>NC_092458.1:57921338-60321338 GCF_047495875.1 Pithys albifrons albifrons
AGAAGAGAGAGAAGGGAAGGCAGCTGGTTCAGGGTTTTGGTGTGTTGGGTTTTTTCTTTTTTTTTTCTTTTTTTTTTCTTTTTTTTTTTTACAGTGGTTTAATAAAAGATATCCCCAGTAACAATCTCCAGGAAAGGGATTTAAACACATGCAAAACAGTCTGAAGACCTACCCATTTTACCTTAGGGCTTGCCATGCCCTGGAAGAGGGCCAGGTTCCTCGACAACTTCTTGGTCTGCAGAAAAGACTTAGCTGCCTGCTGCACCCAGCCTTGGGGAAATGAGTCTTGGAGCTGCAGCACTGCAGCCTTGCCCAGAGCTGGAGAATCACTTCGAATGACCTGGTTTAGTGGTGGATTGTTCATCTACAGCAATGACTTTCATTTCTGCCTGGTCTCCTACCCTCCTGCTATTAAGCTAACCAATACTTGTGCCCAGTAAATATCCCAGGAAAAAATACAGTTGGAGATTTCCCAGTCATTCAGTGAGACAGGAGTTCTCTTGTTTCTTCAGTGTCATAACTTCACCATCTCAAATCTGTTTTAACAGGCTGAGTTGTTACCAACACAGGCAGTAACATTGGAAACAAGGTACTCGTGCAAATAGACATATCAGAGGTAAAATGAAGGTGAAGAAGCACAGTTCATGCCTTGTTAATGCTTTTTCTGGATCATCTGTTTCCAACATAATTTCAAGTTAATACATATAAATATATAAAATATATAAAATCATATGTGCATGTGTATGTGCACACAAGTGCACACATACACAGCTATACAAATATATATATATGGAATTCATTATAATTCATTTCCAGATCTTTCAAAAGTGCCAAGAAAGAATAAATATATGAATAAAACCCTTACAAGATGGGTTTTGTGAATATTTACAAAGGATAGAAATATGCTCAAGTATGCAGCAATAAGGCTGATAATAGATTGTCTTGAAAACACAGTCCCAACAATACTTACACAGCACTTCAAAGCTTCACAGTGAGCTGAAAACACAAATAAATCCCATGAACTGAACAGCTTGGTAGCGCTACCTGCCTCCTTCAAATGGATTACGAAGGAAGAAACGCTGCCATTATCAGCAACTGGCTTCATTTTTTTCACTGAAGAAAGAAATCAATGACTTGAGCTCAAAGCTGAAAATGTGTGGTTTTCAAGTTTCAAGAAAAAAGTAGGCTTACCCATGAGGAAGGCTGTGGGAATCTCTCATGGCTGCTGTGAAGCTCTCCAGCACAGGGGCAGGGGCTTTCCTGCCACCACTACCTGGTGACAGGGGACCTGTGTCAGAACCCCACAAGTGCTTGTTTCCTTGGATGTAAATGAAGCAATTGCCTTAGAGGTAAACATCTACATTTTGAATTATAAAGCTGGGTGAAAGGTCTCTGATTCCTCATGCTGCAAGATTCACTCCTGCAAAGTCTGGCTTTCTGGAGTAAAAAAAGCTAACAACAGCAAAAAATTGAAAAAGTTCCACAGTACCACTAGTTTCACTTCAGTATAGGGAGAGCTTTAGCACAAACACAGTTTTCTATCCTGAAAGTGTTTACAAGCCATTCTGCTAATAACCTATTGAATAGTTAATGCATGTTTGCAAACACTGCTGAAACAGGACCTGAAGCAAACAAGTGCAGTCGACATAAAAATCAGCTGGTGAAATAAAAGTGAAAAAGAAAAAAGAAAACTGACTAATCTATTGTTGTGTTGTCTGTGAGGATGACTAAAATGAAACTCCATGGTATGACATTTCACTAATATAAAACTTGCAGCAGAGCTAGCAAGAAAACAGTCATGGGTCAGTGACACACATTGCTTGATCCCTGGGTTCCATGTGCATTGACAGGCAAGAGCTCTGCACAACCTCACAGTTTCCCTGTGCTTCTGGGACTGGTGCTACTGCTGATGCTGAAAAGCATTTCTGCGTGATCCATATTTGCAGTGTTATTTCCTAATATGCAATTTGCTTTTAGGTAGAAACCATTGGAGAAATTAAGCTGCGAGCAGCCAAGCTTGAAGCAATACCGCAAGTGGCACTAAAGGTTCCTTGCAGTATTGTACACATTTCATAGCAATATACTCTATTTTAAAGGACTGATGAAAAAAATATCTTTGCTAAGTTTTCCCCACTTTCTTTAACACCTTAGATAAATTATAACATCTCTTGCACTCCCTTCTCCTCAGAGTAGAACTTTAATTTTAAATTTCATGGTATGCTGGAAAGAAAAAACTCAAAACAATGACATAATAAATCTACTAGGAAAAATGAAATGATGGGCTGAACATTCTGAACATTACAGATGTCCACTTGTTTTCCTGGGTAATATAGTTTTGAAGTGGTGGTTTAGAACTACCTTGCTGTGTCACAGTCACTACAGTTCAGTCACGAAGATTTGGCTTTCAGTTTTCATTTTAAACTTTTTTAATCCAGAATGAAATAAAAAATTACTCTTAAAAAGAAAAAAAGGAAAAGGAAAAAAGAAAAAAAGGAAAAGGAAAAAAGAAAAGAAAAGAAAGAAAAAGAAGAAAAGCACAGCTAATAATGTATTTCCTGGACTTGAGCCTGCCAAAACACATAACCCATGTTGGAGGCTCACACATTTCATCTGAGTAGCAACAGTGGGTACAAAGCACTGAGTACAAAATTAACAAATCATTTCAGTCTGACTGGGCTGAATTTCACTTCTTATGTGGAGCATGACCAATAATAAGAAAGACAGCACTGTAAGTGACAATCCTTCTGGATATCTTCAGTCTTGTTTTCTTGCTGGCAACCTTGGAAAGCACTTGAATGTTTTCCTCAAGTGCATGCCATAGATCAGCAAGAAGTTTTGAGCTCAGTCTCAGATTACTGAGTGAAATCAAGTGGCTGTTAATTCTGCTAAGGAGCTCAGACTAGGCAATTAGTTTCTTCCATGGCCAAAACTCTCTGAATTTTGGACCAGCAACAGCTGGCTCTGAGAGTTTTAAGTTTTTGTCACAGGGGATTTCTTCCCTGGCTAACCACAAAGTTCCTGCTCTTCGGGGGGAGCAGAGGCAATTTGCCTTCTAGAATAGATTATGTCTCTATAAAAACAGCAGAAGTGGGAAAGGGTGAGAGGGTATTCTAGATGTCAGACTCCAGGAACAGCAAGAAATGTCTCTTTCAGGCTATGTCCTTTAAGATGCATACAGATTTAACTACACTACTCACCCATGGTTTCTCAAATATGCAGGGTTAGCATGTTGTGTTCCAGGCAGAGGATCATGGTGATGGTGTCTCTGTGGGAGGAGGGAGACATTTTCCTCAGTACCACCAGGGTGTGATAAGGTAGGGTCAAGCAACCTAACTTGAAACTGCAGGATAGAAGTCATCATGATCTGTTACTGAAACACCATCTCTCTTTCTTTGGATCCTGGGCATTTCTGTTGCCATCAGTAGAAAATAATGTTGTAGGTATATACAGTGGCTTCACTATAGGAGGCTCTTGGGAGGACTGACCAAGTCTGTCTGGATTCAAATGGGAAGCTTGCTGTGGAGGTCTCAAGCTCAGATATGATCAATGTTGTCTCCAGTGAAAGCAAAAAGGCACCTCCAAGGTGCAAGACCTCACCTAGCCCAGAGGTCCAAAAGCAGTTAGTTGGGGCAGATGCTAAATGCACTTGTTTCTTCCCACAGATGGTCAAAGTGAGCTGAGAGAGATGACTGCTGTGTTGGCAGCACAATGTGAGACAAATCCTGGGCCCTTCTAGCCCAGCTGGCTCTACTCTATCCCTCCAGATCAGCTTCACTGATGGAAAGTTGTGATGGTCCCCCATGTTAGTAACCCACATAGGTGGGTGAAAGCACTGGTCACTTCCCAGCAAAGAGGAAACCTCTATAAGGAGGGCACAAATATGTATGTATGTATGTATGCATAACAATAAGATGCCATGTATTGCCAGGTTTATACTGAGTACCTAATTAAGAGCACATAGTCCTGGAGGGCAGGGTGCACTGCCTACACCAAGACCCTCAGCACCAGCTGCAAAGGAGGAAGGTAGGTGGCTCCAAATATTGAAAGGACTGAGTTGTGATACGATGTGTCACTAGCAGCCAGTGGACAGAGCATATCTGGGAGCCTTCTCTGATCATCAGTGGAAAGGAAGCAGTCAGGCTTTAGCCTCTCATCCAGGCAGGCAGCCTTTTGTACACTGAAATGTTCTTTTCCAGTACAGTCATATCTGTGGTGTGTAATGGATTGTTCACTGTCCTCATGTGAACACCTGACAAGTGCATCCCACCAAAGACAAAGCTATTCAGGCTAGTCAAGTCAAGGAAATAATCATTACTTGTAATATTACTGAAAGCTGATTTTATCATTGAAATTTCATTAATGTCTTTTTTTCCCCCTGATCGTGCTCAATCCCATACTTTTAAAAGCATCTCATTCTATTATACTTCCATTAACACTAGCCACCATATTAATAGCCTGAAAATACAGGTTAGTACATTGGTACTGCCTCGCATGCCTTCCTCTTCTCTTGCTAGAGTGTGAGCCAGGAGAAAATGCACAGGGGTCTTACTGGACTGAAGGGTGATGAAGGATGCCAGAAAGGAGAGTGTTTCACCACATACCATCACTGAGCATCTTCCAAGCGCTTAACCCCACCAGCTGCTGACTGTGTTGCAGGGCTGCCTCTGCCCCCATCTCCACAGGACATCAGCAGTCTCAGACTCTGGCCGTGGGCTGTAAGCTCCTTATTACAAAACACATAATCACATCCCTTCAGTGTGCTGCTGAGAAAACATCCTTTGCCGCCTGTCCTGCTGACATTAAAGGCAGCTTTTAGGGTTGTGAAGATTTGGCTGGATTGGGAGAGTTAGAGGCATCAGGATCACTCCTGGTGTATGCAGATGATACAGAGTATAATCCCATTAAAATAGTTACTCCTAATGACTGGAGAACCAAGGAGGCAGAGAGGCTGAGGTGCCCTGCCACACTAGTGTTCTTCCCAACAGGACCCGCTTGCTGCCGATTCACACCAGCGTACATGGGAGCAAAAGCTCATGGATCGATTCAGTGTCTTGCAAAACACCATATAACCCCCAATGGCTGGAAAAGGCCCCCTCCATTCAGCCTTCCTGGCTGTGGGTAGTCTTAGTGTGCTAATGAAGCAATCAGGGAGCATAGAGGCAGCCTGCTCAGCTATGCCAGTGACTGTGCAAGCAGCAGTGTTTACTTTCTTATGGTTTTCTAATTAGAGGGAGAGAAAAACAATATCCATGCCCACCATCTCCTGAGAGGAGATTGAATTTTAACACATAACTTAAAGAAAAGATAGAGTTACCTTTTTTTGGGACCCAGGCTAATCTCCCATTTCCACAGGGGGGATTAGGGATAGGGCAGCAGGATTTGCAGTTTTAATCAGAGGAGACTTGACAACTTGCATTGTCTGCTCCAGATTACTCTGGTGTCTCCATATACTCCCCTCTCTCTGAATAATGAGGAGCTTTGGACTGAATCCTATCTTACTGATACTGCTGGACTTCTATGGCTTTATGGAAATTGGCAGTAACTTAGACTGTTGCCTCTCTTTTCAGAGAAAAATGAATGTTTTGTTGGCACTGAGCTATTGCCCGGCTCCCTTTGGTGACTCAAATGATCTGGAACACTTAATGAACTGGTGGTGAGAACAGTAGGTCCAGTCCTGCCTGATGTGAGGGATGGTTGATAGATGGTCCAGAGCAGAAAAGGGGAGGGGAGGGGAGGACAGGGGAGGAGAGGCGAGGCAAGACAAGGGGAGGCAAGGCAAGGCGATGTGAGGAGAGGATTCAGGAAACTGATGAATTATTATAGATGTTTTGGTTTAGTGTATGTACAATAGTAATGTTGTTAATAGAGACTAATGTATTTTGGCAAACACATTCCCCTTACTGAAGTAGAAACAAGGCATTTTTCTGGCTCAGAAATCTCATTCTGGTGAGTTCTGTGACCAAACCCACTCTCATCTCTGTCTCTGTACTGCCAACCTGCCACTGTTACACTGACTTCATTGCTGCCGGCATCCTCACAGGGCAATTCTAAGGGATCAACTCTTGCTTGTGCAATCAGAAAACCGAAAACATGCAATAACCAGATCTTGAGATTAAGATAATTGGCTGGGTTGAAGAGCTAACACAATTTCCACCTACCTGATAACAGAAAAAACTTAATTTTTCTTTCAGCTGGGATGTCTGGGAAGAAAATAGATTAAGGCTAGTGGCAGAGGTTTTTTCTTTTTAATGAAAAATGCAATTTTTTTCAAGCTTGTTTTTTTTTTTCTGAAGAAGATATTTTGTGATCATGTATTGATTTTGAACAGGTTTTCCCATTCTGTTTTATTGAAGTTTGAGGTGGACTGTCTGGGTATAACCTTGAGGGAGGGAAACAAAGTGGGAGAAGTACAGAAAGACCCGAAAGCCCTGACCTTTTCAATCTTCCAAGGGACTTTTTCAATCTGCTTTGACATAATCCTCTGCTGTGAAAACCATGGGATTTCTTCTATATGGAAAAATTAAACCAGATTTCAGAACTTCAAAAGTTATCATGACACCAAAATAAATTTCCACCCTCCAGCTGCCCCTTGTTCCTTTCAGTCAGGTGCTCCAACCTGACCTTGAGTCTAAACTCACCTGCTAGCCACCACTTAGCCCCCTCATACTTATGAGTACCTCAACTTATGTTAGCAGTTCTGTCCAAGAAGAGGATTGAAGAGAGGAGGAGGTAGGGGATGCCTCTGTGTGGGAAGTAGTGTGTGTGTGTGTGTGTGCGCGCGCGCGTGCGCGCGTGCGTGTGTCTGTGTGTCTGTGAAAGAGCTTTGCTTTAGGCTCTTGGAGGCAGGACATATGCAGATGTGCAGCTGAGAAAACTCATGGGCCCAGTTATCTTTATGTAGCCATGGTGAATAAAAGACCCTCTCACCATGAACTGGGTATGAGGGCACCTGGTGTACCACATGAAGACTTCCTACTTGTTAGGGAAAATAGCCCTGAATGATTTCTCAGAAGCAGCAGTGAACCAGAAAAGGAGAGAGGACTTGCATAGAAGGTTTTCATAGTAAAAAGAAAAAATAGTAATTACTTTCTCGGCATTGGTATATTTATATTGATTCCACACAGATATGCTTGTGTTTGAAGTTGGATACTCCCAGCCTAGGGGTACAAGAATCTCCATCAACTGGTGCATGGGGGCTGCTCTTTATTCCCCAAAGTGTCCTGATATGGCCAAAAAGAGCCCTAAGAAGCTGGTATTGTACTTCTTGTGAGAAAACACTAAAATTTACACAGAAGTCTCTTGTAATAGTTTTGGATTAATCTGAGTCATGTCAGTGAATCTGCCGGCATGATAACTGACCTTTTTCCAATTTCACCTGTGTTGCTTGATGTAGGACTGATCAGTTTTAAGTCAAAGCCAATATTTTTATAAAAAAATCTGGAAGCAAATCGAGTTTGTGTTCAGTCTCTTTCTCTATAATTTAGTTTTCATTGATGCAATAAATTTGCTGAATTAATTTCTTCTGAGAGATTTTATTATATTTGTTAACAAGAGTGAGGCAATTACAGTGGAACATTTCTACCATAGTATTTTAAATACAAAGATGGTTTAATCTCTCAGATGTTCTCATTAAACTTGGTGGCTTGAAAGACATGACTCTGTCTGAACATAACAGGCATGAAGAATTTATCATTTGAATCCACCCTTGGTTTGCCTGCAGCTCTGGGAAAACCTTTTTTTTTTTCTCAGATATCTACAGCCTCCTGCATTACCCTGTCACTTCCAGAAAATAGGATTTCTCACCTACAGATGGTGAGGAGAGAGGAGGATAGCCGTGAACATTAGGTTGAAATTACTTGTCAAGTTTGATCAATTCACAGAAAGACAAAAATCCCTTTTGAAAAGGCACAGTTGATTTTTGAAGATTAGTAGTGGTGTTCTCGCAGCTCTTTTGTTTGGGTAAATTATGCAAGGGTGCAGTTTATTACCTAAATGAAAGATACATTTGCATGTAGATGGTAAATAAATTATTTAATTCTGCACTGGACGGTGCAATAAACAACCCCTTTCCTACACACACACACACAAATAGACACAGGCATTCACCTACCCAGGACTTATGATAGAGGGGGCGGTCCTTTTCTTTTTACTTTTGTTGGCTTGTAAGTATTATTACTTGACAAAGCACTAGGGAAGGAGTACATGAATCTATTAAAGATAACAAAGCTCAATTGTGACTCCAAACTGGTGAAAGCAGACAAATAAATCTTTCATAATGTGGAATAGCTGGTCCCCATCTCTTCAAGGAAAGAAAGAGGAGTTGCTCTTCAAATGAACACTAATCTTAATCCTGCTGTTCTTGGGGGGACTATTTGTTGCTGCAATTTCTTCTTACAATTTAGTCATGCCATGATGCATTAACTATCATCTGTGTTCTCTGTTTAATGGGAGCATTAAGAGATAATACCTGTTTTGTTCACTCACAGAGTAGTAATTATTCCCATAAATAAGGAAGATGAGTGTGTGAGATAAGTGTGCACGCCAGACAATTCCTGGCCTGCTGCACACTTTATGGTCCACCAACATAGACTGCTAACAGGCAGGTAGTCACCTCTGACAGGAGGAAAGGTATGTTTCTTAAACCCTTAGCTTCCTGCCCTGATTTTCATCCTGGTTTCCTTTGGAGATATAGTTTACACAGGCCTGCATCATTCAATGCCCTCATCATGCCCAAACCATTGGGCAATTTTGCCTGGGTGCACCAGAGCTGGGGATGGCTCGGCCTCAGCACCAGCAGCTGGATTTGGATTCTGCTGTGCCCATGTTCCTCACGGATGCCAGCCAGCCCTTCCTTCTGCCCCGTCTCTCTCCTGGGATGATGGGATGTCTCATCCTTAGGAGAAGTCCATATGTGAGCTATATAGGCAGCCAGGGAATCAGGTGTCCCACAGAAGCAAGTTTTCCAGACTAACCTGGAGCTGCCATGTGGGCTTCAGGAGTACAGGTGAACAAGCTGAAGACAGGGAGCTCCCAATGATGCCTAAAACAGAGGACTAGCTGCATCATGCGTCCACCTCTGGGAGACAATGTAGAGCCTGGGAAAGGGCCATGAGGATGCCGAAATATCCTAGGCTTATGGCAAAGTCCAGCAGGAGCTCACAGTTCATCTCTTCACAACCCACATGTTTAAGCTTTGGACTGAAATAATAATAAAAAAAAGTATATGCTTCAGCCTCCTGCACTTAGCAACTGGAGAAAAATCAAAGTTCTTCTGTGTAAGAAATATCCTTATTCTCTATCTTGGGTTGTGTGGAAATCCACCTGTAATGTTATGAAAGCCTGCTCTGACCCACTTTGTTTGCTGATCACGTGTGAGCAGCCTCAGGAAAAATAAAGCAATTCTTGCTTCTAGTTGTTTTCTCCTTTGTCTGTTAACATTTCATTTTCCTAAGATTAATGAGAAAAAATTGAAGACCCAAACAGCCTCACGTTTCTGAACACTTTGCAGCAGCAGAAAGAAACAAAATGAAACAACCCCTTAAATTATTGCATTTTCAAAAAGAATCATCATCTCATTGTACAGATGGTGTGCGCCCAGACCTCATTAGCATCCTGCTCTATTTTTAACCCCTCTTCTTGCTGCACATGAAATCTGGCTGCATTAAAGGAGGTACCACACTGCCTTCCCCAAATATCATTTTGGTCCACAAAAGCACTCTGCCCCTTTTTGCCTTGAGTTTTAAGGCACAACTCCCTTCACTGCAAACCAGGGACCACTCTGCAACCACCAGCATATTTCTTCATGGTGAAGTGGAGAAAAATCACCCGTCAGGTCTCCTTCCTCTATCATCAGCAATGTTTTATGTGTCTGCTGTGAAGAAAGTTGTTAATCTCGAAGGAGGTAGAGTTCTCTTTAGACCTTGTTGAAATAGGGTCTAGGATTGTGGTGGCAGGCCAGAGAAAACTGGGACAATGGAAACTAAATTCTCTGTTTGCTGCTGAACTGGAGACCGATGCTAACCCTAAGTCCAGGATTCCTCTTCGATAACCTTTTGTTACTGTCAGCTGTTAAATGAATGATCTTCCTGGGCAATTTTAACATGTTGGAGAAGTGGAAGTGCAAGGTAGCCTTGGTCTTACCCTGCAGTGTTTGGGATAAGTTTTTTCCTGAAGATTTGAGCCCTCTAAAGAGTGGAGGATGAAGTCAGCAACATGAGAACTTTATTCCTTGCCTCACAGAGTAGATGTCTAAACATCTGAAATGGATCACATCCTCAAAATGCCTTACCTCAACCCCCCACCAAGCCAAACTACTGCTGACTTGTGAAGGAGCAGGCACTTATGCCCCAGATATCTAAAATCAGAGGGGATAACATACATGCTTCATATCCAAGGGGAGAAGCTGGTTCTTGTAGGTTCTTGTAGTCCCTTTCATTTGCAGATACAGCAGGGGATTTTAGGTGCCTCCACTCTGGATCAGTTCTCTTTCACTCTTTTACTGAATTATTTAGCATGAGCTTGAGGTCCCTCACAGCTAGGTTCCAGAGGAATGAATGGTAATGAGGCAGTAATTTGTATGAGAGACAACAGGTCAGCTGAAGGTACTCTGCTCTGAGAAGAGGGTGGAGGTTGCTTCAATAAACCATGAATATTCATCTTGCACATCTGGTCAGTTTTGATCACTCAGCTCTTTTCAAGGCAATTTCTATCAAGCTTCATGAGTGCCTGAAACAGGTTTTGGCAATAAGAAAGCAAAGAAAAACAATGACATTAAAAGGAATTGACAGGCAATAGGGTTAGAGATCCTGCCCAAGTCTGATCTTGGGAATAACCAACCTAAAATTAAATAACTAATCTGTGAAGGTCCTTGATAACTTAGGGGGTAATGCTAAATGGTATTCCTTGTTAATTATCCAGAAATTTTTAAAATGCAGACAAAAATGAATGCCCAAAGCCTGCAATAAATGAGCAGCAGACTCACGCTGTTTCCATTTAGTGAAATGGCAGAAAGATAAGAAATTGCCAAGAACCCCTTTCAATTCCCCACAGAACCAGCTTCAGGCTAGACACGGGACTAAAGCTCTGATTCCTGCATTGGTTTTCAAGATCTTGCCACAAAGTACAGCAGTGCTGAATCAAGCTCATGAGGGCAACTGGGGATAGTCCAAGCTGGGAGTACTGGAACCTGTGTTTTGTCTTTTCAAACTGATTGCGATGTAGAAGACTAAAGGTAGGCAATAACAAATTGCAAGTCAAGTTTTAGCAGGCATTGCATTTTGACAATTGTTTTTTTCTTCCTAATATTTCACTTCTACTCTCTCATGATGCACTACTCTCTTCAAAAAGTAGCCCTCTAATGCAAGTAGGTGATACACACTGAGAATGCCAAAGAGGATTTTCTTGGCAGACATTGTGAAATGTTTTACAGATACCAATAGAAAGGTTTATTGCTATATTTTCATGTAATACATCATAATAAAGATTTCTAGAAAATTATATACATTGGTTCAGATTAAGAAATTCTCTCTGCAGTACCATAGCATGTTAAACTAGAGCACTTCATACAATATAACATATTAAGTCAATATCAAATATTTGGGGGGGACAGTGGAATAGCAACAATAGCAAATACAAATATCTGTCAAAATACATGTATAAAAAACACTGTTTACTTACTATGCCACCTTCTTTACTTAAATTCCAATCTGGCATACCTCACCTGAGTTCAGGTAGGTTATCTGTGCCTATTTTTGAGCCTATGTTATGCCAGTGACATCCCGGCCTGTATCAGAAATAGTGTGGCCAGCAGGACTAGGAAGGTGATTGTTCCCCTGTACTCAGTGCTGGTGAGGCTGCACTTTGAATCCTGTGTTCAGTTCTGTGCCCCTCACTAAAGAAAGACATGGAGGTGCTGGAGCAAGTCCAGAGAAGGGCAACGGAGCTGGGGAAGGGTCTGGAGGCACAGTCTTATGAGGAGTGGCTGAGAGAGTCGAGGTTGTTTAGGCTGGAGGAGGCTCAAGGGAGATTTTATCACTCTCTCCAACTACCTGAAAGGACGTTGAAGCAAGGAGGGAGACAGCAGCTTCTCCCAGGCAACTAGTGACAGGATAAGAGGACAACACCTCAAGTTACATCAGAGAAGGTTCAGTCTAGACATCAGGAGGAATTGCTTCATGGACAGGGTGATTCTAGAAAGATCTCAAGTGTCACAGTTTTGCCCTGGTCATCCAAGAGTAGGAGCAGTTTCTGTTTCTCAAAGGATTAATTTTCCTGAGGCATTAGTACAGTGATACTGCTTGAGTTTTAAAAGAAGCAATGGACTTTTGACAATTCTGTCATTGATGCTCACAGATGGACACACCACAGTACCTCAGAGGTTAATCTAAGCATTTGGATTAAGTTACTGTAATTAGTCATGGAATTGTCTTGTTTCAGAAACCCCTCTTCTCCATAGTCCTCTGCTGAGCTTCAGGAGTGCCCACCTTGCTAGCCCAGCTCCAAGCATTCATTTCACTTCTTGATTGTTCTTTCTAACTAACCGAAACTAGAAGGATGTTGAACAGTCTCTTGCTGGCTTTCTGCCTGCTGTGTGTTTTACAATGCCTTGCATTAGTTTGCTTTAGGGTTAAATGTGTCTGTTCTGGGAAATGACACATGTGGCATCTAACACAAGGCTGAAGAGAGAGCCAGGGTCCCTTAACCCTTTGGGAATACAAATACTTGAGCAATCATGTTGACATAATCCAGAGGCAGTTTGAGTTCACTTTTTCAGCTGGAAGACTTTAATTTTAGAGGAATTAAAGTGAGGATCTTTAAGCATTGCAAGGAGATTCACGTCGAGGTATAAGGATAGTTTTGTGGGGTGTTTAGGCTGAGACCAAAGCTGCTTTCCAGGGCAGGAGACTGCTCTGAGGTGGAGTGATGAGGGGACAGCCTGCTCTTCTGCATTGGAAGTGGTGATACCATACCACATGACAGTGTTTGAGCTGGAGCTGCAGCCTGAAGACTGTGGTCTGAGGGACTGATGACCACACTTAGGATCATGCATCACCATGACCACAATCAAAATCTCATCCAGATGAAGTGATCTGAATGCAGTTATCACCACTGGATGAGAAGAGAGCAGAAAGCCATAGGTATTTTACTGATAATAAAAATGTTTCCCAGCATCACCACCATTACTTCTGCCTTTCCCTAGAGGACCTGAGGGCAAAAATACTTGAAGTTCTTCTGATCACACTTTCATATGGGAGCTAGCCAAAATCAGTCTCTAACTACACTGCCTTCTTCTAACAATTAAGTCCCCGGTCCAGTTCAGTTAGTGTTTCTCTGATCAGAGGCAACTGCCATTGAGTCTTTTGACATGCAGTTATACTTTGAAAGGTTGGTCTATGAAAATGGTGCTGGAAGGCTCCATATTTAGTGACTCCCTTCACTGGGAGTTTACATGTAATGAATAAAACACTCAGTTTACATGTAATGAATAAAACACTTGGCTGCTGCCCAACCCAACTGGTCTAAAAAACAAGTTGTGTCAGCCCTCTGACAGGGCATTATTACCAAAACTAAAGGTTGTTCCAGAAAAACTTCTTGACCTGCAGCTTAAGGGTGTCTTTTTCCATCACATTTGCATTTGAGCACTTTACTGTAATCACCATTTACCATAATCAATACCAACAGTCCCCATTTTTCTTGTTTTCAGCTGCTGATGAACTCCACCACTCCTGTACCTGAGTTAAATTTTGATGCCATTTGTCCCACTGTCAATCTTCACCTGCACAGCAATTCCTAACTTATCTGTGCTTGTTCAGATCTGTCTCTTGAATTGGCTTTTGTATCTACTCCAGGCAAATAGGAGAGGGAAACGAGGATTTTTGTGTATAGCAGTATATTAGCCTAGTAGATGGATGCAACCCCTAGGGTTAACTTAGCTCCAGGATGGGCAGCTGATCCATCATGGCTGAGCAAGTGTCTTAACCCGGCAAAGTAGTGGGACTATTAGGACAGGATGACTTCTGATGCTTGTGCTGGCTCACCTATAGTTAGATCACAGACTCACAGCAATGCACTGTGAACGTAACTGCTTACAGATCTGACTGGAAAAGATGATTCTGATTTTATGCCCAAATGGTGCAGAAGAGTTTCTGCAGCAAGTCTGCACCTAGGGGAGTATCATCAAGTCTGGAGAAGAGCTACACTGTGCCTACATATCAAAAACAGTCATGTCAGTCACCAAGGAACTGAGAGCCCAAAGTGTGACCCATTTGACCTGATAGCCTTCGAGACTGAATAGGAAAAGCAACCATCACTGCACACAGAAACTTTATAAGCCATGATAGGGCTTTCACTTAGGTTGCAACTTGAGCGAAGATGGGTGTGTTTTTCAGAAATAAATCCTCTGTTTCTCTCTGGACTGAAGGACTTATGAAACTAAGGCTCATATTCAAAGATTTCTCTGTATTTGAGCCTGTGCCCTTTGGTGTTGTTCCCTATGCCCAGAGATGGGCCCTCCATGATAAACACTCCAGTGGTGCATCATGACAGGCCCCAGTGGCCTGGAGACATCCATGGATGGTGATTCAGTTCTGGTTCATCCAAGTTTCCAGCAGAGAGAGGAACAATAAAGAAGCATGGATGAGGTGTGATTCAGCACAGACAGTATGATTGTGTGTTCACCCTCAGTACATTAAGGATATATCTCATGCAGAAATATTTTTTCAACATGACTTTTCAGTGTATACACAGCCACCAGCCAACATAGGTCAGTCCTGCATAACAGGCTATAAGGCCTGGCCAGTGATTTTGCCATAACCCACAGCCTGGCTGTCAGCATCAGCCAGTACAGACATACACTGCTGGAGGGCCCAGGTTCAACCTTCACTGGCTTTCATCATGGGAATTATCACACGCAATCATTGTACAATAACAACAACAATTTACAGGCTGCTAGGATTGCAGCCAGTCCTCCTCAGACCTGAGGCTGTCCCTGTCTTCTGCCAATCCAACAGAGGAGCTGTGTGGAAGCTTACCTAGAGCTCTGAGGCTGGATAAATCACCTTGGCAGCTCTCACACTGGTCAGGTCACAACATTTATTGGATGTTTATACTCTTTTTTTGCAGTCCTGATTAAGTATTTCCTTGCAAAAAGTCTGGAAGTGAAAGAGCAGTGACTGAGACGTGTCAAAGTTCAACCCTTTCTGCCTATGGGAATTCCTTTTCCAAGGACACATGCCACAAGAAACTGCTGCCTAGAGGCAAGAGCAATATATTCCTGTTTCGCTCAGAATTCTTGTAGCTGATTTTTTTGTTGCTAAGCATTTCTTTGAGTAATCAGGGTATCCCTGAGATTGTCAGTCTTCTGAGTATCTTCTTCCTTGTCTCAATAAGGCAAAAACACAGGCCTCCCCTTAAGCTCATTATCAGTAATGATCTCTATCAGTATCATCTGCTACTTTTAAAGATGTTATCAGCCCTCTCTGTGTTATTATTTTATGTTAGTATATTATACAATCATTAATTTATATTCCTGTAGTTCCCAGAGACCTCTCTATGGATCAGGACCCTACTGTGGAGGTTGCAGTAGCACTTAGCCATGTTTTGTAGACCACTGTCATTGTCAGAAGCCAGAAAGGAACCTGTATTCTGAAATAGGAACCATCTGATGGAGATATGAATAGGCCTAATGTTTCTGTATGAAAGACTATTTTAATTCTCAACGCTAAGGGAGGAACTCACATTGATTTTTGCTGCTGTTGGACTGAACATCTCTCGAAGGGGTAGCATCCTGTTCTGTGGTCCAGCCATTGCATAATTTGTTAGGAAAGACTCAGACTGATTCCTGTGGGTGTATCTAGTGGTCCTGCTGTGTGTCTTGGTTTGAGGGGAAAAAACCCCAAAATGTTTACCCACAAGCGGGGGAGGGGGCCTTCTCCACAATAATCACGCCACTCTTTATAAAATTTAAGAAAAAAAAGGAATTTTAATAGAAGAAGGATAACTGTTCTTAACTGCTATATATAAACAGACTAGTGCAAACCGCTTCCCCAACACCACAAGAGAAAGAAAAAAAAACAACAAAACCCAGCAGGTTTTCCTCCAGGAGGAAAAGTTATACTTAAGCAGTGTCAAATGTCAGAGTCCGGCTGGCTGCGAAGTGAGTTCCCAGTAGTTCCCAGTCCCTCTCCAGCGAGACAGACGAGTGGTTAGCTCTCAGATGAACTCTGTGTCTCTTGTCCCAGATGAAGGAAAAAGAAAGCTGAAAGTGGGGAACCACCACGTGTACTGCAAAAGCAGCTGCAAACCTCTCTCTCTCCTGGGTCACTGCCCCAGCCGGGGCGGGCAGGCTGTGACGGTGCAGGCGGTGGTCAGTGCAGGCGGTGGTCAGACTGCAACAGAGGCCGGGATCCCAGATGCAGGAACCGGGAGAAACAGCCACGGCGAGGAGAAAAAAAGCAGCAGCTCAGCCAGAAGCCCAAGCAGTGCCAGCAGAGCCACTTCTCTCCTCGGCAGCCACCGCTCCATGCCTTCCACCGAGCTAAGAAAAAAAGATGTCCCCAAAAAACAAAAGAGACAAACCTGCCCCCATCCAAGTGATCAGTAGTTAACTGCTTCTTTTGTTAACTGCTGGCATGGGCAGTTAGTGGCAGGGGAGAGAATTTACATAATAATCCCAAACTACAACACTGTGAAAGGCAGAGGCAGAGATGTAAGGCTTGCCTGTGTGCCTTCTATGCACTCACATCCATGAGCCTTGTGGAGCTTTGGTGGAGCCTTGCTGTCTCGTGCCCTTAAACCATCTCAGCCTAGAAGTCAATATTAGTAGCTATTTGGAGAACAGTCTCAAAGTCATCCAAATCATCAAAGGCTTCAAACAGCTACCTGACAGCTGTTATCTTTAATAGTTGAAGCAGGGATTACAACATGAACAAAACATCTACATGGGCTGCCTTTGCGAATCTGGATTCACCCTGAAAACTAAGAGACGTAGTGCTTTCCTCACAGTCTGCTGGTCAGGTAGTCTGGTCTCAAAAAATGTCCTTTCCAGACTTGTTTCATATATAAAAGTGTTTGCTTTACTTTTTAAAGTGGTCTCCTTTAGCAGAGAAACAAGGAGTATCTGAGTTTTTTTTGAATTCAAGCCAATAGGACCTGTCTGGCAGTGAAACATCTCTTGCTATGCAGACATCCAGTCTCAACAACAAGAAAAGTGCATTCAAGATCATCTGAAAACTCCGTCCTAAATCTCACATTTGCATTTGAATAAGTTTATTTCTTTGTCTAAAAGCTCTGCTTTTTCAGTCTGCAATATGCGGATGTTGAAGCAGTTCATCACTGCTGCTATGAAAGTTCAAAGCCATTTATCTTCAATAAGGTTACTTGATGCAATTTCTAACAGCAAGAACCTCTCTGTCCTCAAGCTTTCTACAAGATTAAGTGATGTGTTCAGATAGGCATTGTCTCAAGAGGATTTTCAGTACCTGGAAGTCATAAAGCTCATTCTAGTTGAAGGACAGCAGGTTTTGCAATTGCTGTTTCCCATTTGCCTACCACTAAGCTTTGCTACTCTCTTTCTTGGAGTCTGGCATCCTTTTGTGAAAGTACTGCAAGAAGAGCCATTTTTGCAGACCAGAGGCCCTTTAGCTGTGTGGAAGGTGCTGGTGTGAAGAGGCACAGAGATGTGACTCAGGAGATCCGATCATTTTCCTGACAGACCCTGCTATGACCTCACTCTGGGTGGTTTCTGTTGAGCAGCATTTCTGCGCGTAGGTTGAGCTCTGCTCTCAGCTCTATGTGAACACCTCTGGAGCCCGCAGGTGCTGCCCAGTCCTACCCTACTGTGAAACCCCTTCATTTTCTGCAGGAAGAGGATTCATCTTTTTGTGTTAACAGTTCTGGTGATGACTGATGGCAATCTTTGTTTTCCACCATTCACTCTGATGGTGTGAGAGTGCAGAGTTAATTGGATTAAAAAAAAAAAGAATTAAAAGCTTATGCTTGTGTCTGAACAGTTCGGAATCTGCAGCTCTTCCATATGAGGTGTTTCTGATCCAATTGGTGAAGAAATACATCTGAGTCTATTGTGACAGATTCTTCTCTGATGAGTGTTTTTTAGGTCTCTGTTGGGCTGGAAAAACAGATAAATCTCCTATACAACAGTACTGTCAATTGGATTTAGTTTCTCTGATGCACAAAAAAGAGAGCCATGCAGCAGTATCCAGCAAGCTATTGTAAATTACTCTTTTTGTTATAACCCTTTTATTGTCCAGCATTTACCATCTCTCCTTTCTTCAGTAGTTTACAGGCCCGTAGTCATAAAGGATCACTTGAAGGAGAGGATATGATATCAAGTCCAGTGAGAGGAGAACTACTGCCCTACTTCTCAACGGGTGGAATGGCTGCGCTGACACTGCAAAGTCCTTTGTCATCTTCAAGTTGATGAGACTCAGGATACTTCAGCTGATTTATATGGAGTCATGGATATATGATGTGAGCTTAATTCATAATGGGATTGAGCTGAAAACACTAATGCTGTTTTACTGCAGATCTGACATTAACATTCACGCAGTGTCTGATGGATAGTATAGAAGAACCAAAGTAGTTTTTGTAGTGATCTGGTAGCAATCCATCTGGCTCAGCCTGATGAAATTATTATTGCAGTTTATTAACTAAGCAGAAGAAAATCCATCCATGAACAGAGATAAGAAAAAATACTAAAAATTCAACAAAAACCCAAATGCAATATTTTCTCAATGTGAAAAAAAAAAAGAAAAAAAAAGAAAAAAGAGCGAACACTACTGTCAAGTAGGTAGGTAAGCAGAATTTTGCAGCAGCTGCATAGCAATTTTGCCAGATCTTGTTTTCTCCTGCACCTCCTTTCTTCAAAGACATATAGGGTTTGTTCTTCACAGGAAGGAAGGAATTAAGAGTGATTTGGTTTAATATGTTGTAAAGATGCAGAATATTAGAGCACAAAATGAATTCTAGAAGCCCTGATTTCAGGCAAAATTTAGGAAGCCAAACTACAGCTGCCTTTCAACCATAAGCAGAAGCTGTAAACAGGGCTATATTATGGGCACTGAAAAAGTGAGTGAAAACTGAATTTCATGGTTGATCCTATTTACAGTATTTTAGAATTTATGTCCTACCATGCAAAATATCTGCTTTACCTTTGCTTTATGACAGTATAAGGTTGCTCATAGGCTTTGAATTATGACAATTAGAATGCCTTCTATGGTAGAAAGTCTTTAAATATACCCTTAAACATTTGAGCTTCATGTTGAGATGCTTATGAAGGCTGGATTTAGGTACCGATATATCATTTCTCCACAAAATGTGTCCTCCTTTTCTTTAATGGGAATCTTATTGGACAGATTTTTGTCAGTACTCCAAGGTAGGGTAGTACTCCAAAGTAGTACTCCAATCTTGATTTCTTAAATCCCTGACACAGCTGGGTCTTTGCAGATGTGGAGAAAGCCAAGCAAGGAAACTACTTGGTTGGGTTCAAAAAGCAGTGAGAACAATTTAAACAATGGGACACAACAGGCAATAAAATAAGAAGGCAAGAAGTGCCACGAGCTCTGTAAGTTGAAGGCTGAAACCAAGGCTAAGGGCTTGAGAGTGGGCTGAGGAGTAGCTACCAGATGAGGGGGGAATACTGGAAAGGAAAGGTAAAAGCTGAGCTTTTGGTGTGGTCACAAGCAAGCTTTGGGAGAAGGATATGTGGGGTGTGAGGTGGGTCACTTTAGGGAGGTCACATTTCCACTATGTCTCTCTCCTGCCTCTTCAAAACTAGGATGCTGGCAAGGGATGGAGATTTCCATTCTAGAGAAGTGTTACATTTATCCTGCCAGAAATACACTGGTCCTTTGGCAACGACCATGCCCCTTCATACCTAAATTTCAGCAGATATTTTAAAAACAAAAGGTGCCAACTAACAAGAAGTAAATAGTCTGGAGAAAGTGAATAACCAAGGAATATACCTTCCCTTAGAACTTCTTGTCATCAGGCAATAAATGCATCATTACATTTGGTCCCTACCCCAGTGTAAAAAGAGGACAGGAAGTTTAAGCTAGAGGAACTGTTTTTATTGGGGGTTTATTGCTTTTGCTTTGTTTTACTTTAACAGGAAAATAGTTGCTGGAGAAGCTGGAGAAGCCAGTTTCAGTCCACAAAAATGTCAATGATTTATTTATTGCTATCATTTAGGGAAAGGGCAGCATTTGCTAGTTCTGAATATTTAACATTGCAGGGAAAAAGCAAGCTGCTTCAAAGCCCGCATGTTCTGTGTTCCAGTGAAGTGCTACAAATCAGCATGCCCCTCCTCGGCCCCTGCAACTCAGAAGTGGGAGAGCTGTGGAGCTGTGCTCCAGTGTATTCTTACAGGGATTGAGACTTCATTGGACCTCAGCTTGTGTGGTCATGAGCAGCCTGTTGAAGACACCCTAGCTCCTCCCTGACCCACTATGAAAGTCCAGGTAAGGAAGTGAGGTACGCCTACGTCTCAGAAGACATTACCTGTATGGAATTAATCTCAGGAAAACTTCAATTTATTTCACTTCATGCATCTTGCATAGTATTTTTCAGGAGAGCAACAGGTAGGAGAGATCAGCATCAGTGTGCTTGTCTGCTCAAATCTAGCTACAGCCAGATATGTTTCAAAGTACTGAAGGACTGTTCTTAGCTTGCTTCCCCACCTTGGCTTTCCAAAGGACCCAAGCTATGACCTCAGTCTCTCTAGCTACTAACTGACCCAACCCACCAGATGTTTCTTGACAAAGCATTCATGAGCAGCCAGACCACAGCCACACACAGGCAGAAGGGAAAACAGGTAAAGACAGTTTCCCATGCCTTTCATGTGTCACACTCCCTGTAAAGCCCACTCCTTCAACACGTCACCTACTGCAGTGCGATTTCACTCCTGTTCTTGGATTGGAGGAAACAGGCAGATGGGATCAAGTGTCAGGATGACCAGCTCTTGCCTCCAACTGTCTCCAAGGAGCTCTCAAAGGGAGACGCTCTTAGAGAAGCCCATGTTGTTTTGTGATCATCACTGTTTGTGAAACACCCTCAGCAGAAGAAAGGGACTATTATTCTTCCCCTGCCCCCAAAATGTATGGAAGGAAATAAAAAACCAAGGGTTTTTCTGTAAAGAAATGTGTTTTAAATCTCATAGCCAATTTACAAACAGATTTTCTGTCTATATTGTTTTAAAACCATATTTAGCAGCTCAAGTTGTTAGTCAAAGGGGCATGGAATTCAATAGCAAGATCATAATGCAACTTAGGACAATTCTTATACTTTATTTTCTGGAAAATCTCTTTTTGAATGCTTAAGGAAGTATCAGCTAAAAAGATGAATGCCCCAGTGGCTGGCTATAGCCCTCCAGTAGCCAGAACACCTAGCAACCTCTCACTGCCCTTTATGATACAAGAGTGGGATTTAACTAGACTCACCATGACCACCCACTAGCTGTCATTCCCAATTTAAGGCAGGATGAGGCTTCCCAGGCCCCTCCTCAGCAGAAGCGGTTAGTTTTTCTTCTGAAACTTTCACTCTTTGGGTGGTGGTGTTTCCTTAGAAGCTGAATGGAGCTCTGAAACCACAAGCTCCTGGAGGGCTTGGTTGTGACCACAGTATGACAGTTAAATTCCTATTGTTAATATGGAAACCTGGGTGCTCTTGTCTCCTAGTAGAATGCTCGACCTTTCATCAGGCACAGGGGCCTCTGGTCAATTAGGCAGGCAGTGAAGGAAACATATTCACATAGCATGCTCAGAGCAAAGGTTTCTGTGAGTGACCCCGAGTGCACTTTTCAATAACATGTGTTGTTTTCAGTGTTGCTGGAGGGTGACAATAAATTGATGAGCCTCTTTAAAATTTCTCATAAAACTGTATTAACAAAACAGTAAATACATTACACAGAGACTGTAACCACAGGATGTATACATAATGCCCACTGTGGATGAGTACTAAATACCATAAAAGACCTGAGACCCCCCCAAAAAGTCTGCAAGTTCTGCCTCTCACAAGGCAGCCAGAGCACCACTCTTGTTGCTGTTGTTCCTCCTCCTGTTCCTCTTTCCCCTCACATTTCAGCTTCAGAGTTGTGAACTTTGCTGGTCATTATTGCAATCCCTATCGCTAGGCTTCCATTGTCAGAAAAAAGCTGAGCCAGAGAAGTGTTCAGCACAAGACAATCCCCATCCGAAATGACAGAGTCCACACACTCCAGTACCGACCTGGGGGTTGCCTCCCACTTAAGGCGCCTCTGGTTCCTGTTGAGCTCCAGCCGGTAGGTGAAGTTGTCGGCTTGGGTTGGTGTGCCAATCAGCATCATTGTGGCGAAGAACTGAGGGTGGCCTTCATACTTCTCCTGCTTCCTGAGGACCAGCAAAAACTGGTGGCCAAGACAAGAGTGCATGATGATCCAGTCTGTGGGTGCAGGCAGATGCATGTCCGTGGCCAGGAAGACAATCTCTGCACCCTGAAGGATGTTGATGTGGTGGGTCTGCCTCAGGTGGGACACCACCACCTCCAGGTGCCCTTCCCATGGGCAGGAGAAGAGCGGGCACATGCAGGAAACCAACTGGGGGTCATGCACTGCTTCATGATGATGGGAGGGAGGAAGGATGCCTTGCTCCGCAGATGTCTGCACAGCTGCACAGAGGGTCGGCGCATACTACGAGAAGAGAGAAATTACATGTGAAAACTGGTGGACCAGGAACCAGCGCAGATATGCAAGGTGCGGACCCCATAGACATCAGTCACCTAAACACCATCTAAAACAGCACTGGTGGGAATGCAGGGAACTCAGCATCCTGGAGATCAGAGGCAATTCTGACCTGGATCTGCCCAGCAAAAAGTGCCAGCAGTTGCCTTGTTCTCCAGGACAAGAGGGAAGCTGTTTGAGTCATGATAAGTCACTGCAAATGAAAATGATGTATGTGTTTAAAGAGCGATTTCAGTAGTTCAGGGGGGAAAATCTGATTAAAAGGAAAAAAGCCCAACAAAGCAAGGACAGCATGGGGCATTTTATATAGTTAAGGCTCTTGCTGCTCAGAACAAGGAAATGAAATATGTATGGTATTATTATTCTTTAATGAAACATACGGGCAAATACAGGCATTTTTCCTGAAACAATAAGCTTTATAACATCCATAATTTGTGAAATAAAAGTCAGTTTTTATTGCATGCAATACCTTCATTATTATTTTGGGGCCAATGTATTTGTGCCTAATTGATGTGCTTACCTCCATAAATCTTAAATTCCTCTCAAAGGCGAATGGATGGCAAATTTAGGGCATTTTTTCAATAAAGTTAGAGCAGCTCACTAAAAAGGCAGCAGCTCTTGCAGAAGGATTCCACATGAGGACTGGAAAGCAAATTGCTCTGCCTCTGTCAAGTGGATGTTGTTGAAGAGAAATAAGTCTTACTCAACCAGAAGTATATTCACGTGTAATGCTATTCAGGAAGAGTAATGGCTCTGCACAATAACTCTGTGCATAGACAAACCCTGAGGCACAGACATACTGGTCATGATTCATCCCATCCAATTTTAAGCATTTACTTCAGCCACCCAAGACAGAAATCTGGTTACCTTGGACTGCCTTTGCAGCCTGTAGAGTGAGGCAGCCCTTACAGTGAAGGATTCAGATCTTAGCTGGAGTAATTCACCTTCTAAAGGTGATACTGGATAATGCCAGAGAGACTAAGATCCAGTCTTTAGTTGTACCCGAATTTTAGCTGTGTAATTATGTTTGTCTCTGAACCCCTCTTCCAGGAGTCTCTTATATCCATTAATATCTCTTGTAAAAGTGCATACATACACATGTACATTTTCTTTTAACATATGCTTTAGGAAGATTCATGCAATTCCCTGGCTATTTTTCCATATCCATTCATTTTAATATATGTGCCTAGAATTAAAGGAACTACTTTATAGTTCTAATATCTAACAGTTGCTCTCCTCCATGCCACATGCAAGTTATGGCAGATTTGGGATATCTTCAGATATTTTTTGAGCAGAGATATGTTTTAATCAGGACAAGCATAATCCCATATAATAGGTGCTAGATTTGTTGCAAATGGTGCGTTTTCTTATCTCTTTTATGGATGCCATGATGCCTTGCATTACAGCCTTGATGTAAGGGGCTTTTCCCACCAAAACGTGCACATTTGCTTTCCAGGATGTTTTGGAAGACACTCTCTTGAGTGACCTGTCTTAACTCTCAGATGTCCAGGGCTTCCTTGCCAACCAGGATGACAAGTCCTGGATCTCCATTCTCATTTTGTCAGTAGCTGCCAAGGAATGTGATGGGCAGAACAGGATTGTGAATGCTGCTGCTGTGAAATTCTTGTGTCTTCCCAAGGCACTGCATGTCAAAGTGAGCTGTTTCTTCTTCCTCTGGCATTTGATATGAAGAATAATTGACTAGTTAAGCCCTATTATTGAAACTTGCTTTTTCTTTGAAGAATATTACTTCAATAGTACAGTTCTACTTTTCCCTTCCTCATATTTTATTTGTTTTACTGTATAAAATTCAAGAATATAAACCTTCCAGGAAAATAATGAATTGAGGACAGATAAATGACTGTCATTGTCTGGGAAATAAAACAGGTCATTATAAACTAATCAAGGTTTGTGGCATTAGCTGCCTGCTTATCACAATGGGATTTCTGTTCACACTTAATTGTACATTAATTTTTGCATCCCATTAGGATGAAAGTTATGGTTAATTTAAACTCTTTTTGGTGAAGGAGGCTGCTGCAATGGTAGATTGTAAAAGCCTTTTAAAAAAAAACTGAAATGCTAATTGCCTCATAAAATGAATTCTAATCTCCCAATCTAATACAGTGGGTGTGAGCAATTACTTTCTCTCACCAAACTGTTAATGCAACATTAGTGATTATACTAATTAAAACTAATGAACTCATACTCACATGCTGATAAACCTCTCAGCCACTCGACAAGTTCCAGCCTTCTATCACTTTTATTTAACTCCCCTTTTGGAAGATGAATCTTAAATTAACCTCTTGAATAATGTTCAAAATTAGGTTTTGAAATGTGAAGCTTTATAGACTGTGTATAATTCTTCTCCAAAGATTACCAGAGCCAGAGAAACCATTTCCACAGAGTATGTAATTGAATTTAGAAATGCATTTTCCTAATTTGATAAGCATGGAGAACAATGGTAGCTCATCCATCTAAACTGCATCCAAGGTAAGAAAATAGAAATACCTTCAAAGATCAGTTTATGACAAGCACAGTTCTATGGTTTAGGACTGGGAAAATAAATTACAATGAACAATTTATTCAATATATATTTCTTCTTTCCCTAATTTTTGATTTTGCGTGTGTGTGCGCAAATAATTGTGAATTCCCTTTCGCATCTCAGATTTCTGAAACTCTTCCATGAACTACTTCAGCATAGGACTTCTCTTCTGACTTTGTTCAGTTCAGGTTTATTGAAAATTCTGGAAATCCAGCACAAACCACATGATCTATCTTTATTGTGTGACTAGGTGAGAACCATCTTCAAAATCTGGTTGCTGAATTATTCAACATTCCTGTTTCTAAATTCTAAATTTTTAAATAAACAATTAGTAATTCTCTGTTATTGTAAGAAAAAAAGTCTCAGAGGAAACTATTATTTTATATTTACTTTTGAGGTATGAGTGTAACTATTGGGGTGTCTGTGCACTTGTTGGGCATTCATATGGCTGTGAATTAAAACACTAAAATTGAAATGCAAAACAGGCATAAAATGGTCACCTTGAGTGTCTTTAAAGGCTTGAATAAATATTTATGGACATTTTTTTCCATGTTTAATCTTCTCCATTATTTATTTTCCATCATTATTGCCTGATTACCTAATAAAATTAGGTTTATTATGTTGTTGTGTCAGTCTAGTATTATTCTCAATTATCTTTTAGCCTGTTGGCCAATTTCAGTCGGACTGAACTGTGGGATAGCAGTCTCAAATGCTTTAATTTTCAACCATTTTTGTGAGAAGAGGCATCAGGGTAGAGAAGCATGACCCCTTCATGTCTGCAGGGAGGAACAGCTTGCCACGTGGGCATTATTACATTGACAGATAGGAGAAAATCTAAACAATGGCTGTCTGATCCCAAATGTATTACAGACACCAGAGAGCCCACATGAGACAGTATCTTTATGAACAGTAGAATAGGCTTCAGCCAAAGTGCTCCTCATTAGACGCAACATAATCCCACCACAAGGCACCAAACCGCAGGAAACCAGGCTCTGCTGCTCACAGAAAAAATTCTTTTTAATGATGCAGCTTATTACAGTGTAATTCTTTTTAAGAACAAGTAATTTGGCAAAGAGCAATTTATAAACACATGGTGCTTTTCTTATGGAAAAAAGGAAAAAAAACATGATAATATTTGGGCCTGGGACACAGGCTTTCTCATAAAAATGCAAAAAAATACACTAGGTGGGACTCACTTGTTCTACCTCTGATGTCTGAGGAGTGGGTGGCTAACTCTGAAGAATATCAGCTCCTTTTGCAGCCCATGCAGAGTCCCGGAGCGCAATTCACTTGATCCCAAGAGATGTTGAAGAAACATCCCCCTGGACACTGCTCTCTACATACAGCTGGGACCAAACCCTTCCTCAATGCAGACCCACAGAAGTTTTACTGGTTTCTAGACAAAGAGCAGAAGGGCAGCCCTGTTTTTGTCAGGGAAGTGCTGTTATCACTGTGGGCTTCTCCTACTGCACTGGAAACACCACCACCCATGATGGAGAAACACATGCCTACTCGCATGAGGATATAAATCCATGGCTCCCTACCACTGCTACACCTCCAGTGACTTGATGGAAAATTCAGGGAAAGGATGAAGGGTATATCCAAGAGCTAGAGATCTTTAGGATCTCCAAGAAGTGAAAAAATCCACAACTGTATCTCTGAGTTTGCAGCTGTGAAGCCAAGGCATTCACCCAGGAGAAAGGTCTTTGATATTGCTCCTCATGTTCTGAGGCAACTTTTGTATTTGCATTTGATCTTTAGGTCAGCTATAGTAAGAAGAGTGGAAACGGGCAGCAATCCACAGTGCACCTCTGTTGGCTGAGCTCACAGCCCTGTAGGGTGCAAGCATTGGATATACCACCATCCCTCAAGCGCTGCTTCTTTGCTGCACATTGGTACATTTTCAATAGGGACAGGAAGTGCAACTGCTGCCCTGAGCAGCCAAATGTCTTGCCATTCAAGTTCTGACTTTAAAATGGTGAATTTACTCAAGACAAACCCTTCAGGGAGAGGGACAGTTGAAACTAGTCCTCCCATCCCATGGGAGAGGACCCAGACACTGATGACCTAGAGTATAAAGAGGGTGAGTAGCACCACCACATTGTAGAAGAATAAACACCGCTCAGATCTTCTGAATGAAGGTAAAGTGTCACCTTTCTGCACTTTCCAGTGTTCCCCAGTGTTATATTGGGAGTCTGGATGCCTCATTCATACTTTTATTTACTGTAATGCACATCATCTGCAAAAGTCAACCTGTGAACAGCGCAAGTGCCTGCTAGGAACATCCCAAGGAGGGAGGACAAGGACTGGTTCACTACTCAGTAAATAAGTGTTTCTAACAGCAGGACAGGTGCTGCAAATAATCATCCTTTTCCAGATACTTCACACTCAGTCAACTGCATTTTCTACAATGATCACACACGCTTTGCAAACACTCATTAATTCACTCAGGAACATGGCTCTTTGTTTGGGGAAGTCAGGGTGTAATCTGAAGGCCATCTTTGTGGGGCTACAGAGCAGAGTCACACAGAAAATAACAAAGACAAAATCAAAGCCATTGGGCACACCAGCCAGCCCAAACCAGAAGACAGTGCTCTCACTCTGCCCCAGTCCAGCCTTAGCACACCCTGAGATACTACAACCTAATCTTCTTCCCAACAGGGAACTGCACTTTCTATGTATACAAATTCCTTCCTCTTCATCATCAGCTTTCTTGGATGGATTATAGGGGAGTTGATAGGAGCTACGTGTGTTCACAGCAGCTGTGACCGTTGGTGGGAGCCAGGGGTTGAGAGGGGCTGTGCTCACACCCCTTTTTACAAACCCACCAAGTGTGCTAAGGCTGCCTCCTGCTACAGCCAACCCCACTGTGAGGTACAGTTTCTTATTGTGTGCAACTCGGTAGAAT
Source organism: Pithys albifrons albifrons (assembly GCF_047495875.1). Taxonomy (NCBI): domain Eukaryota; kingdom Metazoa; phylum Chordata; class Aves; order Passeriformes; family Thamnophilidae; genus Pithys; species Pithys albifrons. The sequence continues at coordinate 57,949,518 of NC_092458.1, forward strand.
TTGCATTGTTTGGGGAAACACCATACATATATATATCTATATACAGACTCATAACACACAATCATTTCAAATGTTTCTGAGAATAATGCAGTGGGGAAAAGCACACTTTTTTCCTGGCTAGGTTATTTTTAATTTGGAAAATGGTGGGACCTGGCAGGATGGAAGTCCAGGCATTTTGATGGTGAGCATTTTTATAAATTTTATTTTACTATTTGTCTTTGTGAAAATAGTCCCAAACTTTACAGTGCTTCTTTCTTATTAAAACTGCTTCTGAGGGGTGCATTTTGCCATGTGATTTTTTTCTTCTATGATGTTCATTGCTGTGTTAGTGCATAACAGGCATCTGTCAGCTGCTACCTTGGTGTTGAATTGAAGCACAGTGGCAGTATTATTCCTCACCATTGCGTCCAGGAATTTTGCCACAGAGAGAATGAATATCCAAGTTTACTGATCATATTATTTTGTCCAGCTTATATCATCCAGCCCCTGATTTTTCATAGTAGAATTGCCTCCAAGAGCACATGATATTCAGCCTCCATTAACCTCAGAAGGAGCTACAAGTGATTAAATTATCTACAGATCAGGTCTAAGACTTTGGCAATGTGGGTTTCCAAGCAGCTACAGGAAGTTTTCAAAAGCATGCCATTTTTTATCTCATCTTCTCCATCCTCCTACGTGTGACAAAGAACAATAAGAGTTGCAGTCACCCTATAGTTACATAGGTAGCCTGGAAATGAGCCATGAGAACCCAGTGGATTTTTGACTTTGACCTAAAGGTTTCTGCAGACAAGAGGGACCCAGATCTTCAGCTGTGAGATGCTTTGAGTGAGCAACTTCCAAGTTTTTCAGCAACTTTCAGCCACCATGGCAACTTTCAGAGTTTCTGTTGAAACAAATCATCATTTTCTTTGCCAATGAAATGTAGCATTTATTCAGTTTTCTTGCTGTCCCCCTTCTCTTTCTGGGCTTCTCAGGGTCTGAGTCTTTCTTCTCATCTGTCTGGAAACTGCCTCGAATAATGTTCTAATTCTCAGCTTCTTTCTGTCTCACAAAAGCTTTGCCACCCACTAACATCCACCTCCACGTTACTTACACCCACCACACAGAGATAGATGCTCAAAAGAACTATAAAGGTGACATGAAGAAAATAGTGAGTCTTTTAATCCTGGTCTCCATTTAATTTATCTTCTGCTCTTTTTTAATATGCTAATGAGATTTTTTTAAATCTCTCAGATGAAAGAAAAGAGAAGAAAAAAAATCCCTCCAACCCCCTCAACCTATTTTGTCAAAAGCTGTACTTTCATATCTGAAATTAAGAAATCCAAGCCAGGGCACATGTTGGGGATTTATTTAAAATTTTAATTACACAAAATCCTGTTCATTATGAATGCATCAGTTGAATTTCTTAAGTACTGAATATTAGTTGCAGCTTTGGCAGTGGAAGGATTTGTTTTCTCTGCTATCAAATGGCGGTGAGAGGACAACTTCAAACTCATTTTGCTAATCTCACTTTGCAACACAATCAGGTGTGACTTGCTGACACAGTGCCGGGGATGTGTTAATGGCTGTCTTGGTGCTAATTACACACTTCTGAGCATGCAGAGAAAATACAGCTTTAGTACACATTCACAACATAGCACACACTTCTCTTTATCAGATGACCCCAACTTTTAGATGAGGCCACATATATTTAGAGGCATTTTGAAAAAGAATTGGTTTTGTGGTAGATACAGCAAAATTCTGATATAGCATTTTAAATGTATCCCAGACGGAAAGATATTAGTCTCAAATTAAATCCCCTTGCTTTCTTTTCAAAAATCTTTTTTTTCAGCATAAACTGCCATGCACTCTTGAAGTGCAAGCAAAAGAATTCAAGAAACTCAACACTCTGCAATATATTGAAAACAGTGTAATGATAATGAAGTATAAACAGGATTCTTACTAAAGCATTTCAGTCCCATAGATGCTTTCTGATGGATACCCATGTAGACACTGGCAGGATGGAGCAAAGTCACACTCTTCAACTCTCCTGTTTTGAAACCAAGTCGAGGAACCCTTCCCAGACCAGAAAGGAGGACACTGAAACTGTTTCAAACTGAAGGAAGACACAGTTCCTTGCTGTCCTTCATCCAAAACTGCAGCTGGGTTATGGACACCGAAGCAAATGATTCTGTTTAGCTGCTGTGTTTGATGGATATCACCTGAGATCACTTTCTGTGCTCTCTTTGAGGAATAAAATATACTGAGTAAGTACAAGCAAATCAAGTGCATGGGCAATTCCTGTGGAACATCTGGCAGTCATTTACTAGTCAAAATAAATGAAAAGCATGGAGACTAAATGGGTGAAATGGAAGATCCTGGACCTGTGATGATCTGGCAGGTTGGCAAGTTGATATACATCACGTGCTCTGGAGTGATTGCCCCATGCTTGCTCCAAGGACTCAACTTAGGATGCATCTTAGACTTAAAGCTGTAATAACAGGTAAAAAGGGCATCCTGGCTTTGAGTAGAGTATGAGACCATGATTGTGGGAACAAATAGGACAAGATATGCTTGTAGTGCCCAGAGAGCATCCTTGTTCAGTGGAAGTTGCTGCACTCATATTCCCTACCCTCACCTGCATTTCCTTTCTGCTACTTGAAAACCTCTGACAGAAAGAGTGGCTTTCTGTAAATTTTGAAGGGCTTTTAATATGAAGTGGAACAATAAAAGACAATAAGCTGCTCCTGTTCCTCAAGTAGAAGCCCACTAGTGTGCTCCTGCCAGTACCATTTAAGCCCTTGGCAGGGGCACCCAAAAGAGGAGCTCAACTGAAGCTCTTGTGGTGGAACAGGAGCTGATGTCCCTGACACAGACCACGGAGGGATCAGAGACAGACTCTGCCTCTGTCATGAGGAGCTTCCCTGAAAGGTAGATGGTTACTGGGAATGAATCCAGATCCTGGATACTGAGCTACACCTGCTGTCAGCAATAGATGTGGAAAGGGTGGGCAGCTACAGGTCAGAAACACAGTTTTCCTACTCTGCTGGTAGTTTAATCTGATATTTTCCGTCTCTGATTAATTTCTGGGAGTACCTGAGCACCCTCCTGGCAGACTCCCTAGCCTCACTTAAGGGCTGAAACCATTATGGATTTGCAAAAAGCTGGGCTGGAGGGTGAAACATGCCTTTGAGACCTGATTCGCAACTTTTATTCTCTCTGTTGCGTTTTAGGACTGGGTACAGTGCAGTGATAATAGTGCAGTGATAATAGTGCAGCGTATTTGATGCTGCATTCCAACTGCTGATGCCCTGGGGCACAGAGATGTTGTTCACTCTCTTCTCTTTGGACTAGAAAAATATTTTATATCTTGTTTTAAGAAAGAATGATGCCTCTAAATGCCATCCCCTTTGGCCACACAAGGCAAGTATTGAAAGTCAAGGCACATGTTATCAGCTCTTTGTCCATAAGGGCAGGGTGCAACCACTGTTTATCATCAGACTGCTCCTGAGGCACTGCTGATTGTGGTTCTGTGTGATATAGTGAACAGTCTGCATATGTAAAAAGAGGTAATAAAAAGTGCAGAATTATCTGAAGATTCACTTCATCCTTTATCCTCTTTGTACTTTGGATAAAGATTGTTAATAAAGTGCAAAATGAATATAGGCTTTAATTAAAGGCAAAATGATAAAGTAGTTTCAAGCTGCATCTGCTATGTCTGATAGTGAAGGCAGAGTTCACAAGAGTCCTATATCTGACCTGTTGGTTTTGTGGTTTACATTCACAGTGAGAAAGAAATTAATATGGAAAAGAATTAAAAAAAAATGATTGCCCACTGTGCTCATAAGCTTACCAGTTCAAACAGCCTCTAAATAACTCATCATCTGATATTCATTTACAAGTTACTACAGTAACAGCATGTTTCCAAGAGAAGCAGATTTGCTGGTGTCATCTAAGATAATTAGACCAAACCCACCCTGAGACAATCGAAATTCTCCCCTTCCATCAGACAACCTCCAACTATCACAATTATGTGACATGTAAATCCATTAACTGCTCTTTCAAAAATGCACCCCAGGAGTGCCAAATGATGGCACAAACATTACTGTCTGTTGGAAGGAGAGAAGGGGTGAGGTTGTGGTTGTTGAGCAAGACCACAGACTCACTTGATGGGACCAGTGTCTCCAATCCCACTATCCTTCTGGCCAAGGATCTGCTCTGTAGTCTATGTCATATTGGTCTAGCAGCTGTCACAAGGTAATATGCAACCAAACCTTCACCTGGCAGGTCACAGCTGAGTACAGATTACCCTGGGGCCATATAGATGCAGTGACGAGGGAGCACAGGGCTCACAATGGTGCCAACCCTGTCTCCCTGTCCTGTCTCATAGGATATGCCTCTACCTACATCTCCGTAGCAGTCTCTGAGTAATGTATGAGCTGCAAGAGACTTCTCATTTTTGTTTAAGATCTTCTCCTAAGAGCTGTGTCTCAGGAAATGCAAGAGTGGCTTAAAATCATGCCTGTCTTTTTCCTGCTAAGACACTGCTAGTACCAGCAAGCAATGAACATCCCACATCCATCCACAATGGCCTGCTGTCATGGGGGGTGATGCACAGGTTTCAGGAGCTTTAGGAAGAGAAGAGAGGAAAAAATTTAATCTGGACTCCGGATTAACTCTCCTTTCCCCTGTTCATCTCTGCCCCTTCTCCACTAGTGACTTTCAGCTTGCCCTTGCTCGGGTACCTGCAACGAGAGTGTGGCATTGAATGAAGAAGTCTCCCTGTTACAAGACAACTTAAAGTTCATCATTATTCTACTGTCAGCTGAAAGTGAGTGTTGAGTTTCTGCAGTCAGGCTTCAGAAAGAGGAAAAAACCCAAAATCCATGAAACAACACAGAAAACCATGTGAGCCATTAGCTTTGGGCATGAAAAACCAATTGCAAGTCTGGGTAAATTTATTTAGTTTGTGTAATTATGCAGACGCTTCATTGATATATTCTTTGCAGTATGGAAAGGGAAATTTCTCAGAGAACATTTGGCTTATGTCACATATCCATCTTTTAATTTTGTGCAAATCATAGCCTGTTCCTTCTTCCTCCCCCTCAAATTCTCAGAGGATAGTTCTCCTAGGAGTTTTATTCACATGGGGAGGATGCAGTTGGAAAGGAAGAACAGAAAAGGAGGCTCAGCTTAGCCAGAGAAGACAATGTTCCATCCCTATTAATAGAGTCAAAGTTTGAAGGATTTTGTTGAAGAAAAAAAGACCCAAAAATCCACAACAATATTCTAAGTTAACATTCATGCTTACAGAAAGCTATTGCCTATCCTATCCAGGCAGTCTTCATGCTATGCCTCTCCTGAAGCACTGCCCTTTTGGGAAAGGAATGCCCTGGCATGCCCTAGCCTGCTGGCACCTCTCCTCTGACCTCGTGTGCCACCTTCAAGAGGGAGTGTAGAACTGCAAAATCACAGAAGGCTTGTGGTTAGAAGGGACCTTTGAATATCATGTAGTTCAATTGCCCTGCCATGGACAGGGACATCTATCACTAGACCAGGTTGCTCAAAGTCCCATCCAACCTGGTCTTGAATAGTTCCAGGGATGGAGCATCCACAACTTCTCTGGGTAACCTGTTCGCTTGTATCACTATACAAAGTGAGAGTCTCATAGTACAGAGTTTCTTCAGTATGTCTAATCTAAACCTGCCCTCTTTCAGTTTAAAACTGTTACTTCTTGTCCTGTTACTACAGGCCCTGGTAAAAAGTGTCTCCATCTTTTTTATCAGTCCCCTTTATAAATCAGGTCTTCCTGAAGCCTTCTCTTCTCCAACCCCAACTTTTTCAGCCTGTTTTCACACGAGAAATGCTCCAGCCCTCTGATCACCTCCATGGCCCTCCTTTGGACCTGCTTGAACAGGTTCACATCATTCTTCTGTTGGGGACCCCCAGAGCTGGATGCAGAATTCCAGATAGGGTCTCACAAGAGTGGAGTAGACAGGCAGAATCATCTCTTCTGACTTGCTGGTCACATTTATCCTTATACAGACCAGAATACAGTTCCCTTTCTGGTCTGCAAGTGCATATTGCCAAGCCATACCTGATTTAACATGGGCATGTACCCCCAAGTATAAGTTTCCACGGGACTGCTCTGAATCCATTCATCACTCTGCTTGTATTGGGGCACTGGGGATTGACCTGACCCAGGTGCAGGGCCTTGTGCTTGGCCTTGTGAAACTTCATGAGATTCACAAGGCCCTGCTCTTCAAGCCTGTGAAGGTCCCTTTGGATGGCATCCTTTCCATCAAGTGAATCAACTGCATCATTCAGCTTGATGTCATCTGCAGACTTGCTGAGTGTTCACTTGATCCCACTGTCTATGTCTTTGATGAAGGTAATGAATAGTACTGGTCCCAGTCTGGACCTTTAAGCAACATACCACTTGTTACTGGTTTTTACTTGGATGCTGAGCCATTGACTGTAATTCTTTGGATGTTGCCATCCATTCAGTTCCTTACCTATATTGTAGGGGATCGTATCAAAAGCCTTACAGAAGTTGAAGTAGATGACATCTGTAGCTTTTCCCTTGGTCACTGATACAGTCACTACATTGAAGAAATAGTCAGGCATGATTTATCCTTGGTGAAGCCATGTGGGCTGTCTCTAATCACATGCCTGTCTTCCACATGTTTTGATATCTTCCAGGAGGATCTGCTCCATGATATTACCAGGCAATGAGGTGAGGCAGACTGATTGGATGCCACCAGGCGATGATGGTGTTGGTCATGGGGAAAACATGAACAATGAGCGGTGAAAGACCTGTCACCCAGTAGAGCTGCAGTCCTAGAGTCCAGTTATTTTTAAAGTTGGAAATCCATTGGAAAAGACTGTGTAGCTCTGCCTGGAGCACCACGGGCTCTATCACCTACTGATCTCTCTGGTTGTCTGTTTTAAAATGTCCTATTTCAGAACAAGTGTAGCACTGGGGAAAGAGGGAAGGGGGGCCACATTTCTTATGCAAAGCCATCCTCACACTTTTATGTCCCTCCTCGCACCCTCACTTGTCTTGTGGGAAGGCTTTATGTTTTAACTTCAGTCAGGTCCTCCCCATGCAGGCAGCTTAACACATGTTCCTATAAACTTGTCTGGCTGTACAATACTCCATAACTTGCACATCATAAAAGTGGATAATTTTACAACTATTCTGATACACTGATGGGCCTTGATGATTTGAGAATGGGGTAGGTTTTTTTTAAATTTATTTTCAGCTTTCTGTAGAGAGCTTTCTATAGATCTGTGTGACGTGTTATTGAACAAGATGACAGACCACTTATCTTGTCACACCAAAGGCATTCCAGCCTTTCTTTTCCAGGGTGAACTTTTCTCCTTCTTCCCAAGGGCCTGCAAAGAAGGAAGCATGGTGTATCAGAAATGGGATACCAAGGGGAGGTCTGCTCCCCACCTCTCACACTGCAGTGCTGCCTACCTGCCCCCTGGGCCAGGGTGCACCATGTGAGAAAGGGCATCAGACTCACCATCCTCTGAGGGTGCCTTCAGTCCACAGAGATGTCTGCTCCATGCTGGGGTATGATCCTGGGATGAACAGCATGGCTGTACTGCAAGGTACGTTCAGCCCTATGCCAACCTGAATCAGGGTGGGCACTATAATATTTTCTGGTTTCATATAGGGTTAGGAGAGCTTAGGGCAGCCCTCTGGGATCAGACTTGACAAGCAGGAATGTGATGTTTTGTGCAGCCTGCCATGCCAAAGGCACGAATCATGTGTGAAATTACTGCAAGAGAGACACCCACACTTCCAAGAGGAACCACTCAAGTGTTTCTTCATCTTCACCAGCAGCTACATGCTCAGTGAAGGCTGTTAGGCACCTTCATGCCCCTGTCAACATAGCTTCCATCTGTCTTTAAAACCCTTCATTTCCCTCCTTTCCACCCTATAAGCAGTGATGGCTTACCCTGTAATTTCCAAACCTGCAGTGAGTCCATTCTAATTTAGAACATATTTTAGACCCATGGGGTTTGAAAAGACCTAAAGGATAACATCACTCAGCAGAAGAAACACGCGACTAACAACTGGATAAATTTTGGGTGGGATTTGTCTTGTCTAAGGGTATTTGTCTAAAAGACAAAGTTGTTCAAATCTGACCTAGTCACCTGAAGCTCCCTTAATAAAGAAGATAAGATGTACCTTCACAGAGAAGTTCATCATCTTGAACATGTCCATCTTACGGGAAAGATGAAATTACAGTGACCACCTGCAGGAGATGTTCACTTCTCTTCCTTGGCTAGAAGTGGAGCTGGGGTCACTGGCCCAGAACTGGACATCAGACTTGAAAAGTTTCCCCACGTCCAGTGTGTTAGGAGTGTCACAACTCTGAGTAGCAAGCCACTGTCACTGTTTAATGGGTGATTATGAGCTGCCTATTTTCCTAATGCAGAAAATCCCTTGAGCTGTCACATTTTCTTCCCAGCTAAGGGCTGGTCATCCTAATTTTCAGGCCTCTAGATTTAACAGTGAAATAAAACTAATTTATAGCTCGGGCCATTAGGAGGACAAATTCTCATCTCTGTCCTTTGGGTAAGAGGCACTATAACAAATGAATGATTACTGACCCATGATACCTTTTAGAGATTGCAGTTGGGTCATCTCATTTGTTGTTTTAATACAAGAAATTAAGAGCCCTAGCTGGGCTGGCACAAAAATTGAATTGATAATGAGATGAGCACTGCCTTTAGCAGAGACTCTTTCTAGAATTAAATGTGGGAAATGTTCAGTGATTACGGGACCTTAAGTTGTGGGCCTGAATCACAGAGCCTAGCAGGACTTTCCACTTGCACAGGCTTGCTCTCATTGCTACCTGGAGGTGCAACTCAAATGCCACGCACTGGAATTCATAGAGAAAAAGGAGCAGCCAGCCATGTACTTGCTTGGCCCTTTTCTCTCCATTATTGCCTGCAGCTAAATTGCCCACCAAAGAGGAGGTACGTGGATACCTCAGTTTACTCCCATCAGCAGCTGCTGAGACAGATTTCTGTGTACTTAGTCTGATGCTGATTGAAGATCAGTCTCTGCTGCCAGGTAACAAAGCTGATCTCCTCCAAAAGCATCCTCAGTGCAGGGAAACAAATAGCTTTCAAGTTTTAGGGGAAATGTTGAAGAATGACATAGATAACCTGACTTTGAGCTGTGTGAAGGCAAAATTAGACCCTAGTAGTTCTGCAGTTTCAACCTCAAGAGACACATATTTGGCTTCTGCTCAGACCCTCTTTCCCCTAGACTGTGGAGCCATCACACCCATGCACTCAGCACCACAGCACCTGTCCTGGTCTGAGCCTGTGCTCCAGCTGCATTCTGGATCAGCTTTCCCTGATTCAGCAACATTGCTCTCCTCCCTGCAACCTACCCTGACTCACTGGGCTTTCCCTACTGTGCAACACAGCACCCTGTCATTGTCTCATGTATTGAAGGAAAGAAAATTGTAATAGTTGACTGGCCTTGAATAAACTAATAGCTAACCATTAGTTCACTCATTGTTATTTTTTGTCATAATCATAGGATGGAAAACTGTCCTGTTTTCTTACACTCACAAAGGTCTGTCGACATCCTGACACAGAGTTCATTCATAGGCAGAGAAAGTACCCAGAGCAGTATTCTACTCTTACCTTGGGAATTAAGGATCTTTCGTTTTTTGTACCGGGGTTGCAACTTTGCACTAGAGGGAAGGGAATCAGAACTAATTTTTTCTACAGCAGAGCAGGAGAACCAATTGCCGTTTTCATGGGCTCAAGGAAGCACAAGCAGGAGGCTCTGCAAGGTTATGGTGTGAAGCTATATGGCAAGATTCAGGTTTAGATCATAGCCCAGAAGATAAATGATCAATGAAAGACTTCACCGCTTTCCTCCATCCACAGCCATTTAAATCAGTGTCAGGGACTGAAATAGTTAACAGTTTAAACATTGTAAGATCACCAAAAGACTGTTGTACACTGTAGCAAACTGAAAGGAAACAGCTGCTCACCCAGCAAAGCCTACCCTTCCCTGAATATGCGTACTATGAAAGGAGCTTCAGATTAGATAAGTGGGTGCCATTGCCCAACTATCCCAGGTGCAGAAGGGTGTGCATACCTGAAGCTACAAACTGGATTCCCAGATAAGAGAAGAGGCAGGTAAGAGGCAAACCCTATGAGGTGGGATAATCCTTCTTATCATGCCAATGTTCCCCCTTAAGATGACTCCTGTAAAAATCCCTCCCAAAACCATTTCACATCTGTCCTGGGCTATTCATCTCAAATGTTGGACCATGATGGAGCATGATCAGTGTTGACATAATAGGCAGCTGTAGTGTCTTAGAAGGTGTCAGAGACTCGTAACATGGCCCCTGACACCAGCTGATCTTGAAGTGAATAATAACTCATGTAGTTTAGCTTTTGAGGCAGGTTCCCTCAACCACAATGGATCAAGACCATCACTTTGACAGGACTGTGACCACCAGTTCAACCAACAGATATGGAAGGTGCAACTACCAAGTTTCATCACTGGATCCAGAAGGTGGTGACTATTGATGTCTTTCCACTTTTATTCCTTCTTTCTCTTCCTTTTTCTTATACATTTCCTTAAGTGTTATTTTTATGCCTTAATATTGCTGTATTACTATAGATGATAATACCAAAAATGACAACATACTTCTTTACCTTTGAAACAAAATTGTTCTAAAATAAACTCCACATATATGTGTTTATGAACACAGATTATCCAGTGGCATTTCACTGCAATCCGCCCCAAGAGATTTATTAACAAGAACCTGGGTTACCCTCCCCTTCTCTGAGTCAGTCCACTCCAGCATAGAATTGTGCTATATGAGCACAGATCACCACTACAAACCAGAGAAACGCAGTACTCAGCAGCCTGGGATAAAGACCACTAACTTCATCCCTGCTTAGTCTCATCCCTGCTTGGGATGTTGTCACACTGGTGAGAGTAGCTAACCTCAGGATATGCAGTGGAGAACCTTTTTCCACAGAGACTGCTGATGTAGTTATAAGGGGAAACCTCCCACTGTCCTCTGTTGCTGCAGTCCCAACTGAAGCACCACAAATACTCTTTCCCCAGAGTTGCTTTATCTCTCTGGTGGACCTGAGGTTGTGAGGTCACCATTACAAAGGCAGACCTGCAAGTTGCATCTCTACTTTGCTTTCCACATGAACTTCCTCCCCATTTATTTCTGCTACCTGTTTTACATGAAGATCTGCTTTAGCTTTCGGGCTTGCTTCAGCACAATTCACTAAAATTATATCAAGTATTGATTGGTAACAGATATATTACAGGGCAATCCTCAATACTGAGGATATGTTAAGTAAAGGGAGGTATAGGCCCAAGCTGCTTTCTTTCTTTTATCAGAATGGTATTCAGTAACAGCAGAGTTGCACAGGATCTGAAACAGATGAGGCTTGAACTGACTGGAGACTTTCCCAATTGATAGACTATGGAGAAGACTTGGTGTTGTGTTAAATGCTGTGGGCCTGGTACTGCCCTTGGGTACAGCTTAGTTACATAGATAGTCTTGCAAAATGAGAATGTTTTAAGGAAAAATTCAAGACCTTCAAACATTGTGGTGATCTGCCATACTGATCTGTGTTTCATTTGCACTTATTATTGTTCAATATTTAGTTTCATTTGTACTTAGAAAGGTGCCAAGCCCTGGTGACAGTGATAACTGACTACTATATTGTAAGATGTGCAACTTGGGCACTGATGTACAAGGGACAGTAAGAGAACTTTGGCCTGCACTTTGGCCACAACAACCCCCTGCAGTGCTACAGGCTGGGCACAGAGTGGCTGGAGAGCAGCCAGGCAGAAAGGGACCTTGGAGTACTAATTGACAGGAAGCTCAACATGAGCCAACAGTGTGCCCAGGTGGCCAAGAAGGCCAGTGGGATCCTGTCCTGGATCAAAAATAGCGTGGCCAGCAGGACCAGGGAAGTGATCCTTCCCCTGTACTCTGCATTGGTGAAGCCACACCTTGAGTATTGTGTTCAGTTCTGGGCGCCACAGTTCAGAAAGGATATTGAGGTGCTGGAGTGGGTCCAGAGAAGAGCAACAAGGCTGGTGAAGGGACTGGAGCACAAGCCCTGTGGGGAGAGGCTGAGGGAGCTGGGGTTGTTTAGCCTGGAGAAGAGGAGGTTCAGAGGTGACCTCATCACTGTCTAGAACTACCTGAAGGGAAGTTCTAGCCAGGTGGGGGCTGGTCTCTTCTCCCAGGCACTCAGCAATAGGACAAGGGGGCACGGGCTTAAGCTCTGCCAGGGGAAATTGAAGTTGGATATCAGAAAAAAATTCTTTACAGAGAGAGTAATCAGGCATTGGAATGGGCTGTCCAGAGAGGTGGTGGATTCACCATCCCTAGAGATTTTTAAACGCAGATTGGACGTGGCACTGAGTGCCATGATCTGGTAAATGGACTAGAGTTGGACCAAGGGTTGGACTCGATGATCTTGGAGTTCTTTTCCAACCCAATCGATTCTATGATTCTATGATTCTAAGAAGAATTTTTTGATTAGAATATGTAGTGAGGTAAACTACAACTCTTTCTTAACAGACAGATGTGAAACTGAGCATCAGTGACAGCAGCATCAACCTAAAGAGCCCTTTTGCTGGAGTTTCTTGCTACTGACATTACATAGGTGATTGGAGCTAAAGGAATGCAGGCTGAAAATTTAGGAAAAACCATACAAAATAACATCAGGATTAAGTTAAATCATCTGAAGTTGTAGAGTGGTGGAGTTACAGCTAAACTTACTTCCCAGTTTTGTCTGTTATTGTCCTGATGGTGGTATTGCTTGGCTATTTCTCTTTACTGCCTGTAAGGGGAGTTAAGGGTGACTAAGCTGAGCTCAGATGCAGATATTTGGTTTTTAGAGATGCATTCTATGTTGCTTCTGTCCCTGAGCTTCCTGGTCACCTTCAAGCCCTTTGAGTCTGTCTCCTCCTGATCCCTCTATCTGGACCCACACTAGTTTGTCCCCATATTGCCTCAAATTTAGAGCATGATGTTAGTAATGCCAAGGCCATTGGTCCCCTAGAGGCCATTCACTTACAAGCTGGACTCCATGATCCTTGTGGGTCCCTTCCAACTCAGAATACTCTGTGAAATGTGGTCCTCTTGTTGTTTCCATGTCTTCTTCAGATTAGTGTTTCTATGAATTTAGGCTCCTCTGGTAACATCACTTCTCTTCCTTGAATGCTGCCTTAACTGAGCCATCACACAGGACCATCAGCATCCCACTTTATCCTTAGACTGCTTTCAGGATCTCAGGTAGCCAGCTGGAGTATCTCTTTGCTGTATGAAGACATACATTGACATTGACCAACTAGGTAGTAACTTTATTCCACCTGGTTCCTCATCTGAAAGACTCCATATGACAAAGCATCTATGTTTACACCATGGCTTGCAGCCTTTAAAGGGCAATTGTACACAGGTCTTATGTACAAAGCCTAAACTGCCAAAAAAAGAAGTTCTAGGGACAGATCTTTGTCCCAGGCTCAGGTGATGCAACCCGGCTTACAACATGCTTCTGCTGTGGGGAGACAGGATAAGCCTGAAGCTGTGCCATATAAAAAGTGCAGCAGGTGATCAAGGTCCAGATCTCAAAGCCAGACCTCATTCCTAACTTATAAGCTTAGGCTACTTTTATACAGGTGAATAAAACAGGTCAGGAGTCATTCCCTGGCCCTGAGGACAAGTGGCATGTCTTCTGTCTGTGTGGTTTAATTCGCCTTTCACACAAAGTGGTTACTACATTGTGCTTGGTGGAAACAGCCCCTGGTCTCTCCAAGGCAATTAAGAAGTATGCTTGCTGGTATGAGACAAATCCAAGGAGGATCCTGCCCATCACACTACTGTGGTTTTGGCCTGCTGTGGTTTGGTGGATACAGCCACATCTGAATTTCCCACACCCAGAGGTGCCTCAGCGTGTGCAGGCAAGAGGTAGACATCCACATCAGGGGAGTTCATGTGCTGTTTCCCCAGCCCTTGAAGGTTAATGGTTGTACAGAGACTGTCAGGCTTCAGGGACATCTTTTGACACCTTTCCTAAGCTCTCGGTCATTTGGAAGTGAAAATAATAAGCACTTTCCTGTGTAAGGCTTTTTCTTTTGGCATCTTATGTCAAGATGCAGTTACATGTCAGGTGCGTGTTTGTTTTCATAAGGCAAGATGTAAAAACTCTCTCTTCCTTCAAGTACACATTGTGTCAGCAGCTCTTTTGGACTGATTTCAACTCCTCAGCCTTACTGCAGCTCTTCTATGCCTAGAAGAGAGCATTCAGGCTTTACCTTTCCTGTCAGCTGAAGAGTCACACCACTTTGCAAACTGCCCTTGAAATCAATGCAGTTGCTATATTAAAAATACTTTGAATATAAATTATAGGACATGAGGCAGTGAGTGTAACAAGGCATGATAACCATACAGCAAACCTGCTGGACAATCTCATTTCAAAATGTAGCACAGACTCCTTGCTCTTTCCACTTGCTTGGTTCAGAGCTTTAAGGAAGGGTGTGCTTTTGAGGGTACATGGCTAACCCCATCCAAACTCCAGTCAGTCAGAAATGGGGCTAAGCTTTCTCACACATTGTGTTTTATTAATCCTTATGTGCCCACACTGCAGGCTTGATGGTAAAATGAGCTTTCCTGCTTAATCTGTGCTTTTCACCTGAATCTGAGGATATTACTGGGTGGACAATGGTTAAAGAACAATAAAACAGGAATGGAAGTGTCATTACCCACATTTCAGTAGGTGCCTCCACAGGGCTTCATCATGTACACAGTGATAAAACAATTATAAATGGGCACCTTACCCTGGAGTAGTGAGACAGCAAGGGAAAGAATGGGAAATCTCTGTGCAAGTTTACATATGCTCAGGCATTTGACCATGGAAAGGATGCATCCAGAAGGTGGTTTTGTCCAAGCCTACCAAGGAGAGCTATATTTATGCATGTAGCTACTAAATGCGTATTTTCCATTTCACAAACCTAAGCCTATTAAAAAAACAACAACCAATCAACCAAACAAGCTCCTTTGCCAGAGAAAAAACTTTCTATGTGAAAAACCTAAAGGCTCCTTAGATGTGCCAAATTGATTTTTTCATCCTCTAGTACGAATATCAATTAAGCAGAGGTTATGTCCTAGCTTAAAAGCAGAGTAAGATTTATGTGAACAATCAGTTTCAGTTACAGGGAATTAATTTTAAGTATATACTATGATCATAGGAGTGCATTATTTCCTTTTATGTCATTTGTTTCCATATACTGGCACTTTGGAGCAGGGGTTTCTCAAGTAAACTTGGCTTCTCATTATGCATCCATATCCCGCTCACACAACTACAGACACCTGGTGAGAGGTCATATTCAATAGGACATGCTTAGCTGTGTGCAGGTGACATCCTAAATCAGTGGAGGCACCTCAAGGTTTTGTAGACATCCCTAGCAGAGGAACCATTGGCCCCACTGAGAAGAGCAAATGCTGAGTGGCCAGAATGAGTCTCATTTGCACTGAAGTTGTGCATTTCTCACTTGGCTGCTTTACAGTTGTTCAACCCTTATGATTTCTGCTACTTCTTTTTCTCCAGCACTGAGCATAACAGGTACCTTGAAAAAGCACCATACAGAAAGAGTGAACCACTGTAAACCTAAATTTGTAGCTGAA
Organism: Pithys albifrons albifrons; assembly: GCF_047495875.1. Classification (NCBI taxonomy): domain Eukaryota; kingdom Metazoa; phylum Chordata; class Aves; order Passeriformes; family Thamnophilidae; genus Pithys; species Pithys albifrons. The sequence goes on from NC_092458.1 coordinate 57,965,213, forward strand.
CAAAGCCAGTAGGCTCCACTTCAACCATTCCACTGCCACTACAATTAGGAGCAGGGAGACATGGGGACAGCAGAGGCTTTCACAGTTTGCATGCTGATGTAAAGGAAGATAAACTTGGGATCCAGTCCTAGTTTCTGTGCATTGGGTTTTACAGGAGCCAGGATCTAAAAGAAACCAAGCTGTGGTTTACTGCTTCCATGAGAGACAGAGATAAAGAATCATATATTTTCTATCTCAAGATGCTTGTGTTTTTGTCTGCATGATGATCTTGCTTCAACAAAAAGAGTGAAGGGTGATCCCTGCTCCAATCCATTCCATCACTAGGATGCACCTGTGGGAAGTGGTAGGTATGGCTCCCTCACTTTTGGGAAAGACTTCTTGCTTGCTAGGTTGCTCTGTAAGCAATGGATAAAACATAGATTGAAAGCTGCTGCTAGGGAGTTGTGTCTTCTCCTGCCTTTTATACTGTCAGTCTGTGTTGGGAACACTCACAAATTAAACACAGAATCTAGTCCATTGGGGAACATAGAACTGTCTGATTTTCCATCCAGAGTGGTACAAGTGGGAGTCACAGAGCTGAGCAAGATGGTCCAAACACATCAGCCCTTTGAGGATGAGGAGACACACTAGGTACATTAGCACAATTTCAGTGGCAGCTTTGGTGTACAGGAACTCTTAATGGAAGTGATCAGATGAGTCTTTTTGGGGTTAGAGGACAAATAGTGTCTAACTATATTTTATGAGCTGGATCCTGCCCGAGCCCCCAGCAGGTCATGTTCATGAACAGGTAAAGAAAAGAACACAGTTTTCTCCTACACTGTCTGAGCCACCATCCATCATGGGAACTTCTCCATCCCCTGCTTACTGGGGAACCACTGAAAACCTGAGGTATCTCATTCTATTGACTACAGAGAGTTTATTCTGATCTGTGGGGTAGGTAGAACTCCAGGATTCAAGAAGGAAGACACAAGCATGAGAAGATACAATATCCTAGATGGCAACGCAAAGAGTTGAAAAGTGGAAACTGGAAACTCAGCAGCACTGTTAAAAATCCAGTAGAAAGCAAAACTTCCCCATCCGATGGCTGACTGCATTCTAATCCTTAGCTTGGCAACACATTAAATCCCAGCTATCTCTTGTCTGTGTCAACCAGTAAATAACTGTGTTATACTTCAAAGTTGTGTGTATCCTGCTTACAGAATATCTTTGTGCATAGCAAAAGGTGCCTGAACAAACTGACCTAGAAAACAAGAGTTACAGTTTCCTCTCTCCAGTATATAAAGCCAGCATGACCAATAGAATAAACTCTGTTTTCTTTGTTCTTGTTCTCCCTTTTAATCTTCAGTATCCCTGCAGGTAATGAGAATGAAACACTTTCATCATTATTTCTTGGTGTTGGAGTTACCACAGAGGCATAGGGGTAAAATATGCAGCCCAAGTTGTAAATCCACCTCTACACAAGTGGAAAACAGCATATATAGGATATCATGCCATGGACCTTTTTTAAGGACAAAGTTTCAGATTTTAGTAAGAGCCACAGAACAAAATATCTTTGAAGATGTGGACCACTTAGGCAGTGGAAGGTGATAGTCTGCTGAGCTAGAGTGCCTTGACCTCAAAAAGAGAAGTCTGGTTAAAGTTTTGTACTCTATGTCTCAAAGTTTTGAGATCATTGAAAGGTTTCAAAACCAGAGAGTTTGATTCACTTTACTTGACTCTGAGGTTCACAGACATCTGCATATGATCTACTCAACACAGGATCTCCCAACAGTCAATGTAGATAGCCTGAACTCATCTCGTGATCTGGTTTTGCATTTATCCTAGGCATGGCTATTTCCCTCCACTTGCTAAAATAGGGCTTTCCTTTTAGTCAGATATCTTTTATATTTGGCACCACAAAAGAACAGTGTGCAAGAAGGCAGAGGTCACTGAGGTGGCAGAGTGAAATCAAATAAGGAGCACTGGGCCTGGCTTGGATGGAACTGACTTTCTTCACAAAAGACCATATGGTGCTGGACTTTGGATTCGTGACCAGAATGGTGTTGATAAAATATGAATGTTTCAGTTATTGTCTAGAAGTTCTTGCACAACATCAAGGTCTCTGTTTCTCACTCTGCCCACCCAGAAAATTTACTGGGGTGTGGTCAAGAACTTTAGAAGGAACGTAGCTGGGACAGATGACCCCAACTGATCAAAAGTGTATTCTGAAATGTCATGTTCATCAATAATTTGGAGGGAGGGTGTTCTTTCCAAAGCAGTCTTTGCTTGTAGACCAGCTGATATTGGGAATTGGCAAATGGCTGCATTTGCATCACCTGTTCTTTGTTTTCTCTCTTTTCTTTACTTAGTAGATTATTCACTTAGTAGATCTGAGTTTTTTCACTATTGCTCCTCTGATTCTTTCTCCAATCCTGCTGGTGGGGAGCAAGCTAATGGTGGCAGATGTTTAGTTGCTGGATAGGGTTAACTCACCACAAAGGGCAAAAGGACAAGAAATGGTAGTGAAGACTGAAAAGAAAGGAAACCAGAAAAATGGATGCTTGCATAAAGTAAACCAAACTCTGTAGTTCCCTGACAGCATTACTAAAACATGAAGGAAATGGAAATGACACTTCCAGGGCTCTGCTGACACTGAACAAGGCCAAGGGTAGTCATTTTTCTGGAAGTTTATAACATCTGGTTGAATCAGACATGAAAAAACCCCTTTCCCACTTTGTATAAGGTCTAAACAATGCTACTGTTGTAATACTAAAGATTTTGTTTAAACAATGCCATCTGTGGGGACACCCACACTTAATCAAAGAGCAGCTTGGCAAACAGGTGAAACATGACCCAAGGCTCAGGACCAGAAAGCAAAGTGAAAAATTCTGAAATATAGAGAATGACACATTTGGAAATGAACTATTGTTTGTGCCTTTTATGGAAAAGATAGGCCACAGTGCTGAGCCATCTCTGAACTTAATCCACTAGCAGGGAAAGACCTTGCAATGACATAGAGAGATAAGGTGGAAGGACAAATAACAAAAGAGCTGGTCCATGACATCCACCACAACAACACAGGGAAAATGCAGGATGAGAAATCAGCCCAAATGACAGCTCCGAGACCTACACTAGAAACACCAATAAGGAAAAGGCAGTAGTAATCATTTACCCATGCAGTTTGAGGAGCTGATACTCCCCATACTCCAGTTATCCACAGTGGGGGAATCACATGGAGAGGGGAGAGCAAGCGTTGTAGAGCATCAGCAGCTGGAATTGCCAGACTGATTTTGTCGTTTGCATTCAGATCACCAGAAAAGTTCATAAAAATAAGAGGTCAGGGCAGCCAAGACTGGCATGCTAGCTTTGTCAGAGGAGGCCCCCCCAGAAAATGGGCTGAGCTAGTGGTGAAGACTGGACACATGGTCTTCAGTCACTGCAGATGACTGTTAACCTGCACTGTGATAGTGTGCTCATTTCATAAGTGATGGAAAAGACAGAGGCCGAGCAACAGCTGTAGGAATAGGACAACACTATATTTTGAAAATTAATTTGTTTATGACATCCGATGGGGACCTGCAGAGGAGGGAAGTGGTAATTTACACACCAGGGCCAGATGGGAGTGTCCATATGAAAGCGTAGTGGGCTTTTTCTCCACCCAGGCCTGATACAGGTGAATGCAGAAGAGAGGAAGTGATCTTTTCTTTAACCTTTCCCTGTACCTTCTTCCACAAAAAGGGCTGCAAGCAGGACCCTGGCAACTACAGGCCTGTCAGCCTGACCTCCGTGCCTGGCAGGGTTATGGAGCAGTTCATCCTGAGTGCAATCACACAGCACCTTCAGGGTGGACAAGGGATTAGACCCAGCCAGCATGGGTTTAGGAGGGGCAGGTCCTGTCTGACCAACCTGATCTCTTTCTACGATCAGGTGACCCACCTGGTGGATGAGGGGAAGGCTGTGGATGTGGTCTATCTGGACTTCAGCAAGGCCTTTGATACTGTCTCCCATAATATACTCCTGAAAAAGCTGGTAGCCCATGGCCTGGACAAGTGTACCCTCTCCTGGATTAAGAGCTGGCTGGAGGGTCGGGCCCAGAGAGTGCTGGTGAATGGAGCTGCATCCAGCTGGTGGCCAGTCACCAGTGGTGTTCCCGAGGGGTCTGTGTTGGGTCCAGTCCTGGTTAACATCTTTATTGATGATTTAGATGAGGGGATTGAGTCCATCATCAGCAAATTTGCTGATGACACCAAGTTGGGAGGGAGTGTCGACCTGCTGGAAGGCAGGAGGGCTCTGCAGAGGGATCTGGATAGACTTGAGAGATGGACTGATTCCAATGGGATGATGTTCAACAAGGCCAAGTGCCGGGTCCTGCACTTTGGCCACAACAACCCCCTGCAGCGCTACAGGCTGGGCACAGAGTGGCTGGAGAGCAGCCAGGCAGAAAGGGACCTTGGAGTACTAATTGACAGGAAGCTCAACATGAGCCAACAGTGTGCCCAGGTGGCCAAGAAGGCCAATGGGATCCTGTCCTGGATCAAAAATAGCGTGACTAGCAGGACCAGGGAAGTGATCCTTCCCCTGTACTCTGCATTGGTGAGGCCACACCTTGAGTACTGTGTTCAGTTTTGGGCCCCTCAGTTCAGAAAGGATATTGAGGTGCTGGAGCGGGTCCAGAGAAGAGCAACAAGGCTGGTGAAGGGACTGGAGCACAAGCCCTATGGGGAGAGGCTAAGGGAGCTGGGGTTGTTTAGCCTGGAGAAGAGGAGGCTCAGAGGTGACCTCAGCACTGTCTAGAACTACCTGAAGGGAAGTTATAGCCAGGTGGGGGCTGGTCTCTTCTCCCAGGCACTCAGCAATAGGACAAGGGGGCACGGGCTTAAGCTCTGCCAGGGGAAATTGAAGTTGGATATCAGAAAAAAATTCTTTCCAGAGAGAGTAATCAGGCATTGGAATGGGCTGCCCAGAGAGGTGGTGGATTCACCATCCCTAGAGATTTTTAAACACAGATTGGACATGGCGCTGGGTGCTATGATCTAGTAAATGAATTAGAGTTGGACCAAGGGTTGGACTCGATGATCTTGGAGTTCTTTTCCAACCCAATCGATTCTATGATTCTATGATTCTATGATTCTTGGTGTGAGGTTGTCTTAAAACTGTGCAGATGTGGCCTGACCACAGGCACATTCAGCATCGCTTATATTACATGTTTCTTCTCCAATGGGCTTCATCCTACAGCCTTGACCTTCTTCCCTCCTGCTCCCGCCCCACTCTGTGGCCCATAGCTCTGAAATTAACATGACCCCACAGTCCACCTTGACGTTCCAGTCTGCAGCTTGCTGACCATGATGTTCTCTGTGCTTGTAGCCAAATCTTGGATCATGGCCAACACTGCAGCAGCATGTCTTTAAGACTTTCTCCCTGTTTCAATTACTATTATTATTTTACCCAGGCTCCTCATGGTTTGGGGGCATCCTGGTATTTTCTGACCTTAAACTAAACTTCCTTATGCCTGCTTTAACTTCTTGTCTGATTGTATATGATACGAAATGCTTAGGAGCTCTGGCAACCAAACATGTCGTGCCCACACTTTGGCAGCTTTCTCCCAATGCACTGGGTTTCATGTGGTCCTCCAAAGCACTCAGGTGAAGCTGTGATAAATCAGATGTGATGGGTGCAACCACAGTGACCAGGTTTGGGAGTCTCTTTTTGTATAAAGTGCACTTGTGGAAAAGGGGCAGCTTGTTGCTTCCAGATAAAAAACAAATTACTAAAGTGGGTTGCTTTCTCCTGCCTTTGGATGTGATGAAGGACATTGCATTAACGAGTCTCTTAGCTGCCACGATAACATTTCTGAGCACAGAGGAGCACTGGCACCCTCAATGTCTCCTTCCCCTACCTCCTCTGAGACAAATTGACCCTGCCTAAGTAAGAAAGGACTTTACTAATCACATTAGGATCAGTTTAGATTGCAGGGAGGGTAACAAAATTAGAGCTTTTAAACCATTATCTCTTCTTAATGAACATCTGCATTTATACAAGCCCATGGAGAGTTAAGGGAAGCTATGTCTGATCTCATTATAACTTTAAAAAAAAATGTGATGGACAGCTGGTCCATGGCTGTGAGAAAACCATCAGTCTTATCGTAAGAGGCAAGAAAGGGCTCTGCTCAAGCCCAGATTGGCTATATTCTGATTCTTGATTTAAAAAATAAAATTATCTTTATTTCCTCAAATCTTTTCCTGGGCCCCATATGCCAACTCATATATAGATATATACCCAGACATGTAATGTGTCTATAGTTTCATATTGTATGTGTTACACCACAGTGTTTTAATCATGTTGTCTGAGTCTTGTTTGATGCAATAACTTATTGTAATATTTTACAGAACCAGAATTAATACATTGTATGGAGATGCCATGGAGTGTGTCTGATCTGCTTGCTATGACAGCAAGAACTGAAGTGATATTGTTATTTTACTAGGAGAGAGACATGAACTCTGAAGAAAAATTAGACTGGATGAAACAGGGGATAGGACTGGATTTTGGCCAATGCAAAGCAGACACTCTGTGGCAGATGATACAGTGGTCAAGAGTTTTACCATTCATCATGTTTTTCTTAAAAGCAATAAATGGGAACTATTCACATATTTCTTAGAATCACAGAATCATTTAGATTGCAAAAGATCTCTAAGATCACTGAGTCCAACCATTAACCCACCACTGCCAAAGCCACCACTAAACCATGTCCCTAAATACCACTTCTACTTGTCTTTTAAATACCTCCAGAGATGACGACTCAACCACTTCCCTGGACAGCCTGTTCCAGTGCTTCATAACTCTTTCAGGGAAGAAAGTTTTCCCACTGTACAAACTAAATCTTCCCTGGCACAAGTTGAGGCCCTTTCCTTGCACCCTAACACTTGTTCCTGGGAGAAGAGACCACCCCCCACCTTGCTACAACCTGCTTTAAGGTTTTTATAGAGAGGGATAAGGTCCCCTTGAGCCTCCTCTTCTCCAGAACACCTTTCTCTCCCTCAGCTGCTCCTCATAAGACTTGTGCTCCACACCCTTCCCCAGGCCCACTGCCTTCTCTGGACTCACTCCAGCACCTCAATTTTTTTCATGTAGTGAACGGCCCAAAACTGAAGACAAGATGTGAGGTGCTGCCTCATGAGTGCCAAATACAGGGGGATGATCACATCTTAACATAAATTAGGAAAAAAGAGGACTTCCTGTTGACTTACCAAAGTCTAATTTCCTATTAAAAAATCTCCTCTTTTTATTCATATATTTACATATAAAAATAAGACTAAGATGGAAAAAAAATCAAATAATAATGTCTTGAATTTGATTGCATGGGACAGATGGGCCCAAAACACAAAGCCAGTATCTGGAGCTGGCTATATCCAGGAAAATAAGATCAAGTAGCGAACCTAAGTACTGGACTCCCAATCATCCATATATCTGAACAATCAGCTCACTCCCTGGTTGTCTTCTCACCACTCTAGCTACACCTTTCCAAGGTGAAGTTGTAGTAAGAGCTAATCCTAACCCAAAGCTGAAGATGTCATTTGTATTTAGCTTCAGGAAAGAGATTACTTCCCTTCACTCTTTTATTTAGCAGTATAGACATAACCCACCAATCTTAGATGTTGATACTGTACTTCCTCTGTGCTAATGTCACTTCTGCAACGTGTTCATTTAAGTGTGCATGTGCTGCATGTACACACACACATCTGCTTTGCTCCAATTTGGTAGAAACCTGAGCCTAATTTTGGAATGTCACATCTAAAATATAATCCCCCCAAAGAGTTTGCAATGCAGATCACTTCAGCAACCGGGTTCATGGCACAGCTCTAAACCCAGTAATATTGGTAACAAACTGAGTTGAAAGAGAAAAAACTTTTTAAGCCATCCTCACCAGTGAAGTCTCTTATGAAACTACTCTCTCCATCTACTGACATGTAATTGCTGCCTGGCTTTTGGCCTCATTACATTCCAGATAATTAATCCCTAAGTACTAGATTTTCACTGCCCCAAGACACTTTGACAGGTTTTCTTAGCAGTGACCCTGAAATGATCATTTCCTGCTCTCAGTGCTGAACATGCTGTGTCAAGCAGTTTGATCCATGTCCATGAGTAGCAGACCACCAGGCTATACCAAGAGGAAGAAAAAGACAGGAGAAAAGTACAGGCCTTGCACTATCATCAGTTTTGCTGTGAATTTGAGTGATGAGAAAAATGCAGATTTGTCCACTTGCAGGACAATTTCCCTGTTGTTCTCCAGGGAGCTCTGTTTGCAAAGTGGCCAAAGAGCCAGGCTGACCTTCAGAGCTGCTGCCAGCAGTGTGCTGTCATGTACTTCTCCTGCCTTGGGATTTTCACCTGCCCATCCATAAGGAAGTGACCAAAACCTAGTTCCCTGTTTTGGTATTGAAACCGTCTCCCACTTTGTCTCTCCATTCTCCAGCTCTGGTTCAAAGGTGGATAAAAACTCAAGGAAATGAGCACAGTGTGCTCCCAGTTGTGCAATGGGGGCATAAAATCTTAGATGCTATTTAATCCTAAGTAAATTCTGCTGCAGATTTAATTCAGTTAAATCTTCCCTCATCCCCTTAAATAATCAGCAGAAGGCATTTGCTGTAGGTCTCCCCACCACTGACCAGCACCAGCAGAGGCATAGCTAGAAGGCAGCAATCTCACAGGCACTGCCCAAGCAATGCCCTGGGGACAAATAGAAGGCATCTTGCATGAATTTTGCACTTTTCCCCCTGGGAACTCAACAATGTTCTCCATTTTTTTCTACGATTTGCATAACAAATTTAGTATAATCTTGAGACAATGCAGCACAGACTTGAAAGTAACTTTCTTAAATAATTTTCTAGACTGTTGGAGGTAGCACAACAGCCCTGCCAGGAGCAGAGATGTTCTCAAAAAGCTCATGTACTTTAGAATGAGATAAGGAGTACTGTCTGTCCTTCAACTGGCACCTATAAATGCTATCAGCTTACACATCAGCTTACATTTACTTTTCTCCCCCCTCCCCCCTTTTTTTTTTTAGCACTGCATTTCTATTTGTTGTATGTGACAGGTGCCTGGACTTATTATCTCCAAAACCAGCATAATTAATGGCTTTCTTTAACTTCAAAATCAAATGTATTTTGATCAGCTTCAAAAAAAGCCCCTTTTTTCTGCTGATGGGAGGTGTGAACATGTAAGTGCTGAGCCTGTGAGACTTTGCCTGACTTCAGAAGAAGTTTCATCTCTCATTTAGCAAAATTACTGAGAAGGGCATCTTAATGAAAAGAGACTGAAGCTTTCTCCTTTCTGTGTTACAGACCTTGCTTTAACCTCAGCAAGGCCTTGGTTTCTTCAGCTCTAAAACACAGGTGACAGTATTTATAAGCAAACTGGGAGTTTCTGCTTGAGGAACATTTTATGGAAGCCTGGCTATTTGCCAAAGAGAAGCACAGTATTTTCCAGACCAATGAGCCATGGACTCTCTACTGCAGGTATAAAAAAAAGGTATGAGAATACTAGTCCCCTGAAACAGGAATTTCAATACCTAATTAAAACAGAAGTGGCATTAAGCTTTTTAATAATGCCAGGCTGGTAATGCCAAGGCTAAGGGAGAAGAAAGCCCACAGCCCCCCCTGAAGTGGGATGACCTGGGCTTCTTCAGGAGCCTGTAGGAACAGATACTCTATGAGGAGAGGGTTCTCTGCCTGCTCCTGGTTGGTGAAACCAGCTGGATGGGTCAGGATGTGACTGGGGGAAAAGTAACGGAGCAATCTGGCAAAATGGGGCGGGGGGAGGATGCTGCAGCTACTGTGGCAAAGCAGAGAAGAGAGCACTCTGCTGTGGTGGGTCTGAGTGGTGTGTGCAAACTTTGCTGGCTTTTAGAGTGCTGAAGCAGTAGAGGCTTTGCAAGTTGGGGTGACTTTCACAAAGCCTCAGGGGGCAGAAAGTGCTGATCCAGCAGCAAAGATGAGCTGTAACTGCACCTGCAAAAGCTGGTAGAGGAGCACAGGGAAAAGGTGCTCTGGAGGGAGCAGGCTGATGTAGTGAGCACTGAGGGAATGTAAACCTATTGCAAAACTATCTTGGGGAAGTGGAATCTCACCAAATCAATACAACCTTTATTTTCAATCATCTGTAATTTATTTTTTCTGGAGTTATTTCATTTCTTCCCTTCCAACCTCTAGCAAAGTTACTCTGTTTTTACAACAGATAACAGTGTTTCTGTGGGGATAACAAACTTCTCCCAAGCTGGAGGGAGGGGATTCATCCAGGTTTTTTTGTGGAATCTCAGGTTGCTGCTATTTTGTAACATTTAGGAAAAAGAAAACACTGAACAATGTCTTCCTAGATTCCCCAAAGCCTTCCAAGGTAATCAAATGTAGACTTTTTTTTTTCTGCTGACAGTACAGTTTCTAAAAATATATTTTGCCCATAGACACGTGATCTTTATTGATGAAAGCCATTGTGTCCAAACTAGAGGTCTTTCTAAAGGACATCTGGCAGCTGAAGTTATTGTCTTAAGCTCCTGAGAAAGGCCCTTGGGTTTGGATTTGTGCAGCTAGCCTGCATGAAAGAGCCTCTTCTACCTTTAAAGGATGTGAATTAATGCTTGGGAGGCAACAAAATGTCACTGTACTCTCACCAAAGCTTCACCTTTTGTTACATCAGGGAAGTTTCAAATGGGATGCCTCCTTTTGCCTGTCCCTGGTGCCAGCTTTTCAGAGTCCCTCCAGATGCTTGTCCTCAGAGATGGATGAAAATGGTGTGAGCAGACAAAGTCAGTGACAAGCAGGGGAAAATCCTCAGCCTTGTGCTCGCTCTTCATTTAGGTCAAGGAAGATAGGAGCACAATGCCCTGTGGTTCCGGGGGTTGGTGGCTGAGAGGCAGCTCAGTGATCCTAGGAGACAGTGGTATAACCCTCATTTAAGGGACCAGTGCTGCACTTTGCAGGAGAATTATATTCCTTAGCATAATGCAGAAATGGAAGAGCCACTTAACTTGACAATTTTCTTCTTATCCAGAGAGTTACAGCAGAAGGAACCTTCAAGGACCACACTGTTGCTAGGTCCTGACAGGTACAAATTCCTTTCCTAATTAATATTTGTTAGCCTGTATGTATCACTTAACCCAGATCTGATACACAGAAATGTGTTGTTCATGGTAACCATCTCATCTCCTTTGATCATAACAGGCCAGCAGCTTTATGAAAGCCTTTGGTACCTGCTGTGTCCACAGAAAAAATGATTTATGGTTCACTTAATGAACATTGTTCTATTACATATTGATTTGCTGTGTGGCTAATAGTTTAACTTTAAAATAATGTGAAGGCCATAACTATGGTAAGTCCATATGAGCACCAAAACACCTTGACATAATAAAGCAAAAAAATCATTGCTGACCTGCAGCTGGTGCATCCTCTCTCTGAGACCCTGCTTAAGCATCATAGCTAACATATTCTCTGAAATAATATTTCTCAGAGGTGAGATCATAAGCAAGTTAATTAAATACCAAATTGGTTATCGTGAATGCATTTGCTGGGCATGAAAAAGTGATGCATCTCTAACATTTCCTTCTGTAAATATGTTTTAAATAAGTCATTGGTAGTTAATTACCATACTGTAAAATTAAGGCAAATAGATGTATTTTGGCTGCTATAAGGCAGCTGGTTTATGGTAATTAAATAACACAATGGATTATGCTTAGATAAAAATTCTGGAAAATCAGGAGCATCACATAGAGGTATGGCATTTATTGCTTCCCTGGGCATAGCTTCTGGATTAGAGAAGGCCCAGAAGATATATCCACAGGAACAATGAGGGCAGCACAGAGCAGGAAGGAGGGGCTGATGTGCAGCAAGCTGTTATATTTTGAAGATGGCCTGTCCACACCCCCTGTTTCCTAGCACGAAGTCTGAGGTGGTTGCACGGCAGATTGCTTTCCACCAGGATAGTATCCATGTGTGAGCCACAGAGCACAGATGCAGGCTTGAGACCTCAGGGGGCCTTGCACCCCTGCTGCTCTTCCAGAGCAGGATTTATCCCCTTGAGCACAGGTTTTTATTTCCTTCTTCAGCTTTGGGACTGGTTTTGAGAGGAAAGCCCACCAAAACAGGTGATGTCCTGCTCTTGCTTCTCTCTTTGCTTTCCAGCTGGGGAAGCCATCTCCAGTTAATGTGATTTGCACCTTTTTGCAGATTTGGCCATGACACCATATTGCATCCCAGATGCAATTCAGCTGGTCACATAGCCTGGCCTTAGCTTTATCTCTCACCCTGGAAGATAATACATGAAAAGAGAAATCATTCGGATCTGTGGCAGCCTCAATGCTTGTTTCCTATGGTGACAGGTATCTGGGAAATTAACTTCCCTGGCAGGACAAAGGAAGACCTTGGCTTTGACTACATATTACATATTCATCTACTAGTGCCTGACATACTCCTCCATTCTCATTCTTCCCTGTCCTGAGGAAGCGCACAGTACACCTTTTAATTTTATGCCATTTGAGAATCTCCTGAAGATCACTGAGCTGGCAAGTTTTTTATTTTCCACTTGAGACTTCAACATTTTGCATGAGAATTAACTCCCCCTCCCAGAATTAAAGTCCAGAGACTTTTATGATGGCTGTACTGCAGACAGTGATATTTCTGCCTCTGCCTCAGCGCTGGGAACTCATACTTGGGACTGACCGAGGCACAATTGTCACTGTTGTGCATGGGGAACCGCCAAGAAAACCCAAAGTGACGAAGAGCATTTTTGTTTATGGGTGAAGATAAGGCTCCCAGACATTAAATTTTATTCAGGTCATTGGTGTGGTGAAGCCTAGAGGATTTATGATTGACCTCCTAAGAGTTTTGCCTTTGCTAGGAACAAGCACAGAGGTTGCTGCATTGACACACACTTTTCCAAAGCACTGCCTACATTCTTGACCTAGGCAGCTGAATTTTACTCTGGTTGGAAACTGAAAGAAAAAGGTGCAACTTTGCAGTCTTTGTTAGGGAGAAAGTCAGGATATTGGCACAGATCTGCCCCCAAACCTCAGTGAACGATGACAAGAGAAGTTAGGGGGCTGTGCATGCCTTGTACTGTATACCTCAGACCACCATTTCAGGTCCACCTCTGCCAGCTCCTACAATCCCAGGCTGAGTGGACATTCTCCATTTCCCACCTGAAGCCAGGAGATGATGGTATACCCTGTAATTCTGAGATGGCATGATTGGTTCATTCCCTCTCAGTGGTGGCTGCATATTAACACTGGATTAATGAGTCCTCTAAGTATTACTTAGTGCTGCTAAAATGCTTTATATTTTCTACTTACAATATAATCATCATTAAGAGATTAAGATTTAAAAAAATTATAAACTTAGGTGGCTACAGTGAAGCCTCAGCATCCTCATTTTGTTTCTTACCTATTCACAGTGGTGAGAGCAAAAGAGCATATCCTTTCAGCCTTATTGACACCAGAATGATTGGCAACTTTACAGTATTTATGGCAACAGCATCAGTTTTGCAGATGGGTCCTTCACCACATACAGAAGATTAACCTACATCAGGAGTTTTAACTATTCTGGCCTCCACTCCAAACCACTTAACTGATGTCAGAGAACACTGTCGTCTACCTCATTTAAAGAGAAACAAACCAAAGGCATGGACACCTGCAGTGCACCACAGCTAGATGATGTCCCCCTCAGCTCTGGCAGCACAATGGATGGATGGATATGCCTGTCATGCTTGGAGGCAGATAGACCACAGGGCCTTGGCAGGATGCTGTATTGAACAAATCCTGTCTCCGGCAGGGCTTGTTAGTTCAGGCCCAGCAGCCACCCAATGCAGCTGTTTATCCCCCGGGCTCAGCCTGGCTCTCACCCAGCCTCAGCTGCATATCTGTTCCATCCACTCTTGAACCTCAGATCCAGGGCCAGGCAAGGCAGGAGATGGACAGCCTGTTGGAGCTGTTGGTGTGCTCAAAGGCTCTGGTTGTACAAGGAATGGAAAGGTAGTTTGGGTACAGAGATAAGAATAGCAAACTCTCCATCACTGTTAGCTGTAACCTGGGCTCAGAGCACTGGCTCAGTCATCACTGAGTGCTTTCCAGGGAGCTGTCTGATTTTGCCCGTGACCTCAGGAACAGAAGGATGGGTCTGGGGAAATCTGGTGATACCCACCAAGATGCAGGGTTGCTGCCTACCAAAGAAATAAATATCCACAAAGCCAGACTTAGGCTGTAGAACTTGACTGCAGAGGGCTGGACTAGACTCCTGCTCAACTTTCAACACTCAGCTATTTGCAAGCACCAGGTGGCACAGGCCTTACTGGAGCACTGGAGCTGTAATTTTGGGTCATCCAGGACTAAAGGTGGCTGTAATCCACTGCGTGACTTCCTGTAAAAAGCATGAAGGTCCTTTTCCATGAAAAACAACTCAGAAGCTACTTGATCTGCAAGCTTTTTCTATGTTATAAAAGTCAAGAAGCAAAAGTTACTATTACAAAAAATGCTGAAAGGCTGCTTTTGGCAGATTTTCCCTATGAGTGAGTAATGAAAAGGTTTTCCCTTCCACAACATCTGCTTCATCAGACTGAGTTCTCTTGCTACCGGCTGTTGATTGGCCTCTGGCAAATTAAAGTTGCTTTAGTTGAAGCAGCAAATAAGCAGAATATCCAGACACAGCCTGGATTTATCTGTGAACTGGGATGTTTTTTTCTAATTACTAGCTTATTATTGAAAAATCATTAAAAGCTTAAAAATTATTAAGAGATACCTCACCAGTATGCTCGTGTTTATCTGGAAGTCTAAATTATCTCCAGTTGCCTTGTGAAGCTTCTAGAGATTAAGCTGGTTTCAGATCTGTTTTCTGATAGTGCCTTCATCTTTTATCAACAGCCTGAAAGAAAATTCAGTCTTTATAATCAGTTATTTACAAACCAGTGGTTATGTCTGTGCAACTATTCATGACCCTAATATTTTTGAGACTCTTTTTTTGAAATTATCTTCTATGGCAGAAGAAACTTTGTGAAAGTTTTGTTTACTTTTTAAGCTGTATCATTTCCTGTAAGATTTAGACCCTTGAGATTCCAGGCAGGAATTGCAATTGGAGAAAGGGTTCTAGTTTGGCTGTATAAGGGGAACCAGAAGAAACAATGATGAATTACTACAAATATTTGCATCTGTTTTCCTGCCAGAGTTTAAGTCTTGACCTGGACATAGCTGTGAATTGCCTGCAAATAAACACATCCCTGTTTGTAATGAATGTACTCCTGCTGCATTGCTGTCTTCTTTGAGTCTGCACTCTGCTGAGTTCAACATGTGGGTGTGGAACACATATATATTCAGTCACTCCCTGAAGTACAAATAATGAGAAGTTTAAATGTGGGTTCATGTCTTGAGGGAAATATTTATATGGGATACTGGTTGACTCAATAGGGGTAAAGACATCGCTGAAAAATGTTTTCCAGAATGATGGCAGAGAAGAAACTGAATGAGCCAGACAAGCCCCTGACTGTAACAATACTGTTTTGTAGGAATGTGAGGAGGGAAAATGTGAGCATATCCCCAAGCCAACAAACCTTAAACACAACATTATTCAAGGACCTACGTCTTGGGTTCCTGTCAGATATATCATGGTGAAGCTTGCTATGGTAGCCTAGGGCATTCCTGCATTTCAGCTGCCTTTTTAGTCTAACATACTAACGCAAACTATTTTAATAAACCCACAAAGGCTTGTGAAATGGGCTGGGGCCATTGTAAGGACCAAGCTCTGTCTACCCCTTTGCTGCCACTGCACCAGGACTATGATAGCTTTTAAGGGGCCAACAAAGTCATGGAGGATGGCAATATTTTAAACTTACTAACAAGAAGCAGGTCACCCACAGACCTATATACTGCAAACCATAAGATGGCCTAAAAAGGTATTTCCTTATGTTTAGTGATGCTATCTCATCCTAAGTTACCAAAATCTGTGTAACACCTCTGGCTTTCTGTGATCAAAGATAAACAGAAACAGACTCCATTGAGCCTGTGAGCAGACACAGAATACAGGCAGGGAACAGAAACAACACTACCTAAGTAACTTCTCTGATTTGTGCTTCTTTGCACAGCTAATTAACATAGCTCACACATCCAAAAGCGGGTCTGAAGCATTAGGGATCCTGCCATAGGGGGGAAGTAATCATGAAGCAGTTAATTGAATAAGCTCAGGAAAAAATTGTTCTGCTGGCAGCCATCCCATAAGGAGAATGAAAGGCAGATTTGTCCAGTGGATTATTTTCTCCATGTGACTTGTTCCATATTATTACCTCTACTCAGCACTCTTTAGGAACGTGTTTACACTTGTGACACAGTATAAAGTATTTTCTGATAGATGTTGAACATCTGTCCTCTACCCTTCAGAGTTTATTTAGTATTGCTTGTGATTACCAATAAGGGTGCTTATCCCAAAGCCTATTTTGGAGTATGTCTTGCTCTCTTTTGCCATCCCTCATCTACCACAGTGACCTCCTTTCCAATCCAGACTGATTTAATTAGCTGGTAATATCCCTGGGCTTTGGACCACACATGAGGATTTGCATTTCTGATGAGCTTAAATTACCAGATATTTGTATAACTGGTATAGCTGCATACTTTTTCACTGGTATCATTCCCCTGTACTGATCCTTGGATTCCCGAGTGTGTCCCATATGACTTTCTGTCTGTCTTCTTCATTCTTTTCAGATATGTTTTTCTGGTATGTCTTTGGTTTGGCCACTGTTGAGGGATATATTCGAAGACTGCTCTTGACACCCTTGCACTGCTGCACCCCTTTGTGCACACCAAGTTCTGCTTTTGTAGAGTATTGCAAGGTCAAAACAATTCAAATAGGAAAGAACCTCTGGGCATTGAGTTATCCAACTTCTTCTCAAAGGGACAGTCAACTGCAAAGATAGGCCAGCTTGCTCAAGGTCCCTTTAAATTTTTAAAATCTCCAACAACACAAATAGCACCCTGGGCAGCCTGCACTAGTGCCTCACCACAACCATGAAAAGGACTTTGGGCCTCATATCTAGTCAAAATGGCCTTTGTTTTGGCTTATGTCTGGTCACTGTTCTTCCGGTGCGCATCTGTGGGAAAAGTATGGATCTGTTTTCTCTGTACAGTCCCATTAGTTAATTGTAGACAGCAATTTCCTTCCCAGACTGAGCCAGTGCAACTCTTAGCCTCTCCTTGTCCATCCTGTGCTCCAATTTCCTGACCAGCTTGGTATCCCTCACTGGGCTGCTCCTTTGTGCCAGTACCTTTCTTGCAGTAGAAAATCCCAGGTGGGACTCAGCAAACTGGATATGTTCCCAGAAGATACACTGCAGCTGGTTACAGTCATACTAACACAGCCCAGGATGATGCTGGCCTTTGACCCAAGGGTATGTTGCTGGCTCATGTCCACCATGTCTTCTTTGTCCATCTGTCTCACCTGGCAATGGTAACAACATCCATGGTTTATTCACTCACTTTACCTGAAATTCTCTCTTTTCAATTTGTCCAAAATTGATTGCCTGCCCTTTTTCCTGGAGACAGGTTCCTTCTAATTGAAATAAATTAGAAGCTCTCACCCTGCAGTTATATTGCCAGATCTTTCTTTGCTATATCTGAAATGTCCCACAAAGCTTCCATTTTGAGAGTGGAAAGAAGATTCTTACCTGAGACTGTGTAAAATAGTAATGAATACTTGGTGTTACTGTGCCCAAACTTTTTGGCTTTATATTAGGGAGACAATATCCTGCTTGGTTTGTCAAAGGAACAGTAGGGGGTTTGTTTAATTTCACTTCAGCTAAATAAAAATGACATATCCATCCCAAGCTAATCTTCTGGCTCCCTTGATTGTTGGTGGCAAGAAAAACAGTCTGTCTTTGAGAACAATGAACCTCACTGGTCTTACACTCCAAAGGATGTTGCACCACAGAGAGTCCTCAGCTCTCAGGTAGGACACAAGTAGGGAACTCACAATATTGCCCCACAAGCAAACCCTGGCTCCACTGGTCTGTGATGTGCCTTTTCATACCGTGGGGGTCCACCCAACATAGATAGCACATCCCTGCTTGCAGCCAAGTACTCAGCTGGGCAGACAGTACAATGCAGCAGTCAGACAACCCCATGGAAGAGGAAGATGTCTTTAGGCTGCCATGCCCTCTTCAAAACAAACAGGTAAGTTTGCTGAACTCCATCAGGTTTTTCATACAGTCTTTTGCTGGATCAAGTTTGAAGATTTTCAGAATAAGTATGTCTGAATAATGGCCTGATCCTGCAGAACATCCATTTTTTTCTGTCTGTGCCAGTGCTTGACACTAAACCCCTGAATGCTCTTGCTGAGGTCAAGGTACTGCCATGATTATCTCACTTGTCATCATCCTCATGTTTCCATTTCAGCCTCATTTTTGCAAAGCCTGAAGGTGACTGTAACTGTCCCCTTACCCCAGCTGCCCTATGTAGTCCTTGTGTGGAGGTCATTTACTCCATTTTCATGCTTATTACTTTGCTTATTTTCCACATGGCAGTCCCTAAGAGTGGAAGAACATTTCCATCCTACGCAGATGCGGTTTTCTGCTCTGTAGCATCCGCCTCCTTGATCATCTATAGCATTTGTTTTCTGCACAAGGAGATGTTACCAATTTAATCTTTTTCTGTCTTATTTATGCTCCATTTCTCTGTTTCTTTTTACATTTCAGCTGGCATTTGATGTGAATGAGTGTGTGATCCCATGTTTAAGATATTCACAAGGACAAGTGCCTCTTCTCCACTATGCATTTACTAGGGGTTGATGGGCAATTCACCAGCCACTCTGGAGCTTAATATTTCCATGTGCAAAATACCAATAACATCACTAAAGCTGTTGAAATTATTTATTTTTTACTGGGGAAGCCAATCTGGAAGTGAATAAGAGTTTCAGTTTGGATCAGTTCAGAATGCAATTGCTCTGGAAGAAAAGACTAGAACTGAAAGCACTGCATCTGGTATAGAAATAGCTGTTTAATATCTTCCCAAAGTTGTTTCAAACATTTCTGCCTTTTAAAAAAGGAACACCAAAAAAAAAACACATAAAGGACTTGGAGGTCTCTGCTGTTCTCCTACAGTGATGTTTTCTTGGTATTGGTGAGACTAAAGGGGACAGCTAAAGATAAATCCATTTATGTTACATAAGGTGCTCAGAAATGCCTCTCAATAAATAAAAGTGCTTCTAATTGTACAGTGTGTATGTGTCAGGAAATTTATTGCCAGTGCCAAGATGCTCTTCCTTCTTTGGAGAATGCTGTGGGAGAGCCAAGCAGGAGTGTTGCAGGTGGTTATTAGCAGCAGGTCACCCAGAGCAATTTTCAGGTCTCCAGGCATAACTGAAATTTTTACATTCAGCACAGCCCTCAGTAGTCCTGATGGGTAAGAGCCTTGTGGGAGGTTCTGGAAAACAGCTGAGGCCACTCCCTTGTCCAGCTGCTTGCTCCTGCCACACGGAAGAAAGGACGTGTGCCTACTTTGGCAGTGCACACAAGAGACTGCCAGCTTAAATCCCTGCTGAAAGTGGATTTGCTTTGCCACACTGAAACAGAGGAAAGATACTCTCTTTTGTCAGCTGGTGGGGTCATTATCATGGCTCACTATGCTCGTTGGACAGCAAGTTCTCCTTCAGCTGGACCTGCTTGCTTAAGTCCCAGCCCAGTGCATGATGGCAATAAGGTTTTGAAGGCATGTAAAGCACTTGACTTCATTGCTGGAGCTACATCTACAAGTAGCGACCTCAATGTTTCGCTGCCTTTTGTAGCTCTCCTCATCTTGCCGATGATCATTTTAAAGTAAGACTTCGTCTGTCAATGGTGAAATTGGTGACACGAAACAAACTGAGGATTGAATGATTGTGATTTCTTCTGAAAGAGCTTACAGGAAAACAAGAGACCCAAAGGTGCAACAAAGTTAGTGATGCTTTCTTTTCAGCAGGAGCAAAAAAAGCCCCAAATTAGGTTATTGAACAACAGACAAGAAAAATCTTTTCCTTTGAGACTTTGGTGCAGCAGGGAATGGACAGCATGAGAAGGAACAATAACACAGAAGAAAAGGTACTTAACAAAAAGAGGAACGCTAAGGAAAGAAAGAAAAATGATGCAGTTTGATAAGGTGTGTGTCTGAACATCCAAGCTTTTCATTGCCAAATACACCATGTACGTACGTAGGTGTGCTGGGGAGTTGCTGTCATGTTCAGCCAGACCCAAGAGGAAGCTTCAGGCTCTCCCCAGCTCCCTCCAAAGCTGAACATGAAGGTTTCAGCTTTGCTCACTTCTGTTGCAAAAATCACAGCAAAAGTAGGCCAAGTGTATTGCCTAAACCTTGTTCAGCCCTCCAAAGGAATTGTCTCCTTTTTGGTGGCTTGTGGGCATCCTGGTACCCACCTCCAGTGGCTCCAAGAAGAATCATGGCTCTGTATCATGCTGTGCCATGCCATGTCATGCCATGTGTGCCAGTGGCAATGCCACAAGAAGTGCTAAGGGCAGCCCATCTTGGTCATCACTCCCATGGTCATTGCTCCCACCATGCCAGAGGAACAGGAGGTCTTGCCACCTCAACCTCATGGAGCCAGAGGACCATGGCAGTGTCCTCCCATGCTCCTCACTTCCTCACTCGCTTCCCAGAAAAGCTGCCCCACTGCCACTCTGTGAAAGGATTGCAGGATTCACAGTTTTCCCCTCTTTTTTACTCCCTTCCCTTTTTGAGGGATGCCAATTTCCCATCATGATGGAAGGATTTTGCAGGTGCCAAACAGACCCAAAGTCTCAGCTCTGAGCCAGGCAGGACAAGTATTATGGGGTTTTAAACAGCATAGGAAATGCCAAAGCGCTGGGAAGGCAGGGCACAGACACAAGCTCCTTTCCCTCATTTTACCAGAGCTCTTGGGATATGATGTGCTTCCTTTAAACTCAATCTCTTGGCTTAAGAACCTCAGATTGTTTCTGAGAAAAAAAAAATGGTTTCTCTGTCCCCCAGCAAAGGGTGCTGTGTGTTCTTTGATACCAGGAGAGAACTGTAATGGTTAAACGAAAGACTCTAAATTCTGACTTTGTGGCAAAATTCATGGTGCCTGGGAACCTGGACTAGGACTTTTTAGCACTTCAGGCTTTCAGGAGCATATTCAGTGTTTGGCTTCTCTACTAAGGCAACCAGCAATGTGTGCTAGTTAATGACATTTGTGGGAATGTTCCAGGGGTGACTCCAATCTGCTGGGAAGCAGACTGAGATCTTGTCACTGATTTTGTGTAATCAAGGCTTACATTAAAACACTCTTCCTTCCTCTGCACCCTCTGTGTTAGCCACAGCAATTTCTTGGGGGCAGTATTTCTCCTAAGGGAGTTATCTGGGCCATTATGTCTAACCCAGAGGGCTACACTGAGAAATTCCTGATATACTGAGCCATATCAGAGTGGGTGGATTACAAAGAGATATGTGGCAGCGTCTGATACTTACTCTTCACCTTGCTGTCAAACACCCTGACAAGGGGAGAGGGTTTTCTCTAATATTAAAATAACAGCACTGTCTTCCATTGATAACACCTGACTTCAAATGTCCTGCAACCAGGTTGGATTTATTATAGAGGCATAGAATCCTAGAGTTGGAAGGCACTTTTTAAAGGTCATTAGTTCAACTCTCCATGCAATGAGCAGCAACATTTTTGACTAGATCAGGCTGCTCAGAGACCTGTCCAACCTGACCTTGAGTGTTTCCAGGGATGGGGTGCTCACCACCTCTCTGGGAAAACTGCCAGTGTTGTACCACCCTTATCATAAAAAACCTTCTTTTTTATATCTAATCTAAATCGATCCTCCTTCAGTTTAGAACCATTACGCCTTGTGTTACTGCCTCAAATTGAGCCTCAAAATCAAATCCAGATAGGAAAGGTCTCAATGCTTACCCACCGTATCCCATCTCCGGAGCTGTGGTGTAATAAGCAGGACCAGTTAAGAGGGGTAATTAATTTTCCACAGTGGATTTAGGGTGGAAGGTGACAAGGAAGCCAGAGCCTATTAACACAGAAACTTCTGAAGAGCAGCTCTGTCCCTCTGTCTCCCAAACAGACACTGTAATTGATATTCTGTGAGACCACACTGAAGTTCAGAGCTGTCCTACTTTGCAGCATGCTGGAGTGAAGCCTGTGATGCCCTGTGTCTTAGTCCCATGGGTCATGCAAGTGCATGGATCTGCAGGCTCAAGGTTAATGGTTTATTGGAGAGAGGAGTTCCTGGAACCAGGTAGCAGCAGCAAATGGAGAGACCCTCAGGAGAGCTGCCAGAGCATGGTGTGCCTCACCTCTGCAAAGCACCATTATGCTCATTTCTGCAAGACAGACTGAGGCTCCTGGAATGCTCATGGTCAACTTGGGTTCCAGTTTTGCCCACTGAAATCCCTTCAAACAGAGGCAGGGCTGAAGGAAGGGCGACAGAGCACTGCCTGCTGCTAGTCACATCCCTATAAAAGGATTTAAAAGTCTGAGGTGCCCAGTGCTTACACAGCCCTGGCCCCCAGCTGGGATGGGACACAGATGCCTTGCCAGGAGCCCAGGTTTGCAGGCAGTAGTGGGTTTTGTAGATCCTCTTGTCACAGTTGTCACAACCCTGCCAGACACTGGGGCCAAATGCCACTTAGTCCCCAAATCACAGCCCTGCATGGGAGATTTGAGGGTATCTGAGCTGAGATGGAGGCAGAGGACATCTGGGGCTTGTTAGCAGCAGGTTTCATAGTCACTCTCCTCCCTTGCACCGAAAAAATAGATCTCATGGGGTTGTAATGCATCATAGCACTTTAATCCTGCTGGGGATAAAGTGGATTACAATGCTATTTGGCTGGTCACTGCATGCAGAACCAAACTGTTATAACAGGATTCAAATCCCTTCCCTAAGTCAGAGCAGATTTGCTTGTCACTTTAAAAATTAGCCGAAAGACAGCTTGGCCCCATAAACCATGCTACAACTCTTTTTGAATATAAGATTGAACTATTTATGCCCTCCTTTGAACATGTTGCTTTTTGTAATGCAGCAAGTTCCTTGAAGTCCTACAGAGGTGGAGATCAGTGGTTTTTACAAGAATGTTGTAAACACAAGTTTTTACTTTTTACAAAAATATTTTTCACACTCCCCAAAGAATTAAAGTCATACTTCCTGAAGAGTTAAAGCTGTGTGTAAACAGCTAGCAACTCCTTGAATGAAAATCTGTTTTACCCAGCATCTGGCCAAGCATCAGCACCTGGCCGGGCTGTGATTGCACTGCAGTCCCCTGCCATGAGGGGTTGGTTTTTGGGACAGAGACTGATGCCAGCTAAGGAGTGAGGACAGCCCCCTCTGCCTTCACCTTCTTCCCAGTGTGCACTTAGCAGTGCTGCGGAGAATTGATATTAACAGGGACGGAAGTGTACAGGAATTCATTTAGCCTCATCTCTTTAGGATCAGCAAACCCTACTCATTTTTTTCATGCACACAGAGCACCCTAAAAGTTCCCCTGCACACTGGGAATTGTAGCCAGGGGCATAAGCAGTGCTCCTTCAATTAACATGGCCTTGGAGGGGGCAGCCACTTGGCTAGGGAGGTCTGTCGCCTGACTGTGTCTGTCCAAGAGGAGGCAGCAGGTTGACCACACTCTTGAAGAAAGACAGGTTAAAGGGTAATGCATATAATATGATTGAGGATGAAGGTGACCTATAGAAGTGTGGTAAATAAGTGGTTTCCTCTGCTTGGCAAGTGAATTTTGATCCCAGTCTAGCACTGCATTGTAAGATGCTGCTGCTATGTCTGGGAAAGCTCATGGGAGGACAAAGAGCAGAAAGCAGCAAGGACAAAGAGGCTTTGAAACAACCACTCCCTCCATAGCCCTGACAAACCAGCAAAACAGAGGGGGACGTTTGCAAAATTGTCTTTCCTGTGTCAGGCTGTCATGCACAGGGAAAACAGCAGCAGATCAATAGAAGTGTCTGTGCTGACACTTTTACCATCTTGCCCTTTAAGAAACACTGAAACGCTCATCAGCCTTCCCAGTTAATGAGCCTTTCAGTGGGAAGAAATACATGGGTTTCTTTCTAAGTGTGTGCTTCTCTACCAGCCTCTGGACCTCTCCTAAGGGAAGAGGTGAGTGATGGGTTCTAAGATGGTCAGAGGTCCGGGCTGTGATTATGATGACAGCTTGCTGGCATAGCTTTACAAGAGAGCCCCCTTGGTCCAGCTAGGAGTCTGTGACAGCAGAAGCTAGTGCAACCTTTCCCTGGAGCGTACCCTGCCCTCTGCTGCTCACTGAGTGCTTTACATGACGCCAAGTCTGACACACATATCACCAACCGTGGATCCTCCAGAGTGGGCTGGATCCCACTACCATCCCTGAACACTCCCCTGAGTGGAAGGGGCGCGAATGGAGGTCCTGCTGCAATTTGACTTTAATGGAGTTATGTGCATTGGCATTAATTGAAGACCTGACCTAAGTGAAGGATGTCAACGTGCATAATCACAGCAGAGCATTATACCTGTCATTTATCATTTGCACCAATCAACCAGGAGCTCCCTCACACCAGTGCTGTGGAGAAACAGAATAAAATAATCCCTTTGCAAAGAGTTTACAGTTTCGGAGTAAGTACAAACACTTAAGCCTTGAAGAGAAGGGAGAGAAATGACATTGTTCCTAGCCCTTGTTTCCTAGCAGGCTTGTATTCATTGACTGCAAACCTTAATACACTTTTCACTCCACTTGTCAATTGTTAAGATAGATTTGGGGGCTGTCAACAAAATGTTATACTTGAAATGACCCAGCAAGAAATAATAGACTATGAAACATCAAAGTAGCTGTAATACTGTAAACCAGCACAGAGGAATATGTTTGTCCCTTTCATGTTTAATGGTCCCTCAGGTGTCATTTGAGAGCTGCAGCCTCCCTGTGTATCCCTGACAGACAAGTGGGCACCCCAAGAGGCAAATTCATCTGTCTTGCCTCTGACACCAGTTTTTGGACAAGGTGCCTGGCTTACTTGCAGTCAGCTGGTGTTGCCCCCACTGCTGTGGGTAGGAACTGATACTGTTATGCTGGGCACAAAGGGGTCCTTATCCACCGGTCTCCTCTGAGTGCTGCCACAAAGTGGTATTCATTCTTTACAGAGCTTGTGGGAAACCAAACTGAACACCTGGGAAGCAGATCAGAGCTAAAGCCCAAAGTATTTCTGTGACTGGATGTGAGCTGGGTAACTTGGGAGCGTTTTCAAAGCATGTTTCACTTTAGAGACAGAGGGGTTTTTCAGAGCAAAGAGGGTTCTTGTCAGCTTGTCCATCTCTGTGGTGTCTCAACAGGCTCCTGTGGAGAAACACGTGTCATGGGGTTCCCAATGTAATCTTATCAGGAGAGCAATTTCCACCCAGGTCAAGACAATTCTTACTGGGGCTTCACTGACACATCAGAGGTTTTCCTAGAGTGTCCTGTTTGTTTCCAAGAGAGTTTTGCATCCAATGCCTACATTCAAATGATTCAAATGCAAGGCAGTACTGAGATTATTTATCTCTCTGTTGGGCTTTGGGTCTGAGTAGGGAAGAGCTTGGCCATGGGGGATTTTAGTAAACTGGAATAGCCAACAAGTTTAATACAGAGGAACAGTTACCAACTTTTTCTGGTATGCTGAAAGACAAAATACTGCAACTCCTACAATAGGAAATCTACAGCACAGGAGGACCTGAAATGGTAAACTCAGGTCTAGCCTTGGATGCCAGTGGAGCAGTAGTCACCCTTCTGTGTGCTTATGAGACCTCATCAGACAGTTCCACTGGGACTAAAATTGTGTTGTGCCCTTCAATAACCTTTTTTTCTGCTCACATTTTTTAAAAATAATTACAATCATACATGAAAATAGCAGGAGACAGTCACATAAAAGGGGTTGAGCACAGAAGCATTCACTTACAAAATCTCTCTATGCACTTAGGAATGCAGCTATTTCTTTATCCATTCAGACAACCAGATCCTTTCAGATAATGACAGGGCTGTGTGATTTTAACTTAGCTTGTGTCAGTAGAGGAGCGATGCCAGGAGAGGAGAGCCTGCACCCAAGCAGTTCACCCCTGAGATTGCTTGCCCCAGCCAGCAGTGCTCAGAACACAGCCTTGCAGGGAAATCCGCCTGGAGCTGCCACCCAAATAGAAACGACCTCTTCCTGCCTGAGCACAGCCTGAGACTGAAAATACAGCTGTGGGACACATGCCTCTTTTTGGGGGGTGCTGCTACTCTGAAGAGGGATTTACCCCCTCAATGGACCTCCCAGGGACCCACAGCTGAGGAAAGATGCTTGCTGCAACCCCTCCGAGTACCTCACAGCGACCCTAACAGAGCTAAATATAAATTGTCCTGAATTAAATTGATTTCTGAGCTTGTGTCAGGCTAGCAGAGCTACTTCACAAGTCAGGTCCACAAGGACTTCCCACAAAACAGAAGCCACTTCATTAAAGTTGGTCATTCACTACTGTGATAAAGTAATTAAAGCCTCTTGATTACTTTCTCCCTCTGCTGCTCCTTCTCTACTACAAACATGAAGGCTCTCATATAGATGGAGCTGTTGACACTTTGTCAGCAAAAATCCAGAGCTGTGCAAATAAGAGAAATGTTTTGTGGGGACTATAAATAGTTTTACATTAAAGCAAATGTGTTCTCCCACCCAAAAATAGATTCACCTTGCAAACAGTTTAAGGACAGTTTCAGCACCAGAGGAGGAATGCCTTCACACTCCCCTCAGGAGACAGAAACAGCCTTTTTCCCCTGAAAGAGCAAACAACAGCAGCGGAGATGCTGCTGCTGCCACCCCCCTCTTCCTGTTCCCCACTGCCTGATAGTATCCCTCTGTGCTTGGGTGTCAGCCTGGGAGACCACCCAGCATCCTTCCACCAAAAAGGGATGTTAATTATTCCAACTAACTTTTCCAACAATTTTTCACTAGATGCTTGCAACATGCATGCTCATTATGTGCATGTAAAGGATGAGAAAACTTTGGGGAGAGGGAACAGCGACTTCCCACAATTGCTAGGAGCAGCGGGTTGCTTCTCCTTTACTCCAAAGGGATCAGGCATTCAGACAATGCAAACATCCTCTCTGCCAGGGTTGCAATGTGTTAACAGCACTCTCCTCTTGCTGCCAGAGTATAATTTCATTCCCTATGGAGAAACGCAGGTGCTGATGGTGGGAAAGACAAGGAGATGCTAGAAGAGAAAATATATTTTTAACTCACCTTGAGGCTGTGTGTTGGGTTGACGACGCAGACAAGTTGCCCGGCAGCTGAGAAAACCCTCTTTGCCTTGTAGTGCTGAAACCGCAGGTGAATAAGATCTAACACAGCCCCAAAGCACTGGGTGAAGAAAAGCATCACAACTTTTGGCGTTGCTGCTGCTGCTTCTGCTGCTGCTGCTGGCAGTGGGCAGGGGAAACAGCCAGGGAGCCCCTGAGTCCTTGAGCCTGGGGAGGGAGAGCAGTCAGCGAGAGCTACTCTCCGGCACAGCTTAGCATGCCTTCATATTCATCATCAAAATAAGACGGGAAGAGGCTTGCAGCAGCGGGGCGGCCAATGGAAAGGACAGAAATGTTATCCTTGAGGTCCGGAGACAGCCAATAACAAATGCCTCCCCTCCAGAAACTCCCTGATGAATTGAGCCTAGTGGAGAATGTATTATTGAATATTACCATACATCAGCACATTGCATTTATCTTGTGATTACAGCCAGTCATATGTAAGGCTGTGGAGATATGCAGGCAAAATTGATTGCTTAACATCTCCATTTATTAATTGCCTTAATTTAACAAAGGAGTGCTCGGATACCAAAGCTACATGTAAGGCATAGGGAGAAAGCCCACCAGTGAAAGTGTTAGAAAGTAGCAAAAATAGGTTAAGCAGACGATGTTTTACTGAGGGAGGAAAATCAAATATGCAAAGAGAGTTACAGTTCCTTGCAGCAGTTAAGCAGAACTAGAGCTCGCTACAAAAATAGATTTGTGTCTGTGCATTCACAGTCTTCAATTTAGATTTTCATCACTCTGAAGTTTTCTAAATATTATATTCTGCTACTTCACAAGGGTCCCAGCACACAAATAACATTTTCCCCACCGCTAAAAATAGGAGAGGTCAGGTCTCAGGTCTGGTGTAACCTGGTATAACTCCATTTAGAGTCAGCGATGTTTTCCTGATTTATGCTTGCTGGTGGATCAGGTCTGTTGGACACAAAACATGGTAATTACTGGATGCTGGAACTATGAAAGCATAAAAAGGCACAGAGCATGCTTCTAAAAATAATGAAATACGTGATGCATGAGAGCACACAGAGAGAGAAACTTGCACTGAGGGAAAAGTGGCTTCTAAATCAACAAAATAATTAAACATGCAGAAGGCTTTTGCTTGTCATTCATCTGCATATCAGTGAGCAGCAAATTACAAATTAGCCATTAGATAGTCGTAGGCATTAAAAAGGAATTAGGGAAGTGCAACAAAAATAAACATGCTTTTATGTATTATTACCAGTGCATATCTCTGTTGGTGGGCAGGGATCCCTCACAAGCCACTGAGTCTCATTAAACTTGAGTTCCTGTAACTGGGTTTTCTGGGAGGTGACTGCACTGAAGCAGCTGAGGGAATCAGAAAGCACATTCATTTCATGGGACAATCCTGTGTGATATGTTGCTCTGCTTGTTAATAAATCAAAGAGAGTTAATTTAATTAGCTCTCTGCCAGAACTTCCTAACAGGGTGCTATTTAGGCTTGCTAGCTAAGTATTCAGATGGCTTATTTAGCCTTGGTAATCCTTTTTCCCTTCAAAGCAGACCAGAGAAAAGTGCTTTTCTTTCATTATTTTTCCTTCTTTTTAAACATGAGCCCCATGCTGGGGGTGAGGTTGCTACTGCGGACAGAGCAGCCCCTGTACAGCACAGGAATTAGCCTGGGACTGTATTGTCACAACTGCCTCTTCCTAAATCAATACTGCAATCCTGCTTCTACCAGACTGCAGAAAGCCTGTGCATGGAAGGGGAAAAAAAAAAAAAAAGCTTGAGTAGATAATAAGTGAAAATTGTGAAATTATGAATGCTGGAACAACTGATTACACAACCCCCAAAAAACATTAAGGATGAGAGGAATACGTATCTCTCAGTTCTTAACATTTTGTTGTAAATGAGAACAGGAGGTAATTTCTGCAATGCTGAGTGACACTTTGAGAATATTTTCAGACAGACTTGAGGACAAGTGAGTGAATCAATTTGCTTATATGTATTTTTTCTCCATTCCCAAAGTAACTGTGAGCATCCAGGTATTTATTATTTGTTTCTTTCTGATTTAGAGTTGGTAGCTGCACAAATACTTTATATCAGGAAATTTCAATCTGCAGGTTACCAGTGCAAGCATTCTGACACCATAGCCTTAAATAAGCAAAAGGTTCTTGCTATTTACACTTGTTATTACCACCTGAATCCCTGGAGATTATTTCTGTTTGACTGATTTACTCAACTGAAAGCCTAGACTTGGGGTGCACCACCATATCCATGCATAGCAGAGATGGAACCTCTCATCCCTGCTGTCCAGCTAGCCCCAGAGCTCTGGCAGTTCCATAATCCAGCTCTCCTGAGACCAAATTGCCTTCTATGGTTCAGGAGGAGAGGTGTCCCCAATCCCACAGGCACATAGGATCATCTTCAACCTAAATATACATCCATGCCTCTGGGTTGGTACATAGAAAGGGGTTTCTTCAAAGAAAAGACCACCTTCAGGGATGGTGATGGACCTTTGCAATGCCCAAATCGCTGCATATATCTGTGCCTATCTCCCTTGCCATATGTGACTTTCTCAGGAGCAATTGTCTGCCACCACTATTTGTGAAAAAGGATGAAAATCAGCATGTAGTGCATCTGAAGGTAAGTTCTGCTCAGTGCATGAGTTCACATTCATGGTGGCACTTTTTGAAAATGTTTTACTGGCTATATTTTGTCCAGAAACCCACATACAGGACCCACTTCCTGCATTTTAATACAGGACTTAGCACCTGCTTGACAAGAGACCCTACACTCACCGAGACAGCAGCTGGCTGTGCATGCAGCTTCACTTGCAAACAAAAGCTCAGCAGCTTGATCTGGCATGCATGTGTAGATTCAGTTCTTTCTTCTGCTTTCACACACAGAGGCTCTCAACCAGCATGACTCCATTAATTGGAATTCATGGTGGTCTCATCCAAGCTTGGGGTTGCAAGGTCTGCTGCCCTACCTGGCCTCAAACCTTGGAGTGGGTCCTTTATGGCATTATTGAGCTGTATGGAGGCAGCGAGAGAGAGGAAAAACAAGATCATGTGCAAGGGGCTCCCGGTGAATCCCATTGAACTGCTGGTTGCAAATTTCCATTGTCTGTAGCCTTTATTTCTAAGATGGCTAATTCTGTAACAGAGAAGTGTGAAGTGGCAGAAGTCCATAGGCTAAATCTCCATTAGGATCCAGATTTTGCCAAATTAGCAGCTTCAGAGGCATCACCATAATACGCATGGAATTACGATGCTTTAACAGCTCAACTGCTGCTGCAGCTGCATCAGGTTTGCACAGTAATAGGATCAGCCAGATATAAAAACAGACTGCAGCAGTAAAAGCTTTCCAGTTTTTCAGTTCCAGCTGCCAAGGTGAAAGGAAAATGCTTGTGGGAAACCTCAGGTGTCTAGGCACTGTGTGACTTGGCAGGATGATAGCCTGGGAGATGCACTGCTCAGTCCAACCCAAAGTGAAATTTTGGGTTTCAGTCAGATTTTTTTTCTTTCTAGCTGGACACTTGTGGGGGTGACCTTCCTATGTACTGCTCTCTCCCTTCCTGCCCAGCCAGACATCGCAGACGTAGAAAACTCAAGCTCCTTCTCATCCAATCTGTATATTTTGCTGACACCCATGTGACAGGTCCCATGCATCTGGTACTGGGCTGCCCTCCATTACCAACACCCATAGGGGAAATATAACCTGCCTTGGACAACATCAGCACTAGTCCTTATCCCAAGAACAGGAGAGGCAGATGCTGCTCGGGGTATCACAAGTGTCCATCCAGGCAGCTAACCAGCCTGCTTGCACATCCATGTTTCTGACTGCTGGTAGGATTTCTGGCAAGGCTGGCTGATGTGGGATGTACTCTGGCTCCACTATTTATATTTCTTTGGGAAAGGAGCCAGACCAATCTAACCGGCCACTGCCCTCTAGCAGGGGCAGCCTGCATGGGCACCTTGGGATAGGGAAGAACCCCTTTTACAATTTCAACCTTGCCTTCTAGGGATGCTATCTGGCTGTTTAAACATGTCACTGTCTCCATCTAGCTAAGGTTCATTTTCTATCTGGCCAAGGGCTGGAGGAGCAGGATCCATGCCATTAGGCACTGCTCCCTTGAGTGTCTGCATTTGACTGCATCAGCAAAGCTCCTTTTATAGTCGTGGGGGGAATAGGGCACACTGAGGATGCATTTCCTCTGACCTGACTGGGGCATCAAACAGTTTTCTGCATCCTTTGGATGTAAACAATGTACAAAGCTTCATGTGCTCTCTTCGGTCTCACAGCAGGTTTTGAGGAGAGGTGTGTGCACTGTTAGTTATCATTTTCCTCTGTTGTCTTTTAAGCAAAAAGGTAATATAAGTCTCACTAGTTCAGTGCCATGATCCCTCCAGCCCAGCACCCAAGCAGTGACTACAGAAAATGGCATTTTGAGTTGGCTTATGAGCAGAGGACACCATCTGCTGTCCATTCTCCTGGTATTGCCTAAGCACCTACAAATGTCATTGTGGGGCATTGGAAGGCACATCCCCAGGGAATTAGAACCTTTTAGAAGAAGCAGCAACTTTCAAAACTGGCAGAAGAGTTGTAGCCCTCCAGACTGTCCCCTGTAAAGCACAGGTCACTTCATACTGACTGCTTTGTGCTTTGATTGGAGCCCATCCTTTCAAAAAATCCAGGCTTTGAAGATTCCCGTGAAAGAGACAAGTGGCACTTCTTGCTAAGTTCTAAATTCTTCCAAAGATTATTTATGCTCATCACTAGCATTTTTTATTGTATTTCCAGTCTGAATTATTTTCCTGTATGAGCTTCTGCCTTCAGAAAGTCATTAAACTTTCCTTGACAGAGCTGGGGCTGCCTCTGCCATCACAGACTTTCTCCATTGAAGACACAGTTTGCCTGAAACCTCCATCAGCAAACCCAATAGGCAGATAGTGTTTCCTTTGCAAAGCACCTCTCTTGCCCACGATCAGATCACTCTTGCAGCTCCACTGTGCATGTTCTCTACCTCCTCCTTCCCTCTTCTCGAGCCTGATCTGCTTCTCACCACCAATGACTGCAGAAGCAAAAAAACCCGCTTGGCTCATAGCATCATAGTGCTCTGGTTAGCGGTGTGACATGTTCCCTCCTTTGGGTCTCCATTCCCATACCTCCACTTCACTTACAGGGCAGATTTGACACCACTCAGTGCAGCCACAAGAGAGCCAGAGATACCTGTGGACAAGGAAGAGAACCAAAGATCTCCCTGGAAAATGCATGGAGGTACTCCGTTTTCTCATCTTCTTTGCTGTCTATAATGATGAGAAATGAGAACATTAGCAGATCTTTTTTTTTCTCTTTTTAAAAAATCATCTGTTTTTTCAAAAGCAGAGTGCTGTCAGAAGTTGTTTGCTTTGCCAAAGTACTTTATCTGTGGTGAATTATTTTGCCACATAAGGTTTCAAAAATCCATTTTGACTCCATGCAATAGCTGAACTGGAATTGTACAAATGCTTTAAGCAGAAACTGATCCTAAGCATCTCAACAGTTTCTGTTTTCTCAAAAGGACAGCTTTCATTGGACAAGAACTATCAAAAACAGTCTATGAAGCAGTTAAACAATATGCTGATTAAGATATCAGTGACAAATGCCACAGACAATCTTAAGAAACTATGGGAAAAAAAAGAATTTGTTGAACTGGAACCAATTTTGCAATTCAGAGCGTCTTCCCAGTGTTTCCTGAACCCTGCCTTCCTCCTCCTTCTGGGCAGCTCACCTTCAACTGTGTGTGGTCGTTGCCCTCAGAGCTACTCTGCAATGCCGCACACCCACCACAGTCACTGGTATAACAGGGCTATATGCTGCTGCTGTTCACATACTTGGTCCATGTCTTCTCCATCTGTCACTGAGCAAAAGTCATTTCTGCACCCTCTGGCCACCTGCAGAGCATCATCACTGCACAGCTGCTGAGCTGGGTTTTCCTGTTAATCTCCCTTTGGCGGAAACTTATATTTCCTTCTGGTACTGAAGGACACTAATGTGGCAAGAAGTGTTTTTCTTTTATTCCTTTCAAAGCTGTCCTTCCTGCACTAATATTAGCAGGACATGGGGTTTCTAGATGCTGGGTCAGGAGGGGAATTCTTCATTTCTCTTTGGGGTACATATGCTGCCAAAGGAAAAAGGTTGCTGCCTCCACCTTCTTAATTTTGTTCCTTCACACAGTTGCATTAGGTATGCACTGCCTTCCTCTGCTCGCTTATTAACAGGAGAGTTTATGGCAATATCTCATGCCACTTCTCTGCAAATGTTATACCCGAGAGAGCATCTCCTTTAGCTCTCACTAGCAAGCCAGCAGCTCAATAAAGACGCTTTACATTTTCATGCTGTTACTAGATAAAGTAACTGCCATCATTTCCTATTCATAGCGGTTGCCTGGTGCCCAAATTACCATAAGGACCTATTGCTTTCAATTGCCAGCCTAACAGTGCCCACCGGAGATTCCTGCTGCCCCAGGCCATATCACCTGGGTGGATGGACCGTGTGTGACTCAGTCGCCTTGTGTTGGAGAGAAAAAGCACCAGGAGCTAAAAGTGATGGATGGAGGAGGCTCCTTTTCCCGCCGACAGCTCAGGCAGTGACTTGTTTACAGGCAGCCTCTAATTCTGAGTAGATTTTACAGGACAGGGAGCTTTTCATTTTTTGGGAAGCCTGCCGGAGAGACCGTCTCTGGCCCCTCTGTTCACTCCCAGAGGGCGCTCAGCCAGGGGAAATGGCAGTCGGCAGCGCAGGCTGGGAGCAGAGCAGCTGACGCCCTTTAATCTCTTTAGTGTCCTCTCAGCTCCAGCGCTGGTTTGTAATCAGAATGCTGGGGGCCTCCGTAGGAGCCCGTCACAGTCCCAATGGTTTGGTTGTTTTTTTCAGTCCAGCTGCTTTAAAATAGACACAGAGACACATGCACAGCGATGTGCAAAGAACAGACAGGTAGCAGGAATGAGACAGACTTGTGCTGACGTCAAAGGATGAGAAGCTTCTGGGATGCAGAGGAGCCTGAATGAACCAGGTATTGCTGCCCCTGACTCCCCCACCAAGGAGGAGGGCCTGGACAAAGAAGAGGTAGATGGCTGAATCCAAATGACCCAGCAGTCCCTGCTCTTCCGGGTCACAAGAACGGTAAATTATTCAGGCTGGGAATGGTTGAGCAAGTGTCTAAATTTCAGAACTTTTTCTAAATTTCAAACCCCTTTTCATGAGAGTCCCTGGGACAGATTACAGCAATATCTTTCAATGTGGTCCTGGTGAGATCAGGGGCCACCATCACTGTCTGAAGGTCTCACGATCACCTGTCATCGAAAGGCTTGGAGATCCCACTGATGACCACTGCCCAAGTGGGACATGTAGCCTTTCCAAATCTGTATTTAGTAATTTGAAAAATGTGCCTGCCAATGCCAGTGTTTCTGAGGCATTTCTACAAAGTTCAATTAGCTAATGGCACAGAGATTCAGAGAGGGATGTGGGTGAGATGCAGTATTCACTGCCAAGTGCTGTTAAGATGATTACCATGTCCCAGCCTATCACCAGAGGCAAGCATACCACGTGAGCTGCACCCAGTAACAGCTTGCTTGGTATGTGTCCTTTCACATCTGCACATGTACCAAAGGCATCTTGGCAGCCGGTGGCATTTTTTCAGCCCACAGATAGCTAAGGTTGAGCCCACATAGGTCAGAGACAGAGCAGGGTCTCATCTACCCAGAAAGTACACACAAAAAAAGGATGCTCAACAAAAAGGGCATCACCTGGAGCACCCAATCCTCTTCCCATGTTCACACATGGTGCTCCTCTGACAGCAGTGGAACTTGTAAATAAGTATGTGATGGCAGAATTTTACTTGGACTATTTATTTCACCCTCAGGAGGGAAACACAGAGGTAGGTCTCCTCTGTTTCAGTCTTCCCTGAAATGAATTTTTGGGCTGTTCTTCAGCTCAGTATACTGTTGCAATTATGCTGATGTCAATGAGGCAAAGCAGACCAATGCCTGCCATCGCCATCTGGCCAATGCTGTGAAAGCCACCTTCTAGGCTACAGTGACTGTTTCTTTCTCTGCATCTTGGACTAGTGTTCTGTGAGCCAGAGGCAGGCTGTGGCATCCAGGGTAAACATCACAGCCCATCTTGCCTTGGCTAATGCAGCAAATACCAAGGCAAGAAATGCTGGGGAGTGTTGTCCAACTGTGACCTCTTTTTACCTCCTCTTCATATCACAGGTGGAAGAGCAATGCTATGCTGTGCTTTCAGTTAGTGGCATAGACAGGGCAGAGGATGTTGGTAGAGCAGTGGAGAGGGGCAGAAGGTGAGACTTAGGGAGGGAGAATATGTGCATATAAATAATGCACCTTCCTTGTGTGGTAGGAGATATATCTGGAGTTATTAACCTTGGTTATAAAGCCTTAATTCACTCTTTCCTTGGAGCAAGACATCAAAACTTCCCTTCATGCTGGTGGGCATGTCACCCCATCAAGTCTCTCTGGGCAGGTGGTTTCTCACCAGTACAGGTTTTCAACAGTTCTTGAAGTAAGTTTAAAATATATAGCACTAGAAATGACAACAACCAAATGAATACTTGCAACCACATCACATTCTTGGTTACCCTGAGGAAAACAGTTCCAATACTGAGTGTTGCCTATTTTGGAGCACAGCCACAGGACAGACCTTATTGCTTTTATTCCTGTGTTTGTAAATTTAACTAAATTAATTTGATTTATATAGCAAATAAACAGGTGCTCCTGTCCCCTGCTCTCAGACACAACTGTCAAATGGACTGCTCCCTAAGCCACCTCTCCACCAATAATAACAACATCTTTCAGTGGAAAAAATAATTTAAATGGACAACAGTCCTAATTGCATAATGTCTTAATTCTGGCTCTGTTTTCCAGAGAATAACTAGTGTTTTTCAAACAAGATTGGTTATAATCTCTGGAGAAACAGTCACCTCCTTCCTGGAATGCTTTTCATGCCAGAGGATACACATTGAAACTGAGAACAGCATTGCCAGTGCAAATCCCAGCTGACACCGTGCATTTCTGGCTGTGATACAGCCAGCTCCTGAGAGACGAGCAGAGCCTGACCTTGGTGCAGCCAGCAAAGACCAAGGCTGAAAGCTTCCAGTCTGGGATATAGCTCTGTTCCTTTATGCTGAAGGGAAAACTCCCAGAGCCTGCTCTCCAAGATTTTTCCTGCAAAGTGAATACTTTGAGTTAAACGTTTTTATGTGAAAACATCCCTCTGCTGGCAATAATAGCTGAGGGAGCATTCCCGGTGTGATTTGTGTGTAATAGCACTGGGACTAAAACTGCACGCGTTGCTCATCATGGCACATCAAAGTCAGGCAGTAATTTAAAGCCTGATTTCCTTTCTTTAGGGGCTCAGTGTTTCAATTGGGTTTTGACACTTCTTGCCTAATGTCTGAGCCTTCAGTAAACCTGAGCATCCAGATAGCTCAACATGAAACCCAAAAACAAGTTATCAAGACCATCCTGACTATGTCTTGACCTATTACCAGAAAATAAACTGTTCCTGCATATCTCTTGCCAGCAATTAGTTAGTGGACAGCAAACCACTCCTCCCCAAGCCTTTACACCACTGCCACCTACACACTGAGCTGTCATCCTCAATCAAGAAAAGCCCCATTGAGCAGATGAGCCCTGACCTGCGGCCTTGAGGCCACCACGCTCTGGCCCAGGGGGTCTCAGGGGGCCTCCTTCCAGAATGCACACTGGCTTACATCTTAAATGGCAATTTATAAAACCATGATGCAGCCAATCCTGAAAACACTACTTGTTTGAAAGCAATCCCTGTCACACAGCATAACAATAGCATGCCTCAGGGTTTGCCTTGTTTTGTGTTTTTTTTAATGTAAAGATATCAAATGATCAGCTGACTCTCCTGGTGTTATTTCACCTCTCTGTATGAAGCAAGCCCATCAAACACACTTTTCTTAATTAGTCAGCAATCCCACTGAGACTCATTTTTCTTCAGGGTTAAAATATGCCAGGCATTTAAAGTACAAACCAAATGATGTATTAAAAGTTTGCCTTTTGTGGATGTAAATGTCCATGTTTGAATGATTTGGAAAGGTGGATGTGATATATTCAGTTTCATTTCTTTCGACGGCTTTACAAATGTGCTCTCTACTATCCACAAGCAGTGTACATCTCGATTCTATATGACATGTTTGTTTTTAACCAAAAGCAAATCAATAAAGAGATTCCACCTTTTATTTAATGTTCCTATTGGATGAATAAGCACAACCAAAACCCCCACAAATATTAGTTGAATCATAAAAATCCACACAGCTACTTAACAGAGCATAAAAAATAGGTGCCAAGCCTTAGTTTTTTGGCATTACAATATAGACCATGCCCTTGCATCTGAAATGCAAAATAGCAGACCTGGAGGTTGAGGCATGAAGCAGCACGTTCACCCCTCTGCCTGCTGGCGTGGTGGCTTGGAATTACAGTCCAAGAGAAGTCATCCTGCCTTGGAGAAAGTCTGCCACCCACCCTGGTCCATGGCCTATCATAAGAAAGGAGGAGCTGAGACAAATTGCAGTCACAAAGTTGAGATCAGGATTTTTTTTTCATTTTTTTTCCCCCATTTTTTAATCATAATATAATTCAGTCCCTGATCCAGTGTGCAGCCCAGGCATGTCACCTCTTCTGCAATTCAGCTGTGCCTGCTGAGGTGAGATGCTCCAATGTACGAGTACAAGTAGAACAAAGTCATAATGGAGGATATGACATCTTGGATGATAAATCCATTTCCTTCTGGCAAAGAAAATAAGCACATTTTGGTTCCTCCAAAACATCACTAGAGGAGGCTTAGCCACCCTGTGTGGCTTGGCCCTTTGGTCCCTGGCTGAGCCGATACTGGGCTGGAGCCATTTGACAGGAAAGCAAAGGTGTGGGTTTAACATGTCCCTACAGCAGGACTGGACATAGGGGGTGTTTGGGTCAGGCAGGAGAGGGAACTACTCATGGCACCCTAATCTCAGCTGTAGTGGCATTCATAGCATACATGGGTGTCCTCAAACCCCTTGGAAAGCCCAGCCTTTCCCAGGCCATATTTTTCATTCTCACAGCCCCATTTATCTCTCACCACCAGTCCTGGAGCAGTGGCTTCTTGAGACCTGTGGCTTGTCTGGAAGTGGACACACCCATGGATGACATGGACTTCTCCACCTCAAAGGCCAGGGCCAGGAGAGTGGTGGTGGAAGAATACAGCATTCAGATTAATTCACACTTA
This sequence comes from Pithys albifrons albifrons, assembly GCF_047495875.1. Taxonomy (NCBI): domain Eukaryota; kingdom Metazoa; phylum Chordata; class Aves; order Passeriformes; family Thamnophilidae; genus Pithys; species Pithys albifrons. Next base: position 58,003,764 of record NC_092458.1, read on the forward strand.
GCAGCTATTGTTAATATTACACGTTTCCATCAGGAGAAAAGTGAGCAAAGAAAACAAATTAAATAGCTTTTGCTTCTTGTACATCTAATTTTTCGTCTGTTTGCAGATCCCCTCAATTACTTTCTCCTGGAGAAGAAAAAGCCCTTCTAGATCGTTTTCCAAGGCTTTCTAATTAATGTGATCATAGCCTTGATGAGTGTGGATTTGTTGTGTCAGTCTCATTTACAGTTAATCTGGGACAGATCCACTCTATTTGCTTTGCTGGACTGTAGCACAGTCAGATCTGTTACCGGCAGAGGTACCCACAGGGCACTACTTCAATTTACAAGTACTCATCGATGCTTCCTCTTAACCCTCTGACCACCAGGATATTTGCATTTTGTAAGTTAAATAAACTGCATTCTGTGGCTGACTGGGGCAAATAGCAATTTCTTTAGCTGGTGCCTTCTAACTAACAAGATACGAGTAAAGCAGACAAACGTATCCTTCTAATATTGTGACTGACCTATATTTCAGCTGAGAATCCCTGGGACCTTTAAGTGACAGTGCAGGGGACAGGGCAGGGGAGTGAGTCGGCAGTGAGTATGAGAGTGTCCCTCTGCAGATGGACACTGGGATAGAGTGACTCATAGCTGCCTGCACAAGAAGTCTGGGCAGTGCCTGGAAGTTTCCCAGATTTTGGTGCTCAATTCCCCTTTCCAGCTCCAGCCTTCTGCTTCCTAGAGGCAGAAGTAAATGGGAAATCCATTAGCTGGTTTCCTCCTGACACCAGAGCACCACAAAATCCCACTAGTTCCCAAGACATTTAAATGATGCTGTGAGTCTTCTGCAGGGCCTGAGCCAGGTGGTGCTGACCCTTCAACCACACAATGACCCTTCAACCACAGCACCATCCCTGTTGATGGAAGAGGAAGAGGCACATTTAGGGGAAAGGAGGCCAAAGACACAGAAATGAAACAGTGTTAGAAAGGATCTAAAGCTCAGGTGTGACCAGATCTGCTAGACTGACAAGAAAATTGTCCCCAATATTTTCCAGTGAAAAACAGCTTTTACACTCAATAAACATTTTCAAGAACATGATTCTTTCAATGATTTTTCATCATCTGAAAAGTTTTTATTGCCAAGAAACTCCCAAATGTTTCCATTTTGTAAACTATGGGCTTCTCATGGAGAAACTTGAAAAAACGTCAGCACAGACAAAAAAAAATCCCTAATTCCTTGGGGAAAAAAACCTCATCGGGTGTGGTTTCAGCCTAGAATTAGCCATGCAGATAGGACCCAGGAACAATTTCCCATCCTATTTGCTCAATTCACTGGCACGGAAAACTTTTCCCTTGATTAGGGCTTCAGGCCAGTCTTCCTCCTGCATCCTCACAAGAGGGAGTAGCAGTTGCACCCTGCAGCACGAGGAAGATGTCCCATGTCAAGGGCGGCCTCCTATATTCTTACAGAAAACATTGTGAGAGAAGAGAAATGGACACCCATTGTAGCAGCTTTTGAGTCATTTTTCTGCTCGAATCACATTTTGTTGAAAGTTGGGGAAGGAAAACCCCAAAGAGAGGGGCAGTAGATCTGGGATCTATAGCAAATGCTAAGGAGAGAGTGTTAAGAGTGTTTAAACTGACAGCTTACTTCAATGGAAGAGTAAATGTGGTTAACACAAAGCATTTTAAAACTGATGGTAGATGACAACTATGTTCCTTTGTACCTTTATTAAATCCAATTAACTGGATTAATCTGGCATTAAGTGTTATTTCTGTCTCTCCTCTGCCATACAGATGCATCATGATGAAATGCTATTTCATGTGTGCCTCAGCCAGCAGCGTAGTTACCAGCTTCTATTTGCAGAGGTAAGAAATGGATTCCTCTTCCTTACTTCTCTTATGGACTATTTTCCTAGATATTACATGGGAAAAAAGAAATCTGCATAACTGGGGCATTGATGTTCAAATTCAGCTTGGCTGATTTTGTTCTTCTTAATCAAAATCTGGCAATCCGAGATGTATTTTCTCGTGAAAATTGCAGTGTGCTGTCACCAGACAAAACCATGATGTTCCACCTTGGAGAACAGTAATTAAGAGATGACCCTTCAGGACACATTTTCTCAGTGGCTGTGGCTTGTCTTGGTGTATAAGGAGTGATGGGCCTCAGCTGCACACAGAAGCAAACAGATCCTTTAAGAAAATTCATTTTTATTACAACCACAGTGAAGAGTGAAAGGAACTTCCCTGAGAGCTGTGTTGCTTCTGTGGAAGTGGCCCTAGGATTGCAAACAGAAAGTCATGGCTTCTCTGCAAGATTTTCGACTGATTTCTCAGTCACTTGGACAACTTTCAATTACTCCCTTCTGGACCTCAAAGCTGAACTAAAATAATAATAAAAAAAGAAACATAAAATAGCAGCAATTCCTGGAAATTCTCTTGAGCTTTCTGGTGTGGTCCTAGTAACATGTATCAGGAAGCAGAGTATGACTGCATAAAGTGTTTGGCATTGATTGAATATATAGATTGGTGGTGTCTCAACCTTGCTTTTAATCTTTCCATTACCTATGGTATTTCTTACAAAGAAAGTCTTGTTATTTAGAAAACAATTTCTAGCAGCCTTCAAATAGATGAAAAGCTGCAGCATCTTAATGGAAGGTAAATTACTGGTGCTTTCACAGCCAGAGCCTCTCCCTGGTCTGCTGGAAAGGTTAACCATTAGCACCTTCTCTGTCTGTGCACCACTTTGCCATGAATGAGAATTTGGTAGAATTTGTCACGGCATAGTCGATAGCAGGAAAAGCTTCTCTGTATTTGCTGTGAGAGACAGTCACTCCATGCTGAAGGGGGTTACAGTTTTAGCAGTGGGGAAATCTCATGTGGGGAGAGCATCTGGAGAGGGAACAACTTGCAGGGAGACACTGACCTTGGTGGCAGTGACGCCCACCTCCTAGGCTGCCACGGGGGCTTTTTCCCACTAGAAAAATTCAGATGATCTACTCCTACTTCCCTCCCCCGAAGCAAATGAGCAATCACACTCGAGCGCCAAAATCGGATTCCAGGCGAGGTGTCTAGGTAGGGAAGGCAATTCCTTTAATCCACTAAGCTACTTTAGTTCCCCGTCTTTGTCTGAATCGCACAGACAGTGTCACTGGGAACTTAATAGACGTAACTACCTAATGCAATCAGTGCTGCCGGGTGCAAATTGGGGTTTCTCGGTCACTTGATTAAAAGGGGAAAAAAAAGGCTGTATTACAACCTTGCATATAACATTTTGGAACAAAATCCTCATCAGGTAATCTGTGCTGGTCAAAATGCATCTCAGAAGTGGATGGATACGGGACTGGTTTGAGATATTCGGTCTGAAAATGGCTGCAAGCCTGAAAGTGTCTATATTTTAAAAGCCAAGCAAATTCAACCCAAATGCTAAAAAGCATGGAGCTGGTTAGATCCGTCGGGCTGCCAGGAGACACCAAATTATATGTTGATTTTCCTGTCTCTCCCTGTTGTTTTGTAAACCACAGAGGCTTCCCACACCTTCACATTGAATCCAGCTGTCAGAGATCCATAATTTAGGGTGGGCACCAGCATCGAAGCATTTGGATGACTGCAAGCAGCACAATGCATAATGAAAGTCGCCCTTGGCATCAGGCTTTGAAAGCCCCTCAGCTATTATTGTGCTTAGATTTTGACAAGGGGAAACTCTTTTGACAAGAGGGAATGCTAAAACCCACCTCTAGCTCTGCCTGTGGGTGGACAGCAGGTATGAGGCTCAGACAGCCCCTCTCTCTATCCTGCACCCTGTACTGTCGGAGTCCCAAATTTCCACATGAAAGTCACAGAGGGACTGGGGAGAATTCAGGAAGGGATAAGGACCTGGCACTGAATGTGGGGGTAACTCTCAGGTGAAACTGCTGCAGAAACAGAACCATGAGCCTTGGGATGCCTCATTCCCACCCCACGCCCCTTCTCAAAGGCATCTCAAAACCTTGACAGAATTCCTGAAGCCCCCCCTTTCCCACCCCTACCACACCAGACGGCTTGACACAAAACTTAAAATGCTTCATTACCCTTCACAAGGTTACTAAAGGCAAAAAAATGGGGGACTCTGGGAGGGGAAGGCAACTTGCCACTAAAGCAGGGAGGGTTGTAACAACTGAACAACATGCCCTCTTAAAAGGTTTTGAAAGTCAAAGGCAGAGACCCTGGGAAGATTTGTTGTTATATTTGCCTTTATAATGCACTCAGGCATTTTCTTCCATAAAGGGTCCATTCTGTGTTTTGCTCTGATATCCTGATCATGCGCCAGGGCAACACCTTTGCTCCCTTCTCCCTGGAATAGGAGATGAATGCTCTTTGGTAGCTTCATCCTTGCCTGCCCCTATGTCCATCAAGTTCATCTCCAAACAGCGGTGGTTGTCACAGTTTCCCTTCATCCATCCCCCTTTACTTCTTTTGCCACACCAACATCTTGTTTTTTCCCTTACTATACTTTTCATCTCATACTTTTTCCCCTGCAAATTGAAAATTTCGTGCGTTTGGGGTTCTTTCTCACCTTAGGGCCAGGTATTTGTTCTTCCCTGGACAACAACTGCCAGCCTGGAACTTGGCAGGCTGGCAGAGGAGACAGGCCGATGGTGCCTTGGGGAAGAGATCAGTTGCTTGCAGGACAATTTCCTATTTGTGCAGCCCTGAGTGCTACTTCAGGTCTGAACACAGCACAGCTCTCCCTGTGTTTCTGTCATCACCCTCAAAGGTGGCCTCCAACTGTTTCCTAATCTCATGGCTGTTACAATCATTCCCCCAAAACTGAGATATACCATGATTTAGAGGGGATTTATTCCACAATCCATCCCTAAGAACACAGGGCACTGTTGACTTATGGCTAATGGCAATAGACACGTGGATGAGAAACAGGAGTAAATTGAAAGTCCCCTTTAAAATAGGGGAAACAGATGTCCAGAAGGCTCACAATCCTCATTGTTAACTTCAGAATGTAAATATGCGCTGGTTTAAATGTAAACTGGCAGGAGGAAACAAACTCAACACAAAAGAGATCACAAGTCAGAGCCACAATTTAATAACAATATCACAACAAATGCGATGGCACAAAGAGAAATTGGTCTCAACCCACAAAACTCAGAAGTACAACCCAGCACCCTGGGGCACAAACATAAGGGTGCTTGTTAGCCCCTGTGCTGAAACCCACATGGTTCCCCCAAGTCCAAAGCAAAAAGAAGTGAAAAAACCTGCTGGTGCAAATGATGGTTGCAGTGTGGTGCAGAGTGGTGATCGCAGTCAAGAGTGGTGACCTCCTCCTGTCAAGGTTCTGATGTTTCTCTGGATCCCATGAGTGGTTCCCCAAGGTCTTCAAACCCCCAGACTATGTACCCTCAGGTCCAGGTGGGGAGCACCCAGTACCTCCCCCAGGGAGGGGGAGTTACACAATAGATCATCTGACTCTGTGAGTCATGGGGTATTTTGGAATCCTTAATAGCCCATTAGCAGACACACCCCCTCAGACTGGGTGTGAAGGTGCTAAGGACTCCCTGGAGGGGAGTTATCACAGCTCTTATCTCACAGGTGTCTTTCACACCCAGCTCACAGCCTGAGGGGTCGGGTGTGCCCTGAGCAGCTACTGCAAATGGTCCATTTTTTAACAGTTCACGGGAAATTAATAGAGGGTGTAGGATACACAGCTTTGGTCACCCCCACACAGTGATAAACTGGTCCTGTCTGCTGAACCAGGACAAAATGCCTGATAATTCCTCATTTTATTGCCCAGTGTTGTGCTCAGTGTCAGAGAGTACAATCCTGCAGGGGTGATGCATACATCAGCTCTGAAGGTCACAGCAGTGATGGGAACATACCTAAACAGGTGAGGGGAAATAGGATGGGGGGGCCACCCTTGCGGGCAGTGGCTGGGCTGTGGTTGGGAACAGAAGGATTTCATGAGTGACTATGAGAAAATGCAGTATCAGGCTATGACAACAGAGAGGGGAAGGGGGAGGTCTGTCCTTGACAAACAGGACTACTGCAATTGAAGATTATCCTTAGCTAGATTCCTGACCACTTTTGGTGTTCAGATTTTTATCAGTAAAAAGCCACAACATTTTTTTGCTTGGAAAGAATCTTGTGAAAGACAATTCCCTGAATCCAACATGACTTTGCTGTCAGCTGGGTCTGTCCTGTAAAGCAGATGAATTTTCTTGGCGTACTAGGAAGATTTTTTAACTACCTGATGAATAGAGATTTCACACTGTCATTTTCTTACTGTCATGCTTCTTGACTCAGTCATGTATTTGGACCCTTCCCCCTGCCTCACTTTTCCTTTTCAGCTTTTCTTCCTGCTCTTCCCAAGCATAGTCACTGTTCAGACACAGCTGATAGTGACCAGGACCACAGATGTGGTGGTGAGGCAGCAAGCGATGAAGTTTTGCACTCTTTGACCTTGTAACTTTGATCTCCATACTGAAGCTCACACTCCCTCAAGATCTAATTCTTTCTGTACAGAAAAGATCCTACAAGAATAGCATTCATAAGGAGATTTTACTGAGGACAACACATGGACAAGAGTGTGGTGTTGTGTCTGAGAGGTTTCTGCACTTACTGCAGCAGCTCAGCAGGCCTCTGCAGTAGCAGGAGGGACATGGAATTGTTCATGGAGGAAGGTACAATGGAAAGCAAGAGCCTAAAAGACACAGAACGTGGAATGGGTCCCACAACCCACAACATGAAGGAGTGGCTTACTGGACCTTGACACACAGCAGGGAGCACTTATGGTAATATTTAAGCTGGATTTACAATGCAAAGGCTTAACTAGTGAGCTGTATTTCCATGTAAATGGATTTCTATGAATGCATGTATGGAAAAAGCAGCTGCATGGATGAGTGGAGCTGAGGCAGGCAGGCACATCCAACATAAGCAATTTACTGTGTTAGCTGGGAGGCCAGAAGAACCTCCTCTCATGTTCTCTTAATGTCTAGAGTTTTGCTTAACAAGCAGAGAAAACATGCATATTTATTCTAACCTTTAACAGCCTATACAAAGTATAGGTCAAATATATATTTGAACACAGCATGACCACAGCAGTATTCCTTGGGGATCTGAGTAATACAAAGGTACCTCAAAGTTTTCCCCTTAACAGACCTCTGTATATCATCATGGACACTTGTCCACACTTGAAATGTGGCAGTTTAATAACCATGAAGCAACTGGAAATAATAAATGAGAAAATGTCTGACTAGAATGATATTAATTATTTGTAACAAAACCACCTAGCCAATAGGCAGTTGTACACGTAAGATTGCCTTCAGTTAGTATGTTAGAAAGTCAGCATGAAATGAGGGGCAGGCAAACAACGTCTCTGGTATATGAACACATGCTGTAGACAGTCAGGAGTGAGATGTTCTAGCCCTCATCTCAATGTTTAAAAGAGTACAGGGGTATGTTATTTTAATCACTCACATCCCATTTATGAATTTTAGCTCATACTCACCAAACAGAAGTCACATGCACAGACTATTTTTGATTAGCAGCTAAGGTCCATTCCTGAAAAAAACCCAGAGGGACTGAGAGATTCTGCACCTGTGTCTACAACCAGGATAACATCTTGGCCAGGAACAAACTACTGTTATCCTTGAGAAATAAAATACGCACAGTAATCCAGCAAGGGAGATGTCCCATGTACAGTTAATTTTGGTGAGGCATATTGATCATTTTGCAGTAGTAATGAAGTGAGACAATATTTAGAGGTCTCCAAGGGTATGTTAATCAAGAAGATTTTGCCTTGGTGCTTCAATGTGATGCATTAGAGACAGTATGGACAATAGAGAGAAACCAGTCAACAGACCACTAAGAGATATTTGTCCTATGACCACAATTCCTAAGAGCAAGACTCATATCAATATTCAAGAGTGTCTAGCAAAAGACCATAAAAGAAACCTGTGAGGTGTCAAAGGCTAGTCACAGAGGAGTCAGGCAAACAAGGATTTCACCTCATCTAGACACACCCAGGCTCTGGGAAGGGCGTGTGTGCAGTGTATTAAACGTGAAGCCAGCAGGAATTCAGACAAGATAAAACCCAGGCATTGAAATGGGTATGCATGAATGAATGCATTTATTTTTGTCATATTGCTACTTTCTTGTTATGTATTTTTTGCCTAGTCTTTGTTGAGATCATTTCATACACAATAAATGTAATCGCACATTGAGTATAATATTCAGATCATAGGATGCAGGCATACACAAAGTCACACCTCTGAGCTGGATGTAAGGAAGAAATTTGGTCTCATGAGAGACAGGAACCAGTGTGGAAGTGACTGCAGTGACAGACCAATATCCCTTCTGAATTACTAAGACCAGACACTCAAGGGCAAATTACTCCTTTCCAGCCTTTCTTTTTATGGAATGTTTATCTTCTCCCAAAAGATGTAACATGCATGTTAAAAGGGAGTTCAAGGCAGAAGGTAACTTCTCATGCAGGGAATTATAACGCCTTCCAAAACAAATGTTTAATATTAAGTATGGGCTCCTTGCTTCATGGCCTAAGACCTGAGTGCTCACTGCTAAAAATGCTGTGAAGCACAAGGGCAATCTGGTCACACTGCCTTTCTCTGTGGCATCAAATTGTATCAAGCAGAGGGTTTATCCAGTTCACTAATATGAAGAGATTTTTTTGATCTTGTTTGTCTTTTTAGGATAAGCAGATGACATTAGAGTCAGATTCTGCCTTTCTGATCAGCAGAATCTGCTTACTACAGATAAGTGTGACAAGTTTAATGCATGCCACAACAGAACAGTGATGAAAACCACTGAATCTAAATAAGATTTGTGATAAAGCTTTCTTCCCAGAAGAGGAAAGAGCCCAGTAATTCATACATGCACGTACACTTAGTCATACACACACAGCCACTGAATCATATGACATTATTAATGAATTTGTTTGGTTTTGTTATTTTTAATGCCTAAAATATCTTCTTTGTTGGATGGCTAACTTTAATGTCATATTGGCCTCAGATTTCCCCCTGAGGGAGCTTGCAATCTGTATTAACAACCCAAATCAACAGAGAGGCCCATTTAACACTCTTATTAGCTCAGTACAAAGATTAATTAAGCAATGATCTCTTCCAAACAGCTCCTCATCAGTGGTTAATAATATGTTTGTTAGTTAAATTCCTAAGGCTAGATCTGTGATGGGGAATGTTCTAATGAGTTGGTTAACTGTTTTAGCAATTGTTAAAGGTTTTATTGTCAATGTAAATTGTACTTCAGGATTTGTAACAGGACCAGTATTCATAAATTGTTATCTGCCAAAAAAAAGAAAACATAAATTTATCCATGTAGATAGAAAATTAGTCATTTAAGCAATGGGGGTTTAAGACTCAATTAGAAAGTAGGCTATGTTGAAGATAACTATATATCTACAACGGGGTTTGCAATATCCTTTGCAATGTATTTTAAAACATGCCTAACACTTCTATTGGCTTTTTGAATGTTTTTGTTTACAGCAGCTTTCTATTGCCATCTAATAACCCTTCCGTGACTCCTTTTCCAGCAAGATTTCTCACAGCTGCCAGCACACAAACAGCAGCATGTGCCAGCAGCAGAGGGATGGAGCAGGTCAGGGGTGACAGCTAAGAAATAATTGGGATCAGGCTATATATCAGGCTATGCCCTGCCCACCACTAATCCAGGTCAAAAGCTGCATAGAATTTTGTAAGCATGGAAAGAAACTTTTGCAGCTCTTGATCAGTGAATCACAAAGCTACCCTACTCTTGAAGAAGGAAGAGGAAAAAAAACCAAAAAAATTCAAATTAATTTAGGGTTACATTGATTTCTCCTCCATCCCTTTATGGGATCATATCAGCATTTATCAGATTAAAGTAGGTTACAATATCTCCAGATAAAATCCTTTGGAGCTGCAAATCTTGTGCCTTTATGCCCTGCTTAAAAACAGTGACATCATGTAAATCCTCCTAAACATGCCAATTGCTCACATTTAGGACATCTCTGTCCATGGGCAGCCTGAGGTGCAATGAGCCCTGTGGGGCCATGGGCAACATGTTGATGCTTCTCCTCTCAGCTGTCCCCTCTCCAGCACATGGCCAGGAGCAGCATGCTGACCCCACAGTGCCTCTGCAGCACCGAGACCACCACAGAGGCACCCGATGGCAGAAACTCTGCTGCCTGTGTCCCATGGCCAGACCAGACCAATTACCCTCCAGAAACTGTAGTAAAAACATATATATGTATTTCTGCAACAATCAGGGAAAAAGCAAAGGAAACTCCTGCTCTCTTTAACTAATACTCCTTTTTTTTATGCTACAAAAATCAATACAACAGTGATTAGGTACTTTTAGAGCAACACAAAATATTTCAAAACTAAAAAAATAACCCTTCGAGATAAATTCTCTTCTGCTGTTCTTGGGTGAAGAGCTGAAAACCAATTTCTATGGTTCAGAAGCAAGCAGGGAAGGAAAACATCTTTTCAGATATTGGATTTATCATTTTGGTAGTACATCAATTTTATCATGTCATTCTGTTCACACTTCACATTGGTTTATACAGGCGAAAATTAGAGTTGAATCTCCCATACATAAATGTGATCTTTCCTTTCTGTCTAGATGTGCGTGGCTGAGCTGAGCCTGAACTGATATATACCTGTTGCCCCCCCAAAAAATCTGCCTCTCAAATCCTCTGTCCAGTTGCCTTATTTGTTAACTACCCAATATATTTAGTCTCCAGTAATTTAAGCAAAATCGGGCTGTTTTATGCTCTTATGATATTTAAGAAGTAGTAAATCGCTTTCCCTCAAACGGTGCTGAGGTGGGACCTGAATTTGAGCATTTCCTTATGAATCCATCTTGTGGTTATGTAGCACTCCCATGACATTTCAGTATTGATGATGATCCAACCTATGTTTCAGGAAAAGGCTTGTGTGCCATTTGAACCCATACAATGAACAGAACAGTTCTGGTTTTTACAGGTTCAGAAGTATTTTAAAAGCAAGGTTTACCACTTTCTTTTTTTTTTAAGCTTCAGATTTTCTAAGTTTCCATGCTTTCACTTGGGCCAGAGGACACCGTGATTTATGCTAAGCTGTCATCAGACAGCACTCCCATTTTTATGTGTAGTTATGAATGCAGCGTTAACTAGACCAAACAACAAGACAGAACTGTGCGTCACACACTGCTGGCGCTTTAGATTCTACTGACAAATAGGCAAGGCCATCTTCCTAATTTGTGCACCAAGAAAGAAAAAAGGATTGGGTGAGATTATAGCAATAAAAATGGAAGTTAAAGGCATGAATACAGCAAATAGATTATGCTATCATTCTGGAGCAAACAACGGAGAAGTCACAGTTGCCCATTTATGTTTTGACAGTTCATACATCTGATGAGATCTGCAAAGAGGGGTACCACTGCTTGGGGAAAGTGCAGAACAGAATAGTTGCTGCTAAGTGTGAATTTAACAGTGCATTTATTATTTAGGTGACTTGCTTTGGGATAAGCTGGAAAAAAAGCCTTTTCCATAAAGAAAAAATATAGAAATTCAGATCATGCAGGAAAGATGTCACAGTCAGGCATGTTATCTGTCAGTTTATCTCTCTCTTACAGTGGTTCTAATCAGACACCTCAAAAGGAAATTCAAAAGCCATCAGATACAGTCTTCCATTTTCTACCAGAATTAGACACAGGCTGACATAGCCTGCTCAGCAGCTCTTATAGTCTCCAAGAGATGAGCAGTTTAAGCATACACATACAACACCTTGAAAGATTTAAACATGCCCAGGATGGTTCCCCAAGCACAGGAACAGGATTTTCTGAGTCTGAATGACTGTGTGATGGAACCTGGCCCATACAAGCTTGAATTGTCCACAAGCAAATGCCCCACGTGATTTGGCAGCTGAGTCAGAGGCTTTTCCTAACAGGCAGCTGTCCTATTTCAGGAGCTGGGACAGCTTGCTCTCACAGAAACAAACTGCTGGGTCCCAGAATCTTACAGTGCCTGACAGCTTTCCCTATTGTGCAGAAACTTGTATGATATACACTGTTTTAGATGCAGCCGTAGTTTACCTCCCAAGAACACCTGTATACCTTCACAGCATGCTCAGTGCTTTTTAAAATGTTGGTAAGTTGTAAATTCTCCAGTGTCCTATAACTTGAACTCTAAGCCTAATCAGGCACTGTGAGGAAAACAGGAATTTCTATTTTATTATTCAGTTATGCCACCTTTAATTTTACTGAATTATAACTGAGCTCCATCATAAGGAGCAACAAAAAGATATCTTCTTATGCTCCTTTTCCTGAACCACTATTTCACATAATTTAGTAATATCTATTATTACTCCTTTCCTTTCTAAGGACACAGTCCTAAGAATTTTAATATCTTTGATAAAAGATCTTCCATGCCTTCGCCAAGTTCCCACCTACTTTGCAATGTTTCTTACACTAAGAACCTACTCATAGTGAAGTTTCTACCTTTCCATACATCATCTTTTTTTGTGTATTCTTCTATTTTTGGCTGTACATACATCTTTGTATATCAGGATGAATTTTTCCATGAACTATAGAGTTCATTCTGACACAGATATTACAACCTTACAACACTATGAGGTATAGACATTGATTACATTTTCCGCTTCACTCATATGTCAATGTGGTGGATTGACCCTGGCTGAAGCCCAGGTGCCCACCAAAGCCACTCCATCCACTCCCTTCAACTGGATAGGAGAGAAAAAATATAGTGAAAGGCTTGTGGGTCAAGATAAGGACTGGGAAAGATCACTCACCAACTACTGTCAAGGCAAAACAGACTCAATTTGGGAAAAAATAATGTAACTATTATTAATCAGGTCAGAGTGGAGTAACAAGAAATACAAACCAAATCTTCTTAAACACCTTTCCACCACCCCTCCCTTCTTCCTGGGCTTAACTTTACTCTCGAATTCTCTGCCTTCCCCACCTCAGTGGCATTGACAAATGGGGAATGAGGGCTGCAGTCAATTCATCACATTGTCTCTGCTGCTTCTTTCTCCTCAGAAGAAAGACTCACATTCTTCCCTTTCTCCAGTGTGGGCTATTCCCATGGCAAACAGTCCTCCATGAACTTCTCCAACGTGTGTCCTTCCCATGAGCTGCAGTTCCTCATGAACTGTTCCAGTGTGGGTCCCCAGAGGGTCACAAGTCCTGCCAGCAAACCTGCTCTAGAGTGGGCTCATCTCTCCACGGGGCCACAGGTCCTGCCAGAAGCCTGCTCCAGCACGGGCTTCCCACAAGGTCACAGCCTCCTCTGGGCATCCCCCTGCTCTGGTGTGGGGTCCTCCACGGGCTACAGGTGGATCTCTGCTCCCCCGGGGAGCCCCATGGGCTGCAGGGGCACAGCTGCCTCACTGTGGTGAGCTGCAGCTGCAGGGGCATCTCTGGTGCCTGGGGCCCCTCCCGCTCTCCTTCTTCACTGACCTTGGTGTCTGCAGGGCTGCTTCTCCTACATTTTCCCACTATTCTCTCCACCTGCAGTGGCACAGTTTTTTTCTCCCCCTTCTTAATTCAGTTGTCTGATAGGTGCTACCACCATTGCTGCTGGACTCGGCCTTGGCCAGTGGTGGGTCTGTCTTGAGCCAGCTGGCATTAGATCTGTTGGACATGGGGGAAGCTTCTGGCAGCTTCTCACAGAAGCCATCCCTGTAGCCTTCACCACTACCAAACAAACCCTTGCCGAGCAAATCAAATAGAATCAATTTGGACATCTTGGTGCTGACTCCCAGAAGGACTTGAAATGAGCTAAATGAATGGGCCACATTCACAACAGTGATTCACAAATTTTCTCATCTTGCTTCTCAGTCAACTCCTTCCCAGATCACAAATGTATAGGGAGGTCACCCACTGTGAGCTGCTTGTGATGAGATGTGATTTTTTAATTCTCCGTTTTACCTTCTGTTTCCCAGTTAATTTTAAATTCATCTCATTTCTTTATTCTTCACTTACTACAGCTTAATTTTTTTCTAGTAACCTTGTGCAAGACATTTCAAAAGTCCTCTGAAACCTTTTGCTAACACATTTTCTGTGAGCATGCAAGACATAAACACAGGAATGATGTCTAAGATAGAGCCAGCTGCAGGTTTCATGCTGCCACACAGCACCTTTGCAACTCAGTAAGAAGGTAAATCTTGTGTGCACCTATTCAGGTCCTTAGGGGGCTCTCAGTAGCTGTCTTAAAAGTACATATGAGCAGCTTAGGCCCACCTGTTCTTTTGCTGACCTTCAGGTTTTTCTCCCCATTTCTCACTTTCTCAGTTTTTCAGAGGACAGAATTCACATTCCATGCTTCTCTTCATTTTCAGGGCTCCTTGCGTCTGCAGGTTGAATCCAGCTTCCGCAAGCAGAGAGAAGCAGATCAGGGCAGACCAGGGGAGAATTTGCACATACTACAGGGTAGAAAAACTACTCCTTTCCCTGCAGGTAACATCCATATTAAACCACGTTATGGTTACTCAGCCTGTTTCCAGGGTTTTTCATTACTGTATCACGTGCTCAGTTAGCACACCTGGATCCTTCTGTCTGCATTCTTCTAATGAGTGAGTGTTGGGCTCAGCCCCCAGGGCTCACACCCTCCATGTTCCTTCCCCCTCTCTGTATGTTTTTTCCCTGAGGTTTTTCCATGCCGTGAAGGTACCTTGACAGTTTCCCTGTGTCTGAGAGAGTTCTACGCACCTTCCCTGCCCTGCTGCAGCAAATCCCACCACTCCTGAGGTGGCACAGGGTGACAGGTTTTCCTGAGGCCCATGTGCCCCCTGCTCACAGTCTCTGTAACCCCTGGGGTTCCTTCCCCACTCTGGATATCCCCGTGTGGTTTATCAAGCCTAACCCTACCCCCAGATGTGCTGTCCAATCGCCTCCAAACACCACCCCTAACGGGACCCTTATAACCAGACCCTGATCAGAAATAAAGGCTTCTGACACGTTCACCAAACCTGTGTGTGTCTGAATTATCTCAGGAGCTGTGTCCCCATCTCGGTCCTGAGAAGTGAGCTCCTGGCTTCTAGGAACATGAAGCCACACTCTCATGCTGACAATTACAACCTGTGCTGCTCAGTTGTGTGCCATTTCTTTTATTCCCTTCCTCAAGTACTTTCCATGCAGTGCCCCAAGCACTCCTCATACCCTTAATACATTCAAACAACAACTTTAATCATGAAGTTAATGAGAAAGAACATTTTCCATTCCTCCTCAAGCAGCAAGCTTTCTTAAAATTATCACCCAAACCCCATTACTTCAGTCAGGTCTTGTTTAGGAACTGCATGCTTGCAACCATCACAATCCTCTCACACATGAACATACACTTAAAATCTGGCAGCACATTGCTCTGTGCCACAGCAGTTTGCACTAACCTGTATTCTGGCATTTCACTCTTTATAGATTATACCTTGACTTCAGCACTAAAGAAAACAAGTAAGCCTGTGGTAGGTGCATCCCCAGCAGTGAAGGCTGGTATCAAGAAATTAAGCTTTCCCAGAATACATTTATCTTCCCTCTTTCATCGATTGATCCCTACTGATAGGGCAGAGGCAGTAATACTGGCTGTTCAGTATAAAAACAGTCTTCTTCCATAAAACTTTAGGCTTTTAGGCATTGAATGCTATTTTAGCGCTTGTCTCTGCTGCATGATTGGTCTTCTTTATTGATTTTGATAGCACAAATTTCTAAATTCTCTAGAAGCTAGTTGTTTAAGAAACCACTTGCATCTTGATGTTTGGTCACGCTGCTTTGCGTTTAGGGCTTTGTTTAGAGCTTTTTATTAATATTTTAACAGTTTGCCATTCTCAATGTGTTACCGAAAATTGCATCTAAAAAACCTTGGATGCCCACACTGCCTTACATACTATACAACATTTGTACCAAACCCAAGCATTTGGTACTATCTTCTTAGGCTTCCCCTTTGCATTAAAACAAAGAACTCTATAGTAAAAAAAACTGTTTTGTACAAAGACCCATTGAAAAGCAGACTTTTCTGCAGCAAAACTGGAGGTTCCTGAACTCGTTCAGCGGGTAGCAACTGTTGGAATTGAACACACATGCTGTGTCCTGCCTCATACAGGCAGAACAGCTCCAGCCAGCCTGCTCTCTGCTGAAGGGCACCCCTCCAGATAAAGGAGAGCACTACTGTTTTGAGGCAATTCAAATAAAAGCCTTAATTTAGTAAAATTGTTTAAACTCTGTGTTTTGAGTACACTGTGCAGATGGCCCACTGTCAAAATCTGTATCTCCCTCCACTAGCAGAAGCTTTAATAGCCCTAAATTACTATTTGAGATAATGAACATGACAATATCCCAAGATACAGGTCATAGTCCCATTCGTGTCTTGAGGCTCTAAAAATCTGCTGTCTGTGAATCTGTTATGGCTGCAAGGGCTGGGCATAGCGTTTCACCTGGGTGAGAGCCTGTTTCATCTCCCCAGCACACACAGCAGCTTGTTGTTCTGCAGTGCCACGTTCCACACTGCACCTCAGGGATGCTTAAAACTAATTTATCACCCAACTAGGCACAGCATGGGCTTAGCAGCAGAAAGGGTCGACATCTCTAATTTGGAACAGGGATGGCTTTAAAGTTGCTGCCACAGCTTAAAAGGAGAAACTGAGTAGGAAAGATTCTTCCCCACATTTTCAGACCTGGAGCTGGAGGACCCAAGGGCACTCAAGGCACACGTTCAGCGTGTCCATGCCCCACTACCTGAAACATTACAGGCTCCCACGTACCCTCCTCAAGCCTTGCAAAATGTGAAATGGACTGAAATTCTTCCATCTACTCTTTCACACAAAATCAAGGTAGGAGAGAAATGGGGAGAAAGAAGGAGATGCAAGAGGCTAAAAGGGTGGGGGTAGATCCCACCAGAGAAATGATGAGTAATGCAAGGAAGTGGATGGGAGGACTTAAAGCACAGCCTGCAATTCAGACAAGTTTCATGCTTTTTTCTGAAGCTGGGGTGTGGGCAATTCTACTTTTCTTAGTTATTGTAAACAATTCTCCCTTTCATAAAGCTATTGTAGAATTACCTAATGACAATTTTAGACTTACATTCCCTGCAAAATAAACATTTAGATAAAATTATAGAGACCAAAATACTCATGTACAGGAACTTCACACTTACTGGGTTCTACCTGTACAGTAATTCCTACCAGGTGATGGGAAATTGCTTGAAAAAAAGCAAAAATCTTAGTGCTTCCCACAGGAACTGGCATGCTTTCTGTCATTGCTGTGACATACTTCTGCACTCATAAGTGCTGCACTGCAAACTGAATCAAAACAAAGGTGTGCAAGATGCAGTTTCAATACCGTTCTTTGTATAATCCAAATAAATAGTGTTACTGGTCAGCACTGGCTTTGATGGGACCCTGCCACTTCAGGAGATACTCACAGCAGCCCATCAAACCTACTTCATTCTCCCTTTTCTAGGGTAATATGAAATACTCTTCTCCAAACTCAGTGCATATACACACCTTGACTCGTTTTACAGGAAGTGTTTAAAGGAAGCACAGCATAATTAAATGCCACACCATGAATCTATTTTGTGTACTGCGGTCTTAGATAAGGCTGTTTCTAGCTATCAAACATTTTTATGTCTTTTAGAGAGATTAAAATAAGCTTTAACCTAATTGGTAGCAATGATCTAATACTTTCAGCTTAAAGGTAGCATTATTGTAGCCATAAAACAGGTCAGAACACATTTAAATGCTGAATAGAATTGGTTTGTTAACTCTTGCTCGGGTGGTATTTTTTATGAGGATATGAAACCACCAATGACATTAAGAAAAAGAGTTAGCAGGTTAAAAATGTCCAGCAAGTGAAAAACAGAGGAAGTTTCACCTGAATCATATAGTTTAATAAGAATCAAACAAACAGTAGATTTCTCATGTAATTTGTATTTGACACAATTATTATACACTGGTGTGTGAGCACTTACAAAAATAATAAACCCCTTCTTAGATTAACAATTCTTTAAATGCAGTTTAAGAGCATTTTACTGAACACTTACATACTAGGTGTAACACAAAGCATCTAACAAGAAACCTTTGCATTTCAAGTGAATTGCTATTCATAGTTATGTCTTTGCTTGAAGCCAACTGTCAGTAATCATAAGAGGTGTCAGATTTGCTGTTAGATGGCACACTCAGCATCCCACCTCAACATGCTGGTTCCAAGTGGAGAAAAAGGGTAAGAAACTAATATAAACCAACTGTCAAAAAACTTAGTGGTTCATAACTCATTTTCAACCTGAATGGGAACAGTGAAAGCAAGTTGCTTTGCAACAAGCCAGTATCAAGGTATAACTATAGATTTTTCCCCCTATTCTCTATGAGCAGAGCTGAAAGCAACAGTTGAGGTTTAAACCCAGGAAAAGTACAGAGGTGTGTATGGAAACTTATGCTATAGTTTTATAAGTCTTGGTTTCATATGGAGGACTCCACAGACTACCTAAACACACCCTACTGGTATAATCCAAAGATCTCACACAAGGTATTAACTTCTCAAACTGAAAACAATTCTTACAAAATTGAGCCAAGGCTTGATGAGTCTCCAATCATGCCCTTGAAATCTTAACACCCAGCAAAAACTTCACTGGTCAGTTTTTACAGCCAACATCCAAAATCTCCTGAAACTCAACTGTAAAACACCCTCAGGTTGCTGCAAGGGATTGATTGCCTTGATAATTAAGAGAATGTAAAATATAGCATAGAATAATAGAATATTCCAG
Organism: Pithys albifrons albifrons; assembly: GCF_047495875.1. NCBI lineage: Eukaryota > Metazoa > Chordata > Aves > Passeriformes > Thamnophilidae > Pithys > Pithys albifrons. The sequence goes on from NC_092458.1 coordinate 58,022,499, forward strand.
CTTGGAAGGGACCCACAGGGATAATCCAAGTCCAACTCCTGGCTGGGCACAGGACCAGAATCACACCATGTGCCTCAGAATGCTGTCCAAATGCTTCCTGAATTCAGACAGGCTTGGTGCTGTGACCACTTCCCTCGGGAGACTGTTTCAGTGCCCAACCACCCTCTGGGGTGAAGAACTTTTTCCCAATATCCAACCTAAACCTTCCCTGGCTCAACTTCACACTGTTCCCTCAGTTGCTGTTACTGGTCGCCAAAGAGATCAGTGCCTGCCCCTCTGCTTCTCCTCACAAGGAAATTGTAGACTGCAATGAGCTTTGCCCTCAGTCTCCTCCAGGCTGAACAAACCACTGCTCTCCATCCTCTCATTTCCCAGCCTTTACACAGATACAAGGTTGTCCCATCTCAGGTACAGAATCCAGTATTTGTTTTTGTTAAACTACGTATGACTGATGATTGCCCAGCCCTCCTGTTTGTCAAGGTCTCTGCAGGGCCTCCCTGCCTTTGAGGGAGTCAACAGCTCCTCCCAGTTTTGTGCCATCAGCAGACTTGCTCAGTATCCCTTCCAGTCATGTGTCCAAGTCATTTATGAAGATGTTGAAGAGCACAGGGCCCAGGATGGAGCCCTGTGGAACTCCAGTAGTGACAGGTCACCAGTCTGATGTTGCCCCATTCACTGTTAACCTCTGTCCTTGCCCCGCGAGCCACTTGCTCACCGACTGCATGATATATTTATCCAGCTGAGTGCTGGACATTTTGTCTGGAAGGATCCTGTGAGAGATAGTATCAAAAGCTTTACTGAAAACCAAAAAGATTACATCAACTGGCTCTCCTTGATCAGCTAGACGGGTTACCTCATTGTAAAAGGAAACTAGGTCTGACAAGCAGAACTTTTCCCTCATAAAGCAATGCTGGCTGTGACCAATGACTGTGATGTCCTTCAGCTGCTTTTCAATATGCACTCAGTATGGCTTTTTGTAAGCAGCCAGCATTTCCAAAATGCACTTAGTCTCCTAAATATAGGCACCTTAAACTGGTCATAAATCACTTTCTTAAGTTTTTTTAAGACCTTCTTTCAAGAAGGGGAGCCTTAACTGACTAGACTACATTTCTGTGTCCATTACATTAAACAAAACCTATGCTAAAGATGGAAAACAGATATAATTTGATCCAAATCTGCACCAGAGGCTACTGTGACAAGAAAGGCATTGGAAGGTGGAGGCAGACAGACTCTTACAGAAGGAGCTATTTAAGAAATTCCAAACATGTATTGAGGGACCAAGGTGGTAGTGGGAAAATCCATTCATAATAAGGAAAAAGATACCCAGACAGTTTTCTTCAGTTTAATATCAGATGGTGTTATAAATTGCTAAAACCAAACATCTTCACATTATTACAACTTTATGCACCATAAAACAGGTTTATGTTACAGTGTAAGATTCAGTATTACAAAAGTTGCAGAGACCTTCACACAAAAGTCTTTATTTTTCACTCCTATTCACATCCAAACACAGAAATTCTCATCTGTGTACAAACCAAATATTTTCTTCCATCCTCTACAGTCACTTTTGAACCAATTAGTTCTAAAAAGCAATACCAACATGGGTAGCGAGAAATCAACCAGTAAGTGCCACTGTAGTCATCTTCTCAAGTCACACAGACTTCCTGCTGGATAGCTGGCTGTGGAATTTTACTGTCCTCTGTTTTTTCCTGCCCAGGAACCTGGCACACAGTCTTTCGCTTGAATAACCGTAGACTCAACCGTAACAAATCACTGTCCATTGCTGCGGAATTCGTGTAAGTTTGTTTTGTTGCACCCTGTTGAAAGTAAAAATGAAAAATAAAAAAAGAAAGGAAAACAATCGCTTTTAACATGCAAGCTGAGAAATTAACCTCAAGTACTCTCAATAATTAGAGATTTAATCATACCTATCCACTAGAAAAGACTTTGAGAATTTAAGATTTTTCCATTAGCATGCAAGAACATAAATCCTACTGCAGTAGCAAAAATGGCTCAAGTAATTTTTCTTTCAATTTTAACCTGAATTCCTACAATTCTTATAAAAGTACATAGACTCTTAAGCAGAATTATTCAACAATTACTTCTGAAATGGTATTATACCCAATTATTTTTATTATGTATTCTCTAAAGAAAGTGTCTCTCCAGAAGTTAAATCCCAGAAGGTGAAGAAACACACTTACGTCTAGTCTCAACTTTAATTAATCTCTCATTTTAAGTAAAAAATCAACACTCTATAACCTCTCTGCGTAAGTCTCTTAATTATTCAAAGGACTAGGTCTACTTCAGAACAACGAACACAAAAATTATCTCCCAAGAGAAATGCTCTGTTTAATGGAATCTGTGTTTCCACACTTTGCCCAAGCACAGTAAGCAAACCGCTTGCCTTTTCATTCTTCATGAGCTGCTTACGGATGGCAGAATCCCTTCGAAAGCACAGCGCTTTGCAGCAGGGACCCAGGTTACTGAGCAGACCTGCTCTCTCTTCTTTTCGTCGAAGTGCAGCCATGTTCAACGCCCCGAGGTCATGTTCAAAAAGGTTTTCTGCATCTGGAAAGAATCGACAGTTGCAGAGATCAACAGAGACATGGGTATTCTTCAACAGCAACATACAGTAATATGAAATTTCCTAAAGTTTTATTATTTCTATTTCTGCCTTCTAAACAATATTGAAGTTTGGAGAAAAAGGATTATTACATATTATAAAATAACATTAAGAAATCATTTGCAATTCAAAGGAAAGGATGAGTATCCTTCTATTTAGCTTCAGGATTGGAAAGCAATATTGAGACAGTAATCACTGAGAAGCCTAAAAATCAAGTGACAGCTCTGGACAGTAGACAGAGTATGATTTATGGTCAGACGTGTGATGGACGAAAGGTGTTTGCCACCTGCATTAATCATAAAGCAGTCTAAAAGTTTCACTTCTCCGCAAGTCATCAGATAACTGCACTAGTGTCAATGCAGGGTTTGTATGGCCAGAGAGAAGTAAAATACAACTGTCTAGAGTACTTTTTTCATGTGGTGGATGAAACTGGAGAACAAGTCAACAGATGCTAATGAACTACCCTTTCCTACCAGTTTGCCTGAAGTATTTATTAACAGTACTCAAAGTGACAGCCCTTCATCACATTTGCCAGAAGAAACAGTGTGCAGATAGAACACTTCTACAAAAGATGAGTCCTGAAGTGAATCTTGTTCTGCAATAAGTCTGTTTCTATGAAATGCAGACAAAACAAAGAAGAGTGCACATGGCTGAACCACAGCTCACTAATTCATTAATTACCCTTTTACAATAAATAGAAAGATTATGATATAATAGAAAAGGTAAGGTATGTGGCTAAGTCAAATCCAGCGGCCTCCATATAGTAAAACTGAGCGTACAGTACAGAACTTAACATCTCACCAGAGATGCCAAGAAACCTGGAGAAAAATACAGAATCTAAAAGCAAAAACTGCTACAGCAGTTTGGCAGTGTGCACACAGAAGAGGACAAAGATGCAGTTTTAAACCACTCAGAATTTGGATGAAGCTCAGTAAGATTAGATTTTAAACAAGGTGAAAAGAAACAAAAAAATAAAATGAAATGAAGGGCATGTTAAAGAGAACTACACTGAAGTCATCAAGATGCCTTCAATGAAACATCAAAAATGGAAATAAGTGACAAGACACAAAAAGGCCACTTCAGAGGTAACACAGACAGCTTGCAGAGTGTCCCCAGGTGCCAGATGCTTGCTGAGCATATCTGGCAAAGTAAGCATGTCCATCTTCTTAGAGGAAACAATTACATATAATAGATAGAGGGCAAGTCAGCTACAAATCTCAGTTCCATCACATACTACAGATTTTTGTTTCCAAAGGATAAATAATTAAACCCTCACTCTGAAATAAGCTATCATTTCCTTTCTTCCTGCATTTCAGAGTATTACCAGAAGCTTTTCATCCTCAACATGAACAAAGATGGGAACAGCAAACTCAGGAACAAGACAGAGAAACAAATTATACCCCCATGAAGAAGTCCGAAGTGAAAATGCTACATTTTCACTGTGATATACACTAAACATACCTAGCTTGAACCTATTCACTTTTCAGAGCACCATACTGTGCCTTTCTTTAGAATACAAGTGGCTGTGAAATGACTATACAAAGAACATTCACCTGGCAGATTACAGAGGAAGTGCTTGAAAGCCTATTGAAAGTTCCATGTGCAGAAATTTCGACATGTGAGACACTGACACACCAAAGGGACATCAACAGAACCACTTCAAATCCCCCTTCCTCTACAGAACAAAGTTCTGCTGAACCTGAGCACTCTTAAGACAGTCCAGAGGCAGTGCTGGAGAGCCCCCTGTTATCACTGAGGACTATGTTTATTTCCAGGGAAGCATGCAAGGACTGCTGAGATTATTTCCAGTGTCATTTTAAACAGCCAGGTGGAGTGATTCTGCAGTGCAGTTGCTGTGGCAAGGAATCCCTGGTAAGAATTGCTGAAGTATACAGCAAGGGAGAAAGACATAGTTCATACCTTTACCATATCAGTTTCTATACTCAGGAAGACTCAGTATTTAATTTTACTTGGGAAAAAAAAAGTTAAAGCAGTATAGCAATAGCCCACAATTAATAGTTATAGAATTTAAAATGGCTCAGACAAGCAGTGACATTGATGGAGATTAGCAGGACAAGAAGTTTTGGGGTTTTTTTCCCACTTATCTGAGACTGTGAGGTTAACAAGACAACTGCATGAAAAATAATGTAAGGAATGAAAGTATTGTTTCAAATTAAGAACTAGAATTCACCAAGTAAAACAAAACAAAAATCAGCATGAGCTCCACAGACAGTATTAATTATAAGGCATAAATTTTCTAACATACAGATTGTGCAATAACTTCCACAGGCATCTTAGAGAAAGCAAATGTTTCATAGTTCTAAAACAACCATTCTACCATAGAAATTGTTGCAAAGCAGCTAAACTGGTTCCTGGGATGTGAAAGAGAAAAATCAATATTCTTTCTTATGCAAAAGCCCTGCTTACACTAGAGAATTGTAGTAAACAGCACTGGTACAATTCATATCCATCCAATCTATCTTGCATGTCTTACGACACACACTTTGTCCAAATTCCAAGCCTGTGTATTACTAAATTTCCCGCTTCTAGCAGAGGTATAATATACAAATTTGACTTATCACCTTCATTTTGACCCCAAAATGCCTATATGTGAATTCTAGAGAGGATCCTCAGAATGAAAATAGGGTGACAAGCAGTAGACCTTCAGAGAAAATAAGAAATCTCTTTGCGAGATTACTACTAGTTCACTGAAAAAGATATTTAGCTCTCTGAAAAACTGCTGGCACACTTAGGCTAGGAAAGCATAAATGGTCTCACAAAAAGAATATTCCACTACAACTAAAAATTTTTGTTTTGGTTATTAGTCTAGACCTCCTCACCACCACTGGAATGAAAACACTAATTTGACTGACATGCTGGTGTATTACATTCACCTAATTTTCACACAATACTCATTATACACTTTCTATTGTCTTTGAAACCTACCATAATGAACTAATGCACATTTCATTAGGACTTTTCAACTAAGCACAAAAGACAGTTTAATCCCTTGTTGTAGTTTGGGATTATTATGTAAATTCTCTACCCTGCCACTAACTGCCCATGCCAGCAGTTAACAAAGGAAGTAGTTACTGCTGATCACTTGGATGGGGGCAGGTTTGTCTCTTTTGTTTTTGGGAAGATCTTTTCTTTTTCTTAGCTTTGCGGGACGGGGGAGCGGTGGCTGCCGAGGAGGGAACCTGCTCTGTGGGCTACTGCTGGGGTTTCTGGCTGAGACGCCGTTTTTTTTTTTTTCTCCTTGACGCGGCTGTTTCTCCTGGTTTCCTGCATCTGGGATCCCGGCCTCTGTTCCAGTCTCACCACCGCCTGCACCGTCACGGCCTGCCCACCTCGGCTGGGGCAGTGACCCGGGAGAGAGAGGTGTGCAGCTGCTTTTGCAGGACACGTGGTGGTTCCCCACTTTCAGCTTTCTTTTTCCTTCATCTGGGACAAGAGACACAGAGTTCATCTGGGAGCTCACCACTCGTCTGTCTCGCTGGAGAGGGAGTGGGAACTGCTGGGAACTCACTCCGCAGCCAGCCGGACTGTGACATTTGACACTGCTTAAGTATAACTTTTCCTCCTGGAGGAAAACCTGCTGGGTTTTGTTTTTGTTTTTTTTTCTTGTGGTGTTGCGGAAGCGGTTTGCACTAGTCTGTTTATATATAGCAGTTAAGAACAGTTATCCTTCTTCTATTAAAATTCCTTTTTTTTCTTAAATTTGATAAAGAGTGGCGTGATTATTGTGGAGGAGGCCCCCTCCCCCGTTTGTGGGTAAACATTTTGGTTTTTTCCCCTCAAAACAAGACATCCCTGCAGAAATTACCTTTAGGTTTTTCTAACACTCTCTGGCAAGTCTCTTTTATTTTGGTGAAGAGCTCTGGTCCTGCCAATCGCTTGGAAATGCCAACTCTCAACATGACAGCACCTGGTGTAAATTTTAAGAGAGCAGCCCCAGGCTCACGTGGCTCTTTTGGCTGCTTTGGCATCAGACTGGACCAATCCACATCTATAACATCCACTGGATCTGCAAAGACAAGGACAAAGAATGAGTTATCACATCATCATCCCTTTACTGCAGTTGATTAATTTCACATGCAGTGCACACTACTGTCTCCTAAATAAATATGTATTAGATGAACATTGTTTTGTAGTTCTTTTGGACTCTTTAGGTATAAATATCAAAACTCACTTAGACAGGTAGAAAATAGGAGCGTAAAATATAAAGCTTCATGGATTAAAAAAAAAAAAACAACAACAAACCACCCCTAGTATCTGCTTAATTTTTACTGCAATCCCTTGGTGAAAGGCTGCTCAGACCCTGCTTAGGCAGCAGATTTGGACATACCACTTAACGCGTTCACAAAAGACACAGCATAACTAAATATGCTAAGACAGATTCAAATTAAATGCTTAAAAAACTAATTAGTATTTCAACTCTGGATGCTGGATGCTTTTTTTTTCAAAAGACATATACTATTTATTGAATAAGCATACAATTGTGGTTTTCTAGTACTTTTATCACAGAAAATATGAACAGTGATCATACAGCCCAGACCCCCTAACTGAACTTAGGACAATTAGAAGACTCAGAAATCATTCAAGCACAGACAGAATCTGCTCATAAACGGCACTCCTAATTCAGAAATACTGTCAACATCACAGCAGCATTATATGCAAACTGAACTGTTCTTTATATTCAAATAATCATAGAGGGGGTTTGATATACTTTTACCAGGCATCTTCTCATCCTCTTGTTGATCCTCCCGCTTTTCAGCATCACCTGCCAAAATTTCATCCAGTTCATCATCACTGATTGGCTCATATTCTCCAGCACCAGAACCCAGGGACTGCACATCATTAGTCTTTGTTTCATCCTCTCCTCCTGCAGAGACAGATACATACTGTCACTCTGAAGCAATCATATTTGTTTTCTAAACAGACTTTAAGTTACCTGAAGACAAAAAAGTTTAGCAAACTAAACTGTTAGCAAGTATATTCAACATAAAAACAGGTATTAACTCATAGAAACAGAGAAGTTATTTCTCCCATACACAAGATGGCAGTTTGAATTTTATGTACATTGGTCATTTTTTTTGGCGCAGTCTAGTCAAACTGCACACAGAGGGCCATATTCATGAAAAACATGTTGATTATCTGATATCTGATACGCAGTTTATAATACAAATCTAAGTTAGTTCCACAAAGTCTTTCAAATGCTTTTGCACACTAATCTAAATTCAAGATTCAATCCAAGGGCTCTGCAAGAAGTAATAAAACTCCAGAATACAAAAAGGTAACAGATAGCCTGACTGAAGCAATCCTGCACGGAGTTTTTACTCTTCATGACAGTCACAAAGTTGATCCACCACATCCACATACATGTACACAAACACCTGTGCTGTACATGGAAATATATTCATTAAGACCTGTGAACATAAGACATTCAAATGCTCCATTTTGCAGTTCACAAAAGGAACATCTGAAGACATTCTGTCACCTCCAAGACTGAAATATATGACTCAAGCATTGAAACATCCTATTGCTCTGAACTCAGGCTTTCTTAAGGTTCTCCACCATGGTACTGTGGCAATGAGTTGTGCCACACAAACTGGAAATTATGGGGATCCTCCTCTGTGGGATATTCCAATATCTTCCAGCTCCCTTAGCCAGAAGGGAAACTGCTTCCATTTTAAGTTTTCCCCCTGTTTTTTTTTTTTTGCTTGCCTTTGGAAAAGCTGCAGAGGCAGAAGAAAAAGTCACCTCAACTAACCTAAAAATCAGCATGGAAAAGACATAAAAGACGTGGTAGCAGAGCATAAATTAACACTCAGACCACCTGGCAGTGGTTTGGAGAAGCAAATAGCATCTTAGGCATTACTTAAGCCCATAAGTAGAGCAAACACATTAAGGTTCAAAACATTACAATAATTTTATTATATCCTGATATATTTTGTTAGAATCTATACTACAGCAATTCATCTAAGTAAATGCCAGACACCTCCTTAACATCAGCTTTGGAAATTGTATTTAGTCTTCCAAAAAGTTTTTCCTTTTTAAAAAGGAGAATAAGGTGATCTGCACCAGATATCATTTTGTATCTTACAAGATCAAATATTCTCTGCCTGTACGATTCATCTTCTGCATCCACACTGATCTACCAGATACACTCGCTCACCAGTACTACCTGCTTTGAGCCATTAAAAAATTCACTTTATTAAGCAATTAAAACCAAGAACTCATAATTGTTCAATATAATGAGTTTGAATTTCAAGTTGAAGTTCAATAATTTCTAGATTATAATCCTATCACTACCTTTACCACTTTCTTGTGGAAATGTACTTTTATATTAATTATGTATTAAAAACATAGCACACTACTCACTGAAAGAAGTGACGTAAACAGGAGTTACAAACTAATGAAAGACAATGAAGTACACTAAACTTTAGAAAATCATAAACATGCTACATATAGCATGCTTTAGTGATATGGGACACCATCTGATATTTTACAAAAGACATTTTTCAGAAAAAAAAATAGAATCCTAAATATACCACAACTTCCTACAGATGGTAATTTTCAGCTAATTTAGAACAAACCTTTGAAAAACAGACAAAAGAATACACATTAAAACACTTAGAAGTCTGATGAAAGGCTAGACCTAAGAACACATTTAACATCCACAGCCTGTTTAGTTATAGATGCCCTCTTGGAAACAGGTAAAGTATTTAAAAACATCCATTCACTACCTCTTTTCTGAAGTTACCACATTGTACTCTCAGATTTACTGCACCATTCCTTTCCTCTATCTTAGTAATAGTTGAATTCTGTCTATCATAGCAAGACAGAGAAGACTTTTCCAGGCTTTGTTAATTGCTTCCACTCCAAAGATAATTTTCTTAAATGGAATTTTCTGAATTGTACTGATCAACCCTAAAGACCACTTTGTGAGTACTCATGTAGAAGACAAAAGTAATAAAAATTCCACAACATCCTCTTGAGACAGCATTTGATTTAACTGTACAAATTAGCAATAAATACAAAGATAACGGTTATTAATAATGCAAACACAATGAACATAACCATAACATATACCAGTTACTCTGCATTTAGACTTTTGGGGGTTTTTTGTTGTTGATATGGGTTAAAAGTACTTCCCAATTCCTTATCCATGCAAAGCTCAAGCTTTTAATCCATGTGACAAACTCTGAGAGCCTGTCAAGTGTTTTCCCTTTACTTACTTTATTTGTCAGTCCTAAGCACATTCTCCTCAGGACCACTAAGGCGAGCAACCTGAAGCTGCATTTACCTCAGCAAAGTGATGTTTGGACTGTTGTGCCAAGCCAACATTGTGCCAATGTTTCACCTACTAATCAGACAACCATTTCTATGATAATAGGGCTCTGAAGAAAAAGCCCCAAAGAATAGTTCCAAAACAACACTCTTTTTTTTTCCACTCATTACCTGTCATTTCCAAAATAAGAAAGAGATCTCATAGTGATATAACAAGGCAATCAAATGTTTGTGTTATCCTTTAGCAAACTGCCTATTCAGAATCATCACATCTTGGTGAAATTATGTCTCAGATAATTTATGCTTCTTTGCCTCAAGACTTCTTTAGAAATTAACAAACATCACTAACACAATTAACATTACAGAAGACACTCATCAGATTTCTCTCATATTGTGATTGGTTCCACAGTGGAGAAGCTAGAGCCAATAAGCCTTTCAGTAGAAAATCATTCTAATATAGCTCAGTTCTGCACAATGTTAAAAGAGAAAGAATAAAGTATTTGTCAGTCCAGCTTCTCTCCCAGAATATCTCACCTTCTAAACTCTCTATCTTGTCGACCTCATTTCCATCTTCAAAACCTTGTAAAGATCCTAAATCTTTGTCTGCTTTTTCTTTCTCTGAAGCTGCTGAATCCCGACAAGCACCGTCAAACTCCTTTTCATGATCTCTGTCCAGTTTTGTTTCACTATGCTTTGTTGATTCCTTTTGAGAGGAGATGTCAAGAGTTCTCTCTCTCTCTCTTTCAGCAGTATCAGGTAGTTGTCTGTCTCTCTCTCTCTCCAGCTCCCGTCTTTTCTCCCTATCCCTCTCTCGCTCTCTGAGTCTCTCTCGTTCCCGGCTCCTTGGCCAGTCTTTGTCAACATCTCGGTCCCAGTCTCTCTGTCTTCCTTCTCTCCTGTCTCTCTCTCGTTCTCGATCATGGTCATGTCGATCTCGATCCTGAAGCCTTTCCCTGCTATCAAAGGACCCAGATCTGGAATGGACCTGACGATCTGATTCAGGAGAGCTCCTTCTTGAACTGTGGCTTCTTGAATCTTGTCGATCTGGATAAAATATTTTAAATGTAAGCATGACTATGGCACATAAATATAATACCATTTTACTAGACCAAAGCATTTTAAAGATTCAGGTATGCAAATATATTTCTCAAAAACATCATCTTAAAATTAATATTTCTTTTAGATTGCCTATAGATTTTAGCCTCACTTAAAAACATGAGGTAACTTCTCCCACTTCCAAAAAAGAATTGCAGTGGCTACTTTGTCATGCTCAGAGGACCATCAGTAAAAGCCTACAGAATCACAGAGTATTCTGAGTTGGAAGGGACCCACAAGGATCGAGTCCAACTCAAGTCAATGGCCCGTACAGGGGATTGAACCCATGACCTTGGCATTATTACAACCAAGTTTTAACCAACTGAGCTAATCTCAGGGTCTTTCTACTATGACAGAAGTCAAACAGAAGGTACACAATCTTAACTCAGAAATTTAGGCAAGGAAAAAAAATCACCTCAAAATTCGTATTTTTCAAAATATGTTTTCTTAAAGCTAGGAATGCCTTAGTTAGCAAATGATGATGAAAAAAAAATTTCAGGCATGCAACCATGAGGAGAACCAAAAAGCTTTAGGAGAAAGATATCTTCTTGGTGATGCTGTTTGAATTTTAAAGTATTTTACCTTTTTGTTTGGGTTTTTTTGCATAGCAACTACACAAGTAAGTCAATTGTCATTATTTTCATTTGCAACAAAAATAATTTCCATGTGCATTAAAAGTGTGTCTAACAGGAACCATGACAGATTTACCTAATTTTGCATAATTTCAGGAATTTCCATATCAAAATTAATGCTAATGATGAATTTAAGAACATAATTTAGATGATAAAACAAACTCAATGCTCTGTTAGCACAAGCATTTACTCTTCTATGAGGCATTTTGTCCTACAAATTACTTTATTCCCCAGACAGCATGAACTGAATCCAAGTGAATGTTTTGATGTAAACAAAATGGTAATCCTGCCTGCTGAGGATCAGCTTTTCAAATATGATAACACTTGCAGGAATCTTAATTCATTCTGGTTTTACAATGAATAGCACCTCCTTCTTCTGTCACACTAATTAGAGCCATGGAGGAATAATTTGGGATTCATACACAGAACGATACATCAGTCTCACTAAAATATATCTTATTACCTGAAGATGTGCTGCGACTGGGTTCCCCTCGTTTCAACTGATCAATTCTAGACTTCCGTTCAGTGATTTCTATGCTTTTCTTCTCTCTGTCCCTGTCCCTATCCCTGTCTCTAGAGCTACTGTGCAGGATCCTCTTCCGTCCAGTCTGGTCATCTCCGCTGCGATGTGCTGACTCATTGGAAGGGGATCTAAGTCTGCTCGAGGCATGGCTCCGATTGCTGCCAAGGCTGCTGCTCCGCTTTTGGTCCAGAGGCTTACGGTGTGGGCCATCCTCTATAGTAACATGAGGGGCTTCCACCTTTTCTCCCCTTGCCCTGTGACCTTTTCTATGGGAATCCTCAGTGCTCCTTTCTGGAACAACAATGTCACCACGTTCAGGAACATCTTCATCTGACCAGTCACTAAATGTTGTATCTTCTCTTTTTGTGGAGATTTCTGCCGCAGCTTTCTCAGGTGGTGCTTCAACCAATTCTTCTTTAGTTACAGGAGGGGTTCTTGGGCCTTTTTTCTTTTTATGATGTGGAACAATTTCTTCATCAGAAACTTCAGAATCACCCTTGGACCTCTTTCGCTTCTTCTCTACATTTTTCCTTTTTTGACCTTTCTTGGGTGAAAAGACCTGGCTTTCCTCAGTTGTTGATTCATTAGTGTACCTTTCCACCCCTCCACTGTCATCATCTTTCTTTTTCTTTGTGGCCTTTTTCTGTACCTTAGACTTCTTCTTGCCATCTTCATGCACTCTATCAGAAGCATCTCTTTCTTCAGAGGGACGATGTCCAAGATTTTCCTGAACCCTGGACCGGGAGCCTTCAGAAGCATCCGGTTGCTCTCTTTGCTTATCTGCTGAAGAAATCCTCTCTTTAAACTCTGGTTCTTCATAACGCCGGGAACTTTCCTTCCTGTCTGATTTTCGCTCCTCATCTTTCCAGCGACTCTGCCGCTCCTCTGTAACATGAGAGGGGCTCAGTGATCGGGATTCCTGTGGCCGCACAACTTGACTCAGAAGTCTGTGCTTGTCATCTACGAAAAGCGAAAAAGAATGTATTTTTATTGTTTAGGAAGGACAATGTGTGAGCATTTGGTATCTTCTGCATGCCAAAAAAAGTGTCAACTAAAACATATAATCCATTACTTCAGTTAGATTTCTTGAGTTTTTCTACTGCTGCAGCAGTAACAAATTATTTCCATTTTGGTAAACATGCATCTTAAACAGTAGCTGCGAAAGTCACTATCACCTGGCAGACACAACACACAGTGACAAAACTGAGATAACCAATAGACAAAGATTAAGAAAAAATGGCATTGCTCACAAAAATATGGGGAGGACACTTACATAAGCTTTCCCTATGTTTTTCTACTTAAGATTGCAAGTTGTTTTCCATAAACACAGGGTAAGCTGGATCCAGCTGCATAGACAGCCCACTCTCACTTACTTTTATCATCTGCACTGTTGTAAGCATCACTATCAGGAGAGTGATCACGGCGACGTTTGGGTGACTGACGAGGACTGGGACTGCTTTCGTTTCTGTGACGCTTCCTGCAGAACAAATATGTACCATTAAAGTTCTTCAGGATTCTTTAAATTTATCATCAATACAATCCCTAAAGTTTAAGCACATCATACAGAAGACAACACATTTAAAGACCACACAAAGTTCTGTCGTTTTCTTGAGTGCTATTCCAAACCTGAAAGTATGATCTGTTTTCTGACAATAGCGTAAGATACCTTAAAGTACAATTCAAACACTTAAGACAACTACCATTTTGTCAAAAAGTTATGGAAGACTATCAAGATCAATTTTTCCTGTGCAAATGATCCTCACAGCAAGCTGATCCCAGCTGGCAACTAAGTCCCCACCTAGATGATTGTTTACTTCATCCCTCTGTGGAATGAGGGAGAACCCATATTAGATTATTCATAGGAATTCACAATTCCCTCACACAAAATATACTACTTATTTCCAAGCAAAGCAGTCACAGGGCAACACTGTTTTGCTCATTATTGATGGAACAATGACAATTTTATTGTATTAAATGAAAAAAAAGAAAAAAGCAAATCAGTGCTACATACATAAACGAAGCATCACGCATGAACCTAGGGTATTGCTTAGGCCTTCACCACTGGTAGCCTTCTGGTATTGAAAATTTAGTAGTGCAACGGGTAATGCATGTTCCACAGAAATTCAATTAGTAAAATCACGAACCCTGACCTAGTTAGCTGCTATTTGACTTTCAGGCTTCAAAAGGTACCACATTCTTCTATTATGTTTTCAAGAATGCCTGCATTATTAAAGGCAAGACCATGCAAGCAGACTTAGAAGGGAAAATTACATTGTCTGACACCACTGTTAGCTCCAGAGTAGTTCCATGATTCAGCATTAACAAAACATCAGATTAACCTCATTAGCATAGTACTGATTTGGGGGCCACCAGTATGTACCACACAGATGAAGGGGAGACACCGCTTCACAGCAGGCCTCTGCATAAACAGGATGTCTTCCTCCTTATGATACTCCCCTGTTTACTAACTTAGAGAATTCAATAGGAAAAGACTAGCCATTATTTTTTTCCTTTGACCAAAAGTAAAATTTAGATCCACTCACTTGGATTTTCTTTCCTCATGGACATCTCTTGAGCTTCTTTCTTCTCTGATATCTTCTCTCTTATCCCTGCGGTCTTCCCTTCCTTTCTCTTTGTCATCCCAGTCTCTCTGGCGGTCTCTTTCTTTATCTCTGTCTCGACCTCTCTCCCTTTCGCGTTCCCGCTCCCGATCTCTTTCTCTTTCTCGCTCTCTTTCGCGTTCCTCACGCTCTCGCTCCCGTTCCTTCTCCCTCTCCCTCTCTCGTTCCCTTTCCCGGTCATGGTCCCTGTCTCGGTCTCGCTCACGGTCCCTGTCTTTGTCTCGCTCTCTCTCTCTCTCCCTCTCCCGTTCCCGAGCACGATCTCGTTCCAACTCTCTTTCTTTCTCCCTTTCTCTTTCCCGGTCTCTTTCTCTTTCCCTTTCTCTGTCCCTTTCCCTTTCTCGCTCTCTTTCTCGGGCCCTTTCATCTCTCCTATCATCAGACCGATCCACCCTTCGCTCTTCTCTTCTTTCATCCCGTTCGAGATCATCACTTCGTCCTTGATGTCGTACCGGTGAGCTTGCTCTCTGATCTGCTGGGAGAAGCAGCTTGGATTACCAAGTGCTAAAGGGCTATACACTGCTTCCACTACACTAATAAAAGCACAAATGCCTTTGTTTTGAAAATCTACATAATGGTTTGCATTAAATGAAAAACAGGTTCTTGCAGAAACTTCAAAATTCCCTTTGGGTAGGAAAGATGATAAAAAGTCAAAATAATTTTGAAATATTTTTCAATACTTAGGCAGTGAGCTTTTCTCTGAAAGTTACAAAAAAAAAATTATTTTCTATCAGATTTTTCTGAATGGCTTCAAAAGATAAATACAGGTCTAATAGGCTCGCTACTACTATTGCATTACTCAGTGATTCTAAATCTGGTATAAGACCTCAAAAAGCTGCAAATGACATACATACAAAATGTTAAGGCTTCTGTACAAAAATCTGACTTCTAAAACTATCAGGAGTCATGTGGTTTACAAGTACTCAGACTAATTATAATACATACTAAAGGTTTTTGCAAAACAAGAAATAATGGCCCACTCCTCACCAAAGGAGATCCCTGCACAGAAATACACAACCAAATCCACAAGAAAGAGAGAGGCAAGGATCAGGTATGGGAATCAAAACTGCTAAAATTTTTCATACACATTCACTGTAGTTTTACAGTTTCAGACTCTGAGACAGTAGATTAGAGTCAGATGAAAAACTGAACATACGTAGAAAATGACTGATCCAGAAGGACAATGCAATCTGACTTACCTAACTGCATTTACTGTCCACACACTTACCTACATACTGTTAATTACATGTTGAATGTTTTTTGAATATTTCTGTAAGTTTTGATCACTTCATAATAATCTCTATGCTCATGTTAATAGTATTTGAGCCACAACAAATCAATAAAACTATTTTCCTACAATATATATTAAAAGCACTTTACAAAATTGCAAAAAATGGCACCAACAGAGGTTGGTATTTTTTGGTCCATTACTCTGAGGCCGAGAGTGCACTTTGCTGTAAATTGAGACAATGTCCACCAGGCATGAGCAGGCACAGTTTGGACAGGACTAAATCAATAAAACGTGCATTTCCACCAGTTTAATCAATTTTCATCTCTGAGTGAATTAACAATGATTTAGTGCTCCCCTGTTACCAGGTAAAATTAAAAACCAACTTGAGTGACATTTCTGCCATGGATATAACACTTCTTTTTTTAAAAAGAGAAATCATCAATCCATGCAATCAGTTTTGGTTGAACAGGTTTCACATTCTTTCAATGGTGCCTATAACATTATAATATGATTTACTGTGCATACTAGGTATAAGATTTTATAAAGAAGTCCTTAAATTCCTATTTGTTATGTCAGTTTTGGTGACAAAACATCCACATGAAAGTCTTACATGAATCAAATACTGGAAGTGTATCAGACAATCAGATGCAGATAGTCAGCACTTCTTACGTGCCTTCATTTTTTGAAGAGCTGTTTCAGTGGTTGTTTGGAACGCTTATATATTTGCCCTAGTTGAAGACAGCTCAAATTTGCAAGCTTGCATTCCAAAATCATACTAAAAAGATTCCTTACATATCACAGAACTAAGTACCAACCAAAATCTATCTCAATTTTTCTCAGAATGACAAATGTTAAAACTGTGGTCCAGTTATGGAAATTATGTCTTGAATTTTAACTGTGGAGGATCTATTTAAAAGTGATCTTTTTAAGGAAGAAGACGAATTTTGAATTCAAGCTCTCTGTTTTTCCCCCCAAAGGAAAACACAACCCATTCAAAGCAATGAAATCCCCTGAAGAAGTTTAGTTTGTTTAAAGACTACTTGGATGAATAAACAAAGGAGGTGTCATAGGGAGGGTGAAAGGCTGTAGCATTCATGCATACCTTGCCAATGAAAGATCTTACTACAGAGGTTAACTTACATCAAGGATAGGACTGCTGTCAGTGTGTGGTGTCAGTGAATCAGTGGTGTGGAGGAAGAACAAGAAAGGAAAAAAGGAGGGAGAGAGAAACACATACATTCATACATATACATTTGACCATACACATATGTATAAAAATATACATTAGAATACCTCTTTCTCTGTTGTCACGCCTATCCCGTTCACCATGTCTTCTTTCAAAGGAGGAATCCCTTGCTTGATCTCGACTGTCATAGCGATCCCGATCAGCATAGCTACTCCTTGATTCCCAGCTGTCATGGTAGTTGCCACTACTGTGACCATCAACCTGGGATCCTCTAGTCCCTCGACTTCCTAATAGAAATGTAGCAACATAAAATATGAGCTTCTGCATGCAAGGAAATTCACTGCTATTTATACTAACTGAAGTATTACCAGCTAATAAATGAGCAGTTCATGGATAGAGATTGTAGTGTCTAACTCTACTTAACCAACAATTCAAATTTCATGTTTTAATTGCAAAGTTCTTATTTTCAAACAGCAAAATCAAGACTTTCTAAATCATCATCTCCAGGTCACAGTACAAGGTCTCCGGACTAGAAATATGACAGTCCAAAAGCCAGTACACATTTGTTCTAAGTAGGATGTAAGCTTATAGACAGCACAGCAAGAATAATCAGAGAAAGTAGAGATCCTTTTTCCTGTAGAAATTGCATGTCATGTCCCTAATGAAAATGTCACAATAACCCTGAAAAAGTAAAGTATGTTATAGAATGATTATAAGGTGGTAAGTGAAACTATTCTATTAAGTGCATCAGAATTCCAAAAATATGGCCAAAGACTAAAATACCCCTTTTTGGGGGATCAATCAAGAAGGGGCGGAGGGGTGTGGCAGGGAGAGATTGGTGTGTGTGGAAGATGGTTTTCAGGTACCTACGACATGTGGTTGCTTTTGAAAGGACACAAAAAACTGCTGCCCAGTATTTTGAGACACACTAGCCCCTATGAATCTTCCACTACACATCAGCCTCTTGTGTTTGTAGTCCATAGGAAAACCTAGGGTTGCAGAAAAATTAAAGAGTGGTGTTAAGGGTTAGGGTTTGTTATAAAATGGCAGAAAACCCACTTGAATGAATGGAGAAGGAAGAAGTGCTATAAATTCCAACAGCGGTTTTGGTTTAACAACAACAGCAGTGGAAATAGCTTTAAACCCATGAACTATCTCGCAGTCTTCTATATCAGATATCGAACAAGGTAGTATAAGTGCAAAAATTCAATCTGTAATGATAGGGACACGTGAGTTTTATAAATCATGCAGTACCTTTGTCAGATAATTCTGGCCCTCTGCCTCGACTTCTGCCAGTTCTATCACTTCTGCTCTCATTTCTGGAGTCAGTTCTGGAGTCATTCCTTGTTTCAGTACGAGAGCTCTCCTCTCTGCCATGGGATCTTCCATAGCTGCGCAAGTCGTCTTGGTACTGGTCATCCTTTTTATGGGCATCACGACTCTCTCTGTCTCTGTAGTCGTGGGAATCTCGTGTGGAGCGTGAGTCTCTCTGATCACGACTGTCTTTGGTGTCTCTGCTATAATCCCTTGTATCTCTGGAGTCTCGAGTGTCTCTGGATTCCCGTGGTTCTCTCCGATCTCTGTTGTCTCTTGTGTCCCTCCGATCTCTTCCATCACGAGACTCTCTGTCGTCTCTATGATCTCTGGAGGTACTCTGCTCTTGGTCATAATCACGATCATCTCTTGTTTCTCTTTCTTTTTCTCTTTTCCCTCGAGTTTCTGTAAAATGTTTAAAAAAATGTTAGACACCTAGCTTAATCAGAGAAAGCAAAAATTTGGTACACAAATAACACTAAAATATAATCAAAAAATACTTATGCCATACAGTGAATCAAAATACTCAACATGATGTTCTTCAACTTACATATATATCTATACATTCAGTAAGCTTACTGTGAATATAAATCACTAAAAATATTTGCCTGTTCAAAAGACAATAAATATAATAAAAATAAAATTCAAATATACTACAGAGTAAGCACACTTCAATAACTTTAAGGTAGGATTGTTCTCCAATCATAAGATTCCCTTTTCTACACAAACACACACACTTTCAGAAAATTTGTGCTGTATTTAGACCACTTGCAAGGCTTCAGTGCCATGCTAAAGTTTGTTTGGGCCTTTATATTGCATACTTATAATATTACTAGCACAGCGAGGTAGGTTTACAGCCAGTCTAAAATCAAGCTGACATGTACTCTTTGTAATCCGTCTCTCGAGAGAAACAGCACGTTTGCTCATCACAAATTGCTCAACCAGCTCAACAGATTTCCAGAGGGAATGACTGTTTCTTTGCACATACCTCACTTAATGTCAATTAAAAGGACAACAAACAGAGCCATCAGTGAGGGCTGGATTTGAGTACCTCACAGGAAGGAGAAATAGTTATTTATGAGTATCCTGCTAAGAAAACCACTTAAGTACTGACGCCACCCCTGAATTACACAAGAACACCCAGGTAGATACCTATAGGATCTTTACAATCAGTTGAGCCTACATAAGCAGTCCTATCAGGAATACCCCTATGAACAGTCCCTGAAAACAGCACCACCAGCTCAGGAGAAATGATAGAGCCAGTATTTTCTTCACCCGCAAGCCATTGGGATGGGTGCAGACAATACCACAACTGGGAAATCAAATTTCAAAATGCAATTTGCAAACAAAAATTATTCTGAAGTGCCATTTTTTATTCCTACCATCCCGCCTTTCATGACGCCTATCATGAGACTGTGAAGTCCGATCGTGATCATGTCTTCCCTTTTCTCTTCCAGGAGATCTGTGTCTTGAA
This sequence comes from Pithys albifrons albifrons, assembly GCF_047495875.1. Classification (NCBI taxonomy): domain Eukaryota; kingdom Metazoa; phylum Chordata; class Aves; order Passeriformes; family Thamnophilidae; genus Pithys; species Pithys albifrons. Next base: position 58,042,491 of record NC_092458.1, read on the forward strand.
GGACTGCGCTTCCTCTGAGGTGGGGAGGAAGAGTGTGGGGGATAGGGAGAGGACGATCGCCTTGCAGGCGGGGAAGCTGTCCTTTGATAGGATGGAGAAGGAGTTCTTTTGCGGTGTGGGGAAGGAGAATGTCTTTGAACAGAGGAGCCTGACTGTGATGAAGAGGAATGATGTCGAGAAGATATGGGTGAATGATGCTGACCTGATGGGGAGGCAGACCTGCAAGGAGAGTTACAACAAGCCTAAGTGTAGTAATTTGACTTGAAAGATTCTTACATACCAAACAAAAGAGCAATTAAAAAAAATTGCATATTCTCTACCCTCTGTCTGCTGAAAATATATGCTGTTTCTATAAAACATCAAACCAGTTTTCCCTCAAGGGTGCCACAGATACCCACCCAAAATATGCTTATCTTTAAATTATTATTATTTATTTAATATTCAAGAACAATTTGTCCAATCAAAATTATATAACATAGCCACAATAACACTTTCCTTCTCCCCCCTCCCCAAATCAAGAATCACTACTTTCTTCAATACAAAATGCTTTTTTGGAGTTCATGGTAAAATTAGACAGGTGATTTTACAGTGTTACTAAGAGGAATTTTTGTTTATAACAGCATTGAATTTTTTTCAAAAGCAACAGCAGTCTCCTTCTTACACACTTCTGACATCTTTTAGTATAAGCATTGCTCTTAAGCAATTCAGGCTTGGATCTGGAAAAACACAGCTACTTAAGATTTTAGCAAATATGAATACTTACACAAATAGGGAAAACTTGTATCTGATAGAATGAGAAAATGCGCACAGAATGTCTCTGATCTTCAAAATCCCATCACTTAATTAAATATCATTTATACAAAAGAAAACAAATTTCCTCATATTACGTTATCTTATGCAGAGTCTAACATGGACAAACATACACTTCAAGTCTTTGGGCTCAGTAGTGTGGTTTTTGTCCCCTTATCAGCATCAAAGTAACTTGCAAGTATCTTTTCTCATGAAATATGCATTGCCCTTAACTCCCAACTCCCTACCACTTCACAAAACTCCAGAGGCTACAAAGAGAAGAGCAGGAGTTAAAAAAGCCACACATAGACAACACATCTTCAAAAATCCCACTTAAGTTCCTTCTTTTGAATGTCCTATACAATGTCAGTGACTTCAAATAAGCATCCAGATCACACAAATGAAGCTCTGTATTTCAGGTGACTCAGAAATGAGGGACTACTTTTACTACAATCTAATGAAATATTCCAGCCATTTGTAAAGATATATATGTAACATCACAAGAAATTCTTCTCAGTAAGATCGCTGATATTAACTGAGCTGTGAAGAAAATGAGCTCTAAAATAATTCAGGTTAGCAGGCTTACACCTTGCCATGACTCTGCCCAAGAGACAAATGGATAGCTGATCAGCCAATGCTACTCTACAGTGGCTAATGGCTAAGGCTTCTCAAAGACTCAGAGTGCAGGAAAAGACAGGAAAAGAGCCTCCTTGTGTCAGGAACACAGAGCACTGATTCAGCTTCCAAGGAGGAAAGCTTTGGGAACAGAATGCAAAGTGAAATCAGTGGCAACCTGAGGTAGGAACTCAAGTCTGTAAGGATGTCCTTTTTGGGTAAAACACAACACAGATTCCATTAAAATACCAGATATAATCACCAAAGAAAGCATCTAAACTCGATTGTTGAAGCACTTCTGACTTGTCAATTTAGAGAAATCAAACAAAGTTTTCTAAGGCACTCGAAGTAAAATTCTGTCAGGGTCAGACAAGATTGACAGAATCCAACAGACTTTCATGACTTACTGTCTTTCACCTAAGACTACATTTACTTTTCCCTGTGAAACCATTCTTTTGAAACACAGGGTTACCAAAATTGGCTTGCATGGAAGGCTTTCAATGGTAAGACATAACATTTCAAATATCCTTCCCTGCTTCTAGTAGAGGGCCCATTTATCTTCCCTTCTTAACATTCCCTTGCACAGCACTTGATAGAAGCAGATGACGATGAGCCAAACATTGGATGTCATGGTTTAACCTCAGCTGGCAACTTAGCACCACACAGCTGCTCATTCACTCCCCCTCCCACATGCAGTGGGAGACAAGAGCAGTTTAAAAACTGAAATAAAGCATAATAATGATGATATAACAGCAATTTGATTGCTATTGGGGAGATAACAAAAAGAGAGAGAAAAACAAAACCTAAGAGAAAAAATGATGCACAATATATTTGCTCACCACAACCGATGCCAGGCTGTCACTGAGCAGCAATCAGCAGCTCCAGGCCAACTCACTCCAGTATACTGAACATGGCATTCTAAGGTAAGGACTATCTTTTTGGCCAGTTCAGCTCAGCTGTTCTGGCCATGCTCCCTCCCAACATTTTATGCACCTGCTCACTGGCAGAGGATGGGAAACTGAAGAGTAAAGCACTACTTAGCAACAACTAAAACAGTATGTTATCAGCATTATTCTCACACTAAAACCAAAACACAGCACCGTAGCAGCAACTAGTATGAAAATTAACTCTATTCCAGCCAAAACCAGGACAGAAGAGAAAGTTAGTTAGACCTTGGAGTTGGCAAAAAAAAACAAACCAGAGAAAAAGGTACTGAAGAGGTACTTTCCAGACTACTACTGCCAGCTGCAGAGGGAATGGGCTGCTCTACCCTCTTCCCTATGAAGAATCCAATTACAGAAAATGTCCATCAGTGACATCTAACTTAAAACAATTCAATGTTGTTCCAGCTGAACTGAGTCACCACAGCAGCAAAAGAGTTTGCTTACAAGTCCTAGGATTGCTGAATGGATAGGTTTCATTTTGCTTGGTTTATCAGCATGCAAATACACGTGACATCTGGAGCTTCCCCCACCTCCTTCAACAGAAGTACATAAAGTAAGAATGCCTCTTTCTATTATTCAAACACAGGGCTACAGCAGTATTTAGCATTGCCATTCTAAACCTAAGCCTACAATCTTTCAGACCAAAATAAGGAGCCTCCTCCATTCTTTTTATTGGGTGGTAGAACATTTTTTCTAAAGCCCCTGAAACTAGCAGCATGGTATCTTCCTAAAACTTCCTGCAAGAAGCTTCATATTGCACTTTTTAGCCAGCTGTGCAGAGCCAGGGGGAAGGTGAGAAGGAAAAAGGTTCCCAAAGAATCACAAATGGACAGATTCTGAAGTTTAACCTGAAGACAAAACATTTGAGAAAAACTGATAAATAGAACACTGCACCATGACCTGCGTTCTTGACATGACAGGTACCCTCAGTGACAAAAAACCCTCTTGTCTCAGAGCTCAAGTGTTTGAGGTAGAAACAGATTAACAACAGACACAAGTAGCAAACCCATAACTATATACAACTCACACTAGAAACAAGTAGCCAAACCAACAGAGAAAGTCTCCAAACTAGAACTATTAATGGAAACAAAATCCATGCAATTGGCCTCCCACCTGCGAGAGGGTGAGAAGTTGTGTTTGTGAGTGCTTGACTTGGCAGGAGCTCGGGAGGATGGCCTTCGCCTTGCAGTAGGTGGCGAGTACTCCCTGGAAGGGGAGGAATTACTGCCAGAATGATCTGCAGTACTAGGAGAACGCTTCTGTCGACGGGAGCTTTCAGAGGGGTCCCTGGGAAACATAAACAGCAGCTTGTTTAACAGGTGGCATTAGTACATTTCTGAGAAATGACAAACACCTCCAAGACAGAACCTGTGATTAATCTACCAAAACTATGTTATAGAATCATGTGTTTCATCTATAACTTCATGTATGTAATTACCTTATGCTGGCAAAACTCATGAATGCAAGGTATGCACTAAATTTCTTGCTACACTGGGCTGTGAAATACAAAACTAGAATATGGTAAAATCAAAAGTATCTTCTGGTAATTTTACCTAATATTTTCTGTAACAGTGAAGTAGAATTCCTATCAATGCAGAAATACATTGCTATCTTTTTAAAAAATTTCTGTAATATCAGAACTTTAAGAAGCCTCAAGTTCACTCACATTTTTAAATACTTCAAATGAATGAAAACAATCTATCAGAACCTTCAACCATTTCACTGTACCTCGTGCAAATGTGACATCTACTTCATTTTTATCATGTGGGAAAAAAAAAAGACAAAATCCAACACTGAAATAACAGGCTGTAGTCACCACAGCAATACCTGACTATAGCACAGTGGTAAGCCAAATACTGTCTCAATCATATCAGCACTACCTAGAATGTTCTTTTCTACTCCTTGTAACTTCCTTCCAGTAATGGAGTGTGCAAGCATGAGGGAAATAATATACTTTGAAGTAAGTATGGTGTAATTTATTTAATCAATTGAAAACACACAATTCACTGTTCCTTCACTCCTTAGTCTTTGCTGTGTCACTTACAGAGTAACACAAACATATACTCCATTTTCATCAAGAAAACACTGGACTTAAAAATGCAGATGACTTGTCTTCCAACTTAAATGGATGATTATGCAGCAGAAAATAATGGGAATAGTCGTGGTAGTCCACCATTTTTGTTAATATATAAATATGTATATATGCAAAAGTGGAGCACTTCTAAAATCCCAGCGGTCTCTGACTACTTCAGAAATACTGCAATCTACTGAAGATTAGGGATAGTTTAAACACACAACTGTCTATTTATAAAAGTATTAGTCCTCTAAGATTTTAGAAAAGCCAGTAATTGGTCAAGTGAACAACTCTGATAAAGATTTTGGCAAACGACTGGCTTCACTGGTGAAAGTTCAACTTCCTGAGAAGAAATGAATCTTCCAAAAGGGCATTTTACAAACTTACTAGGTTACATAATTAAAATCTATCAATCTGTTAGTTACAGTCTATCAATTCACCTATATAATGCACTTAAGGTACTTAATTAGTACAGAAGAGGTTGTTGGCAAAGCAGGTGTAACTCCCTCATTCAGTGTTCTGTGAAAGATAGCTTTAAAAGTAAGGTTTACATTACAGTTAAAAGCTAATAATGCAACATAACTTACCTCTGCTTCTCTTTTTTCTCCTTGTGCCTTTCAAAGTCACGGCCTCTCTCTTTCACCTCCCTTGTCTTTTCTTCTGAACGTTCTTTTGCTTTATGTTTTTCCTTGTGTTTTTTCCCCAGGGGAGTTTCCTCTTGTACTGGAGGAGGAGGACTAGGGGTACGAGGACCTTTCTTTTTACTCTGGTTACTTTTAGAACTCCTAGAGATAAATTAACAGGGCAGGGGAGGGTAAAAATAAAGAACTGACAACTATTTCAAACCATGATTTCTCAGATGTTGACAGGAAATTTATAACATAAAAGGCCTTGAAGCTTTTGGATAGGATTCACCAACTCCATTAGCTAGTAATGTTTAATAGTTGTACTTGACTGAAGAGTGAATAGTGATGGTAAAAATTTACATTGACCTCTTCCATTTATAATCTTTATTTCTGAAGGAAGTGAACAAACCCAGAAATTGCTGAATTGTTCCCATTCAGAAAGAAACAGTTTTCAAAGATAAAATGTCCTTCCACATATCAGGGAACAAAAACTCTACAGAATACCTTGTCTGTTTAGACTCCTATTTCTGCAATGCAATATGTAACAGCACGATATATGTTGTTCAAATAATGTTGTGTTCAATCTCAGTTCATTACCTGACATAGGAAAAGCATCCCAGGAGTTTTGAACATGCATCTCACAATATGAAATAGCATGTATTATCCATATAATCTATCCCTAAAGTAAACCCTGTGAAGTAGGTGTCACTGCATGCTGAATGATGTAGCATATCAGCACATGCTGTTACATTCCTGTAGCAGGAACATTGTTTTGCCCCTATTTTAAAGGGAATTTTTGCTTAGCAAATACAGACATGTCTGGTTACACTGCTGCAGTAATTTCTTTCTTATTGTTATGAGTTTGGCCAGGTGGGCCTAAATTTAGGTTTTAATGTTCAGACTAGGCCTGAAATTGTCAGCTAACTTGAGCTGGGCTGAGCTAGCTAACAGCTGACTTCTTCTAGCCAATAATATTGTATTCCATACCATACTACATCATCTCAAAGGGTGTAAACTCCAGTGTGTGGGAGTGGCTTGGTCAGTTCCACTATGGCTGGAGTGCAGAGAAGACTGCTACAGTTGTTCTGCTCTGTTGGGCCCTGCCCCTGGTGCCGCTACATCATTTTGTTTGAGTTCAGGGAAGTAGCAATATTTTGTTGTTATACCTTCACTTTCTTGCAGGGTGTCTCTTACAGTACAGAAAACTAGTACTTATAGATTTAGAGTAATACACTTTCTATTAATTGGAGAGTGGGAGGTTATTCCTTGTTATATATATATATAACTTGGGTAAGTGTGTGTTGAATTGTAGTTTTCTCTTAATTTCCTCTTTTCTGTATAAATACATATAGTTAGTTTCAGCATAAACCTGGTTTAGAGTTCTTTTTTCCCTCTCCCTCTTCTTTTTCCCTTGGCTGGTTGGGGGGAGGAGGAACCCTTTTCACTCTGTCCTGGACAGTTGGCGTTCTGCCAGCTCAACCCAGGACACTTATATAAAAGCTGCAAACAGTGATTCAAAACGTATTGTCACCTTCTTAAGGAAGAACTTAGAAACCGGTTTTGGAGGTTGATTTTGGTGGCATGGCGTCCAGTTTAAATCCTGTGATTTTTACATATTTTATCCTTAATTTTTCCCTCCCCCTCCCACATCCATCACTTCTTCATCCTCCTAAATTTGAGAAATTCCTTGTCTTCAAAGTTAAACATTATTCTTGAATAGTAACACATGCAACACCAACAGAATGTGCAGCTGCTCAAATATAACATTTCACTTCAGTCTGGAAAGGCTCCTTCACAGGCTGGCAGCATTTCAAATGAAAGTGCTTCCCACTTTTTAGTGGTTTATATTCATCACCTCCCTCACCTGACAGAGACTATGGACATTCAAAAAGAAAAAATTTGCTTGTAAACCATGACATTAATTATCTGACAATTACATCCATGTAACAATTTTCTGCATAAGATGACTCACAATGCAAAATGTAGAGACCTTCCCCTAAAGTTATATAATCAAGGGCACTGAAAACAAGGAAAATGGAAAACACACTAATTATGAAAACCCTGGTAATAATTACCAGCGTCGTTCTTTGTTCTCACTCTCTTTCAAAATGTATCTACATACTGACCTCTGCTGATCCAAAAGTGGTGAAGATACAGTAGATGCTTTCTTCTCTTTCTTACTAGTTGAAGATGATGATTTGGGACTGGATCTTCGTTTTGGAGATTTGCTAGACTTTCGTGGTGATGGTGATAATTTAGATCTAACCACCTCTGGAGATATCTTGAGCAAAAGAATATAATTAACCAGTAAGATATTGATGCTCCAAAGTGTAATTGCATGCTGAGTGACATATGTTTCAAATATGTAAATTCAGTAACAGTCTATATCTGAGATCTGAACCATGTACACCTCTACCTAAAATAAACCACATTGTTTGCGAAGAACACCATAAAAGGAAGACATCAGATACAGCAAGGAGGAAGAGACTGTAACTAAAAGCTCCTAACAAACACTCAAATCTGCCTGAAAGACATGCTTAGAGGATTTTTTTTAATCTTTCCCAAAATTTTAGGGTTTCTAACATTTGCAGCTTTGCTTGTCACTCTACTCTGTTACTACAAGGCATGCTGGAAAAGCAGATTGGCCAATGCCTTGTGTTTCCTTTTACATGTCTTCTCTGTTAAAGGTCTTACTAGTTTTGTATCATTAAATCCTACACATTTAATAGCTGATTTCATAAAGGAGAAAACATGGTTACTGTGCTGGATGATGAACCAGATACTCTCTCTATTAACACCTAGGTCACATACAATATCATTATATAGGTGCCAGTAATTTACTACTATGCAACACAATAGTGCATTTGTAGCTCATGAAGTTTAAGTCTTCCAGAAAACAATTAGAAGCCTATAAACTGGCTGATAACTTGCCCTTTTTATTTCACATTAACATAATACAAACCTCTTTTTTAATTACTATCTCCTCTCGTTTCTCCATGTTTTCCTGTTCCAATTTCATGAGTTCTCTCTGAATCTTTTGGCGCTTCATTTCCAAAGACAGCTCATGGTCATAATCATAATTAACATCTCCATTATCAGAGTCTTTATTAAAAAAAAAGTGAATAGATTAGCCTACAATTCAATTGAAATAAATAACAGTAATATTTAGCACATTGGATGCCAAACATAAATATTTTCATGACTTTTGAGCATCACATGAAGGGCTAAATGAAGTGAAGCCAAATCTCTTTTCCAGTTATGTGTGCTAACCTGAAATAACTCCTTTTAAGTTCCATACAACATGCAGTTAAACTCCTAAACTTTGTTAAAAAGAATACCTTAACTTCTTTTATGAATATCCATCAATTATTAGTCTGGTATCAAGGGAAACGCAGCAAACCACTAATTTATATCTAAATAACAAAAAAATTAAAACAGTGTGTCTTCACAAAGACCAAAAAATATGTAGAACATTACTTAACTGGGAAATCTTACATGAAACAGATTTAAATAATGATGCATGATACTAGAGGATTTTATTTAATACAGTATCTTGCAATTAAAAAGATACTTACTTAGTCACATCTACACACTGATTTGAAAGTAACAGGTCTCTATGAACTCTTTCATCTGATAAAGCATATACTTAAACAATTTATAGCTGGTTTTAAAACATCACTGTTTGGTTTTCATATCAGAAAACCCTCAAAAAATCTCATTTTTGCATTAAGCCACGGCCTGTTAATACAATATGCTTTTAATTTTTCAACTGAAATATTACTGAAAATTGATTTTACTCACTCTGTTTACATTTCTTCTTTTGTTTATAGCTATTTAAGCCTAATGCTCAAAAAGGTCTTTGGGAAAATATCTGTCAGAGAAAATATGACTTCATTAAAAAGTTATTAGCTTTTACTGCCTTCTTACACATAGAAACTGTGTAAAAGGTTTTGCAATAACTAAACTCAGTCTACAAATTCCCTTCAGGTATGATGAATGCACAGGAACAGCTCAGAGAAAGGTGCAGTTCCTAATAGCACAGGTTCTTTCCCAGTCCATCTGTCTACTTAACACTCATTAGAACTTAATTGATAGTAATTGTACTTCATCCATGTATCAGTGAACAATCACGATTTTGAAAAATACCTTAATTCTCAAGCTGAAAGTCTCAGTGTCTAAGACTTAAAACATTCATACTATACGTTTAGATAGAACTTGTGTGGGTTTTATATTCCAAACTTTTTTAACTTATATTTTATTTCCATGGAAACATGTCACAGATCAATTTTTTATGAAATTATTAAAAACAAGAGGAGTGAAAATTTATTATGGCTACTTTTCCATTTGTGTATTGTGCTCAGGACACAGCACAACAGTATTTGCAATGCTTACAGCACAGAGTATTGAAAACCTACCTAGTTAATGAAATTACAGGGAGCTCCATCCTGCAACTTGCAGGATACATTATTACAAATACACTGATTATATCCGAATTTCCTCAGCAGGGACCAGAAAGGTCCTCTTTTCTTGCATTAAGTACTTCTGGAACACTGACACAAAACTACAGAAATATTACAGTTTATTAGAAGCTGCTGCAACTTCACTGTCAGGTGGACACAACAGAAGTGAAACTTGGGAAAGAAGAAAACTGCTGACAATAGTAAAGGGATGAGTATTATCAACAAATGAAATCACCTTGTAAGTACTAAAAAGACACAAAACAATACCACCAACCCAAAGCACATTTCAAGTGTTTTCAGAATATAAATATTTCACCAATTGCTGCCTTCAACTGTTGTTATTCTAAAGGAGCCTTTGTTAATGAGACAGGTCACACCATCACAAATTATGCAACAGAAACTGTTGACTTTCAAGGAGTTGACATTTGAAAGGAGTTACACTCCCTCCTCAGATGGAACAGTTACAAAATTACTTTGGATGCAACTCAGATCCAACTAGTAATCTAAATGGGAAAGATTCAGCCTCGGAGTACTCAAACTTTTTTGTCTGAGGAGTCAAAATAGCAACACAAAAAAAGTGTTTTTTAAAGTAAAGTGGTTTAACCATTGCAGCAGTCCAATGCCTAACTTCTTTGGTCTCCTCAAAAAAAAAGTAAATTAATAATTAATGGCTGCTGCATGAAAGTATTCTGCTTAGAAACCAATCTTTAAGCATTCCACTTTACATACAGCACAGTAATCTCACAATTTTTTTGAGGCATCAGGGGACTGCTAGTTTAACTTTACTTACCTTCTCTATTTGTTTCCCAATCCCCATTTTCCTCTTCGCTTTCTGGTGTTCGCTCCTTTGTAATTTTGATATCCTCCTTTTCTCTGTGCCTTCCTCGTGAAGACTCTTTCTATAAATGGAAAAATGCTGCATTAGAGTAAACAACTTTATTCTAAATGAAGCCTGAAGAAGCAGGTGTATTTTACATGGTATTCTGGCTGTTTCTTTTTCATAATACAAAAAGCATTTTCCCCTTTAGCCTGTTGAACAAATACCTTCTTAAGCAGAGACTCCACAGGCAACATGTTTTAATGCGATTTCATATAATCAATACGCAAAGAGCAGATGGGGAAAAGAGAAGAAAGGATTCATAAAATAAGAAGGTTTAAAGGCAGGGCAAGAGTCAAGCACGTATCAGAGAATAAAGTTTAAAATAGGCACCGAAAGAACAGATTAAGTTCTTACGACCAGAAGTTTAAAGAACACTCAAAGAGAATAATTTTAACAGCTTGAGCAAGAATTCTCAGCTGTAAATAAGAATATTTATATGCATGGCAGATAAGCCTCAGAAATGGAACCATTTAACTCTCAAGAGGATAAAGAATGTGGGGGGGAGGAGATAATAAAAAAAAAAAAAACCTGAGACCCTTGGCAGGCAGAAGGGGAAAAAAAGTCTAAAGCAACACATTGGAATCAAGTTTTGTTGACAGCTTTGTGTTTGACATTCTCTGTCCCCAAGACCAGTCTAACTACTGCAGCAGCACCCATTTTCTATGTGGCAGATGGTCCCGTGGACATCTACGAAAGTCAGACTATCCTTACAGGAAAAAAGAATTTCAGAAGTCAACTGACACTGTGCTGCTCTTGTCCCCCGGCTAAATTCCAGTAGTAAAGCTACAGTGCTGCATTAGTGCATCTGCTGAAGTGACATTCTCTAATCTACCTGGGCTCAAGTGGAATACAGGACAGTTTCTTTGCTATTAGCAGAAAAAGAACACTCAAACTTTGAATTATCGCAGGTTAATTTATTAAGTAGGAAACCAGAAGGAGCAAATAATGAAAGTCTGTTCTATATCCCTTTTGTTCTCACCTCTCATAGTGCCTTCTCTTTTTTGGGGGGATTCTTCCATGTTGATATGTGGCTTTTTGCCAAGAAAAGGAGATGCCTGAGAATTTCACTAGCTGTTCCTTATTGGGACTTAGATCTTAATTTAAAATCTTAACATCACCTTAGAAACACAGGAAGGAAGTAACATAACATTGTGGGTAGTTACTCAAAAAAGAGTAAAATATTCCTTTTTATTTACCAATTTTAAAATCTTATCCTCTAGTTTAATGATGTAAGTGATGACAGAACAAGTGCTGCATGTATTTTACCTAGAGAACTAAACCAGAGGCTTCAACACAGTGGCCTTCAAGCCTCCCTCTTGATGCATTCGGTGTGTCACATTCAAAGCCGTAGAAAGTTTGGAAAACTAACCATTCGCTACGTAACAGGTATGTAGAACAGAAATTGCAGACTAAGAAAAAGAACACCATTGCAGAATAAGAAAAAAACTATTTTTGTCAATTTCATGACAGGATCTCTAAAATGCTGCAGAAGATCATAACTTATCAAGTCAAGCTGGTTGCTGACATCAACTGCAGAGAAGTCTACGTCCACTAAGCCATTATCACAACACGTACTAAAGGCATTTCAGTCTAAGAGCAAGTACTCTATTATGCTACAAAGCAAATTACTTCAAAAGAAGATCACTGTGTTAAGATCTGAAAATCTGTAAGGATACAAACAAGCCTCTCCTGCAACCATTTCTTTCTTTTCTGAAGATCGGTTTTTTTCCGTCCTGCCCTCCATGAAGGCCGCATCTGTTCTACTAAACTGTGCACTTCTGCTGTATAATTCAACTAATTCCTACAACGTAAACTAACAAAACCCTAACTTCCTAAATACAAATACTAGTTTCTATTAATTCAATGCTACTTGTTACTAGCAAATTGATACACAAACGTTAGGACAACCTCCCTAAACTGATTTAAAAACACTTCTCAAAGCCAACTCATCAAATAACTTGTCAGCAAAGAACAAGCAGTCAGTCAGAATGCTTCAAGACCAACTTAATAACCCATGTTAAAAATACTACACAACCTGTATGTATCGCCTACCACCCTCTTCAAACTTACAACCCAATATAAGCATCTTGAAAGAGCCCGTATTTTCTGTTTTCTGTGGAAAGATTCAGTAGTAGCCCCAACATATTTCTACAGAAGAACTGAGAACAAATACAGCTATCAAACTGAATTACTGAACATAGGGGAAGGGAATAGACCACTTTTATGCAAGTATAGTATTTTACAGTAAATGTTGTCAGGAAAAAAAGAATCTCTCAGCACTGCATTTTGAAAAACAAACCTCAGGTTACAAAGAAACTGAGTATATTTTTCTTTGGGCATGCAAATCAAGCATTTAAGTTATGATGGTTTAGAACACATACTTAATTTTTCTCACGGAAGTCTTCAACATATTTCTTTTATTTTACTTGTTACAGTTATAACATGTTCAATTCTCTCATACTATGGGGATTAAATACTTTCTTCATATCCTCACAGACCTTCTTGTACTTTACATGTTTTTTGTCTCTCCCTTAACAAGCCAAGAATAAAGTAAGTTAAGCTCCTAAAGGCCAATAGCATGTCTTTCACTTATACTTGAAAATGCTGTACCCCTTTCAGTCACACTTGTGAACTATGTCTGTGCAGACTCTGAAAAAATGCCATTTGCTAGACAGGAAACTTTAAACTTGCATAATAATGTAATTATTGATTAAAAATATATTGCAGATTGTCCTAAGAGTAAATAACGTAGCAGACTTTGTCTTTGCTGTTTTCAGGTATGTGCTCACAGCTAAACTATTTACATTTGTTGGATAGAAGATTGCAGTTTAATGTTGATGTACAGGAGAAATGCCACATAAGAAAAAGGAAAAAAAATATGACATTATGGCTGACTTCTGTGAGATTACTTAATGCCTACTTAAGTTAAAGTTCCATGTCCCATGTGATCAGCACTCTACAGCACAAGACTTGATGTCTACTTACTTGAGTCAATCTTCCACTACTGCCAGCAAAGCCTGGCCTAGCACAAAAGGACTCATCCAGTCTGTAAAACATACTTCTAGCCAAGAAGTATTATTTTGCCAACACCGATGGAGAGATGTAAGACTCTTAAAACCTACAATTCTTACATGGCAGAAACTTCAGTTTCAGCCTTATCATGCAGCAGCAATATAAACTAATTCAAAAGCACAGATTCCTTTAAATCTAAAGTAAGCTTACATGTATCTTTTGGGCCAGCGCAGTACTGTTTTGCTCTAGGTATAATACCTTTATAGTGTTAACTACTACAACACTACAGAAACACATAAGTAAATGAATCTGAAGTTCCCTTGACAGGAATTTGTTTCCATTTCGGAGATGGAAGACAATGCTGACTTCCATTTCTAGCGGAAACAGTCAAAAGCCACAGCGACAAAAACCACAGATACAACAAGTGATACACAATCCTTACAAAAACCTTTCCTGAATGTACATTAAGTTCTTCCCACTGTTTCTCCCAAATCACACACACCTTCCAGGTTAAGACTTCAGGTAATACTTCATACACACCAACGTAACTGTCTTCTCATAATACGAAAAAAAATTCTATATAAAAATTTCCAACTAAATACATTAACAGCAGGAATCTTACCTATTTATTTGTATAGTAGTTGATACACTAACATACAGTGCTGAAATAATTCTGAATATAAATCCAAGAAACACAGAAACAACTGAGTTCAGTGTAGGTGTCCACATAACACAGCATTATTTTCTCTGAAAACAGTAGTACAAATGAAGAAATAATAAGGGATATAGTCTGTAAGCTGTCCACATAGGAAATGTCTTCCTAAATACAGACTGTACTAGTAATGTCTCCAAAGAATGAGAAGTGTCTTCTAAAAAGTTTTGGTTTTATACTAGTTATAATGTCTCAAATTTTTGTGGAACCTATCCAGCTTTTTGACTGCATCTTCTGGCAAATCATGAGACATAATGTAAATAGCATTTCCCCTTGACATTTTCATATTTGCCACTCTTTCTGCTGGGATAAAGTATGAATATGACGCATCTAACTTACATTCTTTCAAACATACATATATGCATTTGCCCCATGTCCTTTCTTCTCTTCAGTTTCTCACCTCTTTGCCCACTTCAGAAAGACCTTTGACTGCAGGATTTTCTTACATACAGATGATGACAATCAAACAGCATTTAAAATAAAACTGGACCACGAATTTCTACAACATAATATTGATAAATTTCTATTTTATTTTTATACACCTGAGCGTTTGCTTCTGCAACTGTGACTTCACTTTGAACAGATGGTTTCATTGAGCTGTCCACAATAACTTATTTTATTACTGCCTGGTTTCAGTTATTTAAAAAAAATAATTCATTATTTTTTGTTTTAAATATTTTCTTCATTGTGCATTACCTTGCACTTGCAAACATCAAGTTTCATCTGCCATTGTACTGCAAAAAACTACCTTCCCAAACCCCCATGGCATTCCTCAGTGATCTCAGCTATTGTTTTCATATCTTAAGCAAAGCTTGACATTTGGGATTGCCAACATTTTTTCTATTTTTTAAAGTTATAGCTCTTTAGAGGAAGCACCATAATATTCTCTGTAACTCAATTTCAAATTAATCTTCCAATTAATCTAAAATTTTCCCCTTAGCTGGTTTCTAAACCTGACAATATTATACCTGGTATTCTTTTACTATCTACACATATTCCTTCAAAGTCTTGTTTCCAGAGAAGCTACTTAAGGCTTCACCTGTGTCAGACAGTTCTCTCTTAACCACTAATCTCCATCAAAACTTCAGGTTAGTAGTCTGGTGAAACACAAATTTTGTCTGCAGGAACAGTGCTGCTTTTTTTTCTTTTTAATCCACAGTTACAAAAATTTCTAATGGAACAAGCTACCTTATTTCCAAGTTTTCTTATCCAGCTCCTCTGTTACCCCAAAAGCTTTAATAAGAAATGGAAACATCACATATTAGATCTCCACCATAACAGTAGCTCTAGCGATGGAGCCAGATTTTTGTTAGCAGTTCAGTCACTCGAGTCTTCTGTTCTTTTACATCTCCTGGTTCTCTGCAAAGCAACTCTTGACGACTGTCCCTCTTCATCTATTTGTTCCAGAATATTTTCCTTCGATATCCTGTATCTTGAGAGTTGCCTCCATGCAACTAATACAAAAACTCTGTGGTTTGCTCAGCCTTCTGGTTTATGAGATTGAAGCAGAGTATTTCTTACTCTGCAGGGTGCTTAACCTGTAAATAATTCTTTGGTACTTTAACAAACCCACTAATTCTCCAATTCCTTTAGAGTCTTGCTTCCAGTTCGCTTTTACTTGGGGTATATTTGTTTAAGAGTATTTTATTATTACATGAATAGAACACTATGAAAAGCAAAGTTAACTAATCAAAAGTAAGAATTACATCAAAATTAGAGTTCCACCAGGACAGAAGTTACAACAAATTTTTAATAATGGTTGGAAAAAACAATTTTCCCACCAACCATGTACTCAATAACTGAACAGTTTATTCAAATTATTAGAAAATAAAAGAAACACATTTGAGAAAAAAGACTGAAAGCTTACACAAATTAACAGCAACTGAAAACATGATTGGAAGGTAAGCCATTCTGTTAATTTAATGATAGCAGCTGCTATTGATTTATTTACAGCTGACATAAAAAATTCATTTTACACAGCAAGTAGGAACAGATCAAGAGGAAACGATAGAATACTGTTAATACCTGCAGAAGCAAAACTGATTTTTCACAAATAAAAGCTTTTAATAATTATTCATATAAGATGGTCTTAAACATGATGCAGGAATACAGTGGTGCTGTTACTACACAGGTACAGGGTCACACTGTCACCTCTGCTCCTATTTGTTTGTAACATCAGGAACAGACAACACAATTTAAAAATAATTAAGGCTTGATACTTGAGGGGCATTGGGTTGCACAAAGATGATTACAAAATGAGAACAATAATGAATGAATTTTTTGCAAAATCCAAAGGTGAGGAGTTGGGATGCCTGATGAGTATGTGAGGAGGAAGGCAAAATGAACCAGCACAACAGTAACTGCATGGTCTCATCAAAAGCAAATTTGGGATGAACAACTTAAGTCAGGATGCATGTAAACAATGGATATGAATGGATATGAATAAGTGTTGGTGGACCACTGGAACAATGGTTAATACACTTTCTTGGTAATAATCAAAGAGTCTGCACTGTTACTAAATGTGTGTTTATCAGTATTTGTAACATGTTTTAATCTGTGGGATTTATAAAATGTTTGGGAACAGAAGACCAGAAAGCGTTATAAAATTGCAAAATAATACAGTGGTTAAGACACTTCGTAACAAAATATGTGATATGCTATGTACAAAATGATCAGTTCATTAAAACATTTTAAACATTACAAGTCACCATGATAAGGTTTCTAGGACACACTGGCCAATTGCTAACTGAGGGATTCTGGAGTTCTGCAAACTCCACTCTTACCCTAACGGGAGAGGATGATTCCTCTGTACTTCGTTTCTGTGGCTCTGCCTCAATTTCTTGACGTTTGTTCTTCATTCTTTCCCGAAGATCTCCAGTGGGTCTTTCTGGTGACCTGTACAATACAGAAACATGATATAACCAGTTCTATGGGACTATTTTAAAAGGAATGTGATCTTTCAATTGTAATTTTTATTAGTATATATGGAAAGATCTAAACCGCCCACCCAGAGGCCAAATGAATGAATAAGAAAATATTCCATTTTAATGGGCTTAAAAATTCTAAAAAGCCCCAACTCTTTCAGAATGTCAAAGAAGACTTGACTCTAAGATGGAAAATTACTTGTATATATGGCGTGACTCAGTTACTACTCGAGATCAAGTTCAGGTGATCCTATCTAGAACAAATAATCTTTTCCTCAACATCATGCAAACATGTTTCACAATCACACCCACCAGGTATTTCAAGATTTAGCCTTCTCCACATTCTAAGCTGCACCAATTTGGACATATATTATGTATTATGGCTATTTTACATATATATAATTTTTTTGAACCACAATTAATGTAGACTCAAACTGCTATAGACTAGCAATGACAGCCACAGAGAAGCACAAATCTGAATGTGGATGAAGTCTGCAAATGGAGATACAAGATCTAGGCACTGTCCTCCCACGGCCTTGATGAGGCTGCCACACAAAAAAACCCTGCTTCAAGACCATAAACCAGAAATCCACTCTTGGAGGCCTCTTTCTCAGTAACATAACTTTTCATTATTTAATTACAAAATACTGGATGAACTCTACTAGTTGTTCAACTTAAAGATGCATTTCCTGTAAAGGGTATTACCATGACATGGTATGGGAGGAAGAACATTCTACACCACTATAATTTTGTCACCTCTTAGAAAGGATTCACAAGTTCATCTATCCCTTATGGGTTAAAAGAGAACCACCCTTGCCTTGGTGAGGCACTGGGACAGGTTGCCCCAGTGGGATGTGGATGCCCCATTCCTGGAAGTGTTCAAGGCCAGGTCTGGGGAGGCTTTGAGCGGTCTGGTCTAGTGGGAGGTGTCTCTGCCCACAGCAGGGGAGTTGGAACGAGATGACCTTTAAGGTCCCTTCCAACCCAAGCCATTCTATGACTACATGATTCAAACAAGTTCCTAAGCTAATGGGATGTAAGAGCTGCTTCAAATGATCTTTCAGTTCAAGAAAACAATGTTTTTTTTCATATACATCTGGCTTGATACTGAGTTTACTACTTCTGTGATGAGTGTTGGCTCTAGCTACACATTCTTCCATGAAATGGTTCTATGAAAGTACTGAGCCTATCAGTTTACACTAAAGAATCATGAAGAGATACTGATTTGATTAGAAGAGATCTATGTAATATTTGAATAATATAATTTGCATTTCTTTTGTTTTTCACACTGAATCAGTTTCCATTTAGAAAGCTGTTTCTCCTACTCTTCCTATGTTACATAATATGTAAAGGGTAAACTGTGTTTCACAGTATGCATCCAAAAATCTAAATTAATAAAATTTCATTTTCGACCTGCACGTATTTGAAAAACAGTAATTTTTTCCACTTCCTCCTCTACACTGTGATCTGTATTTAGTTATTTAAACTGCATAATAAGGTGAAGTGCATGAGGACCTACAAAGAAAAAAAACAGTGACTGCTCATTTTCAAATGCATTTAATTCTCCGTAAAGTTGTAAATACAGGTCAATCTAGATCAGAGGAAATGTACAAAACAGTAGAGCCCTGCTTTTTTCATCATTAAGGATCAAACAATATCCAGCATACAAATACAAACAAGTTATCCTTTTTGCATGCATGACTATATAATCTTCAGTGTCTCATTCTAGTAAAGGTTATGATTCTAAGTATTTTTCCCCTCCTCCCATATTGAAAGGTAATTCCTTTGCATTACCAAAACTCTCTTAGGCACTCCAATCATCAGCTACCTCAACAAATAAACTGTTTTTCAACATTGAAGTGCAATTTAATACTATTTAAGCTATGACAGAAAGTATTTGGATTAGTGAAACTAAAGTTAAAAGGCAGAAAGATTATCAATAATGTACTAGAAATACTGTTCCTCAAGAGGAACACTTTCAGGAAAAATCCTCATAGCTGAAGGAGAATGCAAAAGAACTTGCACTGAGTGCAGCTCACATACTTTGCAGACTGACATCTGTAATTTTAATACTTCTCTTTTTTAAGTTATAGGCTGGAGTAAAAAAATCCAAAACACTTCACACTCAATTACTTTTTACATCCCTCCCATACTGAAAAAGGGGTTTGCTAAAACATAATTCAAATCTATTTAAATATTATAAAAGTTATCAAAAAACCCAAGGAAATTTAAAAAGTTACACCTTCAGGGCTGGGGTTTGTTGGTTAATTATTTGTTTGGGATTGCTGTTACTGGGTCTGCTTTGTTCAGCTTTAGGAGAACACCAAAGCAAAGTTACGGTAACCACCTTAACCCTCCTTCCCCAAAAACATCATAACCCTCTAAGCATTCTAATAAAGTAAGACTGAAAGTTTGTCAAATTTTAAGAAATAATTACTCATTAAACCATGACTGTTCTCAGATGCCTTGGCTTAATGCACAGAAAAACAAACTGGTCTACTAGCTGAATTTCTTTTACGAATACCATAGGTTTGATTTTTTTTACACAATGGCTTCTTCTCTACATAACTTTCCATCAGTCCCCCCACAAAAGGGATCTCTGGTTATTCCAGGTAATGCTCACTGCTGAGTTTCAACAGATCATGACAATTTACCTCTGCAGTTTAAGATGATGTGGCTAGACTGTAACTAGCAGAACCTTTCACACAAAAGGCATTATGCACTTTCTGCTTCCTTACTTAGTATTTTGTGCTGGGCCCATCCCTTAATTAAGACCTAAAGTGCAGAATTTCCTCACTTTGAATTTTAAGCCTTGCAATTAAATGATTTTAAAAAGCATGACTTCCTGCAACAGTTAAGTTCTCCATGCTCAACAGCATTTAGGAAAGGCACATTTGTAACAGTGCCTTCCTTGGCCTCTGTCCTTCCTACAGTGTTAGGAACAAGTAAGTACCTCCCAACAGGCACCCCTTGCAACACACCCACCTGTGATTATCTGTGTGTGTGTGAGAGAGCATATGTGTGTGTACAGCCAGATGACAATTATTGGTGTATCATGTACATATTATAATTACACATGATGAAGAATTGTCCCATTTTCCTGTTTCCCACACTACAATATTTGAACCTTGCAAAATCCACACATTTTTTCCTAATATTACTGCTGGCTTGGTTTGACTTTTAAATGCAGTGAATAAAGATGATCAGACAGATTAAGAAAGGGACCTTGCAATGGTATAGATCCTGACAATAGCAAGAAGGAGACAGAGAGGAAGCAGTCAAGCAACTAACCAACAATCTACAAGTGCAGCAAGAGAGCAAAATTCCTTGTGGGAGCATGTTTACACACAGCTTTTCTTTGTTAGCTTCTCCTTACTTCAGATCCCTGGAAGGCTGGTAGGTGTATTACTGAATTCTTAATATTATCATCAAGTAAGTTTTATATATAAGCATGCTAGGTTTTAATTTTACAGCAAGATTAAAATTCATGCTGTGAGATGCAGCAAAAATGCTGTAAGGGAAGAATCTTTTCCACACTTTAGAGTCAAGTTTTCCTACTGTCTGGTGATGTTCTGAACTATGGGATGCATTATGGTCAGATAAAACCATTAACAATGAGATTTACTCCAGACAGGTATGAAATGGAACAAGACAGAAAGGCAGCAAGAAATGCTTTGTCGTACCAACCTGCTTACAAAGCAGACAAGAGGCTTGCCCGGCAGGCCTGGCTGAGCAAACTCCGACACGCTGCCACTGTGTTACCCCAGATACTTGAACAAGAGCATTGCTTTAACTGAACTGATGTGGAAGCAGCATTAGCTTGGCTTGCATGAAGCCAATAAAATTGCATTCAGAATGCCTGGATAACATTTATGAAAATCCCTCTAATGTTAAATGGCATGAAAATGCCAATGTTTTATTATATACATAAACCAGCTTCTCCTAGGCCTGGCCAAGAGCTATCAGTAGAAACTTCTGAAGACAATAAGGCCTCTTTCATTTGTCTTGTTTAGGGGCTGTGTGGGGCTGGTGGGCTTCCATCCCCTTTTCTCTTTTAAGAACACCTTTATTAAATGCTGAATGTCTCAGGCAAACAAGCAGAAAGATTTGTCCTTTAACTTTTACATATAGTCCCAGTAAAAAAAGTTAGCAATAAATAGAAGTAAATCAACATTATTCTTAAATGTCAGTGGTAACAGCGAAGCAGAAACACAGCTTTAATCACTAAAAGAAATGTCACTTCTCTTCAAATTACCAAACAGAACTATGTACTGAATGTTCCAAACACTGAAAGTAAGGAGAAAGCGACACTCTAACAGTTTTAAAATTTAATCTCTACCAGCAAATCACTTATTTCATCCATTTGGAACATTCAGTACAGAACAGAGTAAATCTTCTACACATCAAAAGAAACATTAAACTCAGTGATGTATTTTGTATCCCAGCAGTTACCATTTTAGAAGCAATGGAAGATCAAACAAGCAAAGTCAAGATCATCCTGAGAGTATGCCACAGGAACAGGAAAAAGAACCAGAAACAGAACCCTAAACTCATGCCAACCTTCCTATTGTTGCTTTACACTTTGATGCTTCAGAGTGTCCATCCATAATTTAGAGGTAGCATTGACACTACTGTAGCATTATGAAGGACAGTTGTTTGTAAAACATGAAGCCTTCAAGCAAGGAGGTACTATAGTAAAACTATAATTTTTGTCCTTTATAGTAAGAATTTTACAAACTTACTGCCACATTCGGTTTCAGTTAAGCAAAATGTTATGCCACACAAAGGACAGTTGAAAAAAAATTTAAAACTGTAGTAACATATGAAGAGCAGATAAGAAAAAAATATTCTTTTTAGAAAAACGAAGTAAATTTCTGGATCTCCTTCTACGATACAGGATATTTTTCTATACCTGACAGATAAAGTCACAAAACTATGTTTGAAGAGAAGTGTTTTCTCACAAGAGGAGAGAAAGGATGGACACCTTATTTATCAAACAACATAGCAAAGGCAGAAGGGCTGTGAGCGTGAGTACTGCTGTAAGTTATTGTGAACTAGCACTTTAGTAAAGGACAGACAAGTATACCAGAAAGCTGCAGTGACCCTGTGCCAAACCAAAAAGTATTAAGGTACCTGAAGTTCCCATTTCAAATAATGTAAGTAGTGAATCTGCATCCAGTGGACTCCATTTTTTTAAAGCTAAATACCCACAAAAATCCTGCATGTTGCCAAATTAATTGTTTTGAGCAGCTTCACAAGGCAATTGGTTATTTGTAAAACATATGATTAGGCACACCACAGCATTTCACTTAAAAAAAAAACCAAAAAACAAAACAAAAGACATAGTTGCAAAAGCTATTTTCCTACAGCATGTGAAGAATTCAAAGTGAGTTCTTGATTTACCTTCTATAACTGCTGCTATAGCCTTTACCTCGTGGTGAAGGGCCATGTACGAATCTACATGTGTTCCCATAGAGGCAGTTGCCAGTCTTCAGCCAGTTACGGCACTGTGTCTAAGAGACAGACATTACTGGGTGAATTTCACACTCCTTTCTGGAAATACCATTGATGTGAGTGTGGCAGAACAAACAAATGATTCCACATTAACTCCCATTTATTGGTAATTTCTGTCCACCAGTAACATAACTCATTAAAAAAAAATAATCAACAATGAGCATTGGGTCTGGCAGAGAAAAATTTAGGTTGGTGGAAATACTATTAATATGTACAACACTACTGCTCCTCTCCAGAAGAAGCTGGGACAACACATGTCATTTGAAAATTCTAGTATTAGTGTGTTGAACATCCGCGCGTTAAGGAGTTCTTTTCACCTTTACTTAACACCGGTGACACCTGAGCATTTGGTACTTGTGAGCTACTCTTTCCCACCACATAAATCCTGGAAAAGAAGATGCTGGGGCGGGGAAGAAAAGGAAAACACTTTTACAACTCACCTCTGCAGTACTTCCAGTGCTGGGTCCAAGCCTTTCAAACACACTGGGTCTTCGGGATGTGCTATCGGATATGGTCTTGGTATTTTCCACTGTGACCTTCCTTCTAATTTTTGACATTTTGTACTACTTCAACCAAAAAAAAAAGCAAAACGGTAAAATCCTTCAGTTTGGGGCTATTGACACTGAACTCACATGAATAAAATAGTATGATATACGTTGTAAGGGTTGCTGCAGAGGTGATGAAGAAAGAAAAAGAAGTCATAAATGAGTGAAATGTATCTAGTAACAAGGAATGCCTCTGATTTGAACTAGTCAGTTGAATACCAGTAATGATATTTTTTTCATTTTATTTTATGACCTGCTTTGTATTCTTCAGCTTCCACTCCGGAAAGATCACATGACATGTTATTCATTTAGGCAGCAAACACCACACAGGACAGATGCTTTCTTTCATCATGTATTTTTGGTGCATGAACTCAAGTGACTTAAAGTGAATAGAACCTTTAATGTTATTTCACCAACCTCTCAGTTTCAACCACTAAAAATGACTCCCATGTTTGAAACAGATTTCCAAAAATTAGAGCTCCACTTTTTCCCCTTTGTTGTGTATTACAACCTACTGAAAACCACCTGGGTATCAAACACAAGCTGTGTTTGTTACTGGTTTGATTCCTACAACTATTTGGAACACAGGAGTTCAGAAAAAAAACCAAAAACTCTGCAACAGTGGTACACTTTTTAAAGCTTCTCAAGAAGTAGCTCATTTTCATTAAGAAAAATAGATTTTAAAGGAAATACAGCACAACTTTGAGAAACAAGAAGTCACATTTTATCTTACCTGAAAAAGGAAGGAGTTATTTACAGAAAGAAAGAAAAAAAAAAAAAAAAGGAAGATATGTTTTTAGCACTAGAGGCAGGTTCACGTAACAAGGGCAAAACAGTCCCCAAAGGCTACTGTCCATTCTTTACATGCTATTTCATCTACAGAGAAATAAAACCACTTTGGGAAAATCTCCCAGGTGCTGGAAAATTAATACACAGCTCAAAAAACCACCCCTTTGTTGTACTGCAAAGTGCCATCACTCTCATTAGTCAGCAGAGCATGATTAGCCAAACACTGATCTCCTACCCTTCTGCTGCTGTCTCTTCTGCTCCTCCCCACGCATCACTGCACTTACAACACCCACACACACACTCAACACTAATTTCTCATACACAAACAGATTAGAAATGACAAAAATATCCATCTGCAGAGCCAGAATAATACAAATTTAAACTAACATCCACTAGAGGAGATTAATACACTTTCACCATCTGATCAGCAATATGTTCCCATAGTATTCAGATTGTAACGTTACATTTCATAGAAAAAAATATTGTATAAGCGTGGACACTTCATTATCTGAACCCTACAGTTCCTTCCATGACAACACTTCCCTAAGAGTCTGACAGCTGTGCACTTTCTACAAATAAAACGCTGTGCTGAAGCTCTTGTTAAGCACTTTAGCTCCTTCATAAACAACAGAAGAAGAAAAGCTTACACTACGTACTTGAGATTGCCTAGCAGAGGTCTACTGACCACTTCTCCAAGTCCCTGATTATCTGAAGAGTTTATCTCATAAATAAGGTTCAGATAATCAAGGCATTAACCAAGATGCTCAGGGAGGGTAGAAGTTAACCATATGGTGTACTCCAAACATTAAAAACAATGGTTAACATCAATTAGTGGAAGCAGACAGTCCAACAGCAGAATTTGCCAGTAGCATGAAATTATTTGGGTTAGTAAAAACTGTGGAGAATAGAGATTTCCAGAAAGATGTGAGTTAGAGAATTGAGTAATACAACAGCAGATGAAATGCAAATAAATATAATGCAATGCACACAAGAAGAAATTATTTTATCTAAATATTTGATGAAATCAAATTAGTCCATTCTTCTGAGAAAAATAATTAGGAGTCATTGTGGACAGCTCAATGTGCAGCAGCAGTTATAAAGTCTGACAGAATAAACCACTAAAGTTAGAAAGCAAAACAATACCACCCCTCACCTAGACAAGCACCCTTCCATTACAGGATTCTCACTGAATTTCAGAAAAAACCCTACTAAATTTCTACAGTTTCACACAGCTATGCCCTTTAGCAGAGGACATAAAAATCAACTGACACATGCAAAAGCATTTTTAATATGACAATCATATAACAAATGCTGAATTTGGTTTAAATATTTACAGTTAAAAGAGTCACATCTGAAATAAAAGGAGTTAGAAGAATGACACTGGCAACAGCACAGGGAGAGCATCCAACACGAAGGACAGATGAGTGCATCTAATACATAAGTACAGTACACACTACATAGTAGTATACAGAAAAATTACATCCATTTTGCCTCACCATTTAAATGTACTTTTATTTTCAAAGAAACAGAGGCCAAACTTCTGGTTTAAATGTCACTTTTTACCCAGCATATAGTTCCTTTTTGGAATTAACTTCTAGGGGAAGTTACGATGATGACTAAAAGGATAGTTACAAGCATGGAAAAAATGTAGGGGGCAACATCATTAATGAAGCGATAATTTAATTCCAACTGCATTGTTCCCTGTATTTTGGCCAATAATTTCCCATAAGGAAATTAAGAAGAATACCATCCAACCCTGAATCTTCTAATGTTTGTAAAATCCCCTATTAAAAAAAAACACAACCAAAAAACAAGACTTGAAATGAGAAATGAAAAATGTACTATTTCAGGTACCATTCTGTCAATTCCATTCTTGTATTCTGGCCCATATCCACCAGTTTGGAATTAGCAACAGACAGTTTACTAACAGAAGAGATATTTCATGTTAGATTACTCTAGGCAATCAAAACCAGCATGCTGTGAGTGCACAGCATATTCCTTTCTGTATGCGCATACCACATGAGGACCTCACTCATGCAACAAGAACTGCAAGACATTTCACTGTTCAGTGAATAGAACTGTTCCCAAGCGCTGCAGGATGAGAGTCTGGACAGGCAAACTGAGGCCTTTTCACTGTGTCAAACATTACATTTGAGAGACTGCATTTGAAAACGCAGTTCAGACCCATTTTCATTCTTTGAAGATCAAGCCAGTTAGAAACATGAAGAGACTATTAAAACAATATTGAAAATCTCAAATGTATGATGACAGTTTCTGTGTTTCTGAAAAGCTTCCCTGCTCATAAACAAGTACTGTGAAGGGAAAAAATTACAGGTTTCATTTTCAAATTTCTCATCCTGCACATTAATGGATGATCAGAACAATTTAAATGGAACATCCCATAAAGATTCCCTTAACTTGCTCAGTTCTCACACATTTTCACCTTACGTTGTTTTATCACTGATGATCACAATCCTGCTATCAATCCCACACTGACAGCCAGTGCCAGGACTTTCCCTTCCATCAAACGTCTGTGCCTCCGGATTACCATCTCCTTATCAAACACTCACATGGATTAGACAGCACTGAATTTCAGTGTGGATTGAGCCTTAAGCAGTCTCAACAGTTCAAGTAATTACTACCATGATTAAAAAAGAAAAATTAAAACATTCCTAAATAGAAAGTTATGCACTTCAGGTTCATGACATTGCACTGTCAAGTCTACTCAGGCGCACTGAAGTAGCTGCAACTTCAGCAACAGCTTAGTATCACTGAGTGAAAGTAATTTCATCCTCCTAAAATAAATTCTATAGCTAAGATTTTAAGTGCAAGGTATCACTTTTCCACACATTTTATAAATAAGATCCATGACAACCTTTAGCAATATTAGAAATATTACAGCAGTATGAAAACTTACAGATGGTCTGTTATTCTTTAAATGGAGTAACTTTCCCAAGGGTGAGAGACAATTGTTTAATAACACCAATTATACTACCATTTGAAGTCAAATATATCTGAGTGTTACTTACATGAATAAATCTAAAATGCAGACAGACTTGAGTGGGCACTAACCAAGGAACTGAAATCAATGAAGCATGTGACTGACACAGTATTCACTGAAATTCTGTATTTTTATTACCAGTACTCCTACATTTTGGTGTCAAGCATGCTTAAGATTTTTCTTCAATATTAGTATGATATTACATAAGCCAAAATCAAGAGACATCTGAAATACCTACTTTTCTGTTAGAAAAACCTAAACCAGCCCCCTGAAAAAATGAATCCTGAGGGATTCTACAGGAAAACTAGAAACTAAGATGTAACAGAACAAAAGCAAAGTTCAAAAAACCCCTCTAAGAGATAAAATCTCTTTAAGAAGTCCAAGACATCACTCATAAGCATGTCAGTCTGTGCATCCACACACCACACACAAGCTAAACGTGTCACTTTAGAAAATCCTACCTGTGAAGAGATAAATAATATGCCATTTAAAATAACAAGCAAAATTATTTTGAAGTCCTACAGAAGTTCAGATATGAGTTTATTACAACACTATGATAAACTAACTATGTGTTGAAAACTAAGTAAGAGCTTCGAGAATGGTTCCCTGCACTTTTAAAAATGAAGTGCTTTTACCTGAAAAGATTTTGGTTTTGATTACAATGTAAACAATTCCACGTCACAGTACTAAGAAAATAGTGCTATTTGAAGGAGCTCCACAGGTTTACTACCTAAAAGTAGGTAAAATGCGTTCATAACAAACCTTCCAAAAAAAGTCAAAATACACAAAGAAGCCTGTGTGACAGAAAACTACTATTCCAAGTTCACTTTAACAACTCCTTGTCGATAACTCATCACCATATTAACCTGAACCTGTCCCTCTAATTCAACATCGGATATTTCTCCTTGAGAAGTAACCGCTAATTATGTTTGCATAAGTATAAAATCATGGTTGGCTTTCTACAGGTGGACAAATAAAAACATTAGGCCCTAGTATCATATTAGGAAGTATACAGTATTCCATGTCTTGTCTAACAAAGTCTTTATACTCAAAGAAGATGTTTCCCCAGGCTAAGGGACAGTCTATGCAGACTGGTGTGGACAGGCCCAGGTTCACTCAGCTTTCACATGACACTTGCTGGGTTCGTGTTGCCACCAATCTGTAAACTGGATCACCACATCAGCAAGCTGTCACTCTCAGCAAACATGGGGAGAAGAAGCAGAGTGTATTATCTCGGGCACAGCCACACAGAGATAGACTCCTACAGTTTTCAGATACTTCACTCATGGGCCGAGTCTGTTCACTCCCTTCTGCACAGAGGCACCCTGAGCACCCTTCACCACCGGCACAAGATCCCTCAAGGTCCTGGCTGCCAACCCACTACATGTCAAAACCTGTTCTTCTAAGTCTTGCAGAAAGCTGACAAGAAACCACCGGTGGAGTGAGAATCCATTGAGAAGTCAGAGGTGAGCACCTAAGCACACTAACCCAACATGCCCAGGCTACAAGTTCTGGAAGGGAAGGAGTCAGCTGTAGTTGCTACCTGAAGGAACGGTGATGGGGGAATTTGTACAAGCGAAATTAGTAGTCCCTCTTGAGCGCACAAAGCAGAAACGACTGCCAGAAAGTGGGAGAAGAGCTCTACTGAAGTGGGAAAAAACCTCAAGCAAAACCAAAACCCGAACAGGAAAGCTGCGAGTGCGTGGGGAGGAGGCCGCAGCACCGACTCGGGCCGGCGGGCCGGCAGCCCGAGCACAGGGAGGAGGGATGGCCCCGCCGGGCTACCCCGGCCGCCGCTCCCGGGGATCCCCCGGTGGCCCCCGGCCGCGCCGGGCGGGAGCGCGGCCCTTCCCGACCGCGGCGCTCCGCGGGCCCAGCGCCCCCGAGGCCCGGCGGCCCCGGCCAGGGGGAAAGGGGCGCGGGGGCCCGTCCCGCCTCTCCGCCCGCCCCTTCCGCGGCCGCGGCGCCGCACTCACCTGCTCCTTGCGCTGCCGCGCCGCTCCCCGCCGCCTCCTCCGCCGCCGCCCGGGGCGGAGAGGGTGGGAGGGGGCGAGGGGGGGGTCCGTCCTCCCGGGCCTGGGCGCGGAGCGGCGCGGG
Source organism: Pithys albifrons albifrons (assembly GCF_047495875.1). Lineage (NCBI taxonomy): Eukaryota > Metazoa > Chordata > Aves > Passeriformes > Thamnophilidae > Pithys > Pithys albifrons. Next base: position 58,071,473 of record NC_092458.1, read on the forward strand.
CAGGAGGGGGAGGAGCGCGCGGAGCGGCGCGCGCCCCCGCGGACCCGCCGCTCCCGCCCCGCGCGCCGGGACAGCCGCCGTGGGGCCGCCGCCGCCACCGCCTCCGCGCGCCCTTCCCGGCGGCCCTCGCGCCGCCCGCGCCGCCGCCGCCACCGCCGAGGAGCAGGAGGAGGAGGAGGAGGAGGAGGATGGTGGTGACGGACACGATGACGGCGATGACGTCGGAGGGGGCAGGGCGGCGGCGGAGGCGGGGAGGGCGGAAGCGGCGGCGCCGCCATCTTGGATGAGGGCGGGCAAAGGGCCTGGCTCCGCCTCACCGGGGAGGGAGCGGTGCTCCTGCAGGGTCTGTAGGTCTCGTACTGCGAGAGGCGGCCCAGCGGGCTGGGGGTGCTTGGCCTGGGGAAAAGGAGGCTGAGAGGAACTTATCGCTCGTTACAGCGATCGGAAAGGAGGTTGGGGTTGGTCTTTTCTCCCAGAGGATAAGATGAGAGGACACGGCCTTAAGCTGTGCCAGGGGAAGTTTAGGTTGGCCATTAGAAGGAATTTTTTCACAGAAAGTGCGATTAGATTGGAATGGGCTGCACAGCGAGGTCACCGTCCCTGGAGGCGTTTAAGGAAGGACTGCACTTGGCACTCAGAGTCGTGGTCTAGTTGGCACGGTGGTGTTCAGGTGTAGGTTGGACTCGATGATCTCAGAATTTTTCCAACATAATTGATTTGGTAATAATGTCATTTTCAATGTCATCGGAGAGCCCCACCCAATGTGGCCTTGAGTGTTTCCAGAGACGGAGCATCCACCACCACCTCTGGGCAACCTCTGCCACTGCCGCACCACCTGCATTGTAAAATACTTCTGTCTTAATCTAAACCTGCCTTTTTTCAGTTTAAAACCATTGCCACTTGTCCCATCATCTTATAATGGCCTTGGATATTGTATTGTATTGTATGGCCAAACTTCACGAACGCAGATTTGGGCAGGGCTCTCCCCACGTGGGTGTGCCCTTCCAGCCTGCACAGGGGATTTTTTAGGTGAGGCACAGCATGCGCAGAACTGGCCCCACCGTTTAAGTCCTGAGGTCCATCTGCCACGGCCGAGCGAGCTTGGACAGTGACAGGGAAGTCCTCGGGACTGTCACAGCCCCCGGTACTAACTGGGGCTGACCCTGCTGAGCATCCGAGATGTGACGGGATGGGATAGCAGGGAGGCATTGAACTGCCAGGGGACGGTCCCACTGATACTCGAACTCAGGTCCTTGGGATTCAGAGTCCAGAGTGCTCTCCTTTACACCACGGTACCACCCCTTAGAACGGCCTTAAACATCTTCTAAAGCCTTTGTCCTGTGTTTTGCCACACAAAACCTTGGCTTCAGGATAAATGATCTTGGCTAGTTGTAGTGGAGGCGCCTGCGGGCAGCTCCCCTTTGGTGTTTTGGCCCCCTGTGCATCCTTGCCTTTATCAAAGTGCAGCAGGAAGTTCTTACATGAACACCCTTTTTATTTGACAGCGGAAATGATGAATAGCATTGTTTTCCTGGAAGGAAATCCTTTAGTAGCTCAAGTGACCAAAATGAGTGAACCTCTTCTATGGATGGAGTCTGCCCAGTACAATATGTGTCAGACAGAGGCCTATTCAAGGCTTCATCACCTGGAGTTCCCATCATCTAGTGGGAAATTGTGCTCTTTTCCCTCTCTCTATACATATATAATGTGGTGCACTGAGCTACCATGGCAGCTGTAGCTATATAAGTACAGTTGAAAAAGTGATGTATCCTAAAATATAGCAGGTATAGTAACTTTTTTTCTTGCCTCTGTAGAAATAATAAAGCAGCAAGCTTTTTTATTACCTTTATAACTAAGTGCAGTCATGATGGAATAAATGATAACACAACATTACAAATTCTGAAGAACATGTTTTGCTATCTCTTTCACAGCAGAAAGAGCTTCTAAACAAGTTGGCTTAATTTCACGAGAAGGAAGCAAAAATCCATAAGTTCCTGTGTCTCGTAGCTCAAAGGTAAAAGAATATTTAATGCCAAGATCGTAAGCCCAGTCGTCAGACCCTCCAGGAGCTAAATCTGTGTGAGGAAGGAAAAATAGATAAATTGCCTGAAACCAGAACTTCAGTCTTCTGTCAAGAGCTGTCTTCTGATGCCAGCAAGGATATACTGTCATGCCTGTCATTGCAGAAGAGCCATACTTACAGATTGTTTGTGCACCAGGACCAGGTGTATAAGTTTCTTTTGTTGTCCTCCTTATAGCTTTAGCTGCCTTCTTTGCCACACTTTCCTGAAATTAAACAAAACATTGTTAGTTGTAAGGCCTTGTGATAACAGTTAGTATGTACACAGAAATTACACTATGCTCTGGCTCTCACCTTAGTTACAATACTCTTATAAAAGGTTCTAGAAAACCCACATAATGTAAAAATTTTCAGCATACGCCAATGTTACAGATTGCATTTCTGCTGTAGACAGAAATTGTAAACTATATAGATGAGACCATACCACCACTTCAAGCAGTAAATGGTTGTCAAACCATTTGTTCTCATTTGTCTTGTTTTTTTTTTTCTGCCACAATATTTAAGTCACTGTCAATTTACATGGTGTTGACAAAAACAGCAGGAAAATATTTTAATTCAGGCAACTCTGCTCTTAAGCCATAAAGAAGACTTAAATGCCCAGAATTAGGGTACCTCTTTCTACTTTACAGTGAAAAAATCGGAAATTATTATTATTGTTCACTCACAACTACCCTTTTTAAATTGTGGTATATAAAACAGTTTATTTCAGGAAATCAAACAGTAATAAAGACATCACAGAATATAGATGTTAATTGGAGTAAGGGTTTTTTGTGTTGAAATTACTGCTTTTTTCTCACTTCTTAACACACTGGCACTAGTTACTGATGGAAATACTATGTTGGACTTAATTGTGTACTTTTTACAGTCCTCTTATATATACAACATTTCTTTTTGAATTTTTTTAAATGCGCTTTTAAAAAATAAAATATGTTAGTTGTGACATGGTAGATGCTTATGTTGAAAAGCAGTAAAAATTGCAGCAGTGTGTGCAAGTGTCAGTCCTCTGTAAATTCTCCTACTGTCTGCCCTTATGTCATACAGTGTGTGAAATGACCTGTCCATCTCAGATGTGTGCTGTCCTCCCAGATGGCAAATCCCAAAGCTTGTCCCCTGCTTTCTGGTTTACTTAACTGATTTCTGCTCCTTTCTTACTTCTAGGCAGAAGCCCTTGCTGCAAATACCAGAATTCATTGCCTTCGCACTTGGAGCATAGGAAACACTAAAAGTGAGCTAGGAAGTGCAGGAGAGGGAATCCCTTGCTCTAGGGATCTTGACATCTCTAAGTAAGAAGAATCCAACTAAGCTGTCTGCCTACTCCTATGGCTTGATTACTCTGTGTTAGCAAATCCCAATTTACCCTGCATATCCTTTCCACATCCAAACCCAGAGTTTTATCATCCTTGGGGAAAAAACAGCAGCTACTTTTTCTGTTCTGAAACTATCTGTCTCCAGGGAGAGTTTTTACTGCATAATTTGGTGGCTCAAGAATGTAAAATTCTACATAAATAGGTTATGTTTTCCATCCTACCCTTAAAGAAGTATCCCTAGGAGAAAAACATAATAAAAGTAGCAAGTGCCCACCAGAATACTTGATTGCTTAGGTATATGAAGGTGCTTTTCAGAGTTACACACCCAAGCAATTTCAAGAGTTTGTGTAAACCATAGAACATGAGATGAGGAATTTGCATATATGTCTTTTCAAGGTGTCCAAACCAACATGCCTCTGCTCTTTTAGCAGCAGCTTCAACACCTCAGGTGTTGTTGATGTGTTATCAACCTGGAATAAATATTTTCATTTTTCCATAGTCTTCAGAAGAAGATTGCTGACTTATACACTACTAAACTAGCCCAGACTAAGTTGTTAAGAACATCAAGATTTCTTCATCTTCAGGGCACTGTGACTCCCTCATTAAAAGGCTAACCAAGCAGGGTAAGTAGTTCTGAAATAAATATGAAACTGCAGGAGCTGGAAAGACTTACCAGCTCATCATGGTCTTTGCTTTTGTTCCTAGTGTAAGAATATGGAAACAATACCAACTGGGAGTAAGAGTGCATGGTTATGTAGGCTTTAATGGTGTCTTTGTGATCTCTGAGAAAACGAGCCACTGCTTTCACTTCAGGCTCAGACTCTGGGTAGGGTCCACAGTATGTCTCCTGACATTGATGGGGAGATGCTCCTTGACCTGTAACAAAAAAGTGCACAGTTTTACTCCTTTCCTTCTGGATTTGTGTTCATCCAATAAAAGAGCAGCATGATGCTAATACACAAGAAATCACGGCTTCTGCCATGCTATGGAAAGAACTTGCAAGCTTGTAGAAGGAATACCAAGAGCCAAAAAAATCTTTTTCTGCTAAGCATTGTGGAAGGATAACTGAGGTGATCAGTTCATATACCATGGTGGAGCATCTACTCAACTGGATAGTGGTGGCATGACAAGGGCCACCTCTTGCCTCTTTCCTCCTTCCACCAATAGCCTCCACTAGTTGTGTCATGGTGTGGTGCAAGGGGTAGGATCCAGGAGCATGGATCTCTGTTGTGCTGGGAAGAGACTACTCCCTGGTGTGTCATCTGGGGAGAAAAAAATCCGGAGTCCCAACAAAAAGTATTGAAAGCTGAGGAAGTTTTCACAGGTTCATAACAGATGCTCCACTGCATTTGTCTTTATATTCACTTCGTGAAATGGTAAATGAAAATGTTTTCAAAATAAATAATTTTAAACGCAAAAAGTGAGGCAGGGGTACAAAAGGAAGAAAATTATGTCTTACCACACCAGTGTGCATCAAAATTCCTGTTCATGTCAGTACCAATGCACTTGCTGTTACCATGCGATGAGCGGCTTTTTCTCCACAGGCGGTTCTAAAGAAATAGACACACAAACCACATTCAGGGAAAAAACTGAAAAAAATCAATCTCCCTGATCAGTTAAATGTGACTTCCTACTTGTGCCTCTACAGTGCCAACGAAAACCAAGGAATATTCTAAAACCACAATCTGCTTGCCAACAAGGCTAGATGATAAAAGGAAATTTTGGGTAGGATAAGAAGTGACCACATCTGGTCTGATTTCAATGGAATTTGGACTGTGGAAGGAGGGGAAAAGACTTACAGTGTGGCCAGGTATGTGAGTTGAAGAGCTCAAGTACAGCTTTCCTGTAGGCATTGCTGCCAGCATATGGAAAGTTGGAAATTTAGTATGCAGCTGTTGAGGTGATAGTGCACAGTTACACAAGTGTGAGCCAAGCTGTGTTGAAGGTTAAATGAGTAAGAGCAGAGGAGATTTTTTTTTTTTTTTAGAACTTGAGTGAAGGACCTAAAAATCAAAGAACTGTCTCAACAGCTTGGGATTTTCAGCCAACAAAATAAAATCCTGGACAAAAGGTAACTGTTGTACTTTTGTTTATCTCAAACAAAAAGTACTTAGAGAAGAGGTCTGCCTTGCAGGAGTAAGAAGTGAGTTATTGGCTCTTCTCTAGGTGATATAGGACACTCTCCAGCTGGTGCTGGATTGTGCCTTGTTCCTGAAGGCTGATACAGGCATTCCCTGACATCTGGAAGTATTAAAACACCAGGATGAAATTCTATACTTTTCAAATGCATTTCTAGCAACTTGAAAGACACAAAGGTACTGTGGATAAGATACTAAATAGTTACTGTATTTGTGGTGATTTAAATAGGGCAAAGTTGCAGAAATTCCAAGCACAGCTTTACAGTTTGAGGTGTGCAGTTCCAGGATGAAAATCATTAAGCATGCACAGTGATAGTACCCATAAATAGAAATCAGTACATTGCACAACCCATCAAAAAACGTCTACTTACAGAGGGATGGCTCCATGTGTACTCATAGCCATCCACATTCATAACAGGCATGACATAGAAATCAAAGTGTTCCAGAAGCATTGTCATGGTTGGATCTCTCTCACGCACATGGATTGCCTATAAAGCACAGGAGAAACTTACTAAAAGCATTTGTAATAGTGTTGTTCTTACTTTCCTAGAAAGGCACCTGGTGGCATGTGTAAAATAATCATGCAATTATCAGACCCATCTACGTCCTGATAAGGCACATCACATCACGGAAATTGCTGAATAGCAAAGTAGTTCTTTGCTTAGAACGGCCATGGAGAGGGGAGGAATTGAATTGATACAGTCAATCAGATACACTCCAGTCTTTTAGTGTCAATGGGTGGTCATGAGGTTTCAGCTTTTGCTGCTTGTGTAAGTAATAAGAACCCTCTGTCCCACCCAAAATACCACAATTGTAGCACAAAATAAAACAATCCCATAAAGAACAAGTAACATTTCAAATGGCTGCTGGATATAACATTATTCTTCTGGTTGCATCCTGAGTTTAATGCAATTGTATGGACAAGAGCCAGTAAGATCTACATTGCTAATTTTAAGTCACAGCTTATTTGGAAGGCTTTAGTGATACCTAACCTGGTTGTTGGTCCATTATGCAGGAATAAATTTTAACCTAGAGAAGTGGTTTTGTTACTAGTATAGACTAAGTCCTTAACCATATTGTTTTCTTTTTTTCTTTATGCCTTACTTAAACCACCTTCTTTCATTTTAAATCCATCCCCGTTTTCCTCAGGCAATGGACTTCCTTTGACTAAATGAGAAACGTCAATCTTTCTACAATCTTAACAACAACATTAAATGATAGTGGACCCATTATAAAGAATGCCTAGGATTTGCTATAGAGAGATGATGGTTTTAATATGCGTGTGCAGATGTGTATTAATGTCAGATTTTTAACTGTTACTTCATGAAGTGATATAGAAATAAAATTTTAATTTAAAACATGTAAATTAGATCAAAGGGATGGAGAACCTAAATGTTCAGCTTGTTACTTCTGAAAAATGCTGCAGGGACCTGTCACTGGCAAAGTGACAGCACAGCTGGTAATTATGTGGAGCAGCATGAAAAGGGCAAATGCATTTCTTTCCAATGGAACCATGAAGGCTGGGATTATCAGCATGTCAAAAGGTACATTCAGCTATATCTGTCCCTAACTTCTGTAATATCCTTTCAAATGTTATAGTTATTGAGGCTTTATAGTTGTGACTGATGACAGGAATAAACACTTCTTTTTATTATTAGCATTAACATTATTTAGCTCCATCACAGCCAAACCATAATTGATGTTTCAAGGACTCATCTATGTTGTTTCTCTGACTACAGTACTGGTGATTGCAAAGTCTCAATCTCATCTAGCTTATTTTTACTGTGAACTTCACTTTTGTGAAAAAGTAACAATAAATAATATCTCAGAATATTAACTGAGCAAGGTAGACACCTTGTCTGGGCCAGAAAGGCCTTAGAAGCCTTTGCCTGGTCCATACCAGGAAATGGACCAACAGCTCAGCATAAAAAGTTGAGCAGAGATACCTTAGGTTCAAAAAGACCAAGACAACTTATGTTAAAATCCAGGTGCAAATCGTAGATATTTTATCTTTTTGGATACCTTTGTTCACTATCCTGAGCAGTGTATATGTTAAGGATACTAAAAATAGATGTGACTGTTGGTCTGTGGCTGCACATCAAGACTGGTCGATCTAAGCCCATTCTACAGTCTCACCCTATCAGTGATTTTCTAGTTCCCATGAACTATGTGCGTGGCTGGCTGTTGGTCATGTTCTGGAGGTCTGAAACAAGGGTGTCTTTAGCGGGGCTAGTACCTTCAGAAAGTGGCTTGTATGGCTTTATTCTCTGCATGAGGCAGATCCAGAAAAAAGCAGAAGCACTAATAAAAAATGCAGAGGCAGGAGCAGCAGGAGCAGCAGCTGATGCATCATATCAAGCGGTGAGTAGAGATTGCTGGTGTGCATGCTGGTTTTGAGCCATGCCATGTCTGGAGCAGGCAAGTGTGGGGTACCTATTGCTCTAGAAAGGCATGTAGGGAAGAGCTAAGGGGTTTAGGACAGCTTGAGCTCACCCTGGGTGTTTTCTGATCTGCTCCAGGCAGTGCCAGATGGAATAATATTAACATGAGCCACTGTGTGTTGCTCGACTAAGAGCCAAGACCAGTACTTGAATCCACATGGCAGTACAGACTTAGCCCTAGCAGATTATCAAACATGCTTTAGCTGGCATGCCCTCTTCATCCCTGACCATTCATAATTATAAACATCTCTGCTGAATTTCCTGCACATACTTGGCAGTTTTTTCATACTTTCAGGTACATTTGAGCTCATTTGTATTCAATCCCTGTGAATTTCTGTCTCTCTCTCTCACACATATGCACACACACACACACACACACACACACACACACACACACACACGCGCGCACTGTTATGTATGCAAGTTAGACACAAATATCATGTGTTGGTGTTGTGGAAATAAATGGATTAAGGCTTTATGGAGCTTAGAGTGTAGTTGGACAAAGGTAAATGGCATCAAGACTTTTTGCTTTGCTTTGGCAACAGTAATCAGATGTGATTATCTACTCACATGGCCTATGAACCACAGGCAAAAAGCAGGAGAAATCCATTCTCTAGCGTGGATACCACAGTCGATCCATATGGCGTTTTTGGATTTTTCCTGGCTTTTAGAAATCTAACAAAAGAGAAATTGCATTAAAATGTCACCATTGTAAAGGGTACCACAGAAAAGCAGAAATCCAGGGGTAACCAAGATGGAAAAAGAAGCATCTGTCTTGTTCAGAGAGCTTGGACTGATCCTGGGCCAAGATGTTCACATACAGTCAGAGAGCAACATTCAGGCTGGTTGCAAGGTCCTAACACAGACACAAGATTACAGCAAGACCTGAGGTCTAGTAAGTCTATCATCAGCTATGCAGGGCAGCAAACTAGATTAGCTTCATAGTCAACAGAGAAGGGTATCTGCTATGCCAGTATTTCATGCCTTTGGATGATGGCCTAGATGGGATAACTTCTTTTTGACCCAACAAGGAACCTGATGTCATCAAATGTGCTTGCAATAGTAATGCATCTTACTAGAACAACTTAGGAAACGTCTAAAAAACACAAAAAATATGCATCTAAGTATAGATTTAAGGAAGTGTTCTGGCCCAAGCCTTATGACTTGCTTACATTATTGCTTGGAAAGTTTTTGCAGTTAGTCACAACCTTAGTACCTTGAGGACATAAAGTGGTCGCTTTTCATATGATGATCCTAGATATATTTTCTGTAGGAGATCAGAGTGGGCTTTGACTACTTCTTCCATCCAACGATATATCTGCAAGGGTGAAGTTAGTATATAGCTATTTCCCTGGTTTTTTTCCTTCATCCCTGAAAGTGACTTAAATTCATTCCACCTCCCAAAATCCTGCCTCTTTTCCCGATAGTAACGAAAAACTAATAATTCAGCCCACTTACTACTTGCCTGACTCTAATTTCTTTTAAACAGTAAGATACAGTCACAGCACAGTCCAAGTATAGGCCTGTTATTCATCTTTAGTTTTATTTGGTTAAATTATTATTCATTTAATGTTTTAAATATTTACATGTTTGTTTTGTGAAATATTTACATGTTTGTTTTGTGACTTCATTTTTGTTCTGTACTGATTACCTTTGAATGGCAGTTTGAGGCAATACATGTATGGCGATTTAATCTGGTGCTGTTTTCTTTCTTTATGAAAGCATACAATAAATAAAACTGAATTGTTGAGCAATACAGTGATAATTATTCCCCTTTATCTCCATTCTCAATCATGAGACAAATTTTACCCTTTGAATCTACAGATGTTTACCACAAAATTATCTTACTTCTTTCATTGAATGGTAGTTTTCATAATATGAAGAAGATCTGCGTGGATTGACTGTGTCATTGACAGTCTGATTTTCGATAAATCCTTGAACATCTCCTATCAAGACTCTGAATAACAAAGGAAGAGCACAACTTCCTGTTAAATAAATGACAAACAACTTTACAGGAACATGCATGACAACAAATAAAAAATACATACTTGTGTTGGATGGCCAGTTGCTTTAACTGAGCTTTTGTGCTATTTATGTTGGATGCCCTGACATAGAAATGGACTTCTCTGTCCTTCTTGATGTATTCAACCACAACAGGTTGCCAGAGAGTGACCTACAAATTTTCCAAAAACATTTTATTTTTGTTATTGAGGAAAGAAAAAGTATTCTCACTAACATTTCTTAAGCATTTTGAAAACAATCAAAGCATATGTTTTCAATTTAAGACACCCCTTGTAACAAGCAGTTTAATGTTCCCTGTGATAGGTTATAGCATTCTGCTACTGCTGGAAATGAAATGTGTGTATTTAAGAAATGTTTATAATGACTTCTGCACATAAATTCATAAATCAAGGACAAAGACGGGAACATAACCTTTTCTGAGATAGTATTTCTAGTATAATAGATATATTTAGCTGGTTATTATGTTACATGTTTTCAAGTCTGCTGAGAGTTATTTTCCCTGAGGGTATTTGGAGAATTAATGAAGATCAGACCAGTCTTTGTAGTTATTGTATTCTCTGATGACTTTGATCATGAAGGAAAGAAATGCCAGAAGGGGTGTGAATATAAGTCAAGTTGAAGCAGCAATATAGAGATTAGAAAATAAGAAAATGAGATTCTTCTTGGTAAGATATATTTTTACAATAATAAAATCTGAAGCCAACATTTTCAATAAAAGACTTCAGCTTTAAAACTAATAATACAAAAAGATCTAGGAGTGACAGCAGAAAATTAGGCATAAAATTAGGGTGTGGAAAAAATCAGCATAATTTTTGGATGCATTTTTATAGCATGATACAGAATGGAGTCACCAGACAACAGGGTTTATTTTTTTCCCTTTCTGGTGCAGTTGCACCAGGAATGTGGTGTCCAGTTCAGGGCACCAGGTTTCCAGGCATGTATCAGCTGTCAGCGGTTTACCTCACTCACTTCTCATGAGAGAATGTGTCTGCAATACCATACAGAAAATTCTTCCATGCTTTTAATCAAAAAGACTTTGGAGCAGTAAATGGTAAAACATTTGGCCCCTCAATGTATTAGTGCAAGGTGCTGTACAATGGCTGAGCTATTCTCAATATAACCATCTCAGACATTATTGGCAGAGTAGTGACAGCATCACATGGATCTGCATTATTTGGAAAACCCATCCAAGATGCAAGCTGATGCTTTGCTCCTCAGCACCACTGTCCCTGCTGCCCTGTTGCCTTGCTGTCTGCACTGACGTACACCACTTCAAACTGAGTTTTTCTTTGGCATAGACATCATTTGAATTGAGAGTAAGGAAAACTAAAGAACTCTGGATTAACACAGCTGAAGAGGCAGGGGAGCAATTAATAGGGATAAATGGGAAACTTTGGTAGTGCATATGATTATTGTTTTCTTTACCCATCATCAGCAATGGTCAATCCTGCCCCAAGGGGCAGCTACAAAAGGCTCTTGTAAATGTTCCTGTTTCCAAGTCTTCTGATGGATGCTACATGCAGTGTATCTGCTGTAAGAACAAAGCATTTCCATTGGTTTATGTTTTTACTTCCCAACTTTTGCAGGAGTAGCACCTATAATTATAATTCCTCTTTTAAGATGCTAGTGTCTTCCCTTTCTCTTTTCCTTTCCCTTTTCATTTCTGTCTCCTATTGCCTTTCCTTTTCCCACTTCCATTCTGTTTTATTCTTATAACCTACCCAATTTATAGCCACAGAAAAAAAAATTGCCCAGTTTATAACCCATGAAAAATGCTTGATTTTACATTCACATAAGTGACTTGGTAGGAATAGGAACCACCAGATGCTCTCTCTGCACTGAATATACTGTTCTTCCTGACTTCTTGGGGCTCCTGTGTATGAGAAAGTGAAGAACTACAGTAGTAAGGAAAACTTATAGGAGGGGAGATTTATATCAGTTCAGCAAAAGAGATGGATATGTGAGTTGACTTGTGGAGGTGGAAAAGAGGAAGGAAGGTTCTCAAAAGTTTTTTAGGAACTTAAGGGAAGGATTGGAAGATACTAGTACAGACAGCAGAAACCTAGTAGAATTTCAGAATGACATAGAATGAATAGGAGCCAGGAAAGACAGAGAAAGAATGGGTATAGACACAATTGAAAGCTCTCAATCATCTGAAAGACACCTTCTGAATGCTACTTTGAGAAAAATACCACAAAAATCCAGTCCTGATTTTCAAAGGTGTGCAAGCCATGTAGGTCGAGATTGCATTGGTCAAAAGTGCTCACATTCCCTAGGAAATGTATTTCTATTTACTGTCTTTTGGTGCTTTGCCAATTTTGCAGTGTCTTAATACACAAAATCAATTGTAGAAATAGGAGCTCTGATATAATTCATTACTATACAATATAAAGGGGTCTCCTCATGTAAATCAGGATATAGCAGAGCAATGAAAACCAAGCATTTGCTGAGTTGCTGTATTAAAACAAGTGAATAAATGTGAAATAAATCTTTCCTTAGGAGGAGAAGCAGTATTAGGGCACTTGGGGGAAAAATTCGGCCTAGAGACCAGAGAGACAGAAGAATCTGTTTACCTCCGTGGTGTTCAGTAAATCCTGAAGGGCTTCAACTTGTTCATCTGTTTGTGGAAGAGCCCACAAAACTTCATCCCTAAAAAACAAGGGTATTTAGTAAAGCACAGGCACTTGAAACAACTCCAGTTCATGCAAAAGTAGGGAAGCAGGCCTGGCCTTTCTCATCTTCCCTGGCTTGGCTGCCATGAACTCAAATGATCCAATAATGAAGATGTGGAACCTGTTCCAACCTCTGCTTCTGCCAATCAGAAAAACCCATGAAAGAGATGGTGCAGGGCTTTGGTAGCCAATATCTACTGCTGGATACTGAAATTGCTCCTACAAGCTGGCATCAGCAAAACAGCAACCAGCCCCAGCTAATCCATAGTGCAGCAGCACTGGTAGAAAACTAGCTTAGACCAGGAAGTCTCAGTCACTGGTCAGGAGAGACATCAGATCTCCTGGTCTGCCAAAATCCCTCCCAGTTTGGCAAAATCACAGAATATGCTGAGTTGGAAGTGAGTCACGAGGATCATCAAAGTCCAAATCCAGGCCCTGCACAGGACCATCCCCAAGAGTCATCCCATGTGCCTGAGAGTATCATCCAAATACTACTTGAGCTCTGTCAGGTTTGGTGCTGTGACCACTTCTCTGGGGAGCCTGTTCCAGTGCTCAGCCACCCTCTGGGTGGAGAACCTTTTTCTAATATCCAACCTAAACCTCCCCTGACACAACTTTAGGGCATTCCCTTGGGTCTTGTCACTGTTCACCACAGAAAAGAGATCAGTGCCTGCCCCTCCTCTTCCCTTCACAAGGAAGTTGTAATTGCAGTGGGGTCTCCCCTCACTCTCCTCTTCTCCAGGCTGAACAGACCAAGTGCCCTCAGCTGCTCCTCATTTGGCTTCCCCTCAAGGCCCTTCACCATCTTCATTGCCATCCTTTGACTCTCTCTAAAAGCTTAATATCTTTCTTACATTGTGGTGCCCAAAACTGCACACAATATTCAAAGTGAGGCTGCCCCAGTGCAGAGCAGAGCAGGACAATCCCCTCCCTCAACTACCTGGTGAGGATGTTTTGTAGATGTACATTCCTGCTCCAGTCAAATTTTTCTGATCTCCTAATTTGTGTCCTTCTGCCAGGTTCAGTTGGTCTGTACCACTGTCCTCTCCATCTTTGCCCAGTAACTTATACTTCCCTTCTAACTGAAAACCATGGTCTGGGCATGCTGTACATGACATGATGCTGCCCAGCTACTCCATGCCTGACCCAGCTGTTGGTGACAGAAACTAAATTCACTTTCTGGAAAAAAAAAACCAAACCACTCTGCATTGTAAATCAAGCCTTGATCTTCAGTGCCCTGCAAACCATGTAGTTCAAAATTGCATTGGATAGATAATTAAAATAATTTGTGAGTATAGAAGAAGGAGACTCCAGGGAATGTGAGACCCCTATTTCCATGTCTGGGGTGGCTCTCAGCCATCCAGTCATGTGGAACTGGTGGCACTGCATAAAACAGGTGCCATGGAAGTCCTTGCCAGCCCTGTCTACAAAGACTGTCCTGAAAAGAAAACAGGAAAGGGTCTCAAAACTAGTGTTTTCAAGCGGCATAACATGATTGTCACATCTCGTTGTTGTGACTGATTTCAGGCAGAAACCTGACAGCATCTGGCAACCAGGTGATTCATCTTTACTTCTAGCCAGGCTCCAAGCAATCACTGTTGTTTCTCATGCAGAACCAACAATATGCCAACCCTATTTTTTCCTCCATCATCATTTGACAGAGCATCAAAAAGCAATCAGAGATAGGCAAGGTTGGCAGTTTGCCTTTCTCTTCAGGTAAGTGCATCCTGAAGTGTTTGTTTGGGGATACTTTAAGAGTGAATTTGTCTTCTCAGAGCTGGGAAGTCTTTTCATGGAGAGACCAGAAAAGGCCTGCTGTATCTGATTTCATCCTATGATTCCCACAGCCTGAGAGTATCAAAGTGAGGAAGCTGGTATGTATTTGTATCCCACCATTTGCTGCACAAATATTTCAGCTGTGTGTGGTAAGTACTGAACAAGTGATACAATTCCTCTATAGCTCTTGTAAATACACTGAACAAACTGATCAAAATTCTGCCCCTGCACTTGTAGTCATCTTTAACGTGGGGAATATTAACAGCAAAATTGTAGGGTTTGGGCTTCTTAGTTCCTCTACTTCGATTTGGCATTATACCCTCTTTCATCTGTCTTCTGCCCCACTCTTGTTAGAAAACACCCAGTCAAAGGCTTTAATTATTGCCTTTATTCCATTCTCAAAAACAATGCTCCATCCCCAGCTTCCTTGCCCTGCCTGCTGCACCCATATGGCTGAACGTGGTCATCCTGAATACACCTCTTTTCTTTCACTTTCTGTTCTCATGTCCTGCATCCCTGGTTGCTCTTTGAGTTTGTCCTTGAAAGGATCCCTCTCATTCCCCGCCTCCAACTTCCTTCCGGGGTTCCACTGGATTCTGTCCCTGTTCCCCATTTCTTTTTCCTCTCTCTTTTACGTCTGGATAAACAGAAGTGCTGCTGCCATCCCCACACTACAATGCTCAGGTCTTACCCTGTAGCTATGACAAAGTGAGGTAGGTATCTTTCCAGTGTTATCAATGTTTCCATAACTCTCACAACGTTGGGTATTTTTAATAGAAATCCAAATGCAGTAATCACACTATAACCTTGCAAAGGAGGCTTTAATACATACCTAGTAAATCCTCCAACAATAGCTTTCAAAAAAACCCCAGTCAGATAGAATATGTCACCTTTTAAATCTCATTATTTTAGCTGTTTTCATAAGTGAGGCTGGAAGGGTTAGACTCATGCTTTCCAGTGGGAAATGCCATGATTCTTCTGTAAGGGTCAGATTTTCAGTGCTGTATTTAAACACAAAATGAATGAACCTTTGAGTAGCACAAAGCAATATTGTTCCACTGAATTCACCTAAACCATGTTTAGGTGTCCTCCTACCATAACCCGCACACCTCCATAGCAGTCCACAAGAGAATATGATTGCAACACATACAGAAGTGAAAGATACTGTTTTTAGACATGAACTCACTGGTGTTCACCAGTCACAGGTCTGCCACTGGCATGTGCTTCAGTCATAGAAGGGCTATGAGACGTAATTCACTGTTCTTTGTGTAGGTATTTCAGTTCTAGGAGCAGGTTGTACTTAATCATAGGTTGTTCAGCTTTACTTAATATCACCACATGAAGAACTTAGACTTTAAGCCCTACCTATTAAAATATTTCAGATTTTTAAACCAGTTGTACATGTAGAAAATAAAAGCACTTTGCCTGTCTTCATTTCTGACGTGTTCTTGTGTTTTAAGAAAGCATTTGGTTTCAGGGCATTTCTGAAGTTTATCAATAGGTGACAATAAAGCTGCTTCTGAAACATTTTACAAATACCAAATGGTTATTCAAAAATGATTTATGCCTGGAAAAACAATCATGAAAGCTGCTTTGGAAAGAAAACAGATTGTTAGCATTTTCTGAAATGGTTTCCCTTTCTACCTCAAGAAGTAATTCATTCAAGATCTTGTTTTAAGGCAAATGAAGCACATTATTTTTTCCCATTAAGTTTCAGAATTCCCTTTATTGGCATTCAAAAGCACTGAATGAACAGAATTGATTTGCACTTAGACCAAAAAGAGTAGTTTTAATATGATTAAAACCAGAGGATTTATGGATACAAAGAAGACTTAAAATAATTCCATTTCCTCCACCATCTATATGTTAAATTGAACTACATATCCAATTACAACGGCAATAAATAAATGTCAGCCTTTGCCAAATGTTTTCTTATGCAACTTGGAATTACTTTCCCTGTCCCTCTCACCACACAGAAAAAGCCCAGCACTATCAGCAGATATTTACCTTGGAAGAGTGAAGACATGCTTTGCTTGAACCCAGATAAATAGGGTAAAGAAGAGCAGGTAAAACTTCATCTTCATGGCATCCACAATGAAACGAAATGCAACTGGAAAGCTGAGGGTTCAGGACCCACATTATTGATTTTTTTAAATGTTATTTAAAGAGTAGTTAAAATTTAATACCACCTCTCACCTCAACCCCAAGCTTCTGGTGGCTAAGTCTGTATGACAGGGATCCCTGGGGAAGTCCTGCTCGTATTGATGTCGTCCATGTACCAGAGTATAAAATACATTTTGGACATTTTCATATTGACAAGTCACTTTGTCATCTCAGTCTTTGTGTTATTTCATTGTGGCTATGAATCACAGACATAAAAAGAACACCAAGCACAAAGCTTTTGTGAACCTCTAATATTTGTGGAGGTCCAGCAGCATGCTCTGCACACAGCACTCCTCTAAGACATCACAGCCAAGCATGAAGCTGGGGCAGAGAAGTGGGAGTGAGGTTATTAAGTCCAAATAGGAAAATCCTGAGCAAGAAAGCTTCTTCAGCTGACATTTTCTGACAGAGAAAACAAGTAGCAAGTGGGACATATGTTTCTGTGATGTTCTGATATCCATGTATTTTCCATATGCCATACTTCTCAAGAAAAAGTACAAATGACTCTTCATCTCATTTTTACTAATTTTTGCATGCTCCAAGATTTGTTTCCCATATCTCTATGCACAATTGTCCAGACAGGACATGCTGAAAAGCGGTATGAATTTGACTTGTCCAGAATAGATGATCTCCATCTATGTTCTATGCTTGAACAGTAAATCTGAACTTGACTAAGACACAGCTTATTATCCTGGTTTGAGTCTTCTTATTCCATACACCAGTTTAACAGTTTCAGGAATGGCATCTGTTAGAAAATATCCCAATAGCAGCCTTATGAGGAGGAAAATAGTTCCTTTACATCTCCAGCATCAGATCCATCCTAACATTAGCTCTTGGCTCAGCATGTTGTATAGATGCAGAATGAGAGAATCAGACTGATTGTCTGATATAAAAGATTTTTCAGGTGAGTGGCCCCCAGAAAGATAACATGTTATTTTTGCAGAGGGAATTCATTCCAGAAGAGGACTGAGGAGTGAATCAACATCCACACAATGGGGACTCCACAGAGCCAAGACCTGGGTGTGAATGGGGGAACTAAATTACTTGATGCTTTTTATTTTTATCTTAGGATTATATCTATACACTTCAGTGAAAAATGCCTAGGAACAAGCCCTGAAGCTAAAGTTCTATAATGTGGACTAGATTGTATCCACCAACATCCTCTAAAACAACTCTGGAGTGGTCAGGACCAGAGCCAGTTCTCCAGTTAGGCCAGCAATCAGGGCTTTGGAACTGAAATGCAGTCCCAGATTTTTTTTTTTTCTAATTCAGGAATGCAGACCTGCCCTAAGAAGCCAGATAGGTAAGTTTTATGTGACAGCAGAGGTGAATTGTGCCCCCCTGTGAGTACCCTGGGGTTAATATCTCTGTGATAATACACTAACACTGAATATCCCCAAACTGGATTTGAGGACAAACCAGACACCAAAGAAACAGAGGAAAAAAGGCTTATGGGAAGCTATACCTTTGACACCTTAACTAGATTTTGTAGTTCTTAGTTTATCTCTTCTGGATGTTGTTCAAACAAATAGGAAGTTCTGGTAGGGTACAGAGGCCATTCCCAGAAAGGGCAGTGGACAGTGCTCTGCCACAAGGGTTGATTTTTAAACCAGATGCTCTTTCCTCACACAGGAAAAAGGAAGCTGCCAGCATAGAATAAAAGACAGGAAACTTGGTCATCCAGACACTGTTTTG
Organism: Pithys albifrons albifrons; assembly: GCF_047495875.1. Lineage (NCBI taxonomy): Eukaryota > Metazoa > Chordata > Aves > Passeriformes > Thamnophilidae > Pithys > Pithys albifrons. Next base: position 58,089,767 of record NC_092458.1, read on the forward strand.
TCTGGAAATGTCTGAAGCACAAATGTGAAGAAAAATTTGATCTACTGAGATAGGTTTAACAGAAGAGATTGAGAAGCCGATCAAGCCAGGCTGCTGGTATTGAAGGAAAGAAAAGGATCGTATCTGCATGTCTTAAAGTGTTAATGAAGTGGGAGAAGGGAACACTTTCTGTTAGCTACCTGAGAAAAAAGTTTTGGACAAATGGCAGATGAAAAATATTTTTGGATGTTGGTTGCTTTTCCAGTGGGTTCTCCAGCTTTTTATAAAGAGACAGTTTACACAGTGTTTGGAAGCTACTGATTTCATGCTTGCTTTTTGGTTTCTGGAATGCAATGGAATTATTTTGCACAAAAATAAGAAAAAAATTGGTATTTGAGGAAACTAACAGCAATAGAGGAAATTCTGAGGGAAGCACAAATCAGAGTCTTGGGGCTAAGGCTCAGCACGGGTTAAAACACAATAACAGAAAAGTAAATGTAGAATGAAAGATCTAAAAATAAACAAAAAATAAAAGATGTGACCGGCCAGGAGAAAGAAAAGTATGTCCCCGTGCCTCTTGCTTGTCAGAAAGGTTCAGAGTTCTTAAGACTCAAGGTGGGCCACAAACACACTGCCTTTCAGGCTTGTGCTGACATGGCTTATTTGGATCTATCATCTTCCTCCTTTTTTCCCCCCTTCCATTAGTATTTAAACAATGAAGTCAACATCCTCCTCACCGTGCCTGGTCATCATCCTTGAGTTACTAAATGGCAGCTCCACACTCACTAGAGCCCTTAGCTCCACCCCAGCACCACCGTCCCAGCACCAGCAGCCAAACTGTTTGAATCTGGTTGCCTAAAACGAGATTCCTGGTCAGCAAGCACCTCCATAAAGTAAGCTGATTTCCAAAAGCGTGGAGGTTGCCATTGCAAAAGTATTGCCATTGCAAAAGTATTTGTGCTGTGGCACATTTCACACACAAAGAGAATTTCTGTGTCAGTTCAGTCTCCTTTCCCAGGAGTATCTGTTTATACTGTGCTGATCTTTGTTCTAATGAACAGCCAGCTATACACTGATTATCCCAAATCCTTGTAAGCTGCTGAGGAGCACTCTAAGTGTGCCCAGTTTAAAAAAACCTGTTAGCATAATAGAAAGGGGTAGGAATGTATTCAGGGACCAAACATAAGCATTAACTGCCCTGCTTCCACCCAGCTATTAGAGGTTATCGTTTGTCCTTTGACTTAGACCGACATGCCCCCTACTTTCTTGTTTTATCCTTTAGAAAGAGGGAATCATCTCCTCTAATCTTAGCCCTCCCCACTGCAGATTGCTATACCTAAGCAAGCCATCTCATGCTGCTTACATAGGTACCGCAGAGAAGTGGGCATTTTTGGGGAGCAATTCATCTGTGACCTCCTGTAGACATCTAAGAGGGTGACGAAGCACCTGGTCCTATTCATGGCCACTGGAGCTGGAGTGAGTCACTTGGAGGTAGGAGGCTGCATTTGTTCCAATGTATCCCATGGATTCTGTATATCTCCCTCCCTCAGCTTGAACAGTTCAGGTCCTTATTATGGTCATAAGCAATATGCAATGTTCCAGGCTATAAAAGTCATAAGTCAAGATTTACTTGCTCTGCCTACAGCAGTAGTTAACAATACCCTTCAAGAATTTCTGAGAACATGGGAAGTATTTCTGGAAATTAAAATGCAGCCTTAAAAAACACTGTGAAGGGCAACTATAGAAACAATTGAATTAATAAATCATTTCATTTTGATAATTTCAACTGTTTGATTTTTTTTCAAGGCTTTTTAATAATTTTATTGCAACCTAACTTGCATTTCTATGCTCTGTTTTTTAAGATCTAGAGGAAATAAGGTTGAATTTAGAAAACTCCCCTGTTGTAAGGGGAGATTTTAGTTGAATTTGAGAAAGTTTGAAATCTTTCTTTCTTGAACAAATTTATTTTTCTCTAATTGGGAAATTCATCAAAACTGATCCTTTCTGGGAAGCCTTTTTGCTGCTGCTGGGTCAGCATTCCCTGGTGAAGAGCTGCTTGATCAAAAATTACGAGTTCAAAGGTCTTGCTACACCTGGATTAATTATTCCTTCTTCACTGAGTAGACCATGGGCTATGCTTGCAAGTCTTACCACAGCAGATGTGACCAAAGCCTTGCAGTAACGGGAAACAGTTTCATTTGAGTGGGTTTCTGTTAACGTTTAGAGCAGCTTTAGAAAATGCAAAGGCTTTTATTTTAAAAAGGAATGAGCAGATCTTGGTTTTCAGAGCAGATAATTAACAAAGTTGTCTTTTCATTTCTCTGTTGAAAATTCACACTGGCAGTACATGTAGCCTCCTGCTGCCATAATTATATCATTTTTAAAAGTTTAATCACAATTTAAAGGCAATTCTAAAGAGTTGTTTTCGCTCTTTTGGACGAATGCTGTCTTTCCTCTCCCTCTGCACATTCGCGTGTAGTAACACCACTGTCCTCTGGACACAGCATAGGTGTTGTACCTCATCCAGGCCAGACTCTGGCACATCTTTGTGTGGTGGCTTAAGATGTCAGTGCTCAAAAAGGTGACAGCAGAAGAGGCACCTGTGTCCCTGCTAAGCCAGGGTATCTTTCATTGCTCAAGCACCCTCTGCACCAGCATATGCTGAGATGCTGGGCCATGGCTGGCCATCATTCTGGGCTTCTGTAGCTGCTCTTTCTGATGAAAGCCAGACCCCAGAAAGCTATCATATAAAACATACAAAATCATAGCAGAAACTTCTTGAACTGCTGCAGCCAGGGGATCTCGAGCAGTTGCTACACTGCCACTGACCAATCTCCATAGACTTCCATTAGTGGCACCCTTGGTTTTCAGCAACCAAGTGTCACAGGATTTCCTCTAAACTCAATCAGGACCTAAAAGTGGCTACCCTTTTGGATCCTGGGGCTTGCAAAGAATCCAGCGACAAGGTTTTAAATTGCAAGTCTTATCCTGTGTCAAGATTCTCAGATCTGAGTCTGTATTTCAGCGTGTGCTGAAGCACATGCTAGGTTGCTGCCCTCTCTTTGTAACAGTGAACCTGTTAATAAGCACACAGAAGGGGCAGAAGGAGGGGAGGCCAGCGGTTATCAGCAGCCACATTCCTCAGATCCTTTTCCTTGTTTGGGATTAGCATGTTCTGTTATTGTTTTGATCCTCTGGAATCCTCTTGTTCCCAACTGTTAATCAGGGAGTCCCTCTAGGGATGGGTAATCGTGCTGATGCATCCATGGGACTGACGCAGAACACAGAAGCCAAGTAAGCCTGTACTGTCCTTGTTTCTTTCAATTCAGATTCAAATGCAAAATAATCTGAAAAACGTTTATAGGCTCTTTCCCCTTTTTTTGTGAGTTATCATTACTGATGAGGCCAAAGGTAACTAGTTAGCATCCCTCCCACATGAAGCAAAAGACTAAACTCTGATGTCTGTTGCTTACTGTGCAATGCAGCTGAGTGCCGTTGCTCATGAACCACACAAGGATGCAATTAGTGTAACAGCTCTTTATTATGAATGTGACAGAACAGAATTAGAACTCAATTTACAAGTCCCCCTTTCAAACCCATTCAGCCGTTAAGGCCGCATCATCTTTCAGTTTTCCAAGGCATATAATTGATAAATGATTTCTCCCTGCACACCTCAGCTCCTCATCTTTATTCATGAACCAGTTAATCTCTGTAGGACACTGTGATCATTTACATACATGGCCAATGTCACCAACCTCTGTCATTTCATTCAGGAAACAATTTTGCAGCTCATGAAACCACCAGGAAAGAAAAATCTGGACTATGTCTGAATTTCTGTGATTTTGGCATTTCTCCCTCATGCCATTCTCAAATATAAAAATCAGATCCTACATGTGCTAGAAAATTATGGGTTAACTTGGGAGGAAACAGACTTATTGTCCCTGGGTGAGTTCTGTACAGACAGGCAGTATGTTTCAATTATAGCTGATAGGTATGAGCAGAGGCTGAAAATACATGTTTGCTTAGCATTTTGAGGACTCAGTTATGCCAATCTATTTTATTTATTTATTTATTTATTTTTATTTTATTCTCCTTGCTAGTAAGCTTTCCAGGGCCAGCAGAGAGAAAGATGCAGTAAGTGTATGCATGGTTTTGGGTGAGGAGGTGTCTCTACTGTTTAAACACTTTCCTCATGACCTCTGTTTCCTGAAGGTCTATTATTAACCACCACCCAAACAACATGTTGACCAAGTGACTCATGTTTTCTTTTTGTTAGTACATACTGATTTATTTGCCAGTGTCTTGCAAAGCAGGTTTAATTTTGTTAAACAAAGGATGTCAAAGAGAGCCACAGGAGCACTCCAAACAGAAGTACTGAGCACTGGGGAAAGTGCTCCACATGCCACCTACAGAGAGCTCACTTCGGCCAAAGTGCACACAAAAGGATCAGTGTAGGCTAGAGAGGGATTTCTGTCACAGTGCTCAGTATCCCCCTGCCCAGAGCTTTTATGAGAGCTAGAGAGTGAAACAACTGTGTGAAAATTTGTTCCTCTACTAAGCTCAAAGCCTCTGAGTGCTCCCAGATGGATACCACCAGGTCACCAGAGGCTTGTTTCCACATGTTGTAAAGCTCGACAGGGCAAGAAGGCTTTTGATAGTCCAGGTCCTATTAGCACAGTTCACAACCTCTAAAATTAGCAGAACCTGTATTTCTAGAATCTGCCTGCAACAGCAACTGGGAAGTTTCTAGGGACAATTGACTATTCAGCAAGGTCTCATCACCACATGGGCAGCATTACCCCATGTGGATTTGAGAATTACAGGACACTGATGCCACATTTCCCTATTATCAAATGTGATTGACAACGCAGCAATCAGTGAAATTAGGGCGGGGCCAGCATCCCTCCTCAGTTGTCTCTGCTGCTTTTCATTGCTGCGGCTGATTGAGCCTTTCATTGGCACGTTACTTAACCGCAGGACACTTTCACTAGCACCCAGGCAAACACAGGTCTTCAGGAGAAGGCATGTAGAGGTTGATGCTCCTAAGGCTTATCCACCACCACTCTGATGTGCAGAGTGTTCTGCTCCAGGGCTGCAAAATCAAGGGAGGGCACGTTACTGAGGGGTTGTTGACAAGATACCTCCCATCTACCCACCTCAGTGACAAACCAACATGTGCTCTGAGGTGTTCATTTGCTTAACTGCAGTGAAGAACCAGGGCAGTTTCATAGTCTGCCAGAGGTGCCTGTCAAATAAGACATGGCTTTTCTGCCTGTGTGAATCAAAGCAGCACCATGCCTGTCACTCATCTGACAGGAGATTCCCTGAGTGAACATGTGGGGTTGCCCTCCATGCTTTGTGCATTTACAGATTTCCATTGCTGTAATTCTTTAGATTCATGAGTGCCTTTCCTGAGGACATCTATGCATGCTTATGTAGCTTTCTGCTCTTTTCATAAATTTCAGACATAGCATTACCTGTGAGCACAAGGCCTGTGTGAATTCTGGCCTTTCTCAGCTTTGGACAATTTATCATGAATCTGTAATAGTAATGGTAGTTTGCATCCTGGAAACAAATTAGGTTTCCCATAAAGCACTGTTGCCTTTAAAATGTTATAAGGGCACAAAAAGTAAATAAAGTTCAATGAAAAACGGTGCTTTAAAATATAGTAACTTTACTCAGTGAGAACTAAGACTCAGAGCTGTATGTTACTTTCAGAGCAGCAAATGAATTATTAGGGGAATGACAAAGTTCTCGTGATGGCAGAAAAGAACTGCCACTGAGTACCCTGCTCATTAAGGAATACATAGACGAGTGCGTGTGTAAGCTCTAATTTCTATAGCTTTTATAATATAATCTATCCAATCACTACTGTCCACATGTCCAGTTCCACTTCCATCCCCTCCCAGTTCCCACCCCTGTTGAATTGGGGCTGGGGTCATTGGGACCCTCTGTCTTCATCCACCTCCTCTTCTTCAGCACACAAAGGTTTTTTGGACACTCTCCAGGGCTTTGGGTCACACAGCTCCATGTTTATGTTCTCTCTGATATTCTTTAATCTGGTATCTTGAGAAAGAGACTAAATAGCTGGCAGATCTTAGCTGCCCGTTCTGGAGCAGGGGTAGAGATAGAAGGGCTTTATACTATAAGCTGCTAAATATTAATTCACTAAAATCTACAGCATTACATTTACTGTGTTCCTAAAATCTACAAAATATGAAAATTTGGCATCAGATTAACATAAAATAATAAACAAAATGAGACAATTTTTAAGTGATGTTGGTCCTAACTCAGAGTTTTCCCATACTTAACTGTACAAAGTCTACAGATGTCACCTTACCAGTACACAGAACTCCTGTTTTGTGTCCTGCATAATGAACAGTTTCTTAGGTTTGTAGGAGCAACACTCCAGTGTTGCTCATCACACAGCATGCAATGAGGGCCATGCGTTCAGGGGTGGTGCTACTCTTTGCTCATTGCCTTGTCTGCTTGCCTGAAAAATACTGGATTTACATGGCTGCGCAGCTGAAGGAAAATGCTCCCAAATTCTTGGCAAGTCTGTTCTTCAAAAGGTAGAGGAGTCTGTCAGAAATGGCAGAAAATAGAGAGCTGGGTAGTCACAGTATCCACTCAGCCCATGGGTTTTCAAGATCAGGGGCACCAGGATCCATTTCTCTATCAAGCTGAAAGCAGCAGTAGCTGAATATTTGCTTTAGGATCAGTGCTGCTCGTGTGCTTTTTGCAGCCATCTGCCAGGGACAGGGCCCTATTTTCTGTGCAGAAGCCAGATTGAAGCTGCTGCTCAGTTAGGCAGTTAGGACACCAGGACCTGAAATTTATGATTAGGCTCACAACAGAATTAATCTGCAGTCAGAAGGACAAGTGATGCCAGGTTGGAGGTTTACTTTAGTTCTAACTCTGGAGGAAGTAGAAATGTATTTTTGCCTGTATAAGAGCACACAGCAGCCAGACATACTGCTTGCTATCCCCTGTCTAAGGCCAGAACAGATGATTTCTAGCGAGGATAGATGATTTACAAGAAGGTGTAAAGTCCCCATCATGCACATAATTATGCTTTACTACACTATGGGGGGCTATTTCCTTCTGAGTCCATCTGGTGATCAGAGTGTACCCTGAAGCATGTTCATTGATTGCCCTCATGTTTTTTTCTCCCAGTTACTCTAACTGCTGGATGCTTTATTTTTATTCATATGAATGTCTAAGCCTTTTTGACGCATTGAAAATTATGATTAATTGTGCAATGAAAACCAATAATGGAAGTGCTTACAAAGCCAGTTTGATCTGGGAGTGAGTCCCAAAACAGCTGCTTTCTCTAAGAGTGATGGAAAAAGTTGGAGAAAAGCAACAGCAAAAAATTCCAGATCCTGGTAGAGTTTTTTGCTGATGTTTGACATAGGCTTAACCCCTTAAGTGTCTGCTGGGAGCTTTCTTACTGGCTGCTACTACCACTTCATGAAAGCAAAACTGCAAATCCATCAAATAAACAAGAATACCCAATTAAACAGAGATGCACTGAAAAGTGAAAATATTTATATTCCTGTACCAGAATGCAGCCCCATACTTTCAGGGTCATGACAGATTCATTTTTCAAGAGAGATTCCAGAAATAGAAATGAAGACATGGTAAGGCATTTACTATAGTAACCCTGCCAACAGTACTTACTCCCTTTTGCACACTGGCAGGTGTGGCCTTTTGCCTAGATTAAGTCTCGAATTTTTTCTCCACTCTGAGAGGAGTGCATTGATGGAGCTCATGCATGCCAGTCTCTAGAACTCCATATAGAGTGAGTGCCATCTCGTGGTTAGCTCTCCCTGCTGCACTGGGCTGGTGCCAGGGCTCTCAGCGCTTCTGCAGAGCTGCAGGTTGGGGCTCAGAGTGTGTTCCCAAAAGCAGCGTGGGGCAGGGGACTGGATACAGGGAGGGATATGTGGCAGGTGCCCAGCTCCGGTGCTGGGATGCTGTGCAGGAGGAAAAGCAGTCTCTTTCACAAAACATTCTTCAAATAAGAGCATACATCACCTGACCCGTCTCCAGAGCCTGAGGTAGAGGCAGCTTTCAATCTCCAGTGCTTCTGAATTCCTACATCTTGCCTAGTGGAAATGTATGATGCACGAAAGCCTCCTCTCCTTGCCTCTCTCAGAAGGCTTCTTTAAAAATCCTACTGCTATGCAAACACCTGAGTTGCTAAGGGTTGGTGAATGGGAAATGCCTGAAAATCCCTTCTACTCTCTGGGCAAAGCAAATGCCTCCATTCATTTGGGATCAAGGGAAAAGCCACCTCTCTCGCCCTGGTACTGCTGCCATTTGACATCTGTCAACTACTTCTCTGTCATTACTGCCCCTAAGTCTGGGGTGACACCATCTCCCTGCATGGGGATTCCAGAGCATGGCTGTCTTCAGGCAGGATTACATGCTCCTTTCAGATCTGTACCATCCAGCCAGCCAAAAATGGCCCCGTCAGTTTGCAAACACACACATATGTATGCAACACACAAAATACATGGTCATCCCACCCAAGAAAGATGCTGCAGTCACATTTTCCGCAGTCACACTTTCCTCTTTCTGGTTTTTCTCTGCAGGACTCCCAAGTCAATCATAAGGGGAGAGCAGCTGCTTTCCCAGTGCCACCCTTCTTTTCTGGCAACAGCGGGTCCTACATCTGAAAACAGGAGGAATGACCTAGAGGCCATAGTCTGCTAACTCCCCCTGCCTGGGCAATAAGCTGGGGTGGCATTTCAATTTTTTAACATTTGAGATGTTCTCCTCTGCTGCCAACACTGGGAAATACTGTGACCAGATAGAATGGGCCTTAGGATGCCGTACCTTTCCCATCCTGTATTAAATTTATAGGTTCATAAGAGGAACAGGGCAGGCAGATCTGATCAGGAACAGGATCTGGCCATTACTGCAGAAACAAGGCAGCACATTTAAGAATGCTTAAAAGAAGCAAAGTTTATGGGTACATGAGCAAAGGAAGAGCATGACAGGCATGGTGCCAAGTCAGAAAGATCACACACATTGTCCCACCTTTGGCAGTGTCTCAGAGTGGCATGTTCAAAAACAGCCTAGGAAATAACTCTTCCCATTCTCTGTAACCTGTGGTTTTGGTAACAATACATATCCTTAACAAGACATATCCTTAGCAAGCCTACAGATTATTTTTAACTCTCTCTCTGTTTCAGCCATATGATACACACTTCCCTGTTAGCACATGCACTCCTAGAAGCAAAGACTACACATTTGGCTTTATAGAACATTTTATTTGAAGAGACTTCTTACGTCATTGAATATTGGTTCTTTATTAAGGCAATTCTGATGGACTGGAGGAGATGGAAAGGGAGAGAGCTGAGACTGTGTCAACGGGATTCCATTAAGGCAAAATTCCCTCCTTCTGCATTTCACCACAGTAAAATCCATGTAAAGGCCATAACAGTAAATGTCTCATGCCAAAGAAGAGATTCAGTGCAAATATATCCCACTGACTATCTATAGACAGGGCTAGGTCCTAATCTGAGGCAAATTGACAGTGCCTTGGTAACTGCCAAGCTAAGCTGATTTAGCCCCATTGAGGATCCTAGCCTGGGTTCAGGGAAGCATTTTAGTATGTATTTCATCTGCAAGCACATTTAAATGCTCTCCTGAATCAGAGCCGCAGCCCCTTGAGTGCAAGTCTGTGAAGTTAACAGAGTTTAATTTTTACTGACTACATAAATATGTCACTCTGTATCCCTTTGGTTCATTTCTTATTGTATTGCTACTAACTGAGTACATTTCCTTAGTTTCTTTAACAAGGTTTCCATTTCTATCATGCTTTGCAATCTGTTTGTTTTAAATGTGTTATGACATAAAAATGAATTATCCTTTGGAGAATGTTTCTTGCAAAGGTTCCAGAGTCTGGAGGACAAGGCTGCAGTATGGGGTTTTTTTTTCAGTGAGCAGTAATGTAACCTGTGAGTAATGTCACTGATGGCAGAGGCATAACTTGTAGAGAAAAGTACTGCTCAGTTCACATACCAGCAACACATCACAGACACCAAATACTTCTCTCTTTCCAAAAGAATTTCCTAAGAGGAGCCTACCATTCCAAAAATATAGTCACTAATACCTGACTTGGCTTGGGGAAACCGCTTGTATTATCCCAGGTGCAAAGTGAAGGTAAGTATGGCAGAAATGCTATGAAAGGCATGATGACATTTTCAGGCAGAAGCAGTGTATAACATTTCATAGTCCTAAAAGCTGTCTGTATTCCCAAAGATGAAAAGATCTTCTCCAGGTGACCCTTGACAGAAACCCCCAGTATCCATTAATAAAAGGATATATTTAGGCCTCTGTATTGGTAACTTATTCAGGAATATGAAATTGTTATATATAGCAAAGTAGAAAATAAGGTAAAGAAATTAAGCACATATTACTGTTCAAAACAAAATATTTCCTGGATACACGTGAATACACGACTTCTGTATGATCTGGAACCATGTATAACATTCATGTCTTAAAAACATGAGCACCCTGCATATTTCTTTGATACAGAAAAGAGCATCCAGTTTGAGGGAATCTAAATGGTGAATAACAGGCATCAGTACAAGTCTTTTGTGCTTTAAACTTTCTTCATGCCTTTTCCCATAAGGCAAGCAAAGACTGTCATGACCATTTTAGGTTTTACTTCAACCAGGTCTTCTGGAAGGGCATAGACTCTTGCTCCGATTTTTCTTGCCATAGAGATGGCATATCTGCATTGCAGGGGTGAAGAAACAGAAAAAAGGAAAAAAAATAAAGACATAAATTAGTGCAGTAGCATTAATTTTGACTCTGTTAACTGTTTTACATGATCAATACTAGAGTGGGTTTTACTGAGTCACCAAAGTTAGACCTTTCTCTAGGAATGTGTGAGATAGGTTCATAAAGAACTGAATTTCTAGTAAAAGTTACAGTGTATTCCCTGATGGTTAGAGCACTGATTACCCTCAGGATGGGAGACTGCAGGTCAAATTCTGGTATGAAATATTTAGGCTCCCATCCCCTGAAAGATTATCCTCACATTCTGGTCTTACTGCCTCTCCATTCCTGAGACTCAGTCTTTGTGCATAAACAAACTTGAAAGGAAGGAAGCAGAAGGCTGATGTCAGTGGAGATCAGTGCTGTTGGAAATCAACATTCAGGGATTTCTGTTTCAGTCATACCCAGAATGTGCAAGTTGACATTCCCATCTCCCTGCTCAGAGTGCACTGTTGCACAGCTGCTATGGGTTTGTCTCTTCTCTCTAATTTTTTCCACTAAAAAAACCTAGAAAATCCCAGTTTCCTCCCACTTCAGAGTACATACATTTGTGAAATTCTCCCCAAAATGCAGAGAAACATTGAGAGGGTGGGCAGAAGATGGTGGGAACTGAGGAAAAGAACAGCAGAGGAATCAAGAAAATAAGTACAGAGAAAAGCACACATAGAATTGCAAGATGGTAGGAAATGGAAGTGAAAAAGAACAGTGAGAAAAGTCTCTACCAAAATGATGGCAACCCGAATTGCCTTACAGTCATCTTTTTCTCTTTTATATTTAACAGAGAGAGGAGAAGTCAAACTGATAATCAGACCAGGAGTTGATCTGTTTAACTCTAAAAAGAAAGGGAGATGTCCCCAGAAATGACTCTCTGCTAGGAAATCATTTGTATTCAGGGGAAAGAAAACCCCAATATCCATATCCACAGATTCAGTTTTTCAGGCATGAATCCTGACCTCCCCTTTCTCTCTTAAATATGCTACTTCCACCTGTATGTGACTAGAGAGCTACCATGGCCTCTAATCACTGTTTTGCATAGCTCACTATTGTTGGCATTGTTCCCTGATCCCTGAAAGAATTTTAAATTTAATATAGGAAAGTAGGAGCTTGTGAAGCCAAGTGATTTTAATCCCTTCAAGGGATTTATAAAGCAGGAACTACAACATTACACACTTCATTTCTATTGATAGTCTTTTTACTACCCAATTCCTAGCCTTCATGCTTCTAACTCTGGTAGTATTTCTCAGTTGAGGTTGTGCCAGATGAGAATGACAAGAGAGCAGTTTTCAAAGACAGAGTTAGGCAAGCCTGAACAGAGAACTCATGTTAAGTGCCACTTGGCACAAACGTACTTAGCATTATTTAGTTTCTCCTCATCATTCAGGTCCTCTGTTTTCAAGAGGTCATACTTGATTGATCCTGGTTGAATGGCATCAATGAGATCCAGGACTGGCATGCTGGTGCTGATTTTGCTATCCTGCACAGATGAAAAATAAAATTAGATGCAAGAACAGGATGACAGATCTCCCACAAAAACAGAGTCTAGACTCAAGAGCAATGGACAGCTCAGTCAAATACCATTTAGATCTTCACAAAGAGCTACTTAGAATAATTTTTTATCTAAGGCAGACTAATAACTCTTTCAAGGATTGTTTTTTAACCCAAGGAATGACGCCTCATAGAATTGTTTAGGTTAGAAAAGACTTTTAAGATCACCAGGTCTACCCTTAACTTCCAAGTCCACCACTAAATCATGTCCCTAAGCACCACAGCTACACATCTTTTAAATCCTCTAAGGATCCTCAACCACTTCACTGGGCAGCCTGCTCCAGGGCTTGACAACCCTTTCAAGGAAGAAATTTCCCCTGATAACCAATCTAAACGTCCCTGGCCATTTCCAAACTTAAGGCCATTTCCTCTCATCTTGTCACTCATTACCTGAAGAAGAGACCAACCCCCATCTGCCTACAACCCCTTTCAGGTTGTTGTAGAGAGTGACAACATCTCTCTTCAGCCTCCTTTTCCCCAGGCTAAACAACTCCAGCTCCTTCAGCCCCTCCTCATAAGACTGGTGCTCCAGACTCTTCCCCAGCTCTGTTGCCCTTCTCTGGACATGCTCCAGCATCTCAATGTCTTTCTTGTAGAGAGGGTCCCAGAACTGAACACAGGATTTCAGGTGTGGCTGAGTGCAGAGGCATAATCACTTCTCTGATCCTGCTGGTCACACTATTTCTGATACAGGCCAGGATGCCACTGGCCTCCTTGGCCACCTGGGCACACTGCTGGCTCATGTTCAGCTGCTGTCAACCAGCACCCCCAGGTGCTTTTCCACTGGGCTACTCTCCAGCCACTCTTCCCCCAGCCTGTGGCACTGCATGGGGTTGTTATGGGCAAAGTGCAGGACCCAGCACTGGGTGTTGTTAACCGTTCTACAACTGGCCTTGGTCCATCAATCCAGACTATCCAGGTTCCTCTGCAGAACCTTTCTGCCCTTCAGCAGATCAACACTCCCACCCAGCTTGGTGTCCTCTGCAAAATGACAGAGGGTTCATTTGATCCCCTCATCCAGACCTCCAATAAATATGTTAAACAGGATCAGCCCAGAGAGCAAGCCTTGAGACCAGTCAGTTTCGCCAGGAAAATGCTGTGGAAAACTGTGTCAAAGGCTTTACTAAAGTCCAGTTAGACAAGATCCATAGCCCTTCCCTCATCCATTAAGTAGGTCACCTTGTCATTAAATCAGAAGATGGGGTGCAGGCCTTGTGAATTTGCTTCCTTTGGGCAGAGGACACTGATACACATCTACTGATGGGAGGTGTGAGAGGGATCAGCACTGTGATTTCTGAACTCATTACATGAAGCTTGATGGATCTGTTGCAAACTGCTGACGTACCTAACTGAGTGTTCCCCAGCTTGGGAAGTATCATGGATACATTAGCAGAATTGGAAGCTCTCTAGTATTGGCTCATCTCTCTGTTTATATGGTACCTGGCAAAACAGGGTAAGGTCCCCTGAATGGTAGTACCAGAATATAAATGTATTGCTATTGTTAATTTTGATACTGTTATTTGTAATTGCTGTTGATTCATAATCAACAGCACAGCAGTTCTTGCTTAATTCCAGTCAACATTCCTGACTCCATACTTTTGATTTCCTGTGTCAAACTGTTATTCAAGGTGTTTCCTGTTACATTCATATTATATTTCTATTACTTTTTCATAATAAAACCCCTTGAATAAATTCTGTTTATTTGAACATGCCTTTAAAAGGGAATAAAAATACTCAAACTATGTAGTTAGTTATAACATAGAGTGTATCTGTATATGCATACAGGCGACTTCTATATACAGGCAACATCTGTAATATACACACAAACATACTGAGTAAGAGATTCCTAAGCAGAGACTTCTAACAAAAAACTATACCTTGAAACTGGAGATGGTTGAATCCTTCCCGGCTGCAGTCAGTGTTTCATTGACCCAGCTGACAATGATGTCATCATTGACCTTCTCTCCACCACCAATGTCCTCCAGGATACTCAGGGTGTACCTTAAGAGGGAAGCCAGGATATCTGCTCAAAGTCTACCATAACCTCAGAGCTGTCCTGTATGTGGGCACCTTGACTGGGATCACCCCAACAGGCCTCTTTGACCTGATATTCCCCTGCCTCCCACACACTCACAGTGCATATGATTTATATTATAACATGATAATTGATTTAATGAGTCTAATTGATCCTCAATTCCTTAATCACTGTTTTGGGAGTGTTAAAAGGTTTTGATACTCAAAATTCCTAGAAGTCCCTTTTAATGGATCTCAGCGTTAATGATTCATTCTCATAATGCTTAAAAAATAATCACTGACTTTAGGGACAGAACAGAATCATTCTGCTCACTTCCTGCATCAAAACAAGCCTAGAATATTTTGCTTATATGTGAGCGTACACCTTGGAAAGACATCCCAAAGTGATGATGAGTAATCATTATATCCCTAGTTTAATTACCTACCTGATAAACCTCTACCTTGCTTTATAGTCTGAATTTAGTCTGTATTCATTTCCTAACTACTCAGTTTTGGAGCTCTCAAACACAGGAACATACACAGAGAATTGCATTAAAATGAGGAGATCTACTGAGTTGTACCCACTTCAGACAGTGGGTTACAAAACTTCTGCATCAGTTCTTATCCCCATTCCCTGATACTGAGGCCCTTCAACTTCTTTTCCTCTCTTCCATGCACAATGAACATTTACTCATGCTATACAGATAGTGACAATAATAATCTGCCTAAGCTGACTGTAATGGCCTTGCCCACAAGACGTGCTTCCTGATTGCATTCCTAACAAGGAGTGAACAAAGGGTTGATCTGCCTTTGTATTTCAGTGCAAACAGGAGTGAGAAAGATGTAGCCTGTAAAGCCTTCGCAGTGATAGCATCAGGAAACTATTACAATGCAAAATGAGTATACCAAAATGCTCTGACATAGATACTGACATACCTTCTCATCAACTGCCAGATTAAGGCCAGCGTGAGTGTACGGTTTCCTTCATTGAGATCTTGCCCAGCAATACCAACAAGGGAAAATTTGGCTTGATTCTTTCCCAGTTCCACTGCATAGTTGCAGTTTTCAAGCTGTGTTAATGGCACAATCAATTGGTGTGGTTCAAAAACATAGGAAAAAAAAAGACAGGACAACATTACTTTAAATTGCTTGGATTTCTCAGCCCAGATCCTCCTGGGCAAACAGGAACTTTGGGGCTCTGTGATAATACAGCTGTTTGAATACCAGCAGGCAGTTCCATCCCCCAAATACCACAGTAAACAGATAACATTAAAGGAAATGTTATACTTTGTCATCAGGGCCTGAAAAGCAGATTACCCTGGAAAACAAAAATGTATGGCTCATGGGTACCTCCAGCATCATGGCATTGCACTGAGATAAAGGGCTAGTGTCCCAGTCAATATTTTACATTAGGTGATCGTTCTGGTCTAACTGAATGGAATTACTCATCCAGATAGTTGCCAGAAAGCTTTGTATTTAGCAGCAACTGTGTGATCAGTTATTGATGCATTTGGTCAAGAATGCTTAGGATCACTGTCTTCATTTGATGTGGACAGCAGTGATCTGGACAGCTGCAATTAAGCTGGTGCCATATGTCTCACAGTGCAGATGCATTATAATTGGTGCTTAAAACAGTAGCAAAAGTGGTCTGCAAATACAGATTTTAAATAATTATGCAAAAGCTGTCGAGTCTTTTTACTTTACAAATATTTTGAACCTGTCAACAGAGCAAGTGAGTCGAATGGATGTTAATTTTTCAGGATGAGAAATTATTCACTGAGTAGACAAAAAATCATTTAATGTGTTGTAGTTGGCACTGGAAAGCAACAGGAGTACCCACATTGCTATTTGAAACTACACAGACATTCTCTGAGGATAAGGCATCACTACTGGAGCTATTGTAGGATTTTGTACCTTCTTCATGTTGCCACCCAGTTTCGGATATGGTGGTTTGTTCACTCTATTCCAGTCTACTGGCACTTTGATCTTTTCATAGAGCTGGAAGATAACCAAGGCATCTGACAGGTCACTGAAAAAAAATAGATACATTATTGTACAAAGAACAGAGGAAAGAAACACAACTAAACTAGTAGAGGTAAACTTAGTTTCCTAAAAAGCAAGAAGCAACATATATTCTTATGCAGTACAAAAGTTTTTATGTTTTTGTGAACAATTTCTGGCTGTAATTATCAACTGAAGAAAGCATAGTATCTTGTCTTACCTATATAAGTGATTTACACGTGGATTAACACCCAGGGAGTTCATCCAGTTCCTGAATGTCCTCTCTTCCCTTGTCTCACCTAAAACAACAGATACATCAATCAACAGACCTGCAAAACTCAACACTCTAGTAAAAGAAGTGTCTTGTGAAGAAACTCGAATTTCGAATTTACGATGCACTGAAAGAACAAAAGAAGGCACTGGTTGGCATGGGAAATAAAGAAGCATGGTGCACAATGCAATGTTTCTTCATTTCCTATATATTATAGTATTTAGACAGATTGGTCTTTAAATGCCTTCAAGAATTCAAGAACAGCCTCTGCCCCAGCATGAACAGTTTCACTATGAGGCTGAGAAAGAAGAACATGAAGCTCAGCAAATGATCCATACAACAGTGGTCCTGACCCAAATCCAGAGCAGGCAGGCAGCAGGCTTATGCAAGATATGATTTTTAAATTATGTTCTCAAATAAGAGAATGCCAGATCAACTGTAATTTCAACTAACAAGCAAGCTTAATAGTCCATACTGGTTCAGATATCCCACAAACATTTTTGTCTTTAAACATGTGCTATCCACAGAACAGACCCCTAAATTATGAGCAGCTACATGCAGGTAAAGGGCAACCTCTGTTTCTAAAGGCTGCCTGTGCTAACAGTCCAGTGAGTACTTGTCTGAAGGACATAAAATTAGGTTGATATATCATCAACTCAGAGCTGGGAATACTGTGGCCAGAACCATCTTTTCTTTGCATTTTCCTGACCTTCAATGGAGCTCCAGTCGATGTCCTGGTTCTCTGGCTTATGCAGGGCAGGATATTTGTTGAACAAGTTGGCGATGAAGGCCAGATTTAGCTTGGGGTTGCCCCGGACGACATCAGTGGCCGTGACGAACTGGCGGCAGCCCAGGCGCTCTGCCTGCTGCAGCATGCACTCTGCGCGCTGCACATCATCCTTCTCCTGCAGCGGCACAACACACGCCATCAGCCTCACATCACCACCTGGCACTGCACGCCAGACCCACCTGGGGTCTCTGTGTGTGGATCTAGGCGTGGAACTGTTGAAGGAGGTCCTTGATGGATTTACAGCTATTCCCTTTCCCTATTCTACTAATGGCAAGTCTCTGTGTTCAGATGGGCTTTGCCTATAATTCAACCATCTCATCATATTGCTTTTACAGTTATATTCCATATAAAACGTGATCATTTCATGAAATTCCCAAAAAAATGTATTTAAATACACTTGTTACATGCTAGTAGTTTATCAGTGTGGTTAAATAGTTGCTAAAGTTTCAGAGATAATATCTAACAAAAGTCAAAACACATGATTCTTTGAATTTGAAAGCGTTGATTTCTGAAATACAAGATCATGTTGCAATGCTAAAAAGAATTTGCTTGTTCTGACATCCCAGTGCAACTCTATGTTGACCAGCAATGCAAGTAAGAGACAGAAAATATCGGCATTTACTCTCAACTTATCTCATCTTACCCTTAATCCTGACATGTCAATAGTAATAGCTGGAATGCCCTCTTCATCTCCCTTGGGAGCGACTTGGTTCAGCAAATGGTAATAAGCTCTTGAGTCCTGTGACAGACAGAGAAATTAAAGGGAAGAAAAATTACATCTAAAGCTCAGCCTCTGTATGCCAGTGCTTCCCCAACAATGCGCCTGCATGCTTCGTTTTTATTACATTGATCACTGGGCTACATAATTAAATTAATTAAGCTGGAAGCACTTAGCAATTCCTGTTTTATGCTGTGTTTGCCAGATCTATTTCTTCCCTAAGCCAATATACATGTGCTGCAGAACACTCAATGCACAATACAAAATACTGTATGTTGCACTTAAAAAAAAAGACAGGACAATGAAGAGATATTAGAATTTACTGAACATAGAATTAGATATAAGAAAATGCATACCTTTATAATGTTGTAGAAGTCAGGCTGCTGAGCATTTAATGAAAGAAAATGCAGAAGGAGAAAGCAGAAGTTTAAAGCGGATTTCTAAGCAATGCTGGAACAGTTATGGAAGAGAAAGCATAGTTTTCAAGGACGAAAGTTAAAACCAACAACAGTATCAGCATTTTTCTGGCAAAAGGGCAGGAAGAAGACAAGAATTTAACATGTTGTGTCTTTAATATTTCATTAAATACAACGTTGCTTCCATATGTAGAAAATATTAACTCACTTCAAAAGTAGTTCAAAGAACTGAAAATAAGGCTACATGTTAATGTTTAGGGACTTGACTAAATCAACTGATGTTCTTCAAAATATAAAGTAGATTACATAAACTATTTTAAATATTTCACATCTTCATTACTACCCACCATATCTAGAAGTGGTTATTTATAACAGAATTAAGGCGGGGAAACAGTCTTAGTGAATGGCTGTAAATGCTGAAGTCTTGTAAATGTGTGCCTTATTTTCCAACTGTAAATACCGTAAGTGCGATTTAGCTTTCAGTTGTAGATAGAATTTAGTTAGTTGTACTACAGTCCTCTTAACCAGCCTACAAGATGGGAAAGACTCCATTCCCTTCCCTTTTTTTGATATTCTTCAGTCACCTCCACCCACTGAACCAAAAATCTGTTACAACAAAAAAATGGATTGTGAGCTGTGACTCTCCACCCCTCCTGTAGCATTCCCTCTGTTTTGGTCTGTATTTCAGGTAAATGCTTGTGCTTATGCTTCAGTCTCTAGTGAAGCCTACAATCATGTGTCTCTGGAGCTGAACTTTTCCCTTGCTATACTGGCAGCATGCAGGTCAGGCTGTGGCTGGTGAAGTCAATGTGCCAGCCAGCCCTGGCTTTCCTGGCAGCCAACTCAGACACCTTCCCTGATACAGCCCTTACAGCTCTGGGCCTCAGACTGTGTTTCAGTGTCTGAAGTTCATCCGTATTCATCACTGAGGTTCAAGTACATCTCTCTGGAAAGAATGAAGGCCCTACAAGAAAGCTCTGTTGAAATCCACCCCCATGAGCCTTTGAAGTTCCAAGCATGTGAAATATGCTGTATGGTCTCAAGACCCATCCCTGTAAGTGCCTCCCAGTATAGCTATATTATTTTGAATAGTCCCACTGAATTAAAACTTGCAGGTAAGAGCATTCAGAGCTATAGCAATGGTTGGGGCAGAGAAGCACATAATCCAGGTACAGTACTGAAGGAAGGATCAAGTAGGGGAATTGGAAGAGTCCCATCCCCTTCTTCTGCATCTACTTACATGTTTCAGTAAGGCCCAGGCTTTTCCAAACCAGTGAGGTCAAAAGTCATTTAAGAACATTTAGGAAGGATGAGAGCAATAGAGGCAAGGAACTGAAAACACAGTGGTAGAGTCCATATACCCTGTCTGAAGCCAGCAGCCATTCCTTTCCCAAGCATTTGGTGTGTGCTGGGGCTGGCAGTGATGACTGGGAGGTCAGGAAAAGGAGGAATACTACTGAGGGGAAAGGTAACCTTCACTAAAAACATTCTTCAACAAAGCAGTCTCAGCTGCTTGAATTGTTTCAGTGCTCAGTTCCTGTGTGGAGAACAGGAATTTGGGTGTGGAGCTACTGTTTTGCTATTGTTGATCAGTGCTTCTCATACCTTGATGTCTGAGCTGAAGTTGGTGACTTTGTTGACTCCTGCATTTTCCAGGTGATAGTTTGCCCACCTCAGCAGCAGGTCCTCTGGAGACAACTTCATCAGATCTTCCAGGCTCTCTCCTTCTCTCAGAAGAGCAATCAAGGCTAAACAGAGGGAAAAAAACCCAAGAAAAATAATGATGTGAATGCTTTTTGAGGAGAATGCATGGTTGTTTTCACTTACGCATTTTGCCACCCTAGTTTCTAAAGGTGAGTGGCTCAAGTGTTGGCAAAATTCAAGCTGAATTAGCAGGACAGAGGACATACACAGACATCAATAAAATGAGAACAAGTCTATTATTTGTGTATCTAGTAGTGGATCATACAAAAGTGGAAGACAATTTCAGTGGTCTAAGAACTACACATGACCTATGAAGCACATCTAGTCAATGCCCCCTGCAATGGGCAGGGGCATCTTCAATTAAATCAGTTTGCTCAGAGTCCTATTTGACCTGACCTTGAATGTTTTTAGGGATGGGACATTTACCACTTCTCTGGGAAACCTAGGCCAGTGTTTCATCACCTTCATCACAAAAAATGTCTTCCTCATATCTAGTCTGAATCTACCGTCTTTTGTTTAAAACCATTACCCCTTTTGCTATTGCAATAGGCCCTGATAAAAAGTTTGTCCCCATCTTTTCTGTAAGCTCCTTTAGGTACTGGAAGGCTGCTGTAAAGTCTCCCTGGAGCCTTCTCTTCTCCAGGCTGAAAAATCCCAAATCTCTCAGCCTGTCTTGAAAGAAATATTCCAGCATTCTGAGCCTTTCTGTGGCCCTTCTCTGGCCTCCTTCCAACAGGTTGAAGTCTTACCAGAGCTGGTTGCAGCAAAGCTGAGCACAGGGACAAGACTGGAATGAAAATACAAACACAGACTTTCTGAAACTTAGATGAAAGAAATCTCAATGACATTCACAGTGAAACTGGATCCACACAGGTATCTGGAGTACTTGCACGTAACTCCATGAGCCTGTGGGCCAGGAGGGTTAACTCAACTGTCAATTGGAGAAGATACCCTATTTATATAGAAAAATTAATGTAGTATTCATGTTTATAAAAGGAAGAAAAGGCAGGAGGGAAGGACTGATCATTGCACATGTGTGAAAGGCTTTAGAAGAAGTTTTGAAAAGAAGATCTAATAACATGGAAACTACTTTTTAATGTGATAAAAAGGGAAAGTCACACTGCTCTGATCTTCTTCCAATATCTTTTGTCAATCCTTGAAAGGAATATGGATTTGCAACATAAAGGAAACAGTGGAGACATACTATATCTGGAGTTCCAAAGATGATTTGATATAGGGTGTAATAGGGTTAAACTGGACATAATAGAAGTATTTGAAGCATCTGAAAGTAGAAAGAGGATTTTATGAAGAGAACAGTGTTAACACTGAGAGAAGTAGGCTGGAAGAAGGATTCTTGTGGAGTTGATCATGGATTGATTTTTAGATTAATGCTTTCTTCTTTTTTTCATCAATTATCTTGGCACAAACTCTAGCAATGTGCTGCAAATGTGAAGATGATATTCACTAGGTGGCATAGTCAATACAGAGGACGATCAGGAAATCAGACAGAGTGAACTAGATGACAGTAATAAAAATGGAATGTAATTTAATAGTGCCATGTTCAAAGACATTCACTAGAGAATTAGTATGAATAACTGCTATTAGCTAAAAGCTTAACACGAACAGAGGAGAACAACTTGAGTGTATTAGATGTCTTCTGAGCTGCTCTGAGCCACCACTTGATATGGCCATAGGAAAAATAAACATGATATTAAGTGCATCCCAGGTAATTCCCATAGAGGTTGGGATGTATTACTGCCTTGACATCATATGCTCATGAAAGTTCATTGGAAATACAGTATCCCCTGTTCAAGAAAGGGGAATTTTACCTGGAACAGCTGAAAGAAGAGCCAGAAAAGAAATCAAACTAATCTTGGCTTGTCTACCCTGACAAACAGAAACCTTAAATGAGAAGTGAAGGAGAAAATACCAGAAAGTCAAAAATAGCAATTAAGCAAGGCAAGGCTACCTACATAGAAATGGGAATTGGAAACTCTAGGAACTGGTGGCTCTGGCATGAAAGCGATAGAAATATGAAAGGGGTGAGGCAATGAAGGTAACACATGCATGGAAACTGGAGGAAAGTGTCACTTTTGATTGCGTGGACTATCCAGAGGCACAAAGCAGCAAGATGAGGGGCCATGTGGACTACATGTACACACCCACAGCCTCACGCTGCAGCTACCTCATCAAGAATTTTGGCCTTGGAAAGACACATCTGGAGTGCCAGTTTATGGCTCCCCAATACAAGAGAGATATTGACAAACTGAAGTAAATTTTCCCGGTATGCACTGCAAAATGATGAGGAGTTGTGGACACAACATGGAGGAAGGGAAATTCCAATTTAGATATAAGAAAAACAATAAAAGCAAAAGTGGTTAGGTTCTAGAATAGGCTGCGCAAAGATCACTGGAAAAGGCCCTGAACAACCTCATCCAACCTTAAGACCTGTACTGCTGTAAGCAGGTAGATGGATGGCTGAATCAGAAGACCTTCAGGGTAGAACTCCAGAGGTTCCTTCCAGCATAAATTATTCTGTGATTCTAAAATTCTGATTTCATAAAGGAAGAGGAGATGTTTGGCAACCAAGAGCAGGAAAGATCAAAGCTTCCTGAATGCAGATTTTCTTATCCCAGATTTAATGCCAAAACAGCAATATACTTAGGTGTAGACCATCATTCCTGATCCAGTGACCATGAAACAGCTCTGAACATACAAGTCCACAAGCAGCCTTGGACTTTTTAGTGCTAGAACTTGTAAAAAGCAAGGAAAACCAGAGTAGTCAAAAAAAACCAGGTAACAAATACTTGAGGAAAAAAATTAAGACTTTTTTTAAAAAGGGCTTTATCTTAAAGAGAGTTCAGTGATAACAGGAGAGCACTGAAACAAAAGAGCCTTACATACCTTCATTCCTGCTGATCTCTATGTCAGCAAAGAGTCCAATTTTGATGACTTGCCATAAAAGACCCAGAACCAGGTAAGGTTTCCCTTCTTTTAAGTCTTCAGCTCCAATGTTAACAACATGGCACCCAATGGCTGAAGCAGAGTTCAGTGCCAAGTTCAGATTTTCCTAGGGAAAGAAGAGACATTTCAAATGATGCAGTAACTGGAGAACTGAAGATACAGGAAGGGAGCACAGCCAAAACTGGTGCAATCTGTGGGCAGCGTCACTGTGAATGCATTTATGTACACAGAACCATGTCTTTCCTGATGCAGTGCTTCAGGTGGAGACTCACCAGAGCAGAGGGACAGAATCATCTCCCCTGACCTGCTGGCAACACTTCTGCAGCCGAGAATACATGTCTGACCATAGGGAGCAGGGGAACGCAGAACTTCCTGGCGATAAAAGGTAAGTTCTGGATCCCAACACAAAGACAGAAAGAGCTCCTCTTTAGCAAAGGTGAAAGAGACCATGTCACAAGGCATTGGTATTCAGAGCATATGGTTGCATTCACAGAGATGTCCTGGATCAATCCTAGTTACCAAAGTCAGGCTCTCCCCATAGCTAATGCCCAAGTAGAGACCTATCTACAGCATGGCCCAGGCTCTCCTCTGCTCAGTCTTACACACATGGAGGAAGGAGGAAGCTAAAACCAAACCAACTAGCAGATGTGCCAGGTCCAACTCTCCCTAAGCACTATGCAATAGCCCTGACACCTAAGATACAAGTAAGTTGCTAGCTGGCAATGTTTACAAAAAGCACACTGGCACAGGAATCACTATGAATAAACCTGTTCAGTTTTCACCCTCACAGTTCAGCCAATGTAAAACCTGGATATTTTCTTTTTAAACTTTGGAGTATGAACTCCTGGTTTGGGAGTATTCAGTGGAATCAGAGGGATTCAGTGATTCCCAGTGAGGGGCAGAAAACAAGTGATATTTCAGGAATATTATGTTCCCTTGCCACTTCCTGTCCATTTGAATAAAAGAAATAAAAAAATATGATCCACAGGTCTACACTATTCAAAAAGGTGGCTTGGTAAACAGAGGCCAAGTAAAGGAGGCAAAGAAGCCTGGAAAATATAATTTATCATGAAGATTTGCAATTTTTCATGTGAATTTCAGCACTGCTGGCATGACAGAGAGATCTGATTAGATACAAAATGCAAGGAGAGACATAATGTAAATTCTCATAAGCTAGAAAAATTGGACCATTTCAAATTAATTACCTTTTCTCCACCAGACAGCTGTAAAAGGGTTAAGTTAAAGTGGAAGCTATATTGATCAAATCATGTCTATATGTGACAGGGATTGATCTGAGCTGCATCATTAAGCTATGCTGCTGACCAAAACAATTACAACTGAAAAATGTGGTATACAGCATAAAAATCCAATTTAATGGCTTCTGAGCTTAGTTGAGTCTGGCTAATGTTCCATCAAATCAGAGCAGCTGAAGACTAAACTGGGTTAAGTTTGTATCTATTTATACTCCATACCCAGATACATAGATGTTGTTCATATAAGAATCTCTGTACATTGCTGTGTGAGAAACACAATAAACTTTAAATAGGTGAAAATTAGCACTGTTTTGGTCCAATTTTAAAATCATATACATGTGTGCATAATAAAGAAGTGATTCAGTACTCAAAGTAAAATAGTACAGCTTGTAAAAGGCAGACAAAGGCTATAATCCCACTTTAGGCATGTTGCACACCATGGTACTTCCAGGATCATAGTTAATACTTTGGTGAGGACATCAGACTGCAACACAGCAGTTGTGAGGTCGAGTCCATCGCCATGCCTTAGATATGGGTTTCAGCCTTTTGAGAACTACTCCAGGTGGTCACTATACTATCTAGTTGCTCTTGCAAGACATCTAGCAAAAAAGTATTTAAAGCTTTGATCTGGTAAACATTATACCTTGCTTTTACTTAGTCAGCTTGCTTATATGTTTGGAAGGAAAAATAAATGTAAGGTTTTATGGTTTTATGACATGGACCTGAGCGCCTTACTTTGCCACCAAAACTTTGTCTGATTGTGTTGGGCAGAAGAGCCATGGTATATCCAGTCTTTGCTCTAAGTGATTATTTGAAAGCATCCTAAGGGGACAAGCAAAGAATCTTCTTGTATTTTAGTACCTGTATCGTGAAGGGTGTGAGTTTCTTTTTGTTGATTGTTCTCTCATCAATGGTATCTGGCACCGAAAAGTTGATCATCTTACTAGAAATAAAAGAAAAAAACCACAAGAAATACACTAGCAGCTATATGTGCACAAAATACAGGTATAGCTCTTGTCACTATATTTTAGGACAAGCCTGAGAGCTGGAGAGTTACTTAAATAGAGATAGTCATCCTTTATTTCTACATATACACACAGAGGCACACACTCAATACTTGAGCAATTTTTTGGGTCACATACAGATTGTACTACAGGTGTGAGGCCAAGAATGCCACAAGGAGAAATCATGTGAAAAGTTTATTGTGCAGAAAATGACTGTGAAAGCACTCACTATTTTGTGCTTCTTTGTGTGAAACCCCAAAAGTCCTTGGGCAAAAATAAAACCAAGTAGCTCCTCAAATTTCACTGACTTCATCTAATTGTAATGGTCTAGAGGCAATAAAAAATTCTCATTAAACACGAAAGATGCTTTACATTTTTTAAGATAAAAAAAGCAAAAACCCCTAGTATTAAGGCCCTGAGTCTGCTAAGGTTCATGAGCTTAATGTAAATTCGGAAGCTTCTGCTTAAGCAGAGATGTGAGTTTTTGCAGACTCACAGTTCCCATTTGTGAAAAAGATAGGTATTATTTACCAAAGTACTATGCCATCACCGACTGCCTGGAAGAGGTCATCTGTTTCTGGATTCATTGGAACCACGTGCTTACAGTCAGGGTCCTTCTCAAGGGCTTTGTTAATCCAGTTGACAAAGGCATATTTCTCTTCCTCTGTGGACACAACATCCAATCCATCAGTTTGCTGTGCAGTACATCTACCATCATTTTACTTACAAAGGCAGAACTCCTGAGGGACATCTCTCCCACCAGTGTGACTGATCAACAAAACCCTACATGGAATAAGGCTCTGAGGAGACAAGCAAATGAGCTGAAGACATCAATGGGCCTGAGCTGCTTAATACTCCTTCAATACTCCTTCCACCTCCCTGGGGTTGCCTGCTGTCACGAGGGCAGGCATATTATAGAGACTGGTAATGAAGTTCAACTATATGGTGCAGATGCTAAGCTCTGCCAAGAGTAATTTGTATTTGCACCAGAATTTGAATGCATTTTTGTACCACTCTGCTAAACAGAAATCCCACATAGCTTCAAATAAATCCAAATAAGTCAATTCTGTATTGTACATTACACTCTCTTCATGTGGAATATCTAGATTGGCCAGGACTGAACTCTGACAAGGAGCATTCGGAGGGTAATGGGCATATGTTGCCTGTAGTTCAGCAGGGCTGCAGCATAGCTATCCTGCACCACCAGCAGCTCACACTGCCCCAATAGCAGCTCACACTGTCCCAGTAGCTCAGAGAAGGCACCATTTGTACTCAGGTGAGTGGAAACATCATTGGAAGCATTCTCTGTTCTCCCTACCCTGGAGAGAGTCAGTCTCCCCCTCTTGCCACTGGAGCAGGCAGCCAAGGGTGAGACCTCCTGCCTGTGGAGCTGCTTCAGTGTGGGCTGTGCCCAGGAGGCAACAGAAGCAACCATGGCTGCCCTGAACTCTCAGCTTGGAGAAACAGGCTGGAAGAAGAAACCTGATGGAGTTGTGCCCTCTATAGAAAAACAAAACAAACAGGAACTATCTGCGTTTACAGAATGACTGCCGGACTACTGGTAAAATGTACGAGGAAATGGATTGGAAGCAGCAGAGAACCTGTGCCTTGCCTCAGCTGCAGCCCTGCCAAGAGGCTGTTCTCCAGCAGGACTGCACTGCATTTAAGGAAGATAAGCGGGCTGGAGCTTCCTCCCATAGCCACAGCTCTGACCACCCCAGTAAACTGGCTCAAACGGCTTATTACAAAGACCCTGCTCTGGTGCTTTGTCACCTTCACAGCTCCTTGCCATGCACTAACCTCAGCTGAACTGCCCCCAAAGCTCACCGAGGCCAGAGCACACGGGCTTGCACCGAGAGGAGGTGCACATAATTTCTGAGGGCTCACCTGATCCTAGGAATACAGGACAGCTGTACCTACCTGAGTAAGAGTGCTGTGTGCCAGCACTGGACTGCTCAGATGTCCCTCCAATGGCACAGATCCCCTCCTTTTTGTTGATTTGTTTTCGGAATGACTTAGCAACATCATCACTCTTCAGGTTTTGGAAAATCTTTTAAGCAAGAGAAGACAATTTTTAAATTTTGGAGAATTACGCCAAGCTAAAACAGTGAGCTCTTGGGTAAGGAGACACATTCTCTCTGCTTCATAAATAGCGAAGGACAGCTTGAGTATCTTTCAGTGGGTTTCTGTGTACAATCTGTTTATCTGCCATGGTACAACAGGATTATACACAGCTTTTATGCTTTCAAAGCAGTGAACAGAGATCAGTTAGTAAGAGAAATGTTGCTTTGGAGAGAGCAGTTTGGGTTTGAAGAAAGGGCAAGTAAAAACCTGCTTCTCCATCCCACAGGAAATTCCACTATTTCAGCATTTGGTTTTGACCCAGTTCAGACAAGAAAAAGCTTTTTAATTAAAAAAAAGCCTCATAAAGTTTTCAGTTTCAATCTGCTAAAACTTTTTCGAATCATCTAGCCAGAACATAAACTTCTTTGCAACTTAGAACTGAAAAGCTTTGTCTTGCTGCATGAACCAAACTGAAACGTACTAAGTCTATGTAATAAGCAGCTGCATTCATATAACATGTTCCAGTTAATTACAGGATTTCTAGTTTGGTTGCCTTCTGCTTTCAACTTTTCCAGTGAGGAGACTCCTTGGATTAACAAGGTGCCCATGAGACCCCATGCTTGTTCCTCTGCTGTGCCCTAGGGACCACCTTGAGTTGCCCACCTGGCAACTTACTGAAATAGATAACATCTTACTTACTGAAATAAATTCATCAAAACTGATCCTGCCATTCCCTGTGGTTGTCAGATTCTGAATGAGTTCTCTGGCTTTATATCCTGGGAGAGGGAGGTTGGCTGCCTTCAACACTTCAGTTAAATCACTGGCATTGATGAAGCCATTCCCACTGATATCTGCAAAGATGAAAGAAAACCTTCACATCCTATATCAGACCAATGAAATTTTCTGCACATAAAGGCTGTTGTTTTTATTTTATGCAAGGAAAGGTACATGACATATAAAGACTTGTTATCTAGAAATCTGGTATTTTTAATTGCTGTGCTGTCATTCACACCCCAGAAAAAATTACAACACCTTTTAACAAAAAAAACCTCCTACTGATGAATTAATATTTTTAGACATATAGTAATATCTTAACAAAGCTAGGTTTAAATGGATATAGCTGCCTTTCCAAGATTTAGATACAGACAAATGTGATTTATAGAGGAAGCATGCTGTCTTCAGAACAGCTAAAGAAAATGAAGTTGATACAATATACATGCACATTTATTCATAGATATAACTTGTGATTCCTGTTTTCTGCATGTAATATCATCAGAAATAATGAACCGAGAGGCTTGGAACTGCATATGGTCATCCTCAAAATAAAAACTTGGGTGTTTCTCTGTGATGATGCTAATATGAATAGTCATGCTGAGCTTCCTGCAGGTTACAGGTTATATAGTCCTTTCTTCTTCACCAGTTTGTGAAAACCTCCACAGGGAAAAAAGCAAACTGAGTTTATCACATGCAGAGTTTCTTTTAAAACACTATGGTTATGTATATATAGTTACATATGGTTATTTATATATGGCTTTTATATATCTGTGGATTGCTTTTTTTGCAGGCTCTTTTTCCCTAGTCCAGAAGCTGAGGTGGTTTTAAGAAGTGTGTGCTCATTTCCTGCATACTAAGTTGCAAATTGAATCAAAAAGGCATGCTGCAAACAGGCACTCAGCGCTCAGCCTCAGTAGCACGGATTTACACAGATTGCAAAGAATATCCTATCCATTTCTAAAATCATACAACAAAAGGATCTGGACTTGGAAAGGGAAATGTCTAGGGGAGGAATGACAGCTTCCTTCTAGCATTTAGGTGAGCAACCTGAGCAGCCTGTCTAATGGAAGGTGTCCCTGCACATGCGGGAGGGTTGGAACTAGATGATCTTTAAGTTCCATTCCAATGCAAACCATGGTAGTATTCTGATTTGTCTTTGTCAGTGCATTGGGTGTGTGGGACACTCACAGACTGGATTTTTGAGACTGCCAGCCTAGACTTCTGCTCAAAAATCAAACAACCACCACGTGACAACTGATTAATGCATAATCCAGCCAGGCTGATAGATCTGCTAATAAAAGTTAAGTGAGTTGTGAGAAGCACAAGGACCTTTTCTTACAATTTGGGTAGATAGTGATGGGTCTGTGTGACTTTAAAGGAGAAAAATCAGATGAAACCTGTAAAGGTTTGGGAAGGAATCACATAGTAAAAATATACAGGGCTTGAAAGGTCATTGTAAAGAGATTACAAATTTTTTAGCCATTTGCACATTTGTTCACTCCATACTCTTCCTCCCCATAGTACTACTCATTTTACATTGAAATAAAACCTTTTTGCCTTCCAAATAATTTGTCAGGAATAAACAATATTCTCAGCAAAACATTTGAGAATATTTCTAACATGGTTTTCTGTACAGCCTTTTAGTTTTTTTCATAAGCCCTGCTGGAGTCTCAACATGCCCCTCTGGTAAGAGGTCACTGCTCTGCAGTGTGCTGATGTGGTTTCAGCCGGGACGCCTGCGCTGGCAGGAAAAGGACTTGTGGTTGCTGTGACACAGCAGAGCAGCACTGGAGCAAACTCCACTTCTTCACGGCTGGTCAGGCAGTATAAGACAGAAGAGCTTGCTATGGCTTCACACTGCAGCAGAGTCTTTCCTGTTCACTGTACTCACCAACTTTGCTGAAAGCCTCCTGTAGCTCTGCCACCTCCTCCTCCGAGAAGTGCGCTGTCGACGCCATCTCTTACTTCTCTGAGTGGCAGGTCTGCAGGAAGAAAATACTTGGTTTCGTTTCATGCTTTTTGGGGTTGCAATTGTGATGAAAAAGAGAGGGTTTTTACTTGGATTTTCAAAGTCCCAGAGCAGCTCCCCATAGCTGAAAACCCAGGTGATCTCTGTATCCTGAAAACAAGTGAAGGGGTAAAGTCCTGTGTACTTGAGATACAAATTCATGTCCCTCTTGTTTTGCCAGGCCCTGCTCAAAATCCCAACAGTTTTATTTATACTAATTTAATTGAATTTAAATTCTATCTCTGAAAACTTTGGTTTCTCATGAAAAAAGCAGACCAAATTGTGCTGGGTTTTTTTATTCCCCCTTGGAAACACAATTAACGACACATTTCTTCAATAAGTTGGCAGAGAAGCAGCAGCTCTGTGTGCATCCCAGGGCTCTGGGCTGGAGCCAGAGGGAGCCCGATCCCCAGGGGATATTTGCACCAGTTTCCTTTGGGTACCTAATGAAAAGGCTGGTCACCCTTACAAGGTGGAGGGAGAGAAGCTCCTTCACAAGGTGTTCCCAGAAGTCAGCTATTTCTCTTCCTGGATATATGGAGTGTTTAAGGACTTTCCTCCCAAGGTATCTGAGTTAATGCCTGAGGTTCGAGGGCTTTAGAAATGTGTGGCTGGGAGGAATTTTCCTGCCTTTCCTGTTATCAAAGATATAAAGCAGAAGAAAAGATTAGACTTTCACTTTCTAACCACCTTTCTAAATAATCAGAATGAGAAAGTTTATTTCCTTTTATCACATCATTAAATACACTGCCAAAAGATGCACATTATACGGCTCTGCTTTTTCATGCACCTACTGTCCCTTATCTATTCATGAGGAAACTGTTCAGGAGACAGACTATCTATTATTCTATATTTGTGAGAATGACTGTAGTGTCCTATGTCTCTTTAAGTATTAATTAACCAAGCAACTATTTAAAAAGAATAGAATGGAAACTTGAGTTGATCCTGGGAAGTGGTTGCTGTAGCTACAGTGTCAAAATGAGAGCAAAATAAATCAGAAATACCCCATTCCCAGACTAAAATTAATATTGCATAATTTAAAAAAATTACAGATTTGCTATAGCCCTCTGTAAGAACACAAGAGTTAGATACAGCCAATCCAGGCTTCAGATTCAATCCTCTCTTCAACTTGTGCACTGATTCCTTGTATTTGTGAAAACAACTATGGACATAGCTTTGAAATAGCCCAAAGACAATCTCATGTGGTTACCTTTGTGTCTGCTGTATCCCTGTAGCATCACGCTCCTTTTTCTGCCTACTGACTGTGATTTTAGGAAGAAGACAGCAGTGAAAAACCTGCTTGTTTACTCCAACCTTCATAAGTAGAGAAAGGCAGCAGAATCCACAATACCTACACTCTTGTGGCATAAGAGCCCACTTGCAGTTTTCAGTGCAATGGAGCTGGTGATTGTTATTGAAGTACTAATATAATATTAAAAGTGGTTTTAATCACCATACTTTCAAGGACTACCTTTAAAAATCCCTGTGATACACTAGCAATGTGGGTTATGTATACTAGGGTAGGGTAAAACAGATCCATAGACTTCTCCCATCTTCCTGGTATCTTTCCTGCCTCTTTTTCTGTTTCTGTTGCCTGTTGAGTGTTCTTGCAAATTAACTAAAATGCACTTGGACACACAAAAATCTTACACTATCAGCAGGAAAATCCATATTCCACTGCAAGATCATCCTTTCTAGTCCAGTGCCTTGATTAAGCAATATAATTTGCAACACAACTTTTAACAGCTGTTAACAACTTTTTAACAACTGTTCTAGGCTTAACGGGTAAGAAACACCACAGGTTGTTGCCTATAACATTACTTTTGCAAAATAACCTTGAGGAAAAATTATCCCCAACATCAACTGGATTGTTCTTAATTGCATAAGAAGTTGTGGCCTTTGATAAGTAGACAAGTGACGTGTTAAATACAGAAAATCCTGTTAATAGTACATATGTTTGCATGTGTGAGCATTTATACTAATAACACATAATAGGATGCAGGGCTTTGCTGTAATGACCTCTTTTGACATCTTTTTTTAGGTCAGTATTAGCCACTCTGTTGTAAAGTTAACTATGCTTGACAATCGGATCCATCTCTGCACTGAGAGCGAGAACTGGTCCTCCATCACCTGAGGAGTGAAAGACCATCACCATCTGCTCCAACACACACCTGAGTTTCTTCGACATTTTCACCCCCACAGTATCTCTTGATTTCAGCCTGGCAGGTCCAGCATCTAATATCCCTGGGTATTGCTGACTAATACCCTACTCTATTCATGGGGGTGAGACTCAGACAGGCACCCTCTGCCAGCCAGCCCCGTGCTGCCACCTGCACAGATATTTTGGCAGGTCAGGTGCCTCATAACCCATCATCTCTCTGAGGGTTTGACACTGGTGCTCATCGCAGTACGTAAACCCCACACCAACAACAACAACAAAAAAATCCATACCATGTAATGCCATGTAAAATCCATACCAACAAAAAAAATCCCTTTATAGCCACCACCTCTACACAGTTTCAGGGTTACCTCTAATGCTGTTTTCAGCAAAGAACTGCAATAAAGGCAGGGAAAGAGTTCAATGTCTTCATTGCAGGTCTAGCCTCACCTGCAGCTAGAAGGCCTCTGCCAACCCCCTTGGCAAGTGTGTGAAAGCCCTTAAACTTGCAGTCAATTAATCTAACCAGATTTTTTAGATTAAAGGATTCAGAGTTATTTCCAATTAAAAATCACTGTGACTTTTTAAATTGTTCAAGTAGTAAAAAAACCCCCATGAGTAAATCAAGGGAGAAAAAGTCCAAAGCTTAGCAACCCATGGCAAAAAGCAGAAAACCCATTTTCAAAGAGCTACTTTTCAGTACATAAAATGCTTATTTTGCTTAGATCATTAAATGAGGATAAACACACAGAAATGTAAAATGCTTCTGGATAATGGTGGGAGAGGTCAGGCTCAATATTTTCCTTTTGATTTTATCAGCCAAGAGCAGAGCCATTTGGTTCTAGGAATCAATCATTTTCAGCACTTCATCACAGTCAATGCAAACTGAAAATACTTTGGACACCCCATCAAGAGGGCAACCAACAATCCTGGGTGAATAGTCCAATTACTGACAGCCAACAAGGCATTGCAAGCACACTGCTCTGTTCCATAATTTGCATAATCAGTATGATGACAGATGCCGGGAAAAAAAATGCAGAGAATGATTAAGAGCAAAGAAGAATATGTGGAGAAGATGAGCAATATAAGCAAGTTGAAAGAGCTACTTTGAAGGGAGTAGTTGCGAAGGAGCTGAGGGAGGAGCAAAGGGAAAATCAGCTGGTGAGAACCAGGCAATGGCTCTGAGCACAGGGATGTCTGTCAAGAAGCAAAGAGAAAAGCTGGGCAAGGGAGAGGCATGGCAACATAGAGGGGAGTTTAATAAGGACTGAATGCAAACAGCTTAGCTATCAGCACAAGTGAGACATTGAAGATCAGCAGCAGCTTGGAGGAAGGATCTTGAACTTGGTGTGATGGAACATCAGTGAAAGAACTGAAGTTCCTTAGAACAAAGTGAAAGTCAGTACCTGCTTGGATGCTGAGACAGGATGCTGAGGAGGGGACAACAGCTCCGTGGGTCAGAGCAAAAAAGGCAGTAGAACTGCCAGCAAAAAAGAAATGGAAGGTAATAAAGATTCAGAAGGAACCTCTCACTCTCTGAGACAGTCTGAGACTCAGATGGATTCAGGACATCCAGATTACACATTGCCTGGAAGAGACATTGCACTCTTGTTTGCCAAACAGCATTAACCTGCTATTGCAAAAGTGAAAGATAAAGTTGTGCAAATACAGTCTTTCCTCCTCAGGAGACTGTTGAGTTATAAATTAATGTAAAAAAAGGGGAAATTATCTCACCTACGCTGCTCAGAATTGTAACAAACTGATAGCAAAAGAGCCCCTAACAAAGTACTCCCTTCCCTGCCATCATTTTCAAACCAATAGTTACAGCCATGCCATAAAAGCCTCCTTTTATTTGACCTTATCCTTAAAAGAACCTATGATCACACTGATGTTTTAAGAGATCTAATAACAAACTATTTTCAGACTGGACTATAAAGGGAGAACTAAAATAATCTTAATACTTGAATGTTATTGCTAAATTGAAACACACTGATATTGATGTTCTTTCATTTCTTTTCGATTTTGAAGCCATAGTCTGAGCAGCTGCCTGGTTATGCATTGCTTGGCAAAGTGTGCACCGACCATGCAATATAAATAGTAAATGACAAAGCCATTAAAACCTCAAGGTTTCCAAAAGTTGTATTAAGTTGTTACCTTGTTCCATATTTTCCTCCACTTCTCAGGTGTTTAAGCTTTATTGCAAGCAAGGGAATGAAAACCTTGAAATTGTGAAGCAGCACTTTACAGCTAGACATAAAGTTGCACCTTTTCCCAAAGCAAAAAAGCAAATTCGTGGGTACATTTCACAAACATATTTGGTCAGGAACAACTTAACTGTGAATTTGGTGCCAAGAAAGTGAAAAAAAACTACCAATATTTATTAATTTTATACCACCAGGGTTTTACTTTCTTAATGCATTCTAACTTTCTTAATTATTTGACAAACTCTCTAGCTGCTGGAGAGTGACACGACATGTGTTCCCTGTCATGTATGAATTTCCCTATTGCTCTTGCTATCTTCTCTTTGAACTTGTTTATTCCTTTCTGGAAGTGATGAAATAAGAGGCACTTGCTGTTGCAAAACACAGCTGTTAGAGCTGCATGGGGCAGTGTAAGACTGTCCCTCTCCTCACACAAAACTCTGTCTTTTACTTTACTGGAGCTCAGTGCTCTGCTTCCTTTTCTCTTTCTTATCTCATCCACCAATCTGATTTCCAATGTCCAGCTTTCTCTAATGGTTGGGCAATGCTTTCCCAGCTCTTTTCTTCACTAGACTTGCCCTTCTAGGTGATATCGAAGAGGCACCCCCAGCAATCCTCCCCAGTGCATAGCCTGCCCTGGATCATCCCACCAGCAGGCAGGATTAAGGGCCTCATAATTGTGCAGAAATTCTTGTGATAGAGTTGAAGCATCTTGCAGTCAGAAAAATACAAGGGAAAAAGGAGTATCTTGTGGATATTCAATCTTTGTCCTATATTTATTGCACCTTTGTGTCCTCGCCCATTCCTGGTCACTCATCAGAATATCCGGGATAGGATATTCCTCCCCAGAAATATTTCCCTCTACCTTTCCCTCATAAGGAACCACACTTACGTCCATATATCCATATCCATTTCTGTTCAAGTACAGTGTCCCAGCTGATTTTCTACAGTGTGGAAGGGATGAGGAGGAGACAAGAAAAGATGATTTTTGAGTTAGGCTCTGATATTTTCCTTCTGGAGAGAAGTTTTTGCCATTTTTGTTGTCACATAATGGTGAGAAAAAGAGAAATTATTTAGTGGATCTCATGTTGAAAGAAGAATCAATGCTACAACCACAGCACTGTAGCCTAGAAGTTCCTCAATTTTAAAGTTTCATCTTGTGCTCATCACCAAAAATCTTCAAAAAAATGTAGCAGGCAAAGTCATCTTGTAGGCACTCAGCCAAACATCTTATTTTGATTAATACAGAATAGTTTATCTCCCAATTAAACTTCACAATCTCAGCAGATTTTCTATAATCATGCTTGTCTCTCCTATATTTATTATTATCTGTTGGTTTTCTCACAGTTCTGCTCAAAATATGTGCTTACATCCCTGCATTAGCAGGGTGATCTGTAGAGTACCCACAGCACCACAGCACAGTAGCCTTCATGCTAAATTCCTCCAGCCTTACAGCCAGTTTGGAGCTGCCAGTCATCATTTGGAGCAATAGTTCTGGAATATCCAACCATGTTAGACAAATGAACAGTCCCATCCATGTCCTTCATTCTTGTTTGGTGCCACAGCTTCCAGTCAGACTGAGTGGACATTTTTTTGTGATAGCTTTTTCTCTGCGAATGATGTAAGACAAAAACTAGAATCCATATATTAGTCTCCAGCTAATCAGCTACGCACCATGGCTGACAGTATCAGCAAACATCATCAGATTTTGAACTACAGAACAATTAGACACATTTCTTAACAACAAATTTGAAAATCATTTGAGAAGCACAAACTGCAACATCTTCAAACACATGATGTTGTTCATGAAAAAAGTTAATTTTTCAAGCTGTGCCCTTAGGGGTATGGCACTTTCCCTACTTAAATGGCTATAGATGAACAAGAGTATTTCTTAAATTTTCCCAAAGATGCTCAGCTCATCTTTAAATTCTAAAGTAGACAGAAACATACTTGACTCTATCAGCAGTGTGTAACTTGGATCACAGTACCTTCAGTGTGGGTGGGATCTTGGTGTTTGAATCAGTATACAAAACACAGAGAGGAATCTTTCTGAAGTTATGGCAAATACTTCCTCCCTGGTACATTATAAAGATTAATAGTTTAGTCCACAATAAATCACAATCTTTGCCTCAAAGGCTTTTTAAAAGATTGGTGCCTGCAACAGCAAAACTCACCATGTATGCAGGCACTGGAATTATTAAGCTGTTGTACTTCACCCATTTTATTTCATATGCAATATGAAAAAACACAGAGAAAAGACATTTATCACTGTTCAGAAAGCAGCGTGGTGATGTCCATGAGTTATTTTCTTAATGTTCTGTTTTATAAAGGACCTTATTTGTCAATGTGATTTCTGAGTCTTAAATCAAATACCAGTTAATGGGGCTTAGGAAGGGAAAGTCCACAGAGTTTGGAGAGAGATGGAGGTCTCTTTCCATTATATCACTCAGTGGCAGGGAGGGAGTGGCAAGGAAATTAAGATATTGAGAAAGCAGAACTGTGAACCTATAAATACTCTGCTTCTGTGTCTTTTACCTGTCATATACATCCTACTAGGAAGACAGCATATATATGTATATTACTATTCTACAGAGTCTGTTTTCATAAATAAAACAAAAATTGAGCCAGTAGACTACAATTTCTGTTGGGTCACTTATCTTTCCTATCCCTTTACCAACATACACTAGCTAGCTTTAAAGTCAAAACATTTTTCCACAGATAAAGGAACATTTTGATTTTCAAATGCTGTCCAGTGATTTTTACTAATTTTTTTTTTAGTCCAAAGCTGGTTTTCAAACCAAGACAAATTGACAAACAGCTTCAGTCATTCAGCAGATGTCCCACTCAGCATGGAAAGCCCTGCCCCACCCAGTTCCATCTTCACTAACTTGGGAGGAGAGCATCTCCAGGGGCTGCTTTGTATATGGGTATGAGGAGCTATCTTGTCTCTGCCTGATCCTGACTGGGGTGACAGATGGGCACAAAACCCTGGACAGACAGACAAAATCTTCTCTTCCTATTCCTGTGTACTGCAGCCTGACAGGAGGACATCAGGTCACAAAGTGCTGACGCAGTCCGCAATGTCCTGGGGAAGTCTGGTAACTGATGCAAGAAAAGGAGAAGATGACCTCTGTTTCCAGCTCATTGCAGGAAAACAGTTCCTCTCTACATGGAAAATATTAAAAACGTGTTCCAACTGTAAAAAAGAGATTTTTAGATACAGACATATATTTGCATTTGACTGATTGCACATGCATTTGGAAATCTGCTTCTCTCGCTCCCATACCAGGAGTTGTATTCTGTCATCAGTTTTGCAGGACTCCTCACTGATTTCAGCAGTGACCAGGGCTTTCCAGCCATCAAACCAGACCAGAAAAAGGAGAATACATCCAAATATAGACCTCCTTACCAGCTGTCCTGCTGCTTGGGCCCCTGTCCTGCAATGGTGCCATGCAGGGAGTTGCAGTGTCTCTGAGTGTGCAATAGGAAGCCAAAGCAGGACCTGGAGCATCCAGAGGCACAGTCCTGCTGCTCCCCCTTCCTCCAAAGAATGATTTGGCTTCATGTCATGGTCTCTGAGCCCTGCCACTGGGCATCCCTCTCATGCCTCTCACATGCCACTCTCTTTCCTGTGGGTGATGCCTCCATGTCTGGGACACCCCACTTGTCTCACACAGGGGCAGGGATTTATTTCCTGTCCTACAGCTTTCCCCTGTGATAACTGCAAAAATGCACAGACCAATCAATGTGGAGTTTGTACTCCATCCTGCAGCACCTAAATACTGGTTTATATTTTTTCTAAATTTTTTTTCATTTTCATAAATATTTTACATTTTATATCAGCATTTCACTGAAGTCTGCCATTTCGCATGAAAAGGCTAAGAGTATGAAAATCAGCAACATTTCTTAATGCACTGTACTCCCCTAATCTCCCCATGTCTCCTTCCTTCCCCTTTACTCAAGCTCTTTCTAAAATTCTTTCATACCATATAGTGCTGACTTTATGGTAGGTTTGCTGTCAGGATAACTCTGCTCCGTGCTATACAGCTGCATTTTGAACTACTCATGACTGAAATCGGAAGGGAAGAAAATAAAAAAAAATGGTAGCAAAATACAAGACAATGGAGAGTGTGGCAGGTTCTCTGAGCAGGGGAAGAGAAGCAATACACTTGATTTGTTTAGTATAATGAGTTTCATACAGATTTTCCAAAATTTTATAACCATAATAGCATTCAGTCCATACTGTTACTCAGTTTCAGTTGAGGAAGCAGATTCAAACACAGTAATGCATCCTTTTTTGACCAATAGAGTGAGGGCTGTCTTCAGCTTCTCAGCTAAGTAAATCTGGACCTCATGGTCAAGATTGAAGCAAAAACCCCTGTGCTCCTGCTACCAGCAAGCAGGCAGGTACTTCACAGTCCCTCCTGGCTCTAGCCCTCCTCTTCAGTGGAGTTTCCCACCATAGAGGGGGTTTCCACATCTCCTGTCACTGCTCCTGTCACACAGGAGAAAGGTGACACATGCTGGAGTTCCTCTACAGGAGAGATTTCACGGTGTGATTTGCTTTTATCAAGATGATCAAACAGCAATCTGATGAGCACCCAGCTGCATTTGCTGGAGATCATCTTTACTTGATATCTGTAGCAGAAAGAGATCAGTCGGCAAACCTTGTCCATGATTTTGGCTGTCATAACAAAGGCCTGAGGTTCCACTGGGTCAGCTGTACTCTGTTCAAACCAAGTCCATGTGCTGAGGAAACTACTATATGACAAAAACAGCAAAGCTACTGCTCTTACAGAGAAAAAAGTTTAGCCTAGAGACTGCTGCTTACCATAGTACCACCTAAAATACCTGTAGGCATTTGCAAATCACAATTCATCTACAGCCTGAGCTGAAATCCCAAAGAAGACAAGGGACAAGCCTGACTAGCTTTAACATTCAAGATTGTAAAAGGCAATATAACGTTAGGACCACCCAATATCACTATTTTTAAAGCAGAAGTCCCTACTACAATCAGCCTCCACAATGAATCAGTTTTATTTCTCCTCTGCAAAGTAAAATTACTTTAACAACAGCCTGATATAAATATCCTAACAGCCAGCAGATTACATTGTAACATCATGAGACAAAATACATTATCTGTATGGATCAGTGTTTTTCATCACTGGGATTAGAATTACCTACCCTCTGCAATCTAAGTAATGGCTTCTTACTTTATCATACACTGCCAAGCCAATGTCAACTCAAAGACTACTATTCTACTCAGCCAAAAATCACTTTGCCCAATTAAATCCATCAAACACTTTCCTGAAGGTCAGTAGAAATGCCATGCACAAGACTACTGGAAAATGCTTCACACTAATACAGAACCTGCACTGTTTTTTCATGGCAACCACAATTTCCTGTGCAGTTAAACTGCTGGTATGCTCAGCAAGGGCAGCTTGCCAAAAAAACAGCATATGCTGTGATCTTACCTCCTGGGCTAAGCAGTGGGTCCAAACTGCCAGAGCAACAAACAGCTCAACAGCTGCAAATCCAACAGAAAGGGAAGACCTTCTTACAAAACCAAACTTCTTGTATGGTTGAGGAACTGCAAAGTATGTTGAAATAGCTCACTGTGTGATCAGGAAGTTCTTGCTTTTCTGCAGAGCAACTAGTCAAGCCCAAGACTATGAGCCCAAGACTGAGTCTAGAGTGGGAAGTGACTGGTGACAAAACATCAGTGTCATAGATTTTGTCTTTATAAGGAAATCTAGCAGTCTCTAACCTCATTACTCCTACAATAGGTCCACTGGCGTGTACCACTTTCTCAGTTCTGGTCTCACTCACTAAGCACACGCATGTGTGCACACACACACAAAATGCCTCCTCTCTTTGCTGATAAAAGCTGCCATGTTTGAAATGTGTAACAGCAAGGTCTGCACTCCCACCTTAAGCTCAAGGCAGGGCTGGCTACAAAGTGAGGCTGGAACCCCTGGGGCACCATTGTCAGAGATGGAAACTCCTCGGCATCTCTGGGCAAACCCTGCAAAAGTTTGACTGTCCTCACTCTGAAAACTTTTTCCATGCATGTAGTTGGAATTTCCCTTGATGCAACTTGTGGCCTTTCATTCTCAGTGTGCACCACCAACAAAAGCCTGGCTTCATCTTCTCTATAAGCTCTGATCAGGTAGGTGTAGACACCAAGAAGATCCCTCTCAGCCCTCTCCTCTCCAGGCTGAACAAGTTGAACCCTCTCTGCCTCTTCTCTGATTTGTTGTGCTCCAGCCCAGGACCATCCTGCAGTTTCTCCAAGTCTCTATTGAACAGGGAAGCCTCAAAAAGACACAGCACTCCTCATGCCATCTCATGACTGATGCAGATTTCAAGGACAGGTTTCCCAGCTACACAGAGGGTCAAGCGTAAAGGCCCTTAATGGATGCAGATACAAACTGTCTTTCAGCCCTGATGATGTGACATTGCAAAAGCCTTAACAGAACTGAAAACACAACATCAAGAGAGGAAAGTTGTTCATCAATCTCACAG
Organism: Pithys albifrons albifrons; assembly: GCF_047495875.1. Lineage (NCBI taxonomy): Eukaryota > Metazoa > Chordata > Aves > Passeriformes > Thamnophilidae > Pithys > Pithys albifrons. The sequence continues at coordinate 58,130,952 of NC_092458.1, forward strand.
GGATTTTAAGAAATGCCGTGCCTTAGCAGCAAAATTCCTGCCACTTTCCACAGGCTTAAGAATGATCCTTCAGCTTTTTTAACAACTCTGTTCTGACTTTTACCTCAAAACAGGCAGCTGAAAAAATTACCAAACTGAATGGCTTTAATGAAAAAGTTGACATTCACAATTCCTCAGACCAGCTGGAACCATCAGCTAAATGCTAATGCAGAATTCTTCAGGAAAACCTTCTCATTAACAAATCTCCATAGTTTAGATCCACACTTGAAGCACACATACATTTGCTGTGTTCAGAAATACACTGAAACATGTTCCAGGCAATTTTGCTTACTTAGTTCTATTTAAAATACATACTTTGTGGTATTTAATTATTTGATAGACTGGGCTACAGCTTCTCTTCTTTGTTTTCTAGGATATTTTACACCAGCCTGATAGTTTGCCACAACTTTTTTCTTACAGACCTTTTCCAAATCCTAATTATTTCTGTTGATCTCCATGACACCCCATTAAATGCTGCAATACCTTTTCTGAGATACATAAGAGAGCACCAAAGGGATGTATGCCTTATATCTAACATCTTACTTTCACAGGAAAACTAGGGGTGGGTGTTTCTTTACCTGAGATGTTTGCTTAATGCTCTTAACATCCTTTCTTGAGCTCACAGTTTATGCAGAAGGTAAGTGAGCAACTCGGATTTTCCACCCTACCATATGGTATTTTTTATTCATATCACCTAGCTCAATACTATGTCATCAGCGCGCTGATTCATACCAGCTCATACCAATAGGCACCAGCTGTGTTAAAGAAGTGCCCAAATAAGCTTAGAAATACAAAGACAGCAGGAATGAGATTTTAAAGTATGATGGATTTATAAGGCTGATATAAACAAAAGATTTTTATGTATTTGCTATATGGATCAGGAATCTCTTTTTCTGCCTCATTTCAAGACCTACTGGAATGTCACTGAGTACATCTAATAATGCTGTCTCACCAAATATTATTAAACTTTAATAGACTTTAGAAACAGCTCCAGCTGAAGTCCTGTCATGACAACACACTGTTTAAACCCTGCATCATTCATCTTGAAGTTTGACATAAATAGCAATTTTATTGGACAGCACTGAAATACATTTAAGTGGTATGGCAAAATAGTTAACTCTTACCTGCACCTGGTTAACTTGTACCCATGTGATGGTTGTTTGTGGTATTGCTGACAATGTATGGTTCTGTGACAATGATCTCCAAAGTCATTTCTTAAACAGGGCAGGATACTGCAGGCTATCACTATAGCGTTGATGTCTTAGAATTGTGTTGAATTGTAACTCTTCAATATAAATAGCTAGTATTTTTCCATAAAGTATGCTTATGGAAACACCAGCTGGTGTTAGGACAGGATGTACTGAGAAACTGAGTTAAACATCTATTACTGTCCTGGATTAGAAAAACAGTAGACCTGACCTATAGCTTCAGTCTTAGGGCCGAAAATACCAATGCAGCTACTTTGAGATTTACTTGTATGAAATGTAAAAGAGTTAAAAGAGACATGTTCCTCCAGTTACAGAAAAAGACATTAGGAAACATCTAGGATGACTGTCTAAAAATTAAGTACCATAAATCAATATGCATTGTGTCAAATCACTTGCAAAGGGAGGAATAAAATTATAAACAGACCATGCCCCTGAGCCACTCCCAAACAGGTCAAAATCAATCCCTTCCCCTCTACTGTCACCACTAAAAACTTCAAAAACCTTGGCCCTTATGATCCCTGTGACTGAAGGACCTTTCTTTCCACGTACCTTTTGCAGCCCTGACACTCTCATCCTGCTCCCCATGTAATGCAGCCACGCTTCACTACAGGTCAGCCAGACCGTGTCACTGCAGGCTTCAAACCCTTCATGACTTTTCTCTTCCTCTGCCTCTGAGACAGCCCTGCAGCTTTGAGTGGCAGAGTGCTTTCAGTCCCATCTCCTCACCTGCCAACAGGCTCTCACCTTCCTCCCCTTCATCCTCCAGTGCCTAGGGGAGCCTTGGGAAACTTTGGGAAGGGTGGCAACTGCCCGAGTTCTCCTGTCATCAAACCTGGATATTTCTTAGCAACGTAAGTGACAACCCAAAAAGCATGCAGAGACTACTGATCCCACTTCCACCAATGAATGGGAAATACACATTAAGGATCCGGGGCATCTGCGTAAGGAGAGGTATAGCAGCTTCATCTTACTTGGTAGCATTGTGTTCAGGTAGGCTCAAGGGGGTTTGCAGAGATCCCCAACTGCAGAGGGAGTTTGGGTCTGCTGCAGGTAAGTAGTTTCTAGGGAAACAGATTCCTCTAGTGGCCTTTTCTGGCAGAACCACTTCTTGGATCTCACATTTTTAACTGTCCACTGCAACCTCCCAAGACCTTTGCCTTCCTGCAGGCTGCTTCTGCTTCAGGAAATGAGGTTCTCCAAAAGCCACTACTTTACAAAATCACATTCATATAATGCAACATCTTCCTTGCCACTGCTGATATAGTCACAGGTTGTAGACATGCCCTTAATCCAAGAACATACACAGCATGGGAAGAGCATAGTAGGAAGCAGAGTGGGGACTACATCACATATCTTCCAAGCTGATAATGGAAGCTTCTTGTGGACTTTGCAAAGTGTCTTGGTTTTAATGACAGCACAATTTAAAATGAACTCTTGGAGGGGAACATCGTGGTCCATGAAAAAACAGGGCAAATCAAAACTAATGGAAATGATTTAAAAGTGATCTAATTTAAACAAATAATATCTTGCTCTTATGTAAGTAGAGAGGACCTGATCTAAATCCCACTACAATTTGATACAATCTAAATTGCACCTTTATTTTGTGTGACCCTGTCCTTGTTTCTGTTAAAGACAGTGACACTTCCTGTAGCCACTAGTGATTTACGTACTGAAATGCCTCTGAATATGGACCCTGAAAACTCAAATGCTGTCAAAAGGTAAATGAGTCTTTGTGAAGCAGGAGTCATTACTCTCTGACGGCATGTGCTCAGGTAAAAGTTGGTAATGGGACCCACTGATGGATGGTCTATGTTAGCAATGTAGCCTGAAATACTACATGTGATCTCTGCAGGAGAGAGAATACTGAAGACTGCAGGCTTTGCAGAATGTGTGTGAAAGTAAGACCTTTTACACTTTCTTCCCACATTACATCTGCCAGAGAAAGCCTTGAGAATGCAAAGCAATGCTAGGTGATCCCATTGAAATTGTCACAACATGGACACTGGTGTCTGTTGGGGGTAGAATCATGATATCATGATATATATGCTGGTGCAATAAGAGCATCTCACTCTTTGTCTAAATCTGTTCACGCAGGAAGGAGTGGGGCAGACTTATCCCTGCCACGACTTTGCCTCCAGCTGGAGTCTGCCATTCTACCCTCCCTCCTTGAGAAACTTGGTCTGTGATGACCATGCAACCACCACACTCTATGCCAGGATTCACCAACCTCCCTTGGCATTCTCAGTGGCATCCTGCAGAGCTGCTGCGTGCAGAGGAGGAGAGAGAAGGCAGGGTGGAGGGTGATGGCCTATGCCTGCACTGGTGTGAATGCAGGGAAACCTCTGCCACATAGCAAATAGGGTGGCCTCGAACGTGAAACAGCAACAAGACATTTGCACTTGGGCAGGGACAGATATCTAGGCTTGTATACTGGCACAGCTGGAGGTAGACGAATGTAGAAAGAAGTTATGTCATACTGAAAAGCATATTTTTGATGGGGTAACTCTGGGAAGCAGTAGCTCTCCAAACCTCATGCTCTCCCCTGGATCTGGGCACAGGAACAACCAGGAGGATAATGTCCTATTAAACCTAAGCTGAAAGACTGGTTCATGATTTTACATGCTCATGCAGCTTTCAGTTTCCACACCCTAAAACCTGAAACCTATCTTAGAGTCTTCTAAGGAAATATTTTTTTCAGTTTCACTACAACCTGTCTTATTTGGGAATCAAGGCGAGCAACTAAGATCAAATAAGGCGTGAGTAGACTGTTACCACAAAGCAAAGCAAAAGACCACTCCTAATCAGGGGATATAACCTGCAACCAGCCCAGAAAGATTCACACTCCCCAAAACCTGCATGCAGGGGGCTTTGAGAGAACAGTGCCACTGGAAGAGGAGGAGACAGGGCAATGATCAATTGCCACTCTTGGAGCAGGTTATTCCCTCAGCAAAAGTAGCCAAATATCCCTCTGAAACAAAAAGCAGCTCTAAGGCCATGGATGGACTTGGAGTTGTCAGAAGAAATTCCCCAAGTCATTTGTTTCAAAGAGATCTCCTTCACTCAAGTGGCTGAGTGGGTCTGTAAGTTTTCCTTATGGTTCAATCTCCAGCCCTCCCAGAGAGCTTAGCCTTAGTTAAAAGTCAGAAGGAACAAGATTAATTTCCTGCAAGCAGTCTGAACTTTGGAGAGGTATTTAAGCAAGTGAAAAATGAAATAACAGGGGAAAAAACCCCACCTGTAAAATGAAAGTAATGATAAATAAATAACAGGAAACTGTATACCCCACTTCAAATTTAATAGGCTACACCCAGCTATGAATTATTGATCAAAACCATCCATTTGCTGCAATGTGGAGTACTAGTGAAATATTAATAACAGTGCATGAGCTAATCTTAGATTTTACTTAGTGGGAGAGTGACAAGAAGAGGTTGGAGAATCCTTGCCACTGTTAACCCCCAGGTCTGGCTGCAGTGGAAGAAGCATGCATGCCTCTGTCTCTCCCACGAAAGCATGCAAATCCCACACCTCCAGCAGAGACTGGCAGTGACTCTCCCAGCTGATAAACCTGTTTCCAGATAGTTATGGGCCTAGAAGTGTCATTCACAGAGGCTGTTGCAACAACACTTGCTATACTGTTTTGTGAGGTTTCTGAACTCACATAAAACCAGAGTCTTGGTTAGACCCTGATTGAACCCAGTATGTGTTTCCTAGATGTCCTCATTTTCCTTCAGGAAATACTTCATCTTTGGGATGAGAGGAAAAGTATGAAAACATGACTTTGGTGGGGCCAGTGGCCAGAGGTGTACAGAAGAAAAACACATGGAGAAAGAGATAGGAAAAAATGTTCTTTTAAATTACTTATTATGTCAGTTATTTTCACAAAACTGAAAGGAAACAAAGTACTGATGTTTGAGAATCTGGATCTAGCAGAAGCTGTCTCATGGTTAACCAGCCTTTTCACACACTTTCAGCCTCAATCTCACTCAATTTTTGATGAGTGAACAGTAGGTGGCTTTGACATGGTAGGAAAACAGGCTCCTCCCAGGCCGCCTCCCTGAGGGCACAGGGTGACTGCCATAGCAAAGACTAAGCTCCTCTGCTGGGAGCCCAGGCACTGCCAGGCCACTGTCAGAATTTCAAGTTCCTGTCTTCTGCTGCAAACATGGCAGGAAAAAACCCCACTATTATAAATGAAACTGCTCTCCTGAACTACAGTCAGCTTTTTGCCAAGAAAAGAATAATTCCATTTCCTTTGGATCCAGATGGAAGTTTGCATGCAAACACCCATAGGACTGAAAAAAATGCTGTGTGCACATAGGCTCACTTGCATATATGCCTTCTTGAGTACTCTATCATTATGTTTTGATTTCATTTGTTTTTAAATGTTGGAAATTTTACATCCTAGGCTGTCTGCTCTACCTTTAACTTGGTTTTCTCCTTTTTTCCACTCATATTTTAAAAAATCTATTATCTTGTATCTGTTCCTCTTTCTTTCGCATGTTTCCTTTTGTTGTCTCATTCTCCCCTTGCACATTTTCAGTTTTATTTTTTCCCTTCTCCATCCAACTCTTGTCATTTCCTCACTCCCATACTCCTACCCTAGCAGTTTCTGCTTGCTTGCTCTCAAGCATTGAAGCCAGCACTCTTCATAATATTCCTAAGGTTATTCAGCTCAGAATCTCCACTTCTGTTTTGCAGCATCTTGTGTCCATTTCCAAGCCTGGTGGTCAATGGTCAATTTTGCACAGAAACTGCTACTCAGAAACCCTTACAAGTGGTTATTACTTCCCTCTCAGGAGAGGAAGTTTGCATCCCCCAGGAGGAACTTGCTGAGTTTCTACAGTACATCTGAAAAAACCAATATTTTCCCACACACACTGAGGGGGTTTTGTTTCCAGCCTTGTCACAGTTGTCTTTGCAGAGCCAATCCTGCTTCTGGAGCTGCATCTGGGACCTGTCACCTTCCTGCAGGTGAAGAATGAAAGCCAGCACTAGGTTGTCCATGCCCTGTGCTGGGTATCAGCCTTTGGCTCAGAAGGAACACGTCCTGCATCAACTGAAGCTGCAGGGAGACAAAAAAAACATTGCATGGGTTTTCTTTGGTGGAGGCATTGGTATGGAAATGAAACACAGGAAGGATCTCATTGCAGTTACCTGAAAGGATGTTATAGCCAGGTTAGGGTCAATCTCCTCTCACAAGTAACATGACAAAACAAAAGGAAATGGCCTCAGGTTGTGCCAAGGGAGGTTTAGATTGGATGTTAGGGAAAATTTCTTCCACCAAAGGGTTGTCAAACACTGGAAGAGGCTGCCCAGGGAAGTGGTTGAGACACCATCCCTGGAGTTATTTCAAAGAAGTGCAGATGTGCTTTGCAACATGGTTTAGTGCTAGTCTTGACAGTGCTTGGTGTACTGTTGGACTTAGAGTTATTTTAGGAGTCTTTTTCAACCTAAATGACTCTGTGATTCTATGATTCTGTGATCCGAACTCAGGCTTTTCTCAAAGGTCATGAATCCAACAAACCTGTTATATCTCTGTTCTGGAAAGGAATGCAAACAAATCTAGTCCCAGCATTATTTTTACATTATGATTAAGAAAAGCTCTGAGTCAGAGCTTGCATTTGGGATTAATCTCTTCCATGACACATATAAATTAACAAATATGAGAGGAAAAGGCTTGGGAATGGGGAGACATTTCTGCCCCTCTCTGCTGCTATCAATCACAAACACCGATTACAACTGGTCCCACCAAAACCCAGTTATCATTCCTTCATGTTTTCACTATCAGCATTGTTTATCTCAAGTAAGCAAAACCAAGCTTTTCCTTGCATTTTGGTTTGGGGTTTTTTTACATCTTGCTGGTCAAACACCTTCTTCTCCTACCGGCTAGCATTGATATCTCTCGAAAGCTCAGCTGAGATAAGGCTGAAAGAGATGTCAATACACCCTGCAAGGCAATTGAAGGGTATTCACCCAAAGGCGTATTCCTAATTCTCAAAGTGTCTATAAAGCAGTATCTGGGCTTTGACAGTAACGGTGGCCAAGACACACCTGAGCAAAAGTTTGAGGCAGCCTGAACAAGTTTTAGCAAACAACGTATTTAGCATCTGACTAAAATATAGTCAGGAAGACTGTCGACATTGGAATAGTAAAGCTAGAAATCCTACAGAAGTCATATGCTGTAAAAAACAAAAACAGACTTTAATTTTGCTCACTGCTACAAGTGGAAGACTTGAGAGAGCACAGAAAGATGGGAGATTGACCGCTCAAAAGTAAGTACCAATGGTGTGTATCAGGTGGCATGAGTTTGCTCACTCAGATGCTGCCTGTGTTGCTACGTATATGCATCATACAGGAGCTGCCTGCACTGCTAAGGGAGAGGCAGAGCACATCCACAGACAAGCAGAGGAATTTCTTGTTTCAGCATGCTCACTTATGTGCTCCATTTTCTGTGCTGTTGTGGTCAATGCACACTAAAAGCTAATAAGGCGAAGTCATAAGGTGTGCTTTCAAATGTCAGAAGACTCAAAAGAATGCCTAAATGACTGTTCTTGAAAACGAGAACAAAACATTACCTGGAGTGTTACCTAAAAGACAGATAAACTCAAAACAAACATTAATTGCTCTTTTGACAAAGCATTCAAGAGGCACAGAGGAAACTGAAATGTTAAACAATTCAGTAGCAAACAAAAACTCCACAACTGTATTATCTTGTATATGTGTGTTTGTCGGTGGTGTCACGAATTTATAAACCATAGCCTTCCAGGAGAAAAGCCCTGTGCTACCCAAGTGACACACACACTGGTCACTTTGCCCTTTGTGCTCTCACAAATCATGGAAAAAGAACAGTCTTCCTGAGGGCTGCCCAGAAATCTCCTGCATAAACAGTACAAGGAGCAATAGTGTTCAGCCCTATTCGGCCCTGCATCCCAGTAAATAAAAGCATAGACCAAGGCATATTTGCAGGTCACCCCCAAGTCAAAAGGCACTCACTGACTTGTAGGGAGCAAGTGCACACAACCCAGCATCTAAATCAAAACCGAAAAAAGGACAGTGTCACTAGCCCTGCTCCCAACTGGCTTTGCTGCCCAGTTCCCACACTCATTATACAGCTGAGCCAATGAGCAGTACGGCTTTGGAGATGATCTTGGGCAGATCCATTTAGTCCCTTCTTGGATATTTGTCAGTGCTTCATGCAAAGAATGGCAAACTCCATAAACTCTGAGCTCAGCTGTTCCCAAACAGCAGGGAATTAGACCCTGGAACACATTCAAGATGAAAGAAACCTCTGCAGATGATACCACTGGCTGGCCTATGTTGTGACATGCAAGCAGGCAACTGGTCTGTGTGAACAACTGAGGCACAGCCAGCAGCCCCACTGTCCCTCCCTCTGGCCAGGCAGATGAAGCCATGCCAAGGACAAGACACAAGCATGCAGGAAGCCTGGGGCTGAGACTGCCCCAGTGAGCTAGTCTGCCTGTCCTGTGGCAGCAGGAGGGAAGGGGGAAACCTGGTGCTCCATGAACAGGAGGAGGATGTAATCAGATCAGCTTCCCAAATAGCTGAGAGCCACTCATGAAAGCATATTCTCTGCTTTGGTCCCCTCTGCATACCCCATTCAGTTTAAATGAGGGTGCACAGAGGAGGGACAGGCATGAGGATTAACATCTGAGCAGTAGGATTTTTTTATGTCAGTATAAGATTATTTCCTCCCACAGCTCCAACACCGCACAGTGCCGGGGAATTTTGTATGCTCCACGGACATGAGGGCCGAGCTGAAGAGGCTGAGTTGTAAGTTCTTGTAGATCTCCACAGGCGGGAGTACCTACACATCCACCCTGGGGCTGCCAGTCCTGTTCTGCTGGGCAGGTTCTCACTCAAGTGCCTGGTAAGTGCTGCCATGGGCAACATCCTGCTCAAGGATGAAAACGGTCTCAGCCACTGTGAAGTGCCTGGCCAGAAACCATCCTCCCTGGCACCTCAAGTTTGCACAGAGGAATGTGTAATACAACTGAGAATTCCTTTTTCCAGAATGCTCAACTTTTTTCCCTAGGTCTCGCTTCTACAAAAGTTTCTGGACCCTCCAGGCACTGTGGTTCCAAGAATTGAAGAAAGACAAAGGAGAAGAAAGAAAGCTTCCCCAAAGGTCTTGCAGTCTTCCAGATGACAGAAAGGAGGTAAGAGAAACCAGAAATACCAGACAGATAGAAGGACAGTTTGCTCTACCACCATCATTCAGGTATCTGCAATGGATGAGGGAGAAGGAAGGAGCATCCTTGGTTTTTTTCAATCTCCTTTGCTAGCCAGGGCTGAAGGTCAGGCACACAGGAGAGGTGAAAGAAGACTGAGATAAAAGATTAGCAAAAACCATCATATAGCTCAAGGGAAGTAGTGGCAGGAGCAGTCTGCCTGCTGGCTAAACTCACTTTTGCTTATTTAATGCTCCTTCAGGTATTTCTGTGTCTCTTATGAGTTATGAGCTTCACAGGAGCAGCAATGAGTTTCTGATACAACAGAAACTCTAAAACATTTTCTAAGTATTACTGTGGAAAGTACCTGAGTTTCAGGTTTAACTAAATATGTTCTTCAGCTCTTCACAGAATTACATATTACATGGCTGAGTAGCGTGCAATGAAATATCCATTTTAGCTGTCAGAAACACCGGACAAACAATCTACAGCAGAGCCCGGCCAAGATCTCACACTGAAGAAAATCCCATCAAGTGGCCCAGTTCCCCTCCCTGTTATGCACATAAGCTGCTCCTGCAACTGCAACAGGAAGAGAAAGAAAATCTATGGGGTGTCTCTGATGGCCTGCAACAATCTCCCACAAACCAATCTTCTCCTGATTCCTTTCTCAGAGAAGTAAGACCCACCATGCTTCTGTATAGCACACTGATACTTTGTAATGCATCCTCAATTGCACCAGGCAGAATCTGGCTTGCAAATCACAGTTAAACAAAGGTTCGCAAGTGCCTTTGCAAAGATTAGATTTAGTTCATCCTGTTTACATTTCCACAGTAGCTTCAGCTGTATGTTGTAATCTCTGTTTCCTCCATTGCTGTAGAGTTGTTACCTTTCATTTTAAAAGTAAGTGTACTTCCCTTTTCCAGAGAGATTTCAGTACTGTGGGCTTTCTCTGCTTAAAGCTCAGGGACACCTTTGGCAAGTGCATTTCTGGCCACAGCATGTGAGGACAGCTTGCATATGAACCATGATGCTACAACTCCTCTATGCCTAAGGGTATGTTCCAGCAATGAATACAAGAGATGTAGACTCACGAATGAGAAAGAAATTACTGTGCATTTACTAAGATCCCATGCACCAGGCGCTCTGCAGCCTCCCCACAAAGCTTTGTGGTCTCCCTTCCCTCCCAGCACACACTGCATTCTTAAACCACAGCTCTTACTAAAGGACCTATTTTCAGCAGGTCTTCCTACCTGCCCTTGCAAAGTAAGTGAAAATTTAAACAAAAGCTGTGTTCTTCTGGTTTGCATCAAAAGAAATGTCGATGCAGGTGATACTCCCCCTCTACTCTGCTGTTAGGAGACCCCACCAGGAGTGGTTCAGCTTTGGAGCTGGAACCTCAATATAAGAAGGACATGAGCCTGCAGGAACAAATCCAGAGGAAGGCCATGAAGATGATCCGAAGGCTGGAGCACCTCTCCTATAAAAACAGGCTGAGAGAGTTGGAGTTGTTCAGCCTGGAGAAGAGAGGGCTCCAGGGAGACCTTCTAGCAGCCTTGCAGCACCTGAAAGTAGCGCACAAGAGAGTTAGAAAGAATTTTCACAAAGGCACGCTTTAAGCTGAAAGATGACAGGTTTAGATTCAATATTAGGAAGAAATAAATTACTGTGAGGGTGGTAAGACAATAAAACAGCTTGCCCAGAGAAGTTACAGATGCCCCATTCCTGGAACTGTACAAGGGCAGTTTGAACAGGCTTTGAGAAACCTGGTCTGGTGTCCCTGTGCATGGCAGGGGGGTTGCAACAAGACTATCTTTGAATATCCCTTCCAACCCAAACCATTCCATGGGACAACACCACTGCTTGGATTCTGTGCACTTGAGCCCACACAAGAGTGCTCTCAAATCCCACTCACAGTCTCTGAGAGGAAGGATAAGAGGAAAATACATGGCAGATACATGGTGGTCACAACCAAAGGGGATACCCCTCTTGCAACTATTAGCATTTTTGTTTAATACTGGTTGCATAAACCCATTTAATTATGTGCATGTAGACAATGAAGGCAGAGTGGTGCAGAAATTCTGTGCTTCAGAGAAATATGTGAGTCTATTTAAAGAAGTCTAGCACAACCAAGCTGCTGCTGACTAATGTATTCTATTTCTCTTATTTAAAAATAAATATATAAAAGGGGCATATCTAATACACATGTCTGAGAGAGCTCTCCCACAGTTTGAAATAGTGGTCTAATCACTGAACAGTTGTTCCTCTTCCGACCTGCTTGTCTATGGGACATGTAATTCTGAAAGTAGATGTTGCTGAAGACTGGACATTGGGATGCAAACAAGAACTGCAAATGTAGGCAAATGCTTGGGCATTTACAGCTTTGTGGCAAGGGCAGCCAACAGGGTTTGTCTGAAAACCAGTTTAAAACACCAGTCCTTTGCAAAAATTGCTTTCTCACCTATGTGTGTAGCATTCACACAAAATTACGGGGTTTCACTGATACATCACAGCATTAAGGCTGCACTGCCTTTCTAACAGAATGAATACCCAAAATGAACAGAAGGAAGGTGAAGAGTGTTGTCTAAAAAAATGTTATCAACAAATATTTTGATTCCTTCTGATACTAAAAACCAGATGTAAAAAAGTGTCAGTTATTCTGTTACTTACAGGAGATTGAGGGTGGGTCTAAAGGATCTCTGGCAAGGGCATTTTTCCTCTCCAATTGACAATAAATCTCTTTTTCATTTTCTGGAAAGTTTCTCTCCTTTGGTATCTCTTTTATTATCATGCAATTTCTTTTTGAGGCAAACAGACAATCTAAGAACTGTGTTACAATATAATGATAAAGAAACTGATTGCTGCCTTGTTGTGTAAAATACTTACATTTGTCAAGAAGCAAAATGTGCAGGACTTTTGCAGGACTTTTTTATTTATTTCTCCCAAATGCCTTGTGCATACTGACACCTCCAAGACTACTCAAAACCCAACAACCTTTGCAAATATCAGGCTTCCTACTGACATGCATATTCAAAGACAGCTTCTTTCTAAAGAGTTTGTGGTTGATGATAGTTCTGATACACTCAAGTGGCCAACAACCCCACCTCATCAGGAAGGGTGTTTCTTTTCCTACCCCATTGTCCCCTGGCACCATCTATCCATGTGACTCTATGTTATTACTGCACCACCACATAGGCAGCAGATGCCCCCAGGCTTATCAGCTGATGACACCTGAGAGATTCCCTACCAGGGACAGGGGAGCCTGTTTCCACACTCAGAGATGACTTCTTTACTGGGGCAACCCCACCAGCCACCTTGAAAAGGCATTTGGATTTTGGTACCTGGTGAGGGGGATGCTTTCCTCTAATAATACTTGGCCTTTTTAGCAAGAGGAGACAATCCAAGCTAGGAGTTATTCTGCCTGGCCTTAGAACAGAGTTGTAAGTTAGTAAGGACCTCTCCTGATGAGCAGGATCCAAAAATAAAGCTGTTAGGAGAAACTAAGTGTTCTTTTAAGAACACATAAACTACTTCATTTTAATTCATAGGCAAAAAACCAAAAATGAACTGATGCTGCGCATTGAGTGTCCCTGCTCACGGTTCCTGTGTTAATCACAGTTCTGACTAACTTTGCTCATTAAAGACAAGCTGATCAAGTCACTAACATGCAAATGACCTCACTGTGCCAGAAAATGTAATTCAAGATATATTCTACTTATGTTCTCTTCCTCTGCTGTTTCCTCTAACTCCAAGCAGAACTGAGTGAATAAATTCTGAGATTCTAGAACGCCTGGATGTCTTAAACTGGGTGTTATGAAATCTAAGTTTTGCTTTGAAGACTCTGACCTGGATACACAGGTGAAAAAACTGAGCAGCAAAGTCATGACACCCACCTGTACATAAAGGCAGAACATATATGGGGAGGGGAAGAAGAGAAAAATCATCTTTTGACAGAATGTCAGCCAAGCGAGGACTGTATAGAAAACAACAGGGCAAAAATGCTAGAAAAGTTTCCTGACACTTTGTATAGAAGCTTTTGAATTTAAAAGTAGGGTAAAAGATGTATAGTTTGTTAAGAGATTTTGATTTATGGTGTAAATTACTTATTTTCTTGTAAATGCAAAGAAATACACTGAAATCTCATCTCTGGAGTTCTTCCCACAAGGAAAAGAAAAACTATATTGACAACTTCCTGGAGTCAATAATTCAGGAACTTTTCTCTATAAAAATAAGAGAATGTTCTCATGTTTCTTCACATAATCATGAAACAAACAAGTTGCTTCTGAAGATACTATTTTTAAGTATGTTTTCAGTGATTCCACTAGAAACTTCTGCTTAAAAGCAGACACTGGGGTTTGTTTCCTTGTTATCTAACAGAATGACTACATAAAACAATTAAAAAACAAACAAAAAATCCCCCAGTAACCGGCTTTTTTTCAGATTTTTTTTCCCCCACTCAATTCCTCTTTTATCCAGCACACTGGGTCCCTTTTACTAGAATACACAAGAAAATGAAACTTTTTTGTTTTATTTTTCTGCCCTGACAGGGATAGGCAATTCAATCCCAACATGGCAACAAGCATTTGCAAAAAGTTAACAAAACTGCTTTCATTTCGATGTCAGGCAACAAAATGGCACAGTTACAGGAACTATAATGAGGAATGAAATTCCACTAATAAGAAATACGGCTATTACTGTCTAGAGGAACAAAAACATTTTGTAAAGTACCCAGTTCTCTGAAACAACTATTTTTCACCACTGCATTTATGGTGCTTTACCTTTGGGGAAATCCGTTCAAGAATGATGCTGACCTCCTTTTCCAAAAGCTTTCTGACTTTCCAATTTAAGTGTGATGCAAATGGCATGTGCTGCCACACTGCTGTCCCAAATACTTTTGACACTACAGTTTTAACCATGACATTCCATCTTGTGGTACACAGTTTAAACAGGCTGAGAAGAAAAGGCTCTGTATATGTTGGTTGATGGGAACTCTGGAGTTCATTACCCAAATCTTATACTCAGTAGGTTACATTAAAATTGAATGCTACAAAGAAGGAAACTTCCCTGATGTAAAAGCATGATTACTTAGCTCATATATACGAGTGTTCCCAGCTAAAACAGTCCACTTTCTGCAGGAAATGGGCTTGCAAGAGCAAAATGAAATGGGTTGACCTTCTTCTGAGATCTTCTTTAAGGAAAAAAAACCTGCAAAACAACTTCAGTAGCTTCCTGAAACAGTAGTAATCAAGGGCATACATTCACAATCTATTACAGGTCTACCAGTGCTAAAATATTACAACAGGAAAGGAAGAGTAAATATTGAAGGTTCAATAATGAAAACCTACAAAAACACACAAATTTTAAACTAGGGAAATATGTTAAATATTGATTCAGAGTAAAACTCTAGGAAAAAGAAGTATCAGGATGATCACAATATTAACAGAATAAATATGACTAAAGTAGATTAAAAAACAAATTAGGTTTATTCAAAATGCTGATTAAGTGGACTGCTTTCTTCCCATAAGCAATAAAGGGACTGGCAGTCTTCCTGTAAGTGAGAAGGAAATGAGTGTACTGTAAATACTAAGGTTTAGGTCACTAGGTAAAGGAGAAAAGAAAGCCTAAAGACAGTGGGAACAATCCCCTTCCTAATATTCAACATCCAGCTCAGACTTTTAAACCTGTATGCAGTGGGACCAACTTCAGGGCTCTTGAGAGACAGCTGGGTCAGGGGCTCTGCCCACAGGCAGCACAGGGTTCTCTCTGAAAAAAAACCCATAATACTGAGAGAAAAGAAGTAGATGTTTTCTTTGGAGAGTCCATCATCAATTTAGAAATCTATCCCTCAAGTCCAACTTGTAATGCTATTACCAATTTGTGAACCATCCGGTTGTGTGCTCCCTGTGTTGACAATACTAAAGGTCAGTAGGTGGTCTGAGAACCAGCACAGCATGGTCCTAGCTTCTTTTTGATAAAACTCATTTCACCTTGGCAACCCACCCTGTTACAACTGGTACTTCATCCATCCCTCAAAACTGAAACATGGATTCTCTAATAACAAGCAAGCGACTATAAATTCTGTTGAATGATTGTATTTTCCTGAGAAAAAACTGCAGGTTATCTGTAAAATATATAAATACATAAATAAATAAGTCTGGTTATTTACCAGTAGTACAGGTTACACATGGGCATGCAGAGGAGCACAGACATTTGGATCTGAGTTCCTCCCTTTGATCTCCCAGTATGTGCACCCAAAAACCATGTCTATGGTTCCTCACTGCTCCTTTCTCTGATTTTGAATGGATGATGAGAGGGCATGAGTTTTCTGAGTACTTATTTTTTAGTAAAGGCTACCTGAAGTGTGTGTTGCACATAGGAAAATTCAGGAATTGCAGGTCCATGATAGAGATGGTGATGGGATCATAGAAACACAGAATCATAGAATAGTTGTGAAGGAGAAATTAATGGTGATGAAGCACTGCATGATGTGGTAGTGGGGTAGAGGAAGTCTCATCTGAGTTTCATCTTGTTTTCTAAATCAGGAATAAGGTGTATAGTGTATTCCATTGCTGGAATGACACTATTGATGACCTCACAATTAGTACATCTTAACAACTGTTAAATGAACAGAGGTGGTGATTTTCGAAGCAGCTGATGGAAGATTCATCCCACCAGTAACCCAACATAGACCTCTGATGGAGATCAATGACAGACACTGCTGGGTACCTAGGCCACAGATCCTCCCATGTGTCTTGTCACACCATCCAGCTGCTGTCATGGCCCTTGCCATCACTGTGAGAAGGGTCTGAAACAGAAAATGGAAAATGGTTCCTTTCCCACACAGGAAAACTCACACAAGCCTTTGAGTGAGATGGTGGTTTAAGCATAGCTCTTGTAACTCTCTTTTATACTGAAACAAAAAAAGACAAGCCTTGATCTTGCAAACACAAAGGACACCTTATTCCTCTCATCTGAAAGGAGAAAAAAACCAATGCCACTGAAGCTTAGAAAAGTTTTGCCAGGAAACTCTGTAAGAGGAAAATTTCATCCTCCTTGTAAAATGCAGGATGCAAAATTTCATCAGGAGAGGAAGCCTAAGTAGCATTCTTTCGAGCTTGATGAATAGTTTTCAGCCTGGGATCCACATACTCCCTTAGCTCTGGTCCATACAGATACTCGGACACAGCTGCAGAGCCATGAGAGGGCACTACAGGAAAGGCTTCCTCTACTGCCCCTGCCAGTGGGTACTCAAGACCTGGCCAGTGGCAGGAACACATGCAAAATGTTTCAGTAGGAAGATTCTGGTATCCTGTGGGTATCCTTCTAGCCTTCTTCAGCGTGTCATCTTCAGCACCTATGCCTACATCCGGGCAAAGGGCTTGAGAGCGTGCCTGAAGTCCCAGGTTTGGATGCTGACCCTGGCTGTACCCTAACTTCAAACGCAAAGGCAAGCAAAAACACCCTCATTCTACCTCTCACAGAAAGGGGTGCCAGGGTGTGCAGTAAGGTGTCCCACCAGCCCTGAGCACCACGCAGTGGGGGACTGCATCGTGGTGCAGACACAACCATTGCAAAGACAGTGACACCAGCAGTCCTACCCAAAAGAGCTCATCACCTAACAGGGGAGAACTACAGTTCCACGTGGCACACACGTATTTGTTTGTCATGACGTTTTGCTTTGAATCTCGCACTGCTAAGCACAAACGCCAATGATAAAATAAATCACTCGGACACAGTATTGATTCTTGAATGATGATTACATAAAAAAAAGTAAATGCTTTGGTGTGTTACATAGATAATTCCCCTCTGGCATCTATTATGCATGTTGCAATCACACCTTTAATTTCATATACACAGCTTCTTTTGAGGAAAGACATCCAAATTTTTCCCTCAGCCTGTTCCACTCACTTTAAGCAGTGAAGTACTTGCAAAGGAAGAGGAGAAGCAGAGGAAAGGGAGGGAAATTGATTGCTGCCAGCGTGGTAGGGAAACGTTAACCTTGCAGAGAGAAGACAAACAGCAGAGTCATCTGCAACATGCAAAGCAGCTTCTTCATTTCCATAGCTAGGCAAAGGAAATGCCCTTGAGAAATTTTCAGAACTATTACAGCTATAAAGAAGTTGACTTTAGTGGGACCCTGTGGACAAAAACGAATTTTAAAAATAAATACTAAGACTAAATGTATCAGCTAAGCAGTTTTTGACAGAGAAAACTATTCTGGGTGGTCAGTGTTCATATAACAGAGATGCAGACTACCCATCAGTCCCTAAATGCGATCTCAAGGGTACATTTTCAGCTATTAGAGATGCTAAAACTGCCTCCACTTCGGTATCCCACCCCCACCCTTTCCAGTTGCTGTCCTATTCCATATTACTAAGTCTCTCTCAAAAGACTTTTTACCCAGACAAGATTTCTATCACACTTGGTCAAATGGGGCTTGGTTGAATCAGGACTGCGGTGTTGGGTCTATTTCTCAAAGTAATTATATTGAACAGGTTTGGCTTAGCTCGACCCAGTTTGCATGAAGAAGCACTGGCTTTACACCTGCTATCCCATCTAGTACAGTCAGCAGCACTGCTGCGGTGGGGCAGAGCATGACACCAAGAGCAGGGAGTCCTGCTTCCTCTGCTCCTATTTAGTCCGCTCCGATTTAGTCCGCTCCCCGCGCACGGCTCCGCACCCGCATCCGCGTTCTCAGCCGCGCCCCGCACCCCGCGCCCCGTGTGACCTCCGACTGCACCGCCGCCGGGACTCCCGCACTGCTCCCCGCAGAGGGGAGAGTCACCGCCGGGATTCCCGCACCGCTCCCCGCAGAGGGGAGAATCACCACCGGGACTCCCGCACCGCTCCCTGCAGAGGGGAGAGTCACCGCCGGGATTCCCGCACCGCACCCTCCGGTCCCGCAGCAGAGTCACCTCCCGCTCGGCGCCGCCCTCCGCGGGCACTCCCTGACGAGCGGCGCGGGATCCGCTTAACTGTAACTTTAATTTTAATCTCTTTTCTTCGTGAGCACCGAGTAGGAAATAATAATAACAACAATAATAATAACAACAACAGCAACACTAATAATAATAATAACGATGATGATGATAAACCCCACCATCATCATCTCCTGCACCTATCAATCACAATTACAGAGAATAGTTACCAGCGAGGAGCGGCGCAGCAACAGGCGATGCCGGCAGCGGGGGCGGGCGCGCTGCCGCAACCCCTCCGCCCCCTCCCACCGGCGCCGCCGCCTCTGCCCCGCCCGCCCTCGGTGCCGACACGCCCCGGGACACGCCCCTCCATCGGGAACCGTCAGGGAGGGCAGCCTCGTATGGAACGCTGGGCACTCACCGTATTGCTCCGTAAACTACGTATTTTAAGGGTGCCTCTGTAACGAGTTCTGTTCTAAGCTGATACACAGAACTGGTGCTTCTTCCTTATCAGCGTTAACCTGGTTTTGATACTGTGCAGCGGAAAGTTTTTGATATTTGGCCATGGTTAACGTAGAATATAACCATATCCAGGTTTCTCTTGATCCACATCTGCAATCAGTCTGTGCTACTCTCCCTCTTTATGATACGTGTGTTGTGAATTGATGTCACCCCTCTCTCCTCCTCCCTGCTGCCTGGCCTTCAGACCCTGACTTTGCTCTTCTCTCACAGCGAGGAGAACTGGCAGAGTTCATCACAGACACATCCTTCCTTTTCTCCTGTATCCTTCAGCAGGCTGAATTTTCTCACTAATAGTTTTCTTCTACCCTTCTGCAGCATTGATGAGTCTTCTTGGCTCAAGTGTCTGGAGCATTGAGCTAGATTACACCTACAGTAGTGACTACAGTCATGTTTCTGTGGCCACAGCCTTTATACTTTCCTGTTCTGCTCTCATTTTGAATTTTTATCCAGAATCTCACCAAATATAATGATCTATTTTATCTCATGAGAAAATCATATTCCATCCCTTTGACTTGCTTTTATCCTTTCTGTCTCTAGCAGCTTGAACAACTCTACTTTCCTTCCATGCCAGAAGCACCAGGGTTTCTTGTCAGAGTGGCATAAAATACAAAAACTGCTTTTCTTCTTATCAGTCCTGCTCACCTCCATAACTTCAGGTTTCCTCTTGTGCTTTCACCTCCTTCCCTGTCTCAGACAACTGAATGTGCTGTGTACACTCACTATCAGGAATTCTTTCATTACACTTCCATCCTAGGCCTTCATTTCTTTCCAATCTGTTCCTCCCCCAGGAATTTTACAGACTGTGGTCCTCAAGGCACTGATAATTTCTTCTTAACCAAATGTGTAAACATTTCTCACCCTCACCATTCTTGATCTGTCAACCAGTTTCAACACAGGTTACCTACAAATGAGAGAAAACAGTGCCCTAATTGAGTGTGCACTCTGTGTCTCCTGCTTGTGAGCAAGAGGCTGGACTGGAGACTTCCTGAGGTATATTCCAAGCTGAATTACTCCTTATGCAATGGTCCATGTGGCAGGTGCCAGAACCCTTATCTTTAAAAGTGGAAGACTGGAATGCTAAGTTGCAGTGTATCACTAGGGAAATACAAGCATGGTTTCTAGTGTGTTTTGTTTGTGTTCTTCAAAACTCAAATTATTTGGCTTTTTAAGAAGTCTTCCACTGGGGGAGGGAGGAGAGCTATTGTTGTTATTGGCTTGTTTGGGGTTGTTTGGTTTTATTTAATATTATATATTTATCTTCCTGTGCCTCCAGTTTATTGAAAGGGTACTATCTCCAGCCTCTGGTTAACATCATGAAACATGTTTGCATCATGGTATCTCATCTTGTTGCATCTTATTACAATTAAACTCCAGGCTTCCTTTTCAAACTTCCCCTGTCTCTGCCATTCAAGTCCATTAGCTAAGTTTCAAATCTGAACTCACTCCTGCTTATAGGTTTCCTGACTGTCTTTGTTCTTTTCATCACAGTATTTATTTTTCTTTCCATCACAGTTTTATATGATGTTACACTTCATTTAAATTAGTCTTGTCCACATGAAAAATTGCACCAAACTCTCATCTACTTTCAAATTAAACTACTGAAAAACATTTTGCCTAGAGATGTCCTTGCTTCTAGCTGTATGTGACAGTTTTCTTAACTTCGTAAATCTTTCTGTGAGACAATAGCTTCCTGATGGCACTTTCAGTTTCTCTTCAAAGTCACCTTCATCAGCGCTTTCCCTCCTCTGTTTTTTTTCTGATTTCCAGAGTCTTTATACTGTGTGATGTCTTAAATATATTTAGCTCTAGAAGGAAAAAAAATATAACCAGCAAACTCTACAATTTAGGATATAGATAATCTTGAAAATTACTATGAATCAGAGATTTGCTAAAATTGGCTACTATTTAGAGGATTTCTGAAACCAAATCAGGGATTCTTTGATTAAAATCAGTGTCATTGTATGCATTCATAACCTAATAGGAAACCAGAAAGAAGCATAAAATTGCTACTTGCAGATTCGGCCTTTTACCAGGGTTAACAGTTGCTCTGATTAAATCTGTTTATCCAGCAGAAAACTGTTTCTGAGAGCTTTCAGAATGGTTAACATGGGGCACTTCTGTATTTTATTGTTCCTCCTTTGCTTAGAGGTTAAAAACTCTTAATTGCCTCACCTTTTGTGACAGAGGTCATAGAATCATAAAATCATAAAATCTTAGAATCATAGAATATCATGAGCTGAAAGGGACCCACAAGGACTATCAAGGTCCAACTCATGGCCCTGCATGACCACCCCAACTGCTGAAAAACATTCTTTAATGAAAGCATTCAAAGTTAATAGAATAGGCACTTTTTTCTTTTTCTTTTTTTTTTCTTTAGTGTCACTGTCTTATTTCCTGAAACAGTAATGATAAATACAAAAACTGTTGAATCAGTCAATAAGGGAACCAATGCCCTTTTTGGCCACTTCTCATGTTTTATGACTCTTTAATCACCTGATTTATCTAAGCAGACATTTTTAGCTCAGCAGCGTAAACTAGAGATGACTATTTCTTTTGTCTTGATTTGTGCACTTTTTCTAATTTTTGAAATATCTTCAGTCATCCATCAGGAACAAAGGACAAGCAGGAAATGTTGAGCAGCTGAAACTGCTTCATAGACCTCTGCCTCCTAAGCTGCTGTCTAAACTGTCTGCACCAAGGGAGAATGTTGAGAAGGGTAAACTGCACAAAGACAATTCCTGTAGTACATAGTTAAAAATTCCATGTGTTCTCTAAAAATAGATAGATTGGCAGTAGAGTTACTAGTGCAAAGCAGTATGAATAAGACTGCAGTATGACCCATATGACCTGTGTCATTTTGGGAGGCTCTGCATGTAAATAGGGGAAGAGTCTTCTGGGCAGGTCCCAGAAGCTGAGTCTTCCACCTATCAGACTTGAATACTACCCACTGGATAACAGAGACGTGCCCCCTACCTCATCAAAAAATGTGAGAGAGAACATGAAAAACTGCTGGCATAAAGAAAAATTAAATTAGATCACTTAGAGTCAGACCTTAGGGGAAGTGAGATACAACCTGTATTCAGAAAAAAAATGAAAAAAAAAAGACATTTTGGGGGATGGTCCTGCTCTTCTCAGAATATACATCCCTGTGAAAAGACATAGCTTACATTATTTTGCACACATCAGGGATTTCTAATTAAAACAAAGGATTTGCCATGCAGTTATGCTTCAGAAATAACCAGGCATTTTGTATGCCTATATATGTGAATGAAAAACTCTTTCCAGTTTATACAAAGTAGCTATTGATTAAATATTTAAGGATTAACCTTTAAAAATGAATGTGCAAAACAATGTCTTGATCCATAATCAAAACATTTTTAACCTAAGTAATAAAAAAAAAAGATGGAAACTAGGCACCACTCCTGAAAACAGATATGTAGAGAAGGACTCTGGCATCTGTACAGGTTCACTGACTTCTGTCAACATCATCAGGCCCCAGGATCTGCTGCAGAAGAAAAGCATACAGAAATCTTAAAATATTTTTTTTCTCAGATCACCACAAGAGAATAAAGTTGCAGGGGTTTTTCTATCTAGCCTCTGTAATTCTGTACAAGCATCTAAATAGCTTAAACTCCTCAGTCTTCAAAGAGTCAACAAAGCAGGCAAAGAGAAATAAAATAAATCAAAATAATTTTTATGATGTTTGAGAGACATGATAAGTAATTTGAATTTTCATTTTGTTAGAATACTGTCATAGTATATTTGCTATCATTATGTAATACTAAATCAAAAAGAATAATAATATATTAAAAATAATATCATTATAACAGTATTAAAAATAGTAAAGAAAATTTAGTTAAAGAAGCAATGTTGAAAAGTCAGATAATACAATTATTGTTCCCTGGATATTATTAAGCCCTTCTGCATATTAGTTTGAAAGGCTGGTAAAATATGTTTCTGTACAATACAGTTTCAGTCTGGCACTGCCCAAACAGATGTAAATATTTCTAGCTCACTACCAAAGCTGTGTTTCAATCATTTAAACAACTTTAAAAATTAAAGATAGACCTTCTATCCTGAAACAAAATTCTGTTGTGATGGCTTTTGTTGTAGTAGTACTTATTAGTGATGCTATTTATAGATTGTGTGTTTATATAGTGAGCATGACAAGGATCTAAAGGCTTGCACTACAGTTTGTTCAAGGATCATTTCCCCAAATGTTACTATCACACCTGAAAGATATTTATGCAGCAGCATGTCCATTGATCAGTAAGCAACACTTCAGCAATGGTATTTCCATCATCCTGGTGGATGGAATTGTTTTGTGCTTCATGAAGTGTGAGACTGAGATCTAAGAGCAGAAGCCCTGGGCTGTCATGTGGAGTGAGTGCTTTTTCCCCACACGGGAGTGTAGAAAGTGAGGATGTAACACAAGGAAGCAGTTGACTGAAAAGGCAGCAGAAATATCATGGGGATGGACTGTGCTGTCAGCCACTGTGGTGGGGCAAGAAAGCCAAGAAGATAAGCCAATGGTACCAGCTTTCTTTGGGAGTCGAGTTGTAGCAGAGAGCTATAAAGAGTGGCTTCTCCCTCAGCAGGTCCCTGGAAATGAGTCTTCCTAGCAAAAGGAACAGAGCACAGATTCTGTGGAACTAAACAGGCTCAATAAAGGATAATTTACTAAGTTTTTCTTTGTTGATAAAAATGTTCAGGACTAACTGAGTACTGGCTTCAGTACTGCTCAGAAGCTGGGGAACCAATGGTCTTCAAGAATGAGGTCTTGGAGATATCCCTGGTAGCAAAGTCCAAATTCCAGTTCCAGTGTGAGGTGTATGAAATGAATCTTTGACTCAGTGGTTATATTTAGTTTCCATGGCACAGTTTTGGTAGCGGGGGGGGGCTACAGAAGTGTCTTCTGTGAGAAGCTGCCAGAAGCTTCCACCATCTCCAAAATCAACGCCAGCTGGCTCCAGGATGGACCTGCTGATGACCAAGGCCAAGCCAATCAACAACAGTGGTAGCACCTCTGGGATAGCAGATTTAAGAAGGTAAAAAGGTTTTTGCACAGAAGGAATTGCAGCCAGAGATTTGCCTGAATTGCCTTTTCCATTCAGTAGGATTAGCATGAGGTTTAGGTGATAGAGGGAACACTATGGAGCACACAGGGGAACACTCACTGAAGGAGCCCCATCTCAGGTGAAAGATCTCATTGCACTGGCACATGGCACCTTGCAAATGGATTCAAGATCCCTAAAGAGGAACATTTCAGTGATACCGATGGCCATATTTCAAATATGACAGAACAAATACTGCTCAATCGTTCTCATTAAACTCACAACGCACCTCTGAAAACTTGCCCTTTCTGTCCTTATCCAACTCTTCTTCTGCATGCTACAAATCATTCCATACAGTGTGTAGGCTAACTGCATTTGTGTTGAAAAAACCCCAACCTACCATACTTGGCAATTGGCAGCACTAAGAAGCTTCGTCTTAATTGTTGGTGCATTTTCTCTGAACAAGAAAAATCCATATAGGGCATGGAGAATTTGTCACTTGAACTTTTCCTCACAAATTATGCCACAACATGTCTCATTATAAATGTCTTTTTTTTCTCTGGTCTTCAGCAGGAGGAATTTCTGGATGATATTTAACTGGAGCAATAAAGAGCACAAATGATGAAAATGGAAAGGGCCTGGCAGTGCTTAAGGACAAGTAAGGTAGACAGATGCTTCCCTCAGCAATGAGCACATATTCCATAGTCCCTTGAAAATCCAACCTAAAGATACAAGCCAGTCTGTTCCATCAGATTTGCTGCAGACAAACACAAATCCAGCTCAAAGAAACACTTCTTCAGACTCAGTTGCAGCCTGGCAATACACAGCCTGTTTGACCATATTTGTTCTTGTCTTGTATGTTTTCAACACAGAAATGTCTGTCTCCTTAATCAGGGTAGTAACCATGGGTAAATACAGTTCCAGCCCAAAAGTAGAGGTTTGCATGACCTAAGGAGAGGTTTGATTCTCCCTGAAGCCAGTTTCCCAACAGTGAAAATGAAGCAGAATGATGATAGGTACTTCCCAGGTCTAGTTCATAAGAATAACCACCCTGCATGTTGTGCATGCGAAGGGCAAGCACTCCTGTCTACTCAGGCAGCAAAATGCCAAAACAACTACTTTGTATGGTGCTGACATAACTTGGGTTGAATTACACTTTCACAATAGGTGCAGTGCTGAGCAAATGTCATGAAAATCATGCACAATGCATCAGAAAGAAGATGAGTCACAGTAAAGGTACAGAGGGAATGGAGAAAGAGGGTGAGACAAAAGAAAGAAGAAATAAACAATGGAGAATTTAAGGCAAGGGTACTACAGAAAAAAACCATATAATACAGTTATCCCACTAATACACTAATATTAAATTTTAAATAATTAATATTTAGTTTAAAATCTTTCTATGCACCCCTTTTTCATGCAGTGACAGGGTAAGAAATGAAGATCACTTTTCTGTTGACAAGGTTACAATTCCAAAAGATACCTTGAATGAAAGCTGCTATTGACTCTTAAACACAGCAACATGAGTAATACATCTTTCAAGGAAATACCTGAAGGCTAGAAACAATTTTCTACTACAAGAAGTGACACAATATTTCCACTTGGGACTTAGACGTCAGTTTTTCCTCAGACTGTCTTGTTCATACTACATCTCTTGACTTTTTCAGAGCTACCAGTGAGAAGCTCTTCACTGGGTTTTCATTTTTGCTGGAAATGTTTTTCATCTTTAGAATCACGTTGCAGATTTTTGTTTACAAAAGAAGGATTTTCATTTAGGTTTTTTAATTTTAATGAAATATAGACAGTGCTCTCTTATTCTGACTACAGTCATCTGTTACTATCCTGGAAAATCTTCAGCATTGAAGCATTGTTTTTCTAGAAAACAGATGCCAGGCATCTAAGAAAATTCTAAACTCCCATGAAGTATATAAATTCTCTTTCATTATAATAATCTTCATTATTTATATTCATCTGCCTGTGTATTATAACTTAGATTTTATCATATTTATTGAAACCCTTAGATTTACATTTGATAATAGTGTAGGTATTAATAGGTAATGTGTCTTGTATAGGTGTACTTTATTGTGTATCTGCTGTGAAAATGATTGTCTGGTTTACATAGAACTAGTTACCAGATTACATATATTAAAGTGTATTTGAAATTATATGTAACAGTAGTTAACTATTTTCTCAGCATCTATGTAATTTTAGACAGTGTATGTAACAACCACAATGATAATATTAATGCAAAAGCAGTGCTCTCCTATCAGAGTTTGTATAAAATTTCCTAGGTTAGAAATGAAAGAAAGAAATTAATAAAACAGCAACAAACTGAAAATGTTTTTATCTGCCTGGGCTCTGGAGATATTTTGGATTGATGTTTGGATGGTTTGAATCCTCTCTAGAGGATGAGTATAGTCCCGAACTCGATGAGGCTTTTTGAGTGAATGTATCGAATATGCCTTAAGGTTACCAAAGGAAGTCTAATACAGTGGGAACAGTATGGGAGAGTGGGATAAAAAGAAAATGTTAGCCAAAAGTAACGGAGTTTAGAGGCAGGCACAGAATTGGGCCACTTATCTCACAATTAGGAAAGCCTGAACCAGGGCACTTATAAGAGACAGATGACCTTGCTGCTCTCAATGATTGTAGGTGTAAAGCTCATGTGCCAGTGTCTGTGCTCATTATTTTCCCCTCTTTGCCAAATTAATTTAATGATTTAGGGCTTATCATCCTCTACCCTCCTGTATGTTATTGTACACATTACAGCCTTCAGGAAGTGTCCTCACTTCACTTTAGTCTGATTCTTAGTGTAGCTGAATGAACATGAAACTGCTTTTAAGAGATATTTATCAGGCATGCAAATACTTTCTCGTACCTATGGTTCCTACGATTTTATGCTGCCACCTGTCCTTCAGTTTCATGCTGTGGCAGTGTGTCAAGCCAGTCTGTTCCTAAGGGAGATGGTTCTGGAGCTCATGGCTGACACAAAAATTGTATCATCTTCATTTCTGGGAACTGCAGAATCATTTTCTTCCTTCCCTCTTCACCTCACTACACTGTACAGTACATCCTTCTATTTTGGACACGTCTGCCTGCTCCTTTCCCATGGGAGCCATACAGACTGTGCATTAAGGCTACAGTAATTACTTCTTTACAATGGTGTGGGCCTCTGCTAAAGAGTTGAAGAAGTTTAAGCACTTTCTCCAGTGATGAACCACAGTCATTTTGAGGCCAGATAATTTCTTTAATCTGCATTTGTGAGTGAGGAGGTTGAGCTGCTCTGGGTGTCTGTATAATCTTAGAAAGATGATGCAAAGTTTTTGTCCAGTTTCTTCCCCAGCATAGCTTTACCATCTGTGATTGCTGCAGTGGACCTTGGTATGGCAAAGGACTTTGGCTCATCTGACATTACAGGAACACGTTTAAATTTTGAATACTTCCCTTTTGTTTCCATGCTTGCTCATCATCATGCCATAGAAACCTTATGTCTCAGATTCAGTCTTGACTACCGTACTTTGTGGAAAGCGATCTGGATTTCAGCAGAGAAAGTGTGGACAGGATAAAATAGTTAAGAGATACAAGATCTCATGTTATGTTATTCTGTTGAACAAACTGGGACTCAGCTGGAGTGATGAGAACAGTGCTTTCAGCTCTGAATGATCTGTTTCATATCAATGAATATGTAGTTGAATCAAAATGAAAGGCAGACTCAGCTCTATGTAAAATCAATGAATTTATATGCTGACCCTGTGCTTACTCCAGTGATACCTGGAGAGGGATCAGATTCTTTCTCTCTGCTAGCATTATGCCAATTTACATCATAAGACTTGTCATTACTTAAAAAATAAAAGAGGATAACTTTATTCCTGGCCTACAAAATATAGGACCTATTTGTCAAAACTGCAACATTTTTGCAAGCTATAGAAGGTCTGGTAAATAAATTTTGGTATTTGTTGTAAATACATTTTGTTTGCTATTGGAAATAAAATGCATTTTTAACGAGTTGCAGTCCCCAAATCTGAAATGTCCAATGTTTTTCTAAACAGAAAAACCCCAAGCAAAGAAAACCCCATTGCCTAAGTGACTTGATGACAAAGATAGCCTGCAAGAAAACTGGGATCAGACCCCCAGCTTCTGATTTCTTACCCCTTAACCACAGTACTGCTCAGTAAGGGTTCAGTTGATGCTTCATATTGCTTCCCACAGAGTACCAATGATACGATATACAAACACAGTGAAACTCAACTGCCATTTTAATTTTAAAATATCAAAACACCAATCCCTGATTTTATTATAATTCAATTAACAAGACAGATGCAGATTTAAGTGTGACAGATTTTCATATCTTTTGGGAAATTAAAAAAATCCGGCATTTTTCATTTTTTCAGTTACAGAGAAAGGTTTTGTTCTAATCTCTATAACAAACATTGTACTTTTGCCTTTTCTAAGGCAAACATTTTCTGTATTAGAGGATTTTTATCACAACTCTGTAAAGGACTTGGGACTCTGATGCACTGAAGCCACTGCTTGAGACTTCCCTGACTGTTGAACACCCGCAGTTACAACCTGGACAGAAAAGGAGAGAGACCTCCCATATGGCCCTAAGGGGCTTGCCCAAACCTGGTGTTTTCACAACCTTCATCTGGAAGTGGTTTGGATTTGTTGTGTGTCTTAAGAGCCACTCAATATTGTTTGACTTGAGATTGGAAAGTCGGGAGGTGGCTTTTCACAGTTGTTGTATATGCAGCACTATAAATGCAGGTGGGACTCTGAGACAGCAGAGGCAAGTGCTGAGGGAGAGATGAAAAACTGATGGCATAGGTCTTCTTTGTATCCAAGCACTCCTATGGACAGATGGACAGATCTTCCACAGTGATGATAATACAGTCCCAAAATAATTGCTGGATAAATTGCATCAGTAGCATCAAGGCCAGACCCCAGCACACAGGTGTCCTGCTATGAGCACTGGGCCACAAAGGCGGGTGGCTGCTGCTGATTTCTCACTCTGGCCCCATGAATTTTGCATGCCTGATGACAGCCATACAGCTGTAGTAGACCCTCTTCTGCTTTGCAGGGCATATCCCTTTATTCTTAATGACCTGTGGCTTCTGAGCACTGCTGCAACATGGTTACAAGGAGTGAAACCACCCCAGCCTCAGCTGAAGATCATAGAAGCAGGAACCTGTATGTTGGGGTCTGGCCTTGATGTTACTGATCCGATTTTTCCAGCAATTATTTTGGGACAAATACTGTATTACCATCACTGGGGAAGAGCTGTCCATCTGTCCATAGGAGTGCTTGGATACAAAGAAGACCTGTGTCATCAGTTTTTCACCTCCCGGTAAGTGTGCCAACCTCTGCTCAGTTCTGCAGACAGTTTCCCTTCTCCTTTCCTCCTCATCAATCTCAAGTGAGCTCAGTGTTGTTCCCACAGAACAGTAACCCATGTTTGTGTGCAGCAGTGAGTCTTCAAGTGCTTCAAGGAGCTGCAAGGAGAATTTACGTTCCTGTGGACAAAGGCCAAGCCAAGGATGCAGCAAGGCTTTACTCTGTTAACACACCCCAAACTGTGTTTTTATGAAGCTGAAGGATGGAAGCAACTCTGTGACTCTTTCTCCATTTGCTATACTAATCACTGTAAAAAACTCAACTGCTCATTTCTGCTGGGATTTTCTGTGAAGTCAGTTCATCTCTGTACAAGTACACAGCTACAGGCTGCCAGAAATGGGAATAGACAGCAGTGGGGACTGGGAGTGAAAGTAGAGACATTTAAATGTGGAAGCAGAAATGGATGTTGCAGAAAGAGAACTGAAAGAGGAAATTTGGAGGTTAAATAGAACTCATGGACATTACAGTGAAGAAAGAGGATCTGAAGGAGTTTATGCAAATGATAATGAGCATTATTCAAACACGGAAAAGAGGGAAATATGTCACTTGCATGAAGATTGCCATTGGCTAAGTGTTAAAGCTTCCCATACAGAAGAGAATTGATTTAGACACCACAGCAGTTTGAATGCCTACCATGGAGCAGGTAGTCTGAACAACCACTCCATGATTTCAAGAGGAGCAGGAAAGGAAAACTCCATGGTTAAGAAGAAAGAGAAATTTTTCTTTTTCTTCAAAGTTGTCTGGGATTGATGTATTCCAGAAGATTTGTGCATGCTAAAGAGCCTATGGATAAAACTCAAAAATAATCCAGGAACTAACAAGATGTCCAATAACATTAACAGCATCCTTCAGCTTTCTCTAACCTGTTCCTGGCCGCTCACGGTGAGGAAAATGAACTCTGGCACTGCAGAGTACAGTGGGTGCTTCTGCAATGTGGGATTCAGGCACAGATAAACGTGGACATGTGTGACCTCTGGTGCTCTGGGCTTGGAGTTGGCTGGCAGAGGAGGAGCTCTGAGCTGCAATTACATTGTCTTCCATGCAAATTCGTAGTAGTAGTAGTAGTAGTAGTAGTAGTAGTAGTAGTAGTATCTCAAGTGCAGTACTGCTTCACACTCCAGCTTCCAAGTGAGAGTTGGGCTGTGCCAGGCACATGGAAGAACCATCACATGTCAGTTCCTGCCTGAACAGATATGCCTTTAAGGAACAGTAGTACTGTATCTTCCAATGGAAAAGCATTTGCTAACATTGAGCTGCTCTAGGGATAACTTTAAGCAATTTCTTCCATTATTTTAGGAATGGCTGTAAAGCTTCCCAGGACTAATTAATAGGTAGTGTCTCCAGACTGAAAGAGCTCCAAATGCATTCAGGATTTCTGGCCCAGATTCCCAGAGTCTTTGCCAGACTCCAGGGGCAGAGGGATATACTCTGCACTGCTAACCTGGCAGCAGCAATGAGAGTTGGCATTCAGTTGTCTTTCACAAAATGCGACTAATAAAAGGAGTTAAGGGAATGTAGGAATAGAACTGGGCAGGCTTGGAGAATGGAGAATGAGGTGCCAGAGCTGGATGCAAACATATGGTGCAGCTGTGTTCTGCAGCCACTAAAACTGCTGGAGCTGTAGGCATTGGTTCCTAGGATGAACCTTTGCTCATCTCCAGCTTGGGGTGGCTCTGCAGACGTACCTTTGGAACAGAGAGCAGCACGAACACAGTAACACAGCATTACTGAGGTCAGCACTCTGGGTTCTGCCGCTGGTTCTGGGCAGGATTTGCAGTTTATGTGGCTGCAGCTACACTGAGGTGTGGTTGCACCAGCCGGTTGAATCCCAGCATCCCTATCCTTCTATCCTGCAGCACAGGAACCCAGCTGAGCTGTGTGCAACCAGCCCCCTCTAGTGGCACTTGTCCCGCGAAGTCCCGATGCTTTGTGAAACTGGGCTTGAGTTTTTATTTATTCACACTTATAGCATAGTGTGACGAGATAGTGACATAGAATCACAGATTCGCAGGGATTTTAGCTTTGACTCGCTTACAGCCTATCTTATCCTGCAGAGCAAGGCATACAGAGCAAGTCACCTTCTCAATTGCCTATGATGGAGTAAAATGAAAATTATGATCAAATTTTTTAAACATGAACAAAACTTCTGCTTGGGAATACACAGCTTTTAAGTTCAACAATAATGCTTCTATCATCTCCTCTGTGAAAATTTTCAAACCTCATTTGCCTTCCTTTTCATCCAAGGCACTTCCCAACATACCTTTAAAGGTAAAGCTAGTGCTAGAGTAGATCCACCCCAAAACTACACTTGAGCATTTCACTAGCAGTATTTATTGCAATGTAACTTGAGGCATCTGGCCTACATGCTGGACCACAGGTATCACATTTTACATGTGGTGGGCTACATACAGAGCTCGTGCTTACACTGCTCGTCAGAGGAATGGAAAAGATTAAAATTACAGCCAGTTTGTGCTGGGGAATTCAGTTTAATTTTTCCACTAACTTGGGATTTTGAAGTGATGTACTCCAGAGGCAAAGGACAAAGCTTCGTTGAGGTAAAAAGTTTATTCTTCTCTTTTTTCTATCTAAAGATCACTAAGTATATAATTCTGACCTTCACATCATGTTTAGGTACTGCAGAAATTACTTATTACTGGGTGGTCAATACACAGCATTCTTTCTTCTCAGATGTGGCATGATTTGAGAGAAGTTGTAATTTAGTCAAAGTTAAAATGGCATTTCTTGATGGTTTTGCATTGGGCCCTGCTCCTATAAACACATCTATATATGTGTATCTGTGTGTGCAGGCATGTAAAAGGAGATGTGTGTGGACATACCTTTAAGAGGCAGGCAGGGTTAGAGGGGAAGCAACCTTTTTATTGCAAGTCCTTTCTCAATTCACTGCTCTGGTGAGCTGGAAGGTGGATTAAGGGTGCAGGTAATAAGGATGGTGTAGCAAGACACCTCAAGAGCTCTTCCCTTTGCATGCAGAGGATAAGGTAGCTGAGAGAGACATACACCCATGCACTGATTTTGCACAGCCAGTGGGGAGGATTTGGGCCACCCACAATAACTGACTGCATGTCCTCTCCCATTGCTTTCAGAGGAAAAGCCAATGACTGAGAACTGTATATTGCATTCCTTGGTCATGTAACTACACCCATGGCATTTTGTACCTGTAAAATAGACAGCTTTCTAGGCCAACATACATGGCTGGTTGTTGGATGAGCTGGAGCATGAGGTGCAGTTGCCTAGTCCATTCAGGAGTGTGTCCTCCTCCCAGGATACTGCAGTCCAGTTCTGCATTAGGCAAGCACAGGAAAGATGTGTGCAGGAGGTGTGAAGTGAAGCTTACAACAGGAAAAACTGCAACCATCTGCTTAACAGCACCAGGCTGTTGCCCCATAGATTTATGAAACTCCCAAGATGCTTGCTCCTGCTGTTCTGAGTGTTCGCTTTTCACTCTTATCTGCTCCCTGTTTTCTCTTATTGAGCTCAGCACACTTGGCTGTTCCAGTCACCCCCAACAGCTCCATCTCCTGTGGCATCTACACTGTCTCTCAGAGTCCAGCTGAGCAAGCATCTTGCACCTCTCACAGTGAGAGGAAAACTGAGGTTTCTGCCTTATTAAGGCTGGGGGGAAAGCAGGAGAACAGATACAAGTCACTGCTCTCCTCATTCTTCCTGCCTGCAGACTGCCAAATCCATTTGGAGGTCAAGGCACATCTTTCTGATCAGTATGTGAAACACATCCCTCTTCATTCCTTTCTTGCCCCTCATCTTGGCTTAGGGCAAAGTCCTTGGGCAGTGCACAGGGTAGAATTTAAGTGATGTCTTACTTTTTGGTGTCCAGTTGTCTGTGACTGACATACCTACTTGCAGGCATACAAGTAACCATTAAATACCAAACTGGCCACCTGGGGTTTATACAAGCAAATTACAACCCTCACCCATGACTAGAAGCTCAAGCTCATGTAAAAATTCCACAATTTCTTGCAGCCCCAGGCCATGAACTACCACAGGGTGTGTGATACACCATGCCAAGGCCTCTTGTTTGCGTAGCCCCCTCAGCCTCAACTCAGTGCAACCCTGAGACCTGTTTCACAGTCTATGACTCACAGGTGTCAAATGCTGTACCACTACAAGTCACAGTACAAATCCCCATGTTGCTTCATTCTGATGCCTTCTTAGCAGAGAGGAGGGAGAGGATAACCATTTTTTTGCAAAAAGCAGGAAATTCTTAGATCAGCTCTTATTTCACTGGGATAGAAACAGAAATGATTCAGTGTCAGCAACTTGTTTCTCCTTCCCCTGACTCAGGCAGAACTCTGGAGAGAAGCCCTGTGTAGCCAGAAGCCACTTTTCACTAGACAGGTTTTTATACACATCCTTGGTCAGACAGGATGAGTTAGTGGCAAACAGCAAATACCAGCTCCCCCCCAGCCCTGAATGGGCAGTGCTTGAAATAATCTTTGGCACAGCAGAGTGACAGGATAGTTTATGCTGTCTGCTGTCAAATTTGGATGGTAGGTTTTGTTTGAGAAATCTGCCCTAAGGCACTGTTTCAGTATTTGTTTTCCTGGTAAGACCTGGTGCACACAGAACACTGGCAGCACCTATGGATTTGTCAACTTTGCAAATAGTGTCCTAAGGACAGTCATAGCCCACATGTGTCATATTTTCATGACACACAGTAAACAGTGTTTCTACAACTAGAGCAGGTGTGACTCCCTGGATTATAAAATCTGAGGATTTACAATATTTTTTTTCTTTTCTTTCTCTGGGAAAAAAAGCATGTGCTTGTGTTCTGTTCTTAAGAGGAAGTGAGAAACAAAAGTGTGAGCTAGCTCATTCTTACACTATCAGAAAGGAGGTTTGTCCTGTAAGCTTGACTGGAATTCTGAATTCTTTGGACTGGGAAGTTATGTATGTGAACAAGAGTAACTGGGAAACAGTCATAGTTTAGATGTTGAAAGGTATTTCAGGCTTCACTGGCAATCTGGTCAAGTCAGAAGAAAGGATGAGTGGTGAAAAGGTACCTGGTAGAGAGTGGTGAGGATTTCAGTAATGGAGACAAGTGAAAGTTCTTAGTAATAGTCAAAGGCTAATTCATGTGATACAGGCTGGAAAATTAGTTCTTAGGATTGCTCCTCTGGAGGTGGAACAGGGATAGAGAGCAGGAGAGTACCTGGGCCTGAGATGAGTGCCCAGGAGAGACAGTGGCTGGAGGCAATAAGCTGCAAGCACCAAGGTGCACCTTCTTGGCAGGTAAGGTGAGAAGGAAGGAATGCTGAAGGCTCCAGGCAACCACTGGTAGCAGGTGCTAGAGGAGGAGGGAGAGAAAAGCTAGAGAGAAAAGGTGTGGCTGTAGAAGCTATGACCCCCTGGGAAAGTAGGAGTGAGCAATGTGCCTGCAGGAACACGAAGGAAGGATAGGGTAGGATGATTTGAAGAGTTTCCCTGTGGAAAGGAGACCTGGAAAGACAAAAATGTAAAGAAAATTGCTGGAAAAAATATGAGAGTAATGTCATCATATTCCTTTGGTGAGCAAGTCAGCAGTGTTGAGACAAGACTACCTTGGAGACAGGCCCTCAACCCAGCATCAAAGGCCAGATCCAGAACCAGTAGATGGGCTGTTTGTGGACATCCTCGTGTCCTAGCAGGAGCAACCGGGAGATTGACTCGGGGAAGTATCCGGGCCATCTCCAGCCAGCACATGCTGGAGCAGCAGCAGCAGTGCACATTTTCTGTGTGAAAGGGGAAGCGTATCAACTAGCCAGAAAGTTATTTTGAAATAGGAAGTGTACAGGATTATGCTGGCAGTTATTTCTCCTTTCCCATCAGTCTGTCAGATACAGAAATCCTGGGGACTGAGGTTAGGGAGGTCTGTCCAGCTCTGCACAGGCCTTGTGCCTGACTGCTGGGACCTACAGAAGGAGCCCTACTACAGCAGATATGGTGTTATTCAACAAGAAGAGTGAGCTAAGTGTCTTTGAAAGTATTTAGAGGGAAGTCTGGGCCAACCAGAGCTCCATGTTGGGCAGACCCTGAGAGGGACTGTTGATGAGTAGTGCTGTTAACATGATGACTAATAAATTCATGAAACATATGAAAATCTGATTTTTCTTCACAATGGGGAACAGACAGGGCCTCTTCAGCCTTCTCTGTGCATTTCATCCTTCCTGAGAAAGTCTGTCTCCGTCACTGTTGTGTCAATCTCACCTTGTGTATCATCACTTTGCTTGGCTGTTCAAGCCTCAATTCAACTGCATTTTGTTAGCCACAGAATTATGCAAATTCCTTTCCCAAAATACACACGATCTCATCTCATCATATTTTTCTACTTCAATGACTTGTCAATTTTTCTTTACACTTCTGATTAGTTCTCTGGCTCTGTTTCAGTCATAGACCCACAAACATTTTTTTCTAGTGTGACACAGCGCAACATGCGGACATGTTAGTGCTGTGCTGGCACAAGAAAATGCTGTGCCAAAGCATTTTCCTGTGAGGGGAACATTACAATTGCAGCCAGATGTTACCAGGGTCTGACTTAGCTTAGGAAATCCTCTGTTAGAGGAGAAGCACAGATATATCCTCTGTGCTGTGTTAGCACATAAACTACTACTCACTTTCTTTTGTCTCATCCATGAATTGTGTAGGAGACCTAAAAACATATTGTATTCTAGTAAAACCTTTGATTTAGTTTCACCTTCTGAGAACCCAGGGAGGGGGAATTTGATTTACAGTAACTGTTGGACCAAGATAAGAGCACAGAAAAATGGCTCCCAATTCCAGGTTAGGCAAATAAATTCTCCTTTCCCACATCATGTTCCTTGATGCACAACAGCAGCACTTCAGCAGTCATTGGCTCGCTTTGAAGTGACCACAACACTGCATTCCTTCTGATTTATGCAAGTCAATGTGATCCCTTTCTTCTAGTAATTACTTCTTGGTGTTGTCTCCTAAGGAAGAACACAGGTCTTCCCAAGGACCTGCCAGCATTTTTTATTTCTTCAGGCTGACAACACCTCAATGAATTTTTTTTGTCAACATCTTTCTCAGTATCATCCTTGGGTTATACAATACCAAAAGTATTTTATTATATTATTTGTTTTATCGTAAGAAGCACATCTCATAAAGAATTTATCTGGGCTGTAAAGAGGTAAAAAAGGCTTAAAATGTGAATAAAACAGGCAGGCCTTGGAGAATAGGGGCTGGTGACATTGGAGATTTATGCCTCAGTTTCATTTTGGCTCTGTGAGCAACTGGAAATGCCTTGACTAAAATAGCAGAGAAAGGAATCCAAGAGGAAAACTGCTGCTGCTGCTGCTTAGGAAAGTAAGGCAAGTAAGATCATTTCAGGTATGTGACATAGGGACAGTGGGAGCAGCTGTCAAAAATCAGTCCAGCTCCTACAAATGTCCATTGTCCAAACAGTGACATGTGTGTCCAGATCCTGCACCATTCGCAGCATCAGCAACACAGTGCTGGGACACAAGATAGACTCTTGAATAAGATTATGTTGCCAGCTAAAAGCTGACACTGAAAGGTGCTCCACAACCATTTTCTCCTGTTCCCTGAACTCTCTTACAGTGAGCATCTGTCCATCATTGAAGCAGAATTTGCCATTTCCAAATCACAGGCAAGAAACTGGAATCAAGCTGCTCAGACTAGTGCAATGCTGGGGCAAGGAGAAGGACACCTCTAGACAGCGGAGTGGTGTCTGACTTCATTTGTTTTCCACCAGGAGGCAGATACTGGTAGATATCCAGGGACAGGGAACGGGTACTGCTACTGCAAAAATCCAAGCCATGGACATAACTCCTGTAGTCAGATCCCTGGTTACTATGGTGACTAACCTCTGCTGCCTTCTTTTGTCAGATTTCCCTGTCTGTGTGGTGATCTGCTCATACCATCCACGCCTACACCTACACAGGTTCTTCACAGTATTTGCACAGATGCTCACCTTTAGGTCCATGAAGGTCATAGAGAATCTGGCTTTTGTTCACCAGAGCCAGGTGGGCATTTCCTCAACTGCTTGTAATTCTTCTGCATAAACCAGTTTAGTTTTCAGGCAAAGAGTGCTTTGGTACTCTTTCCCATGTATATCCAGCACTATTGGGGATCATATTTACCCCTCAAATCCCCCTACTGTCCAGCTTGGAGCAGTTGTGATTAGGCTGGCACTAGGCTTGGTTTGGTTGCAAATAAATGAAGAGGAACTGAGGGGAAACCTGCATAGCAGGGAGAAAGAAAAAAGAAAATTCATTTTTCTTTTCCTTTAAGACATACTCAATTGAAAGCCCCAAAATAACAAACTTTGAGCAATTTGGTGGGGAAAAATAATTTAGGTAGATACACTTGTTTTGTGGAAGGCAAACAATTAGCAGCTATGAACCTGTAAACTTTCCTGAGCATATGAATGGTTCTAGCAACCAATGATGGCCATAGAGGTTTTGTTCTAATTAAATCATGGAGAGCTACACTAACTGTTAAGACCAAACATAGCACAGTTCTGGCTCACAACAACAGGTACAGATCAGGAGTTAGCATGGATGTGGCGTCATTTAGAAGAGGCATGTTAGATTTGGTGAATAAAACCAAAAACATGGAATATTTGAACTTGGCCCACCTTGCGCCATCGGCCCACAGTACCAGAGACCAGTCCTGGGCAAGTTTAACTTACTGGTAACAGATTTAACCTGTATTTTTAATCTACTCAAATGTAAATTATTGTCATCCTTGTAGACAGGATGGATAATTTATTTAGTGCAGAGCTTCCTTTACTGGGGGCAATGTTGCTCAGCTCTGAAGTGTACACTGACCACGCCTTTCTTGTAAATCTGTTTCCTATCTCCCCTTTTTGTCCTCTACCTATTAGATTTCCTTCATGACCTCCTTGTTTTGTGCTCTTCAGAAGACTTTTCAGTCTGGTCACACAGATAACACAATGTGTGATGAAACGTGCTGCTTACATATACAAAAGGGTAATGTAGCTTTCTTCAGAAGAAAGAAAGCAAGCAAATACACTCGACCAAAGAATACCAATGATTATGTCGGAGCTGAACCATGTCAGTAAAACTGGCATCTCAAAGAGAAGATGACATCAGGTGTTTTTCAGAGTATTCAGATGACTGGCCTAAAATAAAATTACATCAAGCAGCAGCCATAGAGAAAATGTGGGAAAATAGGGGTAAATTTCCTTTAAAAAATTAAAAACATGAATATAGGCCCATTAAGGGATGAAAGACTGCTGCTGAAGGAGTTTGTCTACTTTGTGTACAAAAGCAGACAAAATACAATTTCTCATAAAACACATAGACATTTTCTTCTCAAAGTGAATGGGTGTGACAGACATCCCAGAAATTACACAGACCTATAAAACTGCTTAAGTACTTGACATACTTGCTTACAGTTGAAACAAGACCTGTATTTGTGAGACCATACTATGACTGGTAATTGCTATTATTCTGCTGTTTACAATAATAGCTGTATGATGCATCATGAAAAATCCTGGCTACAAGGTACTGCATGAAGTCTTAGCAAAGCACTTCCACCTCCAAACAACTAACAACTGAAACTAAGAAGAAAAATGCAACGAATGAGTACAAAGAAATAACTAGTGGAAAAGAAGGTAAAATTGTTAGCTGCAAGAGTAAGATGTTGGTAATGTGTTCCTTTAAAAACCCGCCACTATAAAAATGACTAATAAAACTGTCTTGACCTTAATTCTTTTTGTGGAGTGAGGCAGGCAGTTAACTGGTAATAGGTTTCTCTGCCTCTAATGTCCCTGAAAGGGCTCCTCCAGTAGTGTCCTCAAGGGTGCTCCTGTTGCATCCACCAGGCACCATGGAAACCCACAGTTAAGTATGAGCTTTGATCATCACGGCTCAGGCAAACAGAAAGGTGTGACCATTCCCTTTCTTTCCCTCAGTGAGTAGTCAGTAGTCCCATCAGTGTCCTCTGTGAAACCTTTTCAGCTTTCTAGCTGGTAGGGAGCTTATTTTGAACTGGCTCAACTAGAAGATTGCCTAACCTTTGATGTCTCCTCCTATCACAGAATTCAAAGCTTACACATGTAGGATT
The DNA here is from genome assembly GCF_047495875.1 of Pithys albifrons albifrons. NCBI lineage: Eukaryota > Metazoa > Chordata > Aves > Passeriformes > Thamnophilidae > Pithys > Pithys albifrons. The sequence goes on from NC_092458.1 coordinate 58,170,353, forward strand.
TCACATCCTGTAAAGAAATTCACTGTAGCCATATTGCTTTTGTTTCCGGGGGAAAAAAAATCTTGTCTTGGATCTGCCTTATCATATAGTTGAGTCTTAGAAATTTCCATGTATTCATCCACAGAGATATGTTCTGAAGGAGCATGGTATTGATCTAAGGAGTGTAGTGAGTCTTAAAACTTAATTCAAAGAACTTGGCTACATCTAAAGACATTTAGAGGGTTTGCAGCACAGAAGTAATCCCTTTCTGTCCTAACCACTTTAATCAACAAATACAGAAAGATATGTGCACACTTGGAGTTATTATGACTGCTTTATGCTATACTAGGATAGAGGCTGTTCAGAATCAACTCTTATCGCAGCAACAATGAGAACACCTTGTGGCTACAAGTCTGGTAACCTATGCTTTTCTTCTCACCAGAGAAGAGGTTCAGAGTGAATAGCCTCAGCATGTTCCTGTGGTATCTTGTGCTGACACCAGCACAAAAGAATGTGGGTTTGGTATGTCCCTCCCCCAGAAGTAACTGGTCAAGAGCACCATCCCCTCAAACACAGCAAATAGTGGCCTTTGTTATTCCTTCCAACTGAGTATCAACCTGCTGGCATCTCAGAACTTAGTCCTTCTTACTTTAGCTTCAGCAACAGAACATTTTAACTAATTTCATTTGGATTACAAGTGTGTTGGTACTCTTGGGCCTTCTGCTTTCTCTTGGCTATACAAATTCATTGAGGATCTCCTCTTGCTGCTGTATTGTGGTATGTAGCAATAATTAGTCTGGATAAGCTGCACAGGCTCTACAGACCTGGACTGAACTGAGCAGATGTAAAGCATCAACCCTTGGAGCATGAAACTGTTCTGTGACGCTTCCCCTCCTGTGCACTGCTACTGCTTTGTAAGATTTGAACATTCATGAAAAGCACAGCCAGAAACTAGATCAGCTCTTCTAAACTAATGAATAGTGAAAAAGATGTATTCAGTTGCCCTGCAGATTATCCCACGGAAGGATCATTCAAGTCAACTCCTTCATAAGCACAAAATCCCTGCAGCAAGGCCTTTCATGTGATTCAGTTAACCATGCACCCAACTTCCATGAGAATTTACTCTTGCGTAACATTACAGTCAGCTGCATAGGCAGGCTCTTTCTCACCACATCTTACCCTAAGTTGGTGATCCTGAGTAAGAGATGCTAATCTTGCTTCAGAGCAGTAAGTAGGTAAGCTGCTTTTGGGCACAGGAATAATAACTTAGTGGAAGTGTTAGTGATCTCAGTAGCATCATGGCCATTAATGTGGAGGCGAACTTAGAAAGTTCCAGGTAACAGATCCTTTCCTTGCTAAAAGGTGGAGCAAGTACGTGAGGAGAGGAAGAACAAAGCACAGAAATGACAACAAATTCAAAATACTAAGAGCACTCCACTGGAGAGATCAGAACTTCAGTATGTGCTTTCAGGTTCTGGAGTTTCTCTGTTCATTGGTACTTCACAGCACAAAGAGAAATACGGTTTTACAGGTTCAAGCAGCTGCTCTACCTTTCTGCAGGCATGGGCTGTTTCCTCAGCCAGTTTCATTAGAAGTTACCAACCAGGTGGTGAAAGAAAGCTGCTTTCAATTTCCAACATTTCACCTTTAGGCAAGGCCTCAGTCTGCAAGTGTGAGGGTGGATTTAAACAGGAGCTCTCTCCTGATTGCTCTCCTCATATTTCTACATGCTCTGGAAAGAAACTTCTAGAGCAGAGTACTGGGTGTAGGTGGCAAGATGTTGGCAGTGGGGGACTGCATGGGGACTGCTGTGTAGAGGCCAGGACTGCCCCATGCCAGACACAAATGCTTCTAGCCAGGACCCACCACACAGCCAAGCACCTCAGCCAAGATGGTGCTACCTCTAAGAAAATGTATTTAAGAAAGAGCAGGAGAAACAGCAGTACAAACACCAAGGGCAGTGAAGAAGGAGGGGGAAGAGGTGCTCTAGGCACTCGAGCACAGATTCCCTTGCAGTCTATGGAAAAGGGCCTCTCTGGAGCACATACCTATTTCCTGAAGAAACTACATCTTCCTGGAGAGGAAAGCCCATGCAGGAGCAGGTTTATCCTGAAAGACTGCAGCCCATGAGAAAGACCCACACTGGAGCAGGTGAACAGTGTAAGTAGGAAGGAGCAGCAGAAAGCAGCAGTTATGGACTGACAGCAACCCTGATTCCCCATTTCCCTGTGCCACTTGGAGCAGGGGATAAGGTAGAAGAGTTGGGAATGAAGAAGAGAAATTGAGCCTGGAAAAATGGGTGGGTGAGGTAGTGGAGCAACTATGACTGGTCCAGTCTTTGCTTTTCACCACCCTACTCAATTTATAATTGGCAATAAATTTAATTTTCCCCAATTCAAGTCTCTTTCACCCATGACAGCAGTTGTCTGTATCTCAACCTGTCAGCTCTTCCATCTTATTTTCTCCCTCTGTTCTCTGGACAACAGGAGTGAGAACAGCTAAGTGAGCACTTAGCAGCAGACCAAGGTCCATCCATCACAAGTTGTTGCATAAATCTGTTTAAAAGAAACTTAAAATCCACTGGGTCACATTAAGCATTTGTCATAACAATTTCAATCAGCATCTGCCCAAAATTGCAGACAAGTCTTTTCTATTTATTGTGGAGCTTTTCAAAGAATGATTTCATACTTTAACCCTTTCCCCCATTTCCAAAATCCAACACAGGTAAGGATCTCCAATGCTTGTTTACTATCTATACATTATCTACAGAATTACAGAGATGAACCATTTTTCTATGAAAAAAATATAATATTAAAAATCTTACATACAAAGAGAAAACATAGGAACAAAAGGCTGCCCACAGAATTAACATCCAGTCTTTCTGTCACCAGTTAGGATGAAACTTCTTTAGGGTGAGTTTTCAATGAGGATATTAAAGTTGTTGGGTTTTTTTTTTTTGCCTTTTTTTTTTACCCCCCCATAAAGGAGACATGGATTAAAACCAGTAATGTCTAAAACAACATCATTTAGATTTTAGTCATGCACTTCAAGATTTGGCTTTGAGCATCTTCTGAAGTCAGCAGTCAGAAGAATCCAGTTTCACTGAGGAACAGGTGACAGTGGTTCTGAAAGTGTCCTCCGAGCAGAGAGCCGCAGACATTTGGGGCAGCCTCCAGACTTGAAGCATGCTCTGTGAAAGCATGTTTTGCACTCTGTTTACACATACAGAACAGCATTCAGGGAGAAAAAAAATTAAAAAATGAATCAATAGCTGTGTTCCTTGAATGATGTTTTGTCGAGTACATACAAGTACAAAAGTAAACACAATCAGTGCAAGGCCAGGACAACAATCACGACTGCAATAATTTACAATGAATGCTGGCAAGTTCTGATAAAACAGCTCTCCCTCATGCCTAGACTCAAAAAAATGGCCTACCCCTGCAAGCATAATCATGCTCAGGCAAATCCCTGGGTTTGCTCACTGAATTCACTGATGCATACAGTGGCTACAGGCTGTTTTTCAAAGACACATACTGTCCATGGTTTCCAAATGCACATGCAGGTTTTCAAATATACATACTTTCCTAGTTCTCAGTGTTCAAAATAAGCCCAAACAGTTTCATATACCAAAATTCTCCCAAGGAAGAAAGAAAAACACTGATGCTGGAACATACCTGTGCACCTTTTGCATTTGGCAATCTGATATGGAAACAGCAGGTCTGCACTCTGACAGAATTCACAGATAAACCCCTTCGCTTGACAGAGCTACAACAGCAAAAGGGTTGAATTTAAATCTAAGAAAAAATTATTTGGGAATGGCAGCAGGGATACTCCTTATAGTAGCCAGCTGCAAGAACATCAAAAGCCCTAGCTTTTCCTTACCTCACAGCCATCCACATGGGAGATGGATTTCTTCAGAATATCTTTAAGAAGCGGCAGTAACTGCCCTCGTTTGATCTTCACCAGATCATCCAGTGAGAAGAGATGCAGCTCCTCTGTCAGATGGCTGGGGACCTGTTCAAATTCCTTCAGTACACTGCAAGAAGAAATGAAATCCAATTTAAGTTACATAAAGTTGTTTTCCACGTACATTTCAAGAATAAGCCTCTCACTTCTCTAGTCACACAGGGATCGTACAAGGCAAGTACATGCTAAACCTACCTCCACTCCAATCTGAGATCACTAACAAAAACTGGGATTTGGGACTTAAAATAAACTGTCTGCTTTCAATGTACATTTTTCACACCTTGGAGTTGCCATATGCAGTTATCCCAGCAATTCTTAAATAATGTGTAAAGGGCTCTCTCCTACCTCAGGAACATTAGGTAAAATCCCATATAGTATTTAATATAATAAGCTAGGCTTATTTATTTTCTTTTGCAAAGAGAACATTGACAAGTTTTATCCTACATAGGTCACTGCTGGGTGAAACTGTGCTTGTTCTGAGTGGATGAACAGAGAAAATACACCTCCTGCTTTTAAAATATCACTGATGTAGATCGAAGTTACAGTAAGGATCCTCGTGCTTATTTCCATAATGGAATCACAGGTGGTTGAACAGAAGAGAGATAAAAATACATTTCTTTTTTATTTTGGTGAACAACACATAATTGATGCATAAAAAAGGTTATTGTCAAAGAAAGAACAGAACCTACTTTTAAAGCTTCTTTTGCTTAAGTCTGTTTTTAAAAAGGTCAGCAATTCTGCAGCAAAGGTCTTATTATTCACATGTCTAGGTATTAGTCATGCCCACAGTTTGGGGAGGTGAACACCACAAATCTTTCATTTGTGGCAACAAGCAAGGTCATGTTTTGGTCTTTATCACCTTTGGTTACTACTTTCAATTGAATATGTTTACAGAATAAGCTGAATTCAGCTTTATGACAGAGTTCTGGAAGAAATCTTTCAATTGTCGATGAACACACTTGTTAATTTTAAAAAATCCAACTCTTTTTTAAAGATAAATATTCTCAGAGAGATAAGTATCTTTGATCTTTTAAGAATGAGTGAGAACCTAATGGAAACAGAGTAGGAAAAAATATACACCTAACTAAAATCCTTCAACATTTAAAACCAAATGTTTAAGTATGTTACAAGAAACAGAAAGCTACTACATAAAACCTGTACTTCACTCAACATCTACAGTGCAATTACAGAAGGCAATTACATTATTAGAATTTGTGCTAATAATCACATTAACTTATTTAAAACTGGAGTCAAATGTCTGTAGAGAAGAAGGCTCTATAAGTATCTTATGTACCTTTTACTAAGCTATTTTTCATGCACAATCACGGTCCATACCTTTCACCAAACCTGCAGGTTTTCAAAAGCTTTTTTAAATGAAAAAGCTGTTCTTGGGCCTCCTAAAAGATGAAGGGGAAAAAACAATTTTTAAATTTAAAGCAATTGCATTTTCACATGCATAAATGAGAAACACCACTATTTGGGTCAGCAACCCTTGCATCTACATCAAGTCATACCTAAAAATAGGAGCTTCACACTAAGCATAGAATTAAACAACTGGATTTTCTAATACACAGAAGACCAAGGCAGGCAAAGACTATTTTTATTCCCTGACAAGTGAAGCAAGTCCTAATGCTACAAATGACTCCATGTCTGCACACCAGCTAGACCCAAACCTGTGTAAGAACAGGTAAGTGTCTCCTCAGTCAAGACGGGAGCAAGCACTTGCAATATTCAGCAGAACACCCTTCCTCAAGCTATAGGAGGTACAACCCTTAGATGAGCCAAAGATGTTTTCTCTAATGGCCCATAAAATCAAGGAGGCATTCAAAACTTCTAGAACTTTGCAACAGCCATAAACCAGGTAGAGGTAAATATTTACTGTTGGAGCCCAACTCCACTCCATGAACTGAAACTCCAAACCAACAGAGAAACAGCTCTCAAAGACAAGAAGACAGACCTGTGGCATAGGTTGTAATCCCTCCCTTCACCCACTTCTTCATCTGAGGTTAAAGAGAACAAGTCCCAGAAGTGGTGATGGGACAAGCCAGAGAAACGAACTCTCTTCCTTCCCACATACATACACAGCAAAGGACATCCTGCCCTAAGGAGTTGGTTTTTTTCCCAGAAGTCTCAGGCTCATAAATTCCTAATAAAAATGCACCACACTTACCCTCACCCTGTCCATTTCTTTACTTTTTGTGTAGAGCGTTTTGTTAATGCGGGACACATTGAAAATGGGGTGCTGCCATATGCTGTCCAGTAGGTGTTTGGAGAAGTTGCATACATAGTACTTTTTGAAGTCCCACTTGGAAAGTATTCGGGCAGGAATAGAAGACTGGGCATAGCTGTGGCAGCAGTCACAAAAGTATTTCCCCAGGTAGTCACAATAGCGGAGTCTCCTGATATATTCTGCAGGTAGACAGCAATGAAATTGTGAATATTTCTGAAATGGGAAATTTAGATTTAGAAGTTTTATGGGACATACCTCGTTTATATGCCTATTCTGTCTTAATAACCCTACTGGAGTGAGGGGGAAAGGTATTTTTTTATTGTTTTTTTAAATAGGAGGTTATATTATTGTGGTAAACACATGCACAAGCTCTTTACTTTGCATTAGAACAGAAAGTGTTCCTCATTTCCACATTTGCTGAACTGATTATAATCAGCATAAGATCCTAAAGAAACCACTGTTGCTTTACCCACAGAACAGACGCCAGATAAAATACACAGCAAAAAAACTTCCAACAATTTTGGAGTCACATTTGTATAATACTTGTTCATATAAAGAGGTTTGTGGGGTTTTCCAGCTATTACAGCATCTTGGGTTTGCTAAAATTAATGTGCCGTCACAGATTGTTGATACTTTACAGGCCAAATGCTGCTCTTGTGAGCTGACCCAGAACAAGTCTTGAGCACCACTTCAAAGATTTCTTAGGTAAGGTCTGTTTGTCAGATCTGCAAATAATTGTGCTTTCCAGCAGTTCTCACAAGGTATAATAAATTAAAAAAAAATCAAGCAGGATTTTGTAATCAAGACCTAAGGAAACAAACAGTTTTAAAAAGACACCCCGAAAAAGCCAAACCACACATTCCATAAACTTACATAAAGTCTCTTAGAAGAGACTTTTGGAAATGTGTAAATTGGCACAGAGAAAGAATTCTTGAAATAAACAAGTGGAAGATGTAAAACCAGTATTTTCCAGCCTAGAAATTTTAAAAAGTTTTTCCTGTTTTGTTGTTGGGTGTCACAAATTTTTATTATGTATGAGAAGAATACCTATCAAGTATTGTATTCTGTCCACGAGAAATTCCAGACACTGTAAAGATTCAACTGTCTATTTTACTATTGCAGGCACATTTAACAATGAGATTTTTCTTCTAGCTCCAATAATTTTACAATTGTGGTACATTATGTTGGTGAAGAGTGTAATCTGATTACTAGCAATGCACTTATTAGAGGGATTGCTTTCCACTTTTGGTAATACTTACTGCTTTCTATTGGGGTTCCGCAACCAACACACGTGAAGTTTTGCGCAGCCACCACTGCATCTCTCCTGTATACAGAGGCAAATAGTTAGAGCTTTCAGCATTCAAAACACAGTTTTAGTTAACATTCTTCCAAAAGCATGAAAGAACTACGCTGGCATGAAAATGTCCCAACTTAGGAGCTGACTCCTACTATTTCACATCAACTATGGCTTGCTGAAAGAATTAAATTATTTTCCATTTCTTAAGGTGGCATCCATATCAAGGGGTTGGGAGAGAGGACAATCCACATCTGCAATTGAAAAAGCAACCAAACCTGTAGCAATGCAGAGATTAGCCAGCTTTCCTACTGTGTGCACTCTACAGCACATTATGCAGAGTGAGACAGCAATGTCCCCAAACATGACCTGTTTTCCTCTCTGCTTTCTGAAAACCTGCCATCCATAAAATATTAGCAGGAAAGTGGGAAAAGTTAAGAATATTCTTCAGGTAGTGCCACAAAATGAAATTTTTAGGAGCCATCTAAGTTTGCTGCCACCAGAAAGTATGTGTATTATCATATGCAGAAGTGCATGTGCTGTGTTAATCAGGATGTACCAACAGAAGGGAAAAAGATACAATCTGCTTTCTAAGGTTGTGTTATGAATTAGCTCTAACCTTAGGACCTCTTGATCACCCAAGTTCTTTCCGTCAACTTCCCCCCTGCTATATTAAATGACAGTGCTCAGATGCCTCCAAACTTACTTGACTGAAGGATGAATATTAAATATAATCTGTGATCTTGGTGGGGACCAGCCAGAAGATCCTCTTAATTTGGACATGATCTTTATTTCTTCAGCCAGATTCAAACTGGACTCAAGTTCTTTTGGAATCTCTTCTTTCAGCACAGACTATTGGGAAAGACAAAGTTGTGAAGATAAGGAGGCCATCAACTGTTCGTATGTTAAATGCTATGGGAGAATGTTTATCTCCCTTTATACTCCAGGATTTTAAAGTTCAGTTTTTCATCTACATGAAGTCCCTCATTAGATAAATTCCCTCATGTCAGTCCCAGAAAAAAGCACAGCCTGATTGTTCACAACTCCATGTCTTAAATGTGCTGAAAATTGCTACAGAGAAGACATTTTCTAAAAATTTATTTAAAGTGAACTAATAAACTGTAAGCACTCATCTATAATTGTTTGGGGATTTTGTGGTGTTTTTTTTTTCTTTTTAATGTAGCTTCCCCCTTTTCTTAACAGTGAAGCAGCTGCAGTGAGACAATGATTATTTGGGGAACTGAATAAAGAGCTCGTTGTTTTCAGATCAGACTCACTCTCTGCTTAGATGAGCTCAGGCAACCAGACAGCTGAACTGCAGAGTCTGTCTGCAACCAGTATTTTCTGAAAGCTCTGCACAACTCCTGGGCAGTTGCTTCAGCAGAATTGCTGCCTGGTTCAAAAGATGACCTGAAAGTTAAGAAATACAGTCAATGAAAAATGGCAGCATGTCATTAGCATCCCCACTGCCTCTTCTACGTACCTGAAAAGTTTTCTCCCATCCATTCATTCCTACTTTCTTTCTTTGATACACCCAGGCCCTTAAAGAGTCACAGACACCACCCTCCAGTAAGCCTCAGGGACCAGCGAATACTCTGCTAAGCCAAGCGCCAGAGACATTTGCTGTCAAGCAGCATTCCTTCCCCTTCTTTGGGAGGGCCAACTTTACCACTCCCACACCTTTCCCTGCCCCAGCCAGAAGAACCACCAGAAAGCTGCTCCAGCTGAAAAGACAGTGCCACCGGGGACTATATTAGAAATACATACCTTTTATCTGGAGTGACAGACAGATTTTCAAGGTCTTCAAGTTCTGTGGTAAAGGAGAAAATTTTATCACGCCATCGAAGAAACAAAGCTTCTGTGACTCAGCACCATTTTAAATCTACTTTCTGTATTACCACAGTGTCACTTTCAAATATATTCATCTTTACAACACCCCCGTTGGATGTGGGAAATAACCTCAGCCCTAGTTGTAGAACCGGCATAAGGAGTCCTGTCTCTTCTGCATATCTCTGACTTTCGCAAATGAAATATACTCTCTAACACCTATGCATCCTATCATCACCCCATACTCCCTTCAGGAGCAGAAGTTCTAAGAAGAGAAAGCACCTGCTGGTCACGGTCTAGCAAGAAGGCACTCAATATAACTAATGATATAAAGAGCCACAAGAGTGCACAGTCATTTTCTTGGACACTGACAGATATTTGGAGACACTGATCACAAACATACCAGCTAATGCTATAAAGTTAGTAACAGGTGAGATAAATGGAATTAAGGTACACACTTCTTCATTATGTTTATATTGACGCAATATGCTTATGCCAACAAGGTATTCACAATGGTAGCATAAGTTTTGGCCATGCTTATTGCTCTCAAGACAAATGTTCCCCAATTCATCCATCTCAGAGTAATTCTTGCTACTAAAAATGCAGTTTTGGAGGTAATTCTTCATTCTTAGATCAGGGAAAGAAGAGATGAAAAATAAATGTCTGAAATGAAAGAGAGCAATAAAATCCCTATTTGTTATCAGGAAAAAAAAACAGAGGTTAAATGTTTCACAGACTGCTTTTAAGGATTTCTATTTCTGTATGTGTTAAACCAAGAAGCTAACCAAAGAAAAATCAGGATGCCCTGAAGAGAAGCAAAGAACAGGTGATTATAAGGGAACAGTGACATTCTGCTCTAGTCCTGAAGCAGAGGGAGGGCTGCCTAAAACCTAGTCAACATGCTTAATTAGGAAATTATCATGTCCTAAATCCTCTCAAACAATGTTGCTATAGTTGGCTGAGGCTGTACCAGTTTCACACTTTTCTCACCTATATTCCCTGAGTTTAATTCTTAGTTATCATTTCAGTCCCTGTGTTGGGATTGCATGTCACAGTTTTGGTAGAGGAAGGGTACTGTGTGACAATCTGCCAGAATTTTCCTTTATGTCTGAAAGAGCCAATGCCAGCCAGCTCCAAGATGAACCCATTGTTGGCCAAGGCTGCACCCACGAGCCACAGTGGTAGCACCTCTGGCATAACAGGGTTAAGATGGGGAGATAAAAAACCTGTACAATTGCAGCTGGAGAGAGGTGTAAGAATGTGAGAGCAACAGCTCTGCAGACACCAAGATCAGCAGAGAAGGAGAGGCAGGAGGTGCTGCAAGAGCCAGAGCAGAGGTTCCCCTGCAGCCCATGGTACAGATCATGGTGAGGCAGCTGTGCCCCTGCAGCCAGAGGTCAACAGGGGAGCAGATATCCACATCCAGCCCATGGAGGAGCCCATGCTGGGGCAGATGGATGCCAGAAGGAGATTGTGACCCAGAGACAAGTCCATGCTGCAGCAGGCTCCTGGCAGGACCCATGAGAAGCCCCAGGCAGCAGAGAAATTGGGAGTGAAGTTTATCCCAGGAAGATGGGAGAAATGGGGGGAAGGTGCTTTGACATGAGTTTTATATCTTGTTATCCTACTTTGATTTGGTTGGCAATAAACTGAATTAATTTCCCCTAGCTGATTCTTTTTTGTCAGTGACAGTAATTGGTGAATGATCTCTCCCTGTCCTTATGTCAACTCACAAGCCATTTCTTATACTTTCTTTCCTCTTTCCAGCAGAAGAGGGGAGGGACAGAGTGGTTTGGTGGTCACCTGATGTCCAGCCAGGGTCAGCCCACCACACTATCAAACCATCAAAGCTATTCTTTTCTAGAAGGGAAATCCTGCACCAGTTTGATATTTCTGCAAGTGCTCTACTAAGGAGTCACACATACATCATTGTTTCCATTTTCTCATGTTATTTCTCCTTTGATAACATTTACTAAGTCAACAGAATTCCCAAATAATGCAATAGATGCAGCTGAACAATAAATCTGTTTCTGCAGTTACAATTTTAAAGTCTTACCGATAATTACATATTCATCCTCTGAGTCACTGTGGCAACGAAACGTGGTAAGCTCATGATGTGATGGTAGATGCACTGGGGAGCTGACAGGCAGCAAAGCACAGCCTGTGCAGGACAAAGACAATACCAGTTAATTTTTTCCAGAATATAAGTACCTGCAATTATATTTTTCATCAGTTAACAGAACTTTAGCACACAGACTGTATTTACAGAGCAATTTTAATTATTTACTTTAATACATACACAGAGAAAGCCAATTCCTGGGAGTCTGTCATATCCCTTGGTTCCTCAGGAAGAAGCTTCTAGTGATAAACCAAAATCTTTTGTACTCTCAGTGGTCTCTTCCCTTCTCATGTGTAAGCACATCATTTACTTTTCCACAGAAGTTATATCATTTAGACTTTAGACTTATGATCTATCATTACTCAAGAGACTAAACTCTACTTAAAAACTCATGTGCTGACTGAAGCATTATAATGCCAGGAGTATTTATTATCTTGCCTCAATCTATCTGTGAATGAATACTCTGGGCAGTCTCACTCAAACTAATTGCATGGCCTGATCTGCATACTGCAGAAGAAAGCACAGAAGGAAAAAGCTAAGCTGCAAATCCTAAAAAAGAAAAGATTTAAGCAGAGAGAAAATGAGTCAACTACAGGCACCACTCTTTGAAGAGTCATGTTTGGCATGTGACACTTGAACCTCACATTTTCTCTTGAATGTACAAAATAATTTAACTATAATAAGTAAAACATAGATGTGTGCATTCAAAAGAAAGTATCTGACATACAGGAAAAACTCCTGTGGTAGAATCATCCTCAAGGGACATAGCGCTTCAGAGACTCGGACAATAACAGGATTTGGTTCCATGCAACGCCCCAATTAATTTAGTAGTTTCTTGCACAAAAACAAACAGCAGAGGCTTTCAGACAAGGCTGCACCCTAGACAAAGTAACTTGCCTTCATAACCACTGTCTGAAGAAGCAACAGAAGAATCAGCCTTCTTCACTGCAGGGTAAGAATATAACTCCGAATCAGTGTGATAGCTGCCATCTGATCCACTTGTTTCTTCCAAACCCCAGGACTCTGCTTGTTGACTTAAGATATTACACTTCATTTTTTCTAGTGATGCTATAATCATATCTGCAACAAAGAAGTGCGCGTTTTCCTGGGCACAAGAGTGGAATGCTCATTAGTACACAGCATATTTGATACTTACTTAAGATGAAGTCAAATACATAATTCCTCCCTGTACTTTTTCAACTCTATAAATAAAAACATAAATCTAACTCTTCTTTCATTTATACACATTAAAAAAAACCCAAGGAAAATTCAGAAACAACATGCAAAAGGCAACTGCCTAGATAATTTTCTCACCCTTGATTAAAACATACAATTTACTTTTATCTCACCCATCTATTAGCTAAAAGTAAACTTCATTACATGACTAACAGATGAATATGTATGCATTTTAGAGATGTAGACTTCTAGTTACACTGCATTATTTAGTATGCAAGCATGCATCCATGTCACCTATTTAATATGATTTAATTTCAAGTCACTGAGTACGAGCAGTTTTGCACACATGCTAGCTTGGAGAGGGCCAGAAGTGGCAAATTTTGAAGGGACTGTAGATCTTCAGGTGGTGGGCAGTACAGGAGCTAGTGAAATGCTTTCATTTGTTAGAGTTAAGGCAGTGAAGTAGGGAATATGCAGTGAGACAGCTTACATGGTCAACTCAATGCTACACAGAAAGTCTATGAAAAAGGTAATCAGGAATATCACTTCCCTGAGCTTTATACTGCCTTAAATAAAAGGTAGCTGCTTCAAAGCTTCACTGTAGCATTTCCAAACCAGACAACCCTTCCTCGTTATGTTCCTTGTCATCTTGCCTGCCTTGGTCACCCATTCTCTAGGAAAACAGACCACTGAGACATCCAGACAAACATGGGGCTCCCTGTCCCATTGTCACTGTTGTATCCTTTGCTTCCTGTGGGCTAATAGAGCAATACACCAGTCCCACTTGTGCTACCTGCTGCTGGCCTGGGCACAGCTTCCCAAAGCAGTCTCAGCTCAAAAGTGGATGCATCATGGAGAGACAGGTGCACTCAGGCACATGGGTGGAAACCCAGAGATGCCCAGGATACTCTCCCTCTCACCCCTCAACTGCATCATGCAAACTTAAATTTATGTCTAAAAAGTTATGGCAGTATCTAAGGCTAGAGATTCTAAGTACAGAATAATTAAAGCTTTATAAAAGTGGCTTATATTCAGGAAATTGTACCGCTCAATATCAGTATTCATGACATTCCCTCAGCTTGTATTGGAAGCATGAAGAAAGACATCAGTGTTTAGAAATAGCTAAATCTTAAGGACCACAACAGACAGCAGAGCTTTTTTATTGCTCACAGACAAATACATTTGGATGAGATTAATTTCAACATTAGAGAGCACCCACCAAGTCCCTGTAGGTGTTTGAAGAGACTTATCTTTCCCCTAACACTGATTAACTCACTTGCTTGGAGCACAGTTTATCCAGAGATCACTGTCAGTGAACTTTAAGAGTCCAAGAGTTTGCTGTATTTCCATTAGTAAAGAAATAATGAAACAGCTTTTTTCCTTTTGGGAGATATCTGTTACTCTGAAGATTCAGAAAATCTCAAGTTAGTGGCAGAGCACAGCCTACCAGCATGTCCTGCTGCTAAAAGCAATTAGGAGCATATCTAAGAGAGCTACATTGCAAAAAGATGGAACAGAATACAAGGACTCCTGTACTCAGCATGACTATCAGCTTTCATCTTTGCCTACTGATACCTCCCTCACACTAGGAAGTAGCCCTAATTCAGCTGTGACACACCAACCTTCTCATTTCTGTCTCCTCCTACGAACATCAATGGAAAGTCCCTCTAAGATTATCTGGCCCATTTCCTTCCTGGTGCACGACTACAACTCACAGACTTGTGGACACCTTAGGTTTTGGTCCTGCAGTTCAGAGATTATTTCCCAACTCAGAAGTATTTTGTGCTTTGGAGCTTTTTGTTTCTTTGGGGTTTGTCGTTTGCTGTTTTTGTAAAGGCAGCATTTGCTCATAATGAACTGAGGTCTTGCTATCTTTTAACCTGTAATCACATCAGCCCCCAGTCCTCTGCACAGTAGCAGTAGCTGGTATGATCTTGACTCACTCAATACTTGTCAGACTGTGGTTTCTAACCCAGATATCTACTCATTGGTCTCCTGATGACTGAAAGCAAATTACTTTTGTTCTTGTTCCCACATTACAGACACAGAAACATCATTTCCTTTCTGCAACACCTTTCATAAAAAAGGAACATGAAAAGCTAGTTCGCAGGTTTGTTGGGGTTTGGTGTGTGATTTTTTGGGTGGGGTTTTTTGGTTTGAAATGCACCTTAAGGATGCTGAGAGATTCAAATCAAATGCAGAACTCGACACTCCAGTGAAACTAGTGCTGTGTACAAAGACGACTATCTCTTGGGACCAGGACGTGGGACCACCTGCACAACCACAGTCCAGCAAAAAAAAATCTCCTTCTCTAGGCACATTTTTAGAGCTCTTTGTATTAAGCCCTACTCATTGCAATCCATTAACCCCTCTTTCCCCACTGTTAGAAAAGATTAATATGTAGTATACAAAGTGTTGCATGACAGCATTATCTCCTCATCTTTAGCTCTGTTTATATGATTGAGTGGACTGCCTATCTGACAACACACCTATGACTGTCTGGGCCCCTATCAGAAACTGCTTAAATTACTGCAGTTTTCTGAGTTATTGTGCCTGTTATTCATACTCTGCTTCTTTGACAGCAATCTCACATGCTCATCATAAGCAGATGCCAAAAAAATCCCTAACTTCTCCTCATCTGCTGACAGTAAAGGTACAAAGTAAATCCTATCCATATGCATGTAGCTGCAACAAATTCTATGTAACATATTCTAAAACAATTTTAAAGTTACTAAAGTAATCCTGTTTTTCCTCAAGGAATGTGTGGGAAAATAACAGAATGAAAAGCTGAAACATACAGTGTTCCTAAATACTTCCATTATTTTAAAATAAGGTTTAATTAATGGATTCAGAGTAGAAAATAAATGACAAAATAGGCATGCTAGGTTTGTAGGTTCACCCCCAGGGGGCAAGAAGAGGGAAAATACAGTATTTGCAAAGATTAGTACATGTATCAGGAAGTTCTTTTATTGAGAAACACCTCTTGCCATTTGATTTTTCCACTATAAAATGGAAAAAACATTATGATGATAGTATTTGTTGTCCTCACCTTCTCCACATCCTCTGGAAGCATGCAGATGTCCTGCAATGAACGATTCAAAGGTATAGCACTTATGTTCAAAGGAGAAGTAGAATCTGTGGGTATAACAAGAACTTTTATTAGTTATTTATCTGCAGCTCTCAGGATGCGTGCAGGTCAACTTCCAGAAAGCAAAGCAAACTTTCTTCCCCCAAACTGAGCACTGTTGGCACTGGAGGCTGTGGTGAAAGTTAAGGAATAAAGAATGTGAGGAACACACTGTCAACCTGAAGCATGAGCATCAACTATCAGAGAAACATAGTTTAAATGCCATGCAGTGACAGCACTGCACTCCCACACCAGTCCTCTCCCAGCTACGGCCTCCTGAGCTGCTGGGGACAACCACAGCCAGAGCCTGAGGCTGAGTTTACACCAATGCTCTGCATCTGGCAACACAGCCTGCTGCCACTGTGCTCTGGTCAGTCACGGTTGCTGGAAGAAAAACAAGTCTCACTGCTGTCGGGGCATGCAGAGATGCATCAGCCTTAAAAGGTTCCCCGTACCACTGCTGGCATTGTGTGACTAGAGAAAGTTTGGGAAACACTTTGATGTTATGTTTCCATGCCACAAGAAAATCTCCTTCCTGTTCCTAAATGCAACCCACGCTGCTTGGCAACACGTCCAACTGTGGTGTTAGCCACAATACCCCATGCTTCCCAAAACAGTAGTTCTGTTTTCCTGGCATTCACTGATGAGTACAGTTGAGCGTGTGAAACAAAATTAATCTTTCTTTTCCTGATAAGAACTGTGCAGCAAAGCATACATCAAGTTTTTTATAGATGAACTATGGACTGCTTTTTAGATGTAAATGGCAACGATATTCTTTCTGAGAGAACTGAAAGTGTGAGATATCCCAGGCACTCAGCAATAGGACAAGGGGGCACAGGCTCAAGCTCTGCCAGGGGAAATTTAAGTTGGAGATCAGAAAAAAATTGTTTATAGAGAGAGGGTAATCAGGCATTGGAATGGCCTGCCCAGAGAGGGGGTGGATTCACCAGCCCTGAAGGTTTTTAAACTGAGATTGGACGTGGCACTGAGTGCCATGATCTGGTAAACAGACTGGAGTTGGACCAAGGGTTGGACTTGATGATCTCGGAGGTCTTTTTCAATCCAATCGATTCTATTCTATGATTCTATGATCATGCCCTCAGAAGCATTTGGACAATGCTATCAGATCCATGATGAGACTCTTGGGGTGTCCTGAGCAGGTCCAGCAGATAGACTCAAAGATCCTGATGACTCCAACTCAGTGTATCCTGTGATTCTTGTTTTCAAAGCAATCACAGCCACTGCTACAAGAAAGTTGCTGTAAAGATGATAAAGATTATATATAATGTCTAAGAATGTACACATTAATGAAATATGAAAGCAAATGACTCCCATTTTTTTCACACTGACTAGTGTTTACTACCTCTTCTTTGACCTTAAACTCAAGCAATATCAGTTTCACTCTCATGATGTTTTCAGGATAAAATAGACTGTATGCAAATGGCCACGACACACACCATTTAAAGCCTTTGCAGACAGCATGGCTTGACCAAAGGCTTTTTATTTTAAAAAAAACGTGATTTCTATATTTTTTTAAAATTCACAGAAAAGCTAAAAAGGTGCAACAAAATATGGCTGCAATTTATGAAAACTTTTTTCCCAACTAAGCAGCACTGACTCTCAGGCCTAGTTTAGATTATTTACATTGTCTTATTTATAGAAACCATGTTACGCTGCCCTGAACATCGACAACATCAGGCTGGAAAGCCAATAATGTGCTTCAGCGTAGCAACACAAATGTCGTAGTTTTGTACAGAATTATTAATACCTCCATTGTGTATACCATGAAGGAAAAATGAAAAGCCTGACCGTATGACTTCAAAACAGATTTAATAGCCTAATTAGGCTATTTTCATACCTACTTGATGATTCATCTTACTGGATAAGCTCTACAGCTCGATAAAAGCTGACATTCTCATCTGTTAAGATAAACATTACTTTCTGAACTAAAAATAATGAATAGAAATAAGAAAATGAGAAAATTATTCATTTCTTTATAAAATATAAGGTGGAATTAAATGTAATTTTGAAATCTAATGGGATTTTGCTCACCTCTGGCATCCCACTTGCATCTTTAAGTAAAAAGAATGTAAAGTGAGAAGTAGCACAGGGAAGAAGCCCAGCACATCCAGCAGTGGGATGTAACTCTGGGTCTGATGCAGAAAAATTATCTGGTTGCTGCTCTGGTCCTGAACACTGCTGCCTGGAGGCTGCTGGGGAAAGAGCCCTAGAGAGCCAAAGAAGGAAATGACCTTGATGTACATAGAGGTCAAAAGCAAGAACAAGCCCTGTGACCAGTCAGTGACACACCAGCCACAAAAAAGCCCCCAGAAAACACCAAATTCAGTCACAAACTCTTTATCAACGACAGACCCTTTTCAGAAGGTTGCATGAGGACACCAGAGAACGGCACCTAAATATATGAACAAGGCTTAACAGGAATTTCATGGGACCAGCAGAAAAAACTCACCAAACAAAACCACCGAATTCCACTGAAAAAAAATTACTTACTCTGATTTAAGTTATATTATATAATTTTCTTACATTTTGTGCATCCATCACCAATTCTCCTGTGAGAAATTACCACCTCTGAGATAGCAATCAAAAGGACAGCAAGTCAGGAAATGCTAGTGTATAATTCCTGCCTTCAAATTAGGCATTTTATTTCTTTTTTCATTTTGCATTTCACTTTCACATCCTCATAGTCCTGGACAATGAAGAAGAGAAGGACACCTCACTCCCCAGGCTACCCAGTAGCAAGTTAAATGGCTAAAAGCAACTAGGAATGATGAAATTGCATTAAGTTTTTGCTTTGCAGGCCAGAGTCTAAAGCAGACAGAGCCCACCACAGTGAATAGTGTCTAATAGGATCTTGGCTCCTATGAGGAGTATTTTTTAGTAAAATCAAGGATGCTACTTCTTCAGTCACTCGGCTGCCACATTCCTCCTTTGCTTTCTGGACAGCCAGCAGTGCTACCAACCCAACACAAGCTTGTGACACGTCCAACCCGTGCCAGAAGATCGAGTCACGCACAATTTATTTGTTCTTATACACGTGCCTTGCAGTTCCCACCGACCCCGAGAGCCTGGGCTGTGTTTTCCAGACCCAGCCACCCAAACCCGCGTGACCAGCTCCAGCCAGCCCAAACTGCCGGGTGTGGTTTCCTTCTCCCTGACAGGCACTTCTCAAAGACACTGAGCCAACAAAACACCCAGCGGAAGGAAACAACCATAATCGTCACTGTATTAACTGTTGACGACAGCCTATCCTGGATGACAAAGTTGTAATTATTAAGAACTCCCAGTCCTGCAATGGCACGTGCCTGTTTGAGACCTTGCTGCCAACTTGACACACCAGAGGATCTCTGGGTGAATGGCTAGGAAGGGTTGGAACTTGGAAGTGGTTCTCAGCAGTGTCACCACTAGGACTACTACTGACTAAAGGGAGAAGGAAAAAAAATAGAAATAAAAAACATCCCTAGCCTCTGTCACATTATTTCTAACAGAAAGGCAGATAAAAACTCCTTGCTGTTTGCTTTTATTCCAGTAGAAAAATCAGGCCTCAGGTTGCAACATCTTCCTGAGGCTCAATGTCTATCATCACAGAATCATAGAATAGTTTGGGTTGGAAGAGACCCTACAGATTATCTAGTTCCAACTACCTGCCATTGGCAGGGATGCCGGTCACTAGATCAGGCCGCTCAGGACCCCCTCCAACCTGGCCTTGAACACTGCCAGGCATGGGGCATCCACAACTTCCCTAGGGAACCTGTTTCAGTGCCTCATCCATGGCCAGGCCAACTGCATCCCTATCCACCTCTGGGGCAGGTGCTGAACATTCCCACTGAACACCTCCTTGCCTATAGGCCTGCACTGCCCTGAGGCCCCTGACACTGAAAGGACAGACAGCATCCTGCTCACAGGGCACCCCCCTACTAGTAGCTCTCAGTTGGTGTCTCTTCACAGACAGCACATGGGATATTCATATGGCTGAAAACTGGTGAGGGATAAAAAGATTCTGTTCTGTATTGAATGAGTGTTTGTGTTTCCAAGACCTTAGATGCACTTGGGAATGGGAAAAGGAACAACAGTCCAACTCTGTCATACTAAGAATGGATCTCAATGCCCTGACTCCAAAACCCCAGAATCCAAGGACTCCCTCTCCTCCAGCTCATGTCAAACACAAGATGACCCTGGAAGTCTGCACACACCAGTGAATCACTACCCAATGCCCATATCCATGCTCTCTGCTTTTGGGAGAAAGGCAACAGTGAAGACAAGACAATATTGGTAGAAAGCCCATCCAGTGGATGTTCTAAATTGCTCACAGCTCAGCGACCTTTACATTTTACCAACCAACAACTGCATATTACAGAAGCATTTCTGCATCATGAGAGATGCATACTGCAAGCATGAGTGTCTCCCATTTTACCCAGTCCAGCCCTCTGGTTTCGCCTTAGTTTTTAAGCTTTTTCTTTCTCCCCTCCCTCCTTTTGCCATTCTCATTTTGATTGACAGCATTTATCTAACTCACAATCACCATGAACAAGGCCCACTTCAATTATAGTTGTCTTTCCCAGTGCAGAAATCTTACAACAAAAACACACCTGTAAAGTTACCTGTTGGATTGACTGGTGCTGACTGGGAAAGCCCACTGGGAGAATTGTTGTCATTGCTGCTGACAGGCACAGGCTCCAAGGCATCAGGGTATTGCACTGTATCTGCTGGCTTACCAACAGTTGAATCAGAAAGAAACCTCATCAAAGTCAAGTCTCTTTCAGGGAAGGTATAATGTTCTTTTCCAGAATGCACAACAGCTGATGTGACAGTGCCTCCTGTTAATGTCACCTGGGTAAAGCAGTCACGCTTCAGAGGGGACATGTCCAAAAAACCATTCAAGGAGGAAGCAGCAGGATCTCCGTCAGAGGAATGGGGACAGAGAAAAGTATCCACCAAAGATTTGGAGGAATCAGAGTCTGTGTTGTTCCAACATGCCCGGTGCCTTGTAAACCGAATGTCTGTTTGTGTACAGGCAGCGTTGTGATGTGCAGAATCGCTGTCACTGTCATCACGGCTATCCCCTGCACTGCTTTCTTCCCACTGTTCCACATCACTGTCCGGATGCTCTGCTCCCTGCATTGTGCTCTGCTCCAGCACCAAAGAGGGCTTCAAACCAGATGCATTTAAAACAGACATGAGAATGTCTTTGATAGCTTCAGCACTGTTAGGATATGATCCAAAATTTCCAGCATGTCCAATCACTGCTGGCCGTGAAGATTCATCTGTTCAGAAAAGGGAAAAAACAAAGAGGTTAGGAAACAGTCCTAAGAAAAGGTTAATACACAATGTGAATAAAATGCACATTACTTTTGGCACAGGCAAGAAGATAGGAAAGACATGAGTTCACTCACCACTTGCTGCTACCTCTTCGTGCAAAAAAGCTCTTGCTTTCTGCACACAGGAAGCAATTCTGTCATTGATAAGGCTAGGTAATAAACAAACAATAAAGTATTCTGCTGTTAGCCAAACACAATTAACTAAGACTTTAACGGTGACTGATTGTCAGCATGCTCAAAAACATCACTGTTCTACAAAACAGGATGACGTACAGTTACTGATACAGGTACTGGTTCCATTGCCAGTAAAAGAGAATATTACATTATAGCAATATATATGGAGGATCAACAGAGCAGAAAGAAAAAAACACCTTTAGTCACAGGGTAATAAAAGGTCAAGTGCTTGTGTATTTGAGTTCAGTCAGGCACTTTCTCATGTAGAAATGGTTAAAGTAACCTTCAGTCTATTATTTATGGGGGTGGCAACACTTACATGAACCCACAAAAAACTTAGCTCTGTCACAGAATGCTCATTAAAATGCCTCTGAAGGAATCAAAAGCACTGGCTGCCAAGATCCTGTGTGATCTACTGTAAAACTGTACTTCAGCAGAAGATGGAAAAAACTGCTTTTAGTAGGAGATGTGGTAACATTTGCAGGGCACAGAAGCACACACTGCAACCAGTAGCTATTGAAGAATAAATTGAAGTCCTGTATGTTGAACAAAAAAGCCCCAGAGAAACTGCCATAATCCATGTAATTGAGAGATTAGAGACAAGGTCTATGTTCAAGAAGGAACCATGGACCACATCAACACAATGAAGCTGACAACAGTCTCCTTCAGGTCAGATAAGCTGTTGTAAAATTCTAAGAATAGATACAATCAAGAAGAAGAATTTCCAAGACAAAGAGCTCCTAGTTAAGACCACAAGGAATGTTAAACACTGGTAGTGAAAAAAGCAGCAAGTCTTGCAGACTACAGACTTTGCCCAGAGTTTGCTCTCCTTGGCCATATCTCAATGGAAAATAGTAAACTTCTCCATGAGAAACTCAACTGGAAGCCAGCATGCATGATAAGAAAGTTTATCAAGGAAGGAATCAAAACCAAAACAAGAACCCCTACTTACTTTGGAGTAGCAAGTCTATATAAAGACCAGCCCTCATCAAGAAAAAGCTGAAAAAATTGAGAACATCATGTATAAGCTAGACAGCAAGAGCTGCTAGCAAAGTTAGCCTAGTAATGCCAAGTCAAAAACAGTCAGTAACTGGGATTGGTCCCTTCCACTTATGAGGACACATCTCTTGCAGAAGTAGCAACAAAACTGCATATTTTACTGGCTGCACCCACAAAGAAACATCCCGCCAATGTAGCCAGCCATGGCAGCAAAAGGGCAGGAATGGGAAAATTGAAACTAGATAACTTTCAAACAAATGTATTTCCAAAAAAAGAAAGCTATTTTGGTAATTATTGACATTTTAATTGCACATGAATACCTTAACTTGGGCTGCAAGTATCATCTTTTCCACACAAAAGAAAATATTTAGTGTTAGAATAAAAAAAAACCAACGTGAAATTGTATGGGTTGAAAGGGACCTGAAAGATCACCTAGTTGCAACCCCTGCTATGGGCAGGGGCACCTTCCAATAGACCAGGTTGCTCAAAGCCCCATCCAACCCTGCCTTGAACACTTCCAGGGGTGGGGCATCCATAACTTCTCTGGGCAACTGGATCCAGTGCCTCACCCCTCTTCCAATAACGAATTTCTTCCTAACATCTAATCTAAATCTACTCTTTGGTTTAAAACTATTTCCCCTTGTCCTGTCACTACGTGCCCTCTCCAATATTCTTCTTGGCCCCCTTTAGATACCGGAATGCTGCTGGAAGGTTTCTACAGAGCTTTGTCTTCTCCAGGCTGAACAGCCCCAACTCTCTCAGTCTGTTTTCATAGGAGAGGTGTTTCAGCCCTCTGATCATCTTCGTGACCAACCTCTAGACTTGCTTCAACAGGTCCATATCCTATGTTGTTGGCCCCAAGAGTGGATGCAGTTGTCCAGGTGGGGTCTCACAAGAGCAGAGCAAAGCAGAGGGAAAGAATCATCTCCCTCACCCTGCTGGCCATGGTACTTTTGATGCAGCCTGGGATACAGTTGAGTTTCTGGGCTGCAAGCACATACTGCTAGGACATACTGAGTTTCTCATCAACCAACATTTCTCCTCAGAGCAGCTCTCAATCTGTTCTCAACCCAGTCTGTATTTGTGCTTGGGATTGTCCCAACCCAGATGCAGGACCTTAAACTTGGCGTTGTTGAACCTTTATGAGGTTGCCGTAGGCCCACCTCTCAAGCCTGTCAAGGTCCCTTTGGATGGCATCCCTTCTCTCCAGTCTGTTGACCACAACACACAGCTTGGTATCATTTGCAAACATTCTGAGGGTGTGCTCAATCCCACAACTGCCTTCAGCTCTTCTGTTCTGCTCTCCTATTGCAAAGCCGCTCCAGCAGCCTTTCCATCTACTTTCCTCCTTTGTCATCTCCACTACTCTAGCATTATGGTACATCTCTAGCACTAGTCATATAAGCATGCTGACTAAATCTGCTACATACTTGTTCTCAGTGGATTATAAGAGAAAAAAGAACAAATTTTAAAAAATTAACTCATGCTTCTGCTCTGACAATCTTAAAGAAAACCCAGCCCCACAAAAACAAAGCAAACAAAAAACTAAACCAACCAAACAAGAAAAAAAACCAAAACCAAACATCCCATTTTAAGGTATTATCAGAAATAGGTTAGTTCCAATTAAAAAAAAAATCTCAAAATCAGTTTTGTAACTGATATTCATGTGAGTAATTATGATAATCTGTCAAAATCTGAGAAACTATTTCCTCAATGAACAAGAAGCTGACCTTCCAAAGATCATCTGAACAGTTCAAGTATTTTACTCATGAGCACACAAAATGTCAATGTAAGTGAAATGGCCAAACAACCATTTAAAAGACAAAAAGCACTCATACTTTCAAATTGTAAAATATATTTTGACATTCTACCACCCTTACCGTCAATAAACAAGGAACCCTCTTCAACCAGACTACAGCTGTTTAGTACACCCAAACACGGATAGCTTTTGTTAGCACTACAAGCACCAGCGAAGCTTCCCACAGAGAGGCATTTCAGAATGAACTAGCATACCTGAGAGCACGGAGATTTGAGGTGTCGGAGCAAGGCAGCTAATCCTCGCTGAGGGATTTGAAGAACACGCTGACTCGGTGAAAGCCACCTTTAGGCTTTTGTGATTTAACTACAACAAGAACACAGAGGCAGACAATTGGATTATAAAACAACACCACTCTGCTAATGATAATCTCAGTCTCACAGTCATACCAGCAGAAAGAACACTATTCTGATGCCTGTTGACAGTCACCTAACCACTGCCTACATTTCTGGGTGTCTGAAACTCTCCCCAGAAACAAGCATGGTCTGAAGCATCAGAGCATCTCAGCTATGCATCTCTCATTTCACTCCACAAGGCAGGTGACCAAAAGAAACTCCCCACAGTAGGAGGATTAAACCATGTGTATCAGGCATATACAAGACAAAAAGCTGAATTGTATGTCTGTGTATCTGCCAAAAAAGCAGCAACGAAGTAGAAAAGAATTCAAGGAATCACCATCTGTAGCTGGAAGCGCATGACTAACTTAGCTGTATACAAGGTATAAACTAATCTATGAGGTCCCAACTCCACAAACATGTGATCCATGTGCTGCTTAATCTCCCAGCTCTAACAACTGGAAGCAAGAATGGTCACGTCATCTAATTTGATAGAACACACTACACGTGGTTCACATCAGCAACATGGTTGATCCAGCATAAAGCAAAAAGTCTCACACACAGATAGCACTCAACCTGGCATACAGCCTGCCAATATAAGTTGACCAAAATTTTGAATGCATTTTAACTGACTGAGCATGTTTGTACCAGATCAGCACTTAACCTTCAGCAGTTGTGATGCTTCCAATTCAGTATTTCTACCCCTAAAGCTGGATTTACCACATTGTCAAACCACTGTAAACTGAATCAGGGAAGCAGTTTAGTGCAGATACTCAGGGGCTAATTCCAATAAAGGAATAAGACACACAAAGCAAAGCAAAATGTTTCCTTCAGAATTCCTTGTAAGGGCCCTGTTCCCCATCCACTGCCTTGTCAAGTATATCATTGACCTGCAGAGCACGACAGAAACCAGGGAAATCAAAGGGACGCCCTGCTCCAACACGCGCATGGTTAAAGTGCTTCGCCAAGGAGTACCTCTTGCCTTCTCCCCATGTCAGTGAGAAGCCTCCACACAAAAGCACTCGCAGGATTCCTGTCACCTGCCCCTGCACCATGTGAAAAGGGAGTTACAGGTGTGTTGTTCTCTGTCACCCTTTGTTTTGACCTCTACACTCCCCTACATAGAAAAGTGAGGTGACTCAGAGTGCAGATCTTGTCCAGATATCCTTCAGACCAACGGAAAGCAGAAGAAATTAAAACCCACACAGAATTTCCCTTTTAACTGAAGAATACTGTTTCAGGCCAAAACCAATATGCTGAATTTAAATTATTTAGCATTTGATTACGCCAGTGCTTAGAAAAATACTCATTTCAGTATCTGATAGTGTTTTCTTTTCTTCACCTTCTTTAGAGAAACTAGTGTGTAAGCAGACTTTATACATAATGTCAATATGTCTTTATGTCAGTATTACCAAATAAAGTAGGAACTATTTTTTAATTACTTTTACTAAATTAAAAAATGCTTTCAATATCAGCAATTAACAGACTACCACTTAGGATGCAAGTACCCCAACTGCCTGACATCAGGGTAAATCGGAGTACTTTGTCAGCAGGCATAACTATTAAGAGTGCTAAATTTGAAGATTTTTATCTCTTTTTAAACAACTATCACATGTCTTAGGTCTTACCAGATACAACCAGTGCTCTGAAAATTCGGGTAAAATATTTGCATTTACTTTCAGGATGTTACAATTTCAACTATATCACAGATTAGGAATGAAGGCCCTTAGTATTTAATTATCAAACAACTACCAAAAAACCAAAACAAACCACACAAAAAGAAAAAACACACAGAAAAATATAATCCCACACACAAACAAACAAACAAAACTATTAAAGAGCACTGATCAGGAAATACAACAGAAGCACATGAAAAGCACCACAACACACTGCCATAACAAAAAAACCCCCACTGTCTGACATCTTCACAGCATAAGAGAAGTTAGCCTTATCCCCCTCAATACTGGGACTATATTTCCCAAGTTAACTCTGTAATGAAACCTCCCGCATTTAAAAAATAGAAGTATTTACTACAACCATTGACAACTAAAAGCTGTTTTATGAAAAAAGCCCCCCAGCCAACGAGCACCCTGAGCCACCATTCAGATGCCTCCCTTGCCTCACCTCTTCAGAGCAGGAGTGCTTGAAGACTTCTGGTCTGCTGTAGCTGGCGAGCGCTACTGCATGGAGAGACATGATGGGAAAGCTTTCATTTTTTTGGTGCTTAAGTACCTGGAAGCAATAGAGAAGAGTATTACAGTCACCACCACGTTATCCGCGGTTCTCCATCTGTTTTACAGACCTCACAGTTAATATTCTGAACATTTTTCCGTCTTGACTTGGCAAGCTTATAAACTTACCGAAAAGCAGAGATCAGCAACAATGGAAATGTGCTAAAAAAGGCCTGACTGTAAGTTTTGGGGTTTTTGTTGTTTCCTGGGGTTATTTTAAACAACACAACAGGAACACCTACGCTGTGCACAAGAGGAAGGTATCGATATGTGATACCCCGCAGATAGTTGCAAAAGCAGGAGGAGAGGGAGCGCACCGGGCAGCAGCGAAGCCCCGGCGCTCCGGCTCTGCAGCCCAGGCTGCTCCCCCAGCCCCGGAGCCGGGCAGGGGAAACCACCGGCGATGGCAACAACCCAGCGCTGCCCCCGGAAAGCATGGGAGGGCTCAGCCTGCCGCACAGCTCTGGCAAGCGCTCAGTCCAAAGGGAGACACCGAAACATCCCGCCGCCCGAGCGGCTACCACCCAAACCAGCCACGCTCCCCGCAAGGCACCCCCCACCCGACCCCGGCTTCCCATTCCCGGCTTCCCATTCCCGGCTCCCTGTTCCCACCTGCAGCCACGGCGCCTGGCTCCGTCCTGCCCGCCGAGGCAATCCGCAGTTGCTGCCGATGCCGGCGCCGGCCCACGCACCGCCCTTCCCTCTAGCCCTCTCTCGACACGCCTCCCCTCCCTCCCTCTGTCCCTCCCTCCCTCCGCCTACCCTGCCTCCCGAGGCGGAGCCCAAACCAAACAAATCCGAACAAATATAAACAATACCAAATCCATCTGCAAAGGGCGGCTTGGGGCTCTGCGCGTGTCTGCTTTGGAGAAAAGGAGGCTGAGAGGCGACCTCGTTTGCTCTCTACGACTTTCTGAGCAGGGAAGTGGACAGGGAGGGAGTGAAGCTCTTCCTCTTGGTACCCAGCGACAGGATGCGTGGCAGCGGTTCAAAGCTGTTCCTGAAGCTGGACATTGGGAAGCTTTTTTTTTTTTTTTGGCCGAGAAGATGGCTAAATACTAGAGCAGGCTTTCTGGGGAGGTGGTCGATACCCTAAGGCTGTCCGTGTTTAAGGGGCGTTTGGACAATGCCTTTATCAACATGCTTTAACCTGCCCTCAGGCAGTTGGGACTAAAGGATCGTCGTAGGTCCTTTCCAAATGGAACGTCTATGCGACTCTATTCTTAACCCAAACACAACAACTGGGAGTGAATGGAGGGTGTTTTCTCAGTCTGTGGAGCCTGCTGAGGGGCAACACACCTCAAGAATCAGCGTTATCAGGATTTGCAGTCAGATGGCTTATTAGAAATGACAGCTCCGTTCTCACTGAGCTTTTGGAAAAGAATTGAGCCATCTGGTCTGTGAGTCAGCTGCCTTAGCAGGCTCCAAACTAGCAGGCTGTAGTTCCTAGTAGCCAGTTTGGGCTAAAAATAAAGTGAAGGAATGCTGAGCTATATTTGCAGAGCTAAAAAATTGCTGATTGTCCACAAAATGCAAAAAATATGTGCAGAAACTTAGGAAATTGCTAACCATGAGGAAGTAGAAAGGAGGTAGAATCCAGATGGTAACATCCAGAAATAAGTAGAAGCAGTAAATAGAATACAAAACTCCTGCAGCTGAAACTGAGGCTTTCAGATGCTCTGGGGTAATTGCCTCCCTTTTTAAGCACAGGTGATTCATCATCATCATGGCTAGGCTTCGTGAACGAAGATTTGAGAAGGGCACTACCCACACTTACTGCAAGCGTGCTGGTGGCTAAAAAGGCCGATACGGGATAGGCAGGTCCGGTCACAAAAGGCACAGTGGAACGTCTCCCTGGGTGACATTGGCAAGGAACGGTTCTTTCTGCGTTGTCTTTTCTCCTCAAGACTGACTCTCCGTGCATTCTCAAAGGAAGCAGCAGCGTCGTGAATGGTGTGTCTCCATGAATCCCGATTGGAGGCCAGAGTGGACCACTGGTGGCAGTCAATATGGCCAAGGCTGAGGTGTTGTTTCAGGGAGTCCTTGTATCTCTTCTTTGGGGCTCCTCTCTTGCGGCAGCCGATGGCAAGTTCACCATAGAGCACAATCTTTGGAAGGCGGTGATCCTCCATCCTGGAGACGTGCCCTGCCCAGCATAGCTGCGTTCTCATCAGCATGGCCTCAATACTGCTGACCCCTGCCTGTTCAAGAACAGACACATTGGTCACGTAATCAGACCAGTGGATGTTTAGGATTGAACGGAGGCAGCGCTGATGGAAGCGTTCGAGAAGCCTCAGGTGGTGGCGGTAGATGACCCAGGATTCAGACCCATATAAAAGAGTAGACAGTACAATGGCTCTGTAGACACTGATCTTTGTACTTTTCTTCAGCCAGACTCTTTAATGGAGTTTTCCGAAGGCTCTGTATGCCTTTGCTATCCTGTTGTCTATCTCTTTGTCGATCTTGCCGTCTTAGGAAATGATACTTCCCAGATAGGTGAACTGCTGAACTGACTTAAGCTCTGAATTGCCTATGGTGATGTGAGGATGATGGAAGACTTCTTGAGGTGCAGATTGATAGAGAACTTCCGTCTTCTTCAGGCTGACTTCCAGCCCAAAAAGCTCAGCAGCCTCTGCAAAGCAGGATGTTAAGCGCTGCAGAGCTGCTTCTGTGTGAGCAATGAGAGCGGCATCATCAGCAAAAAGCAGCTCACAGACAAGGTGATTCAGGGTCTTGGTGTGGGCCTTCAGTCACCTTAGGCTGAAGAGGCTTCCATCAGTACGATATCAGATGTAGATGCCGTTTTCTTCATCGAGGTCTGCTGTGGCTCTTTGGAGCATCATGCTGAAGAAGATTGTGAATAGAGTTGGTGCAAGAACGCAACCTTGTTTCACACCATTGGTTATTGGAAAGGGCTCAGAGAATGCATGGCCATGTCTGACTTGTCCACGCTGATCCTCATGTAGCAGGATGATCATTTTGAGGAACTTGGGGGGGACATCCTAAACGTTCCAAGATCTGCCACAGGCCTTTTCTGCTCACAGTGTCGAAAGCTTTGGTGAGGTCAACAAAGGTTACATAGAGACCTTTGTTCTGTTCCCTACACTTCTCTTGCAGTTGTCTGAGAACAAACACCATGTCTGTGGTGCTCCTATTGGCTCTGAAACTACACTGTCTTTCAGGTAGAAGATCTTCTGCAATAGTGGGTACTAATCTGTTCAGAAGTATTCTTGCAAGGATTTTACCAGCAATGGAGAGCAAAGTAATACCTCGGTAATTTGAGCAGTCTGATTTTTCTCCTTTCTTCTTGTACAGGGTGATGATGACTGCATCACGGAGATCTGGTGGTAGTTCCCAGCAAGGCACAACAAGCTCGTGGAATTTGGCATGGAGTGCTTGACCTCCATGCTTCCAGATTTCAGGTGGAATTCCATCAACCCCAGCTGCCTTGCCAGGTTTCACCTGTTGTATGGCCTTAAGTGTCTCTCCCATAGTAGGGGCTGCATCCAATTCATGTTTCGCCGGTTGTTGTGTAATGTGCTGAATTGCTGAGCCTTGGACTACACGGTTGGCACTGAAGAGAGTCTGAAAGTGCTCAGACCATCGGTTCAGGATGGAGGTTTTATCTGTTAGAAGCAGTTGACCATCTGCACTGAGTAGGGGGCTTTGAACCTGGTATGTGGGTCCGTACACTGCTTTCAGGGCCTCATAGAATCCTCTTTGGTCACCCAAATCTGCGCATAGTTGTGTCTTTTCTGCTAGGTCGAGCCACCATTTGTTCTGGATGTCTCGAAGTTTCTGTTGGAGCTTACTGCATGCAAGACGAAAGGTGGCTTTTTTTATATGGCAAGATGGCTGAGCAAGGTGTGCTTGGTGAGCAGTTCTCTTCTTCTTCAGCAATTCCTGGATCTCTTGATTGTTCTCATCAAACCAGTCTTTGTTTTTCTTGGAGGAGAACCCTAGGGACTCTTCAGAGGACTGCAGGATGCAACTTTTAATATGTTGCCAAAGCACTTCAGGAGAGGGATTATCTTTAAGTCTAGTTTGAAGGTTTCCCTGAAAGCTGTCTCTCACTGTGGCTGTTTGAAGATTGCTGACTTGGAGCCTCCTCCTTGGAATGCTGCCTCTCTTAGGTTTGGGCTTGAAGTGAAGGTTAAGTTTGCAGCGCACAAGGTGGTGGTCTGTTTGACATTCTGCACTCGGCATCACTCGAGTATGACGCACATCACTGACATTTCTCTGTTGTACTAAGATATAGTCAATGAAGTGCCAGTGCTTGGATCGAGGATGCATCCAGGTTGTCTTCAGGCTGTCTTTCTGTTGAAAGATAGTGTTGGTGATGGTGAGCTGCCGTTCTACGCAAAACTCTAGCAGGAGGTGTCCGTTGTTGTTGCAGTTTCCAACGCCATGCTTGCCCAGGACTCCTTTCCAGGCTTCAGAATTCTTACCTACTCTGGCGTTGAAGTCACCAAGGATTATGATCTTATCATCTGCAGGAACATTTTGGGTGAGGCGGCGCAGGTCTGTGTAGAATTTGTCTTTTTCCGCTGGGTCAGCTTGGAGAGTTGGGGCACATACGCTAAGAAGAACAACATGTTGCTTGTTGTGTAGAGGGAGGCGTAAGGACATAATGTGATCAGAATGACCTGTCGGCAGATTTTCAAGTTGGGAGGCAATGGAGTTTTTAATCATGGAGCCAACTCCTGAAAGATGTCTTTAGGTTTTGGGTTTGCCTGACCAGTAGAGTGTGTAGCCAGCACCATGTTCTTTAAGGCTGCCTTCCTCATGAAGACGAACTTCACTGAGAGCAGCAATGTCAATGTTGAGCCATAACAGTTTGTGGGCAATTAGAGCAGAACGATGCTCAGGACGTCCACTATCCCCAGTATCAAGCATGGATCTGATGTTCCAACATGCGAGTGTTAGTTTGAGTACACCTTTGCAGGCAGGTGTATGCCTTTGAAATCTCTTTGTTTTTGTTTGACCGCATGGAAGATGCCGGTTGGCTGCGGTTTGTCCAACCGGGTGTGGAGATGAGCTTTGTTTAGGCCACCTTTGCTAGGCCCCTCTCCATGTGGAGCAAGCAGTGCTGTCCCTAGAAAAGGCTGCTTGGTCATTCGGGATGCTGCCGCAAGAGACTGTCATCTCCGGGGTCAAGTCTCTAGTGACCCATATCCTGAACCGCCTGCATGCAGGGTTGGGTCTGCAGCTTCCAGCTGCTTCCTATCACCTGCCGTTTTCGACCCTCGCCTGTCACTACAGGGCTTTGCAATGTGGGTGAACCCTTCAAGCCTGCGCAATGGATATTTTAGGTGCGGCACAGCGTGTGCAGAACTGGCCCCACCCTTTACTCCTAAGGTTCATCTGCCACGGCCTAGCGAGCTTGGACGGTGACAGCGAATACCTCAGGACGTAGGTTTGGTTAGAGTATCCTTCTCTTAGATGGATGGCCTTACAGGGCTAAGTGAGCTCCATCTGCCCGGGTTTGGGGTTGGAGTTGTCCTTCTCCTAGGATGGTTGCCAGACGGCTAGCGAGCCCATCCTGCCCGTGGACACACTTTGTCTGACCCTTCAGCTGAGACCTGTCTGGCATGGGAGACCCTACCGGCGGCACAAACCACCTCCAGCATAGCTCTCAACCTCATGAGGGCACGCAAGCTTCTCCCCCGCGACAAGGGGGTGTCCCCAGAGAAGAAGCACAGATGATTACCTAGCCAGTAAATAGGTTAATGGATTTGGGCTGTGGAAACTTAGCAGTAGCTGCTGGTCAAGATGCTCGGTTGCTGTCTGAACTTAGTCTGGATGGGGCTCTGAGCAACCTGATCTAGTCGTGGATGTCCCTCATTGCAGGGGAGTTGGACTAGGTGACCTTTAAAGGTGCCTTCCAACACAAACTATTCTATCATTCTGTCTTATCCTATGGTGAGTGTTTCAAATTCCCAGCTATAAAATGCAAATGTCACATAGTTATTTGTAAAAATAAGTTCTACCTTTGAGACACATTCATGTGGGAAAGAGAGGTAGTAACATGGAAAAGCTTATAGATTTATTTGTAGTTGTTACTAAAGTCTGGGGAAAAAATGTGCCAGGGAATTTGTGTTTTATTCCTATTAAGTTTTTCAAAATCTTTACAGGAAAAGAATTATACAAAGGCAACATATGAAATATATCTGAAACCATAAACAACATACACAAAAAAAGGCCTGGTAGCATTTTCACATTCATTTAATGCTTTTTTCTCCTCTCTCTGCTGCACTATTTACATAAATAAATTGTATATATATAAATTGTATCGTGTCAGAACCCTTGCTTGGGATGTGATTAAAAGCCTCTCTACTTTTTGCAGATGTCACCAACAGAAATATTAGAAAACTGGACACTGGACAGATAGAGAATCACAAGGAAAAAGAGGAAGGAAATGTCAGACTGTTTTTAAAGTTCATTAGGTGGAAACGCAACAAGACCAGGGTGCACCAAACTGGTATCTTTCCCTAATACCAGAATCACCTACATTGACTTAGCAAGAGGCAAACCCAGGCTAGTGCATCTACTTTTTTTTTTTTTTTTAAGATAATGTTGCCGAATAACCAAATTCTACCTTTTGAAAAAAAATCAGTATTCCTTATTCTCCAGAAAAGAGTCACTGGGAATAAACTTAAACATGTAAACAATATGCTAAAAGAAGGAAGTATAAAAATAGTTGCATGTAAACCCTAAATAATTATAAGTATAGGAGAACTATCCTAAGCCAAGTGTACATCCAGGAAATTGGTGGTCAGCTGACCCTTTAAAGAATTTCAGACATGCTGAATTACAGGCATACACTCAAAATACAAAACATGTCAGTTGGTGCTGGTACCTTGGCGGAGATGACAGCCTGTGACAGTGTTCTCAGCTTTCCACCCCACCAAATAGCTGGCCACGCTGCTCCTGAGTGAGCTCCCATAGCCTTGGTGTGCTGGTAGACCTTATGGTGCTGTGGCACAACTCCATCAGAGCAATGTACATCCTGAGTTTGTATTTTTTTCTGGTAGGTATTTAATTACAAATAGGTATAAATTCTAATACAGCCAAAGACCATCATTTTTGTGGCAACGTCGTTTAATCCTAGTAATTTTTGATAGATGTTTATGAGTGGCTAGGCCACCCAAGTTGGAAGGACAAGGTGACTGAAGACACTTTAGCCATTCCTGTTCAGGAACTCTGCATTGCTGGAACTGCCATAATGAAGACATTGTGTGTTAGATGAGATTAAGCCTTTTTAAAAGACACTCTAAAGAGTGAAATGATTGTCAGTAGAAGACAGAATCAAGTGTCCTTTTATACATCCTTTTAAGCAGTCAAAATCATGGAGCAGAGAAAAGAATAGGGTGGAGCTGCTGTCAGGAGGAGTACAGCTGGACTTAGAAGGTCAAGGAAAGAAAAATGCAAAGTCCTTGCAGTTTTCCATTAAACTGTAAAGGCTTTCCAGTATTGTCCATTTCAAGGCATATGGGAAAACTTGGTATCGAGGGAAGACACTAATCCTTACAGCTATGAACTGAACATCAGAAACAGTTGAAACACATCACTTTTGGATGTTTTTAATAGAAAACTCTGTACCAGTACCACTGTTGGGGCAAGGATTATACAGTGCATTTGCAGTCCCTAAAATACGATATGTACATTCATATTTAAGTAACTTCTGTTTTTAGACTGTCGCATAGCTCAGGATGCAACTGTTCTTCATAAGTACAACTTAAAAATCCCTCAGCAATGTAGAAACACGATTTGCATAGCAATTTCTGAAGTGAAGCAGCGTGTGGAGGAAAAAGGAGAAGAGTGAATCACATGAGAGCTTAAAGACACAGAAAATGGAGACATTTAAGAGCTAAATTATAAATTATACATGAGGTAGAGAGTCAAACTCACACAATGCTTCCCCATGACACTGGAGTGGAGTTTCTTGGCATGAATGTGTGACATAGAGAGAACAGAGACCGTTGAAGTGGATCAAACTTCTCCATATCACATCTGGGCAGATACATTGGATATTGTCTAGGATAGCAAAACTGTCTTGAGTAGTTCTTGTCCTTACGGCCAGGTATCTTGTCTCATAGGTATGTGTTGCCACATCTACTCTGCAGTTTATTGCTCCTTCAGTTGCCAGTGCCACTCTAATTCAGACTATATATTAAAAGGGGGGCAGAGGGAAGAGCTATTAATATCATTATTTAATTTAATTATTTGGCAGTCCAATGTACTCTGCGGCTCCATAGGACTGGTACCAGTGAGAAAGTGTATGTGCATAATGAGACAAAAAAGGAGATGAGAGCAAAATGTGGGTCTGGTTGCCTTTATACCAGTTTTGTCGTACACTGAAATGGATCAAGTAGCTACAGCTGTGTTTCTAGACTAGTCACCTATAGAGAGATTGGTTTTCCTTTTTCATTTTGCCCATCACAGATACTGAATGGCTTAGTACAATGCGGAGATTTATTCTTCTGACAAAACTTCAGCAGCCAATCATTTCACCTCCATTAAACAATGCAGGAAAGCACCCAAAATAAAAACGCTGAGAACTGTAGTTGCAAAGTGGGAAAGTAAAAGTTCAAGCAGGATAAGTGACAACTGTGTGAATGGAATGAAAACATGAAGTTGATGCACCAATTTACATTAAGGTCTCACCTTCTTTTAAACAGAACAAAAGGGTGGACATGGCTCTTTTTTATTCAAATGTTTAGTACTCACTAGATAAGTGATAAACATTTTATTCACAGAACCACAACTTCTGACGTCTGAGCTGTGTAACCACTGCATTGGAGAGCTGCACGATGAGGAAGTGATGCTTTATCTATTCTGGTGAGAAGCAGTTGCCAGACAAAGTCCTGGGAGAATTGAGTATTTTTACAGGAAGTCTTGCCCCGAGAAATGTTAGAGCAGCTGCTGAGAGAGGTCCATTTGTCAGACAGACCCTCAAAAGTTTTCGTATTGTACTGCTAAAGAGCATTCTGTAGTGTCTTCTTATGCCATTTCCTTAGCCTGCAGGGCTGTTGCTTCAAAGATGCTTTTCTAAGATAAGTCTTGGTCACGTCTGCTGTTTGTTGTGAAAATGAAATAAGATGTATGAAAGTATCATGGAAAAAAAATTATGGCTGAGTGATTGAGCAGTAGCAATAAGACAAGTGACATCAGATGACAAAATATTTTCAGTTACTTCAAGGTACTTGCTCTTGCCTCTTTCATCATGCTTTTTGAGGTCATTATCATGGAAAAGTACACAAAATGTGTACTAGTTCAACAAAAAAGTTCTTTTCTTCCCCAGAGCATTTTGTGTTCACAGATGAAAAAAGTACTTACAGATGGTACATTTCATCACTGTTAACACTGTAGATGGAAATGCAGATGCTTGTAGTTCAGCATCTTTGTAACAGATGACTAGTCATTCACTTACTTCTGCCTTCCATTTTTAAACACAGTTCTGCTATTGTCCTTTCAAATGTAACATGAACCAGTCCATGTCCCAAGTTTGTTTCATTAACTTCTGCTTTTCAGTGTTGGCAACACTAAAATGATTTAACTAAACAAATCTTGCCAAAGCAGTTCAACTTTCTATTCAGGACAGTCACGCATTTGTTTAATTAGATTGATTTACAAACCGATGTGGTGTTTGTATTGCAGACAGAGACAGAAGCCTCATTTTTGGAACAGTGTTCATGCTCAGAATTCCCTGGAAATCATGAGTGTATGGATGCACAGCTGTCCACCCAGGCAAACACAGTGGAAGTAATCCAGTTGAAGGCTCCTTCATGGAGTTTTCTTGCTGTAGTAGTCTTATTTATATAATGGACATTTTCTGCTCACGCACTATTCTGGTGATAGAATATAAAAATGTCAGGATGCTCTTTCAGGATGGGAAATATTGAACTGTCAAGTGCTTAAAATATAGGCAATGCCTACAGTGAGAGGTAATATCTTTTATTAGACCAGATGATGCAGTAGTGAAGAACAGGCTGGCTTTCATGAACACAAGAAGCCCTTCATCTTATTGAGGGTGGGAGCCCAGTTCATGGAGCCTGAATACCAGGATCAAAACCGCTGCAGTTACTTGACACAAAGTGGTGCAAACTCATAATCCCAGCTGAAGTGTAATAGATATTTTGCAGAGGTAATTCAGTCCAAGCATATTTTATGGTGGATCAAGATTTGATCATCAGGGGATCATCAGGGAACACAACACTGGCGTAAACACCATCTCCTATGCTTTTACATGACAGAAGTGGTATTATGTGCTGGCACTTCATATGGATGAAATTTATGCTCTTAGGTGATGCTGTAGCACAGATCTGGTATCAATGAGTGAAAAAAAACCAAACCAGTCTAAACCAAATGTGCTTGTTTTAAAATACCTGGTATTTATGAAAGTTTTCCCACTGTAAACACAAATGAAACATGCACACCCATACACTGAAATCCTGTGATACTTCTTAGTGAAGTGCTGGTTTGAAAAAAAAATCAGTAAAATGCTGAAACTTTGCAGTTCTAACTAGGTATGGAAAAACAGCCTTCTGACCATCATCAAATTTAGTAATGATGGAGAAAACTAGGTTTGGTGTGAGACAAAAAAGTACATTTAGTGAAGTTCACATCTCTGTATCATACTGATACTTTCCTACATGGGGAAATTCATCAGAACGTACAAACAGGCCTACCCATATTTCTACAAATGTGAAGGCTTGGTGTGCAGCAGAAAAGTGTTGTTATGGAGTTAAATTCTTCCCACACAGAAACTTTTATATGGTCTAGTGTAATGAATGTGTGCCTGTCTGCCTTAAATGACAAGGAAATGCTACTGCAGGAAGAGAAGGAAAAAAATCCAGAATTATCAAGGAATTTGGAATTCCAAAAGGGTTGTCTCAGGGAGGAACTATATGAATGCACCTGCATTAAAGATTTTCAGCCTTATCTCCACTCCAGTCTGCATTTTTGCCAGTGGGAGAAGGGTAGAATTTGCTAGTTCTCATAACACGGAAAAACTGCTCCACCCAAATGGTTATAATCACAGGGATTCATTAATAATTGGTCATTTGTTTATTAATGCAATATAATCACATATGGAATCAGTACCAGCATTACAACAGATAAACCAGAGTGATAACAAACCCCTACAAATGCATGAACAGCCTTTTATGAGTAATCCCCAAAATTTCAACTCCCTTGCAGGTGCACAAAGCTACAGACACCCATAACTCAAATGCTCCATGCTAATGGGGTGATGCCTTTCGTTCAGGTCAGGTTTCTCTTCCTTCATCATGAAGCTGAATGCTTTGTTTAGAGTTCTCCCCCTTTTTTTTTCTTCAGAAGTCTCTTGGTAATTTCCTGGTTACTGTTTAATCCAGCTGATGGCCATCTCTTAAGCAAACTTATTATTGTTATTTTCCTTTTTTGCATGACCTGCTTTGGGGTAAATGCCTTTGCAGGTGTTTTTGGGCAGCCTGTTCATTCACCCTTTTCCCACATGTATCATGTCATGTCAGCAGCTGTTTCCCACCCCACAGTACTGAGATGGGGGCCATGCACATGGATCCCATCTCAGAAGAGAAACCACATGTTTCACCCAACACCTCCATCCCACTTCTGAGCCAGTCAGCCTCAGCCAGGCTGGCACTCATGGACATTTAGGATGTGATTCAGTTCCTCCTAAGAGGAAACAGCCAGAAGAGATCAGAAGCCTGCACTATAGGCATCTAAATAAGGGTCTCAGCGCCAACCTTTAAAGAATGTATACTTTGTTTAAAACATTACTAATTACGAAACTAGAGATGAGTCTGACATGGCTTGTCCTGCACAGATGAAGCTAATTGCAAGACACATGTGAGGTAGAAATATCATGAGAACTTCCCTTCCTGGAATCACTTATATGGTGTTCTAACTTCACTGAGTTTAGTTACAGCTCTGATTTCCTCCCACTTTTCTTTGTGTGGCTCAAAGACTTCTGTAACAGCTAGCTAAAGGATTTGAGGTTTGGCCCTAAAGTGTCCTGCACATAAAACCATGCCAAGAGTTTGTAAGCCAGTGCTTGTTTGCATGCTTCCTTCCTTTCCTTGCAAAACATACAGTGTCACACCCTAGTTTCACACTTGGTAGTAGCGCTGTCTGAGCAGCTTTACTAGCTTGGTTCATAGCCCTCTTTTCCCACTGCCACCCCAAACCACCCTTGGAGCAGCTTGCACAGGTAGGTCGTGAACCAAGTGGTGGAACTGGGACAGTTTGGGATGAATCATAAAAAAATATATTGTTTTGCAGCCATATCAGTTTACCGTGCAGCTGCACACACACCTGATTTGGCATGGAAAAGGGATGACACAGGTGTGAGAATTCGCGAGCAGAATGGGAGCTCCATAAGGCACTATTCCTATTGAAAACAATGTCTGTGTAACTGTGTCCTCTGAAGACATAAATTAACTTAAAAGAATAAGAAAATCTTGCTAGGGATATCTCTCTAGAGCTGCGTACCTGTTATTGAAGCTCTAGCCATGCCTGCAGGATGACCTGCACAATATTTTTCAAGTCCCCAGCATTTGGAAGGGACACTGGAGACATCTGACCCTGCATATATCTTGAGCTTCTTAGTCTCACTGTTCTCAGGAGGAGCTGAGATTTTGCAGTTCTTCACAGGTGTGACTATCTTCTCGGAGCTCAGATACCAAAGTAAATCCTGGGAGTCCACTGCCATTAAGTAGCAAACCTGGCTCGTGTACTCTGGGAAAAAAAAGATGTAGTGGTATGTAGCAAACAGCTTTTGCAGCAGCCATACTTGCATTAGTATGCAAGTATACTTGCCTGCACCTTTATTGTTCAACTGGTTTTTCCAATACATAGTTTATAACTGTTGCCTCAGTATTTACTCCTGTTTAACCCCATTAATTCATTATTTAGCAGCAGGAGCCCTCGGCTTTCCTTCTCTAACTATGCATATAATCCACTCTGAAATATTGATATAATTTTTTTTCTAATTTGAGGTCAGAGGGATTTTTCATATGTATTATTTTCTCTCTAAAGAGTCCTCTGTTGAAACAAAAACATTTCCCTGAAACCATAGCACTTTTGCTAACAAATCAGTTGCTTTTTGTTAAAGGAAAAAAAATGATAAGGAATGACAAAATTTTAATTTAATAGTATTGAGAGAGCATGTTAGATACTACTGTACATAGTACCACATCACATTATTTTATTTTTCCTTTACTGCATAAATGAGAATGTCAGCTGTTTCTAATATCATTGCATGATGCTACATTTTTTCCAAGATATTAAAACCAGCTGGTTTTCAGGTCAGGTTTGTAGCTGAAAAATTTTGCTGAATTGTTACTGAAAAAATTTCCTACAGTGCGTGCAGCTTATACCAGCAAAACAAAATCCTAGCACACACCATCTATTTCAGACCCTAAAAATTACAGACCTGTTTAACTACTGATCTGGAAGAAACTCAAATTAAGAATTTAGGAAATAAGGTTTCAGACTAGCCCGCCCCGGGCTTGCAATATCTCCGACCGTTCTCCCTGACTTCTTCAAGGTACCTTTCTGGGCAGCTTTTCAAAATTACCAGCAGAAACCTGTGCTAGCAGGACTTCAGCTGGCAAAGTCCTTTAGTCCAGATAAAATCTAAAGTGGCTGTAACATGTAGGACAGCCAGTTATGAGAAAGGCAGTTTCGTTCATAAAACAGAAAAGAGAATCCAGGTGTCTACTTAGTTATTTGTGAATTAGACAGCAATTTGTAAATCCACAGTGGGCGGTGTGTGGCAAAAGTTG
Source organism: Pithys albifrons albifrons (assembly GCF_047495875.1). Classification (NCBI taxonomy): domain Eukaryota; kingdom Metazoa; phylum Chordata; class Aves; order Passeriformes; family Thamnophilidae; genus Pithys; species Pithys albifrons. Next base: position 58,210,752 of record NC_092458.1, read on the forward strand.
GAAGAATAAAATCCTGGGTGTGTCCAGGTTTCCAGATGAGATTGGGTTTGAAGTTGTTTTCAAGCACAGACTTGTCACATTGAGCTTTACTGTAGGCACAAAATTACAGAGTTTATCGTGGCTCTGGAATCTGCTGGAAACAGAATTTAAGTAGATCCAAACTCTCATTAATAATATCTATGCAAATGGCCAAAAGCCAAACCAAATCAGCTTTGCATTTCACAGCATCAACCAGCAGTCAGACTTGCATTGAGTTTCATCTCACGGGGGCTGGGGAAATAGTGCAAATAAAAATGGTTAAGAAGCAGCTGATACTTATTTAAAATATGTGTCTTACAGGCTGGCTATCTTCTTAGTTATACTAGTTTGACACATATACGGGTTCACTGAAAAAGGCAGACTTGCAGAGGGTGTAGTACTACAAAGCAACACCAGTATATAGGGAAGAAACCTTTGTGAAGGAGGGCTTCAAGTTGTGTTATTTTCAGAACATTTAACATGTAGAGCATGTGAATTGTGTTGGAGCTTTGGCTATTGGTAGCATTTCATAGTATCACAGAATGACAGCATGGTTGAGGTCAGAAGTGACCTTTAAAGACCATGTAGTCCAACCCCCTTGCCATGGGCAGGGACATTTTTCAACAGATCAGGTTGCTCAGAGCTCCATCCAACCTGGCCTTGAACATAGGATTGGGGCAACCTAGGCCAGTGCCTCACCACCCTCATATTAAAAAATTTCTTCCTAATATCTAGTCTAAACCTGTCATCTTTCAGTTTAAAGCCATTAGCCCTGTTCAGTCACTGCATGCCCCTGGTAAAAAGTCCCTCTCTAGCTCTCTTGTAGCCCCCTTTAGGTATTGGAAGGCTACTGTAAAGTCTCCCTAGAGCCTACTCTTCTGCAGGCTGAACAGCCTCAATTCTCTCAGCCTGTCTTCGTATGTTAGGTGCTCTGACCATTTTTGTGTTCCTCTTCTGGACACACTCGAACAGATCCACATCTTTCCTGTTTTGAGGACCCCAGAGCTGGATGCAGTACTCCAGGTGGGGTCTCATGATGAGAGCACAAGCAGAGGGGCAGAATCTCCTCCCTCACCCTGCTGGCCACGCTGATTTTGATGCAGCCCAGGATATAGTTGGCTTTCTCGGCTGTGAGTGTACATTGCCAATTTTTCATCCAGCAGCTGCTCCAACCCTTTCCCAAAGCTGCTCTCAATCTGTCCATCCCCCAGACTGTATTGGTACTAAGGATTGCCCCGACTGAGATGCAGGACCTTGCACTTGGCCTTGTTGAACCATATAAGTTTAATAAGGGACCACTCCTTGCCCCAGCCTTTATCTTCCACCTAGTTTACTGAAGTTTTTATGTATTTCTTGAAAATCATTTCATAATGAAGGCAAATTACTGCAGTAGATAATGGGAGCTATTTACTGGGGAGGGAGAGGACAGGGCAGCACCCCACTGTACAGGGTGTGGTTATTTCTGAAACTTAACCATGTGTGATAATAATAAAATTTAACTGTTACCATCTACTGAGAAACTCCAAATTTGAAAGAGGCAAGGGGGGGGGGGGGAGGGGGGCAGAGTTTCCTGGACCGTCAGGAGAATTGGCATTAGCTGGATGAAAACAGGCAACCTTTTCCATTTGCAGTCTTTTGTCAGTTATTAAAAACATACTGCCACACAACTTACTGAATACATTGCCCACAAGTGGTTTTGTGTTAGGACCTGAAACCTTTGAATAGATTGACAGTTAATTGACACCTCAGTACAAGTGTTTGAAAAACTGGTAGTTTCACTTGTCTGCCCATCTAGACAGATGAAAACCCAAGAGCAACAGTTGTATCCTTCTTGTCAAAAGCATAAATGTTAATAATTCAGTTTCGCTTAGTTTGTTGTGTTTTTTTTTTCTTCCCCTCCCTTCTGGAATTTGAAGAAATTTCAGTTTCAGAAAAGCAAAGAGCTAGGCTCTCTGAAAGAGGGTAAGGTTCTGACTGAAAAGGCTGCAAGGTTTTGTGGATGCAATGTGTTCCTCATTGTAAGCAGTCCCACACACTGTTAGTGTCTTCAACATTAGGATCTGGGTTGCTCTGACCTGCATGTGCTCAGTCTCCTCCTGAACAGAGATTTTATGTGAAACAAGAATTCACTGAAAACCACAAAACCCAACAAGCTGAGTGTGTAGCTTTGCTCTCAGGGCATTCACACAAGGGAGGGGATATTGGGAGGCAGCCCTAGCTTTGAACCATACATAGTGTAAAGTACTTTTGCCAAGAAATCCTCTGTCAGCGATGCGCTGGCCTCAGCTTTGTAAATGACTGAACAGAGAACAGACAAGAGATTTCCTCTATTACCTTAGGGGGTATTAATCTGACAATGAAGGATCTTATATTTAGCAATTAATCTGGTGAAATCCAGTGGTAGAACTTGTTTGGGTATATCCTACTACTCTCTTCTTTATAAAACTGACCTGTTCAGACAGATACCTTTCCTCATTACATCTTTCCCTCTCTGTCTTGTTCCAGTTTTGTTTTGTTTTCTTTCCCTGATTATGTCTGCAGTGCTTTTGTACTGTTTTGATGTGCTGGCATCCTACACTATTTTCAAAGGAGGAGTAAATTTCTATGGTGAATGGAAGCATGATGTCCATACCCTTTCTCTTCTTAATTACCTTTCAAGGTTAAAATAGTTTACAGACTCCTCAAAGAACATTAATTACCTACTTTGAAAGCAGAGATCTTAATATTCAGAAATAAGACTGAAGAGTTAGAGAAGTAAAGAGAGAAGTTACTGCATTTCATTATGACCATTGAAGTCCTTGCAGCTGGGTGAAACCCTGGCAGATGAGTAGTAGTGAATTTCCAGTATGAAAGGTGGGTTTGTTTTGGTTTGTTTTGGCTGGTTTTTTTTTTTGTTTTGGTGTTGGTTTTTTTTCACTCTCCCAGGCATCAAGCTGAGGTAGGATTCTGCTCTCACTGAAATCAGTGAAGCTTTTTTTTTCTCTATTTGAATACCAGAAGTAAATCTCATGCTTCAGGCATACAGTGTTTGTTACATACTCTTTTGCCTATTTTTTCTGTTGACTTTCTGTTTTCTATTTGAATGATTTATATTTGGATTTTTCCTTTTCTTGACATTTTGATTCCTTTTTATAAAAGTTAATGACACATGGAAGCATACAAAAGAGTTGCCCTGACTTCAAGGCATTTAAGCCCTGGGTTTCAAATCTTGCTGTGCTGAATGAAATTGTACTCTGTAGAGCACTACCAAGGCTGGCATTGTAAGGCAGTTTGGTGGTTCTGCTCTTGGCTAGGGTTTTCTGCTATTTTGGTACTTCTGCAGTGGTGATCCAGCCACAGCAGACCAATATTCAGGGAATGAAGCTGATGTATATTGAGATAACAGAAACCAACTTTGTGGTTGCCCTGCTTGTGCAAATGTCACGTCTTGCTCCTACCTCATCCCCAGTGGAAAAACCTTACTTTTGTGGCTTCATGGCAGGTACCTCAGGGCACATGGAGACCTGCTGGTGTCTCTGATCCCCTCTGCACCCGATCAGCTGATGGTCAGAGATGAAAAGGCTCATAGGCTCCATGGGAACCAAAGCCATCCTGCAATACTGAATGGTTCACATTGTCAGCTGAGATCCTAAACAAAGCAAAACAACAGGAATAATTAGTAACAGAGGTACTGGCAGCAATGTGGGCTTCTTGTGGAGGTAAATGAATGCAGGGTCCCCCTATCAATTCTCAGCATTGCTTAGCAGCAATGAGATACATGTTAATATCTGAGAAAGAATGTGCTAGATTTAAGGAGTTGATAATTAAGATGTTTTAGGCATTTATAGCAGAGAAAGGAGGAATTAATCTTTGAATATGAAATTGAACTAGATATCTATTTAAAATAGGAATTCCACTTACTGCTTTCCCAGAAAAAGGGTAAGGAGTTCTCCAAAAGGCTTTCTGTTCCATTTTTGACAAGACACACTTTGTACAGGTCAATTAACTCAATTAACTTAGGTGATCTAATGGATCTGTACAATAAAATGCACTGGGACCATGAGAGCAGAAAGTATGCCAGTGTTTCTGATCTTATTTATGGTAAGCACTAACTTAATCAGAAAACTCATAAAGGGGGCATTGTGCAAGGCTTTGCAATCTGTAGTTGCAGATAAGGTATTTCTAGCTGCAGAATGTCCAATGTTCATGGAATTAGTGTTAGATCATTAGACAGTCCACATAAAGCTACAGCATAAAAACAAATTGCACAAAAACATTATCAAAGTATCACAGAGATTCTTCGTAAAGTTTTTGTGTGGTCTTGAAGAGGGGATGGTGTTCAGTTTTGACAAGCTACTGGGTACCTCCCAGTGCGATCTAATTAGCAAGAAAACCAGTTTATAGCTCCTGGAAAACAAACAAACTAACGCACAACAGGTAATTAATGCTAAAAGTACAATGGCTGTGTGTCATACAGTGCTGCTGCTTTTGCTACAGTTCCCCGATTTAATAGGCTGGCTGAAATAACTTCAGTCTGTTTTTGGAAGGCAGGAGATGAGGAAGTAGTATAATATTCAGTATGCTCAAAAGCTGTTCCAGGGCCAACTCTAAATTGGACTGAAATCAGATTCCTTAGTCAGCTGGGGGACAGATGACAGTTTCTGGGAGAGGAGGGAAGGAAAGAGGGAGATGACCATGGTAGCCTCAGATGAGATAGATTTAAATCATCACAGAACAGTCACTTTTTATTTCACACTTTGTCCATTTTCTTTGGTGAGTGTGTGGTTGGGAGTGCATGGCTATGGGATTTGGTTCCATGTCATGTCTGTACACAGACTTCTCAAAATTGGAGTTTTGAGGTTAAGAAAGTGGAAACATCTATGGAGGAATCCTCATACAGACATTCTTGGTCATTAAACAGCAGCCAACACTTTCAGTTCCAGCAGCACACACATTCTGCAAATACTGCTTGTTCTATGGTACTTCACAGTGTTTTTTCAGTTGTACTACATTTCATGCCTTCCATTTTAGGAGGACAGCTTTTGTTTTGATAAAAAGTATTGGCCTCTGCTTTTACAAGAATGGATATTGGACAGTCATTTCCCCAGAGCAGCTAGGTTTATGCCACAGTTAGTCACAGAAGAATCAGAGGCTGTCCAGTGACCTGTGCCATTGAAAAAACCAGCTTGTAATTGCTCTCAGGTGCTTATGGCATTGGTGCATATGGCAGAAATGAGCAGATTTGGGGCAGTAATTGTCCCACTGTACTGGGTGGTGGTGATGCTGCACCTTGAATCCTGTTTTTAGTTCTGGGCCCCTCACCATAAGAAAGACATGGAGGTGCTGGGGTGTGTTCAGAGCAGGGCAATGATGCTGGGGAAGGGTCTGGATCATGTCCTGTGAGGAGCAACTGAGGGAGCTGGGGGTGTTCAGCCTGGAGAAGAGGAGCCTCGGTGGGCCCTATCACTCTCTGCGGCTGCCTGGAGTGAGGGCATAGTGAGGTGGGGATTGGCCTCTTCTCCCAATTAACAAGTAATAGGATGAGAAGAAACAGCTTCAAGTTGCACCAGGGAGGTTAGATCAGGTGTTAGGAAAAATTATTTTATAGAAAGAGTGGTCAGGCACTGAAACAGGCTGCCCAGGGAAGGTATCAAGTCCCCATGCCTGGTGTTTAACATAGTTGTGGATGTGGCTCTGAGGGACGCGGTTCAGTGGTGCACTTGGCAGCGCTGGACTCAGTGATTGTGGCGGTCTCTCCCAGCATATACGATTCCATGTTTCTGTGAGGTGTGCGCTGCATTTCCCACACTGGGTGGGTGAAGGAGGAACCTCAAAATGTGGGGCAAGCCCTTGCAGCGCTAACTGCTCAGGGTGCCACAGGCGGGCGGGCAGAGTTCGTCAGAGCCCGGCAAGGGGCGGCAGTGACCAGCAGGGGCGGCAGTGGCCGGCAGTGTCCGGCAGGGGGCGGCAGTGCCCAGCAGGAGGCGGTAGAGCCCAGCAGGGGACGGCAGAGCCCAGCGGTGGGGGCAGTGCCCGGCAGTGCCCGGCAGGGGGCGGCAGTGCCCAGCAGGAGCCGGCAGTGCCCGGCAGGAGCCGGCAGTGCCCGGCAGGGGGCGGCAGTGCCCGACAGGGGCGGCAGAGCCTGGCAGGGGGTGGCAGTGCCCGAAGGGAGGGGCAGAGCCCGGCAGGGGCTGCAGAGCCTGGCAGGAGCCGGCAGTGCCCGGCAGGGGGCGGCAGTGCCCGACAGGGGCGACAGAGCCTGGCAGGGGGTGGCAGTGCCCGAAGGGAGGGGCAGAGCCCGGCAGGGGCTGCAGAGCCTGGCAGGAGGCGGCAGAGCCTGGCAGGGGGAGGCAGAGCCTGGCGGGGGGAGGCAGAGCCTGGCAGAGCCCGGCAGGGGCGGCAATGCCAGCCCGCAGCGCCCTCAGCGCGGCCTCATCCTGCACGGTGCCCCGGCGCGCCTCCTGCCCGGTATTCTGCCTTCCCACGGCTCCGCCCCGCTCACACCTGCCTGAGGGAAGCCTGCCGGGGCGCCCGGGGTCGCTGACGCTCCGTCACAGTGTCCTGCACTCCAGCCTGGCCGCAAAGTGTAGGGCTGCAGCTCCCGCCGAGACCCGAAACCCTCCGGTCTGCTTAAACCATCATGGAGACGTTTCCTGAGCAGTGAGGAAGGGGCCCATGTTTGCCTAACCTCATGTTGCCATACTTAGATCACATTGTCTTATTCCAGTTTAGGTGATTTTATACACAAAGATCTGCACAGGGCAACTCTTTGAATCTCAGCGTTGCTGTCTACAAGTTAAGAAGAGGCAGATTCATAATGCCCATGCTTTTTAAAGGCCAACTAATAGCCTTTTTCCACTAGAAAAGAGGAGAAGGTACAAATAGAGATTCAGCACTAATGTGGTCGGATACTGGAAGGGTGGATATACAAAAGCCCATAAATAAGCAGAGGAATAATAACCCATTGTGCTGATACTCCTGGCAGGTGGGATAGAAATGAGGTCACCTGTTTCTTACTTCACCTGGCACAGCTTGTTGACCTGTTCTCAGTTAAAGCTGCTGTTCACATACAAAACAGGGATGTTTGAGGGAAATGTTATTACCTCCAATTTTTAGACTGTTTATCTGACCAAAATGTGTGGGAAATTTTGTTTCAGTCACAAGGGTGTTTAACTACCTCATGATGTCCTATCAATATTGATTTTCAGAGGAAAAAAAGTTCAAGCAGAATTCAGATGGAGAGAAGGGGAACATCCATAGGTAAATAGCATATAAATGCTTTTCTGAGCTGACAACAGTGTAATTAGAAAAGAAAACTTGTAAAATAAGGATAGTATGTCTTATGGGGAATTATAAGGACAAAAACAAGCAGCATTCAGATCTTCCAAATCTGTTGCCTGCAGTAAGGTCAAGGCTTAAAAATAATGTAGCTGGCCCCAGCAGGGAGAAGCAGAATTCCTTATTTACACTTACAGGCTTCCTTTCACTGTTAAAGCAGTTACCTCTGAAGCAGTATCTAGAATGCTTGTATGCAGAGAAGACCCAAGGAAAAGAAAGAACAGCTGGTAGGAAGTACTCATCACATCTTGTTTCTGCAATGTGATAATCTAAGCTCTCGGCATCCCTTTGAGGAAGCGTCCCAATTTAAAAAAAAAAAAAAAAGAGTCAGATAAACAGAGAGATGCAGGTGGTGGCTGAGGATGTTGTCTGACTAGTCAAAATGTAAACACCCATTTTAACAAGTTCCCTTCCTGTTTTAATGCAGCACCCAGGAATACCAGTTAATATTCATGCTGTCCCACTCAACTGGGTAAATCAACCAAGTTCAGGTCCCTCCTCTGAAAAAAAGGTGTAGAGAATTTGGCTTCAGGTCAGTAAAGATTTAAGTACTGCTTAGATAAAATATCTCAGCCCCTTGCTTGGGTTGGATGTCACTGTGGCTAATACAGCCCACTCTCTTTAAGGTAGCCACAGGTTCCAACAGAAATGCAGTTTAAGCATCTGCCCCATGGCAGTGTCATTTAACTTCCTCAGGGTAAGCCATATCTTGAGTCAAAATAGTTTAAATCAGTATAAAAACTGTGCGGAGCAGATTGTGCTGTAGATCCAGCTTGTAAATTTGCCTTTGCTCAGGCAGGCATTGCAAAGGCAGTGGCTACAGAGAAATTTTCAGGCCAATCAGAAAATGGCCATCCAGTGGTTAATCTCTGTTCCCTTAATCATATGAAGTGGCTAACAGAGTTCAATAAAGTATTTAATAAGCTCAGTTATGTTGTGGCTGTCAAAAAAAGGCACTTCTTAATGTATTCTGTGGGAAATAAATCCATTAATCATTCTCTGATTCATCAAAAGTAGACAAAGACCATTAAGTTTATCTCTGTGCTTGTCTCATCTATAAAAAATTACTCCCTATGCTGCAGTTTGATTGTTTAATCCAATCTTTCTAGAATGTAAGAAATGCAGGTTGTTTCTCATGCAAGATAGTGCATAATCCAGCACTTTTTTTGTTCTTATTTATTGTAAATTTTTCATTCTTTAGTTTCATTTTAGTGCCTTGACTTACACCTGTTTCCACCCCGGAGAAATCCAAACCCATCCTGTGCTTCCATGAAAAGAGGTATGTGTGCATATAGTACATTTATTTACAAGTTCATACATACTTGTAGTGACTAACTTTTGAATGATGCAGCTGATGTCTCTGGGAACACCAAGCTGTATGAGAAATCTAAACTGAAGTGTATTTGGCCTGTTTTTCACAGCTGAAATGTCTCTGATCCTATAGAAGCTGGGGAGAGCAGGACCGACAGGTCCATGCAACGCACTGGGACTTAGGAACATGCCTGAGCATGCTCTCAACAGTGTTGCACCAAGATGCCCAAGCTCACACAGTTAGCCTCAGTGCAACACAGTTTAACAGCTCAGCTCTACAGTAACACAGCTGTATGTCTGCCAGATTATAGAAGGACTACATTTACAGCTGGTGTTGTATATCTAAACTAGTAAAACTGACTGTACCTCAGCTGTCTTCATATGCAATCCAGTGCAGCTGCTCCTTGAATCAGATAAATCACCCAGGAGTGTACAACAGCTGAGTACTTCTACCATTAAGACTAATGGCTAAATGTGCACTTCTTTGGTTCAAGCTTTTGGTCATACACAAGTTTCTTGTCCATCAGTGCCTTGTGTACGATGTGCTTTCCAACCAATGCATTCAGTGGCCCCTGACCATTTCCTTCCTGTTGTGACCTAAATGAACTGTTCTTTCAATGATCAAGGAGGCCTTGCCTCTCTCTACTCTTTCCATCTGTGTCCCAACAACTGAGATCAGTGCTGGTTTAGTATTTCTGTGCCTTGTATTACATAGAGGAGGTCTGAGTGAGAGCCAGTCCTCGTTGTCGTTGTCGTTGTCGTTGTCATTCTCCTTCTCCTTCTCCTTCCTCAGATACAGCCAAAAGCCTTACTAGCACCTCTGGACTAGACACTCATTCACTTGAGCCAAAGACCAACATAATGCAGCATCGGGTCCTCCCCCCATATAGATGCAGCAAAATAGAAGTCACCAGTGCTGAGTAGCCATGGGTGTTCCAATAGGGTCTCCTTTAAAAATGCTAGAAATCTTTTTCAAAGTATGTGCTTTAGGTGCCTAATTCTACTTATTGAACTTAATTCCAGGTGGGTGGGAGCGTGGACAAGTTAATCTTGTCTTTGCAGTCTTTGCTTCCCATAAGGTCAGCATAGTATTTAAAGATGAAATAGTCCATGGTGCATTATCTCCTAAGTTCAGCAGATGTGCAGTGATGTGTCCATGTTTCACTGGGCATAAATTTATACTGCTGCCTGACCAAGCAATGTACAGCTCAGTATTAATGACCAAGGAGCTCCATACATGTTGGAACATTGAGGTCACACTATAGGAACCTGATGGTAGAACAGGACTGTACTACTATGAAACACTTTCCCAGCCACGATTTCACTTCCCAGCACTGTGTCTCTGCGCCCTCAGTTGAGCAACACATCAGCTTGTGTGGCTGGACTGCAGAGTGGATTATGGACATGATTTAAGCTAAATAATAATAATAAAAAGGTTTATTTTAAAATCGAGATAATTGAATCAATCCTGTTTGAAGAAGTCCCCAAAGAAGCTACCTCAGCACAGCTGAGGGGGCCTGAGCTGCAGAGTGTGAGTGGGAAGGAAGGAACTAAAATGGAGAGAGGAGCAATTTTTCTAACCACTTTCCCACTGGCAGAGATGGCTTTCCAGATCAAGACCATCAACTTCTAAGGTGTCAACTGTTTGCTCTGCAGGGGCACCTCTAAACTCTCCCCCACAACCTTGGTTATTGTGAATTTGAGGACACTGAATGGTGCAGCACTACCATAACAAGCCATGGCTTTCCTTTCTAGAAGAGAAGTGTTTTGAAGAAGGGGTGAGAGAGGTGACTTGAGCTGCTTCATTCCTTTTGTTATCAGCTGTTGCAGGGCCTTTGAGAGGGCTGCAGGAGGTGGGGATGCAGCAGCTCTCTGCAGGTTAACAGAAGTCATTGGAGAGCGGAGATTGTAGCTTGTGCACTGGGGACACTGGAGGCATCACAACGGAGGAGAAAAAGGCCAAAGCACTGTCTGTTCCTTGCCTTCTGTTCCGTACTTGATACAATCGATTTTTAAAATTGGACAGGCCCAGGAAGCCTTTTGTTCATACTCCTTAACTTCAGGAAAAGCAACTCTGCTGGGATTGCACCACATATTATTCCTCAGCCCAGCCTTTTCAGAGCACAAGATGGTCTCACAGTACAGAAGGGAAATGCCTGAATAGGGAATTACAAATAAAGACAATCAAGCTATGTGCATTAAATCCCGAATGCTGACACTAAACACATTTTTCCTTAAAGGGATCTCATTTGACTGCTGCCTGCAGGCACACACAGCTCTGAGGGTGAAATGAAGATGTTAGGCAAAGTTGGATGCAACAATAAACTTTTCATTCACGTTAGTGGGAATCATGTGGTTAAGCCACTCTCCAAAGTCACCCTCAGTAATTAAGGAACCTACTTAGCCCATAATGGAGAGTTAATGGATTAAAGTGATGCCTTATTGCACAGTGGCTTGACTCTATATGGCTGCTTTCATCCTAAAACATTTGAAAATCCCTGGGCTCAGGCTTGTTGTTATTGCAATCAGTACTGAAATTATGACTGCCTGTCCATCAGCCTTGCAGAGAGACCTAATGATGCCCAGCACCCTTGAGGGAACCTCCCTTCAGGGATCCTCACTCCCCGAGCTCCATCATTGCTCATGCCTGAATGAAGAGGGATACTTTCATGTCAGTCCTTGTTCCACAGGCAGCTTCCCTGTTTTGCATTCATCTGTATAAAACAGCCCCTGAAGAAGAGATTAAACCAGTTTTCTTCCCTCCTGGTTAAATCCCTTAATCCTTGCACTACAGCTACATTCTGTTGCTGTCCCCTTCCATTTTTTGCTACAAAGTAGGACAACTTCACAGGGCAAAGCAGAGTCTTGCCACCAGGTGGGAGAAGTGATATGGGTTTGAACCCTCTGGCTCTTACGAAAATCAGAGTGACTGAGGGCCATTGTTTTCCCGGTTATGGGGGCTTTGGCATCCTCATCTTCTGTCTTCTCTGACTGAATCCCCAAAGCACACAGTGGCACAGCAGTCCTTTTCATCCAATAAAGAATTAAGCTGATTTCTGCTTGAAGCTACAGTCTAAAACAAATCTGCATAATAACTGAGACTTTTTGCAAATTAAAAAAGAAAGACAAAGCACAAAGGAACTGGTATTTTTAGGCTAATAAATCTAGGTGTTCCAACCTCACCTGCAGCTGAGCAAGCCTATAAGATGAAGATCTCATGTGCCAGTGTCTTAGAACAGGCAAGCACTGTTGTTTCTATATTTGACATTCATCTATACATTAGTTTTATAAAGAACTTGGGTTAATAAGAAGTTTTAAATTCTGAAATAGTCACAGAAGCCCTGAACCCCCTCTGAAAATGAAAATAAATTAAACTTGATGGCTCACTTACACTCACTGTTATCTCTCCATTTTGAATTAGACTTAATGTAGAGACAATGGAACTATACATTAGGTGGTTACAGAGGATGCTCCATAAGCTTTCTTTCCTTTTCTAAGATAGGTCCCAGGCCCATGTGCCTCCATCCATGCTTCTGAAACAGACTAAAAGCGCTTGGAAACCCCAGCCTAGGAGTAGGGTCTGTATCTGTTGAGGAAGATTTATCAGTGATTAGAAAAAATTGTGTAATTTATTTATGCTCAAGCACAGGCTATACTTTCAAATGCAGTTTACTATCTAATCTGAAAGACTTATATGCAAGAATTTATCAACTTTAATTAAACTTAAAAAGCTCTGGTAGTAAGCAAGCCCCTGCACAGTGATACAGTGACCATAGTAATCACAAGAACTTATTAATAATGGAGTTTAGTGAAGCTGAAATGGAATAGCTAGGTCCCATTCTGATTAACTAGTTTTCCAGTAAAGTTTTTAATCAGTTCATTTATGCATTATCAGTTGAATCCTTTGAAGTCTCCCTAATCACAAATGTACGTACTCTATGTCCTCATCTACCAGTTTAAGGAAATGGCATTCCTAAATCCTTGTTTTAAAGTGTCTCATACTTCCCTTGTAGAAGAAATAGGATTCTCAGAAAGGATTTGCAAGCAGCTGTACAGATTTCTCCTTCACCTTATCTTTCACAATGAATTCAAGAAGTATCACACATCCAGGGAACAGAATAATTCTAATCTTGAACAGATTGCTGCTGCTGTCATTTATGAAAAATTATACTTGGGTGCATGGATAGTGCCACTGAATTCAATGGAGTTAATGATTGTGAGCAACAAGATACTCCAGGGGAGTGTGGCAAACTTTACTGAGGGATTGTTGACGCTTCAGGACAGAGACAATGTCTAACTAGATAGAATATACAGTCTCCATCTCAACAGGCAACTCTGGGCACTTCTGTAATACATATTAATAACAGTCTTGTTGAAAGGCCTTATTGTAATATTTTATTTGCTTTGGCCCAGCCACGTGAAAGGACATCCAACTAAGAACAAAGAGCACACACCATGGCCAGGGACAGTCAGCTAGTTAGGAGCATCTCGGGCCAAGAGCTGAGAGCCCCAGTAAACCAGTCTGGCATCTGATCTACATGGCTCATTTGAAGCAGACTGTTAAAAACTACAGATAGAAGGGCCAAAGAAATTTTAAGGAATTAAAAAAAATTTCTGAAATAAGGAAAACAGAAGACTTCTCTTTGTTTAGCATTAAAAGAAGAAAATTAAGACACCAGAGCTCTGACTGCTTAAATACCTTGATTGAGAGAAAATGAAAGACGCTTTAGGGGGACAAGGCTCAACAGAAACAAATGGCTGTATATTGACCAACAAGTTTAGAAATGAGGCAGGAATTTTTACCTGAGGATCTCTTGCTATTGCATAAGGCACATAAGGAAAAGATAGATGCCTCTTCAATGAGGTCTTGAAGTGAAGTCTAAAGAGTAGATAATTTTTATTTTATGACAACTAAAAGTTTTTTCCACTATGGTAAACTTATATTTGTGTACTAAATGCCACCTTGATGTATCACTGTTTTGGTTTAGCATTATATTCAAGAGTTTGACTTTTCTAACTTGCTTGATTTAAGATTGAACTTCCTGCTGATTTTCCAGAGTGCAGTTGTAGAACATCAGCTCAAGCCGTCTGCTCTTCTTCACGCAGAATTTGAATCAGGGAGAATATGCAGTATTTTGATTACCTTTCTAAAAGACAGTGTGGAAGGAGGGTGCTAAGAGGAAGAAGAGTGATGAATTTTACTGGAAGAGGTTTTGAGCAATGTCTGTAAGAGGAACGTTGTTTTTCAGTAGCTGCAATGACAAGGCTACACAAACTGTACTGTTGGGAGATGACTCAAATTGCAGTAATCCATCAGCTCGTTGTGGTTTCACAGATGGGCTATTTCCCACAGGACCCAACTAATCTGCCCTGCTCTATAGCTTGCCTTCAGAGATGTAAAAGGATTCCCACCAGCCTCTGACCTCTACAGTCATGCAGGAGCCAAGATCCAGCAATCACAGAGCAAGGAGTTTGTAACTAAATGCAACTGAACTGAAGAGTGATGATGTGAATAAAAGGCCTGGTGTATGTATGTAGTAGATATGCTTAGGGCAACATTATGTAGGAGTAGGCAGGTTGCTTTCCTGTGAACTGATTCTGATATGATCCTTACTGTGTATTTTGATCCAAGAAAGTCTGGAGCAGGTCAGCTCCAGATGCACAGTCATAGGTCTGGGGATATGAAACATGAACCAGTCCAGGAAACATCACATCATTCAAAAGACACAGTCACGGTGGTCTTAAATGTCATTACTGCTGGGTGTTGGCAACCTGTGTTGTCTGTGTGTGTGGCTGTACTGCTTCTTTCTACACATCTGTGGTGGCTTTTGGGTAGAGGTGGTGCTGCAAAAGGACCTTACTCTTTGCAGGCATCTTCCAAAGCCAGGGTCCTGCTCTCAGCACTGTAGTGGGGCCATCTAAGACAGCACATCAAAGAAAAGGCCAAAGCACATTGTCATGAACACAGTACTGTGAAGCATAAAAACAGGTTGCAAGTTATGAGGGCTATTAAAAAAATAAAATTAAATCATGCCAGTTCTACTTAATTCAAATAATTTTAGCAAGTGGAGAAACATGATGAGGATGATGTCAGAAATGTGTTATATTTGCCCTCCCTGGCTGAGGGGAGGCAAAATACATAAAATGTGTAATAGGTGTCTTGTCAAATATAAATCTTAGATAGTAATCATGTTTGAGTTCCTCAGTGCAGAGCAACCTTTCTGACTAACACATTGATAGACTTAATCTATAATCATGAGGATTTATCCCTAGGCAACCTCTTAACTGCTCTGTACATTTTCTCACTGTATTTCACAATAGCAGCTTCAATCTCTTCAGTGCACCCAATGCAGTATTTCTCTATTTATAGTTTTGTAATCACTGTCTATTCAAATAGCTTTCATTGAAGCTTCTCCAGCCCTTTCACTGGACTGAAATATAAAACTGAGTGGCATGGCTGATTGTAAAATTTTATCATCTAGAGGTGTTTATAATTTACAAAAGCTATTTATTTTTCAACTTGTGTATGTTTTGTGCCAGGGCTATACATATCGCTAATTATAGTAGCATTAGTGCACAGTCACAAATAAGCAAGATAGTAAGTGTTCTAGGTCACATCACTATCCACAACCACAGAAAAGGCTGTGAAAGGTGTCAACAGCATCTATTTTGATTTAAGATTCTCATAGAAACTGAATTTCCTGCTGACTTTAATTCTCCATTTTTCTCACGTATTTTACTGCTAGCTTGTGATACTAAAGCAGGCATGCCAGCATTGGAAGGACTTACATCTCTGATCTTCATAACATGCTGGTAATGTAGACATCATGTTGTATGAGCAATACTGAGAAAAATTACAAGGAAGTCCACATCCTGATGTAACAGAGTTATAGCAAGAAATACCATGATTATGAATGAAATGAGATGGGAGGTGGTGGGTATAGTACCAGTGAAATGTGGGTTTCTATTAGATGTGGACTCTGAGCATTTAACCTATCCAAGCCAAAGGGCAGTTATATAGGTATGCATTAGCCATGAGGTGGAGGGATGCTTTTCTTCTAAAGCACCAGCATAAACATCAGATTGACAGATCTATTTAACATCATGCCCAAAGGGGAAACTGGTTTCTTCTGCTTTGACTCACTTCAGATGGGCTGATTTGAGCCCTCAGTTTATATAGTCACAACTTTGGTGAAAGAAACGTGAATGCATAAATGTACCTTGAGGACAGACCATGGATCATCATAAAAATGACCTGGTGAGATCACCTGGTCTGCAGAGCCAGTCAGAACAGCTGAATGCACACACAGATTCCTCTTTACCCACAGCCTTTGAGACAGGACCATCACTCTAATGAGAGAGTCCTTGCAACAAGAAATTGCTTTCCATTCTTATTGCCACTTTCTTTTCCTTTCCTGTATAGCAGGTTTGTGGCTCCTCTGCTATGTTCTGGTTATGTGTAATCCAACATTTTTGTGCTATTGCTGCTTTGGCTCTGAGCACAACCAATCTAGCTCAAAGCCAGGGCTGGACCTGGCCCCTTCATGGGACTGATCTGTCAGCCATGGTCTTGGCAAGGCAGTGCAGTGCTTGGACAGCAAGCCTTGTATGCAAGTCTGTGTAACTGGTGAACCAAAAATGTCCCTGCTGATTTTTGGGGGCTGGGGAGATCCAAGTCATTGGCAGATAGCCAAGTCATGTTGCACCTCTGAGAACACTTTGCTCTAATTTGTCTGTCCCAGGCAGGTTCCTGAATTGCTTGCAGAATGGACCCAGTGCTCCTGTCCCTTTCAGTTGTAACACCTGTGATTGTGAAGGGTCTCACATCTCCACCCAGGGGCTCTGCCAAGACCCCTCTCCAGAGACAGCACACATCTGGCTGCAGGTGCACATCTGCGTGGAGCCCACGCATCTGACCAGTGGCATTTCTTTGTGGTTGTGCTTGTAGCCATCAGAACACAACCTGGCAGTTTTGAGGGTGGCTGAATAGCTGTGGAATCCCAGATGAGCATCCATCTTGCAGAAGACCACACTAGATTCTATTCACATGCTTCTCCCATGAGCACAGTGTGCAGGGTTGGGCTTTAAACCGTGGTGTCAAGATACTTTTTTTCTAACATGGCCTGGAGATGTCAAAGTTGGGGTCTCAGCAGGGGTCCTGGTAAATGATCATTCAGCTTCAGCAAGTAGAGAATTGAGTGCACTTTGCCAAGGGCTTTGTAATATTAAGGTGGTCAGTGGAAGAACAAAGCATTCCCTTCTGAGTTTAGGTCGGGACTTGGGTAAGGATTTTACAGGGGAACTGAGGTGGAAAAACCCTTCCAAAAAGCTGAAATGGGATGCCTGTAGTCCCTATTGTTTGCAGAAGAAAAAGCATGGCCTTAATAGGTAACCTCCTGGGAAAAATGAACAGGAACTGAGCATACTCTCTCCTCCAGGATGACTTCTAAGTGAATGGCCTTGAGTTATCTATGATGGAGGGCATTTTATCTCCCCCAAACTCTCTTTTAGTTCTGTGCTTTTCTACTCAAACTTATGTTCGTGTTTAAGCATTGCCTATAAAACCAAAGGGTCCTGTTACTTTCCAGTCTTCACATAAAAACAATTCTAAGCACTGTACAAATGTAAAAAGATCAGTGTAAATAGATTTTGAGCAATGACAGAATGAATCATAGAATCATTAAAGTTGGAATAAAACTCTAACATCATTGAATCCAGCTGAAGCTTTGCCTTACTTGAAAGAACAGCTAAGATTATTCTCTATACCCTGCCTTTTATTATCTAAAGATATTTTATCCTGTGCAGTTATTAGGGGATAAATAATGAGCTGTGTAAGGCATAGTAGATGGTATTGCTCCAATATGCATAGTGTATAGAGCAGATCAAATGGTTTTAACCAGAAGGAGGACTGAGAGCAAGGAGAGCTGATTATAAGTGGAATTATGAATGGACATAATTCTTGAATGACTGTTTTTTCTTGCTATCAGTGAGGTATCTGCCACTACTACAGCAGCATTAGCCGTAGTTAACCAAGCAGATCACTCTGTAATGACTGTAACTTAAATAGTATTGGTCCCAAGGTTAGCCAGGAGCTCATATGTTACATTTTGATGGGATGAAAGTTTTTTGTGTCGTCCTCAAGTTTGAGCTTCTTTTCCAATTGAGGAAATGTTTGAGTTATGGTTGAATACAACTTATTTTTTTAATCTATGCTTTCAGCTAAAAATGTCAAATAGTCTTCCATAGGAATTCATTATTGTACAGATATGAAGGGAGAGTAAACCATCATGGGTTTTTTAATTATTTTCAAAGTGATGTTAAAACTACATGAAGAATATATGGAAGTGTAAGAATTTAATTCAGTTCAAGTGGTTTGAACTTTCACAGTGTCATCAATAGCTTCCGATAATGCAGATGTTAACTTTGGAAGATGCCTCTTTAGCAGAAAAAAAAGATTATTTTTAACAGATCAAACCTCTCATATAGTGTTATATAGCAAAGTAATTTGATTTTAAAAGGAGTTTAACAACTTTTTCAGACATTTTCATAATTCCAAGGGTTTTAGAATTGCATGAGAGATTTCATTTTTGCTAACTTTAGACACATGGAAATATCAAGGTATATCTCCAGATGATGGTTATCACACAGAGTTGTGTTAAAAGGAAATAAAAATATCTTTTCTAGCTCTTTCAGCAAATAACAAAATTCTTTCTTTATCTCTGAATATTAGATAAGGATTTCCCAGTGGCCCTTTTGGATTCTTAAATGATCACTTAAATGCAGTTGACAGAAGGTTATTATCAAAAGTTTAACAATTCTTTCACAATGTGTCACAGGATTTTTTTAATATGATAACCTTAAAACTGAATGACCTGATGACTCATGTGCTGAAGTTAATTATCTCATGCATTCATTGAGAGTCACAAGGCAGAATTGCTAGTTCCTCAGTCATAGCTTTTACCTAAAACATTTCTTAGTGAAAGAAGAAGAAAAAAAAGGCTTTATCACATACCCAGATACTTCACATCTTAGTCTTACTCCTTGCTCTGACTAAGATGATTTCTCTGAAAAAAACAGTGACTTTCAGAATGCTGCAAGTTCTCCTGAGTGACTTCAATCTGATAGAAAGCTGGAGATATGGCATATTTGCTTAAGTCTTCTTATATACTGAGAGTCTCAGCACAGCTGCTTGAACAAGTTTCAGGAGTCTTATATTAAGAAATAGGTTAAATCCTACTCCTTTCGTGATCTTAAACCCCTCAAAACTCATGATGCCATTCCTACTTCAGATGCAGAGAAACACTTATTATTTTTCACAAGTGAACCTGCTAGAAACTGTATTAATGTAAGGCTTCAAACTAAAGTAATTTCAGTTTTTCTAGGAATAATTGCATTAACTGACTTCAAGACATGAAGGATACATTGAAATGTCTCTAAACATGTTGTTGCCAATAACAGCAAATTAAATGGTGCCCTGAGTCTTGGTAAATCGATTGGATACCGGAGGGTATTTGAAATGAATGCTTGAAAGACACATTCACAATTAAAAGGAAAATCTCATCTCCCCAAAGTATCCCTTATCAGTCATGGTTTACTCACAAGAGGTGACCACCTGTGCACTGGTCTCACAGTGAATCACCCTTACAGTGAATCCTGCCCCAAATGGGACCCCAAATGTCTTGCCCCACCTTGGCCCCATTCCTCTTACCTGACTCCCTCTAAGCCCATCTGATCCTGAAACCTCCTAATTCCTGCCCTCTGATCCCTTTCTCATCAGAAAACATTAAAGGAGTTTGCAGCAGCAGTTCGGTGAACCTCTCTGGCAGGATGCAGGTGACCTGAAGCCACCGGATGCTGATGTGGGACCTTCAAGTGTCTGGCAGGAGTTCCAGCTCGCTTCCTGTGCCATGCTACTCCCTGAGCTGCAGCGGTTCCAGCCTCGCTGCTGGAGCAGGCCCTAAAATAAAAAGAGAAATGAGCCTTTTTTAGTGTGCTTAAGGTGGCACTTGGTGTGCAGCTGGGTGCTCCACTGCATCCTGTCAGCTTCTTCCCTGGGTGAGCAGGTTTTCTCATAGGGGAAAAAAAAAGTTATTAGTAAAATGCTGTTTCTAAACAAAGCTTGGCTGGAGACACAGGATAAGGTACAGTGCCACACTTAATCTTTTTTCCAAAAGAACAGATTTGAAGTTAATGACCTCTGAAGCACATTTATTGGCTCCATAGTAAACAACTAAAACTTCCTTCTTTTTTTTTTTTTTTCTTTATTTGGGGACACGAAGGGAGGCTTTCAGCACTGATTGCAATTCTGTGTTTCATGGTAGAGTATTTACAAGATGTTCCTAACTTAGGAAATATACTTGGGGCTGCAAGGGCAAGAAGCAACTACTGCAATTATTGTAATAGAGTCTGTGGGTTGCTGGCATTGCCACAAGCACAGGTCTGTCTACAGGCAAGGGCTGTGCTGTTTTCAGTATGACTTTGTCTTGATGTTGACATGTGACCTGCCAGACCAAGGCAAAGCATGATAAGACTTGCAACGTGATTTAGCAGTGCAGGAAGAGGGAAAACAATGATTGTTTTTGAGAGTGTCAGGAAAAGAAATCCCATTCCACTCAACTTTTTTTTAAAATTGTTTTCCAGAGTAACTCAAGCTTTAAAAAAAAGAACTTGTTCTCAGTGTGAATTTTTCCTGTGGGTAATTATCTGGACATATATAGAACTGGGTCAGTGGTTCTGACCCTTTCCAAGCCATGTTTGCAATTGCTGGATTTCTGCCAAACTTTTCAATCTCCCTCATTGCTTTCAAGTGGAAGAACTGTGACAGATCAGACCTCTATAGCCCTGTCACTCCCAGCAGCAGTCAGGCTGCAAGCACAACTGTCGTGGCAACTACTCAGACAGTTTTTACTGATCTACAGTTGCTGAGACATGGCTGAAAGCTGGGCCTCCAGTCTTTGCATCTGTCAGGGTGATTTAAAAACATACAGTCAAAACTGTGAATGATGAATGATAGGTACCTACAGAACCCAGTGAATGGTCAGAACAAAACTTTTATGTCTCTGTATGCTGACCTTGGAGTGCACTGATTAAGCATTTTGAGGCTTCTGTACTAATACACTCCACTACAGGGAAATTTTGCTAGTATGTCTTCTCTACCCAACACTTTTTGTCAACATACACCCAACTTACTTGTCAGATGAGCTGTTAAAACTCTTTGGGGTCATGACACCCGAAGAGAGATGGGCAAGATTTGCAAGAAAAAGCACTTGCAAAGTCAGCTCAGCAACAGTGTTATTGCAATAACAAGTCATAAGGGGGTGTGTCTACGTGAATGTATATGTCTGTCTAATGTGAGATACCTGTAACTGCTAACATCATTGGAGGATAACAGCAGGTAAATCACAGCCTATACAGCTGAACTTTGTAAACATTTCCTCTGACAAAACCAGTATCATTTGAGGGCTAAAAGAAAGCAATTTGGAAAAAAGGTTATGTTCCATACCAGCACTTGGATCAGTACTTCCATCAGTGTTAAGTCATTCCTCCATGTGCCTTCTGTTCTGCTCATTCAATGAGATTACTCAAAAAGATGGTGCATGTATATTTTATCTTCTGAAATGTAAAACAGCCTTCTAAAGACAAAGAAAACCTGCCCTTTTACAACCTCCCCCATGGCCTTTTCCCAACTCTGGTTTGTCTCCACAAACTCCATTGCAGAGGACTGGTTCTTTATCTCGTGTGTGTCATTGACTTCATATACAGGGGAAAGCTGGGTTCCCATTGCTCTCCAACACAAAACATTGCTCTTGTTCCAGTACTGGGTTCATAGCTCTTCAAACAGACACAGAACTTCCTATAAACCATTGAAGTCATGATTTGAAACACAATGCTGGCAGCAAAAGCCAGGATGTGGGAAGCAGAACCAAGGGACACGGGCACCCTGCTCCCTCTTTAACCAACAGGTCACTTCCTATTAGCAGTAGTTACCTCCTGCAGGCAAAACCTGAAATCATGCTGCCCAGCAGCCACCAAGGTGAGAAAGCCACCTCTGAATACAGAAGTTGAGTCTCAGGTTATGCCACCTAATGCTCCATGAACTATTCATTATGTTGAATCTGTGGAATTTGTGGGGTTTTAGCCCAGCTCATAAAAATAATGTCCTGGATGATCAAAGCTCTACTTTGATCTGCAGACCTCTTCCTTTGTCTTGAGGCATCAGTTTCAAACACCTCAAGGACATCTGCTAATGAAACTGAAATGAGTCTGCTCTTCACTGTGCTGAGCAGAACTAGATGGATAAGAATATGCAACCCTCAAGCCAGTTTATGCAGTAACATGTTGGACAGTTTTCCATTTGTCTTTACCACAGTGAGGGCTCTCAGGTGTTGCAAGACATCTTGTCTCCACCTGGTCTATTTGAAAGAGAGCTATTTGTTCCAGGATTTCATAAGCTGTCTTCTGTTCAGTCCTGACTCAAAACTCCAGTCACTGTGATAGGAAATAGCTCTCTGTCCATCAAATCTTGGAAAACCATCTTCACTAGGGCCAGACTCACCTCAGACTATTCTCTTTCCCAAGGAAGATCTTAGCAGCACTTAGGCACAGATTTCTGCTAATTTCAGCTTGGCCTGATGGGGAAAGGTTGAACTTTCACAAAACATTAATATCAACCAAGGTGTACCCCTGCATGTATGGATGCTCTGGGAATGCTCTGTATTAGCTGCTCCTGGTGCTGTCTTGGTAGCCTGTAACATGGTGATGGGAATGACACCGTCTTTCTAGGAAGCATCCTGACATTGCCTGCCAGGGACAATTAGGATTTGTAGATACCTTGATCTGAGCCCTCCTTTGCATGTGAGTGCTTGCTTCTAAGCCTGATGCACACAGAGAGTGTGCATGGACTAGATGTGAGAAGGCACACCAGGTTTTACTGGCTTGGCCAGCTCGACTAGAGTTAAGGTTTGCCAAAAAACTACTGGCTTTGCTGCAACATGTCACAACCCCAATATCTCCCTCCCTGTGATGGCCTGAAGAGTACATGGTCCTTAGGAAGAGCTGAACTGGGGATTTGTTAAAGAGAGGGGAGTTGAAATGACTAAGTGAAGGAAAGAACCCAAACTGTGTCAGATTCTCACAGTATTTAAGCATAAATGCAAATATTAAAAAGAATGCTGGTGTAGCTGTGTAGGGTGCGAGCAGAGCGGTGGAGAGTTGCATGACCAGTAAGTTACCAAACTTGCAACATTAATGAGTTTGAGAACCTGAATTAGGAGGAAATAAGGCCAAAGCTTAGAAGTTAGAAAGAAGTAGAATTCATTGTCTATAATTTGGTTTGGGTTTGTTTTTTGTCTGAGGGTTTTTTGTTCTTGTGCTGTCTTTTTGCTGTTGTTGTTTTGTTTGTTTTTTTGTGGATTTGGTTTAGTTTTGGTTTTGGTTTTGTGGTTTTTTTGTGCACAGACTAAAAAAATAGTGTCATCTGGGATTTAAGAGGCAGAAGTATCCTGAACATTCATAGGAAATGAATGCATGGTATTATGGACTAGTGCGCATGCACAAGCATGTGGCCATCAGTGTGGCAGCAAATTAGTAGGGCATATATGTTACATAAAGAGGTGAATATCAGGGAAATTCCATGATATCTGGAGTTCCCAAACAGGCCACAGTGAAGACAGCAAATGGAAAAGAAAATATTGAGGTCAAAGTCTAGGTAAAAGGTCAAAATCAAACAGCACATCATTTTGATGCAGAGAGATACAGATACTGAAGTGCACAGTAGAGAAACAACTAGAGATTAGTACTAACCAACTGAGTTAGTACTCAGTCACCAAATCTAATGAGTTTCCAGTTCTTTGCTCCCTGTGTCTAAGGTTTGCTCAGGTCCAGTAAGTGGTGTTTTAGACACAAGGATGTGCAGTATTTAGACACAACTACCTGCATCATATTATCAGGTCTCTGTCACCCTGTTAGATCATTTTCTGACTTTGCCCCCAAATGTTAGGGGTGCCACAGAGGGGAGAGTTTTGCTGTGGAAGAAAACTTGGAGTTAAGCCCAGGCTAAACACATGACTTGGATATGCATAGTATTCATGTTAGGTTTACAAGCAATTTACTTGACTTTTTCATGTTTTAAGGATGATGGTTTTGGCCAGTCTGTGTGTCAATGCATTAATTTAATCCTATTCATTTTGGTATGAACATGTCTGTATTCAGGCATTTACACTGCACTGAGCAGTGACCTTGCTGTGGTTTAACCCCAGCAGCAACCAAGCCCCATGCAGCACTTGCTCACTCCCCCACTAGTGGGATCAGGGAGAGAATCAGAAGAGTAAAAGCTAGAAACCTGTGGGTTGAGATAAAGACAGTTTAATAGGGAAAAGAAAAGCTGCACACACAAGTAAAGCAAACCAAGGAACTAATTCTCTGCTTCCCATGGGTCTGCAGGTGTTCTGACATCTCCAGGAGAGCAGGGTCTCATCATGCATAATGGTTATTCAGGAAGACAAAGATCCCATCCTTCCTCCTTCTTTCTCCCATTTTATATATTGAGCATGATGTCATATGCTATGGATTATCCCTTTCGTCAGTTTGGGTCACCTGTCCTGGTTATGTCTCTTCCCAGCTTTGCACGCACCCTCAGCCTCCTTGCCAGTGTGGCAGTACGAAGAGCAGGAAAGGCCTTGGCTCTGTGCAAGCACTGCTCAGCAAGAACAAAAATGTCTCTATATTATCATTGCTGTGTTCAGCACAGATCTGAAATATAGTCCCATACCAGCCCCCATGAAGAAAATTAACTCTAGCCCAGCCAAAACTAGCCCAGATTTGAACTCCTGCTGGACCTGGGTTACTGGAGACACATTGGTCCCTATGCAGATGCCAACTCCAAGACTGGCTGCTGCAATTGAGCAATTTTGTGTTTGAGCAGCTAGGTGGTATTAGGAAAGAGGTAAAAAGCCCAATGGAAATAAGCAGGCTTCTTCTAATCACATATTTAATACTTAGAGGGGAAATTAGCATAAAATTGGAGATACCTGAATCTAATGAATAAAACAATATAGGAGCAATTTATACACATAGTGCATATATATACATATATACATAGGGGTCCTGTATTGTTCAGGGTACATATGTATATGTCTGTATGTGTGTATGTATATATATGTATGAGGGAGTGTCTATGTATTTGCTCTTCTGATGTTTTTAGGTGGTGAGCAAGTGCAGCTACAGCATTTTCCCACCCTGCAGGATTGAGAAGGGTTGACAGAGTGCTCCACTACAGAAGCTGGACCTCTCTGGCATGGTACTCTGACAGCACAATTTCTGACCTACCTTAGTGTGAAATGACTTAAGTCTCTAAAAGCATGTGGTACTCGACACTGAATAAACGGGAAGTAAGGTTGCCTAGCTCAAGCAGTGAGTACTTATATTTACTTTGGATTTGTCTATGGTTAATCAGATGACAAAAAAGTTTGTGGTGTTCCTTAAACAACCACTGCCTTTCTGCAGAGATGTCTTGAGGGAAAGCTGGAACAGAGTATTGTCATTTATGGGTGCACAACAGATAAAACCAGCCTGACCCTTTCATCTCTGCATGTGCACAATTTCATAATTTTAACCAGAAATGAAGTATTTTATGTTTCATTTTATTCTTCATTCATATACATAATCCACTGGTAGACAGGCTCTTCTAAATCCTCTTGTCAGTGAGGATTTTGTGGGATTTATGTTCCCCAAGGTGATATATCCTAGCAACATCAGAATTAACCTAGCTGCAGTTAAACAGGGAAACTGCAGGAATGTCCAATTAATAATTTAATTAATACATCTGCTTGCAGTGATGTTTCAAACAGCTCAGTGGCCCAAAGAGGCATCCTAGCAGTTGCATGATCAAACGAGGTATAGGCCAATTCTTACAGTCATGTTTTCAGAGCCTTAAAATCCTCTTTGATGCTATGCTAATTGGTAGAGACACTGTAACATGGTTACACAGGTAGCTTTCAAAGTTGGAGGAAGGGCATGCAAGTAGCTAACAGGGAGAGATGGCACCACTTCTATTTCTCTGAAAGTGAGGAGATTCTTCACTCTCCCATGCTGAGTGCTGGATGCCTCTTGGCATGTGAGCTCAAAGAGGAAGTTTTTATTTTAATAACAGGATCTACCTCCATTTTTTTGTTTTTCTTGATCTGTTTTTTATTGATGGAGAATTATCTAAAAAGGGAAAACCAAATGCAGTCCTGCTACAAGAGCCATATCTGATATGATGCAGCAGCTGGGGTACCACTCTGATCAAAAATACCCTGGATTAGATTCTGCATATGTTCCTGTGTGATACTGAAAGATGTCAGTGAAGAACAAAGTCCATAAAAATCTCCCTCTTTTTACACAAACAAACAAACACCAACAAGAAAACCCAGCAGAGAAATGTTCTTCCCACTGATGTTGAAGACTCTCTGTTGGGCTGCAGCTTGGATGGACCGTGCCTTTCACACTGTCTCTTAACATTAGACTATGTTTTGCCTTTATGTCCTAAACTTCTGTGAGAAAAAGCTTTCATCCTACCACAAAGTGATTTAAATCTTCTTTCCCTCTCCAGTCCAAGATTATTAATCTCATTCATTTTGCAAACAGACTATGTGATTCAGCTGCCTCCTTTAATGCCAGCCCAGTTTTAAAAAAGAGCAGGCAGAATGTCACACTGCATAGTGTGACATTCAGTCCTGTTCAGTGCTAACTCCCTGGCATCCCTCTAAAAACATGTGTCACATTCCCAGGCTCCTGATGTGTCCTTTCTTTTACGTGTTACTAGTCCTCCCTCAACTCCAGGCAAGTGTAGGGAGGGATTTCAGTGTGCTCTGGTTTGTCCTCCAGTTACGGCCATCCTTCTACCAGTGCAGGTGCCTCAACTGGCCTTTCCCCCACTGTCTTTACTTCCCTACTCCCTGGCATTATTTTTTCATTCACTTGCAGTCTGTAAAAATGATGCTGATATATCATAATCTGGGGCTAAGGCCAGAGCGAGATGAGGCAGAAGTATATTCCTGCTGGGAGACAATTGCTCCACTACCCATGAGCAGCTTTGAAGTTGAAAGTTTGGGTCAGTGGCTATCATGTGACACAGCATTAGTCCCCTACTCCTTTCTAGCTCTCTGATTCCTCCCTAAATCAATGAGCTGTGACCATGATTGCCTTTAAGACATCACATAATTCTGGAATAGGCTGACTTCTTCAGCATCCTCAAATGGCTGCATTTGGGCAGAGACTTGTCCTGCAGTTGAATACAGAGATTTCCTTTGCTTTGGAGAAAAAAGTTTCAGCTGAAAAACTAAAAAAAAAATCTCAAACCATTGAAGAATGGTTACTTGCTTATTAAATTATATTTCCCAGAGGTCTGCAAATCATGCAGGCTGAGTTCACACAACATTCCCTCCATAAGTGCTCCAATGCCTGCCCAATACCTTCTTATGGGGATTCTCAAGAACAAATAAATTAATTTACCAAAAAAGACCACATGAGAAGTTCACCAAATCAGTGTAACTGTACTTCAGCATATGATGAACTCCCAAATTTCAGAATGCTAGGGATCTATGCATACATTAATAGAGTAAGACCACACTTAGGGCACATATCCAGAACATACAATGGCATCCTGATCAACAGCATATAAAAATGGCTGATGTAATCACTCTGTTAATTACTTACTCTTTATGAGAAAATTCTTATTCAATTTATCTTGCTAATTTATCATTACCATCACAATATTTGGCATTTTGCCACTACTTTGTATGATTTGATTCTGAGAAATTCAGGACTTTTGTTTGAAAAGATAATTTTAAAAGGCTTGAACAGTTACATAAGATGACATGAAAATACAAATTAAATATGCCCTAAAGGATCAGAAACCAGAAGACAAATTGAAAAAATCTACCATTTATTAAAAATAATAATAATAATTAAAAAAAACCAAACAAAGAAAAAGCTTCCATGATTTTCAAGGCAATTTTTTCCTGCTCAAGGATCTGATTCATGGATTTGGGTTTGGGTTTGGTTTTTGTTTAAAATTCTCTTCCTGACAATGTTGCTAAACTCAAAAAATTTCTCAGAAGTACAAACCTTCCAATATACTCCTTCATTGAACCCCTGCTTGCTCCATGCTGGGAAACCTGTTTTTTTCAGAAGTGTCCCAACTCCCTGTGACATCATTATGATTTTTTCAATTCCTCTCCTCTTGCTCCCTTTTTGTTTCTGGTGGTGTGAGATGCTGAGCACTTGAACTGCTCTAAGTCCTTGCCATTTGCTTTGTACTTGTTCTTTTGTTTTTGCTGTGTGCTTGGACTTCTCCCTAGACTATAGCTGCAAAAAACCAGCCAGTTGCAGAATTATGCCAAGGCAGCCAAAAAGGGGAAGGTATGTCACCAGCCCAAAGATCCCAGGAAGCGATCCCCAATGCCTTTCCCAGCTTCTCTGCCTCTGCCACAGCAGATGACTACTCCACTTCTACAGCTCCTTGCACTATTACCTGTCCTGCTGGGCCTCAGGGACAAGGTGGGCAGCACCTTTCTGGCCCCATTAGGCTGCTGGAGGGGTTGCTGTGTCAGGCAGGAGGGTTAAGCTATTGAAGACCCCTTGGAGGCAGCACTAGGGCAGCTATCCTTCTCACATTGCCATTTCTGCATCCACATTTGTTACAGTGTGCATCATGTCTCCATCAGCATGGCCACAGTTGCTTTCCCATGACCACCCCCTTGCCCCTCCAGCAGGCAGTGCCATCTTCCTGGCTGCCAAGCTTTCATGTCATATTCATGTTTGATGAGGGTACTAAAAACAAATGCTTAGATGGGCAGAATGACATTTGAGGGCAACTACTGCAACATATTTGTAAATACTAGTCTTAATTTTCTAAGGATGTGGCTTTGGACATATCAAGGTCCCTTTCTATAACCAGTCAAACTGCACCAGCAAAGAAATGTTCAGAGAGATGGGAAGAGGTGCTGGCTCTGTGTGACAAGTTCTCTTATCCTCAGTACTGCTGGAATTAAAATTTGGTATTCTCTGTGAATCTAATTGCTATGGCACTAGCTTCTTAAAGTCTTTGTTGCAAGTTTTATAGCAGTGTTCCTGCCAGAATATGCTTATCACCAAAATGTTACTTTCCTCTGATTTTCTGCCTCTCAAAGGAGGTTAAGAATGTCCTGCTCTGAGTGGGAGCAGGCATGAAAAGCTTTAGATTATTTCCTGAAATGTGGTTTGAGGACAAAACCAGATACAACTATTCATTATGGTGGAGATTGCCACAACTAAGCATACAAAGTGTGCTTTGTAAGGCCAAGATGAAGGTAGTCTTTAGGCGATACTGCTTAAAAACACATCCCCACTGCTCCAGACCAAATCCAATTTAAATAAATTTCACGTCAGTCAGCAGTGAGGGAGGTTGGAAATGCATGTTCATCATTCTAGTCAAATAGAAGCCAGCTGCTGTTCCCATTTCGGCACTTGAAAAACATCTGAATTACTCTCTGGTATATTCAGTGTGGGACGCAGGACATCTGAAAAAAAGACATTTGATAATGTTGTTACCTATAATGGCAAAAAATGTTTGACCATCCCTACAAACCTCTACTTGAGATGGGCTGTTGTACTCTCCTCCTGTTCCCTTAGCTCATCCCCCCAGTTTCACTCTGCTGGGGCTGCCAGCTCCAAGCAACCTTGCCTGTTTGTTCTAGACATGGAAGACCTTCTATATTTCTATTCTAGTTCATATGTATTGTGCTAATTTTTTTTTTTGCCAAAAGGCAGTCTGCAATTTAGCCACTGATCTCCCCACCAGGAGGAGCCTCCCTTCAGTGGTAGGAAGTTTTCTGTCTGGGTATTGAGCTGGAGTTTAAGGCACCAACCAACAACAGTGTTATTTTCTAACTGAAATGCATGAAAGGAACTAAAATATCATCTCTCTCTGCACTGCAGATCTTTTTAATATTCCTCTCTTATCTGCAGCAGAATTTTACTGACATTAACTGGAGCTTTATATTCAAAATACAGTAAATAAGAGTCCTCAATGCAAGCAGAATAGGGAAACAAAGATATATCAAACACAAGAGGAAAAACTTGCCTGGTGGGCACCCAGCATCAGGGGTCACCACTGAAAACTTTGGATGGATCTTTTTATGCATTGTTTTCTTCCTGTGACTAGGGTTTGCAGTACCATATGGATAAATTCATTTAAATTAATTTGAATGCCTGGCTCATCCAGATATAATAGAGCATCACATAATGGCCTGTGAATACACACATGAGCTTATCCTAATAGAAGGCCCCCACAGATGAGAGTTTTGAATACATGCCTGACACTCAAAAGAGCAGCACATGTAATTTTGCTTGCGTTGACTCAAGGTCTAGTGAAGTATGCACATATATGGGGAAGAATGTCAGGTCAAGGCGGTGTGCATCATGCACCCCAGTGTACAACCAGGATGACTGTGATGGGTAAAAATAGCAGGAAAACATGAATCTGCTTGTGAGCAAGTGAATCAGGGGCTGTGGGGGGGGGCAGGGAAGCAGGATTGTCAGCATGTCATGTAGGGACTGCTTTGGAGGAGGACCCTCTGGAGGAGGGTCTTTGAGGCACTGCTGAGTTCCTGGAGGCTGTCCAACACCTCTGATATGTTGAAACAAACTCCTCTGCTGGAAATGCAGATGGGCTCTGTGTCAGTCTTAGCAAAAACCGATAAGAGGTGTTCTGGTAGATGCAATAGCAGGAACACCAATAACCCTCCCTTAAATGGCAATCCTGACCTCCTTGCTCACCCTGAGCTGGAAGGACCAAGGCTGTTATTCCTGAGCCCTTGGCAACATGTGTGCTGGGTAGGCTGAGGAAGACTTATGTTTATTCTGGTAACAGATTGCCACAGGGTCGTTTGCTCTTTCTGTTCATCACCAACTCTGACTTTACCCCTGAAATCTTGTTAGGCTACATCACGGTACCATGGTACAGATGCAACCTGGACATACCAGAATTATTTATTAGATGTCATGTCTTTCCCTGGGATAGAGAACTTGTGTAATACATCTACAGCCATTTGGAATGCATGTTTCACTCTGTTTGATTAAGGCAATTTTTACTTTCATGCCTTTGGTGGAGGACCTACACCATGACCCCTGTAGAATGACACCTGCAGAGCTGATTGTTTCTGACAAATGAGCAGTGCTGCAATCATGTTGGATCTGTCTCCAAGAAAATTGCCTGGAAACCTTCCAGTATCTCCTAATCTTGCCTTCCATCCCAGCAGCCAGAACAGCCCTAATCTGATCAAGGAAGCAGGTTCTGCGACTATGAGGCAGTGATGACATCCTTGGGATGCTCGTCCAGGAAACCCCATGATTGCTAACAAGTCCATCCTTCTTTATTTGGAGAAAAAAAAAAAAAGAGAGAGAGAGAGAGAGAGAGAAAGACAGCTTCTTATTTTTTTCCCATGTTAGTTTCATAAGATTGCTTCCATGTCCCCAGGAATGAAGGAAGAACCTTGTTTTCTGAGATAAGAAGGTATGCAAGAATGCTCTTTAGATGGACAGGAAGAGTCAGAATTTCCCTAACCAGACCAGTCTGGTTCAGCCTGGACTAGATAAATATTTGCTTTGAAATGGGTTGGAAAGCTATGGAAAAATCTGACTTCCTACAAGGAAAACTTTCATCAGGTTCAGACAGAGATTTGCTTAAATAATGTAGTCACCAGGATATGGTTGAAAGAAGATGAAAGCTGCATGCATAGCAGTCGTGAGACCCAGAGTGGCTTTCTCTACCCTGCAACAGTACAGTAGCTGCTCGGCATGATGGAAAGACCCACAGTTTGCTGACCTAGTGATAGATCATGCTAAAACACCTGCTGCGATTATTGTGCTTCTGAGGGGAATGTAACAAAACTGGAAGAGCCAGATCAAAATCTGCAAGCACCAGGGGCCTGTAAGCCTCTGGGAGCAAAGTGCACAGGGAGAAGCAACTCAGGAAGGAGTGTACAGTCAATGGAGGATAAGGGCAGGGGGAGCAGGCAAGAGCCATTGTTTCATTGAATACTCCAAGAGCAAACTTTGATGTGATGGTTGATGAGTGAGCTCTGAGCTGTGTGAGCTCAGGACAACTGCACAGAGGTATTCGCTATGACAGTGGACTGATGAGGTGCTCTAGGCCCTGGCATCATCCCACTGAGTCAGTGCCCTGCCATTATGGGATGGGGCACAGCTGGAAGGTTGGCTCTGAAATGTTAATGGGAAGGACCACATCCCCCACTCCTTGCCATGGGAAATCTCTGCTGAGTACAGACTTTTCCAGCCCCACACCATTGCCTCAGTGAGGACCACAGCTCTTCCCACCACTTCACAGTTATTGCTGTAAAATGCACCTTTTCTGTCTGCAGAAGTATGCAGTCCAAGTGCTCACCAGAGAAGAAGAGAAAATATTCAAATAACTCTGAGTGTCACATAGTGCCAAATAATTTTTTGGCCCTCTCAGAGGAAAGGCCCTTCCTACAGCTTTCCACTACCTTGCTCTCCTCCCTGGCTGGCTTCTCTCATCCTCTGGCAGAGTGAGTGCTGCTCCCCAAGCATTGCTTGAGGGAGGAGAACAGAGACCCACTGGAAGCCCAAAGCAGTCTTCCTCCCTTTCCTGTCATAGGTGGCCTTCACTACTCCCCTTCCCTTTCATCACTTCATTTGGTAAGAAGGAAAGGAGCTGAAAATACCTCTTAGATGTGTTCCCCAGCCTGGAAGGGGGAACAGTTGTCTGTGGTACTGTGGCTGCCCTCTTCTCCCCTCACCAGCCCTGGGGCTGAGAGTGCAGATCCCCAAGAGCTTGGGGATGCAGGCTTGATAGAATGTAGAGTTATTGTTGAGGTAAAAACTTAGTACAACTGCTGAGGGTGTGGGTGCCCCCACTGGGCTGGGGCTTGGGAGAGGGTTTGGAGAACAGAGCAGACATGTATTAGGTGATAGGAAAAGCAGGCTCTTTTGGGGCTCTGTGTCAGTTCCCCAATGGGCTCTTAAATTATTAGGTGGAAGAGTGAGCCAGCACAGGGACAACAGTATGGCAAACCCTTCATACATGTGCACATATACATTTTTCCAGACCATTGTAGAAACAGAAGGGACAGAATACAACAAGATAAAAAACTGCAAAGGGTGGAGGGGTGACTACAAGAATGAGGGGGTGGGATAGGTGGCACTGGAAGCTAGCAGTAAATACTTGGACCCTTCTAATGGGCAGCAGGTACAAGGAGGTTGTTTCAGGATGTATTTCATGTTCTTACCATTATTAATATTGGGCCCTATATGCAAGCAGGGAAACATTGAAGCTCTGGCTACCCTCCTAGGCAGAGCTAAAGGAATGAAGAGAAAACAGAGAGATAGAGAATTGGGATGAAGCAGATGGCAGCATATAAAATTACATAATCCATGTCTTAGAAATGTCTTATTTTCTCCTTCACTTAAAGCAATGCCACTTCAGATACAGACATCTCTTCGTAAAGATGTCAAATCAGATGACACTGATTTGTCCCCAGACTCTTGCACAGTCCTAGGAAGAGGGGTAGGTGTGGCCCTAGTCTTGCAACAACGACCCATCAGAAGCTTCTGTCTTGCTTTCGTTGTAGACAGGGACTTCTGTCTGCTTTTGCATCCATGCCATTTCACTGCCATCTCTAGACAGATGGTTTATTTGTTCATACATTTGTTCATACATTCACTCCCTCTTTCAGATGAAAGGTGTCATGCTTTAATAGAAAAGGCCTATTTATGATATTTTTAAAGTAACACAGCTAGTTTTGTCTGAATTATGTTAGGGAACAATCTCGTGGGCAGTTCTTCCATCTTGCATATGCACCAGGCAGAGGAAGTGGGGAACAAGTGGAATGAGGAGAGTGGTCACTCAGAATTCAGTTCAATAAAGGACCTGAAGTACCTGGCCAGGTTTTAAAGAAAGCAGCATCTCCATTACCTTCAGTGTGGAAGGCCACCCTGCAAGCTCATGCCAGCAACAGTGCAAGGAGGACTTTCCAACCCAGCTGCTCACAAGGCATGGAGGGGGTCCCTGCCCCAGGATGATGGGTGTTGTACAGCACATGTTGAGCATAGCCAAAATGCATTGCTGCTGCTCATGCACAGATGCAGCACTTCAGTCAGACAAGGAAGTTTTGACATTGCAGACAGCCTCTCTATAGGCTGGGATCCTCCCAGCATGAGTTGGAATTGACCAGTTGTTTCCAGCGTTGCCACTCTGGGTTTGGGTGACAAAGGTCAGTTTTAGACATCTGTGACTCTTCTGCATCTGTCACTTAGATACATAATGATGAGGGAGCCCAGTCTTTTTGTGCTACTCCTATTCTCCATCAATGGCTCAATTTTCACTTTCTGTGGGTTTGCTAAGAAGACAAGAATGTTTGTGCAGTAGCTTGCAAAATTTAGGGGTTTTCAACAAGCAAATCTTAATTTGTACTAAGCTAAGATTAGATAATATTAGATCTGTGTTGTTTTGCCACTTAGCAAATATAAACAAAGACCCAAATTCTTGAGCTTTAGCCCATATGTCGCTAACAGTAGGGAAAAAAAGAGAGCTCTTTAGGAGTGACTTTCAGGAGCATTTT
Source organism: Pithys albifrons albifrons (assembly GCF_047495875.1). Classification (NCBI taxonomy): domain Eukaryota; kingdom Metazoa; phylum Chordata; class Aves; order Passeriformes; family Thamnophilidae; genus Pithys; species Pithys albifrons. The sequence goes on from NC_092458.1 coordinate 58,245,020, forward strand.
ATTACAAAATAAACCAATCTCTAAGTAAAATGGCCCAAAGCACTTGGATTTAAAAGAAAGAGTCGGACTTCATTAATCATTTGACATTTCTTTATATAATTTTTCACTGTATCTCATGGGCTGGAGTATGTTTTCAGCGGCCTCCAATCTTGCACACTTCAATGGTGGAACTTTTGAGGTTGAAGAAGTAATAATGAGCAATGCAGGCTGTCAGAAAGGCAGCTTTCAGTGGAAGACCTCGGGCATGACCTATTGTAGCTGATAGACCCTCTGTCTGCAATGATTATACATTGTATTACATCTGTGGTAATGTCAGTCCATGGAGATCAGTGGAGTTCAATTAGTGAAAGTGCAGGGAGAACTGAGTCCTCTAAGTATCCTACATGTAGATAGTCCATTTCATAGAGGAATAATAATATCAAAGTACATTCTCACTTTGTGTTTGTTGAGCAGATGATAATATGTTCCCATAGCAGCCTGCAAAATTTAGGTATGAACCCCCGATTCAGCCTCAGCTGTGACTGAAATTTTTCAACATGGGCATGTAATGATTTAATAAGCAGATCAATACATCTCAGCTTGGGTTTAGAGAGGCAGGGCAAAGGGCAAGGAACAGGCAATGTTCTGTCATACCACATCATTCTTCACTGAATCATGGCTTTGAACCAGTATCTAGATATTGGGTTTCAGTCCTGTTTTCAGTTCTGGTTCAAAAAAGACTTGATTTAAAAAAAAACAACAAACCATTTCAAAATGCGTCTTAAGGAAAAAAAATCAAGTTTGTTTTTTGAGTTTTTGGGGTTTTTTTTTGAATAATAGAATTGTTTGGGTTGTACAAGACTTCTAGGACCATTGAGTCCAACTGTTTTGATCAAGTTTCTCAGTTTTTATTGCTATGCAATATATAAATTATATAAACAAAATATTATAATATATAAATTTATATTTATGTATGGAAAACATAAAGTGCAAGATGTATCCTCTTTTGGGCAGTGCCAACACATTACACAGAGTCCCTTTGATTTCTCAGCTAATGCATTGCCTACAAGGGACAACTTGCTGCTGGAAGTGATCTCGGTGCTTGGAGCTGGAGCTTGGCAACAAATCTGGTGGGAGATGCCTGAGGCTGAAGTACAGCCCTGCTTCCATGCATCATTGCTCACCCCCTCCAGCCTCAGTGTGTGCTGTGGGAGCTGTTGCAGGGTTGCTCCTGCTGCAGGCCTGAGGCCCTGGGGAAAAGGTAGAGTTGCTGGCTGGCAGTAGCTCCCACGGGTAATTGTAATCCTCCTAGAGTACAGAAAGGTTTCAATAAAACAAAGCAACTGGTGCTCTTTTGTTACTTACTACATTAAAAAAAAAAAACAACAAAACAAAAAACCAAGAAAAAAACCCAACAACCCAAACACCAAAACCAAAAGGTGAAGAAGACTCAGAAAGCCTTTCACAGTCTGGGCATCCTTGTTGCAGAGAAGGCGATGCTTCCTCCTGTCTGCTAGGAAATGTTTGCAGGGCAGCACTCAGCCAGAGGCAGTCCTCAGCCAACGTTCAGGTGGCTGAAGCTATTCTAGGCTGGGTCGTTTCTGTTTGAAAATAAAAGTTGGAAATTGCTTGGAAAATTGAAGCCAAATGGAAAACTAAGGATACATTTGAGGTGATGGTTGAAAATACAAATAGCTTACAAAGGGTTAAATTAAACACAGAAGTAATTTCCTTATGGCACAAGTATACAGAGCAAACCAAGAAAGTCCAGAGTAAAGAATCAACTTACCAGAAAATGATATAAACAACACATGGTACCATATGGAAATTTACAGCAAAGGCACTTAATTAATCTCACCTCTATCCTCATAGTGGGAGTTGGCACTCCCTGTGCTCATGCATTATAAATGCAGCAATGTTTGCTACAGATCAATGCCTTTGGTCCAAGAAATTTTAAATTAGTTGTTAATCAAAACAGATTTTGTGTCCTGTATATATAAAGCTAAGCTAAGGCAGGTTTAAATACCCATTTAGAAATTTTAATGTACTACAAAAATATAGATTAAAAAAAAAATCTGAAACTCTTCTGACAATCTGAGTCTTACCAGGGAGTCTACATGGTATTTCAGCCTGCAGTGTTGGTCTCCCATGTGTCACTGATGCATATGGAAGTGTTAAGCCAGCAGCATCTGATGCAGCCTACTAGCTCTTTGTTCTTCCCTAAATTATTTTTTCTATCTTCTCCTACAGTGGAAACAACTAGACTAACTTCCACCACTCTAAACCAAAAAAGATTAAAAAAAATTACTGTAAACTTCAATTTATTTCCTTGTGTGGCTGACTGCATGGCTGCACAGATAACTCTGGGGGGAAGGCAAAATAAATAGGACTGAGTAAGTTGTTATTGACACTGGAAGGAGCTGCTCCTCAAGTCACCCTGTCACTGTAATGGCTCTTTTCAGCACTTCAACTGAAAGCAAGCATTACAGGCTTTTAAGGCTGGAAAGTTACCAGAATTCCCCTGTGCCTTGGTGATGCTTGCCGTGCCTTGTATTAAGTATAGGAGGAGGTCACATTGTGTGGCTGCAGCCCTGCTGTATGTCTGCCTGGGCGTTGAACTTTGCTGCTCTTCCTCCTCATAAGCTATCAAGTGAGCCTTGAGAAGCTGTAGATGAGGAATACCTGGGGGAATGATTTGAGAAAAAATAATAAGTAAACTCCAGTCACCCCTAGTATTGCTAGAGACCTACAATAGCTGCTGTAAAGCTGAAGGTAGACAGGACCCTTCCTTCCAAGAATATCTTATTTGCTCCTCAGTCCTGAGCACCTTAATCCCTAAAGGATAAGACATGCCCTTGTGGCTCAGGCTCAGCTCTGGAGAGGGCAATGTCCTTCTTCCCTTACAGCTGACCTGCATTATGGCACTCAAAAGATAATAAAACACCAATCTATTGCCACATATTGGAGATATGCAAGGTTGGCATAGGAACTAGTGTAAGAAAGGAAAAACTGGAAGAGCTGTATGCAACTGAGGGTGTAGGGAGGCAGAAGGACTTGAAGCTGCTCTGCTCCTTTCTGGCGGTCCTTCATTCATGTGGTGTGTGGCAAATTTTTCCATAGATGCATTATATTGTAGTGGAATCTCACCAAAATTTCTACTTCATGACTAAGCGCTTCAGTTCTCTTTAGATTTATAATTTCCTTCCTTAAAGCTCTTTGCTGCTTGTATCTGATACTAGTAGGGAGGTATTTTATGTGCCTTGAATATTTACTACACTTAAGATTTCAATGATCCGTGAACTACAGAGACTATTTCTTCTGTAATGCTTTAGCTGAAGTTTCAAGCTAATGTTTTGGTGCAATATGGAGATCATCAGAGAAACCAAGTTTATGGCTGTCTTGGACCTTGAAAAATGTTCAAGGCAATAATAAAAAAACCCCTTTTATGGCCTTTCCCCATGCTAGAGGCTGTTGTACAATAAATAAAGGAATTACATTCTTTATTAGTGAGAGTTTTTGAACCACAGTTGTCATTTTTATAGAAAGGAATATGGAAATGACATTCTAGGTCTCAGAGCTGGAAACAATACTGTTGACTCTGGCCAACAGCAGCACTGACATTATTTGCTCTATTTCTTGCTAATACTTACCCACATTTCCACTGGATGCGAACAAAAATTCCCTGCTTTTCTCAAAGCACCTGACACCAAGTACTTTAAGAACAATTTCATCAGTAGTAATGTGTAAATAAGAACCTGATCAGTCACATCTCATAATTTTGCAGTAACAGTGCTAATTAAACTACACAAATAAACAAGCATCCAAAGGATGATAGAAGACTACTTCTAAATTGTCAAATTTCTGCCATAATTTTCAAATTCATTCAGCTATAATGAAGCATGCACTTAATCCAGCTTTTGCAAAGTACTGAATGTTGGAATATCTTTTTCTGTTGCATCTTTTAAGCTGCCTCATTGGACACAAATGTGTTCTGAGTCCTTTTCATCGAGGAATTAAATGCCATGTTGCTGTGTCTGTTAAAAACTAACAAGAGATTGTCAACACCCAGGCTCAAATTTCTATTGTTCTGAATCTATCTGTATTGATAATCTTCATTACTGATAAAAGGCCCAGACAGTAGAATTAAATGTTATGGAAATAAAAATGGGAAACATTTTTTCCATGTGTTTTGGTGGTAATGACTCAGAGCTAAACTGGTGTCTCTAGATGTCTCCCTGCTTGTATGTTATAAACTGTGCCTGCAGTTCTGTTGTGCTAAAAGCCTGCTCTCTGGCCTCTCTCTTTTGCAGAAGGTGTTCAGCTCACAGATGTCCATGCTGTTGGGACAGGTGGGATGTCATCTGCCTTGGGAGTTCTGATGGTGGAAATGCAGTGAGAAAGGAGCTGCTGTTGCAGGGAGTGATGTTGTGAACTATCACATCTTTGTGTCGCTGGGATAGCTCAATAGTGGATGAGCAGCACTTGATACCAGAGTTTGTCTTGCAATCCTGGTAAGCAGCAGCTCTGCGCAAGGTCTGATCTGTAAAGACATGTTCAGCAAAAATAGGTATCACCACAGACTTGTCTCCAATTTTTTTTCCAAACTAAACACTTGACCTTTGCTAATAACTGTAGACTGAAGGGTTTCCAAAAGTTTTACCTAAAAATAATTACACTGGGACTAGGTGCAGCACAAATCTCTTTGAACCAGTATTGGGCTGTCTTTGCAATTACACTTAAATACCTCCTATTTGTACTTAAGGATCCTCATTTTAAGAGTCAAAGTGCACTGAGAGTCTTAGTGCAATGGATTAGATCCTAAGCATAATTGCTGTACAATTTAGCTTTCATCATCTTGCTATGACCCACTTTTGGAGCATATGCCTACGCTGCATTCAGAGCCATAAGTGCAAATGCAGATTGACCTTGCATAGAAGTGCTGAAGTGCTGAGAATAGCTTAGGTGCCTGCAATCACCCAGCTACAGCAGCAGCCAGCCCAAGCCAAATGACTTCGATCCTTGAGTGGGATTTGCAGACCCTACTGACGGGCCACAGTAGAGTTTGCCAAGGAAGAGCTTTCTCCATCCATGAAGCAGAGAATCCACTTTCTAACATACCTCCATCACTAAGATGCCCATCAACCAAAGGCATCTTCTCACCTGTGGTGTGGGAGAGAGGGCTCAGTCTCTTGCCTCTAACAGTAGAGTTCCAACTGTTGTTCCAAGCTGAGCTATTGAACCACTTTGGTGCAGCTGTCCTGAAGCAGTCTGAACTGCAGATTTTCTTGTCACACTCCTTTTTTTCTCTCACAAGGAAAAGATTTTGGTTTTGGCAAATCAGCACTGTCAAAAGAGGTTCTCCCCAAACATTCCTGAAGCTGAAAACTCTCCAACACTGTCATTCTGTATGGAAATGCAGTGTCAGGATGTCACCAACTATATAAGCTTTAAGGGAAGATGAACATCAGAGTAGGACATCCTGTACTTGGGTTCTGCCACTTATTCTGTATCTTTGGGCAAGTAATTTCAGGACAGAGGGAAAAAATACAGAAATGATTGCCTAATTCCTGCTTAAGCCCTCCTACTACAATATCTTGGTCTTGCACTTTCAGATTCTTGTCTATGAAATAAGACTTCCCAAACCTCAATGTATTGTTGTTATCAAGAACTCAAATATTATTATGTGAGGGAAATGGCAAAAGGTAAAAGGAATTCCTAAGGTAGATAAATATAGTAAGTAAAATCAGGACAAGAGTAACCTGCTAAGTCTGCCCAGGATGGGATGAGGACTGAACTTGGCCATGACTGGTGCAGTTCTCAGCTGGCTGAAGAATCCCAGCTTGGATAAACTTGAGCACTTAAAAGATCTGCATAGTGCCCATCTGCTGCATCTTAATGGTATTATTATTTAGTGATTACTGGAAAACAGACAGTGAACTTTCCATGCCTTCTCTTTTCACTGCTGCCTGCCTACCTATGTAATTACATTAATATAAACCTTAGGGTACAATGCTTTGTCTGAAGTTGATAGTTTCTACAAGTTTCTCTTATTTTCTATTCCATTTTTATGTCTTTGCTCATAACCTTATGGTATTTTCATTGTTATTAATTTTCTTATATGCATTAAAAATAACTTCTTGGCTATTATAGTGGGAAGGGATATACAAACTCAACTAAAAGGTATTGAGGCTTTACTTCCCTTAGTTTTCTGGTGCATTTTATCTTTTCTTCTTTTCCAGTATTTTTTAACCTGTAAGTCCCATTTGATAAGATACTATTTCTTATTATAAAGCTGCCTCCAATATTTCCTCAGTTTGTATGTATCTCAGCAGTTGGTTTGCACTTTATTAGTACTATTAACTCTCATTGATTCCCCAAAGCATTCAGTCCAATGTTCATGTAATTTCAGTGAAGAATATAAGTATACCAAATTCTTTGCACACTCAATGAAGATTTTATAGGAAATCCAAAAATAAAAATATTTGTATTAATAATAGCACTGTCTATTGTTGTTTGTCCAATGCTTTCCATGATGAGCTCCTCTTCTCTATGCTTATAACTTTGCCAAATGGCAACAATTGAGAATTAAAGTTTCCCTGCTGGGCATCTGCTCATTTAGCTAAAATTTAAGTGTATAAATAAAACAGTTCAGTCCCTTACAAGAATGTGGCCAGAAAATATCTATTGTTTTATGATGCCAATTTTTGTCTTTCCTTTGGAAACTCCAGTTGGGCCCCATGCTTCTAGGGGGGGCATGAAACTAACTGTAGATGAGTTTTGTATACTTTGTATCTCCAAAAAAATGAGCCTAAATATGGCCAAGTTGTAGACCTTTTAGGGGAAAAAATACAGTTAGCACATGTTTTGTAGATCTTTGCTGCAGCTGTGTGCTAAATACCTTGAAAAGTCTGTCTGAGCTGGACACTATTCCTTCTGGACTGTGTAATTGCAGCTCCGGGCTATCATGACCTTGGGTTCTGTTTTTCCTGGCCTCTTAATGTCCCTCTTTGTCTGGCTGGTGGTAGCGAGGAGGAAGAATTTTGGTTTAAATAAAGATAAAATCAGAGCTAAAGCTTGGACACATGAGAGCAATTTTGGACAAGGATCAAGGAAGGGGAGAATGGGATAATGAGGGGAGATTTGGGCTGGGTGAGAAAATGTAGGAGACTGGGACTGGGACTGAGAAGCCAAGAATGGGAAGAGATGAGGCTGGGAGGGCTGGGAGCAGAAGAGGTCAAATTTGAGAAGGGCCGAGGAGGCAAACATGTGGCTGCTTATGCATGATCCCTGCAAAGCCTAGAGAAAATCCATGAGGGGGCCACAGACTTTGATTAGTCTACAGACAGGCTGGACTCTTGTCTGTCTTCTCTAGGACAGGGCTACTCAGAGAAGGCAATCACCTGCCAAACACTCTGCAATGTCCTGCAGACCTTTGGCACTTAGTGAGCCAGCCAGCTCCTGCCCTGGTGCTGACCATTCTGCTGAAAGCAAAATAAGGGGGCAGGGAATCAGTATTTTAAGGGTTTTTAATAAAGGAAGAATAGGGGAACAATTTCTCTGCATTTCTACCTTTCCCCTGTTGCATTATTTTAGAAGAATATGGGAGTTTGTTGTAACAACCAGATATTCAAAAGGTAGGAACTCCTGGAGTTCACAGAATCTCTATGACTTTAATTTAATTGTTGGCTCAAGATTTATGTTACAGTCTCTGTTTATAAAAAAAGAATTAATGGCTACACTCTAAAGCTTCAGTTACCTCCGGGCCAATGGTCATGATCTGACTGTGTTCAGTATGGACAAACACTGCAGACCAGCCACCGGTAGTGTATGTATATTGGTTATCCTCTTGTCTAAAATCAACAAAAAACTTCCAAGGCAATATTAGTAGAGGTAAAGTAGAGAGCAAATCTTTAATGGAAGCTTTCAGGTGCACGAAGTATATAGGTGCACACACAGTATAGGGTTCTTACAAATTAATAACACTACTTAATTATCATATCTAGTGGATTCATTCAACCCAAGAAACTTTTGCCCCTGGTACCACCCTGGTATCACCCTAAGAACTGCATTGTTGGAGTGCCTCCAAGGGTTCTGGGCCTTCTGTCTTGTTTTGCCTTGTTATTCTGGTCCAGGTGCATGTGTTCCAAACACAGTGTTGCTGTTGTCTTGTCTGATGAAAAGACATTTAAACAAAATTCACGAATGTGGCACAAACCATAAGTAACTGTTAGAAACTGTTAGCTGCTACCACAAGTGTGAGAAACTACACAGATATATAAAAATCCTAAGGCATCAATTCTGAAAATTAAATTCCTGAAGCAGGGGTAAATTTAAAGAAAAGTGTATGAGAGGTAAAATAGAGGTAGAAAGATGAAAATAAGTATGGAAATTTATTTCAGAGAAGTTTATTCAGATGGAAGAGTGTCACATTTTCCCCTTTCTCAAGGAGGGACTAAACATTAGTCATGATTCAGTGGCAGAAGGAAATCAGTTGTTGAAAAGGCATAATTTCTATAGTGAAAATTAAAGCAATTCATATAAGTAAGAAATCACCAAGTGCTGAAAACAAGTAAGAAAATATTTCAGAAAAGAAAATCTACAAATAACAGCAAAGGATAATATGAAAACATTCAATGACTATAAACAATGATGATGGTTTAAGCCCATCACTTGAACAGCAGAAAAATTGTTATCAGTGATGCAGAACAGGAAGGAAAAATAAAAGTATTTTTTATTCAGAACACAGTAAGATTTATGATTGCATCCTAGCAGAGTCATACACAACTGTCAACACATCAGCAATTAAAGATGTTCAAAAAACACCTTGGAATCAGAAATAAATTCCAGATGACTGGGAAAATGCTGAATCTGTGCCAGAATTCAGAGGGTGTGATGAGCCACTAATCGTAGGCTTGTTAGCTTAACATTGGTTGTAGGCAAAATGACAGAAAAATGACATGGGTCTTCAAGGGAACCAACATATAAAAATATAATTAATGCCATCAATATAGCTTAATGAAACTGAGTTACTGTAAAGCAAACCTGGTTTCACGCTTGAGGAATTTATGTAGTTAGCTGATAAAAGCAGCGTAATATATTTAGATTTATTAAGGCTTTTGACTTAATACTGGGTGGTGTTCTGTAAAAACATGAGTGCTAGCCAATTTTAAGAGTTTTTATTGCAGATATGTTGCAAATATGAGGCACACCTGGTAATTAGACTTTAAATATATGTTTGTCTTGAAGTCAGTCTTCTTCACCTCTCTGGTTAAATTTCCATGGCCTGACAAATTTGGAGACACTGTCTGTGAATAAAAGATGGAGTCTTGCTATGAATAAGTGCCTAGAGCGTGTACCTCCAACACAGCTCAGGAAAGATATGTTTTCTGTGAATGTAGGTATCCTGAATCCCAGTTTTGACAAACTGCTGTGTCCAAAATCAGGCATGTTTGGCATAATTGTCCACACAAAGGCAGTCTGAGAAGGTCCTACAGGCATCTAGAAGTTTGCCCTGTACAAGTCAGACTCAGTCAGGGCCTGGACCAAAAGCTCATGTTCCAGCACTGGTGGGCAATGCTTGCTGAGAGAGATGTGACCCCAGGTGACCCGTCACATAAGAGATGCTGCTGCAGAAGGACTTGCTGGCCTGAAGGGCAAGTAAGTGGCTGTAGATGAAAGGCGTGAGGAGCTTGCTGCTGGTTTGTGTGCACTTGAGGTGTGTTGTATGTACAACAAGAAAGGTGATTTATAACCTCAGATGAAACTTCTGAAATGGTTTGTGAAACATGCCTCATTTTTGTGGACTGTAATTACAGAGAGTGGTATCGCATCAGAGCACAAGATAGTAAAGTAGCATTGCAAAAGCTTCTGAAATAGAGAAGCATTATAGTAGCAATCATCCTAACAATTTCCCAGCTTAATATCTTGGAAAAATCAATTGTTTCTTTGCAAGCATGAAGAATTCAGAATAGTTTTTGTGGAAAAACAAACAGACAAACAAAAAAATCTCCCAAACCCAACAAAAGAGTAAAGCACTGGTTTCAAACTCTAATTTTCTATTTCCATTTTTTCTGCAAAAATAATCTCTGTTGCTTTGTGTCATGGAAGCCTTGAACGCTTTCTCTGCTTCTTACCTTTCCTTTACTCTGACATTTCTTTCACTTCGTCTGCTGGCTGTTTCATCCTTTCTAAACAGCTTTCTGGGCCCCTATGAAACACATAAAGGATGTACCTTTGCCATCTATATGCCCAAACAAGTTCAGGAAAAGGTAGCAAGATGCCTGAAAAGTTTTTTTCAGGAACTGTTGCTGTTTCTCTTTCATTTATTAGAACCACTGAGGGCATGTAATCTGCAGTACTGCTTGGGTACTGTTTTACTAGTAACAGTGTTTTCAGTGCCATAGGGAACACATCAAAAAACACATCCCTACTCCAACTGCTACATGTAATGTAGGCTGTACAGGCTGCTCTGTGTTTTACATATTAACAGAGATGTATGGATCACACATGGGGGGATGGGTGGAGAATTGTTTTTCCTTCCCCTTCTCTCCACATACACTTCACTTATAGCTCTGCCATTTCAATGTTCAGCTCCTATTGTTAAAAATAGAGCATTAGACATGGATTCTAAGAAAGTACTTGGAGGCACAAGGTAAGGAAGATGGCTCAAACATAACCGGGAGAGAAAAGGACATTTAGATAGTTGTCCTTAAATGATGCACAAACAGACATTCTACATAAAGGGGAGCACTCTTCCCTCCCATCCGCAGCATGGGAGGATCTCCTGGCATCTCCCAGGAGCCAAACTGTTGTAAGAAATCAGCCATCCCTGGTCACCTTTCTGGCCTCCACTATATGTAGGATATGAAAGTCTGCACTTAACAGGATCACCTTTCTTTTGCCATGCCCAAAATCAAGCTGTAACTCTACCTGCCGGTGAGAAGGAAAGGTATTCTTCTGGGTGTACATTGTCCAGTGTGACAGTGTGTATCTGGGGAAAGAGGAGGTAAAGGGAAGAGTGTTGTCTGCCCAGCACTGCAAGAACCTACACTTATCCCATATGAACAATTTCTAAGCTGTCTTTTGCAGTCAGTCTTACTAAGAACACTGCATACTATTTCTTCCCAAGAGGAATCTATTATTTCCATCATGCTCCTTGATATTATGCCTCTTACTTCACCATATACACTCAGTCACAAACATGCAGTCCTGTGTGCATGAAACATGATTTAATACTTATAATGCAAGATATTCTGTTCATTATCTGTCTTCTTGTACAGTATAGAGCAATAAGGTCTTCTTTTATGGGAATCTCAAGCATTTCCTACTTTAATAAAAATAAGAGGAACTTGCTCTAAACAAAATTCAGTTACTTTGGTTCTTACAAGTGTCATCTTTGGCAAAGACTGAGGTGCTGTTGTACGATGGCATGATTTGAAAAGGGACAGGGAGAAGGGACAAGTTACACAATGGAGTTTGGAGGGAGGCTGCAATGAAGAGTGCTACCTCTCTAGCAGGGTAGCAGAGCACAGGTCCTGTCTCTGGCTCCCACCCAGCTCAAGTTGTGTCTGGTCACTTGTACCTAGAACACAAGATTTTGGAGTGGTGGAAAGTTCACATCCTCATACTGTGCAAGATTCAGTCTTCATTTGGAAGCAGCAAGAGTCTGCTTTGTGAGAATTCTGCTTACCTCCCAGATGCTGCAAGCTTGTTGTGTTGCCCTGCTGGGAAGCGCTTCCTGCTGCAGGGGTACTACTAGCAAAGCCACACCTAGAAGAGCAGTTCTCACCTTTTTTTTTCTCAGGGTGCCCCTTCAGCATATCAGCTGCATCCCAGCCCAGCCCATCCTGGGCTCCTGTGATACAGCTCACAAGCTGGCAGCTAATGTCAAGTGACTACAGAATGGAGGCTTTGTTATGAGCTGGACAAAGACTGCTCTAAACAAAGTGTTGTATTGTGTAACTGGGAGTAAAATGCCTCTTAAATGTTGCTTATAAAGTTACTTAGTATAGAGTTATTATAGTAATTGTAGATATGTTAGTGACTTATGATGAAACAAGCTGACTTGTTTTTCTCTGAAACAAACAAGCAAATGCTGTATTTCTTGGTAGTCATGTCAGAATTCTTGTTGTTAGGAAGTTTGATATGAATTGTTGAATGCCTTGATCTTTATGAAGGTATGAGGACATTAATTACAGTTAATTGGTAAACTTTGATCTTGATTCTTTACCACTGTTTCTCAAGAGCTGTCCTATAGTACTTGCAGCAGAGCAGACTAAGTGCAAATGTGGACTTAAGTTATTTGATCATCTCAGTATCTGCAAGACACTATCAGCTGCTCTAGCATCATACATGAAATATAAAAGAATCAAATGCTGCTCTAAGACATGCATTTTCTCTGTAGTCATACAGACCACAATTCTTGAAATATGAAGTACACTGAGTGTGCCTTCCCAGTCCAGCAATTTCCTTGGCCATATACCAGGACAACATTTCCATATGGGCCAAAGTCTGTCTACCTATAACACATAAAGCTTCACTTCCATGACAAGTGATTTAAACCAAGTGATTATACCTGTGAGTCCACATGACTTGCTCTTCATAAAATATTGCATATTGTCATCTCTGCTGATGTCTGGGGCATTTAAGGACATTCAAGGAGGAGCTTACTCTTTGCTAGCCTTATTCTGATAGTGCTGTTATTGCAAATAACTCTTGCTTCAGTGGCCCTGGACAAATATTTGTAAAACAAAGGTACCCCTTGGGGTGAAACACCTTTTGGGTTGAGAGGTGCTGGTGGTTTGCATGGATACATATTTGTGCACCCTCTCAAAGCATATCTGGCTACTAACATGTTCTTGGGTACTATCCCCTGTTAACGAACTGCATGCATGGGGTATTATTTTTTCCCAATGACAGGTATGCCAAGACCCTCTTCGCAATTTTACCTTCACATTTATTGCTGCCAGTCGACTGGTATCAGCACCACGGTTGATCTGAGTGAGGACAAGGCATAAACATAGCACTGGTCAATTAGAATTACTCACCTGACTCAAGTCAAGTGAGTGGTTTGTAACCACCAGGCTAGTGCTGGTTCACAGCTCTTACTGAGCTCCCCGTGGGTCTCAAGAACTTGTTTATACCAGAGAGGTGGTTTGTGTGGTTTATAGGGAAAATATTTGGGCTTGCATTTAGGTAGAGCTGTTCTATCATTTCCTCTGCTGCTTTTGGCCTGTAGGCCATCACTTTCTCCTTCTATATCACAACTGCTTACCAGATAGTAGTTCTTTTTCGTCCCAGTGTTTATGCTGTTTTCAACAGGGATAGGGTGCATTTTATTTGCTGTCTTTCCCATAATCATTAACAGGGGTCTTACAAAATCTTTGCCTTGTGTTCTCCACCTAGAAACCCAAATTCAACTGTTTGGCTGATGTCTTCTATCTCTTTGCATTTTCTGGATTTTGCAATAGACTGAGTACTCTATTTCTGTTTCCATTTCATGTGTCTGTGCTAATAGTCTGATGCAGGTAGGAAATCAGGTTTGCATAGTTTTTTTGCAACAAACATATAAACTGTAGTATTTCAACAGCATACTCTGGAGGCATTGTGAGGCTGCCAATATCCATAGATGGTTGACAATAACCAATTGTCTTTTCTATTTTTATTAGAAGACTGGTTATATATTAGTTTGATGGCTTCTTCCCCTACCAGATTCTGTTCCAAATTTTCACAAAGGGAAACTCCTGGAAGACATTCCTTTCCTACATTAGGTATGTCTTTGTTCTACTGACCATAGCTCAAACACCTAACTGCTCTTTCTGTTTCAAGAGCAAGGCTCCCACCACAGTCACAATCCCCTGAACCTCTGCTACAGCTGAGTCAAGGTAAGTGTGGCTGTAGCTACCAGTTTATCACATTTCATATTTCAAGATCGTCTCAGAAAATTTGAAGAAATTCTGCTAGTTTACAACTACTAATGTGAACTAAATTAATATTTCAGCTATGAGCATGTAACAGCATTGCCTTTAACCCTTTAGTCTGCTCAGGTGTTTCAGTGATCCTAAGTTTCATGTCAGTTTTAGTTTACCCTTGGGTCTATTTCCATGACCTGTTAGCTAAGAGCTGAGCTTGTGGTCATGATCTCTTGCAGCTTCTGTCTTATTGCGTGCATGTCTGTACAGCAGTATTGCTACCTACCCTGGCAGTGACAGTGAACCTTCCCAACATGTCTAGTTGTCCTAGTTCAGCAGGAGGGACCAGCTAACCCTGTGTGGGGGTGATCAAAGCTGTGTACTCTACCCCCTCTATTCATTCCCCAAGCTCAATGGGCCATTAGCAGCAGCTGCCCAGGGAGCCATTATCACCTTCACACCCAGCCTGAGGGGGGGCGGAGCTGCTAATGGGCCATCAACAGTTCAACACCCCCTGGCTCCCAGAGTGAATCACCCATTGTGTGAGTCCCCGCCCAGGGGGAGGGACTGGGTGCTCCCTGAGGGTAAGTGGTGGGTAAGAAGACCTCAGGAACTTCTCGTCGGATCCAGAGCAGCAGTAGGACCTTGACAGGAGGAGATCACCGCTCTCGCCCAGACCACAGCCCTCGCCTGCACCAACAGGTTTTTCTTTTCCTTTTGCTCTGGACTTGGGGGAACCACAGGGGTCTCAGCACAAGGGCAAACAAACCCCCTTGGGTTTGTGCCCCAGGACACTGGGTTATACTGCTGGGGTTTTGTGAGTTGAAAGCAATTTCCCTTGTGTGTCACTGTTGTTATTGTAATATTATTATTAAATTTTAGGTCTGACTTATAATCTCTCTCGTGGTGAGTTCATTTCCCCTGCTGGTTCACCTTTAAACCAGCACACTAGTGTATGTGGTGTCATTTGGGATCATCCTGCAGCAGTTGACCCCCACCAACTATCACTCAATATGTTTTGAGCCTGCCCACCTGCTACATCTCAGGCCACAGCAAGAGAGATGCTTTCCTGAGCTTCCAGTGCCTGTCACAATCAGTCGCCGAGACCAAGAAGTGCTTCTTTTTCTGTAGCAATTAAATAATTCTGTCCTCTATATAGTGAGCTTGCTTGAATATATGTAAGGATGAACCTTGCGTGTCTTCTGAGCAGTGACTGTGCTGCTTACCAACCTTCTGAGCTCCTGCTTCATTTATAAGCTTCCCCTGATCTGTTGTTTCCTATCAATTAATTGTTCTCTTCTTTGCCCCCTTTTTTTTTTTTTTCTTTCCTAAGTATTCTGTAAGGCAGGTGCTATATAGATGGATTTTTCAAAGCTATTTCCTGATATAGCTTCCCTTCCTTTCAAACTGCCTTCACCAGCTTTGCTGGAAAGAAGCTGCAGCGCGTTGTCTTTTCTGCGTGGGCCAGTGTGTCTGCTATGAACCACTTGCTCTAGGAATGCTGTGAGTAGGGTCAGGAGTCTGTGCTTTGATTGAAAGGAGCATCTTTTATTCTGTGCCCCCCGAGGCTTCAGTTTGCATACTTTTTCTCTTGAGATTCATCTAATAATTTTCCTTGTCCTGGTGATGTTATGGTCATGCTACCAAGAGTGCGTAATGTGGCCTGAGTTGTGTGGCACCAAGCAGAGGTAGCCTTGCAAGCTGAGTGAAATGCACTTTTTGTCTGACATTTGACTTGGTGTGTGTGTTATTTCTGTCTCCATACCAGACAGCTTGTTCCCCTGAGACATTCACATCAAGAAAGCCTTGGTGTACCCTGACTGTGTATGAGCTACTTCATGCTCTTTCTCCTTCAGCATTACCTTAGAGCACATGGAATATGAGGTGAACATCTGTATGTTGAAGTAAAGTGAGGTTCTCCTGCTCCCTGCTGTGAGAATCCCATGTCTAGTACAGGACAGGTACCCACGCTGAGGCCATGTGTTACCTCCTGAGGAATTAGCTCCCTGCACATAAACCCTCACCCAACTCAGATCTTCAGAAGCCACGTGGACCTTGTTATTTGCCTCTTTTCTGCCAGTTTAGAGTGACAGAAATTTACTCTGAGACTCTACAGCTCATGTTTCCCTCAGCTATGATGCTTTCTCTATATTTTTGTTAGAATTTTTCTTGTCAGAGATATTACATGTGACCCAATGCAGAACAGTCACCTCTGAAACTTTTCCTTCTGATACCATCCATAAGTCTTCCTTCCATGGTTTTCCTTCTAAAGTTAACTTTTAAGAGGTTCAAGGTCTCACTGAAGAGTTAGACAAATGCAAATACTGTCATGTAAGAACTGGGGAGATCATGTAGGTGGAGGCAAGGAATGGAAGGGCTGCTTGCAGCTACAGCTTGCCACTAGCTCAGCTTAGTGGTTGTGCCAGTATGTGCCCACTTAGTGATCCAAACAAGGTCAATATATGGAGCATGACCTTTTATATACATTTGCATAAATTGGAAACCAGCACTGGTGTGATTGATCTTTTCTTTTTCTTTAGTGCTTCCAGTTTCTAATCCTTTGTATCTATAGGAACGGAGCTGGATCTGGCACAGTGCTCAAGCAGAGAAGAGAGAAAGAGAAGGCAATATACAGTTTCAGTGTGTTACGCACCAGATCAGTCATTATTAGGTCAGAATCACCTTGTGGGAGGGGTGTGTGTGTGTATGGAGGAGGCAAGGATGGGTTGAACCTCACAGAGCTGGGATGGCATCGTATTCCTCATGGCAGGCCCTGGAGCCCACACGGGGAAGAGCTGGAGCAGCTGTCAGTCACAAACAGCCCAGGGAAACTATAACCCCACACAGCTCCTGGAGCCCCGACCTTGGATGGGCAGGGACAGTGAGAACATGGCCCCTCACCCTGGGCTGGGACCCCAGAGTGGTTGGGGGGTCAGAGGCCCCACCTGGGGGTTTTGGCTGTAGAGACTAGAGCAGGTAAAACCCAGAGGTTTTGGGGTGTTGAGTCATGGCTCTGCCATCTGGACATGGGAGAGCTGGCCTGCCACAATGTTTTGGTGATGGCTCTCTCTCCCTCTTTCTCCTTCTCTCTCATCTTGCTCTCTCTGCTTCTTTTTTTCTTACTCCGTTCTTGACGCTGGAGGGATTGGATTTGATTTACATATGGTGAATTGGTTAAGTATTGCCTTGGGTGTTGTTGATTAATATGTGCTAGGTTAGTATTGTGGTGGAACATTTTGTCTAGTTTTTGTAGTGCTCTTTTTCAACCTTTGTCAAGTTCCCTTATTTTTTCCCCTAAATTAATTCCTTGGGAACAAGTCCATAGCTTATTCTCTTGACATTTCCATGAGGTATTAAAGAACCATATAGATATACATATTAAATATTAATCCTATATCTATATAAAACATATAAAATATTATATATAAATATTAAATATATAACACTCCAGGGCTGGAGTGTAGCACAGTGCTATGTAGTTTGTTGTTTTTTTCTCTATACAATCTTGATAGCATTAACAGTCTTCATAATGTTACTTCCAGAAGTTTCAACACAGTATCTGATAAGCACAGGTCATGCCTGCATTGCACCTCAGCGGCTCAGATCAAAAAAGTAGTTTAAAATAGACTTCATCCCTGATAATTCTTGTGTGTCCTTGCATTCCTGTAAGGGGAACCTACATCTTTAACCCCTGCTAGACCACATGCCAGGGTAGCCCCAGCCTCTCTGTAATCCTGGCTGTCCTTATGTTGGGCAGCTTAAGAGGGAAGGCTCTGCTGACTTGTCTGCCTCTGCCAGTCATGGTCCCTTCATGTGAGCCCAACAGGGCAGCCAAGGTGGGCACCCTGTGGATAACCTGATGGCTCCTCTGTCCTTTGGGTACCTCCTGCAAGGCAGGACAAGCTGTCCTTCAAATGAGGCTAAGAAATGTATTGCTGCTGCATTATGCAAGATGCTGTGCATCAAATCCCAGGATTAGCATTATGGTGTGAAGACAATGAAAAGAAAAAACTGCACCTTTTTGGTTTTTTATCAAAATCAGCATCAGAAATAATTTTGTCTAACCAGAGCTGGGGAAGGAAGGGACATGATGCTGCACTGGCAAGAAAACTTCCCAAACGTCGCCAAAAGACAGTCCTGGTACCTGACTGGAAAGAGCTGATGCTGGAAGATGAATTTTAAATCTATTCTGCCTGAATGTTTAGTTCTGTATTAAAAGTTTCAAAATAAAGTTCCACAATGCTGGGTAATTTAATACACAGGAAATCCAACAAAGTCATTTACTGAGCTATATAACCGACAATATTTCAGACTTCTCTAAGTGTATAAGAATAGAGTACTCAGCTTATTAAACTTGCATTTAAGTAATTGCATTTATAAAACACAGGGAAAATATAGCCTAGCAGTTGTTCTTATTCACAGTTTATTCAATAAATAATGTTATTACTTATTGTTCATCAACATTTTTCTTTAAATTGCTGAGATGTAGCTATCTGTTTCTTTATGCTTTCCAGCATAAATTGCATGCAAGCTGGAATTAAGCATTTTAAAGAAAACAAAGCATGTTGTGACTGGTGGAAATTTGTGGGAAATACTGTCTTAATAAGACAGAAAGAGGCTTTGGGAAAAATAATGTGATATCTGGGCACAACTGTGGTTACTGTTGCTTTCCTCTTAGGCTAGGGGCTGTTTCAAGGAATGGTTTCAAGAATTGCTCTCTGGTGCATCCAGAATTTCCTTGAACAGGAATTAGTCATGCCAAACCCCAAGGTCTCTGCATAAAGCATAAAGAACTGGCAACTTTAGGTATGAGGGTAATTTGTGCTGGAGTTTAGGCTCAGGACTCATATTTTAGGTGTAGTAAAAATGTACTTACAGTAAAATAATCCCCTTCTACCCATCTGCCCTACAGTTCTTTCCTTAATGTAAGGCATCTCTTTAAAAACACTGCTATGCTGCCTGAAACACTTCTGCAGTGATGCAATGCATATAAAACTTAAATGAAAAATGCCGATACTGAGAGCATATCTAAATTATAAAGGACAAGATTTTAATGGATGTTATGATATTTTTATGTGAAAAGGTCCACCTCTAACATCCTTTCTCCCTTTTCCTTAACACCTTTTTCTTCCAGTGCTATTTCTGGTTGTGACTGTTGAACTCAATGTCTCATTCTTCAGAAACTTAGGCTTATTTCCTCAAGGCAATTCGATCTTCCTTGTCCCTGTAGCACTCAGCGCTTGAGCTTCCTGGAGCTGGGATGGCTTTGGTTTAATGTCATCCATTGATCACAACTCGGGGTAACTGAGTGAAATGTAGCGGTCTGTAAGACACAGGTCATGGGTGGTGACTTACAAGTGCTTTTTTAGCTTTGAACTCTGTGAACCCTGTGGGAACACGCGGCCTCGCTCCTCTCCCACTCCTGGGCTCAGCTTTGCCAAGCGGCAGAGAGAGAGTGGGAAATAAACCAAACCCAGCACCCTCAGAATGTTTATCCCATTGAAAACTGGACGGATTGCGGTTCCTGTTCCTGGTTTGCCACCACGGATCCCACCCTCTCGGGTCCCTCGCGGGCGGGGTGTCCCCAGGAGCCCCGCACAGGTGTGAACCAGTCCCGGCGGGAGGTGCAAGGCATTGAAACAAAGCCCTTCTTGAGGGCAGCTGCTCCCCAGGGTCTCGCTCGGTGGCCACAGCCCCCGTAGCTTGGAACTTCCCGAGCAGGAATGCCGCCTCCCAGCACGTGCCCGCGGTTTCACGCCGCCCAATAGCCGCTGAGGCCCGCTGCGGGACAGCAACGCTGGGTACCGGGACAAAGAGCTCGCGTAGGCGGTGGGCAAGCCTCCTGGGCTGGCTTTACAAGGGAACGTGGCTACAAACCCCCACAGGAGAGCCCCCATCCCGCCGCCCTTCCATCAGCACTTCCCAAGGCCCAGGCAGCGCGCCGCCGCTAGGGGGCGCCGCCCCGCCCCGCCCGCCGCTCCGGGAGGGGCGGAGCATGCGCAGTGGGCGCGCCTCTCCCGGGCCGCGCGCCCCAGCCCCTACCGCTCGCCGCCGCCACCGCGAGCGGGAGGCGGAGGAGGAGGAGGAGGAAGCAGAAAGGGAGACGGGGAGGGAGACAGGTCCGGCGGCCCTCTCGGGTACCCCCAGCGGCGAGGGGAAGATGGCGACGCTGGGAGGCGAGTCGCAGCCCTTCCCCACCGCTGCTTTGGCGGCGGCGGCCGGGGTGGGCGGCGGCGGCGGGGCGCTGGGTCTGCAGGCGCCGCTGAACCGCGGGCTGGAGCGGGCGCTGGAGGAGGCGGCGCACTCCGGGGGGCTCAACCTGAGCGGCAGGAAGCTGAAGGAGTTTCCGCGCAGCGCCGCCGGCCTCAGCCACGACCTCTCCGACACGGTGCGGGCAGGTGAGCCCGGGCAGGGGCCGGGGACAGGGAGGGGACAGGCGGGGACAAGGCGTCAGTCGGCGGGGATCCCTCTCCCCTCGGGCACTGGAGCCCCCCAGCCTCCCTGTGAGCCGAACGCCCACTCCCCACCCTTTCGTTCGCTCTCCCCCGCGCCCGTCCCCACGCGGAAACAGAGCCCACCCCCTCCCTCCGCGGACCCCGTGCTTTCTTTATTCCCCCCGCCTTGGTGTATGAGGTAGGTGTTTGCTCCCATATGGCTGGATCTCCTCTCCATCCCCCCAGCTCTGCATTTGGTGAGGCAGAGCTGGCTCTCTTGTGGCACACCGGAGGAATGTGCATGTATGTGTGTGCGGAGTTCATGCTCGCACCTGTCCTCTGCTCCCGCTGGAGAGGGCATCTCGGTGCCAGCGTTCCCTCACTGCTGAGGTTTGCGGTGGCGGCCAGCCCACCTTTGGTTCAGCTGCGGGAGGAACGAATACACGTGCCAGGGTGGATACCAGCTGCTTCTGCCCTGCTGCTCGTGGGTGGGCCCCCTCGGCACGGAGTGGGTGCAAGCCGGTGTGTAACCACATTGAGATACCCATGTACCTCATGTCATCTGCTTGCACGCCATGGGTGGAGGTGTGTCCGTAGGAGCATATTTGCTCTGCAGCTACCCCGGGGAGCATGCTGCCTTTCACAATGACACTTGTTCAGCACTGGGACTGACATCCACCCTTGTGTCCTTACTGTTATGTAGCCACAAGTACCAGCTCTGTGCAATGCCATCTTCCAAAGCAAATGTGAAATTTCTGTCTTCACAGGCACTGTACATATTCTTAGTGGGGGACACTATCATTACATAAATCTGCAGAGGGGACAGGCCTGACAACTCTGCAGGCAGGAGTAGTGAGGGGAGCTGTATCCAGTCTGTGTTTACCTTCCCTAATACCTTCCTTCGAACATGAAAGAAAGCATGCCTAGTTCTCACCTAAGGAGAGAGACCCCTCTCAAAGGGTCATACCTGTTTTCCTGCCTCTATTTACACCAGGAGTTGGAACCGAATCCATTCTTTACATGGTGTCAGGAGGCAGAACAGTACAAACCCGCATTGGAAGAATATATTAGTGTATTCTTAAGATCTTTGGTGCACCTCCTCCGCATGCCCTTTTGTGTCCCCATTTGCTTGCTGAAGATAATTGTGTTGTAACAGCAAAGGAGGAGACTTGTAGTCACTTGTTCCTGTCCCACAAAACAGCAGGTGCTATACCTGCGCGGAAACATGTGATAGCATGAAGCGAAATGCTCGACTGCTCCTGCACATGAGGGTATTTCTGCCTTCCTGTGTGTGGATACGTATGTGCTGACTGCATATGTGTATCTATCCCAGGTATAAGGAACAGAGTTCATGTCTCAGGTGTGTGGTAGATGTCATATGTAGTTGTTATTTAGCTTTGACACTTGATTGCTGATGCTGAGTGGATTTCACTTTGGTCTGTGTGAACATCTGTATCATCATACTAATAAAAGAGTATATGAAGGAGTCCTGATGAATGAAACTACCTTGAATTGGTAGCATGAGTTGCCGTGCTAACAGAGAGCTGACTCAGTAGCAGATGTAAAAGGGTTAGGCATGGTGGTGGCACTGTGTGTGGTTAGAAGAATGACTTTCAGTTGTTTCCTCAAGCAAGACGTTTTATCTCATTCCTTTCCTAAAGTTGTAGTCTAACAAAGACATCCCATGATATGAGAGAAATAGTTTGGAAATCCAGAAATTTAACTTGTTTGGTTTGACCTTACATTGATCCAAACAGTTGGAAAGCAAAATTATGAATGGGGGAAGAAAATGGTTTAATTGGCAGTGATTGCATGTTAGTATTTATGTATTGTGTAAGTATGTGCTGTACAAGCATGAGCTGTGTGTGGTATGCGTAGGTAGTACCTGCTTGTTACATGCTTGCTATTCTACTAATTTTTCTAGGAAAAAAGTAGTCTTTGCCTTCAAGCATTGATGTGCTTTTTTCAGCGTTTAGCTGGAAGACATTTAATATGAAATTAAATGTAAAATTGTGTGTTCATTCTTGTTTTGTTTGGTATAAACAGCAGTGTAGAGCAGCCCGTGTCTCAGTCTTGTGATAACAGTAGCCTTTTTTTTTTCATTGTCCCTCATGTGTTAATCTGTAGTTACTTTGTTTCTGTTTGTAACAGTATGTTAAAACTGTTTAATGGGAATTGCTTGCCTTGGGAATTAGTCGTGTGTTGGTATATTTCTAAAAAATCTATGGTTCTTTTCACATTTTACATTACATAACTAAAATATATAAACAGAACGGATGCTTGGCTTAAGCCCAGATTTCTGATGCTCTTGAGGCAAGCTCTTCATGGGAATTTTTTGTCTTGCTTCCTCTCCATAAATGTACTTTCTTGTACTATGTGGAATGTATCTGTGCAATGAGTGACTTACCGTTTTGGATCTGATGTGCTCACATGTCTCTGAAACCCAGAAACTTTGGGGTTTGGGGCAGGGCTAGCCTTTCTCTGTTAAAGCTTTTTTATTTTTTGGTGAAGAGGGTCAATCTCAGTGAAAAATGAAGACAATCCTTGATGGCTAGTCTGAGGATTGAGTTTGAAGTCTGAGGAGCAGGGAATTTCCAGAAAACTGAAACCATTTCTGCATCTTGACAGTGTTTTAGTATTAGAGACTGAAAATATTTTTTTGGATTCAGAAAGTGATAGTCTATAACTACTCTCAAATGAAATATTATCTTGTTTTCTAGAAAGGTTCTGGGTATTTTATGTAGCTCTGAGGAAGAAACAAGTGTTAAACTTTAAATTCTCTGTTTGTGCTTTTATTGTTTTTCCTGAAGTTAGCAGTCAGATTTTATATAGTGATTGAAGTAATTATGAAGGGAACATGGTTTGTTTGCCTTTTACAGCTGAGACTGGATAATTTGACTTTTCTAGCTCTTATGGCAGTTACATTCTCTAGTAACTACAGAGGCTTAACTGTACTTGTCACTTTCTATTTGTGCAGCTTCTTGTTAGGCTTTCCTCCTGTGGCTTTCCTTTGCATTAAATACATCTTGCTTATAGAGACATGATAGAACCTTTCTATCACAGTCTTTGAAAGTGCTGCTTAAGAGCTGAGTGACCCAGTCAGATGGAACTTTTGGGCAGGATCTCTGCACACAGAAGGGAGTTTTCATCTTGTTCAGTACTGTTAGAAGAAAATAAAACCTCTATGTAAAGTGTCTTGAGTTTAGTCAGACATTTTAAACTACGTCAGTATGAATGCATTGCAAAAACCATTTCAAAAATAATAAATGCTATTTTTATCACTTGTATTACAGGCTGGGTTATGCAGAAGGCAGTGACACAGTAATCACATAGTTCTTAAGTAATAGCATGCAATTATATTCCTCCAAACTGCTGGGAATGCTGGAAGCATCTTACTTTATAAAAGAGGAAGAAAAGGCCCAAAAAATGTTACTTAAATGTGTAACCATGGCTGCTTCTTTCACTTCAACCTCTTTCTGTAGGCTTTGGTTGTATTTCTGAAAGCAGATCCTGTGAGGCTTTTCTGGTGAATACCCTCTTCATCCATGTCTGTTGGGTGAGTTAGGCACACAGGGAAGGATTCCTTGCTGCTGCTGCTGCTGACATGGGAGAGAAGCAAATAAAATTTTGTATTACATGCTGGATTGTTAGAAAATAGTAACAAATTGAAGTATTTGTTTCCTAATTTGGACAGTATGAAATTTTGGAAGGAATATGTATTTATTTTTTGTGCTTTAGAGTGCTTACTCAACTAAAGAGCTCCCACCTGCTCTTTTTAAAAATGTTTCGAAGTGGATGTGCTTGCCAGACAATGCAGTGTTGAAGACACCTTAGCTTGGCAGCATCTTTGAAATAGTTTTTTACATTGTATAACTATGGATTTGTTTTCAAGATGGCTGAAAAATGACAGTATAACTATGGGGATTGATACTTGTTCAGGTGAAATATGGTCCTTTCATTCCTCTTCGATAATAATAATAACAATAAAAACAACAATCGTAATATTTCTTATTTCCTGTTTAAAAAAATTAAATAGCATGTGAATGAGGCTCTGAACAACCAGATCTGGTCAAAGATATCTCTGCTTCTTGGAGTGGGATTGAACTAGATGACATTTAAAGGTTTCCACCAAGACCGTTCTATAATTCTGTGTATATTAGAGTGCCATAATTTATTCTCACTTATTTTCTCCAGCTCCTTTATTAATGTAATTCTTCCTTCATTTCTGGCAATTCTCTGAATTGTAGCAGTAGATATACCATTGGTTCCACTTATTCTAAATGCAAGTTGTACTGGGAAGGATGTCAGACATACAGACTAATTTGTTTGTGCTATTGTGTGCTTTCATTTATCAAATATGACCACCAAATGGACTGTTGTTTAGAATTTGGTTGTTATTTGGTCACTAGGGAAAAAAAGAGATTTGATAAGCCTCTCTTCTTTTAAGAATTCTCTCTAGTAATTACTGCTTTGAATAATTCATCATCTTAAATTCATGTTTTGATTAAATTGTGGCGGTTTTCCGATGAGGCTTCTGGAGAACCTTTCATTTTGCTCGCTTTAGCTAAACTCGTATCAATAAAAATGTCTTTTAAAGCAAAACAAAAGAACTGTGTTTCTTCTTCATGTTCAAAAGCCAGTCTCTTCCTACAGCCTTCCTGTGTTTATTTGAAGATTTCTAACTTCACTTATTTTGTTTCTTACACAAATATTTTCACTGTATTAGAACAGGGAGAAAGAGTAAATATGCTTATTTATTATCACTAATGAATTGACTATTACCCTGCAGCCAAAACTTAGGAGATATAACTCTGAAGGCTTAAAAATTAAGATAAATCAAATTTGTGTTCATTATTATAAATGCAGCAGTATATGTAATATTATTATGTATTTAACAGTTTCCAACACCACCTGATCATGGGCTCGCTCTGGACATCTCTGTGTCAACATATTCTAGTTTCTGCTTTTCACTCAAGCAATGCTTTGTAAAAGAGCTTTATAAAACCAAAGTAGTCTTTTTAGGAGCATGGATGTGTATACAGGTTACAACTGCAGAATACCATTCAAACCATTGGTCCTTTCTTCCCCAAGCCTGAATGTATCCTTGCTTGTGGATCTCAAGGCTATCGACTCCTTTTGAAAGGAGTCTATTAGTTCTTTTGCTGTAAGGTCTAGTCAGTTGGGCTTTTGAGAGTTACCTCTTTTGTCTGGAGATTTATGCCCCCATAGCTGAAATGTAGACAGTGACTTCCCAGGTGCTGTTTGACTCCTCTCACCACAAAACACAGTGAATTAGCTGGAATTGCCTTTTGTTTCATGAAACAAATTAGCAGTGCTCAATTGCCTGGTTACTGTTTCAGAATGTGGCTTGAACAGTTTAAGGGCTTTCTACCACTGACTGCGAGTGTGTCTCTTTTCCTTGTATTTTTGTTTGTTTTCTCTTTTGTATAAAAGCTTCAAAACTTGTGCAAGGACTAAGAGGTAGGAGAGATGACAGTCTAAAAATCACATGATAGAGAAAGGGTAAAACCCTTCAATTGCAGCGGGAGTAGGCTGTGTATTTACCCTTACCTTTATACTTAAAGGTAACTTCCAGTTCAGGGTGGCTCTTTTTTAAACAGCTCTGCCTAGAATTGCCAAAGCAATGTTTAGACGTGCTGTGAATGTAAATGAATAAAACCTGATTGCTTTTGTAGAAATAGTGTCACTTTGGGCATCCTTGGCCACTCTGCTTGGAAAAGACTGATTGGAAGCTCCAGAAGTGCTGGTATGGTAGCTGAGGTACCACAGGTTCCTTTTCAAGTGATTCTAGACAAATGGTTTGGGAGATCCACTGGCATGTGATCACAGGCCTTGTGCGAGGTACAAGCCAAATTATTCCTGTATAGTTTGTGAGCCTCCTTTTATTCCTTCCCTGACCTGTTTCTGTTGTGTCATCACCACAAGACATCTTGATTTAGTCTCAATACTATACATAGAGTTTTGAAAACACTAAGAATTTTGCGAAGGAAAGAGCTGGGGCAGAATCAGCTATGACAAAATAGAATGAATTATTAGCCCAATTGAACTGTGGCTTGGAAGAGGAAGGGGATGAATGGTAATCTCCCAGGCACTCAGCAATAGGACAAGGGGCCACAGGCTCAAGCTCTGCCAGGGGAAATTTAACTTGGAGATCAGAAAAAAATTCTTTACAGAATGAGGCATTGGAATGGGCTGCCCAGAGAGGTGGTGGATTCCCCATCCCTGGAGGTTTTTAAACTGAGATTGGTCGTGGCACTGAGTGCCATGATCTGGTAAATGGACTGGAGTTGGACCAAGGGTTGGATTTGATGATCTCGGAGGTCTTTTCCAACCCAATCGATTCTATGGTTCTATGATTCTAATGTAATATTAGTTTGAACAAGAAAATTGGAATAAAGATACTATTAAAGAAGACACTAAAGGCAGAAGTGTTATACAGAGTGAAAATTTCTGAGCTACTAAGTGAAAACATATGAAGTAGTGGAATTCAAAGAAGGGAAAGGGTTGTAAGCAGGGAGATGAGCTGTATGTTCTTGGTTGAATGTAATAAAAGTCTTGGGATACTTTCTGATATCCGTAAAACTGAGGAGAAATGCCTGTTATGTTAATCACGATGACTAGAGTTTTGTGAATAGAGAATTAGATAAGTACAAATAAAATTGTTTGACTCTAGTCTACATGAGATTTATAGACTTTATGCTTTTGAATAGTTTCAAATTCATACTTTAAAATATTTACTGTTGAATTTGAGTTTGGAAAGCCTAGCATCCATTTGCCTGCAGAAGGAAAAGCCAGTGAAATTGTTGCTGCTTACAAGGTTACAAGAGCAACCAAGATGGAGCAATTGATGTTTTGCATATCAGAATGACCATTCTGGGAAGGATGAGTAATTTCTCCAGACCAGAGGCAGACTGTTCATCCTTCTGCCTGCTGGGTTCTTGGTGTTAGTAAGCATCTGCTAGATTTGTGAATATTCCTGAACTCGTTAGGTTGCTAATTCACAGTTAAAATCAATATGATTTAAATAATTTAAATGACACTTCTTGAGCCAGATGTGTCCTTAACTACTTCTATTGAGACCAGAATGATGAAAATAGTGTACCCATTTATTGTTCTCCTGAGTGTAAAACTGAAAGACCAGAAATGTTATCCCTGTATTCAGCATGCAGTTTGCTGTCCAAAGTGGAAATGGGTGTTACATCTCCTGATTTCTGCTGGCAATATTGTGCAAGGGATCATACAAACATCAGAGTAGTTCTTTGAGAAGGTACTGAGGAGTTGAGCTTCTGGAGGAATAATTACTTTCTGCTGAATTTGTGCATAGATGTGTCCTTATGGGAGGAGTTAATATATGAAATTCTAATGCTTTCTCTCCAGCGTCTTTTCACTAAGGGTGTCTTGCTGGCCAGTTTTTATCCCTTTTTTCCTTGTTTGGTGCAAAACACCATAATGTCTATAAACCTCCTAACTATTTAAAAGTAGAAATAACAATAACAGTCTTGTGTCCTTCATCCCTGTCTGTAGGAGATTTTATTCCTTGTGCCAAGTGCAGTAATTGTAATACTTTTATTTCCTTTCCAGACTGTGGTGCTTTAAAATGTAAGATTGGTAACAGATTTAATTCCTAAGTTTTTGACTAGTTAGGTGTTTTCTGCTATTGCAGCCTGATAAATACTTCTTTCTGCTAGAAGGAGACATTGCTGGAGCAGCTGGCATTAATATGTGTTAAGAGTATTTAAGACAAATAATTTTTTGAACTAAAGAAACATAATTCATCAAACTACATCTTGGAAGTGTATTTAACTATAGCATGTGACCTGATTTCTTTAAACTGTAACAAATACTAGAACACTACTAGAATATTAGTTTATATTATAAAGTAGTATGTTTCAAAAGTAGCAAAGTAACTGCAAATGACATTTTCACTTTGGTTTATTGTCTGTATACAGACAGGAGGGTTTTTTAATATCTAAAGTTTGCATCTTTGTGTTATTTAAAGTGACATCACTCCTTTCTAGCGTCACATTAGACAGATAAAAAAGAAAAATGGAAAATTAATTAGATGAGAAATAAAAACCCCTCCACATTTGAATGTGAAGGGAACAGCATGAATAACAAGTTGGGTTTGTTTTTTGCTGAACAGAAAGAAACAGGTTCATAAAATGTGTATGCAAAGATAAATCACTGAAACTGATGGAGAAGTTTTGTAAAATGGGCAAGAAGTGGGGTAGGAAGAGAAAACTGTATCAGAGGTTAATCCAAGGAAAGAAGTGGAGCAGAATACACCCTTGGTTTACAGAAGCAAGGCAAGATACCAAACATGCAAGTGCAATAGTTCAGTTACAATGAGAACCTTGTGTCACATTTTAAAGATAGTGAAATTGCTAAGTGGAATTTTTATTATTAAATGCCTTTTTTTTTAACTGTTTGATTTTCTTTTTAAAAGTTTAATGGTAGGAAAATTAGGGATTATTGAGCTATTGACAGGTTGTAGCAATGCTGCTGTTATGTTACTGTATTTGGAGAATAGTGAGGCCTAGCTGATTTCCGTCTTTTTAAGGGAGGGCAAGTGTACTAACAGCAAAATGGTCTGTCTATTTGGTGGGAAATGAGAAAGAACATAGTGTCATTCATATGTTATATAATTAAAAATGCAGACAGTTATGAAGATTTTTGGAATGGGTTGTCTGGTCAAAGCTGAAAGGAGCCTTCTCAGCAGTTGGGGCAGGGCGATGTTGCCCTGGTTATTAAACACAGCTGTCATTGATTAAGGGGAGAAACTTAAACCTGGGTTTCCCATGCTCATTCTGTGTTGTGTTGCTAAGGTTGTTTGTTCATTTTGTTGTTGTTGGTTGAGTTCATCCCAGTTCAAGAAAACTGTCCTTTTGCCTTCTACTTCATACAGTGTTGTTTCCCTACTCGGTAAGTTTTGCCTGTGATTCCCATTCCAAGATTTGAATTCCAGCCTGGCTGAGTGCCTACTCTTCCTTTGTGTTCCATTTGCCAGCCAGTTCAGATTGCTTTGTGTTAGTGACTTGTGTTTGCCCTCACTCACACACGTCCTGCCACTTGCAAAGTTTACTAGACATGGTGTTTTCGCCTGCTTGGGAAGATGTATCACCAAAATCCTTGAGCCATCCATCTGAAATGTTTTAAGCGGCCATGCTTTGTCTTATTTCGAGACCTATCAGCACAATTCCTCCTAGTTTGTATACAACATCAACATGTTTTCTCACTGCATGTAGTTCTTCATTAGTTTTTTCATCTCTTATGAGCAGATGATGTAGTTTCTTAGTCAAAATGTGCAGAAACTAAGACTGCTTTACAGATTGTTGCTGTGTTATAATCGATATTTCCATTCACTATCAGAACTTTCAAATTTGATGGAAAACTATTATGCTATTTTGGCAATGTGTAGTTTCATATGTTATTTTTCTGAGGTTTTATTTGGGAGGGATGAAAGAGGCTGCTGAGACTAAAATTGCTTGTTTTTCTTTAATAGAGTGGACAAATTTCTTCCCCATCTTTGGAACTGCTCTCTTTTTTCCCCATATGCTTACTGAAATTCAACATGAAAAGTGAATATAATGTGCCAGACTCTTCAAAGAAAATCTTTTGTGCAAGTGGTGTAGATCTTATGTTTTGAATAAAAGTACAAACTAATTCAAAATAACCAGTAACTTCAAATTTGCTAAAATTTTTGTAAATTTAGAGATAAGACAGGCACTATCATGGTATAGACCATGGGACACTCTTTTCTATCAGGGTATTGCAACGACTACTGGTATGTTGAAGTGTGCTCTGTGTAACCCTGGTGTTCAGCCAACCAGTCAGGAACTTCTAAGCATAGAGAAAGTAGTCTTTTGAATTTCTTGTGCTTGGAAAGCCTTTTATGTAATTATATTAATTGTTAATGTAATGACTTTAAGAGCTTAAGTCATTAATATAATGACTTTAAGATTTCTGCTTTTAGTTGTTGCTAACATAGACCTTGTTCTAGGTTTCTGTTAAAAATTACCTTGCAAACTTTGCTTAGTGAGTTATTTCATTGTTCTATAATGATGCAGGTTATCCCTGGTTGTACAGATTGGAAAAACTGAGAATCAAGAATTTTGAGTGGCTTAATCCAGATCTTGGAACAGATCAAAGACAAAACTGTGTAAGGAATCCAGACTTGGTTCTCTGGCTTTTTTTTCTTTTAAAGTCTCAATCAAGACAGTGTGGAATACCTTGAAGAATGGACGTTGAGGCATTTGAATTCAAGTTTTGCTCTGGAAGATGTGGGGATAGTAGAAAAGACTTAAACCCTGAAGCTTTCATTATGGTCTTAAGCTCTGGGAGTGGTTTTAAACTTATTAACACAATGCAGAAACCCACTTTATAGCAGCATGTGGCACAGACACAGATACAACTCAAATAGTCTCTAAAAGAAGATCAGTATGGATTGGCAAGCAATTAAGAATCAGGTAATATGGAAGAGTATTAACTTTCATGACAACAAGAAAAAAAAAGTCAGTTTTTTGGCAACAAGTGCTGTACTCCTTCTGCCAGTTTTCATATCTGCATACATTTGGCTTCCTAGAGAACTGAAAAGGTTATTTTTGGCCTAGTGCCGTAGGCTAAAAATGGCTTCTGGAATCTCATAGCTCAGTTTGGTGCTGAGCAGTTCTGTGCGGTAGTAACATAACTGCAGTAATTGGTAGTCTCACTGAGGCATTTCAGTTATGCACTTAAATGTTAAGCTGTGGCAATGTGGCTGTGTGATCCCCTCAACATCCCGTTTATCAGAAAAATGTAAGCCTTGTTTATCTATGACACAATGGTAGCCTGAAGGAAAAGAGGCTTTTCTGTAAGTACTTGTTCAAGGGAAGTAAGTCAGTGTAAGGCTTAGCCTCTACAGGGAAAGATTCTAAAATGAGGAAATAAATCATGGTATTGCTGTGGGAACAGTGAGGCACGAGCATAGCAGCTGAGACTGTACTTGTGGGCCACAGAATGAGTCTGTGAAGTTTCCTTGCGTTTCTATCCAGTGTGGTGTGTGTGTATGGCCAGGCTTCGCAAACGCAGATTTGGGCAGGGCTCTCCCCACGTGGGTGTGCCCTTCCAGCCTGCGCAGTGGATTTTTTAGGTGAGGCTCAGCGTGCGCAGAACTGGCCCCACCGTTTAAGTCCTGAGGTCCATCTGCCACGGCCGAGCGAGCTTGGACAGTGACAGTGAAGTCCTTGGGACTGTCACAGCACCCGGTACTAACCGGGACTGACCCTGCTGAGCATCCGAGATGTGACGGGATGGGATGGCAGGGAGGCATTGAACTGCCAGGGGATGGTCCCACTGAGACTCGAATGCAGATCCTTGGGATTCAGAGTCCGGAGTGCCCTCCTTTACACCACGAGACCACCCCCCACTCTAGTAAGGTTTACCTTTAAAAATGAGAAAAAACCCCACCCCAATCCTCACACTGCCCTTCCCCAAGAAAGAAGCACGTCAGTTACTAGATGTGAATGTGTGCTTGTAACAAATGTAGGTTTCTGAATGATTTCTGAATAGTTTGGGTGGAGTTTCAAATGAGGAGTTTGAAATAGTCACGAGGATAATGAATGTCTGTCTAAATCTAAAAAATCATAGACCAATGACAGGTCCAAAAACATGAAAAGGCTTGATGTTACTTTCTTTTATGTGCTTCACAAATCTGCTAGCATTTTCCCCATATTCTTATTGAAATAAACAGGAATAATATGTGGTGCTGCAGGAAAGTGAAGTTTTTCTGTCTAGATTTCATATAAAAACACAATTATATCCATTTTTTTTGTGGGTGAAGTCAGCATGGACTCAGTCTGCATGAGAATCTGTGTTACTCTAGACATAGGTCATAAATATCAATAGAACACTCATTTTAAAATCATCCCAGAAATCATTATTGTTTTTTTGTGTTCTGACTTTGCAGTGTGAGGCTTTGTTAACACAGTCTGAAAATATGGCTGAAATAAAATGAGTTCTGATCAAATTTGCAATCACACAAATTTGAGATGACCAGACTAGTGAATGGCTCTTCATAGACTGTTACCAGACTTCTTTATCAGTGCTAAGGCTCAGAAATGAAGAAATAAATCATGGTGTTGCTGTGGGAGAAGTGGAGCACAGGCATCGTGGAGAGCTGTCTACCTCAAAAAAATCACTGTTTCTGTAATGCAAATGCTGTTGTTCTGAACAATTTATGTAAAAGAATCATTCCAGATCAACTTCTGTGTAATACTTGTTCTCAGTCTTCAGAAAGTTTGAATTTTACTTACCTGGAATAAGCAGAAACCTTGGCAGTTGTCCTAAAAACAGCTGACCCTGTAAAATAGAGTCATTTGGTTTGTGTTTTGATGGCTAAGCAGTTTACATTTCTGGCTTGCAACCTGTAGCCAAATAGTTTTATAGAATGTGTGCTGTTTTAAAAATTATTTCTGATGAGGTACTTATTGAAGATAAATCACATTCTTGGTTAACAGTATTTGAAGGAATTAGTAGGTGTCTGAAAATTTTTCTTCCTTGTCTCTAACAAAACCATCTTATTTTTCCATGTTTTCATCATAGAAAAAATAAAAATATTTGCAGTTAGGAGGGATTCTTCTGCTTGTAATTGATTCAGGTTGGAAAAAAAGCAAGTATTGTTTGTGCCCTGTGTATTTACATTATGTCATTGTGTGTGTGTGTTAAATAGGGTGAGTGCATTATGTATATAAAATATACAAAAACGTATTTCACCTGCTCCACTTTATGCATGATACAGTTCTAAGTTTTCATATGTTTCTAAACCCTTCCTTGCAGCCTGGGGATAACCCAGTTACTATCTCTGAAAAGACAGGAGATAGGGAGAAATATTTATTGGCAATTATTGTGATTAAGTTATTAAATTAAGGTTATTTGAGCATAGCTACTTTTGTTATTCCTGTGAAACAGTATAACTAAATTCATGGAAAGCAGTATTATAAGAAAGAAAATGGTAGAGGGCAGTAAGCTGCTAAGGTTTTTTACTTTATTGACAGAAGCAGCTTTTTTTAAAGGAATTTGCGTAATAATTTAAGAATATTTACTCAGTTCTGTTGTTCTTTACCAGATATGTCTCACCTTATTTTGTGCACCTCTTTTCATTATGGTACTAGTGGATTATACTTGTTAAAGCATGTTGAAGCAATTGATTTGTCTTAATAATAGGAGTCTTTTATGTTGATAGTTTGTTCCTCTGCCTAATATTGACCATCAGTTTCCCTGACTGAGTCTGTGTATCTAGATTACAAATTTATGGCTCATATATACTGTCTCAATTTTAAAGTATGCCAGTGATAATAGTATGATTTATTATATATTTCATTTGCAAATAAAGAGATTACACACTCTATTTTTTTTCAGCTTCTGGTCATTTATTCTTTATTCCTCACTAGATCAGATAATCCACTGTAACAGACATTTACTCTTCTGCAGTTTTTATACATTATTTTTACCTCTATATTTAATAAGCTGGGGCGGTCCTGTGGTGTCAAGGAGAGCACTCCGGACTCTGAATCCCAAGGACCTGAGTTCGAGTCTCAGTGGGGACCGTCCCCTGGCAGTTCAATGCCTCCCTGCCATCCCATCCCGTCACATCTCGAATGCTCAGTAAGGTCAGTCCCAGTTAGTACCGGGTGCTGTGACAGTCCCAAGGACTTCACTGTCACTGTCCAAGCTCGCTCGGCCGTGGCAGATGGACCTCAGGACTTAAACGGTGGGGCCAGTTCTGCGCACGCTGTGCCTCACCTAAAAAATCCCCTGTGCAGGCTGGAAGGGCACACCCACGTGGGGAGAGCCCTGCCAAATCTGCATTGGTGAAGCCTGGCCATACACATACACATAATAAGCTAAGAGATTTGATTAATGAGAATTAGTTCCTATGACTGTAATTTAGGATGCCACTGCAGTTGTCTATCTAGCTTCCTGCTCAAAGCTTCCTGCCCGTGTAACTAGGGTGACAAGCCTGAATTGTGATGGTGGTAGATTTAAATTAATGGGACAGGCTTGGAATTGTGGTGTCAAGGAGCTGGCCTGTGATTTCACCTGCTGTGCCTGTTCCTGGGAAGCTGCCCACCAACAGAGCAGTGGGGGAAGAGTTGAGGCTGCACTCAATGTTTCAGGGACTTGAGAGTCAGTCCTAAACAGATGAACCCTTGGTACTCTGCTGTGAAATACGATTTCAGATCCCAAGTCTTGCAATTTTATGAAACCTTGTAGGTTTTTATGTGCTTTTTCCTTTTGATTGTCTTTTACTTAGTTATTAACAGCTAGACATAGCAATTTGTGAGGTGGTTTGCAAATACTTCAGTGAGGTAATGTGTTTTCAGCTTATTTATCAATAATTGCTGTTAATGCACCCAACTTTCATTATAGTAATTTGCACATTAGAAGAGTTGGTGAGAGCTCATGATTGTAGTCACTCCAGTCTTACACTATCACTTCTCAAGACTGTGATTCTATGATTGCATTTTTCCATGTTGTATTTTAAGTTTTCATATGACAGAGTTAAACATGACTTTAATTGTGTCTGACCTTCTATGTGCTCCAGGTGCCCATGTATCTGTAACTTGGCCTTGCTTGCTACTATAGCACCATTAGCATCAATCACTTGCAGAATTTATCAGCAATGGCTCTGTATTATAGGGGGGAAAGTCTTGCAAATCTTGACTGATGTTGAGTTGTAAAGAAATAAAACTAATTTCTCATACGAGACACTTAATGACTTCCTTGAGGGTTCAGTTTCTCTGAGTAAATGTCAGATTAACACTCTACAACCAAATCAAAATGACTGATGTTCTGGAGTAAGCAAAAAAGAAAGGCTTTTCTAGTAGACAGTGTATTCATATGAGATTGTAGAATATGATTTGTTTCTGTAGTGTACTTATAACCAACCACGTGTTTAAAAGTATTTTTTTCCTTGTGATAATTTTTCACTTTTGCCTTCTTTGGTGTTTTACTGTATGAATTAGGCATATAAAATTGGAGGTTTTGTAGAATGTTGAAGAAGGTTTTAAATCAAATACAGATAAAGTGGCTTTTTAATTAAGAATTCTTCCCTGAATATCTGTTCCAGGATGGATTGCCTGACAATTCCATTTATAGAAACAGGATGTTTTGGTTTTATGAAATGTGGATTTCTCAGGAACTCATTTTGAGAAAGTTTCTGCCTCCACCCTTAGTGGAATGCAGATGACATCAGATTTTTTTATGCACTGGTGCTACAGGCCATAGGTAAAGACCAGCTTTAGAGGTGCCAGTGACATAAAAGGGATTGCATTCTAAGCAGTCTTACTATTTAAGGTCAATTGGTGGTATTGATGTCCAGGTGATCATATCTGAGGCAATAAAATTAGAGTAGTAGGTAGTTTGGATTTTTACCAATACCATTTTAAATATTGTAAATAATTGCAGTGTAGGTTCCACTTTTGGTCATTTTGTGATCTAAAATATAACCCTTGAACTGCCTTTCTCAGATGGCAAAGCTGTGTTGTGTTGTTCACTTCTTTTGGATCTCATATGTGTTTCTCTCTCGTGATAATTTTGATTCAATTGGCATTTGAGTTTAGTGTTAATTTGCCTCTTTGGAAACTTTTGGTTAAGATCCAATTACAACTTCACAAAACCCGCTTTCTAAAGAGAATATTTCTTTGTAAATAAAAAGTTAAGTATGAGTTAAAATATGCAGTTAATTTAATAGAAGCTTTATTCTAACTTTATATCTAAATTTTATGGGATCATAGGATAACTATGAATGCACCTAGAATGAAGGGATCCCTCTCGGTCATCTAGTCCAACCACCTGTGCAAAGCTGGGTCAAGTCTAAACCTGTTCAATCTGTTCTTGTCAGCTGAAGCATTTTTCTTTTAGTTGAGTCATTCCCAAGTATCTTGAAGTCCGAGGTGTTACTTCAGTTAATGAATTCCCAACCTTTTTGTGGCGAAAGAATACCCAAGGTGATTAGCTTGGTTTATAACCTTGCTTTGCATCTATGCAATATGTACTGCTCAGACACCTTTTTGCTGTCGCACTTACCCATAGACCTACTTGTGGAGCTTTGCTCCAGTTGTGTATTGACATAAACTCTTGATGTATTTTGCATCTATTACCAAATACAGACTCTCATTGTTAATCTGTTTAGGAAATACCAAAGAAAGGACCCAGGTTAACACATTTTGGAAGTGCTTTTACTATGCTTTAAAAGAGAATATGGTATAGCCCTAGTTTTAAATCCTGTTCTGGATACCTTGGGGTTTCTCCATTAGAATGAGGTTCATGAGGAGCTTGTAGCACTCCAGACTGGATGCTCAGTGCGAATACTCAGAGACACAGATTTGAGATAGTTGAGATAGTATGAGGTGTTTTTTTTTCTTTAAGTTTTGTTTCTTTAAGTTCTGATGGCAATTGTGGAATGCCTGTGTTTAAAACTACTGAACTGTATGTCAGTAAATTTTACTTACTGATACTGCCCACCCCTGTAGGCAGCTAAGCCCCACACAGCTGCTCCTTGCAGTGGATTGGAGAAAAGAATCAGAAAGGTTATAAGTGTGAAAACATGTGGGTTGAGATAAAGTCAATTTAACAAGTAAAGAAAAAGCTGCACATGCAAGCAAAGCAAAGTAAGTTGTGGGTGGGTTTGTTTGTTTTGGCAATTTGATATGCAAATGCAAGTAGAGTGAAAGGTAGGCATAAGTGAAGTTAGTGGCAAAATCTTTCCTGACTGATGTCTGTGGGATTTTCCCTGTTCCAATTTTCTAAAACAAATAATGCCTAGGACTGGGTTAGAGCAGTGTAAGGTAGCTTGCCAGTCTTCTTTTAGCTACATAAACTCAGCACAGGTTTATTCAGCATAATTTCTTGCCAAGGTCTCCTGTCACACTGCTGTGCTTTGCTTGCTGTCAGCATCTGAGTTTAGTTAGTTCAGAAGGAGTTTTTGGTGTGTCTGTGTCGCTGTGACTGCAGTGGTGTATATGTCTGTAAATAATGTGACTATAGTGCTGTTACAGCTATTGAAAGAGAGTTATTCTTGCTTCCCGGGTAGTGTGTGGTACTATGTATGGTCTTGGGTGTTGTGCCTTGGTTTTAATTCTTACTTTCAGACTGTCTTGGGGAATATTTAGTGCCGTATCAGCAGTAATGTAAACAATAGAATATTAGGAGAGTTTCTTCTTATATTTCAGTATCTGAATGTTAGAATATTATCTCTGATATTTATATTAACTGCAATACATTTTTATTGTATACAGTGTCTCAACTATATGACTTCATTAAATATGGACTTAATATGTGAAAGATCTCCTCCCGCCCAGTTAGAGGAACAGTTTGATAGGTGATAAATACCTGTTTTCTCCAGGTCTCTCTCTTTGATTTCTTGTCTTTGGTTTCTTTAACAGATCACAAGAGACTGCAGCTGTTAAAAGGAAGGCAGTTAGAACCTGTTTTCTGAATTTAGTCAGATTAAAATCTGCAGGAGGACTAATCTGTGGCGAGATGATACCAGACTACTTTCATGATTCAGCCATATATTAGTGTAAAATGGCTTAGGTAGTGAAAAACATGGAGGGCTGGGCTATTCAATGTCACTGTTATGTGGGATTTTGGTTTTTTTTTTGGTACACTATTATTATCTTGAAGAGCAGTAACATAATAAATCAAATGCTGTTTTAGAATGTAATTCTCACAAAACTCTCCTTCATTAATTAAATTTTCTCTTTTGAAATGTGGTTACCAGTATGTTTTCTCCCTTGTAAAATATTAGTGCAGCATTGGACAGTACTTACTATTTTTTTGTTTATTTCCATAAGAACCATCTCAGGTTATAAACTTTCAGAACGGTAGATTTCAACTAGTGAGAATTTTCATGTTATAACTGGAGAAGTTGATGAGGAGCAGAGCAGGCAGCAGGTGTATTTGCAGCTGACAGATTTCTAAATAATGTTTAAATAATAATATCTCTCTGAATGCCGTGTGTGTGTGTGTGTGTACCTTCTGGTAGCCTTTATAGCTGAAGGTATAGAAACAAGGAGTAGTAACTGTGGTACAGGAGGGGCAGGCACTGGTCTCTTCCGTGTGGTGGGCAGTGACAGGACCCAAGGGAGTGGCCTGAAGTTGTGTTGGGAGGTTTGGGTTGGATATTAGAAACAGGTTCTTCACCAGAGGGTGGCTGAGCACTGGAACAGGCTCCCCAGGGCAGTGGTCACAGCACCCAGCCTGACAGAGCTCAAGATCCTGCCAGTCATATGGTGGGACTCCTGGGGATGGTCCTACACAGGGCTAAGGATTGGACTCAATGATCCTTGTGGGTCCCTTCCAAGTCAGCATGTTTTATTAGGCCATTGGCAAAATAGTAGCAAATGGTTATGATTTTACTATCTTAGGTGCATTGAATGGTTTTGAACTTGAATATGTTTAAATCTCATTTAACTGTCTCTTATATTGTCCTCATAAATGTAGTAAGCTGTAAATTTTAAGAAAAAAGGAAGTACAGTGAGTTAAGTAATTGAACTTTCTCCTACTATACTCCATTTATACTGTTTGGTAGCATGTAAGGATTTTCTTTGAGTGATTGCTTTGTGTTCCTCAATTTTAATTTAAAATGTTTGTCAGGCAGTGTACCTGGCAGCAAATTAACTAGAGGAAGTCCGTGTTCAAATATAATCTCATTTGCCTATTTAATCTATAATGTTTTTAGGGATTTTCCACTGCATCTTCACGGCAGTCAAAGGTAATTTTTTAGATGGGATTTTTTTTTTTTTACTTGTTGAAGGAGCTTTTAGTCTTGGTCTCATAAAACTACTATGTAAACACTGAACTACTGATACACCTTTAGCTGTTTTCCTGCAGTTTACTAATTTGGAACAAAATTGGTAAGTTATGTAGCCTGAATCTGTTGTTTTGCACAGGCTTTAGTAGCAACCTTGGAACAGCTGAACGCACAGAGCTGTACTGTGTATGAGTGTAAGGTGGTAATACTGAATCTTAGGATACCTCTTGGAAATTTTCTTTCTTCCCTCTTTTGCTTTGACCTTATTTTACAGTAATGAAAGTAATTAATTCACAAAAGAGTTAAATCTTGATGCAAATACTGACTGCCCTCCCTCCGACATGGATGAAAAATGAGAGGAACGGAAGATTGAGCCCACCTTCTCTTTCTGTAGAAAAAGTAAATTCTGAGATGTAACTGCTTGAAAAGGGCATCTTCTAAGAACTTTCTTTTTTGGCAGTGCAAGAAACTGGATCTGTAATTCAGTATTTTTTTTTAATAAAGGAAAGTTTATGAATATTTTTATCAGTTTTGTTTTCAGTGGCCAGTGTTACTTGGAAGGGAAGCTTGGAGAAAAAGCAGTTTTAAGTATCAGCTCCTAACAGAAGGACATTGCATTGCACACTTAAACTTCTTAATTGTGATTGAATCTATTAATTTATGACTCTATGGAAAAATATTTTGCTATTTTTATCTACCTTTTTTGTGTGCATAGTGATCTGTCATTTCCTAGCTGATATCTTGCTTCAAGTGAACGAGGTAAATATGAAAATCAAATATGAACTATTTCAAGTTAACAAGATAAATATAAATAGGCTTATGTGGGATACCACAGTCCCAATATCTCTGACCAATGATTTACAATATTACATATTTTTAGCACATGGAAAGGGTCATTGTGTAATCCTAATTACCAGAATACTGTTTTTAATTTCAGAATAAATTAATTGGCTGGTTTGTGCTTGTTGTTTTATTGTAGTGAAAACTTACTTTGCAAGGGCAAGTTGAGTCAGAATTTCTGAAGGTTACCAGATCACTATTTGTTGTCTTGGTGAGACTGTCTGACCAATGTGTGTGCTTTGTATTTGGTTGTAAGATTTTTAGGAGCATTTAATTTATAGACAACTGATACTTTTTATCCTTCTTTGATTTCTGTGGTTGTGAATATTTATCTTAAGGCTTAGAGAGGCCTACACTTGTTAGGGTAGGTAAGGTTCTTATTTACCAGATAAAGCCACAGTTAAGCCAGGAGAATGTATTAACAGACTATTCCCTAGGGTATCTATTCACATAAAAACATCTCTTTTTGGTTTCATAATTATATGCACGCAAAGTATTTTAAATCATACTGTCTACTGAAATTGCTGCTAACCAGAGTTTTGTGTAATGCAGTTTGCCAAACAAGGATGTATTTGAATAAAGAACTGCCTCAATCATTGTGTGTTGTATTCTCTCATTTGCAGGGATGTGCAAGCACATGTCCATAGACATGTGAGACATGATGTACATGGATATACACACTTCAGGCATATAGATTCAAAATTTGAATTTTCATTTTCTTTTATCTGGGAGAAAGAAAGGCACTTTTTTATGTCCATAATTTGAAAATAAGTGTCCTTGTGCAATTGTTTTTCTGACTACAGTTTAGCAAGAAGAAAAATATTTTGCCTTTCTCTTCATTCATTTTATGATTTCTGCAGATATGTCCATGTAAGGTTTAATCATTATTTCCAAGATTGCTTAGGGTCTGAGGGTAGTTACATGTCTTCAACATTTTTGCTGAGATATTTGACTGTCTTGTTACCTGTTTTCTGACTGCTTCTTGATATTGTCATTATGCTTTGCCTTTGTTAAGCAATGGAAAGGTCTTTGTATTTCAGATACTTGATTGCGTTCTGTTCCTCTGTGTGATGAGGAGTACTAAAAGGCTATTTTAAGTGCATTTAAATGGATGTGGTTGAGAATTTTTAATGCATATAAATATTAATAAAAAGATTTTGTGCCTTTTCTAGGCTGTTTTTATATCATAATTGCATTCTTTAAGAATTAGTCTCCAGCCACTGATGCTTCCTCTTATATATCACTAGATTAGTGCCACTATGTTACTTGAAGCAAGATGCATTAATCTCCTATTTAAGGTTTAAATCTATGAATCAGAAAGAAAATTTCAGGTCTAACAGAGACAGGTTTTTTTGTTGTGGATTGTCTTTTTTTAAGCATTAAAGCCTGAGGCAGGTGTAACTGCTTTTTAAGTATCATTTAACTTAACAGTGTGTGGCAAGAGTTACTGAAATTCAGAACAATATAATGCTCATGCGGGTGTGTCCTTAACTATGGTGTCAGTATATGCTTTTTATATACATATAAAACCACTGTAATAGCCAGGGTATTCCTGTGGCTTTGTAAAATCAACATATATATAGACTACACAACAAAGAGTAGATTAAGGTAGGCCAAGCATGTAACAATCCTATCAGATATGTAATTGAAGTGTGTGTAAAAGTTCACTCAGGTATTACTTATAAATTCTTTCTGAAACAAAGGTATGGAAAATCTCTCCCTCTGAACTTGTGTTGCTGAACATTCCATATTTTTGTAAGTGATTTGGGTCTGTTGGAGTGGGAGGCAGAAGACATCTTGCACTGATCTTTCACTTTTTTCTCTGGAACAGTAGTTTCCAAGGTGAAAACCATTAATAAAGGCTTAAAAGTGGTATTTCACTAAAACTGTTTACAGATCCTTGACATGAAACCCGAGGACTTCTGAAAGAATGTCCTCTTTCCATTATGACTTCTAAAAATAAAAGCAATAACCAGAAGCTGAACCAAACTCCGTATGTTAAGCAGTTTTCCAAAGGAGAGCTAGACAACATAATACAGAGACTCTATAAAGAAAATTCTACTGATGTAACAGCTTCATCTGTCTGGGTAATAGTTTTGCTCTTATATGAATATGCTGAACTCTCAGAAAAGATCCTTTATTGTAATACCCAGTTTATATTCAAGTTCATAATTACCCTGTGTTAATTCAGAAGTACAGTGAATTTTTACAACATATTTTGAAATATTTTGGATTAACTTTTTGTTTGAGAACTGGAAACATTTAAAATCCTTTTCTTGCTTGATTTTTTGCAAGGCTTTGAACAAAAGGAAGGCAGGAAAGAAGGTAAGTTCTTCAGGGTTTATGCTGAGGTTCCTGACACTGGCAGTGCTTGTGGGTTCCTTGTAGAATTGTGTAAAATGAATGTGAACCAAGTTGGGACTGTTGGGCAAAGGGAGAAAAGCAAATAAAGGCATACAATAAAAAATACAACAAAACCTACAAATAATTTAGCAAATTAGTAGCCTGTGGTTGGCCATCATGAATAGACTAACCACAGTACAGAAACAGTTTCTGGATGATGTTTATAGCCAAGGCTAACATATACCCATATGCTGACATGCACTTATTTTGTGATATCTAAATTCTCAGTAGAACTGAGCCTTTTTATTATTGCATATAGTTGCTATATAGGAGCACACCAGAAAAGCAGGGAATAAAGCATTTGGAGTAATGAAATGAATGCCCAGCCTTTCATTGTATATAAAGCATTGAAATATCTTTTTAATTCTGAAAGAATTGGCTAATAAAACCGAATTACCTTAAAACTTTTTAACCTTATTTAAAAATGGTGGGAAAATACTCTGTTGGAACTAATATTAAAATCGTAGTATCATTTAGGTTGGAAAAGTCCTGTAAAATCCTATGTCATTAGACATGGCAGAAATATCTGTATTGGCACTAGTTCATGGTATACACTCCTACTGTTGTTAATGCACTGGCACCAGTACAAATGAGGAGTCTGAACTTTGCCAATGTAGGCACATTTTCTGAATCTTAACATTTACATTTAGTAAATGCTGGGCAGTGGAACTCTTCAGTCTTCAGCAAAACCAAAAATAAACAGAAAGTGTCTTGGATTCTTCAGACAAAAGTTGGCTTCCTGTCCTGGTTTTTAGAACTGTGTTTGTGTGCGGTAAAGATGGAGAGTCTCTCTCTTTTTCCCTCCTTCCCTGCTGCTTTCAGCAGTATTCATGTGCAGTATTTTTCTCCTGAATCCTTTTATAGCCTCTGCTTGATTATTTCCCCACAGGAAAATAAGATGTCATCTTACAACATATATCTAGAGTAAGACAGAAAAATCTGGCTTTCCTCTATTAGTCAGGCTTTACTGGCTTGTGTTACTTATTAAATATGGATCATACAACTCCCACTGCACTTGAAGTAAATGATGTGTGGTGCCTTAAAAAACTTAATACATCCAATCCCTTGTAAAATAGATGTAGCAGTAATTTTTACCTACTCGACATATGATGAGAGCAAGTGTAATAAAGAGGGATAAACCAGTGTCTCAGTACTCATTAAAATGTGTCAGCAAGATAGAAGAGCAAGTGCTGGAAGGAAAAGGCAAAGATGCATGAACATTTGGAACTAGGAGCAGGAGAAAGATGGGTTGTATTGTAGTAGGAAAAGGTAGCCTTGCCCCTCACCACCAACTGTTTTAACAGTTTGGTGTAATTTACAATTACATTCAGCTGTCATTGTGTTTTTATTCTCATCTCTTATTTTTTAATGACTACAAAATAATCCCTAAAATGTAATTGTTCAATCGTGCTTATTTGTTTAATCATGTTTACATGCTTTTAAATAAAAATAGAGGTTTATAATACAATAAAATGTCTAAAATGTCAGTGAAATACTAAGTTGCGCTACAAATTTGTTGCTTTTTGAGATGATATGTAACAGTATCTGGTTCCTGGCTACTCAGATAGGCAGATAATGACCAGAGAAAGAGTGATAAGGTGGAGAACTTAGCCAATCTGTTCAGCTGCTCCTAAAACCAGCAAAGGTGACCAATGAAGCCATTATCCCTGTTGCAAAACCTGCTGAGGTGATTCACTGGAAGAAACTCTCTGGAATGCCAGGCAAACTGGGGAGAGGTAGCTGTTGAATATGAATAAGGGTGTGTAAGATGTTATAAGAGTACTGAAGGGTGGCATTGGGAACCGAACAAAAGAATTTTGAGGTTGTACAGATCTGTTACGACATATTTAAAGCAATGATCAGAGGTGGAATAGGATC
The DNA here is from genome assembly GCF_047495875.1 of Pithys albifrons albifrons. Classification (NCBI taxonomy): domain Eukaryota; kingdom Metazoa; phylum Chordata; class Aves; order Passeriformes; family Thamnophilidae; genus Pithys; species Pithys albifrons. Next base: position 58,289,278 of record NC_092458.1, read on the forward strand.
ACAGCAAAGTGGGGAGGAAGGAATATAGGAAAAGGAGAGAAGGAAGAGAGAAAAGGGGACAGTTGCATTTTAATGCAAGCTTGTGCATTTGCCTGGTGAGACCCAGTTCCCTGATCACCCTGGCTTATCCTGTCAAACTCTTTTTTGAATTCCTTTTCTCAACACCCATCCTCCCACCCCTCCCCACCCTTTGACTGTCTTTTATAGGTTGTGTGCTCAATCTTCTACCAGATTTCAGGCTGGACTAGCCAGTAAGCAGTATGAGTGAGAGACACAGTAGAGGAGCAGAGCCTATCAGAGACACTAGTGAAGGTATTTTTTATCTCTGAGCCCTGATCCTTAGGAACAAGATGGACATATCTGTGTTATCTGTGTTTGTGTGGGTGTTCAATACAGTACCACAGTGCCACCTTCCATTCATTTCTGTGTTTGTGGTGAGTGATATTATCTACAGTGTGTATCTGTCCTTTTGGAATTACTACTTCACCTTCCTGCTTGGAAAGGTGCTAAGGAGCAACAGCTCTTATTGACCAGGCCAGGAGAGGAGGGGTTCTGTGAGTCTCTCAGTATACCACATTTGCCTCCCCCTAAGAAATAAGCTTCTTGAGTCGGTAGTTAGTTTTCTGTGAGGGATCCTTTGCAGTGCTTGATGCTGCCCTCAAGGCAAGATTTCTGTGTCAGGATTGCACCCAACAGCACAGAAGAAAATTTTCTGTCTTAGAGGCCTGATATGCAGAAAATGGTTAACACCTTGAACTCTGCTGAAATTTGATATGCCCTTTGGATGATTATCACCTCTGAAACTTGGGTACTTTCACTTTTGAATTTTAATGCCTGCAGAGTTCTAACAACTTTCCTTCCATAACAGTGAATAAACCCTCTTATTAATTTAAGTGTACAGTGTGTCTTTTAGTATAGCAGCTAAGTATTCTGGTTTGGTGGGGTTTTGGGTTGTTTGGTTTGGTTTGGTGTTGGTTGGTTGTTTTTGTTTTGTATTTGTTTGTTTTGTTTGGTTTTGTTTTGGTTTTTTAGTAGTCCTTTGTTAATGCCATAAAATTACTTAATAGAAACAAATAGGAAGTAATAGTGAAGGAGGGAGAGAGACCGAGTGATTGTTTTAGGCCAAGAGCATATGAGAAACTGTGCAAAATTGTTTTGACACAAACACTAGTAAATGTGTAGAACTGAGCAGTTATGTGTGTTTTAGGATTATGCCCCTTCCTAACCCTTATTTTTCAACTGTTTCCTGAAGTGCTGTTAGTATAAATCTTGGTTTCTGATGAAAACTTCAGGAAATAAATTTCCTGTTGGGTATACATGTCTTCCTGGCAATCCCAGTTCAGTTTTCTCTTCACCACAAGGAAGCCAGGTGATTAACTCAGCTGTCCAAAGTGATTGACCTGCTATACAACTGATTTATGAAGCATCATGTATATCAGGGGAAAGAAAATCTGCAAGATGTATTTGAAGGTGAGTTTTGTTAATAGTTTTCATGATTTTTATAGTTGGATTTTTTTTTGGAGGCTACTGTGAAAATCAATTTGAAGAGTAACTAGCAGCAATCATTTCATTTTCTTACATTCATTTTGTTGTCCAACATTTCTGAAAACATGGCACATTCCTTGTGTGAGAAAAGCTTGCCTCTACACTACAGGATGTGGTTAGAAGTAGAGTAGTGTGAACTTCAGAAGACATTGTGGCTTATAATGTTCTGATTTTATTTTAACAAAAGTTACCTGGTAGATTTGTGCTCAAATTTGTTAATAAGCACAGTGGCTGAAGGAGAGTGTCTATAACATGGTTTTTATCTCAGAAGCCTGGACTGTTTTATGCCAACTTTGTGCAAACCAGTATTCTTAGAGAGCCAGTTCAGAATAATTAGTCATTTGCTCCTTCTCTAGATGAACATGTAAGGCTCTCATGCTCCATTTTACTGTTTACTTTCCCACTGTTGACTGAGTGTTGGGTTCTCAAGCCACAGTGATGAGATTAAGTCATTTGTCATCTCCAGATTCATTAAGTAACATTTTTGCTGTATCCTGTGACAGGATCATATGCGTGGCACTGGGTTGCTTCCTGTAGTTTTAGACACTCAGTAATAAACAGTGACACAACTTTGCCAGCTACTATTGCAGTGCTTATAATTTTTACCAGCTCTAGTTAAGACAGAAAATATTGTTATGGATTTGACAGAGAGTAATTGTGATCCATAAACATTGTAGAAGTATCTGACTGCCAAGATAAGTAACCTCTTCCTTGCACCTCACTAATTTAAGGCAACTTCTAGCACTGATGGCATATTTTACAATAATTTGCCACTTGCAGTTTGAAGCAAAGAAATTTAAGTGATGAGTGTTCCTGTAGTTCTGTATGGGGTGTAACTTCATTTTTTGGGGATATTTTGCCAGCAATAAGCACGATCATTTACCTGGCCTTGTACTGCATACTGTCCTCTGATTCATATGTGAAAAGGATATACTACCCAGTGCTAGTAATGACTTTGAAAGACTATGTGTGACTGCAGGTAAAAAACAAAAAAAAGCTTTGGGATTTGTGTAACCTATCGCTTCTGCAGTTAAAATATTTCTGTTGTGTGACGGCTGGGCCATTTGAAGTTATTAGGTGGAGAATTTCAATTAGTTTCTCCTAACTTGCTTTATAAAGAGTGTGAAAATTTAGTGGTAGTAAAAGATACAAAATTCTTATGAGGTAGAGACCAATGTATAAGCCACAGGATCAGCAATACTATTCCTAATTGGCAGGAAGCTCAACATGAGCCAACAGTGTGCCCAGGTGGCCAAGAAGGCCAATGAGATCCTGACCTGTATCAAAAATAGCGTGGCCAGCAGGACCAGGGCAGTGATCCTTCCCCTGTACTCTGCATTGGTGAGGCCACATCTTGAGTACTGTGTTCAGTTCTGGGCCCCTCAGTTCAGGAAGGATATTGAGGTGCTGGAGCGAGTCCAGAGAAGAGCAACAAGGCTGGTGAAGGGACTGGAGCATAAGTCCTATGGGGAGAGGCTAAGGGAGATGGGGTTGTTTAGCCTGGAGGTTCAGGGGTGACCTCATCACTGTCTATAACTACCTGAAGGGAAGTTCTAGCCAGGTGGGGGCTGGTCTCTTCTCCCAGGCACTCAGCAATAGGACAAGGGGGCGCGGACTCAAGCTCTGCCAGGGGAAATTTAACTTGGAGATCAGAAAAAAATTCTTTACAGAGAGAGTGATCAGGCATTGGAATGGTTTGCCCAGAGAGGTGGTGGATTCACCATCCCTGGAGGTTTTTAAACTGAGATTGGACGTGGCACTGAGTGCCATGATCTGGTAAATGGGCTGGAGTTGGACCAAGGGTTGGACTTGATGATCTCAGAGGTTTTTTCCAACCCAATCGATTCTGTGATTCTGTGATTCTATGATTCTCTAATGCAGTAGATGCAGCGATTGTTGTAGGCACCAAAGACATAATTCGTATTTTAGGAAATGGATGATGGAAGATGAACTGTGGTGTTACCCTGGAAGTGACTGCTATCCGGCCAGCTGGCTGCAAAAAAAGACAGCCTAAAAAGACAATGAGGAAATGAAAATTAAAGTCGAGCTGGTTGTTGCCATATTTAGGAAAAGACCTCTTTAGAAAATGAACTTGACTTTTGACCAGGTTCTCACACAGCTGTGTTAGTTGTTGCCACTGACAGCAATGGACAACCAGAGCACTTTTACCTGAGATTGCAAGTTATACTTCCTGTAGTTCATGCAATTACAATGTGCTTTGTGAGCTCTGCTTCATGAGTGTGTAGTTCATGAGTTTCAGCCTCTCCTTAAGTTTGGTTTTTCCTTCTGGAATGTCTCATCTTGTAGCAGGCATGTAAGCCCAAAGCGTGATCTCATTTCTGACTAGTACTGACAACCCTTTTTTTCCAGAACAATAGATATGTAAGACTAAGGTGTTATAACTGGTCATTGTTTTCCAGATATTCGATAGTCTTCTGGTAATGTGCTGTCAGTTATTTGCTTTTTTTTTTTGTTTTGGAAGTCCACAGCATTGCAATACTAACATTACCTTAAAGCCCTGTCAAGGTTTCAGTAACTGTGAAACACAAGTTTAAGGAAAGTGTAAAGTGTGATATTTTAGCAAATGGAAGAAAATTTAGGACTCCATGGAAAGTGAACATGGAGCACAAAATCTGTGTATCATCTGAGTTAAGTACATTGCCTGTATTATGACGTTACTGAATAGCATAATGCAGCTAAATCAGGAGGCAGTGAGTGTGAACTCGTGCAAAGTGTAACCAGGGGAGTGTGATTGATGGATTTCCTTATCAAATCTATCTTAGTGACTTAATATTATGATTGCAGAGATAGTTGCAAAATTCCAAGAATTGGGCAATTTTTTTCCCATTGTCATTTTCTGTAGGTATGTTCTATATATTGCATTTTATTGTATACATTATACTTTTAATCCCTTCAACATGGTTTTTTTATTGAATACTTAGTGAAGACAGTAATAGAACGAACAACTCCATTGGCTTCTTGGAAATAAATTATGTGGTTTGTACTCTGAAAATACTTAAAATTCTGATGAATGGGTGACTCCGGTTTTCCTGTCTCAGTGATCCTTTGTGTAACATTCCCCATGTTTTTGGAACAGTCATATTGTTGTCACAATATCTTTTTTTACTCAGCAAAACAGAAGTCTGTTGGGACTTCAGAACCAGAATTTACTGGCACAAAAATCCAAGTTTTATTTTGCCATACACTTTGTTCTACTTCTATATGCACTAGAATTTTAAAAGGATAATTGAATTTGAGAAAATGCCACATTTTTTTAGAAGGAAAGGAAGAAAAAAGCATCCACAGCCCTTAGGGCACCCTAGGAACTTAATGACTTGATAATTTTGGGCTATGTAAGCAGTACATATCTGTGGCATACCACAGATTCTTTGTGACTTGTCTCTCTAATGGGGCAATAAAACAGGGAATTTTTAAGGAATTGCAAAAAAATATTTTTTGAACAGCTATATGTAATTTCATTTTTTTAAGAAATTAATTTTAAAGAAGTTTGTTCCTAACACTAATGAAAGTCTCTGTTTTGCAATGTATGATGGTTAAGAGCCCCCCATACAGTGAATCTTATGGTTTTGTTTCTGCTTTTCAATGTTTTATTTTTTCCCTATGGAAACTCCAGGACACTGTGTCATTTACAACTGGCAAGAGCTGTTTGTCTCTAAGTTCCAGGGCTGAAAATGGAAATCACTACTGACTTTGATTCTTGTTTAATATTTAGCATGCTTCTATTTTTAACATAGTTTCTAAAATTCGGGGGAATCTTTATGGTGCTGTATTTACTTTAAAAAAATCATTTATTCAGTTTTGTTTATAATTCTCTCAACTGAAGTAATTCTGCTGTGGTACAAGAATTCCACAACTTAATTACATTCCTCGGGAAATAAGAATCTTATACTTGGAGTAATGTCAAATACAAAAGAACTAAATCATGACTTTCATCAACTTCTTTTACCTCACACAAATTCTAGAATTCTAAAGCCTTAAGTATTTTGTACTTTTATTGTACAACTGTATTTGAGCATGAAGGAATGGGTTTTGTTTGGCTGTTTTTCTTAACTGTCACTGGCATTGAGACTGTTTAGTTTAAGTTCATACAAAGTTTGCCAGGAGACAGTTGCACTAGTTGGAAAGAGCTGAAGGACAACAATTTGTAGGTGTGCAAGTCATATCTCTACTGTAAAACATAACATACTACACATATGTTTAATGGATTATGTGCCTACATTTTATGTACTTTTATGGATTTGCAAAGTGGTTACATGTTGCCAAATACTGCGCTTTTTGTGCAGTATAAATGACTTTCTGTGGGGTTTTTCCAATTGTTTACTCCAGTAATTATTTCAAAAGACAAATGTGTAAACTGTTAATACCTTATAGTGGCTGCTGACTTCGTTTTTGATTGTTTAGTTTAACCAACCTCATGTAAAACTTGAAAGTAGCTTCTGATGTCTGCCTTGAATGGTTTAGCCCCTTGACCCTTTGGTCTTAGTTAGAAATTCAGGTGCAGCCTTTTCTGGATGGATTTTGAAACAGCTGAGTTTGTAGGATTGCAATGTTAGAAGTACAAAGAGGGAATTCAAAAGGGAGTAGCTTTTTTTTTTCAAGACTCATCTGTTTAAATGTTTTTGCATCAGAGATGCTATTAGAGAGCTTCTTGTTAAAAATTGTGCGCATCAAAGAAACTGCCTTGGTGGAATATGAGGTGGGGTTGAACATTGTGCTTTAACCAGAGGATACAAAGCCACTTGTGTCTGGGCTTATTTACTCTTATTTATTCTTCTGCTGCTTTTCTTATGTTTGGAAGATGGACCACACAGTACAGATTGCTGAGAATATTGATGTGTTCTGTAGCCACATGGTCACCTACTGTCTCTTTCTTTAGATCAGGATTTGTTCCTGTGAGTGAGGATTTTTTTTGCATGTAGTTTTAGAGTCATTCTGTTCCTGCCAGACACTTCTGAGGTAGATGGCTGTGAGAAACAAAGCCTTGAGTGATGTGAGAGGTGTGGATTGTGCAACAGTCTGCCTTGCTTACATTGCCTAGTTTCCATTTATGAAGGCGGTATTAAATATCATAAGTCATTCTACAGAACAGAAATATTTTCATTCTTCATTCTCTTCTGATATTATGTGTATAATATAGTAGTTCTTCAGAGGAGAGAGGTTTTGACTCAGGAGACCTGAAGGCATCTGGCCAGACTGCGCCTTTGTTTTCACAATTATAAGAGAAAATAGTAGTGGGAGTGGCATGGGCTTGCTTTTTTTTTTTTAAACCGTGGTAACTGTGCGTGGGCAGTGCTGGCAAAACAGTGCGGACAAAGTATTTCTGTTTTGCTGTGGTAAACTTGCTGAGGCAAGACCTGGATCTCCGAGACTGACCTTGTGTTTAGCTCCCTAGAGGTAGAATTTTTTTGGCACTTAGAATTTTTTGGCACTTATTCAGCAGTGCCAAACAAACCTGAAAACTTGAGACTGTAAAACCAGTTTGGGATTGACTTGCAAGCATTGAACTGTGCTTGTTTGTTTGTTTCTGTATGAGCTGTTACTCTGCAGTGTGAAGCAAAGTTATATGGCTGGTGTCTAGTCATTTTCAAAATATTTTTCCCTTTCTTTTAGATCTGTTTTTAATTAACGTGCATATATGTGAGATTTCTGGTTACCCTGGATGTAATGTCATACTTTGAAAGCAGACTAGCTAGTGTAAGATTTTAAAGGATTTAACTAATGGAGAGGTCTACTTTGAATTTCATCAGAGTTAAAGGAATTTGGAGAGTTCATAAAGGTACTGAATGCCTCTTTAGGGTTGTATTCCTCAGTCTTAGTCTAGTTGAAAGAAGTGTATTTTAACTTAAATGGGTGCTGCTGAATAATGAATGATCTCCAAGGAAATGTTTGGGGGGGTTTTCCAACAAGAAAGCATGTTTGTTCTGCAGTGTCTACACACAGCTGCTAAGGAACATTAGAAATTAATGTAAAGGTTGATGTAGTCAAAGACCCATTGCTGACTGTTGTAGGGGAAAAGTGCTCAAAATCATGTAGTTTGACCACAAGAAGCCATTTATTGATTGATTTATTATTGTGATGTAAAGAACAATCAGGGAAACTGCATACTTGGGATTAACAACAGGACTAGAGCAGATAAACCAGAGTGTCAGACCATTAGAAAATTTAATAAACATCTACGAATATCTAAACACTTTGTAGCTATTCCTGAAAAGTTCTAATCCCCTCCTTCCCCCACATGGTTATTGGCTTACAAGCTCCAAGAGCAGTGTGGGTTCCAAGCAACGCTTGCTCTTCCAGGAATGTGAGTTCACCCAATTGCATGCCCCTCTGCCTGGTGGTACGGATGTTCCAGCTTTATACCAGGGCCCCTCTCTACAATGTGCTAACCTGCAAACCAGTGGTGAAGTGTGTTCCCCATCCCAAGTCATATAACCCACCCGAGCCATGGATCCCCCATTTCCTACACTCTGAACTGCTGCTGGGCCCAGTGGAGTCCTTTTCAGGGTTGTCTTGTTAATGTTACCAGTTTTTCCAGAGGAGAGTCTGTGAAACAGTATGGCGTGTTACAATCACACGCCTTTTTCACTTCTGTTCCTGGTTTTCCAGTTGTCATCCAGGCCATGTGGGTCCTCTCTTAATGGTACTAATCTAGCGTAATTTTGTCTGCATGGAACACTAAATTGTTACATTATCAACTTACCAGAGTATCAGTACTGTCTTTTCTTGTTTAGCTTTCTGTGCTTAATTGATGATTTTATTTTAAATATACTAAATTGTAAATTTGTGGTATATCCTTAATACTTTGTTGTGTATATTTTACCATTTGACTGTCTAAAGCATTGTATATGGGGGAGAAGGTTATTTTGTAATTTTACCTCTCTGAGGCCACTTATAACTGTGGCACTTGAACCATACTCGTGGTTTTCCAGCTGCAGTTTGGGGGAACATCTTCATTTGCAGTTCTGTCGTGAGACCTGATTTGTTAACATGCTAAGCTTGTTGGCTTCTAAGGCACTGTATTCCAAGTTGTTAGTGGCCAGTGTAGAGCTCTCATCCTGTGAGTATTTTATATCCCAAGTTTTTCAGTGATGTAAAATCTGGGGCATGGTTGTGGCTCTGTTAAAATGGTTTAGTCCCCTGTGCTCCTCTAGAAATACTTTTACAGCAAACTGATTAGAGAACGTCTTAATCAAGCACACTGCTTTTGTGTCCCTCTTTCAATGTTGTAGCTTGGTAATGAATTACTGAACTAATCTAACCGGGGTTTGTCTTCCTCTGTGTCTTAATACGCAATAAAATTCAGAAATGCTGAGCTAAATAAAGATTGCTCTGATTTGAAAGCCTTTGGGACTGTTATATGGGAATTGCTTATATGTGTAAGTTGACTTTTTTGAAGCACCATGTATCTTTTCTCAGTAATTTTAGACTTTGAAATCACTGAAGGTGGGACTTGGTCTCCTAAAGTACCGTAGGCCCATGTATTCAAATGTTTTGACATTTAATGAAGTCAGTCTTTAATGTGACAAACATTGTTTCTGCATCTCTTAGGCAACATCATGTGTTTTGTGACTAAAAAGACAGTTGACATCTATTGTGGACTTGGTTTTTTCCAGATTGATCAACTTGCAGTCCAGGTAGACTTACATTTACTCTGTTAAGCGTTTTCTTCTGTCAGTCTGGAATAGATTAATTTTGTATAAAAATGAACATTATAGATAGGCAACATCTTACATAAAAATTGACTTGACAGCAATGAAATTTAAATTATTTCATACCTTGTCAGTAGGTGACCTGGCTGAAAACTGTTCCTGATTTTAATAACTTAAATTTTTATGAATCCTGTTCTCTTGAAAAGTCTTGCAAAAATCTATCAGCCTCTGTGGGTCTGTTGTGAGGTTTACATTTTCTTAACCCATTGCTGAAAAAAATTGTTGCAGGGGATTGATTGGTTTTGACCAAAATTACCAAGCAAGTTAAGAAAGTATACAACAAACAATTGGTTTGTTCTGTCAAACTAATTTATTTTATTTAGGTTATGATTCCCGCAAACAGAAGAACATCATGTGACTAAATTGTCATCACGTTTGAGCCAAAGGACGAAGCAAATAAGAATAGTTGCCCTTGAGCTGTCTCATGTTTGCAGAATAGTGAATGAATGTATTAATGTGGTTGCAGTGAAATACAATCATTGAGAGTCAAGCCTTGAATGTAATGAAATCAGTGCATTTTCCTTCTTGACAGGAACTCAATTTCCCACATTAAACTCACTGTCAGCATTGTGCTTCTGAACCAGTGCCCCCTTAAGTGTTTGGTGCAGGTTCATCATCTTCACAGGTGTAATTGCTGGATTAATTGAAAGAGCCATGTTTTGCTTTATCATATATAAGTTAAGGAGAATTTTAGAGAAATCACCTCAACTGTTCAGCTAGAGATTTAACCAATGTAAATGATTTTTTTTTGTCTTGACTTCAGTCCTATTCTGGAATCCCACAAAGCTGGGAATTTCAGCATATGACTTCACATGTTGTCAGACTTGAAGTCCTATCAGAAAACTGTTTTATTTAGCACTTTTTGTTGCTTAACTTTCTCTTGTCTGCCTGTTTTGCGAAGAAAGGCAGGTGGGTTACATTTTCTTTCCTTGGTGTGGTTCTAGTTGTCTACTCATAAATCCAATATTATGTAATTTAGTTTCTGCATGGAGTACTGGATGATGAGAGTGATTATTTATTATTGGAAAGCATAGTTCATGTAGAACTTAGTAACGTTTACTGACAGCTGTGCCTCTGAACTTCTGCATGTTACACATCTTCTGTGGGCAGTTGTCTACCTCTAGATTTATTTTTTTTTCTTCAGAAAAGAGATGATTTTGTTCTTTTGGTAAAGAAGTTGCTAGAGCCATGTGCAGTCTTGAAAATAGATCCATAGCTCTATAGATTTACATGGGGACACTTATTTTCATTTAGTCTGTTCATGCATCGTTCCTTGCTTGCTTTTCTGAATGCTTCAGTTAGTTTTACAATTTCGAGCACTGTGGTGCTCTTTGATAAACCTATTGTAAGTCAAAGCCTCTATCCTCTAAGTAACATAAATGAAAGAAAGGTGGGAAAAGTGTCATCCAACTTTTCTTACTGAATGTCTCTTTTTAGGATATGCAGAAGTAGTAAGCATACCCCAAACAGTGTGTATGTTCTATCAATACTTTCCATTGTTTCGTCAACTTTATATTTCACTATTATATCCTGCATTCTTGGATGAAGTTTTTATATTCCTGTGCCTTAAGACCCATTATTTGGTATGTTAAATTAGATTTCCAGCCATCATATACATTATTTTTGTGCTTCTTTCATCTTCCTGTGTAACACTGGTTGCACAGTGTCAGTGTCGTTTGACCCTTGTCTTCACAGGCGCAAGAAGTGTAGTATTATCAGCTGGGGAGTTGTACTGCTTAACTAGGTCATGATCTAGCAGTTTGGCTAAGAGAATGCAAACAGCGTTATTGACTCTCCAAGAACACAGAGAGATGTATGTATGTACAGTTGAACAACTGCTCTCAAGTTCCTCCTTAGGTCAGTGTAGACTGACTTTACAGCTTACAAAATAAATGTTAAAAACTGAGCTCATTTAGAAAGATAAAAGCTTATAAAACCTCTTCAGTCATAGCTTCTTCATGTTCACCTAATTCCTTTTTTTGTCTTGAACTCCTAGAGGTAGAAAGCCAAAGGCCTGGTGGTCTGCTCTTTTACTGACTTGCATTCATGCACACACAAAATCCTCTAACCAATTTGTACGCCTTCAGATAAGGGGAGTGTTGAGGCAGTCCTGCCATTTATAAGTTCTGGAACTAAACTCATGGTAGCTGAACAAACTGTCTTTAATATAGTGGTAAAAGACATTGCTGGAATTGATGTCGCTGGGAACTTTTCAAGTGTAAGACCTGACTGAGCAGGAATGATGTGGAGTTTCTGCTCATAACATTTTAAAAGTTTGTTTTATTTCTTAATTTAAATTCTTAAACCTCTGCAGAGCAATTTGCATTAGATTTCTGTGATGTTAATGTAAATTTAAGTACTTTGAGTAAACTTCAGTTTTGCATAGACCGTACAGTAACTGAAACATCCTTTCTGGGGCTCCCAGTTAGAGCAGTTCAGATGATTGGGCACATTTAATGGCAGTGTTGTTTAAATTCGCTTGACTGGGCTCAGCTGTAGTAACTACCATGTCTAAACAATTTCACACCTTCCAGCAAGGGTAGAGATACTGAAGTTTGTTTTCTGTAGGAAATAAGTAGTACATTAGAGTTTTTATTTAAGAAAATTCTCATTCACTGTAGAGTAAAATGCAGTATATTTTGGATGTATACAGTGCACTTTACTAAATGAATTGTAGGACTGTGAAAACAACAGTATAAAAATAAAGCTGAACTTCTCTTGCATATTATTAAGTTCCACATGTGGGGTTTTTTTTTGTAACTACTGTATCTCTAGTGAATTTAAGCAGTGTGAGGAGCTTCTGCTTCTTTACTTGTCTTGAGTTGTGGATTTGCCATGAATGCTGTAGATTATATGCTTAAGCATTCAAAGCAACATCTGAGACTCCTCAGTTGTCTGTGTATAAATGCATTTACAGTATTGGTAATAATAGCACAGTTAACATTTTTCCCTCATAAACTCACCACGTTGAACAGAGTGGGACAATAACTTCAGAAGTTCGAGTTGAACACCATGTATCATAACAGTCTTTTCATTCTTGCAGATCAGCTGCTGATTGTGATCGACAGTGAAGGCGTTTAAACCCCTTCCGAACTTTGTACATTGTGTTCAAATGGACAGTCACTTTCATCTGCATGAGCTTTAGCTGTTCCTGGAGCCATAAAAATAGCCCATTTGTAAAGATTATCTTTTACTGGTAAAAGATGGAGGAAAGCGTTTGGGTGAAATTTTTTTTTTTACATTTTTTATTTTGTGTGACCTTTCTGGTCTTCAAACTTATATTAGTTTTCAGTGTTCTAGGAAAATATTAATGGACTATGTTGCTCTATTGAAAATATTTGAGTAATCGCTGGTGAGTTAGGAAACTGTCCTGAAAAGGAATCAGAGCAGTGCTGGTGTGAAATAGAAAATGGAGTGCTGTAATCTGCTGTCATACATATATCAAAATGCAGATTTTGCTTAGACCAAGAGCGCAGTGAAGTCCTGTGACCTCCTGCCCTGGCATGTGTGTCCTCCCTGAATGGTAGGAGCGTATCAGAGTTCCAGACCAAATGACAAAGTAAGTATGAAAAATAGAACCTCTGAGCCCTACACATTTGGTTTGAAGAGGATACATTAATCTTTACATTCCTTGGCCTCTCCAAACTACTTCAGTAATTTTGTGGTTTTTTAGATAGTGCACATGTCTAACTCTTGTTAAGAAAAGAAATAATAATTCTAATAATTTAATAAAGCAGAACTTTGAAACACTATTTTTCTTGCTGATAGGATGCGTAATTCTCTCTCAGTAGAAAATAGGCCAAAAGTTGTGTGAGAATTAAAATAGAATTAATTCATTTTATTAACAGTGATTTGGGTAACTGGTAGGAAAATCCTATGGAATGAAAATCTTTGGCTTGGTATATTTGGGAAGTTGCCTTGGCAGGGATAGTACCAGGGGTCACATAAGCTCGGTCAAGAGGGTTCAGCCAAGGAGTCCAGCCAAAGCAAACTGGAGAGGGTTTGTGTAGAAATTTGAATGAGCAATACTGTGAACAGTGTAACTGAATTTAAGACATTTTTTTAAATTCTAAAATACAATGCGAAGTCACAACACTTTCTGACTTGTGTTCTGGATTGCTGACTAGAATTTTTTTTACTTCATCCATTTCTCACAAGGAGAGTAACCACCAATTAATCCTTATCGTGCGAAAAGGATAATCATTTAGAGCAAAGTCCAAAATCAGGGTTATTTCCCCACTTGTTTCATGAGTTTTTTATTGAATTCCTAATCTGAGTCCTGTCAATCTGTGTGGTCCTTCTCATGTTTACAGTACCCAGGCAGTGATTTGGTTAACTTCTTAGTGCACTTTACAGTTCATTGACCATTACAGTGGAGTTAGGGAACTCATTTATAGTTCAGTGTACTCAGGACACTGAGAATTATGATTTATAATCAGTTTATAGGTTATTTGAACAGTATTTTCATAATTCAGTGCAAGATTAGTCATGTTTCAAAGTCAACACTGGAAACCCACGTGAAGGCAAAGAGTATAGTTTCTTGTTCAGCTGGATTTTCTTGAAAGTACTTAAGACAGAAAAGCTTCTAGGAACACCTGAAAAGTTTGTATTAAAGTCTGGAAATAAATTTTGAAGAAATCAGGTAAACTTTTCACCAGCTGCTTTTGTAGTGCTGAATCTTATGTTGAGAAGCTGGAGTTCATTTATTCGTTACAAGGTTTTGGTTATAATACTTTTAAAAATCAGTATGTAACTTGCTGAAAATAGTGAAGGACTCATGGAAGTCTGAAAAGGCACTTTACAGTACTGCTTAATTAGTTTTAAGCAAACTTCAAGGCTGAAAAGACAATTTTAGCCTGTCAAAATTGGGCAGTGAAAGCTGCTAAAGCACAGTGAATGAAAGCTACTGAGTTGTTTGCTTTGGCTGTCAACGAAAGGCTGCATTTCTTGGTTAATGACTGAGAGAGACGTTTTGTGTGTTTGGTTGTGGGTTTTGGAAAATACTGTTGCTCGGTGGCCAAGTTTCAGTAAGTTGTACTGAAAGTTGTCATGTGTTAGGGCAAAATAATAAGGACCAAAGAACAGCTGGAAAGGACATGAGTCTACCACATGCAAATAATTTGACAATCTGTATACAGAAAATGCAGAAACAATTTAAAAAATGCAGACTGCTCCTGCTGGCAATAAATTCCCTTGTCTACAACTAGAGCAGCTTGAGGCAACTCAGTGATACGCTTTTTATCAGTTGCTTTATGTTCATGTGCCAAAAGAAAAGAAATTAAATATATATTAAGAGGCTTTTAAGTAGTTACCTCTATGTGTAAGGAAATTTTTGCATGTGATCACTTACATACTTATAATATTATTACATGTGAAATAATACTTAGACTGTTATAGTCTAAAGAGTTAGTAGGTGCTTTTCAGAGGGTTTTTTACCATGTTTTTTTATAAATGTAGTAGATGCAAGGACAAAAATCCTGCCCCCACCCCATTTTCTTGTTGCAGTCATTGAAGAACTGTTCTAATAGTCATATAATATCTGAATTGAAATTTACTCTCTTTTCAAGAAAACCAAAGCCACTTGGCTGCATTTAGACTATGGTAATGTCTACTGTAGAGCAAGTATTATAATTAAAATGATTAAACAAACCTATCACCTTAGACCAACCTTTTTGTAAGCTATTTAAAATAATGCAGTCGTATTTGTAGAAGGAGTTTTGTTTTCTTGAAAACATATTTGTATGCTGTAATCTTAACTTGTTCAGGTTTCACCTAAACCAGATGCAGTTTACACTGTGATCCTAGACTATCCTATTACTAATTATCCTATTACTAATTAATTAATTATCCTATTACTAATCCATGAGAAAAAAATACTGCTTTCTGCTTTAAGACATTGTCTTCCAGCATTCAAAAACTGATAAATGAATGGTGGTGACTTTGTGGTTTTTTTTTCTCTTCACTATAAGTAGCACAAAATAATATAGGACGATAAACTCTTAAAAAAACTACTGAAATAGAAGAAAGTAGTCTGGATGCATCACCTCTCTGAAGTACAACTGAATTTAGTGGAGAAAATGCTCCTTCTCTGTTATTATCTCTGTTTTTTTCCATTTTTTTTCAAATGTAAAAATTAAACTATGTTTTTATGTCCTTGGAAAAATAAAGACAAGTGAGTTGTTGAGTGCAGTCTTTGTTGACCATTCAGAACCCTGGCTCTGCCTCCTCTTCTTTTCTGTCAAAGGCAATGATGTCCTGGATCTGACAGTAACTCTGGTTGAGTCATTCTTTGATCCATGGCCCTGAAATGTTTTTAAGTGTCATGTCCTACACGCTGCTGAAGATCACTTGTTCACTGAAGCAAGCAGCAGTTTTCCACCTTGAATGCCGTTATTCCTTCTTCCTACTTGGTCTCTGTGTATGCAAACGCACTACAGCAGGACTAGGATGGTCCCGAGGTGTAAAGGAGAGCACTCCGGACTCTGAATCCCAAGGACCTGAGTTCGAGTATCAGTGGGACCGTCCCCTGGCAGTTCAATGCCTCCCTGCTATCCCATCCCGTCATGTCTCGGATGCTCAGCAGGGTCAGCCCCGGTTAGTACCGGGTGCTGTGACAGTCCCGAGGACTTCCCTGTCACTGTCCAAGCTCACTCGGCCGTGGCAGATGGACCTCAGGACTTAAACGGTGTGGCCAGTTCTGCACACGCTGTGCCTCACCTAAAACATCCACTGTGCAGGCTGGAAGGGCACACCCACGTGAGGAGAGTCCTGCCCGAATCTTCATTCACGAAGTCTGGCCATACAGCAGGACTGCTACACTGTATTCTTAGTTACAGTGTTGTGTGATGAAGGGAATGCTGGTCCAGATCTGTGTCAACCTCTTTCTCCTCCTGCCAATGTCCTCTTCAATATAAGTCAGTATGTTCAGTGAATAGCTGCTGTGCACACATTGTCCAGTTTCTGTGACACAGTCTGTAAAGAGGCTACACTCATGATGCCTGAAGGAAAGGCTGACTTCCCTCCTTTGTGCATAGTATTTGTTTCCCTCTTTGAAAATATTTATGTGTAAGTCTAGTCTGTGTATAGTTAATCAATAGTGTTCTTGGAGTCTGGCTACAGTGTCCAGACGCATAACTTACCTTGCTTCCTTGCAGAAATTTTCTTGTTTCTCAGTAAAAAACAAATGGTGGGATAACAAATGAGTCTGCTCTGATGGAAGTTATTGAGGTTGCTTGTGTGGATTCCCTTGCACTGGAAAAGAAGCACCATGAAGTTGACAGGGAGTTGTTCTCAAATGTCTGATGTCATTTCACATGAGCAAACTGACCTGTGAGTGTAGAGCCAACATACTTTATCAAAGTAAGTTTAATCTGTTCATACTTGGTGTAAGAGTTTATGTTGTGAGAGTGATTTGTTTAAATCAACATCTTTTTAGAGCTTTATTAACTGGTAAAATAAACCTTAAAGTAAGCCTAAATAAACACCTCTTTTTTAGAGGTTTATTTAACCTCTAAAATGGGCTTTGCTAGTGGAAAATGTCAAGAACTGTTTTTTGTGTTCATGATTAAGATATGGCTCATTTATTAGTGGGAAGGAAGGGTGTGGGCAAGATTCTCTTCAGATGTTTGACCGAAGCAGACCTAGGAAAACTTTGTAACAAATGGCAATCATATATTTTTAAATAATCCACTGATAAAGGTGATTTGCTTATTGGCTTTATTTACTAAAGCATTGTAACTTTTATCTTTGGAATTACAGTTGAGAGTTATAACACAAGATATGCTTGCAGATACTTGCCTAACACTTTATTGTTATGAAGTTGTAGTAAAAATTGCTATTGTTTACATTTTTCTAGTGAGTGAACAAAGTTGGTGGTATTTTCCCCCCCTTTTTTTTGGATGGTGGTGGTTGTTTCTCTGCTTAATTTCAACTGCAGTAGGTGACTCAGTTCTGCAGCAGGAAACTTCATTTAGAAACAAAGTCTTTTCTAGTGTCAGGGTTTATTTTTCACCCAATGTTGTGTTTCTTAAGAACTTTTGCTTCTTTCTGATGAGAACATAGATTTATGACAACACTCCTTAGTGTTGGAAACATTCATTGCTCTATAAAAAATGGTCCAGAAGAAAGGCAGCTGAAAGTTTAAGGAGTCAATAAGTGAAGTGGCAACTGTAAGTTGCAAGTTCATCACTGGTAATTAGTAAAGGAGGAAAATGTAGATATGAGACTTTTAAAGATGGTCACAAACCACAAATCTTAGCCATTTGATTTTGTCCTGAGGCTTTGTCAGAAGATGTACTTCAATACAGACTAGAAGTTCTTAATAATGTTATGCATGGCAATGGTGTAATCCTCCTATGGCCAGTTGTGTCCCATTCACCTTCATAGCAGATGACTTGAGACTGGAACAGGTGCAGAAGAGGACTTGGATGGTCAGAAAAACAGCAACAAGAGAAATGAGAAGAATCCAGCTTGTTTATTAGTCTTGTAGATGAATGGGAAAAAATACTGTTCTCATGAATATCACAGGAAAAAATATGGGTGGAGGAATAATTCAGAGGACAACCTTCATCCTTAGTATTGCATATTCATGTGGACAAGTGATTTGCAGAATCAAGAAAAAAGCCTCTCACATGTAAAGCACTGAAAAGAGCTGTAGGAGAATTTGTTATTGATAAATGTTTCTGGCACAAGATTTCAGATAATATAGCAGATCTTGATAGAATGTATCTTAGGCTTCCAGGCATTCTGGTGCTTTAAAATCTCGAGATACTTGATTTTAAGTGCATAAACCAGCCTTTTAACAAAGTTTTACCAACCTTTTAAGCTTTTACACTTATTACAGATTTAACAGATATTTCTGTTCTCAGTCAATGACTACAAATAGCTCTCTGTGAAATCAAATACCGTTGTATGCAGAAAACAATGGCAATTTATAGCACAACAGTTGTCTGGTATCTTGCACAGAGTATATAACTTTGTAATAATAGTCTTTTGAATAACACCTTCAGTACATCTGCAGGTGTGCTGGCAGAGGGCTCAGCGTGAGCCACTTTAGAAGCTTTTTGTGTTACAGTTGATTTTCTGCTATCTGTGTCAATCTGGAATAAAACTTCAGAGATGAAACTTGCATTAAAGTAAGCATAAGGAAACACATGGGGTTTTGTGGTAATTCAGTCTCTTCAGAGAAAGAACTGCTGGTTGAAATCATTAATAATTTCTCTGTAATCAGAGCATTTTTTTTTCCTGAAGTGCATGTATAATTGTATATTTGCTAGTGCATATCTTTAGAGTTCCTCCAAAAAGAATGGATTTCCTAGCTAAATTTTTGAAGAGACAAAGGGATAGGAGATGAGAGCTGAGGACTATACCTATCAGTCACAAAGATTACCCAGTTTTTGAATAAGTCCAAATGAAAATTTTAGAGTTCCTTGTGAGCTTTTGAAATTTTTCTGTTTTCCCCTCCTGAATAAAAAGAAGCTGAATTTGGAGTGAGTTAGATAAGAATATGAGACTGTTGTTTTCCTAATGCGTGTATGAAATTGTAATTGAGAATGCAATTTTTCAATTAAAACCGCAGTTCTTATTATGTGTAACCTCTTCTTTATGGTCATGATGAAAATACCTAACACTGAAATCTTAAGTCATGAGAATGGATTTGGTAAGAGTCAAATTCCTGATAGGATTACTTAGTGTTGTCTGAAAGGTGACAGAATCATCTAAATCACCAGTAGATCACTTTACCTGTATGTTAATGAACTTGGTGGGGGTACAGTTAAAACGTATGTTATTGAATCAGAATGTTTGGTGGGTACAGTTAAAAATATCTATTATTAAATCAGGGAGTTTCGCAGTGTGTTAGTGACTTAAATTCAATTAACTCACAATTGCAGTCTTGGAGTTCATACAATCAGTGGAAGTTTAGCCACTGAGTAACAGCAGTGGTAGTATAAGGTTAGCAGGTTCAGCACCTCCACTGGTAGAAAACTTGCAAATTAATGGTTCAACTAATAGTGAAGACTTGAAAATGTGTATGCTAGATAAACAACCTAAGCTGAAAAGTTAAGTACTTCATAAAATCTTTTGCACTTTCTGCTGCCACAGTTGAAGGTGTACTCCTGAAATCTCCCAACTTCTTGTCCTGAAGCTTTTAGCTTGATTCCTTTTTTCACAAAACCTGACTTGGATTGCAGCAGGATGTGTATCAGACTGTTACTTGTCACTGATTTGAGCAGGTTCACAACTTGTACAGCAAAGACTTTTGTTTTCCTACAAGGCTAATTTAACTCCAGCTGTTTCATTAAAGCATTGTTATATTTTATCAGCAGGAAGAGAGCAGATTGAGTAAGAGGGGTTTATTTATTTTTATTTTTGTTTAATGTAACAACAGTATACACTGCAGTTACTGGACTTCTTAACTCTAAGGTCTAACAGATCTTGCTCACACTTTTCCTTCTACCCATCAAGCTGTGATAACTAAAGGGAAATGATGCGGTCCATCTGCTCTTCACAGGACTCCACATTATCTACCTGTAGGGGTCTCATTTAGGCATAAATAAACTAGCTGTTGTAGCCTCTTCAGGTTCAGACCTCAGAGTTTGTAGCTCATTACATTGTGCTGTAATTATTGATGGGGATGGCACTGATTGAACCCTTTCCTGTCCCCTTCCTGCTTTATGTACAACTTGTTCTCTGTGATAACTCATTGTTACCACACTGACAGCCCAGTAGCCATCAAGCAAAGGGGAGGATACAAGGTAAGATACAGATAAAAACTGAACAGAATTCCTTCAGAAAGAGAACTCAACCCCAAATCATTATTACAGAAAAGTACTATGGTAATACTTGGCCTGTAAGTTGGAAATCAGACCTCCTGAAAGGTAGTTTGAAAGGAAAATGAATAAGGGAGTGGAAATGAATCTGTACCAGACGCAGACTCAGTAGGCTGTATAGATGAGTGTTAGAAATTTGTGCATTTCAGAAGACTGACTGTGAAGTGTCCCCCCCAAAAATAACACAAAATGGACGAAATCAGACCAGAAGGAAATTTTCTTTTGTCCCTTTAAAACCCACATTGCCATGGAATTGTTTCATACAGGCTGCCCTACAAGTGCATTACCTGCTGGCTTATGGCAAGTGCTGAGTGCCTGCCCAGTCACAGGCACTGGGTATTTGTAAGTAGGGTGTGTGTGTGTGTGTTTTATTTCCCCCCTCAAGTCTTTTTGCAGTCTGTGTGTCTGGTGTCTCTCATCTTGTAAAGATGTTAGATTAAAATCCTGTTGTAAACTATGACTTGTTAAAACAAGTTAAAAAGAGAAGTTGCATGTGTTATCCATCCAACCCAGCCCCTCCCTGACCAACAAGCAGCACACTGGATATCTGCTTTGGTTTTGTTTTCCCCAGAGTAGGCAAGGTTCTTTGATTCTGAAGGAAAGAACAATTAGAAGGTTGAGAAACATTGTCCTAAACTTAAAAAAGAGCCATGGGAACAGTTCATAGGACGGAGATCTTGGTACAAAAATTACAGGTCTATAGTTTCAGTGGTTCCAGCTATGTGGTTTTTGGTTCGTTTGGTTCTTTTTAAGGATAGAGAAACTATGTACTGTGCTTTATTATTTTTCCTTCCTCCTCCTCTCCAGTATATCTAGGAATAATCATCCAGTTTTTGGTTATTTATTGCAATTTAATTTGTTTATTGCAGGATTTTTCTTTCTCGGTATCTCATTTTCTAATAATGATTTCATGGATTCTTGTTTTGTTTAGAAATCTGAAATATTGCTTAGCCATTCTTGTAAATGTTGAACCTCCTGTGTAGCAGCCATGTAATTAGTTCATCGTTTAAGGTTGTGCTCAGTGTAGTGTAAGTCAGCTTTTATGGTACAGAACAGATTTGTGTTGATGAACTATCACAGTTATGCTGTGCTGCCTTCAAGAATCTTTGTGGGAGAAGGACATGAATAATGTAGCTAAGGTAGATTAACCCTGGCAGCTGTGGGAGATGGGCAGACAGAAAGGGAAGTGATTAGATGAGTAATACTCTGCTTTCCTTGTCACTGTAAATTAACATCAGGTGGCTTTCTCGTGTCTTTGCCCACATGCCTTTGTTATACCCAATGATCAAATAATTGTTGTTCACTTCCCTGTTCATAGCAAATTTTCTTACAAAACACAAGGCAACTCATGTATAAAAATGACTTTAAAATAAGCAAATGTAGCATTTTATTCTGTCAGGTGTGAAAAGTAGTAATCTTCAATGTGCAGGCATGTGAGCTACTTCACAGCAATTGGTTTATGTGCTACTTCTACCAGATGGTAAATGTGAGGTAGCTCCTCTTTGAACAGGTCACTGAGGCAAATAATGCATAGCATAAACTGCGTCCTCTCTTCACAGCCTGAGGGGGGAAAAAAGACAAAAAGCTATTAAAATAGAGAATGGAGTGAAAACCAAACCCTGACACTGCATTCCATGTATTTCTTCTTATTGTGCTGTTTGTGGGCTGGAAAAGGTTCTAGACCATTAGATTACATCCTGCTGGTTTTAAGAGCATCCTGTGGAATTCCCCCAGGCAGGTGGAAGGTGTTGACTTCCCAAGCAGACAACTTTAAAAAAGAACATCTCTGTGACTGAAACAAAAGATTTGTAATAGCAGGCATTGGAAGAGTATGGCCTTGCAGGGATCCACCACCATCTCTGGGGCAGAATGTAATTCACATTTTTATTTCACATCTTTCTCATTTCCCCAACAGGTAGAAGTTTCTTGAATGAAATAAGATTATGTGCCTGTGTATTTATATACATACATATGCAATTTACACATTTTTTTAGATTTTCTTCTGGATTTGTTGTAAATAGTCATCACTGTTCTTCTTTCAGAAAAGAACTTCATAATCCAAGTCTTAGTTCTGTGAAATGTCTCCAGTATACCTGGAGGTCTCCTTATAGCCCACAGTTTACCCAATCTCACATCATTCCATGCTAATAATTAAAATGTATCTGTGGTGGCTGCAGCTAATCTTGAGGACTTTCTGGTATCAAGGTATACTTTTAGCTTTTGCTTCAACTGAGGAGACAGGGAAAGTCCTGCTGTCATATTGTGTGTGTGTTCACTATGCAATTTCCTTTCATGTGCCACTATGAACAATTCAGGCAGAGGACTGAAATATAGTTTGATACAGTAGTTATTCAGCTGGATAGTATATGATGTGAACACTTCATTTTTTTCTCCAGTGCTCTGAGTCAACCTACTATAAACGCTAAAATCGGTAAAGAACAGTTTTTAGAGTTGGATGAAGATTTCTCCTTAGTGCTAACGTGTCTGACCAAACACCTGAAGTATTTGTCCTGCTCAGGCTGACACGTACAGTGCTGACATGATGCAATCAAGTGGTCATTCTTAGGGTTGGTTGTTTATTAAGGAGTGACAATTAATGACTTCTATTATCCCTCTTGTGTGGAAAGCGTGGGAGAAGGAGGAATTCTTCATGGGCCATGAACTGGATTTCATACCACATCTTATTAGAGGTTATTTTGTTGATGAAAGATATTTGCTGTTTGATACTTTTTCCATCTCAGGGTTAAAGTGTTTGGGTGGCTGCATTGGGTTTACATGGTAAGATTTTGGTTGAGAGAGAGGTTGCAGGGCTGAGAAGACACCAGAAGCTGCCCCTGTATCAGACAGAGCCAGTACCAGCAGGCTCCAAGATGGACATGCCTCTGGCCAGAGCCGAGCCTGTCAGCGGTGCTGGTCATGCCTCTGTGATAACATAGTTAAGAAAAAAAAATGCTTTCTAACATGGCACCTGTGTGTGAAATAAGTGTGAAAAGTGTGAGGGAAATGGTCTTGCAGACACCAGGGTCAATGAAGGAGCAAAGGGAGGAGATCCTTCAGGTGTTGGAGCATAGATTCCTTTACCAGCCCATGGAGATGACCATGAGGCAGCCCCAAGCTGCAGCAGGTGGGTGTGCACTGAAGAAAGCTGCAGCCCACGGAGAACCCACACTACAGACCACATTCCTGGCAGGAACTGTGGCCCTTGGAGAGGAACCCACACCAAAGCAGTTTTCTTTTTCATTGTGTTTTCTCCCCATGTCCTGCTGATGGGGAGTGACAGAGCACCTTGGTGGGCACCTGGTGACCAGCCAGGGTCAACCCACCACAGTCCACGTCTGTTTGTGCCTACATGGAAATATACGGGAAGAATCCTGTTGTTTTACAGTATCTTTTGAATGAGTTTCATGTGCTTTCACACCAGGCTCAGCTCCAGTGTGCCAACAGTTTTTTCTGCCACCAAACTTTCTTTCTAAAAGTGAAATAGAAGATAAAGGAGAAATTGAAGTGCTTTCATCTCCTTGGAACTGGAGCTAATAATGAGGCTATGTCAGCCTTCTCTCACTCTTACTTCACACCGAGGAAACAAAAGACCCTGAAGTGATGTTTGCTCAAAATTTTGGGATGTCTGAGGGAGCCAGCTTATGCTGTTGGGTTGTTTCAGGCTAGTTCGTGCACTGCCTTAGAAGAAATGTCGGATGCATATTTCTTACATTTGACTGTGCATTATTGGGAGGTTACAGGGCATTGTGGTAAAGTAAAGCTATGTATTCCATAGTGGAGGGATGGATGGAATAGAGTAGATCACGGTTGTTAGGGTGGAATGCAAGGAGGGACTCTGTCAAATGTATCATCTAACTTTTAATTTTACTTTTGACCAAATGTTATTGCTGTACTACAGAGAGCTCAAGGATGCCCTCTATTCTTATATCCTCTGCATGAAGGTTGAGGAAAAGAACTTTCAGTGTGATTGTTTCAGAATAGACTTTTCTATTTCAGGGCTTGGGACATTAGAAATCAGTGTATATATTTGATTCCTGCAGTAATGATTGCAAGTAAGCAGACTCATTTATTGTATTTTGAAAACTGCGGTGGGCAATGGGTTCATGGAAGTGCCTGGGGATGTTTTTTAAGTGTACCTTCCTGATTCTGTCCTATTCATCCTCTGTGGATGGTCTCTGAAAGAAGGAAACGGTGAAACAACCCTTTCAGGGTGTTGGCCAAGTTCGTGAGATCGGGACACCCTCTAGTGGTGACAGGCTCCACGAGTTGCTGCTCTCAGCCTGTTCTTCAGTCCTGTTTCCTTTTCTCTAAACTCTATGATTAATTCCTCTCTGTGTTAGCTCTTTAACTTGCCTGTGTATTATACACAGTGGTAAAGGAGAAACATTTGATGTGTTAAATCATAGCGATTAAAAGAAAAGTGGATACAAAAGTACATGTACAATAACTTTGAAATTTCCTACATCTGTCATGTAAACTTACTTTAACTGTGACTTTGTGGTGGAGATTTTTAATTTTAATTCTGAAATTCATTCAATGGGAGACAGATGGAAAAGGAAAACATACTGACAATGCTCAGAAGTAGTGCTTACCAAGTGTATGAAGCAGCAGAATTGCTTCATAATCTGTTAAAAATATTTGTCTTGCAAAGTCTGTACTCTTTTATGTCTGTCTCCCTCAGACAAATGCACTTTCTGCAGGTTTTGAGTCAGCAGTCTTAGAGGTTGACTCAGGAGTGCTGATCAGTGTCTAGATATTACCGTTTTGTATTATTTAATTGGTA
Organism: Pithys albifrons albifrons; assembly: GCF_047495875.1. Lineage (NCBI taxonomy): Eukaryota > Metazoa > Chordata > Aves > Passeriformes > Thamnophilidae > Pithys > Pithys albifrons. Next base: position 58,314,165 of record NC_092458.1, read on the forward strand.
ATTATTTTATCAGCTTTGGAGCTATGTTTTTTTTCAATGTGATACAAATTGTACTTTCAGAAGGAAAAACTTTGAGTCTGTGTATGACTTTGAGTCTATTTTTTCTTATATGGAAGTGTAATTATTTTTACTTTACTGGACGTTCTTTGTCTTCTGTTATTTATTATTCTGTCTGCTAAATAACTGAAATAGAAATGTCTCTTAGTGAAGAAATACCATGCATTCTTTGTGGCATAATTGTCATAAACAAAGCAGAATGCAGTTGATGTCAGTCAGTGAGTGTCTTTGCTGCCTGTTTTTCACTGGTGTAGCATCACTGTCAGTAGCAGTTGCTGACTGCAGTAAAAGCTGGACACTTCATTAACTCTGGCAGGTAGAGAGGACATGTAACTGAGACAAGGTGTGCAGCCATGCATATAGAGACAAGTTGTAGGGCATGTCTTAAAAGTATATAGCACTTCTTAGTTGCATTAGTGTTTCAGGACTCACAGATAGCATTTGTCTGAAGAATGGTGCATTCTCCTACCACTTATTAGGAAAAATTGGCTGAAGGCTAGAACAAAGTAATTGCTTCATTAGAGAGCATTGACTGTTTGATTGGTTCTGACAGGCACAATTACATTGATAACAGATGATTTGCCTTCTTTGCCAAGGTGGAGTACAATGTTACCAAGAATATGAAGTGCACTTAAGTAGGTATTCCAAGGGGACTCCAAGATGCCGTGCCATCAGTTTGTGGCTTCAGTTCTCACTGACGATACACCTCGCTAATAAGGAAATACAGGCTTCCTAAAAGCCTGATAAAACCATAGGTAACTTGCAGTGTAAAAGATAGAGCTCCAAATAGTTATGTCTTATATAGACTTCTTAAGGTATTTTCTAACATTCTTATTTGCATTATGAAATTGGGGTTTAACTTAGTATTTTCTTTAGGCTTTTACAGTGAATTGCTTGAATTCTTCGTCAAATTCACTTTGGACATCTCATTTGAATACTTTGAATGGTATCTTAGTGCAAATGCAAGTAGCTTCTTCAAAGTGATTCCCATCTTTTGTTCATTAGGTGCTGACTCCTACAAAAAAGAGAAACTTGGTCGGTTGGAGTTAAGGTTTTTTGGGTGACTTTTTTCCTTTGCAGTTTCTTGATTTCAGAGCTTCATAGCAAATATATATATATATAGATATATATATGTCTATAAAATTTCCTGCTCAGTGGTGGATAGATGCTTACTTTGCTTACTTGCATGTTTCCAACTTTTGTCTGCTGTAGGTTTGTGTGTTAGAAATATAAACTTACAGTGAATTTGTCTATAATCTGAAATTTGTAAATCACTGCTTTTTAATAAACTGCTTTCTTTCAAGTTCTTGGCTTAGATTTGTGGTGTAGTAGTGCATATGTATATTTACTTAATGAATTACTGTTATGATTTAAAACCTTAAATTGTTTAGCTTTCCAGTGAATAGTCTGCAATTTTAATTTAATAATGTACTAATAACTAATATTTAATAGGATCGTAATCACTAGAAAGTAGTAAAATGGGAGCACTTTGGTAGCTTTAGCAAAAGAAATGTAATCATCTGACTTGTATTATTCTGGTTATTTTGACAAAACCATTTTGGTTTCTGCACGAGCACCATTTTATGTCATGTATAAATGTATAGTGGCACTTGGTTATCTGGCTGTAAAGTGTGAAGTCAGAAAGGTCCCAGTCAGTGGTGGTACTTGGTTGTGGTGGACGTGCTCAGAGCTACAGGAATGGAAAGGTTTTGCCCCAGGGATGGAGGCCAGTTATTACTGGTGAGATGGCACTGTGGTCCCTGGCAGTGCAGTGTGCCAGTCACCGAAACTGGGCTTGCAGTTTTCCCTTAAATGATTATTCACCAGTCTGAACGTTTTGCTTTTTATTGTTCTCTCCCAGCTAAGGAAGTGCTTATTTTGTGTAGTTCCTGTCTAAGTTCCAGCATAGTAAAACACTTCTCATACAAAAGCCATGTCACTGTGCCAGAATTCTGACTGGCTTGCTTATTTTTTTGTGTTCTGTTACTTTATTTTGGAATTTTAACAAACTTGTTCTTGGCAGGAAAAGATGAAGTGAAGCCAGATGTAGTTTGAAAATGTCTTGGTGTCACAAATAATGAATGAAGCGTGTAATTTATTTAAAGAAAAAAGTTCACTCTAGTGCATGCCCCTACCCCTAGCCTGTTGTTTGATGCTTGTGTCACCAAATGGTGAAACAGGAAATGGGAAATAGTGGCCTAAGGTGAAACCTACCTGTACTGTCTTGGCAGCCACGAAATGTCCTTTTACTATCATAGATTCATTAATTCGTTAGCTCTCCTTTGTGTTAGATAGCGTAAGTGAATTATTCCAAATTCCTTTATGCATCAGCTAATTCCATCCCTCTGTTCGTTTTTGTTTCTGTAGCGACGGCTAGTTTGTATAGTAACTTCATTATTATTAATTAACATTGTTATTAATCAGATTAATGAAGTAAGGGAAATGTGCAGAGTTTGGGAAGTGTAGAGTTAAAAATTTACAGGAAGAAAGTAAAGGTTTGCCAACTAGTTGTTTCTGTATTTTAAAAATATTTTCAGAAGTTGCTTAAAAGTTTAGTTTCTACATTCTTCCTTTTTCCTAAATAATACAAGAATTACTTTGCAAAATAGTTTTCAGGAAGTTTATGAATGGTGACAAACCCAACATACATTCATACTGGTTTTCTCAGTATGTTCAAAAGTTTCTGCAGTTTCCTTAAGGCTTAATGCATGTATTTTATTCTAGAACTTTTATTTCAGGTTAACTCCAACTTTTATACAGACTAACTGTAAAATGAAGGAATTTGAGACAAAAGTACCTTTGTATTAAGCAGTATCAAAATAATTGTCAGCTTCAGAGATTTCTGTACCTGTTTATGTATGCTTTTAAGGTATAGCATGAAATGGTTATGCAAGCTGTTTTCCTTTTTGTTTCTGAAGATGGGTGCTTTCCTGTATGGGTTTTTCAGAAAGCTGCTAGACTTTCTTTGCAGCTGCATCCTGTTGAGAGGCTCACATTCATTCTAGGGTTGAATAAAAGCAATCTGTTTTCTTCTTTTACTTCCATATCATCAGGGAAGTCTGTTTTTTGGCAATAATTATACCACTAGTTAAACATGTGATAGGCATTCTGTATGTCAGATTCCATTCCAGTACTGGGTTTCACAAAGACATTCAGATTTTGTATTAATGATACCTTTTATCATTAAATTATAGTAGCAAACTTCTGCTTTTTCTATTAAGTTATCTTACTGTGGTGTTAACTGAAATGTGTAGTTTTTATTCCTCTGACTTACTCTGTGAATAGATTAGATTTTTTAAAATTATTATAATCATCATAATTTAGGAAGCAACAACAGAGACAAGTGTTGAAATTATCTTAGGGTTTGATAACTCGGCAGTAACAAACAGTTCACTTCCTTTGTTGTGTACGTAGTGTGTTCTATAACCCATGATCCTGAGGATGACACGAAGGAATTTGTCTGTTACTACCTGTATGTTTTTTATTTGTCTTTCTTCAGTCTAAGAGAGTCAAAACCTTGAGAAAAAGGGTTAGTAATAAAATATAAAAAGATTAAAAGGATTTAACTGTCATAGCACTGTCTGTTTTAGGAGTAGGATCAATCTAGTTGCTGTTTCACTTCTTTAAGGTACTGGAATTTTTCGAAGGTGAGTCAGATATTGTGGCAACTACTTCTTTGATGTGAAGACTCATGAGAACAGGCATGAAGATGGAGTTAGGGTGGCAGGCTGTGGTTTTAGTAGCTTGAGAAGAAGTAACATTTTTGTGTTCACAGGTTTTGATCTGTGTATCATTGGAGGAGGATCAACTGCAGGATGGGCTGTCACTGTCAGTCTGCCATTCAGTGCTGTGCAGGTTGTCTTCAGCCTAGATCTGAAGTTCAGTTCACCCTTCTGAATTTTGCTGCTCCCTTTGAAGGAGGAAGTGAGCATCATGTTCATGGCAATTGCACCTCAGAAAAGTGTGGTGTAACACAAGGAAGGTTTTCTTTGCAATTGAATTGTAAAATATGAAGGGCCCCTGAATGATTCAAAAAGTTATAGGGTGGCAGTGTCCTCTTCATATCTGGTACTAAACATAGCCAGAAAGGCAGGAGAGGGAACCAGTGGTGGTTTTTATTGGAATGCCATGCCAGTAAACAAGTGATCTCAGGATAAATAGAAACAGTGGAGGTTTAAAGCACTGAAACAGAGAAACATTGAAGAGCTTTCTCCTGCTTTGAAACAGCCAAATAGGGAATGGCTGTATTCACAGAATCACAGACTATTCTGAGTTGGAAGGGACCCACAAGGATTATCAAATCCAACTCTTAAGTCAATGGCCCACATAGGGGATTGAACCCATGACCTTGGCATTATTACAACCAAGTTTTAACCAACTGAGCTAATCTCTGCTTTAGTTTGATGTCAGAAATCAAGGGAAGGAGAAGCTGAGGTAATGCGGCGTGTAACCACCATCATAGCCTGGTAAGAGAAAGCAGAACAATTCAAGTGCTGCTGTTGTATACTAACTTAAAAGTGAATAATTTTGGCTGAGATGCTCATTTCAATCATGCTGTCATTTGGATCAGCAGGGCTGCTCTCAGTTACTCTCAGTTAAGGGCATCACTTGTTGTCTTTGTAAAGGATAGAATAATGAAAGCAGCTTCTTGCTGGAAGCAGAGTGGAAGCTGGCAAGAATAGAACGTGCTGAATTTCAGCTCGTGTTGCAGGAGATGAGAACAAAACTAATAAATCTTTTTTACTGATGGTAGTTTTGAATTCAATCCATGCTTCTGCGCAGCAAACTGACAAGTCTGGAACTGCAAGGGAAGTTAAAATGTTCCTCAGACTTCTACCTGTTTGCTTGCAAAAAGGAAAAAGTTGCTTTATGGTGCTAAAGTGAGGAGTCAGATCATCAGGGCTCTGGAAAACATCTGCTATACTTGGGCTGCTTTTCTCTTTATTTAGTTTAATTAAGTAAGCTTTGGAATAAACATTGAAAAATCAGAGAGGAGACTTATAATAGCACCAGTGAAGAAGTGAGAAGATAATTAAGTTCTGTTTTTTATTTCCCATCGACACTTCACTTTCTGCCTATGCACATTTCTGTTCCTTCCACTTAAGACAGATAACCCTTCTTCAGGTCAGGTTATCCATCTGGTGCCATGGGTAGGTGGCATTTGTGCAGTTTCTGGTGATAAGAGATGGTGTTGTGTAACACTATTTAAACAATTGTTTGAACCCAGTTGATTCAGTTGGATGCTGGCGGCATTATTATTTTATGACTTGAGGTCACATCATCCTTCATATGGTCGTAGTTAAGGAACAAAGCTCAGTAACATTTCTTCCTATTGATTTTTCTTTGTGTCTGTGTGCTTAGAATGGGAAATGAAGAAAGAATAACTGATTGAAAGTCAAAAGCTCTTGTTCTGTAGGTGCAAGCATTTATATGGGGGATTGGAATCTATCATGGTTGTCTTATATGTACTTAAATCAAATCCATCCCTGAAGGCCTCCATTATTTCTATAGGTAACATTCATTTATAAATGGTTTAGATCTAGGAAATATGGGTCAGTTTGAAAAGTTACCCAGAGAATGAACAAACTTAGTTATTTAAAGAAATTACAGATGTAATCCTTGTTTGTTTTCTCTCAATGCTATTATTATTTGCAGATGTCTAGTTGTGTAGTGGCTAAAACTTTGGATATATTATATGAGTTTTGGGATCTACAGTCGGTTCTGTCTGCAAGTATTTCCTTAGCATATTGAGTCCTGCAAATAATTACTTTTTATTAGACCAAATAAATCATAATTGAATGTTTGCTCTTTTATATGCAGTCTCTTCCATTTCAAGATTGTAAAGGTTTGCACTAGTTTTATTTTGCATAATAAAAATACTGATTTAATTTGCCATCTCTTTGTGGATTATGTTTGTTCACTTATTTTAATAAAGCATAGCTTTTCAAAGTACATCTTTATGATGGTTCAAAAAATGTACCCTCTCTTTTTCTCTTTTCAGATTTATCCAAGAACAGATTAACTGAGGTTCCTACAGAGTTGTGCCATTTTGTGTCACTGGAAACACTGAATCTCTACCACAACTGTATTAAAAATATACCAGATGCCATAGTAAACTTGCAAATGCTAACTTACTTAAATTTGAGGTAAGTTTAACTTTACCACTTTTTGTTTGTTTGTTTGTTTGCAAATGTGTAAAGCAGTTTTTGTCTGCACTGTGTATTTTTCTGGAAATCTGACTGCATTTTTCATTTTACTGGCAACAATAATGCAAAAGATAATTAGCTGTAGATACTGCTCTGTATGAAGGCATTTAAATGACCAGAATATAAAACTATTTATTATGAGGAGGACCAAGAAATACTAATCCATTTCTTTCCCATATTTTTCCAACCAACTCAGAATGTTAACCACATCAGCACAGTTGTATTCTTATACTTCTGATGGCAAATTTTGTAAAACTTGACATACATTATGTACTTAAAAACATGGAGAGATGGACACAGAGGATTTATGGTTTTTTCCCCCATGGATAATAAAATGGAAAAGCATGATGCTTTATCACTAAGACTTTGTCTTATGCCATAAATATAGTTACTACCTATTTAGGAGAAATGGCCAGAAATTAGACACCTTTGACTCCTTTCAGTGAAAAGTCTGTGTGAATACTAATCAGTACAGAGAATTGCTACTGGTTAAAATGTGAGTGAATGCAAATGTGCTTTTGATGGAGGGCATGCGAGCCCTTTTCCAGCTGGGGCAAGGCATGGAGTTTTCTTTGTGGTTAATAATGTGAAAACTGTAATAGTGAAAATATAATAATCTTATCTTTGTGACAATGAGGTTTGATCAGAGGGTGAAGTGGCACTTGGTCCTTTAAATTCAAAGTATGAAGATTTGATCATCAGTCTTATCAGCACTGAAGATCTTTTTCGATACTTCCTGTATTATTAATGTACTGCAGTTTTGGCCACTGTGGAACTCTATTTTGGCTCTAAAAATTGAAACTTAATAGTGTGTCCTGAATATCTGCACACATACAAGCAATAGGACTTGAAATTTTGAATTAGTGTTGGTTAGATATACATAAACAACTGAAGACTGGATAAAGTTGTTAAATTTACATAAAATATCTTGGTAAATTTAGAAATTAGAATTAACTTGGTTATAACTCAGTGTCATGAACCAGTGAATTAGAACTCAGTGTAGCCATGAAATTCGTGTGAACCATCAGAAAACAATAATAGTTAGATTTTATATCACATCTGACAGTAAATTGGACAAAATAAAAGAAAGTTTTCCAGGTTTTATTAAGTAAGGTCGCTTCCTTCAGTTTAAAATCCCCTCTTCTCTTGGATGTGCTCTTCCTCTATATTAGTTGCACATAGTAAACAGGTTAAAGAAGGAAATGTAGCCTTGACTTTCAGACTGTTTTGCTTCTTGGCAAGAAATACATCATAGATTTAGAATACATATTTTTTTGCCTGTTGCCAGCAGAGCTCCTATGTTAAAATAGCATTAGAAAGTGATGTCAAGAGATATATGGAGTCTTGGGCCTTGGTGGATACTGTTCATGATTTATTTAAAGAAATTCCTTTTAAACTAATGATGATTTAACTCACTTGCCCTGGTGGTGTCCTGTTCCTTATCTCTTAGTGGGTTTCTTCTGAATTCTGTTGAGCTTAAAAGCTATTTCTACATTTTTTTGTGTGTCTCATCTGCGGCATAGTGTGACCGTTTTAGAGTCTAGACTGCCTAAGTTTGAGTCCTTTGGAACTTAAAAAAATATTTCCACTTTTTTAGAGAAAGTTGTGTCTTGGTCTTCTGTAAAGACACTAGAATGATGAAACCTGGATCCACAATAAGCACTGATTCTTTTTTCAACTACTACTGCTTAATATTTGGATTTTTTTAATGTCCTTGGATTTGTTATTTGACATCTGTCTGTCTCCTGGCCTATGCAACAGAGATATGGTGGTAGTTTGCTTTGTAAAATATTTTGAGACTGTTGTGTGGAACACAAATGTACATCTTTATATGCAGCTTTGTAGCATACGGGGCGGTCCCGTGGTGTAAAGGAAAGCACTCTGGACTCTGAATCCCAAGGACCTGAGTTCGAGTCTCAGTGGGACCGTCCCCTGGCAGTTCAATGCCTCCCTGCCATCCCATCCCGTCACATCGCGGATGCTCAGCAGGGTCAGCCCCGGTTAGTACCGGGTGCTGTGACAGTCCCGAGGACTTCCCTGTCACTGTCCAAGCTCGCTCGGCCGTGGCAGATGGACCTCAGGACTTAAACGGTGGGGCCAGTTCTGCGCATGCTGTGCCTCACCTAAAAAATCCCCTGTGCAGGCTGGAAGGGCACACCCACGTGGGGAGAGCCCTGCCCAAATCTGCGTTTGCGAAGTTTGGCCATACATACATACAGATATAGCATACCAGTGCATTAGCAGTTAGAAAAATGCTTTGAAATTTGTGTAATTTTGATTTTTGTTTGCTTGTGTTTTACTTTGATGTTACAGCTGTTACTGAAATGACACAGGAAAATTTTTGCCATATGTTTTATAGAGTTCAGACGTGTATCTTTGTCCTCTGAAACCTTAAAAGTTAAGCAGAAGAGAATTAAAATGGTTTATACTGAGGTGCCCCTTTAAGTTACTGTTCATTTTTTTACTATGGCTTAATAATACCCATAAGAAAGAAGAAGTGATATTTTAAGAAAACCTTTAAATTCTAGGACAGAGTACTTAATATGTTATTCTGATGAGTATGGAGTTTCTTCTGGGAATTGAGCCACAGATTGCTATTTTTAATCATGTGGCCATCACAAAGGGTCATGGCATTTGTCTTCTTTAAGTTTTAGCTTATAAATCTTAGCAAAATGAACCATTGATAGTCCCAGAATTTTTTGCTATATTTAACTGAGTTAATATCATAGAACCATAGAATGAGAAGTACCAAGTCATCTTCAGCTGCCAATGTGCTTTAAAGGAATTGAGAAAATAACCATTTTGACTGTAATTTATATATTTGTTTTTCAGTTGGAACAAAAGACATCCATTTCAATGGCACATAAAACCACAGGAATGTTTAAATACTTACAAAATACTGTCTCAGTTGACTTTCCTGTATTCATTAGGAAGGGAAACAGCTGTTCTTGGTGAAAAACAGATATGTTACAATATTGTTAAAGTGATAATAATGCATTTTTTCCAGAGTGGTAAATTCCACAATGTTGTTTACTCAATAATACAAATATTTCTGATGGGCAAGTGTTTTCTTAATGATTGGCATTTAAAAATGTAAATTTTGCCTGTGAAATCTGACCAATGAAAATTAAGAAATTTTGCAACTCTCAGACTTTATGTGACTATGCAATAGAACATCACTGATGGTTTTAATGTTTTGTTTTGTTTTGTTGCAGTCGAAATCAGCTTTCTTCTTTGCCAGCTTGCCTGTGTGGTCTTCCTCTAAAAGTCTTAATTGCAAGTAACAATAAGCTAGGTTCCCTTCCAGAAGAGATAGGTCAGCTAAAACAGTTAATGGAATTGGTATGTTACTCATCTTTTTTTGTTGTTGGGTTTTTTTGTTTTTTTTTTTTTTTTTTTTACTTTTTATTTTGTCTTCTTTTGTATTTAAACAGAAATAGAAAAAATCGCTTTGCACATATATTTGAACAAATGCTTAATACTATAATGCAGGTTAAAAAACTAAGTTTTTGACTTCTCAAGTGTGTTGGACAGTAGCACAATAATAGTTTCCTTTATGTTGTTCAGGTCCCTTCTTCAATGCTCTTGGTTCATTCAAAACTCAGGTTCAAAGTTTGTTGTCTTTACTGGTTTTACTCACCCCTGCACTGGCTCCCTGTTTTCACCATGTCAAAAAGTGATTCAAAAGTTCTGGCTCTGCAAGGCTGTACCCCCTCCTCTGTAGCACCCTCCCCTCCTGCTTCTTTTCTGTCTGCTATTACTCCTTGCTTACCACATTGCATTCCACTCATGATACTGGTCTTATCAGTCTATTTTCATTTAATTCACTGTGTTTGTCATCCAGCCTTCCTTTCTTGGGACACTCATCTAAACAGATCTACCAAACTATATTCCTCTTGTTTTCAAAATTGTCTACATGGATACTGTTTCTGCAAGCAGTAGATCATCTGTAATGTGTCATCCACTCAATGACAATCTGAAAAAGTAGAAAAATTGCTTGATAGTATAGCTTAAAATGAATTTATTTGCACATTTTTTATTAAGTTTATGTGTGGAAAAAATATATACAAGAGAATGCTTCCTTTTCTCTCCCTTTATCTTCCTCTTCTATAGGAAAGCTGAGATTGAATTCTTTGCAGCATATGCTTTATGTGTTCTGGTTATTTCTGTTCATCTTGACTTTTTGAGTTATAAATTGACAAATAAGTTACATTTTGACAGTGCTAATTTATGCACAGTAAAACAATGACTTTTGAACTTTCTTCCAGCTGCTGCTATCTCTATTGACAGCATTTATCTTGCACTTCTTCTCTGTACTTGAAAGAGCCTTCTTATCATATTGTTTTTATAATAGTGGTTCCTCCACTATATTATGTTACAGAAATTGACCTAATCTTGCTTTTGGCCCCAGTCCTGCTGTTGATGTTTCATATGTGGAGTGAAGCGGCAGCTGTGGGGCTTTTTTTCTTCTGGTATTCTTGAACAGCATCCTGGCTGTCCGGCTTGTATTATGTGTTGCAATTGATCTGACTGTTGATGAGGATGGAGGGGGAGTTACCTCTTCCTTTCTGGGTAATGCATGAGCTAAAGAACTAGCAAGTTGCTTTTGTTTGGTGAGCATTATTTATTTATCTTATCCAATAGTTTATATTTTTTGTGTGTGTGTGAGATAGATTTAAGTAAGATTACACTAATGATTCTGATTTGATAAATCTTAAGAAAAACCATGTTAGGGTATAGCATTGTTTTTGTTGTGCTTAAAATAGTTACAATAAAAGATGATGATTCCAGTTTTTATAAATAATTAGAGTTAAATTTAGTAAAGAATCAGTTTAAATTTAGTAAAAGAATTTAGTAAAGAACTAAAAGCTTGAAGATCAATGTAGCTTATACTCAAAGCAGATGGGATTTGTTTAGTTCAAACATATGTTTAAATTCTGGCATACTGGATTTTTGTATTGCTTTCCACTAACAGTATCATTTCAGTGTTATTCTTTCTCAAGAAGAACATGACAATTCCTGCTCTAAAAGTATTTCAAATGGCAGTGTTTAGCAGCATTGTCACTTTGGTAACCTCAAAGACTTACGAAAACTGAAAATGGTCTGATGCTTGTTCTTTGTGGTTAGAAGGCAGTGCCGGGGGGGTAAGCTGAATAAAAAGTTTGTGTTAAATTGAGCATGATTCTGTTCAGATGACCTGATTAATTAGTTTGATAACACCATGTGTGTTTGGGACATTTCTAGCAAAATGAGTTGCACTATTTTGTGGGAAATGACATAACTGTGATGTTAGGGAGAAGCAAATAGGAGTAGGATTGAGAGTGGGGATCTGTACTGGCATGTGTAATACAATGCAGTTTAGATAATAAGGCAGTCGTTGTTCTAAAAGAAGTAAAAATAAACAAATAAACAAACAAAAAAGATTAAGTCATACTGCAGTTGTTGCACGAAAAATTCAGCTGTATGAGAGCAGTGCCAGCCTGAATAGCAGGGTATTCAAGCAGAACCATCACCCAGCCCTGTGACAGGGAATGCTGCTGTTTTGGTACATACACAGTGCTGGTGCTGAGCTGGGTCAGGGGATCAGTCCTGAGCTGCCACCTGGCTGCATGCAGTGCTTGTATTAGTAGGACTTTTCCAAGCACCCTCAAGTTCCCCAAATGTTTCAAAAGCTGCATGCAGTAAGAACTGTATGCACGTAGCAAATGGATTTTTTATCTTCTTTAGGCAAAATTTACCTCCGTAGTCACTGTGAAGTAGTGTGAACATAATTTGCTTCAAATTAGATCACATCTAAGGTATTCTTTTTGAATTTCAGGATTCTGATGGCTAGCTTACAAGCACCAAAGTAACATAAACTCTTCTCCCTGCAGAACAAGTTGTGATAAATTGCAAAATTTGGTTGAGAAGCTTACTTTTATTTGCAGTTCATTAGCTCACTCATACCTCTACTGTCATTCAGGAGGACAAGTGCAAAATTAGTGTAAAAGGAATTTAAAACTTTCTGTCAAGGAAAAGTAATTAGACAGAGATGGCTTAGCAATTGTACTCAGCACTATCAGATGTGCAGTGAAATTCTGTTCTAAATCCTATTGGGCAGTATTGCACTTCTGTCTTCTTTAGATAGTGGCCGTCTTCAACTCTGGGGTGCTCTTGTTTCATGTTGGAAGCCTTTAAATCTCTCAGCTATGATTTATGTCCCCTACTTCGTTCATCTCACCAGCTTGACCATGTGGGACCTGCTGTCTGCTGTTGCCTGAAAGGATCCCTGTGCTCATGTACTGTGGCGCTTCTTTTTGCTGTTCAGTACAGCTTGTGTGTTACAGCCTCTGACTGAATCCATGTGCTTTTCAGGAATAACAGCTCAGTCAGGAGTCCCAGCTTTAAAATTATTGTAAGGAGGAAGTTTGCCTTAATTTGAATGGTTTGGATAAACTTGACATACATGTGTATAAATATGTTAAAACAATACAGTACTCTGACTCCGTATTTTCTGTTCATATTGCCGAATGTACGTTCTGAATTTGATTGGTTTAAGGTAATTCAGAGTTTACCATAAACAAAGAAAAAATGGATGAATTTGATTTGCTTTCATGGCACTGAGCTTCATGTCACAGAAATTAATGTTAAATTTAAATATGCCATGTGTCTCAAATTTTGAGAAACTGTCATGTCATAGAAGGACATAGCCTAACTGGTAAGAACAAAATAGAATTAATGCAAGTCTGACCTTAGCAAATACTAGCCCCTTACAATGTGAGGCAAAGTCCCAAATTGCTGGTTGTGTAGTTCCCTAAAAAATTATTAGCTTGAAAATTATAGTCATTTGACTCTGATAGTATTCCTTCCATTACTGACAAAGTAAGTGGGAAAGGTAAACACTGTCTGTGTCACACATTCATGAAGTCTAATAATAGTAAGGAGCAAAGCTAGCAATAATGTTGTAGGTCTTTGTTTGAATAGCCATGGAAAACAAAGTAATAAAAAAAGCAAGTTGGGCTGCAGTGTTTGGTAGGATAAAGGATACTACTGTCTCTAGGGATCTTGGAATGCTGACATGCTGTCACAACAGATCAGTCTTATTGAGGATGTTTTGAAAGGCTGTAAGTGGAAGTGGACTTTGTTTTTGAGACTACATGTAGCCAGGATTTTTTTATTGTGTTTTTTTTCCCTTTTTTGTACTTCCTTTAGAATTCTGTCTCTTTCCCTGACTTTTTCTTATGTGTGTGCCTAAGTGCACTTGGTCTAAAGCTTCTTTGCCACAAGGTGACTTTAAATTCTGTGCTCTAAAAATCAACTGCCTAATTATGAAGTTATTTAAAGTGCGTAAATTAAAGATAGGACAGTAAAGCTTTAAAAATAAATCTGGGAGCAGTGTAATTAACCAAACTTTGTGGCAGAAAATGCACTCTTTAGCTGGGATTTTTATTTTCCTTGTCTAAAAGCTACAATAATTTCCTGTCTGTGTTTTGAGAAGGGAAGGAAGCATTAGCAGCAGTGAGATTCTGTTACAAGAAGAAACTTGTCTGATACAGAGAGCAGCATTGTCAGATCACATTTTGCTTTTACTATAATTTTTTAGACTGGAAGACACAGAATCAATGGAATGCTTTTGATTAATATTAAAGCAGGTATCTTTGAAGAGGTTACTTGGAAATCTGACTCACTTCTAGAACTGTTGTAGTCCAGGAGTTCCCAGAAACCGTATAAATCCATTTGAAACAGTTGAGAGAGTAGGAATATTCCATTAGCTATTCAGGAAAATTTGGCATTTTTCCTTCTTTCATACAGAAATTAAAGCAGAATTGGAACATTACTCAAATTTACAGGTTGCCTGGGATGTAAGCAGAGGTTTCGATGTCCATTTGGCAGCAAAAATGAGAGCCAGTATCTGGCAACTGTGAATTTTAGACTGCCTTAATCCAGGAAATTGATGTATACATAGATAGCAGTTTCTTGTTAGAAATAGTGTTCAAGTATTATAGAAATAGTGTTAAAGTGTCGTATTTGTTACAGTAATTCCACTGTATTATAAACTTGTTTTTTGAAATTATGCTCAGTATTGCCAGACACTGTACTTTCAACTCAACTTTACAAAAGTTGTTCCCTTAGGAATGCTGAAATGAGAATGGATACCAATTTTATTCAGATTATTAAACCACTTGTATTTAGTCATCAAAATCAGACCTACTTAGGACCTGTCTAGGCAGTTAAGAAGTACCTTTTACAATAATATGTTGAATATCTCAATGCTACTAAACAAGATCTGTCCTATTTTGTTACGTCCTAATGCATGCTGTGAGGATCAAATATATGCCTTTACAGAATGCTATTGCTGGTGATTGTTATGATTATTATTATTATTATATTTTGTTAAATATTCCCTCTAGAAGAAAACCTTTTAAAAATCTCAGATCCAGACACTAGCAGTTTTACATTTCATCCTAACATACTCTGTTATATAACCATGATTCTTCATGTGAAGAAAAGAACAAAAAAATAGAACATCTTAAGCAAATGGTTTTGAACATTTCTACAGAAATCAAATCAACTTTCAAAATTCACTTGCTCTTCAAGTAAGAATTTGCTCTGGTTTTAAGTAATATGTAAACATTTTCCCTTGTATAGTGTTTTACATTGTGACAACAGGATAGATTGTTCCATGTTTTAAGGTCAATTAAATGTTACAATGGTAATAGCATTTGGCTATATTTGTATTAAACATCTGGGAGCTGAATGGTCATTTTTATTTGTTATCACTGTTTTGCTGTAGGATGTCAGCTGTAATGAAATCACAGCTTTGCCACAGCAGATAGGCCAGCTGAAATCTTTAAAAGAACTGAATGTCAGAAGAAATTACCTCGAAGTTTTACCCCAAGGTAAAAACAAATGAACAAAAAATATCTTTGCAGTAGGTCTTATTAGCATTTTGAAAGTATTTTTTGCTCATACAAGTAAATATGATTAAAAACTAGAGATCACTTTGTGCTCAAATTTATTCAATTTGAGTTTGCAGAATATAACACTGCAATATTCACTGAAGAACAGTGTGTGAGTTGGTTTTTTTATGGATTATCTTAATGATTCTGGGCATCTTTTAACCTGCACAAGTATCTGAAGGCAGTGTGGGCGCTGTCAGCTGACTTTCAGGAAGAAAAGATACCTCAAAGTCTTTCTTTTAATATTTATTGTCACTTGCATAGCAGTAACACTCTTTTCATTTCCCCGTATAGAATGGAGTAAATTTTTATCTTATTCCTTCCTGAGTTTCTCTTTTTGATGAATGCCAAAGTTTTATTCAGAAATATTTTATTATTTTATGGCAAAAATAAACCCAGATATAACACCTTCTCTCCTTTTTGTTACTTTTAGAACTAGTACAGCTTCCCTTGGTAAAGTTTGACTTTTCCTGCAATAAAGTGCTTGTGATTCCAATTTGTTTTAGAAAGATGGTGCAGTTACAAGTATTACTGCTTGAAAATAATCCTTTGCAGTCTCCACCAGCACAAGTAAGTAACAGCTGTAATTTAAGTTGTGCCTCACTATTGGGTGTACAATAACAAACTATAAAATGTCACCTTTGTCAATTGCAGGCTTCTGAATTTCAATCACTACAGACATTAGTTGTTGATATCTAAAAATAAAAAGTATCTAAATAAGACAGAGAAATTATCCTATGGTCTATATATGAGTCTGTGCACTGTTTGAACACACACATCTACAAGAATTCCATTCTGTTAGCTGCTTGTTTGTTTTTGCCATTCCCATCTGCATATGAAACATAATGTTGAAATATGTATGTAATTTTGAAGAAACTTCCTGGATAATCTTTCCCTCTTTTATAAGAATCCAGTTCTAGAAGGTTCTACAGTGATCCGCTGTTAACTTAAAAAATAGGCAGATGGTCTAGAACAACATAATCCTTGTGAAATTTATTTTACTTTGTTGTGTAAGTTTATAGAATATTCTACAGAAAGAAATCAAACTCCTGTTATGAACTGTAGGCCATGCTGATTAATAGTGATAATAAATTAATGGATCCTGTGCTTGTTGCTTGAGGATAATTTTGTTGTTGACTTACTGGACAGTAGGTTCAGACTTTATCTCTAAAGCTGCAGTTGTTCTAAATCAACAGCTGTTGAAATACTTAAGAATTTTTATTACATTGGAGAAATGCTTTTCATAATCAGTAGTGATGCTGCTTTTAAAATAAAAAAAATAAAGAGGAAGTTGAAGTATGCACTTCAAGAATTCTAGAATGCAGGTGAAATGCATCATAGCTATGCTTGAACACTAGTAAAAACAATGTGAACCAAGAATATAAAGGAAACACTAATTAATTAAATGTGATTGATTTTGGAAATAATTATGCAATTGCAGTTAGTAATAGGCCATACCATATATTTTAATGTATTTTTTTTTAGTTAAAATCTCATTTGTATTTGCTTTATGTAGACTACATTATTTTCTTAGTCTCTGAGGGTATTTATACTGGTATACACAAAGAGGCAATTGAAATACCTCTTAGTAATTTAAAAAAAAATTCTTTTTGTGATATTCATTGTGATGATATTAGTTGGCTTATGTTAAGTGACATATGGAAGAAATTATTTTTTCATTCTAGTCATAAATCTAACTTTTTTCTTGTCTAACAGATTTGTACAAAGGGTAAGGTGCATATATTCAAATATCTGACTGTACAAGCCTGTCAGATTAAGACAGCAGACTCGCTGTATCTTAATGCCATAGAACCACAGCATTTGCCACAACCTGTGGAAGAGAGGTATTTATGAAAGTCTCATTTTGTTTTTTGATGTAGCACTTATAAACAAAGTGAAATAATATTTATCTTTAGATTCACCAGTTTTGTTTGTTTAGATGCTATTTAGAGTGCATTTTTTGAACAGAGATTTGTTTTGCTTTAATTTAATTCTAATTAATTTGCTTTTATTTTAGTGAAATCCCTGTAAGAGCTTAGGAAAAAATTATAAGTTCTGATTAAAGTTAGCAGCATCTTATTTAAGAGTTGAAAAGTGAACCTTAGTTTAAATCTAACCTCTTTCTAGTGGTCTCCTGGAAGATAATGAAAATAATTCAGATGGTAATAACATTAAGTTTTCAAACTTTATTGTAACTCTATGAATACAGTAAATAAATTTTAATTTCTTATTTTGTGATTTATATATTAGACATTTGCAGCATAGTTTTTAATTCATCAATCAAACTGAACTGCATGAATGTTGAGATGCTTTTGAAATGAAATGTGGTAGTTTGTTAGCAAAGTCAAAGACAAAACCTTTCATGTCTTGCACCAAACATCTGGGAAATGTTGTACTGTGGTTTAAGAACAGAAACCAGATACAAAGCAGCTCCTTTCTATGAGAATCTCCATACCTAGTTGGAAATTAACTTTGAACCAACCCTTGCTTTGCTAACATGGGCAGTATAATATGACCAGTCAGAGAAGGTGCAGTATTTTTGGAGAGAAGTGCTCAATGAGAACCAGGTGTTGATGTGAATAATAATAGGGATGTTGCTTCTAAAACCCTGAGGGATAAAATCAAGAGCTGTTACGGAATCTCCCTTTCAGTCATCTAGACAAGGTTTCAGACTAACTTTTTCTCCATGTACCTTTGGAAGACACATTTGTGAATTTCCAGCAGATAAATGTCAGAGATGAGAAGAATCCAAGCTGAAAAGCAGGTTTTCCATTTGGGGAACACTTACTGGTTTTCTGTTTTGTTCTTTTAGTGTATGAGAAAATTGACAAGAATGTCATGTGCTATATGATAATTTGGCCATAGTGGAGAATGCAAGTTAGGGTAAAGGGATAGGGCAGAGTAGACACCAGTTGGTAACTAACAGCCTAATGCTCTATCACATAATAATTAGCAAATTTTTATTTTAAAGTGTAACTTCATACTTTTAATGAAAAAACATAACCTGCTTAGGATTTCCATAAGCAGTTCCTGAAAAAAATCCTTAGTGTTTACTGATTAAGAAGTAATTTAGGATTGATTAAACAGATACCTTACTCATTTGAAGACTGATAAAGCTCCTTTTTAAATTGCTGTGGCAATCTGAATTCAGTATTACAGCTTTCAGGATAGCAAATGGGGAAATAATAAAATATATTTTATAAAAAGTTAGGCAATGAGAGTGTTGCATCTAATAGCGTACTTCAAAATGAGTACAGGTCGTATCAGGTAATGAAACCAGAGGAGAGAGCAGTTGTCCTTATTATAGCAATTTTCTTAAAAACCTAAATTCAAAGTCTATTTTAAAGCACCAAAAGGAGGTTTCTGTGTTAATAATTACTTCAAGCCGCAGGGAGATATTAGTGCGTTTTAGTGGATCACTGAGTACA
Organism: Pithys albifrons albifrons; assembly: GCF_047495875.1. Taxonomy (NCBI): domain Eukaryota; kingdom Metazoa; phylum Chordata; class Aves; order Passeriformes; family Thamnophilidae; genus Pithys; species Pithys albifrons. The sequence goes on from NC_092458.1 coordinate 58,332,795, forward strand.
ATTAAATCAGTTGACTCCAGTCTGAGTTCAACTATTTTGGTTGCTTCTCCCATGGCTAAGTTGCTCCAGTTGGACTCCTGTGCTACTTAGCTAGTAACTAAGCATTTTTGCCTAATGTATAGACAAAACCAAGCTTATAGCAAATGATTTTTGTTGTTATCATTAATCCTTAAGCTAGCTAGCCATTCCATCTGATCTGTTTTAATATCATGCACCAGGCTATTGCACCCTCTACCATTAAAACTGGTTAGAAATTTGCTCTTAAGTGAAGCCAGGACAGAATTTAAACATAAATGCTATGGTAGCTTTTTACCAATTTTTAATTTATTTTTTGTATTCACATCTAGCATTGATGACATCTTCCCAAGTAAAAAGGACTCGGATTCGGGTGTCGGCAGTGATAATGGTGATAAACGTTTGTCAGCGACAGAGGTAAGTTATACCTGCGTTTTGCATCCACCTCCCCTTCCAGCACTCATATTTTGATAATATTTTAAGTTGGTTAAAAGTGTGAATATTTTTAACCATAAAAACTCTGCAGCCATATCCTTGACATGGATTTTTCACTAAGAATTGGCTAAAACAAAGATACAAGGAGACCGGGGTTTTTAAAATTTTTTTGTCTTTACACTGTCTGGAGAGGGCAGTGAGATACTTCCTTCCAAATGGTCAACAACCTACCAGTGGTGAGAATTCACTACATTTCTCAGGCAGTTTACATAATCAAGAGAATGAGAACCAGAAGAGGATTCACATCTGCCGTTTTCTGTGAAGTAAATATGCCAACAGGTTACACACTGATGACTTCTTACATGTTTTCTCTCTGACTGATAACTCATTCCTGTTGGGAATTAATAGTGCCCAGTCCCAGCATGTTCTGTGATGTGAGTATGGCAGAATGTTGTAGTACAGGAAATTTAGTAACTTTGCAAATCTTAATGTGTCTGCATGCTCTGGCAGTTAGGCAGTGCTGGAAAAAAAATCTTCAGACTGTTTCCGAACTATGTTGTCTAATTGAGCAGAGAAAAAGGACAGCTTTGTGGAGTTAGCATTGTCCTAAGCTCTTAGAACTGACTTTCCAAGACCTTTATTTCTGAGGCTATGCTCAGCTGAACAGGGCACTAAATCTAATTGAACTGAATAATTAATGATAAGTAAATAATTAGCAATATAATTCATTAATGATCTTTCTAAAATGTGCAGTAACAGGCTTTGTGCTCTGACTTAATGGGAAATACCTAGGTCACAACAAAAGAGTGACCTTCTCACTCATAAAAATAATTTTATACTGATTCTTTAGTGTTTTCTTCTCCTCTGAGGAAAAGGGATTTTGTTGCTTTTGAAACAAATGTATAGAGAATCAAACTTAGGTACTGAATTTGTAGTTACTAAAAAGCAAATTAAACATGAATCCACTTACACACTGATTGGTCTTATAAATACAATAACATTTAAAAAATGAAACATGGTCGTTTCCAAGTACTTGGGCAAGTTCCTTGCTAGATGGAAGCAAAGCAGAATTGTAGTGATTTCTAGCCAAACCTCTAATGGTTTCCCTCTAGCCGAGAAGAGCATGCAGTCCATTCATAGCCACTTACAAACAATTTTGCCATTCTTACACTTCCTGAAGCTCAGTTACCTTGTTAATGAAACTGTTACTCCAGAATTTTCTCTTTAGCTGTATATACCACCTTTAGCAAATAGATTGTCTTACCTGTAATCAAAATGTAGCAACTGAAATGCTGCAAAAATATTTTAAAGACAACAAACAGTGTACCTATGCATTTTTAATAGTACAAAGTTTTTTTAATATCAGAGCTGTTTATTCATTCCTTCCTGGCCTGATTACTGCTGTACTATTAAGGAGAAATGAATTCTGACATCAGTAATCACAAATGCATTTGATAGTAAATTTACCACTCACTTTCCTTTTGATGAGCTCTTTAATACCTGTGTAGCACTTGAGAATTGTGCAAGAAATATTGGCATGTTGCAAATACAAGTTCACGTGCGTTGCTAATTACAATCAGAAAGCTACATACCAGACATTAGATAAACATTAAATGATCAGTCATAAAATTACCATTAAAATACTATTCTGGGTTTTTTAAGAAATACAAACTACCATTTAGTCTGAAGGGTAGTGGCTGTTAAGGCAGTTAAATGCCTCCCTGACATCTGATCCCGTCAGATCTCGGAAGCTAAGCAGGGTCAGCCCCGGATTAGTACTTGGATGGGAGACCTCCTGGGAAATGCCGGGTGCTGTAGGTTCTAGTCCTGAGGAACTTCACTGTGGCACTGTCCAAGCTTGCTTGGCTGTGGCAGATGAACCTCAGGACTTAAACGGTGGGGCCAGTTCTGCGCATGCTGTGCCTCACCTAAAATCCACTGCGCAGGCTGGAAGGGCACACCCACGTGGGGACAGCCCTTCCCAAATCTTCGTTCGCGAAGCCGAGCCACACACAGTGGCTATTGAGTTTCAGCCCTTTTACAGAAAGTACTACAATGTCATTTTGCATGTGTGTCACTTACTAACTTAAATGAATCACTAGTTTGAATGCACATGTATTTTTTAGGAAGCTTGCTAATTGTCTCTGGGTGTATACACTTAGGAGGGAGTACTTGATGAAATAAACTATTAAATGTATCTCTGACTTGGCAGGGACATTACAGCATCCATTTTCAAAGCTATAGTCATCTTGAGCATTTCAAGTGAAAGGTATCTTGTAGTGTTGCTGTAAAGTTGTTCACAGCAACTTGAAGGCAAATTCTGCTTTAAGGTAGTATACTCATGTACCTCATCTTTTAGGAGAAGTGTAGCATTTTGATTTCTTTTCCACCTCCCTTTGACCTTATTTTTTCTGTTAATAAAATTCATTAGAATGAGAGGGTACTTGTTAAGGTCCAGATAGTGTCACTGCTTTATTATCCATATGAGTGACACATTAGTACCAGCAGGAATGTATTTGAGGATTATTTCAAAGTGCATCATCTGAATTCTGTGTTAGAATAATGTTAGGTACTTTTGATTCTTATATGTCTGTGGTCTTCTGTTGCTAACTGGATCAAAAAATAAAACTGTGGAAAAAGGAAGTGAGATACAATATCTCACCTCTGAAAGAGCAGTACTTTTGTATTATTGCAGGCTGCATTGGATAGATTCTGTTTTATAGCACAGTGGCAGGAAACATCTGGAAGACTAGTTGCAGAATTCTGGAGGTCCTGAAAGTGAGACATAACCTGTTAAAGGAATAATTTTTTGTTTCCAAATTGAATGACCTGTGGCTTTTTTTTATATCAACACTCCAAAATATTTTTCTTGAAGTGTGTGTTACTCTACTGAGGAAATAAATAGTACCTGTTTCAGTATCCAGAACTAGTAATAAAGTCTATAGGAACATTTTGCTATACTATTTTTAAATGATAGTTGAAAAATTAACGAAACATGAACTTTCATCTAGAATAACTAAATCTAGTGCTCCAATATCACATGAGATACAACCTGAAAGAAAGAGAAGGAACTTCACTGTAATGTTGGTTGCCCAAATGAATTTAAACTGTCTCTTTTTGTTTTGTTTTTAAGCTGTTGGATTGTCATTACTTCAAATCTAATAGAACAGTAACTTTTGTGCTTAGCATACTTACAGCATGATTTGTTTATTTTCTGTTTGAGATACTAATTTATTTCATTTTTAAATGGAACTAATTTTAAAATTTCAAATATATTTTGAAAAGGGCTAACAACTATGGAGTTAAATAACTGACTGTATCTAATGCTCTTCCATTCCATTGCAGATATTTTGTTAAAATGCTCAGAACTGATAAAATCAGAAATACTTCCTTGAAATATATATTCTTAAGGAATACAGAACAAACTGCTATATGTGTACTGTAACAGTTATAATTATGAAATACATGTATGGAATACACATGTGCAGAGTAGTGAGTTATAGAAACAAAGGGCCTTTAAAGAATGAGTAACACCCATGGGTTTGTTGAGAAGTACATATGCAAAGCTCTGAGACTGTTGTAGTAGTAAGTGCTCTCTCTCAGGAGAATTAAGAATAAAAACTTGTCCTCTTCACTCAAGCAGGTCACTGCCGGCCCTCAGAGCAGCAGAGCCTCAGTGGCCGGGGACAAAAGTGCAGCCCCGCGTGTCAGTGCTTCCTTGTGCAACCACTATCAGTGAAGTCATAGACAGGATAGGCTTGTAGGTAAAGGTAATGTGTTTCAGTGCAGCAGCTAACACTGCTGAGAAAAATGATGAGCTTTTAAGCCAAGAAAAGCTGGTGTACCTGAAAGGCTATGCTGTTTTGTTGGGGTTTTTTCCACCTCTAGAAGATAATATAATTAAAGATTATGCCTCAGTCTACAAAGTTCATCTTGGATGCTTTAGACATTCAATTAACAAGGTGCTGCATGTTAAAGCAGGGAAGAAGACTCTTGGAGGGAAAGAAAAAAGGGATTGTGCTATGAGACTCAGTGTTTCTACAATGGCTACATGGAGCCCCTATTTCTGTCTGGCCCAGGAAGGCACAGAGAGCAGCACAGTGCAGCAGGGTCACTGTAAGGAGAGGACTAGTGCAGTGAGAAAGAAGGAAAAAAGGACAGATGAATTGTTCTGCTTGGCAAACCTCCTGTGAGGATGTATTCAGTGTGACTACAATTTCCTACAACAGGATTTGGTCATGTGCTCTGACATCCTCTCCCTTGTTAGTTTGCAGCTCTTTAGTGAGCACTTTTCTCAGTATGTACATTTTTATCACTCTTGGTCTGAGCTGAAACTAGTGTTTCTGTTATTTTTTTCCAGCCGTCTGATGAAGATACTGTCAGCTTTAATGTTCCAATGTCAGACATCATGGAAGAAGATCACATTATAAAGCATGATTCAGGTCACCATTCTAACTCAAAAAAAGGTTGGAATGTAAAAACCATGGAGATTAAACACAGGGAAATTCTGTCATTGATTCTATGCCTGCCTACCTACCCAGAAGAGGCTGCATGTGCAGTCATCTAAAAAAGAAAAAGTGTGCTACTTACACATTTTTAATTATACTGATTGAGTCCTTATATAATAATTTTCCATAGCAATTCTTATGAACTTGTTACACCTTGTCTCAAGAGTTAATAAGATCTGGTTGTGACTGGGGGAGAAGGAAAAGTTGTTTAAAACTGTGCTTCTCCACCACATATAAATGTGCAACGATTTAGCAAATGTACAATAGCAGAGTCCATTTCTGTAGTTGGATTTAGTGCATGTGTAAAGCTTTATTAGTCAGTCAGCATTACCTCTGGTAACAAGTAAAGCTCTTTAGATTTTGAGAAGAAGTAATTTTATCCAATTTTTTTAAAGTAACTTTTATTTTTCTAAATTATGCTACATACCAAAGCCAATGTTTCTCCAAGTTCTGCACATACTAATGATAAATGGCAGGATGAAGTCAACGAGTTGCATATGAAAGCCATACAAACAGGAGGTCAGCCTTTCTACAGTGGTACATTCTAGGTTAAATGAAATTCAGTTGGGATACTCATTGGAATTTAGGAGAATGCAAAGAGAGATAGTAAAAGGATTATATCCTACAGTGTTTATTAGCAAACTGGAGCCAGTAAGTTGTAGGATCATATCCCTGGAAATAGTATATGCAGGCAAGAGATTGGCATGGGCTCTGAAAAATTTTGTTATGCCATGATAACTCTGAAATTGCCTTCAACTGCAAGTCCCTGGTGAGATATCTGAATGTCTTAAAATACTCAGCAGCTGTCCAGCTGTGTTCTTGTACCAGTACTGGCAGGACAGACTTGGTGTAGTTCTTCATCAACACCTGCTGTGGTGCTTCTGACAGACAACTCCATATGCCCAGGGTATTGATTTATTAGAGCTTTGACATTAATTGGCATCAATCTTTACAACAAAAAAAGGTCTTAATCTGTAAGTTTTTAATATGCTTTGATTTTAAGCTTTGGTTTTGAGCTCTATAATTTAATACAATTAAATTACGTGGAGTAACAAATGTTGAGCTGAACCAGAAATCATTCTTCTATCTTTTTTTTATTGTTGTTTCTAGTGGAATTCCATCAAGGATCTTCTCACTTGATTGTCAATGATAAATCAAGAGAAACAGGAAACCAGTTTGATGAATCGGATACTCTTACTGCTGAATTTATGAGTTACATTAAGGCAAGTTTGTGACAATTTTAAGTGGGGGGGAAATATCTTTGCTACTTTTCATAAGTACAGAGCAAACAGAAGTGATTAACAGCAGATATTTTAATGAATAAGAGGCTGTGATTGATATTGTCATGAAAAGATAAAGGAAAAATAAGCAGATAGGTTTAAAATTATTACAATTAATCTAGGAGAGCAATTTTACCCACAACTCTTTCTAGTATATATGAGAGTTATACTTCAACTGTATTTAAGGCTTTAAGGAAAAATGGCAGGTATGTTCTGTGTTGCTTTATATTTTCAATTTAGCAGTTTTTCATAGTTGTTGCCTTGCTAAAATGCAAGATGACTTCATGCTAGCTGTGGTGGCTAAAGTTTTGAAGTAATGTTACTGTATTAAAATACATTTTCCTAACTTTTTAAACATTATAATAGAAATTGAGAAATCCATCAAGACAAATTATATCAAATCACCTTCTAGAATAAGTACTGCACTTCTGTTATCTTATGATTTGTACCCTTCTTATAAGAAAAAATCATGCTCTTCATTCTTGCAAGGTGAAGAAAGATGAAAAAGAATGGCTTTATTCATTCTACTCAGGATTGGCACTGGGCAATGAGCCGGTTTGGAGAACTGGAGAATGTTAGAGAGGGTGGTACACTCCTCAGTGTCCCATATGGCAGAGTTGGATAGCATTTATTGGTACAGGGTGATGCAACCCATGTGCCAAACACATGACACAACAGAGGATAAGCCTGTGTTTTCTGCTGTGGGTTCTCTACAAGTACAAAAGCACATTCATTCAGAGAGCTTCTGTCTTTAGTGGCAGCTGAATTTACTTCAGTGTTCCTGCTTGTCTGAGATGAAAAGGCAGTTGCAAACACAAAGTGGAAGCATAAAAAGAGGGTCAAGTTTTCGAATAAGCAGAACTTCATATTATTGTGTGGGAGCTCTAATTTATGCCTACACTGAATCAAAAATAACTGGCTGACTGATAGAAATTCTTGCATGCAATTTTTGTTCTGATTTGTTCTTTAAAAAATATTTTTTTTGACTGTCAATTATGAATCCTGTTAATAATTATGGATGAAGTGCATAATTGCCACTGTTTACATGTTCGGAATTTCCTTACTATGTAAACAAATCTGGCTGTGGTAGGAGGGAAAGTAGGAGGAGAGCTAGGGTTGTGTTTAATTGAAGCATTGTTTTCACATGCCAGGAAGTCATCAGTGGCATCTGGGAAATAGAATAAAGAATTCTTATGCTTCTTGACTTTCTTTTTATTGTTCAATAAGGTTAAGGGTTGTTGACCTCAATAAAATCTGAAGGTTGAATAGAAGATCTTGTAATCAGTATCTTAAAATGGTGTAAAGTAAGGAGTGGAGCAGAAGCTTGAATTGCTTCAACTAACCAGCCTAAACTGTTACATAAATTAGGTCAGTGCAGAGTCTGAAAGCAAAATTTGTCTGCCTACTTAATTGCAAAGTTCAGTTCTCATTGTCGTTTTTGTCTGCTTCCAGAGCAGAGCAGCAGAGTGTGATGAATTACTGAGAATAGAAGAGGATGCACAATGGCAAGGAGACGAAATGTGAGTATTTTTTATCTATCTCTAATTAACTGTGTCATTTAATTACTTTGATTAGTACTGGTATTTCCTTGTCAATTAATAATTTTGTAGACTTTGAGGCATGACAAATGCATAGCCTTTCACTTCATGTGTGCTCAATGTTTAACATATTTATTGCTGAATAGAGTGGATATTATACTGCAACTAATATTTGTATACACCAATAATGCTGTAGTGTCTTTTTATCTGTGTAGAATGAAAGCTCATTTTTAGGTATTTTGAAATTTATTTTATTAAAGGATTTGTTAAAAAGTTTTATCAAATGTTGTAAGATCTAAATTTAATGTATATTTTAAAAATCAACTTAATTGGTAAACATCCCTTCTTTTTTTGCTTCTTTTGTCATAATTTTAACCTTGGAGCAATTACTGACTCATAGATACTAATTCAAGAATAGAGCAAGTGAACATCAGTTGCTGCAGTGAGTGCATAAGAAAAGGGAATTTCAGGCAACAGCGTGCTGTGAAGTAACTCATCAGAACAGTGTAGTCCTATATGATGTAAAAATGAAAACTGAAGGAAGGAAAGAGTAAATACTTTCTGAAAGAGGCTTACTGGAGACTAGCAGGAGGTTATGCTTCTGAACCCCAAAAAGAGTTGCAAATGTTGAAAAGCAAAAGGAAGCAATCTGGCTCTTAAAAAAATTCTTTGTATTTATGTTAATGCTGTTTGTATTAAAACAGTATATGTGATGAGTGCAGTTAAGAGTCAAATATTGGTAAATAAATTTTCAATTTTAAAAGACATTCTGTTTAATTGAATGCTAAAAGTTTTACTTCATCAAATTGAACACATACTGGATGTGCAGAGGGGCTGTTTTTCCCTCTCTATAGTGTTTTCATGCCAGTTGGAAGATGAAGCTCACAAACTGAAATTCAGACTACCCTTGATAATTGTTGTTGTACCTGTTCTTTCAATGCTTTTTTTTATGTTATAGACTAAATTTATCAGAAGAACAAACTATTGATATAGCAATGATAGAACAACTAAGAGAAGCAGTAGATTTATTACAAGATTCCACCAGGTATGCTTACAATAGCTGATGTGTTAATGTAATATATTTTAATATTTTTGTGAATTACTTTAGAGTATTCTTTTAACTGACAGTTGATTAAGTTCTCTGGAGTTACGAAGATCTATGTCAGCATATGGCTGTATGCAAGATAGTTAAGAAGGAAACTTACATCTTTCTGAGTATCTAGACAAAATTCCCAGTCAAGTAAGCAGGATTTCAGGTATAAAAGAAACCTAAAATTAGAGGCGAGGACACTCCCTAATCATTCATCTTGTGTATGCTACTGTGATATTCTGAAGTTTTGTCTAGGATTTTCACATTTTCTTTAGGGATTATAAATTTTCCTCTTACTCATGCTTGGTGTATTTTGTTGGAATGAGGTGATCTTCTGGCCCATCTTCATCCCAGTTCAGTGGAGCACATAAAGAAGGTGCCTGAATGAGTGGTGGAGTTTCTTTAGAGGAAGAGGCAAGAGAAATATATTTAGACTTCCCCTGACTACAGAAGGCAAGATTTTGTAATTTAGGGGCCTGTTTTAAGTGGCTAAAATCAGATGGAGTTACTCTGGATCTGTGGCTAAACAAAAGAATAAGTATTTAAAAGAAAAGAAATACTTACCTTACTAGAAGAGTTACAATAATGGTATAGGTAGTTCTGTCCAGATGCTTGCTGTTGCTTTTCTTTGTGTAATCACCTTCAGAAACTGATTAAGTAATTTTAATTCTTACTACCATGATGCAGCTGGTTTCACAGCTTCATTTCTCTGAAGGCCAGAAACCTTTGTCACTTCCAGCCTTAAGTATACTTGTCTCTCTTTCCTTCCTTGACCAATTCACCACAGCTGTTTGTTTTTGTGACTACACTGTTCTTTACTTTAAATGCGTAATTTGTTTCTGCTTTTTCACCTAGCAAACCTTTGTGCTTTTAGGACAGAAATTTGCTCCTGGTAGTATTTCTAGAGACACAGTTAGCTGGCTTTTTTTTGCATCATGTAAAGAATACTTTAATTATTGAATCATATACTAAATACTTGAATGGGAAATATTTTTGCTTAATAAAATGTTGTACAAATTAGGAAATCTCTTTAGTTCCTTTAGCTTCCTAGTACCATTGCTTCTGTATCTCACATAAGGCTTATTACTTTGTGAGAAGAGTGTTGTAGTTAAAAAAGGAAAAAAAATTGTTTTGGAAAAAAACAAGTGAAAAAATTTCAGTTGTTAGCCTTATGAACTTTGTCATTTTGTTTTTTGTTTGCAAATGTTGCCCCAATATTTCCTACATAGTTAGGGTTTTTAGATGAAATTTAAAAGGTCAATAAAGCACAGAAACCCTGTTTTCCATGCACACGCAGGTGTGCTTTCATTAGTAACACTACAGTGAATTTGAAATGTGACCTTTAAAAATGGCTGATCATGGAATATTTTTGCTAATGGGTATGATTATGAAGCTTGTGAAATGCTTGTCCAGTTGTGCTTTGAGTGTTCTGCAGAGCTTCAGACCTGCATCCCCGATGTGCACATAACCCGTATCTCAGTTCTGGGAAGGAGAGAGATTTCAGATTCAACGTTTCAGTATTTTCAGATGTTCACTTTATATTTCTGTGTTCCCTTTCCTGTGTTTACTGCTTTCTTGCATTTTCTCTTGCACTGCTTTATTTTCAGCCACTGCAAATTAAATGTGAATATCTAAGCACGTCTGTGGCTTCCACTGGGTGCTAGAGGTTAGGTACAGAAATCTACAGTCTTCTAGATAGTGGCATGGTTGTTGGTAGTAAACAGGTCCTTTTGTTTTGATGCAAGCCATTGCTCAGAGTGATGCTTTGCAGATGAAAGCATTAAAGTTGCTTTGACTGAACTGAAGCATCAGTGGCGTTTCCAAAACTTCGTAAGAGGTAACACTGAACAGGTTAAAGCCATGACAATAAAAGTATTTCATACATCCATTTGTTTGAAATTACATACTAAACAGAATGGTTACAAAAGCTATACCCCAGTGCAATGTTTCTATTTCAAACCTTGCAGATTAAGCATGGATAATTCAGAGAGCAGTGGTGCGAATCTGTATCCCATGGAACCAGCAACAGCTTTAGAATTTCAGGAGTCTACAGTAAAGTGTGTTTATATACCTTTTTTAGAAAAAAAATAATGCATTTGTTAGATGCATCATGTTCAAGTTGTTACACAATGAATTACATGTTTGCCTTTGTTTATCTTTATACATAGTGGTCAAATGCAGATGGAGCTATCTTCCCTTGGTCAGGTATGTTAATGAGTATATTATTAAAAAATATTTTTTTGGGGAAAAGGCAGGAAGTGAGCCAACAATTTCTTCAATTAATGATCTACCAAGCAGGGAAGGGAAAAAGCTAGTAGGGTGGAGGACAAAACTGATTTTTCTTTAATATAGTTATAGATTTGTTTGGGGGTTGTTTTTAATCTTTATATGTAAAATTTGTCTGGGTTTATCAGTTACTTTTTCACTGTAGTTTCCGTGCCGCTGTGTGTGACTGTCTGTATGCCAGTTCAGCTATGAATCCTCACCTATCACCTGCCCCCTCCTATCTCCTTCTTCTGGTGTAGAAAAGCAGTGCATTCATGAAGGGTAACCCCAGAATATTTTGTGAAATAACAGTTAGTGTTTTCCCAGAGCCCTGTCCCTATAGTTACAGAGAGTGTATAAAGTATGTTTTTTGAGTTTTACAGTGTGATAAGTGCAGCTTACTATTTGTTCTGTATCCTGACTGGTGAACTAGTGTTCGTTACAAAGTCATTTTACATTTATCTACCTGTTAGCACTGGAACTGCAATTATATAGTATTGCTTACTTCTTTGTTTGCTTGTCATCACAGTATTTGTAAGAAATATTTTAAGGTAATATTATGCAAAAAAAAAAATACACTTCCGTTGATGCACAGTCTGAAGAGTTACTTATCTTACAGAGACAAAATGCTGAAGAGGAACTAGAATTTCAGAGGAGGAGGGAGTTTATCATGGAGAAAACAAAGCCTGAAGTGAGAACTTGTGAACACGGTGAAAAATGGTCATTGAGTCAGGTATGGAAGTGTCTAGATGCAATAAATATGGAAACATTTGGATTGTCAATTTGTGTGTCGGGATAATGGGTTTAAGCCCATTGTGGGGATCGATTTTGTTGGTGTTTTTCCTCCTTAGCATGAATCTCAAGGTTCAGCTGTAAATAGAAAGTTGATTAAGACCTATCTCTTCGGAAGGAAATGGTATAATACATTTAATAAAAATATTTTTACCCAGTAAAAAGTATAGTAGTTGCAGTGGTTGCATTCCCTTGGAAAGAAATATCACCTCAAAGTTATATTTTCAAGAAAATTAAATTCCTGATTCCTCTTCTGCGCTCATGCCAAATATTCTTGTAGTTATATAAGCTTCTAAGTTCTTATAAACAACAGTATTTTTATTGTGTTTAATATTGCAAACAGACTATATAGGTTGAGATTATAGTTTTAAAGTTTTAAGAACATTTTCAGATTTGTGTGCATTGTAATGATCCAGAAATAAAGAACTGCAAAAAAAAATCTAATTTAAATATTTGGGGCATATGTTATTACTTCAGAACTTGCTATGTAGGGAATTTTGTGACGCTCTTGCAAGAAGACTGTGAGAACAAAATTGCAGAACATGCTGTCTATAATGGTAGTACCTTAATATGGTCTGTTGTGTGAAGATAAAGACTTTTTTGACCTATCGTTATACTTTTCAAATATTCTTAGGTATAATCATCATTATTATCAATATTCCAATGATAACCTTGTGACTTCATAAGTCTGATTTTTGTCTTTGCATTTTCTTTAAAATGTCAAAAAATCAAGTTGGTTAATCTCCCTTGTAATATTGTTGTACATTGGGTTTGCCACACTTTATTTGGAACAGTTCTTATTCATTGTTGAGATTAACAGATAAGGCTAATTTAGTGTCAAAGTATGTGTGGCCCTGTAGTTTGATGAACAGTTGGATGAACTGTTTGACAGATACAACACTGATTCACTTTTAAGAACCTTTCCAAAAGGAAAAGAATCTTTGTAAACACTTGTTGGTGCCTGATCCAGTCTGTGTTACACAGGTGAAAGTGCTAAACATGTTCTGTGAAATGAAAACCCTTCCTGCTAGAGCAAGTTTTTAATCATGCTGTGTTCTGTATAATACAGTAAGCACTGGTGTTGCTACTTGTGTTACTAAATTAATTCAATTTGGCATAAATTCAAAATTTTGACTAGCACGGAAGTGCTCGAGTGTGCAAAGTCCCCAGGTAGAGCTGGTGGGGATCAGATGAGTAAGATTTCCTTCTGTTTATTCTAGGTAATACAGTGGTTGAGATAATGTTATGAAAGATGTCTAAAGCTGAAGAATTTTTTTTAAGCTTGAAGTGTGGCCAAGAAAGGTCGTGAAGCAAAATGGGTGTGTAATCTTCCTTCCCATCTTGCTAGCTTTTGGAAAGCTCTGATTGTTGGGACCTAGTGTTCCAAGTACTCTCTTTTATCTTACCTACTTTTTTATCTATTAAAAACCCCTTGGTCCTAAGGAAATTGCTTTGAATTGAATTATAATTTCCTTTTACTTGTGGCAGCTGTGTTTCTGCTGTGCTATGATTGATGCTGAATTAATGATTTTATCTCATATTTATTAATATGAGGTATATGTTTCCAATGTGGTAACAGAAGTGGTAAAAAAGGTATGTTACATTGCAATTATAAAATTAATGGCTTATGGAATATTTCTCTCTTCAAATCTGTATTAAAAGTCTGTATTTGCGTATTAAATCTTGATGATAGTTTAATTAAAAAATAGTGAAAGAAAATTGAATGCTGTATTATAACCAACAAACATTAACATCTTATAAATGCAATTGTAATCACTTAGTATTGAAGCTGAAAATTTAATGGATCTGTGAATAATTTCCACATGTGTTTTTTGTTGGCTAGCAATAGAATTATTTATTATTCATGAAAATTATCGTTTCAGTGAAAAAAAGACTTAAGTATTACTGTGTGTCTGATTATTGTGAGTAAATTGTACTATTGTGGTGTTATCAATAATAGTTTCTGAAATGGTTTTTTACTTTATTTTTTTTTCCTTTCCAAACACGCAGAATGATCTAATTGTTTGGAATACAAGTGGGCAAACATCTCACAATGAGGTAAGATGCTAGTGCCATGTTTTTTTGTCATGTATTTTATAGAAATGGTTCATATACTAAATGTAACTGAGTATCACAAAATATCCGACTGAACTCATCAGAAGTGGATATGGGGCTTGTTTGGCCTGTAGTTTATTCTTGTAATCCTAAGAATTTACTAGGGTATAAAAATACACTTTCTGATCAACTTGTTTCTGAGTTACGCGGTTTAGTATAAAACATGTAATTTTTTTTCAATTTCTCCATTCTGACACATTGTTTCTTTCTAATTTTTCCTTGTTTGACAACACTTTGTGTTAATTTCAGTGCAGTTTCTTTTTGTGCAGTTGTGTCATGTCCTTGATTAGTTTTCAGACAGGAGTCTGATTTTGTTAATCCTGTTGCTTACACAGTGCCAATCTCATCAGAAAATATGAGAATCTTTTTTTCTCAATCTCATGAGAAAAGGGGTAGCTGTATGGAGCTACTTATGGAGTTTTTTTCCCTTCATACTTTCCGCAGAAATAGGGCTTCTCCCTCTACATTGCATCAGTACCCAGTCTTGGTGATGGGATCTTGTAGTTCCCAGTTGCCAGAGGAAGGGATTCCTATTACGGAGTTTGATCATACGACTCCTTCTGTGTTACCATTTGAGATATGATGATTATACCTCACCTTCTCCTGTATATTGCTACTTCATTCTTTCTGCTGTAACTCAGCCTAGTTCAGGGTCAAGGGTGATCCTGCTCTGAGGTGTATGCTTAATTTCCCCTTTTTCTGCTTTTTTACAGAAAAAATTCAGTGTTGAATGGAAAATACCATGCAGAATGGTATTCTGTGAAAGAAACAAATGTATATAATGAAAAACCATGTCTTTACTTTCACTTTCTAAATGTACCCTGCCACAAAATCCATGTTTGATGGAAACAAGTGATGACATGGGAGAAAACTGAGAAATAATTGAGTTTATTTATAACTCGGGGGAATATCTTGCTATCTTTCATTAGAAACTCATCTTTTCCAGTAGAGGAATAGAGCACAATAAAAAAGGGAGATTATCATAGGTTTGAGTCTGTGTTGGGATCAGATTGTGGTGGAATAGTTGTAGCCTGCAGTATTGTTAACTTTTGCATATTACATAGTCAGATATGCTGAGATATTCTGCATGTTACTCTGATTTGTTTTTGAATTACACAGAATAAGGATAGAAGTCCGACAGTGTCTCCTACTACAAACACCACAATCCCATTTGGCTTGAAACCACGATCAGGTAATATGAGAAAGAAAATTAACCCATTTGTGTGTACTAGTTTGAGTTTTGTTTCATCTGTGGTGTTATTAGATATCTCTGTTTTTTTCCCCTTGAGAAGGCAGCAAAGTAACATTTTCTGTACAAAAGTTGAAGAAGATTAGAACATTTTAAGGTTTTATAGGTTTGAATCAAAATTGAATTTATAAGAAGGATGTATTTGTCATGTGGATCAATTTTCATCCCTTAGTAATAAATTAGTTGTTTTATAAAATTATATGTATGTACATTTAAAAATGTGTTTGTATATAGTTGTACATATTTTATATATGTGTACATATTTATCATCTGTGCTGTCTGATTGAAACTATTTTTGCTTGATTGGGGTGTAGTGATACAGTTTCAATTTTGTTGAATAATGTATCTGAACAATTAGGCTTTTTGGAAGACACACGTTGCTCTGAAAATTGTTCACTGCGCTGAGTCTTTCAGGAGTTATGCTTGTGTTAAAGATCAAGCATTATAGGAAGATTAGATCTTTACTTCAGCCAGCAACTGAGTTTAATGAATTTGCAGTGCATTATATCTGCATAACCACTGATCTTTGTAACAAGCAGCAGTTTATTTAAACAAAACAAAAGCAAAAAGCAAACAACAAAAAAACCCCCAAACATATAGATGTATTTGAAGTCTTGGGTAACAGCTTCCTTTAAAAACAGGATTAACTCAATTCAATTTTTATCTTCTCTGTGCTGAGGTAGTCAATATTATTATGTGATCTCACATCTCCTCTAAGGAATAACTGTAGGTTTTTCAGTATGTTTCAGCATCCTAAGGTTAGTTCTGGTCTCTTGCATTCACCACAAATGCTTTTAATCAAATGCTGGTAAGCCACTACAAGCTTGTAGTTTCCATAACACAATACCTTGGCAACAATGGCAGCAATTTAACTTTTGAATGTTTATGAAATTGTACCCATAGATTTGGTGGGATTTGGGCTTTTCTTTTTTTTTTTTTTTTACTGTTAAAAAGCAAGGAAAATGGTATTGAACCAACCTTTTTCATGAAGGAAGATACCTTAAATTTCTCACGTAGTTTTGATATATAGTTTGACAGATCTGTTCAATTGCATTTCTTTGATTGTTGGAATGTTGAACTCTGGCTCAGTCTTGTTCCTGATGATTTAGAAATGTTGTTATTTATGCATATTTAAACATGAAATATAAAAATGATGAGCAAATGGGTCTTTTCACCATCTGTTGAAAATGAAACAGTGAGTAACATTGGATAGTCCAGAGGCAACATTGCAGTAACAGTGTTAGGAGAAGACTCTTGAAAGCAAATAGGTCTGTGCCATGCTGCTGCTTTCACAGCATGTAGCCTGTGTTCTGAGCTGCCAATGGAATGTGCCAGGGACTGGAAGCAGCTCTGTGGGAGAGAATAGAAGACCATGACCTCTTGTTCAAGTGTTAGTATAACGTGCACTTCCAAGTCTTGGTATGTCATTGTGCCAAGATTTCCTGTCCTTAATGACTCTGAGAGGTCAGGGCAAGATAGCCTAAAGACTGAGAGAATTTCTAGAAACACTGGGTTGCAATAGTTGCAGTCTTTTGCAACAAAACCTTCAAGTAGATGTGCACAACTCCTACAGTTCTTCCCAGTTATGCTGCAGCTGTGTATAGCCACCCTGAATACCAAAGTCAGTTGGTTAAAACCTGCTGATTATCTGCACTGTACTGATTCAAGTTTATGTATTTGAATAACTTGCAGTATGGCAATACCATAGTGTTTTTTGGTTACACTATGGGTTGCAGTAAACTTGATGTTATGGACTTACTTCTTTTCCATGTCAGATGCTACAGTCACCTGATCACATACAGTTTCGGTCATGTTACCTTAAATTTGTTTTATGGTAAAATAGCAGAACTTGGCAACAGTAAAACTATAGGTCCAAATCCAGATAAAAATACAGTATTATTAGCTGTATAGCATTATGTAACAAAATGAAATCTTGCAAAGGTATAGTAAAGCTGCATATTGTTTCCTCTTCTGCTCCCACTCTAGACTTCCTCTAAAAACAGTATTGAAATTTGTTTTGCTACCTCATAAAAAATTACAGATAGAAGTAGTACATGACAGAAAATACTGGCATGTCTGTGAAGCCTGCATAAAGCTAGCTAGTTCTCTAGTATTGTATTTCCTTTAAAACTGTGCAAGTTTTGTAAGTTTGAACCATCCTATCACTGTTGTAATTTGTACTTGTTAATTATATACTGCTTTATTGCCCTAGACCTGAGTTAGTGTAGTGGTCCAGCATTTCTGTGATCCAGGAACGTGTTTCAGCTTAGTTTGTAGTTTATTTTAATAGCTTTTTTCATTTGAGTTCTTCATGTCCTTAGAGGAAACGTTAAAACTCATTGAGTTTTAACTATTTAACTTCATTAGAGCTTACATTTGAATTAGTTGCTCTAGGAATCTTGAAAATCCAAGTACAAAATGAAAAGAACATGGAAGTGTTCTAACTAAAATGTGTGCATGATGCTCTGTGGAAAAATTAGTGGCAAATTTTCAAGGACAATATATTCAGCTGTATTTTTTTCTGAAATTTGAGAGTTTATTTTCACTGTGTTTATTTTCATCTCTTTTAAATGAATGTTGCTTTCTATTTGACTTTCCCTCCTCATCATCATTTCATAATGATTTATGTCTCTTGGAAAGGTGAATGTAAACCATTCTAGACTTCTGGTAGGGATTCCAATTTTTTGAAGTACACACAAAAATGGAAGTGCATCCAGAGGATAAACCACAGTGGGTTTTAAACTTGTGTTTTAGTGCATACTGATATATGTTCAGGACCAAAGGTTCTTTTATTATTTCATTTTAAAACTAGGCAAAACATTAGGAAAATTCATATCTAATGGCTGACAGAAAGAACCCAAAGTATTCAAAGAAAATGTTTTGAAAGGTAATGAATGTGGTTATATTTCTTGACAGACTCTTTTCAAGGGTCAGATGTTTACTCAGATGGTAGAAAAGAGGACTTTTTAAAATTTTTCAGATTATTTCCTCCAATGTTTTAAATACTTTCACAGAGTATGGACTTTTCAGATACACCTTAGTTTTGAAAACCTTAAAAATATACTGTTGAAAAGAAATAATAATTACAAGTCTTCTTAGAACCATAGTCTGCTCTTGGGAAGTGCTTTTGTACTCTGCAAAGGAACCACTCAAAATAGCTAATAAATTTAAATTCTCCCTCCTTCATTCATGAATTGATTAAAATGTCCAGAGTGGTGCTGATTGTTTAAATTGACAGTGGTGAAGGTCTTGCCACAGTATCTTTAATGTGCCAGGCCTTCAAGTCTGAACAGGTACTAACACATCTTGCAGTCAAGAATATTTTTTGCTTTTATTCTGTGCCATTTTTAAGTCACTGAGCTCCTTAGTTTCTGCTGGCCAAGGTGACAGCAACACAGACAAACAAACAAATTTGTACTGTCAGAGACTGAAACAAGCACTGACAAAACTCAAAAGTCACAAAACAGTTTGTATTCTGAAGTGAGAAGTTGTTCCCTTGCAACTTTCTATGTAGCATATGCTTACTTGTGAATGTAGTGTCTTCAGCTTTGGGAGCTTGTAGAGAATTTGTAGCACAATCTTAGTATGTATGGTGGGCAGGATTGTATTTCAAGTTGGTTGAAACACATAATGGTCATTAAAACTTGACAGGATTTTCCCCTCATTTGAGTACTAGTTACTGTTTTTTCTAATCTCTGGATATTTATTACTTCCATTTGTTTTCTTCTCTAACTGCATTATCTGTGTACTTTGGAAAACAGTGAGAATCCCAGTTTCCAGCATAGTTGAAGATTTCACCGTTTGCCATAAATCTGTATTCTATTACACACTGTTGACTTTACTCAGAGTTAAATTGTGGTGAATCTCAGGTTCAGCAGATATGGTGTCCCAATAGCCAGAAGCAGTGAGCCAGCTTTGGGAAAGCTGTCTAAAGAAGGACAGCTCTCGGACTTTGAAGGAGAGTTTAAGGTGAAGTTTTATACTGTCTGCATTATTACTGTGTTAATAGAAATTCTAGAATTGTGAGAAGGAGAAATCCTATGTGGTTAAGTTCCTTATATTAATTTGGAACGGTATAAAATAGGGACTTTCTGTGCTTACTGAAATTTTACTTTGGGCTTTCTTCTGATATTATGTGGTTTTAGATGCTTTTTGATCTACATAGTAATCTTAAACTGATTTTTGGTTATGTTTTAGCATTTAGAGCAGAAGTAGTTTGTATCTCTAGTTTGAGCAGCGCGAATGTTGCTTGTGTGCAGGATTCAATAGATAAACATGAAGATACATGTAGGAAATGAAGAAATGAGTGAGTTCACAGTTTTTGTTGCAGAAGTGGCAAGGAACATTGATTATATATAGGAGAAGGTCATTAAGGATCAGCATCATTGTAAGAGGCAGAGAAGACATGCTTTTACAGTCATCTGGTGAATTGTCTCCAGATTCTGTTGCAGGTTTTGTGGAAATGTACTATTTTGTGTGTTTTAGGGATCCCAGTCAGATAATTAAGAAGACTGCAGGGGAAGGTTTGCCCAGGCTTCTTGTGCAAACTCACGATTGCTTTTTAGGAGTATTGTATGCCTGCTCTTGTCCCTGGAAGGTCTGTAGAAGTTGCAGAGGACCAGTGCTTCCCTAGGTTTGTGAACCTATTGTACATTTGAGTTTATTGCTGGGGGAGCTAGCAAGAGGTAAAAGTAGTGGTTCATGTACTATGAAGTGAATTAAAATGAAAGAAAAACATCTGGAGGACATGTACTTACAGAACATCTTTCAACAGAATGATAATACAAAAGATAATGAAGTTGCTACTTCCAAAATAATCTAGGAAATTGTAATAATATTTTCATATGGATGTGTACATTTTCTATGCCCTTGTGAGAAATGTTCTTGTTACATAGTTACACAAAGATGTCAAATTCTTACTCTGTGAAAGTTTTGTTGTTGAAAGTTCACAACTGGTATATTTGCTTCTGATTCAGAGTCAAGGCTTTTGTCAGGCTATAATGTAAAATCTATGGGTACTTTTTCTTAAAACTTGATTGTAAACAAGTTTTGTGAAGTGCTGTGGTTACAATGATCTTGCTAAGCTTAACAGCCTTAACTGCGCATATAATGTATAATTTGCAAATACTAACATTTAACTTTTCATTCTTTTTATCCTGCACCATCTTTCATTCTTTTCTCAAAATTTATGCATTTTTTATTAATCACCTTTGAATTACATCTTTGTCATTACCATACAATCCTAATGCCATGTATGAAATGCTGCTGCCCACTTTTATCCCCCCTTCCGGTCCTTATATCCACCATGGTTGGACTGGTTATCACTCCCCTCCAGCAGACCCATCCCTCAGTTTTCCTCCTATCTCCTTCAACACACTTACACAGGCACAAACATGGGACAACTTTAGCTACAGTATCCCATCTGAAGGAGACAGTGACAATGGTAGGTGTTCCATGTATAATTTACTTAATATTGTGTTTTCAGAAACATGAATATACGGCAAATGCCCTATGTGGCTAAGGATGAAAGACAGTACTCTTCAGGGGATGTCTATGAGACTAAATACCTGAGAGGATGTGTGTTCATTTACTGTAGAATATGTAGTGTCAAAAGTAAATGAATGAAGTGTCACCATTTTCAAATCTGGCAAAGCAACTTTTCGTGTGGTATTAACTCCAAGAACTATTTTCAGTGTAGGTTTATTTACTTGCTTTACTTTCAAGATTTTATAAAAATTGTATTCAAACAGCAGTTAATTTTGCTGCTTTCTTTTCTGCATTTTTATTTACTATTTTTTATAGATACTGACTATTAAAAATATCCTGTTCCATCTGCATTTATTGATGCAGGTGTATAACTAACTTAACTAGAAGAGGAATATGTAAAGAAACAAAGCTGAAACAATTGGCTCAACAAAAGCAGTGATTTATGTCCAAAAGAAACTCCTAGTAAGCTGTCAAACTTCTCAGTTCATAGTGAAAGTCAGGCACTTAGTGGACTTTTGCTATTGCTGCTTTTGTTTTCTTTCTCTCCGAGGTTTTCCTGCCACAGTACATTGAGTCATGGCACTAACATGTGAAGTGGGCCATGTTTGGGCTGTCAGGGTCTTGTACTGCATTAATAGTTAAATGTCAGATGAGAGAAATAGAACATAGACAATTAAACTCTGTAAATATTTGATAGGCAGGTGTTTTGTTCTTGGGGGTTTTTGGTTGGTTTTGGTTTGTGGTTCTTTTTTTTTTAAATAGGACTTTTTTTTTCCAGTTGCTCTTAATTAGAAGAGTGTTTAGGTATTAGAAAGTAGTGAAACTCAAAAGCATCAGATTGAAACCAAGTCCATAAATGTTCAGTGATAAATGCCAACATTTAGTTTACTGGTAAAGAAACTTTCCTGTCTGACCATTGAGATGCCACTCTGGGAATCACACTCTTACCACCCAAGAGTTTAAGTGCTTTAAGGACTGAAGCCCCTTCCCAGTAGGCATTTCATTCTTAGTTCAGTTCATCAGTTGACAATACTTGGTATTTGCCACAATGTTCTTGATTATAAAACCATAAAAGACAGCATATGTAAGGAATCAGCTTTGTAAAACAAATGAGTGTGGACTATAAGGAATTTAGTATGATAGTGTGATGGTAACTTGACATTTTGCTGATGAATATTCTAACAGAGAAACCTAGAGGTGCTTCTATCAGTGCAGCATTTGATCTGCATTAATCTATATTTGTTACTGTTTTACTCTTCTGAATGAAAAGAGCAGCACAGACTGGCTTATGCATTTGGAACAGACAAATGCCTCCTGTCATTCAAATCTTAAGCCAGATGCAAATGTTAGTGTTTATTATCTTGGGAAGTTACAAATGAAAACTTCTTCTACAATTACATATTTTTTTTAATTGAGACTATTGTCATTCTGGTATTTTGATTTAGAGTGAATAAATCAATCAAAGAGAAATGTAACTATAAACTTTTGGCCTGACTTCATCTCTGCCGGTCATTAGTCCAACCTTCTCTTTGTCTGTTATTTTTAGTCAGGTTAAATCATTTTGTGGTTTACATGAAGGATAATGTCAGACTAAGTACTCAGAACACTAAACTACTTTATGTGCAATTAATAGTGCAGCTGTGTGCATTGGAACTGAGTACAGAAATGAAAATTCTTGCAAGGAAATTTGTCCTTGACTGTGGTGTGTTGAATATATATTGTGTTATTAACTATTACCCATCTAACTTGTTGAAACTTGTACAAGAATCTTCTAAAAAAATATTGGAATGAGCATTATAGAGTAACCTGGGTTGAGCTGAGCATGGATTCAAAAAGCAGAAACTTGCTCTTCGAAGAGTAAAAAATAGACATTCAGGTGTGTGTGTGTGAGGTGTTGGCTCCCCTTGCTGGAAAATATGTGTAGTGCTGAGAAGCAAGCAACACTCAGGACTGCCAAAACTTCCTGTATTAGAACATTTTTCTTTGAATTCAGTACATAACTGAAAGCTTTATAGCTAATGCTTTTGAATGTGGGGATTTTATAGTTTTATTTTCAGTCAATTAAGCTTATTTTATTCAGAAACTTGTAATTGTAGTTTCTTACTGCCTGAGATTAGCTTGCCTTTTTCCTTGTGGTGGAATGCATGATGTCCAATTCAAGAATGGAAATGACAAAAGCTGATAATTTTTGGTAACAGATGTTTGTAGTCTGAAGTCAGAAGGAAGTAGTTCTTGCAACATTTTTACTGATTTCACAAAGGCCTAAGCAAGGACAGCTGTGGCCAAACTGAATGAAGACCATAATAATATTCTGATTCTATGAAAATTGAACATAATGACTAATGCTTTTGTAGAGAATCGTTTGAAATGTTGCTACTGATAATAACGCTTCAGTGGCTTTTAAATACCATTTAAACATTCTATTACTCTTCGAGCATGTATTTCATCCATGAAAGGCAACAAAGCTCAGTTACTAGGAGTTGTACAATGAACTAGAAAATCTTAGAAGTTGCAACTACAGTTTTTAATAAATGTGATAGGAGATTTTTATTTCACCTCCTAAAAAATTTAGAAATAGTCTCCAATAAATTATTGCAGAGTTGCTAATGTAGAAACTTTTACAGTATGATTCTGAAGTTTAAGAGAAGTCCTTTATAAGAGTTTCTGCATTTTGAAAACTTGGGATTTGCTTTTTTTGTTGTTATTACAGCCATCCTAAACTATATAATGTATTAAATATCATTTTGTATATTTTTCACCGTATATAAGTGTTCTAACAGCCTTTGTGTGTGTGGGTATGTGCAGTCATAGTTCTATGTAGGCTCTCTACAAAATATTAGGAAGCATGGATCTGTTGATTCTCTGTACTTTGGATATAGAATTCAATTTCGACTGTGTAGTTTTCATTTCTACACAAGCAAAGGCTAAACATCCCTATGATTGTGGACCTCTGGCATCTGAAAGCATGACTCTGCTCCTCTCAGCTATGTGTGGGAGGTCAACATGTTTCTATTTATGATGTGTGCACCTGTGTGTAGATCCTTCTGAATGGTGGCACTGATGAAGATGTGTGGTCCACCTGGAGAAGGGAACTGAGCTGTGGTCACTATCTCAAGTTCTCACTCCTGCATATTATCTATAGGACAGACTTCCACTCTGCTAGTGGGATTTCTGGTGGCATCAAAAAGATTAGAGTTTACTAACACCAAACTGTAATATTTAGGTGTTTTATTTAAAAACAGTTTGGTTTACAAAGAGCCTTTAATTTGGCATTCCAGAAATTACTGATTTAACAGCAGTGAGGTGAATTTCAATTGCCTGAGAAAAGTTAAAACTTTGACTGTGATTGCACCTATGTGTACCTTTCCTACAGTTAAGAGTAATTAATCTTTTTTTTAATCCCTCTAGTAGGTGCTATTAGCAGTTCTTACACTTCCAGTTTTCTGATATGCCTTTTAGGCTCCTCTCTTCTATCCTGTTACTCACCGACCTAGAAATTATCCTAGAAATTTCAATAGTGGCATTAAATTAACAAAATTAAGAGTGAATAGTAGCTGTATAGAAAACCAGAGGTTTATAGACTTTGTGCTTTCCACACCATTAATTAGTACTTGCACTTAGGGTTTCATGTTGCATGCAGGGGGAGGCATAGAGAAAATAGTCATATAAATCACTTTTTTCTCTTGAGCAGTATAATTTTCCATAATAATCAAGCTGGCCTATAATTTTAATGACAAACATGGGACAGTTGCGTTTTCTGAAACAAAATGTCAAGCAAAGTGGGAAACAGGTGACAGTTCCATTCTGGTCATACATCTTGTCATTCTTCCGAACTGTTCAAAACAGTCATTGACCACAAAAAAGGAAGTGTAGAGATGCATATGTGTGGAAATGTCATGTAATTATTTCAAGCCACTGTATGTGGGCAAAGTGATGAAGTCGACAGGATAGGTGGGCAGCAGTGCTGCAAAGAGTTTGTGCAATGCTGCATTTGCAGTATGAGGTTTTAATGTAGGCAGGGTTACTGAATGGCTAAGTTTGCCTGCATTAGTCTCTGTTTGGTGGGTGGTTTGTTTTGGGTTTTTCAGCATAACCTTGTCTAGTAAGCATTGTGTTCTGTGTAGGAAGCTTGTCACAGCTTGTTACACAATTCAGCATCTCGTAGGAGAGAGTTCTACTTAAAAGAATAAGAGGTGTTTCCTGCCACGTTAAATAGAGAGTTTTGTCCACATCAGACTATCTAAGGGACAGTGCTGGTGCTTAATAATCTGATAAAACTTGCCTGTTGAGATTAGAATTTGGTTGGAAAATTAGCAGGACGGTGTCCAGAGCAATACCCAAAAAAACCCCATTCATTACTATAATCCACTGTCAGATTTTTCTGTCCTCCTGAGGACAGTGAAATTTTCTAACAGTTTTTGCTGGACGTAGTGCCTGAGGACTTTGCTTCATTTAGAAATAAATAAATCAAAGTGTTCGTTCTTAAACTAAAATATCTCTTTTTAAAAATCATAGTGTTCTTAAGACCACAAAGAAATTTGGAATCAATAGACCCACAATTTACAATTCGAAGGAAAATGGAGCAGATGAGAGAAGAGAGAGAGCTTGTGGAACAGCTACGTGAGGTATGTGAGTATTGGTAGAATTAATTTATGCTGATGTAATGTCTTTTGTAATTTTTCTTTTAGGAAAGTTGCCTAAGTAGGAGAGGTTAAATGAGGCAAATCACATTGATGAGACTATTCCTGAAGTGCTTTATCACAATCAGACACCTGTACTTCAAGGGAGGGTTTTGTGAAAATGTGAAAATAATAACGAGAATTACCTGAATAACGTACAATTAAACATCATGCCGTGCACTGGTGGAATTAACCATTTATTTAATTTAATCAGAAAGGATGAAGTGCTCACTTGAGAGAGAGAGGTCTAGAAACTATTTCTGAACAGCTGGAGAAATCTTCAGTTTTGCACATAAAAGACACAATGAATTCTATTACTTAAAGCTGAAAGCAGATAACTAATGCTTGAAACAGCTTTCTTATAAGTTAAATTAGTATTCATCAATTGAAGATCTGAATACAGAAGGTGGTTTCCTGATACATTGTTTTGAATAGAGAAGCTAGAGCCTGATGCACAAATTGCTGCATATGGTTGTGCAGGGTCTGTTACACAGCCAATGCCTTGGCAGCAGTGTTTGTGTGACACCAATTTATGCTTAAAAAGAGATGACAACATTTACTGCAAGAAATGTCATGACCCTGAACCTTGTGAAGGTTTGCAGTTGTGTCACATTAGCAAAAGAATAGATGGTATCATTGCACTCCTAAACGCTGTGCAAATCCTGCAAAATTTTGACATCACAACTGAATTACAAGATTATTTGTTCTTATCTCATTAGCTTCACGGAATGGCTAACTGCAAAAATACTAACTTATTTTAAATAGCATGCCTTCTATTACTTAATTTTAAAGCAAGAGGGTTCACTTTTTTCTCCTTACCAAATACTGTTTAAAAGGCTGGATGTTTAACGTAGAACTATGTGGACTTTCAGATTTTCATTGTCTAATCTCAGGCCCTCACCCTTTTTAAGTATGAATTAATCTTACTTTGTCTTGCTCATTTTTTTAACAGAGCAGATCTTGTTGAAGATTTACTGTAGTTGATGTAATGTGATATATTACCAATTCTAAACTTGAATTATGCCAGAAGGATCAGATGCAGGAATTAGATGAGACAGACTTAATGATAATGGAGAAGAAAATGGAAGTATCAGTAATAAACTGCAGTAGGATGTAGTTATTCTGAGCCTAGTCTATTCAGCAGCATCAGTGCAGCTTCTTAAATTTATTTTAAGTTACCTCAAGTATGTAGCAAGTCTCCAAGTAATTGTTCCTAAAAATGATCATAGATAATGTCCTTAATGTTCCTGCCTTGTGTATTAGTTCAGTTAATCCTCACAGTGAAAAGTAGAACAAGGTTATTCGCCATATCAGGCATGATTATGGAGATGTAATAAGAATCTCTATATGCAGTGCTAGTATTAGGTATTACCAGTAATACTGGTTTAATGTGCTGCTGGCCTTCAGCTCCATGCACTACCCTTCTTTGCCTTTACCTTGAAACGTTGTGTATGGAATGAATGTTCTTTCATTTCTTGTGAGAAGTTTGGTTACAAGTCAAGGAGAACTTATAAATCATTAAGTTTATACTTCAATAAATATATCTATTAGTATGTTTTGCTTTTGAATTGTTTCATGGTAATTTAACATTTAGTGAGATTCTACAGAACCTGCAACCTTAACCAAGTTGTGCACTAAACAAAAAAGAACAACTAGTACTTAGGCTCCTTATTTAGAAATATAAATGAACACTTACCTTTAGCTTAACCACTTCACCCAAGCCCCATATTGTGCGAACAGTGGTGTTTCTTCCATACATTTCTCCCCTTTCTTTTGATCAGATATGTTTTTGCAGAAGTTGTTCCATCTCATAAAACATTTTGCCACAGAGACATACTTAGTTTTCTTCCATTTGATTTTGTGATCCATGGTCACTTCAGGCAGTTGTCATCTCAAGAGTGATTTGCCACTTAGAGTTGAGCAGTACAGTCTAGCAAGAAATACTGGTTGATTTTTGTCACTTGAAAGGTAAACATTCAGTAGTTTTGACATGCTAAGTGGCGCAAATTGTCTGGTGGTGTAGTGCGAAAGATATTTGAAAAAGAGCAGTTGGTGACAGATTTGAAAGAAACTGCTTTAATTCTTCGTGGTTTAAGACTAGATTTAAATAAAATTGAACTCCAGCATGAAATGTCATTGAACTGGTACTGTAGGGGCACTGTGCTCATAAAAAAAGTGGACCCTCATCTGTGCTGAATAGTCTCACAACAGACAAATCAGTGTTTTAAGGAAGAAGTTTTTAGTTCATTTATTTATATAAATCTGTTTGTAAAAGGTTTTGAAAAACTATTTCATGTACTTACGTACTTACCTCATATATCAAATTTTTTTCTAATTTATGAACTAAACCAGGATGAAAAGAAAACATTACATTAGTGAACATGATGCACTCCTTCTTTTTGGCACTTAAAATGTACATGCAAGTACTTGAGTAGTGTGGGTAGAAAAACAGGGACAATATAATGAAACCCCAGAGTGCATTCAGTGAAGGCTATTTCATGGTAAGGCCACCCAAACAAAAGGTGTGCAAGGGAGAACCAGAGAGCTGGATTTCTTCAGCTTCGATTTCTTCCTTTAGATTGCTGAGAATATCATATGACTGTCCTCAGCTGCCTGAAGGGTAGTAAAAGAGAAGACAAAGCCTAGCTTTTCAAAGATGAACAGAGAAACAGTGAGAGGTGGTGGCACAAATTGCAGAAAACAAAATTTCAAGTAGCTATGGGAGAAAATTCTTTTCCATAAGGGCAGTGAAACACTGAACAAAGTTGCTTGGAGATGTTGGGGGCTCTCCATCCTTGCAGATATCCAAAACTTAACTAACCAAGGCTCCAGTGTCACTTCAAATTTGTTAGATTGGAGTACCTTCAGAAAGCCCTTCCAACCTACTTTCTCCTTTGATTCTAGAAAGAATTATCTATTCATAGATGTTCATATTCAACCAGTATAGGTTGAGGTAATGTATTAATAGAGAGTAATGGCATTAAGGAGGTTCAACTTGGAATAAGAAATACCTTTTTAAAGATAATGAAAATAATTATTTCTAAGAATAGAGTTGGAATGTTTTCAAGATTGGAACACAATTCAGGAATCTCATCATATATAGCAATCTTACTGTAGGTTGTTGGCCTTTTTTTTTTTAATTCTCAAATATTTTCAAAAGTATTTTATTTTGCAATGTTAAATTCTTTTCAATGAGATTTCCATTTTACTTAATAGGTATTCAAATATTCTCTTTTGCATCTGAACTCTTTGCTTTCCCCTGTTTTTTCTGATCACTCTTACACTTCCTAAGTAATTTTTAGACTACTAGGGAAAGATTGCCTTTTGCTCTCTGCCTGTACAGATTGCACAATGCAGTTCTGGTTCAATGGACTGGTGATAAATTTAAGATTGATAAATAGAAGACTTGGGGGAATGGTGAAAGGAAGGAGCCACATGTAGTACAGTAACATGGCTAATTGCATGCAAATGTCTTTTTATGTATGTATGAAAATAAATACTTATTATGACAGCAGAAGTTTTAAGTTCCTTTAAAGAAGTTCAGTGTAATTCAGTGACCAACACAAGGTAAAGGAGGTTATGTATTAGTTTCTAAAAAATTAGTTATATAAGGGAGTTGTGTTTCTTGGCAAATCAAAACTCCTAAAGTGGCTGCATGTCTACAGCATAGGAGATGAGGATATATATTCCCTTCTTCCCCTTCATCCATTTCTATATCAAAGTGTGCATGCCTTCTTCACTTGCAGAACATAGAAACAAGACTAAAGATCTGTTTGCCTGAAGACCTGGGGTCGGCTCTGATGGATGGTGTAGTTCTCTGCCATTTGGTAAATCACGTTCGCCCTCGGTCTGTAGGAAGTATCCATGTACCTTCACCAGCAGTAGTAAGTTGCATGTTTCTTGCTGCATTGAAATGTTTTATTGATTACTGTCTTGTTGCCAAATAGTATTTGATTACATAATCCAGGTTGCTGTTCAACGAATGTTCTTTGCTTTTGGGGGCAACATTTACATTATTGCCATTCAAATGTTCATTAATTTTTATGTATTACATATTTGTGTGTGTGTATATATATTCCATATTTATATATATATAATTGTCAGTTCTGCAGTGAGGTTGGTAGTGGGAGAGAGGGCTATGTTTATATATATATATACGCATATACAGATATGTGTGTATATATATGCACACACACACACAATAGATAGGTTGTATATATATTTATATATACAATGTGTGTGTGTGCATCTATAGTGAATGAAGTTATCTTCCCTTTCTCTGATCTAGCAACAAGATCAGTTATTTTCATAATAGCCTTTTTAGTCAGAACAGCATGAAATTCTGTGATTACAAGTTTTTATTCCAAAAAAGAAAATTATTTTAAAAGGCAAATTATCCCCTTGTTTGTTGATTGAAAAAATATGAGGTTAACTTTAGCAGTGCCTGGCTTAGCAGATGTCATGTTACTAAAGCACTTAAAGCAGTTATTAGCATATTCTTCCTCTTGAGTTAAATGTAGAGATGATTTCTTTCACCTGCAGACAGAACACAATAGAAATTTGCACTTTAGTGGTTTGATATTGGCTTGCCTAAAACTGAGGGCCTGAATATTTGACATAAAATCAGTGTAATCTCTGTGTGTGCACTTCTTGAAACTTAATTTCTATAGTGTTTTCTCTGTTTATGTCTTTTTCTTCAAGAGATCATTGTTCCAGATTTCTGATAACAGTTTTATTCTGAAAAGGTTTTGTGTGTTTTTAGACTATCTGCCTTTTTTCTTTTTAGTGTACATATTAGTAAAAATTGGCCTGATACTCAATTCTGAGAATACCATATGGATTTTAGAAGCAATTATAAGAACTTCTAAGAAGACAGATTTAAGGAAAAGATACTTTTTCACATGGTCTAGTGGAGTTTCTTTTGCTATTGCTTGATTTAAAGTAATTTTTATCTTTGGTAAAAATATGACATTGCCAAAATACGCAAACTTGAATTTCTGGGGCAAAGCCTTACATTTTCTTCCATTTTTTAAAAATAAATATCTTATGTTTTTTGTGGCAAAAAACACATTTTAAATTTGTTTTCATTTTGTTTCAACTTTATATTGATGTTCTCTTGCTTGAAACAGCCTTCAAATTACTTCAGAAATTACTAGAAAATTAGTTCTTTAAAGTCCTTAACTACTATAGTGAATTCTTGATTTAAGTGGATATTCAGGAATTACTGTTGTTTCACATCTTCCATGTAAAAAGTGAGGAGTTTGCATTTGATTTTTCTTTTTAGTCACATGATATTTCTCCAAGTATTTGGTGAATAGTCCTGAGTGAGACAATTTATGGAAGTATTGGAGATTCTACAGTATTGGGAAGTTTATTCTGATGTACATTAAAATCCTGCATCATTTTACTTGTTGTCCAGAAAATCAATGTTGCCTGTAACACGTCTTTTGTAACAGGCAGGTTTTAGAAGCTCACAAGCTGGATGTGAACAAGTGGAGATCTAAATGTGATGGTTACTTTAAGAGCTAAGTACAAACAAGTGGCATCCACAATTTATGTACTCAGTTTGTATTTGTAGGCATGATATTTTTAGAGTAGTAGAAAAAAAATTGAGTAGAATTTTATACATTACCAGAAGAAGCATGGAAATGGTGCATCAATACAAGAACAATGCAATAGGTGAATTGACCAAATGAATGTTTTTTACTTCTTTTGCCATACACGATTTTTTTTTTGTTTTACAGCCTAAACTTAGCATGGCCAAATGCAGGAGAAATGTGGAAAACTTTTTGGATGCATGTAGAAAACTGGGGATACCAGAGGTAATTTAATTGTCTGTCATGTCTAGATGTTCAAAAATGCAAAACACATTAGTTATTTTAAAGCTGAATTATAACTTTATGAACTACAGATTTTCAGCAATAAATATGTAGAACTTAAAAAATTGATCTAAATAATGTGATTGAATACTACTTTAGTGTGTTTAGGTGACTCATGTCATAGCATTTGAAAATTTCAAGTTCTGTCTTTAATTAGTAATTCAGTATTGTCTCTAATACGCCCTTATCTTTGCCATGGGAAAAAAAACTAAGAAATTGTGATAATTAGGTAATATGTTATTAACCAATTGCTAATTTTTTTAAATGCACATCATAACCACATTTTTACCTTGTGCTTTTTGAATATGGACTCCACTCCTTGTTTTATTTTCCTTTTCTCACAATATTTCCTTTTTTTATAATCTTAAGTACTCTATGCATTGTAAAAGTGACTAATAGCACACTCATCTGTTGGACTGAAACATTTCTACAGTGATTTGAAGAAAAGTGTTGTATGTTAAGTATGGAAAGTATGTATGTATAACGCTCTATAACACAGGTTCAGGAGTGCTTGATATTTTCTGCTTTTCATTTAAAAATGGCAGCACTCATCATGTAATTTATTCTTATTTTTATAACTGACATAATGTATGCTGAAGTTGCATTGGGAATATCTGAAAAGAGTCCTATGGTTTAGAAGAACCTATTAAGAAAAAGTTAGTTTCAAAAATGTGACCCTGAAAACAAGGTAAAAGTGTTACACAAGATCTTTTTAATCTGAACACAGGAAAATTGCATTATGTATTTTCACTGTTGCCTACATATGACAGGATAATGAAGGCAGTTCTTGTTAGTGTGTTTCAAGAATGCTGAAAAGAAAGGATATTTTGTGTGATCTCCCCCACCATCCCCTTGGGGAGCAGATGGTAATGCAAAGATTTCACATTTGGAAAGAATTCCAATTTGAGTTCTTTATGTTTTCTCTATATTTTAGAACTTAGTTTGGAGGACAGCAAAAGTAACAGATCACTTTTGCTATTTGTAGGAATTTTGAGCGGTAGGCCTTATCTTACAATTCCAGTGAATGGTTCATCATAAATTTCATTTGACTACTCAGTGTAATGGCTGGGACTCTTAAGTTGTAACGGTTCATTTAGTTCTTGTAATGACGTAATATGTTAGAATGATTTGATATTAAAGGCAAAATTTGACATTGAAGAAGATCCAAATCTCAGTGTTGTGGACTTGTAGATGTGGAGTGTTTGTTAAGCTGCTTCAAAATTCAGTATCTTCTGATGCATCGTAAGTTACCAGTGAATGAGAATTTTTCTGTCTGTAGCCTGTTGGGAAAGAAAAGGCCAAGACCTGTTTTCATTGCCGTCATGAGATCTTTCAGAAATACTTACAAAGTTCCTTACAGAGCCATATTACAGATGGGTAAGCTAAGCCTTTACTCCATTTTGGAATTCTCTAAGTAAGCGCTCTGGAGAAACACCTTTTTGGTTTTCTGTGAATAGACATTTTCATATACATATATATTATCCCCCCTTTTTATTTCTTCCACTGAAGTTAGTGTTGATTTTTTTAGGATTTTTTTAAGATTTAGGATTTGTTGAAGAATTGCACAGACACTTAAGGTCATATCTCACCAGTCTGATTTACAACTAACCATCCTTATCAATCTAAATAGTCATTAACTTCTCTTGAAGGGAGAAACTCATTCACTTAAACACTAAATGAATGGCTTGCAATTGTAAATTTAAAATAGGCTTTAAGTACTCTGAGGATGTTCGTTTTGATTAGCTGTTGGTAATTTGCAAATGTATTTGCTATAGATCTTGAAAATACGTTATGTTGTGGAACTAGCTGGGAGATGCTAGAAGTTTGCTGTGTGTTGGACATGTGTTAGGAATGCAGAGTTGTGTAATAGTGAGTATGACAGTCAGCTGTCAAAGTTTTCAAGAACTACAGATTGCATGCTTAATGCTTCTTTCAATTGACGAGTTGTCTGTTGCCTAATTGTCTCTAGAGAAACCAGTAAAAGCAGTGCAGTGAGTTATTACTTCTTTTTAAAACACACAAACTATATGGAAAAGTGATAGGTTCCACTTTCAGGTCCTAATACCCGTAGGTGTTGGGCTTTTCTGGGATACTTCTGTCCATGTTTACTTCCTGAGAACTAGCTTGAAATTCTGTTGCATGGGGTTTTAAGGATTTAAAATTGCCATGATTCATGTTGGTTTGGTTCCAGTTGTTTAAGAGATAGAGTACATGCTATTTTCTGATCTCCACAGGTTTGGAATGATACCCCGTTTAGTCATGTAAAATGAAAACCAGAAAATAGCCAAGTAATTACTATGTTGTGCTGATGTGCATGTTCTCTTACTTCTGTGGTTTTCAGCATTCAGTTCTTGGGTTAAAATTGCTTTGCCCAGAATGATCCTGGGAAACTTCATATAAGTGTAGAAAAATGCAACTGATATCTAAATGTGTCACACTGAGTATCAGAAGTTGGCATCCTGACCAGAGAATCACAAATGCAAAATTCAGGAACATGAGCATTTCTTTATAATGATGTGGTATGTAGATGATTCTGAAAGCCGTTACCTGCCAGATGAGAATTTCAGTACAGTGCGGGACATGTTGAAATTGCTTTCTGTAATGGCCATATGATGCTCCTGACTGCATGCAGAAGGGATATGCTGGATCCTATGGAAAAGGATGTTTTAAGTGTATGCTTCTGACCCTTAATAAGAAACTAAATAGCAAGGCTCTTGCTGTGCTGGTGGGCTATCAGAAGTGTGAGAACTGAAACAATTAAGTTGTGTCTAATTTTGCCACTAACCTTAACTGTAGCACTTTATCAGAGATCCTTGTAGATCATTTTTTGAGGCAAAGCAACATTTTGGTTGATGTGAGAAAGGGCTGGTGTCAGGTAAATGTCCGAAAGCCTGACAATTCAGAAAACATCTGCTGTGCTCTTCAGGAGCTATATGACAAATCTTTGTCTCTTGGAAAATTACAAAAGAATACTTCATTTTGCATTGTTAACTAAACCCATCAAATTACCTAATCTCTGTAATAGCAGTAGTGTGACAAGTACTCTGACTTTTTGGCTGGTATCAATTGAATAAGCAAGTAGATGTGTGGTAAGTAGGGCTGCTGATCTCACTACCTTTCTCAGTGACATACAGTACTCAGATGGTGCCATTCACTGGACTACATTGCTAATGTCACATGAACCCACAAATGACACCACCCACAGTGCTTATCCAGTACACCTGTATTGCACCCACCCCTCATACTTATGGGTTTAAAAAATAAAGCTATTTTTAATTTATTTCTCTGTTGCCTGTAAGCGTGGCTTTCAAAGCATCAAATGTAACACTTCTAGTGCAGTTTAAGTCTTCTTAGTGGCATCTCATCCCAGAGGTTTTAAAAATTATAGAAGAGTGAATCACTATCACATGAGTATGTATGTGAAATATTGGATTCAACTGCTTATTCACAAAACCAGTAACATACGTAAATAAAGGCGAAAATGTTCATATATATTTCTTCAACTCATCATTGCCACATATTCATACTAGTAGCAAAGAAGAAGACTGTGCTATTTTAACCTGAAAATTAATAACTTTAATGAATTTGAGCTGTTTTATTGATAATCCGTATCACAGAGTATTTTATTCTTACACACTTTTGGTAGTGTTAACAAATACTCTTGTCAAAAGGAAAAAATAATTGATAGTGGGCTGAATGATACTGCATTACAAGTAAGATTTAGACCAAAACAAAGCTGTAAACATATTATGTTGAGAGGCAGAAATTACAAGTTTTGGTCTTTATTTCTTCTAGTTCTCAGTTATGAACAATTAAGACATATCAGAAGTAGGATCTTCTAAGCATTTTTTCAAAAAAGAAAATGAACAAACTATTTGCAATGTCTGTGAAGTTAGCTTTTTACAAAGACACAAATGAACTTTTCTGATATGGTCCTTACACTAATGTAGTCTCTTGGCCCTTTTTGGGGCCTCTTCGGGTCAGAGAATTTAGTTGTTTTTTTTTTTAAAGGAAATAAAGACTTTCCCCACATACCTTTATGTAGCTTGAAAAAAAGATAAACTTAAGTTATCATGAGTAGTACTCGAATGATGATTTCTGTTGATAAAAGGTAGTGATAAAATGAAATCTGTCACAGCCAAGTGTTCCGGCAACTGTTTACTGAAGCTTCTGTGTTCCAGCACATCAGTAGTGATGCAACATGATTTAATGGGACAAATTATATCTTGGGTGGAAATAAGAGACTTCTGCCATGTCTCAAATTTTCAGTCAATTGCATGGTATAAACTTACTGAACAGAAAAGAGTGTGATGGTAAGAAATGGCTTTTTGGATCTCAAATCATCATATGAAGATGCAAATTACAAAAGGTTCAGCTGTACCCCTTCCTGTGACTTTTGAGTCGTGCAAATGGACCCAATTACCTTTGTTTCAACCTCCTCCTCTGAAAACCAGGTCCACTATGTTGCAATGTCAGCCAGAATTATTCTAAAAATCAATGTGATTTGTGTTAGTGTAGGAATTGCAAATTAAGTAAAACAATAAAATAAACCATTAGGCTTTCATATTCTGAAAGTAGCAGAACAAAGTAAAGGAAGCAACTAAGATTTGGGTGTAAAGTGTTTTATCTTCTATCTACCTGTTAGTTGATCTGCGGGTAATCATGTTTCTCAGTTTAATAGAAGATATATTATCATTGCCACTTATGCTTATTTTCTGATCACATAATCAGTTACCTCTTCATAGTTGCATCATGAGACATCCTTGAAGTTGCAGTAAGTTTTATGAGGTATGACTCTTTTCTCCACCCTTTCCGTCTGGACTCGGTAATGTACATTGTTTGGCCTACGGTGTGGAGTTAAGTGGTTCAGGACACTGCCAGTTAGTCCTGAAAGCAGAATTCTGGGGTTCCTTTCATTTCTGTTGTGAGTATGATGCATATACACTACAGATTTCATTCTTTAATGCACTTTTGCAAACGTACTCTTGACTTTTTTGTACCAGGTTCAGAATTTGAGGAGGTTGGTTCTGAAATGCTGTCTGTTTTCCCAGTCACAGCAGGCGCATGTAGAATGAGGGTGGTTTGTGCACACAGAGAGCTGGTTATGCTTTTGTTGTTCCACTTCTGTCTTACTGTGTTTATTCTGTGTGCATGATTTCGACAGCTGTATGATTTAATCATATAGCTTCATAGATATAAAAAGTCAGTCCATAAATGTGATGATTAAGGATATGTATCTTTTTGGTTCTCACTAGCAATAATTTCAATCCACTAAATGAGAAGAGCAGCGCTTGCAATAGATGGGTGGGCGGTTGGTTGTCTTTGAGACTTTGGGTGGGGGTCATGTACTTTTTCACTGTTTCATGATGTCATGTTTTAGTTTCATGTTTTTATTTCACAACATCAGTAAAATTCTGGTAACTTCAGTGGAAATACATTCGCCATTACTGAAAAGCTATTTATTTTTTTATCTACAGTTACATTACAGAAGTTTAAAATACATGAAATATAAACCTTTTACACAAAGGGTGAATTTAACACCAAATTATTCGTTGTCACAGAACACACAGAAATAATCAGACATTTCTAAGGCTTTCCCAGGTTTCACTGAATTTCACTAAAACACAGCATGGCAGTTTCTGTAGGAAGTTTCTTCTGCATGTCTTGGCTGTTTTTGTATGCTTTGGCCTCTCCTGTATGCTGCTTAGGATGTTAAGCTCTAGTTAGCAAGTTCATCAGTCTCTGTAAAAATTCAACCTGTTGTCAGCTCTCATTCTCTAATTCTGAAATTACTTCCTTCTCTATTTGACTGCTGTTTTAAAATTAATCCAGCATTTGCTGGGTTTAATGGTGTCTTTGATAAAAGTGAAATATATTACATAGTTGGTAGTCCTGAGGGGTTTGCCCTGAAATTTCTTTCTCTCGTAAGAATCTTGTGGATGTAGGTGTTCTTGAATACAATACTAATCCTACCCATTTTTTAAACAAGATCAGCATGTTTTATGCTTTTAGTGAGTTTTCATACTTTAAAAAATTACAGATACAGTTGCATTGAAGTTTATTATCATACCAGAGTTTTGAGTTAAAAAAATCTGAAAAATTGCTGCAAACAGTGTTGTTGCTATGCAAGTTGGTTTCCCCCTCTGTATCTGCTGGCCTATGTAACAAAATTTTGCAGGTTTGACTCCTGGTTAAGCTAGAACCAGTCATGGTAAGCAAAAGAAAAACAAAAGTACCACTTTTTTCTTTGTGTATGAATGACAATTCTGACTTCCAGTTTCACTAGTCCCTTTTCAAGATAGAAGGACAATCTGAATATTTTAATTTATTTCAAACTGTACTGTGAAACACTAAACAGACATTGAACTTCCATGTTTTGGTTTATTTGGTGTACTGTCAGTTCATTAAGGAAGTGAGAATGGCAAGTTACTACAGAAACAGTGTTCCTCTCAAACAGGGGAACTCTTATGCATGTAATTTTGTTCAGTAAGTATTCATTATCTTAGTAAGACCTTACTTGCGATGTAGAATGGTGTCTTAGATTGCATTTCAAGAGTACTAGTCTTGCTTCATTTGATTTTAATGTAACTATTGTGTGAGCATATTGATATTATTATTACATAGTGCACTTCATTTTGTGCAGCTAGTCTAGAGTAATTTGCCACATGAAGTCATTGATACTTTCCAAAAAAGGTGTGGGAATGTAACCTGCTAATAATTTCAAAATGCTGCCAAGGAATTTAGCGTCCAATTCTGCAGTCTAGAAACTTTATTGAAATTAAGTATAGTTAGTGCTACCTTGACTTTTTCTGTTTCTGTCATAAGTTATCATTTAAGATGATATTTGAATACCAAGTGTTAGATTGTTACATTAGAGAATGTAATACTTCTAATGATTTCTGTAGGTACTTTTTCTTGATGCTTCATATTGCTGCTGCTTGTGCTTTTAACAGCTTTCTAACCCACTGTTTTGCTATTACATAGGTTAGATTTTACAGCTGGTTCCATTTGAGCATTGGAATAAGGCCCAGATGGACAAAGGTGTGCATATCTCAGTAGAATTAGTGGATCATGTGCACCTCCTCACCCTTGTGAATCTGGGCATAGCTTTGGAAGGATTTGAAGGCCTGAGTTCTTCTGTCTTAACATTCTGATGTTATATATCTTCAGTATTTAGAGGAAATAAAAGAAAGTTGGGATGTCTAGTGAGTAAGGCAATATGGGAAGAAACTATTCCTAAATGTTTATGCTAGAATATTGTGATAATTTATTTATCAATATTATTCTATTTTTGTATTTTTAATTTTTTGCACTTTTTTTCTGTTCTAATGGCTGCCCTTCGGGATAGGCTGACCTCTGCTCTCCGTATGACATCCTGCAGTCGGATATTCGTCACATTCGAAAGACTGTTGACACTCTGCTCGCCCTCGGGGAGAAACCCCCACAATCAACTTCTACTTTTCGCTCCTGGGATCTATTAGGCTTTTGTCTTTTCCATATACTTTTTATAGTCTTGATGTATATAACTTATCACTGGAATTTGCTAACAGCATAACCTGTTCGCATGTGCACACAAACTTTCTGCTTTGTCTCTGACAAATTACAGGTACTTAATTTCCTTCCTTTGCCTTACAAACTTCTCCTTTTCCCTTACTTCCCTTCCTTTTAATATCTTTATTAATCTCTTGAAATAGGAGAGTGAAGAAGTAGCATCTTGAAGGCAAGCCCCATGTCTTCTGCCCCCTCCAATTCTAGTTTAAGAACTTATGTACCTCTATATAGTTTTTCCTTCATGTTGCCTAGACTACACACTAAATATGTTAAAGCAGTGAAGCTACTCTTCTTCCACTTTTGGGTGTAGGCTAGATGTGTATGAGAAGCTAAACAGAACTGAGCCTCTTTGTGAAAATGCAAGAATGCTGCAGATACTGAAGCAACTGAGGTGGCACTTCAACAGCTAAATAGTCTTTTCTGAGTTGGTGCCAATTATCTCTGCAGTGTTAGAAGCACTTTAGAGAACTATCTTTCAAATTACTATTATTTTTTAATTTTTTATATTAACAAGAGTACTGTAACTTTAGAGATTGTTGTTCATCCCTCCTGTTCTGATTAAATTCCATACTGGAGTAGTTATGTTTTCCTATGTATAGTTTGATTTTCTCCAGATTCCGTAGAGTATCTTCTGCTGCACAAAGTAGTGTTGAACTGCTTTCAAACACTCACTGCATTACACCCCAGAGATGATTGTAAACTAGCAGTTGGTATGAGGGAGCCTAGAATTTGAGGGACTATAAGAACATTTCAGGATGAAGATCCCGTGGTACAGCATGACACAGTAAGAGAGATTGAAAACAGGCTATTGGGCTCCTATATCTGATACAGATCTATTGAGAACAAGCTGTTAGACTTCTGTGTCTGCCATTCTTATGTGTGGTGTCAAGCAAGTAACATCACTATCTTCTCTGTTTCATCACCTGTGAAAATGCAGGTACTGTTTGTTCATTTGTGTAGCAACTGTAGCAAAGACAATGTAGCTCAGAAAAACAGCATCTGGGAAGACTCCAGCTTTTCTGTCCTAGGTGGGTTTAAAGGAAAGATTAGACATACGTTAGACAGAAGGTGTTTGAGTATGTTTGAATTCTGCCTGTGGTTAGACTGCCAGACTGATGACCTCCATTTCACTTCTAGTTCTGTGTTCTGTTAATCCACTGTAAAACTTAAAATAAGACTATTTTGTTTTCTTTTGCTCCTTATTGACATGAAATATACAGTGAAAAATTGATTGAAAAATATAAACCCTTGAATATACACCTATAGTGACATTGCAGTATTGGCCTAGATGCTGTTGGCCAAAATTGTAACTTGGTCACAAGCTAGCTAAGCAAAGGACATCAGTTTTGTGTCTTGGAAACACATGCATTCATTTCTTAGTATCTAGCATATAATAAAATTAGGTATAAACTTTTAGAGGACAACTAGCATAAGGACTTATATGTTACTGATTATTCTGGTCATATGATTATGCTTTAATGCTGCACTATAAATATCCCCATTCCATAGATACTTATAAAATTTTATAAAAAACTTATAAATGCAGTTCTATTCCTAGTTTCTGTGGCTCAGGTATATATATATATACATATGTTTATACATGCATATATGTACATATACATATATAATATGAAATGTATCATTAGATACATATTTAAGGATGGAAAAGTTAATTTCAGTCCATGGATTAATCAAATTTTTCAAAGGATTTAGTGTCTAGCAGCTTCCTCTGCATATGTGTAAAAACTCTATTGTAAAGGGTGTCGTCATCTGTGACCAGACAAGTGTTCAGTGAGTGCCTCTAAGCTTTTGATACTTGAGAAGAGGTACTAGTTATTTGGGTGTGTAGCTATGGATATGTGCCCTCATCCTGCACAGCCCTTTCTTTTAACTGTGTGCACTGGTTTCAGTGATTCCAACACCAGACACTTGTTTACTCGGAGTCAGTGCTTCCATTTTCAGCAGATCTTTGTCTTGATTTTGGTTGTCTTGTTTTAATGA
Source organism: Pithys albifrons albifrons (assembly GCF_047495875.1). Taxonomy (NCBI): domain Eukaryota; kingdom Metazoa; phylum Chordata; class Aves; order Passeriformes; family Thamnophilidae; genus Pithys; species Pithys albifrons. The sequence goes on from NC_092458.1 coordinate 58,373,679, forward strand.
TGTTGCTTTTCTGCTGAAACTGAGAAAGTGACATAAGACTTGAATCAGTTCAGAATCTATTTAATTACATGTGTCTCTATAATCCAGTGTAGGTGATTGAGATGAAAGTTATGTCTTCTATGGGGCTGAGATTTTATTACTGCTGCCATAAGTTGTAAACAGGTCTCCTGTTTATGCTCTGTGTTGTCCCCTCCTTATATAGTGCTGAACTACATGTGTGAGTACATTTTTTGAAGTTAGAAAATCATATAGAGAAGTTCTTGCTACTATCCTGGGGTACACATCTGTCTCATTGTCTAATACCATGTCTGATTATCCACCATATCCAATAGACTTTTAGGGCAGGTAAAAGAAGGAGTAGATTAGTGTGTTTTGCATTTTCAATGTGCAGAAGTGGAAGTTCATGTCTTCACTGTTTTTAAATGTTTTATCAGACTAGACACTGGGTTAGAAACTGAACTGCTGTTGTGCAAGTGTAAACAACCGAATGTACCCCAGTCATAGTGATGCATAAGTCTAACACTTGTCTGAAGTTTTAACTTTGCATATGCTTACCATGTAAACACAGTTGTTTAGTTACTTAGAGTACATTTTCTGTGTATTCTCAGCTACGACAATATACAGTAATTAAAGTGTAATATTACAAGCCCTTTATAGTAGTTAGTGATGGTGCAGCTGCCTTGAACCAGACTGTGACAAACAGCAGACACACTTGCTTCATTGCAAGCACAGCTGTGCTACTATACATGAACCTTATCCAGTTATGTATTTTTTTCAGTTTGTTATTGGTTACACTTCCAACTATACATTAATCTTACTGGGAAAGAAATAGTGAAATACACCCTTATATTTTCTAAGTATCAGTGTAGTAAAGTTTTTCAAAATATATTTACCAAGTATAATGAAGACATGAAAATAATCTGTGTGTTCATCCCTGAAATCAATAATTCTTCCACTAAGTGAGGAAGTGGAAACTAAAACACAGATGTAGCTCATTAACCTACTCTAGTGGGTTCTTTGCTAAATTGAGAGTCCTGTTTCTGTGCTGCCGTTCCTGTGGCTGAAAAAAACAGTTCAACTGATTGGTGGTTCTTCACCTTTTGAGAGATCCAAAATGGGGACATTCTGTTATATACAGTTGGTACGTACTGCTCACAGCCAGTCACATAATTAAGTTGATCACCTTCAGTTTGAAAAAAGTGTGGACTGTAGTTCACCCCCATATTCATTAATAACATTAATTATATTTGCTCCTCTGTTTCTTTTTCCATTCAGTTTTTTCCATTGCAGTGATCATCAGAGATTTTCAAACTATGATTTCTTAATAAATTGGTTTCCAATTTGTGCTGTACCAATCATATTGATTGCTCCTTTATCCTGTAGATATACATGCAGGTAAAATGTGTTTACATGGGATTACAAGTGGCATTTTGATGTGAAGGTTTGGCTTTCTTTTTCCTTGAGCCAGAAAAAAGATAAATATTTTCAAGTGCAGTCTAATGCAATGTAGTAGCCCTTCAAATGCCTCTTTCTTGTATATTAGCAAGCTTTTACAGCTGAAATCTGTATATAGATCCCATTATGTTCCTAATAAGTTTTCTGAAAGTTACACTTAATGTGAATGGGGATTGAATTAGATCTGAGCAAGTGTTCAGTACAGTTTTCTACTCAATATGCATCAATAAGTTTCCAAAGTAACACCATATCATTGTTTTTCACAAAAATGTTACTCCTGTTTCAAAAAAAAACCCCTAAAACCCAAAAGAAGGGTCATATATGTAGGTTAAGATAAAAATGGTATACAGCTGGTTTTGTGAACCTTTGCCATTTCCTTCATTTCTAGCACATAAGCTGCATTATGCAGAAAGAGCAGTAGAAAAATACTTAATGATCCATTCTTTTTTGATGATACAAAACACTCATTTCATCACTTTGTCTCTCAGAATTTGATGTATAAGGTTTGGTCTAATTGGTATTGCCCCTTAAGTATTCATTTTCTCTTAGTGTTTCATGTGTGTCTGTCTTTATTAAAATTTTTATTCCTTGCAGTTTCAGGTCACTGTTTTCTAAGCATGTTACACTAAAACTGTGAGGCATTTTTGTAAAATATAGGGTCTACTTTTAAAATTTTATGGCTGCAGGCCAGAATTTATAAAGACTCCATAGCCCACCATCTGCAGTTACAATTCTGTAAATATTTGCAATTTATTGAATGATCAGAAGAAGCACATAGCTAGACATTTAACTGGCTGTGACTCCAAATACAGAATTGCAGTTGCAGTATTGAAGGTCTGAGGTTTAGTTTTGGGTTTTTTTCCTTTGTCAAATCTGGCCATAGTCAAATCTGGCCATAAGTGTACACTTTATAAAATATACTAATCTTTCCATTGTAAATTAAAAGAAAAAAAAATGAAATGTGCTTATAGCCTGAATGATTCTGGTTTTTTTATCTACTGCTCTTTTCTTTTGTACTTCAAATGGTACCTTCAGAGCATTTGGACACATACAGACATCAACAGTAATAATTGAAAAATATATAAAAGGACATACTTTATAAAATTTCCTTAGATATATGGAGAAGAAAATATTTGCCATAGCTTTTTTAACTCTTTAGAAAGAACACTGGCCTTGACCTAACAAAGTGTCAAGATTTTGTATATTGGCCTAAGTTTGCTGAAATGTAATGCCCTGAAGTTTCTTTTAGTGAATTCCCATTTCAGATTACTTCCAAACATGAAAAGGTTGGCATTACATGGACTTAGTTTTTTTTAATTTGCGCTTGGAGAAATTGCACATTCCAATACTGCATATTTTATGAATATTTTATTTTTCCCCCGTAGATCTGAAATCTCATATTCTACAGATAGAAGGAAGAAAGATCTTGCCAAACTGTAGAATGCCATTTCTCTTTATTTTTACTAACAAATGTAGTTGGGCCCTTCTGTTTTTATGATGTGGTCACTTGCCTGTCTGATATTATGGCAGCAATGTCTTTTTGGATAAATACTTACTCTGTCTGAATTTCCAAGCTGCTTGCTCTACCATAAACTAATTGAAACAGTTGTCTTGACTTTGAAGTCATGTGATGTCAAAGAAAATAGATGTGTCCATGGAGTGTGTCATGTATCCTTGTGAGATTAATGTCCTTGTGTATTCCTGGCTTTCTTGTATGCTGTCTAATTCAGACATTTTGTTCCAGGATTAGAAATTTGCTCTTGCAACCACATGCACAAATGTACATTAGTGGGTACACCTGTTGTACTGTCTCTTTGTGTTACTTTGTGATTCAGCCTCCTGACTCCTGCCTCTTTTTTGTACACTTTTTAATATTTTTGCCATTAGGAGGGCTTTGTTCTTTTTCTTTGTGCTGAGTTTGAAAACTTCTTTATCCATTCGGAGTCATTGTGTGTCTGTAGAAAGTGGTTTGTTTGCAACAAGAATCTAAGTTCCTTTATGTTCTTAAGGAGAATAAAAACATTAAAAATGTATTAGATCTTCCTTTTTGTAGTAGATAGAGAAGGGAGATATTTGTGCTGCTGTGAGTGGAGTGGCAGCCCTTCCCACCACAATTGTTTTAAAAGACTTCTAGGCTGGTCTTGGGAAGTAGTAGCCAGTTCTTCTGTCTGTCTTTCTGAAGTTTGTTCAGTGATTGTTTCAACAGAGGTGTTTTTACAGAGACAAGACATACTTCTATATTGAAATGTTATGGATTTAAATCTATTGTAAAATGGACAGAAATCTTATCAAAGGAGGGGAAAACTGGGTGAGGTTGAGTCTCCTCAGTGTCATGGACAAGTTCTCCTCTTGCTTGTTCAGGCATATTGCCTTAAAATGCCAGGATTTCAGACAAGTTTTGGAATCTTTTTGACTTACAGCTTCACAACTCTCCTATCAGTGGTTTCCAGGCAGCAGTTCTAGTGGGTTAGGGAGTGAGGCAGAGCATGGATAATGGACTGTGCTGCAGGGACAGCAGCTGAACCAGAGTATGGAGACCTGGGATCTTGGCCCAAAGTAACTGCTGTTAACACTAAGTTATTATCGGTGTGCTCTGGATTTCATCCTTGGCAGGATTTGATTTTTCTTAGTCTGAATATGACTCTCAAACTCTGATTTGGAAAATATGTCAGGCAGGGTTGATGAAAGCCGTTTAGAAAGTTTTGAAGACAGTGGTTAGGGCTTAGGTAAGAGAATTGATTTGTGGTATATTAAGATGAAGTTTGTCATTTTTAGGAGATGATGTCCATCTCATGTTCAGCATAGCCAGGTGTTTAGCTACAGAATTATAAAACATGAGCCAAATTCCACTTGCTTCACAAAAGAAGGCTGTCAATGATATATATTTCAAGCACTAATGAAGAATGATGTATAGTATAAAATGTTACATGTTGGGAAACTTCTCACGCCTGGAACACAGTTGTATGGTCCTATTTTTTTATAGACCTAGAACAGCTTGTATCTTGTAAATGCAGCAGCTGGAGAGAGGTTGCTTTATGCAAACTAAATTACTATACTGTATTTTAAAGAATTAGATAATGCATTGTCTTTTAGAAGAGAAAAATCATACTGGATGGGATTTTTCTATGAAATGGTGCATGTATTCCTTCATGCTTTTAGTGAAAATGTGCTTATAAGCAAACTGCAAAATTCCTAGCAAGAGAACATGACAGAACAGTTCTGTGAGTACTAAAAGGTAACACAAAAGTGATGAATTTAGAATTTAAGTTTTTCTGAAGCAAACATCTTTAACTGGTGGTTTAAGCAAATCTGTCTTCAATAGAAAAATGTAGAATGTTTTCAAACATAAATATGTAGCAAGGTAGGTTGGTTTGGGCCCAGGTTTTGAATTCAGTCCCTACCCTTCAGCCTTGCAATACTAATCCCTCAGTTTTCAGATCTTGGATTCAGCCGGCTTTATTATTTAATGCCTTTTGTCTAGGATGAAAAACTAATGAAATATTGGTATGCTAAGGGCCACCGAATCTGTGAAACAAGACCCTGCTGTGCAAAGACAAGGAAAAGAAGTAGCAAAGAGTGGGAAGAATAATACTTCTCTTCAGGTGTCTGATTTGAATTCTCAAATAAGATTTTTTTTAGTTATCCAAATCAGAGCACTGTAGATTTTTATATGAAGTTGCAAGACATTAGATTGGCAAAATGTCTTGTAGAAATCACACATTTGAAGTAAGCCCCCCCCCCCTTTTTATTTCGTATCACTACCTCTACCTTCTTTTATCACAGAATCACAGACTATTCTGAGTTGGAAAGGACCCACAAGGATCATTGAGTCCAACTCTTAAGTCAATGGCCCACAAAGGGGATTGAACCCATGACCTTGGCATCATTACAACCAAGTTTTAACCAACTGAGCTAATCTCAGGGTCTTGTGGGTTCTCTAGTGCTAACCAGATATCAGTTTAGGAGTTTGCATCCTAAAATATATTTATATAATTCCCTGATAAAGATACTTTTATTACAGAGCAATAAAAGCTGGGGAGAACCATCTCTGACAGCTTGCAGATCAGTATTTGAGTCAGAAGAACAAACAAGAATGAACTGCAGAACTCAGTGTCTTAGCTTAAACGAGCAGTTTAGGGCAGGTTTGGAATGGAAATGTGATCTCCTGGTGCTGACTGAGCAACCAGCTGCGGCAGAGAGAGGCAAGGTGACCGATGGGAGAGGAGACGTTTGCCACAATCCTGTGGTCACAGTGTCTCAGAGTCCACAAACTCAATGGAAGTGGACACCCAGCATTAGGAGATCCCCAGTGTTAGAGCAGCTTCCTTATGGGGAAATGTGTGTTGTCCATCTTCTGCAGACCTACTCAGCCAAGCTCCTTGAACATTATCTGTTTGAAGTTGTTTGTTTCTTGGGTCAGAAAATAATCTCTCCAATATAAAATAATACATATTCAAACAAGTGGTAAATGTAAAATGTAAACGAAATATAGGTATATTACAGTTACCAGTATCAGGGGCCAGGATTTTGAAGGAAGTTTGGCTCTCATTTTTCGGTTCTGTAGTTAATAGGTAAGTTTTGCATTTTTAGTCCCTTTGAGGCTGGAGTGGGATGTGAAGAATTTCACAAAAAATTGAGCAAGCTAAATGTTGGTTATGCATAAAGGAAATAATATTAATTGACGAAAGCAAGTCATAAACATCAGAAGCAGGGGAACAGCTGTTTAGTGCTGGTACTTTTCTGATGGCCCACTGGAGGAGATTTCCTGAGCAAGGACTGAACAGTGGAAGCAGATAAAAACAATTAAACCTAGGTGCATAACATAATAGAAACTGTATTAATTGTACTTGTGTGTACCAGTTCAGTAATTTTGAGTATTGTATTTAGGTTTAAGAGTCCATAGGAGTCAGAGAAGGGACTAGAGCTTGAAAAAAATGTCATGAGAAGAGAGGTTGAAGAGATTAATGATGTTTAAATTGAAGAAATAATCAGTGTGAGGAAGTGTGGGAAAAGGACACAAATTGTATGAAGATAAAATAAGAGGCTCTTATTTAACATTACAGAAGCAAGAATATTCAGTAGAAGACAGGCAATTAATTAAAATAGATTCTTAAATGCATAAGTAATTTTAAAAGCTAAAATTTTATTGAATAGGTTTAGATAGTCAATAGTGAGAATATCAAAACAACTCTCTTTCCAAAGAAGTGGTATCCCGGGTCTGTTGATGGTCATGTACAGATGCATAGGGAAGGAACAGAAGATCCTGTAGATAGTGCTTTTTCAAGCTTAAAGCAATCTGACATGCAGTTGAGCCAGACAGTTTCCACATGTTTGTGTTTAATAGCATTGTTTGGGTTTTTCTCTCTGTGTGTACTTTTGTCATTCCACTTATGCTTTTGGCTTCCATGTTGTGGCAATGGGTCTCATGGTTGCAATTATGGTTTATGTGATGTAGTCTAGCCTTTTCATTTATTTATTATAAACCTGCTGCCTGATTTCATAATTTCATTGATTTCATTACCAAGAATACCCAATTACATAAGAAAAACTTCTTTTTAAAGAGAGGGCCAGTCAGGACATAAGGCTGGCTCTCTAAGCAAGGTTTTTTCTTAATTGTTCACTGGTGAGTGTCTTGTTCCCTGTAGAAGATACAGGTTTTCCTGCTTGATTGTCATCTGGTGTAACAGCCTCTGTGGACAGCTAGTAGGTTTCATTCTGTCCAGAACTGCTGTGTCCTTATGGTGAATAAAGTTGATTCCTGGATATTTCAAATAAGGTGCTATTTCTTGGAAGGAAACACTTCGTCTATGGAATGCACAACATTGCACACACTTTCCTGTAAATGCTGGTGCATAGTTTTCAAGGTGCATCTCTTGAGACCAAGCCCTACCTGTCTAGACCCCAGTACCATAACATGTTTTGACAAAACGAGCCTGCTGTCCCCAGACTCACACATATGTAGTAACAAGGTAAATGCCATGTTGTCTTGCTTTGTAGGTGAAAATTCAGTGTGTGCTTGCTGGCCCTTGCTCTTAGTTACTGTGTTTACATGCTGTAATGACTGCAGAATGGGCTGGTTTCTAAGGCCCAGAATGTTAACAGATCTCTCACTAACTCATAGGTGTAATGAGAGCAAAATCAGAGACTTTCTGTCAAAATCACAGGAAGTTCTTTTAACTAAAAATAGGAAATTATTCCTGCTTGTTGGGCTTTGTCTTCCAAATGTGATCGTGTAAAGCAAGCTTTTGCAGTGAGTATTGAGTATCCTAATCTTTACTCCTTTGTTTTTTTTCTAGGAGAAGCTTTGCCTACCACATCACATCCTAGAAGAAAAGGGCTTGGTAAAAGTGAGCATAACAGTTCAAGCATTGCTAGATGTAACCACAGTGAAACAAGCTTTATTCACTTGAAACTACTCTCACTGCTGTTACCAGCTCCACTGTGCCATGAAAGAATCAAAAAACTGCCTGTCTTTTCAAACTGCATTGAGATAAACCCAATACTCCAAGAGTATTCTTACACTTTTGATGTTAGAACTGTTTCAAACTGTACATATGAGTCGAACTACAGCGCAGAAACTAAACACAAACATTTTCTAGAGGAAGTTGATGCTTCACTGCTTTTATAGCTCACTTTGTACAGTACTTACTAAAACAACCACCTCTCTGCCACTTAAAAATGTGTGGAGTACACAGCTGTCTTGCAGCAAGATACCTTCATATTATTAAACTAAGAATCACTGTAATCACTTGGGGGAGGGAGAAGGGAGAGTAGATCAGACTGCTACCGCGTTAGGTTTGTCTGCAGTTGCTTCAGGCTATTGCCTTTTAAAAATATCCAGACATAAAATATTTATATAAATATTATTTATTAGTGAGTTGTTATTCATCCTTTGGATGCAAAATGTAAATTAGGAAACTGTATTTTATTACTGCTTTTTTTGTGGTTAAACACTTTATTTTAATATAAATACTTAGTTATTTTTTATTCTACTTGGTGTGCAGTAGCTCTAGATCTTCGTAAATTGTATTTTCTAATATGTATGATAAAAAAAGCAAACAAAATAGGTGCTTTTATTAAAAGAACAGCTAGCTGGAATGGCATTCTTTATTTCTTGAATCTGTGGAACATTGGTAAAAAATTGTCTGCATTCCATTGAGTTTCCTACATTCCAGTAGCACTTCTCCCTTCACTTCACTGAATTGGCTGAAACTGAGAGCACACCCATTTTATTTGTATATAGATGTTTAAAAACAAACAAAAACAAAGGGAAATATGTAAACTTGAAAAATAAATGTGAACAAATATTTTTGATTGCTTATTCTACTATGCACAAGACATTTAACTTTTGCCACAACAAAATGAATGATGTGCATTAGGATCATGTGTCTTGAAATATATTTTTGCACTGTAACTTGATTTCTTTTAAAAACTACAGCACTACAGAACAAATAATAAAAAATAGCACAAGACAGTTCACAAGAATCACCTGGTAGCCAAAAAAATAATTTGCTTTCTTCAGTGATTCCTTTAAGAGGAGGTAAAATTACTAAAATTGCCAAAGGCAGTCTCAAAGAGGATAGCCCAGATCTAACCTGCTGGGTACAGAGCTTCTCCTTAAGTCTTCACAGAACTAAGCACAATGCTCTGTAGTGCATGTTTGCAGGATCAGACCTCTAATCCCACGTCAGCAATAGGAAATAAGGTTCTTCTCTTTTTCTCCACTTTATATTTTTTGAAGAAACTTTTAAAAGCATAATTTGTTACTAAGACATCGTGCATTTTAGATCAAGAAGTTCCAGCACAGCAATTCTCACAGTATCTGGAACATCCATTTTTCATTCTTAGGTGAAGCCAGTGATGGGACTTGGGCAAGCAGGATGGGGAAGATGCATGTTGTGAAAGGTGAGCTGGCTGGAAGAACACAAGCAGTAGTTTGAAATGCAGAGTGGCAAAAAAAAGGCAATGTGGTGGGAGGACTAAACATTTAAGCAGGAGCATGTGCAGAAAACTATTGGGTAAAGACTTATGGGAAGAATGATGCACACTCGTCACTACCACATATCTCAGCAGTTACATGCATGTTGACAGACACTGCATTCAAACCCAGCAGTGTTCCAATGGCAGATTTTTAATGGCTCACAAGGTATTCGAATGCAGACCACGCGTGCTTTGATACCACAAATTGCCATTGTGCTGATTGGTGTGTAGTGACAGCAACATGTTAGGAGGAAAGTGGACTCGCAGACAATGAGACATACAGTGTGCATGGAATATCCAGTTACTTCAACCAAAGCAAAAGCATTTATTTTATAGAGGGAACATTGACTTAAATTGTAATTTTGATTGGCAGCTAGCTTAGTTTCCTTTAAAATGTACTGTGCACTTTAACACTAAATGAAAATGTATTTTAATATTTTACAGAGCTGCACAAATATCTGTTTTGTCAAAAAGCAAGAGCAATGTAAAGAAAATTAAGTTTTCAAGTCAGAGTTTATCAAATTTTAAAAGCATTCAAGGATTGAGTATAAAAATAGGAATATTGATTTCTGCATCTTGAGGAATAAAATGCAGGTTTCCTGAGTATTTTTTTACAATGTATATATGGCAACATGAAGCTTTGTAATTATTATTTTGACAAATCTTGTTTTTTCATAATTAAAATTTTGTTTTTCTCCTGATAGTGTCTTTCAGTATTTGCTTGAAGTTGGCTGTAAATAAATAGCTCTAAATATTTTGTAATAACAGCTTTTTTTATGCAGGCTTAACATGTATGGCTAAAAGGAGAATCTTCATGAATCTTTGTACAATATTTATATGTGCAATAAAACATGCATGGCAAATCTATAATATCCTGCGCAGTGAACATAATGTATATAAAAAATCTTTACTGTAGTTACAATTAAACTATATTATTTGCAGAAAGCCTTTAATGACTTTAAACCTGTGATTGATGGTTTCCTGTAAGAGAGATGGTGGTTCGAGAGCTTAACACTTGGCATTAGGGGTTTGAGGATGAAAAGGTGATGATGTGATTCAAATAAAGGAATTTTGCAGCTAAAGTAGGAATAGGATCCAGCTGGTAACTGGTGGGTAACTGCAACTGCCCTTCCTGCACCTTTGCTGCTTCTGTTAAGGTCTCTTGCCAGTCCTTTCATGATAGTGAATTATGTGCTGTCTGCTTCCAGGGCTGGGTGATCGGCTGGGCTCACGGAGGGGGGAGGACTCCTCCTTCAGTTTGCTGCTGTTCACATTGATGTATAAGAGTTGTTCATTTTACTGCTTCCACTTCTCTGATAGGGCAGCTTTTTCTCCTCCTTGCCCTTCTCCTGAACTGCAGATTGTCCTGCAGACTTTTGCTTTAGGAAACAAAATTTGACAATTCCTTTATTGTACTGAAACCAAGCAATAATGCAGGAACACCCACCCCTGTCTGCAGAAACAAGTAGTAGGTACTACTGCTTGTAGGTAGGTCCCAGCATAGAGTCTTTCTGAAGTCTCCCAAGTACAGATTCTGCTAGATTCTTATTTCTCTAATGAGATGTTTTCACCTTAACTAGGTGACTTTACAGCTATATTGTTTCCATGGTTGGTAGTGGATTTGGGAAGGAGAGGATCTCTCTTCAATAATCCCCTTTTGGAGGACTCTTGCACGGCACACAGTTGCACATTGCCAGCCTTCAGTGTTCACCTCACAAATAAGTAGATGCAAGACTGATAAAAGTCATTACATAATTTAAGCATGTCACCAGCACAGAAATGTAAGTTCCCAGCATCAGCCTCCCTGTATAGCCTCGACTCTAGCAGGGACCAGACACACAGAGAGCATTCAGCACTGCTTAGACAAGGCAACTGATCCTACATCTACGCTACCATTTCTTCTGGCAAGAGTGAGTCAAAGTTTGAGCAGTGATTCAGGTCCAACTAAACCATGAGAAAGCAGAGTTTACAAGTGATTACTTGAACATACAATAAACAGTCCACTGGAACAATCTGTGTCCTTGTCCAAGATAGCTCGCAGAATTATAGCATTGGGAACTATTTCAGATCTACAACTGTCAGGCTTAATTCTGCCATCTTTTGTACAATAAGCTCACTCACTTTCAACAATGAGATATTAGGTCATCTAGACAGGAATTGCTTTTTTCACATCTATTCAGCAGTTTCCTCTCACTTGTTAAATCTTAAGAAACACAGCATAAGCCATTCCAAAGCAGTAATAGTCAGAGGAAAGGGGAGAAAATAACACTCCTTTACTACAGACTGCTTCCTTCACAAGGTTTTTAAGAGGTCTTTTCTTTTAAATATCATCCATGAAATACTATAGATCATTTGTTTGATCTACAGAAAGCTTCTCCCTCTATTCTCCATCAGACTTTGTCCGTGGAATGTATTTGGACAGGCCAAGGAAAATACACCTACCCCTTCAGATTAATTAAGTAGCTTGCTTAGTTGTGCCACTAATGACATCCTTCTCCATTAAGGGATGAGGGGAATCCTAGTAATTAATTAGCTGAAGGGATGCACTGTTGTTATTAATGGTCTGTGCATAGTTCCACTAGAAACTGTCTTGAGTTCCCACATCCATCCCCACACTCCTAGTCTGAAACTGGCTCATCTGCTGAATTACATTTTCACTCAGAATGCAGCAGACACCTTTATGGTGTTGAGAGAGTTTTACAAATATGGAAGAACATTCCAAATACTTAGTCAAAGCACACACATTGACTTAAGTGGGACTTTTATTTTTCTTAGCAGTGCAATCAAGAGTTCCATTTTACAAACATTACTTCAGCAAATGATTTTTGTTTAGTTCATCTCTATCCTTGATTCATTTTGGACAGGCAACACTCACATCCAAATGGTTCAGGCACTGAGGTATTTTGCATGGTGTTTGATGTGATCCTTAATAAATGTAGCAATGAAAAAATAGCTGTGATCATAACCCTAGGAAAGAACAACAACAGAGGAATCAGCAAACAACATAAGGCTTGTGATAAAGAAATCATGCTAGGCTCTCTTATAGGAAATTCACCTGGTTTGCTCTGTTTTAAGAAATACCTGGATTATATCAAAAAATGGTAAAGGATATCAAACAGGTTAAATATATATGAACACCAGGAAGCTAAACAAACAGCAAGTACCTTACCCTGCCCAAATGTGGACCTGTAAGCTAGAGAGGGGTAACAGCAAGTGTCAGCTCCAGAGCAAGACACAACCCAACAGAACAGGTCCCCTCACTGGCACTGTCCTACTGGTAAAACCTAGGGCATAAGGAGAACACAGCCCAGGTCTGAATTGCTGCTCCATCCCTACTGCTAACGTAGTATGTCAACCCCTGAACTAGTTCCCTTCATCAGCACTAATTCTAGGGGCAGGGTTTATGATAAATCAGAGAGGACAATCCTTCACTCTCCACAGCTGGGCCCCTCATTGTGTCTGGCTGGAAGTTGTCAGTGGCTTACAAAGACTCCGCTGCTCTCAGGACATTTGTTCTGGGTCACTGCACTATGGGAAAGAGCAATCCTTCCACCCAGGTCCTTAAGTGATTCTAAGTTTTCAATCAGTTCCACCCTTTCCTGATTTACACAAACACATGCAAACTAAACCATCACGAAGCTTTACTTTAAGCACAATGTCCCCAGCACAGACAAGGGATCCAGCAAAAGGCCATCTGTCACTTTGCTTGTACCGTGACTGTGGTATGTATTAAAAATGATTAATGCCATGGCTTCAGCCAAGCACTGGCAACTCGAGTCACCACAAAGGGATTGGCCTGTCCAAGCTGTAATTGTTATGGCACTTAGTGGTGAAGTGCAGCTCAATTGTGTGGATATTGCAGCCCTTAAGGGCCAATATGATGGAAAGTATCTCTTCTCACCCTCCTCCTCCTTGGCCAGGGACCAAAGGGAGAGCACACTCGTTAACGAGACACTCACTTCACTGCATGCTCCTGATCCAAAAATCACAAAGCAAGACCTCAACAATCAAGGGCTGCAGAAGCAACTTGCCTGCTGCAGTCTGAAGACTACTGGGATCTTCTGTTCTGTGCAGGCAGCAATGAAGTTATCAGGCAGTAGCTGTCCCGCAGATAGGAACTGGTCATCCTTGCCCTGATCAATCAAGATGTCGAGGCGAGGGCCTGCGTAGGCCTTCACAAGCTGAGTAGCATCATATGCCTGCAGAAATAAAGGAGAAGCTACATCCAGTTACACACATTTGACTGGGTCCGGTTTGCTGACTGCAAGAAAACAATGGCACAGATTGAGTGCTGGGCAGCACTGATCAGGACACCAAAATAAACTTTGGAAGAGCAAAAAAACCCACAGAAATTCCAGGCAATTGAAAATTAATATCCATGATTAAAAAGGGGAAATTGTATGATCTACTTAATTCCCAAGTTGGCAGTTTGACCAAACAGAACATCTACCAGCTCAGGAGAATTGAAAAACAGCAATATAATCAGCACCAATTCACACTCTTGTTCTTCCTGTTGAAGCAACTTGCTATCTCAATGTAAATATTTCATCACCTAAAAGTCAAAACATTGGTGTAACACAACTATGCTCAGGGGAAGGCATTTAAGCTGAAGGTTACCATGATAATTTCACCAAGAAAACTTGTTATAACTGAGAAACAAAAATGGCACACAGCATAAATTAAAGACTCTAATCATACATGTATTAAAATGTAATTGTGAATGGGGAGCATGTTTCCTTGTGGAGTTATGTTCATGCTCAAAATGAAAAATTCATTCAAAAAGACAGTGAAGTGTCTAAGGCTGTGTAAAAGATCAGTCACCAAGAGACAGCAAAATCCAAAGTCTTCCACCAAGGCATTGGAGCTATCCTTGCAGGATGCCACCAGATCCAGAAATGACACTACAATGGGCTCAGCCAAGCACTGTGGCCATGGTATAAAGTGATCCTGCACATACTTACATGGCAATTTTAAGCCAAAATACAGAGATCAGAGTTGTATATCTGTGCCAAAGGCAGATCTAAGCCTGTTCCTGATGACTGCTGTTGATCTACTGGACTGGGTTTGCAGATAAGCTCCAAAACAAGTTAAGGCAACAGAAAACAAATTTTGTTTTGGGGGTTGTTCTGTTTGTTTGGTTTTGTTTTTTTCACAACAAATTCATTACATGAAGTCTAAGCAAGTTTAACCAGTGATTTCTAAGTATACAAACTATTCTATTATTATGAAAGCAGCCAACACTCTCCTTTTCTGTAGTGTTTCAGTCAGACCTAGATGTCTTCCTAACAGATACTTTAATCCAATTTTCAAGGGATTTAACTGCAGCTGGTGCTTATTTACAAGGAAATCTGAGTACCTGGTCACCTCTTCCAGCTGCCCCTGAAGATGCCATGAGGCTCATCAGTCTCTGAACATTTTACAGCAGGCAAACTCTCTTTCCAGACCACTACAAAAATCACCTGATCATAAATCAACTGCTCATAATTCCTCTTAGCCCAGGTTTTAAAGTCTTCATAAAGAGGCATGTGGTTCCTTTGATGAGAGACCTCTATTTCAATAGATATTTATAAGCACCATCAGGCAACAGCCAGTCATACCCACCAGAAACATACAATGCTTTCTCATGCTTAGGGGTGTAGCAAAGCAACAGCACCAGCTCAGGAAGCCCAGAGTTTTGTTCCAGACTGCTGTTGCAATATATTTACAGATCACTTGTTCATGTGCTACTAAAGAACTGCATTGCAACACATACCTCCCACTTGCTTGCATCTGGTCCCAGATATCCACCAAGCGCTTTCTTCCCCCACTGACACTGAATTGGGTTGCAGATAGGAGCAAATGCTGATACAGACTGCTCAGAAAGAAAGCATGAAAGAAAAAGGCTATGTAACAATGAACTGTTTACTACAATGAAAGTATTTATACATTTAATGCTGTAACAGAACTCAGAATTATGTTTTCTTCTGTCACATCTAAAGAAATCTATATAAGCATTATTATAGCTTATATAAGCTATACTGTTATCTTACTTTGTACTTTCCAGGATTCTTCAGAGCAAGAATAAGAGCTCCATGACCTCCCATGGAATGACCAAAAATTGACATCCTTTCAGGGTCAGTTGCAAAATTGGCATTTATTAGTTTAGGTAGCTGTAAAAAAAATAAAAGTGCAATAAAAATCTTAAAGCAACCTGAGTACATTTAAGAAAAAAGTACACAACTAACAAACTAAGCAACCAACCAACCAATTAATGCGTTTTAATGCCACATCTCTGTTCTAGCCTGACATTTGTGATCATGGCCTGAACACAATCTGACTGGGACTATAAAATCAAAAGGAAACAATTCAACCAAATACAAGGAACTCAAATTATCTCTATAGAAATCTATCGTAACCTGTAACACAAGATGTGGGAATTTCCTCATAGACATAGTCTTACTTCTTAATAGAGATATAACTATGTATGTCCTCCTGTAAGTCACCAGAATGACAAATTGTTTTTGTGAGATTATTTGTTCCCTGAATTCCCATTAACTTTGGGTTTAATGCAGACCACACAAACCACTTAAGAGTAAACTGGACATTCATCTTTCTAATAACAACCAAGGACCTCCTTTTACACCCAGTTAAAACCACCTCCCCATCCCCACCAAGACAGGGAAAGCAGTGGAAACAGGCAATACAGATGAAGTACTGGTGCAGTGAAATGCAGTGGGTTGTTTCAGAAGCAGCACAGCAGGGATTTTACAAGAGCAGACAATGCACAGGTAAGAAATTAAGATCATAAGCACAGGCCAACCCTGTGGAATCTCCAGCAGGAAAGCAGGCTCAAGGATTTCCTGCTCAAGCCCTGCCAGATGTTATCATCTCTGTGCTGTGGTTCTCTCCCTCCTCAGTTCTACAACAGTATCTGTTTGGTGAGGATTGGATAACTCCAATCACTGAAACAATGAAGATTAAAAAAGAAATAATACATTCTTTTTATAACAGAGGAAAGCAAGAAAATGCCAAAGCACCCACAGGCTATCAAATCACCTTAAGCAAGCTTTGGTGCTAGGAACAAAGACTATGACTGAACCATATTCCTTTATCTCACCCAACATCAACAGGAGAATCCAGCAGCAAAGTTACCTCATCCTTTACGTAGGAATACATCCTATAGTTTGTTTTCCAAGGATCTTCAGTGGCATCCACATAAAATCCAGCACCAGTGCCAAAATCCCAGCTTTCTTCTTCTCCTTCAATATTGCAGCCACCTAGCATGAAAATTCTTTCTACAGTTACTGTCTTCCCATTACATGATGTTCAGAACTGGAGAACCTGCCATACAAGTCAGAGACTCGGGACACAAGATGCTTAATCATATCTTTACCCCTCCAAATGTAAAATAATTTAGATTTTCATCTATTAGTACAGTGTTTTCAAGTGTTATTCCAAGACTTTCGAAATGTCACTTACATAATACCTGCAGATATATCCAACTTCTAAATTGTTTCATTATCTCTTCATAAATAACATACAGATCTATCCTTAAATTCCTGCTGTAAAGCTTTGTCCAGTTTAACCAGGGACTTAAATCAAAAGTTGTAATTTGTTAATTGGTACTATCAGCTTATTTCAGTTATAAGACCTCATCCCATGAAGTACAAGAAACCCTGTGAGAAACAGAAAGTGAACAAAACTTCCTTTCCTGAAGAATGATGGAACCATGTATCACCAAATGGTGTCTCCATGCCAGTGCATGTGCTTTAAATAATGTCTACTAACCTCCCTTCCTAAGATTCTACAGAACAATAACACTTACTGTTCCTTAAGTCTATATCTTTTCTGCAATTCATTTCATTGCTCCCACCTATAACTCGCCATGAAACTTCAATTGTTTCTTTGAATAACTGCAGGGTTGTATCCTATTTCCAAGGCTACACTTTCAAACTAAATTTGCAGATGTGTCCTTAATACATCCCATCCAGTCCTCCCTTTGATTAGTTTGTGATTTACCAGCCTGGTTTGCAGAATAGAATGTAATATTTCAAGGTATATGTGATAGGAAATAACGGCCTCCCTTGCTCCAAAATGTTCCTAGTTTCTGCAATCCAAAATTACATGGGCTTTTACCACTGTCAGATTACACTGCAAACCTCTATGTAATTTGACAGTGCCTCATAATTTGTGCAGGGATACTGCCACCCTGTCACAGTGTGAAATCAGATTTGTACAAGGATCAAAGTTGACTTTGCTCTTGTGATATGCCCCTGAACACTGAGTGATTTTGTAACCTAACAGTCCAGCAGTCACAGGGACTGGGGGCGCTTACACAACATGTTGGATATAAAGTCTATCTTTGGTACCTCAGAGACAGACAAAAACTCAGAAAGTCCTGCCAGGCAATAAAAGCAACACTCATTATGCTAAAAAAAATTAAATAAAGCTTTGAAAAAAAGAAATTTGAAAAGGAATCTGCATAATATTGCTCAGCATACCTGTCTGGAAAAGCAAACCCTTTCAAAGAAGGAAAAGTAAAGTCTACCAAGGCCTGACAGAGGGTCTGTAATGACGGGTATTTCATGATTTCGTGCAGTCTTTTTCCCCATCCAGATACATTATCTCCTAGCTCCTGGAAGGTAATTCTCATATAGATTAATTAAAAAGCATCTGTGAGCATTTTCACTGCATGTGCTCAGATCTCTTAATTCATGATTACATTTGAATTGCTTTTCACTTGTTTCTCCAGACAGCTCAAGGAGACTTAAGAACACTTGGGGTCTCTGAGATAAAATTTAAATATGTAACACATTCTGAAATTTTTCTAAATATCAGACCAATCCTTATCAGTTATTTGACTAAAAGGCAAGAGAGAAGCTGCCAAGAGGGATTTAAAAGAAAAGGGACACAGAAATGAATATGCAAGTGCAGTTACACATGGACAGAGACAACTCATACAGATAACACCAAAAACAAGTTCCAGTGTAATCATCCAATGCCAATAATGCAAAGGTTACCAGCCCATCTCTAGCCTGCAGCAAATAGCAACAATGATGTGTAAAGTTCATTCATACACAAGTTTAGCTCTTTCACCTCCCTCTTCACAAGAAACATGTATTTATGTTCTTTGACCTGACACAACTTCAAAACCTAGATGCGAAAAATATTTTACTGGAAAAACATCAATTCATTTCCATATTGCCCCTATTCAAATCTGACCCATTAACCTTGGAAAACAGTGGAAGGCTGCCACCTTTGCATACAGCAGTCATGAGACTTTAGCAGAATCCAACAAATATGAAATATAAATCTGAATCCCCAAATGGCTGTATTTCCAATAACTACAGATCCACCATTTTCAGGTTTTCCATACTCAGCCTTATAAAAATAACAGCACAATGTTAAAAAAAAATTAATTCAGGGAAGGGAGGGTTTCTAGTTCGCTTTTCCAAGTACTGTAATCCTCTGAAGATATGTATTTAATTTGCTTTATAAGACAGAATACAATAAAGAGCAAGCATTGCAACTTTGTGTCACAACACAGTTCTGCAGGTTTTATAGACTCTCAACAAGCCAAAAAGTGTCAGCAAGAATTAATAACACATGATTCTTGTTTCACTCCTTCTCCTCATTCATGCTGAACTCAATGGCCCCTTTGTTCTACTGCCACAACTGTAGGAGAGTTTCAAATGTCGAACCCTCATAACCACATTATTAAGAACAAACACAGTATAATCCAGTGCATAGTGCAAGATACAGAGGTGAGGCCACATTCTGACTCAGGTGGGCAACACACTTCATAGCAAACTGCAGCCCTCCATTGTCTGAGGACAGAGACAGTGCACTTCAGTGTAATGACTGCTATGTTTCTTGCTAGAACTTACGTGGGCTTGTGTCTGGCGCGACCACAATAATGCCATGTTCAGCTGCAGCTTGCTGAAAACCAGCTTTTGTTATGAAATTCTGCTCTGTGCATGTTAATCCTAGAGAAATAAAAATATCATTGGTAATCCATCACTTACAGCATACTAGTTTCAAAACCTTTCAAAACCTTTCTTGACAGAAAAGGAAAACTCTATCCACTGGGTTCAACAATACTTAACACTCCACAGAAACAGACACGGTTGCATGTCACATCAAGTAACACAAACATGTGATCAAAACCAGATCTGTGTGTACTCTGTATCCCCTCAAGCCCCTACTCATGGAGCTTATAGTGCCCTCAAGTAGCATGTATTTAAATCCATTGGCCACAGACACTGTTGCCAAAGTTGACATGCTTTACTTCTGACACCTAAACCTGCAACTGTTTTTCTGTCTACCACCATTTCAGCTGTTTGCATTACGGAATTACACACTTGGTCTGACAAATTCCACATATTTAGACAGGATAAGGGCCCATAAGCACTCTGGATTAAATCAACAGCAATCCATGCCTTTTGTACTGCAGCAGGCCCAAATGAAGTCCAACTACAAATAAACAATATTTCAATTTTTCTTCATTGTGCAATTGGATAGGGATTAACGATTCTAGTTTTCTCTGAGGATAAGTTTACAAATAACCTAATTTGATGGATTTGATGGATATCTAGCCGAGACAGCATCACCCTGAGATTAGCTCAGTTGGTTAAAACTTGGTTGTAATAATGCCAAGGTCATGGGTTCAATCCCCTACCTGGGCCATTGATTTAACAGTTAGACTCGATGATCCTTGTGGGTCCCTTCCAACTCACAATAGTCTGTTTACACGCAAAAAAATAAATGTGCTGCATGGCTCAGAGCTCTTTAGACAATTTTGATGTTTCTAACTTCAAGGATAAACACATTTACCCAGTCTGCTGTCATTCTTCACATCAGATCTACTAGATATTTTGTGAAATGATTACATAACAAGAAGCATATCCCCCACACTAACAATCAAGTCTCCAGCTTTCTAAACATAAGCCCAAATAAAACAATTCCTAAAATTACAGAAAAGAGTTTCTGCTTTTCATCTTCAACAATAAGGGAAAAAAAATATTTAATTAATTCATCTTGGAGACATCATCAACATAAATCTGACCATTTTGAAAGCAAGGCCTTAACATTATTTATGCAGTTTTGGGCAGAGACCCAGCTCTGTGGGAGATGGCAGAAATATGATGGAGGAACAAAGCCAGGACAACTGGGAGCACATGTCTTTATAGTTTCATCCCAGCTTGCATTACATCCAGCAAGACAGTAGCTGGATAGGAAGCTGCAGGAGCTGGAAAGATGAAGAAACTATGCCGTGAATGAAACAACTTCACTCCTGTCACATAACTCTGTTCAGCCCCTGGCCCCTTCCGATCTCACAGGTTTACCTCACCTTAGATGTGCTTGCACTAAGGCAGTTAACAGCACCTCTCTTTTCAAGTTCACCAGCTGCTCCTTGCAAAATAGCACTCACAATAAGGTGGAGTCCACAGCAAAAATGTGCTGACTTCTACAGGCTTTATTTCACCTCCCTACCCTGTTAGCTGGAGCAGTCTGTCATAAACAAAGGGAAGCAGGAGGTCTCCCAATGGGAAGGCCTTTCAGGAGAACCTTTAAATGTCTATGTTTTAGAACAAAAAGTATGAACATTTTTAGAACAAAAGGGTAGAACATTTTGAACACTGAGCATTTTAGAACACAACCTGGTAGGCTACTCCCGAGGCTGGCTGCAACTTAATTTACCACAATATGTTCAAAGTAAATGCTTCTTCCAGAAAACAATCCTTTGTAGAATTCAAGAGCTGCCACTATAGTACCTCTACATTAGGCTTTCAGTAACTGTAGTTCGGTACCTTAAACATGTTTAACTTTTTTAAGTTACTAAAATTCATGTTACTTACCTGAGAGCCAATACAGCACAGGACACTTTCCAGTTTCTGCTTTTGGAGGCAAGTAGATTCCAAATTTCATTTTGCATTTTAGCTCTGCACTGTATTAATAAAAGACTCCTTTTTATCACCACCACTTAATTAATAAGGTCGCTAACATTCAAAAAGAAAGTTAAATCGATGGATTTCATTCAAAAAGAGATTTTTACAGTGAACTGTAACAATTAAGGTAAATGAACTGAAAAGCCAGTTATAAAGTCAGCCTCAGATTCTTGAATTGGCAACAGCTAACTTTCCTACCTCGTACAGAATATACTTAAAACAGAAACTTATAAATAAATAAATAACATCTTCACAGTGCTGCTAACTGGAAACAGTTTGAAATTGAATTCTGAACCCCAGCAATATTTAACTTGACCACTGGCTACTAAATTACAAAGTAATTTCTACTTAAGAACTATCTACTATGTCTTGCAATCTATCTACTAGTACTGTGCTTGCTCACAGCACTTTTCAGAGTGCACTGAAGTGAACTATCTAGCAGAGTGAATGGAACTTTGTGCACACAGTTTTGTTGCAAACAGGACAACCCAAAGTAATGGCACTTCATTTTCAAAGGTAAAAATGCTGGGTTTCAAAGGTGAAAACACTGGCTTTCAAAAGTAAAAATATTGGCTTCCCATCTCAGATCTGCAGCACTAAGTATACTAGATTATGTTAAACATTAACACAGAAATACAAGAACAGAGCCAAAGCAGCAGAAGACATTATTTCTTACTGAAATATAGATATGAGTGAAAACATGCTATTTTTTTGCAGACTGAAAACACTGACAGCAAGGACAGGCTATGTTTAGCCCCATCCTAAACATCTAGGTTGCTTTAGTGGTGTTTACCTGTCATGTTCAAACACCTTCTGGAAACCCTCAAAGCATTTGTTGCTGGAAACCTGTTTCAGTGCCATGGCTTTAACTGAAGAAAAAAAAAAAAAGAAGCTAAATTTGAAAATAGAACATTCCTTACAGTGAGAACAGAAGAGTTGAATATAATTTGAAGTATCCTTGCTTAGTGCTATAGTTTTTTCGGAATCTCCTACAAACACTTCCTGATCTTTCATCAACTTTTCATTTCCCCACAGAAAAGAGACAGGGGAGGCTGAACTCCCGTGAGCAGAATGGGCAAAGACTTCCTGCTTTCCTACAGACCCACACCTCCAATCATCTTTACTTCTGCAGTAACTGTGGCTTGTTCTTTGTCTACCAGTGCTGCTGCCCAACAAGCAATCCCACGTGCTGTGGTTAACCTGGAGTTAGGCTGCTACCTCCACAATGACTGTATAGGAGATAGACATATCCCACCTTGCATTTGCTATCTGTGGCAGTATCCAGCCTCTATCACAACACTGCGGACTGTTCTCCTCTGATGGAAATTAATTATCATGTTCTAACAGTCTGTGGGATGGCAGAAACAGAGAAGCAAAGGAGAAAGCTTACTTCCACGGCAAACAGTATGAACAATACAAAGAGTCATGGGAGTTTTAGCATAGCTGGTAGTGCAAAGGTCATAAATGTGCTAAGGAAATTCAGGAAAGCTGACACAAAAGTGGGCACTGTCAGCTGGCACAGGCAGTAAGGCCGACCAGGCAGCTGAAAGGGGGAACAGGCTCCAAGGGTCACAAAATCACAGAATATACTGAGTTGGAAAGGGTCTACTAGGATCATCAAGTCCAGCTCTTAGCAGGACATCCCCAACAATCCCATCATGTGTCTGAGAGCATTGTCCAAATGCTTCTTGAGCTCTGTCAGGCTTGGTGCAAGGCCTCGGGGGCTGATGGCTGTGTCCTACCGTCCCGGCGGGGCTGGAGTCGCAGGGCACCACCAGCAGCGCCGTCCCCTGTCCCATCCCATTGCAGCTCCTTATCCCCACCTCATCCCATGGCAGCACCTTATCTTATCCCATCCCATGGCAGCGCCTTACCCCCATCCCATCCCATGGCAGCGCCTTACCCCATCCCATGGCAGCACCTTACCCCCATCCCATCCCATCCCATCCCATCCCATCCCATCCCATCCCATCCCATCCCATCCCATGGCAGCGCCCTCCCCTATTCCATCCCATGGCAGCGCCTTACCCCCATCCCACCCCATGGCAGCACCGGGACAGGCGCGCTGAGGAAGCACCAAGGCCTCGGCCGCGGCCCGGCTCGCCTCCGGGCGCCCCTTTCCGCTTCCACACAGCCAGTCCTGCCCGCTGATCCTGTGCCTCCATGTCCGCCCTCCCGCCCTGGTAGCGGCGATCCCTCCCTCCCGCGGCCTCCCGTCGGCCCGCACGGCCCGGCCCTGTCGCCACCACCACCCGCGCTCCGCACAGCGCGGCCCCGGCCCAGCCGCCCCGCTCTCCCCACCCCGCAACTCCGCACCGCCCGACCCGGCCCGGCCGCGGCCGCTTCCCGCTCCTTTCCTTACCGCGGCGGGGCGAGCGGCGGGGCAAGGGGCGGCCCCTGCGCAGGCGGCTCCGAGTCCCCGACCCGGCCCAGCCCCGCCCGCCGGGGGAGGCTGCGGTGGCGGCGCGGCCTTTGGTGGGGGGGAGCGGGACTGAGCACCGCCGAGCTCCGAGGGCCAGACTGGGCCCGCCGCTGAGGGGGAGGTGTTGAGTGGTGGGAAATTAAGAATGGAACAAAGCGTTAATCCAAAGAATCGAATAAGAGTGAACTTTTCAAAGCGGCAAGTATTTCAGTGTCATTGACCCTCCGCCGCTTTAAGGGGGGAAAAAGGCCTGAGCTGGGACCGTGGCATCACTGCATTCTGAATGTGTTACCACGCTTCAGTATTTCACAGTTCTTCATAGCAGATCCTGCCTGACAGACTGCTGTTTTTATAATAAACCCAGGGTCTAGTTGTGTGTATTTTACAGCTCATCTGCAAGATAATAAAGAAGACACTTGGGAGTGCTTCCATCTTATTCATAACCCAAATTATCCTGCTGCCTGCTGTTAGAGGATCTAGTTTCTCTTTCTTTCTTTTTCTTTTTCTTTCTTTCTTTCTTTCTTTCTTTCTTTCTTTCTTTCTTTCTTTCTTTCTTTCTTTCTTTCTTTCTTTCTTTCTTTCTTTCTTTCTTTCTTTCTTTCTTTCTTTCTTTCTTTCTCTTTCTTTCTTTCTTTTCTTTGAGACAGAGTCTGCAGCTTTCACCTGTGTATTCCATTTGTTAGCATTCCACCTATCATTGCAGATTCTCTTAAAAAATACCAGATGTGAAATGGGTTTAGATTTCTCCATCATTAAATGGCTTCTCATATGCTATAGCCAAGCACCCAGTAGAAATGAGAAAGAATTAAAAGAATTCTATATACTCATTTTGGAAAATCTTTTGGCTAATGGACTCTTGCTCTACATATCACTTCATTGTTCTGTTCCAGTACAAGACATACTACTTCGACATACTGCTCAGTTGGTTAAAACTTGGTGCCAATAATTACAAGGTCACGGGTTTGATCCCCTGGATGGGCCTATCACTTAAGAACTGGACTCGAGAATCCTTGTGGGTCCCTTTCAACTCAGAATATTCTGTGATTCTGTAAATCTATGCTTTATACCATGCTACTGGTAATTTCCAAGCAACATATATGGATGGTAACAATATCAACCCTCAGTCTATTTCAAGGTGACTGTATTGACATGACCTGTTTTAAGTCTTTAGCTATTCAAAGGAGAAACTTTTCACAGGGAAGAGACTTTTCTGCTACTTCATTGTGATTGATTATTTTTCCCATTTCCCCTGCTTTACCACATCCATCTATCTTACCATTTGTCTCAGATGAAAGATAGATCTTCTGAAGTTTCTTTTCTTTCTTCCAATACCATCAGGATTTCACCTGGGGGCAACTTGTCATGTCATTAACTGCTGTCCCTTCAAGGCAGTTCTTCACTTTTCCTTCAACTTGGTTCTTGTTAGCCAACAAAACCCAAAGCAGAGCCTAGAAACTACACACCCTCACTTGCTTTATTTGCATACATTGAGGCCTTTTTCTTTTTTTGCTCCACTTCTTGATTTCATTATTTCCTTTTTGTTCATTAGATACTTGTCATTTAAATCCAAAGGTCCTTTTGGTAAACAGCATTGTTCTTTGGTCTTGCTTGCACTTCAATGCAAGTTACATAACTCTCCTAGCTTCTCTTTAAATTGGTCATATCTCGTACTGGTGTTCCTGCAGCACTGCACTGGTGATCTGGAACGGCCTCAATAGCTCTGAGCTGCTGTGAGGCTGAGCACATTCATGAATCCTCTTGGTAGAGGGACTGCGGGAAATACATATACACAGAAAATTTCTGGTTGCAGAAACAAGTAATTTGTGATAAGAAATTAGAAAAAGTTAATGTTTTTTGAAAAAAATCTTTGTCCCTTGAACAGTTAAAGCACCAGAAACTTTTCTGGGGGGAAAAAAGGAATGCTTCCTTTATGTCAGTAATGTGAGAAATATTAATATACTTGCTCATTATAACTAATACTAAATCCAGGGAGGAATATGTGTCTGATAATTCTGACAGAAAGTATTTTCCTCTTAATGCTTTACAATTGAAAATGAAGCAGTCTTGCTTTTTAATCAACTGCATGTATTTGTACTGTGTTTTGGTTTCTATTTCTTTCCACTACAGATTAATTTTGAACTTATGAAGAGTCTGCTGTTTTGAGAAATTTTTCCACATACATTTTTAATCTTCTCATGTTTTTACTGAGTCTTTGAAGCTGTTACTTTTAACTCAGATACGCAACTAAAATTTGAGGTGTCATTTCAGCTAAGTAAAGATAGTGCCTGGCAGGAATGTAATAGTTAATATCTGACTTAGCAAATGCCAATAAATAATTTGATAGCACATTAAGGTTTGTCTTACAAATGGGAGCCTCAAGGAGAGGTGAAGACATAAATGCCATTTGTTTAGGCTTGTGGTTGTCTTTCCCAGAAACAGGCTTTTCTTTATGTCTTATGAACTGCTCCAGCTGGCATTCCTAGGATTTCTTAATCCCTGCATGAGCCTTGAAGTAATACAAGTACAGTAGACCATCTTTCTTCGTCATGGGTACAGTTCAGGCTACAGACTTGAAGTCACTTGTCAAATTTAAAGTCAAAGTAGCAGAAAGAAGCATTATGCTGTGTATCATAAACTCCTTCTGTGAGGATTATGTAAATGTGTTATCTATAATGAGTTAAGACAGAGAGTCACACAAAATTACAAAAAAGATTATTTTAAGGCACTTAGCTTTTAGAAATGCTGATAGAAAGGCAGTAATTAATTGCTGTCAAAGATGAGTATGGTAACATGCTTAGATGGCTTTTGGAACAACTGGCATGATCCCCAGCAGGAAGACTATTTCCTTGAATAATACGTATTGTTCCTAGAGGAAGTATAGACAATGAAAGAGTCAGAAGATTCCAAGCATTTTTTTTAAGATGAAAAAGCAAAATTAGGTGCTTACATTACCCAAAGAGAATTAGCAAAAAACTTTGATTGATCTGAATTTTAAGTCTTCTGAATGTCCTCATTTAATTTGATTCAGGCCGAGTAACTGAAATTTCAGAAAAGAATAAGCCTTGGAGGAAACAAGTTTTCAGTCACTAATATGGAGGGGCAAAAAGAAATGGAGTCACAAACTTGAACTTCAGGAGAGCAAACCACGGTTATTGGTCAGGTCCAGGGGAATCTGCTCTGGCGGGCAAAGGAGAACCCAGGGGAGCTGGTTGATCTTCAAAGACAACCTCCTCCAAGCACAAGGTGAGTGCATTCCCTCAGCAGAAAATCGAGCACAGGCCAGCAGGGATAAGGAAAAGACTCCTGACTGTGTCAACTGCAAAAAGGAAGCCTACAGAAAGTGGAAGCAGGAATGGACTACCTGGGGACAATATAGAAACATCTCTAAAGTGTGCAAGGATGGAGTTAGAAAAGCTAAAGGTCATTTGGGAGTGAAACTAGAAGTGAAGTGAACAACAGCAAAAGTTTCTTCATGTACCTTGACAGCAAAAGGAAGGTTAAGAAGACTATGAGCCTTCTGCTCAGTGAAACAGGGGAGCTATTGTCAAGGAACATGGAAAAGAATGAAGCAGACAGTGGTGCTTTTTTTTGCCTCAGTTCTCACCAATAAAGTTGTTCTGTCAGGTGATTATTAGCCAGAACAGGAGAGGTAGGAAAACCAAGCAAACTAAGGGCAAGTCAGCCTTGCCACTGCCCCCAGGAATGCAATGGAACAGATCCTCCTGGAAGCCATTGCCAAGTATACAAAGACCAAGAAGGTGATTTGGAATAACCAACGTGTATTTATCAAGAGCACAGCACACCTGACCAGTCTAATTACCTTCTGATGAGAATTCCACCTCAATAGAAAAAGCAGGAGCAGATGAAATTGTACACTTTGGCAAGGGCTTTGAAAGAACTTCTAATAGTCTCCTCATCTCCTTTTAACAAGATTGGAGAAATATGGCCTTGGTTAGTGGATAATAAGGTGAGTGGAATATTGGCTGGATTGCTGGGCTCAGAGAGTGTTGATCAGCAGTACAGAGTCCAGCTGGCAGAGTGACACCCCTCAGTGATCAATAGGAGGGACAAGACTGTTTAGTGTCTTTATGAATGACCTGGATGATGAGATGGAGTGCAATCTGATATATGTAGTTAAGAAAAAAACTCACTTTATTGTACTCCCTGCAGTAACAGAGATAAAGAGAAAAGGATAATAGAACTTTGTGAAAAGAAAAGACTTCAGTTCAGAAACGTATTTTGGTGTTCAGGAAAAAAAATCCAAGTTGCAGTAAGAAAGGGAGAAGCTATTCTGCACTATTGATAATATAGGTCATTAAAAAACAAAAAGGAAAGAGCTGATTTCCATTGACAGTGACCAGATCCACAATGCAAAGCACTGTACAAAAACCTACCTGACTTGGAGGGTTCAGTGTCTACATGACAAAAGAGGGGAAAAAAGTGTTTTCTACACTTCACATATGGAGAACAGAGATGTAGATTTCCAGAGTGCAGCCATGATGAGTATAGCTCATGTGAAAACTTCATCTATTACTTTATCCATAGTTACATGCAGCATTTCCAAATACTTTGGTGGAGTAACTGTTGGACTAGTCTGCCTCTAAATCCTGAGATTTTCCCCCTTTGTTTGACCCTGAATAGTTCCATCTCTTTTACAAGCCAGTTTCTTAAGTAGATATCCTGCCTTTGATAAATTTTCACGCCCCTGTCTGCTGTTTCCCAAATGACTACCATTTTTTTCTCATATGAAGTATCAAAGAGGAATTTTGGAATAATCTGTCTTTTACGGGGGCTCATTCAGGGTCTCACAATGGGTGTAATTAATCTCAGAAAGTGCCTTTATAAACTGATTTTATTCCATGTATTTCCTGGTTCTTCAAACCTAAAAGAAGAAAACCTGACTAATTTCAAACATATAAATCTTAATTGCAATAATTGTGCATTGCTAGGAATTTCTTTTTTCATGTGTCAATAAGAATTCCAAGATGTCCCCTAAAAATCTCTTTTTCCCCAGCATTGGAAAGTAGAGGCTTACAGGAGGGTACCTTCATGCTTTTCTTTTAAGTTCTGAGTTCTGCTCCTAGCTCACTGAGTGGCTTCTTCTGCTGAATTTCTCCCTCTGTACCTCAGTTGCCCATCAGCAAATAAGTCCCAGCAATAGTTGCCTTTTCCTGAAAAGAATTGTAATAATAAATATGAATGAAGTCTCACAGTGACTGCAGTAGTCTGTTTAACATGCTTGTCTTTCCTCCTATTTTTCCTTAGATGTAGGTCTGTAAGGTGAACCCACACTTAAAATGTCACAGTGTGCTCCTCTTTCATCAGCTGCCAGCTTCTTGGGCTGATCAGAAGAATGCACAGTTCAATCTTTTCACCTGCTTCCAGTTGGTTGTTGTTCAAAAGCTCCATTCAGCAAAGAATCTGTGTTTTCCCTCAAGGACCCCAAACATTATTTTAACAGTCCTCTTAAAGTTGGAAATTTATTCCCTACACCATGTCTCCAGGGTTTGCCTTAGTCCCATCAGCACCCATCAGCACCAAGTAGTTAGTTTTGAAAAGCAATGTTATGTGGCTATATTATAGCTGTTGTTAGTTGTGAATGCAACTATTTTATACTCATGGGATTTGAAGACTGGGATTTTCTTCAACAGGCAATTCCTAAAGGTGATTCTTTACACTTGCCTGTAATACTAATTTTAGGCTGCCTCTCTATTGCCTTTAGGAGCTGGGTCAACTGGCTTAGGCCTGGACGCTTAACTAGGAGACCCTAGCAGTTCCAGTCTAAATGACTCCATGAAAAGGTAGGTTTTTTCAACTTGCACAGTTTTCACTTTTTCTGCAAATACACATGGATGGACCAAACATGTTTTTCATTTCAAATTATTCAGCACCAGAGCCTTTGCAAAACAAATCTGTTGTAAATTTGTTTGGAAACTCAGCAACCATCATTTTAGGTAGTTTTCTTTACTTCCATTTCCTGCGGCAGTTGTGCAGTTACAGGGACATAATTTTTATTACTGGGTTCCTGAGAGCAGTGAGGAAGTGTTTAAGAATTATTGAGATACACAACCTGTTCTACTGCTACAGAATACTTAACATGTAACAGGAAGAATAACAGTGAACTCACGAAATGCTAATATTTGTATTGTCAGTGAATTGTGGCCTAAGAATTTGCAAATAAACTCCTTGAGATTTTTTTTACGTCAATTGCAAGTCCACTTGCAGAAATATTTATGGAAGAGCAGGAACAGAAAAATGGGGAATTGCTTAATTAAATTCACTTTCTCATTTTAAATCTAACGGAAGAGTAGCTGTACTCAGGCAGAACAAAAGTCCATGCAACCTAACTACCCATTTTGAATATAAGCTGTAGCAAAAATTGCTAGAAGGAAGAGCACAATCATTTGTCAAGCAGCTCCAGAGAGCACCTGCTAACATCCAGCAGTCTGAGATCCCTTCAGTTGTCTGGCTAGAAATGTCAGTTACCTCTGTGTTAAAGAGCTCTCAACAGCTTCATGAATTTGTCCTGTATTTTAAGAGTCCTAATCTATTCAGATATTTACTTATATGAGAGCCATTATATAACTGATTGTCCTTGTTGCTCTTCTATGTACCCTTTACAGTCATCCTTTTTTAACTACTGCTGATAATTTTTTTTCATGGTACCATAACATAAAGATCATGTTTCCATGTAGTAGGTCAGTTCAGAGCATATTATTCTACATGAAAAGGTAGAGCTGATTTTTTAACCCCCAAACTGCACCACCTTACTTTTTCTACTTTGAATTTCATCTGTTGTCTTCAGAGCCACCACAGAGTATTATGTGCTCTTTGCAATCAGTTCTCCACTATGTACACTATCACTTTTGATTTTATTTTTTTTCTAGACGTCTCTGTAGGACTCACTGGTGTTCTGCCTCCATGGTGAAGACTGATTATACTCACAAGACACTGTCTTAACTTCTGGTTAGTTTCTTTACAGCCCTTGATGCAGGACTGTATTGGTGCACATGCATGCTGACTCTCTTCAGAGAATACATCCATAGGTTGATTTATGTCATTTACATAATCTCTGTGTGTTTTTCTCTTTTGTTTTCCTTTATTTTTTCCTGACAAGTTGACTGGAAGCAAGTCTTCTGACAGATGACCATAAGGAAGTCTGCTGATTGATCTAGGACCATTCCCAAGCACCCACAGTGAACACAGATTATTAAAAAAAATTATTTCTGCTTAGATATTAAGATCTTCTCAGGGAAGATCTGAGGTCTGACTTTCTGCACAATCTGTTCACACCCAGGATGGCAAAGTAGTAATATTTAAAATATAATAATCTTGCACATTGTAGATAAAATATAATCAAGTCCAACACTTGAAAATTTATAGTGCAGGGCCATGATGAACTCCAATTTTTCTCCACAACCACCTTAAATTGTTTGTTTGCATTAGTTTTTCATTTTCCTTTTTGATACAAGTTTGGTAGTTAAAATATGAACACAACTATAACCATCACCTCCTTTACATGGCTTTGTACTGGTTGCACAGTGACATAACCCAACCAATTTAGTTGCAGTTACTCCTAACTGCAGATATTAATATGAGTAACTTCACACATGTAAACTGATACACTGAATTTGAATAAAACTATTGAGTTTGTCATCTTTTCTTTAACCTAAAATGGAGACTTCAATCTGGATGAAAAATGTAAATCTTATGTGTAGTCAAATAACTTTAAACATAATTTATTATGGTTTGCAGAACCATTATTACAGCTGTTTTCACAGTCAGGTAATATGGTATGTCTGTGACTGTAATTTAATCAGACATAATCCGATTCCATCAAAGAGGTTTTTGAATTGCTGTGCCTATTTTCCAGGTTTCATGTGTAAAAGCTGCAGGTATATCAAAGAACTTCACTGTGTTATATAAAATTTCCAAAGATCCTTCTACCATACTTCAAGGAGTTCCCTCAGAAGACTGTACTATGAAGACTAACTACCTTCTTTTCCAAGTATCTTTGCTTTTATGTCTTGAAGTGCCAAATGGATAAGCTAAACGTATTCCCTTTCAATGGTCAGTGAAAATTATATAGAAACAGGTAAATCTGGCAAGGAGTTTTCCAAAGAACCTAGGAAATTATGGTTGGCTTGAGCCAACATATGGTAGTCTAGTGCTATGGGGGTAAAATTGAGTGCATTTTCAATTCAGGAATCTTATTTGGCACAGTTCACCCTGTGGTGCCTCACACATTTGCTGCTAAAACAATCTGTTTCTCTTTGAAAGTTTCTGAAAAATATGTTTTTGTATGCTTTATACATCATGAAGCTTGATGAAACTTTAGTACTTTGATATGTGTTGCAATGGTAAACAAGAGCGTGTATACTGTATTCCTCCTCAGCTGCAGGGATAAATTTAAGATTTAAGAGTTTTAAGATGGAGAAAATGAAAAGGTATCAAAATCCATTTGGGGCTTCTGATTTCAATGCTCTCCGTGAAAGGAAATACCATCAATAGATGGCACTGTGGTCCTGTGACCCGGGGCTCGCTGTCTGTGCAGTTTGCGCTGCTGTGTCGTGGGCTGGCTTTGCCCGGGCGCTCTGTCACTCCCCTCCTCAGATGGACAGGGAAGAGAGAGCACAAGGAAAGGTTCGTGGGTCGAAATAAGGGCAGAGAGAGATCACTCACCAGTTACTGTCATGGGAAAACCAGACTCGACTTGAGGAAATTAGTTTAATTTATCGCAAATCGAATTAGAGTAGGGTAATAAGAAATAAAAGCTAAATCTTAAAAAGCCTTCCTCCCCAAATCCTTCTCCCTTCTCCTGGGCTTAACTTCACTCCCCATTTCTCTATCTCCTTCCCCGCAGCGGTGCAATCGGACGGGGAATGGTGGCTGCCGTCAACTCATCACACATTGTCTCTGCCTATCCTTCTTCTTCAGGGGCGGGACTCCTTGCACTTCCCCTGCTCCATCGTGGGTCCATCTCACGAAGGATTTGTGACTGTCCTCCAGGATCTTCTCCAATGTGAGAGCTTCCCACGGGCTGCAGTTCTTGGGGAACTGCGTCAGCGTGGATAGTCCACAGCGTCACAAGTCCTGCCAGCAAATCTGCTCCAGAGTGGAGTGACTCCTCCACTGGTTCCCCACGTGTCCTGCCAGGAGCCTGGTCCAGCACGGGCTTCCCATGGGCTCACAGCCTTCTTTCAGGCATCCGCTCACTCTGGTATGGGCTCCTCTATGGGCTGCAGGTGGATCTCTGCTTCCCCGTGGACTCCCATGGGCTGCAGGGGAATCTCAGCTCTGGCTCCTGGAGCACCTCCCACCTCTCCTTCTCTACTGACCTTAGTGTTTGCAGGGCTGTTGCTCTCACATAATCTTGCCCTTCTCTCCAGCTGCAGGGGTGCAGTCTCGCCTCTCCCCATCACCCCATCTTGCATTATTATCCCAGAGGCACAATCACGGTTGCTGCTGGGCTTGGCCTTGGCCAGCGGCTGGTCTGTCCTGGATCCAGCTGTCATTGGCTGTGTTGGATATGGGGAAGACTTCTGGCAGCTTCTCACAGACGCCATCCCTCTAGCTTCCCCACTACTAAAACCTTACCATGCAAACCAGTGCATCTGCTTATTAATATTAAACTTATAGTCCTACTTTTTAGTGAAATTATTTTAATTGGCCTATTACTACTGCAAATTTGCTGCTCCTGAGACTGAAATGTTTTAAGCTATATGTACTTATCTAAAGAATATACCACTTCAGTGGAAGAAAGGCTGTCCTTGGAACAAGAAAATGATTACAATGGCTCATTTTGGACCAGTTTACTGAGATAGTTAAATTCTGCAACATGCTCTTTCCTTTTTGTCCAGCAAAATATTCAAAATTACTTTAGCTTTCAGCAGATGTTGTACTGAGTATTTATGGGAGAAATAAAACCAAACCAAATTAGCTACTTAAGACAAACCTCCAGTTTATAAAACAACTGATGGCATTTAAATATTTTAATCTGCTTTACTAGCAGTGGGATCTGACAAAACAATAAAGCATTGGAACACCATTTTACATTAGCATTACAAAATACAGCAAATGTTTTTCTCTATGTATTTACATAAGCAAACATATAGGTATTCAAAATAGAATGCATCTCACTGTCTGGCAATAATTATATAAGTACAGTGCATGGTTGACTGGATGGGATAGATACATAGGAATTTTTACCCTGAAGTGTATAAAGGATGCACACCAGCTTAGGAGATAATACATGGTGAGCTTCATGTCTTTGGACATTTTTCAGATGCAGTCTTAACAGTAATAAAATGTTGATCTACTTGAAAAATTGTTGGTAAAAACTTTTTTCAGATGAAGTGCAATTTTTGGATGCAGATATGACAGACTGACTCAGCATGCTTTTCCTGTGAGGTAGGGGCAGGCCCTAACATCCAAACTAGTCTATAGGAATGTGTTCTCTTTTTTTAAACCTGTAACATTACAAAAATTTCCATTTCAGTCTGATGCATAATGAAAACACATTTTTTTGTGAGATAGTAATGTTGTTCTGAAGCTAGTCATACTAAACTGTGGTGTTCATCCCAAGCGTGGGCCCAGTGCTGTAAATCCTCATTTAAAACGGCTGAACTTTGTCATCTGTCTACAGCATAATGAGTCCATTAATTGCTATCTGCTGATGAACAGCTTCCTGCAGATCTGGCATGGTGGCTAGAACAAATTCAGATCCTGACTGTCATCCTCACTAAGGCAAACTGCACAAAAATCTATTAACATTTTGGTACAAGGTGGCAGAATCAGGCCTCGCTAAACTGTCAAAAATGTCCATAAAGAGCTGCAGATATCGGTCTTTTTCTGCTGTACATTCTTGGCTTTTAGAGGCTTCTAGGCAAAAGCTGGTGATCACTCAATAAAACCACCTGAGTGCTCACAGAACCAAAATGTCAGGCATCAGTTATCTCCACTTCTAAGCAAAAAATACATGTTATCTCCAGCTGTCAATTTAAGAAATGCTGTCAAGTCTCTTAGGTCCAAAACAAAGGTTTTATTTTAATAAGTTGGAAAAAAATTATTGTTCAGAGTCATCTTGTAATGAAACATCAAGCCAGTAATTGAAATCCTCTCTGATTGTAGTGAACTATTCCCCTTCACTATTTGCAACCTGAGCAATGTGACATTGTGAAAGAGCAACAGAAGATGAAATGAAATGGAGGGCTGATCTGCTCTGCCACATGGGTGAAACACAGACAATAAGCAGAGAGTATAAGCAGTGAATGTTAAATGTTCAGTAACAGTTTATCACGTGCAAGCTGGTGAAGGAGACTGTGCAGACCAGCAAACAGAGCCCCAGGAGTCTGAGGAGGAATTGAGCCCTGGAGAAATGCAAGGTGCCATACACATCATGCAGTATGCAGGTAGACTGCTCTCTGGCACAAATGGGCTAAAGGACCCAAGCTGTCTGTCCCATCTACTTCTTTCTCTTGCAAGGCCAGAGAAACTTGCATCAAGACAGGCACAAAATGAGGCAATTCCCTCCATTGGTGGAAGCCTCTGTGTTTTCTTTCCCCTCATACACAGGTTGAAAGACCTCTGATTCCCTGATATGAAGGCAATCTGATTTGGTGGCAGCTCTTGAGTCTCAGACCTCTAATCACAAAAGACCTTTGGTTTTATCACTGCCTACTTAGTCCCTGAGGTGCCCGTTCCCAAGGGTAAATCCTCAAAACCCTGGTTGTGGACTGGAGACATCTGGACACCAGAAGTATGTGAATACCTTGTTTCATGGGATGACCTGGACCACTTGTATTCCAGTAGTGCTCCATCTCTTGCCTGGCTGGCCTGTGGGATACAAGCTGGGCATTGTCCTTAGTCCAAATGCCCAAATTTAGGGTCTATGTCAAACTTGTCAGAAAACAGTGGAAAGTCCCTGCTCCCACCTACTACTTTGGTAGTCCTCGTGCTCAGCTGCAGATTCCCCTTGAAATCCCTTTGTGTGTGTGGCACCCCTCACACAGTGCTGTGTGGGAGCGGGGTTTGTGCATGGAGAGATAGGAGCAGTGAGTCCATTTTTCCTTCTGCTGAAGGTGTTCACTTTGGTTGTGGTGATCAAGTGAACCCAGAGCACAGCATTTATACCACTTGATTTATCAGGTGGTCCTAAATTACCACTTTTGGGGATAAGGCATTAATGGCCACAAGCTGATAGATGACATGCATGGCATCATCACTGCAATGGGACTACAGCAGGACACTTTGACCTAGATGTGCAGGCTGAGATCTGTGGAGGGAGTCAGTGCCAACAAGTACATGCAGAGCTCCTGTGTGACCAGTGCATGGTGGCTCTGCCTATCCCACATCGGAGGAAAGGGCTCATAAAACTAGCAGATTTACTTATACAATATATATATATGACAACAAAATCAGTTTCTTGGAAATCAGTTAAATACCCAGCCAACTTTTAAGTCCTTGTCTGCCACAGATCAGTATCTTAAGCTAAAAGTCTTCTTTCAAAGACTCTCAGCTGGAAGGCTACAATCAGATTCAGTTTTGCTCTGTCTCTCTCTTTCTTTGACTTTGTGGAAATGTAATTGTTCTGTGAAAACTGTACATCTTCAAGAAAAGGACTGACGGAGGCATTAGAGTTTGGCTTCTGGATGGGCAGTGTTTTTTACAGAGAAACTGGAAAAAATCCTGGTTGTGGTGAGATTATGGATGCAATGACTTAAATGGAATGAATCAAATGCTTGGATTTAAGTTTTGCAGGTGAATGCAACATTTATATTTCTCCTCTTCAGCAAAGTCCCGCTGGCTTCAATGACATTGGCTGTGATGCTCAAAAGAAAAGAGTTTCATGGTTAGGCATGTTTGTCAAGCAATGTATTTTATGTTCTTTATGCAGTGTATTCTGCCCTTGGAGCTATGCAGGTGAAATACAGTGCCGCTTAAAAGTCCTGTTATTTTTCAAGTGAGCCCAATTTGCCCATACATATTTCATTAAGGCTGAGTCCTAATAGTGCAAGCTACTGACCATTCCTGAGCAATCTGCCTTAACAGCAATACAGCAAAACCAGGGAAAGCAATTTTTAGCAACTAATAGTTTTCTAATATTTCTGCCTCTACAAACACTAAAACGAAACCAGGATATTCTTCAAAATGGCCTTTTTTAACCAAAGAGAAACAATGAGAGAGGATCTGCTGCAACCCTTTACCGAAAGCTTTACTCATGCAAAACTTCCTCTGACTTTACTTAAATCAGCCTTTGTTGGAATTGAAGAGAGGCATGGATCTGGAATCGTTCCTGAAATTATTTAGCAATGTTGTGTCTGGTTTTCCACTCTGCTCTCTCTTCACTTCCCTGTCAACACCAGTGGGAAGGAGCAGGGAATCAATCTCAGTAATTACTTTTGAAAATATTACTTTCAAGTTTTAACCTCAACACATAAAATTTTTGAACAGAAATAAAGTACAGCACATTAAATAAAGATTACAAGTGGTGGTAGAAACAAAGGATTATTCAAGTATAATTTACCTTTGAAGGTTGCTAATTTGAAATACAGAACAAATTGAATAAATTTGTAATAAAAAAACAAAAAGAAAAGTCAGGTAACATTTCAGAATGGTTACTGAGAGGGAAAAAATAGCCATAAAAATCAGTTAACAAAATGTCCATATAATTAATCTATAGCAGTTTAAAATCTATAGCAGTTTAAGTAGATTTTTTTTAATACTTTAAAATTTATTGTAAGTATACATTAGCAAAGTAACCATCATATTTAAAATTTGATAAAGTGCTCATTCAGTTAATGGTAACAAAACTTGATTGTAGCAAGACAAACTAGCTGGAGCCTACTCTGCAAGAACATCAAAGGACAGCTTAGCTTTCATTTGCAAAGAGAAAAGAAATGTGTAGGTTTCTTCACAGCCCATATTATAGTACCAGAAATTGCATTTTTTTCTTTAAGAA
Organism: Pithys albifrons albifrons; assembly: GCF_047495875.1. Taxonomy (NCBI): domain Eukaryota; kingdom Metazoa; phylum Chordata; class Aves; order Passeriformes; family Thamnophilidae; genus Pithys; species Pithys albifrons. The sequence goes on from NC_092458.1 coordinate 58,411,423, forward strand.
ATATATCCTTTAGAATATTAAAAAAATAAGTTTAATAAAGCCTGTGCTTAAAACAGCCAAAGTACTGTATGAAAAAAATTGCACATTTGATACCATTAAAACCCTGCTTTTCATCCACAGGATAATATGAGGAGTATATGATATTATTGGAAGGTCTCTTGAACAGGGCTGATTTTTCCAAGCTATCAGAGCTTCTCACGGCCAAGTGAAATTTTCAGCATACGCACAGTGGTTGTCATGGCAGCTGCAAACCATCACACACCACTAACCTTTTCATTCCCCGGGCTGATACTGCCCTTAGAGGTACCATCCAAATGATGTATTCCTATCTTGACCATTGAGTAATCCTTAGCCATCATTTTTGCCTCTTTTTTCAAACTCTTCATTTGTGCTAGCTGGAGCTGGCTGGAATCATATGCAAGTGCTGGGATAGTGTTCACTAAAATCAGCTGGAAAGGTTTCTTCTCCTCCTTGTATCGACACTGGATGTAACGAGAGAAAGCTGAGCGGTAAGTTTTATTGAACAACGTGTATACGAGTGGGTTGACAGCCGAAGAAAGGTAGCCAATCCAAACAAATATGTTAAGGAGTCCTCCAATGACTTTTTCATTGCATGACTCCTTGCAAATTACAGCCATCACATTGGTGATGAAAAATGGACACCACATCACAACAAACAGAAAGAAGACAATGCCAAGAACCTTGGAAGCCTTCTGCTCATTGCTGATGGTTTGCATGGTTCTTCTCCCAGAAGTCCCCATGTCTCTGTTCAAGGAGCGCTGAAAGAGTTTCTCTGAGGACAGAGAACTCTGAGGGAGGAAGCTAAATGAAGCAAACTTGGTCTTCGGGCCAATGTCATTCACACATAGCATAGCTTCCTTCTGCAGCGACTTGATAGTTAGAAAGTAAGTGACTACCATGATGGTTAGAGGGATGAAGAATGCCACAAAAGAGCCTACTAGAACAAAATTCTCATCTGCAAGTAAGCAGCTGCAGTTCTTAAACACTTTGGATTTGTCTTGTAGTCCAAAGACGGGAATAGGCATGGAGATACCTGAAGGTGAATCAGAGAAAGAAGAGGTTAAACACAATAATGAAAAAAACATTTCTAGTCTCCAAGAAAAAAATAAACAAACATCTACCTGTGTTCTATCTGTGGCTGAGATGATCTTAGCTACACATATGTTACCTCAGCTGCAGGTAGAATACATTTGCTTATATCCAACTGTCCCATGACACCTGGTAGTCAAAAAAGCATAAGTCCTTATATTCTTGAATCTTGTCCCCTTGTAATGATCTGCAGACTGGCTCCTTGCTTCCTGCCACCTTGGCAAAGGCCTTTATGAACTATGATCAAGATGATACTGTCTTTCTTTTCTAGAGTAGCTTGAGTGATCTTGGACTGTTTTTCAGTAGAGGATTAGAAGAGTTCTGAGTACTGGTTTCTTTGTAGGCTGGGAAATCCTGATGTTAGGAGGAAAGATAATTTTTTATCATAGGTCTAAGAGTAAACTTACATTGTGTCTTTCTCTTCCTGTAATGCCCATACAGTCAACTTAGTCTAAGTGCTAAAAAAACTTTACATGACAATGGCCAGATGAGCAGTGGGGAAATATTAAGCACTGAGAGACACCAATATGAGTCAGTCTGAGATGTGGTTTACCCTTCAGGACTGCAAAGGTTCTTTCACAGTGTTGCCAAATGCTAGAAACTGCCCTCTCAATGCACAGCCATGCAAACTTTGTCTTCCCCTGGAGCATGTGCTGCATCCTTGCCTTTTCATGAATGACAAGGAAAGGTGATGAAGTCCAATCTCCTTGGACTACTCTGACTGATTCAAGCCTAGTGTGCCATTTCCTCAGGGGCTTCTGCAAATGCTGCTAGTGTCTGGGTAAAATCAAACAGCTGGTATTTCTTTGGTTGTTGGTTTTGGTTTCTCTTCAGCATTTGTCTCTTCTCCTCCATGCTGTCTCTCCAAGAGGTAATGTTCAGACAGTGAAAAGGGATGATGTGCTGTGAACATGGCAAAAGTGGAGTTCTGAAGCAGGGGCTGAAAATGCAGCCCTGTTTGGATAACAGCAGCTTAGAGTCTAACTCCTGTGGAAATTTAGCATAATCTGGGAGCTTCAATCTCATTTTCATTTTTAATAGAAATCCTAGTCACTGTATTTGGCTTATGAGGAAGAAAAACATTAATTAGAGAAGAATTTCTTATGATGTGAGGAGGAGGATGTGCCCTACTTTGTTCACTGTAGGCCCAAGAATGTCATTATTGGTTCACACATGAGTCCTGAAACATAAGCATTTCAATGGTCTCTACCTCTCTTTCCCTTCTTCCCACTCTGGTGCTTAGACTGGGAGCCCCACTGAAAGCATAAGCTGTCTCTAGAGTTTCACACATTTCCAGTGCCCAGCAAAATAGTTCCAGTCCTAGAGGAAGATGCAGAGTACAGGCTCAATACCAAACAATAATAACAACAATAATAATATTAGACTATCATTCTCTTCAACTGTGTCATTCTTTTGGTGCTTCTGGAGCTTCTATGAACATCTTTATTTTTATAGAAATACTGCATCTTATTTTATCTTTGCAAGTTTGAACTGAGTCATGGCAACATCTCAGGCCAGTTTAGAAAGGGTTCCCCTTATCTTCCCAGGGCAGAAGTCACTGGAGAGCCTGTGGTATTACCCACTCTTCTTCTGCTGCACAGGCTCTAAATGCTTGAACTAGGGCTAGGAGAAGCCAGTGGGTGAGACCCAAACTTATACAGTGCATGGCACCTCCAGAGCTGAGCTGACAGAAACCCCCAGTAACTCCAGGAAACCTGCTGGCTAAAAAAGTCCGAATCAGTCTGACTGACAGCACAGAGGAAGAGGTCACCTGCAGAAGCCAGACTGCTCAGCTGTGGCTGAGTAATCTGTGGTGCTGCAAACCTCCAGGAAAATGAGGAATGATTTGCAGTTCCTTTTCTTTTTTTAGGATGAGTTGAGGGGATGCTGAAGGCGCCCAGTGCCTCCCAGCATTACACTTCAGATGCATGAAGACAGCATTAGTCAGAACAATACCATAAGTTTCCCATCTGCTTCTGCCCTGTCCTGATAACAGCAGAGCTGTTTTTATACTTCATTCAAAGGCCTAATGTGAGCTGCAGAGATAAAATAAACAATGGTATTGACGGAGTAAAAAGATGCCTTTCATTACTACCTTATGGTTCAGCTCCTCAGCATGAGGAGGCATGGGAGCAGAGGGAGCAGCACTAGAAAGATGAAAATTTTAGCATAATTGCATGCTTTTTCAAGGGTCCAAAGTCAGATACAAATCCTCACCTGAAACACAAGAACAGCAATTCCCCATCTACTGTGTTTTGTTGTTAGCAGCTTCTGGAGATCGGCATCTAAATTCAGATTTCTGGCTTTGAAAAATGAATATTAGCTTCAGCTTGTAGCTGAAGTTTCCACATTTCCTTGTGATTCTTTTAACAAGAACAAAAGTGCTGTAGCCAGCAGAGCTGCAGCAGGCACTGCTAGTCATGCAAAATTTTCTGAGTGACCATTCAAGACATCTTTCCCCTACAGCCACGGGAAAGTGTCCTGTATACAGTTTGAAAACAGCAGAGGTACCACACTTTAGTGGCAGAGAACATTGACAGCTGTATGTAACCTGCTTTTTGTGTACACCCTAGTTTAGCCAGTGCAGGGGAGCCCACAAATGATATTGTGGCATTCCTGCATGGAATAAATAAACTTCCAGCCAGTTTTCTCTTTTCATATATCTACAGGGACTAAAGTTACTGCTCCCCTCCTGAAAGGAAAAGAATCCTCTTCAAAAGGTAGTTTTTGGCTTCTGCAGCACCAGTATAGCAAATTCCGTGCGGACACGGGCCAAATTCAAAGGCAATCATGTTTAAACTGTAAATAAAGGCACTTCCATATGCAATCCACATCCAATACTTTGATAGAATTTTTAGGAAGCATCATATATGGCCAATAATATTACCCACACATCACTCAGGTTTGGTCAAGATTAAGTTTGGCCTGTAAATCCATAACACAAAGTCCTGGTCTAGGTAGCATTGACATTATTGCAGCTGACCTAATGAATTCTTTAAAAGCTGAAGCTGAGTGATCTATTTCATCTTGATGATTCAGAAGTATAATTCCTTGCTGGTTTGTGTCCTTGCTTTCCAGCTCCCTGCTCTTGGTGACTGTAGGTGTTTAAGAAGATGCAGATGGTTCCTGTGTATTCAAACATCATAACAAGAAAATCAGCTGCACAGGAAAGGGTCATGCAGAGCTATCAGGTAAGGACAAATTGGTATGTGGGAAATGGAGCATGTGCAAACAGTAGATCTGGATGAAATGTCATGATAAGGTTGTAACAGAACAGCTATTCCACACCCTGTCCATTCCATTCCTGGCTCCCACTAGCCCAAGGTCAGTCTGGAAAAATCCTGGTATCCCCTGAGGGCTTTTTTATGTTTTATCTTTCTTGGCTCCAAACCAAAGTAAACTGAGGCATGAGGAAACATTCAGCACAGAATGGGAACAACCATTCAAGCACTGAAGGTATATTAGCCACTCCATTTACAGCTGATATTCCCACTTGGAACATTTTCTCTTGGGGACAGACCATAAATATTATGTTCCTCTGCTACAAGGTGGTTTATTTATATAGCTTAATTTATACACGTGTGGCTGTTTCAAACTAAGGATTTTAATACACTGCACAACAGATCTCAAACAATACAGATGAGCAATAAATCCTGCATTAAACCTCAAGCATTTGGGCGCAATTTCAAAATGACAAAAGGCTCCTATAAACACCAAAGGTTAAGAGGTAAAGCAATGGCATCCTTCTTTTTGTTCTCTCAGAAAGCCTGGTAAAATTGACAAAGATTGATTTAGTGGCACACATTGCTGACTTCAGAGGTACACAGCAGCCATAAAGCCATTTTAACTGGACAGGCAAACTGAGTTTGCAGCTGCCTTGAGCCGCTGAGGCTATCAATAAATTAAAGCCAGAATTTACAATACGCCCTGCAGGGTGGCACACTTGTGTTCCTTAGGGTGAACTAATAAGGTCAAGGTTGCTTCTGTGAAATCTCCTTCAGGCAGAAACTCTCAGTCACATGCTTTCACCTTGCATATATCCGTTTCAATCAATTTTAATACAAATGATCATTCTTATGTGCCTTAATAAATGTCCAAGAGATAGGCACTACCTTTTCGAAATGTCATTACAGTTTCTGGACAAAATTTGGCACCTATGTTCACCTTTTCATCAAAAAGAAAAAAATCTCCCCATCTGAAGTTCTAGCAGTCACATTTATTCAGACATACCAGGTTACAGGCCAGCTCATGGGCCACTGCACAGAGATGTGCTGTGACATTGAATCTGAAAGGCTTGCTGCTTGGAAAAAGCCAGTCCCTTCTTCAAGCAGCTCAGTGGCTAACTTTCTTTAGAAAAGCCTCTGCCCTATATCTGGTACAGTTTTGTACTCAGAAAATTTCATCCTTTGGTGCATCTAGACAGTCAACCAAACAACAGTTGTCCATGTACTCACCTGCTACATCCCAAGGCATACAATGTATACTCTCAGTTTCATGTTGTATAAGAATTTCCTTGTTGCACACTGCCATCATAATATTTTGATTTTTTTTTACTTAAATAACCATACAAGATTGTATTTCTTCATTTAGGCTACCATGGGACATGTTTGTTTGCTCTAGGAACACAAGCCACAGTGAGCCACTTGAAGCAGAGGGACCATGGACTATGTCCTCCCCTGAGTATCAAGGAAGTAAGTATGCCTAATTTTATATCAGGAACTGGAGTTTAGCCACAGCTACTTTCACTTAGACATCTGCAGAAAAGTCACTCAGTCTGACTCTGTGTCTCTGCTTGGTCTTTGATACTCAGTGTTGTGGGAGTCATCATTTCCCCAGACCTGCAAACACTTCGCTGTTTTTCACATGCAGCTGAAAATGTTTTTTCCCACTTGACTCCTTTCCAGTCATGACAAACCTTTCACTGTTATAATTTCTTTTGCTGCCAAAATAGTGCCAGTCACATTTCTAATAGCAAAATTGTGCAGTTCACTAATGGGTGGCAGTGCAAAAGCAGAAATTTCCACCTGGGGAGAAGGGATGTTGAAAAGCCTTATGTGGAGTGAGAACACCATCTGAGGCTGCATCTAGTTAGCATGAATGTTAAAAAACTTCTGCCTTTCCTAGTCAGTGTGGCAGTGTCCCCAAAGTGCTGGGCTAGAATTTTCTCTCATGTGTGAGACAAGCATGGAATTTTTCCCTAGTGGTAGATACATGTGTTGGTGGGGACAGAGGCAGGTAAGAAGCTTTCTCTCACAAATCCCCACATAATATTTGATTTCAGATGGATTTCCTCGAGAGCTAAGTGAGTCATAATGCTGGGGGAACATTGTCTCCTTTCTGCATCCCAAGAGATTGTCTTGACAGGACTGGAATCAGAGTGGGTCCAGGCATTTTCCTTATTGCTGTCCATAAACTAAATTTAGTCCTTTATTCAAGGGTACCACAGAGGTGGTTTTCTGTATCTTTCCCTTGGAACACTTTATTTGGTCACATATGTTCTATTTAATACAACTGAAAGAAAAACTAATTAAATTTAACTTCACATGGGGGGTGTCAGGTAATACTTGGATTTCTATATTACTTTTGAAATGACTTTATTCTTGGCACCTCAGAAAATCTCCAAGGAAACATATTATTTAGCCTAGTAGGAAATATATTCAATTCATTTTATGTGTGAAAATTATTGTAATTGGTCATTTATGCCATAAATCATCTATTTCACTTTAGAAAAACAAACCCAGAAAAGTGTGTGCCTTGCTAATATGTTTCTCATTTACGTCCTCAGTCCTGAAGCCTATTTATTACAAGAGATCTGTCTTTCCAAATTGATTTATAGGAATGTGATAATAAATTAAATAGAAATCAGATTAAAGGAGCATAACTAGGAGGACAGTGCAAGAAATAAAGGACAGGAGTCCCTTTTTGACTCAAAGGGATTAGAAACCCAGAGCTCAGAGCAGACTCAGTTACAAAAGAGGAAACAACTGATGGAGTCGCTTGCTACTTTGGTGTAACCCTGTTCACTTAAAAAATGTGCAAACAGCCCTTTTTCCTAAAGGCTGCAAGAATCCAACAGCGGGAAGCACTTTTTTTTCTTTTGGCTTTAAGTGCTTTCTCTGCCTATACACACCTCAAATCCTCTTTGTTAGGTGTTCTGCAGGAAGTGTTTACAGTGGGATCCTTCTTATTTCCATTTTCCAGAACTGAGCATTTGAAGAAGGCACAACCTTTTGCATAGTAATTTCCAGTGGAGTCTCTTCACAAATACAGTCTTTGCTTTTCAGATAGTGAGATTATCTTTGGTTTGGGCTGAGGCTGCTGCCAAGGTGCTTATTGGCTTCTCACAGAGATCTCAAATGGAGAGAAGTTGTTATTCCTCTGTGTAATATGGTTATACAGTCACTAAAGGGAGCAGCAGAAGCATATGGAAGTTTACACTTAGCAAACAACTAGAAATAAAGAAATGTTTATAAATGTCCTGAAGAAATTTATTTTGAAACATTATTTAAGGATGTGGATTTCAGATGATGGCATTCATGTGTGCAGTGAGGAGCAATGGTAAACAAACCCCAACAGTTTCAACTCAGCGAGCTGAAAGTCTTGCTTTTGCAACCAAAGCCTCTTAATTTAGTACTAGGACAGGTAGGCACAGGCTACCTTCACTGTCTACTGACTGCAGTGGGCAGGGGCAAAGCTTTCAAGGGATAAGAAATTGCAGGACAAAGCTCTGCTGGCTAGTATGATCTTTCATAAGCAGGGAGGCAGTCACATGTCCCAAAGGTAGTTTCAGTATCTCATTTGAATATTTATTATTTTAGTTATTTTCTAACTTGCTCATAGTTATTCCCAGATAATGACCTCCTTGACCTGTGACTGCATGTTGCCTCATTTTAACTGAAGCTCTGCAGTGATTCTGTCTTTTATAAAGTAAAAGTTTTCCTGCTTGGAGTTAGCACACTGGTGACTGCATGTATGAGACACCTGCAGGTCAAACCTTCATGTCTAGGGCCTGAAATAGAAAGAATATGTGGACATCTCAGAAAATTGAAAGATTTTCTCAATTTATACAGAAATTTTCTATTAGATGACCCATACTTGCACTCAATATTCTTGTTTACTATAGCATTTATATCTACTGAGGCACACAATTTTTTTCCAAATAAGGAAATACCAAACTGCCCAGTAAACAGAATTTTGTACAATATGATTAAAGAAGAAAATAACGTGTAACACATTCCATATTCTTTGCCGGGTCTCCCATGGTTAGACCTCATGGTCTGATTACGAACATTTTAGTGATGTTAAACCTGGAGAAAGATGTCAAAAGACCCCAGCCCTAGACTCAGCAAGGTTTTCAACTTCATCTTTTGTGGATTATTGAGCAAATACAAGCCATTATAAATGCATCTATAGGAAAGAGGAGGAAGACAAGAAGGTATCTGGGCCTGCTTTTGCAGCAGAAGGCTGGACAGACCTGTTTAGCTGCAGGATGTCCATGAGGTTAAAAACTAATAGAGAGAGTGTAAAAATCCTTTTCCTCTTTACTGATCCAGAGAAACCCACTCAAGCTTGCCCCCAGCAGGAGGATTCTATCATGCCACAGGGAGCCAACTTGTTTACCTGAGAAAGCACGATGTATTCCCTATGTGAAACCTAACTCATCCTTAGAAATGGAACAAAGAAACATTTATAGGAGTGATTCAGCAGTGTTTTGGTACCACATTGGCATATCACATCTGAGATGAAGTTGCTCGTCTTGCAGTCTGGTCTTAGGCAAGATTGAGACTAATCACTGTCCCTGAGCCTGGAAAGAGTAGATAGTGAGGCAGTGTCTAGCTAAGCCTGGCCAGGAGGCCAAGGAAGCAGCTTGCCCAGAGGCTGAGCAGAGCCCAAGTCCAAGATAGACAGACAGCAGCTACAATCTTGCTGTCAGCTGGGAGTTGGAAGGAAGATGTGATTGATGTACTCCTCGAGGGGACATAGTCTGATGATGGCTGTGTAACCCTGTCATCCATGGTGATTAGATGTGATGAGAAGTGACTGACTTTACAACAAAGAGCTGAATATTTAGTCTGAAAAATTGCAAGAGGTTCTGCAGGTCTCTGTGCAGAGGGACGAGGTGTTTCTCATTCTATTTAAGGCTGTTACTTCTGTGGCTCAGCAAAATGCAGCAGAGCAGGTTAAATACCCCTTTTCTGTTCTGTGTATTCAATTAATGTTGTTTATATTGCACTGGTGTTTTTAAGTTCCCTGTAGCATTGGTTTAGCTTCTACTAAAAGGAGTTACAAATTTATAGTTGTAACTGGCTTAAGTAAATATGTTAATTTGAAAAGAGCCTCTATGTGGGATCAACACCAGCCACCTATGATATTCTTTCTTTTTAGCATAGGACCTCTCTGTATTTCATGTCAGATGGCTTTGCAATGTTCACTCTTTAGCCCCCTAGGAGATTAGATTTGGGGATAACTGTGCTTTGAGAAAGAAGGAAATACCACATTTTGTTACAGGACCTTCCTAGATCACATGATATCATTCAGTCTTTTTAGCTATGAAGCTCCTGAAGGGTCCTTTGGGCTAACTTGTTATGTGCCATACATGCTACACACACAGTAGAATACTTATAGGAGCAATAAACTACAAATTATAGAAAGATCTTAGATATTCCACTACCATAAGCAACTAATTTGATGCCTCCCAGAGCAGTCAAAGTGACAAGATCCTCTGCTATTCCAGCTTTCATACTTCTGGGCTTTTAATTATTAAATGGTGTGATTTGTTGAGTGCTGATAATTTACTGAACTCTGCTTAATCCTCCACTGAATGGAATAGATTTCTGTTGGTATTTCTGAGATTTCTTCAGCAGTGCTGCTTGGCCTTGTTGTGTAGTTTTAAAGGAGAATAAATGTAGCTATCAGATAAATTTTTAAATTATTATCTTCTTTTCCCCCACAACAAGTTCACACTCCATCTGAAGGGCATAGATAACAAAAACTGTACTTCTAGATTTTCTAGACCTCAGACCATGGCCCAGTTGTTTCTGCATGCCTTTTGTGGTTGCCTACAGAGGCTGCTGATTAACAAATGGTCAGCTTATTACTTGTTATACAAGGAGACAGCAGCAATGGCTGGACAGTTACTGGGTAGATGTCCTGATGTGATGGACAATTTAGAAGGAAAAACAGAATGAGAAGCAGCTTAGAGGCCTGGACTGGTCTGTAGGTCCTAATTCAAGATGCTGTGCTTTGTCTCACTGCCCACCCTGTGGCTAATACCCTTAATCTGGCTGAACTGCTCTTCAATGAGTCAGTCAATGCACTGGTCACATTTAGAAGATGGCAGCGTTGAAGAAGAGATGAAAAAGGGATAAATCAAGTCTGCCCCTATTTCCCATCGAAAGACATCTGTGTGGTGCTGGAGCATGATTCCTAGGATTGTCTTCCTGCTAAATCTCACAAAGCACCTTTAAAAGGAAAAATTTATACATGAATGGTCCTTGCAAGAAGTGCAGGAGGGACCTTCTCATGTCCTACACTGGGATGCAAGGCAGGGCTGGTATTAATGGGGGAACATTCAACCTAAAACTTCTGGGTACTTCTATGCTTGTAAGGAGAACTTTACGCAGCTCACTGAGTGCACCTGAGAACTAAAACCACACAGTATTTCTCTCAAGATATCACAGTTCAGCTCACTCTGTGATGGTAACAGTAGCGGTCAATTTGACATTTCAGAACTCAGATCAAATACAAAATGATAACAAGGGCAATGCTCTGTCAAAAAGAAACAAGTCGTCCCAGTGGATGTGTTTTACTTTCAACATAAAGGCAGGATTGAATACTTTGAAATACACAGATTCCAATTTTGATCAGCCAAAAAAGAGAGCCTTTATCACAATGCCACAGCCTGCTTTCAGGACATTTTAGGAGTTCAACAGGCTATCTTCCATCAGTGACTCTGGAGGACATCATAGGAAAATTCAGCTGACAGGTATTTCTAAATTTGTTGCAGGTAATTAGGAACATGTTGTCTCAGTTCTGACAAAACCTCTGACTTTTACTAGCTGGACTTCTGCTTAGAAAGAATGCCGATGGCACAGACCAGGAAATATCTAGGGAGGGCAAAAGAACTGTAGCCCCTAAGTTGGCAGGGTTGTTTAGGAGGGCTTTAAACTAGGTTTGAAGGGGGAAGGGATGGCAACTGGGCTCTCCAGAGATAAGCCTAAGGGCATAGAGCCCGAGTTGAGAATGAAATCAATGGCCCAGCTGAAGTGCATGTACACCAATGCACGCAGTATGGGAAACAAACAAGAGGAGCTGGAAGCCATAGTGCAGCAGGAAAACTATGACATAGTTGCTGTCACAGAAACGTGGTGGGATGACTCACATGACTGGAGTGCTGCTATGGGGGGCTACAAGCTCTTCAGAAAGGACAGGCCGGGAAGGAGAGGTGGAGGGGTGGCTTTATATGTTAGAGAGTCTCTTGACTCTGTTGAAGTTGAGGTCAGCAGAGACAAGGTTGAGTGCCTGTGGGCCAGAATCAGGGGCAAGGCCAACAAGGCTGACACCCTTGTGGGTGTCTGTTACAGACCACCCAACCAGGATGATGAAGGAGATGAATTGTTCTACAAGCAGCTGGCGGATGTCTCAAAATCTCCAGCCCTTGTTCTTGTGGGTGACTTTAACCTGCCAGATATCTGCTGGAAGCTACATACTGCAGAGAAGAGGCAGTCAAGGAGGTTCCTGGAGTGTATAGAGGACAATTTCCTTCATCAACTGGTAAATGAGCCTACCAGGGGTAAGGCCCTGCTAGACCTACTGTTTACAAACAGAGAGGGGCTGGTGGGGGATGTAGTGGTTGGAGGCCGCCTGGGCCATAGTGACCATGAAATAATAGAATTTTCAGTCCTCAGGGATGTAAGGAGAGCCACCATTAAAACCTCTACTTTGGACTTCCAGAGAGCAGATTTTAGCCTATTCAAAGAACTGATTCAGAGCATACCCTGGGAAACAACCCTTAAAGGTAAGGGGGTCCAGGAGGGATGGACATGTTTTAAGAAGGAAATTTTGAGTGCACAGCAACAGGCTATACCAGTGTGCCGAAAGGCCAGCCGGAGGGGAAGATGGCCAGCTTGGTTAAATAGGGAGATTCTGAAAGAAATCAGGGATAAAAAGAAAGTTTACAGACTATGGAAAAAAGGGCTAGTTACTTATGAAGAATTTACAGATAGAGCTAGGTCATGCAGGAAAAAAATTAGGGAAAGAAAAGTGGAATCTGAAGTAAATTTGGCTATTTCAGTTAGGGATAACAAAAAGTCCTTTTATAAATACATTAATAACAAAAGGAGGGGCAAGGAAAACCTCCATTCTCTGTTGGACTTGGAGGGAAATATAGTTAAGGAAGATGAGGAGAAGGCTGAGGTACTTAACACCTACTTTGCCTCAGTTTTCACCAGTAAGACAGGTGGCCCTCAAGACAACTGGCCTCTGGAGCTGGTAGACAGGGAGAGGGAGCTGAATAGCCCTCCTGTATTCCAGGAGGATATAGTTACTGACTTATTGAGCCAGCTGGATCCTAACAAGTCTATGGGACCAGATGGGATCCATCCCAGGGTGATGAGGGAGCTGGCAGAAGAGCTTGCCAAACTGCTCTCCATCATCTTCCAACAGTCCTGGCTCTCTGGGGAGGTCCCAGATGATTGGAGGTTGGCCAGTGTCACCCCAATCCACAAAAAGGGCTGCAAGCAGGACCCTGGCAACTACAGGCCTGTCAGCCTGACCTCCGTGCCTGGCAGGGTTATGGAGCAGTTCATCCTGAGTGCAATCACACAGCACCTTCAGGGTGGACAAGGGATTAGACCCAACCAGCGTGGGTTTAGGAGGGGCAGGTCCTGTCTGACCAACCTGATCTCTTTCTACGATCAGGTGACCCACCTGGTGGATGAGGGGAAGGCTGTGGTTGTGGTCTATCTGGACTTCAGCAAGGCCTTTGACACTGTCTCCCATAATATACTCCTGAAAAAGCTGGTAGCCCATGGCCTGGACAAGTGTACCCTCTCCTGGATTAAGAGCTGGCTGGAGGGTCGGGCCCAGAGAGTGCTGGTGAACGGAGCTGCATCCAGCTGGCGGCCAGTCACCAGTGGTGTTCCCCAGGGGTCTGTATTGGGTCCAGTCCTGTTTAACATCTTTATTGATGATTTAGATGAGGGGATTGATTCCATCATCAGCAAATTTGCTGATGACACCAAGCTGGGAGGAAGTGTCGACCTGCTGGAAGGCAGGAGGGCTCTGCAGAGGGATCTGGATAGACTTGAGAGATGGACTGAAGTTCAATAAGGCCAAGTGCCGGGTCCTGCACTTTGGCCACAACAACCCCCTGCAGTGCTACAGGCTGGGCACAGAGTGGCTGGAGAGCAGCCAGGCAGAAAGGGATCTTGGAGTACTAATTGACAGGAAGCTCAACATGAGCCAACAGTGTGCCCAGGTGGCCCAGAAGGCCAATGGGATCCTGTCCTGTATCAAAAATAGCGTGGCCAGCAGGACCAGGGCAGTGATCCTTCCCCTGTACTCTGCGTTGGTGAGGCCACACCTTGAGTACTGTGTTCAGTTCTGGGCCCCTCAGTTCAGAAAGGATATTGAGGTGCTGGAGCGAGTCCAGAGAAGAGCAACAAGGCTGGTGAAGGGACTGGAGCACAAGCCCTATGGGGAGAGGCTGAGGGAGCTGGGGTTGTTTAGCCTGGAGAAGAGGAGGCTCAGAGGTGACCTCATCACTGCCTAGAACTACCTGAAGGGAAGTTCTGGCCAGGTGGGTGCTGGTCTCTTCTCCCAGGCACTCAGCAATAGGACAAGGGGGCACAGGGTCAAGATCTGCCAGGGGAAATTTAAGTTGGATATCAGAAAAAAATTCTTTCCAGAGAGAGTAATCAGGCATTGGAATGGGCTGCCCAGAGAGGTGGTGGATTCACCATCCCTAGAGATTTTAAACGCAGACTGGACGTGGCGCTGAGTGCCATGATCTGGTAAAGGGACTGGAGTTGGACCAAGGGTTGGACTTGATGAACTTGGAGGTCTTTTCCAACTCAATCGATTCTATGATTCTATGATTCTATATACGGGGAAAGTTAACTGAAGCCTGAGTGTGAGATAGTTTGCAACATTCCTGCTAATTGGGATAGATGAAAGAACTTAATTTGAAGTAGAATTCTGTAATACATGTAACTTTCTTAACATCAAAAAGTGCAACATCTGGATTAAGTCAAATTTAAATTTTTAAAATAAATAAAAGAAGTTGTGAAATTGCTCTAGATAATTTTTAAATTAATGATATTTTCTCTATCCTTGACATTATCTTTTATGTAACACAGTGCTACTTTATCAACACCATTTTTAATTTAGAAGGTGATTAAATGCAATTACAGTGTGCAGATGACAGAGTTGATAAATCACAACATAATTACTTGTACACTTCTTTTCTGCTCAGTTGTATTGCATGTGGCTTCTGCTGTGCAGAAATCCCAGCTCCTTTCACTGGAGATGCTCGAGTAATTTCTTGGTCAACATGGAACCCCCTTTTGAGCATTTACTGTACTGGAAAAAGACTAAAGCAGCCTGTGGACATGTCCTTTCTGCATTTTGCAACACCTCACATTGCACTTTCTGTGGAAAAGGGTATCCTGCAACAGGACCCAAGCTCGTCTTTCCCCCTCTGCATGAGGAATCCGTTCTGGATACCTGTATGTATTGTACACTCTACTGGCAACATGACTAGCTCAAAAAATACAGCCTTTCAGAGAAGGAGGAGTAGCTTATAATAGACACTGAGCTGTTATTGTCTTTTTAAAAAAAACAACATTCCATTTCCTCTGATATATCCTACAAAGAGAGACTGGTTGAATATAGGTCATATTGCCACCCCCCAACAGTTACTTATTCACTTGAAGAAACCTGATAATAGGGACAGGCCTGGTCCAAGTGAACTTAATGCTCCTTTGCCAGTAGCTTCAAGAGGAAGAAGAACACGGTCCTTACAGCCATCAAAACAAAGACAATTAACAAATGCTTTCATCAGTACCTTGACTAATGAGGTTCTTTCCACATAGCTTCACTATTTAAAATACAGCTCTATTGTTTATAACTTCCCTTTAAAAATAAAACCTAAGCAGAAACACCACTTACTAGTGCTGTGTCTACTCCTCATTCTTTTTCTCACCCATAAGGCAGAATCTTTCTTGCTCACAAAATGAGTGTGTGCTTTTTTCACAGGAAAAACCTTGATATCATCCTGATGTAAATACTCAAGAAAATAGTAAACAGATACGTAATATTCTTCATTTGTATACATAATTATTCTTCATTTGATGATACCTATCTACTGGCATAATGTATTTTTCCCCATCCAGATGTATGCCAGGTTGTTCAATGTCTCTGGTTTGGAAACGTGATCGTATGGACATATGCCCCAGTGTTCTTGTCTAATTTCTGTGTTTCCAAATTTGGAGAATTTAGAACGCAGTTCAGCCATGAACATTCTTTTGAGCATTCTTTTAATAAAGAAAAGTGTAAGGTTAGTAACACCTCCGTGTCATATAATGAAAAAACATATACAAGGTCAAAATGCAAGCTTTTGAACCTTGATAATTATGAAAGCAAGATATGCATGGTAAACTATTGGCCTGGTGGATAATAAGTGTTCACTCTTCTGGGAAGAACAAATCAAGCAAAGGATTCTGTTACATGGGAAATATGGGAATAATTTACATCAGTGAGGAAAGTAAGCAGGATATTTTTCTCTCTTCCTCAGAAACATCTTAAGCAATGTCTCATAACCAGAATACATGTGCTAGTCAACTCAGAAATGTGCATCACAACACTGAATGCTAACTGCATAGAACTGAGTTTTACCTTCCCTCAGGCAAGCTATACATGAAGGGCTTGTTTACTCATTAGTTGTCACTACTGTTGCAGCCATTAGTATGGCAATAAACTTACTACTGACATAATTGCTACTGGCTACTGAGCCCTGCTCCCAATCCCTGCTCCTTCCTGTAGGGCAGCAAAAGTCACACAGAGAAATTGCAGGCTGCCTGTGAAGGAGGTGTAAACCTCTGTGTCAGCATAAAGTGTCACACTGCAAAATTATCAGGGACTCAGTTGCACTGGTCTTGTTTGGTATACCTGGAGGTAACTTCACCTGGAGGTAACTTCCTGAACTTTGGAGAATGTTGCTTTACATGAAACTGTATTTTTAACTTTTGAAGCCTCAAAAGCAATGACAAAATTTTAGAGTTATATGGCAGGAGGTATTTCATCAGCTTCATCCAGCTCCATGTTGGAATTTTTTTTGCATGAGAGGTATTGAATAAATAAAAGTTGTTAGTGACTGGGGAGTGCAGAGACTGCCTGAAGGCAGTGAACAGATGTGTAGGCTGAGTGAGAAATGATAAGAGAAAGCTTAGAGTGTTTCGGTTTCATCAGAGTTCACCACTAACAGAGGAATAGAGAGAAGTAAGAACTGAGAAATGTTATATATATAAGGACTTAACATTCATGACTGTAATTCCTTTATGTGACCCTCTCAAGGATTTTTAAAGGAGGGAATGATGCACTGTTAGACTCTTGCAGAGCAATGTGTTTGTTGGTTCCACTTAGGACTCAAAGGTATTTTACTTGTATTTTTCAACATAGGCTCTATTTAAAATTGTAGAATTCCATTCAAAATTCTAATTTTTCTAGTAAGGGGAAATGCTTTGGCTTTCTACATCTGTTCTTAGTAATGATCTCTGTGCTTTAAAACAAATGGAATAATTTTCAGGGTTTAATGGGCTTTTGCCTTCAACAGCAACAAATAATCTAATTACGTAGCCACTGTGGGTACTGGATGATTTAAGAATTAAAGACACGATTAGAATCAGTTACAGTAATTAGAATCTGTTTTAAACCAATTGCCTGTGGCATTAAATGGTCTAGTGAAAGAAAGGCTGCTGGCTAAATGCTGCTCTTCCACTAAATGCAAAAACAAATGTTAGCACAATTTCTTTTTAAACTGAGAAAGTCAAGATTTCAGAAATTGAGTAAATCAAATTATCTGTGCTTTTTTCTGCTGTTTTTTAAATGCCTAGTATGTTACTGAACCCAATGGAAGGAAAATCACTGATTGACTGGTCCTTGGATCAAATTCACTGAAAAAATTTGTGAATTTAGTGAATGGAAGGAAAATTACAAATTTAGGGAACAAAAGTGTAATTACTTAGGTAAATTAGAAATCATAATGAAAGAGGTATGGGTAGATTTGGAGGCACTATAAGAACTTCTGCAGACCCTACAAATCATGTGCAAGTATTTTCAGGAGTCAGTGAGCAGGTAGATAAGGGTAATCCAGATGATAAAATGTTCCTTGATTTCTAGAAAGTGCTGACAAGAGTGTTTTGCCAAGGGTTTTTAAAGAAATTAGTCTGTAATGGCAGAAGAAGAAAGATACTCTTGTAGAAAAAAGTTAGGTTGAATGACCGAAAGTTGAAGACAAATGGTGGGATTAAACCATTTGTTTTCATATTGAGGGTGGTAGAAGGGGGCATCCAATAAACCCTTGTGTTCCTCAGTGTTGTTCAGTGCAGCCATGACCCGTTTGGATGGACACTGGAACCGACTAAATGTGCTGGTGGCTGTTTCCCCCTCTTCCTCTGCTAAAATGAACTTCAGTACAGGGGGATATACCTTTCATTTCTTTCTCCTTCTTTTTACCCTTCATCTCATTTATCAGGAAAGTTCACAGGGCACAAGCTCAGCTGCAAGCTGCAAGAGCATGGGGAAGTCAAAGATATCCGTCTCAGGCAGGAGAGCAAAATCTTGCATCTTAATTGAGATGCCAGCCAACCCATGCACTACGGAGGGTGTTTGTGCCCAACATTGGCTCTGCCTGTTCCAGCTATCATAGAATGGGCTGTGTTGGAAAGGACCTTCAAGATCATATAGTTCCAACTCCTGTGCCATGGGCAGGACACCTTCCACTAGACCAGGTTGCTCAGAGCCACATCTAACCCGGCATTGTACACTTCTAGGGATGGCTCATCCACAACTTCTCTGGGCGACCTCAGAGGTTCCAGTGCCTCACCACGCTCACCTCAGCCTGGGAAGAGTTCTCAGCCATAGATACGTGAAAATGCAGAGTCAAATAATTTGTAGCACTGTAACTCTAAGTAGCACTGAGAGACTGGTAAATGATACACAGAGTACCTCTTTGTTCAGAAACCATGTCCTGTTAGTAAACCATATAGAAAGAATTTCCAAACACCCATTTCTTATGTATTCTGAGCTGAATGGTGGCAGATCAGGAGGACAGGGCTGATAACTAACTGGCGGACAGCAGGTTGCATGGATGATCTGAGATCTATCAAGGTTCTTTACGATAATGTAATTTTTCTTTTTTCTATTAATACAGTGATTTGCCATGGTGTAAACTCAGTCCAGCCTGGCAGTGAATAGCTCATCAGCTCCTTTATAGCTTGCAATGTGTTTGTTTCCCTGCCTGTTCTCTGCAGCATACATTCCATTTGCCAGAGCTTATCCACGACACAGTTGCAGGCTGGGAACTGACCTGTCTTCCTTCAGCTGATCTTCCCACGCCCCTTCCTTTCATGGACTAGAAACCAGCTCAGCACTGCTTCATTCCTGCCTAGCTCAATATTCTTGTCTGCATTCATTTGTATCTATTTAACCTTCTCACTCTTGATGACAGGCTATGTTTGAATGAGAGGGAGTTTACCCCATCAGCCCACCTATTTTCCTGACAAGCACTGTTCCCTTACATGTGTCCATTTCCAGCTGCAGTAAAGCAGGACTTTGTCCCCTTCACTTGTGCTGCATTTGAATAATTTCCAATAAAATAAAGAGCTGTATTTTTCAGAGTTACATAAATAGGAACCCTGTCATAGTAGTAACAAGTATCTGTGGCTCATCTTACTGCTGTTAGACGTTCTCTAGAGAGCTAAAAAGGTGTTTTTACAGTGGATAAGTTATCAGTTATTACTTCAAAGAAGTTGTAACTTTTGAAATTAAATATTAAACTATAAAAGAACTAAACCCTCCTGCTATAATACATAAACCATTTTCTAACTAATGTATATGTATGGTCAGACTTCACGAATACAGATTTGGGCAGGGCTCTCCCCACGTGCCCTTGCAGCCTGCACAGTGGATTTTTTAGGTGAGGCACAGCGTGCACAGAACTGGCCCCACCGTTTCAGTCCTGAGGTCCATCTGCCACGGCCGAGCGAGCTTGGACGGTGACAATGAAATCCTCGGGACTGTCACAGCACCCGGTACTAACCGGGGCTGACCCTGCTGAGCATCCGAGATGTGACGGGATGGGATGGCAGGGAGGCATTGAACTGCCAGGGGACGGTCCCACTGAGACTCGAACTCAGGTCCTTGGGATTCAGAGCCCAGAGTGCTCTCCTTTACACCATGGGACTGCCCCTTTTCTAACTAATAAGGCTTAAATATTAAATTTTTCTGGATTCATTTTAATAGGGAGTTAATTTAAATTTTCTGGCAGTGAGCCACTGTCTGGGAAAAGATACTAAATATGCTGGACCACTTGTTTGCCCCTGAAATAGTCATTCTGACCATTCTGTTAATTTGTGTTTTAAATTTGTTTTACACACACTAAGCACAAGGCACCACACGCAAATGCAGACAAACACAGTATATGTACAGTTTTAACGACTGCTTGACTTTTTTATGTTATTTAAATACTTGGAAATCTTGACAGAATAAGTAATATATTTTCTACTGGACTGACAAAATGTGACAGTAGAGAGACAATGTATGATTCATCTAATCTAAATGAAGATATCTACATCTGAGTTGCTATAGACTTCCTTTATAGTTGAGAGCTAGGTATTTTTAGGGTGGGGTTCACCTGGCCTTTTTTAGACATCTACATCTAATCAGCTGAGTGTACCCCAGAGGCACATGTGATGCAGTTGAACTTCATCGGATTTTGGAGGATGCAACATCCTCCTGTGGAGTGAGGGCTCACACTGTTTCTTGCTGTGCAGCTGAAGATACAGCTATTTAAAATCACAAAGATCCCAGACTGCTTTTTCTCACACTGTGGGCCAGCATCAAGAGGGAGGTCAGGAGATGATGTAGAGCAGCAGGCAGGCAGCAGTGTTAGGCATCGTCTCCTTTCCTTCCCCTCAAAAGAACAGTAAGTGATCACAGTTACCACTTGCAATAATTTGTATTAGCCAGGGAAGCAGCTAATTACCTTTGCTTCTTGACAGTACTCATCTCTTTCAGGGTAAAAGAGAATTTTCCTGCCTCTGACTAAGTGAGCTGCCAATGCTGTAGGGTCTACAAAACCAGAAAAGAAGAAAGGGAACCATGTTTTCAAAGCATTTGAGAACCTTCACCACAGGGGTGTGAGAAAACCCCTGATGGCATCAGACACCAAACTTCCAACTCCCATACTATGAGACTGCTTTGCACGTGTTGCCACCATGAGAGTGGAAGAGCAATCCTCCTATGCCTAGTTTTGAGGCTCTGGGTTTTGACAGTGCAGAAAGATTAATGTACTGGGTCATTCCGAACACGGATTTTAGACTGTAACTCTGAACTATCCTCTGAAGAAACTCCTTTCATTCACACTGTACACATTGTATCGAGTGTCTCCTAAATAGAGTGCATAAATGCCCCACCATAAGCACTGAGAAAGGCAGAGATCTGCCCATATGACACATCTCAAAGGAAATTACCCTAATAAGAAACTCTGAACAGCTGACTTACACAAAACAGGGAAATACTTTTTTCAGTTGATATATTTTTTTTCTTCTCCAATGTTAAGGCAATGATGGATAATCAAAATGAGAATTAAACACATCTTTAAAACAAACTTGAATGCAGTAATCCTGTCACTGATGTATATTCTTTTAGTGACAGTACTGCTGAATTCTCCTTCACTTCCCATTGTTGCCATTGATTTCCATTGCATAATTACTACATGACAGCGTTTCTTAGACTGTGGAAAGCAAAATATTGCAGGCAGAGAATAAAGTTTTAGACTACAGTATGGATATATCAAATC
Organism: Pithys albifrons albifrons; assembly: GCF_047495875.1. Lineage (NCBI taxonomy): Eukaryota > Metazoa > Chordata > Aves > Passeriformes > Thamnophilidae > Pithys > Pithys albifrons. The sequence goes on from NC_092458.1 coordinate 58,432,613, forward strand.
CTCTCAAAACCTAGAAATCTTCAATTACATGCTGAAATATTGCTGCACTTACCAACTGATATGGTCCAAACAGCAATTATTTTGGCAAAAGCCTTAGTTCTTGAGTTAAACCTGCTGTGATGGATGGGGTTTCGAATTGCAATATAGCGATCCAGTGAGATGGCACAGAGGTGCATGATGGAGGCAGTGGAGAAAAGCACATCCAAGTAGATCCAAATGGCACAGAGCTTTGTAGGTAGAGGCCATGTGTATCCTGCACAAGAGAAAGTCAACATCAGAGAAAGATGTGACATACATCTTTTGTTGTGACATGTATGTCTTAGTGGGTGTGTCTTTCTAGGAGGATGGTAATAAGTAGTAAGTAGCAGTTAGTGGTAGTTTCAATAAAAGCTGCCTAACATTGTTTTAAGAAAACGTATTCATTCTCTTGCAGCCTTCTAACTCTGTAGATTTGGGGTTAATTCTGCTTCTTTCCCAGGCTACAGGCAGCATACGTTTTTCTTTTTAATTCTATTTGCATAACACTAATACTTGATTCTATAATTAATGATTTCGTGTGGAAAATCTATGGAAAGAGAAGCAATTTTGTCATTGTAAACCTGCAAGTTCTCAATTTTGTTTTAGGGCTTTTTATCCACATAATTACTACATTATCAACACCTGCTGATATGCAAAGCTGCCTAAATTCTGAAACTGAAACTTTAGATTTAGTGGAAGCTGAAGAAAAACAAATTATTTTGTTGCATACCAGTGATTTTTATCTCATCTGTCTTTAAGCATCAACCGTATATTTAAATAAGAATATTCCCTCTATCAATGAATATTGAAAGGCTCCTCTAGGGAATGCAATGCAAAACAGATGCATTAGTGTTTGCCAATATCCAACCCTACAGCTTCTTTGCTGCAAATTAAACCTTCCCTTTTTCCTTGTTCTTTCCACAGCCCATGAAGATTAATTGATTGCTTTCCTTTCTGGAAGCTATTGGAAGATGGCTATCATGTCTTGCCTAGTTTTGTGTTTATTTTTTTTGTCTTCCAGACTAAGAAGAGCCAAGTACTTTATCTTTTTCCTACAGATCAAGCTTTAGAAACTTTTGTGCTTCTTCTTTCTCTGCTCTAGAATCTGTTTCATTAATCTGCATCTTGCCTACCATTCTGTGAATAAAACAGGACTCAGTACTCTTGCAAAGGCCTCCTGACTGCTAAGTGAAATACAAGATTGCTTCATGGGTCTTGGAAGAATGTCTTTACTAACACAGCCTGGAATGATGAGTGCCTTTTGTATGAAAATATCATGCTAGCAATGCATGTTTAGCTTCTGACACATTTTGACAGCCAGATCTTGTCCGTCATTCTTGAAGCCTGGAGCCTGGACAAATTTTCCCAGTAGAAGTTGGTTTGCATCTTTACCTTTACATGTATCCTCACTGAATGTTTGTTTGTTGACTTCAGACTTTCTCTTTAGGGGTCAAGATGCTTGTTGATGATTCTCATCTTGTCTTTGAGTGCTTGTAACCTCTCCCAGCTCGGTGCTTTTGGAAAGCCAGGTAAGCTCAAACTCCATACACTAAGTAGTTAAGAGCAGTAGTGAGCACACCCAGGTTAAGCAGAGCCCTGCAGGACCACCATTCAAAGGCCCTTCTATTCCTGTAGGGAACCACTAATAATTCTCCTTGGAACAAGTTTTGCAGTTATCCTTGTCCTTATCTTGTAATTATTTAATTTAGAGCATATAACCCAAGCTGCTTGTGACAGTGTGGCACAGGGCAATGCCAAAGCTCATATTGTAAGAATATGCTAGTATTTTGGGGACTGCATGTCTCCTTTAGAGATACAGCACACAATTTGCAACAGCAGGGATGGAGGGAGAGGCAGAGGAGCTAGATATATGCCTAATAAAATTTAGCCTCAATGGGCACTGAGGAGATCTATTTCTTGGTGCTCTTGGGTTTCTGTAATATGAGCTGACCCTGAGAAGCCATACAGCATATATGGATGCATTTTGTTGTGGTGTCTGGTCTTTCACTGGGGAGTCTGGTCTTTGCAGTGTGTTACATGATAGCTGGCCTTCAGGAGCATGACTTCTCAGTAGTATCTCTCTGTCAGACCAGGCCAATTTACACAGGGAAAAATGTTGAAATATTTTTACACGTGACAACATACATCTGTTCTCCTCCTTCAGTGACCTTTGGGAACACATTTGTCACACTCTTCTAGACCTCTTGTCTTTGCTAGAAAACTGGATGGGGCAGAAATGAAATAGCCAGATAAACCTTCTTGAAGACTACAGGTTCAAGAGAGGGGAAACTACAAGGGAGAAAATTCTGGATGCAGTAAGATTAGGAAGGGTGAGTTAATATCCTCCAGACAATTTTCTGCTCAGTAAGCGCATCCATCTTGGTAGGACTTGCTGGCTGTCTTCTTTTTCCAGCAGAGGCCAGTGCTACTGGGTGGATGGAGAAGCCTGCCTTGCCTGAAGCGTGCAAACTGGGAAACTGGGGCAGGCACATGGATGGTAGGGCTGGGCACCCAAACAAGAAGTGCCCACAGTAGCTGTAAAGGTCTCATGAAGAAAATGTGTCTCTCTGGAGCAAAACAGTCATCATACCCCTTCCAAGGGCTGTGAAAAGGGTGGTGGAGCATCCTTGTTCCACAACCTCTCATGTATCTTGGCAGAGCAGGTGTATGTGTCTGTGCACGTGCGTGTTTGGGCTCAAGACTGTCAACATAGGTGATGTGCCTGAAGTTGAGCAGCTGAGGCCAAGCAAATGCTCCTGTGTAAGGGGGGGTTTCCCTTCGTGCCATCACTGACCATCCTGGAAGTTGATGGTGCACCGTGGCAAGATGTCTCTCCTGGTACCTGTGTGTGCCACCAGATGATTTTTCATCCCAAGTTACACTGCAAAGGCCTTCTGGTCCTGGGCTTTCAAGGGAAGAAGCAGGGAGAGAGAGGAAGGAAAGCCAACACAGCCCCTCCCACTGCGTGTGCTGTTCCGAGGAGGGCTGTGCAGCCCATCCCCTGTCGCGGGCTCCGGCTTCACGGTCTGCAGGGAGATATCCAGCACCTCAAGCCCTGGATCCCTCACAAACCGAGGATTTCAGGCGCCTGTTCCCTCGGCAGCAGAGCCCGGCCAGCAGGAGTCCCTGTTGCTTGTCTCAGGGAATCACGCACGACTTAAATCTCACTCATTGGACTATTTCTGTTTTACGCCGTTTCTCCCACCAAAGGTAATCACACACTAATACAATAAATCACAGTGTTACACCATCGCTGATGCCAAATGCAGTTTGCACATGCTACTCAGGGAAATCGGTGTAAAAAACTGAAAATGGAAAATAAACTCTCAGTTTTCAGGATGAAATCTCCTATAAGTCACAGGCACATGCTCGGACCTGTAGTCACAAAACAGTGAAGCAATAGAAATCTTTGTAAACAATTTCGTTTTCCTCCTGATGTTGTCTAGCGTCTCCTCAAACTGTAGCAATTCAGTTGTGGCACTGGAAAACTAATTTCTGAATTTAGAGATAGTAACAGCCTGACAATATTGTGATTGAACACATAGTACATTGCTTTTTCCTAAGTGAGCTTGCTGCAAGTGATTTTGGTGAAAATGAGAAGAAAGAGCTGCAATTAATCACCTGCAAGGGCATGAACTGTGAGTCATTACTAACTTAATCCTTAAATTACTTTTCTTAAGAAACTGTAGCCTTGCATTTAAAAATGTTATTAAAAATTAGGCAGATTTAAGTTCCATCTGTTTTTTAACTCCCACAATATTTATTCCAGCATTCGCTGCTAAGTAGATGTCTAAGCAGGATATTTGGGTTAAGAAAATTATTTACATTTTTATTACTTCATTCAAAATAGTTGAAGGGTTGTCTACTTTGAATCTAAGGGTAGTCATTAGTGTTTCTGTGCATATTTGCAGAGCAAAGTAACTGGCAGGACCCTGCATTCTTACTAGGAACATGAAAATTATGAGTCAGGGTAAAAAAACCTGAAAACAGTAGAGAAAACAAGGGATCTTCATATGCACTGTGATACAATTGATTCAGTAATTGAGTAATGAACAAATGCATGCAATTAGAAATATAAAGTAGGAAAAGATTCAAGTACTTCACCTATTCTACCCATTAACCAGTTACATACATTTCAACTTACATGGAGTGATTACAATTTTCTGTGGTAAGAGGATGAAATAATAATAACCACAAGATGTGCATGCAATGTTTAAAGCTTCTCAGTACATGTAATAGGTTATACAGTTAATACTTACCATACAGTATGGTTAACATTGACACAGGCATGACAAGGAAACCCAGCAGCATATCAGCTATTGCAAGTGACATTAGAAAATAGTTAGTGGCATTCTGTAGTTTTTTCTCCAGTGAAACAGCCATGATGACAAGAATATTTCCAGCAATGGTTAAAACAATCACTATCACTGTCAGGAAAGCTGGCCAGTTTTTCTGTGAAAGCTGAATCAGGGAAGAGTAGCATGGAGGATTCATGTTACTTTCACATGAAAGATTGGTCAGATTTTCAGAGTCCACAGTCAAGTTAATGAGATCAGATATATTAGTCTCTCCAGCTCCATAAACATTTCTGTAGAGTTTTCTCTCATGATTTATTTGTATGAAGGAGTTTGCAGTTGGGTTCACAGAGCTCTCCTCATCACAAAGAATATCCATTGCTAAGTCCAAAGCCACAGAGATAAATAGTGAAAAACCAGGAAATTATCACCCTTTGTCACCATTGGGCACTATATTCCTCAGCTGTCCATGCCAGAAGTTGAAGGAGTACAATCTTTTGTCGACTGTATTCTTGCCACTAGCGTGATGTAGAAAACCATACCAGAACTACTCCGAAAACTGAAATGTTTTGTTTTCAATTCCATAAGAAGTCCAGTGTTGGCATACATTGAAAATCCAGCTGAAAGGGAAAACCAGGCTGTAGAATAGAGAACGTGGATTTGAGGCTTTGGAGAGCAAAGATGTTGGAGAAATAAAGGAAAAAAACTTTTGCAACCACTAGGACTCCCCTCTGGAGCTACATCTTATTGCTATTGGTAACTGTAATCACACAATTTTAAGCACAGCAGTATTAAAATAGCTTGCTGTATTAAATAGCAGAACTCTCACTTCCAAATTAAAAAAGTTTATTAAAGATTCCATCCAGCATCTTTCTCTTGAAATAATTAGATATGCCCTTATTTATAGTGCATCTTCCATAATATGGCTGATAGTCTGTCTTCTGTTGTATTTCAGTATCATTTTCAGCCTCACATCAGATTACTCGTTCTGCTCCATGCTGATTTTTGTGGCTAATTGTACCTTTTGGCCCAGCATGGCTTCAGAATGAAAATTAAACAACTAGATACTGTTATAAAAGAATACAATTTAAGGAAGACTTACGTTGCACTTCAGAGCCCGCTTTCAAACTGCAGTTAGATGCACTTTGTATGTAGTTTACCACATTCTTCACTATGATCAGCTAGCTTTGTGCCTTTTTTCTTCAGTTTCCTCCACAATGCTGTTATTTGAAACAGTTTTTTGACTTCTAAACTGCACATTTGAGTGAAGCCAGTTCCTGTGCTGCGCGTCTCGCTCTTTTCTTCTGAGAGATAGGCTGCTTGCCGGCTCTTTCCTTGTGCATTTCCCCGCCCCAGGGCAAGCTATATTTAAAGTAATAACAATATCAGAGCCCTTCTTGAGGTGACACAAAATAAAGCATGCACACACACTCACAAAAAAGCAGTCTCCTCGGAGGAATTACTGATTTCTGCAGGAATGGAATTTCTTGCTTGCTGCCTTGTTCAGGTTGTCAGACCTCCCACTATCTGGATGTCACAAACTGCAAGGTAGTGACAGCAGAGGAGAGCAGGGGAGGGCAGATGAGAGATCTCTTTGGTAAACCAGCTGTTTTTCGGTATGCATTTCAGAGGTTCTCTGCTTGGGGGCTTTTTCAATGCGTGCTTTCAATTTGCAGTGGATGGCTCACAAGCAGCTGCATGTAATTACAGGGATTTACAGGATGCAGGCTTGAGAGAGAGAAAAATCTGAGGCTTGGTAGATTAGATCTGATAGGAGCTACATTAGATATGGTAGATACTAATGAAAAATGTGAGAAGTTTTTTCTGTATAGAGAGGAAATTACACCAGCTTTAAAAGGAAGGTGTAATATTCAGTCCCCTTCAGTTTTAAACTTCAGGTCGATGCTGACACATCAATGAAATTGGCAGTAGATATTTACAAAAAATTGAAGTCACTCTGATGTCACACTCATTTGTCAGGAGGTGGATGTAACAGCTAATCCCAGCAGCCTGTCCCAGGCAGGTATCCCAAAGGAAGCAGTTCAATAAGGCAAACTGATATACAGCAGAAGAGAGAAACAGAACAGCCTGTCACCACTTCTGCTTTGTACCTCTTTTGCCAGGGTACAAATGAAGAAATAGCCAACTCTACAATTTGCCTCCTAACACAAAACCTAATCCCAGATTTTCTGAGATTTACAGTTGTCAAAATTTCAGCTGAGTGGGTTTGCTGCATCCTGAAATATATTGCAGATTTCCCTTATGTCAAGGGCAACAGCTTGGGCAGGCTCAGGGAGTTTACTGAGAGATCTCAGAGATGTGTGAGTGTCACTGGGTACTGGTGGGTCCAGACAGGCCCCTGGGAGCTACAGGCTGCTCCCATAGCTCAGCTCTGTGTGCAGCACCACTAACCCCAGTGCAGATCCCAGGGAGCTGCAAACACATGAAGGATTACTACAGCTCAACTGACACATGCTAATCTCTTAATGGAAAAAAACCATACCAAAGTGAGTCAGAGCACCCACCAAAGTCCAATCAGATCATTGGGGCACAGTTTCAGAGAGCCTGTCACAGTCAAGTTCCTTTGGAGTCAGTTTTACTCCCAGATGAGCCCAGCAAGCTGTGTCAGACAGTAAGTATCTATTATGGTTGCCCGTGTGGAACTTGGAAAGGTATCATCTCAGTACTAAAGTTTCCCAATCCCAGAGGCGAGGCCAGAACATTATCAGGCAACACAAACTGGTCAAAATAAGGTGATCATGCTGAGTCTAGAAACGTTTCAGCCCTGGCAGTCCTGTCCAGATCCAGAAGAGGCCCTTTCTTTCTCTCCTTTAATACAATAAACAAATGGGTTACTGTGTTTACTAGATGGGTTTGTCTTGCCTGAGTTGGGCAGCCATCCCTGTGAAGATGCCCTTGACTTGAGAGTGCAAATCTGAGAGAGGATGGACTCCACTTCTGTTGGATGCAGCTACTGTGAAAAATAGGGCACAAGACCCCTTGGCTAGGATAACATATTATCCTTTGTGAGAAACCCAACTGACTTGTTATTTTCTTAGATGGCTGCCTCTGGGCTCTGACGGCTCAAATGCAACAGTCACGGCTGTTTCATGGATTGACTTCCATCGTTAGAAAGAAGTAGCAATGTGTTTATTGATATAAACCAGTGATTTAACAAAGCTGATAGTAAATGTAACTGTGATTTGCTAAGATTCAATGGCAGGGTATGCTTGATTATTTACTGCATAGAGGACAAGGTCAGACAAAATTGCCAGGGAGATTCCCCTGTTGAGTCATGAGGTTCAGAAAGGACATCCTTGTGTTCAAAACACCTTCTCAGGAGAGAGTTTATATGTGGTTAAATCCAAACTTGGTCCTAGTCTTGGTCAGTGGTTTATGTCTGAAGAATTATATGTGCACAATCAATCCTTTATATCACTTAGCTAAGAATTCAAAGTTTAGTATGCCATTAATCAGTGAGAATCTATTGACTAAAGGAATCCCTTAACTTGTAGGAGTAACCTTGAGAGATGTCCCTGTTCAAGGGAAGTTCCTGGCAAGCAGCCCACTGCCCTACAGGAGAGGTCAAAGAACCCTAGGCTGTCCACTATTTTATGAAGTAATATAATCAACTTACGGTCACATTTGTGTGCCAACTATAGAAGTTACTTTCTTCCAAACTTGGCCTGAGTTGGACCTTTGCAAGCACTATGGTTGAGGGGAGTACAATGACTCATTTAAGACTGCAGCTCTGCTCTGGACATCAGGAACACAAAAGTGAAGTGCAAGCAAGCTAAATGTCTTATCTGAGATCTGTGCAAGTACAGTCATAAGCTCTTTGTATAAGGACTGCACTGTTTACTTTGGTCTAGCTGTAGACACACAGTCTCAAGGTCTGAGAGTCTTCTGAAAACTACTCTGTTCCCCCAGAAAACTATTTTACGTGTGTGAAACTGAGGCACAGGTATATTGAATGGTTTTCAAGCTTTTCACATGAAACATGGATGAATCAGGAACCACTTTTTCATAGGTCAGTATATCAGAGACATCCATGATCTTATGTCTTCTAGCAAAGTATGATCGCAAGCTTGTTTTATTTTTTATCTCAGGATTTTTTTTACTGCAAAAATCACTCCTCCCATCTCCTGCCAAGAACCTGAAAATTATTTCCCATCCATATTATATCATTATAGGGGTCAAGATACAGAAATGTGTTCAACCTTTATGTGCTGAACCCAGTGAAAGGAGGGCACCAGGGCTTACACAAGTGCTCTCATCCCTCAGCAAAACTAAGCAGGCATCCTACCTTGAGAGAGCATTGTGGTACAGCTCCTGGGTGATTACTCATATCTAAACCCAGCCTTGACCATTGCTTTTCCTAAAGGTGCAGAGCTCAGGAAAACTGTAGATCCCATGATCTTCCATTTTTTAAAAAACAGGCTTGCAAGTTGATAGCAGCAGTCTCACACACTGCGACCTGCAATCCCAGGCAGCGAGTCTGCTGAAAACAGACAGCTGCAGTCTGCCCCAGTCTATGTAAATTAAGTGAAATCTTAGCTTAAAATGGTGATAATGTGGTCTGCATTAGACAGAAAGCAGTCTCTAGAAACACAGCTGGCATGGGAACAGTTTACATATTGCTTTTTAATTTCTGGAAGGCATCAACGTATCAAATTCATGAGAGCCCCTCCTCTGTTCCCCAGCTCTGCTTGGAAATTTTTTGTAGAACATTAATCTGTTCTCTTGGGCAGGGTTTCTATGCTTGGCATGGTGCATATAAACACTTCCTGGAAATGCTGCTTTTCAACTATTTTATCTGAAGGACTGGAGTAAAAAACCTGGTTTATGCAACTCAAATTTTGTGCTCTCAGGATTATTTCAGGTGTAAAGATTCTGAGGTTGCCATTGCTATCTTTCATGTTTTGAGTAGATTGTGTAATCAGTAAATGTATAAACTGGAGAGATTAATTGTTCACTCTTATATCTAAAAGTGAGGCAAGTGGAATGTGAATAATTTATGTCGATGTTGAGACTACTACAATTTGGTATCTCTGTTTGCATTCACCAAGGGCTGTTGGACATGAATCAGAGGCTAGCTATTACAAACCAGAGCAAATAACTGAGCACCCCTGCTCTCTTTTTGACACAGTTTTGCTCATTCTAGGCCTCTGAACCCTTATGACCCGTGCCATTGCAGTGAGGTGAGAAAGCTTGACATGATCTTTCTGAAACCCATACAGGAGCAGCATCCTTCAGCCTTGCTATCCACAGGTGATGTTCCAGAGCAAGTTGAGTGTTGCAGCACCAGCATCCTGTGTCCTGATGACTGTAAACCTGAGGTGAGTAACTGGTGTGTTGTTGTAGGGATCTCTGCTGTGAAACTGGCTGGCTGTATTGATGTGGTCTGGGCTGCTTTAGAATGACAACCTAATATTAGAAACTGGGGCTGAAGAGAAAGCTGGAATAATTCAATTTAATTATCGTTTCTAAGTGCAATACATTTTAAGCAATCTGTAAGAAGTAAATTACATCATATGTATTTATCTATATCTCTCTCTCTCTATATATATATGTGTAAGTAACTGAAACACTCTAAACTTTCATGTCTATCTCATACACAAATGTGTCAGTCTTTGTTCAATCCCAGGAGAAGCTGATTTTATTTTGTTCTTTTAAAAGCCTGATTGTCTCATTCATCCATGAGTTTTGGAAAGCTGTATGGTATTCCTGGTGATTTGTAGTGTCCTCCTTTCTCACTACATGTTATTCTTTCAGGATCTGCAAGTTCCTCTGCATACCTACAGTCCTAAGGAGAAGCTAAATGTGAGAGAAAAACTGCAGCACCTTAAGACACAATTTTCTCTACCTAAACCTGTACACTGAGGTCAGATCAGTAACATCACACCTACAACCCCTTCTAGGTTGAGATGGTTCCAGTGTCATTTCAGAGGAGCTCAATAGAATTACTGTGGCATCAAAATGAAGTAATAATTAGTTTACTGAAAATTAAATTCAGAACTATTTTTTTCTTGTGCAATTTTTACTGTTTAAACATTTCTTTCCCCTTATGAATTTTTTTCATGGGAAAAGTTATGAAAAACCTCAGATTGGAAGTATGCAAACATTTTGCTTCAATTTTGCTGATATAAATGTAATATTGTAATATTGTTGAATTAATAATATTTTCTTTGAGCCAGCTAACCAGCTGAGATGCAAATTGTCTTAATTCCAGATTCTCCTGGGCAATTTGTATCCACCATAACAGCACACCCAGAGGCATTTTCAAGTTGAACTGAGTTGAAATAAAATATTCATTTTCAGTTGAAAAATAAACTGAAACATTTGGTTTGGGTCAAACTCATATGGTGAAGGAAATATTTTGTTTTGATTTACCCAGAGGAAACCTGAATGCTTTGGGCAAAACAGATTTTTTTTCTGAGATGGTTTTGTGGAAACTTAATAGCCACTAGAGGCAGAACTGCTGAGGAGTGTCCCTAAGCTTTTGTGCTGAAGCCATGAATGGCCTCTGATGTTTTAAGGAGGAACTCTGCAGCCTTAATCAAAGAACCCTCTCTAAAAATCTATTTTAGCTTTATTTTGGTGAAACCTGGAGGGACAACGTTTTCTCCATGTCTGGTTCTCAGGTGTAAATATTAACTACTTATGTACCTAAATATACCTTTTATATCATCTGAGGCATATGCATACATTTGATTTACTAAAACACATTTGGCTTTAAATATTTTCATTTCAGCTCTGCTAGGAATAAGCTGACAGGTTGGCTTGCTCTGAGACAATATTATGCTGTGTTTTGATCACCTGAGTTACAAATCAGCCAGCTTTTCTGTAGGTAAAATTTTGTTGCATCCAGACACACATCACTGAAAATCTCACAATATAAAGCTCTGTATTCCAGCATTAATACCTGAATCTCTTCTGCTGTTTTAAACTGCCAAGCAGAAGAGAGCATTTTCCACTTGATTTGCTTCAGTTTGCTGCTTAAAGATACACTTGCTGCCCACAATTAACACTGGTCATTGTCCAAAGCCTGTATCACGTCAGCTGTTACCCAGTGAATTAACATCTTTTTCATGGGGTGAACAAAACCATACACCACGCTGCAAAGGTGGCACTGTGGGAAATTTTGCAGGCATCATCTGTGGAGAGTCTTAAGTGTCTGTTAAAAGTTGTGTTAGCCTTTCATCAGCTGACAGACACTGCAGAAGAAGGGGGGTGGACTTCATCTTTCCTTCCTTCCCCTTCTCAAAAAACTTCCATCAGTTTGTAAAAGATGACAAAGTTTTTATTTTTTCCTGTATTCACCAGTGGTGCACAGTTATAATTTTAGATCTGTGCTATTCTAATTAGACATTTTTCCTTCTCAAGGTGAGTACAATATTACAAGAGGAAAACAAATGCTCTTTCATTTTTTAATTTTTTTTGTTCCAAGCATGTCTATATTTTTCTAGGCTATTTCTTTTACTCTAATTTCTCTAGTAGCGCATAAACAGAAAAGCAAGAGTAAAATGAATCCACAAGGACTTTGCTACATTTACACTTGGACATTGATGGATGGAGAAGCATTTAAGAGAAAAAAAAACAATATTGAATTCAAAGAGATGGGTCATCTCTTCTGGATTAGCGGTGACAGGGATAAACCCAAATATGTTTGTACTTCCCATCTCCCCAGAACTCATGAGTTCATCAGTGTGTGGCATACAGTACCAGAGATCTGTGAAATAGGTGGGAACCTGCCAGACCACAGGAGTTCTGATTACAAGTATTTTTCTCTACATGCCTTTCTAGTGCTGTAAATACAGCAGAACCAACCAGCTGCAGCCTTGAAGTTTTCTATATCTATATCTATCTATATGCAAATACATATATATATATATATATATATATATATATATATATATATATACACACACACAAATATATAAATATAAATATAGGTGCTACTGGCTACAGCTCTCTATTACAATTGGCAGGTGACTGCTGCTATGTTTTCTGTTTGTTACTCCTGGGATAGCCTATTTTTCCTAGTTAAGTTATAGTATGCAATTTATAACCATCAAAGTAGAAAACATTATGCAGTGCATGAATTTGCATCAGTATGAATGTCTGTTATTTAATATATGCTATATTTCTAGAAATATCCAGTTACTCCTCCTTGGCAAAGCTAACATTTTTGCTATCAGGTTTTGTTTAATTACATTTTCCTGATTAGTACAGCTTTAATGGATGCATACAGAAGTTCAGTAAAGGATACTCCCCAATAAGTCTAATTTAGTGTGAAATAAGCAAAGTTGTTGTCTTTATGCAAACATAGTTCAACATTAAACAAGGTTGTTTGGACAATATGGAATGACAAGAAGGGGCAAATGAATAACACAGAAACGCTGTCTGCTTGAGCCCTTAGATATTAGTCATGATATTCTGACTATGGCTTGTTGAGTGTTTTGGTTGGCATTATAGGCTGGGATCCAGTTTAAGATACATATCCACCTAAATTGCAGATGCATAGAGAAACAGTTACCTTAATGGAAAGGTAATTGCCTCCACTGATTCTGTGGCAGCAAATTCAGAGCCACTCATTCAGTGGGCTGCTGAGCTGGATCCCACCCTCCAGTCGTTTCATTGATGGTCATCCACATATCTAGCTATGCATTGTGTCTCCATAGCATCCAGTTTTTAAACTAGTGGAAGCCAAGACATATCTACAAAATACAGTCAATGAATTGCATTGCCTCCAAGTAGTGTGTAAATAGTCTTTTGCAACTATACACAGCACTGTTTGAACTCATTGACTTGGCTCAAATGAATGTGCTGAGATTTTGCTGTTACTTTCAATATATTAAATGTTTTATTTCTTGCAGAATGATTTTACTATAATTTAAGATGTTCTAGAGGAAATGTAGCACCTTTTGGCTTAGTGGTGGAGCTAACTCCCACCTTTTGTTTCAGACACAACATGTGAACAGGTACTCTCTACAGAGCCTGCAGAATTCTGCTGTGAAGGTCCTAAGGAGATCACAAAACCTACAACATGATTTGTAAAAGAAGCTGTTATTATTTACCTAGTTTAGTAGACACTGCTTTATTTGTACTCTTGTTCCTAAATATCACTGCAATTCAAATGTTTTTCTTTAGAACACTTATGACAATCAAAGCTATTTACTTAAAGCTCTGAATCACTTAAGGAAACAAGTGGAATACTACTAAAAGCTAAAATATTTTTACAGCAGAGTTTGATATCTCTGTAAATATTTTGGAATTCATTTTCTTCCTACTCATTTTCGAGTCCACCAAGGATCCAAATACTGAGTTTTCTGTCAGTTTCCACCAGGGATGCTAGTACTGTAAATTGGACTACAAGCGAAGAACTGATCACTTTATGTAATTTAATTTATATCCTCTTCCATTCTAACATATGGCTGAACACCACTGTATTGTGGAGTCCAACAAAAGATGGACTTACGTTAGAGTTTTTTAAGAATATCTACACTCAGCAAGCACCTTCTTATTTTACACACTGATGTCATGCAAACATGGGCTACAGCTGAGTGTTAGAGCCATGTGGGGCAGGCACAAAAATCCCTGAGGGCACCTCTGATCTCAATGTTAAATTAGCGTTATTGAAATATCTGTTTTAAATGAAATGAGCCTGATGTCTTTCTTGTACTGGAATATGCCTTCTTAATGATACTTTCTTGAAAGCTGTTGATGAGAGGCAGGAATGAAGGAACAGCCATTACCATTAGGAGTATTAGAGTGTTGAACGGTAGAAGTTATTGCCTTTCTTCTAGCCACAAGTTTTTATAGTGTCTATTGATACAATATAGGGCACTCCAGCATTCTGTAGTACATGCAGAGTCACTGAACCCTCTTTCACACCAATAAATCCCAGCTAGCTGCTGGTTTGCTCTGGTCATCTGTGAGAAAGTGTTGGGAGACTTGCAGGCATGACACACTGCAAGGAAGATGTATGTATATAGGCATAGGACTGGGCCTGGGGCAGATCAGAGTACTTCCCAGATCCGCATGAAGATGGCTGCTAGCATGTTATGTGTCCTTGGCAGCTATCCCATATGTGTCCTTGAGAGATACTGTCAAGGAAAGACTTTAGGAAGATTGGTAGTCCTATGATTGCAAGGGCAGGGAGGATGCATAAGCACTCTTGGGCTGACCACAGGATGGATGGGAGGCTGAAAGTGTTCCCTGGGTCATGCTGGCAGATACGAGGTGGTGACAGCCCCAGCACTCCAGTGACCAAATGGGACCTTCACCACAGCTCTCAAACTGAGAGCAGAGGCACTGGCAAAAAGGAAGCCACTTCAAATGCAGATGTGGTAGCAGATGTTCAGGTTGATAAGGTGAAGAGGTACCAGGAGCAGGGGCTGCTGCAAAGTGGCAAGACCTGCAGAAGAAAAATTGAAGGGTGCATCAGGAAATAGAGAAGGATTTGATGTTTGATGAGTGAAGGAAAGAAATCGGAGGGAAGGAAGATCTGTCAGTTATGGTGTGCACATTCATGAGTCAGGTATCAGGCATGCAGAGTCAGATGAGTGTTTGACATAAACTCCCTTATAAGTCCAGGAATAACCCTTTCCCACATCCATGGTTTGAAGTTTGTTACTTCAAATGCAAAAACTCTCAGAGAAAAAAAAATCTCCAGAAGAGTTTTCAGGGTCCTGTAGGGCTCTCTAAAAATTTTAATCTTTTCTTGGCTTTCATACACTGTCAAGTGCTAATTTTTACTCCCGTTTATTCTTCAGTATTTCTTAGTCTGCTTTATTCCCATGTGTTTGTCAGGCAGGCTGTAGAAGCAAAACTTCTCCAAGTAACTTCAACCCATGTCACTGTTTGTACTAAGAAAAGGAGACCTTGGCAAGGGAGCACAGTGTCTTTCAAACCACTGGTAAATCAATGTAAATGGAAAATCTTGTTTTCACTCTAATACTTTTCCAGGTGTGGGAGGGAAACAGCTTATCTGAGCCAGGTCCAGAATCTGGTCCTTAGTAATTTTCTTACTGCCATTTCCCAGGCAGTTAAATGTCACCCTGACACCCGGTCCTGTCAGATCTCGGAAGCTCAGCAGTCTCAGGCCCAGCTTGGATGGGAGACCTCCTAGGAATACCGGGGGCTGTAGGTTTTAGTCCTGAGGACTTCACTGTCACCGTCCAAGCTCACTTGGCCATGGCAGGTGAACCTGAGGAGTTAAAGGAACCAGTTCTGCACACACTGTGCCTCACCTAAAAAATTCTCTGCGCAGGCTTGAAGGGCACACCCATGTGGGGAGAGCCCTTCCCAGATCTTCATTTGCGAAGACTAGCCATACATACATACTGCCATTTCCCAAGGTACTGTGCCAGTATACTTTCCTGTCTGAGTACTTCTAGTATCTCTAACAACAGAAATCCAGTAACAGTCTGAGAGAAAACAGTGAAGAACCTGCCTTTGTAAAGGAAGGCTTGGAATGGACAGGTGAGATTTCAGTAGAAACTCCATGTAGGCAAGAAATCATAATTAGTTGCACTGATTATAATGAGGGGCAAATTTAGACTAGGGTTTCGTGATCCTTGGTTTGCAGAGGCAGGCTTCTAGTGCCACTGGAAGTCCCATCATGGACTGCTTGGCAGAGCTTAGAGACTGACTGTTTATGTGTGTCTGGTTTTATTTATAGGGAGTTTTGGGATTGCCCAATCCAAGGGAGAAAAGGCAGTGGGAAAAATGCATCTCCTTTCCTGGTTGCCTCATAGAAAGAATTACTATGAACACAACTCATCTCTCAGCAACATACTGTTTATTAAAGTCAGGTTGCGTGAAGAGCAGTTTGGAGGGGAAAAGGACAGAAGTGCCTGAAAACTTTAGATAGACTCTTCTGTTATAAGGAGGACATCTCCACCTATTGTACCTTTTGCCTTGTCCCGAAGAAGCACATCATGAGGGGAACACAAATCAAAATGTTCTGTGCTGCTGGAAAATTTCAAGACAATGAGACATAACTGGCACGTGGTAGGTGGAATCAATACATCACATGAGAGAGCTGAATTGCTTCCTTGATGCTCTTGGTGTCGTGTTTAATGTAATGCATGGCATTAAAATGAAAGATTCAAGCCAGAAGTTTGCTTCTGAAAGTAAACTGGGCATCCACCCAAATGCCTGACAGGAGATGAGCCTTGTATTCTAGCTTTGTATAATGGTCAAACCCCTGGGCTCTGTCAGCCTGGCAGAGTCCGAGTCCCAGATCAAGTGCTGTTCAGGGAATGCCATTTTCCTGTAAATTTGTACTTTAATATCAGGTCTTCGAACTGGTTCATCCAGCTTGATTTATCCTGTGCTGATGATAGGTGAACAAAATAAAATGGCATGATCCAAGACAAATAAAGGAAGGCTCTGTAAGAGCAAGAACTTCTTTTTCCTAAAAGTGAATTCTCTTGAGTCACACTCCAATTAATGTGAAGTTAATGTAGAGCTGAGGTCCCACAAAATATAAGCTGGAAAATGTGGGGCAGAAGTTCTTGCATCAAAATTCATTAACTATCTCAGCAAATCTAAAAAGATGTGATCCAGACCTATTTTATGGGCTGCACTCTGGAAAATCCTTCTTGGTATGGGGGCACAATATTTACAGGGACTTGCAGGTGGTTCTCAAAAAAAAAGAAAGAAAAGAAAAGAAAAGAAAAGAAAAGAAAAGAAAAGAAAAGAAAAGAAAAGAAAAGAAAAGAAAAGAAAAGAAAAGAAAAGAAAAGAAAAGAAAAGAAAAGAAAAGAAAAGAAAAGAAAAGAAAAGAAAAGAAAAGAAAAAGAAAATCACTGTCTAGACTATGGAAAATTAATTATTATAGAGAGTCACAGAAACTAGAAATTGGCATGGTGCTCTGGGCTCCAGAAAAATGGAAAAATGCAGGCATGAAGCTGAAGAATGTTGAGTCTCCTGCCTACAGCTGTCTGTGATAGGGCTCCCAATTTCCCTCTCTGCTGCTGCTCTTTAGATGTTTAGATATGTTGTTCCAAGTTCCCTTCATGCCCTTAGCATCCCTGTGTGCTGGCAAGGGAGAGCTGTAAGCTGTATAATGTCCAAACCATCTAGTAAATTACTGCCTGAAGTTTCCTTTCTGAACATCCCCCCACCCAGCTTTTGGGATGAGCTTTTGATCTGGGTTCATATACACTGTGTAGCTACTGACTTCTATGAAATAAGGGGCTCAGTGCTTGCATGCTGTGTTTCTGTCTCACACATGCTCCATGCTAAAAAAGAGGAACGAACTATTAGATTCAAAATTTGAGAATTGGAAATGCTTTGGTGTGCATCATCAGCTGGAGAAAAATCCCATCATTACACTGCTGCTACAGCATCCACCTTATTTGTGCCTCCAACTCAAATGCATTAAATTTAATTACACTGTAGTACAACTCCAAGACAGATTTAATATACTGGGATAAGAAAAGGTTTAAAAAACCAACTCCTTCATTAATAATTGAAGCAGTGCTTATGCTGGCAACAGAGGAAAGCAAAACGATGCCAGTCTGTGGGACACACACAGCAGAGAAGCAGTCATAGAACCCTAGAATGGTTTGGGTTGGAAGGGTCATTAAAGATCACATAATGACAATCCCCCAGCCCTGGTCAGGGACACCTTCCATCAAACTGGGTGGTGCAAAGCCCCATCCAACCTGGCCTTGAACACTGCCACGGATGGGGCATCCATAACTTCCCTGGGCAACCTGTTCCAGTGCTGCAGCATCCTCAAAGGAAAAAACGTCTTCCTAATATCTGATCTAAACCTACTCTCTTTCAGTTTAAAACCATTCACCTCTGTCTATTGCTACATGTCCTTGTAAAAAGTCCCTTTTCAGCTCTTGTTGTCCCCTTTAGGTACTGAAAGGCTGCAATAAGGTCTCCCTGGAGCCTTCTCTTCTCCAAGTGGAACAATCCCAACAATCTTACACTATTTTAATACATACAAGTATTGAGTTGGTGATCATTTTAGCCAGAACATGGAGTGAACAGGTGCGAAAATCCCATTAAGTCATCTGCTCTGTGTCCCTGGCAATGGAGGTCTGTGGCAAGCAGTGCCCTTCTGCTGAACCAGTCTAGTTCTCCACACTCAAAGAAATAGGATGCCTGCTTCCTAAAATATCTTCCTTTGTAAAGATGTTCTATTTTTTTTCCCCTTCACAATGGGCAGTTTAAATTCACCTGGTGATTTCATCCACTGTTCCTAATTGCATCCTTTCCCCTGGAGGTGTGCAGACCCTTCAAATACTGATAAGAAAATCGCTATGTCACTTTTCTTTTGCAGATGTGTTTAAGCCCAGCTATATTCATAGTTAACCTTTTAAATCTTTCTTCCTGCAGCCCCCACATACTTTTTGCTGCTCTACTTTTACAATTTCTCACTGGGCATATGTCTTAACATTTCAGCTTTGATGGTAATACAGCACCAAGACAGGTTTGCCAAACCCTTGCATACAAAATGAAAGATAATTAATACTATTGTTCTTCCATTTTACAGTTGGAGATAGACAAGTTGCTTTTGCTTGGACTGTCTTCCCACCACCTTCTGAGTTGGAATGGATTGTCCCCTCTAATGTAACTTCAGTCATGTTCAGTCCCTTAAATTCTGTTCAAATTTTTCTCCCTTAAAAAAAAGGAAAAGAAGAATGAATGAAGAGCTTTTGTCCTTCCCATTTCACAGGTATTTCTTTTCATCATTAACCCTATCAGTGCTAAAAAGGTTTGGGAAAAGTCAGGCATGGGAGGAGGTGGGTGACAGGTGAAGGGGATAAAGCAATGCAGATGCTTTGAAGGACTAGGAAGCATCAGTAGAAAACAGGCACTTCTGAGCAGGGTAGCTGCAGAGGGTATAGCACTGATTAGATTGGGAAGTTAAACTCTGGAGGTCAAGTAGGCAGGAGGTAGCAGAAGGAAGTGATAGTGGCTGCTAATGGGATAGTGAGAGAAAGAGAAGTGGTTCAGTATCACTGTCAACTGAGTTAATGCCCTGCTGCATATGTGGGGTGAGAAAAGCAATCCTTGTGGTGCAGCAGAGAACATGGGAAAGCTGGATTTGGACCTTGAGAGACAGTTAATGCTCTGGAAACATCTTCTGTACAGAAAATATGTCTTGATACAGGATGATGTGGCATGGTAAGATGGAGCAGAGTGAAGGGGCATTGAGATGGAAAATCTTCCACCATGTGCTTAACATAACTTGACATGGCACTGTAACAAGGGAGATTGGCAGAGGTATGAGGAGCTTTAATGAGCTTAATAAAACTCCCTTCAGGGGAGCAAGAAGACTCCAAACTCTAAGAGAAATCTCTATTCAGGAATTCCTCTCTTAGTTTGTAGTGCTAGAAGGGGGGTATTCTGCTTCAGAATAACACAGCTGTGCCTCTAGATAAAAAGTCCAGGGAGGTGCATCTGATGCAGTAGGACCTACAATATTTGGATAAAATTGTGCAAACAACTTCATCTTCATGGGTCCTGCCTCTTCCTCCAGGATGACAGGTATTCTGAAAAATGCTCATGGTTGAAATCTGTGATGCTTAGTGGTCACAGGAATGTCCCAGTGGGTGACAGCAAGAGAAGCATAAAGCAACCTACTGGACCAGATTAGCATCCAAAAATATTGAGTGGTTTGGTTTGTTCTGTTTCTGAGGAATTTTATGCATTTCTTCAGTTGCTCTATTATTCATGATTTCAGCCACCTTTCTGCTTTTTAGTTCTTTAAATGTATAATCCAGATTTTCCTACTGGAAATAGTCTTCAGCAAACAAGTATTTAAGCAACTTTGACCTTTCCCATTTTACGTCTTTGTCCCTGCCACGCCCAGATGTCTCCAGGTCAAAAAGTGAATAAAATTTTCCAAAGCATAATCATAGAATTTCCCAAACAGTCTGGACTATATTCTGGGGCACATGGTGTGACTCTCAGTGATGGTCCTGTACAAGGCCAGGAATTGGAGTCGATGATTTTTGTGGGTCCCTTCCAACTCAACATTCTGTGATTTGGGGTAGAAGGTTCCTTGATTACTTGGTAGGATTCATTAGTCATAGTGTTGCCACCATCTCTTGTTCCAGCTGCATGTGCTCAGGCAGGGTTTTGGGCAGCGCAAGCAATCATACTTTACATATAGCCCAGCTGGAGGTTCCATGGTTTATGGACAGGCATTTTCATAAGGATTAACTGCATGCTGCTTGATCACAGGAGCAAAGGGTTGGGCAGTTCCTTCATGTGAAGCAATTCAGCAGCCAAAGTGAGTGATTACTGTGAACCACCAAATATCCTCCTTCCTGATCTAGGCAGGAAAATATTTTTACATGCTAACCCTGTTCTGTACATAAAAATAAATGTAAGACAAAGTAGAACTGCCCCCAAGTGTAATTCTGACAGCTTGTTTCTGTCCCTGTAGCTCAAGAAATGTTGAATTGTTCTTGGCTTCTGGGAAGCAAAAATGAACCTATTCTTGGGCAGACTTACAGGGCAGTTTTTGCCCAAGGGCTACCTGCCCTGTGGTATGTTCTTATCTATATTTGTTACACCTGCTGATTTCAGCCCTATCAGTATGTTTTATAAGTCACTGAATGTGTTTTCCTTGAAGAAGACTGTACATTAAGTCACCCTAAGTTTGACTCCTTTGTTTATTCATTGTGCTGGTTTTCTGAGTGCACGTACTCCCTGCCGCTGAAGGGTCTTGAGAAACTGCTTTTGACAACTGATCAGCAATTTAAAGGAGTCCCATGTCTCTGCTTCCCAGATTTGTTTACAAAATGTTGTACTGGATCTGGTACTATATTTTACATGCCACACTGGAACAGCTTAGTACTTTAAGCTTTGTCTTAAATAAAATTAAAAAAATCCTTTTTTGGTTTGAAAAACAAGTCTTTTTTTTCTCATTTAAGATGAATAAATCTCTCTGCAGCAACTGGTCAAGGTACAGAGCTGTGATAATAACAGAAAACACTTTTCTACCTAAAGGGGAGGTTAAAATTCACGGTCTCTTCACTCTAGCTGGCCTGATCTGAAGGATGGCAAAACAGCAGAAAGAAACTAGACTAGGAAGAGGCAAGACCTTCAGCTGGGACCTTTTTTGGCTACAGCATTGTTGGAATGAGAGATACCCCCTCACTCTCTCCCCACAGTGGTTTTTGCCAAGTAGTGACCCACTTTCAAAGCCACCTATAGATGACAATGCTGCTGTTGAAGAACCATTGAAAAGGACCCAGAGGCATTGAGAAATAGTGGTGATAAAGCACCATATATGCCTGAGAGAGGACACAATGAGTTGAGTGGATGCAATCTGAAGAGGACTTACTGTGAATGAAGAGGTACTGACTAGCTTATCCTTACTGAATTGATGTAAATGCAGAGTGAGGCATTTTTTTTTGCTAAGCAAATCCAACATATAGTGGTTGGGAATGAAAGGCCTAGACAAAACTGCTTTAATTTTCATCTGTGGAAAAGGCTGATTCTCCAAAGCTACCTCTTACTGAAAATAAAAGCAGGTGGGAATCACATAGAGGTTTGAGGACTGGTAAGAGTTTTTTCACCCTGGTTTGTCTGAGGTGTCCTATTTGGTTTACATTCCTACCTGGCGAGGCTGTGTAGAGAGAAGGTGTGATATTCCTCTGCAGACATGCACTACTTTGGTGTTATTGTACAATGGAAACTGAACACACCAGGACTGAAAGAAACCCCAACAAGTAAGTGTAGAGGCTTAACTCAAAAGGAAAAATTCAATTTAGTTGATTGTTAGTGGAGGTATACAAGAAGGGTTGACAGAGACATGAAGCATTTGTAGAATTCTTCAAAGAATAAGAGGGCAGTCCCGTGGTGTAAAGGAGAGCACTCCAGACTCCAGATCCCAAAGACCTGAGTTCGAGTCTCAGTGGGACAGTCCCCTGGCATTTCAATGCCTCCCTGCCATCCCATCCCGTCACATCTCGGATGCTCAGCAGGGTCAGCCCCGGTTAGTACCGGGTGCTGTGACAGTACCAAGAACTTCCCTGTCACTGTCCAAGCTCGCTCGGCCGTGGCAAATGGACCTCAGGACTTAAATGGTGGGGCCAGTTCTGCACACGCTGTGCCTCACCTAAACAATCTACTACGCAGGCTGGAAGGGCATACCCACGTGGGGAGAGCCCTGCCCAAATCTGCGTTCGCGAAGTTTGGCCATACATTCACAAAGAATTAGTGGAAGTAGCAAAGTCTAAGCAAGGAAAAGGGTGGGCTAGAAACAGGTTGAAGCAAAGAAATAATTTTTCTTTCACTATCTTACCTCCTTCCCTTCCGAAAAAGCTATCGTGAGGAATGAGGATTTTACAAAATGCACAGATGGCAGCAAGTATTTTGCATTGAATTGCATTCAGTGTCTGGAGAGGTGCTTTTTCACATTTCTAACATCTGGCTCTGTGACAGTCTAGAAGATGACAACCAAACCTTAAATGCTGCTATACTTTCTACTTGGACAGTCAGAGTGAATCTTTTTCAGAACAGTATTGGTCTGAGGAAGCACAAAGAATACCAATTTCTGACGCTCAAAATAAATGTACTGATTGCAGTATTAAGGTAAGATTTGTAAAAACTACAGTACAGTCAGTGTAATGTCATACTGATTTGGTAATATATATGCTGGGTTTTGTGCAACTCTATATCCTTTTTTTCAGATTAAATTCTTCACAGTTTATGGCATTTCCAGCAGAAAAATCATCCCCTTGTTTAGAATATTAAACTCCTCTTCATCTCATGCCAACAGGTTGGCATCCTAACAATGCTGTTGCCAAATGATTTTGTGATGTTAGATGTTCATATTAAGCTAAATTAGCAGCAGGAGTCCTGCACTGAAGCTACAGTACATATCATCATTTGTTTGATTGAAGCAATTTCCTATCTAGCTGCAGTGGGCAGCTCTTAAGCTATTCAAGGCATTAGCACATGGGAAATATGCAAAGGAATTTAGGACTGAGAAAGAAATACCCTTCTGCCCATACTTGCATCATAAGTAGAACATGCAGCCCTGATCTGAATAAACAAGGAGATGTATAAGACTCAATATATTCATCCTTGCAGATTAAGTTGCTGTCATGGACAGAGAAAAGACAATGTGGTGCAGTGGTACAGACTTCACAGTATATTGGAAAAGTTGCTGCCTGACCATAACTTTTTGGGCTTCAGCAGAACTCACTTGCACTACACAAGATCATATATTGACATTAAACAATAATCAATTACAAAATTAGTCATCGGCTTAAGATTTGTATTAGAACTGTTTTGGGGGAAAACAGTTCTTTAAAAAATTGTGAAATTTTATTGGAAAAAGAGGAATATATACTTAAAAAATAGAAGGGCTTTTTCCTCAGAATCTGAAAGCATTTGAAAGAGCGTAAAGCTTTCTGCAGAAAGGTTTTATTTAATAAACACACTAATTTTCCCATTATTACAAAGTGTAAATGGATGACAGTTGAGTCCTGGTGTCTGGGAGCGGATGATCTTATCAGACTTCTGAAGGAGCAGAACCACAAGCTCCCTTCCCTCCAGGGTCTTTGTTCAGGAAAGTTCACAGCTGAGGATGTCAGATGCAACAATGCCTGCATATTTTGACCCCCAGAAAAGACAGCTTTAACATAAATATTATAAATGTGCTTTTGTGCATGTGGATTAAAACTGCACTTGTCTCTTTTTCCCATCTGTGAAGCCATTTCATTCATGCACGTTCACACCTATGCTGCTTTGTTTTAGAGGGAAGGGTTTATAATTGTAATTCACAGGGACTCAGGACCTCACAATAGGTATTAAAATATTTTCTTGACCTTTTTAATATTATAGCAAATGCTGCTAAGCAACTAAGGCAATAAATCTGTGTAAAATGAATGAATAATTCCTCTTAGGAATATATAAATATGAGAAGATTAAATGTCAACATCTACCTTGCTGTTTACAAGGATTTACAAGGATATAATGTGGATTCATTGCCTTACCTGAATTTCAGTTTTGTCTTTACTGCTGTTAGAGGGACTTAATGTTGCTGTAGGGTTAGTTTTCTTATGTTGTTTCTTTCTTATTGTTTTTTTTCCATTTTTTTAAAGAAGTTCAGATATGTAATCTCTTTCATAACACAGAATGTCCCACTTGTGAGGGACTTTCTCTGACACTGTTTACTGCTGATCCTGTAGTAACAGATGCAAAAAACATATTTCATGATTTTAAGAGAAGCACAGTTCCCAGCTCTGGCTGTGGGCACCCTGGGTGACATTATTTCACCTCTTTGCGTTCTGTTTCCTTTTACAGTATTTCTTGTCTCACTGGACTTAAAAATTTCTGGAGGCAAGAACTGTGTCCTAGTCTGCTTTTATACTATCCCTGGTCCATCAGGGGACCATGTGCTCAGTCCCAGACTCAGCTGAGACTTTTACATGGCACATAAACACAAACACTAATAACACACACTGCCCACTCCTGTCTGCCTGTGAACTGGGAGAGAAAGGGGAGAAAACAGGAGCATTTTTTACACTAAGGCACCATTCAGAAGCTCCTACTGTTTGGAACTGAGACTGTAATAGCTATGTGCTTCCTAATAACTCAATAATTCATTGCAACTAAAAAAAAGACAAAAATTCTTCCCTTGGCATATCTTTTAGATAGAGTGCTGATTCTATCTCAAGACATGGTGGATTTAGGTTAGAAGGTTGGTATTGAGAGTTTTAGATTTGTTTTAGTCCTAGTTTTGTAATGTATCATCAGCTAGCTAGTCCTGGCAGAATACAGGAGGAGCCTACTTTTATTTTTAGTGTAGACAAGTCTGGTTGTTCTTCATTGTTTTACTGAATTTGTTTTACTTAGTACAGCAAAGGGAACTGACAACACTTCTGGGGACATCACTTCTGTGTCATCTACCAACCTGAGATCCAGTAGATCAATTGCCACAGTTGCATGATGTAGCTGCAAGAATATTTCATCACCAAAATGTGAGTCTTTTGCTCTTTAATGAATTTTTTTCTTGACAATTAAAGGTATAGCCTGATGATAATTTGGTGTCAGTTTAGTTAGCATTTCTGTCATTTAAAAATGCATCAAGAAGTGGAAAGTTTGACTTTAACATTAAATTTTCTGGTATTTTTATATTAGTAAAATAATAAAAATGCAGTGTATGCCACTGTCTCAAACTGACATCCTTGGAGAGAAATAACCTTGCTTCTGGTGCTAGATGAAATATAAGTAAGAATAGCATCTGTGAAGTCAGGCTAATAACCCCCCTTTTTTGAGTTTCAGAAAAGTTGATTCACCCAAATCCAGTTAAAAGAATAACTCTGTGAATTAATTAAATTGCCCTTCCACTAAAGCTGAGGCTTAAATAGTTTGCTGCACTTGACAGAAAAGCAAAATAACTTCTATTGAATAAAGGGGGAACTGAAACAGAGTTTCTGCCCTTGAGGTGAGCTGGGAATTGAGTGCTCAACTCAGAATAAATGTTGAACTTGACTATTTCCATGGAGTTCCTTGATGGGTTCATCTGTGCTTGCAAGTACTTGCATGATCACCTTAGTCATCACCTACAGGGATTAATTGCTTCTGAGCAGGTGTACAGTGATAATCACCTTGCACAATTTTGAGAGGAGACAGTGTCTTTCCAGCAGACGTTCTGTTGGCTATGTGTCAAGTTCCCCAAGTCCAGCTCTGCAATGCTGTCCTTCTGCTGACCAGGACTGGGAGACAAAGTTGTGTAGAAAAAGCAATATAAAGACAGGGAAATTGCTTACCAATTACTGTCATGGGCAAAGCAGACCCAACTTTGGGAAAATAATTTATTGCCAAAGAGAAATGGGGTAGAATGATAAGAAACAAAGACCATTCTTTTCTACTAGAAATTAGGAAACATTTTATAAGCAGACTTTTGAAGCCTCTGTCAAGAGCTGGTATCTGAGGCTGAGGCACTCATGTGTACTGATATGTTGTTTCCTTTTCAAAGAACTATACTATAACTAGCTGCATTCGACATGATTTAGACCTTCAAGTGTTGGTGAAAACAAAAATAATTTTACCTTCTTTCTGCTGATTCATACTTTGCATAATGCTGAGCAATTGTAATGCTACCTAAAGTTTATAGCACACTTACTGTGTGTTTCGGTTTGAATACTTTGGCAAAATGCCAAGTATAAACCAAAGGACAAAGCTCCCTCCCCCCACCAAGAAAAGGGAGGAAAAAACCCTCTAAGACTTAAAACAGAATTATATATTTATCCAGAAGGGAGAAAATTAAAAGAAAACTACAATATAACACGCATCTACCCAAGTTAGATATATCAAATAATTCTTTCATCTCCCCATCGAACACAAATACCACTCTTCTAGCTAAAAGTCACCCAAGAAAACTCAGTCTCCTGAGGGACAGACTCAAGCAGAGAGAAAGACTAAGATACCATAGCAGCAAGTGGCAGTGAGGCCTAGTCTAAGGAAACAACACAATACAGCCTTCCCAGATGAGCAGCCATGAAGAAACTGAACTAAGCCCCTCCTACACTTGCTTTTATATTTGAGATGATGTCAGAATATGGTATGGAATACCACTGGCCAGTAGAGTCACCTGTCAACTGGCCTGACCCAGCTCAGCTCAAGTCAGCTGATAATCTAAGGCCTTCCCTGAAAACTAAAGCTTAAATTTAGGCCTAGCTAAACCCATAACACTGTGCAAACATCCAATCTTTCCATACTTTTTCCTACATTAACTTTTAAAAGTTGTTTACACACCAGTTGGGCTCCTATGGATAGTCTCTGAATCATACACAGAGTCAGAGCAAAAGTCATAATCAAGGTACTGATGTTTTATTAGCAAAATCAAAGAGTATAAGGGTGGTTGGGTTGATGTGGTTTGGGGTTTTTTTTGTTGTTTTTGGGGTTTGTGTGTGTGTGTGTGTGTGTGTTTGTTCTTTGTTTTGGTGTTTGAGGGCTTTTTTGGGGTTTTTTTGGGAGGGGGAGTTGGGGTTTTTTTTGGTTGTTGATTTTTTTGTTGTTTTTTGAGGTTTTTTCCCCCCAAAATGTCTCTGCTCGTTGAATAAGCTTTACAAGATAATCTGCACAAGTATGTAGAAAATGAATAAGAATAGTATCTGCAAGCAATCTGGTTTTGTAAAGTTGGGAAATTGCAGTGATAACAAATGAATCGCTTCTTTGTCTAATCACTATGTGCATTTTGATTAAAGAAAACGGGTAACTGAGATGGACCAAAAAGATTGGACTAAAATTTCATTAATAAGTAAGTAAAATCTCTTCAAACCTTGAATTTGATGAAGTATTTCAAACTTAATTTGACATTTCCTAGCTGCATGCCAAATTAGTACCCTACCTCTTACCACATCCTATGGATAGCACTATATATCTATCATATATAGCATGTGTGTGCATAGTGCAGATATATATATATATGCAAAATATTTCTCAGTGCCCAACTTTGGAATCAGTGGCTTGGGGGATTTTCTACCCTTTTTTTGTAAACAATTTCTTCCTTGGCCTGTGGAACTGAGATAGTCTTCTGCCCTAAAAACCTAAGATTGCAATAAAACCTAAGATCCCAGTTGGCATGCTATGAGAAACTTAAGTTAGGAATTCATGCATACAAAAGAAGGCTACCAAAGGTACAGTAGGCAGACACCAACCCATACCAGGACACTTCAGAAGGTGCTATGAAATCTCTATGTCAGTGACTGAAGTTTTTATTTTAGAGTTCAGCTGAAAGATGACTATACCAGCGTGTGTACCTGCTTCTGTTGGGCAGTTGATCAGTTCTTGCTCATAAAGAAAAGCTACCCACTCAATGGTCAGATCACAGGTCCAGGTGAGGCTCAAAGTTGTGCTAGAGGCAGTTTGTAAGAGCTGGCTGTTAATTGCAATAATTTCTATGACTGTCACCAGGTTCAAGAGGACCTCAGGCTTGGCTGATGCTGCTCCACTTTCAAGAAATGCTACACTAGGGTCTGGTTTAGTGGGTGACTGTTCCTGTCTGACCTGGTCAGCCTTAGGCCCCAGTCTGGTATTCTAGCATTTGGAACCAGATGTTATTTATTGAGTAGAGGATATTCCCCTTGGTAGTGGTCTAAGGTTGTTAGAAAAATATTTGAGACTAATAAACTTGAAAATAAATGTAAATAAAAAACTGACCCTGTAGACATGCTGTACCTCTAGTTGTTGGAAACCACAATCAACTTGACTGGAGCATAGAATCACTTCTTATTAATTCCTAGCAAGTGCCAACAGCAGCTCATGGGAGGTGTAGTTGTTTACTCTTGTCTTTCCCATCTAGCAAAGATTTCTGAATATAGGAAGGAATATATCACTAATGCCAGGAGATAGGTAGCTGAAATCCTGTTGTATCTAGGACAGCTAAAGTTCTTGGAATGTTGTTGTTTTCTGGGAGGAATTGCTGTTCTTTATAGCATGGCAAGCAGAAGCACATACTTTACATTTTCACTGTGACATTTTCAGTTTGAGAAGTTTTAAAATATTATTACAAAAAAGGAAAACCTCTCAGCTTCCAAAATATTTTTTGCAGTTCTGTTTTGTGACACAGCTAAAAACATAGCATTAATTTTCTAATTTTTTTCCCCCAGGTAAGAAGACAAATAGAAACTAAGATCTAATTCTTCAGAGAGGTTGAATGAATTCATGACATTTGATTTAGGACTGTAGTCATTTACTGTGATAAAGTCCTCTGTGTAAGAGAAATGTAGCCATCACCATGCAGCTTGCTGGCACTGTGTAACAGAACACATGCCCATGTTTTGGCAGGGAGATAGCAGACGTCACCCTGTAGAAAGTCCGGGAGAAAAGTACAGATGTGACCTGAAACTGTACCTTTGCCTTTAGCCTGGCAGTGCAAACCTCCCTCTGTCACCCCCACAACTGTGTGTTGTGCCTAACACCTGCATCCCCAATGCTGAAGATGCTGCAGTCAAAAGGGAACATAAATACAGTTTATTGCTCAGTGCTTTTGTGCTGCCAATCTTCATCTTACACTTGTCTGGTATTGTGAGTGTCTGGTGTAGATGCAGGTTCCATAGGGAAAAGGATGTCAGGAACTGTGTGAGGCCCCATTGACAGGTTATCCCCCATTTTGTGGTGTGTCTGCAAGCAGGTGGCTGTGTTAGCCACCCATCCTGAGAGCAGTGGGGTTAAATTTCTGCCCTGCTCTCCTGAAGAAGGACTCCATGTTGACCCTTGCACTTTCATGGCTTTGGAAGCTTTCGTAGTGTAACCACTGAATGCACAGCAAATCCAGTTCACACACAGATGTGAGCATTTTCTGGTTCAGCAGAGCAGATGCAGTTTCTATGCATAAAGGGAAGACAAGTACCCCTCTGAAACAGAGGCGAACTCCTTGGGGAGATGTGTCATGCTGCAAAAAGCTAAGGGCAAATTAAATTTGAGAAGAGAGACAGGCAGAGGGTAAGAGCTCCATGAATATATAAGGCAGGGTGATTTCCAGGGAAGGCATTACTGCAGATTCAGCTGTAATTAAACTGTCCAGAGCTGCCATTTCTCAGTCACCTTTGGAAGGGGAAGATCTTTAACATCATAGTCAAAGGAAAACTTTAGGTACAACCTAACATCTCAAGTTGCTGACTGTGACTTAAGAGAAAACTACTTTATCTTGTCACTTTACAGATATCCATGATCTGAGTTCAATAAAACTGCTTTAATTTGAAACAATTTTGGAGTAGGTTGCCTTGAAAATACAGAAAATCCCTTCATTTCTTATG
Organism: Pithys albifrons albifrons; assembly: GCF_047495875.1. NCBI lineage: Eukaryota > Metazoa > Chordata > Aves > Passeriformes > Thamnophilidae > Pithys > Pithys albifrons. The sequence continues at coordinate 58,462,686 of NC_092458.1, forward strand.
TGCATCTTGGTGGTTTATTCCCCTTCCTAGTGGTAAGGGAAAGGGAAGATTAGAAAGCAAATGAAAAGTTTTAAAACTTCTTAACTTTCTTCCTTTCTCTTTTAAAAGTGTTCTTGTGAAAGGTAGAGGAAAGGAAGAAAATACAGAATGAGGCTCTTAAGAAGGAAAATTTGAGGACTTGCCCCATTCGCTCCACTTCTTCCTATTCACTCTTTTTCCAATTTCTTTCCGGCAGAAAGAAAGAGAGAGGGAGGGAAGGAAAACAAGCAAGTGAGGAAGGTGATGTCAGGGAATTCAAACATTATAGGTTTTGCTTTTAATAAAACGGCTATATTTGTTATTAAACTTTTGGTCAACACTTCTTATGGAAAGAATACTTTTAAAACCAGCTCTGCTTGTTAGCCACAGTTCTTTGTGTATATGGCACTCTACATGTCTGTGAGAACACAAAATCATTTTGGAGGTTTGCCTCAGTGTGGACAGATGTGGCAAGTAGTCCAGCTTTAAGTTACATTAGGGAAAATGGATATGATTCTTGTTGACACAGGATAGGTCTTTGAGGTGAGAAGGCAGAACACTGTAATTCTACAAAAACTATTTGGGAATATGCAGCCAATGAGTGAAGTGAAACTGAGTTTAACCTTGGGAAACTCGAATTGAATTCCCAAGGTAGCTCTCAAAAAGCCTATCTGAGGAAGAGAGTAAGTCTGCATATGTGGAAAAAGAAGAGTTTGCAGGCAGGAAGTACAAAACAAATTGATAGCCATGACATAAAGGCTGGGGTTATAAAGGACAAGCCTAGAACAGAAGAGAAGAAAGCAGAGTATGACAGGCCATTATCTTTAATGGCAAGAATTGTAAAATGTGAGAAGCAACTGGATTTTGTGTCTTTTAAGGCAGCATTAGATATAAACAAATTATAACTCTAGGAAAAGTGGGTTCCCCAGGTTGCAGCAACATTTCATACCAGCAATGCAGTAAGACCTTTAGCATTCTTCCATTTGCAAACCATTAAGTGAAGAGTTCAGATGCAAGCTCCCAAACTGCTCTCTGGTAAACTACATCAGTATAAAATACATTTGTGATACAACTATTTCTTAGAGTCAATCATAAGAACTACATTGCTAAATAGATGCTTCCCTTTAGTAAATGTTTTACTTTTATCTGTCCTATTATTTCTTAGGAACTTCCAAGAGGGACAACTGTAATTTCCTTAAAGATACCAGGTCTGAATATGGTGCTTGTAGGTTATTAATTTTATATCAAACTATCTTTCAAATGCTCTGCTTTGCTTCTTGAGGAATTCTGCAGCAAAGTGAGATACTATGATCTCCTTAATCAGAGACTCTAAGGCATCAGAGTTATAGCTAATTAGAATTTATGAGATTGAAGGGAATATATTTTGTATGCGAACACTATAGGTGATACGAGATTTAAGATGATTACTCTGGTTCTCAGCTGGGCTTGAGTACCACAGTTTTGCAGGATAAATCATCAGGAGTACATTGTGTATTATTTTTCCATTTTATCTTATTTTCAGTCAGAAGGATAAGATGAGGAAATACAGTGCATGTGACATAATTTTGTGGTCCACCTTTTGTTAAAATCTAGGCTGGGATGGAAGCAGCAATAAAGACCTCCTGTTTAAAATATGTTTCTTTTCAGTAAATTCTCAGTCACTGAAATAACACCTCCCCATTCAGATGTCCATCCTGTTTTCCTCATAACACCTGGATCATAACACATGATGAGTAGGTATGTGCTTGCTTAACATTCACTGCGGGCTCTGTCAGTGATTTTAGAGTAAGTGCTCTTGAGAGCTCTTTGAACCGTCCCACTAAATCCGAAGCAGCTGTTCCATTGTAAAAGTCAGCTTAACATATGGTTTATAGAGATAATATATATAAAATAAAACAAAAGGTGTTTGAATTCTATGAAGATAGCAAATTGCTATAAGCAGAAATGGGAGAGAACACTGATTATAAGCAATTTGTACTAGCCTGGCATGAAACATTACCAGCAAAAGGAGAGGAACGATGAGAGGGAGAACTTCGCTACTAGGACAGCTAATATCAACAGATATTTGATTAATTAAAGCTCTACAGGAGTTTCTAGTGATGACAGTAACATTTTCAATTGGCACACTGTTCCCCTGTTGGGGCAGCTTGGTGGGATACTGTGAAAGTTCAGTGTGTAGGATTTCTGTTGTGTATATGAGTATACTAATTAAATAAAAAATAATCCTGGAAGGATCTTGAAGAAGTCCTTTCAGCCATTTCCCTTCTGTGGGGAAAGTTAAATGTGTGTCCTTGGCACTGCTTTAGAAGTGGCAAATATTCCTAATATCTGTGTTTCAATGCATCGCTCCCTTTGGAAGGTGTTTTCCCTTATATCTGGAATATTTATCTTTTGTGGCAAAGAACTTTCCATTCCATGTCTGGTGCAAAATGAAGCTATTGATCTCAGTTCTTTATGGAAACTGCTTACTTTGGAAGTTGTGGAAAGCATTTGACCTCTGTTTCTCTTTAAGTCTCTCTATCCTAGATGGAAGAAACAAAATTTTTGATGATTGCTTCCCATCAGTCTGTTTTCTAAAGCTCTCAGAGAGAGTGTTACTCTCTTCTGGAATTTTCATGTTATTTTTACATTTCTGTACTCCAAACAGGTTCTCAGCAGTGCTGTGTGGAGTGGAAAAATTACACTCCTTGCCACTTACAAAACCTCTGTTTGTATATCACACCATTGGATTGAAGTTTCTTGAGGCAGCACATTCTTGACTTAGTTACTAATCTACTATAACCTCCAAATATTTTTTTTCTGCAGTGTCCTTCCTTTGTTAGCAAAGGCAGTGACAACTAGCAGAGATACACCCTAGAAGTCTGTTTACAAGCTGATCCCTAGTCTACATGGCTGTATATCCTGGTGCAATCTCCAGTCAGGGTCTTAAAAGGCAAAGTTCTGACAAAGTCCCTAGACTGGGAACAGGGATTCATGGCACAGGAAACTCTAAAAACTGCACAGTAGCAAACAGAGGGAAATAATTGTGGAGTAATTTTAAAAATATGAGGTTTACTAAGTCTCCTAATCATACTTCTCATAGAAGAAAACAAGTTAAGTTTATGACACATATGGTCAAAAGTGGTAACGATATTTTTGAAAGATGGATTTTGGAGCTGCTAACAACATTTCAAATCATCTATAAATTACTTGAGTCATCAGTTCAATAGTAGTAGGCACTGGCAGTGTTCTGCACTATTTTGGGAAAGGTGTGGAGAAGAGGGGATATCACACACAGAGCCAACGCTAATACCCCATGGAGTTCTATATATCCTTCCCTGATGATCTTGCATGAGCTTCAAATTAACTCCAGAAAATTACAACAGCAACTCATCAGTTTAACTTGGTTTCCTGCCATGACAAGGAACTGAACAGTCATAACCAAAGGAAGAAAATTATGAGTTATTTTGAGACAAGAAAATGACAATGTGGCTTTTTTAATGGGAAAGGCATCTTCTAGTGAAGGAAACAGACTTTAATGAGAGAGCTATGGTACTGTTGTTTCTTCTGCAAAGACTTTCAGACTGCATTTTTATTTAATTGGCATCAAGCTCACTTTCAAAGTTACGCTTTCCTCAGAGCTTTAATTTGCACTTAAAACTACACTCCACTGACTGAACACTGTTCTACAATTACTATTTTCTCACCTGCAATTTTTCCTTTTAGAAAGAAACTCTAACCTAAGCTGTTCCTGTCCTCGTCCCTCACATTTTTTAATCTGCTTCACTGCCACAGCTGGGGTTGAAAGGATAAACCCAGACAGCAAGTAATTAAACAGTTGTCAGTGAAGGTAAAGATTATATAAACCTATTGGGGGAACTTACTGATAATAAACAAAATTGCACAAAACTGAGCAGTGATAAGCAGTCCTTTTTAATATCACCTGACCACTTTGTTATCCAGGGAGCAGTGGGTACTTAGGATACGTGGAATGCCAAGGGGTATGTGGGTACCAGCCCACAGGCTGCATGTGCATTCACCTTTCTGGTCCAGGTGTCACAGGTTTGGTTTGTTTTTTTTTTATCATTTTATAATTTTTCCAATACCTTCTTTGGCTGGTAGTGCTTACCTCAGCAGCTCCTTTTCCTGTGCCAATTTTTATATTCCTTTTTTGTCTTCTTCTGTCTTGTTTAGGGAATGGTAAATCACGCTGTGACAGATATTCTTTGTTTTCCTTTTGAGAATAAGGTTAAGAATAGTTAAATTTCTGTTGTTGAATAATAACTGGGTTTCTCACACCAGCTACAAGTTGTTAACCTACACCATCCCTCTCCTGTTTGTCATCTTACCTCGTAACAGCTTTTCAGCTAAGCAGCATTTCCTAGGTTACTGTGGGATAAGTTAGGGGTACAACAAGCTACATAGAGTCTTTTTTAAAAGAAACAGCTATTTTAGTTCAAATTGGTCTCAGTAAGCATGAACAGAGAATGACATACGTCCCAAGATCTGGGAGGTACTGTTTTTTCAAACCATGTCTGCAAAGGAAAACATGTTAGACACAACTTGGCCTTAGCTTGAAGCAAAGTCACATATCTGCTACCTGCCTCTGTGAGAGTCTGAGTAAGTTCAAACTGTGGTTACTGTCAGACTTTGGGAATGTATTTCTCTTTTTTTTTTTCTGCATGGGTTGGGGGGAAAAAAGCATACAACTGCAAATAGAAACCCTCTCACTTCTTATATGGAGTAAGAGAGCTTTGAAATCTCAGTTCTTAATGTTTTCCCTATGCAGGTACTCAAGTTTTCCTGGGGGATCTTGCTCTGTCAGGGACTCAGAGGACAATGTTGCTCTCTGTCAGGTATCTCACAAAGTAAAGCCCAGGTTTACTCCCAGAAGGAGTAGTATCAGAGCTGTCTGCCAGGTAAAAGGCATGATACCTTTTGCCATGAGGCTGTCATCAAGTGAAGTCTCTCATAAAGGATGATTTCTTGCCACTTTTGCTACAATCCTGTGGCATCTGCAGAGAGCTAGGCAGAAAAGCCTTCAACACCATTTTGACTGTGCTCCTCAGGCCTGACAAACAGCACTGGGCTCTTTCCCTCCAGCCGGAGCTGGAGTATGGCTTTGACATGAATGGAGTTGGCTAATTCCTCTGGAGGAACTAAAATTTCAACTCCCAAGTTCAGATCCTTTAATTTATTTATTCTTACTCCTGAGAAAAACATATATGTGTCTTTACATATATGTGCCAGTAGCGTGTTAATGTGTATGAGAAGAAGGAACAGTAGGGGGAATAGAGAAAATAAAAATTATCCAATTTGATGTTCCTCTATCCTCTCCTTACTGTAGCTGTGTGGCCATTGCAATGTCTACAGTAACTATACAATAGTGTTAATGGCAAATGTGAAGCTCAAATGCTGTAAACAAGGATTGAAAGGTTGTTGCACGGAAACAGGTGACTTTTTCCACAGCTGTTTGAAATTACTGTACCTTTTCTCAAACCATGTGCTAGCAAAATAAACACACATGGTTGGGAGCCAATTTCATTTAGTTTGCTTTTATGCCTGCACATTTCACAGTCTGTTAGCTGTCAGTGCCCTGTATGGAATCTGTCAGCGCAAAAGTTTCTCTTTCTCCACATGCAATGAAAAGCTAACAGGGATATGGTAAAGAGAGAAGTAAATAGGGTTCCTTTAAAAAGTGTTGACTTCAGAGACAATATTTCTAATTCAGAAACTAGCATCTTAGTGAAAAATTTACTGATTGTAAAAATAAAGGACTCTTACTGAATTGTTCAGTACACAAAATTTTTTACATATGTACTTTTTATGATCTAACATTTTGTCAGGTTTCAGCCTTTCAGGAATCCTTATGATTTCCTTAAAAAGTAATTTTTTTAAGAAGAGAATAGATTAAGATATTGTTGATTCTCAATTCAAACAGAATCTTACATGAATTTTATGTCTCTAAATAATGTTTCACTTTCCCTTTTATCTGCTTGGTTATGTCATATTTTTAAATAAGAATGGCATTCTTGACTGACATACTTGGTGTTGTTTCTATTGTATTTTGCTTCTCAGTGAGGTCATAAACTTCAGCACACATGGAGTATTCTAATTTTGAAAGGGTTGTAACAATTACTTAGGTTTTGAGAGAAATAAAACCCACCAAACGTATGTCTGCTTCTTCCCCAAATGTGCCATTTTTGAAGAACTTAAAAGTTTCAAAGGGGAAATCTCAACCATTCTGTAGGAACTTTCTCATAACAGAAAACCATTTTAATATTCTTTCAATCACAAGACATGGAAAGAGCCATGGTGCAGGCTACCGTACCTGGCAGCTTCATACTGACAGAGTTTAGGATCTTCAGTGATTTTAAAACTTGGAACTACAGAAAAAAAAGATCAAAATCATTGCTATACAGTCAGCAAGTTTATCTGTTATCTTTTGACAGCCTTGCTGTATTGTATAGATAAAGGAAATTAGCAAGAAGTAATTATTTATTATCTTTCTCCATTTATCTGTGGGCAGAAAGGTATATCCCAAAGTCATCATTAGCAACATAGTCATTATGTTGTCACAGATGACGCATTACCAAATTCAAGCTGGTTGACTGCAGTACATACTTGACATTTGCAAGCATTTCTTACAGTTTTATTGGTGTCTTGGACATTATGGAATATTCCCATGTTGACCATGCAGTAATAAACAGTATATCATAAACATTTTTGTATATCCATGGTTTGCATCATCAGTGGCCACAGGAAAAATTTGTAATTTTCTACATTGGCTTTAAAGTCCTTCTCAATTGAAAGGCAAGTTAATATTTTGTGTATGACACTGGAAGTTGTGGTCTTAAGAAGACAAAACCTTTTAGCTGATGGGAAACTTGGAATAACATTATTCATTTTGTTGTCAAATTAGAGTGACCACATTAAAAAATTGTATGCAATATATGGTATAGAGCTGTGGTGGCTCTTGTTTTTTTCTTAGGATGAATGTTTCAAAAGTTTTTTGTCTCATGTTAGGAATTATTATGATCATTTACATGTTTAGAAGCGACTGAGAATATGTGTCTCTCTAAAGTGCAGTAAGTCTAATAGGAATAATTACTTTCTCTACTGAACCATGAAAAGTCACTTCTGTACTCATTCCAGGAATGCCTATTCCTTTGTTTCAGCTTAAGGACTGTGTCTTGATTAATTGATCAAGTGCTGTTATTATGAATCTCTACTTTATCATCAGCCACATGAGGAAGTAGTGTCATAATCTACTTCTAAATTAATAATGTGCAGATTCCTACTTGGGTATAATCAATCACTCCAGTCCTCTCAAGTTGGGGAAATAAACATTTTTTTCATACAGCCAGTAGTTAACTCTGCTTTTGATAAACATTTTGCATAAAGACCTCTTCAGATATGAAAAAGTTGTGTGTGTAATATAAATTCAGCTGCAACACTTTGCTTTTTATATTGCTGTGGCAGCTGGAATAATTTTTGTAAACAATTTATAAGGAAGTGCTACATCCTTTGGTTTTAAGTGCACTCTGTAGATGTAATCTGGCCCCTGAGATCCTGCCCAAAGGCCCTTCCCTCATACACCAGTGTGGCTTGGAGGAATGAGAGTTATCTTCAGGAATAAACAGTTTCACTCCAATTGTGCAAAGTCCCTGTGGAGTAATACTTCCCTCAGCTTTTCCTAACTTTTTAACAGTTTTCTTGATTTGCCAGCAAAATTCTGAGGCAATTTCCAACTTACTTCTTGTTCATGTCATCTTCCACCACACTTCTCTCTGAAACACATTTTTTTCCTTGAGCTGAATGTGAAGGGAGCCCATCCATCACTTCTCCTAGCTCCAGCTTCCTCATCAGCCAAGGACAGGCTGACACTCAGAATACAGAGCTCAATGGGGCTGGAGTCCTCTCCTCAGAAGCTGAAGAAAGTGGATACAAATAATCGGTGGTTTCTGGTAAGACATCTGCCAAGGGCATCTCACTTCTACAAGTAAAAGGGCTTATTCCCAGGTTCAAAGCTCTACCTTGTATACACTATACACTAAATCTTTGCAATAACCCTGAAATCTATGTAGAGGAGCTACTGCTCTTCATTCGTGTTTCTAGAAGTTTCTCACTTGTGTGAAGTCTACCTGAACTGTAAATGAAGGGGAGTTTTGTATATAAACACCTTACAATGTTCTAAATGTTCTCAAATATGAAATCTCATCTGTGATTTTTTAATGTCAAGTGTGCATTTCAGAGTGTATTACAACAACACAGCTTTTCTTTTTGGAGGGTCTATGCTTATATTCACAGAATGATGTTAGGGTATTGATTAAATGAGATGACAGTTTTTATGAAGAAATGAAGTTTGTAGACAAAATTAAATGAAAGAAAATAAGTCTGTGACACATTACAAACAGGAAGTTAGGAAAAAATGATTAGAAAATATAAAAGAGAATGTATCAAATGCTTATCAGTTCATCAATATTCCCTGTATTTTTAGAGCTGAAAATTACCTGATCAGCATTACAAGGCCACAAAAAAGAAGGAAAAATCCTATCATGGTTACATGTGCAATCACTGTTCTCTTCCTTCTGCAAGGAATATCATTACAGTGTGTGGGATGAATTGGATCTCAACAAGGGAAAAAATAGCACAGAGGAATAAAAGTAGACTATATCATGATGGATATGGAGATTATTCACGTGTTTATAAATTTAACTTTTTTCTTTTTAAGAAAAATCATGAAAGAAATCTTTGTCTCTGTAACCTTAATAATCTCCTCCTAAGAAGCAGGTTTGCACATGGGATTTAGCCTTACAGGTCAATTGCTCCAGTTGCTGTGTGAGCTGTTGGCCAAAGAAAACTGTCATCCCAGACAGGAGGCTGGTGTTAGATGTCTTATCTTTAGAGGCTGATTAAATATGTTGTTGGACTGAACAGGTTTTACTTCATGTGCCAGGAAATGAAGTGACTATGTATAGGTATAAGGAGAAGTATGGCCAGAGCAAACAGACCTGGCCCAGGTTCCCACTGCCTAATGTCTTCCAGAACCCACTGGTGCATCTTGGCAGTGCAATAAACCAATGCATAAACCCCCTTTATTAACTTGTTTTGCCACTTTGTCAAAAATAACTTTTCTTGAGGTTTTCAAGCTTTAATGGGGAGATTGTGGTTTTTAACAGTTTATAACCAAAATTAAATGGAATGTGATGGGACAAAGTATTTCTTTAGCCTAAGGGCTTTCTCTCTGCTGAATTTTGATGGCTTTCTGCAAACTGCAGAGATAAATTAGAGCAGCTTTAAAAAGCAAAAAAAGAGTCTAGCTAGAATGGAATGTGTCATCCTTTCTTATGGGGGCCTAGAAACAACCCTGCAAAAGGGTCTGTGGTCTATCAACATTACTGTATAACCTCAGGTATGGAATACCAAAGTAAAAATAACACTTGCTAGTGATAGGAAAGCCTGTGTTCCCATGCTCTGTATTTTCCTCCCAGAATTTGTGTCACACACCAGAAAACAGTATCAGCTGTATGGACCACAAAGAAAGCAAGATGTTCCAGAGCCTGCTGCTTGGGGAGATAGGTGAGGTCACCCTTTTGCCTCGTTTTAGAAAATCCTCTCATCTTTACTTCATAAAATGTTAATGCTATAACAGATTTGTCCCATCTACATTTTAGCTTCTGCTAGATGTGTAGGGTGAATCATCTTGCATGATTAGTATGTCTGAGCACTCTAGGTTCTGCTTCCAGTCAATGGAAAGAAATAGGCATTTTTAAGGCACAGTTCCTCTTACAATGAGCCTGCATACACTGCAGTGAGATGAGTCTCACCACAGGAATGATATTTTTCTCTTAAATTAGGAAGAGAAATATTTTTTTTGCAGAGGTCATCTACAAATTAAATGTCAACACTAGGTCAGAGAACTTCCCCTAGGGTGTGAACCACCTGTGAATTAAGGTGAGGAGATTGCTGGGGATGTCAAGATGGTTTATGATGCCCAGGGCCTGGAGACAGCAAAGCTGTCTGACCCCCATAGAGATGTAATCTGAGGGCTTCTAGTTGCCCCAGCCCCTTAGAAACATGAAAATCTGGGACCCATGTTCCCAATCGCTGATGAACTGCTTCAGAACTTTGTTAGACTGCCATCTGCTACCTGCAAGATGGGGACCTATAAAGTAATTTGAAAATATAGAAACACTGAAAAAACTGAAACATTTCAGTGTGTGTGTTTCTTGGGGATATTTAAAAATTACAGTTGTGTGGCTTCAGATATGAGTCTTCCAGGGTATTCTGCAGAACAGAAATCCTGGCTGTTGTCTGTCTGTTTTAAGTGTATTACTTTGATGGAGAAGAGAGGGCTTGATAACTATCTAGATTATTTGGCTCACTTCTCAGTAAAGTGATCCATTTTATTGTCATTCATTGCTCTCAGGCAAAGGATTGTCAAGCTTGTACAAGGATGAAGCTCAGGGGTTTTTCAATAAAGGGCAGGGAAGACATGCTGGACAGGTATCTCCTTATGTTGTAGTTGTGACTATGGAAGTCTGAAGTATCTGCCTCATCTGCCTCTCATCTCTTCCCTGTCCCACTGCTGCCTTATATGTGGCAGCAGAATTCCTGGCATGAATATGCCAAAGAGTCTGATGGGAAAATAACAAAATTATAAAAATTTTTGAAATCTGTTGCATGGGAGCAGCTTCAGATATGATGCAGCAGGAGGAAGGTTGTGAACAGCTGGAAGAAAGATCCTGAACACTCCTGCATACCACTGACACAGCTGTTTGCTGAATGCACATCTGTCTGTATTTCACTGACAAAGAAGTACAGGCAAAATAATACCACTATCACTCCAAAACTCAGAATGATTTGATTTCAGAGTATGCAGTTGGGGATTTGTATTAGTGTCTCAGTTCTACAGAACTTCTAAAATTCTTGTACAATGAATTAAGTATGCCACACATAGACAGGTGTTGGAAAATAGTTAAAACACATGTAGATATTTGTGCCCTGTGCCCTCTCTCTTTCCTTTATTGGGGAGGACAAAAGCAGCTTGTCCACTTAGGAAGCATCTGACCATCTCTGCTTTCTCATACATTTCATGTTATTAGTGACTGAAACATCTGCAATTTCATAATACTCTCTATTAAATAATTTTTCTTTATCCACTGTTTCTATTAGCTGTTTAAAAATTTATCTTGCATGGTATGTCTTCCACATAATTATAATATGTCTGACAGTGCTTTATTGAAGGTTTAATAATTTCTCATTTTATTTACTTAGGGTATATTAATGACACTGGGTTTCAAACAATGAAAAGGCTTGTCTTGGGGAGTCTTCATTTACCTTTGCATGTACTTTTTTGAACAAGTGGATGTAAAAGGATTTTCAGTATTTAAAAATGTGCTGTAATGTCTCCTGTCTCATAGAATTCCACAGTTATATTTAGTATCTTCTTTCTGAGATATTGCAGTTTCTTAAATCAGCACCATTATGCCCGTTCCACATAGTTGTTTGGTCTGGTTCCTCTTTTATTTTAGGACAAAAATGATTCACACGACCACCTGTAAGCTGAGCCTCCCTGCTACAGAACTTCCAGACACTGCTCAAGAATCTCTCAATGGAATTATCCGTCCTTACCTATCAACCTTTTGTTTGAAGCTCCACAATGACATGCAAGGTTGGCAGGATCTCTTTAACCTCTTGTTAGCAAGAAGTTAACTAGGAATCTGCCTGAGTCTTCCTCAGCTACACGAGCAGATGGCACTGCTTGAAGATGTGAGCTGCTTGCTCACACAGTGGCTCATGAAAACTCTGTTCAGTGCTAATGTGAAGGTCAGTATCTATTTTCCTGTGGTTGGCAGTGTAACAAAGCCCGCTTCTTTTATCAACCTAACAATCTGCACACTGTACTCTTCTGACCTGCTGAACACCAGTGAAATCTGATGTCTCTTCTCATCTTTTGATCAAGATTAAATTGCTAAGTACATCAATCTACTTCTGGCTACAATGAAACCCTCTTGACACTAGTTTACGAGCTTTCTGTTATTTATGGTGTCGCTTTCAGAATCATCATGGTCCTTTACTGTACAAAAACACTTACTAAAATTACTATGTTCCATAGTACAGAAAGATTATGAACTTCCATTGTTAATTCTTGCCCTGTGGTCTCAAAAATATTATATGTGCCAAAAGAGATATGATAACTAAGAATTTGGGAGCAACTATCTCTGTGTGCTAGATTTTGTAGAATACAGAAGACTGAATGTTTTTGGAGATACTCTTGTTAACAGGATGTAAATTGTCAGGCACCATCTGCTGTGATATTGATTGAGCATGATTCAGATAAATATAATTTACAGATTTAACAACATTTAGAAAATTGTGTAGGAGTTTTGCTTTCTTTATTTTCTACTTTCCTTTCCTAGTGGTCACCTTTTGTACTAAATTTTAAGTGAATTTATATTTTAATTTCCATTTATGCATAAAGGAAGGCAATGCAATATAGACCTTTCAGTTTTATTATAATAATAACATGGTATACAGTATAAGACTTCCTTTTGACATAACTTCTAAGTGTGTATTCCAAACATAATGTTGTAAAAATAGGTTTCACCATGTACAATTATAAATATGCAGTTCTGATATTTATTAAAATGTCTCTTATTGTGAACTGCGGAGATTATTTATGAACCTGGTTATTAAGACCATTCTGCTACTTACAGTGTATGTGATCCTCTCTACTCAGCACTGGTGAGGCACATCTGGAATGCTGGATGTGGTCCTCTGCTTCCCCGGGGGAGACAGGTTTGAACATACCAGAGTGAGTCCAATGCAGGGCCACAAGTTTGATTAGAGAAATCTTATCCTTGTGGATGAATACCTGATGGGAGGGAATGAAGTATACAGAACCAGGCTTTTCTCAGTGGTAACCATTGAACATAAGGCATTGCGCACAAATAGTAATACAGAAAAATTAAATTTAAACATGAGAAAAAACTTTTAATAATGGAAGCTGTTGAACACTGGCACAGGTTCTCCAGAGAGGCTATGAAGTTTTCATCCTTGGAGATATTCAAAGCACAACTGTGTTGCCTAAAATGGAGGAAATAAACTTTCCAAGTAATATTAGTATAGGTAAGTTTAGAGAGCAGTTCTTTAATGAAAGGTTCCAATACTGAACAGTAGTGATGCAAAGCATCCTTAGAAAAGATGCTACTGTGTAGATGGAAGTGCACATCCCAGCTGTGGGAGCTGCCTGAGCCATCTAGGAAAGGAAAACCAAGAATCACATTAAGGATTGGGTCTTCCCTCTACTATCCTCCCATTGTTTATTTTCTCTTATTATTCCACATTCAACCTTTGCCAGGGCTGAAAGGGAAAGTCCTTACATGGACAGAAGCTTCTGTTTCTTTTGTGCTCAGAAGGTCAGTTTAGATGCCCTCTCCTGACCAGCAGTCCTATTCTGAAAAATAAGGAAAGAGAGCCACTCTTCCTTCCTAGGACTAGAGTAGGATCAGGCCCAGAGACCTGATCCATGGGCTTACAGTGTTCATCAGCCATCCAGACTGGTCTCATATAGTTCATGCACTAAGGGCCAGAGTGTAGGCCATCTGTGACTCCCATGCCATCCTCTGGCAGATCTGTTGAACTTACCTCCCTAGGGTAGTATTTAGCACAAGGAGACTATCAGTAGCCCCTTTCCACCCCCTTTAAGTTCCTCTCCTGTCTGGAAGGAGGGAAAAGCCATCCTTGACAAAACTGTATTACAGCTCCACTTTGATAAGGAATATTGTGTAGATAGCTGTAATGTGGGTAAAAGGTTTGTTATGTACCTGAGAGCCCTTGTGGATAACTTAAAAGCTGACCCTAACAGCTAATGTAGATATATGTCTAAGGATCACTCTGTGAATTTTTGTTTCTTAAAAATCTAGAAGCAAGAAGATGCAGAAGCCAAATTTTAATGTCTGTGTTTCTGTCAGCAAGATTTATATCTGTGGAGATGTGAGCAAGCAGCTAAGTCCAATTTGAATGAAACTGGAATCAATAAGAATTATAAACATCATCTTTATTCCCTCTCACAATGGTATGACTGCCTCTAAAGACAAATACAAATGCGAATAATTTAAAGCAGGGCTTAGGTTTATGAGTGAAATCTCTGTTTAAACAAGAATGCAAACAGTTACATAATTTGTCCACAAAATCAAGTTACGCACTTGAGGTTTTTACAAATATATGTGCTGATAGCATTTCAATGTGGGATCCTTCAAACAATTTTCTTCTAGTGCCCCCCATGAGCTTCCCCTGCGCATAGAGAAATTGTAAGGTTTACCTCAGAACATTCGTGATTGCTTTTTAGAAACAACTATTTTGTGACTGCATTGATAACTACAGCTGTATTGACAATACCAAACACAGCTGCCTACTCCCAGATCTTAGCCAAAGGGACTTATTAAGCCATTTGTTTTCCTAAGACTGCAGAACTGGAAACTCTGACAGTGCAAGACTAGAGAGAAGTTGATGGTGTTATGTTGTTATGCTCAGACCTTTCAGTTTCTGTGTCTTGCTTTGGTGCCCCAACAACCATCTCTTACTGACTGGATAGAGAGACCTGGTTCTGGACTGAAAGATCACTGAAGCCCTTCTCTTGGATTAACATGCCAGAAGATGTGGTGACTATAAAGTCTTGTAGGGGGCAAATGAGGATGAGGGGATAGGACCTTAGAGACTTAGCAGAGTAGCCAGGAGTGCTATCCTATGACAGGCATGCACATTCACCCCTACCCCTCGCAAATACAGTGTGACAACACTGCAAAACAGATTTTCCCTCCAGAAACACTAATATTTAAACCAATTTCTGCTGATGATTTAGTACTGTTCAGGGATGAAGTGAAGTGAGATGAAGCCAGGGGAAATCAGATCAACTTTTCATTAGTTTTGGTGACATAAATTGAAGAAAAAGAAGCTGAAGGCTCTCAGTGAATGCAAGTCAGTGTATTTTTCCTTGTTATGAGCCCTCCCAGGCAAATGAATTTAAAGCATAGGGAAACATCATTCTGTCTGGACTAGCCTGGATTTTAGGAAGTGCTTAGGTTGTGCTTGAGATCAGTGGGTATTACAATGAGCACTTATCAATGAAAGGAGATTTGTCTGATTGAAAATTGTATCACTACTTTTTTGGTGGCAAGAAGAGTGGGCTTCTGCATGTCATGGAACATGAAGTTTTTGGTTCACCTTGGTGGTATGCTGGGACTAGCCACACTGCACTGAAAAAGAGGAAAACCTGGACATGTCCTGACTAACAGGGTTATAGTGCTGCTGAGACCAGAAAACATGAATGAGGAGAGTGGCGTACATCTAGCCTCCTTTCATCTACACAGAAGAACAGGTTAATCAAAGCCTGTTTTACCAACTGTCTTTATTTTTACAAGCCTTTTACAAGCTCTGCATTGTTGGTGAGACAGTGATTCTGAACAAACAGGCACAGACACTCAATTGAAATAATCTATTTGCCAAATTATATCAAAACCCACATGCAGTATAATGAGCTCCAGCATGTGCAGATATGTCACTACAGACAGTGAAGGAAGCCATAGTGGTCAGGAAGAAAAGCTGCTCTCTATTGGTTCAGTGCTAGTTTCAGTGTGTGCATAACAGTCATGAAATTAGCTATTTGGCTTCAGCTCTAGAGATGTACAACTTCTCTGTGTGTCATGTTCTGTAATGCTGGTGCAAATCTCCACTTCAGCTAGGAGGACAGATCTTTCCAGTAACTGAGCAGCATTTCTGTATTCAATGAAATGAGTCACTGGTCTATAGGCTCAGGCTTTTCCACTGTGTTCCCAGGCTAGAATGAGGATGGAACAAGGGGAAGACTGAAGGAGATAATTTTCCTGGTCTCCCTCCTAACAATGCTCCTCCTGCCTATGATCATATGATTACAACAGCCCACCTTACTTTTCGGTACGTTAATCTGAAGCTCCTTGTTCTCCCCGCTCATGAGTCTTTGAATGACTGGTACTTAATTTCTGCTTTCTCCTGTCTCTTATGCTTGTCTTAGTCTCCTCTCCTCTGCCACTGATGCCTGTTTTGAAGCTACAGTATTTGGTTGCTTTTTCCCAGAACTGCTTGTGTTTTCACAAAAATTTCCTCCATCCCTCAACTTACATTTCTTTTTTTCCCCCACCTTCTTCTTTATAATGACTACATAGCATCAAATGATCACATTCATCAGAAGAGTTGAAGTCACTGGTAGGTACAGTAACCAAACCATACTCTGTAATTTCATGATGCTTTACTTATTCCGCTGTTGTCATTTGTAGTTTTTTGATGCATGTTAGACAGTAAAGTAAGAAAAGTCAAAATTATAAGCCTGCTTGTATTGTTAGTAATTGCTGTAGACCTGCACTTAGGCAACATTCCTGACTTAAAATGTTGCTGTGACACTGGGTTTGCATGATTTCAAAATATCCAAGGACATGTAAGATTAATTTTCTAAATATCTTTATTACAGATTACTGCCAATTATTGTTATTAAAACAAGTGTATTTATTATTAATAAATAATAAATATATATATAAATAAATATATATATAAATATATATAATGTTATTCAAAGTTGAGTGTATATGTAAAGCAAGTAGGTGTATGTGTATATATATACCAGTAGTTAAAGTAATCAATACTTACAGCTAGTATATATTTAAATATTACAGGTTACAAGGAAATTATAGCTAGTAAAGCAGCAAACACAATCATGATTAATTAGTTATATTCATACCTAGTACCAGTACAGCACTCAACAGGAGTAGCACTTTCCAGGAATAGAACCTCAAAATAAATGACAGAGTCACACTTCAAAAATTATCCACATCACAAGGTTTGGAATCAGTCAGGTGTCCCCAGTGATGGTCCAGCTTATCCAGGAAATCTCATAGAAAAGTTCATGCAGGGAGAATATTCAGAGAAAAACACTCTGTTTTGTGTAGATATCAAGTCAGAGTTATATCACAGGGGTAGATGTAAGGGTGTGTAGCACTCCAAAACCTGGAGCAGGTAATAGATGATGCTAGTTTCTAGTTTTCATGTGGGACAGCCAATGGATAATGTGCTTTTTCACAGACCAGTTTGTGCTTTTGCAGGCAGTTTTCCTGTTATTTCAGGTAGGACAACCAACAGTAGTTGCCGATTCCTGCTTCCCCAGGATATTTTTGCTCTTTTCCAGACTCTTTTTCGCCTTTCTAGAAGATAAGTTGCTGTTACAGTTTCTTGGTCTTGAACTTAACAATAGTATCTCAATATATCTCTGATTTTTAGGTACTCATCTGTGCTTCAAAGGTACCAGCTGTGCTTCTTGACTGTGTTCACTCAGGCCTGGTTCCCAGGTTAGCAAGCATTTTCTCTGTATTTTCCTCCTTATAATAAGGTTGCTTTTATGACTGTTCCCATCAGCAACACACACTCTCTGATATAGAAAGGCAGCAGCAGTCAGTCTGGGACACCTTAATGCTCACCCTGAAGAAGTAGTGATGTCTTATAGTCTGTTTCCCTGCTTATGCCAGGCAAGATCAGCCATTACTACAAACAAAAGTAAGTGCAAAGTCACTGGTGCTTTTGGAATATCTGTAAACTAATGGATAATCCAGGAGAAGAGGCACGAGGGTACGAACCTGCCAGGGATTCAGTAAAGCTGTGATCCCTAAAACTTCCCTGGAGAAGGAGGAAATGCATTTGAGTTTGTATGTTTCTGCTGAGAGTATGGCTGGGAAACTTCAGCTTGCATTGAGATGAGGAATACTGGCTTCAAAGTGAGAAAAATGATCATATAAACATTGTACATAAGGGTTCTGAAATTGGATTGTTGCCTCTTGCTTCTTGATAATATGTCCAGTCATCTACAGCCCCAGAGAATGCCCCTTGTAACTACAGAATAGGTCAAGAAAAAAATTTTACATGGGTTCAGAATTACACAATACAGGAAGGCAGATACGTCACCAGTAGGCACTGGCAGGGTAGGGAATGCCAGCAGAACATTGCAGCCGGGGAAACTTGCCATCATTTTCTGAGTCATGTACTTTGCTCAGTTTTCCAACCCAGATTCCAATCTGCAGAAAGATTCCAATCTGCTTTTCTTCCTTATTGGGTGGAACAATTTTAAGACAATACTGAAAATAAAATATCGTCAAATCTCTGAGTTGTTGAAATATCACAATAATGAGGTCTGTGCAAGTATTTACATTACATCTTTTCTGTAAAAAGCTTTTCCCAGAGGTTTGTCTCTCTGTTACTTTCCAAATCATAACTCATTGCTGATGAACTAGAACAATGAGATGCACATTTATACAGACTCAGAGCTGATGGAAGCCACGTTCCCATGGCTACCCAGCAATAGCCGTATTCGATAGGGTGGAAACCTTTTGTCAGGAACACGCCCTTCTTCTGAGGCCACTTTAGGTTCTGGAAAAGAGTTCTGCAGGATGGATGCAGAGAGCACATGGCAAGTATGTGCTGCTTGTGTGGGGGAAAGGGAGGTAGACAGTCTGAATTAAGCAGTTCTCAGAAATACATACGTGTCCTGGGGCTGATGCAGGATGTTGGTAAAAGGTGTCAAATGAAGAAGGATTTCAATTGAACCAGTAGAATCAATCTGAGCAGGAATTTCTGGCAATATTTCTTTGGCCTCTAGTCCTCAGTTTTAATTGCTTCATTCACACTACTCTCACACAGTTATCCGCAAAACTGGCTAAGGGATTTCAGAGAGGATTAGCAAGATAACTCCTTAGAACATACTGCAGTTGTGTCTGACACATCATATTCTGGAAGAGTAGAGGAGGGATCTCAAAGATATCATGCAGTCTGTCCATCTGTGTTGGGGAGAAATGAGATCTTAAATCGTCTTCAGTAGCTGTTTGGTGAAGACATTGCAAATACTACAGTGAATCATCATGATCCCTTCAGCAATCTTTTGCATAATCAAAAATTCCTACAACAAACCCAATTCTTTCCTCCTAAATCACGTTTTCTATGTCTCTTATCCCTCTTGTAGGCTTCAATAATTTTATATTTCTTGAGTGTACAGGGATTACAACTGGACCCACTATTCCAGCTGTGGCTTCCTCCATACCAAATAGAGCAGAATAATTACTTGTGTCTTATGTGGCAATTCCTCTGTTAATAAGAAAGTAGAGTTGTCTTTTTTACCCTGCAGGTTCACATAGTTGACTCTTGTTTTCTTACTTATCCATTATACCCTGTATTACTGCTCACTGCTACATAGTTTCCCATTTTAGACTAAGTCATTTAATGTCTTCCTTAATGGACCACTTTGCTCTTCTCTTTGCACAATTCTACATTTCAGATTTCATACTATTTTTTCAGTTTATTAAGTTTACTTTTAATTTTGAACCTGTTGTTCAGAGTACTTATACACTTTTCTGCTTCATGTTATCTACAAATTGATATGTACTTTCAGTTTACTAACAGTCCACAAAAAATTCATCACCAGTGGGGTCACTGTAGATTTCTGCAGGGCTGCATCCTTTTGAGTGTGACAAAAAGACACTGGTAACTACTCTTTTAGCTCAGTTTAAATGCCTATGTTTACAGCTTGTTGTTGCAGCTGCCTTATTTTTACCATGCCACAGTCATTTTGTTTTCCATTCTCTTTACAGATTGCTCTGTTTGATATGCAGGTCTAAGAGACAGTGGGAAGAGGACTGAATTAACAGTGAAATTCAATGGAAGTTTCTGCTAAATAAGCAGACCTACAGGAAGAAAGGAGCTGTACATCCTCACTCAAGTAAAGTCATCACAGCACTGGACAAAGAAAAGTTCATCACTGAAATCTGAAGGACACAGCAGTGCAACAAGATCACTGTTCTCTGTGTGAAAAAATTAGACCAGAATTGTGAGGTTTGGATAGGCAATATGATCAGTTCTTGGAGTAGCTCCAATTCCATTACAAATTAGAGAGTGGAAAAAAGAAGAGCTGGCTACCTGCAGAAAACTTAAGGTACATTTCATGAAACCATAGAAACACTGGAAGTGATCTCAAGCGGTCATATAATCCTGTCTCCCACTCAAAAAAGGACCTACACCAATTCAGAATTAGCACTTCTGGCTTCATCCAGACAAATGCAAATAACCTTCAAGGGTAGAGTTTGTACAATTGCTTCAGGTATCTGTTCCAGGTTTATGGTATCCTCCTAGTAATAAAGTACTTTCTAATGTTGAGTCCTGTTTGCCTTGTCCCATGGTGTTCATGTCTCCCCTTCAGACAGACAGCACACGTAAATCATGATGGAGGCAGGTGGTGGACTCTCTGAACAAAATCAACATATTACAGATGGCTGCTGTTACAACAAACACAAGTTGCTTCATAGGAGACTCTGATAAGTAAGGTTTTGATTGAGCATTGTTCCATCCTATCTGTCATCTCTATAGCCCCTAGGCTGACTCATCTAGACCTGTTATCACACTGTTATCTTTTGACTGCAGGAAGCTCATGACACTATGAAGATGAAATCTGATAATTGTCTGATGAGTGGAAACATGTGGCAACATGTTGCCACAGTCACCACAGTGATTGCTGCGGTGGAGGTGGCTGTCAAGTTGTGATGAGGACAGTGACAACCCTGTTGCCCTGCTGATTTGAGAATATCTGGTTTTCATTCTCCCTAAAGATGAATGGGCTGAAAAAACCAAGATATGTTTGTATGTGTGTCCTCCTCCAGCAGTATTTGACATTTCTCTGTCACATCATACAGTGGCATCATTGAACTTCATGGTATTGACAGTACTGTTGAGGTCTTTACTCTAAAGGTATGATAATAATTGTGAAATATAAATATTGCATTTTAAAAGTTTCATAGAACTACCAAGCAATCCCTGGCTTTTTAGGCTTTATGTACATCATATATAGCAGAATAAAAAGTATAACTTAATCATAAAGAATAAAAACACTCATTTTAAAAGCATCCAATATAGATACAAGTGCAATGTAGGCACATCTTTTTTTTTTTTTTTTCTCCAAGAGAAGGAAAAAGTTATGAAGAGCCAAATATTCCAGGGTGCTGGCTTCTTCCTGAGTACTAATTGACAGGAAGCTCAACATGAGTCAACAGTGTGCCCAGGTGGCCAAGAAGGCCAATGGGATCCTGTCCTGTATCAAAAATAGCGTGACCAGCAGGACCAGGGAAGTGATCCTTCTCCTGTACTCTGCGTTGGTGAGGCCACACCTTGAGTACTGTGTTCAGTTCTGGGCCCCTCAGTTCAGAAAGGATATTGAGATGCTGGAGCGAGTCCAGAGAAGAGCAGCAAGGCTGGTGAAGGGACTGGAGCACAAGTCCTATGGGGAGAGGCTGAGGGAGCTGGGGTTGTTTAGCCTGGAGAAAAGGAGGCTCAGAGGTGACCTCATCACTGTCTATAACTACCTGAAGGGAAGTTCTGGCCAGGTGGGGGCTGGTCTCTTCTCCCAGGCACTCAGCAATAGGACAAGGGGGCACGGGCTTAAGCTCTGCCAGGGGAAATTTAAGTTGGATATCAGAAAAAAATTTTTTACAGAGAGAGTAATCAGGCATTGGAATGGGCTGCCCAGAGAGGTGGTGGATTCACCATCCCTAGAGATTTTTAAACACAGATTGGACGTGGCGCTGAGTGCCATGATCTGGTAAATGGACTAGAGTTGGACCAAGGGTTGGACTCGATGATCTTGGAGGTCTTTTCCAACCCAATCGATTCTATGATTCTATGATTCTATGATTCTATGATAAGTGCAATGCCCTTGAATATTACTTTTGCCAGTAGGTGCCTTATATAAAATTTGATGTTCACTTCTCAGGATTTTCCCAATATCTCACAGCTTGGAAATTATGTTATTTCTGATGAAGTCTGTAGAGCTTGGTTGAGGTTTGCTTTGACAGGGCAGAAAATGGGCATTCTTCAGCCCGAGGAAGAAGTTAAGGATAAAAGGTCTAGATTAACCAGAATCCAAAGGTTTATTTTTCCCATCAAAAATAACTTCCTAATAAAATTGGCAACATGTCATATCTGATGAATTCTCTCAAGTTTTGGTTTAAAGCAGAAAAAAGGATGGCTTTTCTGGCAAATAGACTAACACTAGCACTAAGCTGGCTTTTCCTCTTCCACTTACAGTGACAAGACTAGGGGCAGCTCTGTCAAAATCCAGAAAATGACAGTCATATCATTGTGCAGGAGGACAAGGGATTTATTCCTTTATTTGAATTTAAAAATGCTCATGCAGCACAGATCTGTCTTCTGGTTATTTCTTTCCAGGAAAAGAGCTAACATTAAGAGTAAAAATTCTGCCCTCACCTTGTTTTTCAGAATATTGTCATTGCAATTGGTGTAAGCAATGGGTATTCAGACTCTGTGAAGAAATGCACTAGTTCTTGTGTAAGTGGTTTAGTAACATTTAGAAAATAGGCAAGGTATTTTCAGTAAATGTCAAGAGAAAACATGCATTTGATTTTTCCCCTATAACACACGCCTTCCATCCTAGTATTTTGTTCTACAATTACACTTCAAATGAAAGCAGGGAACAGGTCACCATACTGAAAACACCTTCTCAAAAATCAATAAGTGTTTCCTATTCTGGATTGCATTACAGATAAGAATGCTGCAGTAATCCTTTTCACAAGGGAAAAATATAGAGACCTTTATATAGCACTATAAATGATGTCTCTCCAGAGTGAACAGCAGCATTTCTCAAATAGCTGCTAATAAGACTAAATATGGTAGAGCATTGCAGTGAATCACAGTGTTGTACTGGGTTATGCAACCCTGTAAGGTCACTTACGTAAAGAAGGGAACAACTGAAGTGCAAGCAAATTCCTCTATTAATTAATTTGTAAGGCACACAAGTGGCATTTAAAGAGAAAATGACTTAGGGCTGGCTCTTGTGATGGGATGCAAGAATCTTATACTAGTGTAAATGTTCTCTGTGTTTTCTGGATCCATCTAAACTGCTGGATCCATACATTGTTGGGAATAATTCTAGTTGAACCTGCCCAATCCTCTCTGGGATTCCTACCGGCCTTGGGCAGAGGTACGGTTGCTGACCTCATCACTGTCTATAACTACCTGAAGGGAAGTTCTAGCCAGGTGGGGGTTGGTCTCTTCTCCCAGGCACTCACAAGGGGGCATGGGCTCAAGCTCTGTCAGGGGAATTTTAAGGTGGAGATCAGAAAAAAATTCTTTCCAGAGAGAGTAATCAGGCATTGGAATGGGCTGCCCAGAGAGGTGGTGGATTCCCCATCCCTGGAGATTTTTAAACTGAGATTGGACGTGGCACTGAGTGCCATGATCTGGTAAACGGACTGAAGTTGCACCAAGGGTTGGACTTGATGATCTCGGAGGTCTTTTCCAACCCAATTGATTCTATGATTCTATGATGTGGCTCACATTATGTGACTAATTGTAATATTACCTGGTGGGGAGACAAGAAAGAGGAGGAAGTAAATCCTCCCAGAAACATCATACTGTGAAAAGTGGTATCAAGAGCCTCCCTGTAAGTTTAGAAGGTCTTGCGCCTTTCTGACCCTGAATAATGCTGCCTTCTAAAATTCATATTGCTACCCATATGTGCTGTTTAATAAGAGAAGAAAAATTCTGGCCTGTTCATGGCAACTGAATTCCCTTTCTGTGTTTCAAAGCCATTCAAAATTTTCCACTGGAAAAGGAAAAGAGGATCCACAACATTCAATGATAGGTATAACTTGAAAATGGAGCTACAGTAGAAACACATCAGAGCTTATGAAATGTGGAAATATTTGTGCATGCAAAATTTAATTTTTGTCTTTTAAGGAATTTATATACATGGACATTTGTGTAAAATGATTCAGAATCTGTGCAAGAAGAAAGTATAGAAAAAACCAGCTGATTATTTAACAAGCACAAGTTTCATCTTGCATCAATGAATTGCAGCTAAACCTATAACAAAATAGACACTGAACTTATTATTGGCATTGTGGATGGCAATGCAAATTGAATTTTTGCTTTACAAACCACACGATCAAAAGGGAAGAGAACTACTATAAAGAGGTTTTTCAGCATAGGCTCTGTACTCAGAATCTCTCCAGCCACCATTTTATTTCAGAGGCACAACAGATGACCAGAAGGACTGAGGGAATATATTTAATTCTATGGCAAAATTTAGTGGTTTCAGGCCTTCACTGTGGTCTGAGAAGTGTTGAAGATGATGCAGCTCATTGGAGAATTACTAGAAAAAATTTCAATTAAAAAATGTGAATCATTGAAGTGTTTTAAAAGTAGAGTTTCCATGCTGGAACAGGGAAAAGGATCTTTATAGTCTAGTCTTACTCTTCAGAGGGATATGGGCAGATGCTATAGTTCATCTGAGCCATGAGTGAAGGGATATCACAAAATGGGTCATGGGTCACTGTCTCATGGACATCATTAGGATAGCGGTGAAAGGCATGAAATGGCCTTCTCAAAGAATCTGGATACAATTGCTGTTCACACAGCCCATTCTGCTGCATTTTCCTTAGGTAGTTGTGCTATCTTTTGCTTGCAGAAAGTGAAAAGTGCGTAGCGCGTCTCTTCATCTGGCAGCTGGTTATATGGTGGAGCTTCTTCAGCACGACTCACTGACTCCTCCCCTTCTTCCTCTGCCAGACTGAAGTTCCCACCTTCAGGCCAATTAGTAATGATTTCTAAAATTCCAGGGCGATTCGAGCTCCCAATTCTAACACGTTGCGTAATCAAAGCAATCCATTTGCTCCACGTGGCATCGGTGGCATGGTGTGTAGGGGGCACTTTTCCCTTAAACATCCAGCTTAGCACCGGTAGTCGGGGTGCCAGGAAAAGCTGTGCTTCGGTACCGATGACTTCTGAGGCTGCTCGTATGCCTTCATACGCCGCTAAGATTTCCTTCTCCATAGGGGTGTAATTGGCCTCAGAGCCTCTGTAGCTTCGACTCCAGAAACCAAGTGGTCGCCCTCGCGTCTCACCAGGCACTTTTTGCCAGAGGCTCCAGGAGGGGCCTTTATCTCCAGCTGTGGAATAAAGTACATTCTGTACATCTGGCCCTGTCCTGACAGGTCCAAGAGCCACGGCATGTGCAATCTCCTGCTTGATCTGCCTGAATGCCTGTTGTTGTTCAGGACCCCATTGGAAATTGTTCTTTTTACGGGTCACAAAGTAGAGAGGGCTCACAATCTGGCTGTACTCAGGAATGTGCATTCGCCAGAAGCCTATGGCTCCCAGAAATGCTTGAGTCTCCTTCTTGCTAGTCGGGGGAGCCATTGCTACAATCTTATTGATGATGTCAGTTGGAATCTGGCGACGCCCGTCCTGCCATTTCACCCCTAGGAACTGGATCTCTCTGGCAGGTCCCTTGACTTTACTCTTCTTGATGGCAAAACCAGCCTCGAGGAGTATCTGGATGATCTTTTGTCCTTTTCTGTTAGCTAGCTCAGCCCAGCTTAAATCAGCTGACAATCTTAGGCTTAGCTGAACTTTAAAACCTAAGTTTAGGCCCACCTGGCTAAACCCATAACAGCTGGGGCAGAATTTTCAACTGTAATATTTAACTTAAGAGTATAAAGTATTTCATACATAGACTATAAATTCTTTCAGGTTAGAGCCTGGCACCATGTCCCTCACTATGATACAAGCCAGAACTGCATAAATTTTTTAAAAAGAAAGCATTTATAATAAAATACATCAGTAGCATAAGAAAGCCTAGGAATAGATTGAAATATTCCAACATAGCAATGGACTATAACAAAGACCTTATGTCTACCTCAGTTTATCACTGTACTATGATTAATCCAATATATCATCATGGGATAAGAGATGCTTTTTCAATATTTCCACATGCAAGGATTTGGAGACAGAAAGTCTTCTGTCTATGAGTCTCCGGGGAAGGGATTGCATAAGGAAATCATCTCAGTCAGGATGATAGAGGTGCTGCTGAAGGTACCTTTTTCCAAATGTCCCTTTTACTTCACTTTTTCTCTTTTACTGGAGTTTACTTAAAAGAGAGGATCTAACTAACTGCTCTCATATAAACATCCTGCTGACTTTTGGACAGGCCTTGAAATGGGGCTTGAAAAATTTATATTCTGGAAAGGCTGAAAAAGTCATTCCCATGAACTAGCCCAACAGTTTGGGTAATTTGTCTTACTAAGTTTTAAATATAAGTTATTATATATAGAAAGGAAAAATTCAAGACAGGGAGCTAAAGAGAGGAAAAAGAATCTACATGACCAATAAACAGATAAGAAAGAAATGTAATTAGTTCACTTAGTTCTTTTTCACTTGAAAAAGAGCTTTTGTTTTGATTTTCTCTTGTTTAAAAACTGCTGAAAGGTGTGAAACAGCATGAATCCATTTTTCACCATTTCATGTTGCCTGAGAAGCGTTACAGCAGCAGCTCTGGATGAAGGGTGGAAAAAGACAAGTAAGTGCAAAGAGCAAAAAATGAGCAGTGGGTGACTTAAAGAGAAACAACAGTCAACAGTTTTTTCGGCACAGAAGGAAAGGATAGGTGAAGAATGGGTAGAACACAGGGATGTGTCTCTTCCTTTTCCCAGGCATCATGTCTGGGGTGTAAGAAATCATGATTGTTACATTTGAATCATTCACTATTAACCTTTAATTTGTGAAAAAAACTTTTAATGAAACTCACTTGTAGGTATGTATCAGCATTAGCAATCAGAATTTCCTTCATTTTTTAATCCTCAAGGAATGTTATGACTCAAGTGAGAAAAAATGAGCATTATTCTAGATCTCAAAGAGAAATTAAGAGAACAAGTACGCTTTTTCCCCTGGAAAGTAAAGGGAAAACTCCAAGGTCAGATTTACCAGAGTCCTACAAATAATGAAGAAAGGTTAAAAACATTTGACAGAGAATTTTTGTTAATCAGTGTCTTCTCATGTTGTCATGTTTCCTCCAGGAAGCCTGTAAACTTTGATTTTGTGTAATTGGAAGGTTAAAAGTTCTAATTAGCATCCATTTCTATTGGGAATATAGAAGCTAGTTTGCAATCATAAAGGTGAGGATTTTTTTAAGTGCTGCTGTTTGCCATTTGAAGCAAAATTAAAGTGTGGACACAAATGAAGGCTCAGAATAACCTTTTTTTGTCAGTGTCACATGCAGGATTAAGTGGCTACATTATGACTATGGAGACAGTAAAATGGAAATTAACAACAAATGGTCAAATATATCTATTTAACAAATCATTTAATGATTATGATTAGTTAATTTTGTTTACCCTAAATACATTTTCTGACTTCTACTTGTACTCTGACTCTTTCCTAGGGACAGAGAAATAGAGACTTCTCCATGGGACTCCAAAAGAACAACCTACTGGATAAATACTGGGGTTAGTGAGATTCACTAGAAATAGCCCTCAACATAGATTTGCCATCTCTTATTTCATATATTGAGCACATCGTTAAAGAGCTCTGTCTTCTGAATATTATAATTTATCATAATGGATTTTTCCTTTTCATATATTTCTCCTGTCTGGAGTACAAATGTAAGTGAAGGTGTTATACTTGTAAATCAATGAGAGGCATTGTTATTTCACTTTTATAGATTATAAGAACTTCTCTGGAGTCATAGATTATAGAGAAGAGCAATTCATTGCAAAGCAACATATAGCAGTACTGTAATTTACCTAGAGAATGATTTGATGAATGTGGCATGGAATTAAAATATAATTTCAAGGCTGCACAACTCAATCTGAACACAAAATTCTGGACTAAACTCTGCCAATTACTCATCCTATTGATTGTGAAGGATGTAGGGTTAGATAATACGCAATAACCTTAGTTTTTCTTCAAGACCAAGATAGAAGTTAGATTGCCAAAGTGTACTTTCCAGAGGTAGAGAGTTTAGGAGAAGAAACTAGAAACTGGTGCCATCTTACAGTCACAAGGCCTTATGCTGAAATTTCTTTCATGTGCACACGGCAAATTCCATCTACATGACCAATCAATCTGCCTGTAAATGAAATGTTAATGTTACACCTTTTTTTATGAAAATACAGTAAGACAACAGGGTCTGCTTGTCATCTGAGTGGTGACAGCCTGACTTTTATATGTGACTGTAGTAGGTGTGATCCCAGTACTGCAACATATTTTGGTTGATCACAAAACCTTCAACCCTCAATAGCAACAATGATAGTAAATGCAAAACCAGATCTTGCTCACAACCTGGGCTATCACATTCCCAAAAGATTTATTCTCTGCCCCACTTTATTTTCAGCCTGGTATAAGAAACTGAAAAGATATTTTCAGTATCAAGAACATCAATTTGGCATAGACTTAACCCTTCTTCAGTTCATTATGTTGTTATGGGAGATAATTTGAAAACTATGATTTGACAATTGAAGAATTGTCAGTCTGTGTTGAAGAAAGCTTTATTAAATCAGGGGCCTTATGGATTGAAGACCAGACTTCTCTTTTAATGATAGATGTCTGTTTTGGAGCTACATCCGATGCCATGGTACAAAGACAGGAGTGAATTTTTAAAGAAAGAGACTTTGTCTCCATCTCTTTAGTGCTATGGCATGGCTGAGAGGAAATGGAGAAGGGTGAAATTAACACTGCTTTAATCTTGGTGGTAAAAGTAGCTAAAATGCTTCAAAGCACCTTGGGAATGAGGGGTTAAACAGAACGCCAAATGACATACCATCACTATGAGACTGAAAATTTTAAGGGCCTTACAGAGATCTCTATGCCTTAGAGGACTAGCCCATCTTGGCAATTTACTCAGTATGAGAGGGCAACTTTCTAAAATAAACATAAGAAAATATAAAGGTTCGGTTCCAGCTTGTCATGAAGGAATCAGAATGGTGGGATTCAGTTAAAAGTCAAGACACTTTGGTTTAGCTGTCCTTGTCCTTAATTCAGATGTCTATGCTTAAGTTGGTTGTCTAAGCTTCTATTATAGTCAGTAAAAAGCATTACAGTTGGTAAAGCCCAGAATGTGACTCCTCTGACCTGCTACTTGGGATGATTCCATTGTCTAAACTACTGCCATTTGAGATGCCCCAGGATATCCCAGATAACCCTATGGGGTGTGAAGATACTGCACAGAAACTATGGGAGACCTTTGGGGCTGGTAGATGGATACCAGGAGGGACACACAAGAGCATTTCAAAGGGCACTACACACTCCTGTTCAGACAGTGGAGTCTTTCCAGGAGAGATGTCCTACCTTGTGAGCTGGGTCTTGATGTCATCTCTGCTGACAATAATTAAACAGAATTTAGGTTGCCTTGTCAGAGACACATGGTGCCTTTTCGGATGGATGGAGGAAACTGGCAGCCTCTGGCTACTGGCGTGGAAGGGCTGAGTCTCCCTAAGTTCCTGTGTCATGTCTGTGGAGGTGTCTCAACTACTGCATGCGAAATGGCACTGGATGTTAATATGTGAGCAGTCCCCAGTGTACTGGGGATGCCTCACTCACATTCAGGCACTTCTATGTGGATGTGTGAATTGGAGTATCATTCTTGCCAACTGAAACCCTCCCTAGCTGTGGCTTGAGTCAGACCTTTGATCAAATTATTATAGTCTAATGAGTGTGCTAAAAATTCTGTGTGGCAACATGTTGCAGGTTAGCTAAAATCTCTGTCACAACATGGTTAACTAAGTAAAATGCCCAGCATTTGTAGTGGTTTCTTGAACAAAATAGACACAGGTATCAGATTTTAGGCTTGCCTGATATTTTTAGTATGTATTTGATGTGCTATCATTCATCCCCTTGTTCAAAGTGCAGATCCAGTCACGAGGTTCTGTGGGCTCCTGAAATTTGCTTTCATGCCTGCCACTGTTAAACTATGAAATATGTCACAAAAATAGGCAACCAGTAGAAAGTGGTAGGCATGGGGGAAAGTCTGTATCTTTGAGTTAGAGGACAGTACCAAGGAACTAATAGTTTTGGAACAAATGAACCCTGGCACTGGTATAGATTATGTACTAGATGGGAATTTTAATAGTGTTGCTGAACATGCAAAAATATTAAAAAAATTTATGGACTCTATTGAGGAAGAGCAGAGTGAGGTCTTAGAATTATGAAATATATGTTGCTGAAGTATGTTGCATTCCCTTATTTAATTGTTGTAGTTTAACCCCAGCCAGCAACTAAGTGCCATGCAGCTGCTCTTTCACTCTCCCTCCTTCCCTCTGGGATAGGGAGGAGAATGAGAAAAAGGTAAAAACTGTGGATTGAGATAAAAACAGTTTAATGATTGAAATAAGATAAAATATATTATTATGAATAATAACAATTATTAATAATACTAACAGCAACAATGGAAAGGAAAAAAGAGAGAAGAAGAAAACTCAAGAAAAACAAGTAATGTGCAATACAATTGCTCATCCCTCTCTGACCAATGCCCAGTCCATCCTGCAGCAGCAATCAGCCCTCATGGACCAGCTGCCCTCAGAGTGTATACTAGGCATGACGTTCTGTCCTGTGGAATATCCCTTTGGCCAATCTGGGTCAGCTGACCGTGTTTCCTCACAGCTTCATGTGACCTGCTGCCTGGCAGGGCCTGCAACACTGAAAAAATCCTGGACTTAGTGTAAGCACTACTTAGCAACAACTAAAACATCAGTGTGTTATCAACATTATTCCCATACTAAATCCAAAGCACAGCCCTGTACCAGCTACTGGGAAGCAAATAAACTCAATCCCAGCTGAAACGAGGACATTAATGGATCTAGATTACATATATTTCTAGAACTGCCAGTCCTACGCTACTTGCAATCAAGAGATGATAACTATATTTTGCATTTCTAAGCAGTGTAATTTCCCACTAGATCTTGCAGTATTAGTTGAAATGTGCAAGATCCTGAAAGTGCTTTTGCTGTACCAATATTCAAACATGCAGTGGGCTGATGTTAAAGGTGTATAGCCATCAAAGTACATCTGCTACAGTCAAAGTGACAGATCAGCTGACCTAGGAATAAACACAAAGAGAATGTAAGTAATTAATGATAGTCAATACATGTTAAGGATCTACCTTTTTTCAGACAACTCTGTTTTCATTTTTTGTTGAGATTATGAGCTCTGCTGGAAATGACAATTGCAAAGATCAGACCTCTAAAAAGTGCTCAGTTTAGGATCACACGATATAGTGAAGAACAAAGGAGCTCTCTAGGCCATCAATAAAGTACATATTGAGTAGCTTAATGCTATTCTATTTCAAAGTTGTCAAAAAAATTATCATCAGGGATTTTTATCAGACAAGGTTATTTCTAGGAGCTTCTGTAGAGTTTGGTGAGAAATTTCACGGTGTTTAATAATCTTACCTATTTAGGACTCTCATACCAAATCCCTAGTGATGCAATACTAAATACTGTCAAGAACAACAGGACTGCCAAAACCAGAAAGAAGTTTATCTCATGTATGGTAAGTTAAACCCTAGTGAAGCCAAATCATTCATTTCAAGGCAGGCATTGCAGACCATTCTTGCAGAAAGGTCTTCTGGACCCTGGAAAGCACTGACTGAAAATAGCATTGGCTTCTAAAGGGAGATGAAGTAGCAGAAGCTCCTCTAGGATACAGAGGCAAAAAAGTGCTAATTCAATTCTAGCCAGTATAAACAACAGAACAGTGAGTAGGAGGAGGAAATTGACTTTTCTTTCTGTGTGTCATTATTGGGACTGATGTGGAATAATGTATACAGTCCTAATGTCAACATTTTAAAAGGGATGTTGAAATACTACAGAGGATATAAAAATAAGCCACAGATATGTTTTGATGGCTGGAAGGGGAAATAAAAAGAGAGAACAGTGAGAGCTCAATCTGTTTATCTTATCAAAGAGATCAGAAGACAGCTTGATTATAGCATGTAAAAACCTTCATGGGGAGTAAATACTAGTTATTGAATGGCTCTTTAATCTAGTGGAGAAAGACACACAAAGAGCTAGTGACTGGAAGTGAAGCTAAATTCAAAGGAGAAATTAGACACAAACTTGTAACAGGGAGGGTGATAAGCCACTGGGGGGAAAGGAGATGATAAACTCTGTGTCACTTCACTTTTTGCAGTCAAGGATAGATGCCCTTCTCAAAGTGTGTTTAATCAGACCGAAGAGATCCAGTTTAGTGTAGAAATAACAGTGTTAGAGCTCCTGGCTCAGGAAATATGTTCTGTTAAATCAGGTGGTCTCTTCAAACTTTCATTACTGTAAACCTTGTGAGTATATCTTCTAGTACTGAGTCAAGCCCTACTCTTAATTCTTGTAGGATTTCTTCTATAAACCATGATAAGGTTCATTCTAGTACTGTCAGAAAAAGGGTTAACACATCCCCCAAGCAAAGCACCAGAGAGGTGATGCAGAAGGAAGGATGGAGGAACAATTTGCCTAGGCATTCCTCCTGAAGAAACAGGAGAGCAAGCAGACAGGACATGACAGAGGTTGATCACTTGTCAGTTCTCACCACTTCATGTCACACTATAGGAATGTCTATAGCAGGTTACTAGTTAAATACTAAGCTCAGTACAAAATGGGAGAAAATAACTGTTGCTGCTGCAGCTCATGGATATGCAGAAAGGCATTCTTCACCCAGTAAGGAGGATTTATTGCCTTTTTGTTAACAATTTGTTCATTTCCCTGTGTCCCAGGCCCGGGACACAAGGTTTGCATGTCTGAAGTCAAGACTATAAACATTTAGATTTGAAAAATTGGTGTGAATAAAAGGAATATATTAATTGTGTTGTGACAGTTATGTAGCACTTTATTGCAAGAGAATTCCAGAGTTCTTTATATTATCTCACTTCAAATAATAGAGGAATTAATTCTAGGTCAAGCACTGACATTTTTACCAACATTCCATATACTTGCCTCTGTGCATAGTTCAGTTGAATGAAAGAGAGTGTTTGCATAATGTGATGGCTTCCATGCAGTTATAGCAACACCAGGCTTTAAAATCCATTGCTTGAACTGTCTTATGCTATTTCTGTACCCTGTAATTTTTAAGAAGATAAAAGATTGACAAGAAAGCAACTTTTCCAGTAGCTTTCTTAGCCCTGAAATCCCTTTCTGATCAGCATGAGTTCTTCCTCTCCACTTAATGAGGTACCTAAATTCCTGGGACTGAAGTAGAGGAAACACAGATGAGTCATAGGCATGATTTGCCCCCTTGAAACAAATAAATATATTCTTCCTCTGATAAAGAAAACCTTTTTTAATATGACAATGCAGTAGTCCTCATAGTCCCACAGCACACAATCTCAATCTGGAATGTGCAACATTGAAAGAGTAAACTGTGTTAATTTCCCCAGGTAGTCTGTAATCTGTTTATTCAGAATAAAAACTTCTTAAATTAACATCTGACTGACGTTACTCTCAAAAATACTTTATTAAGTCTCTGTACCTTGAAAATATTCCCACTGAGTCTTCCTCACAACAACACAAGCTTTGACACCTTGTTGGATAAAATGCTTACAGCAAAAGGAAAACAGATGTGCCAAGTCAGCTAAAGCTCAATGAGCAAAGCAAAAGGGTTGGCAAGTACGTAAATATGAAGTCTGCTAAATATACTCTCTTAGGATTGTTTGTGTGCAAGGTAATAGATCCTGAGCACTGCCTTTGTGATTAGAAGTCCTGGCCAGCATTGTTGCTTCTGACTGCAAAATCTCTTTCTTATGCAGCACGGAATCTCAATTTTGTGCCTTTGTGGTTTTAACACCTTCGGATCTAACATACAATGAAACCCCAAATTTCTTACCTCAGGGTGAATTTAGAAGACTTCTTGCTAATGCGGTCTGAATCAATACTGTAGCACAAATTAACATGAAGCTCAAAGCAGTAAAAAACCCTCCACATTTGGATACTACAAGGGCTATTTAGTATTAGGGAAGAGAAGCTGAAAGATTGTGATGTTTCTAGGGTTCCATATTGAATATTCATGAAATCAGATTGGCACATATCCAAGAGAACTTTTAGCCATATGATTAATTGACAAGTATTTTACTTGACAGGAGTATCATAGGATTTAGGGATTAAAATTATTTACTAGATTGTCATGTTCACACAATTCCCTTTTCTTTGCGTGTGCCAGGATAAGGAACTCAAAGTTATTATCAGCATTTTCCCAGCGATCTATCTGGAGAATTTCTATATTACTAAATAACAAAAGTTACCCTCTTTCTCTAGAACGTTATTCCTCAGCCTAATGAACACCATTGAAATATTTGTTCCCTGCTTGTCCTAATTCTTTTTTTATGTTTTCATACTATCAAATGCTGAATGCCAAGAAAATAATGATGATTATAAAAACCTCATAAGGATTAAGGTGCAATACTTCTGCAGTACTTGTAGTTCCATTTAACTAGCAGTTGCTAGTAACACTGTTGGGAATAGTGTAATTATATTTCTGCCCACTTACTGAAAAGTTTCTTCTATTGCCACCTACTTGATGTGCTGATTTATTGGTGGCTGGAAGAGAGAATAACCTAAGCAGTTCAGTTAGCAGATTCCAGTGGGAGGAGGTCAGTATAACATCTGCTTTGCAATTTGTAGTTTTCTACTTATTCACAAGCAGAGTTCTGTTGCAGGAATAGTTCAATCATGTAATATGCAGACCTCTAATAAAAGGAAAAAGTATGTGTTTACTGAGTTCTCATAAAGTTGGATTTTGTTTCACTTAAGCTGAGAATGCTAGTTTTCCTCCACAATATGGAAGTGAGTTTGTTATGTCAGATTTACTGAAAATTTCTGGTGTGCCTAAAGAATTATCTCCTGTTATTACATGTGTATGGATGATAATTTTTTATTGTTTCTTTTCTGTTAGCTATTAATTGAAATTTATTGGTTCTCAAGCTATGGCTATGAATGGGCCTGAATCAAACCTAGATCAGAACAACCTTAAACGGCAAGAAATCCTGCATGCACACATAAGCCTCATGAACAGCCTTTCTCTGTGCAGTGAGTAACACAGTAAACAAACTGCTCACTTTCTCGCGGCTCCTAAAGCCTTCAAATGTCTGAGCAAGACCTATCTTAGCCTGCATTTTCCAGTTCATCACCCTTTGCAGCTCTAGTAATAGGAGGTAGGCATGTATTACAGCTATAGTAACAGGGCTATACAACACAGCATTTGCCATTTTGAATTAGGCAAAACAGCTGTCTCATTCTGGGAACTGTCTGTGGCACTGACAAATACCATACATTTTTGCAGAAGTACGGAGAAAACAGAATAGTACATAAGAGAAAACTAATATTTTGCTAAATGCTTTTTATGCCCTGGATACTGAGAGCATAGTTCCTGATGTTAGTCATGCTTTATGAAAGTAAATTCAAAGGTAAGAGTGCCTTCTGTCATATCTGCCACAGGGAGGCAGGTCCAGCTAGGTGTCTTAGATACCTGGGGGCAGCCCAAGTGGCACTGAAAATGCCTAGGTTTATGCTCATGTGTTGAGCCCATAGTCAATGAATCCAAGGGAATTGTTTGACTTAATCAAAGTAGGTTGACTGCATGGTAGCCTTGCTCTCCGCTGACTCTTGAATATGTGTCTATCAAAACTACAGCTGGGTATCTTAGTCGTGAACTGAGTCTCAAGTGAAGCTGCAAATTAAAAAAAACCAAGCAGGGAAAGTAAACAGGGGAACTTGCCTATGTTTCCCACACTAGCCAGCAATTTTTGTCCTGTGAAGAGCTTTGGTCCTCTTGAGCACTTCACGCTTCTCTTAACATATGTGCTTCCACAGACACCAAGAAGCTTCTCCTCTGGTGGAAAGCTTCATTCCAGCTCCAGTGGGCACGAATCACCAGCACCAGCATGTGCCTTACACGAAGCTAGCCCATTGATTGCCTGGGCTCTCAGATAAGAGGGACTTCTACAGGACCCCTCTTCCTGTAGGTTTTCTGTGTTTTATGAAATCTACTCAGGGCACAGAAAGGATTAGGGGATCAGATAACAGCACATCCTGCAGCACAATGAACTCTGATAACTTGCCTAAAACCATTCAGATTTTCATTTTTTTGGGTCTCTGTGTCATCCTGAACTTGAATGTAATTACAGCTATCTCCTCTGGCTGGCTGCCCATGAATTATTATCCTGTATATCATCCACTATTTGACATTTATTTGTACCAAATAAAAATGACCTTTGCTTTTGGAAGATAATAAATATTTTTTTAGAATTATAGCAATTCCCTTTCAGTTGAAACAATGCAGAAAGACATATTAGCACCAAAGGCAGGAGAAGGAAAACCAAACACTTCAAGTGTGAGCAATCAAGATTGATAGATTATATGTATTGGTGGCTTGCCATTATTTCTTTTACTGGGCAAATATATTTAATATTTACAGTAACTTTTTGTAAAAAGATCCTTGTTTATTATACATGAAAGGTTTCCTCATGAATCTTCAAGAGAAACACTACACAGGGTTCACAGTTTCCTGCTAACCAAAAGTGTCTACTAAGTCAACAGTCTTTCACGTTAGAGATAGCTGGTTCCTTTTTTCCAGTAGCCCTGTAGGTCACTCTTTGCAAATATGTCTTTGGGCAGGCTATGGGGCCAGGAGGAAGCCTTATTTCACTTAGTCACATGATACTCTTGCTGGAGATCTCTAACTCATTTCAGTGCTGAATACCAGCACCAGCCTCCATAGAAAAAGGACCTTTATAGGCTTTTTTCCTTCCCACTTTGAGAAGCAAAGTTCCCCTTCTGCTCTGCTAACTTCTTTCATATTCAGTATCTGCCAGATACCACTGCTGTCCTTTTACAAGCTCTGTCACATGCTGCTGTACATGACCTGCAGATCAGTTGGCCAGTATACAGAAATTCAGATGGGCTGAGAAGACTTGCTAGGGAACACAACCAGGTGCCTTGAACTCTTGTGATTTTATTGCAAAGTAATATATTTGAGTGTAAATGGAACATTTCATTGTAATGAACACTCCTCAAACATTCCTGAGATGACTAGAAATATGAAAAGCAACCCTAACCAGAGATTGTTTATTTAAAAATCTCATTTTGCATTCATCACTAGGTATAGACACACAGACTTTTAGACTAGCTTTTGTGTGTTCCTGGCTGGGAATCAGGCTCTTCATAGTGGTCTATCTGTGCAGCAATGTACTTGCATGTTAAAATGGCATAATGCCAGCACAAAGGGCATTTGTCACATTGAATGTAAGGTCTAGTTTAGAAGAACATCCACATTTCTTCTGCTGTCTTAGAGGAAAACATGCCTCAAAAATGTTTGATTTTCAGAGCACTGCAAAACTTACAAGATACATTGGTGACAAATCCACTCTTTGCATAGTCTAAGAGGTCCCATAATAAAGAGTAAATTCTGAAGCCAAGTGGCTCAGCTGTTTCTGATCCTTTCTCAATCACACTCAGAGGCAAAGCAGGAAGATGTAAAGAGGGAAAACCTACATACAGAAATCCTTAAAAAAATGCAGACTTAATATTACATGCCATTGAAGGGGTTAAAGCACAGCTTGCTAAGGGCTTAGTGCTGAACGTATAGAAGGCGCATATTTGGAGTCCGTTACTCAGAATATCTCTGGTGTAACAAGGAAAGCTTTTTCTTGATGGAAAGTCAGACAAGGTGACAAGAAGTGGAAGAGGTAGCTCAGCAGTCCACAATCCTCAAGGTGAACAATGCTGAGGGCAGCTCTCTGCCTGTGCAAAATCAGGAGGGGAATCAGGTCCAGCAGCAGTATCAGACAGCTCTAACTTTCTGTTCCAGATTTGTCACAGTGCAGGTCATTTTGACTTATGTACAAAACAGAGACTGTACAGATGGAGAGATTATTTTCCTAATGTCATGCAACAACTATTTCTCCTTTCATAGAGGAGATGTTTCTGACCACTCCCAAGCCACTTCAAGGTGTTTATGCAGGTGGCAGAGAAACAGATGAACTTTTCTGGTGCTAAGAGGCAGCACAAATCTTTTATTTCACCCAAGACCCCACTTGAACATGCAAATAGGATTTACAGAGTGCTCAAGAGCAATCTGTGATTAGCATGCTTTTTCCTTCTTCTGTGTTTCTGTACCAACTAGTGTATCCAGCTCTTCTCTTTTTAATTGAGAATAAAGACAGTAGCTTGGAGGAAAAAAAAAGGAAAGAAAAGAGAAGGAAAAAAAGAAAAAAGTAGAAAATGAATGCCATGGCTCCCACAAAAGCAAGAGCTGGTAGTCTCAGTGAGGTACATCAGACTACAGTTTTAGCTGATATTAGGCTCACAGGCCCCTAAGGTCAGGTAGGGCCAGATCCCAGGGCCCCAAGGAACACAGACCTCTCAAGAGTGGCAAAGACAGGCCTTTAGGGAATGGAGAAGCACACAGAAAACAGCTGAAGCCTGGACAAAACCTGAAAGTGTGGTTTACTTTAGTCTGGTCCAAAGTATAGCAACATAAATCTGAAAGCCTTTGCTGTTTCTCAGTCTGTCAGGAAAATTAGGCTAAGATCAGATAGCAAAATCTTTCAGAATTGGGGAGACAGTTCTGGGAAGGCAGCTCTGGAGCAGTTTTTTCCCAGGCTGAAGAGAATGAGCTGATATCATTCCAGCCTTGACTCAAAACTCCCCAAGGGCACTGGCAAAGAAACATCCCAGAGCAGCCTGAGAAGCAAAGGGTGTATTTCTTGTGAGTGTGTGTCCTTCAAATTTTATTCATTTGAAGCAACATTGGATGAGAATAGTTTAAAGGTTTAACTGTGAGAAGCCAGGTTGTTGGAGGCTTGCAGATTCTGTCAGTCCATTTTTTTTATACCACTGAGGAAAGAAATCTTTTTGTGCCTTTCCTTTCCTTCTCCTCTTTCAGTATGTTTCTATAAGCTGTATCTTTGTTGCCACTACTACAAATGAACAAAGATCCTGGAGAAACTAAACTTATAGAAAGATGGCAGAATTATGTGAATCCATGTAAAGATTTTGCTTAGGAGAAAAAAATATTCAGAAATTGTGACTGTATTACTAAAATGGCTGTAGAGGCATTAATAATTGTTGTGACAGATTATAGTTAGTCTACATTATTATTTCTGTCTTCTCTGTTTACTCATTATGTTTTTCCAGACACCATCTACTTCTACTAAATCTTCCTAATAATTTTCTGAGCCTTTCTCTTTCAGAACCTTTTCTGTGAAGTTTTTTAATTCCTAAATTAACAGACCCAAATAAATCTGCCATGTATGTGGGGTTTTTTTTGAAAGGGCACTGTAAATCCGTCACTCAGGATACCTAAAAAGCTTCTGATGTCTTACACTGGGAACATTTCATGCTTGCGTAAATTGCTAGTTTTATGCAGAGAGTTTCCTTGGAGAATCTGCCAACCAAAGGTTAGCCTAGATGCAATTTTGTATTTTACTTCCACAACTACATTCTTTTGAAAATATTTCCATCCTTTCTTCTTTGTATACTGATATGTGTTAATAATAATAGATCATAAATTGTTGCTTTATTGACTGACAAGAACAGAATCCAACAAAGCACTATAATGCCAAGATTATGTGACAGTCAGCATTCTTTGACCACCCATGAGAGCTAACCTGAGTGTGCCAGCCATCCATAGCAGTTGAATCATAGCTTTAGAAAGGAAATACAATACTTCAGAAAGTTTGTTGGGTTTTTTTTTGAAAAGGAATATTTTAGCATCTCTTCTATGTATCCTCAAACTCTGCCTCCTAGAAAGAAAGACTTGAGGGAAGAATCAGATTAGCAACATGAATAAGGATACAATTAGCAATATAAATAAGGATGCAATATGGTTTCCAGCTTAATTTTACAAGCATCTTTCCCCAACAGTGTCTTGTCTCCTCCAAATCCTTCATCAGACCCAGCACAATAATTCTTGTCATTCTCATCTCTCCAACTTCCAGCCAGCAGTTACAATACTTCCATATTCTCACTCCTCTTACTGCACTTTCATCTCCTTCCATTTTTCCTTTGTCTCCATGTTTTGGCCCTCTCAGACTCACCTTTTTTTTCTCCAGTTCCCACTTCATTTGCCCTATAAACTTCCTCAATTTCACCTGTTCCTGGACTTATGTAGAGATGAGTATAAAGCCAATGACTGCTGTGTTGGTGTTGGAGGTATCATACACTGGCAGGTTGACTGGTTCCAGGCAGAAGGAGTTACATGTGAATTCTTCATCTTGTACCCTGGGACATTTGTAAATGGTGACTCTCACATATCCACCTATCTATGTCTGTGAAGGTCTGGAAAACTTTATACTTGCACATGTCAGACTTGCTGTCAGATTAGGTAGAAATTGGCCAGTGGATTCAGTAAGTGTGAATTGAGAGAAACAGAAGCAGAGAAACAAGCTAAACATATGTAATTTTATTGTCAAGAAATTGAGTTAGAAGTAATGTAAAATGATCTACCTTTAAGACCACTGCTTTCCTTATGAAAATGATGAGCCGCACTCACAGTAGGGTGAAGGAATGAACATCAGATAGTTTGTGATGTCCAGAAGTAGTACCCTAATACAAGTAACAAAAATGTCAGTCATAAAATGACCATAAAATAAATTAGACAATTATTAATGCAAAAAAATCTCTGTCTAGAAAATAAACTCCTGTTATCAGTGTTAAAACACCCCCCTATATTACTATCTTCTTAGAACATCATTGTTTTAAATGCAGATTATGAATATCAGACATTTGTTTAGTAGTATCATCACCAAGTTCAGTGTCTACATGGGTTTGCTTGCATGTTTTATTGTTCAGATATATTCTATTATTTTTTATGACTATAACAGCGGTGTATCAGAAAACATTTCTGCAAATGCAGAGCAGCCAATTTGCTTTTACTTCTGCAAAGGTCATGTTGAAAGAAAAGTAAATCACTTCTTCACATGGCTGCTTTGCCTGAAAAACTGTATGGAAATGTAAGAAGCAATGCAGGGGAGAAGCCGTAAACTGTGAATGTGAGTTATATTAAGAGCTCACAGACTACTCATAATCATTTTACATCACACAATCCCCAGTAAGCCTGGAGCATAAGGAGACCTGGACATACCATCCTTTCAAGATACATAATTCCATGACTTCACACAAATTAGTCCCAGCAAATATCTACCAAAGTGATGGAGAATAAAGTCTCAAGGTAGAAACTTTCTTTAATATATAATGACAGACACAAAGAAAAGTACTTAGGAGAAAATTTGTGCTGATCTTCAGCGTCATCCTGGGTTTACTTTGAAAAGTCTGCTTTGTGCCTGGGAATGAGTTAGGTAGCTAGCAGTGACATTTATGGAAATTGTTTGAATGTGTTAGGATCAGAATATCTACCTGGAGGCCAGTAGTGCTGTTCAGAGTGGAGAATTGTGGGTGCTGGGGATGTTCCCTTCTAAATGTATGCATGCACTTCTCAGC
The DNA here is from genome assembly GCF_047495875.1 of Pithys albifrons albifrons. Taxonomy (NCBI): domain Eukaryota; kingdom Metazoa; phylum Chordata; class Aves; order Passeriformes; family Thamnophilidae; genus Pithys; species Pithys albifrons. The sequence goes on from NC_092458.1 coordinate 58,504,019, forward strand.
TCTGTCATGGGAATTGCAAGAACATTTGTAGATGTAGAAGCCTTTAGAGAAAGATAACAATACAGACAAGGTACTGAGAAGGAGGAAGGAAATTACATAGGTGAACTGAAAGCATTACAGCTACTCTGGATTATACTAGCTGAAAGACTTGCATTGAGATGAACAACACACTTAAACAGCACCAAAAGAACAAAATTCTAACCTCAACTAAACTATGGATTGAAACTTGATCTTCTTCAGGTTGCATTAATTTCAATGAATTCATAGTAATTAGGATTCCATGTTACTGAAGCATAGTACATCTGCAATTGGCAGAATGTTGATAGGAATAACACACATGGTTAGGAAGATAAGAAAAGGTCTCTGTGCATGTCCTCACCTGGCCACTCAATACATTTCACTTCCAAAAAGAAACATAGAATTATTTAAAATTAACTGACTGCAAATACAAAGTATACTTTGCAGAGAACATGACTGTGTTTGGTCTACTGAGGATGAATAGAAGAGGGCTCATGTAGGGAACTATTATGTCCTGCTACTTCCTTTAAAACAATTTTAAGGAATGACTTTAAGATGCTACTCATATCTGTGACAATATCTGACTACCCACTCCTCACTCCAAGCAGGCATTAAGGAGCCATAAGAGACATTTGCTGGCTCTCCACCTCCCAGGGCTGAGTAGCAACTGAGATCCTTCAGTAATTCTTCTTTGAGAAAAGAGAAGAAACTTTGTGTGGCTGCCTGTGATGCTGCCAGGGGTGGCATTAGTCCCACTTACTTGTTACTATGGAGATGCATTCTGTCATCCCACTATAATCATTTTGTCAATGACATTTTGTTGTTTGCTTATGAGTCTGCTGTTAGGAGAAAGCATTTTTGTCAAGGCTTAAGAAGAACTGTCTGAGATTCCTGCTTGCACGTCATGCAGAAGAGGGCTGAGTCAGTGAGTGCAGAAGTGCTTCAGCACCGATCTTCCTCCACTAGAACTGAGCAGTACTGTGGTGTGCCTAGTCTAGAAAATCCCATACAAAAGGTGTGGATCCATTTAAAAGTGATTACAATTGCACCCACAGTATTAACTAAGGGCAAATTACCTGAATAGCTGTACCCATGTTAAAAACCCCCAATGTTATGTGAGGCATGGATTCTTCTCTGTGTTTTGTCATGTTCTACATTTTCATGATTCTTGAACAAAAACAACACAGTGGATTTCAGCCCTGTCCTCATCACAAGAATTTGGTCATCCTTGGGGGACTATAATGAGTTGACCATTCTAATGTCTCAGGTTAGGATTTTCTCTATTAGCACTGTGGAAATTTGTAGTAGAAATATGAACATTGGTAGAATGGTGCAAGAATGGAAATGTGTGTGCAAAAGTACTAGAGGAAACAGCAGAATAAAGTTCAAAAGGAGAGGCATGTATTAATCACTGTGAGAGGCATGTGTTAGTCTCTGTGGACCTCAGTATTTGTGATTTCATGTGGAGGATGAAAAAACTGAAGTAAAGTTAAAGCTGACAAGTGAATAAAGACAGAACCACAGCTTATCAGGCAAAGGAAATAAAAGTTGTGAAATTCAGGAATTTTGCCTAACATTTACAAAGAGTGAGTCAAAATCACAAGGCAAGCAATCCAGAATAGCATCTGCTCCTAGAAGATAAAAAAGACAATTCAAACCCACAAGATTCATGTGGAGGCCACAGCTGCTGATGTCCTTTGTCATCCATTTTGCATACAAGGGGTCCAAAACTGCTTGGTATTGTGTCTTGGTACATATGACTACAGAGGAATGTGTGAATGAAAAATATGAGAGTTTGAGAAGGAGTGGATAAAAGTGACAGACACAGAGTAGCTGGAGAGCAGCCAGGCAGAAAGGGACCTTGGAGTACTAATTGACAGGAAGCTCAACATGAGCCGACAGTGTGCCCAGGTGGCCAAGAAGGCCAACGGGATCCTGTCCTGTATCAAAAATAGCATGGCCAGCAGGACCAGGGCAGTGATCCTTCCCCTGTACTCTGCGTTGGTGAGGTCATGCCTTGAGTACTGTGTTCAGTTCTGGGCCCCTCAGTTCAGAAAGGATATTGAGGTGCTGGAGCGAGTCCAGAGAAGAGCAGCAAGGCTGGTGAAGAGACTGGAGCACAAGCCCTATGGGGAGAGGCTGAGGGAGCTGGGGTTGTTTAGCCTGGAGAAAAGGAGGCTCAGAGGTGACCTCAGCACTGCCTGGAAGTCCCTGAAGGGAAGTTCTGGCCAGGTGGGGGCTGGTCTCTTCTCCCAGGCACTCAGCAATAGGACAAGGGGGCACGGGCTTAAGCTCTGCCAGGGGAAATTTAAGTTGGATATCAGAAAAAAATTTTTTACAGAGAGAGTAATCAGGCATTGGAATGGGCTGCCCAGAGAGGTGGTGGATTCACCATCCCTATAGATTTTTAAACGCAGATTGGACGTGGCGCTGAGTGCCATGATCTGGTAAATGGACTAGAGTTGGACCAAGGGTTGGACTTGATGATCTTGGAGGTCTTTTCCAACCCAATCAATTCTATGATTCTATGATTCTATTTCTGTATTGCAAAATCACCTTTCTTTCCATGAGATCTCTTGCATAATTCAATTACAGTAATGCCTTACAAAGCCAGTGGAGTAATATGAGTACAAAGGTCTGAAATGAGCTTAAGATTTTCTGAATATGAGGATTCCTGGCATGGTTTTGTAATTATTTAATTTTCTACTGAGTAGGAGAACCTTTTATTAGACTAAGTAGTATAACTGGGAAAAAAATCTAGGAGATTTTCTGCAGAGTATTTCCTTTCTAGGATTGGAAAAGGAAAAAAGAAGTTTAACTTTATGCAGGTAGGGAACTACTGCTCTGAATTTATCTTATGTTCATTGGCTAGGGAACTTCAGGATTCAGTTGCACAAATATTTGCCTGCTGGTACATTTGTTTGATGTAGATTGACCTCAACCTCTTCACAGTAGAGTTGTATGAGGGCTGTCCCATAAACTGGATCAGCAAAATAAGCTGGGGTTAAAATAGCAACTAGCCAAAAAACACCATCACCACCAAAAAGATCCAAGTTCTTCTATTTTAATCTTTTTACTTGACAATTTATTTTCTTGGTTTGATTTAGAGCACTCAGGCCCTCAGAGGATGAGTGTGGACAATGGAGAAGGCAGGAGAGAAAAGCCTGAGAAGGAATGATGGAGTCTTTGAAGGTCACAAAGAACTATTCTGCTATCCCTTACTCCCTTTGAAGTACAGTTATCCTGCTCAGCAGTCTGTGCCTCCCTTCCCTTTTCCCTGTGGCTTGTCTTTATTTAGGGATGTTAGAGAAAAGAAACGAAAGGTCAGAGGTCCAGGTGCAGCTAATATGCGGCATGGTGCTGGTGGCTTTGCTGTCCATGGCCTACTGGGCACAGACAAGCTCCAAACACTGCAGGCAGAAATCAAGCACAGCTGAAGTGCTTTGGAGACCAAATGGTTAGATACCGTAAGGGCAACCTTAAACCTGTCATAAGTCTGCCACAATGAAACTGCATTTGCCATGTGTGTTATGATCAGGTTCTTTAAAATTATTAGGGTAAAAATGCCTCTGTCAGAATTAAAGTGCAAATGAGACCTTAAGTCAAACTCAATAGTGCAGATTTTTATTTAACAGTAAATATGAGGTAGAGAGAAATAGAAAGAAACAGTAAGAAGAGAGAAGGAGGAGAGAGAAAGAGAATGACAGATTAAGCAGAAAAATATCATCATTCTGTGGATTGTGACTGTGTCCCATTGATCCTCCTCTTGTGGTCTTGGTGATGAGAGTCCAAGTCTTGTTGAAGTGATGGTTGCAGTCTGGATCCATCGAGGGAAGCCCAGGGTGGTGAGGAAAAAAGCCTGTGTGGTGAGGGAAGAAGCCAGTGTGCTGAGGGAAGTTTGTAAGCAGAATCCAGGGTGGCAAGGAAAGTCCTGTGTGGTGAGGGAAGAAGCCCATGTATTTATTATGCTTAAGCTAGCTAGAAATGGGCCCGGTACCTCCTCTGGGGAGGGGAGTTTAACAGTGGATGATGTAATACTGGATCATGGATCATTTCAGGGGTCTTTGACACCTTCTAAGACGTTACAGCTGCCTGTTATGCCAGCACAGCTGAGTCTGTTGCTGCTCATCATGGCCCATCTGCAGAGATGGGTATCTTCATGCTATGTGTGAATTGTCCTGGTGCTTCCTCAGAGTGGAGTTACCACAACTGAGCCATTTGTGTAAGGACTGACAAACACTACCTAGCCTCGCAGGATTTGCCTCTCTCCTTGTTCAACACGGTATTTTAGCCTGAGGTGGTCGGTGTGCACACCCTCAGCACCTGAATGGGTTACTGTTCAATCATCAACTTGCACCTTGATTGCCTGAGCCACAAGCATTCCAGTCACTCACCTGTGGATACATCTTCTCCTGGGATAACTGGACAAAGACTTTTGTCTTATCTCAGGTTTGCACATTAGTAGACATATTCGGAGAGGGGTGGGCTTGGGTGAGCAGTTGCTTGTTTGAACAGTTTGCTACAGTGGACAAAAGGATTTCGGTGATTTTAACAATATTTAAGCCAAAAACCTGTTTCTGTCTCTCACATAGCAAGTGACAGACCTGCTGGAGGTAGTCTCCAAATGGACCTCCTTCACAGGGATATTAGCAGTCCTGATAATGAGTGATCTTGACTTATTCTCACAGATTTTGAAGTAAAGGTAGAAAACATTATATTCCTTCTGAGTTTGGCATATGTCTTTGAAAATCCTCAGAATGGCAAGGAATCAAAGACCAGCCTAAGAAATTGCACACACTGCGCAAGGCAAACCTGGGCTGTACAAGTTCTCTAGCATGATCTTTGTTTTGTGTCTCTTAGGACAGCCACAGCTTTTTCCTTGGAGTAATTGATTTTTTAAATGATAGTCCAGTGTTGAGGGACTGTAACAAGACTGGAATTATGTCTCTGTACAATCACTGACAACTACACAAGGATATTTTAACAGCTGCATAGTGAGAATAGGCAGGCTGCAAGAACTGAATGGCATGGGAAAGGCATGACTTTTGCTCTTCCTGTTTTCTAGATGACAGTTAAATCAAATTTTTCTTTTTGGTTGCTGAAGATTCTCTAAGATTTATTAGTAGGTTAAAAGGTCCACCCAGTCTTAGCTCTCTCTTTACATTCAAGTATTCTATTTTATAAAAGAAAATAACCTTTGTTTTGACAAACTAAGCTTGTTTAACTTTTTCAGACTTAGAAACACTGCTTGCTAGCACACTGAAGTGTGTTTCTTGCCCTAAGTTTTGCACACTCACTGTGACAATATAGGATGTATGTGGTCCAACTTCATATGAAAACTCTTAACACTTTGTGGCAATTAAGGTCAGCACCTTCTGGGAAGGAGCCCATGGGCCAAAGTATTGATGGCAGCCATGGCATGACTGACCAGTCTCTTCTGCACATTAGGGCATACTGAGGTCTATGTGGAATTGAAGTCTAAGTTCAGCACTCATCCTACATGAACTCATATAAACCCTGCATTTGTAAGGACGTGATCACACAAATGCCTTAACTGCAAAGTATCTTTAGCACCATTCCAACCTGGCACTTCCCTTGAAAAATTTGTGTGTGAAAAATTTCCAGCATCTGTTCTGCTTTTGTTGTCTTAAAAATGGAAGTTGATTGTATACAAGATTCAAGAGGAGTGTCACTGTTGCCTTAAACTGTGGAAGTGGTAATTCTTGATTCTTTTCTGGAAACATCTCGCTTCGATCCAGTTTAGCTTTGAAGTTGTCTTTCAGGGATTGCCTGGCAAAGGGCCTGAGAGTCACCCTGGACTGGACACTGTACCCTGATCACTCTGTTATTTCTGGCTGGTTCTTGTGGAGTTTTGTCAGTAATGCCATCTAAGTCAAAATTTCCTCTTGCGATATCCCTCCCATCATGTGCCACATAGTTCCTTCCTGTCAAACCATGAATTAATCTGCAGTCTCCTGTTTAACTGCAGTATCCAATGCTTTGCAGAATTTCAGATGCATGGGATGTATTGCTTGTCCTTTTTAAACTGAATTAAGGACTAAGACATTTCAAAGACAAAAAATTAATTTAAATTTCCTTGGTTACATCATGAGCATCAAATGTTTTGCTGCCTAAAGTGGTTGCCAAAGCTTTACAGTGGAAAATTAGTTTTAGTGTAAATGAACTTTGGAAAACCCAGATGTCTACACTTAATGATTCTTGAAAGATTTTAATTTCCCACCATATTTTCTTGCTCACACTTTGTATCAGGCTTATTAACTTTCAGCCCAGATACAGAAATAGCTTCCTTCAGATTGTAGCCTCTGATTTGTTGAAACACGGCAGGGGGAGAGAGGGAGGTGTCTATCAGATCTATCATACAAATCACAGTACTTTTTGTTGTTAGTGTATCATTTGCATGGTTTGTAACCATGCGTGATTTTTCTGACTTCATCACAGTCGCATTAGCTGAAGGAGCATATGTAACCCAGGAAGAGACTGCGCAACCATATAACACAAAACTGACCATATATTTTGTAGCTGTTCAGAGAGTGGTACTCTGCTGTACCTGCCCAGCTTTGTGACACTGTAGTACAATGGAGTAATAGGCTTATACCAGTAAAAACCTGCAGGAACTGCAGCATGAGTAAGGCTAAAATGTAGGGACAGAGCACTTTGCCGTAACTCCAGGCTCCCAGACAAGATGCTTGCCTCCATGAGAGGTTTAAGGTCAACTCTGAAGCTATGGAGATTGAGAGAGGCATATGCAACACCTGCATCCAGCTGTCTCTCTGCCAGTGGGATGGAGGTTGGTTTGATTTAGGACCCTTTGCTCCCTGTCCAGAGCTGGGAGACCTGAGCTCCTTGGGACTGGACTTGCAGCCAGCTACAAGTCATTATCATGGCTAGGCTTCATGAACGAAGATTTGGGAAGGTCTCTGTGCATGTGTGTGCGTCCTTTGAGACTGCACAGTGGATTTTTTAGGTGAGGCACAGCGTGCATGAAACGGGTCCTACCCTTTAACTCCTCAGGTTCATCTGCCAAGGCCAAGTGAGCTTGGACGGTGACAGTGAAGTCCTCAGGACTAGAAGCTACAGCCCCCAGTATTCGCAGGAAGTCTCCTATCCAAGTGTTAATCGGGCCTGACTCTGCTTAGCTTCCAGGATCTGATGGGATCAGGCATCAGGGTGGCATTTAACTGCCTTCTACCAACAAGTAGAGCAGTTCAAACCTGCCACCCGTGGTCCACAGTGGAGACGTCATTAGCCCTACCTGGCTGGTGTGTCAAGCAGGAGGTCTGCATCTGGGTCCTGCCTGGGGTTAAAGACAACCTTGACCATGAGGCTCTTGCATGGGACCTTAATCCCCAAAGAAAGCATGGCTGAGCCTTGCACACTCAGGGTGTACAACACCAGTGGTGACCTTCAGAGGGCCAGAGCATAGGGTTGCTCCCACAAGCCTTCACCTAGGATATGGCTTTTCAATAACAAAGGCAAAGATCCTGTGCTTGGGATTATATACTTGAATTCTTTCAGGTTCTTCTCAGTTTTAATCTGGGTTTCAATCTTGCTGCCTCTACCTTACAGTCTAATGAAATCTGCTTCTTATAAAATAGAAAATAGTTTGGAAACTGAGATGTAGAAAATCGTTTTAGGTCCAGGCTAGGAAGCTGGGGCGTGTTCCTTGCCTGCAAGTGAGAGTTCTCATTGGAGCGTCCTTAACAATGGAGTTGTCATTTTAAAGGAGAATCCCATACACTTTGCTGTTCTGTGTCATGTATTGTGGAGTCAGCTCCTGTTATCAGCAGTTTGGTACCCCTTTACACACCAAGTTTTGAACGGGAATGGTAACTGCACAGTATGCTTTTATTGAAATATGAAAAATTGAGAACAGTAATCTGTTAATGGAAAAAGTTGCCTTCTGTGGCATGTTGCTCACACCCTCTCTGTGTCTAAAAATAACCCTGTCTCAACACAATGAATCTTTTTATATGGAGAAGAGATTTATGGTATGCTTCAAAAGTGACTGTGTGGACCAATGTTTATAAGATATTACAAGAAATTTTAAGAAAAAACAAATATTTTGAAACAATATTTTTGCAAAATATTGTTTGCATAGTCAATATTGCAGTTCTGCAAAAAAACCCAAATTAACTTTGTTCAGTGTCATTAATATTGTTTACTTACTAGAGATAGAACTTTGATCACTTCACTAACTCTTTTTATGAAATTTTGGGTACAGATTTCATCAAAATGTGTAAAATTACTTATGAAAAACCCTCAGTTCTTAGAAACAAACAAAAAAATCTTCCAGAGAAAGTACAGGCACTTCCTTTTTCTTTTATGTTTTGCTTTGCTTTTCACCATAATATTTGTGAGGTTATGACTATTACTCTTTTTATTGAATATCCCAGATTGTTTTCCAATCACCTTTTTCCCTCTGATCATCTCACAGTTCATTAAGTTCTGATGTCCTGCCATAAGTAGTAAACACCCCTTGCAGATGGCTTATATAGATTTCAGAGGTATGTAAAATTAATCTTAAGAGACCAATAACTTTCCCAAAGTCACAAAAGAAGGTCAGAGTAAAGCAACACAAGTGTGACGGCTTGTCTCTGTGGAGAAAATTGTCACAGTAATTGTTTGAAAGATTAATCTTTGTCACAAATGATTGTCACACAAATTAATCTAGAGCAGAAATAACTAATCAGAGATCTTCTCTTTGTGACAAGAATTGTCACTCATAAGCCTCAAAATGTACTCCTCGCAACAGCAAAATGAGTAAAAATAAGTCTAGGAAACACAACATAAAATAAATTATTGGCAATTTGATGGAAACTTCATGACAAACTTTCTCCTGAGAAGCTGGGGGGGATGGACATGGCATTCATGGGAAAGGTTTGGGACTACAAACTTTCAGTCTAGGAATAATCACTGTGATAGCTCCAAAAGCCAGTTTGTCCATGCCTCTGGCTGATGGAAGAATATTTGCTTAGATAGAACTAGGTCATAGAAGAGAAGAGTTTATTCCTTGCCTAGTGTGCACTATGGTGCTGTGAGCATGTTCTGTGGTGCTGAGGGGTGTGAAATCACTGCTGCCAGCCTGACACAGCACAAGTCTGTCACAGACCTGTGTGCAGGTCTCAACCCATCTCCATCTTGGACAGGTGTTTATGGCTTTATGGTTCTTCCCCCACATTGGCTGCTCTGCATGGTAGAAGGAGGTCTGTTTGCCTCTTCTAAGCACTCTGTGATATATCCAGATTGCTTCCTGGCACCTTTTCCTCTCAAAGCATAAGCAAGAAGGAAGATACCTGGGTTTTTGGAGTAAGAACTAAAAACTTTAAACTTTTAAACTCCTTCATATGTGGTGAAGCCACTTTGAGCTGATTCTTGAATCATTCACTTCTAGTGGAGTTTAAAATACTGAATGAAAGCTAATGCTGCCTTCCTGAGGAAAATCTCACAGGAGTGTCCGAGATGAGAATTAGAACTTCAGATTCTAGATACTATCCAGTATTAAGCAAAATCCTGCAAATCCTACTCTGGCAACATTTCTTTCCCAATACTTGTGGATTTAGCTGAGGAAAGGCTGATAATTTACTAGAAGAGACCTCCTTCAAGTAGCCACATTACAAGATCTCCTGGGCATGCACATGAAGGGTGTTTCCTGTGCCTGTGTTACCCGGTACTCTGCTCCTAGGAGTTTCCCTTGCAAGCAGTGCCCTACATCCTTTATTACCTAAAGGAAGAAAGTCGGTTTTTTGAGATCCCCAGGTTCCGGCGCGAGAATCACGATGTAACCTCCATAGGAGTATGATCAGCGTTCTACTTTATTGTTTACATTACACACACACATATCGCATATTCTCTCAGTCTATGAATAGTACAGGAATATCATTGGTCAATGGCTAGGGCGTGCTACCAGCTGGATTGGTGCGTCTCTCAAAACTATGCCTTTCTGTATCAATGTGTTTACCTGTTTCTCCCAACGGCTGCCGCATTCTATCTATTGTTTACTGCTCTTCTTGAAGCAGGCTCAAGGATACAGAGGCCCCATTTCCCTCTCCATGGCCTGGGCTGTGCACAAAAACTTCTAAGTTCAAATTTCTTCCAACAATTACCAAGGGCAGCAGACAGAGTTTTGCAAGTCTCTTCAGTATCTTACCATCTTTGAGCATTACTCATTTCCAGCCTGAATTTCAATGTCCCTTTTTTTGGCCTTTCTTCTTTGGCTAGAAAGGTCTGTTTAGAGCCTCTCATCCCATCGATATATATGGAGAGTGTAAGTGGCTAAGTTTGTGTCATGCTCCAGGTATAATCCTTATTGATTTACTGTTCTCATCTCTCCCTGTGCTGGAAATATCACTCCTGATATGTCAAGCAATTGCAACAACCTTTGTGTGGCTGAATCACGTTGATGACTCATGGCCATACTGTGAATTATTATTTCCAGTCTGGGCTTTCTTCTCTCCTCACATCATCACAGTTCAGCCTCCAGTTCACAGCAAATCTTTTAATTAGTGTCTATGTGCCTGACCTAGCACCTCAGGATGTTAAATTTAATCTGATTTTTATCGCTCCTTTGCTCAACATTACCAGGTTCCTCCCATATGATATTTTAACCCTCCTTTCTATTAACATCATCTCCCAAATTTGTGTCATTAATTATTTTTATTATTTAGTTTTGTTCTCTAGTATTGTGAACAATTGATATAATGGCTGATTCTGATTATATTCCACTTAGAACCAGCTTTTTACTGGCTTTGTCTTCCTTCAGTGTTAGCTGCTGTTTACCTGCCCTGGAGCCAGATCTTTTCCTAGAACTAAACGTAATAATTTCTATGTCTTTACCTTAAGCAATAATAATTTGTTCTTGGAATGTATGTGAGACTTAGAAGGAAGTTTGTTGCATTGTCTTTATCACATTCTTTCATCTGAACATAGACCAATATATTACAGAAAGATACCAAGTTTATCTGCCAAAATCTATTGCTATCAATTCAGGTTGTATTGTATCCCATTTTCTGCTTATCACCATTTTTGAAATTTGTTCCTAAACATTGCATACACTGGACACCAGGCTAACAGTCCTGTCACTGCATGGGTCATTTTTCTCTTCTCAAAATACAAGTGCTGTGTTTGGTAGTTTCTAATGCTAGTGCACTAGCCACAGATGAACAGGATCATTTAGAAAGAAAAGCTTTGCTTCAGGACTTGTGATTTCACATGCTAGTACTTCCTGACTGATGATCAGCCTGTTCCAGAAGTTCCAGCACACTGAATTTAGAACTTTTTATTAATTTTTGTCTGTTAGAATTTTCCTTTTTGAATATTGATTCCTATTAAGCCTCCTCTCATCTTTCTCATTATTAAAGACTGGAGTAATGCTACATAAATAAGCTTAGTTGTTTCCTAGTACTCACTTTGTTCTAGCATTATTATTTTCCTTTTTGCATAGACTAATATAGCAGCAGATTTCTATTGCTATGATTTGTGATTTATAGCCATAAAAATCTGATCATTTATCTTAGGCTCTAACAAAATTTTCATGTAGACCTTATGTCATCCATTTGTACAACCTAGTCCAGAAAGCTTTAGGCAAGTATTACAGTACCACTGAGATCTATTAAGGTGCATCCATACTGATCCATCTTGCAATGGACCAGGAATGCCTTTTGCTTGATTCATTTAATGCTTCATAGAATCATAGGATCATTGAATTATAGAACGGTTTTGGTTGGAAGGGATCTTAAAGATCCTGTAGTTCTAAGCTACCACTTACCACTAGTACAGGATGCTCATAGCCCCATCTGACCTGGGCTTGAACACTTTCAGGAATGTGGCATCCACAACTTCTTTGGGCAACCTGTGCCACTGGCTCACCAGCCTCACAGTGAAGAATTTCTTCCTAATATCTAACATAAATTTAGCCTCTTTCAGTTTAAGGCCATTCCCCCTTGTTCTATCTCTACATACCCTTGTAAAAAGCTCCTGCTCAACTCCTCTGCAGACCCCTTTAGGTACTGGAAGGCTGCTCTAAGTTCTCCCCAGAGCCTTCTCTTCTTCAGGCTGAACAACTCCAACTTTCTCAGTCTGTCTTCACAGGGGAGGTGGTCCAGTCCTCTGACCATATTTGTGGCCCTCCTTTGGACTCACTCCAACAGGTCCATGTCCCTCCTATTCTGGGTACCTAAAGCTGAATGCAGTACTCAAAGTGGGGGTCACATGAGGGCAGAGTAGAGGGGCAGAAACACCTCCGTCAACCTACTGGTCATGCTGCTTTTGATTCAGCCCAGGATACCATGGGCTTTCTGGGCTGCAAGCATGCATTTTTCCTAAATCCTATCTGTTGATGCATTTGCAATTTTTTGTTCAGATCAGATCCTATTTTTTAATCAACTGCTCAAGAGGAAAACCATTTATCTGCCATTTAAATAAGACTGTAATTTAAATTGTTCCTGATCATTTAGTTCAACTTAGTTTTTGTGTTACTCATTAACAGATACAGATTTTTAAATATTGTAATATTAAAATATTAAATTGTAATATTAAAATATTAAATATTAAATTATAATATTGTAATATTGGTTTGCATAACAGAGGTCATTATACAGTCAAATCCATCTCTTCATGTGGACAGTTTTCCCCAAAGGTGAACTACCTTTTGACAGCTTTCAGTGCCAGATGTTGTATCTGATACAGTTAAACTGGAGGCTTCTTTTCTGCATAGAGTTGCTATTCCTTCAAAAGTTCCTTGAAAAGCTAGTTAGAAAAATTTTCAATGATCAAGTTTTGTCAGAAAATTCTGATTTGGCAAAACCTCAATATTCAGGAAAGAACTTCAATATGTACTAACTTACCCTTTAAAAGTTTTTTTTTTATGTCAGCCCCATGTCATGTATTTCTGACATTAAAAAAAAATCACAAAGACTTTTATGTCAGAAGTTCAACTAATTGCACTAATGATTTAAGTAACAATTATTAAGTCATTTTTAACAGAAAATTAATACTATGGATTACCAAATTTTTCTCAGTGCTCTTCTTATTTATGTTGACTCATTTTTAATATCAATTTCTAGCAGAAGGGAGAAAACTTTTCCAACCCAATCTTCCTTCCTTAGAAAAAAGATCTGCATATTCATTTAAAACCTCTTCAAGTTCCCTCAACTTAAGCTTGTACAAGGAGTCAGAAGCACTTTGGACAAACAACATGCAATACTCAGCAGATCCTGTACTGCCTGGGTGCTGCCTTGCTGCTGACACTAACGCAGTCTGTTATTGCTACCTGCCATGGAAAGCAGCGTGAGTGCTGTGACTTGTCACTGTATACACCTGACACCTGCTGAGGCCTTTCCAAAGGTCGTTTTGTAACCTAAGCCATAAGAAATCTGCGTTTTATGCTTAACTCTTCCCAGAAATCACTTGCTTTCAACCAGTAATAGCAGGTACCTTTTCTCTGAGTTGATTTTTGGAGCGACTTGGTCCTATTACTGAAGGGGAAATTGAAGTAGTCCCTTTATTGTATCTGCTTATAAAAAGTAAATGAACTGCTTATAGTAAACATCAAGATGTTGAAAAGGTGTGGATACAAGTACACATGAAATACTTGAAAGCATGAAAGAATAATCCACCGTTTTGGTCAAGAGACTAAACTGATTTTTTGGTATTCCAGCAGGAAAACTCTTTTAAGCTGCCTCTCCCCCAAACTTGCTGACTTTTTCTTGTCCTTCTCTTTGCTCTTGTACAGCTCAGTGCCCAGCTGTCTAAGCAGATGGCATATACCACATGACATCTGTGACCTGGATGTTTCTGAAAGGTACCATCACAAGGTCTCCTGACATATATCAGAGCACTGTGGATAAATAGGCTTGATGAATATATAATGAAATAGTGAAAACACAGTGGATTTCAGTAGGACCTATATCTCAAAGGAGTCCTGGTGTGTGCTAGGCATGGAGAGACAAATGCCTGAGTCTCATCCCTATTTCTGAATGAGGAATGCTAAAGTGGTGAGTGGCCCACTCACACAAGAAGGCTGCTCAGGTGTCCTAGTTCAGCAGGTGGGACTAGTTTATCACTGTGTGGTGTGACCAAAGCTGTGTATTCTACACCCTCTATTCATTTCCTATGAACTGTTAACAATGGACCATTTGCAGCAGCTGCCCAGGGCACACCCGACCCCTCAGGCTGTGAGCTGGGTGTGAAATCTACCTGTGAGATAAGAACTGTGATAACTCCCTTCCAGCAAGTTGTTAGCACCTCCACACCCAGCCTGAGTTGTCATGTCTGCTAATGGGCCATCAATGATTCCAAATACCCTACGACTTACAGAATGCGATTACTCATTGTGTAACTCCCTACCCTGAAGGAGGTACTGGACAGTCCCACCTGGACCTGAGGGGATATAATCTTGGGGGTCTGGGGACTTGGGAAACCACTAGTTGGATCCAGAGGAGGACCAGAACCTTGACAGGAGGAGACCACCACTTTCAACCAGTCCGCGACCACCACTCTTCACCAGACTGCAACCCTCAGCTGCACCAAAAAGTTTTCCACTTCCTTTTACTTTGGACTTGGGGGAACCATGTGGGGTTCAGCACAGGAGCTAACAAGCCCCTTTGTGTTTGTGCCCCAGGGTGCTGGGTCATACTTCTGGGTTTTGTGGTTTAAAACCAATTTCTCTTTGTGTCATTGCATTTATTGTATTATTGTTTTTAAATTGTAACTCTGACTTATTGGGTTGGGTTCATTTCTCCTGTCGGTTTACCTTTAAACCAGCATATCAGGCTAGGAATTAATGCAAATACTGCATCTAGTTGAAACTTGAGAATGACTTGACACTGGATAGAATGTTATTGCTGCGATAATAATCTATTCAGAGCTCTGGAGCTGACTTTTGGTAGACAACCTCCAAGGAGTGGAGATGACACCAAACACTCAAGATGGGAGCTTCCTGCTTCAACACATTGAACAAATCTATCATTAGCACTACCTTTTGACACTGCCGTCGATGTTTTCCTGATGTCCAACATACCATTCTGTCCAATCCAGATTCAGAGTGAAATATGCCTTTTGGTTTTTCCAAGCTTCCTTGCCTCTTCATTTCCTTTACTCTTTTGACATTGCTGGTGACATGAGAAATACAAGTTATTGACATTTGCTTCTGTCAGGCCACATGCTGCCCCCTCCACCATCAAATCTCTCCAAAATGCATGGACAGAGCAACAAAAATAAAAGCAGTTTTGTGATGCACAATGCCGGGATCTCATCCTTCAGCTGCACTCAGGTCTGCACTGAACCTAAACACTGCACTCTTAATTGTTTAAGGTTAAATAAGGTAAAGCCAAGTGTAAAATTCTCCTAACTTCACCTTGGAAGTGGCAAATGTTTCAAGGCCTGTAGCTGCTATCTATCAAGAACCTATACTGATTCCAACACAATGCATTGTGGAAAGACAACAATGGGTTTATACTATCACTTGGGTCTTGTTTCCACTGCTTTAAACTCAACTTGCACTTCAGAGAGAGAAGTAATATTATTAATGACATCTTGTTTGCACTGAGCTCTTTGCTGTGGTGCTGGACTGCTACCTGAACCAAACCTGGCTTGAGCTCACGTACCTGTATGCTCCACAGCAGCTGCCTGCGCTGCAGACACCTCCACTGTGTTTTCCTATGACATGAGAATGACTAAATGTGCTTAACTGGTGTTAGTAATCATTTTCTGCAATGCCAGCTTTGTACAGTGAAATGTTTAGACATGCTTGTAATTGACGTGCTGAAATGAAAACACAATAACTATGTACTTGTTGCTATCAAGTAAAGTTTATATATTACTGGAAACAGCAGATGGGGTGTGGAAATGGCATATTTCCCACATGAATAATGAAGGGAAACATGCTCAAAGATCTTTCTCACTCCCTTTCCCCTCCATTTGCTGACCACATATTCTCTCTTCCATTAATTTTTTCTCTTGCCAGTAACTTTCTGAGGTCAACATATATCAGCAAGATCATAGTCAAACCTATGCGTACTGCTGCACACACAATATGGAACACATTACTAGTAAGGAATGGCATCCTCACTGAAACATAATAAAACAGATTTGAACTTTGCTCCAAATATTCCTTTAACTTTTTGGACACTCCTATATGTGAGTTCGAAGACAAATGAGAGGTCCTAAAAGATGCAACTTCTTCAAATACAGGAACCAAAATACTGTTGTTTAACTCCAGAAACATCTTTAGGGTGGGCACAAGAGTCTTATCGACTTTCTCTGCCAGTAATGATGTTTTCCAAGAGGAGTCAGCTTCCTGTTACTGGACATAATTGAGAAGTATATTCCTGGAATAAAATCTTGGAAGTCTTTACTCTTTTAATAAATTTTCAGCTAGTTCTTAGAAGAAAGAATTTCTCAAAACACCTGAATAATATATTAGGTCCCCGAGATACAACAAACTAAGTATGATCCAGCCATACCTCTTGGTACGTTGCTTTTTACTATCAGAAATCTTCCACGCAGCAAGAATTGCTACAAATGCTCAAAAGTATCAGAAATAGTGTGGCCAGCAGGACTAGAAAAGTGATTCTTCCCCTGCACATGGTACTGGTGAGGCCATACCTTGAAAGCAGTGTCCAGTTCTGGGCCCCTTACTCAGGAAGGATGTCAAGATGCTGGAGCGAGTTCAGGGAAGGGTGATGAAGCTGATGAAGTGTCTGGAACACAAGTCTTGTGAGGAGCAGCTGAGGGAGCTGAGGTTGTTTAAGCTGGAGAAGAGGAGGCTCAGGAGAGACCTTATCACTCCCTACAACTACCTGAAAGGAGGGTGTAGACAGGTGAAGGATCAGCCCTTTTCCCAGGCAACCAGCAACCGGACAAGAGGACATCTCCTTAAGCTGCACCAGGGGAGTTTTAGGCTGGACATTAAGAGAAATTTCTTTACTGAAAGAGTGATTAGACATTGAAATGGACTGCTCAGGGGAGTCACCACCTCTGGAGGTGTTTAAGAAAAGATTGGACGTGGCAGTTAGTGCCATGATCTAGTTGACATAGGGATGTTTGGTCATAGGTTGGACCTGATTCTTTTCCAACCTTTGGATTCTTTTCCAACCTTCCAGACTTTGTGATTCTGTGAAGCATATGTTATTTCTTCCATTTCTACCACACTATCCCAGTGATAAGGGCCGTTCATAAGTTACATGGGAGCATAAAACCATGCAGGGCACTGTAAACTCCAGATGAGTGATACTAACTGCAGTTAAATGTGAAGAAGGTCAGTGTTCAGGTTTCAGTATTGCAGAGTAGGATAAGAGCTAGAGTGCTCTCCATGGACAGTACAAAGATAGTAGGTTTGAGTAGTGGCACAGATTTGTAAGGTAGAAAAGGGGCTTGGAGAACACTGATTCTGGAACACACTCCACCACACACACAGTCCAAAGCCTGTTTTGAGCTGGTTTGAGCCTTTGAAAAACTTACACAGTTCTTTGCACATGTTTGTCTTTGGGCAAGAGAACTCTGAAATATCATGGGCCAGATTTCCTACAGAAAAATATCCAAATGCAGCAAAGATCAATTTATTTTTAGCCCAATTTCCATGGAAAGTGTGGCGTACATAATGATCTTATCAACATATTTCTGCCTTTTCCTGGTAATGTTTTGAAGGAATTGGCTAATTTCAGCCACATGGGAAAGAGGAGTGCAGTTCTTAGGGATATTAATTTCCCCCATATCTCATGAAAATAGGCAGCTAAGTGAAGGAGTACTTTTAAGTATTTCAGAAAATGAAGGACCAGTGAGTTAGTTCAGTTCTGATTAGAAACCAGAGCATCCACACAGGAATACTTTCCTCAAAATGTAAATCCTCAATAAGCTCACTTTTAATTTGTTCTGCTGCCCACAGGACTGTGTATTTTGCTTTAGCTGCACAAGCCTTATCTCACTTCCCTCAGCTTCTTCCTTTCTTTACCTATCTGCACTTCCTCTGCAAGGGAGTGGGGGCCTGCTGTTTATTTTGCTCAGTCTCCAAATCGGAAATATGCCCTTTGATTAAGAACCACACACACCCTGAGGAAAGATGGTGACAGTGACCATGATGAGGGAGGGCGTTGGGAGCTACCAGAAAGTTTTAAGTTTGGGAAGTCCACAGTAACAGACCTCGAGGAGAAGGCATGTGGATATCTCTGTATATGGACGAGCAGCATCAGGGAGTGAAGTCAGTTGGTATTGGTATACCATGTTATGTGCTTGCAGACAATCCAGAAGCAGCAAAATGGTTCAGATGTAGCATGAAGCAAACAATACTTCACCAGCATTGACACAAATGAGCAGAGCATGCACAAGCCCAGAGAGTGGAGATGAGTGTTTAGGAAAGCAGCCCTGTAAGGCCAAGGTGCTGGAGCTCTGCAGCTGCAGTGGTACTCATACAGCTTTCAATAAACACCACCATTGCAAAAGAACAGTGTGCAATGACTTATTTGTTGAACACACCTAAGGAAGCCATAACTGCAAAGATAAGAACAACATTTCTGTCAGTTCATAGCTATCCCTTTTCCCACCCACAGTTTCGGTGATCACAGTGAGTAGATCTGTATTTAAATTGCTGTACCTGCTGGGGAGTCAGGACAGATTAACATACTGTAGGAGTTCATTATCTATATCTCTCTCTTCCAACAGTTTTTAAATATCTTTTTCTGAACATCAGAAAATGACAAATTTAAAGTTTGTACTGCATTTTTTATGGCCCTAAAATTGTTTTATTTACATGTTCATCAGTCACTGTGGTGGGTTGACCTGGGCTGAACAGCAGGTGCCCACCAAGCCACTCAGTCACTCCCCCTTCCCAGCTGGACAGGGGAGAGAAAATAAGATGGAAAACAATTTGTAGGTTGAGATAAGGCAGTTTACTGAAGAAAATGTGAAGGTTCATGCTTGCACAAGTGAAGAGAAAAATCAATAACTTTAGTCTCTACTTCCCATCAGCAAGTGATGTCCAGCCACTTCCCAGAAAGTCTTCAGCACGTGTAGCAGTTGCTCAGGAAGGCAAACATTGTAAATAACAAATGGCCACCATTTTCTCCTCCTTTCCTTAGCTTTTATATGTGATCTGATGTCATATGATATGGAATATCCCTTTGGTTAGTTGGGGTCAGCTGGCCTAGCTGTGGCCTCTCCCAGAATCTTCCCACCCCCAGCCTATTGATGAGAAGAAATGTTGGGGAGACAGTGCTGATGCTGTGCCAGCTCTGCTCAGCAGTTGTCAAAACATTAATGAGTTATCAACACCTTTCTAGTTACCAATGCAAGGCACAGCACTATGAGAGCTGCTATGGGAAAATGAACTCCATCTAAGCCAGACCCAATACAGTCTCCACCCCTTATTCCATACCATTTGCATCATATTCAGGTCCTACATAATTTTATATATCTTCTAACTATTCTATTGTATTGATACCAACACATACAACTTAAACTTCATTCTTAAACCCTCTTTATACCCAACATACAGATTAATAAATTTTCATTAACTGCTCTCCCCCATTCTTTCACAGATAGATACTATTGTCCTATTATTTCATAGGCTTCCTCCACCCTTACAGAGGTTCAAAAACAGGCTACAACTTGTGCTCCATTCCATCAGGACGCATTCTCAGGACAGGAGAAGCAGCACACTCAATCATTGGGTACTGACACTGGGCATCATGGTCACAGTCTCCTTGCTTCTCACAAAATTTGGTCTTCATCAGTCCGTGTCATTCCTGCTACTTTACTTCCTGTAACATGCAACATACATTGTACATCACAAATTTTTTTTTTCCCTCACAAGGTTAAATCTTCTTTAGGCACATGCTGGGTCTCACCATCCTTCTGCATTACACACCAAGTACACCCAGGGCCTTAAACAAACTGATGGATGGGTTTGCCTTTTCCCATGGGAGAAATCCACACCGACTTCCTCAGCCACTCCCTTATGTGTAGTATGGGGACCTTATCTCCTTCCCCAGTAGGTAGGGTTTTGTCTGGGCAGGACCAGGGCAGTTAGCATATCCCCTAGAGTTAATAAGCCAAGAGGCTTCTGCTGAATTTGCATCCCAATGCCTCCATGCTTCATCACCTAATGCTCTTAACATAGTCTTCAGCAGTCCATTATACCTCTCAATCTTTCCAGAGGTTTCTGGATAATAAGGGATATAATATAATGCAGATGTCCTAAATTCATTGTCCCAGAGTTTTACCTGCTGAGTTTCAAAAAGAGGTAACACCTGGCCACAGGCCCCAATTGCCTTGAGCACCCTTGACAACCTGCTCACAAAAATTATCAAGTTGAAAAACAAGCTTGTTTTGTCTGCAATTTTCTAAGCATTCAGTTATTTGTACTGTTCTTTTCATTAGAAGAGCTCTACATTAAATCTCCTGTGGTTCTTCTGAACCTCAGCCCAAATTTCAGTCTTTCCTGAACTTACCCATTTCCCATTAACTTTTGCTGCCATCCCCTCTGTGGGCTTCTTGTTCTCACAAGAGGAAGTCATGTTCTTCCTGCTTGGATGAGAAAAAATGAACGTGGTTTGTCTTGCAGATGCCACAGTACACTGTGTTCCTTTAGCTGTTGTGGGATGTTGATGATTCATCAAAGCTGAAAGCTTGCAAGGGCAAGGTGAAGACAAAGATGAGCTCTATCTCCTTGAATGTAGTTCTGGTGCTCTCAAGACCTCTCCCTGGTGCTCATAGTAATCTTCTCACCTTGATAAGAAAGTTTTTTGATGGGATTGTTTGAAGGTTATGTTTTAGCGGTTTCCTGGCCAAGGTATCAGCTTTGCTCCTGAGGACAATGACCTAAGTACTTATACCCCTGCATACCTTTCCGAAATGCTGCCCGTTCTTCTTTTATTCCTTGGTTGGTAAGGTGTGATAATATTTCAGACTGATCAATACCAGCTGTGAAATCCAGAGAGTTTTGCACAGTTTGCTTGAATAAGAGTCTGTACACCTGAGAGACTGTTCTTTACAGCCTTTTAAGTTGGTGTAACAGATGATATTGCCTCTGCTTAAAATTTTTACAACCTGAATTTGGAAGCTGTCATGGTTACACTGTTGCAATCTCTGTATTTTTAAAATGTAAATGTGCATAAATAACCTAAACTGCTGGCAAGCAATGGCAATCTGAATTAACCAGGTTCTGCCTTTCTTGAAGACTCCCTAAATTATGGGTAAACTTGATAAATTCTTACAGTGTCACCTGTAGTCTGTGTATCACCTGGTGCAGAGCTACAAAGTGAAGCCTTTCTTCTTTAGCTGATTTCACTCCAGCAAATCGCAAATAATTAAGTGAAGCACACATTATATACCCTTAAAAAATCTTTGATGAGAATCTGTTTACCTGAAAATTTTCCTTCAGGATCAGAGATAGCAAAGATAAATTAACTCATCAAACTCTTTTTTCTTTCAAGTAGGCAGACTTGGTAACTTTTTGGTTTATATAGACCAGCAATTCAGTATTGATGTAGGAAAGAGAGGTTAGATTCACAGTGAATGCACATTGGAATGCCATTATTACAAAGAAAGAAGTATGTTGGAACATCTTGGTCTACACTGTAGCTTTAACCAAGCACTCTTTGCTCAAGAGGAATCTACCACCATTGTGCTAAAGGTATCCACTGCCTTGTGTGCTTACAGCAACCGACCAAGGAATAAGAGAAATGAAGCAATGAAGCAGTCTACAAGAATATTTTAGTGAAATGTCTGCAAATACTCTTTCGTCAGGGAAAGGCGAAATGCTCCTTGTGAATAAAGGAAAGCAGGAAGTCTTTTGTATACCTGCCTGAGCAGGACTATTAATCCTGCTCATTGTGTCATTAATTTCTCTAGCACAGAGCTTTCCTCTTAGATTTCTTACAAGCTCCCAGAAGCCCAACCAACTGCTTGTGCACTATCAACCACTTTCAGATAAGCTTACTTAGAACAGGTCTATTTGGATCCTGAATTTCATGGGTATTGAAAGCTAAAAAAATTAAATCTGCTAAAACGAATTAATGTTGCTGAGGGACAAGTGTGTAGAAATAATTTATGTGGGTTGTTTTGAGGGTTATTTTCCTTCCACCTTGTACTTGCCCTGGTGACACAAGAGTCATCTGTCATCAGTGGTAACCCTTAGACTCTTCTTTCTCTCTTCTATATTCTTTGGGAACTAAAATGAGAGCCAACTTTTCCAAAGCAGTCATTGAACTGGAAAAGCCCCTTTCTCTCTGAGCTGACTTCTAAGGTAATGAACCAAGAGCTCAGTGAAGCCAGATGCAAAGTCCACCAAACCTCTCCTCCCAGGCTGTCTCTGAAAGTTTTACTACCTGTACCTATTTCCCTTTCTCTCTCTGTCAAAACTATTTGAAGGATAATTAAAGGTTATTAAAATTAATTACAATTATTAGGATCATTGTGGATGTTACATGACCAGAACACTTTGTCCTCTGCAGTGCAGTTACAACATCTATGGTACCCGAGCTAACTAATCCAGCTCCGTGAGGTGTCCCATGAAATGGGGGATTTCCTTGAACTTTTTGTGTTTGGTTGGTCTGTGAATGACCCAGGAAAGCCAAGACCCTTATGCTTGACCAGTCATAGAATCAAAGAATCAGCTGGGTTGGAAGAGACCTCTGAAATCATCAAGTCCAAACCTTGATTCAACCCCACTTTGATTACTAGGTCATGGCACTAAGTGCCACATGCAGTCTCTTCCTAAAAACCTCCAGGGATGGTGAGTCCAGGTTTAGCAAACTTGTTCTGGGACACATGCCAACAGCATAAGAGAGTCCCACTCCCAAGTCTCCACATGTTTAGTTATGTATGTTAACCACTACCAGTGACTGGTAACACTGGTAACACCCTTGAAGGACTCCCACTAACAGTTGATGGGATAGCACTCTTTATTAATATACACACCGATAACAAAAAATTGTGACAGATTAAGGGTTGAAGATCATTGGTGATAGTAACTGACTGCAGAAACACATTCAAAGCAATATACAGACAAGATCTAATCATCAAGGAAAACTGACTTGAGGTAATCATTGAAAATGGTTCTTATCCAAGAGGCATCCTCCCTGTGGGGGGAGGAGACAGGTTCATCCCATTCTACTGATCCCAGAAGTTACAATGGAGTCTTCCCTAACTTCTCCCTATTCTTATTTCACTTTTATACTATTTCTTTATATTCAGGTGGAGCTTGAGTGACTCTTCTCATGTATACCTTTGTTCCTGGTTGGTGTAAAATTTTCATTTTGCTCTTAAACATACAGTCAATAAATCACAGAGCACATGCTCAGAGAGGGGTGGCTGTACTTGCAAGTGGGTGACTTTGGGATAGAAGAGTGCATTAGCACTACAATTAGATTAAAATGCATCTACTTCATCCAAGAAGAGAGATTCCACCACAGTTGCTTCTTCAGCAGCAAGATTTCTTCTCCTATCTCCCCTGGTTGACAGCCGCTATGTGGTTTATCAGCTACTTTGAACGATCAATTCCCCATCCTTGCAAGGATTTCAGCAGAGCCTAGCAGCTGTTTCCACTACACTCCACCCTCCATTTCATTCTCCTTAATTTGTGCTTAAGATTTCAGACTCTGCATATGAGGTGTCATCGTGGAATAGGTTTTATGCGTGTTGACCACCTTCTATCCAGGGAGTAGCAAGTGTATTTCATCCTATTATTTCTGTACTATTATAATTTCTGTTAGAATTTGAATATAGCTTCCCATTTTTCTCTAATTTTACCCCCAATCATCTTCCCACAAGAGGGTGTTCTGGTTGTGAAGAAAGAGTTTGGACCCTAGGTTCTGTGGCAGAATCAGTTTCTTTTCAGTCAGTGTTTTTAGAGAGGGACCCCAAACAAAGAAATCTCTGGGCCTTTATATTGTTGGTGCACTCAATCTTCATGTGCTCTTCACATGCCCTGCATGCACCTCTTGGTCCAATGAAGATTTATGGTCTGGGGTATTCTAATATCTCATTAGATTCTTTCTCAATGTCCCTATGGACAGGACATTAATTGTTCTTATCTTCCAGTTTGGGCCATCCTTGGAGCCCTCCACAGCCTCAACCCTTATCTGAAGATATCTGGTTTTCTCTGTTTACTCTCCTGCTCAGTTGTTCATGCTAACAACAGAATTCATTGTAAGTTCACCTAAGCTAAGTTTAGAGTAGGGCCCTTTCATGCTAAGCTATAAGCAAGTTACAATTAAACTTAAACCTACACAATTAATTTCTAATAATCTATAAGTAAGCTTAATCTCCAGTGCTGGTACAACATGACAATCTGCAGTGCACATAACCTTCCTGTGCAAATAAACCCTCAGGTTGGCTTAGGAAGCACTCACAGTGAAGTCTGCATGTTTTGCCACTTACATGTTAAGCAATTTAGGAGAGAAAGAGAGAAGATTAGAGGAATAGGGCTAGGAATCAATGAGAGTATTGAGAAGAGGAGGCTAAACAAACTGGTAAACAAATATTTTAACACTGGACCATTATTTTTAAAATAATAAGAAAATTGAAAAATTCAAAATAGAAATGGCAACACTAACTACATTTGGAATTTCAGATTTGTTTAATTTCTAATAATGTTTCTAATTATGATAAAAGCAAACTTGATTTGAAACCAGCTGCAAATGGGTTGTTTAATGGTTGGACTCAGTGATCTTAAAGGTCTTTTCCAACCTAAATGATTCTGTGACTCTGAGCTACTGCCCACCCATTGCCAGGTTCTTCCTTTGTGCCCTGTTCTAGTCAACTCCCACACACCAGAACTGGTACTCACACACACACTGAACAGGAACATGTATGCACAGAGATCATAGCGTAGTGAAGAGTTTCAGGGGTGCATGATTACAAAAGCATGGCAGAGGCTGTGGAGGGCAACTCACCCTTAAACTGGCCTAATCTATCATGAGATCACTCCATAAAGATGTGGTTTAATTAACACTTTCAATTAGCAGTTGCCAAAAAGAAAATGTCTCCCCTTCTCAGCTGAAGCCTAGCACTTATTCTTGCCCTGCTCCAAAGCAACAACAGTGCAGGGGCCTGACCCAGATGGAAACAAATAGGCTTTTTGCTAGTCTGATAAGTGTGAATTTGAGGAAATTAATGTGAATTCTCTGATTGCCAGATATAGGTAATGGAGAGCAAAAACATTACATATGAATCCTGAGAAACACCAAAAGTTTTGCCTGATGATTTGACTTATCTCAAAGTGGAAAGAGCTTGATAGTGGGGGTGTTTTCTCATTGGTAGCAACTCCTTTTCAAAAACATAAAGTAATTAAGTAGTAGTCACTTACTGTATCTATACAGATATACCACTGAGACTGTACACTTTACTTCAATTTATTTCAATTAATGAGCTGTTCCCCAGGCAGTTCAATGACAAATGCTACTATTCTGGTAGCATTCTAAAATCTCTTATTTCCAAAGTGTTTTCTTATGCTTCAGACAAGTACTTCCATGCAAGATTGCTCTTGAGTTCAGTTTGTGAGAAGGCCTACAAATAAAAAGGGATCAAAGATACAGAGAGGAGCCCCAAATCAATACCACCTGTGTCCCACATGAGACAGAGATCTCCTAAGTCTGGCTCAAATTCTCTCTTTCAGGCTTAGGTCTAAAAAGTTTAATGCGTTCATCACTGTGTCCAGCTTGCATCCACTGGTGGCTGGAGTTGTTTATTTTGCCTCGTAGACACAAATGGTAATTGATTAAAGAAAAAGCAGTGAAGGATGATTACTCCTGCTGCAGTGCTGAAGTCTTCTACCCCTCAGCAGCTACACAAAAAACAGAACCAGGACAGTTCAAAAGGCAACTCCAGCACAACCAGTGAGAGGGGAAGGAACTGGAGACAAACTGAATCTGTCACAGTCATCAGATCTGCATGAGGAAATGTCTGTTTCCTTTCTCCTCTCTCACAAGCCAGAGTACGACACTGCCCCAGGTATACTAATTGCCACCCATGGGAGGACAGCACTTACCATTTGGATAATAAAAACTACTGGCAGGGCTGTGGGAGTGAACGGTGAGCATTCTGCCAGTGTTAATCAAACCCTTTGTGATCAGGGATGTGGTCACATGCAGGTTTACCTTCATGCAGCAGTTGTCCCAGGCTGCAGACACGGTGCCCCCTGCCCACTCATCTCCCTTTTGAGCCAGACCTGCCATAAGGAGGCACAGAGAGAAAACTGAGAAGTTCTGTATGCCTAATGCTAGCCCATGGCGAGGGCTGATATGGGATCACCATGCTCTTGAGACCACCCAGGCTGTCAGAGTAAAGCAGATCTTACCAATGACCTAATGAATCTCTGATATTTGGCTACAAGGAAGATCTATTTACACATTTAAAGTGTGACACTAAGATATCCAGAATAGGGGCATTTACATCTGCTTTTGTCACCATAAGCTCCCTTAATAGGCACTTCTAGGACAAAATTTGTCTTCTTCAAATAAGATTAGACCAAAAAAGGTCAAAAGAATTGTGTCCTTATTTCTCCCCAGTGAGCACAAATAGAGTCTAATATAATTAATTCTGAAATAAGTATCTCTGCCATAGATATATATGGATAGAAAAAAAAGGAATCCTACACATGAATTTAATTCTTCTGCCCCAGCATAACCATCTATAAGATCAGTGTCTACTCATGCTCCTCTTATGACAGGAAAAGACACTACCAGAGAAGTACCCAGTGAATGGTTCAGTCTATGGATGATATAACTCACACTCCAGAAGTGCCAGTTATGTTTCTACAATTTGAGAAGAAATCCACACTGAAATGTAAAACATAATATTCTGATTTAGCCCTTAACTCTGTAGTATGATCACCATTTTATTTCAGAGTAAACCAGCACAGTCTCCAAAAGGAGAAATCTCCAATTTCTTTCTGGAAAAGGACAGAGAAAATGAACAGAGAAAAAAAATCTGATTTCAAAATATGGGGTGTTTTGTGTTGGTGTTTTTTTCCCCAAAAGGAAAGATCCATATTCCCTTCCTCTTGCAGACAGAAGGGGCTCTGCTCAGTTGTCCACACATAGGCCTTAGAGATTTCTGAGGTCCCACAGACTATCAGAGACCTCCATCGGGACTGGGAGATATGACTCAAGTCTGAAGGGAAGCCCGTGTTCTCACTACCAATAGCTGAGGGACAGAGTTATAATTTAAGGCATCACAAATGGCAACACATATCCATGTTTAGGTAAGGGATCCACATCCACAATGTACCATACTACTCCTTTAATTCAGACATCTAAAAGTTTCACCTTGTTTAGTATTTCCTCTTCCAATTCCCCTTTGAAACTTCCTGTTTCTGTGCTGGCTTCAGATCAGTTAAAAAATGTGAGGTACTCCTTCACCAGAGTGGAAGCTCACCCGAGCTTTAAAGAGATTAATCAGTATTGTTGTTTTGATCTCTCTGTCTACCAGATCATCTGGTAAAATATAGCCATTACCTTAGATCATGTAGGATAATTGCTTTTGGAAATCAGTGGTATACCACCCACTGACTTTATTATTGCACCACAGACTCTGCAAGAATAAGACAACTATGCCTTTACTTTATTTTGGAGCCACAGCCATTGATCCAAGCCCTCATAATTTCTTTCTCCAAGAAAATTTTTATGAAACCAACAACTAAGTGATAGCACTCGTCTCACAGAAGACATTGTCATTTTCATTGTGCGCTGTTAGAAATGTCACTTTATCATTTCAATTTCCCCAGTATAAGATCTAATCTTCCAACAATCCAGCATCATGACTGACCTTTTAAATGTGACAAGCAATCAAATGTACGGTTTCTACTACCCTCTACACTCTTCTTCTGTCACCATCCTTTGACTTTGAATCAGAATGAGAGTTATCAAAACTCTCACATTTCTCTTAAACTTTTATGATTCTTTCTGCTCTGCAGGAGGAAAATTGGGTAACAATCAAGTTAATCAGCTCACAAAGCCACAAGTAATAAGTTACTAAGGTAGAATAGGGCACCTAAGATAATGCTAAAATTCACTTCTCCTGGCAAGTCTTTACTGGTGACACCAGAACTTTTCCATTCATTTACATTTAACCTTTCTTCTCACTCTTCCCTGGACCTCTTTTCTCAACAAACTTTTCACCCCATCCATCTTAGAACATTGCTTTCAAATGTGCTCCAACTACTGCCCCTTTACCCTACCCACCAGCAAAAACTTTACTCCAACATTTTGATTGCAGCTTCTTCTGAAGGTGGTTTCTGTCTTTTACACATTTTCTTTAAGCTCTTAAATTGAATCCTTCATCAGCTCTTCACAGAGAAGCTTGGCATTTGTTCTAAAGTATCTTTCCTGATATATTGTCATCTTTGACAGCACTGAGTATATTATTGCTCAGAAAACACTGTCTCTGGTTGCAGTGACTGTCTTCCTTGGATCTTCCTCCAGTCCCCAACAAGACAGCCAGTGTCTCTGACCAGCCATCTTCTATTGATGCACATTGAGATCTCAGCCTGTTTCTCTGACACCTCCTTATGGATGTCCAGCTTTCACCTATACTTACCAGAGGGATTTATCACTCCCTTCTTTTGGTATTAGTTCCTTTAGGTTGATGCCGAAAGGGTTTTTGTTCTGATTTTCACATTTTGTAGATTTTAGGAACACAGTAGTTGTAGATTTTTAGAGGGTTAATATTTCTAACAGTCTAAGTTTAATGCCTTTCTATCACTACCCCTGTCCCAGAACAGGGAGCTCAAATTCCTTTAGTTAATTAATCTTGTTTAGACTCCTTTCCAAGGTAAAGAGCTGAAGGATATCGGAAGGCCTACAGAATGAAACATAAACATAGGTCAGAGTGACCCAAAAGCCAGAATTGGATGAACTCCAAGAGACCTTTGTGTGCCTGAGGAAGAAGAGCTGATGAAGACAGAGGGTCCTGACAACCCCAGACCCAATTCCAGGGGGTTGGACCAGGGGTGGGACTGGGGCTGGACTGAGAAATGTGTAAAGCAATGATTGGAGGAATCTTATTATAAAAGCCATGGAAACAAGAACTAAGACACATGCATGTCACCCTGTATTCCTGTGGGCTGTAGGCCCTGTGTTATTAAAGGACCTTTACTTTTTATCTTACCCTACACTAACGTGGCTCGAAGTCCTGTTTTTGGGGGGAAGGGTCATTCACGGTATCAAGGTAGTACCCATTCCTGGGTCCTTAGCCTGGTCATCCACTTCACCTCAACCTACTCTGCAGCTCCTGACATCCTGAACTTCACCCTGAACAGCATTGCATCAGTTTCGTGCTAGAATTTTTACTGCTCTCATAATCAGCTTGTCTTAGTTGTTGCAACATATTTTCCTCTGGCTTTGATAAACACATTTTCCCTCTTATCTGTTCAGAGTGCTCCCACTTACCTGTTATTTTCCATTTTGCATCCTTCTTCTCTTATCTTACTAAATTGAAGTGATGTGTTTACTTTCAAATGCCTTTTATAGCCAGGATCTACTCTGCCTGTCACTTGTCATTCAGTTCTTCAAAGACCAATGCTGTCTTTGACTGCTCTATTTCCAGTATCCTGCTTCCTAAATTCAAAACACATTTCACAGAATCATAGAATATCATGATTTGGAAAGAGAACCACAAGGATCATTGAGTCCAACTGCTTTCCCCACTGCTCTGCAGAGCCTAAAGCTACAATTTTCTTAGGTGAGAAGATGCACTGATAACTCTCTCCCATTCTCTCCCATACTGTGGAGATAATGCCATAAACATCTACTTTATCATGCTGTCATTCAGAAAAATCTTTCTAATTTTCCTTTACATAGTATTTATAAAAAACTGAATGCCACCCTGACACCCCAACCCATCAGATCTCAGTAGCTAAACAAGGTCAGCCCTGGTTAGTACTTGGATGGGAGACCTCCTGGGATTACCAGAGGCTGTAGGTTCTAGTCCTGAGGACTTCACTGTCACTGTCCAAGCTTGTTCGGCCTTGGCAGATGAACCTGAGCTGTTAAACGGTGGGGCCAGTTCTGCGCAGGCTGTGCCTCACCTAAAAAATCCACTGCACAGGCTGAAGGGCACACCCACATGGGGAGAGCCCTTTCCAAATCTTCGTTCATGAAGCCTAACCATATATACAAACATAAAAAATTTAGAAAAAACTTATCTTTTTTGGCAACCAGAAGTTCCCTCTCATCTTGCCAATTAGAATTTGTTTCCTTGAAGAACACTTTTCACGTCTCTATGTTATTGATAATCTCTTGTTTTAAATTTAAATAATGACTTTCTGTGGGGTAAACAACATCTTTCATTGTGTGACAACCTCTATTTGTCACAGTCATAAACATAATGGTAATAATAATAATGACAAGAAATCTGTTTTAAATTAAAACTCAACATCAAAATATTTAGTAGCTTTAAAATGTCTTTCAAATGTCGTGTAGTCGCACATTTTGCAGCTTCATCACTGTACGCAGCACATTGTTTATTGAGCCATATCTGCTATGCTGTATAAGCAAATAGATAAATGAAAACAAAGCATCACTAATAAAGAAGGTTTATTCTTTTTTTACCATATGAGTGGGACAGTTAAATATGAAGGCATACTCTAAAAACACCTTGCAAATTCTCATACTGATGACTGAGTGACATTCCCCTCTCACTGCCTGAGCCATCTGCTCTGTTCTCAGCAAACTCTGGTCCTCTGTCCCCTCCTCCTCCTCTGTCCCCTCCTCCTCTTCATCTGTATTTCCTTGGAAGATAATCTGTGGTGACTGACTAGTGTTCCCTCCTACCTCCAATCCGTTTGTTGTCAGCCAGTTTTCTTTTCCTGAGTTTTTTATGTGAAAATTGCCTTTTAACCACTCTGTTGTGTGCCATTTCTCCCTTGTCCAAAGTGGCATATGACAAGACCTTCTCAGCTCCTCCAGTCTGCCAGCTCTTCTAGTGTGTTGCCATTTTGAGCATCAGGCTGGTAAGAAATTTCTGTCTGCACAAAGAGAAAATAAGGAGTGCAATAGCCACTGACATCCAATTTTTCTGTCCAGTTGAATTATGTAAACTGCATGTACAGAAAAAACCATGGCAGAGAGCCAAGTATTCTGTGGCCAGTACCTTCCCATTCCTGACAAGAAAAAGGGTCTGGCCTGGAAGACACCAGAGTTCAACAGTGACTGTGAAACCAACTTCTCAACATTGTATTTAGGCTGCTTTAAAAATTTATTTTGACCTCTTTCTTGGAGTTCAAGGTCAGGAGGATGGAAAACTGGCAGAGTTTTGGCCCCAGTTTTCCTTCTCAAGAACAATCCAGCTGCTGTTTTGCTAAGATGTTCAGTGTTTTACCAAGCAGCATGAGGCAGAGGCCAGCTCACTCTGAGATAACCTATGGAGGCACTTGTGCAATCTGAGGTGACCCGCTGGCTGCTGTTGGGATACAAGGCCACATACGGCTTCCATTTCCACTTGAGCGCTGCAATTATTGGTGGCATAAAGCCGTAAGTATGGAGAAAAAATTAACTCATTATACTTACAAATTATATTCACAGGTACTTAGCTGGCTGATTAAGCTCTCAGTTCATATTTCTTCAAGTTGTCGTATCATCTTCCATAAATGAAATACACCTACTAGTAGATATGAAATGGAATATATACCAAAAAAGTAATGACAATAACTCAGGCAATTAATTGATTTAACAGATAACATAATCTGGTAGTCATCTCTGTTGTATTCTAGACAGAATCAAGAAAAAATTCCCTGAAAGAGATACTACAATGTTAGACATCCTTTTGCTGATCTTGATCTTGTTAATTTTTCACATTTAGAAGCCCAAAGGTCATAGGAGTCCATTTAATTGTCAGCCCATGGCTGATTTGCTTTCTAATGCACATACACAATCACACAAGAATCAGTTCATTGCAATGAATCCTGGAGATGTGTAGAGCTGAATGTGATTTACAAGAAAGATTTCTCCTTTTTTAGTTTGAAAACGCCAGTTTGTCAAAACCATACTTTTTTATGACAAAGGATTTGCTTTCAGTAGTTTATTCCAAGTCAAAAAGATTTGACATTTATTTATTATCTTGTTTCAGTATCTTCAAAATGAAATTCTCTCTTGTTCATTTCAGAAAATATTTTCCTTCTGAAATGTAACTACAGTGAAAAGTGAGATTTTTTTCATTAAAAAGAGCAACACCTAAAAGTAAGCATTCCCACTACACTAAAGCTAAATTTGTAGGGAAGGAGGGTTGTTTGTTTGTTTCATTTTGCTGTCTTCATGGTTCTTGGGGTTTTTCCCAGTTATGTAGAGGAATTTCAAATATTCTAAAACTGAGAAAATGAGAAAATAGCTTCTTACCCTATATAGGAAGCAAATAGCTTATTGCAGAATTCAAATATAGTAACAAGTGTTGTGTCATGAACTGCCTCACTTAGTCATCCTCTGGCCCCTCTGTAATTATATTGGTGGGATTTATATCAAGACAGTTTCATGTGAAATCCAGTTACTGGATACAGTTATTTGTCTATTTTCCTTACACACTACAACACAAAGGTTTGATTAATTAACTTGATGTTATGGGTTTAGCCAGGTGGGCCTAAATCAGGCTTTAAAGTTCAGATTAGGCCTGAAATTGTCAGCTGACTTGAGCTGGGCTGAGCTAGCTAACAGCTGACTTCTTCTAGCCAATAATATTGTATTCCATACCATATTGCATCATCTCAAAAGGGGTAAGAGCTGGTGTATGGGTGTGGCTTGTTCAGTTGCTTCACAGCTGTGGTGCCAGCAAGACACTCCGCTGTCCCAGGAGGGATGGGGAGGCCCAAGCCCAGAGCACCGGCTTAACATCATGTTATCTGAGGGAAGTAAAATGTTTGTTCTTAGCTTTTCTCTCTGCTTAAGTCTGTCTCTGAAGAACCAACTTCTCTAGAATGATTTGTAGTTAAAATGGTAGAATTTGTGTTTACTGGGAAGTGGGAAGTTATTTCTTGTTATACATAACTTGTGTAAGTGTGTGTTATATTGTAGTATCCTCTTAATTTTCTCTTTTCTGTATAAATACATGTAGTTAGTTTCAGCATAGACCTGGCTTTGGAAGTTTTTTTTTCCTCTCTCCCTCTTCTTTTCCCCTTAGCTTGTTGGGGGGAGGAGGAACCCTTTTCACCCTGTCCTGAACAGCTGGCGTTTTGCCAGCTCAACCCAGGACACTTGATTGTACTTTTTCTTCTTAAAATCCATGTGAAATTGTATTAAATTTCAACAAAGAACCATCTCAGGCCTGTGACTCAACTAGATATATTTTGACTGAAGAGTCAGTAAAAGGATTCACCATAGAGACATATAAAACTGGTATCTTTTGTATCTCAGATTATTATTTTTAGTTCAGTCCATTTCTAGAGATTTCTAATCCCAGCATTTAATTTTCTGAAAAACTTTTGGGGAAATATTGTTCATCAATAAATGGAGACTAGACATAAGTCCTAGTTCAGCAGGTGGGACCAGTTATCACTGTGTGGGGGTGATCCAAGCTATGTATTCTACTCCCTCTATTCATTCCCCAAGGACAATGGAACATTAGCAGCAGCTGCTCAGGGAGTCATTAGCACCTTCACACCCAGCCTGAGGGGGTGTGACTGCTAAGGGCCATCAACGGTTCAATAATACCCCCTGGCTCCAGAGTTAATCCCCATTGTGTGAGTCCCTGCCCTGGGGGAGGGAATGGGTGCTCCCTGAGGGTACATAAGCGGGGGTAAGGAGACCTCAGGGACCACTCGTCAGATCCAGAGGAGCAGCAGGACCTCAACAGGAGGAGACCATCACTTTCAACCAGCTTGCAACCACCACTCTCGACCATACTGGGACCGTCATTTGCACCAACAGGTTTTTCGCTTCTTTCTATTTTGGGACTTGGGGGAACGACATGGGGTTTGTACCCCAGGGTGGTGGGTCATACTGGGTTTTGTGGGTTAAAACCAATTTCTCCTTGTGCCATTGTATTTATTGTAATATTCTTATTAAAATTGTAACTCTGCCTTATAATCTCTTTTGTGTAGAGTTCATTTCTCCTGCCGGTTTATCTCTAAACCAGCACAACATAATAAAATTGTCTCAAACTAGTCAAACATATTTATTAAGAGCACTAAGAGAATTTAATAAATGATAAAGAATGTATTTAAAATATGGTTTTTTCTGTTCATCTACCAATTCATATTAAATAACATGTCCAGAATTTAAAAGTTTGATGTACTTTAAATGTTAATCCAGTGTGAAATTCCTCTACAGAAGCGTATAGTCATTAATGCCACTTTGACCTTGGGGAATATTTCAGTTTAGATAAATAGTACTGATATTGAAAACCAGCTTTTATATCCAATTTTTCTTTTCAAAACAGAGCAGCTAGGTAATTCTAAAGAGCATAATGTCTTTAGTCATATTAGACTATTTAATCACAATTATTATTCAATTCAATGTCTATCAGTCATTAATTTTTAAGTCAGTTTACTGGTAGAAGAAAGCTTTTTTCTCAGCCTCTGACATTTTCATTGTTCTGCAAGTAAGAATTGTAAGAAGTGACTTTTCTTGAGCAGCCTGTTGTATTTGCAATTATTGATTATAAATTTCTTTTTTGACAATTGCCTTGATATTTCTATAAAAAAAAGATCTTCATACTTTCTCCGGTTTGAGACACAGAATAATAAGAACTGTAAGTGAGCAACTGCCTTTCTCAGAGTATAGCATCAGTTCTTTTGTCTTTTGTGAATAAATTTCTTGCACGGATCAGATCTTTTGGTTGACAAAGTCCAAATTTAGAAAGTGTGCAAGTGTGCCCCTGGACTCACAATTCAGAAGACTGTGAAACTGAGATTTATCACATTTAGGCCTTCAGGAAAATTTCCCATGTTTATTTTCTCCAAATCCATCTTTAAGTTCTTCATCACTGCATAAAGGACTGTGGTGGCTTTTTATCTTCAGCATTAGCCTGTCTCATGTCCTTTAGCATGAGACCAGATGGTCAACTTCTTTTCCCTTTGGGGAAGAGTGTCTGAATTGCTGCAAAGAATCTGAGCCTGGCTACTGGAGGTGAACATTATTTTTTCTCCTAGTATTTAAGAGAGCAAAGTTGTGAGTTTTTAGCAGCATAATTTCTTTCATATTAAACCAGGTGAAACTGAAATTCCTTTAGAAGGTGTCTTACCATCTTAATACTAATATTTGAACTTTATTACTGTTACAGTTTCTGCTGATGACCATATCAAACTCTTTTCTCTCTCTATTCACTTGGATGCCTTTCTGAGAGTTAGGTAAGGCGCAATGCGTGCTTCAAGCCTTCATCAATCCAAACTACAAAAACAGTCTAATAAAGTGGTGAAGAGTATAGTGACAAACACATTGCACTTAGAAAACACCAGAGCTTTGACTGGTTTTGCAGTCTTGTGTATATATATATATATATATGTATTGTGATACAGACTTTAAATCTCTAGGGAAAAGATGCCATTTTTCAGGTGTCAAAGATCTCCCCCAGTTTACACTGTCTTTCAAATATGTGTCTTCTATTGCTCATGTTCCCTCAAACAGTCTCCAGCTCATCTTCATTGCTGTGTCTTCTCCTCCTTTAACTCCTCCACTAAGCACAAAGATATGGGAGACATATGTAGTGAAGTCTGAGGCAAAGAAAGCATTGAATGTATCAGCCTTAGCTGAAACTGAAGCTGGGAGGGCAATAAACTTGCAAAGAATTGCTTTGATACCAAATCTACATAAATGAATGTCGTCTTGGATACGTCACATGGCAGTGCTACAACTTCTTAATTAAAAAGCATTATAAAACTTGAATGATCAAAAGAAGATATTATTTTTCCTTAATTCCTCTCTTCAAAAAGGCCAAATGTCATTAGACAGAGTTTAGAAAAACATTTTCAAACTAAGACACTTTCTTCTTGTGAAATCTGTTGGCCCCAAACATTCAAGTTTGACAAAGAACTGAAAATAACAGAAGTAATCATCTGTGACATGAAGACTTTACTTGCATCTTAATACAGAAGTGTCTGTCAGCTTCATGGTGTTTAATAATAATGATGTCCTTTTATTTTTAGCTAGTACTTTTGAAACAGCTCTCTCTAGAAACCAGTAGAGAAAATTAATTTTACCTTCAGGCTCAAAAATACCTCCATTACAGTCTATCAGCAGACCCCCACTCAGCCACCCACACAGCTTCAACTATTTACAATTATTTTTTTCATTGCCAGGGTAATACCTAGTTTATTAGCATGGGTTACTAAGTGTAAAAATAATTCTTCTACTTGTACTTCTACTGCATGCTGAGCAATGCCAGGAACAAATGATTGCTCAGCTCTCATGTTTTATTATATAGAAATGTTGCGCATTTCTATTGTGGATAAATTAAATGGACTGATCACATATGATATTTGTATAATTTTGTATAATTTAATTTGCTGGACTGTTTTTGTGTCAGCCTCAAATTTCTTTACAAATTTTAGTGCTTTTAACATTCTATTCTTTTTGTTTTCTGTTGTTAAAATTCCTTGTATAGAGGAGCTCTCCTGATTTCTTGTTACAAATATAGTTAAAATTCTAAATTATTCTTTTTCTGTTAAACTTCAGCCTTTACATAAAGGAGAGGAAATGAAAGGAACATTTTTCCTCATTTCCTTTACATTAACCATGGAGTTGAAGAAACTTCAGCTACTTTTAAGGTATTTATGACATTAAAAGGTATGTGGTAGCTAGATGACTTGCCAAAGCTGGCTTCAACATGAATTGCTCTGAATCTTAAAATTGTCAGGCAGAGGGGATTGAGATCTTATGCAATCACATACAGTTGTTGTTAGAAAAGCTTGATCTTTAAATCTTTGCTTTAAACTTAGTTGACATTAATACTACTATGTCCACAATTTTGTCAAGCATATCAAGAACTGTCAGTCCACATTTAAAATAAAATATCACTATATTTCAAAGTAATGGTTGCAGTTTTCATTCAATTAAAAATTTTAATTCAAAAAGTATGTAAATATTAATTGGGAAATACTGCTGCAAATGAGTCTGGTTTGAACCCTGCTGAGTGTTTGCGATTATTAAAACAATTTCAGAAATATTTTCTTGGCTCCAAAAGCTCTCATTCTTCCTTCAGTCTGTGGCTGGCAATGTAGACCTAGGACAGTTTTGCAGTAAGATGTTTTTTGCAGATTAGCATCTTATTTCCTTTTTAATCTCTTTGGATGAGGATCAATCATGTATACTACTCTACTGAAAAGGGAGTATTCCCTGAAGAGAGGCTTTAGTATGGGGTTCTTCAGGACTCCTTTTTTCTGGCAGGTTGATTTTCATGGAGCCAGACTGGCAAATAATGGCTCTTGCTGAGATGGTACTTTTCAGAAATGTTCAGCACCTACCATAACCCAGGTGTCTGGGTAACTACTTGGTATTAAAAAGAGAGGAATGGGAACAGCAACAAACCACTTGGCATTGGAAATGTGGTTCAACAGAGAGATTACTACACAGTGCATATACACTCAAAGGTGCAAACTACAGAGCTTAGTACTTTATTTTACTTCTTTTCTGCCCTATCCAGCTGCAGGATACCTGGTGCCAAGTGCCTAACTGTAGTTTTCAAATCAACTGTTAACATTTCCAGTTTAAGGTTAATTGAACACCCAGTCCAAGGCACTCTAGATGACTTTTTTTCTGCTTTAATTTCCTATGCCTTATCATTGAGGATTGTAGGAACATTAGCCAAGTGATCTACCCCT
Source organism: Pithys albifrons albifrons (assembly GCF_047495875.1). Classification (NCBI taxonomy): domain Eukaryota; kingdom Metazoa; phylum Chordata; class Aves; order Passeriformes; family Thamnophilidae; genus Pithys; species Pithys albifrons. The sequence continues at coordinate 58,541,793 of NC_092458.1, forward strand.
GTTTATATGTCTTGTCATTAGTTTAAAGAGAAGGTATTGCAGTGACTCATTCCCTCTTTTGCTCTATGGCTCTTGCCTTTAAAAACCTGGACCAAATAAAAGCACAAGGATCTAATAAAACCAGAATTCAACAGTGTCTCCTTCTTTCTTTTTCTCCATGCTCATAACCATGGGACGAGAGCAGGTTCTTAGTGTCATTTAACCCTCTGCTCCTACCTGAATTTTTTTGGGAGGGGGGTGCTTAACTCCAATAAATTGTTCATCCTTAGGGGGATTTCTCTGGGAGGACAGATGGTTACACATGCATGTCCTGTGAGCAGGAATGGTATGGGAGAGCCAGGGAGACATAATTTGCCCTCCCTTTTTACTGGAAGGTGTGACTAGCCCAAACCCACTGCATAGAGAGGCATCCCATTGCCCACCTCTGAAGGTAAGACTGCAGACACTCTGCAGCCTTTCTGGGGAGGCAGAGCAGCTGAGTGGTGTGCACAGAGGACAGTACCAGGGTCATGACCATGATTTTAGTCCTTTTTGTTCTGTCCACTTTACCCATTGAAATCTTTGCAGAGCAAAATCTCTCTGCTAGTGTGCTGCTGGCCACTGGGCAGAAATCAGAGCAGATCAGCTCTGGAGGCTCAGGTGTCTCAGATGTAGGATTTATGGGGAAAGGAACTACTCTAGATTGTCTTAATTTAAATCACTGTAGTTAAGGGATAAATATTTGTATTATGAAACAAGCGGGTCCACGTGTAGTTTATTTGAGCATATTTAGTGTTCTCTATTTCACAGAATCAAAGAAAGGTTGAGGCTGACTAGCACTTGGGGAGGCCATCCAGTCCAAAGCCCTGCTCAGAGATGGGCCAGCTAGAGTAGGTTGCCCACAACTGTGTCCAGTCAGGATTTGGTTATCTCCAAGAAAGCAAGCATCATCACCTTCCTTGGGAACCTGAACCTATACTTGATCACTCTCATAGCTAAGAGTTTTTTCCTCTTTTTAAATAGAATTTCCTTTATTTTAATTTGCACCCATTACCTCTTGGCCTTTCAAAGCATGCCACTTCAGGAGTTTGGCTTCATCTTCTTTACTCCCCCGTTAGGTATTTATAGACATGACCCTTCTCTCCTCCCCTCTAAACAGTCTCAGCCTCCTCTTTTATGAGGGATGCTACAATTCCTTCACCATCTTCCTCCACACTTTCCTCCACCCTTCCTCACTTCCTCCACACTTTCATGTCCTTCTTGCGCTTGGTAGCCCATGTTCTCAGCTTAGAATCAAACACAGGATAAAACTGTTTTTGTCTTGCCTCGTGTAGCACCATTAACTCTCATAACATAATGTATGTAAATAAAAGCAGTAGCAACTTTTTTGAGTCTCATTTGGTCACTTTCTAATAAATTTTCTTTACATTTTCTGCTATGTGTTTTTCTGCTTTGTGTTAACAAAAGCTAGTTAAACAATGAAAAATACATATATGTCTGAAATAAAGGATATAGGTGAAATAATAAAATACCTAAGCAGGGAAGATCCCAGAAAGTCTATCTCAATGTGCTCCTTGCAGTAACATGAGTATTGTCCCAGAGTGAAAATTCACTAATTGAATTCCTTCATTGAAAATTTAATAGGTTGCAAGCATGGTGACAACAGAACTCCTCTTTTCTTTCCTAGATAATAGTTTAGCCAGGATGCTGCATTGGTGAACAGGAAAGATGCAGGACTATTGCAATGGTAAGAGCTGTATGGATCCCATTGTCAGGGATCCAAGTAAGAAATGTCTCCCAGAATAATTTTCTCCTTAATCCACCTTAAATATCTTAAGCAGGATATAAACCAGCATTAGTGCTCAGCATTTATAATGTCATTGCTACACCCTGGGACAGCAGGCCTTGTCTCCATGTATTTTTCTGGGTTTAGTAATAGACCTTGTTTGTCAGGCTGCCTGGCATGTGTGGCTGCACAGACAGGCATTTTAGTCCAGCTGTATTCTCCTTCCTGCAGCTGAGCCAGCACCAGTTTATGTGCTGTTTATTGAAACAGAGATGAAACACTGGAATTCCAGGTAGCATCTCACCTCCAACAACACCACCTGGTGACAGCTAAGCCAGTGAGAAGCCTATAATGTTCCAAATAGTAATCTACATGAAGAAAAAGCAAAGTAAATTGATCCAGTCCAGAGCAAGGGTGTCTTTGATTCTGCAAGCATGCACATAGAAACTTTCATTTTCACAGAACAGGACCCCTCTTTAGATTGCAATCAGTGTTTTAAACAGAATTTAGGGAAACAGACTGTTGTTTATGGGATCAGTTTGGGGGGAAGCAGAGGAAACATGTCTCTATGTCTCTGTCTTCTTCACTCTGGCACCACACAAGTGACTGCGCACCTCTGCAGGGCTGGGACAATGTGTCAGCAATGGCACTCCAAGTCCTACCACTAATTCCAGCTGATGATGTGTTGCTCATTTTCACACCAGGATTTAGGTTTAAATAAATGCATTACATAGGTGAAAACGTGTAAGACTATTTGACAAGTAAGAATGCAAATGTTCCAGACAGTACTGTAGCTGTCTTCGTGCCCTCCTTTCCTTTGTGGCAAAGAGGTTTTCTGACATGAGCATTTTCTGAAACAATTACTTTGTCACTGCACTTGGTATCAGCAAAGACTCATTTTTGCTCATTTCCTTGTTCTCTCTTTTTTGATATACTTCTCCTCCTTGTCATTGCTTTGGTCTTTTATTTTCACTTTCTTCTTCCAAAGTTGTGATCATAAATGTGGAGGATGCATGGTGGGAAAGAACAGCAGGTACTGAGGCAATGAAACACCAGCCATCCTTTCTGGAGGCTATTTTCACAATATCACTCCAGTGAGCTGAAGATACATGTCCCTCTTCTTTCTTTAGGAATACTGCTAGAAAATATTTCAAACAGGCTATATCCTTCAAATCCCTTGGTTCTAAAATTAAAACGTTATTTTATAGGCTACTTAATAAAGAATACTTTTAGTGGATTTGATTTTAATGAGAGAAAAGGGTATTAGGAAGTTTGTGCCTAGGGGTGTTTTACAAAAATAAATGACCAGTGTGAGATATATTTTCCCTCTAATTAGTACTCTTGATGGGTGGGTAGTGTAAACGCAGTGGGAAATGCAAAGACTTTGGGAGCTCAGTATGAATTCAATTTTGCTATTTGAGTAAGCATCTGACATAGCTCTGTGTAACTGAAGCATTCTCCACCTCTGCAAGATACTGAGCAAGCCGTGAAAAGGTCTGAATAATACATAAGCATCACTGACAAAGCATTTATACTATTTCTGAAGAACAGAATTGCAGCAAGTCTTCTTAAGGATACTCTTGAATGTCTTCTCACCAGTCCTCAGTACTGCCACATTTTTGGGTCATTTTCTCTGAGGAGGCCTCTGCAGATCATAAAACCCAGGCATGACATTCTGAATTTGCTTTTCACTGATGGGAAGAAATTGCTGGATTATGGAACCAGGAAAGGACAGACTACCTTCTTAGTGCCTTTTGGCATGCTGTTTGCTATTCTCTACAGCTGCTCCTGCCGAATGGAATGGGTCTCCAATGGCACTTGTCATATGTGCCAGACCCACCTGAATGTCCTGCATACCCTAAAGTATCTTTTGTGTTGAAATTACTAAACATAGGTTTGCTTTAAAAGAGTTTATTTCCCTCTTCTCATATATGAAATACAATACAAACAAAATTTTTATCATCAGAAGCCTCAAACCAGACTCAGACTTCTGCTGAATCTGACTGTGTCAGAAACTGAATGGGAACAACTTTCTGTAAGAAAAGATTCTGGCACAAGCTGCCTGTGATTACTGCCCCAGAAACTCAGCACACCTGTGTTATTGTGTCATTTTCTCCTTGCTTAGGATCTTAGTGTGTACCCAAAATACCTGGAAGTTTTTTTGTTAAGTAAATACCTGCATTATCAATTTCCTCTGTTGCAGGGACTCAGAAGGCCTTGAGAAGGAGGGTTTGTGCATCCATTTTAGTCATAACTTCAACCGAAAGCAAAGGTAGGTCTAACCACCCTCAGGATCTGTTGGTTTTGAGCAAAGTTTCCCAAATATTTATCAATATGTAGGAGTCGGAAGGACTGTATCCAGCTTTGCTTGATCTGAGCCCTATATCTTCAAATAGTCTGGGTTTCTGTTAGAAGAACTAGTAATGCTTTTTCGTGATGCTTATTTACCTGCACACAGCAGCATCAACTCTCAGCTTTGGAGTCTGAGCTCACACCTTGCTTTTCCTATATAAAAGTATGCTAGAATATTAACATAAATTGTGCAACAATAAAACGATCTGTACGCAGACTGTAACATTCACAGACTCCAGGGTGCAGAGGGTAATTGCAGGACACCAGCTGCTACTATGTTAAGAAGCAGATTTCTTCATTTTATTCTTTTTTAAAACATCTGTTCTGTTTACAGAGCTCTCTACTTTGGAGAGTTTGTATTCATTTCAAGTGCATAAAATAATTATATCTGTCAGTTTCTATTTTATTTACTTGCAGAATTCTGGATACTTTTCTTTTTTATAATTTTAAATCCCAGTAATAAGAGTAATCAGTCATTTGCAGCGCTATGTAAGAAAAGATTTTGTCATATTGTTCCCCACTACTACAGTGGTGCAGTGTTTCATCAGATTGACATAGCATATCATATTGAAAATTATGTAAAAATGATAATAGCAACTCCTGGTTTCTTTGAAATCTTTGAAGCTGAAGAGACCTTGGAGAACAGGACAGATTCTTTTACAATTATACTAAGTTGAATCAAGAGCAATTTCAGCGAACAGAAAGGAGTTATTTGTATTAACACCAGTGAGAACAAAATGTGACTAGCCCTCCAACAGGGAGAAAGTCTGCTTTGTTTTTGCAGTTATTTGTTTATTTGCATTTATTGTTCTGTTTACAGTAGCATAACTACCAGAAAAATGTGCAAGGGCTCTAGGTCTGCAAGTAAATCACTGGTCATCTGTTTTAGTGAGATACCCTAGTGACATGGGATGCTGTTTGGAGCAGACAGCAGCATGGGCACCTGAAATCCAAATTCCCTTCTCTAATGTCAGACACCCAACTGAGGGTACTAGATCCCCAAGATAATTCAGATTTTAGGAGGAGATTAGTCACTCTGGGTAGATATCTACCAACCATACTCCATCTACAGAGAGATGAGGAGAAATGTGCTTCAGATCCTGGAGTTTGATGCAATACAACTGAGCCTACATTGTTTCCCCTACATGAATTGTTTTAACTAAATAACTTGTGGTATCAGTATACCACACTGTGCTAAAAATATATGTAGTCTATAAAGAATATGTGGTAGTAGAATTTTTAAGTTTTCTTATATATAACAAGAAAAAGACCCTCAGTATTTCTACTTTTAAGCTGTTGTACAGGGAAGATTAAGGCAAGAAAAAACAAGCAGAAAGAAGAGCATGAAAGTAGCAATGAGAGAAATCTGTGCAGTATTTTTCCACAACAGTCTCCAATGTTTAGGAAACAAAATAAGAGCCGTCTTTGCAACTCCATGAGCAGATTTTAAACAGAGCAATCAAAGATGCAGAGAAAGGGATAAGATTTCATAGGTCACAGTTGCTAGATTTTGGATACTCAGAAGCAGGGAGACTTGAGGAAAAGTCTGAAATGGAAGGACATCACTTTCAATGTGCCAAGAAATAAATATATATATTACATGCTATATATATATACATATATATAAATATGAATATATATATGTATCTTAAAAAACAACTATAAAATGGAAAAATGCCAACTGTCATTAAATTTAGTAATACCAGAGTCACAAAAGTATTTAGGAAAATGGAATATGCCTAATCTAGATACTAATTAGATTCCTAATGTTCCCATTTCCTTACTTATTGCCCAGACTTTCTCAGTCATTTGTAAAGGTCCTATGACATTTAGACATCTGTTTTTGGGCGTGACCAGAATACTCCTCAACATGCTAGTGCTAAGCAACTTCATAATTATACCTCCGATAAGGACATGCACATGAGGACATATTCCTACACAGGAATTCGCCCTTCAGGACTTCAATCAGTTGGTGTTTTCAGAGTGAAACTATGAGGACCTTTGCTCTGGAGGAAGCCAGGCTTTCTCTTTCTCACTTGTTGCTGTTGTATCTGGTTATCTCTTGGTCAACACTCCTTCTGAGGCTGTGCTGGTCTTGGGTTCATTTTCCCCCTCCAGCTGAAAATATCTGAACCTGCTTCAAATAGTAGGCTGTATTTGGTGGATGCTGCTTAGATCTCCCATATGTGCTCAGAATGATTATCCCTTTCTGGGTTGAGGAGAAGGAGGAAAGGGAAGAGAAGAAAGTCCTCCTAAGCCTTGTTTCTAGGGTCACAATGCAAGATGGCTGATTTGGTGGGGACTCGGGAATTTCAGCTCTTTAAATAATGATATTTAGAAAATCACTCTTTGTGAAGTTATGACTTCAGTGTTAAAAAAACTCGAAAGAGATAAGCATCCCTTTCCAGCAGGAGCATTAGCACATCTGATTCTGAGAGGCAACAGTGACATTCCTACCACAGCATCTCTTGCCAGCTTAGATGTCCTCTCTGCATGGTTCCTGTGCACTGCATCCACAGCCAACAACCCTCACTCAGCAGTAGGCAGCCCACTTCAACAGTCACCAAGGGAAATCTGAGAGACATAATGCTCAATGCCTTTTAAAGAGACAGCTTTTCTAGTAACAAGCTTTTACTTTGCTTTTTATTGTAAGGGATAGACTTACATTTCCCTACTGGCTATTGAGGAGTTGATAATGGAAATAGCATAGACAAAGTACAGTGAGGTTTGGAGACACCAGGGGAAGACCATAGAATATTACAATTATCCTTTTCTATACCAGACAAGAATACTAAAATAAAGCAGAGGAACCTCACTAAGCTCCAGGTGAGTTTCCATCCCATGCTTCACTGGAGAGCTCAAGACAACAGCAGCATCATTTCACACACTGCCACTGCACTGCTTTTCATCACAAACATGTACAGATGCATATGCATTCATTATTTATTTTTATTTCCATTTTTTCTACTACCTTTTAAGTACTCCAAATTAGTGTCATTACTCTTGCTGTTCTTCAACTATCTTGCACCATTTCCCTACTTCTTTGGCTGGGGAGGCAGGAAGAATAAGAATGCTTAAACCCAGACACACTGAAGAATTTCCCTGCTGCTGAGTACTTCATGTGAATTGCTGCACAGAAGAAACTGTAGGCAGTACAAGGCATTTTAATGATCCTACTAAAGATGAACTAGCCTATGGATTCTTGAATGCTTAAATGCCTATTAAATAATTATGTGCCTCTGTATTGTTGCTGAGTTCTCTAGTAACAAAAGTTTTACATACTGCCAAGGAACATTCAGACTAACTTAATTTCACAACCAGTCACTTTTGCTATTTTTATCCTGCCTTGTAGATTGCATTTAAGGTACTCAGTGCTAATACAATTGTATCCTATTAAAACAAACAAACAAACAAACAACCTGAAAAAAAAAGAAGACACCAGTCTAATAAAATCTGCCAGCAGTACCTTCTTTTATGACCTTAATTCTTTAAAAATCAAGGCACTTTGAGTTGGAGATGTCGCTCTGTCCCAATTTTCCCCTTTAGTAGATTAACTTTCATTTGTAGGAAGCAGACTGGGAATAAAGAGGAGAAACTTCTTCTCAGCAGCAGAGGACCAAGGACTCCGCATTGTTGCTTACACCCAAAAAGGTCTGGACAACGATAGTACCTCTGCAACATCCTTGGTTTGAAACCAAAGTGGATGCTTTAGACAAAGACCCCCTTGTCAGCTTCCTAATATGACAGGTCCCCTACAAACTTCATGCATCTCAAATGTTCAACCTTTTTTGGTCAAAGACAGACAGAGTTATTCTCTAACTGGGTGGCAGGAGGATGCATAAGAAATAGGTCAGATGGCTCACTCTTTGGAGGTGCCTACTCTGCCACTGAGTGTAAGTGCAGACTGTGCTGATTTCATGTGCCTGCCTGTAAATTAATGCCCTGAAGCCAGTCCTTCCAGTCTCAGTTACCACTACAGGGCTGTGCTGCCACTGGTCTCAGTCCAATCCCATCTCAGTGCAAATGCCAGGCATGTCCCAGCTGAACAGCAGAGTGAGACCCAGCCCTACCCTCCTGTGCCCTGGTTTCCCTGGAAAAGAAACTTGAGAGAAAGGATCCTAGGCAGAAGTTGCAGTATGGTGCAACTGTCCCTACAATCCCTCCAGTCCCATTTCTAGGGGACTGGACGACTCCTCCGTCTCCCTTGTATGGCATTTCCTGATCTCCTCGCTAGCTGCTGGGAAATCCATTCCTAAAGGTATCTTAATGTTAGCAAATGGCACTGCAGGACCTGGGACAAGGGGCACTCAAGCATACAGCCTGAGATGATCCAGCTCTTATTTTATGTCCCTGCTTCAATGAGAATGTTTAATCAGATCTAAATATTCAAAACATTTGTGCCTTTACCAAAGAAGACAAATAACGGGTTGCAGTACCTCTTAACTTGCCTGCAAGTGCCAGGTGTTTAATAAAACAATCTGCCTAAAAAATGCAACTGTATTATACGCACAGTCAATGCAGAGAGGGAGGTGTCTCGGGTAATATCCAGCAGGAGATTCTGTCCCAATGAAGTGAAGTTCAGGAACTGAGAAGGATCCTTCAATAAAATTTAGATACCTAGGCAGACTGGACACTCTTTCAATAACCTGAAATAATAAAGCCCTGTCATCAGCATTATCTCTGCACACTTGTCTTCATCCTTCTTGTCTTGAAAATTTAGCAAACATGTTGGATATCTGATTACAGTAATTATTCTTTCCCTGCAACCCCTTTGTTGTTGATTGACTCTCTGGTTTTTGGTCCTGTCACAAAACACTTGTCATAAAGAGAGAAAATTATATTAAAACCTTTTCCACGTTGGACACAAAGTTGGTCCAGGATGAGAATCCTACTATTCCTATGCATAAGTAATAGTTATGCTATTATTCAATTAGTTGTGATAGCTTAATTTCTTGTAAAATCTGAAGTGTGTCCTTGCCTAAACTTGTACTCTCTTGCATATCCAGAAGCTGAGGCACATAGTTAACTAGTGTTGTCATGCATCCTCAGCCAATTCTGCAGATGAGAATCCAAAGATATGTTTTGCCTCTGCTCACATGTAGACCCTTATTTTCTGATATGTATTGGCCAACTGCCTTCAATAAATAAATCTCTTCACATTGCTGCTCAGCTCCAAGTCATTGTCAGTCAGAAAGGGTTAATGCTGTAGTTTTGGGCAATATTCTTGATACAAGAAATTAATTCCGAGGTCTAAACTGAGTTGGAAAAGCTATTGAATCATTGCAATTTTAAAATATGGAGACAAACAAATCCGTAAGTTTTTCTCAATGGAATTTTTTAGGGACAGGACTCTTTGCTGGGATTTTGGCCAAATATGTTTCATTAGTCTATGTCAGCCTCACAAATATTGTTGTAGGTTTTGTAAAGGTATTGATACTGACATTTTCCTGTAAAGTTTCTACATAGGCAATATTTCATGATGAACATGGTAGAACAGCCAATGTAGAGAATATTCTGAATAAAAATCCTTCTCTTTTGTTGTAGTTCCACACTTGAGGATGAAATTCACTGAAGGATGAGCAATGATATAGCTCAGAAATAATTACTGCATCAAGATAGTACTCTGAAGTATATACCACAGAGAAATGGCTAATGTGTTTCAGAGTTTTTCATCAGTTTAAATACTGTCTCATGCTTTAGGAATAAATTGGCATAATTTCCCTGATTTGTCATTACTAGAGCTTTGCTGATCTACAACAGTCAAGAATTAGATACACAGTATAGTGATATTAATGTAATCATTGCTATTTATGTGCCTGCATGGTTTTGCATACAGAGTTTGGCAACCCAGGTGGAATACAGCTTGAACACTGAGGAAATATGTTACTGTATTTGGACACAACAGATTCATAATGGCATCTTACTGTACAGGCCACCAAATACAATAATCCCACATATCTGTAAGTATAATTTGCTATTTTCAGGTTCTGCTAGTTTTTGCAAGCTTAGGACTGATGTAGGAGTTGATTGGCACAAGTACAAATATGGGTGTATTGTTAATGAAAGACCTACAGCCTCAAATTGATCCAACTCCTTACATTAGTGCAACTAGCAAAATCCTCTACTAGGTCCACCCCACCTATGGGAATCCTTGCTTCCAAACAAGCTACTTTCATTTCCAGATATTCTGAAGTTTGGAAGATAGTAACAAATGTTTTTGTACTTTTTGAATATATATTTTGATCATCAGGGGAACTGAACAGTAGATGATATTGATCTTGTCCCTCTCTCAGTTTAAAAGTTTGAGACCACTTATAGTCATCTGTGGGGTTGCAACTACCACTCAACATGTGGTGAATCAGAAAGTAAAATCAGTCCCCCAAAACATACACCATGGGGGGTTTGGAACTGATAAGCCACAAAAAATTCCAGAAAAACATATTTCTTCATTCTAGACTTGCACTTCCAGTAGGTTGATGGGGACATCACAATAGGGATCTGGCTCCAGTGCAGCACAGAGGACTCAGAATATGGAGACCTCAGATCACCTAGGGACTTCTGGGAGCCCATGTTGCCAAATGGACAAGTCAAGAAGAGACTCAGGGAACTGCTTGCAGGTGATCTGGCTGCTCCCATGCCCTGGCAGCTCACGCAGTATGGTCTGAAACAGGAAGGCAGGACAGCAGGCAGGAGGCAGCCCAGAGGGCAGCCTGCCAGCCTTCCTGATGCTCAGCAGAAATACTGGGGAAATTCTGGCAGAAAACTGTCCCATGAGGAAGTTTTTTGCTGCTCTACATGTGTCAAAGAAAAGTTCATTTTGGCCCTGTGATATTTAGGGTGTTGGACCCTGAATTAAAAAAAGCCCAAAACCAAACAAAACACCCCAAACAAAAAACAAACAAACAAAACACAAAAGAAAACAAACAAAAAATGAATGCCCAAAAGCAACAACAAAAAAAAAGGAAAAAGAAAAGATTAAGAAATCAGAATCAGCACTTGTGTGTATGGCAGTAAAAAGACATCTAATGAGATGAGCTTGTCGCAACAACAGTTCGAGACAACAGTTTGTCTAGTTAACAAATAATACGAAATTTCAGCTCTGAACCAGACTGTATTCATGGACTTCAGCAATGCTTCTAAGAACATAGACTAATGCTTCCCTCTGCTCTATTTTCCAGGACCTCTCTTTGCAGCATCCTTGTTGTGTAAGCAAACAGAAAAGCTTGATTGGAATGTATTGTTTTGAAGAAAGTTGTTAGCTGAGTGCTACTTTCCTCGCACACTGGCTGATTCCTCACAAAGCTCTATGTCTTGCTTCCAACCTGTTTCAGAGGGATGGATCTGAGTGTTACCACAAGTAAGACACACACACTATGCTTTGGAAATAATGAGATGAGCATTCTGTACTCTGCGATTTCAAACGTTCTATATAATTGTTGTTATTAACCCTCTTCCTTTGTTTTGACTGAGAACTATGTTCTACCCTCCTCACAATAATAAAGTGAGAAGAATAACAGAACACTTTAGAAGACCCTCAAAAAATCTCTCACACTCAAAACCCTTTTTTATTTTTTATCCTCCCTATTATAATGTTTGCATCACATTTGGCTGTACAATATAACTTTTCAAGGACATTATATACCCACAGAATCTGCTTGGACCCTTTGGGGCATTTTTGATCTCTTAACTAAAAATATTGGTCTTGGTTTTGCAGATATTTGACAAATTAAGATGCACATTAATATTGAAGCCTATTTTAAAGGTTTTGAGAGACCCCCAATTTTTTTTACAAGGAAAGTCATGTATTTCTTGGCTATGATTGGAGCCACTATATTCAATAACAGATTTAAACATCTTCATTGTCTCCAAGTTTAAGCAGTTTCTCAAAGTTCTACCTTGTGTGATGAGAGTTGTTATATTTGTCCTGTATTTGCAATGAATTCTGTTAGAAATTAACTTGAAAATTGCAACTCTAGAGGAAATATCCAAATGTTACATATTCCAATTCTATATTTCCTTTGACATTTTGTTTCAATCTCGTTTAGAAGGATCCAGTAGAACACTGCACACAGTATTTGCTTTGTTCTTGGCAGAATTTACTGTCCACATCTACCCCTCTTTCTGGAAGGAGTGGTCCCCATGGATGACTGATGACTTTAGTTGTGGGAACCAAACACTGAATTGTTGGCATTACCTGGTGTTTAATATGGACTTTCTTCCAAAAGCAAGGACAAACCCCCAGTGTTATAATTTTTTATCTGTAAGGGAATAGGTAATTTCTGACAAGTCAGCAAAAGAATTCTGCTAAAAGGTTCCAGATTTGCAGCACTATAGACCACAGAGTCTCTAGTTAACAAAGTTAAATAACTGTCTATTAAAACTCATCTACAAAAAGTAACAGATACTTCTCTAATGAAAACGTGTACCTCTGCTACCTGCAGCAACCTCAGACTCAGATAGATTAGCTACAAATTTGGTTCAGACTTTTCCAGTTGCCAGAATAACCTTTTTTTTTCCACAGTATTTTTTTAATATTCTTTTCTTATGTTGCTGTCCAAGAGAAATTTCTTCTACCTATTGCCATTCCTAATTCCGGAACATAAACCTCTTTACATGAAGCATTATGAAATACACAGAAAAAATAAAAAATAAAAAAAAATCTAAACAAAAAATCCACATTGACTGCAAATCAATAAGTACTGTCATTTTTGCACTGGGAGGACAAAAATGAGAAGGCAATGGATTTTAAGGAAGGATAATCTGAGTAGAAACAACTAAACCAAGAAGAGTTATACTTCATGACAAGTAAAAGGTTTGTCATCTCTCAATATCTCTCTTTCATATAATCTAGTATCTATTAGCTGGTAACTTTTTGGGTGTAAGGTGCTCCCTGCACTGTGTTCTCTTGGATAAGGCTTTGCTTATGCTAACCGGAGTTTTGCAGATAAATTTGCCTATAATACTATGCATGTTTCCAAGCCATACATAGTTATACATAGTCCCAGACCTTTAAACTGAGCCTTGTGCTAGAAGTTCAGATTTCCACACAGCCTGCAACCAGTGCCTTGCAGGGAGCCAGCAGCTATTTCATATTCTCATCACTATCCCTACATTATATGTGCATTCAGAATCCAAGTTAATCTGATTAATGGACCTAGATATTAGAAACACAATGTCTTAATGGTAGTCATCTTACTCTGAAACTACTAGTAAGTTGAAAATGCCTCATCTATCTTCATGCCTTCACTACTTTCAAGATTTCTTCATCATTTAAGCTATGGAAAGCATCCATGCTTTTCTCTATGCTATTAGAGATACTGATATTCTGCCTTCTTGCTCTTTAGTTTGCTTCCTTGTGCACTGCTCCCAAGCTGTTTACTTCTTGCAGAAAATTAAGGAGAGGCTGTCCCTGGGAGTAGAGTTCAGGCACCTCACTTAGAAATGCAGCATCCCTGGGGTTTTTTTCAGGGTATTTGGAGAGTTATAGAAATCTGAGGATGACAGCATAAGACTCTGTATATTTTAATTCTGCTCTAGAGCACTCTTTAGAAGTGCAAGAAACTTTGCATTACCTTTCCAAGGAGTTTATTAAAAACTTCTGAACTACCTAACTTGCATGTCAATACCTTTCCAGATTTCCATCAAACCCTCCATTTGATAGGGCCTAAAATTTATTCAAAATTTATTAGGATAGATGGACTTTGCAAGAGAGGTGTAAAATTTGAGCATCTATGATTCTGCACCACTCACGCATATAGGAGCATTGAAGCTGCCTATTGTGAAGAAAGCAACCCACACAAGCCCTCCTTTCCAACCACCTCAGCCACCAACAACTTCACATCTTCCATATGTTCATGATGAAGTTGCTTTTTTATCGGGAATTCTCCCCTTAGAAACCTCTATGAGTTGATGTAACTGAATTTCTAAGTCACAGAACAAAAAATGTAATGGCCTTAGTATAATTCAGAACAGGGAAAGAAGGAAGATCTGAATCTTCAATCAGTTCTGGGTGAAATGTGTCACATTAATGGTGTATTGGGCAAGATCAGCTCTGGTTCAGCGCTCAGCACAAGCTAAAAAAGGCACTTTTACTTCCCAGTCTACTGACACTGAGAAAATGCTCATAGAAATTCTTCCTTGCTTGTTTAGCCAAGCCATGGAAAGGCATCAGTCTAAGTGCTGTGCCAGGCAGGTAAGTGAGAAGCAAAGTACAAAAGAACAGCATGGAGAGGAAAAGAAGAAGGACATATAGAGGCAAAACAAATAAAGGAATGAGACATGGGAAGCAATAAGACATTTCATAAAACATAAAAATTAAGAGGCAGAGAAATTGTAAGAGAACACAGAAGCTAGAAGAATGAGAGGACACAGAGACTGTACATTGATGGCCATTAAAGTACCTCCTGCAAGGGCAGAACCTGAACAGAGTCCATGATATTGGGCTGAGAAAACAGAAGTGTTACAGCCAAAGGACACTCTCTATTCCTGTCCTTGCAGTCAAACTGAGCAGCTGATCATTTTGCATGCCAGATGACTTAAAGATGCCCAAACCACCAAAAGGGATTTACAACAGAAGCCAAGTTTAGCAATGAAGCTTTAGGGACTGGTAGTGCCTTCTCCCTGAAGAATGCTGCACAGCTGTGCACATATCAGTTCATCCTCCCAACTGTTAACACTTGTTCATTTTACTGGGAAAACTGTGCTATTTCCCTTGTCTTGATAATTTGGCCTGCTCTTGAAGCTTGCAAATTCTTTTTTTCTTAAAATAGTTTAATTTGATAGTTCTTTATCAGCCAGCATTTTGTCAGAGGTTAAAACTGTTTTAAAATCAGTTGTGGTTGAATGAATATGTATATTTCAAAATAACTCTTGTTAAGATGTTTAAAGGGCTATAATGATCTTTGGGCTGAAATGGTCTTGCAACTTTAACAACAAATAAAAATGTATGAAAAGGAGAAAGATGCAGATGTAGTGAGGTTTTTTCATCACTCTTTGAGTCATTTTCACATGTGTCTCTTATGTGGGTGCTCTAGAAGCTGAGAAACAGCCCAGAACAAAACTTCCTCTCCATTCCTGCTAGGCTGTGAAAAGGAGTAGGAGGCATTAGGAAATGCAAACCTTAATATTATTTCAAGTATGTTTTTCATAAAATGGATTGAGTAGGAGAGATAAAAAGTTCCTACAGAGAACACTAAATGTATAACAGGAGAAATAATTTATGCAGCACTGTCTAAACTACTTTTTATGTAGTCTTGTAAATAAAATTCTACTTAACACTCAACTTGGAAAATTTTGATCCAGCCATTTCATAGAGCCATAGGTTTAAATCTTAAGGATCTGGATGCATGAGATGCATAGGAGAAGCTCTCTCAGAGTCTTGCTCCAAAGTGTGGGATTAATTTAAGCTGAGGACTCTACTCCCATCCCAATCAGTAGATCCACAACCACAGATATAACTAAGTACTTTTGTGGAACTGGGACCCAACTAGCCTTTTCTTATTCCACCTCCTAATGGCATTTCTTACAAAGAAAGTCTACGTTAATGAACATGTACAGAGAGTAAAACTGGGAAGACTGAAGTAACTGATTCTTCTTGTCATGTCTAGAGATCAGTCTTTCTGGCTGAATCCTCTCAGTGAGTTGCCAATGGATTTCTGGGACACAGACATGGTGAAATTTAGCATGAAAAAAAAAGGAATCAAAGAAGAAAGCATTTCTACATATTTTATTTGCTGTGGTGAATAAGTGTAGCATTTGGTCTCCTGCAGTATTTTATATGGTACTTGTTGAAGGTTCAGTTTGGACTCAAAGCATTGAATAGAGAGAATTACAGTTTTTTTGGTGCTGCCTCTTTCCTATTCCCTTCACATTGAAGGCTTTCAGGTGAATGATATGATGCTACTTTAGCCAAAGCACCCATTTTCCTTCACTGTTGAGAAGCTGTTCCTCAACTTAAAGAGAATTGATGTTTTCACACCTTGCTCTGTGTATGAAAAACTTGAAGGAGAAGCAATCTAAAGCTTTGTTGAGAGCAAAATAAATCATTTTGTCTCCTGAAGTGTCAAGGTTCCTGAGGACAGTGTCCAGCTAAGACATCAAGTACAGACACACGTAAAGCAGCAGAGTGTGTACAGTTTGACATCCTTGTGACTTCTAACTTTTGTTAAAGTGCTAAATGTATTAGTACAAGGAATGTTTTTCTTGGTATTTACACACACACAAATCTTGATTTACATTCATACAAAGGATGCCCTGACCACTGACAACTTGGTGTGCCAATATTTACAGTTCTGCAAAGGACCTTCTGGACTCTGAGATTAGCTCAACTGATTAGAGCACAGTGCTAATAATGCTAAGGTCATGGGTTTGAACCCTGGTAGGCCATTGACTTAAGGGTTGGACTCGATGATCCTTCTTGGGTCCCTTATAATTCAGAATATTCTGTGAAACTTCTGTGATGAAAATGTCTCTTCTTGTGACCTGACAGCTTGGAAATCCTAGTTGTAAGTCTGGCAACCAAATTAACTTTTGTCCAGTTGTGATAGTTTTCAACTTTGCTCTGACTGTTATCTTACTCCCAGTTGAAAATCACTGCCCACCTCACAGTACAAGCTGGTATGATTGTTGTTTGCAGTAATGATTGAGTAATCAGGAGCATTCATCCATCCCAGAGGGCAGGGTTGCTCATTCATCCCCAGTATCACTGGGCACTTTCATTTTGAACAATTTTGGCTTAGTATCCTATAAAACAGAGAATGTAAAATCCATTAGAGAGTCCTGGATGTTCCTATGTAAGGCTGACTAGTGCCACTCTGAAACCAGCACTGGATGACAACTGGTTCTGGGGGCAGACAGCTAGGAGAAGGCACTGGGTTGCCTTTTGTGAGCTGCAACTGCTCTTGTAAATAGAAAGGTCATACTTATAATTTTGGGTCATCATCTAAAAGTGGATATATTCTAGTCAGGTGGGAATTCATTGTAAATGAACATCCATGGTCAGTTCTTTGTAGTCTAATGACTAAGTAGAAAAACAAACAAGACTCTGAATTTGGTAGCTCTTTTCTATCAAAAAATAAAGCTAGCTGGCATAGACAGATAGCAAAGAAACTTTCTCAGCTTGCCCTTTAGCCCAGGAAATTAAAGGAAATAGTAATTCCTTCTAACTTTGGCTGCCTAATTGTGATTCCTCCATAAACATCTTGCAGAGGTGCTGGAAATTTGAAGAGAGTTCAAATGCTTCTCGGTAAGCCCTCAAGGACAAAGACAGCCTAATTTCCAACCCCAACCACTACCCAACTCTTCCTGCCTGCATGCTGGGAGAGAGAAAACAGAATCAAAATGGAGTTCACTCCCTTTTGAGGTGAGTTTTTGCTCTGTATAAAGTTGCATCAGTGGCAAAAGGGATATATTTCTCAGGCTTTTTGCAGGACTTTATCTTGTTAAGGGAAAAATCAGACGCAGTTATGCTGCAGCAGACCTGTCAGGACATCTGCAGAGACCAACTCAAAGATATCCACAGAGGTTATTAAGTTTTTAAGATATTCAGGACTGTAAAATGGTAATCCATCAGTATTTATGCAATTCTAAGAAGATGTGTAAGAATTTTAGTTGACTTTTAAGTCACAAGTTCTTGCTGAATACCTCAAAACCTCATTACACTTCAAATTGTGTTTTACCTAAAGGTCATATTATAGACCCTCAAAGAAAACTTTTCATGACAGGCCACATTGCAAAAGCAGTTATTCAATTTCTCCAAAGATTAGAGTGAACAGAGAAGGTTCATGTGTTGGGGTTAGATGTCCAACAGCATTTTAAATTACCTTTCATAATGCCCTCCAGGAATCTGTACACTCCAGTAATGGTTTTACTGAGAATATATAAGTTAACTTTGGTATAATCACTGTTGTTTTACCCATAATGCATTTCCCTCCCCCCCTTTTTTCCCCAGAGAAGTCAGAGAGAGGCCACAGAAAAACTTGTGCAGGTAATACAGACTCACAGAATAACCTAGTTTGGAAGGAGCCTCTAAAATTACCTAGTCTGCTCCCTTGCTCAAAGCAGGGAAAATCACAAAGCGAAATCAGGTTGCTCAGGACCTTTTCCAGTAGTTTTGAAAACTACCATGGATGCAGATTTCCACAGCCTCCTTGGGTACCTCTTCTAGTCCTTCATCATTCACATTGTGAAGGATTTTGTCCTTTTGCTCAGCTGGACTGAACATTTCATAGCAAAGAAAACAGTACAGGTTTTAACAGAGAACTGTTAAGTCACCCACAGATTACTAATTCTGGACTGCAACAAAGTAAGGCTATGTTGATTTGAAGGGAAAATGCATGTTACATAGCATCAGGCATTGTTTCAGGGCATGTCCTACAGAAGCTAAAATTAGATTAAAACATTTAAGATAAAAAAGACATTCTGGGTGATTTTAAGTATCTTTATGTAAAAATAAATCGAAAATACTCTGCAAGCAATATCAAGGTGATAAAAAAGTGGGTAAAAATGGTCATGTATCTTTTTGGAAATAGCTTTCTGGTAATTTTTCTCAGAAGATATTTTGGTCTGTCAGAGTACATCATCAGAAAAGACAAGAGGCAATAATCGATATTTTAAACTAGAGTAGTCAGCTCCCATTTCTTTGTCTCCTGTGTAGTTATTGGAAATGAGGCATTCATATAGAATTATTAGTGCAATATTTCAATGAACTATACATGTGAGAGTCATTAGGAAATAGCTCTGCAACCAAACCATATTTCCTTTATTTTAGTGCATTGTAGAAGTACATGAGGAAAACCTTTGCAGTGGAAGTTGATGGATTATGATGTCAAGGCTTGACTTTTCAGGACTACAGAAGAGCTATCATGATTTATATTAATCCTTATATCTCAGGAAGACAAACTGAAGTTCAGTCTATTTGTCATATCCCATCATTTGCAGTAGCAAAACTGTCATGAGGGAGAGCGTAGAAATCACACAGGACCTAACAACAGAATGGTGACTTTAATTTCTGTCCCCTCAGTAGTTTGCAATTCTTCAACTCATGTTCCTTTGGGAGATGTGAACAAAGCCAAGGTGTCCCAAAATGACCAGTGATGTTCAGTGTATTTTGTGGTAAATCCAGGCTGGCAAGAAAGCCTCCACTGCAAGGGGCAGCAGAGGCAAAAAAGTCATTCTTCAGCTTAGCAATCCTCCTGATAATTTTCCCCTTATAACAAACCCTTGGACAACTACCTTGTGCTTAGTCACATGTCGTGGCCTGGGCTCTGACTCCTCACATGACATCCAGGCAGTATGGGCGAAAGCCTCGATGTTCCAAACTGGAATTCAGGCGTAGGTGACCTAGGTATGATCCTGAGAGTATGCAATGAAGTGTGACTTGTACTTCAGCAGCAACAGAAATGTATCTCTCATGGCCTGAGTTTCAAAATATGCACCTTTGAAAGGGGCCTGAGGTTAGTCACTTCATGGCATTAGTCACACTAATGGCCAGAGCAAGCCAAGAACACCTTGTTTTCTACCTGCTGTAATTTTCCCTCCTTCCTCCCCATGTGGCTCTATATGGTAAATACTTACTTTGCCATGGCCTCCCTTCACCACATTGAATCCCTTGCTGAGTGAGACAGACAACATAATATCAATACCTCAGTTTTGCAACTTTGTATCTTAACCAGTGGTACACCTACAATCCTGAAATTTGGCTCAAGATCTGTTTTTTTACCAAAGCCCGACCTCTTGAATTGAAAATCTCGGTCCAAGTAGGTGTCAGGTTCCCACATCTTTTATTTCTATTGTTTGCATTCACTTTGATTATTGGGAGTCTGATCGTGTTGGCAAAGTGCATTACATTCAGGTCATATCTTGGAGTGAAATAGAAAACATCTAAGAAAACCCAACACTCATTATCTTATGGATTCAGAAGAAGTACACAACTGCAACTGTTAAGGCTTAATAAAGAATTTTTTGTGGTTGCAGTTTTCTGGTGTTTTTGGGGGGTGGGCATGGAAGGGGTTAGTTGTTTTGGCTTTTGTTTGTTTTTTAATGCCAACTACTTATTGAGTTCTCAGCTTTCTCCAAGCTATTTGTAACCAGTGCACACTGCATGCAGCACATTCAGGCAATGGCTAATGTCTTTGCCTCCAACATTTCTGTTCAACAGTAATAAGGGCTTCAGTAAAGCCCTAAGTTGCTGTAAGTAAGTGGATAAACAAAATCTATTCTGATTACCAATGTTATTTTCAAATGGTAAAGGGAAAGGAAATTTCCTGGGCTTTTTATCCACTCAATAACTTGTTCACAGAAACCACAGAAGGTAAGAATATTTTTGCCATATTTGGCAACAATTTGCACTATTTCCAAGGCAAGCAAATTCAAGATAGATTGAACTCCTTCTCTGGTTTATATTACTGTCACTTTTGTTTCTACCAGGACGAATTAGGTACCTTGCAAATTTTTGAAATGAAAGAGGAATCACGTTTCCCACTTCTCAGTATCTTCAGAGTAGAGCAAAGCACAGATACAATGATGTTCATCTTCATTATACCCAGAAAAACACCCTCTGTTTATACAAAAGAAAAAATAGCCTGAAACCATGGGGTTGTTATTAACATCTTCCTTTCTGATTGTCACATATGGTCTGACATTGACATTCCTGTAGAATATTGGATGGCCTATATAAACCAAATGTGAGATTTTTTTGTCTCATATATAGACATTATTTTCAACAAATGAAGTTCTATACCTACAGTAAAATGAGATTTATTTCTTCCATTGGGCTATATCATTAGAGACTGTAGCATTTAGTGGCATTTCAGGTTGATCATAACTTGGTTGCTCCTGCTGAGCAGTAGATATGGAGACTGGTCAGACCCTGTCCAGCCCCACTGGTAGCTCCCTGGGGTGCACACTACCTCCTCAAGTTCTTCAAAACTCCTGCTTAGCAGATACCAGTGCTGACATAGTTTAAATTATGGGTGATTGGCATATATAAAACCAGTAAAATCTTTACATCTCTTCTCCAGATCACAGGCAAATCAAATTTGTGCCATTTATTCTCTTTAATATTTTTAAAGAAGTTGGCAAAGGTTCAGAAGAAGAGCTTGATAAAGGCTAAGCCTGGAGGACTCATGAACTTGCTGATTAGTGCCCTCTGATGGGATGGCAGCTGGATTTAAGACCTTCCTTTAAACTACCACCCAGAGTGAAATTTCTGAACATATCCTGGAACTGTCATTGTCACCACTTTGCCAGAAACCACTCGGTCCTGTTTTCTGTGAGACAAGGTTGACTGAGACTAGCTGCAGACTCAAAGATGTAGTTCACAGCTGAAAAGCCCAAAAGGTGACAAGATTCCATATCTACAACTGATACAAATTTTTGATTGACTGTGGGAGCTAGAGATGAGACAGTGTCCTTGTAGTTGGCAGATTTCCTGGGCTATAAATGCTTCTCATTCATATATGCTGATTTTAAGAGTCCTAGACAAGGGTATATCACTCTGTCCATAGGTCCTTTAACCTACAGTGAACTGTGAACAGCAAGACAGCCAGTTGTTGAGTAGGAAATACTTAATGTAATGCCAAGGTTCCCTCATGGGCCCAACCTAAAGAACCTGATTCAGACTCAGTCTTTTGTCTCTGTAGCAATGGATATGTTTTTTCTATGCTGTGATAGACTGAAATGTTGAAGATTAATGACTCAAACAATTGTCCATTTGCAAAAGCTAAAGGATACTTTGCTGAGTTCAGGTTTGCACCCTGCAACCGAAACAGAGGAGGAGAGGTTTTGGATGTATGGTGGCAAAACATCTGATCAGCCTAAGACAGAGGTGGTGTGCACCCACTGCCAGAGGATAACAATGACAAACCAGCCTTTGTTTAGCAAAAAGCTGGTTTTTGAGCAAGATAAGGAAAAAGGCCAATAAGAAGCAGATCCTGTGAGGTGGGGAGTTGGGATAACGATTTTTATCATGCCAGTGTCCTCCCACCCTCCACAGCCTAAAGGTATTCTCCCTTTTGAAAAGACATAATTGGCTCAACTAAGCAAGGTCAGACAGCTGTCATGTTGTTAGAAGGGACCATAAACCATCAAACTTCTCCAAAGCATCCCCAGACTCATTTCTGGGGTATTCCCTCAGAGGACTGTGCATAATCCACAGTGTTGCATCAGACAATGTAAAACACCCACCCAGGGGAGATACATGGGTGTCTGCACCTGAACCCAAACATATATCAATGCACTGAACTTTCTGTTTCATGGGCTTCCCTCACCCCTGACAGATCAAGACTGCAACCATCACTTCAACCAATGGACACCTAAGTTGCAAAAATTAGGTCTCATCGCTGGACCTATGCATGGTGATATCTTTCTTCTCCACTATCCACTCTTATTATTTCTCTTTCTTTCTTCTCCTCATATGTTTTATGAAGCGATATCTTTATACTTCTTTATTGTTTCATTCCTACAGATTGTAACCAAAACAGCTATACACCTCCTTTCCATCTCAACCAAATTGTTCTAAAATAAACCAGCCATCTATATATAAACACTGGTCATTCAGTGTCATTTTACTCTCATCTACTCCGAGGGATCTATTAACAAGAGCCTCACTTGCTCATGCTCAAGGGCAGGTAACACATGCCAAATTACAAAAGACTCTCCCAAACAGTATTTCTTTGCTATTGAAAGCCTTGTTCAGTTCAGCACTGCTGAGCCAGCATTGGCTTGGACATTTTCAGCCCTGACCACCTAAAACCAGTTGGCAGAAATCACATTCATATTTGAGAAGAAAAGGTCAAGTGACAGTAATTGTCTTGTGGGGAGAAATTGAGCCATGTAGGTGTCTGTCTCTGGTGTTGGGGCTCTCTATTCCAAATTCCTTATTACAAGTATGAAGACATAGAGGGTCCTTAAACTGTAGTGCATAAAACTTTGGCTACATCTACTCTACACAGTTCTACAGAAATATTTGAACTGGCTCCAGACCCAGCAACACTTTAAAGTTGTTTCAACACTAGAGCTGTTTATCCCAACTGTGGTCACCATGCTATTTCCAAAACCCAACCACCATGCTCCACAGTATAGTGTAAAGCTGATGTATTAGTCGTGCAAGGAGCTACATGGTGGAGTTGTATCCAAAGATACAGAAGACTCATGACAGTTATGTGAAATGCAGAAGTTTTACACAGATGACTCTCTAATTGGTTCCCATCCTCCAGAACCCACATCCAAATTATCTGCAATGTAATTTCATTTGAGTCAATAGAGACAGTGTTGAAGTCAATGGAGGGTACAACAGAGATTTATTTGTCCCTTAAAGATTTAATAACAGGAAATAACTATCTGGCTCTACATGCCTGCTTTATTTAATTTTTATAAGACACAGAGTGACAGTTTTTATAGAAATACAGCTTATCATTGTGCACTATCCAATCATCTTTCCTCAAAACCGGCTTTTATTCAGCAGGAACAGTTCATGCATGCTTGTTTCGCTTACTGTTGTCTTTCTTCTTTTATAAATGTAGATTGTTTATATTATTGTGGTTGATGTCAGTAAAGTCTCAGTTCCCATAATCCTTATTCTAAGCAAGTAATGTAATGCTTGAAGCCTGCAACTCCATTAAAATATATAAATAAAATCAATAAGTATTCCTTCAAGGATCACATGCCCAGAGCAGTGGACTTAGTTTATTGTCTTTCTGTGTCATTACCTTCTCCATGTTGTGGAAATTAAATTGATTTGCCAAGTCTTGGCATATGAAGGAGGCATATTTCCTCACAGGGATCTGATTACATGGGTTCATCCCAATATTAAGAAAATTGTATAGCTAGATCCTCACAAAGTAAAATCCACAGGAAATTTACCCTTTCTTAGAAAATGTGAAGTTATACTAGCAACATGAAGTGTGAAAACAATAGTTTTAAGGTCAAGAAAAATGGTTGTATCAGATAAATTCATACTACTAGTGTTCTGTCCCCAATCAAGAGTAAAATGTATAAAAAAAACCATTAAAGTAGACACTTTCTTATGTTCACAGAATCTCAAAGGAGCCCCTTTGCATCTGACCTGTATCAATTTGCACAAAGTGGCATGCAAAGAGAAGACCATAGAATGCCATGTTTGGAATGCCATCTTTCTCCTAACCATCTTTAAAACTACTTAAAACATGAAACTTTCCCACCCATTGTGAATATGTCTTGGGCCTCAGTGGGAATAAGTTTACATGTATGTGAGGCCAAAAGCAGAAGTTTAAGATACCTTAACCTTCTTTGAAAGACATTATAATGGCTGTTTCTTACAGCTAATACAAATGTTTTTCATGGGAAAACGATGGCAGGGTTGGTTTCCTCTGTGTCTTTGTAAATAAACAGCATTTGAAAGCATGATTCAGTAGACAGGAAACTGAGCTACTGAAATAAAAATACAAACTGTATTAGAAAGGCTAACAATTGCCATTTTCATTTTAATGGTCTAACTTTATGACATGATTATGATGGGATTTACCAGAATTAATTTCATGCATACAGGAAGCAGCCCATTCCCCATTTTACCATCTGCAGTGTCATGCTGGGTTTTTAATAGAATTCTGTGGGCATGATATAATTACAAATCTAGTAAGGAGTTTGTATCTGCAGTATTTGCTGTAATGCAAGGTGTAAAGTTTTACTAGGATCTCTTCAGAAAGCTCTGAGTTACGAGCAGCCAGAAGCCAGAAATGTGCTAATT
Organism: Pithys albifrons albifrons; assembly: GCF_047495875.1. NCBI lineage: Eukaryota > Metazoa > Chordata > Aves > Passeriformes > Thamnophilidae > Pithys > Pithys albifrons. The sequence goes on from NC_092458.1 coordinate 58,566,632, forward strand.
AAGGTATACAATGAGATATTAATCAAGAGATCTGGGGGAGGAGAAGGGAAAAAAGCAACTTCAATTAGTCACACCATTATGTGGCATCCAGCATAGCCTGAAAGAAAAAGCTAGCTGTACTGATGAAATAGTCAAGGAAAATACCTAGGAGACCTATCTGGCAAGGAGTATAAGCATGGGAACCATGAGTGTATTCTGTCGATCCACATGAGCTTCTGACAAAGGCCATTTGTAGAAGAAAACAGTCAGCACTGAGGCCACTGTGCATGAGCTGTTCCAAGAGCACTTCCCCACATTTGTTTTCTCAAGCCTCATGTTTGAATAATAATCACAATAGGGAAGTTAAACATGTCCAACTACAGAAAACAATGACTAATTACTCTGCAAACCTCCTTTCACTGTTGAGTAAGAGCAACAATGGAAATGTTCCTGTCTGTGTTGTTTACTAGGGCTCAATTGTCTCAGCCCTTCTGTGCATATTGCTTGTATCAGATTCAAACAAACCAATACAGTGTTGATTCTTATTTCCATTCCCTTCAAAGTTTGATGATGGGAGCCACCCTATGTGCCTTGGTATTTGTCTTGTGACCCCATGCAGATCTCCTGTGCTACACCGTTCACAACTATTATTTGTCATTTGTCACTGTCTGGCTGAGATGGAGTGAATTTTTCCCCACAGCAGCCCTCACAGTGTTGTGCTTTGTATTTGTAGCTGGAAAGGTGTCAGAATCCTGGCCCAGACCTCAGGACATCTGTGTGATAGATCAAGGCCTCAGCAGCATCTTCTCCCTCAACTCTGAAGCCATGTGCTTTGATTGACAACTGTCCTAAGGTCAGACATTTGCTACATCATCAAGGGAAAGAGAAGACGGAATGAAATTTCATATTGCAAAGAGCAGCATATCATGAAGTTGCCAGTTAATTTATGAGTGACTGTATACATATCAGAGGGAATGGTTGTTTTTCACTCCATTCCTCTAACCACCTCTTTTCAACTATTTCATTTTATTGGTGCTGGGCTAGGTACAGACAGCTGTGCAACAAGAGGGGCAAAGCAGTATCCTGCAGTTTTCACCCACCTACTCTGTTGTGTATATACACTCACCTTTCCTTTTGCTGCAGAAATGAGGTGATCATCAGGACAACAGGATTCAGATGATAATTTCCTAAGTGGTTTTTGTCAATCACATTACAAGCATTCTGGGCTTGGTTTTGTTTGGAGGGGTTTTGTTGTATTTATTATTTCATTTGTTTTTTATTTTTGTTTTTGTTGTCCTGGAAATTCTAATGAACGTGCATTTTATAGTAAACAATTCTGCTTTGTCAAGGAGTCAAATTCCCCAATTCTTTCCCTGAGATTTCTGGAGGGTCACTACTTCGGGTTTTGGCATTTGAGAATAGAGCCAATGCCCCACACTAGAACGTCAGTGTTTTTCACCAGTATTGTAATTACACAACTAATTTCTTGGTATATTGATCTGCTACCTGTCAGCCAGTTTTAATGGCAGTCATTGGAAATATTTTGTCCAGCAAAATCCTATGGATGGCTGCTTCTCAAAATAGACCTACAAAGTCAAGACAAGGTCTTGTGAAATCCCCACCAAAACAGCTAAGGTAGTAATTTTGTTTTATTGGAACAAACTAGGGAGCAAGATGCAAGACAAAACAGTTTGGATTCTTTCCTGAGTTTGCATAGTATGCATTTAATAGACAATGAGGTCTTCTATCACCTCTGATCTTAAGCACCTGTTTCAATCAGACAAGATTTTCAGTGTTTTCAGCTACAGCGCTGGAGAATGAAATTACTATTCAAAGGATCACAGAATTGATAGGGTTGGAAAGGACCTCTGGAGATTATCCAGTCCAACCTACAAGCCAAGGCAGGGTCACCTAGAGCAGAAACACATTCAGATCAGTTTTGAATGTCTCCAGGGAGACTCCATGACCTTCCTGGGCAGCCAGTTCCAGTGCTCTGCCACTCTCAACATAAAGAAGTTCTTCCTCATATTGAGATGGAACTTTTTGTGTTTTAGTTAATATCCATTTTCCTTCATCCTGCCTCTGGGCACCACTGAAAAGAGTCTGGCACCACCCTTTTGTCACCACCTTTGAGATACTTATGTGCATTAATGAGATTCCCTCTCAGTCTTTTCTCCAGACTGAACAGGCTCAGCTCTCTCAGTCTCTCCTTGTAAGAGAGATGCTCCAAACCCTAAATCATCTTTGTGGACCCTCTCCAGTAGCTCCTGGTCTTTCTTGTGCTGAGCCAGTACTTATACAGCATTTTTGTACTGTATTCCAGCCTTATACTCTTTTCCTTCCTACAATAATTTCAGACAGTGTGCTGAAGAAAGGAAATGAGCTTAGAAGTTTCCTTGTCATTTTGCATTATGGAAAGATCATGTTTGAAGAAATGAGCCCGCATAGAATCATCATCTGCATCAACTGAAATGCATGGTTTGTAATGATTTCACAGCTCAGCGTGCCCACAGTTCAATCTAGATAATATAGCATTTAACTTGGGTAAATGTACAAGTCAACAGAGCATTAACTGTCTCATGAGGTCTAACACCTCTGTATCATCATCAAAATCCCATTTTGCTTCTAATTTATGTCTTCTGGAAGTTTTTTCATCAACATGGTGATCATGATATTGATGATTTGAAAGGCATAAACTGCATCAAAAAATTACAGGACTATCTTTAAGAAAGAATATTTCTAAAAATCTCTCCTAATAAATACATAAAACATCATGAAGGCTCATGAGAGAATTACGCAAGTCATCAGGACTATGATCATATCTCCCTATGCCTAGTTAAATTTCAGGTGCACAGTTTGACAGCAGCAGAATTACGTCTGCATAACTGGAGGAGCTGTTTCTTACTTCTGTTTCTAGAAGAACAGATTGGAAGTTCTCAAATCTTTAGGAAAGTAAGATACAACTGTTTGCCTCATGTCCTAAACAAAAATAGGTCATAAATGGTGTGATTTTAATTCTGCAATATGAGCCTAGTTCCATAGAAGGTTAGCTTTGAGGCCTTCAAAGGTATGCCCATGAGCACGTAAGTGCTTGTCAGTGGGAGTCTCACCAAGGCAGGCAATCAAGTTAGGAACAAATGCTGGCTTTGCCCCTTATTTTCAGGGGTGCAAGAAAGGGGTTCTGAACCAAAAACATTGTATCTAAATGTAGTCTGGAGATGAGGAGAAAGGCAATATCTTTATAACACCTCAAGTTATCATTGCTACGTCGCCACTTTGAAGACCTGGAGAAACTGAAGAAAATACCAAACTCCAATAGTCTGATGCTTAGCATGAGATTATCTGACCCATCTAAACTTCAGAAATAATTGTTTTCCACCATTCCTCACTTTTTATGTTTGGGCTTTGTGTTTTTTTTTTCTTTTAAATATGTCATAATCTTGCCTCTCCACAAAACCCACCCCTCTCTTTAATCGCCCCTCTCTTTAGCTACTCTATCTGTCCTTGCATTTATAAGGAATTCAAGCAGCTTCTCTTGCTCATATCCTTTAAAGTCTGGTGCTTGTCTTCTGCTCTTTCCCAGACCTTTAGCCAATTATTTGTATTGGTTTTAACCCTTAAACAAGTTCTCTAAAGGCCTTGCCTTTAGAAGAGTTCTTTCCAAATTTAAGATATAGGCAGTCATTCAGTCCATTTTCTTCAGAAATATCTCTTCGACCTGTTGAGGCACGTCCCTCTGGAGTCTGTGGCATGGCAGAGGTAGAACTGGGACTGAGTTGAAGCTGTGACATATTCCTTCACAGAGTTGCCTATTATGGAGACTCTGACTGTCTCTTTCCTCCTGTTAAATTATGGCACAAGGATGGTGCACGTCAGCTTCTTTAGACCTCTTTAAAGCTTTAGTTGCAGTTTGCATACCTGTCCTAGTGGAAACTTGTATTAAGGTCAGATGATCTGGGAACAAATCTCACTCACAAACTGCATATCCTTAGCACAGCATCTCATAACAAAGACACTGTTCGGGGTGGTGCTCTTCACTGTCACTCAGAGCTAAACCCCACAGAAACGTTTCTTACTTTACTATATAATAGCTGGAGATAAACAGTGTCTTAACTGCATAGAATTTAATCTGTCACCCACCTTTACTGCTGTAGTGTCAATTAGCAGATGTTTTGATGGTGCCATAGTAGTCAGTGTCATCTGTCCCCACATAAACATGAGAAACTTATGAGGGTATTTTTAACTTCATTACATTAGCATTAGGTTTCACTGACTTATCAAATATGAAGTAATGCAATTCTGTCACTGTAATATCCAACTATAACATGTAGAAAATCCTGATCACTTTGTTTGGGGATTTTTTTGTTTGATTGGGTTTTGGGTTGGGTTTTTTTGTTGTTGCTTGCTGACTTGGTTGCAGTAGATAAAATTTCTAAAGGACAAAGTTCCTGTAATTATGAGAAAGATAGGGGAATGAAAAATATAAATTTGTAGCTAGCTTTTGTCCAATATCTTGAAATAGTCATGGAGCGTGAAGCTCTGTGCTATGCAATTTGATTATTATAGGACAGTTGTACCAGCTGGAATGATTAATAATTATAGAGAAATAAATCGATAAAAATCAGTCTATTCAAAGATTTCAAACAAAGAATGAGGGAAAATGAGTATGGAAAACAAACAGGATTATCCCAATGTGAAGGACTTGTAGCACAACTCAAGATGTATGTGAGGGCAGCAGGAGATTAAAAATCCTGGTCAGACTCTAGAAAGATTATGAACAATAATGCTCAGGAAAGGCCTTCATTAGCAGCTGCCCGATGTTATGTGTGTCCAGAATTACTCCTGATGATCAATATCTCATTGTATTACATGATGGGTGAACACACTGGAAAACACTGTTCTGCTTTCAAAGATGTTATAATAGAAAAGGCACACAGGGAGAAAGCAAAAAGTAACAGAGTTTGGCAAAGTAGCACTTAACCTTATTTTATTTCTATTATACTACTAGTCATGCTTTGTGTTTGGGGCTTCTTTAACTAAAAGAATTTGAGACTCTATGTAGGTGTGGGAAGGGGTAATTAAGGACCATTGCTTTCTTTTATTTAAGTAGCAAAAATTAAGCCATACTATAAGACAAGACAGAAATTGAAATTAGATCTTTTAAAATATGGCATAGAGCATGAAGAGATTCTACTTTTATAGTCTCAGAGGACTGACTAGTCCTAAGCAAAATGTAAGGATTATGAGTGATTGGTTTTCATAGGAAAAGGGTTGAAAAATACTGTGCAACATCTCTCTAATTTCTAAAGGTCTATCAGTAGTACAATAAACCAAATAGCAGTTTAATCCTCATTACGTTTTTCAGCTATCTGAACAAAAGCATTTTGGATTTTGGTCAGTTCTGCAAAAAAGTGAAAAAGACATTTTCAGAAAATTAGGTTACAGCATCACAATGTATTTCTCTTTCTGGAAACACGTGATTGGAAGATATCTTTAAAACAGAAGGAAACTTCCCTCTCTGAAGCTGATTCACCTGCAAAGAGAACCATATTGCTACAAATATATGAGCTTTCTTGTAATAAAATTTATCATTCCCCATTTTTCCACTGAAAACAGGGTTTATTAGTGAGTAGGGTTCACAATTGTTCTAAGACATACACATATATTGCTCTGAAGATGGACCTTTTAACCTACCACTGAAATGCTGCAGTACCCCTTGGGTTGTAACTCAGAGGCACCATAATTCTGTGCTGCCTCACTATCAAGGCCTCATTAATTAGCACACACTTTGTGAATCACGTGAACCCCAGTTGCTCTCAGGCATCTTTCATTATCTTGCGTTGGTATTTTTTATTGACAAACAGAGAAGTGCGATGGCCTGCTATTGAGCAAAGGCTTACTCTGAGATTGCTCTTGGCTGTCTTGCATGACACTGTGTCTCTGGAGAGCCAGCTCCAGCTTCAGGAGGTGCATGAATTGATTTGTGAGTAATTCCTCATCAGACATGAGCTCTAGGCAGTCTGGAGGCATTGATCAGCCCCTCTCTCCACTGAGTTGTCAATTCAGGAGTGCTCAGTCATCACCATGTACACAGAGACCAAATCTCAGCACATTTCACCCATTTTGGAGTATTTCAGCCAGCTCCCCGCCCATAGGGAAACCGCAAGCTGAACACAACTTAGTGATAGAGGAAAAGCACACTGGTCTCCCTCCACCTTTCCTGTCATGGTGAGTCTTTATGCTTGTTTCACACATTCCAACAGGAGCAGCTCTTTCAACAAACAGTGATGCGTCACAGAGGTGATGGCATTCGGTGGTTTATACAGCTGTATGTAGCCTCCTCATGGTGAAAATGCTCATCATGATAACAATGATCCAAGTTTAAATTCTGCAAATGTTAAAATGCACATCTGTATCATTGTGGTTTGGAACTAAAAGATGACACATTTTTGAATCAGCTAAATTAAATGCTTTCAAATACAATGGACCATTAAAAAGGGGAACACATTTCCACAAATTATTCTGAAGGCCAAAACTGCATGAAATTGAAAACAACTATCAGTTTTATGACATAACAATGACTGCAATGAAATAGATGAGGATTTATATAACCATTAATTATGTGACAGAATAACACTGATCTATTTATATACATTGTGCATAAGTATGACCTAGACAGACTTGAAGAGGACAGTTTTCTTATGCAGATGTTTTTCAGTATTTAACTTTGGATATCAACCCCCATTTTCTAGTTGCACACAAGACTATGTAGGACTGTACAATGAAAATCTGAAAGGAGTATTGTACCTAATACAAAATGATTTTCTTGGTAGAAGTAAAACACAAATAGCATTTTTTAATAGAAAATGCTGAAACAAATCTGTGTTGTTGCCTTGGAGTCAGCATTGTGCACTGCAGAACGAGAATTCCCTTGACTGTAACAAGAATACTTTTCAGGCTACAAGGAGAGGTAAATGGACCAACAGAGGAAGACCAGCTGCTTTAAACTGTTTAGGAGTGGTGCCGCTGTTTAAGTAGCACTTGATTGTTGCTGGGAAATACATACCATTGCAAATTAAGCTAGTACCCTTCAAGAACAAAAATGGAAAGTTTGGTGCAAAACAGTACACACCGGTAATGGCATTAACTGCTGCTAATGAACCCAGCTGCAGCTTAACTGATTGTCTTACTATTCAAGCTTCTGTGGAGGAAGCATTTGGGAGAATTTACCTGATTTGGGCTCTCTGAGGGCATTGTCATGGTTTACTTAGACTAGAAATATTCATCATAAGACATGGACTAGGTTTTAAGCTGCAAGAGAGTTTGGCACTTACAGGTTTTGTATTGTCGGTTCTTTTAATTATACAAAATATTTCCCATGTGTAAGTACCTCTTCAATGAATCACAACAATAGTTCTGAGCAGAACTAAATTAAATGCAGCATAAATTTAAACACATGTAATCTTATTAGACTTTAGGAAGATAATTTTCCCATTGTAGTTAAGTGTCTTTGTGAGGGTAACAGCCATTCCAGAAAAAAAAAAAAAAAACAACAAACCAAACACAACGTTCCATTTGGGTGGATCATTTGTTCTCTTTTTTGTTTAAACTGTTGGTTTGCAAAGTTTAATTATAAGTGAATGTCTGTAATGGTGACTTTAGTCCTCCATATAAGACTAATGCTACAAAGCCCTTATAACCACAGGGTGCACAGAGATCACAGATGCTGGTACACCAACATACCTGAAGCCCACAAGTTCAGTCACATGTATTCAGTTTCTTGCTGGGCTGAAGGAGCAGTAACGATATTAATTTTAACTGAATCACAGCAAAAGAGGATCATCATACTGCTGTGCATAGGAAATAACTCATGCTCCAAACATTGATGTTCTCCCCACTCTAACCTCGGGCATTGCTTCTGTTTCAATGGCACAGAAAGCTGCATTTGGATTACCATCACAAATTGCTTGTTAGTTTTTGCAGCAAACTTAAAGCTCATTCTCAGTCACAAAGACATATTACTGCAGGTTAGTAAACTGTGCTGCATTAGTTGCCTATTTGTGGACATGACAAATAGATACTGTTCGACTCTCCACTGCTTTTGGACTTACCCTGGAGTTTGGTCTTAGGATACTTTGTTGGTTGCTGTGATAAATGCTTCATCTAGTCAGTATTCACAACAAAAGCTGTACAAATAGTGAACATTGGGTTAAATTGCTGCAAAATATGAACCAATCCATGACTGAATTTCTTTCTTATTTCCTGGAATGAAATCCCTTGCGGGGACACAAAGGGTTACTCCATGGTCACTGTAGAATCAGACTCATCCATTACTGATAAGCGAATAAGTGTCATGCCTAAGCTAGGAAACCAGGAGTTCTCAGTCCTGCAGAGCTGTAAAAGCAAAACATCTCTGCAAGGTGATTTGACCTCATATCTGGTGATGACTCTCTACTTTGACAATGAAGCAAAGTGAATAAGCCTGTGGTCACAGGTTGAGCACCTGAGCTGCAGGCAGGTGGGTGCAGTGAAGCAGCTTCACACAGATGGGTTATTTTTAGCTGTCTAAGCAATTGAAAATCATCAGTGGTGTACAGGAGCCTTGCAGCATTGTTGCACACACAAAAGACAACAGGTCCTCACCTAAGGAGCAAGTAGCAAACACATTTAGAGAAGGCCATTTTGAAGAGGTGATATGGCAGTGTTAGCAAACTTTTGAAAATTCTAAGTGACTCAGAGAATGTGTAAGTTATGGGTTTATATGCTAAGGCATAGACCTCAGTCAGGGGGCTGTGAAGAAGAGCTTTTTCAGCTACAAGGACTCACTAGTGAGTATCATCATGACTGGATACAAAATAAAAGTTAGATCTAGTCTGTCTTGAGCTCAGGGTAAACATTTCTAGTTTCTATATTTGCAAGGTAATTTTATAGAGCATTTAGTATACTAGCACAATTGTATTGGTGATTAGATAAAGAAGGTCTTTGCCCCTTAGCAGTGCTATTTGGGCCTTGCACTCAAGCTCAGGATGCAGTTTTTATTTGTGGGTAAAATAAACCTTGTTATTCTCTTCTTGGAATCTAATGCTTGGGCAAGATTTATCCATAATGGGCTGCCCTGTCTTTTAAGAACTTAAAAAGTATATGAATGTTACTACTAAAATTTTCTTTCTGCTAAATTACATTGCATGTCCATTCCTGGATGAAATACTTGGGTTTTTTAATATTTTCTTTGCCCAGTGTTTTCAACAATTAAAAGGTTCAGCAAAGGTCTTTTGAATTTAGGGGACTTGTGTATTTTGGAGGTTTGGAGAACTAGTTCTTTGTACCATTTTGCCTCCCAGTTTTCAATGCTCGATATAATATATGTTGGTACATAAACTGCTTTCACAGAGCCAAGTAATATAGAGACATTTCAGTTCGTTAAGGTTTTATTACAGACACAAAAAAAAAGATAAAGCAGAAATATGTCACTTTCATATTAGGAAGGGAGAGAAAAGTAGCATTATTTGAATAAAAGACTTTTGGAAAATATTTCCCAGCAGCCTAGGAAACTTCACACCAAAGAGCTCTGCATATTGCACACACCTTGAGGATATGCTACACAGTCTGTCTAGGAATAGGGGTAACATGGCAGGGGTAACTTAAAAGAACAGAGAACACTTTGCCTTGGAGAATTATTATCCACATCCTTGAATCAGGGAAAGAATATCAAATACTGTTATAAAAATACACAAAGGTCCAAGTCTGGAAACTAGTCCTTTTCTAACCTGTGTCTGGAGCACTTTCTGTCGAGTGGCTGCTGACCTTTATGAACCCTGACAACCTTCAGCTACTGTTGAAAGTAAAGGCAGCAAGTGATTGGCAGAAACATAATTATACACACTTTTATATTTTCCATTTTTCTTGTGTGCTGCCCACTGAAGGCCACACAATATGAATTTGAACTGCACATTTTTTGCACAACTGGAAACTGAAGAGGTAGTTACATGAAAAGACCCTTCTGCATTTTCAGATTTTCCAAAAAATCTCTCTTTCGGTGAAACCTTAGCAAGGTGATTCCTCTTTGGGTTTTCTTGAAAACAGAGATTGTGAGTCATCTTCCCTGTAAGAGGTTCTGGAAACTTGAAGGAGATAAGAAGGATGATGCCTTTGTCAGCTCTTTTAATTTGATCTAGTCCTTACTTTCTTCGATGACTTATTCCAGATCCATATTCATAGTTGTCTGTTCCAGCAGGGTCATAATCCTTGCCTGGTATAAACCAGAGGAGATGCCATATTCTGGAAGAATAATGAGCTCTTCCATCTGTTAAAGCATGTGAAAATATGTTCAGTCATGCCTCACAGGAAAGTCTCACTCTGATGCTCTCAAGCCACACACTGATAGATGATTTCTCTGAATCTTTAAATGGTTAATCCTATTTCCTGTGGCAATCCAGCCTGTTCATAGTTGCCTAGTAGTTCCAGTTCACAGTTACCAAGTAGTTGACAAATGCTGGTAACCTATGACTGTTCTCCCAAAACACCAGGGGTTGCTCCCACCATGTGATTTCAGATCCTCTGAGAAAAGCAAAAGTAGATATGAGCAGCAGAGGAAAGCATGTTCAGAGCTCAAGCTCGCCAAACTGTGTTCTCAAAGAAATGTACAAGTTTAAATGTCGTCCTCTAAATAAAACATGAAGTTCTGCAAATGAGACTGCAAGTGGTCAGAGCTCTCCTCTGTCTGGCAGAAACAGCAGGAATGTCTCTACTCCTGCAGCACAGAAAGCCTAGACACTCATGCTAGGAAATTAACAGCCTACAGGAAGGGTTTGGGTAATTCAGACCTCACTAGAATGATTCAGTTGCTGTCAGGGGTTTCTGAGAATACCAGCAAAGTGAATGAAAAAGTGGAACTTGAGATGGAAAATCTGGTGACATAAAAATAGCTGTCTAGTACCATTTCTGTGAAGTCTCGAGGGGGAAATGCTCTGTGCTATTCTGAGACATAGATGTTTCAACTCCCTAATTTCAAGATGTTCCTTTCAAGGCATCAATTAGGTCCCTGTGAGTCAGGTATGAAGAAGAAAGATCTGGTGAAAAACTCAGAACAAGTCCATTTCATAAGGTTTCTACAAATGACAGTATTGAATCCCTTTGCATTATGTCAAATTTTGATTTCTTTTGAGATATTTATGTTTCTGAAGGCAACAAACAAGACTTTTAATTGTATCTTTGAGTTTGTGTAATGGTGTAAGACTTCCCTTTACACTAAAACATTTCTCACCCTGAAAGTACCACAGTTGTTGTACTAATGTAAAAGAAAGCAAACAAACAGCAAAAACACACATTCAAAGAAGACAAAATGTTTCAGTTTTACTATTTCTATAGTTCTTCTGAATTTGGTCTATGCTTTTGCCTTGGGTTATTCTGACAAAATATTTATTATTTGGTTGCATCTGATGAGGAAGAAAGGGAATTGCAGGGTAGAAAAGGCAGCTGACGGGCACAAGGCTTCAGAAATATCATTTCAACAAAATCTTAACTCTGTTTTGTTCCATTATTTCTGAGAAGGAAAACCCACTGTTGTCCCAGGTAGTCTGCTTTAAACAGGTTGTATAACCAATTCAATAGTAGATGAGGGAGAAAAATTAATCTAAATTTCTTGCAGGCTGGGGAAGTCAGGACAGGCTAAGCAATCCTTCTGTCTTAGCAACATAGGAAACAGAGACTATTGTTTGCCTTTTTTCCTTTTTTTTGGTGTGTGTGGGTGTGTGTGTGCAATGTCGGATGGGCAGAATGTATGAATTTGCTTCCTCCTGAGAAGAACCAATAAATCAGTAGGTTGGCCTGCACTCACTTAAAAAGTGGGGTACAATTTCATTTGCTACTTGTGCAAGCAGTCTTGGAGATTCTATAAACACTAAGATGTTGTCTGTTTAGAATTACCTGTTGTCCTAGTTCAGCAGGAGGGACCAGCTAACACTGTGTGGGGGTGATCAAAGCTATGTATTCTACCCCCTCTATTCATTCCCCAAGGTCAATGGGCCATTAGCAGCAGCTGCCCAGGGAGCCATTATCACCTTCACACCCAGCCTGAGGGGGGCGGAGCTGCTAATGGGCCATCAACAGTTTAACACCCCCTGGCTCCCAGAGTTAATCACCCATTGTGTGAGTCCCTGCCCAGGGGGAGGGACTGAGTGCTCCCTGAGGGTACATAAGTGGTGGGTAAGAAGACCTCGGGAACCTCTCGTCGGATCCAGAGCAGCAGCAGGACCTTGACAGGAGGAGATCACCGCTCTCGCCCAGACCACAGCCCTCGCCTGCACCAACAGGTTTTTCTTTTCCTTTTGCTCTGGACTTGGGGGAACCACAGGGGTCTCAGCACAAGGGCAAACAAACCCCCCTGGGTTTGTGCCCCAGGACACTGGGTTATACTGCTGGGTTTTTGTGAGTTGAAAGCAATTTCCCTTGTGTGTCAGTGTTGTTATTGTAATATTATTATTAAATTTTAGGTCTGACTTATAATCTCTCTCGTGGTGAGTTCATTTCCCCTGCTGGTTCACCTTTAAACCAGCACACCTGTTTTCCCTCTACCTTTTCAGAAGATCTTTGAAAGATGTTAATTTTCTCCTATAGGGTAGGAAGGGAGCTTCTACAACGTCTTAAATGTGCAAGTGGAATGTGAAATGCAGTTGTGTTCAGGACAGCTCTGCACATTCATTAAACCAAGACAAAAAGAGCTATGTATTTGTTGGACTCAAATGCAGATCTTTAAAAACTATGACATCTAATACTACTGGCCAACATGAAAATTGCCTTTCAAGTGTTTGACTTCTCTTGAGAAAGCAAAAGACTTCTAGTGAGCTTTCATGCTAAATCTCTTTAGTATCAAACCAAATATTTCTAGGCCTGAATGAATATCTACTGAAATCAATGTCTTAAATAGACATTGGTCCTTTTTGTGTATAGCTAATATAAAGCAAAATGTCTTAAAATTCTCTTATCTCTTCCCCAATACTACCTTTCTGCTAAGGTTTACCTACCCTATATATTAAAATCTATTGATCTTTATTTTTAATTTGTATTTTCCACACAAGCATAAACATTTACTTTCCAGACATGCGGTAGCTGAAAAATTAAAGTGAAGAAGCAAACAAATACATGTCACAGAAACTGCAAGGGATCATTAATATTTCCAAACTTGGTTAAATTTTTAGTCATAAAAATATTTCTTTATGTTTTTCATAGGATCTCAAAATAGTTGTCTCTGTTTCTCATGACTAAAGAATGCAATTGAATATTGACACTTGGCACGTATTAGAACTGTAGTATTTTTGCACATTTAAACCTAAAAATGTTCCTTTAATGTAAGGTAAATTCTTAAAGATCCAGAAATCCAAGTACACTAAGAACTCCTCAATATCTAGAATTCTAAATTAACTCTTTTATTAAAAGCCTGGCCCAAGTGTTAGCACTATTATTTTGTAGATATAACTAATCAGCTGGACTACAAATTTTCTGTCTTCTTGCAGCTGAGATATTGTTCCAGTATCATGATTGTTTTAGAAACCAAGTCAGATTTGGGCTCAAATATATGGCCCTGGGAACCTGTACTGAAGGAGATTGATCTCCAACAGTTTGTTATGAACAGAAGTGTGCATCACCTGGAGCTTCAGAGGGTGATAGAGTAAGCCACACTTCAAGTTGAAGACCTTCATGGTCACCTAAAACCTCACAAAAATCTTAAAGGAGATTTTGTAAGGGCCATAATAAAGTTTGACTGGACTTTAGGAGACTTCGGCCTCTAGAGTGGATGTTACTGCAAGAGGAAGGCAGAAGAGAAATATGCACTCTATGCCAACAGTACCACCATAAGTCTCAATCAGACAACACATCCATCATTCTTCATGTTTCTTGTTGCTGTAAAAGTCTGTAAAAAAGACTACGAGCCAAGTTTTTGTAGGAGATAAGATAAAGGGCAGTCATTTTAATGAGCAGCCCTGCTCATTAAGGAATACATAGACGCGTGCGTGTGCTCTGATTTCTATAGCTTTTATAATATAATCTATCCAATCACTACTGCCCACATGTCCAGTTCTACCTCTGTCCCCTCCCAGTTCCCACCCACTGTTGAATTGGAGCTGGGGTCATCAGGACCCTCTGTCTTCATCCACCTCTTCTTTCTCAGCGCAATAAGGTCTTTTGGACACTCTCCAGGGCTTTGCGTCACTCTGCTCTATGTTTATGTTTCCCTCTGATATCCTCCAATCTTGTACCTTGAGAAAGAGACTAAATAGCTGGCAATTTTAGCTGCCTGTTCTGGAGCAGGGGTAGAGATAGAAGGATCTTATACTATAAGCTGCTAAATATTAATTGACTAAAATCTACAGTGTTACTTTTACTGTGTTCCTAAAATCTACAAAATATGAAAACTGGAAAATCAAAAACCTCTCCGGCATCATTCTCATTCATATATTCTTTTGAGAAGCGTAGGAGAAGGAAGCCTGGGAAACAGACTCTCTCCCCACATGCTTCCAACTATAGTTATTTGTGCTGGCTTAAAGGTAAACTGGCAGGAGAAATGAACCCAACTCAAAAGGGATAAGTCAGAGTTACAATTTAATAAAAATAAATGCAATGGTACAAAGAGAAACTGGTTTTAACCCACAAAACCCAGAAGTATAACCCAGCACCCTGGGACACAAAGAGAATGGTGTTCATTGACCCCTGTGCTTCATCCCACATGGTTCCCTTGAGTCCAAAGTAAAAGGAAGGGAAAAACCTGTTGGTGCGGATGATGGTTGCAATCTGGTCAAGAGCAGTGGTCACGGTCCTGTTGAGGTTCTGGTCCTCCTCTGGATCCAGTGAGTGGTACCAGAAGTCCCCAAAACCCAAAATTATATACCCTCAGGTTCAGATCAGAATGCCCAGTACCTCCCCCAATGTAAGGAGTTTGACAGTGAGTGATTTACTCTGTGAGTTATGGGATACTTTTTTGCCTTCTTGATGGCCCATTAGCAGACATGACCCCTCAGGCTGGGTGAGGGTGCTAATGACTCCCCAGAGGGGATTTATCATACCTGAGTCACTGATGTGAAGACCCAATCTCACAAGGTTCTCTAACACCCAACTTGTAGCCTGAGGTGTCAGGTGTGCCCTGGGCAGCTGCTGCAAATGGTCCATTATTAACAGTTTGTTAGAAATGATACAGAGGGTATAGAATACAGAGTTTGGTTACACACACACAGTAAGAAGCTGGTCCCAGCTGCTCTAACTAGGGCATTATCTTCTCAGAAAATAATAAGAAAAAATTAGGCATTAGTGTCCTGGATTCTAATACAGATGATCAGTTACAGTCTTGATAAGAACCAATCTGTCAATTGTAGCTGTAATAGGAATAAGAGGAGCCCATTTTTCATCTTCATCTTTTGGCTGACTGCCATGTGCCATGGGACTCCATAGGGCAAGAACATACACCAGAGGAATTCCTGCAGGGAAGACCCTACTCAGTGACACCCTCTGCTTCTCTGCACATAGCTATCAGGGAACATTTGACCTTGTAGAATACCCACTTATACTCTGTTTCATTCAGCTCATGAGAGTAGCCTGAAAGGTGGTAAAGAAATAAAAAGCTATTTTTGACACAGCCATCCACTACCTTTTAATATAAATCAAGGAACAATATATTTAGGGCTATTCACCTTCTAAGTCCAGTTCAGTGTCTTCTACTCTTCCTTTTCTATTGTTCTTCCTGACACATTCTTCTATGCCCAACATACCTTTTTCATTGAACAATTATTATTTTATTCCCAAGACCTTATAAAAACACTTTGTGTATCAATTCCTTCATGAGTTTTGTCATCAGTTCCTATAGTTTATAATATGAATTAAGGGTGTGTTTTAATTTGTAAAAGATTGCACAGAACTTCAAGTCAGACTGACCATCCTTTTCTCTTGTTTTTCTCACCAATTTTATAAAAAATGTACTATGTCTATAAAAACAACATAAACTAAATCTTGCTTATTTTCTTGTCTCATGATAGTTCAAATGATAATTTGTTTTCTAATCTAGAAGATACTGCCAAACACCTCACAAAATGTCTCTTGTGCCATATGAGGATAAGCTACTTGATGACACATTTATGAAAAGAAATAATTGAAGGCAAGAGCTCCACAGAAAAGGAATAGGATTCGTCATGTTCTTGAGAAGAGTAGGTCTTAAGTCCTCCACCAGTATAAATGCATCTGATCCCTACCAGCTGAGAGTCTGGTCCTGAGCTGGAAATTGAAACCATTCCCCAAGTCTGAGCAGTCTTGTTCATCAAAGTCTCTTGTGGGAAACAAACTGGGACTATGAAATGGAAAGAAGTTCTGATACAGACCCACACAGAGGATGGCACTGGTGAGTAGCCTGAAACCTACCACCTACACACATGAAAGACTTTGGTGGTGGGAGTTTAAAAGTTATGAGTTTTACTGTACAGTTTTGGTTCAAAAAGTTTTCTCTATAACCCCTCCCATGGTGTATTCCCCCTGAGGCTTTGTCCCTGATGAGTCATTGCACTGCTGAGGCATGCGGACTGTCTCCCAGTTTGGGGCTGTGCAGCCCCACTTCAGACTTGCTCTGCCTTGAGGTGCCAATGTGGCTGCAGGCGGTGTGCCCACCCTTCCTATCAGTTTCTGCCTCTGTCCTAACCCCACTGGTTATCTCCCCCATCTATCCTTAATCCCTTGGCTCCTATTGGGTTTGATCCTTTTGTTTCCCCTATTGGCTAGCCAAGTGCCCAACTCACTCCTTTCTTCCGGAGACCTTACCCAATCCTGTCCAAGTTTCAGCACCTTCCCCTCAGAATCCTATAAAAGCATCGTGATTGCACAATACACAGGTTTTCACCTCCAGTCTCGGAAGCTAAGCAGGGTCAGCCCCAGATTAGTACTTGGATGGGAGACCTCCTGGGAAATGCCAGGTGCTGTAGGTTCTAGCCCTGAGGACTTCACTGTCACTGTCTAAGCTCGCTTGGCCGTGGCAAAAGGACCTCAGGACTTAAATGATGGGGCCAGTTCTGTGCATGCTGAGCCTCACCTAAAATCCACTGCGCAGGCTGGAAGGGCACACCCACGTGGGGACAGCCCTTCCCAAACCTTCGTTCGTGAAGCCAAGCCACACACACACACACACCTCCAGTCTCTCTGAGTGAACAGATCTCTCTCTCACACTCCCCAGCTTGGAGGGACCTGTGGGAACCATCTTCTACCCCCAGCGTTGTATAGGCTCTCTATACAGCTGTCAGCAGGAATTATATGTGGAAAACATGTCTTCCTCCCATCAAACTCATGCTAGCTTCCCTTCCCATTCCAAACTTAACCCACACAAAAGAATCCCTTTGCAGGTCAACTCCTGGCAATTTTTCCTCTCAGGCAAAGTTCAGCAGAGAAGACCTAGATTTTGCTTTTTCTTTTTTTTTTCTTTGTTATTCCATTATTTTGTTTGGGTTGTTGAATTTTAACTGTTAAAAACTCCCTCAGGGCATTTGGTATCTGTGTGTTCTGCCTACCATCCTTATATATGCCACACACATCTTCTCTGCTGACTAGAAAATGCTTTGGCCCTTGTGACACCAACTCTGAAGTTAGCCCATGCCATTTCCATGGATACACTCAGACTTTCCATGTCATGATGCTGACAGTGTCTTCTCTGCACTTTTGTGCAGTCCAAAAGGAAAAGCCCCACTGCTCTGCCCTGCCAATCTGTTGTTTTCTTAATTTCCTACACCATAAGACTTTGTATCCTGAATCTTGTAAGGGGGACGGGATTCATTGTGCTTCACCTCATGATTGACTTCTACATCCAGACTTCTGAGTGTAACATGAACTTATAAGGAGAAATGTTAGGAAAATATGAAATACAAAATCATCTAAGTAGATTTACAAATTTGTCACCTGTTACCATGTGAGCATGGCATAAGGAGTAAGATATTACAGATAGTAAGAGTGGGAATAAGAAGTAAAAGCAGGATAATACCACCCTACTCAGCCATCTACTTTCCTGTGCACTGAGTTTTATATGGTCTCTTCTGCCAGACAAAAGCTAATAATAGTCTCAAAAGCTGCCTATGTTAATCTAATTTCTTAGCTTTCATACTATTCCATTGCTTTTGTATCCAGGTTTCATGTTTTCCCTCTTCCTTACTTCTTTCCAAACAGCAGTATTGCTCCTTCCCTCTGTTGCTTCCCTTCTCTGCTTCACCCCTTCTGTATTTTCCCTTTTCCACTCAGTCCTCTCCAAGTTATTTCCCCTCTCTAAGGCTCTTCTCATTATCTTTCCCTCTTCACACTTTCATGTGCTGTTTTCTCTTTCTTCTCCCCTCTTCTCACAACGTTTTGTTCCTCACTTTCCCCCTGCCTCTCTGACCCATAGTGATAGACACACACTGACACACCACCATTTTCCCCCCATCCCTAAGTTCATGTGTACCCTTGGTACCACGCTCCATAGCACAGGCAGAGAGATTTAGCAGATGCTCCCAGACTAGGAATCCTCCTCTAGTCTGGTTCCCCACAGCTGTTGGCAGCGAGGAGTGAGTTAGCAGTAGCACCATGACATTTTCCAGGCTCTCTAGACTCTTCTCTCTGAAGTCTCTCCTAGCAGCAGGCACACTGTCTGTCCCTCTGTTTTCCTCCATTAATGAGCTCTGCTGATTAACCCCCTTGCTGCTTCAGTTTCTCCAAGCCACAGTAACCCAAGCACTGCCTACACACATTTTCTACAATCCTAAACAATGATTGCTCTTTTCTCTGTCTTGACCTTTCCCTGTTCTCTTTCAGCTGTCTTTTATCAGTAAACCACACAGGACCTGAATGCTTTGATTTCAAAGCATGGTAGTAGTCTGTATTCTTCCAAATAATTCATGTTTAGTGAAACTATGTGCAGGGTCCTCTCAGCAAACAGCCTAGCAGCCAAATCAAGCCCAAAGCCCCATCTGTAGATATCTCTTCTCATCAAAAATACAGTATGATAGAGCAGAAAACTTTTTAGTACTTTGTGCTTTGACTTTCTGGTTGAGACAGTGGGTCCAAAGAATGGAATTAAAGGCTACCTAAGGCAGATTGAAAACATGCCAGAGGAGTTGTAGAGAATGCACTGGAGAGGAAGCAAAATCCTTGCACCAAAGGAAAAAAATTTAAAAAAGAATTTTTTCAGCTTTACTTTGTGTGGTTTGAACACAGCTGCATGAGCACTGTCACAATTCTTGCTGCTCATGACAGGCCCATTTTTCTTATTGGTACCCTTCACAGAGCTGTTAGGAGACTGCTGTTGAAGGCCACAAAAAAAGTTCTGTCCCACCTGACTAGCTTATTACTTCTCTATGTGACCCCATGCAGCATCCACAAGTCTTAAGAAACTGAAAGACCTTTGAGCTTCTACAACCTGATGGGACATAATCTTGCTTTTTTATCAATGTTTGACTGAATAGTTGTAGCTGTATCTTTTTCTGTGCAGGTGTTGTCTGTCCATTCAGTTCCAGGGCTGGTTTTTTTTTTCCTTTTGCCAATCTGTTTCTTGTTTGTATCTTCTAAATTTCACTGTTCATATTCCACATCCTATTTACCTATTATGAACCACAATATTACATTACCCATTGCTGACTTTGTGACCCATTTGGGTGTAACAGAAACAGACATGAGGTTCTTGGTGGGTCACTGCTGGGAGCAGAAACACAGAGAGGGAAAGAACGGTCCTTTGGTCTTAACATTGGAGCCTCTGTTATTCTCACTGTCTCTTCAAGCCTACAAAACACAGATGAAAAATTTCTGAGACTACTGGGAGTTCTCATTTGCTAGTGCAGTGACAATAAACAAGACTGATGTGACTGGTTAGAGAAAGGGGAGTGAGTTCAACAGCGATTCATATCACACATCTTATGTTGTACAGAATAAGATGAATGAAACCATCCCTACGGACAAGGGGAACAAATCAAGAAACCAATGCTACGCAAGCAAAGCTTGAAAATCAGAACAAGAAAATGCCTCCCTGAACACAACTGTGTTATTGTTCTTATTTTTTGCAGGTCCAAGGTGTTTTAAAAGGTTTTAAAACATCAGTGTGCGCAGCTTCTGAAACTAGTAGTGTGATTATGCTTATTAAAAAGCACAGGTACATTTAAAAAGACAATGTTTCAGACATAAGTCAACTTTTAGCACATTCTCAGCTTTGTGAGACTTTTACTCCCCAGGAATATTTGACTTCTGCGGTCTTTATATTTATGATTTAAAATAATGAATTGGAAATTGAGAAATGTAACCCTGGTTCAGACAGCCTTAAAAATGTGTTTCAGCAAGTTTCAGGCTGTTCTTCTGTATTCACCTGAATGGCCTTATCAAATTATACACAACTGTATTCTGGGGTGTTATCTGGTATGCTGCATTTATCTAATAAGTCAAACAATTCTTTTGTGCTTCAAGAGACAGATGTGAGATTTATGCATCATAAAAATCTTTAATAATGTATACCTTGTGGAAAAAAATTATAAACAAATACTGAGATGAGAGACTCAGACCACTGTATGAAGTCATTAATAGGGGCACCTGCGATGGCCAGGATAATACAAAATTATAAATGCATGTGTTTAATAGAACTGGATTGCTTCTTGGCATGCAGGGCTTTTTTCCTGCCTGCATGACAAACATGCTAAATGGGAATGCAATCTTTCTGGAGAAACTGTAAGACTTGTAATTTGCTGGAGCAGCAAAGGGACTGAAGGATGACAATTCAAACTGTATGTGATGTGGCTATTACAAAAAGCTAACTTACTCTTTTTAGCCTGGAATCAGGAGAGTGGGTGCTGCTGGAGGAGCTGAGATACCCTTGTCATGTTAATTCAGGAGTGATCTCCCTGAAGTTTGAATGACTGCAGCTTTACATCCAGAGCTTTAAATACAGTTTGGAGATACAGCTTCAGATCTAGGAATAATACCCATTGGTTTTGTCTGTTGGGAATAATCTCATTCTTTTATCTTGGACTTATGGGGTCATGCAGCTGATTTTGCAAAGTCCAAAACATTTTTATCCTTATCAGATCTCCCCTTACTGTTAAATGTTTGCAGTTTGCGTGTTCACTGAGCTTGTTGTTATTTTCCTCTTCTGCTCCACTCCCCATGCCCCAGTCTGCTCAACTGTTGAGGCTCTGCAGCCTCCAACAGGTGTCATCACCCATTCAAACTATGGCCCCTTTTGTAAACTCTGCACTATTTATGTCACACATTTCAACCACTGGTGCTACTCCTTGGTTTTTCACTGAATCCCATCCCCATAATGCCTCAAGATCTCTTGTTTACTACATTTGAAGTACCACTGTTGACTTCCACTTTCCCTGTCTAGGGAGAAAAAGACACTTCATAAAATACCTATGTGCAGGCTTAAAAGGTAAGGAAGCCATCAATAAAAAAATCCAAACAAATAACCACCGCCAAAAAATACCCATACACCAAAAACCCCCAACCCACACTTTGGAAGTGGCATGTATTTTGCCCCATGTGGTTTGATGGTACTGTTGGGTAAAAGATTTGGATGAAACTTAACTGACACCAGGCCATGGAGGAGGTTTACCATAGCGTCTAAATGTATGCTGCCATTAATTTATTTCTTTTATCTTCACATCTCATGCTTCTATGGACTATTTTTCTTATGCTTATGTGGCAGATGCAGGACCATCACTCTCAATACTAACAAGCAAGCACTTGTTAAAGTTCCATATATTATTTTTGAACACCATTTCTGACTTACCGATGAGGATAAGTCTGGGGTATACCAGGGGCTTGTCTTTGGAATTCTAATCCATCAGTGTCTATGGACAATCATTCAAGTCTGAATGCTATTAAGCAGTCTTAAAATCCTAATGCCATCTGGGCAAATATGTTTTAGACACCTTAGTTGGCTGGCTAGGACCTACATCTAGACTTACTATCTCTATTAGACATAGGCATTAATTCAAACTTCCCTTGTACTCATTAAAAGCTTAAATGTCACAGCAGAACTTGTTTTTCCTACTAACCATCAGCTCCAGATTTAGACTACTCTGTTCCTTTTTCTTTTTTTTTTTTGTTCAGAGCCAATCTAGAACTCAATAAAATACATCACGTAGGCATCTGTCTTAATAGCTTTTCCCAGATTCCCCTCATCTGACCTTTGTAACTGTCTGAATCATCCTCTGTAGCACTGAAGTGTAACTTCATTCCTTGTCATTGGATATTTTGCATTGCATTAAAATTAATAGTCCCACAAACATCTCCCCCAGCTCTATTTGCTTCAGTCCACATACATCACCCTGTCACAGTGAAGTTAAAATCTCTAAAACTACCATTCTGACCCTTTCTCTTAGCTCTTTGTGTGCTCCATTATTTTGTGGCTTACCTGCCTCTGTCACTGAGCTAGTAACACTATTTCTGCAGTCAGTGAGCATGCATTCTCATTATTGTGATGCTGGGTAGTTGCAAAATTCTTTTAAATATTCACTTTAAAAGATGTAGAAAAATTGTCTTACAAGTGAGAGTAATGTAGTATCAACTTACAAATACAAGACATGGGCCCATATGAACCTCATGAGGTTCAGCAAGGCCAAGCACAAGGGTGTGCACCTGGGTTGGGGCAAAACCCAGTATCAATACAGGCTGAGGGATGAAGAGACTGAGAGTAGCCCATGAGCTGGCAATGTGCACTTGCAGACCAGAAAACCAACCCTGGGCCGCATCAAAAGTTGCATGGCCAGGAGGTCAAGGGAGGTGATTCTGCCTCTCTGCTGTGCTCTTGTGAGACCCCACATGTAGTACTGAGTCCAGCTCTGGGACCCCAAAAATAAAAGGGACATAGACCTGTTGGAGGAAGTCCAGTGGATGGGCACAAAACTGAGAAGAGGGATGGAACACCTCTCCTATGAGGATAGGCTGAGAGAGTTAAGTTTCTTCAGCCTGGGTAAGAGAAGGCTCCAGGTAGACCTTAGAGAAACCTTCTGCTGCCTAAAGGGGGCTGATAAGAAAGACAGGGCCAGACTTTTTGTCAGGGCCTGTTACCTTTTATTTCTTCTATGAGGAAGGTGTTTTTTTACGATGAGGTCAGTGAAACACCAGCACAAGTTGCCCAGAGAGATGGTCAGTGCTCCAATCCTGGAGACAGGCTGGACAGGGCTCTGAGCAACCTGTTCTAATTATAGATGTCCCTGATTATTGCAGAAAGCTTCGATTAGATGACTTTTAAAGGTCCTTTTCAACCTAAACTGCTCTGTGATTCTATGTCTGTGTTTATTCGCTTTGTCACGTTCCCCTGAGAACATAAACCTACCTCTGGTGAAGTGAGAACCTTAGCATGGATTAATGCCTGAACTTCACTCTGGTTTTCTTTGCTGCAAGTGATGGTCCAAAATCACTTATCAGCCAAGAATGGCATAGGTCCAAATTGCAAAATACATATTTGCCTATTTTACTGTGTGGAGGTAATTCAGTTTCCAAGTTTCAGGTCCAGAAGAGCATTGACTTGGATTTAACATTTTGTATTTGCACTCAAATGCTACCTTCAGTGCGCACTGCCTTTCTGAGGGATGATCTCTGTGTGTGCCCCTGAGGGAAGTAGTTGTCAAGCACCACCACCAAACAGCTTGTTCCCACCTCTGAAAATGTAGAGAGGATTGTCAGGTTGAAAAATTCCTAACCTACCAACAGCCCTCCCAAGTAAAATGAAGGTGAAGAGGAAAAGCACTGCCTCACCCAAGGCAGTGTCCCTATGCCATACTGCAGTGAGGGGAAGGGGGAGGTTGCATGCAAAACATTAAAGGCCTTGAGTTCTGCTGAAAATGACAGACTGCTTTAATTAGCTGGAGCACTGCCAGGTTCCCCCACCTGACAGCCCCTCTGAAGCTCCCAGTTGCCAGGCTTGCACCGGTTTTATCAAGATTATGAATGCAGCAGCTGAAGAAACCTCTAGCAATGGCTCATTCTGTCTCCCCCAGCACCCAGAATTTGCTGGGTAAGACCAAATGGTGGTGTAGAGAGGCGTTTTCTCACATGAAAGAAACACAAAAGCTGTAGCATCTGGAAGGTACTTGTAAAAAAATTTTGTTTCTACACACCTGTTTTGCTCCCAGAATTACTCACATCCACCTGAAAACTTCCTTTGCTATTCATTATATGACTAATTGTCTCTTCAGCCCTGTGGTCATTTAACTAAGTATGTGGAGATCCTGAATTTAGCCTCTTTTCTGCTGTCTATCTCTGTGTGGCCTGGCAAAAAGAAGTTCCAGGCACAACTACCTGCAATTCTCATTGTCCTTTCACCTAGGGGTGCATTGATACAGCAACTTTCAGTCTTGAGATGTGCTTTCTATAGGCATTTCTACACCACCAGGAAACTTTACCATGTTACCAGTTGTCCCACGAGGTCATTTTTTTCAGACACAAAATGCAAGGATGAGTAAAGATGAGCAAATTTTTCCTCTGGAAATTATTCAGCATGCACCACTAGGCTTCTCACATATGCTTTTGTAATGCAGGGCATCCACAAACAGTGGAAGTAAGGGGAAAGATACTGAGAAAATCTCCAAAACACTTAGGAAATTCTGGCAGATACCAAACTGCAGTGGGGTTTGTTCATTTAATCTACCTATTGAACATTATTTAACATGTACCACCTTTTTCTAAAAGCCCTAGATGCCATTGAAATCTCTTGCCACATGTACCATGTAGGACAACTCTCTCAGCCATTTTCTTACCAGTACCTTCAACTAGGCATTATGTGCTCTGCAGTCCTTCCTTTCCATTACTGCTGCTGTATGTTATCTTGCAGTCTATTGTCAATAAATGAAGTCTATTGCTTTCAGATGTTTCTACTTCTTTCATGTTATGGGTTTTGACTGCAGTATTCTCCATGTTGGGAATATATCTCTCAGTAAAATATTCAGGCAGCATTTCTACATAGGGAGAATCTATGCTAGCACTGGACACCAAGAATTTCAGAGAGCAAAATAGAGTAGCCAAAACACATGGCATCATGTCTAGGCAATGTAGCCAGTTCCTTAGCATGGTGGACATCTGAGGACAAAGGGAGGCATCCAATCTCCACTGCAGCTACAGAGTAGGCAGCTGGGCTTTATGAGGTAGAGGTCACTGCTGAGTGCATTGGAGAGAAAAGGCAGTATGTGGAGCCATATTTTGGAAGGTGTAGTCATGTCTCCTTCCACAGCAAAGGAGTCTCTCTCTCACACACAGAGGCTGTGTAATAGTATACTATGGTGGCTGTAGTTCAATTCACCCGGTCCAACACATAACAAATATAGTTGTAAGCCCTTCTCCTCCACTGACAGGCATTTCCTGCCAGCTGCAGGGGCAGAGGGAATGGTGCACATCTGGTCCTCCAAGCTCCCATAGCCACTGGAGAGAATGGAGTCACTGCTGCATGGGCTGATCTCTTTCACTTTTGTGGCAGGGGAATAAACTTTGCAGCAGTCCAGACTGTAAGTTCCCCTGCATGCTAGCAGCTGGCAAGCTTCCTTTACACTTGGATTGAATTAAGTGGAGAGGAAAAATCCACAAAATTAATGTGGTGGCATTTCACTCCCTATGGAAATCTGTAGGCACCAATATAGCCACTACCTCCAATGGTTTTAGCACTTCCTGATGTATTGCAGTATCAGTACTGAAACTGGGTTCATCTGCAATCCAGCTGAAGTGTCAGCATCTTACTGGTTTTGGAATAACAGATTTTTTATCCAATAGAAACAGAATGACTAATATCAACACTTCCTGCTCAACCCTTGCATAATTACATCTGTGTATGTGATTTTTCCATTATTAAAAGGTCTTATCTGAAGATGATGTAAAACATCATAACTCCATTGACCCACTCAGTTGTCCCCCATTCTATATTTATTGAAGCATTTCTGTCTACATGGTATTTTGCACTCGTCCTTATTAAATGGCATCCTCTTTTGTTTTTTCACCAACCACTTTTTCAATTTGTCAAGTTTAATTTGGAGCATGAGCTTTTCCCAAAATTTCTAACAACTTGTTTTAAAGGACAGCTTAATATCTCTATTATCCCCTCTGCCATCAAAGTAACAGGCAAAAGCACCTCATAGAAACAACAGAGGTTATCTCAGACTTCATGACAATTTTCAAGGAAACTCAAGGTTCCTTTTGATGATGAACCATTAACAGTTTATTTTCACAGAAAGACTATCTACCCAGTGTTAAACCAATGTTTCCTTCATTTATTAAGTACATTGGTTTCAATAGTTTACTTCTGACCAATCTACATTGACAGTTACTCAGCCTCTCCTTAGAGACTTACAGGTTCAGTTTTGGCTTGTTTTATTACAGTTTTTACCAATAATTGAATTAGGCTAACTTGTTTGGGGTTTTTGATCCTTTAGTCTTTTCTCTTTCAAGATAGGCCCCACATATGTCCTTTTCTAGTCTTACAGTGCCTCATCCAGTCTCCAGGAGCTGTCTCCAATAAGGAACTCATCCAGGCATTGCTCCAGCCTATTTGCTAAGCTAACACAGGAACAATGTCCACCAGACCTAGCTCACCTGAAAACATTTTTCTCAGCTATCTGTACCAAAAGTTTCCCTTCCTTAGGTGAAGACTGCTATGAAGAAATCATGTTTTAAGTGTATCAGCCATAAGCTCTTGGCAGCTATGGCTGGATGGCATCCTCTCTCTCCCGAATGGTTGTTGGGAGAGATACGCTTAGAGGACAAAACAAGGAGATTTGGTTTAGATTAAAAACTACAACCCTGTGTGATGGACTTCTGGCCACCCTGAAAAGGGCAGACAACTTGATATGGGGAGAGGAGGGAAGCATTTCTCTACACTGAAAATGTAGCTAGAGTAAAGGACTAAGAGGGAAGCACACCTACTTCCACATGGGTGTAAAATACAGAGAGTAGTTTCACTCCCAAGAGAAAAGCAGACAGACAAAATTATTAAAAACCTAATCTTAAAAGTTTTTAAACAAATTAAACTCTAAAAAAACAAAGGAAAACATTGAAGGATTTAATACTGAAGTGGATTTTACTCTGCAATTATTTTGTCTATTTTTACAATTAGCAGGGGGAAAAGGTTGCTTTTTGATAGAGATTACAACTCATTTCAATCTCAGTTTTTCAGGTTAGCTGCAGAGCTTAAAAAAACCCAAATCAATTGTTTGCACAGCTCCAGTCCTGGAGCCTTGGAAAATTACCCTCTAGAGATAACAATTACAGGAGTTATGGTGCAGAACACCATCATGGAAGTTTAAATCAGAACTGACTGAGTTTTAGACCATTTTGGAAGAGACCATCAGAGCTGTGTTTTTAAATGGGCTTAAAAGCAGTTTCTGAAGCAGTAATTCTGGAGCAGGGTTGGTCTTCCCTATGCCTCTTTTCCTGGCACCATTAAGAACAATTAGTTGTAGTGCTCTTGGAGCTGACTGCATCAAATGACAGGTAATTTTCCTGTTGTAGGTGAGATCTCTAAAATGTATTGTTCTGTGACTGTGCTGCTCTTTCCCACACTGGGAAAGATGAGTTACTTTTACCACTCATTCATGCTATTAGTTGCATTCATGGACATCAGGATGTAATGGCCTTTCATAGGGAATTCAACTCTTTCTCGGGAGTTGAAGTTCTGAGTTTGTCCATTGGGGCTCAGCAAGTGGGTTGTTGCTCAGATCTTGCCCAATAAGAATAGATTACTCAAGTGATGAGTGAAAACGTTGATAAGTCTGTTTTTTTCCTGGTAATCAGTGGATTAACTCATCTCTGAATCCCATTCCTGTTCATGTAGTTCATCCAGTTTGTTAATACCATAAGACTGTGGAGAGCAGGAGAAACCCTCTCAAGTTACAAATTTCATTCAGGTTCAGCCCGGTAAAGAATTCATGACTGGTTCCTGAAGCATCTTCATCAGGTGTTGGCCATTCAAGGCCCTTAATGGCCTCAGCTGCAATCAGTTCACATGCTTTACAGAAACCACACCTTGACCAGCCACAGAAAGGATTTATATAATAGCTGTCTTACCCCTTTTTTTTCCATCCTAACTGTAGAAAAAAAAAATCTCTGATGCTCTCAGAATCAAACCTTCCTGGAGCTTTAAGTGAAAGTAAAGAGAAAAGGAGTTTTAAATTGTGTGTTGTATTCTTTTTCTGAAGCATTTTAGTGAAAGCTGTATAGAACACCAGGATGGGATAGGAGTTCTGCTCACAATACTAAAAAAACAGGAACTTCCCCCACTCAACTAATGCTGTGAGAACCTCTTCAGTCTGTGAAGAACCTAACTTTGTGTCCTTTCTCTATCTGATACACACCTTGACAGCAACTAAGGGTTCCCATACCCCAGAGAGAGGTCTGGTTCCTGTTCTCAGCATTGCTTAAGAGGGCTTTTCCATCTCTGACTTTGCGATTCTTTTCTTTGTAAAAAAGTCTTAACCAGTCACGGAAGTAGCCTTGAAGACTAACATCAGTCACAGAGATTGATCTCATTGGGGTCCCTTGACAGTCAGTGGACTACCTGTTCAGGGAGTAAACACCTAGTTTTGTTGGGAGTTCATTTTCAGAAGTGAGAGGTACTACCAGGATGATTCTCACATGAGGTCTGTGCTTTTGAAATCAATTCCCTTTCACCTAGAAATACGCCAGTTTTAGTGTTACAGAAAGTCTAATTCACCATCTGTGTTTTCCCTCAGTTTTGCTCAGAGGTGCACTGAATAACTGTATTTTTAATACAATAAAAAAACCTCTTTGGGATTTTGGGTGCTTTAATGTTTCTTATGTGAATCATATAAAAGCAAAAAGAAGTAAACACTGTAAACATTGTAATGTTTCAGTGGCTGATATATTGCATACAGACAGTGGAAAAAATGTTCTGAATCTCACTCCTTTGAGTATTGTTTCTTCTATCCTCAGTAATAAAGGATGAAATGTTAGTAGTTCATATCTGTGGGTGCCCAGCACTTTCCCTTAGCAGGCAACCTGAGTAGTCAGGAACATTTCTGTTTAAGCTTTATCAGATGACTGTGTTTGAGGGACAGATTCTTAATGCAGAAAGACCCTGCTGGGTTTTGTTTCTATTAATTTTACATGAAGCATTTTTGTTAGCCAAAATTAGATAGCACTACTAATTTATGAATAACGCATGAAAGAATGCATGAGTCAATATGAGGCACTTTCCTAGTCCCTGGTGCTGGGTATTCACAAATCAAGAATGTTGTCTATGCAGAACAATCACCAACAGAGATATTTCTGTGCTATGCCTGGATTAACTTAAAATGAATTATCTTCCCAGATATATGAATTGCTTTCCCTGAAGTATGTTTCTCCCATCCTTTCCCTATAGGGAATGAGTAATGATTATGGTGGAGTTTTTTAGCAGTGCACTTTGAGTGGCCTCAGTCTTCTTTTACTCTTTTATTAAATTGTTCTAATGACTGACCCTGAAAAAGGAAACATCTGGTACATGTTGCGATGGAGGAAAGACAAAGCGGTAATGGTAAAATCTTTGCCGCTCAAGGTTTTTTTTTAGCTCTGCCAGTCCTGCCTATTGAGAGCCTGCCTAAGGCTCTTTGACAGCCCTTTGATATGGTACTATTTATTCAATTCCAGAAATTGGCACAATAGATAAAGACAGAAAAAAAAAAAAAGACTAAATTACAACACAGTAAAAGAAAAAATGTGGTAACCTCAGGAAGGATGTTATCTCAACCCCACTATATATGTATTCATGGGATTTACAGTTTCTCACATCTGCACTGTGTCTCCTGAAACAACCTACTTAAAGTAGTTAACCTCTCCTTAGTTTCCCCTAGGAAATACCTACAGAAAGAAAAAGAAAATGCTAAGCTCTTCTAAACCCAGACTAGATTTCTACAGGTTGTTCCTTATGCTGTTATGGATTTCTCTTTATCCTCACTGAAGAAAAGGAGACAGTTTTGTGTCTTTCCTATCTCACACACTCAGTTCTTGCCCTAACTCAGTCTGAAATTTCTATAGAAAAGAAGTCTTCTGGTCCTCTAGGCTCAGATTTTCTAATCCACTACACCCGAAATCTGCAGTGAAGGAGGGAAAACAGCATTTATGTGTTGTAATCCAAGAAAATGTGAGTCTGGAAGCTGGAGTGTGATGCACAATACTGTTTATCTTAGTGAGGGGCCTGTTTATTTCTGATCACACTTGAAATTTGTCCTGCCTCATGGTACAAACAGCCTCATAATACATTCACAAAACACTGACAGCAATTCATGAGCAACTTAGAGGTAGGCTGGAGGGAGTTTATGATTAACACAAGAACCTGATGAACTTGGGTGTGGGAGCAAACTGTGATTTCCCCCTGTGATTTAGGATCATTTCAAAAGAGGAATCAAGCTGAAATTCATAGGCTTTATTGTCAAAGTACACTTTATGTTTTCCTAAAAATAATTAATAACATTAAACAATCACATCTCAGGATGTGGATGAGCACACTTTAGGGCTGCTCACCTTCAACAAGAAGGTGGCAGCTTCCCTGGGAGGGTAATGGAAGCAGGTCACAGGCAGCTCAGAGATGAAACAAGGATTGTCACCAGGGGATGCTATCAGCATCTAAGCAAAAACAAAGTAGTAATATCCCTGGCCCACTCACTGCTAGATTTTTGGTCACTTCTGTAGGTTTGCAGAGAGAGAATTCACAGGTAAATCAAGAAAACTGAAATATGGGAGACTGGGCATGAAAATTCTTGCAAATTTTAGCCACACAGTCTAAGAACTTGTCTAAATAGTGTTGTCTTTCTCTAGAACCGAGAACCTGGGAAAGGCTAGGGAGTATTTTCATTCTGTCCCGTGCAGTGCCCAAAACAACCAGGAGGAACTGCTTTTAGATGGATCACATCATCCCTTACAGAGGGACAGTAATTTCAGTGTGCTATAGCCCTCTCAAAATCTCCAGAAGATTTGTTTCTAATTTGTTTGCTGGAACACACTGCTGCTCCATTCAGCCATCAGACTGTTCATTTTGTGTGCAAGTGATATATAGCCCACAGCAATGCAGATTCTAAAGTACAAGTGTTTATATCTGACTTAGATTAAATTTTTTGTAGTATAATACAAAAGGAAAATGCTGACTTGTAATTTGTCAGAAGCTTTCCACAACTGGTAAAATACCAGATGAAATTAAAAGCGGATTAAATACATTCAAAGTAGGTGTTTAGGCTCTGGAGTGCATCCAGTTTAAATCCATGTATGTAGGCAGTAAAACATAACAATGAATTGCTTTGAATTGATATTTAGATTACAAAGAAGTGATTGAAATTATTAGCAACTCTGACGTTGGGGCACATTTTCGTAACTCATAGATATAACCATTAAAACAAGCTCAACTGAATTTAATAGGATGACTGCCAAAATTCATGTCCAGAAAAATCTTACTTTCCCTGACTAGTAGATATAGTTCACTAATATGGCTACTTTGTAGTATTCTTGGGTAACTGTGAGTTTCAGCTCTCACTCACCATTCCTGTAAGAACTTCTGTCTTACAGGTTTGATTTAGTATTTCTGTAGTGTGTAGTCTGAGCACACTTGGTCCCTTGGAATACATGGAATTTGCCCTGATCCCCTGGATCAAGATGAAATTGATACTCAAGAGAAAGCAAGCACTGACAGCTCAACAGGTTCAATGGTTCTACTCATGGCAGTGAGTCCTTGCCTCATGAGAGAGGACTGAAGACTCTAAGAATTAAGATCTTTAAAATTTCAAACTACAAAATTAAGTTCAGGCATGATTTTCCTTTGGGGAAAAGGGTGAGGGAGAGTGTTCACCCTGCATAATAAAAAGAGCTTAACTCAGGCTCAATGGTTTATACAAACAAGATGAAACCCTTTCTGTCAGAATACCAAGTGAAAAACTGAGCTGTTTTGTGTACAGAAGAATTACTAGGCAAATTCTTGAATGCTTTAGTCGTTTTGATTGCTTAGCAATATTATACAGTCTAGTCTCCTCCTGAAATTAAATTTCAATTTTTCCTTTCTCATTCTTCAACAGTTCATCTGATTTTTCAGATATACTCTCCTTCCAGAATGTGATGTAGATACACAAGCCAAAACTAGAAAGTCTGTTTCCAGGAAATAATTATATTTGCTTTTAACAGACTATGCGCCTTCCTAAATAATCCAAGACCAAAGGTCTGAGTAGTCTAGACCAGAGAAACATAAAATCCTAAATAACTTAGTTTGGGAGGGAGCTCTGGAGCTCTGATCACAGCAAAATCAACTGCAACTGCATGGTGGTATCAGGTTGCTTAGTACCTTCTCCTGTCAATTATTCAATGTCCAAGGATGGAGATGCTGTAATACCATTCATGTGGCTCCTGT
Source organism: Pithys albifrons albifrons (assembly GCF_047495875.1). Classification (NCBI taxonomy): domain Eukaryota; kingdom Metazoa; phylum Chordata; class Aves; order Passeriformes; family Thamnophilidae; genus Pithys; species Pithys albifrons. Next base: position 58,598,958 of record NC_092458.1, read on the forward strand.
ATCAGACTGTTAATATGCAGTGATGCTCACAATAGAAACAATTTGTGCTTCATGTAATAAAAACCATACAGTCACATTTACAATCAAAAAACAGCCCAAAGAAAATTAACTTTCTAGTTGAAGTAGATCTCCTAGAATTTTAAGTCCTGAGGGACAATTGTGATCATGTACTCCAAATTCCTAAGTAACACAAGCTGAAAAGTTGTCTTCTGACAGGCTGACGCAGTGGTCAGGCACCCCTATAGTCTACTGCAGTGAGACTCCGAGATCACTTGTGGAGCAATCTTTATGGTCATTCACAAAGGAAAGTTCTAGCTGAAATTCTGCAATTATGTTCCACCTGCATAATCTTCTACTTGTTTGTGGAGACATTTTCATTGCTGTCTATCAGATAAAGAAGCTTCAAGGACTCTCTATCCTGGCAATCATTTCAGATTAAATTTTAGCCCCCATGAATTGGTTATGGAGTTATTATTCAAAATCAGTTTCAGCAAAAGGATTATATGAATGGTTAAAGGATGTGCGATTGGCCCCTTTGTATTGCAACTGTAATTCAGGATGCAGAAACAGGCTGTATCTGCATTTTAACAAGCTATAAGACAGGAATTTTCAAATCTCAGCAGGTGCTGTTATCAGGAAGATTTTCAGGAAAGATCTAATCCTTTCTAGTTGCTGGGTAGCTGAGGTAAGGAGGCTGTTAACATCTTATTGTATCTCCTGCTGTGTTGAAAGATGTAGCTTTCTTCTCAAACAACATTTTTGTCTCCACATGGGCTGAAACACATCTGCCATGGATCATGTAATGATAAGGCACCTTCTGCTTCCAGGGTGCTGGTTTGTTATTGGTGTACATTAGAAGCATGAGCTGCTGCTTCATGACTGTACAGCTGTGCTGCCCTCATATGGCCTAAGGCATCAAATCAGTGCCTGCCTTAGGGATATGTGCCAGGTGCACATCAGCTCAGCTTCACCTCATGCTGGACCTGCAGCACTCCTGCACTGCCTCTGCAAAAGCACTTGACTGTGAACAAATAAAGATCCACCCTTGACTCCTCTGCATATTGGGTGGTTAGCTGCCTTCTATCTGTGGTTTTATCTGTAGGTTTCCAATGAGGCATTTGAAGTTCTGGCTACTAAAGGGTCTGGATTTTCAATGTAGTCCAAATTTAGAAATCAGTGAGCCTGAAGTATTTAGCTCCCTTGCTTACCTTTGGTTTCTGGTTGATGATTCCTGCTGCAAAGACAGAAATTCTAAACTTTGACTGGTGCACATGTGTCTTTAACATAGAATCACAGAATCATAGAAAAATTTGAGTTGGAAGGGACCACTAGAGGTGGTCTAGTCCAACACCCCTGCAGTGAACAGGTACATTTTTGACCAGCTCAGGTTGCTCAGCATCCTGTCCAACCTCACCTTGAATGTTTCCAGAGACAGGACATCCACCACCTCTCTAGGCAATCTGTGCCAGTGTTTCACCACCATCATTGTAAAAAGGCTTCTTACTTCCATCTAATGTAACACTATCCTCTTTTAGTTTAAAATTATTACCCCTTGTCCTATTGCAACTGGTCCTGCTGAAACATTTATCCCTGTCTTTCTTAAAAGCCCCCTTTAAGTACTGAAAGGCTGCAATTAGGTGTCCCCAGAGCCTTCTCTTCTCCAGACTGAACAATCCTAATTCTCTCAGCCTGTCTTCACATGAGAGGTGCTACAGCCCCCTGACAGATTTATAGAACAGTTCAAGTTGGAAGGGACCTTTAAAACAAGGACTTTATTTCTGTGCTGCACATGATTCTGGTCTAACATAACTCCTCACAAAATTTTCACACCATTCATGCTGCTCTTTGAGCTTTTCCTCACCCTGCCAGGAACAAGCTAGGTGACAAGAAAGAGTTAGGGCAACATGCTGCAGACCCAATTCCCATTTGCTGCCATCCTGTGCTTCTGGGCTGTCTGAATAAAGGAAGTACTTAGCAGTACCCAGTGCAGTCTTCATATCTTCTCCTGGTTTGGAATGATCTATCTGATGTACTGCCACTGTTCCCTATTGCCGCATCTTCCTATAATAGGTTTCTAGTTCAAATAAATGCTAAACCTTTATGAATAAAATATTAGGAAATAAAAGCTAATTATATTTTTTTAAATATGAGAAAAAAGGCTATTTTTACAAATATGTTATAGCTCACTTTGGAAATTTATGATTCACCTGCCTGGACTACACTTTCCCAAGTACCATCAGTATTACAGACAATGACAAAGCTGTGGCATTCAGCTTTCATGGAGCTGCCCAGCCAGAAGTTCTGAAGCAGGTAAATGAACCCCAGGCCTGCAAAACTGGGTGGGAATCTCAGGAAGGTGAACTTTCACATAAAATTTACTGTTCATCTTCTCAAAAGCACAGTGTTTGCTAAATTTGCTCCAGAACTCCACTAGTATGCAGAGACAATAAGTAATAGCACAGTTAATTTAAAGTATTCTATCGTCTCAGAGGAAGTTTGTTTTGGGCAAAAGATTAAAGGGTTGTTATTTGCATAAGGAACTTTTCTATTCAAGATTAATGAGCCATAAAATACTTCAGTTTGTTAATCATCACTGCCAGCTTAATGGTAAAACTTACCTTACATACTGACAACTACATTTACTGATTTACTGCAAAGCTCTTCTGACTATTAAAATGACTGTGACTGGAGAAAACATTACCATGCCCATTTCTGCAATTTTTTTCAAACATCCGCCTAATCTTCAGTGTCCTCTTCAGCCTGTGCATTAGTGCTGGTTTAAAGATAAACTGGCAGGAGAAGTGAACCCAACACAAAAAAGATTAGAAGTCAGAGTTACAATTTAATAAAAGTATTACAATAAATGCAACGATACAAAGAGAAATTGGTTTTAACCCACAAAACCCAGAAGTATAACACAGCACATAGGGGCACAAAGGGAATGGTGTTCATTAGTCTCTGTGCTGAGCCCCACACGGTTCCCCTGAGTACAAAGTAGAAGGAAGGGAAAAACCTGTTGGTGCAGATGATGGTCGCAGTCCTGCAGAGGCTCTGGTCATCCTCTGGATCCAATGAGTGGTACCACAAGTCCCCAAACCCCAAGAATATATACCCTCAGGTTCAGATGGGAATGATCAGTACCTCCCCCAGGGCGGGATGTTCCACCATGTGTGATCTCAGTCTGTGAGTCATGGGGTATTTTTGTACTTCTTGATGGCCCATTAGCAGACATGACCCCTCAGGCTGGGTGTGAAGGTGCTAATGACTCCCCAGAGCGGGGTTATCACAACTCTTATCTCACAGGCTTCTTGAACACCCAGCTTGCAGCCTCAGGGATCAGGTGTGCCCCGGGCAGCTGCTGCAAATGGCCCATTGTTAACAGTTCATGAGAAATGACATAAAGGGTTTAGAATACACATGTTTGGTCACACCCATACAGTGACAAACTGGCCCGGCTGCTGGACTAGGACAACATTTTCCCTATATTTTGCTGAACTAGGACAAAATCAAAACTTAGCACTTCACAGCATCTATTGACAAGTCTTTTGGAATACTAATGGATGCACAGGTAAGACTTATCAGGCTGTGCTGCTACCATCCTCATTTCAGGTATGCAATGCTCAGTCCACCCTAGAATGCATTTAGTAATAAGGATTGAGCTGAAGATTTTTGGGAGATCCTAAGACAGGACTCACACAGCCATGTTATCCCAGCTGGCTAATCTCTGGTAGCTTAGAGCAGTTCCATGTACTGCATTTCTCAGAAACAAACTTCCTCATCTTCAGAGCAGCAAAGGGGCTCATTATTACAGAAGGCTGCATGGCTTCAGAGGAGCTTGAAACATTTTAAAGTGTAATAAGTAAGACTTTCAAAACTGGATATTTCTTTCTAGGCCCCTGAGCATAGATGTGATGCTTATAAAAGTGGTTTCACTTTCAAAGGTACCTAAAACCCAGTGGAGACTATGAAAATTACATATTCTCAGAAAGATAGCTTACATTTTTAATATAATTTGTCTGGAATAATTTTTTCTCCCAAGTGAGTTTCAAACTCCTGCATTTTTGTAGGGTAAACATAAACAGCAAAATTTTCATCCCATGGGAAATACAGGTATTTAGGTAGTTGGTTTTAATATGGAAGCATTACACTGAGTTCAGTGGGACTTATTTTTCTCTGAGTGTGCTATCTCTGTATAGTTTTCTTTGTGAAGCTAGATTATTTCAAGTCAACTATATGTCCATTTTTAACTATAGCAAATTCCATGCAGACTTTAATTCAGACATCTTAGTCTCCTATTCTTCCTAAAGATTTAGAGTCATCTCTAAACTAGATCACCCATGAGGTTGTACCATGGATGGTCAAATAATTTGTATAAAATGTTTAGTCTTAGTGGAATAGAAAAAATGAGAAGAAAAATCACTAAGAGACTTGAAGAACATGGAAGTATCTAATCTATTAATTTAGTGAGTCACCACAGGATTGTATGCAAATACACAGAAACATTCAATTCATAATGTGTATAGATTCGGGTTGGCCTTTCAAAATAGAAGTCCTTGTCACTTCATTTCCACTTAAAATGTACAACTAATCAACCACAGTTAAATTTTGGTATAAAATGCCTATGTTGAAATAATTCACTTTCTATGAAATAAAATAGTTGGGAAAGTCCTGAATGTCACTACTCTTTTACATAAGACAAAAATGCGAAATTGTACATGTTCATGGAAATAACTCAAAGAAGAAGAGCCAGTGGCAAATGCTGCATAGTCAAGTGAGTTTTGGAAGCAGTTTTCTTGAACTGCACTGCAATTAGGAACAGATTTTAAGCTTTATTCATGTCTTTTTATTAAGTGATTCAGTTTTGCATATGAGATTTATGGCTATTCGGCTTGTCTCTATTCCTGTAATAGGCAAGAGTTCAACAGAACTAAATGTTTTGGAAAATGATGGCATATCAAGAAGCACCAGTCAGAAAGTGATCAAGAAATACTAGATGAAAATACCAAGCAAATTTAGCCAAAGATATTATAAATCCTAATTTGTTCTATCAAGTGAAAAATTTCAGTCACATCCCTGTTCACTGAATCTTTCCCTCCCTTTGCAAAAAAAAATAGCATCTACATAGAACTGAAAGAAGAAGACACTGAGGTTAAAGTGAGATATTCAAGTAACTGTGCAAGCTGTGTCACCCCTGGTGAGGGAAAAACATTTTTCTCCTAGTCATAGAATAAACACATCACTAGGGAAAACCAAATTGTTAGAGAAAAACAAAACCTAAGACATGAGATAGAAGATGATTTGTATATGTGTTAGGGAGTTGATGAAGGCAACAGCACCTGGGTGAGCTGTAAGGCAGCAGATGCCTGCTGTGGGAACAACAGCCATTTATTCCTTAGGTCTCTGAGTCAGAACATTTATTCTCTAGACTTAAGTACACAGGCGTGTTTTCACAGAGAGGCTCCTGTGAACTGGCTGCATACAACAAAAATAATGTTTACTTGGTTTTTTGCCTTGAGACTTGAATGAAGAAACAAGTTTTTAATACAGCATTTTATTTACCTTGCTGAGAACAAGAAACATCTACCAAAAACATACGTAACGCCACACAAACAGAGAACATGGACAGCAAGAGACCTACTGAGACTACAGAGAGAAACTCTGTGCTTCCTTTCTAGAAAACAACTTTGACTCAAGCTAGCAGTTGCAGTGTTTTGTTTGCTTCATGGAAGGAATTAACTAAAAAGCCTTATGATAAAAGCACACAAACATCTAGGCTGCAAAAAAGTCCTCGTCCTTTGGAATGCGGCACAGAGGTGCAGCTAATTGTGGGCCATTTCTTATGAGGGTCTCCTTATCAAAGTTACATAGTGTCCTTGCAGACTTTACCAATATTTACCTGAATTCACTGATCACTCCTTCTAGTGTGATATATCACACATGTATGGCAACACTCTGTTATGTACCTGGAAAACTACATTTTCTAAAAGAGAGGAATAATGAATGATGGTTAAAAAACAGAAACAAAAAAAAAAAAGTGGGTTTTTGTTAGTACAGCTAGATAAAACAGAGTTTCAAACAAGGATTAAGAGGCACTCGCAAAAATGGCATCTTTGTATGTCTGTTAAAAGTCTGTTGTTAGTGTCAAAGAGGCAATCATAACAAATATGCAGTGGGAGCTATATTGGTGTATTTGCTTATGCAGATTTTGGAACATGCAATTTGAAAAGGCTTTTCAGTTTTCTGAATCACCTGCAGAGGCAATAAAAATGTTGAATGATACCCATGCAGTTCCAGAATACACTTCACACTGACATTCTTGTTCACAAAGATGAACCCAAACTGTACACCAGAGCATTTACAAAGAATCTGGCTGAATTTCTATGACACAGGAAATAGCTGTGGCTAAAAATGTTAAATACTGTAATCTGTATCTTCTAGCTCGATTTTAGTAAGCATTTCAGATTGGGAAAAGAAATGGAACCCCGAGCCATTTAGCTATTCAATTGGCATGGAGCAGCTTGACTGACAAAGCTGTACACACATCCTGACACATGTCAATCATAAGCAGCCCATCTTGGCCCTGTTCTATTTATTCCTATTCAATAGACACTGCACAGGAGGCAGGTGCAGTATGCAGAGAATGCTCCTTTCTCCCTTCATTTCAATGTCTCTGTCTTAAAAGGGCTTTTAAGGACCAAGTTTAATTTTATGTGACACCAGGAGATATAGATATAGATATAGATATTGATGATATAGATATATAGACGACATAGAGATAGATATAGATATGGATATAGATAGAGATTGAGATATGTAGTTCTGACATAATGATGCTGTGGGTTATAAAGGATAGGGCTGTGTTGAAGTGACATGCAGATGGGACTCACCACAGAGGCAATGTCAACCAGGAAATGAAGCTGTCTCTCATTGTGCCTTTTCCACATGTAACTCCACCACACCGTCCCCATAATCAGAATGGAGAGCAAAGGGAACATGGTGCCCAGCACCTCTCTCTGTTCAGAATGACCAAGGGAAAAAAATGCATTGGATATTATGCATATTGTATGGCAGTTTACATGTAGTCTTTATTTTATGGAAGGAAACTTTATTTAAAGTAGGGAGGAACACCTAAACACATCTGCTATGTTTTTGGAATCAGAACTGCAGGTCACATAAACAAGCTGCCATTTTAAGAATTGTGTTATTATATGCAGAATACCAGAATGATGACCTCGGCAAGCCTCTAGGCTGCCAGTTTTTTGTCCTGGTTACCATCACCTGAACCCCTTTGCATGTGGGTTTCCAAACTGGGGCCAGAGAGCCTGGACTGTCCAAGAAAGGGACAAGGGGATGTTTGAATTGCTCCAGGGCTGCAAAGCAAAACCCTGTGGGAGCCCACGTCCTGCTGCTGCAGTGCCCAGTGCACCATGGCAGAGACAATTGCATGTTCAGAAATGGGAGAGGCTATGCCTTCTTTATTTTGCATTGAGTTTTCAGTTCTTCATATATAGTCATACTGCTTTTGAAGACCTTTGCAATACACAAATGATAAACATGTAATCCTTTGTGAAAGTATTAAGAACCATTTTCCATTTTTTCTTTACAAGATACTTGTCATGCTCTTTCCAGAATTAAATTTTGCAGCTAAGAAACTATACAAAGAAAAAAGCTTTATTCTCACTTAAATTAATCTGGAAACATTAGTTCTTTTTCAATCCATTCAAGCCCAGAAATGCCAAAAGCAATGAGCCTACAAGTTTAACAAGCTGACCTAGAGCTCTGCAATAATTACAGTTCCCACAGGAGCAGCTTGAGCAGTTACAAAACCTTACCTGAAAAGGATGAAAGTCTGACAGGAGTGATCCCCTGGCACCCTTTGTCACTCCAAATGGCCCAGGGCCAGACAGCCTGGGAACATGAATGACCACCTCAAAATAGTGTCCATAAAATGAACTCAAGATGTTTCAGGCGTCTACGGTGTTTGCTGTAGAGCATCCCAGCTCTTTGATCATATGGTACAGAGAGAAAGAAGTTCTACAGTTTCGTATTGCTGAGGAATGAAGAGTGTAATTCATCTCGTTTAAATTCCAATGAATGCTACTTCTGTGACTTGTCTTCCATATAGGTTTTTGGACACAAAATGTTTTCCTCCTCCTTTCTATTGGCCATAGGGAGATGCCAGGATGACAGGTTCAGATACAGATGTATCAAACCAATAGATGGCATAGATAGACACAGAGCATGTGCACATCCAGGACAGTGCAAGGGTTATCAAATAACGTGGGGTTTTCACATTAACAAATGTGAAACTTCAGGGGATGTTGCTTTCATGCTGCCACTCACACTCTCACCCTTGCCTTCCCTGCAATCTGACCTCCTGAGCCAAAGCAGAACTATCATGTGGGGAGGATTGCCCCAAGGGTAGGGTGGGCTTCTGGAGTGGACAGAGCAGCTGCATTCCTTGCACTAATCCCCATTTTTCTGATCACCATTTCATTCCAACACACAGATGTGAAGTCTTAAATCCTTATGTCCTGCCTCCTCTCTTCTTCCTAGAAGTAGAAATTCCAGGTCTTCTCAAGTAATTCCCTTGCTTGAGAATTATAAGGATAAAAAAGAAGAATACAGCACACGAAGAACATCTCCGAAGCAGAATTAATCCACAAAATGTTTTTGGAGACTCTGAGTTCCTACAGGCTAGCACAAGCCTCCAGGACCATCACAAGTATATGATGAAAATCACTGTTCTGAACAACAATTTGCTGCAGTCTGTCCCACTCCTGCTGCTTTGGTGCCTACAAGAATATTTGGGTTTCAGCAAACACTTCCCTCTGTTTTTTTGGCACAGCAGGGCTAATTTTCAAAGGAAAACCAAAAAAGATAATAGCTCTGTAAACACATGTTCTACTGACAAGCAGAGCAACATGGTGGCAGTGAGTCCCCAAGCACTTGGGTGAGCAGGTGCCACTGCCAGCAGCACAACTAAGCCCCACCAGTCCCTTGCAGCAGCCAGAGAGCACACACTGCCACAGTCTGAGGTTATCTCTCTCACAACTCATGTAAACTATAAACTGTAAAAGCACAAATGTGCTTGATTTTTAGTATTACTTTTGACTTCAACAGATGTCTTGCAGACAGTAGCTGTCTCCTTAATATTCCTCCAGAGCAGTTTTCAGCTATACTGTAGACAATCCTTCACAGAACAATTTCAGCACCCTGCCTTGTGTTTATGTGTAATTATGGCATAAGGCTGGAGTATTTCAGAACGGATAGCTCATTAAAATAACATCCTAGCGATTGACATTCTACCTGGGAATTAATAGAAATATAAACTTTAAGCCAGACAGTAAATCAAGCCAAGTTCTAAACATTTAAACCCACAAAATGTGGAAAAAAATATATGAGCTATACAGCAATGGAAATTATCCCTTCCTCAGGCTCAAAATTAGGCCTTGCAAAGGTTAGGTCCTTTCAATCAATTTTTATTAGGGAAGGGGATAAATCATCATGTGTAGGAGAAGCAGCTTTGCCATGGAGCCCAGAGGAGCTTAGTGTCTCTCCTTTACACCTGCTCATCACCTGTAATTTGGGTGCATGTGGAGTTTTCTGGCACGATTCACCATCCATATTCTTACCTAGTTATATCTGTTGCACTACAGAAACAATGATGGATAACCAGCTGCTGCATTTTAAGCATTAGCCAGACAATCAACTTACATGTCCCATTTGCCAGCAGGGCACAGACTCCAGTCCCCATCAGACGCATTGCTCCAGTGGAAACCTGTGGTATCAAAACATAGTGAGTATCTTCATGTAACCAGGCATTTCATCCATCCTTTTCCCAAAAAACATGTTGTATATAGCAAGATGAGGGACATGTGCCATGTTAGGAGAGGCCAGAAAGAACAGACATTCAATGTTCTGAGGAAATTGTTAGTGATACTTAAGCATAATTTTTAATTTAAGAGGATTTGGGCTACATATATGTGCTAAGAACCTCATCATCAGAACCTTTCCCACAGTTTCAAACAATGTGAGCAAGACTGCCTGAAAAGACTGGGAATGCTGGAGGCTCCATCTGTTGCCAGTTCACAGCACATTTTTTCAGATCAGGAATCCTGCTCTCCCACCTTTTCATGCTTTCTCTCTGCTTTGCATCGATAAGATTTCAGATGAACATTTCTGGCTCAGCACAGAGGGAAATATCACAACACACCTATCATGTTTTCCCTCTGCTGACATGACTTCTCTGCAACAGAAAACTGAACTTCTACTGTCATACTCTCTGGAAGGACAAAAATCTTATGGGATTAATTTCTCTACTGTTTTCAGAGACAGGTGTTTCTTTCATCTGATGCTTCTTCATCAGTACTTAAGTCCTAAGTCTTTAATCAATATTGTGCCTTGACTTTCCTGGCTGTGCTGTAATTTACCCTTCCTTTCCACTTTAGCTTTATGTCATTTTCATCTCTCCCTGCTCCACTTGGGCATGATCCTGTCAAGTAGGGTACGTGAAGCACCAAGTACCATTGGTTACAATAGTTACAGTGGAAGCAGGGAAGGCAGAGCATAAGTCCAAAGGCATATGTGAAAAAAGGGTCAGAAGTGCTCAAGGACATTCAACATTTCCACTCTGGAGTGCCCAGCCTGTGATGATCATGGCTGGCTGTCCACAGTACAAGGCTGCTACTACACTTTTAAAGGCTTGTTTATCCTTCAGGGCATAGCCAGAGATGTCATACTGCAGGGTGAAATTGCACTGTGCAATGGTGTCGGTGTAAACACCACTCCAGTTTGCATGGTCTAAAGTGGCTGGTTGACCCTCACTTAATTTACAATGTGTGGAAAAATTGATATCAATTCACGATATCAGTTTGTGGTCCAGACCACCAGAACTCCCAAGTTTAAGGGAAATAAACTAGACTGCTATTCTTGTTTCCCTGTTCTATAGGATGTGAATTTCTGAATTTCACTTTCAACATACACATACATGAGTGGATGTCATGATGTAAAATGGATGAGCAGGTTGAGTCCCTCTGTGGCCTTAAAACATGGTGAGAATAGGATGCAGGCTGAAAACACACTTAAGCCATCGTCCCTTTCAGCATTCATCTTGCCAGCTCTGAGTCACACCTTTTCCCCACCCTGATACATTTGGTGCTTAGGGACATGGAACAAGAGTCAAGTTATCACTCTAAGATGGAGGCAACACAGAAACTTTGCAAGACAGCAGTAGAGGAAGGCAGTAACAGAAATATTACAACCTAATACCAGATTGAGCTGATACTAGACATTATTCCAAGATATTTTTACAGGCAGAAGTTGTCAGTTGCTGAAAGGCCAATATAAATTGAATTACTAGTGAAAGAAAATCCAAATCATTGAACAAACATCACTGCTGAGTACCTTTTTAGTGGAAATAAGGAAAAAGAGAATTCAAAATATGAAGCAAGCTTTAGCCTTGAGTACCAAAAACTCAAGCAAAAAAAGCAAAATAACAGTTATTCAAAAACAGCATCTGTTGGAAAAGAATGTAGATTTGTTCTTGAAATTACTGCAAATAAATGTTTGGTTGATTACCTCTGGGAAGACCCTAGGGTGTTACCAATTTATCACAAAATAATAAATGACTACTTACAGACAAACATCTGAAGTTTATTTAAAAGGGCAATGTAACTTTTCAAATGTTGCATATTTGCTTCAGCATGTGCAAAAGTAACAAGAAGAATCAGTCTTTGCAAGTGCATCCTTTCTTAACAGAGAAATCCATGATGATAACATTCTTAATAAATTCAGTTCACATTACTGTAATGATGTTTGTCTAGCAATGCCTTGGGAATTACAGATAGATTTAGCATTAGTTAATTTGATGCAATTTTCATGTGTTATCTACATATTTTACATCATCTGATGGATCTGAATTACCACGTGATAATGGAAATTTTTCTGTGCATGAATTTTCAAAATGGCTTTCAAATACAACAAAGCATACACCAAAGAAAAGCAATCTCTTGGGAGCATCAGCATGCAAGACGGAATTTCTAGTTCATGAGCTGCACCTACGTTTCCTGGCTAGTAATGTGAAATCTTAAATTGAATACGACAGTAGCCAGATCCTTGTCTCATGGTTATAACACATCATTAAGAACTAGGTTTTAAAGTTCATGTCCTATAAAAAGGCTTCCCGCGAGAGGAAATGAAGATTATGATCAGTTTTTAATAACTCACCAAGGAGCTTCTGATTAATTGTACTAGTACAATGAACAATTTTGAAACTTGGTAGTTTTTTGGAGCTAACACCAATCCAAATACCTTTGGTTTAGCTATCAAAGAAGGAAAGGCATTGCTTCAGCCACACAGGAGCTAAAAATTAGAAGTTAGGAGAAGAAATTAAGTAATGGAAAATATAATATAAGTATCAGGGATAAAGCAGCTGACTGTGAAGACTCATAAGTATAAGCTGCCAAAACTGCTGTAAACAAAACATGAACAAAGACAAAATCTCACAGGCAACTATATTGCACTGCTGACAGCAGAGATGGTTTATCTTTCTTTTCTAATCTGACATATTCCAGACCTGAGTCTTCAGCAATCCTTTCACATTTAAACCATGTTTCCCTTACTGCTTGCGGTTCTTGTAGCTCAGGACAAAAATAGGAGCAAGTGGGACAGAGAAGAGTTTCATGCTGGAGGCAAGGTGTTGATGTCCATGCTGTGGAGGACATGAAGAAAAGCCTGTTATGTGGGGGGTTATTTATTGGACTATTTAAAGCCAACTACCTTTTCATGCTTGTCCACCAAAGGGGAAAAGGGGTAAGACAGTGAAGCTGGGCATACACCTGGTTAGGCATGCCCACATGGAAGATGTTTCATAAAGCAGTTACAATCAGTCACCAGAGGCATGCCATCACTTCGTCTGGATGTAATACCAACATGCCATCAGCCTATTCATGTGCAGCACATAACCAGTGAACACACAATGCTGGATTTTGCTCCTAGGATCCGGCATAGATAACACAGCACGCTGTTTTCAGCCAAAGCCATCTTTCACATCCTTTAAGCCCTAGAGCCATTCTGAATCCTAGTGAGACAATACTCAATAACTTTGAGAAACATAAAGCTTTCGGTAGTGTACTTTCATAGGCTAATTTTGCAAGCTTTTGGCAGCTAGCTGTTACCACTTTGGCCAAAGCCTGTAAATAACTGAGACAAGAGCTATTGCTTTCGCAACTGTATGCACTTCAAGCTGCTGCAAACACCTGATCTTTTCTTCAATTCCCATTAATCTGCCAATTATGAGACATGAATTCTGGAGCACATGGAGGGCTGTGGGGCTGCCCAGGAGTGTAAATCTTGAAGGATAAATCAGAGGCAAGACCAGAAAACAGGAAAGAAAAATGATACTCAAATGAAAGTGTCTATACCCTTGCAGAAAAAAAAAAAAAAAAGCATAAGGGCATGAAGGAATATCACCTTGCAGATATTGTCTCTTGGGAGTTCAGTGAGACCTAATTCAGGTCCTGATTAACATATGTATTTATTTTACTGTCACAGATGAAATATGACCCTTTCCAGGGTAGAAAACAGCAGGGGATCACAATGGTCCTACGAAAGAGATTGTAAACAAAAACACCTACTGGGCTCTGTCCTGCATGAATAAAAAATTCAGAGACAAAGATGTGTTACTTATAGCCCCAACACACAACCATGTACTTTGGTATGACACAATGTATTCCAAATTTACTGAACATTTCAAAGACACAAGAAAAAACAAACCCCGGCTGATTACGTTTCCTGGAACAGTCCTCCTGATTCAGTAATTACGAATTTGATATTCCTAACTGTCTTACTCCTGACACACACACTCTGCCACATTGTTTTCTCTCATGCAAAACATATGCTGATTTTGCAAAAGGCCTTATATTTTCAAAACTCAACCCTTCATTAAAAATGTATATTTTCACACTGAATCACTGCTGGACCAATGGTCTCTACCAAAGGCAAGCACCAAGCCAGCAGCATGAGACCTTCTCAGCTTCAGATGACTGAAGGAGGAGGAGAAGTCAGAGGCAGCCCTTGTCCTGCTGAGAAAGCTAATCTTTTCTGCCCCTAGAGACTTTGTTCTTCTGTATGTAGGACAAACAAACTGAAAAAACCTGTCTCTTCCTGTAGCACATTCTTCTAGCATATGTCATCTAATTACACCCAGCTATCTTTGTACTGAACTCAATATTCTGGTTTTGGCTGCAGCATATCTTCCACAAAGACCTCCAGTTCTAATTTGCAAACACAAATGAAAAATGTGCTGCTTCCAAGGCTAGTTCCTTCCCAATGATGAAACACCCTCCCTGTTAAAATCATATATCCTCCATCTCTTCTGATTTTTAATTGAAGCTCTCATGTGAATGTTATTTCTGGCTCCAGTAGCATTAAGGCAATGAATTATCACAGCTCTGATCCAGCATGGCAGCTCCTATGCATAACGTGGACATCCATAGCCTTATGAAACATTGACAGTTAAAAGGATAAATGCTTCTTATATGGTAAATCTATTGGCACACAAATCCCTGCACACTGCACTGAGCTAACAGCATTCCGGGGACAGGCAAGTACCAGTTAGGATATTTTTTTAATCTAGTACCATGATCAAATATTCAGGAAGACAAATGCTAGGGGTGTTCAAACCCAAATAGAGATCTTCCTGTAAGACTACAAAATAGTATACTACAGAAAAAGAGACAAAGACCATATCACATATATGTTTGAGCTTCAGGATGACACCATGAGGCCAGAATGATCTCTTCAGATGTCCTTTTTTCTTCGATGGTTTAAAAACTATATTGGAAACTACCCGATCCTTCCATAGAGCACTAGGCTTGAGTTTGTCTTCCTCATCTGCCTGCTCATCAATTTGTTCTGCAAACATCGAGGGAGACTAGCATTATCTCTCCGCTCTCTAGAATGTTTTCCAGTTAATAATGATAACTCCTTTTGTGGAGAAAAGAATCGTCAAAAGCATGTCTTCACACAAAGCATTGACTCATAAGGGCTCTGCTTTCTTCACTTCGAAGTCTGACTACCTGGCTCAACTTGAAGGAAATCATGGTCCCTGTAGTTTTCAGGAGCATGAATATAGAGAACTGCTGAATTCCACAGAAAACAATCACACAAAAGATAGATGCCTGCTACCTCTCAAAACACTGAGTATGGGATTGTAATTAAAATCGTACCATACAAGAAAGTCTTGTATTGCTCCAGCAAAGACACACCTTCCCAGGACTTTGCTTAAGGTTGATTTGAATGCACTGAAATGTTCTTGCATATTCATCTTGTTCACAATGAGACTCCACACTTCTGGAACAGTTTACATTTAAATACCTGCATAAGCTTCACTGAAACCAAATAGTAGTTAAGTAAATATTGTGAAAAATGGGGCTGCATTGCACCAACAGCAGCAAATAATGTTGTTAATGCAAAATACTAATATTAGTAAAGTGATAAGCTTGGGCACCTTCATTACTGAACCTCATCAGTTCACATACTCAAAGCACAATGCAGCTGGCTGTTTTCAGAACTTTGCATGCAATGCCAGCAAGCAGCACCAACTCTGTTTACTATAGAACTGAGTTTGTCACAAATGTGGGTGCACACTTTGTGATGACTTCCTAATTGGAAGTACCAGTGCAGATATGTCCCCAGAGTAATGTCTGATTAGATACTATTATTCACAAGTAACTTTGAATGAATCCCAGGTAATTTTATTCCCTAATTATGCACATATTTGTTCTACTCCACTTCTGAGTACCAGGTCCATTAAATAAGCCAACACATCAGCCACAGCATATACCTATGTCAGTAATCAGGAGTTCCCTCCTCTTAAACCAGGTCTTGCTACACTAAAGCCCCTCATGTGCTGCTTCTCTTTGCAGGGACCATAGTGCAAACAGAAAATCTCTGTAGAGACTGGCAAACTCAGGGAGTGTATCTGAGTCACTGAAGGAGTATAAAATGATTAAGTTATGCTGCCAAAGACTGGGGAAGAGATCCATGGGAGTGCTTTGCAACAGGGCACCAGGCTGCTCCTGGCCTGCTGGAAAAAAAGTTTGTGTTCCATCAACTAATATGTGCCATAAACTGGAAGTCAAGTCTAGGTTCTTAGGAAAACTCAAGACAACTACATGTATCACAACATTTTAGAGGTGCACATAATGAGTCTAGGGTGCAGTTTATGTGTTCTCATATAGCTTATGCATATATCTGTGCTAGTTTTTCACCTTCACAACTCCAGGTAGCAACTTGTTACCATTCAACATACTGTTACTGTTGAAATATACAGCGATAGGCTTTACCATGCATTGAAATCTCCCCACTTCAGTGGTGAAGCAAGGGCTGTGAATAAAGCTTCCTTCACTTCTAAAACTAGTTGGAAAAGAAACTTAATGACAAGTTGGCACAAGTAAATGGAATGAGGATTTAACTATAAAAGTCCAAGGAGTTGAACTAACAATCTGAGGAAACATGTCAGTCCAGTCTTCTCATGGCAAGGAAAGGATAGCCAGCCTAAAAAGGCATGCATGAGGTTTAGCTGCAGAAACTCTCATTATAAAGAGGACATCAAAGTAGACATGAATAATAAAGGACCCCTATGCCCACCACTGCACACTCCAATACAGGAATCAATATAGAAAATGTACCACACTGATTCAAAATCAATAAAGTTAAATTGACTATAAAACCCCCAACAAAACAAAACAATAGACCCTATGGAAACTTACTACCTATTGTTACTGTTGTTGTAATATTCGTATGTGTTGTAGTTAGCTTGTGCAAGGTCCACAGCTACTCTCCTAGAATTATGCCACCACTAAATGCTGCCATTAAGAAAGAAGGACAGAGATTTTAGGTTGGTTAATAAGTTTCTATTGGATATAGATCTCACCAATCCCCAGAAAAGAGCTGTCTGCCTCTTGTCTTATCAGAAGACCAGCATCTCCAGTAGTACAACAAACCATATCCCTCTGTGCCCTCTCTTCGTATAAGAGATAAGGGATGTCTATGGAACTGGCTCAAACTCTGATAACTAATTTTAGACATTTGAAGTTAGTGTAGGTGAACATCATTTAATGCAGGTGAGTATTTCCAGTCATGAAGCTTGTCTGAAGCACTTTAGTTTCCAATCAGCTGCAATACTGCCTTCCATCAATGTCAGCAACTTTGATTATTTGCTCACTGTAACCTGAGCAGTATGCAAAGCATTTGTTCTTCCAAAAAAAAGCTGTGTGCAAGTCCTCCATAGAGACAGTGGTCTGAATTTCAGGGCTGGTCAAGTTACATTCTCCTAAAGACGACTTGTAGGATAAAATAGCTTTAAGAGTCTACATGCACCCTGTTCCATCAGTTTTGCTGCTGTTACTTTTTCCTTAAAGTTCTGCCATGTTTGGTGAGTTGATCAGGTGAGAAAAGGGCAAGCACCACACATACCCCTCTCCTGTTCTGGAATCAGTCCAGTGTGCACTCCTCCTGGTTCCCCAAACACAAGATGTTACTGGTGCACCTAAACAACAGCTCTTACTCAGCTATGGTGGGTAACAATGCCTAAAAAGGGGGACAAAATGTCAATGTATCACTTTAATATTCTGCAGGAGTTCTGGCTTAAGGGAGTTATTTTGAACTTATTTGTTCATGATTTGAACTCCAGGTCTGCAAACTGACCTTCATGTCCTCTGCTCACTACCTCTCCCCACTCCGTCCATGGGAACTGTTGCTTTAGTTCAGGGTAAGTCTTTGCTGCAGCTTTGATCTGTGTTCTTGCTCAAAGATTTTTTTTCCTCTCCTGTGCACACAGGACAGCTGAGGATTCAGGATTTTCTTTGGATTTGGCCTGGCCTGACAGATATCTACTTTGTAAATTAACCCAAAAACTGTAACTTCTGCCACCCTGTCCTGCAGATTCATAGAAGGGCCTTGTCTTCTTGCCCACTTAACTGATTCTTTTGGCACTTCTTTTGGCAAATTCCTTTTCATTGCTGTGTTTTGTTGTTGCCATCTTTGTGCCACATTTGAACAGGAACTGTGTGCCTGGACCTGACCTTGTCTTCACTAAGCTTTTGGTAGGAGTTCAGTAAGACTCATCACTTGGGAAGATCCAGAAATGAGAAACTCTGTGATTTCTAAGCAAACAAAAGAGAAGCCTAGCAGTGGGAAATAAATAAAATACCAAAAATGTGTTCACAATCACCAAAGAAAGCAGCTCAGCACTTGACAGGTCGGTTGTGTCTGTTTGATACAGTTTCTGTTGAATTACTGATGGTTATTCTCATTTTACTCTGTGGTACTGCCAGTGTGGATTCAAGGCTGCTTTGCAAAATAACAACTGACCAGCTCAGTGGGATTTTGTTGACTGTCTTCGCTGCCTGCATTTCCACAACATAATATGCTTCTACTTCAATGCAAAATGCCATCAGCATCCTTTTCTTCCTGCACTGACTTTCATTCACTGCCATGATACTGTATCCCTTCCAGTTCTTGGCTTAGTTTGTTAAATCAGAAGAGTAATGGCACTTCCAAACATGTTTTTCCGCACCACCACTTTAATCTTGGATAGGCACAGCTTGTGATCAGAGGCAAGAGTTCAACATGGGCTTATCCAGCACTGAAGGGAACAAAGCGGTACAACTAGAATTTTGTCTATGCTCACTCTTTGCTGATGACATACCCTTGATATAAATGACTGCCTTTTTATAAGCAACGATTTCCAACAGTAAAAATGAAGTTAAATTTGCATTGAATTTTAGTAGGTTTGAGTCTAAAATAAATAATCTGGATAAAAGACATTTCTGAAAAATTAACATCCACTGACGTAGTTGTTGCACAAAAAGGGGTTTTGTTAGTTTATCACACGGTGTTTAGGACAGTCATGTAATTTTTTTAGTACTGTCATACTGAAATCCCAACTGTTCTTGCATTACCTGTAAAGTGGGTCACCTTCAGGTTCAGTCTACCAGGTTTCATGCTTTTGTTGCAAAGCTAACTGAGAAAAGCAGATCTGAAAATGTCAGAGAAACCAGATAAAAGAAGCCAGTCATGGAAAGAGGATGCAGCTTGCTGTATGAAATCCGGAATTCCTACAAAACAGGGTTGGCATGCCTCACAGAAAGGACTTTAGACCGGTAAAAACACTACAGGGGGAAACAGGGTGGGGTTTTGGTTCTCAGGAATAACAAATGAGGAAAAAATATGGCAACCATATGAGGGAAAACCTCCCCATGACAGAAATGAAAGTCAAACAGCTGATAGTACTTCTAGGGAACTGTTTCTGTCCCGGATGGATTACTGACTGTGCCTGGTAAGAAGCAGCTTCCCCGTTGCGCACTAATGAAGGAGGGCCTGGCAAACTGACTGGGCAAGGTCAAACTATTGGAACAGGATGTGAAATCAGACAGTATATGCAATAACAGCATGTGGCAAAATAGCAGCCACATTTAGAGCAGATGTATTGAGGAAAAGCAGTCTGCAGAAAGTCAGAGATGAAGCTAAAGGCAGTGGGGTGCATCCACAAAGGAACTGAGCATGAAAGTGTAAAGGTAGAAACAATGGCACAACAGTATCTATCCCAATCTCACTGGGGGAAAAAATCACAAAAGAGGTTTTACTGGGCTTAGAAACCACTGTATAATTGCATTATGAGGTCTGGTTGTTATAGATATTTAAACAGTGTTATTAGGAAGAGAGTTTTACTAATAATCACATTATTAATAGACAGTTCAATATCCTACATAAAGAATGCAGAATAAGTGTGATGAGCAATGGAAGGCTGAATTACTTCTAGATGGGATGGGTGGCGGCTTTCTCCACCAAATAGCCAAGAAAACCAACAGACTTCATGATATTCTTATTGATCTTGTAATTGCTGAAACTATTTTAGAAAATTTGTTCATTAAAAATAAAATCCCAAAGACTAAGAAGATGAATTTATATTAAGTGGAAGAACATGTGAAAGTAGGTCTGCAAGTTCTTCACTGAAGACAAAGCATTATTAGAAACTAGGGAAACTAATTTAGTTATATGCTACTGAAAATACCTATATAGCGACTAATTGCAAATATTTCTTCTGTTTCCTTAGATTTAACTACTTTTTCATGGAGAAGAACATATAATATGGCAGGAATATTGTACAAAAGGATGTAGAAATGGGTAAAATTATGAACTACACTCAAGGATTTGAGTTGAGATTTAAACAGGTGCAAAGCAACACTGTTCAGGTCGCCAAAGCAAGAGGTAGTTTGTCTTCTGGGGGAAAAATGAAACACCTTGATTTGTTTATCCTTTCAGAGAGAAGAATAAGAAGTGTGTTCAACCCAGACATGATGGAGAAAAGATCTGTATTTATACATGTGTATAAAAGCTTTGGTTATATATATATATAAAAGAGCAAGGAGGGATAACAATACATTAAAATGACTGAATGCACACACTTAGTATGGAAATTTCCCTTTAGAAAAAGAAGGTTATAAAATAATGTTTTTTTGGTCAAAGCACAGGCATAAAACCTAATGAAAGCTAAGACAGAGCTAGACCAATTGTTATGTTATGGCTGCAGTGAGAGAGTGGCTCTGAGGCTCAGGAGGCATCTTCCTACCTTCTGCAATGCCACTGTCAGAAGTGCTGTGCTGCTGTTGAAAACAGATGAAAAGTAGGGCAAACTGGACATCTTCCTGTTGTCTCCTTAGTAAAATAAACAATAGAGGAAATAATAAAGCAGCAAATAGCAAACATCTGAAGTTCAAAGGTACAGTATTCACCTAGCACTAATGTTCCAATATTGGATTCCATGGTATTGCTTTTGATGCTGTGCAAGCTGCTGGCTATCAGTTGGATCTGCTGATAATTATATGGTGTTGATTTTTATTTTAATGACTTTCTTAGTACCAGAATCAAATTCCGTCCTTGATGGGGCACAGAGCTTGCCAAAGTGTGTGGGCTGAAGGGGAAGAGCTTGGACTTGATAAAATATCTCCCTTTCCACTGCTAGCAGTGTCTTCAATAATGAAGAAATCAGGGCTCAGCCCTGCTGAAAGCTTCTTGTGTTACTGCCCGTGGTGCCAGTGACTGTCACTAGCCTCAAGGAATTTGGCTGCAAGGATCCCTGTTGCTTGAGACTTTTACCCTCAGAGTGAACCTAGATGACCCACCCTCCAACAACCACTCTGCAGAGCTAACCCAACTGGCCTTCTCATTTGCTACTTGGGATACCGATAACACCTCTGTAGCTTCAAAATCTTGATGGGCAGGTAGGTGAATATTCAAGCAGCCAGCTGCTGCTGAGCTCTGCTGCAGCTGCTCCTACTGTTCTGAGGGAAGCGCAGGTTTAAGACAAATTGTCTCAAACACAGAACAAAGAAACGTGCTGAAATCATGTCTGGTAAACAAGAGAAGTAATCTGAAAAATTGAACCAAAACAGCTGTGGCAGAAACTAGAATTAGATAGTGGGCAAAACAATGAAAGAACAGTCTATTGTCATCCTCTTCGTCTTTTAAGTGCCTTAAAAATAGCTCAAACAAGGGAAAATCAAGAGGAACTAATGCAGTGATTTACACTATCCTCATGGCTGCTAGACTATAGTTTCCTGGGGCTCTCCTCCTCAGTTGTATAACCACAGCCACCAGATTCACCTACATATGGAAGAGCACCTGGATACTAGACTTTATTTCTTCTTTCCACTGTGTCTGATTTTCTTGATGCATCTTCTTCCTTTGCCTTTTTGCTTTACCATCTGTTTAAAAATAATTCTGTGTCAGAGAACCAGGAGACTGTCAGCACATGCTCACAGCAGCACCATAAATAGTCCAATGGCTGAAGGATCTTGCCAGCTTTTGGAGTTACTGAAAGATCATTTGCTGTTCCTGACCAACCACAAATAGGGAGTACATTCACTTCTTACCCTTCCCTGTAAGTTGCGACATGCACAGCCCCAACTCTGGAGCACAGCACAGCTGCTATTTTTTACTAATTCCAAACTACATTCAATTATTTAAATTTTCTCTAATTATCAGATTAACTCTTTTATCTTAATAGTAGAGTATCAGGGTTATTTGTGGGGAAGGGAAACAAAGGACATCTACTGTGTACTTCATGAACTAGCAGTTGATTCTTACATAACGTCACATTAAGTCCTTCTCATTTTTACCTACTTTATATATATAATTGATTTTTTGCTTCTCTCAGGCAGCACTGTAGAAGATAGCTGGTTTTGTCTGATTGTATGTATTTATGGCCAGACTTAGCGAATGAAGATTTGGAAAGGGCTCTCCCCAAGTGGGTGTGCCCTTCCAGCCTGTGCAGAGGATATTTTAGGTGAGGCACAGCGTGCGCAGAACTGGCCCCACTGTTTAAGTCCTGAGGTCCATCTGCCATGGCTGAGCGAGCTTGGACAGTGACAGGGAAGTCCTTGGGACTGGCACAGCACCCGGTACTCACCGGGGCTGACCCTGCTGAGCGTCCGAGATGTGACGGGATGGGATGGCAGGGAGGCATTGAACTGCCAGGGGATGGTCCCCACTGAGACTGGAACTCAGGTCCTTGGGATTCAGAGTCCAGAGTGCTCTCCTTTACACCATGGGACCACCCTTTTGTATGATTAACACAGAACTATTTAACATTCAAGTATTATGTTGCCATTATTAATATTTAAAGACTCAGCAGAGAAACCCAGACAGTGGAAAATATTAACAGTATTAATAAGGAGGATGCCTTAGGTGGGCCACAACAACATCAGGTCTGCAAAGAGGGAGGACTCCTTATCTGTGTCATTGAAGTCTTGGGATTCTGGCACTGAAACATCTACCTGTTCCACACTACTCTGAGCTCAAGTTTTACCCAAATATGAGCTAAGTATGGCAGAAAATTGTTTTAGGTGAATAGTCACTGTGTGCTACTGTTCTAGTGTTCCACAGAGGTGCCTTTAAGTTCTCCACAATGACTAGCATGCCAAAAAATAGGTAGCTAACAATAACATTCGGCACCAAGGAGTGACTAATGTTGCTTCCGTGGCAGTAAAAAAACAAGAGGTTATCCATCTGGATCATTAATTTTTAAGCTCCAACAGTCTAAAACCAAATGTTTTGTTTCATTGGGTTTGGTTTTTTTTTTTTAAACCAAAATAGAGGACAGTTCGTGACAGCTAGAACAGCAAGTGGCCAGCAATTAATTCATTTTAAAGGAAGATGACTAATTCTCTCCTGTCACACACAAAAGCTATTTCAATACCAAGCAAAGGGTCTAATTTGGATTGACTGCATTGTCCTTCAAGTCCTTGAACACTGAGAGCTTCCTTCTCTATCTCATGTGAAGTTCTTGCATCTCTTGAGCAGCTTCTGTAACACGCTTCTTAAGAGGTTTTGAAACAGAATGCTCCTTTGTACCATGGAGAGTCATCTGGATACAAATGCATAAAATGTCATGAATTCTACTGAGGAAAATGTAGGGGTGGACACAGTGTAAGCATCAGTTAGAGACAGACAGATAGAGGGGGAAATGAGACATTTAAATTTTGTTAATTTTGTGAAAGTAGAGGATTTCAAATTAAGTTTTGTAATATTTGAAAGAAAATTAATAGATAAGTGTCCTAGTTTGGCAAGCTGGAACCAGTTTATCATAGTGTGGATATGACCAAAGGTGTGTATTCTAAACCCTCTATACCATTTCCTAAGAATTGTTAAACAATGGACCATTTGCAGCAGCTGCCCAGGGCACACCCAACCCCTCAGGCTATGAGCTGGATGTGAAAGACACCTGTGAGTTAAGAGCTGTGATAACTCCCCTCCAGGAAGTTGTTAGGACCTCCACACCCAGCCTGAGTTGTCAGGTCTGCTAATGGGCTATCAATGATTCCAAAATACCCTATGACTGACAGAGTGAGATCTCCCATTGTGTAATTCTCCTCCCTGAGGGAGGTACTGGACAGTCCCACCTGGACCTGAGGGGATATAATCCTGGGGGTTTGGGAACTTGGGGGACCACTCAGTGGATCCAGAGGATGACCAGAATCTCAACAGGAGGAGACCACCACTCTCGACCAGACTGTGACCATCATCTGTACCAACAGCTTTTTCACCTCCTTTACTTTGGACTCGGGGGAACCACATGGGGCTCAGCACAAGGGTTAACAAACACCATTGTGTTTGTATCCCAGGATGCTGGGTTATACTTTCAGGCTTTTGTGAGTTAAAACCATTTTCTCTTTGTGCTATTGCATTTATTGTAATATTTTTATTAAATTGTAACTCCGAATTATAATCTCTCTTGTGGTGGGTTTGTTTCTCCTGCTGGTTTACCTTTAAACGAGCACAATATGTTGTTTTTTCCTCTTTATCAGGATAGATCACAGTGCTATTCATATAGATTAACAGTGATGCAGTGGGAGAGAGCAATCCTAAAGCCTCTCACATTGACTTTTGAAAGATTTTGGCAGTACAGCTCCTCCCACAGATCCTTTTCCCAACTTTGTTTAGAAAAAGAGAAATTGACCAGATTCCTTACGATTTCTTCCAAACAGCTACTCTGATAATCAGAAAGACTTCAAAGAGACTGTAAAGATCCATATTTGTTAGAACAGCTCATAGATTTGCAAAAGGAACTAAGCTCTTTGAAGACTTGGAACTAAGACTAAATTTCTGCCCCATCCTTTAGTCTTTCATGATTCACAGGGTGGGAAGATTTGGCTACCGTTGCTTCAGTGGTTCAGAAGGAGCATTCAAGACCAAAGCTCTGGTCCCATCTACAATACACTAGAGGTCCTTGAACACTTTATTCATCATTCATAGTCCATTTAAAAGCACTGATGGCACAGAGACTGCCTTAAAGATTCTGAGCATCTACACTTGAAAACAGCAAGACAGGGAAAATCAAAGTACAGCAAGTGCCTCTTGAGAACATACAAGCTTGTTTTTAAACAAGCTGAAAGTGGGGAGACTTGAAGACTTCACCAGAAGAATAAATGGCATATTCTCAACACAAATTGTACACCAATCAAAAGGAGAAACAAAACTTCTTCATAATTGCACCTCCATAGACATGACAGGCAGAGCTTCACTTCGGGGGGGTGAATGCTGGCAACATAGCAAACAACTGAAAATGGGGCCTAAGCATGAGACCTATCAGACAATTTTATTAATCTGCACAGCTATCAGCCCTATCTAAAATTATGCATTTGGTGCATGTCCAATTTGACTGTAGCCAGTCAAAACATACAAAAGAGCCATCACTTCTAATGCTTCTTCCTCCAATAAAGTTATAAAGTACTTCTGTATAAAATACTTCTGTATTTCATCTATAACTCATTTGGAATGTTTTTTTAATACTATTTGCCTAATCTCACATAGTCTGAGACCTCAGTTCTTGATAAGTAATTGCTGAATGTTAAAACTCTCACAAGGACCCTGCTCAGCTTGTTGGGTTTATGGCTTGTTCTAGTGCCCAACAGCACACAAGGAAATCCAAAGAGTCCAACTACACTTGTGGAAAATGACCTGTTTAAGGAAATACATCTTTTTAAAAAATAGAAGTAGACAGAACAATAAATAATTAACAAAAAAAAACCCAAACCAATAACTTCTGCTTAAGGAAAAAAACTATTTCTGCAAATTAATAGTGTGATGCTTGAAATAAGACTGGAGCAATAGGAGAGTTGGAAGCACCTGCAAATTCAAGATAAGATAAACATTGTTTCAGGGCCTTAAAAGCATCATCTCTGTGCCATAAGAATCCATGAGCAGAGTACAATTCAAAACCATTTTGTGAAATGAAGTGCTTTCAAAAGAGAAAGCAACATCCTTCAAACCAAAGGGTGGTTACCTTTAGTAAAGTTACTACATTGACACATCTTTAACCTGAAGTGTGGTCACCTTAATGTAGGTAATAAGAGCTAAGATAACAATTAGCCTTCTGATTCACTCTCTCTTGCTAAGCCTTTCCTCACTGCAGAAGAATTTCAGGGCTGTGAGCAGTACATGATTGTGCTTTAGGTTATGGAGAGAGTGAAGTATAAAGGGTCAACTTAGACTGGAAGTCTTCTGTTGTAGTGAAAGTGTCTCATATCTACATGTTCTTTTGAGTTTGATAACAGTGTCAGGCTTTTAAATTAAAAAAAAAACCTCCAAGCACTGTATGGCATTTAAATAGCAGATCTAATGTAATTATGTGTAAGTTGGAACAATTATCTGGAAATCATGCAGTAAAAAAAGGAGGCAAAGCACTCAGCCGTCACGAATGAAAATGCCAGGAGGGACCTAAACCTTCATTATAGACTGATGACCTGCTAAATTGCACTGCCAGCAAACACACAAGACCACCATTGACAGTCTAATTCCAGACTACCTCTGTGGTGAGATGAGAAATTCTTCTCTCAGCTCATATCCGAAAGCAGATGAAAAGAGTAGAAAAAATTAAAAGCTTCATAGAGATCTGCTGGACCATACTGATACTCCACCACAACTTGATTAAAGAGGTTACAGGGGGCTTCATATTTCTCTAGTTGTCTCAGCAGAGACACTCTAATAAGAAAAGTAATGGATAGACTGAGAGTGCACAAATAAGAACACTCTATGACCCATTAACTCTGGGAAGCCAATTTTTCTCCTCCATGCATTCTTTTGAGTTGTGAGTGCAAAGTGGTACAAGATTGGTTAGTCAGAATGCAGGTGTTGATGAGCCTGGACTGCCATTTTGGGTGCAGAGGAGGGTAGAAGTGGGAAGCACTGTTGGAGTATATCTGCAGTTCACTGAGGACTGCAGAAGAAAGACCCATTGTCTAGAAATTGACTTTGTGATGATGTGAAGCACCATATCCAAGTTGTTTAGCTCTGCTGTGGATCGGGGATCAGATTAATAGAGCAGTACAGGAGTAAAATGCGGATCTGGTTTTTTGGATAGGAGCTGTGCTGTACTGGAGCTGTACACACACACTCAGAATGTCTTGATGTGTGCCATATGTACAGCAAAGCTGTTTTCCTGCTCTAGTTCCTTCTATTACTGAGAGCAAATCCTTTCATACCATCCTTCACAGTTTCTCTGAGGACATACTGTATACTCAAAGAACACTTTAAAAATAAAGAGAAAGCTTTTCAACATCATATAGGTAGACAAAACTGAAAATGTCATCTGCCTTATAATGGGCAATTTAAGTCTCTGCAAACTCCTTCAGCTTTCTGTCAGGGTAGATACACTGCTAGCTGTTCCTCTTATAAATCTGTTATAGGCAGCTAGGCGTTGGCTAGAATATCAGCATTTATTTTATTTAATAAGGATAAAATAAGTAATATTATTTATTAAGAAAAAAAGAACAAACAGAAATTGATTGTAATAAGTGATATCAGTGTCCAGCTCAGTTAGCCCCAGCCTCAGTGATTTCAGCTCTTTGTGAAGGCAAGAGAGGAGCAATACAGTGCTTGCAGCGTGGCAGAGCACTGGACAACCTCGGAGACCAGCTCCCAAAAGGTTTGTCCTGGACCTGGGCCAAAACCTCGTTTATATTCACTTTTTTGGCGGAGGCCACGCCCCCTTGTGCAGACACAGTTCATGCATTTTGCAAGAGTTGTGCAACCTGTTGCTCTTTTGCGCATGCCCAGTTCCTGTATTTCATAAAAGTTACGCAAACTGTGTCCCTTCTGCGCATGCTCAGTTCTGTGGCACAACATTCTGCATTGTGTAAGCTTGAGGTATTGTGTAATAGTTGCTGTTCAGCGGCCGCTGGGCTGCTTCTCGTGACCTTCCATGTGGCAAGCTGAAGATGGCGGTAATAGAGTTTCCAAGATAACCGGGCTACTCCAAGTCGGGGTCTGGTCACAGCACTGCGGTGGTGGTTCACCCTGATGCAGCCGCGGGGCTGAAGTGGCTCTGGGAGCGACGTGGGTGGTGGCAGCAGACGTCTTGATGCAGCGTGGAGGGATCCGCAGACACGGCGGCCACTCCAGGTGGTGGCTGACCTGTCTCATATGCTGAACCAGCGGCAGGCTTGGCAGGAGACCAGAATTTTATTTATTAAAAAAAACCAGTGAACTGGAGTGTGGATAACCCGGGATGGGGAGAGTGGACGTGGCGCCGGTTCCAAGGGAGAAGGGCGGTTGCGGGGCGGGAGACCCGGGATGGACCGAGGTGGGGAGGGGGACGGGGACCTGGAGCTCAACAGCACCGCCGGCGGCGCCGGCTGGGTGAAGAAACCAGGATGGACTGGGGGAGAAAAAGGAGGGGGGAACGGAGGACCAACGGGGCTAGCAAGAGCGGGCTGGGGTTACGGGATTTGGTTCCCAGCGGGGCGGCTGGCGAGTGTCTGTCAGACAAGACTCTGGCACTGTGGTGGGAACGGGGTTATGGGGTGTGGAGAGTGCTTTAGCTGGCGTGGGGCCACACAGATCTGGTGCGGGGATCGTTTGGGGAGACGGTGGGCAGCCTGGGTTTGGAGAAGGGCTTTGCCAAATTTTGGGGAGACCAGCGGGACCGAGACAGAGCACAGGGTCGGGGGGGGGGCTGTCCAGGCGCTGGCTTGGTAAGGGGGGAAAAGGGCACTATAGTGAAACTCACGTCCGAGGGTGGGGGAGGCTCGATAAGAGAAAAACTGGGGGGGAGAAGGGGGTAGGTGCCGGGCTGAGAAGTACCGAAACCAGGATGGACCAGGGGGGAAGGGGGGGGGGGGGGGGATAAGGGAATGCAGACTCCAGGGATCCGAGCCAGAGGTAGGCTTCTCCCAACCCCCTGCGGTGGGGCTCTGGAAGGTTGTGGTTTTGGTTCTTTTGTTCTTTAATCAAGGTTTCTTATCTTTGTGGCTCCTGCAAAAGAAGCCTGTCCCGCGCTGGGTTTCAACAGATTTTGAAACATATATATACTTCTACATTCAAATAAAAATCATCAAATACAATTTCAATTTGAGTTTAGCAAATTAATAAATTTCATCTATCACACATCAAACCGGTCATTAAACATAGACCATACCACAGAAGATGGAAAAATAATGATGAAAGCTTTTCTTGCAAATATATGCTGTGTGAATATATATAATGCTTGATTTTTTTCATGGAGAAACCATTTTAAATTCTGCTAAAAAGAAAGGTTCACCCACTTACTGTAAGGACAGAAACATGGAGGGTGATATTTCCAAGATTAAAAAGCTGTATGGTATGAGCAAAGCTCTTGCAAGTACATCAATATCAACATATCAGCACACAATAGCTGCGCATTTCAGGCATACAAATCCAAATCCATCACAGCTACCTTTGGGTGAGGGGGGAATCACTAATTAATTATGTCAGTTTTCAAGCTCCATTACTCAGATGGCTGAAAGGAGATAGAAGACAACCAGACACAGCAGTTGAGACTGAAGAACATTGCAAGCAAAATAAGAGTACTGCTGAAAGCTATTGTCCCAAGAGAAGTGCTAGAGGATGCCTGGCGGATAAGGACAAAGTGAGCAGATGACAGAAAGAACAGCCCTATGAAGTAGTTTGACAAGAGAAACATGGAAAATGGGGTAGCACTGAACAAACAGATGTATTCATGCCGTTTCCCATGAGCTGTGGCCAAGGGTTTTGACTGACTATCCACAAACAGCTACTGCAACTACATGGTCCACAAACACAGCACTCACTGTAGGGCAAATTTGCTACACTCAGATGGGTATCTCCTTCTGAGGTACCTTGTTGCCTCAGCACAAGCTATCCAGCTGTTTCAGATAGTGTCAATCAGACTTTGAGCCATTCACGTTGAAATCACATTTCTCACAAGTGGCTTATCTATGTGTAGATAGCGCCTTATGCCAACACCATACCATAACTTCATTTGCAAAGCTCCCAGAAGCATATGTGGTGAGATGATCTGATCTGGTACACTCATTGAGGTATCATCTGCACATTAAAGCAAGGCTGTGTGCAGTCTTCAAAGAACTTGCCAATAGGATGCATTTGGTCAGCTCAATGACTCTGAGGGCAGCAGCCCCACCACAGCATTTGGGTCACACTCCAGGGTGATACTGTCTCTTGTGCAGGAGCTGATGTAGAGCTGTGATACACAATGCAGATAGATCTTTCTGTGTAGAGTTATGGTTTATGAGGGTGCAAAGCTTAAAGATAGGAAAGCAAGGACTGAGCACTAGCAGCTGAATCAGGCCACTTACTCCACATGATGAGACATGCCCAAGCACTATGCACCATAACAATGATACCATTAGCATAGTATCTGTCACAGAGAAAAATGGAATCTTCATAAAGGCCAGAGCAGAAACTGTGAGGTGTGCTGAATGATAAACACACGAGGAATCAAAGGGTTCTGGTTTAAATCAGACTTGTGCTACAGTATTTTCCTGCATCCAGGCACCAGGCAGGAAAAAGAAGAGTCTGACATGGGCAGGCTCAGATGGATTTTGGGCTGTTACTGTTCCAAGAGATTATTGTCTTCTTTTAAGTGATGCAGCAATGAAGATTTTTTTCATTCACTCCTGCCTTGATATGTAAGGCTTATTCTGGACAACCCTCATAAAACTAAAAAGGGAAATAGAAAATTTCCTGTCATTGCAATGGTTTTCATTTCATGTCTTTACTTTGCAGTTTGGATTGAGATTTCCTAGCCAGTAATTTTCAAACAATAGAGAATCATGGTACTGCAATTCATTTATTATTGTGATTTTTTTTCAACCGGAGGAAAAAGAGCAGAACTTTCAGATGGACTTAATTCTACATTAACCACACTCATTTCTTTCTCTGTGCCTTGAGAAATTATGAAATAAGCTTTCATATACCCCCCTCACTTAGAAACATTGGCATGTGTACCAGCTCTATGTCTTCTGAATAATAAAATTACCATCTTTGGTATGAAAACATAGATTACAGCAGTTTAATTAGGACAGTTCTGAAAAAGTGAAAAAATATCAGAGCAAACATTCATCATTAAATGAAAGACAAATTGCTACATTTTGTTTTGACAAATACAGTTTTCTTCCTGTTATTCCTAAATTGGAGCTGTATTTAAAGGTACAGGCAAAATGGGGTTTAATCACAATATTGAGCTAAGCAAATGTAGCCTAGAGCAGGAGTGAAAGTATATGGCACCTCATCAGAAATAGCACCTCTTCCTTCTCTATGTGTAGATCCAGTGTTAAGAAGTCTGACTCTCATTTACTTTCCAGCACAGATGAGGAAACCAAGGTGCTCATGTAGGAAGGGATATTAGTATTATAATTCAAGCTGGTGAAATTCAGATTTCTTATCTGGGGGTGGGAACTTCAAGACACTGGCATTTTGTTTCATCCTACATCACAAAAGAAAAAAACACTTCAACTGTTCTTATGTATTGCATTTTGCTTCAGCTATCTCTGAAATAAATGAGTGTAGTAATAAAGTCAAACTGAAATGTTACAAGTTTTATCTAATATTTTGATAATTTTCCACAATTCTTTGATGCAGTCACTGTGTGTGACCAAGAATCAATTTCATTTCTTTCAAAAGCATTTGCTGACAGAATGCAATTACTTTTATAATTGTCAACAAACTCTGATTAGAAATTAACTGATCTGTTACACATGGTCACACATAGTCAAGAACATGCTTAAACCTCACCTAGACTTCGGAGTAATCTGGTTCCAGAGCAATGCTATCTCACATGGGAGACTGGGATCTCCCTGAACCAGCCTGTCACTGCATAGTGGACTTCAGCAGAAGTGCCTGTTCACATCATCATATGCTCTAACAATGAGCTCTTCGTCCTTGACTACCTACTTTCTGCTAATGCAGCTGTGCAAGGGGAAACAAAGAAAAGGAGGAAAAACATATTTAATATTCCACAAGTGTCTGAAATATCCCTTTCCTTAATGTTCTTCATGTTTCTTACTGTCTCAGCAAAGTTTTTCCAAGGCCCGTATTCCAGAAGGCATACTGACTGCAACGCACTACTCCCTAGTCTGTAACTAATCTTGTTTTTTCCTCTGTTTGTTTGCTTGGGTATAGACTTTACACTCTAAAGCCCTCAGGGTACACAGCTATTATCTGTCACACCCCATTTGCCACCTATCTTTTTGGCCATCAGCAATGCTACCTAAATAACAAAGAAGACAATAATAGCAAAGTCAAACAAAAAGAAAAGAAGCCCCAGATATCCAGAAAATGAGTGGAAAGGAAGAGTGAGGAGGGAAGCAGGGGATGAGGACAGAAGGTAGAGAAAAATTCCCTAATCCTGGCCTTTCAGGTGGGGTATTCGTCCCTTGGGATGAGCTTGGGAACACCCATTCAGTCCAGGCACAGAAATAATAGTGTTGCAGGGCTGTTGTACAACTGAATCTTTCACCAGGGGAACACAGTGGGTTCAGTGTGGAGGCTGGCAGTGTGGTCAGCACAGGCTGCCTCGGTGGAGGGAAGGACACATCACCTCAAGCTGAAAGTAGTGAACTGGAGCCAGCCTGACAATAGGACAGCATCCACCTTCCACAACATGAGCACAGAGCGGCACAGCCATGAGTAGCACTGCCCAGTGCAGAAAGCAGAAGTGAAATTTCATTCATAACTGGAGGACAAAAGTAGGAAACTCTCAGGAAGAGAGACTTTTTCTTGCTGTGTCCCTGGCAGGAGCTAGCAAAGCATAGCCCTAATCTCTATCAGTGCTTCTGGGTGTATTAAATTAACATAATCAACCGCAATGCAAAGCAAAAGGATGAAATGAAGGATTGTTCCAGTTTAAATTCTGGGAAATCACCAAACTCTTGAGCAAACAACTGAAATAATATCTTAAGCAAGTCTTTTAAATGTAAATTCGCTCCTTCTCTTTTCCTCTACAGGATTGCTAGGTAATGTGTATGTAATGTCAGACTCAGATGAGTTCTGATTGCTCCCATGTTATCATGGGTTACTTAGTATTCCACTATTGCAAAAAAAAATGCAGCAAAAGTGCAGAAATGGATCCGTCCACTCTACTGGGAGAGAACATATCTGTCCTGACCATCTACTGTTAACATTGATTAATGTGTTCCGAATAATAATAGGCAGAAACAATCAAGGCTGGAAGCTGAACTGAAAAGAGCTTTTCAGAAGTGACTAGGACAAATATCAAAATGAGGAAACCTGTGGAAAAACTAAGAATTATGAGGAAAAATGGTAATGAAACAGTAATAACTTGTATGTATCTAATGACTCTTGGCCCAAAGGAACTTACAAGATTTTGCCGCATAATAAGGAAACTAATTAAGAGAGGTCATTTTACCCAGCATTAAAATGGACCTGCCTCTTGTGTAAGTGTCTGGTTGATAAAAATTATTAACAGCACAGCAGCAGCAGTACAAAGCTGCTTGGGTCTGCTATCTAAATCATCTGGTACACAGGTCACTCAGTCTGGTTTCAGGTTTGATTAGGAAGGTAGTTTGAGTTTATCCCTTCAAAAGCTGTGTTGGTAGGAACCAAATTTTTTGAAGTCTGCAACACAGAGGTGTCTGTGCCTGAACTATTCTCCCTGGTTCTTCTAAAGGGAGACAGATAATTTTAGGACACAATTCATGTAATTGGCAACAGATATTTATTTTAAAGTGAGATGAATCACATCCTAAAATTATAATCATTCTTCTGGCTATGCAGGGAGTCCTGGCACATAGTTTGAATGTGAGAAGCTTTACTGTATACTTCTGTCAGATGAAGACCACTTGAGGTATATAAAACAATAGGTGCTGTATGGAAGACATCAGACTTTGCTAGGTAGATTTAATTTTTTGTATTTTAATGAAAAGAATAGAATCATAGAAAAATTAAAGTATTTGCAAAATAGCAAAGTATATGCTCTTTTGGTCACCATTTACACTTAAGATGATACCCATATTTTTCTGCACTCCTCACCTTCATATTTCTTGCATTTCAACATTCTTTCATCTATTTTCTCTACAAGTTCATGCTTTGAATGTCAGAGCAGGTCTCTAAGTGACAAATCACCATACTATGGGAGAAAGAAGAGTTCAGGATACTTGGAGAAACACTGTAAAAACCACAACATCCCTTCCTTAACTCACCCTACTTCCTTTTTATTTTCCTCTGTTTGGAGTTTAAGATCAAGATAGTAACTCCTTGGGGGTGGGGGGGGCACAGCCAGCAGCAAGGACTGCCAAGATATAATCTGAACAGACCTTCAGGGAAATAGGAAGAAATCTGGTAGGCAAAGTTCTGAAAGAGGAAATAACTGCAACAAAAAGGTAAGTTTCTAGAACAAACTTTGAAGTGTTCCAGGAAATATCTGTGATTTTAGCAGGCCATGTTACTCCATAGGGCAAACAACAACTCACTGAACCTTGCTCTCATACCTTTGCTCTTAGTCTTCCAAAAAGGAAGTATTATGTGTAAAAATCAGTATTTCTATATATTTTGTGAATATAGTGACCTGGATAAACAATAAAAAGGACAATACTAACCCTCCAGAGATGGCATGAGAAATAATGTCTTTAGCAACTGGCATGATCCTTGACAACATGGAAAAATTACTCATTTCTTAAAGTTTTTAGTATTTCAGAGACTTACTCTTTTCTCTAAGCTTTACCTTTTTCAGGAATACTAAAGGGGAGTTGTACTTAAACACAAATGAGCAATTATGTTCAACATTTAAATGGGAAAAAAAGGAATACCTAAGTATTGCCTTCAAGGAGCTGATTCAGAAGGTGCAGCCAGAAGTACTACAGAATGAATCTTCTACAAACTTCTTTCAGCAACTACAATGACATTTAAACCTTAATATTCCTTTACATTTACAAGAAAAGCTTTCATAGTACATGGATAATTTCTCTGATATATATATAGCTATATATGTTGTCCAGTAGTCTTGCTGCAAATGGATGAAGTTCATTACATATAAAGACATGATAAAACTGAACTATATTCTGTGAGGTAGAGTGCAATAAGATAGCAGATACAATGCAATGTAGAAGTCTGACAAGAAGCAATGTTATGAAGATCCAGAAGGATTTTTTTAAATGATATAATAGGTCCATGTCCTTTGTGCAAGGGAGATCAGAAGGTGGAAGAATGGTGCATTTTCATTTCATTAGATTTGGACCATCTGGCTGTGGTGGGAGATTTTGAACTGAGTAAATCTAAGTCTTTACAGAGGTCTCATGACTCAAAGCATCTCAGTCCTCCCTGGTTTTTACAATGAATCCATGCAGAAGTCACCTTTTCCTCATTTTGCCAATGAGTTTAGAAAATGAACACACACACACACACACACAGGTAAAATCATCACTGCAATTGTGACCCACAGCACAGATCTGTCTGTCCCTAATGTGCTTGTCCTCAGAGGCCTGCCCAAAACCAGTAATGTACGCTCTGTTTGCTGCACGTAGGAGATGCACAGGCAATCTCACACAGTCTCAGCCTGAATAGAGGATCTTCATCCAGCCCTCAGCAGTGGAGTGACCTCCCTTACTATCTGTACATATCTGGAAATAGCAAGTCTGTTGCTCTACCATAGTGGTTTAAATACCTTAAAGAGTTAGAGAGAAGCAGCACCATCTAATAGAATATACTGCGTGCAAGAACACAAACCCTTCATCAGATCCTTTTAAGTCCTTCTCTTCTTCCCTGTTGCTGTACACAAACCTCAAGTCAAAGCGTGTTGTCATACTTGGAGTGCATTAATTCAGGTCAAAATTAAGATGAATGATCCTTTTCCAAGAAATTACACATTCTAGTGTAACACTTTGTCTGAAGGCCAGTTTAGCCATGTTGTAGTGTTATAGGACCTCTGGAAAATTATCTCATATATCACTGGATAGCAGCCCAGGAGAATTTTGACTTTGGCTAGGATTATTAATACTTATTCCAAATGATGGATCAGCTACATTATGCAGTTCATATTTCTCATAAAGCTTTTGCTCATAAAT
Source organism: Pithys albifrons albifrons (assembly GCF_047495875.1). Taxonomy (NCBI): domain Eukaryota; kingdom Metazoa; phylum Chordata; class Aves; order Passeriformes; family Thamnophilidae; genus Pithys; species Pithys albifrons. The sequence goes on from NC_092458.1 coordinate 58,634,843, forward strand.
CAAGAGGGATACAGCCTCTTATGTACTTCACCTAGTGAAATATAGATTAGTCTGGGGGTAGATTTTTGGATGGCTATTTGATGAAAGTTAGTCTATGTTTCTTCTCATCAGTACTTTTTTCTAAAAAAAAGAAGTAAAAGACACCTCAGTAGTATATTTCTTGGAGTCAAAGTGAGAGATTATTTTTCACATACAAGCAGGTGAGTACCTGGGTCAGATTATAAATTGCTACTGAGGTTCACAGTAATGTCCTAAACATCCTACTTGCTGAAATCCTACAAACACATCAAGTCTGCTTGGTTCTCTAGCGTTTATCCAACATGGAGGGTAATCTTGTAAAGCTGTCAGTAAGTGCTGACACAGCACAGTTTACATGTAGTTTGTGAAAGCAGTGAATTCTAATTACAAAATGAGGATACCTAACTCAGCACACAGGGTGGCCAGAAAAAACTGGGGAGAAATGCAGTTTGGCTTGTGTTCTGTGTAAGTCATCCAGCCCTCACTTTAAGCATCTGAGTCTCATTTGCCCATTCACATGATTACTGCCTTCAGCTTGGTGTAAATCAGGACCAAAACAAGGGCAACTGAGCTCTCCCAGGAGCAGCTCTCTCTGCAGGAATGAAGCATACAGCCCACATATCAGCTGACAGAATTGGAAAACTCAGAAAAGATCTCTTGCCTGCCCTCCAAGAAGCTTGCTCTGAACAACTTCATAGATGTCATGAGCTCCCAGTTCCCAACTCCTGATGCTTTTCATGCACAGATGAGACAAGCAGTGAGACTCAAGCTGATAATATCTGCAATGTACCAGCACAGACAGCTGGATTAGGCTATGATGGTTACCAAGGGCTTTTCAAAGGTGCCACCAGAGCTGGTTTGGGGTGCAGGTAGAAAGGCAGAGGTCCAGGATGGGACTATATGGAGAAGAGAGGAAGGAAACTGATGGGAAGGAAAGTAGCAAAGCAGGAGGGGATACATTGTGAAAGAAAGGAGATAAAGAGGCTGCTGGAGCAGTATAGCAAAGGACATATGCAGAGGCCAAGACACACTTATGGCAATCACTGCAGGTTGACTTTTCACTGGAGTCAGTGGAGTGATAACTCACAAAAGCTGTTGTGTGTCCCAGCAAAATGTTATGTTCACACAGAGCAACCCCTTACTCTGCTGGTAGTTATGAGGGGACTGAAGGACTGAAGCAGAGATCATCCACAGAGTAAAGCTACATGTAGTAAGTAGCTTATCACAATGGCTGAAAGCTGCAGAGGGCATAGTAAAGAAGCAGCTCCATTCTCCCTTCTTCCTAAAGGACATAATAGAGAGATAAAAAAGGTGTCCTGGGAGGCCAGTCAGACATGACAGAAGAGCACATTTCCAATTATCTGCTCCTCTGAAGGGTAGCAGGTGTCACTCATAATCAGGCTTATAGAAAAAATGTACTGTTTCTTTGAGGATGACATTTCTTGTCAAATTCAGATAACAGAAGTCTAATCACAGGGTTCATGCCTTCCAGGAAGCATACTCTTGCAAATTTTTAGGTGCAAAGGGTGTCCAAGTACAATAGCTCATACTGCCCAGGTCCATGGAAATTTCTTGGTAATGAAGTTTGTGAATAAATAATATTTTGAGAATACCCATATTTCTTCATGAAGTTTGCTGCTGCAGGGAACAGTTCAAATTTGTTCCCTAATCTCCATGGATCTTGGGGGATTTGTACATACCACAGGATCCCCAGCCTCTGCTCTGGCTCTCAGAGAAGGTCACAAAATTATCTGAGGACCGTCCTCTGCTGTGAATAGCCATAGCGAGTATTCAATAATCCCTGTACAGCTTTTTTCAGTGCAACCAGAGGTTCTCTTAGAAAGAGGAATAGGTTCTTTTTGATAAGTTTCTCAGCTTGGCTTTATCTCGCATCAGTGCAAGTTTCCTGGTCACTTTTAAAATAGTGTGGATTCCAGCCTCTAATATATCATCCTCTCCAGACTTGTCATATATTTAGTGTTCAAGTCATAGAAGTATGTGCTCCTGAAGACTCTCTTAAAAGGAAATTAAATTCCAAACTCATTTTATTGTCTTTTGCTTTCTTCCTCTTCCTGGTTGTTGTGAGAACTTGCCTTGCTATTTATTTTTAGCTTACTTGTTGTGCATTGCTTTGGCACTTTACACACATAAAACTATATAGAATGAAACACTAAGCACAGCACAGGATCATATGTAAACTTGTTATAAGAGAGTCCAAATTTCAGGACTGAACACAAATAGAGCTGTTCACCAGAGAACAACTGCTACCAAGAAAAAAGAAAACAGCATTAATGAACAAAGTTTTCCTCAAAGAATTAAGTAAATGGCAAAAAAAATAAATGACAAGGCTGACATTTTAATAGAGAACTTTCCTTCTGAGTCACAGCTGTGGGTTGTGAATTGTGTTGAGCTTATGTTCAAAGGACATTGATTAATGTTTTTTCAAATCACTCAGCAGCATGTACTATTTAACACACTTAGTTCATACATTTATAAACTATTTCTACCCCTTTTTTCAAGATGCAATTTTTATGATTCTTTGCAATTTTTCATGTTTCTTGTATGAGATTACCGCCTTTTCTTTTTTTCTTGTTTTTTGGGGGTATTTTGTTTAGTTGGGGGGGGGGTGTTGTTTTGGGGGTTTTTTGGTTTGGTTTGATTCTGTAATAGAGAAGAGGAAGACAAAAACGGCATTAATCCTGAAAATTGTGAGGTTTTCCACTACGCTGGAGAGGCTTTATTCTATCATTTCTATATATATTTTATTACCTTGTTATGACAGAAAGGGATATACAGTATTGTGCTGGTTTAGAGGTAAACCAGCAGGAGAAATGAACTCTACACAAAAGAGATTATAAGTCAGAGTTACAATTTTAATAACAATATTACAATAAATACAATGGCACAAGGAGAAATGGGTTTTAACCCACAAAACCCAGCAGTATAACCCAGTGCCCTGGGACACAAACCCAAAGGGGTTTGTTTACCCTCGTGCTGAGACCTGCGTGGTTCCCCCAAGTACAAAGCAAAAGGAAGCAAAAAAACCTGTTGGTGCGGGTGATGGCTGTAGTCCAGTCAAGAGTGGTGGTTGTAGCCTGGTTGAGAGCGGTGGTCTCCTCCTGTCAAGGTCCTGCTGCTCCTCTGGCTTCAACAAGTGGTTCCTGAGATCTTCTTACCCACCACTTATGTACCCGCAGGAAGCACCCAGTCCCTTCCCCGGGGCAGGGACTCACACAATGAGTGATTAACTCTGGGAGCCAGGGGGTGTTGAACCGTTGATGGCCCATTAGCAGCCACACCCCCTCAGGCTGGGTGTGAAGGTGCTAATGGCTCCCTCGGCAGCTGCTGCTAATGGTCCATTGTCCTTGGGAAATGAATAGAGGGGGTAGAATACACAGCTTTGATCACCCCTACACAGTGATAACTGGTCCCACCTGCTGAACTAGGACAAGTGTGCAGATAAGCTTCCCTTTTACCCTTTCCACCACAGCAATTTGTGCTCATCTAAAAGCATTATTTTTTTTGTTTTCCAGCATCCATTAAATAAAGTTGGATGCTACTTATGTACCTAGTACTTAGACCTCAACTATTGCCATTTGTTCTCCTCAGTAGCTTTTCATCATGGAACCTAATATTAAGTATTTATTCCAAATAGAAATTAATCACTCAGTTTTAAGTTTATTTTGTTACAAACCTTGTGAGATCAGAGAGAAAAGGTTTCATTAAAGTGAATTTGCGTGACTGAAAAACTGCTGGATATCCTTCATTACTGGATCTCCTATTAAAAAAAAAATAAAGGGAAAGGGAGAACTGCAGATGTTGTTAAGCCTTATTTTTGACACACTACTTTGGTCAACTCTGTGTTTCTTTACAGGCATCTGGACCACAAACATCACAAACTACTATGTTCATGGAGAATAAAAGACAGCTGTTCAATATTACCAGAACTTTTGCATAGATTGAGGAGACTACATGGTGGAGAAACAGTCTTGGAAAAAGTTTCACTAACGAGTCTCAGGAGCTAAATTCTAATTAATCTCAGAGAGCTGTTCAACTAAAATTACTCATAGTGTATCCTGTATCTCAGTACATCATGATTAAAATAAGCAGCTCACTCCCATTAGAAATAATATGAGAATATCACTGATAGGTTCATTTGTAATCTCTTGTCCAAAAGACACTCTGAAGGTCAAAATTTGCAAAAATCAATGTGTGTCTGAAAAGTCCAATGCAATCAGTTGCCTGTTGTAGGTGATTGATCAGAGACTAACACCAAACAACACAAAGAGAAAGAAGGACCACAAAACAGCAGTCATTGATGATAACTTCTCAGAAATTTTCTCATTTACTATCACACTGACAAACAGCTACAGTTAATAAAATGCTTAAGGGAAAATAGTGAGTACACAGGTAAATAACAGTGGAAAAAAGAGGATCCCGCTGATAAACACTTCTAAAATCAGGTCATTCTAGAGAGATTTTTCACAGATGTTATATATCTACTCAACAGTGCATGTCACCTGGTGAGAGAAGAGGACCAAGAGCAGCTAAGGACAAATTCAGTGCCCTGCATCTTGTTACTAAGCATGATTTTACCTCTCCTTTCACATTAAAGCAGTCTAAGGACTTAAACAGGACAAATAAAGCTTAGAAATGTTATCCCCCACTGCCCAACAGGAGAGTAGAATTTGCATTTCCAGCACTTGAGATGTGTTGACGTATTGCAGCAATGAAGATTTCAGATCTACTGAGAAACTGAGAGTTACCCCACTCATTCTTCCTATTTCAGTCATTTTGAGACGGTCTTGGTCCTTCACAGTTCAAATGTTACCTGCTCTGTGTATGGTCATCCACCTGAGGTGCATCTCTCACAGACTGAACATCTCCACTGAAATGCAACACATGTACAGAATAGAAGGAACGAGTGTCCTGATGCAGAGTTTTGCATTGCTAACCAGATCTTAGGTTTTCTGGAGGATAGGTGTGGTAGGTCATAAAATTTAACTGCTATTTTCTAAAAAGTAGAATTAGTGCTATTTGTGAGGGTTTTCTTTACCGCTCCCACACTTTATTCAGTCTGAGCACTGAACAGGATTTAGCTATGATTCACTTACTCAGCATTCAGGGAATATATGGGACTAACAGTGTTTGCCCAGTGATTTTTCTGGCATTAATAATGAAGTTGCAGGAAGCCATATGCTTTTTCTAATTATCCATTATCCTCATTATTCAGCTGCTGTCTGATTATCGATTCCAAAACTCCAGCTCAACATTGAGATTTAGATTCAACAAATTAAATTTTCAAGTCACTATAGGATAACCTAAAAAGAAAAGAGAAATCTCTCTGACAAATTATACATTTATTGAGATAAATTACTGTGATCCCTCAGGGACATGAAATTAAAAGTAATGTGTCATGTGAAAGGTTACAACACAAGACTGGGAGATTTTTTCATCCATTTTTACAATTTCTCCTGATGCTTTACATCTATCTGGGACATTCTCTCTAAAAAATTGAACTTCCACTCAGGAGGAAAGGAATACAGAGGCTTTACTAATAGACATAGAGATTTGATGGTCCCACTCTACTTAGCACTTGTCAGGCCTCACTTGAAGAACTGTGTCCAATTGTCATCCCCAAAACTCAAGAAATATTCAGACACACTGGAGAAGGTCCAAAGGAGGGCCATGAAAATGATCAAAGGGCTGGAAATATGCGCTGTGAAGAAAGACTAAAGAAGTCGTGTCTCCTCTCCCTGGAGAAGGGGAGGCTCAGGAGGACCTCGTCACAATTCTCCAGTATTTAAAGGGTTGCTAGAAAGAAGAGAGAGGATCTCTCTTCATAAGGAGCCACATGGACAAAAAAGTGGCAACGGGTAAGAGGTACACCAGAATAAGTTTCGTCTTAGTGTAATAAAGACATTTTTGAAATTTATAACAATCAATCACTGGAACAACCTCCCCAGAGATGTGGTGGATTTCCCACCACTAGAAATTTTCAAGGTCTAAGCAGAGGTGGTACTAGACAGTCTTGTATAGGTTGCCTTTCTAATGAATGTTTGGAACAGATAATCCTCTTATGTCCATTCCAACCTGGAGTCTTCTATGATTCATGAAGAAACCCATAATGAAAGGCGCTAATGCACAGGTAATTCCTTAAAACATTTTAAGGTGGGATAGCCATGTTTTTACAGACAGAAGATGCCATTATGGATTACTCCTGGAGGCTTTAGAAACTCATGTTTCACCTAAAGGCAATCCCACAACCCAGCCTCTACAAGGTCTCACATTGAGACTTTGCTGGTGCTGTGGAACCCCTCTGACATCTCTTCCAAACTCTCATGCCAGGTATTCCCACTGACTAGTTTTAGGCCCTACATGTATCACAATGCAGAGCCCCTAAGCCAGGAGCTCACTACTACCTCTCTTCAGACAACCTTCTGTAAAATAATCTCCCTCCCCTCCAGGAGACCTGCAGACTTTACTCACAGACTTGTCCCTCTCTCCACTGTAGACCTCATGGGAGCCATGCTAGTGAGGTCAAACAACTCTTGTCGGCAGTCTATGTGTGTTCATGAACCTTCTCCCTCACACTGAACACTCCTCTACCACACCACAAAACATGGTTCATTGCATCTAATTATGACTGATGGATTGGTTTTTACTAAAATGTGGGATGAAATAGTGAATGTGCTGCCCCATAACAAACTGTGTATGAGACTTGAGCAAGTTAGCATGCACAGTGGAAATAAATTATGAAAAAAGTACAACTGACAAACACTGCCACCATCGATGCAGAATACAGAGTGCTTTCTGCATATGTGATGTAGTGCATCTCCTACACAGGAAAGGATTTAAAAAAGGAGTCAAGTAACACAAATGAGAGGTGCTGGAAATGTGCTAGAGGTGATTGCCTATGTCATTCTGTTTTCATGAAAGCAAAACAAATCCCAAACTATTCCTCTGGCCTCATTGCTGAATATCTGATGATGAGATGTACCCAATATGAAGATGGGGCACAAAAACAATTGTCAGGAGATAACACGTTGCACTCAACCAATTGCAGAAATTATGGACAGAAGGCTGGCCAGGGTTACACAGCTGGTGAGCTGGACCCACACTCCAGCTAGATTTACTGAGATGACACAAGTCCTCAGCTCCAGCTAACCAAGACTAAAACCTTGACCAGTATGGACGTGAGTAATCCCTGTATCATCCCCTCATCTCTGTGAGGTATGAACAACATGCATGCCAGGTAAATTCTTCCCAGTTCTCCTCTAGGAATAATACCACTGTCTTAAAATAACCAAGGAAAAATATTGCTAAGGCGGGAAAATGATAGCAACATTTAGTTCAGAAATTTTCCTTCATCCTCAATCTATGACCTCACAAGCTGAAATTTCTATTTTTTTAGCTTTGTACAGATATTTTGATACCCTTTCTGGAGACGTTGTAATAATGTGCAATGAGGTGAGCCAAATATGACAAGGAGGTCATGGGGAATATTGGAAGGCAACATATGAGCTAAAACCCAGGCAAGGAGCTTTTCCATGACCTCCCACTAATTTCTGATATCACTAGGCAATATTTAGTGAGGTTATGCACAGAAGTTTGTGAATAAGCTGCGCAGTATTATCCCAGTATATGCTGTTCATGCTGTGATGAGAAATAGAGGAGTCATGCCTGTGACTACTAGAACAACCTCCCTGTACCTACTTGATGTGGAGAAAAGCCTGAGCTAAACTTGTCTGGATTCCTCCTGTAGACTGCACAGTTGTCTTAAACAGACACAAAACTTAGTCTCATCTTTCTGAACTGTAGAATTGTACTAAGTTCTGATTCTGAAGAGAAGAAAAAGATTTCATGCAATAAAGATTTGTCTTATCCAAATGTATTTTCCACGGTCAGAATAATTGACCACATTTGCTCCTCAAAGTTGTTTACTCACCTCTTGAGAACTAGAAATATTATCTTCCAGTGTGTGGTTTCTGCAGCATGGAGTTAACAAAACATTCAGATGTTCAATCAATTTATGCCACTTATCAGACATTTTGCTTCATTAGGCATTTCCTTTGATCTCCAGCTTGTCTCTTCTTGCTTCTGAAACAATATTATTTCTCTTGGAAGATTACCCTAATCTGACAAAAGTCATTTGCCTTTCAGTGAAATCTTTTATGGGTTGAACTCTTCAATAATGTTGTTCAGAGAGGGCTCAACAGAAGTGTTTATGATTCTATGCACTTTATTGACTTCAGGGTTGCAATTATTTGCAGGTCTGAGATTAAAAACATTTGTTGGAGTAGGTCACAACAACTTCCCACCTTCTAAAGTACATTTTGATCATATCTTATTTTACACACTTGCTTTTTCTAATTGGAATAATATTTTTTATATTAAGTCAGATTTTACTTGATCCAGCTTATTTTCAGAATTAATATTTGCATTAGGCATTGGAAATTCAGCAAAATTTTGTCATTCCTCTCATACTTTGAAAGGAGCTGACAATTTTAGAGATTTTTATTTCTGTTACAGCAATATTGCAGTGGACGGACAGCTGGCGCTTCAGTTAATGCTTTGCAATGAACTGTATGATAATTAATAGCTAGAGCCTAGAAATACAAATTTTTTGACCTGGGACCTATCATGACATATGCACAAAATGTTAGTATCCATCTCATTCAATAAGCTATGAAACAAAACATATTTTTTTGGAAGAGTGACACTCTCCATTTGCAAAACACATAGACAAGTCTCTCCCAAGAGACGTCAGGGGACGTGGCTGCCTTCTGCTGTGGTTAGCTCTTGCCAGTTACCCTGGCTCTGTTCTCCCTAATTTTGGCCTGGAGCTCTACTGACACCTTGCAGGTCCTTCTCACACAACTTAGAACTCCAGTATAGGCACAGGGGGAGGAGAGGAGGAGAGCAGAGAGTGGTAGAGCTTGTCTAAGTCAAATGCATGCACAGAGTTGGTGTGAGGCATAAGGCATTTCACATCTCAGAGGGACACAGGAGCTGAAGGAGCATGTATACCAGGGTATGAGCCTTTCTGGGGCGAAATTACCCAGGAACAGGTCCTAGCCATCCAGAAATACCAAACTGGCTGAGGGCTCAAGTAAAATACAGATGATTTGAAGCTAAAGGAGGCAACGTATTGAGAGATTCAGCTGCCCTGCCCAAAGCACCTTTCATCTTGCTCCTATCATACCTCCCAGAGCTCCACTAATTCTTCATTAATCCATTTTGGCCCTCTGAAATACTCATGACACAAGGCTCATCCTCCTCCCAAACCACTTCCATGCCGAATTTTGCTGCTGTCATCAGTGAGCTCTGCACTCTCTTTTACTTAACCATCAGCGGCTCCAGGCTAGCCACAGTCACATTCCTGTGTGGCACAGGAAAGCATTGTAGGGAAGAGGTGGGAGAAAGGAGTCAAAACTTTTAACAGATATTAATCACAGTTCTAAAAACATGCATTTGCAGTACTTCAAACTCTCACCCATGCACCCTGTTCAAACAAGGGCAGTAGCCCTTAAAGAGCAATTCAATTTAATTGGAGATCGATTTGCCATTGTTTGTCCCCTACATGACACTGAGTCACTGTGCATTGCACACCTTGGAGATCCATATTCCAAACTGAAGGAAAGAGCAGGTGAATAAAACAAAACATTTAACACTGTAAGTGATATTGTCATGTATGAGTGGGAAAAGCTTTTCACAAAAATTGCAGTTAATGTTACATTCCTTTTATGGTGGAAACACAAACTGAGACAATATATATACAATTCTTAAATGGCATAGATACAAGCTTTGAATTTAAAAATATGTCCCATTAGTTTTTCCTGAAAATTGTAGAAAGCTCTTCAAGGGTCATAGGCCAGCTTTCAAGAAAAAAAAAAAAAGCAGAACTCCATTTTATCATAACAAAAGGGGCTTTTTATATCTCTCCAGGAAGCTCAAAATCCCAACCCAGAGTCCTTTGTGCTCTTTCAGTCTCATCATTTTGTTGATGACCCAAATGCAAGGTCAAAAATCATTTCTGTACAATAGGCCATCTGATAAGGCACTCAAGCCCTTTCCGACCTCACATGTTGGCAAGAAAAGAAATTCATGGCAAAAGACAAGGAATAGAACACATCTCCTTAATCTCAGGACAGTTGCATAGATCTATGTGCTGCTACTCAATTGGAAAGTAACTTGAGGAACAACTGTTTGAAGGGAAAGATCTGGGCTTCCTTTTGGAGACCTTGGGTGTCTTTGTTTCTTCAATGTAGTTCTTCATTTGTGAAACATAACTCTCACATGGAAGGGGAAGGGGAAGGAGAAGAGGAAGGGGAAGAAAAAAATTCCTCCTTTCCTCACAGGTTCAGGTCAGTGTTATCACAAATTGTCTGTGTTCATAGATCATGTTTTGACTTGCTGAGATGTGGAGGAGGTGATAAGGCAGCTGGCAGACTGTGTCACCATGGTATGAGTTTCCTATATCTTGTTGCTGAAAGTAGAAATACCTTATTTTTTCCCCTAAAGGGAAACTTAATTGAGATAATAATATATTAAGACCAACTGCACATTACGCTTCAGCAACACTGATCAGCAAATCAATTTCTGTTTGCTCAGAGTAGTGCTTTTGATTTCTCTGCTGTAGCTTCAACTGTCTGAAAAAAATGCACTCCAAAATTCTCTGGATGAAGGCTATGGCTTGCAATTGTATTAAAGAGGACAATACAATTTTCTACAAAAGGAGTCCAGCTTCTTCATGCAGAAAAGACAGTGTCTGCAGAGGCTGAGTCAGGTCATGAAGTGAAGGACCCCTGCAGGTAGAGACCACCACAACCCTGACATGTTGTGCTTCTAGACAAAGCAGGTTACTTTGAGTCCATCATCTCTATACATATAAACACATGTAAATATGTTCCTTTTTCTTTAAAATCCCCTCTGAAACAAGAAATATCACTGCATTCATCTCCATTCCCCAAGTGTGGAAAGGAAGAGAGAACAAACAACATATGACAGATGTTATTCATACTGGATAAAGTGCTGTTGGAAGACATTCATATACTAAGTCATATCTATTAAAATCTCAGTAAACCAGACTTCGTGTTAGATCTCATGTAAGACATGGCCTAACAAGAAAGGTTGGTCAAGGCTTCCTTTTCATGCACTGTCTGAAGCCTCCACATCTGAGGGGAGGGAGGGTGGTCTCATGCATCAAGAACTGCACAGGAACAACCCCCTTGACAGGAATGCACCACGTAATAAGGTGGGGAGGAGGAAAAGCATAATACAGCATAGATTCCAATTCTTTTTAGTCCAGCAATATTTTGAATGTTATTATCTTGACTTGCAGTTTGAATCTAGCCATTAATATAAATTCATTTAATGAGTTTAATTTTTGAGATTAAATAAATGCTTGCAGTGAAATAAATCCTTCAAAACAGTAATGCTGATTTTGTTCAAACTTCTTGCCACTCCCCACACAAAAACGGTAGGGTTGATACTCTTTTCACTGAAGTCAACAGCAAATTGAAACTGCTCCAGTAGGAAGAGATTAGATGCTGAATTAGGGTAAAAAACAGTGTTCACTCACCTGTACCAAGCATTGCTCCTTCCACCATATCTAATATCACATAGAATAGCTGAATTTTTCTTAAGCAGTCTTTTATAACATTAATGGATGCCACTGTGGATAAAATGTACATGCTGGTAGATACACAGCAGTGATTTGGAAGCAGTAGATTAATGCCCTTGCTGTGCTCTTTGACTCTTTTTTAAATTAGAATTTCCTTTTTAACAAGGAGATGCTTACAACTGAGTCAAATGAGAGTGAATGTACATGAAAGCACAGCTATAACTCTCTCCTAATAGCCTGTTCCCTTGGAATAGTCAGTAAAATCACCTTTCTCATCAATCCCTATGTTGCCTCAGAGCCATGCACAAGAGCTGGGAGCCAGGCCCAAATGCTGAGTTGGCACTTTCTGTCATGTCTTGTAACTCATAAAGTTATTTTTCATTCAAAACCAGTGTCTTTCTATCCTGAAAGAAACTATGTGGACTTTGATAAGTTTCATACTGCAGGTGTGGGCTGCTGAGGCTAGAAGCCTGCAAGGAGTAGCAAAAGCCTTGGCATGATGCTGCCAATTCCATCAGAAACAGCCTGGATTTTATGCAGTTTGCTTGTGGAGACAGAATTTTAAGGAGGAAGTGGTTGCCAAATGAGGGTCATTTTATAAGAAGAATGGTGACATTTTGGATTGTCTACATGTCAGAAGAAACTTGAACCAACCCTGACCCGACTTTGTGGATTCTCAGCTGTAGTTTTAAAATCATACAAATTCAGACCTTTCTATTCTGAAATCATCCAGTTGAAACTGAATGAATGCTAAAATACAGGGCAGTGAAAGCAGAGAAACATTTTGTGACAGAAGGAAGAAATTTAAACTAACATAAGAAGCCAAATCAAGATTTGAGGCTATAGAGTTTCTGTCTAAAAGTCCATAAGATTTACAAGAGAAAAAAGCTGGGTTGTCTTTTTATTTCAGATGAGATCAACAGATTTTCTCAGATCTCCCTGTTTGCAAGATGAATTAATTTCTCCTTAAGTAAGATTTTCACTGAATATTGGCCGTGTTTCTAAATACATCACTGTCATTGCCAAAACTGAAGCTTCTGAGCTTCAGCTTGGATATGTCTGTTATGAATTTTGCATATTCTGCCTCAGAATATCTAACATTTATAATTTTCAAGCAATGTAATGAACCAAAAAAAAGAAGAGTAGAAGGGAAGAGCCAAAATTGCAGTTGTCTATTTTATGAATCCTTCAAAATACTCCAAGCAAGACAACATTACTCCTTGGATATGATTAGCATACACAAAACCTTGTACTGGATGCCAGGCAACTTTTCTAATACTATGGTTGATAGAACATGTGTGGAACATAATCAAAAGCAGTGTGCATCTGCTTTAGCATTTGGGGCAAGAATGCACTTTTAAGTGAATTTCATGTTGATCTCTATCACTCTTCAATCCCGGGGGATATGAATGAGATTCCTTATGGATAAGGCAAAGAAAACAAAACAAACTTGATAGACCACTGTCTTATCAGCTTTATCCATTTATTGTAAATGCCTCATACACACATGTAAATGACTGCCATAAGAGAATTTCTGAGCCTAGCAGAGTAACAGGAAATCTTGCCATGAGGAACAAGAAATACAGAACTTCTTCCCAGGTCTCTTGTAGTCTTCTGACCCACACAATCCAGTCATGTTCTTTGTCCTGCTCATGGGAACCCTTTGTGGAGAGTAGAGCTTATTTAGGATTGTATTTTGAGTGACAAATGGTTGAAGGTTGGGATAGCACTCAGAAAAGGCCATATATGTTGCACTGTCTATATGATCTCCTGTAGGTGTCTGCTTTTTTCCACTCTCAGAGGTGGGATACTGAGCAAGGTGTGTCCAGGGTCTGACACAGCTTGATCATAGTGTTGTTTGAGTTCTCAATGAACTCCAAACTATACATCACACCACGCTGGTTGTTCCACTCCTGATACCATTGTTGCAGTCCCTATCCCCATGCAAATGGCCTTAAAATCTCTGATTACCTCAGGTGCTCAGCCTTTGACAGGTCTCACCAAAAAAATACCTTGAATCTGAGACTATTTTTTCATTACTGATTCCAGAAGTTCATTATAAAACACACTGCATATTCTGTTTTATTTTTTTAAAGGACCTATGATATTCACGATCCTGATTTCTCCCTTTCTGCTGGGACAAGGACAACAAGCAAACTAAGTCATTCAATGCATTTCTGATTTTCATCCCAGTCATGTCTCTGAGTACTTTCACCACATGCACCACTTCAGCTGATCAATCTCAGCCTCCAGAAGTGACTGCTCACTCTAAAAAATGAATGGGTGAAAATTAGACACAGCTAATATGCATTTTGTCAGAGGTATTTGCCCACAGACATTTTCCCTTGATACCAGGCACTTCAATGAATCAAAAGAAATACACCTTTCAGAGAGAAAATAGCAATTCACTCAGCATGTTTATTTTAATGGGTGAATAAGAAGACATGTCTTTTAGAGAATATGGGTGAATTGGCTTTGCTAAATCTATTTTGCTTCCTTCATGTTTCTTAAATGTGTATTTTATTATTTTGCCATTCCTATGACTGTAAGGCTAATGTTTGATTTATGGCCAAAAAAAAAAGCCCATATTAGTTGTAAGACAAATCATGGATTTGTTGCAGGAAGAAGAGATAAGGAGTCATTTCAAAGCAAAAAAAGTGTGTTTATTAAAAAATGTGATAGTTGTGGTGTTATTCAGGCACCTATTTGAGTGATCTTCAAGACAGTTTTTATTAACTGCTGTGCTCCCTCAGAAATGCTCTTTTTCAAATATAGGGGGTATTTCCATATTCAAACATAAAAACACTTAAAATCTATTACAAACATATTCTTTCTGACAATAGTCACTTCATGAAGGACAGTTTTATGCCAAACCTAATGGAAAAGTTTGATTTAGTAGTTGTAGTTAGTCCAGAAGAAGCTGAAGTATAAAATGTATTTGCACACATATTCATGCAGATTTATGAGGAACAGATCTATTAGTATTATAATTTGTGCAAAGACAACTGTCAAGCAGAAGAAAGACAAAAATATAACAAAATAATTTTTCTCTGCCAATTATTTCTTCTGCTAATTTTAGTGTGAGAAAATAGGTTGAACTTTTTCAAGAACACGAGACTGAACACTGGGGGAAAAAAGAACAAACAGATGAACGACTTATGGTTTGGGGGGAAATTATGCCCTGGGTGTTTGAAAACGAAGGCCCCTGGATTCACATTAGAAGACTCCATGTTTTTAATCAGCTGAACTCTATGATTGGCATACAATTAACACACCCTTCCAAAAAGCTTGTGGTGCTGCAGCAGAATCACAGAATACTCTGAGATGGAAGGGACCAACAAGGATCATTCAGTTCAACTCTTAAGTGAATAGCCTATGTAGGGATCCAGGATGGATTTGTCTGTATACTTCTTTCAGAGCCAGCTGCATCATACATCCTAGCTCTCCATATGTCAGAGGATCTTTTGCCACTGACCATGACTTCCCTGGAAACTCTTTATCAACAGGAGCCACAGCAGAGATCTTGTTCCAAAAAGGAGCCTGGTCCAGCACAGGCTTCCCACAGGGTCACAGCCTTCTTTCAGGCATTCACATGGTCTGGCATGGGGTTCCTCCATGGGCTGCAGGTGAATCTCTGCTGCCTGTGGACCCCTGTGGGCTGCAGGGGCACAGCAACCTCACCATGACCTGCACCATGAGCTGCAGGGGAATCTCTGCTCCAACAGCTGAAGCATCTCCTTCTCCTCCTTCTTCACTGACTTTGATTATCTACAGAGCTGTTCCTCTCAAATATTCTCACTCCTCTATTCTGTGTCCACAATTACTTCTTCACAGTAACTCTTTTCCCTTCTTAAATGTGTTATCCCAGAGGCATTACTACTATCACTGATTGGCTTGGCCTTGTCCAGCAGTGGGTCCACTCTAGAGCAGGCTGTTCCTGAAGGACTCCATCCGTCAAAAAGGGATGCACTCTGGAGAAATCAGTGAAGAACTGCAGCCCGTGGGGCAGACTTACATCTGAGAAGTTTGAGGAGTACTCTTTCCTGTGGGATGGACTCCATGTTGGAGCAGTGGAAAAACTCTTCTTTCTGAAGAGGAAGCAGTGGCACAAAGAACACGTAATGAACTGACTGAAACCCCCATTCCCCATCAAACTGTGCCACTGGGCAGGGAGAAGGTAGAGAAGAGAGAATAAAGTTAAGCCCCGGAAGGAAGGAGGGGTGAAGGGAAGTGTTTATTAGGATTAGGGTTACTTCTCATTATCCTGCTCTGATTTTGATTGGTAATAAATTCAACTAATTTCCTTAATTCAGGTCTGTTTTGTCTGTGACAATAATTGCTGACTGATCTCTTCCTGTCCTTACTTCAACTCGTGAGCCCTTTTGTTGTATTTTCTCTTCCCTGTCCAGCTGAGGATGGGAGTGATAGAGAGATTTTGGTGAGCACACAGCCTCCAGTCAGGGTCAAACCACTACAAGACCACAAAGATGATCAGAGCAGAGGTCTAGAGCACCTCTCCTCTCAAGACAGACTAAGAGAGCTGGCATTGCTCAGCCTAGAAAAAAAAAGATTCTGGGAAGACCTTATAGGAATTTTTCAGTACCTAAAAGGGGCTACAAAGAGAGCTCTAGAGGAGCCTTCTACAAGGGTTATGTAGTGATAGGGTAAGAGGGAATGGTTTGAAACTAAAAGATGAGAGATTTAAATTGGCTATTAGGAAGAAGTTCTTTACTCAGAGAGTGGTGAGGCACTGATACATGTTGCCTAGAGGAGCTGGATGTGGATGATCCATCCCTGGCAGTGCTCAAAGCCAGAGTGATGGCCATATTAGGGGTTTATATGTTAGGACTTTAACAAGTGGGTTTAGTGGAGGGTGATGCTGCCCATAACTGGGGGTTAGAAGTAGATGATCTTTAAGGTCCCTTCCAATCCAAAACATTCTATTATTCTGATATTTGGAGCTATCCTAATTTCCTCTCTTGTCTTCTGCATGGTACTGTTCAGCAGAACTGTTCTGTCAGGATTGTGCTTTGTAGAATCTGACACATTAGAAACAAAAGCTATTGAAAATAAAAGAAGTCTTGAAATTTACAGACTTGCCTTAGCGTTGATTTGCTGGTGTCTTTGGAACACAGACATAGCCACCCGATTAGGCAAATCAGAGATGCAATTTGTTTACAGTCATAAAAACGTTACCATTTATTTTCACTATGTCTGTGTTTTGAAATTCACAGATGGAGACTTAATGTTTGAGTTCCTAGGGGTCCTGGGGATTCCCAGTTTATAGCAGATCTGTTCATGTCAAATCGTTATTAGCACCATGCTGGGGACTCCGCTGGGAACCGACTTTGAAAGTTTATCAATACTGTGACACTAAGGAAAGATACCCTGCTGTTGCGCCTCTTTCCAGGAGTCAACCTTTAAATTACCTGCTGGCTGCTTTCTCGTTCCATTGCCTACGTCTTTCAGAGGCTACGACTTGCTCTACAGGAATCACCAACAGGTCTTCCTGCATCCAAGGATGAATATTTGTAATGACTCTTTCAGACTACCTCTCCCATCACTCCAGCTCACTCCAATATTTTTAAACAAAGTGCCCATTCAAAACAGGGTGTCAAGACTGAAGAGTATATCACAGCAAGTCACCATATACTGATGACAAAAATGCCCTGGCAATATCCATCTGATTGAATCCTAAAGGCCCAAACAGTTTCCCTTTGCGTGTTCTCTAATAAGCTTCTTGGACTCATAACCCATTGGATACAACTACCACATGTTTTCCTTTGGATTATCACCTTCTGTCATGTCTCTAGGCATTAGCAATCACAGCATATATCGCAATTCACACAAAACATCTTTGAATGTCATATTCAGACTTGCCCCGGGGCACTTTCTCACTGCACAAGAGCAACATGCAAAGCACAAAAGGTTTGATCGGCTTTTGTTAGTCCTTTGACTGGCTAGTCTGTGCTCTAAATGTTTTTCCAGAAAACATGCAAGCTCTCCTTTAGTTCCTTTCTATGGCTACTGATATTCTGATGAATATTCTTCAGACCTTCTGAGCCAGGTATATAAAATATACTAAAAAAGGTCCAGTGCAGAATGCCTTGTGGCCACTGCATACACCTAAAATGGATACAGGAATTTACATCATGACCATTCTGTTTTGGAAAATAGCATCTGGCTTTCAGAAAAAAACTCCACACTCCTTTGCTTCAGATGGCAAGTGATGTAAAAATGTTTCTGTGGGGATGTACCACTTATACCCTTTAGACTAACACTTATTTTAGCTATTCTGCTTTCACTACATGCTGTTCTTTCCATTCAGTCACGTTGGTTAGAGTTGCTGACAGGTGGATTAATGTGTTTGTTCCCAAATTATCAGGAAGATTCCTCTGCGACCTTTTCTTGTAAAAAGGATGAAAGGTAAAAGCAGAACAGGGTATTTTGGAAAAAAACAGATGTAAAGTTGTGATGTACAGTAGGTGTACATTCTGACAGTTTTCTCTTTAGTAAGAGGAAACTGCTTTGAACAAATTCCTTTCCAGGTTTCAACTGAACTTGAATTGCCATGGTGAATACCATCAGAACTGGCAGCAGACTACAGCACTGTGTACTAAGCTGACTGAACTGCCTGGGAAGAGAAGGACAGATTTCATTTAGCTGTTCCTGCTCTTCCCTTCCCAAGTATTCTCAAAGTGAAACAAACAGATAATGACTCATACCCCCTAAACAGTGAGGGATGTGGGGACACACCATAGGACTCTAAGTTATCATCATTCATACCTGACATGTGGGCCGATGGTAGGCAAGGTACTGATGATGAAGACCTATAGGGTGAGTACCCCAAGCTCCATCTCTTGCACTCAGTGCACTGTGTTTTACCTCATATGGCTCTCAGGCTGAGCAAACAAAGAGCACTTATAAAACCACAGACACCCATAACCGTCCCAGCTCATGCAGAGATGAAATCCAAAAAGCAAATATTGAAGGTTCTTTAGCTTTCCTAAAAAGAGGAAACATTATGGGATATGAGGTAATCATTCTACTGTATTCTAAGCTCCTGAACTGCCAGGAACAACACATGATAAACTCTGACACTTCTAATAAACCAGAGCATTAATAATAGGCAGGGACCAAGAAAGCTGTCTTTGGAATAAAATGCTGAAATTGCTCCCAGGGGATGCATGATGAAGACCCTCTTGAAATACATATGACATATGATTGTCTGCTCAGCAAACAATATGAAGGGAATAAATTAAAGATGCACTTCATATTGTCTTCTGCCTTCCTAATAAGCTAAATCACTTTAAAGGTCTTTATTTGCAAGTTCCATGATTGACCTGATAGCTTTATCCTGTCCTTTTCCTTTCCACCAGAAGCTACATCAAGCTTGAAAGTTCAGCTTTGGCAGGGAGATGCCATTTCAGGCTTAGTGGCTGCTGAAGAGCCTTTTCTGAACAATGAAAATCTCCGCTAGGAAACTATGTCACTTATTGTTGGGTGGATGTTGAACTGCTCATTGAATAGAAAGTCTTCAGACTTCCAGATTTATTTCTGAAATTAGAAGAAAAAGAAAAGGGTTATCCTGGTTATGGCTGGGATGCAGGTGGATTTTTTCCACCAAAAGGGTACATCTCTAAAAGGTGAATTTTTCATCTTCAAACTTTTTCTTTCCTACTGCATTTCAAAACTCAGCATTTTTCCTTGACCTATAGATTCATAGTTGAAAAGTGAGGGAGGGTGAACTTTTCCCATGTACATTTCAGAATGCTTATAGTCTTCTGCTTAACACAAGGATGCTAAGAAGAGTGGCATCTTGTCATCTGTGCTCAAAGCAACAGTGGAAACAATAACTAGTACAACTAATACTTTATGAATGCTGTATATCTGCAAAACACTGCGAAATAACCCATCATTATTACTTTTATTTCCTCAACAGTAGTAAGAAATTACATGCATTGCTATTGTTTTATCAAGTGCAGTGGGTTTACTCCTAGATTTCACTGGCTTCTGCGTAATTTAAATTAGACACAATTTAGCAATGGCATAAAGTACAGAAATCCTGAGTACAATCTATTTTTTGTGAAGAAAATATCTGTCTTCTGCTTTCAGATACTTTACCTACTTTTCCCTTGTGTAAACTGTATGAGACAAAGAGAAGCACAAACAAATTATGAACTAGGACACATTTAGATGAATTACTGTTTGGAAACCTTCCTCCATCTTAGATTCAGATGCTTTAGAAGTGAGTGCAATAGTTGTAAGATTCCAAAGGGAAGTGAGAATGATGGAAGTTGAATTCATTTTAGCTTCATTATACAACCTTCAGACAGTTTCTGAAGAAAAACAAATCAATCAGCAAGCTGCATGAGTAGGGGAATTATTATTCTTTTTAAAGTATAGGAAAGAAAATGAAGGCAAAATTGAAAGTAAAAGACATTCCAAATATATTTTGAAAGATATATTTCAAAGTTGCCTTAGAAGATTTTTCAAAGATGAGTAGAGAGAGACACTGCAAACAGAAATATAGACATTTACAATCATTCAAGGAAACAGATGCTGAGTAAGTATTTGCTATTGCTTATTGGAAATTTCTGATATTTCAACTGAGATGAGGGAAAATAGAAAAGATAATTTACAGAATGTTTCCTCTTTTTTCTCTAATGTCCAAATCGTGACATTTCAGACAACAGTATTAGTATCTGTTGCCCTGTTAGTAAAACAGCCTAAACAACAAAACTGAGAAAAGGAAAATGATTCTACTTTGTGACTCAGTAGTAGACATTTCAAAGCATCAGTATGCAAACCAAAATAAAATGCTTGTTTGCTAGGTTTGTTTCCTGTAAATCTGTTCAATTCCTGCTAATGACTGCAATTCCATCCCTTCCACTCAGCAACTCACTCCAGCAGTGTTCAAACACCAGCCATCAACTTTGTATCCTGTCAGGTCAAATTTGTTTGTCACTTGCCCAGCAATTTTCATGTGGACTAGGGTTTAGCAGGAGTGAGAAACCTGTCAGTTCCCATGGAGTTGTTCTTTCTTTCCTCTGTCTACTGTTGATATCTTCTTTATTTCCTTAACCATTTTGTAGATACTTTATTCTCAATATTCTTGTACTGGGAAACATGTCAGATTTCTGTTTATGGCATGATACAAAACATTTCAGAAGTACAGAAATGCTTCATCCTATAAGACCCCAGATGCTACTTTAGAGATCCTTATTAGGTTGCTAGGACTTTGTGACAGTCCTAATATTATTTCGCAGAGGTTCACAGGTGTGGATTCACAGCAGCAGACCTAAAGGAACTCTCATACTCTGCATCACACTGTGAAGGTACAGAATCTGACCTGTCCACCTCTAGTACAGAACAGTGATATCCAGAATATGGACTTTTCCTGCACTCAGATGAGCACTGCTGTCGTGGTTTAGCCCAGCCATCAACCAAGCCTCACACAGCCACTCACTCACTTCCCCACCAGTAGGATGGGGCAGAGAATCAGAAGGGTAAAAGCTAGACAGGAGACCAGGACTCCATCATACGTAACAGTTATTTGGGAAGACAAAATGCCACCATTCTAAACATTCCCCCCTTCTTCCTTCTCCCCCCTCAGATTTATATATTGAGCATTGTTATGGGTTCACCTAGGTGGGCCTAGATTTGGGCTCAGAAGTGTGGACTAGGCCAAAGCTGTCAGCTGACTTGAGCTGGGCTGAGCCAACAGCTGACCTCTTCTAGCCAGTAATTTTGTATTCCATACCACATTATGACATCATCTCCAGGGAAGGAGGAACCAGTGTGGGAGTGGTTAAGGCAGTCGCTTCTCAGCCCTCCTCTTGGGAGGACGCACGATGCTGTCCCAGGGGGGATGGAGAGGACCAGGCCCACCACTGGATCACAGGGTACCTCAGGAAAGTAAAACGTGTTGTTCTGGGTCTCTCCTTTCTGCTTGGGTTTGTCTCCCTGGGGAATAAGCTTCTTCTTAAGTAATGTGTAGTTAAGACAGTAGAATTTGTGTGTTCGTTATGAAGTTGAGGTGGGGAACTTGTTGTTGCAGACTTGTGTGAGTGTATATTTGTACTCTCTTCTAATTGTCTCTTTCTTTCTGTGAAAAATATATGTAGATTTAGTATAAATGCGGTTTGAAGTGTTTTTTTTCCTTTCCCCTCTCTTTTCCTCCCTTTCCCTGGTGTTAGGAGGGAGGCTTTTCTCTCTGTGCTTGGGGGGGTTGGCAGTTGCTTATCTCAAACCAAGACAAGCACGATGTCATATGGAATTTCCCTTTGGTCAGTTTGAATCACCTGTCCTGATTATGTCGTCCCCCAGTCTCCCATGTACCCCCAACTCCCTTGCCAGGGTGGCAGTATGAAAAGCAGAAAAGGCCTTGGCTCTGTGCAAACCCTGCTGAGCAATAACAAAAACATCTGTATTAGCAACCCTGTGTTCAGAACAAATCGAAAACACAGCTTCAGCCACTGCAAGGAAAATTAACTCTACTCCAGCCAAAACCAACACAGCTGCTTACACTCCAAGCTGTATAGAAGCTGCATAGATACTGTTAACACAAGCACACAGAGATGAGAGGGAGCTACTGAAAAACTGTGCCTTTCAAACTGGATTTAGTACCATGGTAATACAGCAACAGGGCTTGTGAGCATGTTGGCTAAGCAACATGTGCAGGCAAGGGATCATGCAAATATGTAGCCTAGAAGCATTACAGGCTCATAGTGTTTAGTGCTGTCTTAAGGCCTGTTGCTAAAAGCTCGGAATTATGTCACTGGCACTGAAAAATTATCAGCCAGTAACACTGGCCTCAAGGAAGTCAGATTGATGAGCCATTTCCTATGAAGTTCTGGAGGTTGGTTCGAGAAGTATAAGATTTTCAAAAACTATAATGAACTTCTGGTTTCCAGCCTTTTCCCTAACTGCCAGGCTGCGTAATTAAGCATATTATGTGATTGTAAGTCTCATCCCAGGATTTTTTTGCTGTTGCTTCTTAATGTCTCAGATCCAGGACACAGCAACACTGTGAGCTATAAGAAGTGATATATACTTTATTTTCTAGATTGAAAGCACAGCTGATTTGTGAGGTTCTGCCATGTTGTTCTATCCTTTATAAGGGCAGTTAAATGCCTCCCTGACATCTGATCCCATCAGATCTTGGAAGCTCAGCAGGGTCAGCCCCGGATTAGTACTTGGATGGGAGACCTCCTGGGAAATGCCGGGTGCTGTAGGTTCTAGTCCAGAGGACTTCACTGTCACTGTCCAAGCTTGCTCGGCCATGGCAGATGAACCTCAGGACTTAAACGGTGGGGCCAGTTCTGTGCACGCTGTGCCTCACCTAAAAAATCCACTGCGCAGGCTGGAAGGGCCCACCCACATGGGGAGAGCCCTGCCCAAATCTTCGTTCGCGAAGCCGAGCCACACACACACTGTCCTTTATACCAGCACCTGGGGCTGATCAGTTCACTAGATTTCATTTGACTTCAGCTACAAAAGATGAGATTCCACTACCCAAGCTGATGACAGTTAGAACCTGATAGGGAGAGTCGGCTTTGAATATGTGTCACCACTGCAAACTCAGGGGGTAGCCCAGGGTGACCAGCCTCCTGCATTAGCCTTCATTAAGGTACATTATGCTCAGCAGGATGGGTTTGGGCTTCCATGTTTGCAAATGTGTTTAAAAAGAGGAGAGGCACTTCCCAGCCCTCCCAAAATTACAGGCTTCATATGAAACCAAATGCTGAAGTCATTTCCTAAGGCCCCCATCAAAACATATATATTGAACACATTCTTATATCACTTCCCTAACATCCTGCATAACATCATGTCCCACTGAAGTGAGTATTGCCAATACATCTAGTTAACTAAAAGTTCACAAGAGTACTCTCTGAGTGGGGATATGTTTCTGCACATGCTGAAGAGTTCTCCTGGGTGGGACCTTCTAATTTAAAAAATATGTCTTTGACCTTAGTGGAAATGCAAGCAAAAACTTCAAGACTGTCTCACAGAGCCTGCTGCAAAGATTATATAGTTCTCCTATGACAGCACAAGAATTTCCATTCAGCAGAAGCTGCCTTATAGCAAATTTGTGTGTCCTTTCAACGTAAAGACAATTCTGCACTAAAAAGTTTTGTCCAAAATCAAAGTATCAAGGAGTACAAACAATATTGATGATTTTAAGTCACTCCTTAGAAAAAAAAATTCATCTAATGTTTGACTTGGTGGTTTTGACACTGTCTAAATCAAACATTTACTGGAGTTCAGTTACAGATGAATTCTCTACCTATTCCACAAGTAGGAAATAGTGTATAACTGATATTGTTCAACAGAAACCCATAAAATCTACATTAAAATAAGGCCTTCAGGTCTTACTTTGTTTTGCTGTGCTCTCTGAACTCACTGTATTCAATATTACTGTAATATGTATTCACACAACAGCTTGTCCATCAAATTGATTTACAATACAGAAAAGTGTAAATAACCAAGGGATAATATTTTATACTTTAAAAATACCCTGCCAAGGACTCAGTTCACAGTCTGACTACTGGCAAAGGGAATATTTATACTTTAAGCACTGAACATTTAATTGATCTCTTAGCTTATTGGTCTGGAGAGGGACCTATGGCCAGGGTGAAAATGTGCAGATCTAGCCCTGCAAGTTCCTTTAAGACACCCTCACACATAAAATTTACACAAACTTTTCCTGTAAAAATGACCTGTTGATAAAAATGTACCAAGCCAACATTCATTTTTTGGCTGTTCACAGACAACGCTGAAGAAAGGAACTTTTCACTTTTACTTTGCAGACTCTGTTATTAAGACAGCTTAGATTTATGAGCTTGCAATTCATCATCCTAAAAACTGATTTCCTCTGCTGCCTGACAACAACATTGACAAGGCATCTCTGGACCAACCTGTAAGGCAGTTATACCCCAAGGTACTGAACTTTGGCTTGATCTCAAGGTTAATGGGCCTAAGTTCTGGCACCATTTTGGGCAAGAGTTTGTCCTACTCACAGGCAGCAGAGAAGACTACTGCATTAGGCTTCATGCAAGGAAGGATTGCAGTTTCAGGTAAGCAATTGTCATCAAACTCTAGCCTCAGGCTTTGACAACTTGAAAACCAGCTGTCTGACACTATTACCTCTGAACTATTACTTTCTATCCTTATGGTTATGTATCTGGGGTATCCCTACATATTGCCAAAGGGAGTGAAAATTGTTCTATGTTTTCAAAAGGTGGAAGCTGATGAAGGTCAGCACAGGATGTAAGAGTATACCAGACAAAGAATATATTTCTTCAGCTAGTAATAGACAATGCCAGTTTGTTGATGGAACTTTTTATTCCATTTCTGATTATCTTTAGCTGAGGAAATCCTCAAGGAGTACTTTCTGTGATAAAAAGTTGCTTCCCTCTGTACAGCCCAATTCTAGTCACTTAATTTAAAAACCAAGCAAGAGAACTGTCCCAGTTAAAATATAGGATTTGCGTGGTCAAAACAATTTCTCTCTTAGAGGTGGTGCCAGTTTTGAGACAGATAGTGCACACTGATGTATCTGTGCATCCAAACAGGTGATGTGTTGTGACATTATGCACCAAGGTCTTTGCATGCAGGCACCTTCTCCTCTTCAGTCCATATGTTAAAGGAAAGGAGTTAACATATCTTTGAAAATCTTCTCAAGAGAGAATCCTCATGAGGTAATGCTAATCAATAAAATAATTCAAAAACAGGGCTATGAGTTGCTCTGTAAGTTTATTTACTCAACACCTTCCTCTGATCCTGTATAGATATAAGTAATCACCAGGAAAACCTCTCTAATAGGCACTGGCCTGGCCAGCTGTAGTGCTGTCCAAAGACAATAATTAAGCAAATTCCCAAAGCAATCTCTTTCAGTTCACATCTGAACCTCTTTTTTGCTAAGTAAGGAGGTTAAATCCTACTCTACCACCAGTTATAGAGAAGAATGATCACCACTCCAATGGTATCAATCAGTTTAAACACTAAAGAGATTGTCATTTCAGCTCATTGATCTTTTCTAAAAAAGGGACAATTTCTTCAGGCTTTTCTTATACAATCCAAAGTTTTTATCATTCTCATTTCTATTTTCTGTATGTCTCCTGCATGTTCTCATTCTACTTTACAGATTGGTACCAGTACTCCAACTGAGGTCTCACCAGCACAGTGAAAAGACATACGCTTATTTCCATGTGCTTTGCACATCACACTTTTGATAATGTATTCCCAGAAAGGATCCAGCTTGTGCTGCACTCCAGTTTGTACTACACTCCAACTCTCAAATGCTTTTTCACAGTACAGCTGTACTGGCAGATATTTCCCATTTGATAGATGCCTTTTACTTTTTTTTTCTTATCCACCGTTCTTTGATCCTGCCTTGGTTGAACTCCATCTTGTTGATTTTGGATCACTTCTTAAAAAGATCTAGATTATTTTAAATTAAAACCTGGTCCATCAAAATACTTTTAATTCTTATCAATTTTGTTTAATTTGAAAAGATTATAAGGATTTGTCAGATTCCATTCTCCAAGTCATTAACATCTATACTGAAAAAAAACAGATGGACCTCAGCAAAATTCATCTTAAAATGCACTGTTAATTTAAGATGAAATCATTCTTAACAGTTTTTAGAGCAATTTTAATGCAATTATTTGCCCAAGTCATCATTATTTCATCTGCATCTTGCTTATGCAAGAAAGTGCCGAAAGTCACACTCAGGTCAAGATATATCATACTTTTTAATTTCCATAATCAACTAAAGAAATGGTTTAATATGACTTGTTCTTAACAAATTCCTATTATATGGTGCATATCACCAAATTATTCTCAATATGGGCCTTTAAACTTCTTTATTTATGTATTGTGCTTAGGGGCATGGCTTAGTGGTGGACTTGGCAGCACCTGGTTAATGGAGGAAAAGACCTCTAGCATTCCTTTCCAACTGAAATTATTCTATGATTCACTAGATCCTCCTTTTTCTCCTTCTTGGTGACCTGTGCAATGTCCTTCTTCTGCCCTCTGGACCCCTGTTTGCCAGGATCTCTGGGATGTGCTTGCAATTGGATCAGACACCATTGTAGTCCCTCCCCGAGTACCTGCAGGAAGGCTCCTTTGGGACTGACCAGTCAAAATGCCTCCAATTTACTTGAGTATAAATATTCTTTACCAAGATATTTTCTTTTTCTGATTAAACCTAATGTTTATACCCTTGTGTAATAACTCATCATATTAAGTATCCACTCCCAGGTAACCTTTTGGACAAAACTGAAGCATAAAAACAGAACTGAGAGCATTAACCTGCTTTATGTCACCTGCTATGCTTGTCTCTTCTGCATTCACATAGCCTTTTCTTGATGCCTTTTACAAACCTGACCAGCTGGAACACGTTTTGTGCAACCACCTTTCTGTTCTCCCCTCTGTGTGCTTTACCCAAGGCCAACACTAAGCAGAGAACAGCCATCATTATTTGGGCAAGGAAAAGGACATATTTGAGAACTTCATCCTAGATGGGCATTTGTGTACACATCTGCTTTCCTTCAATACCTGTTGTTTTCCAGTAACTTTGCCTGGTTTCCACACCCATAAAAAGGGATGATGGTTTCAGCAGTAATCTGGGTACAGCCTGCTGCTACTGACCCTGTGGTAGGTAGCTGTCAAAGCACAGTTAAAGTAGAAAAAAATGCCCAAAATGCAGCTTTCCATGTAAATTTATGTAGGTGCAAATAAAGTCGCATAGGCTCATTTTTTGAAAAATTAACAGAAATTATAACTAACAGAAATTATAATAATCAAGTCATTCCTTTGGGCTAGCCAGAATACTCATCTAAAATAACAAAGAAGAAACATTACTGGTATAGGTTCTGTTAATAGAATTAGCATTTTTCAGGCATTCATCCTGTCAATCCTAAGAAATTGTAAAATTTATCTTCTTTAAATCATGCATTATGCAGTGGTTATATAAGATTTAAGCACCTAAAGTTTTGCTGATCAACAAGTCTTGGGGACTAGTACCAGTCAAATATTTTTCTACAGAATATTTTTTGCATTAAAAAAATGCTTTGACAAAACAGAACTTTTTCTGTAGGCACATATAACTTGCAGTGAAATTTCGTTCTGTGAAAAAAGAGAAAAAGAAAGAAAAACATAAAATCACAAAATGTTAAGGGGTTGGAACTGACCTTAAGGATTATCTAGTTCCAATTCCTCCTGCCATGGGCAGGAACACCTCCCACTAGACCAGGCCTTATCCAATCTGGCTTTGACCACCTCCAGGGATAGGGCACCCACAGTCTGCCTGGGCAACCTGTTCCACCCACATGGTAGAAAATTTCTTCCTAATATCTAACCTGAATTTCTCCTCTTTCAGTTTGTACCCATTCCTCCTTGTCCTATCACTACAGCTCCTGATGAAGGGTGCCTGTCCAGCTCCCCTAGAGGCCCCCTGCAGATACTGGAAGGTTGCTAAATCAGTTCTCTCAGGACATTCTGCCAATCTAGGTCTTCAATCCTTTTCAAACCACCAGGTCTGAATTTTCAGCTTGAAATTGTGTTTGGTTTTGCAGTATCATGGTATTAAAAGCAAAAGTTAATCAAAGCATTTTAGTGTTACCACTAAACTGAAACACTCAAACAGATTTCCAAATATTTCTTAGTTATTTTTGTGGGAAGTGTCAAAATCTGACAGTTTTAGTTAAAAAAAAATTTAGCATTTTGCAAACTCCTGTAAAAAGGACAATCTGGTTCTCTCTGACTCTTTAGTGGGAATGCTCCAAGTAGCATTTCAGTAAAAATACATTATACAAATATTTATGAACTCCAAAGTTTCAATGTCCTCAGCTGAACAGTATCTTCTCATTTCTGACACACCTATTGTGTCATGCTCTATTTGCAATTTTGTTAGTGACAACAAAAACTGGCTTTGGGAGTTGGGCCAAAGGATCTTTGTTTTCAGTTGGGAATCTTGGGAAACAAACTCAGTTTTCCTTGATTTGCATTGAGTCAGATTCTATCAGCACACATCTAGGATAATTAATTCCTAAAGATACTTTTTTAATTCCTACATTTAAAAATATTTATTTTATTTTATGTCATTATTAATATTATCATAGTTATCCTTTGTCCTTTGAACTAGATTCCATCTTCAAACATCTTTTGCTTCCTCCAAAGAGGACAGGATTTTAAGCCAACTGTCTTGGTTTGAGATAAGCAACTTCCAACCCCCCCAAGCACAGAGAGAAAAGCCTCCCTCCTAACACCAGGGAAAGGGAAGAAAAGAGAGGGGAAAGAAAAAAACCACTTCAAACTGCATTTATACTAAATCTACATATATTTTCACAGAAAGAAAGAGACAATTAGAAGAGAGTACAAATATTCACTCACACAAGTCTACAACAACAAGTTCCCCACGTCAACTTCTTAACGAACACACAAATTCTACTGTCTTAACTACACATTACTTAAGAAGAAGCTTATTCCCCAGGGAGACAAACCCAAGCAGAAAGGAGAGACCCAGAACAACACATTTTACTTTCCTGAGGTACCCTGTGATCCAGTGGTGGGCCTGGTCCTCTCCATCCCCCCTGGGACAGCATCGTGCATCCTCCCAAGAGGAGGGCTGAGAAGCAACTGACTTAACCACTCCCACACTGGTTCCTACTTCCCTGGAGATGATGTCATAATGTGGTATGGAATACAAAATTACTGGCTAGAAGAGGTCAGCTGTCAGCTCAGCCCAGCTCGAGTCAGCTGACAGCTTCGGCCTAGTCCAGACTTCAGAGCCCAAATCTAGGCCCACCTAGGTGAACCCATAACACCACCAATGAAGAGAAGAGCTCTGCAAAAAGTTACACAGGGATGGATTTATGCTGGGTTTGTAACACACAGGCGAGTGGAATATCCTACATTTGCATGACACCAAGTCCAGATTTGTAGACAAAGGAAAAATATTAATTTATTGTAGTAAGATAACAGCTAAATTCTTAATTTCACATTAGGAAATGGAATTACAAGTGCAAATGCCTTAAATAGAAAATGGTTCTCTAGATTTCATTGAACAACAATGTATTTCTTTATCACTTCAGCTTCTTAAGTGGTTTACAAAATGAATAATGCAGGGACTATTCTGCACTCCATCTCATAGCCAAGTTCCTTTAGACTTTTGATAGCACAACATTTCTCCTGCATGACTTATACTTTCAAGATATTTTTTCCTTCTGTTCATTGTATGCTTAAGAAATTGTGGTACATACAACTTGTTATATCCAAAACATTTCTCTCCCATTGGTTCTACTATAGTCTATGCATGCCTTCCTAACTAAGTTGGGATGGATCTGGCATTAATAATGTTTTTATCAAGTCATTTTAGGAGTTCCACTATTACAACTTTCCAAGTCCATATTCTTAATATGGGTATTCCAGCAGCAGCTGTTCTGACTCGGAGCTGAACAAGCTGTATATGAATATATGAACACACACATATTCTTGTTCCCTCACACTTGCATGCGCAGCTGGACCCTTAGGTACTCAAATGACAACTTGCATCTGCAATTATCTGTCTTCCACATGAAGTAGGAAGACGTGCATAACTCATGAGGCTTGAACAGCAGCACAAAATACCTGTGGTAGTTCATTTGCCCTTTGTTTGTTTGAGAAATTATTTTTAGATTTTTCACCGACTTAATTTATTTACCAATGCTTTGCAGTTGAAGCTAAATTTTCCTGAAGTATGCTATTAAATGGTTCTGACATAGACCTTATTCTTGTTTCTTTAAATAATTTTATTTGAAAGAAAGTACACTAAATTTCATTTTCACAGAGAAGCTGAAATATAAAAAAACCCCAGAAAATAAAAAGCTGACTAACAGCTATTTTTAAAGGGCAAAGACTAAAGTACAACTTTGATTTCCTGTTTCAAGTGGGTGGAATTAATTTTTCACCTGAAATGTTTTCCATTCAGACACTAGCAAAATATATTTAATGCTACTGTAATTACAAATTAATTCATTTCCATGCTGCTACTATTGACACTCATTTATGCAACCTGCATAGGAAATCTAATAAATGCAGTTTTAAATAAGCTGTTACAGTTTAAGTCTGAATAAAAAATCAGGCAGGTAACAAACATACTGAACTGATAAAGATAAAATATGCAATTACTGCAAATAATATTTTAGCAAGAAAATATTTCACAGTATTTATTTTAGGTCCTAATGACTGCTTAAACAACCCTTACCGAGCACTGTTTTTTTCATTTCTACTCCAATGTAATTATGGTGCTGCCTGACAGACGTTACTAAATCACCGGAACTGGGTTCAGAAGTTCAGACTTCCCCAATCAAGTGGCTTGCCCAAGCTGTTCGTAGTACACATGATCTCAACAGCAGGGGCTCTACCAAGGCAAATAGTAAAACGGAAGCATCACTCCTCAGATTAGATGACCTTGGTCTTCCTCGATGATCTTTAAAGATCCTTTCCAATCCAAACTATTTTATGATTCTTGAAGAAAGTAGTCAGCACACAAGGTTTCCAGCACAAAGGCAAAAATTTTCAAAGCTGACTTTGCTAACACAAACTCCTGCAATTGAGTGGCGAGTCTTTGTTGTCTTTCCTTGTTTTGATAACAAGCTTGTTTTACAATCTTGCAAGCATTATCCATTCTTTTATTTAACTGATCTGGAGATGCTTCAAACATTGTAAATTCCAGAAACCCTGAACTACAGGAAAGTGTGAAGAACCATTCATTTTGTCACACTGTCTCTCTCTTGACTTCAATCACTACTGATTAAAATCAAAGGCATTGAAGCCCTTCAGTGTTTATTTGCTTGTGTGACTGCCTCTATTTGACAGTAACATGTTAATCTCCTTCCACCACCTCTCTCCCAAAACAGAGCAGAATTACAAGTCCCTATAAGACAAATAAGCCTTTCTTCCCTCTGTCTCTGCAAGTGTTGTCCTTGTCAAATCAATTATCAGTTCTGTTCCCCTCTTGAGTTTCTCAAGCCTTTTACAGGATTCTTGGCAGAATAGGCAGTTGCAGACATTTTCTTACATTATAAAACAGGGAAACATTGCTAGAAAATGGTAGTGAATTCCCCTAATAGCTTATTGTATGGCCCTGTAGCACTCCAGTGGAAGATGGGATAGTTTTTAGGGGGTTAAAAGATAGCTGCTTAGGAGCATGCCAAGATCTACACTGACAAATATATCTAAAAAATATCTTAAGAACTGGCAATGAAAATATACCCTCATAACTATAGTTCTCACTTTACAACCCACTTTACCATTCATTTAAATTTACACCACTGTGAATGTACAAGGAGGTGAGAAATCACACATGCATTTCAAGCATACACCCCTGGGCCTCTGGCTGCTGATAGATGGGAGTCTTCTATAGGTTTTTTTGGCGTTTTTCTTGGGTGCTCAAGGGCATCTAAGGAAGCATGACATACCCACATCTGGGCATTCGTCTGAGGCACTTGTCTCATATGTAGATATTCCACAACGTGCAGCACCAGATCACAGGATTTGGTTATTTGGTTATTTAGGCATAAAATACATATTTACGGCTGCTGATTTCAATGTACCAGTGCCTTTCTAAAGGATAGTTGATTTCAACATGTCTTGAAATGCCTGGCTGAACTGAGACTCGTGAGAACCTCTTTATCAGGAAGTATCAACAATAAGTTTATTGAAATGTTTAAAGGATAACTGGCCATTAAAAGCCCAATAAGCAAGTCAGGAATGCAGTGATAAGCTAACAATTCACTCTTGCATGTCTATGCACAACTTCTTTCCATTCCTGCAGGGATGCCTAGAGCCTCAACACAGGCAAAGCCTGCTGCTCACAAAAGTCACTTATAGGCTAGAACTAAATAACCAGCTAATTCCACAGGCAGTGGCCTGGCAGCAGCTGCCTGCCCAGCATTCCCAAACTTCCAAGCTCTTGCCCAGGGACACAGGCAGAAGTAGCAGACTGTCCCCACCTACAGTGCTGTGACTGCCTGAGTGGGCTGCATCAAGATGAGACTGAGTCTTTCTCTAGGATCTTATCCTGGGATAACAGAGGACATTTACCCTCACTGGATTTGTCTGTGTGACACCAGGCTCTGAAAAATGCCATCATTAGGTACATTTTCCACTCAAAAAAAAGTCTGTTCAGTTCCATTTATGTTCTTGTTATTCCTTTGAAGGTCATGTCCATTTGCTAAGTACCAAAACACTATTTTGAAATGGTGAGTGTTTTAAACCTTTGGCTTTGGGGATACATGCTAATTTAGCACATCAAAGCACATGTTTTCTGCAACTACAAAGGTGTAGAATTACTTTTACAAATGCTGCTCAGCTGTCTGAGTGCTGGCCCTGTCCCTTATTGCTTTGTTTTATTGCCATGCTGCTGACAGTGACACCCCTTCAAATATTGGCTGTTCCATCATCAGTCAGTTCTGTAGTATAGCAAAAATTAATCCTGTTCTGAGAAGACATCATTCAGCCAGCCAGTATGGTCTGGGATTTTGTTTCTTATAGATAATCAAGGATCTGATGTGATGTGCTACATCTATCTCATGTCCCAATAAGCTGACAGTAGGAAAGTCTTGTTCTGTGATTTTTGTGTAGTGCATCTATGCTACAAATGCACTGCAGAGATGCAATAATTTATATAACTTCAGGACTTTAAACTACAATAGATTCTTTTAAGGGAAGCAATGCTGGGAGTAGGATTTCTGTCATCCACCTGGAGTTTCACAGAAAAGCACTTGCTCAGAAACCCACAGACATCCAGAAGAAACTGGTGACTACCAGTATGTGACATACCAGCTTGTTGAGACCAAACATTAGGAAACATTTCAGGGCACACTGGGAAAGCAAGAAAACCCTGTTCGTGGGCCAAGTGTTTATGAGAACAGTTTCTGGGGAATGCTTGAGTGGCCTTGCAGAGGAGTAACAGTGTAAGGGCTGAATGACAAAGCCCCTTGGGCACATATTGGGAGAAGCCAAGAGAAGGGATGTATCAAGGGAATCTTGAGATATTATCAAGTGGGAGACATCAGATTGTTATTTAAGCAGACACCAAGTAAAATGGTATGGACAGAGAAAAAGTAGATTACCTGCAGACGTGAAGAGCAAAGGTTATGGTTCACCAAAGCCAACATACACACTGTGTGATCATTTTCTAGTCCAAATGTGAACTTGGTTTAATGGTCTGAACCAACACCTCAGCGCTAGAAAGGCCTTGCTGAGACAGTCAACAAAAAGACACAGGGGAAAAAATCTTTTTTGCTCTTATTGGTTCCTTAACCTTATCAAATCCACCATCACCATAAAAAGTCATAACCTACATTTTAGAGTACATAATCTGCAAATCAGGGCCTCTGACTTTGGTACTGTGTCACCTGGACAGCTTGTAGAGCTTGATCAGATAGTCTGACACTTAAACCACAAGAGACTTTGTACAGTTTCCCATACCTACAAGTTCACTTTGCACAGGGCTGTCTGAATAGCACAGTATCCGTCCCTGGACATGCAAAGGCACATAAATTTTCAAGCCCTGAGAAGGAAAACCAAGTGTTTAAATAGTCTTCTACCTCTTACACTGTGTTAAAAAACCTGTCTGGGGTTTACATACCTGCAGGCATTATTTATACCACTAGGACATATTACTTACTCATTCTGAAAACTGTGAAATAAATAACATATTTCAGCAAAAGAGGTTTTTGCTATTTTTGGAGTGAAGCTGTATGGAAGATTCAAAAATTTAAAAAAAATGCAGTGTGCCCTTAAGGATAAAAATGAGCTAGCTAAAATAGAAGAGCAAAACTGGATAAGGAAAAAATATCTTGCAGATAAAGACCCGTGAAACTCTTTAGAGAATGTTAAATTAAATTCCCTGTGATCTAATGTATAAATTCTGAAGGTTTAACTATACTAAAAGAGTTGGTCTCTTGCTTTTTTTAGTTATACTGTGGCACTTGTAAAATTCTCCAGCATTGTGAAAGCTGATTTGAGATAATCATTTCATTAATTAATGATACAAATGCTCTGTGGTGAGATAATGAAAGTAACTTGAAATATTTAATTTTTTCTTCATTGTTAATGAAATCTTTTCACTAGATCTTGACCAATATAAGGAATCACAGACTCCAATTAAGCAGGGTATTTAGATAAGTTAGCCTAACCTGGAGACATAAAGAGCGCTATTAGCTGCAAAGAAGCAACCTGATTAAAGGAAGTTATTAATTGCCCTAAAGTTAGACATATGATTATGTAAATTACTGGATGAGGGCCATGTCAGATGACATGTGCCTCAGGGTAATACCATAACTAATAGACTTATGCATGGGCTAACTCCAGACTAACCTACTCCATCATATTTTTGAAGCTCACAAATCTGAAACCACCACCTCTACTACAGCACATGAAAATAAGCTGTCCCTCCAAGATTCAGGGAGCCCCAAGAAACTGCAGATTCAGATTCTGCATTTCTTGTGCTATCTTATACATTATTTGAATTTCTAAAACTGTACTGCCAAGAAGCATGTGACAGTGGTGGCCAATGCTTGTAGGTATAGTTGATAGGCATGGGATTACACTACAGTGGAGTGTGTGGCCTCAGGAGGGTTAGCAAAGGGAAGAAGTCTTGTACAAATACACACCTTCCCTCCAGGCTTAGCTCGGTTTAGAGGCAGCATCCACTCCGTGGTTTGAAGTGTTTCTTATCTATATGGGGACAAAAATTTTCAAATTCTGCCTCTGAAAATCCTTCTATAAAGATCTAGACCTAGTCCAGTGGTGGGGAAGGGGGGGCGGGGGTGGGCAGGGGGGTGGGTGGGTTTGGACAAGCAAAAAACAAAAACAAAAAAAAAAAAAAAAAACAAACAACAAAAAAACACCAGCCCACAGTCCATTGACATCAGCCAGTTTGTTGCCCTTCATAGTCTGACCTCTACTCTCCAAGAACAGAGTGAAGCAGGACTAGTCAAGCAAATGACACATGTGCTTTTCCACAAGCAGCTTCTCCTCTTTGACTCCTTTGTGAGAATGATGCCTTCATCCTTAGCAAATTGTTTTGTTTTTATGGAAATGCATTTACTTGTACAACAGGCATACATGTAAAAGCTGTAAATGCATTTAATTGTCTTTTAAAAAAGGGTCATTTAGCTCTATTTTCTGTTGCAGATAGCAGCATAAGTCTTCAAATGTCACTTTCCTAATAGGAAACTTCAGAAACTGTTTTGCAGTGCTAATTAGCCCTAGAAAGGGCTTACCCTTGGTCCAGTACAATGACATAGCATACAGGGCAATTCTTCTGTCAGTCTAGAAATTCAGATTGGATCTTGAAATGCTACAGCATTTGCAAATTATTGCAAAGTCATTTGCATGGTTCACTGAGGCTTCAGGAAATGAGACAAAGCTATGTGTTGTCAAGTAGCTATAATGTCTATTGGGATCAAAACTATCATTGATGGGAGAAGAAAAATGATACAAAACAGTTGAAAATCAAACCCAAACTCTGACATTTAACCCTAGCAGTTCAAAGAGAAGGGAACATCTTCAGTGTCCAAAAATAACAGCCTTCCAATCACTCGTGTTTTTAAAGGAAGGAAGAAGTAACCATCTGTTGCTAATGCTAGAGATAATCCTAGCTATGCCATGTTTCAAAAAGCAAATAAACCAAATGCCATTCCTCTGTCATAACTGAGTGGTAAACACCCCTTTCAACAATGGTGTGTTAAATAGACTCTCATAAAAATAAAATAAATGTTTAATAGCATAAGCAATACACAGACAATAACATGACATCACATTTCCGAAATGATTATCAGTAAATCTACAGTATGACAAGAAACATGGTCCTCAGATCTGCCTCCCCCGCACATATTTTAATCCACACAATGCACAAGCATGTAGTCCCTGGGATGATGGATCTGGAGTTTTTAAACAGTTCTTCTTGTTCATTTTATTTTTGATCCTTTCAAGAGGTGGGATGCAGACATGAGGCAAACACAATTATGATTTTGAGCAAGAAGTAATACCCAGAAAGTGGGGAGAAAGAGGGAGGCAACAGAAGGTTACAATGGGAAAAGAGTAATGAAAACTGTAGAGAAAGAAAACAAAGGGCAGAAATCTGAGTGGTATTTGAGAGAAAATATTGTGTGTGGGAAAAAGTTATAAGTAATCATAAGGAGGGAGATTTTCAAATGTACATGGCATCTTGCATTGACTGCTATGTCAGTGAATCAGGGAGAGGAGAGGAAGCAGATCCACTGACAGAGAGAAGAGCATCCCTACACTCTAGGTGGACATGGGACCAGCTCATTGCTCCCAGTAAGTTTGTTAATGCTATGGCTGGCAGTGCTAATGAAAGGCTTGGCTGACAGTAGGAAAAGGAGTGATGCTTTAAGCCTCCAGGACAGAGGAAGGCGGAAATTACTACAGCTAATGAGTCCTGGCTCTGATTTCAATGGCATGTCATTATGCTGGCATACACCCCAAAAATGAGATGCAAACAGGGGAGAAAAACCATGAAGTGAGAAAAACATGAGCGAGAAAAACATGAGCAAGAAATCAGATGCAGGAAAATGGTTGCCATATATGAAAACTACAAAATGTAAGACTACATTACCACTTTCATAATTAACAGCAACACAGGCATAAACTAAGATAAATCCAGTAATCTAAAGAGGTAACTTTTTAAGTGTGTTATGCAAGCAGGAGTAGTTAAGAGAAGTCAACAGTAAAGACAGTTTCCTAATGGAACGAACTGTGTAATTCACTTGAAGAGCTAATCACTTCACATAAAATTATCTTCTTTGCTGGATCTAAAGCATTAGTTTGTCTGTAATTAATTTTTCAAAGGGAAATACAGCTTATTCCTGCAAAATGAGAGTGGAAAGGGATAATTTGGTTAATCAGCTAATCTACCAAGCAAAAGAGGTCTTTATACAGGTATGAAACCCCAAGCAAGTAGAGGTCCAGAATAGATGAGATACATGCAAGTTTATTCACTTAGTGTTTTGTCCAGGAATTGTTGCAACATGCTATATTTTATTTTTTTTTTTTAGGATTTGTTGGGGTTTTTTTACATTTGCTAACAAACTTGAGTACCTATTCTTTTGTTTATGCCAACTGCAGGGGGGAAAAAACATATTAAGGAAAACAATCTTTTTTTTTCAGCTGTACAATAAATAATCAGCTGAGTTTACTGATAGCCTGTTCTGAAGAGACTGCCTTAGTCCTGTACTGGTCATTGCTACTTCTTTCAGCAGCAAGAAAATGGTGGAAATCCACAGGGCTAAAACTCATGAAAAGCAAATAGAAATGTTCAATTCAGTGTGTACACTCCAACCTTTTATTTAGTTGTTTATCAGCTGCTCTTGAAGTTACTTGGAACATTCATTAGTGGACAGAATCTTGTTCCAAGAGTAGTGCCTTTCAAAGGGCTAGTACAAAGGGTCCAGTGACATGGGGTCTCCACCTTATACTTTTTTAAATGCAGGGAAGGCTCTTCACATGGTACTTCCTGATACCCTTGGGATGTTTGTCAAAGTGTGGTATGTTTTATAGATAGAGCGGGAGGCAAAGAACCCAGAGCACTGTCCACCAGCAAAGCCATAAAAGCTCCTTGAAGGCATCAGAGAGCCATTTTACTGAAAAAAAATGAAGGATGAAATAAAGCCTTACAAAAGCAGCCACCTTATTTTAAAAGCAGGCAGCTCGGTTTCTAACAGCAGCATGGTCTCTGGTAGCAGGGTGCTTGTGACAGCGAGTCTCCCTACATGGTTTTTCATAGTACAAACGATCCCTGTGCTGTAATCGCTACAATGTGAGCTGCAAAAAGATACCTGAAGCAGACACAGTCACAGGTTTTGTTCATGAACTCTCAGAGAGAAAGGCCAATTCTAAGGTTAAACATTGATTTTTTTTTCCCTAATATACCCAGATTTATTCTTTACTCTTGACTATGCACTCAGATGTGGAGCTATTCTGAAACTCCCTTCCAAAAGATATGTACAGGCAAACATGCAAATTAATTTACTTTTTTATCAACAAGGTGGTTCTTAGGAGTAAGAAATTACTCGCAGGGATGTAAATCTGAGACGCAGGTAGTCAGACAACAGAGAGACTTATGATACGTAGTACACTCTTGTCCACTGCCCTTGGTAGAATATTTACTTCAACTTTGTAACTTTCCTTCTCAGGCTGTTCATGGTTTGCTTCTGTTTTATTGTGGCTCTATATAGGGGGATGTTTAAAAGCCCCTGCCAGAAGGAGAGACCCCTGTAAAACACACTGAGGTACAGGCATTCAGAAAAGTTTGGATGACAGAGTAATAGTTGCAAGACATCTCATGTATTAATAGAGCACAGGGACCCCCAAAATTTTATGTTCTTGATGTTACAAATAAGGCCTCTAGCAGAACTGAGACAGAGCACAAAGTCTTAAGCCACAGCTTACTAACTTGCTAACACAACAGTGTGTTCCCTTTCTTAAATCCATTTCTTGAAATAGAGGAAAAATTATGTTGTTACAATGGCAGATCCCAGATTCTCAGATCCCTTTCCAAAATGATTGCTGGAGCTGAAATATCATGTCTAAAGAGTAACCAAGAAACCTAGACAGTTAATGAAATATTCAAAGCATCTACTGAGAGCTAAAGTTACATGTTTTTCTCTGTTTAAATCTCCCACTTCAAGATATTTTCCAGCACAGGTTAAATATTTCTAACCAAATATAACTAAAACAGCACCAGGTGACTAGATGCATATCATCACCTGAAGTTACAAGTTTCAGAGCAGACTGCCCTCATTCCCCTTAGTGTGAAAATTAGAAAGGTGAACCTAATCCAAGAAGGTCAGTGGCATCCTGGCCTGTATCAGCAATGGTGTGGCCAGCAGGACCAGGGCAGGGATCACCCCCATGTATTTTGCACTGATGAGGCTGAAGCATGAAGCCCCATTTTGGCCCCCTCACTATAAGGACACTGGGATGATGAAGCATGTCCAGAGCAGGGCAATGGAGCTGGTGAAGGGTCTGGAGCACAAGTCTTACGAGAAGCAGCTGAGAGCAATTGGGATGTTCAGCCTGGAGAAAGGGAGGCTCAGAGGGACCTCATAGTTCTCTAAAACTGCCTGAAAGGAGGGTGTAGTGAGGTGGGAGCCGGTCTCCCAAGTAACAAGTGAAAGAACAAGAGGAAATGGTCAGAGGAGGTTTACATGGGATATCAGGAAAAATTTCATCAGGGAAAGGGTGGTCAGGCATTGGAACAACCTGCCCAGATAAGTGGTTGAGTCATGATCCCTGGAGGTATTTAAAAGTGTAGATGTGGCAGGCAGGGACATAAGTTAGTGCTGAACTTGGCAGTGCTAGGTTAATGGTTGGACTTGATTATCTTAGAAGTCTTTTCCAACCTAATTCCAATCCTATGATTCTGATAATCCCAAGTAGCTATCCTTCTGCTCCTGTTGCGT
This sequence comes from Pithys albifrons albifrons, assembly GCF_047495875.1. Taxonomy (NCBI): domain Eukaryota; kingdom Metazoa; phylum Chordata; class Aves; order Passeriformes; family Thamnophilidae; genus Pithys; species Pithys albifrons. Next base: position 58,674,971 of record NC_092458.1, read on the forward strand.
AAGGGTAACTTTATGCTACTCTGAGCTTACCTCATCCTTCAACCAGTAACAACACTGCTCCAAAACCCATAGAATCACAGAATGGTTTGGGTTAGAAGGCACCTTAAAAGGTCATCTACTTCCAACCCCTCTGCCATGGAGAGGGATACCTTCCACTAGACAAGGTTGCTCAGAGCTCCATCCTGTCTGACCTTAAACACTTCCAGGGATGGGACATCCACAACTTCTCTGGGCAACCTCTTCCAGTGCCCATGTGGGGCCACAACCATGGAATTGAGGTTGCCAGCCTTGAAGTAATGTTTTAATTATGTATTCAGCTTGAGCAGGTCTGTACAGGGTCTTTTGTATTTTGGGGGAGTGTTTTTAGTACTCACAGCTCCAGAAGAGAGACTAGTCATCTGGTCAGGGGGGAGATTTCCCTCAGTTTCCCACAGTGGATGAGAAGCTCTGTGTCAGCTTGTGGCTGACCTGGGTGCCAGCAATGACCATGCTGTTATGATCAGGTTACTAAAATTATTAGAAATGCCTCTGCCTGAATTAAGGTGCAAATGAAACCATGTTTCGAAGTCAATAGTATGGATTTTATTTAATGGTAAATGTGAGGCAGAGAAAGAGAGAGAGAAAGAAATAGGCAAAAGGAGGGGGGAGAAGAAAGAAAGTGACAGAGAGAGATTAAAATACAAAATAGAAAATCTATGCCAATCCGTGTAACCCGTTGGTATCCCGTGGGTCTGGTCCTTCTGGTCTTCTCAGTGATGAGGGTGCTGCAAAACACAGAATCCAATGGATTCATATTCATTCAGGAGAAGCCCAGGTACCTTTTCCTGGTGCAGGGAAAGCTTTGTAGTCTCTTACATCATCCTCTGGATTTGTTACCTCACTTAGATCATGCACAGTCCTCTGGTGGTGAAAGGCCTCAGGAATGAGTCGGGGGTGGGGGGGGGGGCACTTTGAGGGTTTTTTATGGTTTTTCACCCTTCTAAGCAGCCTCTCACATGAATGTCCTGTGTGTACATCGTCTTCCTAGAGTAGGGGAGGTTTAATCCTTTGGTTTGGTGTTGAGAGATTTCGCCACCAAAACACTTCTCCTCTGCCATGGTATCCACTGGGCCTTGTTTACTTCTCCACAGACTTTACATGGTTAGACAATATTCTTATCTCAAGTTCCCAGTCATCCAGTCAGGAGGCATTAGAGAGTGGAGAGCACTAGGGAGTGGAGAGGTGCTTCGGCATTTGCAGACAGGCAGTTGCTTCCTTGCAGTTTCACAAAAATACTTTCTATGATTTTGACAATGTTTATGATATTAGCATTTGAGTCCATCACACATGCATGGCTCCATCACATAGGCTCAGGGGCCAGCACAAAGCCCCAGCAGCGCCCACAGACACCATCAGCAATGGGCTTCTGCAATCTGGGCACTAAGGACACATGGCTTTGGATTCAGGCACAAAAATATTGCTCAAGTCCCATTTGGGGTGTCTAAGATCTCTAGGGACTTTAGTGCTTAGAAAGTTCAGTGATTAGATGAAGAGGCATGGTCCTTCAACTGCTGTTTGGTCAGCTTGTCCCAGTGTTGGCAAAGGGGACTGTTCACCAATCATGCAAGGCTGTTGTGATCTAAGCACTTTTTCTTTGGGAACATAGGACAGGGAATTTCACAGAGGCTACTGATTTGAAAACAGCACTACCTAATTTTGGGGTTTATACTGTTATGTTTCTACCAAGTTTTTGTCATTCTGAGCCCCAGGTGTTATGTCACCTCAGCCATGCACATGAAGGAGATGGTCACATCTGCTGGCAACTCAGGTACTGTTGATCCTCGCAGCTGAATGATGCTGCCCATGTGTACCAGCCAGCACAGCAGTAGCTTAGCAACACTGTCTGCACCAAGGTGTGGAAATAAAAAGTCCTGCTTGTATTCAACAAAGAGAAAGGGTAGATAGAAATAGTCGTGGTCTAATTAATATATATCTGTAATTCCCCACCATTATTATCAGCCCTTTCAACCAAGAAATTATGGGAAGTGATTAAAATTCATATTTACAATTAAATAGGAAAAGTAAACATGGCTTAGCTAGATCAAAAAAAATCCATAAAGTGTTGGGTACTGCTGACAATAGTGTAATTATAATTAATCAATAAAAAACAGATATAGATGAGGAGCCCATTTATTGAAACCATAGCACCTCACAGCTCAAAAACCCTCTTCAAAACCTAGCAGATTTTGACTATGAGAAGTTGTTTATCTTGCAAGACAGTTGAAATGACATATATTGTTCAATAGCAGGCTGGGTAAATTACGGAGGTTGAAAATTGCTTTACTGCATTACCACTGCCCTCAACAGTTCCCTCATTAAAGTAATTAGACATTTAAGACAAATAAACATAAACCCCTTAAGGTGTGCAAATTTCAAATGCAGTTGGCATCGTTTCGGTGCACAATAGGAATTGATTAGTAGTTGCCACACAGAGACCCACTACAGAGCATGAGAAACATTCACAATTGCAAAACCCATGAAAGTCTTGGCTTTAGTGGTATTTTAAAATTCATAGGGGGGAAAAATGGACTGGGAAATAGTCTTCAGAAAGCTGACTGCAGTCTGGGAGTTTAAAATTAAATCATAATATCTAATAGTAATGATGATGGGTGCTTGGTGTGTTATAGTGCGGTGAACACTGTTGGTGTTGTTATAGCTGCAGAAGTAACCTACTTTGGAAATGTTTTCACCTGGAAATTGTCTGTCTGCAATCTCAGTCAAAGGGCAGATGAAAAATAGCAATCAGCACCCCTGTCAGTTTTCTTGTTTGCCTTTGATAAAGTTACAATATCCCATTGGTACTAAGTAGAGCGGATGAACCTGGAATTGGCCAAATTCTTGACAACATCACTTAAAATGTTTACTGCAATTTTAACTTGCTACTAGCTAGTTATGAACTGTGTCATTATATCCCTTGGTTCAGTGAAGTGAAAAACAGTCATTCCAAGAAGAGATTAAAACAATTCACCTGTAGAGCTGGGCATAAAACTGTTCCATTACCCAAGATAGAGCAGCAGCTGTAAATTGATACAAATTGTTCAGAAAATGACCAGGTTCTTGCTACAATTTAGCTCCAGTGCCTGTCTGCAAAATGAAAGGCAAGTGCATTTACAACTCACATGCCAATCCAACAGTTTGCTTCTTCCTTTAACATCCTTTATTCTGTATGCCTTCTTGTGTTCCGGGAATCAGATTTCAATGACAATTAAAATCTAGGGGAGAAAGGGCAGAGAAAATGTCCTTCTTTAACTGTATTCTTGAAGTATTTAAAAGTATTACACTTCTTCTTTAGCAGGTATAATAAACTCCTAGTAATTGCTTACTGTATCACTTAACTATCCCAATTGTTGCAAAAAAAAATAATCCTTTTTTGCTAGAAAATAATTATGTAAACTTAAAATACCAGGAAAGAATTGCTACTTAGATCTACACTGATGAGTCAGTCACAGTCGGAGTTTTGCAGTTCAGGTGTGGGCCCATCAAGAGACTTGGGCATCTCCAAACTCCATTTTGGGAACATAGCATATAATGGTGTATATGCAATGACATATAGTAGCTATGAATACACAGAACTTTCCAAAGATATGTATACATATTAAAGGATCTGGAAGGATCTTTGTTATTTCCACATTGAGGCCGCTGAAGACTTCAATTCAGGAAAGTGCTTGATAGTGAAGTTTTGATTCAGCCATGTGCCGGAACAGGAGCTGAATTCAATATTGCTCAAGAACACACCATAAGTTTAACCCACACCTAAAATCTTGCCACAACCATATTTTCCACTGCTGTCATCATAGTGATAGATTATCTGGGCTCTGGCAGTGAACTGATGAACTGTGAAGCACAAACTGATCTTCAAAGCCTGATGACTGGTTTACTTGAACAAGAAATGTGGAAGTGGCTGCTGGATGTTCATGTAAGAAACAGAGCTCATCCACTACAGGTATAGAAAATGCTGATGAATCTTTTTCTAAGTGTGATTTTAAAGTATCTTTTTAAATGAGGATATACTTTTAAAAGTTAATTATATATATAAAGTATAGAAGTAGAAATTTATCTATTTTGATGTCATGGAGAGACACTGCATTTTATTGTATCTTGAAGGACTATCCTACCAAAAGTATGACTAAGGTTTTGTTGAATGGTAAGAAGTAATAAACATCTGTTTAATATTCAGAGCATTAAAAAGAAAAGTAAAAATCAATAGACTTCAAAACTAAAAGCCTGAAAAATTTGTTTCTGTTTGTCCAGATTACATTTTTTAGACCTTTTTTTCCAAGGTGTGGTTTTTCCAGCAACTAGATAGAAATGCCTTTCTCACACCAGCTGTGATCTTTGCTCAGGGAAAGCCTCAAGTCCTCATGACTCTCCATGTTGTGGTCTATATTGTGCTAACAAAAATCCCACTTTCCTCCACTTGCAGATGGTGGTCAAAGTCAGCCCCATTGGCTATAACACAGTGCATGTAATTGTACTTGTCCACTATCGATTTCAAATTCTATCACCTTTATAGCACTTGATAGAAACATTATCACACTTTACCTGCTAACTGAGAGCTGGGTGAATCACATTTCTCCTTAAAGAGGGATCCTTACAACATACTTTGAGGAAGTAGCCTATCATTGAAGAAAACTGCCAAGGATCTAACAAGGCACTCATATCCTTTACACACACAAATAATAAAGGTGGTTTTATTTTTATTGTTGCCTTCCCCCCTCTGCAATGTTGCTTAAGATTTCTGCTGAGCACTGTCACTGGAGGGGGAAGGATGCAGATCTACTCACATATGAGTGAAGTTATGCCATTACACTGAAGGGGTTTGTGAATACCCTCCCTTCATGTTCTTTTCTATTGCCTTCTTTCTGCCTACAAAGAAATAATTCACTTATCCTCTCTTTGAGGATGTTTTTCTGATTTATCCTGATCTTCACAGAATCACAGAATATGCCAAGTTGAAAGTGACCCACATGGATCATCGAGTCCAACTCTTAGGCCTGCTCAGAACCATTCCCAAGAGTCACACCATGTGCCTGAGAGTATCATCCAAATGCTTCTTGAACTCTGCCAGGCTTGGTGCTGTGACCACTTCCCTGGGGAGCCTGTTTCAGTGCCCAACCACCCTCTGGGTGAAAAACCTTTTTCTAATATCCAACCCAAACCTCCCCTGACACAACTTCAGGCCATTCCCTTGGGCCCTGTCACTGGTCACCACAGATAAGAGATCAGTGCCTGCCCCTCCTCTTCCTCTCACGAGGAAGTTGCAACTGCAATGAGGTCTCCCCTCAGTCTCCTCTTCTGCAGGCTGAACAGACTCAGCCACTCGTCATATGCTTCCCCTTAAGGCCCCTCATCAGCTTTATGGCCCTCCTTTGAATGCTCTCTACAAGCTTAATATATTTCCTATCACTCTTAAAGTCCAAAGTGTCTCCAGATCCCTAGGTAAGACAAGGCCAGGTGCTTTCTCTGGCATAGGACAATAAATTAAAATGAAAAAAGGAGACCATTACAACCACTGCTTTCCAAATTGCTTTCTTTGCTTGAAACTTTATGAACACAGCATCCACTAACTATTACAGTCACTGCTGTCTAAACTGAAACATGCAATGTGTTATTCCCATACTTTTTTTGATCTAGCCTTAAAGTTAGCCCTCCTTTGAGCGGGAGGCTAAACTTGATCCCCACCAAGGTCCCTTCCAACCCGAATTATTCTGCAGCTCTATTTGCTTGAACTCTGCCATTAGAAGCATCAGGAGGTCTCATGGTTTAACCTGCAAGGTAGCTAAACAGCACACAACTCCTCACTCTCCACCTCAGTGGGATGGGACAGGGAAGTGGGGGGGGAAAGATGTGAAATTGATGGGTCAAGAAAATGACAGTTTAATTGGACAGAAAAAGAAGATAAAATAATAATAATAACTATAAAGCAAATAGAATATCTGAAACAAGTGATGCCCAATGTAACTGCTTACCACCTGGCAAGTGATGCCCAAGTTCCTTCGCAGGGGCCCTGGGACAGCTTTGCCCTAGTTTCTGTAGTGAACGTGATGCCAGAAAGTATGAAATATCCCTTTGGTCAGCTGGGGTCAGCTGTCCTGTCTGGGTCTCCTCCCAGCTTCTTGTGCACCCCAGCCCTCTCACTGTTGGGTTGGGGTGAGAAGCTGAAAAGTCCTTGACTTAGTGTCGGCACTGCTCAGCAACAACTAAAACATCGGTGTGTTATCAACATTCTCATACTAAATTCAAAACACAGTACTGTACCAGCAACTGTGAAGAAAATTAACTCTATTCCAGCCAAAACCGGGATAGGAGAAAACTACAAGTGAAAGCAATGGGAGACTCCCTGCTGCAGAGGACAGTAGCCCCCTTCTGCCAGGGATCAAGGACTGCTACAAAAAGATGTGATCCACATAAGTGAGGCAAAAGTGTCTGTCAGCTGGCTGACCAACGTGGTGAGGAGAGCTTCAAACTTAAGAACAACAGCAGAGAGAGATGATGACTAAAGTTACGTGAAGAAGTGGTGGACAAGCAAGGAAAGAGTTGAGGGTATTGTGGGCAGGAGACCTTCTATCTAAATAAAATAGGGCCAAAATGGTCCCACCCAGAGTACACACACAGATAGGAAAATGCCTACAGGGCACCATCACATGGAAAGCTCTCAAGTCTGAAATGACTGGGCGTCTCTGAAGTTCCTGTACACTAATGCACAAAGCATGGGGAAGAAAGAAGGAATTAGAGCCTGTGTATGAATACAGGGCTACTGTCTCCTTTGGATCACAGAGGTGTGGTGGAATAGCTCACATGACTGGAGTGCTGCAGCAGATGGATACACACTTTGGAGTACGGGATGGTGAGATAGGGGAGTTGCCTTCATGTAAGAACATAAGAGAAATTCTTGGAACTCTGCCTAGTAATTAAAGAAGTCCCAGTGGAGCATTTATCAATTGGGATTAAATAGAAGCACAATATGGGCAATGGTGGGACCTGGAGACAAACGATGTAGACTGAAGTATTCAATGCCTTCTTCACCTTAGTCTTTACAGTTAAGACCTGCCTTAGGAATTGCAGGGCCCCAAGAGGAGTGGGAAAGCCTGGAGGAAGGAGGACTTACTTAAAGATCATCTATTTTCAACCTTCTTGTCATGCATGAGGATGCCACCCACTATACCAGGTTGCTCCAAGCCCCATCCAACCTGGCCTTGAACCCTGCCAGGCATGGGACATCCACAACTTCTCTGGCCAACCTGTGGCAGTGTCTCACCAACCTCTGAGTAAAGAGCTTTTTCCTAACATCCACTTTAAATCGCTCTTCTCTTAGTTTAACACTGTTGTGCCTTGTCCTGTTACTATATGCCCATGTAAAAAGTCACTCTCTTTTATATAAGCCCTTTTAAGTACTGGAAGTGCACAGTAAGGTCTCCTGGGAGCCTTCTCTTCTGCAGGCTGAACAACTCTAACTCTCAGTCTGTTTTCAGAGGAGAGGTGCTCTTTGTGGCTCTCATCAGGACCCGCTACAACAGGTCCATGTCTTTCCTGTGCTGGGAGACCCCAGAGCTGGATGCAGTAAGCTGGATGTGTGGGATCCCAAGAGAGACGAGTAATGGGGCAGAATCACCTCCCTCAACCTGCTGGCCACACTGCTTTTGGTGCAGCCCAGGTTGCAGTTGGCTTTCTGAGCTGCAAATGAATTTTACTGCATCATGTCCAGCTTTTCATCCACAACGATGTAAGAGAAAGCAAACTGGAACAGGATAATTAAGCAAAGGTTCATTTCTGGTTTAATAATTACAGTAAAGCCTATGTTCTGGAGCACCTGAAAACAGTTTGACAGCACTGCTGAAAGCCAAACTGCAACAAGTACTTTCTCAGTAATGCAATAAGGATGGATGAATGTGGGACATTGTACAGGGCTGGGAAGCAAACATTTGTTCTGCCTGTTGCCTGAAAAGTCTGTAAAAAAGATTTCAAACCAATTTTTGGTAGGAGATAAGAGGGTAGTGGCTTTTAATGAGCACTCAGGCTCATCCAGGAATACATCGACGTGTGCGTGGGCAAGCTCTAATTTCCATGGCTTTTATAATATAATTTATCCAATCATTACTTTACACATCTCCAGTTCAACTTTTTCCCGCCCTGGTCCCCCCCTGTTCCACCCCCTCAGGATTTGAGTCTGGGGTTGGTGAGACCTCCTCTTCATCAGTCCTCCTCTTCCTCGGGCTTCTGGAGTTCTTCCAATGTTCTGACTTCTGGGTCACTCTGCCCTGTGTTTATGTCTCCTTCTGATATTCTTCAACCTTCTGCCTTGAAAAAAAGACTAAACAGTTAAGGAATTTGAGGTTACTGTTCTGGGATGGGGTAGTGATAGAAAGACATTAAACTCCAGCTGCTAGAAATACTAACACACTAGATCTGCTTTTGCTACTGTTACTGTGTTCCTAAAATCTATAAAATGTGAAAATCAAAAATCAAGAACCCTTCCTGCATCATGCCTATAGGATGGGCATATCAGAGCTTTGAGTTAGTGCTGGTCTTCCTGAAGCCACTGACAGGATTGAACCTGTGTTTCAAATACGCCTTTTTGGTGGATCAGATAGATGCAAAGAGGTGCTTATTCTAAGCAGATTTGCACTAAGAAGACCTGAGACAATGTTGCAGCAATTTGCAAATATTTATGCCAGACCTATGTCAAGAAGAATAACATGCAAGGTCCCAAGTGGGATTGCTATGAAATCTTTTCCAACCCAGTTAGACTCTGGTTTAAATTCTTTTTGTTACAGCACTTCTACATTTCATCCATGGTGCCTTCCTGCTATACTCATTGGTCTTCATGAAAAATTAGAGACCAAGCTCAAACATTAAACTTTCTGAAGAAGCAAAGTACTTTCCACTCAACTTGTTCACTAAAATAACAGTGCAGGTGCTTCAGCATTTAGTGAGATGGGAAACAAGATGATATATGTCCCCATGTCTGGTTTCAGTCCTTTTTAATAACTCTTTGCTGGGGGGTTATGGTAGAAAGCACCTGCCAGCTGGGTTTTGCACTCCATTCACAGGCCCAGACTCTCCTGTTAAACTAATACTATTACCTCATTTTTGTCTTCCCTGTCTCTCCACATTTATATCAATTCTAAATCTTCAGTGCAGTGCCCAGCATGCTTTGCCACAGCAGTTATATGGCAAAGAGAGGGGCGTTTGTTATGTGTGCAGGCAGCACTGTGAGAAATCTGATACAGTTCATCCCCCTCCTTTCAGACATCATCTGTCATTTAGCTGGAAAAAGCACCAGCAGTAGCTGGGAGACAGGCAGAAGAGCACTGATTGTCTCTACATGTTAGCAAGAGCATGCAGCTAATGGTTTCTGCATCGAGCTCATTCTCATCTTGGGAAGCTTCCCACTTCTACGGACCCTTGAAACAGCAGACTGGCAGATTTTTAGGTCTTTTGTGCATACTGTTTCTTTCCTAATGTGTCTGAGTTCTTTTAACCCCTCACTTAAAATGTTTAATGAAAAGTGCTGTGGCGTGGGAAACCCCAAACATGACATTGAGAAAGGGAAAGTTCATCAGATCCTCTCCCCTCCCTACCTCAGCTATACCCTTAACTATAAATGCTGGAAGAGGAATCCACGATTCCAAAAGCAAAGTTTCAAATGCAATTCTGCTGCTTTTTTAATCTTGTGATTCTGCCAAAATATCAGATGGGAAGCAAGCCGGTAAATTGCTTTCCCACTGTAAATACAAGGAAGAGGGAAGAGCAGATTGGCAGCAACCACCACCATTTGTGTGACCAAAAAACCTCTGCATGAGATGCAGATTTCACACATGCTCCTGAGCTGACAGATCAGAATTTCTACTTATTAGAAGGTTCACATTTATTTTTTATGCAAAAAACAGTTCAGTCCATTGATACAGGATAATACACAATTAGTGACTCCAGGTGTGCTGCTTTTGACAATTAATTTTCTTCACAGTAGTTAATATGGGGCTATGGTTTGGATTTGTGACCAAAAGAGTGTTGATATCACAAAGATATCTTCATTACTGAATGGTGTCAAGGACCTTTCTGTCTCTCACTCTACCCCACCTGCAAGTTGGCTGGGGATGCACAAGGAGCTGTGAGATGACAGAGCCATGACAGCTGACCCCAACTGAGCAAAGAGATATCCCATACCATATGGCATCATGCGTAGCATATAAAGCTGGACGAAGAAGGAGAAAAGGGGGCGATGTTTGGATGTTGGGATTTTGCTTTCCCAAGCCACCATTATGTATGATGGAGCCCTGCTTTCCTGGGGATGACTGAACACCCACTTGTTCACGGGAAGTAGTGAATGAATTCCGTTTTGCTTTGCTTGTCCCTGATGATTTTGCTTTACCTGTTAAACTGTCTTTAGCTCAACCCATAAGTTCCCTCATTTTTATCCGCCCAATTTTCTGCTCCAGTCCACTGTGGGAGAGTGACCATACAGCACCATGGTGCTTAACTGCCAGCTGGGGTGAAATTATGACACAGGATAATCTAAACCTATCCCTCATTCTTCACGAAGTCATCTCCAGCAGCACCCACAGGCTCTGCACTTTCCAAGTGCTGACAGATGAAGGTTGTCCAAAGTCAGGGAGCTCTCACGGTACACTTGGAGGGGCCACAGGGCTGTGAGGGTATTAAAGTACCACATGTATTATGTTCTGTTTCCTAAAAACCAAATTATCCTCTTCTGTAAGGATGTAGACACTCGGAAAAAAAAACAACTTTTGCAGTCTGAAAACACACATATTTACATGCTTATAAACAAATACAACTGTTCACACCATAAAAATAATTATAAACATTGTGTGAAATCATAAAATACTGGGTATCCAGTTGTGTTAAAACTTCCTTCCTGAGTAAGTCTGTGGGCTATTCTACATGGTTTCAGTATGGCATAATCTATGCCATGGCATTTTTGCTTTTCCTTTTCAAGTCCCCAAGGAATAACCTACAGTCTTAGTACATTTGAAAAGTTTGGGATATGGTAAAACAGATGGGATGGGATTAGGATTGTTTATGAAATGAAGTACTCAAAGATGAACCCTTGGCAGGGTAGAGCAATATATACTATTTATTGGGTGAGCAATCTTGGAATAAAATGCTGTTTGTGTCCCAGTCCACAGAATGGTCTTTCACAGAAATGTCAGCAAACATTTTCATGCCAGGTTTTTAGCAACCACTTTGAACTACACCATAAAGCAAGGGACATTTTAATTGTTACTCTGAGTAAAGTCATGCTTTGTACCTGCATATTTCCACCCTAGTCATTTCAACTGTGACTTGATGACATGAGATAAGAGAAAGCATGTATTTATATGCACATATTAATCTTGCAAGGTTTGCACTTGATGTCTTCTGAATGTGAATGCCACTGAGATCTGCAAAATAGACAAACTCTTGAAATAAAAGTGTGAAGGTCAGAAAAGTCCATAGAAGCAGCACAATAACTTCAGCTCTTTCTTAAACCCTGAGACAGAAATGGGTAAGGTGGTGAAAAAGCATTTTCAGTTACTGCTGAATATTATACAGTACGAGAAACAACCATGAAGAATCTCAGTTTGTGCCAATAAAAAAAGTGTTACTTCAGGGAAGGTAAGATCCTTGTGCTATTTCCAACAATACATATTGCTGAGTCATATTCTCTGTTGTCCTGTCCTTCTCATTTCCCCCTTATGAGCTCCTAACAGCTTTGCAGAACCCATTCTTACCATCCAGTCAGAAGGTCTGTCATGTCCACCTTGGCATTTGTATTTGTTTATCACTTCTGATGATTTTAGGAATCCTGTCACTTGCATCTTCCTCCTGCTTTCCTCCTCCTCACTGCAGCCTAGGGTGGCATGAGGTGGCCGAGCACCGATCCAATGTGCTTAACTAGAGAGCCAGCCTTCCTTCTTTGCTCCGTGTCCAGCAGCTGTCTGTCTATATTACTTTAGATCTTACACTCTAGATTTTAATTCCTTCTGTGATGTCTAGATAACAATACTTCAAATTTTTTCTCAATGACATTTGAGTCAAAGCCACTTCATCTCAAGTACAGCTGTCATTAGCTGCCTATGCTATGCAACAGACTCAAACTATTTCAGTGAACACGGGGAAATAGATGGAGCTATCTAATCAATACAGCAGACTGAACTTGAAGTACCCATCCTTTATTAACCTTCTTTGCTGAGAGTCAGTGTTTTATAAATCTTAATCCTGAGAATTGTGCTAAGTTGAAAGAAAGTACTTACTGACATTCACCACACTTAGCTAGGAAAAGTATTTCCCTATTGGGAGCTCTGCAGGAAAACAGACACAATTTGAGGGACAAGGGGTCATCAGCAGAAGGGGTTTTTCATTAAAAAAGTAAAGTATCAGCAATGAAAAACAGCATCAGGCTGCAAATAACCATAGAGAGACACATGGGAACATGCCCTGTGCTCAGTGGCTGTGTACAGCCACATTGCTGCTTCCAGTCATGTGCAGCTCCTCACCTGGGAAATGTTCTTGGGATCAGACCCAAAAGTAAAAACAGTGAAAAATGCAACTGCTCAGGTGTGTCATTTCTAGCCAGATATTATGTCAGTGCAAGTTTCTCTGGAAAGGTATGAAACCATCACCTAGAAGTAAGTATTTGGGCAGCATCAAGTACCAAGCTTATGTTTGAAAGTAAGAAGGCTTTTTATCCCTCTCCTCCTTCTCAACAGTGTAAAAGAAGAATAAGGTCCTCACCTAGGCATTTCAGTCCATGGAAACACAGCCCACTCTGTTGTGGCTCAGTCCTGAACACAGTGTCTCCCATAACAGCTAGTGGAGGGATTGCTGTGTACAGAACATAGTAATTCCCCTAAATATAAGTTTGCAGTTCCATACTGTGATTTGTTCCTCCAGAATATTGATCTAACATGGTGCAGCAGAAATGTTTCCAAAAACACCAGTTACCTACCGCAATCATTTCCACAGGTAGTTCAGACCCACAGTGAGGGAAAAGCTAAAAGCCTAGCTGACCAGTGGCACCATTGCCATCAACAAATAAGATTAGGTTGTCTGTGAAATAATACAACATCATAAACAAAGGGACATTGCTGTTATAGGTCCCCACCTCTGCACTGCCTGTTTGAGATAGATTTTTTAACTAGTGTTTCCAGGCCCTGGTGTCAGACATTTCTTTTCCCATCAGAGCACTGGCTGAGCCAATGGTAGTGCACTGGTTATGAGTGTATAGGGGTGGAATTTAAATCAAATGTCTTAAAAACTGCTTGAAGTGCCTTCAGCTGTGTTTGTCTCATGCCTTCCTAAGTGACCTTTTGTACTTTCATATCACTGATTTTTCAGAGAAGCTGGAAGCCAGGCAGAGGAAGGAAGGAGCCATCTTTGCACATCTATAAGCACAAGGAAGCATTGGTGCCCATTTCTCTTCATAACAGCCTGTGATACACCTGCTAAACTGTGACTGGTGACAATCTGAACAGAAAAGGCACTGAATTATTCATATTCCAAAAGGATCTTGAAAGCTTCCTTTTTGTATGAATGTATCACAATCCCCCTGCTGTTATCCAAGTGCTCATTTCTCTGATAGTACTGAAGGCCACATCTTGATGATCAAAAAATTCCTGCAAGCACTAAGCAAAGACGAATGGAACAGGTTCTCTCCTGTGTGAAGTCTGTCACATGACTTCATCCTGTGTGTGATTTCTGGACTTCTGAACTGCTGGAGCCTTCAGCCACACAGAGCTCAAAGTCTACAAGGCCGAAGCCTTCTCCACTTTTCATTCTTTCTATCCTGTGATCATGAAATACAACAATTTTTTATTGACACAATACCAAGAATAAAGTCAAATCCCTCTGACAGAAAATATTAAGTCAAATTGCTTGTTTCCTACAGTACAGAGCAGCAAGGCAAAAAGGAATCCATCCTTCATGCGATTGCCATGAAAACTGAGAAATTCTTTCCTCACTGGAAGTCCTGAGAAAGGATGTGTGTCCTCTGATGCCTTTGTGGGGAATTTATGTTTATGCATTTGAATGCAACTTGAATATTATAAGACCTTTGGAAAAAAAGTGTTATTCAGTGTCTTATTGCTCCTACCAAAGGCTGCTAAATAAACATGAGGGCTATGTTGAAGGCAGACTCACAGCACCATACCCACAAGGACCTCAGTGCTGCTGTACAGTGCCATACACCTCTGTTTGGGAGATGCCAAATTCCTACCTTGCCTGTCTGCATGCAGCTTTTGAGGCTAGGAAAATACTCCTCCATGGGATGCTGAAGACACAATTTTCCTCCTCTGCCTGTTATAGCTCTCCACATGCTCCCACTCACTTTTCTCACATTGTGCTCACCACCTCTTCTCCATCTCACTGCTGCTGGCTTTGCTCAGACCATTTCTAGTTTGCTGCTTGGTCACACCTGTAGGAAGAAAAACTGAGGCTCTACATTAGCACTTCCTGAAGCCAGATCTTGTATTACCATGGGTATGAAGTACCTCACAGTTAGGACAGAACATCTGTGATCCTGGAAGAAGGATGAGAGCAGCAGCAAGGACAATGCCATGCCTGCAATCCCATCCATATGTGTACATAACTTTCTGCATTGCAGAAACCCAGCCCTGGAGATGATCAGTATTCCCTTCACCCATTGCCTAATCTCACAAGCTTCAAATAGTAACAAATCCCTCTCTCACTTCCAGTATGCTAATAATTCTGCTTCTCCATATACTGAATGTTTCACACCCATTCTGGGATCCAGGAACTAAGAAATGTTAAATATATATAAAATATCACCAAAAAATGTTGGCATGCTACAGAAGTCAACAAGAGTGCCCTTCTTTGACTGATGTGGGAGCCAGGAAGGAAATGTGAAATTAATATTAAATTTTCCAAAGTATCACATGTCACAAAGTGAGCCAATTGCCCTACGGGGCAGCAAAGCTATATTTAATTGCAAATTACATGACTTCCTGAAGGAGAATGTAATGATAGTTTACAGTATCCCATGAATAAACCTCCTTGAAACAACCAGCCTGATGCTTGTAGGGGAACCCATCAGTGATGCTTTGTCCTAGTTACAAAACATTCTAAATCCCAAGCCACAGGACTTCCCAATTTCAACCTTATTTTCCTTCTTTAATGAGAATACAATGTGTAAATCCATTTCAGCAAGCTTACCTCTTCTTAATTAGGAGACTAATGGAAAGGCATGAAGTTCTTCAGAGGACAATTCAGATCTCCACTGAAGTAAACCACAGTCCCTAGAGGGGCAGTAATACCACAAGCTTTCATAAAAACTCCTGTGACAGATTAGGTGTTATCATCTGGAAACGATCTAACAAATTCACCACAAAGTATTGTTGTCAGCATGAAATAGAAATGTGATAAGAAAAGCTACAGTAGCACTCAGCATGTGTAAGTTTAATATTTCTTACACCCCACTTTCAGATTTTATTTTTGATTCTAAATCCTTTTTCCTTTTTTGTCTCCTCTTTCCCTCCTTTCCTTTCTGACATCCATTTATTTCTGTCACCAGGTACCTCTCCAATTTCCTGTTCTCAGACTTGCCTCTCTCTTCCTCTCCTCTTTCCTTTTGCTTTGAAAGCTGAGGATTTCAGCCTGAAGGCTCCTCTTCCTTGTGAATAATGGTCTTTGGAGCAGTTTATTGTAATGTGCACTGGAGAATACATATTCCCCTTTCATAAAGCACACACAGGGAGAAGGAACAGGAGTTACAGATAAAAGTGCAGGATGAGGTGAGCAAATTTGTTGCACAGCCATTGCCCCTAATGCCCAGAAATCCCAGAACTGATCTCTATAATGGATTTTTTTCATACACTGGAAGAATAAGGAACCTACACAGGGAGTATCAGAAGGAGTACAGAGAAATTCAACTTTTTCTGTCATCCCATGAGGTCCCAGGCAGGGGACAAGACTCCTAGGACTTTTCTTCACATTCCTGACACCATGTTGAAATCAACAGCTCTCCTCATGGACAGCAGCAAGAGCTGGTGTCCTATCCACTCACTGTCATTCACCCTCAGGCATGACAAGTCAGCTTCTCCATTTTTCTCTCATTCATGTCCCACACTTTTTATCTTCCTACCCAGTCCATCACACTCAAAGAATTCCTGCCATGGCATTACAGGTCCCTTATGGAGCACCAGCATACAATGAATCCAATTCAATTATTCATCACCAACATCTGGCCACTCTGTGGGGATAGCCTCATTCTGACACGCCTTGAACTTGTGTCAATTCCACCTACAGCCTATCAGATGGAAAAAATCTGCAGCCTGAGGAATTTAAAGACCACTTGGAGGAGTAGAAGGTATAAAAAAAAGCATCTGAGGGACAGAGTGGCCATGCCGTGTACAGCAATACCTCTCATATCAACAAATAAGTGGGTTTTGATACACACAGGCATCCTGACAGCAGGCAGCACCAAAGGAGCTGAGACTGCAAGTGCTCTTGATATTGTAAACAGTCCCAACAGAAATAAGCAAAGAAAGGCAGAAAGGCTGTTCATGTCAATGGTAACAAGGAATTAGGAGGAACAGGAAGAGGACAGAGAAGATAGAAACAGGCACATTGATGGTGAAGCCCTCAAAATTGTTGCTTTCAAGAAGGCATGAAAAGAAAAGAAACTCTAGATTAGGTCTATCCCACAGGAAAAAGTCCATCCACAGCATCACTGTGTCCTGTATGTTAGTGTCAATAGTTACTCCACCACCTCACATAAAGTGGTATGACCTTCTGTCATCTTAATTCCTAGCCAGGTGCTACTGATTCCAGTGCAACAAAGGGAAGTGACAAGGGCTTGTGGTTGGGGAGGTAAAGATGTCCATGTTCATTTGTATCACAATGCAATAGCCACTGTTTGTCAGATGGACAGACACTTCTCCCTGCCCTCTCAGCTTATAACAAGCCCATCGCAGGGAAAGTACATAGCACCTCTCCTGGTGATGTTCATAAACTCATCAAGAGATCCTGCAATTCCCAGCAGCATTGTGCTCTGCACTCCTCAGGAAACTCCCTAAGCTAAGGAGGCAAACTAGCAGAAAGCAAAGGTATCCCATCTTGGAAGAATGCAGGAGGCAGCACGTCCCACATGCTGGTCAACACACCCACGATTGAGCCTTCAACAAGCTAAAGTCTCCGAGCTGAGGCTTTGCTATCTTCACTGCAAAGCCTTACCATAGCATTTCCTCAGTCTACAAGGCATAATGGAAATCATCAAAATGGAAAAGCTGGAGGAGCTAGCAGGGAATTATCCATCAGTACACATTAAAAATGAATGATCAGAAAAGAACCTTCCCTCTTCCAATGAGAAAATAATGATGGATGGTTAGAAGAAACGGGTAAGAAGACAGAAAAGAAATTTTCAGTCCCTTCTGCAGCTCAGCAGTCATAAGCCTTCCATTAATTTTATTAATACAGAAATGATGTATTAATTAGGTTTTGCCCAAGGCATGTCACTTTAATATCTATTCAAACTAGGAAGAGAGGAAAATGGTTTATTTTCTTTCCTAATTTCTCATCAAGAGCTGAATATTTTCTTACATACTTTCAAGGAATAGGAAACAGTACTTATGAGGAGTAAAGCCTGAAATCCTTAATGAGGCACAGAAATTAAATCAAAGCACAGCCTTGTATAATACATGGTTTACAAAGATTAGTCACATATTAGACTGAGAAACTATCATCTTATTTAAATAGTTGTATATTTTATATCTGACATGAGATGAAATCTCCCTCGTATTTGAAATATCACGGTGCTTTCTTTGAGCCTTCACTTGCAGAATTGTATAATGATTGGTGCCATATAAATGCTTCCGGGAAGATCTGACCTGCTTCAAAATAACAAGACAGCCTGCCAGGTAGAAGCAGAGTTCAAATTGCTGGGACATGACTCAGCTTGTTAATTCCTCCTGCCCTTGGCTATAAATACAAAAGGAATGGAGCAATCCATTTCATATCCAGGTTGTAGGTGTCCCCCCAAAATAAATGGCAGAGTTCCCCAACTAGAGCACAGAGAAAGAATATATCAGAGGCAGGTAACCTCAAAGGTCTTCAGAGGAAGAGGATTCTGCCTACACAGTGTCTTATGCAGCACTGACATCAGGCAGAGGTAATATCTCTCTGAAGATCCTCAAACTGAAATATTGCTTGACCTTTGAGACTTCCCCAATCCCTTTGAAAGGATACTTGGCTATAATCTCTGTTCAAGAAAAGAAGAGCAGAATGTTTCTGCAAAAGTAGCCTGCCGAAAGTCTGTTCCTGCCTCCCTTGCCTCATACACCATGAGACACTGTTAAATATCCAGATGTTACCCATGGAGAGAGTAGAGGAAGGCACCTGTTTAGAGGAATGTGATTGCAGCTATGGCAATGTGTCCACAAGGTGCCCAAAGGCCAGACTGCTTCATCAGCTGTTCATCAAATTTTGTTTTGTAAACTAAGAAAAATGCTTTGTCCTCCTTTGATCTTACATAGCACCTTGTGTAATGGAGCCAGGAATCCTACACCCACATGAAGTAAGCCATGAAGTCCTAAACCTGAACTTTCATGGAAATCTTTAGCTCACTTTTAATAGATTCCCACTGACAGGAATATGCAACAACTTTAAATAGAAAATAAATGTTCTTTCTCTTTGTTCTGTTCTTAGGGGAAAAAAGTAAAAGAGTTAAAAAAAATTAAATGTAGAAAAATGACTGCCTAAAATAAAACTTTTCAGAAGGAAAGCTGAAGAGGGCTTATCCAAGAACCTGGTGACAATGTGTGTGATAAATGGCATCTTTTCATACTTTGCATTTATTCTTTAGTCCAACATCATTCATTTGGCACTTGCCCTTCATGCTTTTCAACTGGTAGTTTGATTATTTATGTTCACTCCTGAGCAGGGGGACTTCAGTAAGTTCATGAAAAAGAAACTAATATAGTGGGCTTTTGGATAACTTAATCAAATCTGGTTTTGAAAGCTATGTATGAAAAAACTGGCAGCTCAAAGCTTATGAAGAAGATGAATATATTTTCCTCAACACATCAATGACTGACACTTTTCCCATGCATTTATCAGTAGGGAAGCTGCATAAAATCTTGTTTGTCAGTCTTATTAAACCAGCAAAGAAAGAAGGTCACTTGCTAGTTCTGAAACACTCCATCTCTTTCTCCAGCCATTGCAGTATTGTGAATTTGTGGGGGAAATTTCCTCATGAAGAATTTTATGTGTGTGTATACATATATATGTGTGTGAGTGTGTGTGTGTGTGTGTGTGTTTGTTCTTAATAGTGTTAACCATGTGCTATTGTGAAAAAAGTGAGCAATACTTTTTTCTCTCATGAATTTATTGTATAAAGACATTTTATGTGTATTTCGCACATATAAGGGTACGAAGTCACACCTCTACTCTTAGTTGGGTAGAGCACAAAAGCCCAGGATGCATCTAGTCAGCAAGTTAACCAGGGCTGTCCCTATTCCTTCAGGTTTTTGGTTGTCTCCACTTTCTCTGAACTTCTGACTTTTCAGATTGGTAAGCAAGGAATCAGCCTCATCCCCTCAGAACTGCTCTCATCTCTCTGGCTCCAGGACTAACTGGTCTGACAGCAGTTAGTCTGCTATTCTTTACCCACATTCTCTCAGCTGCATACTGCAAAGCATCAGTGATGAAAAATAATGCAACACCTCAACACCATTGCATATATCTTTAGTCAAAAGAAGGAAAACAACCAAAAGCAATGCCCACGTAGGATGTGTTGTCGACATGGGGATAGCCAAGGACAGCTTGGAGTTTTCTCAGCGAACATTTAGAACTTGCTATAGGGACTTCGTTGGGAACACCTGAGAGAAGAGGGCTTGTGACCTGTTCTTCAGGCAGCCAACCAGGGAGGATACACAAGTGAGCAGTGACACCAGGGATATTGCAAAGCAGATAAGGTTAGGAGTCAATAAAAAGGACATGCAGAGTTCCTCACAGAAAACTGATGAAGTGTTCTTGTGGGAAGGGGTGAGATGGTGGTGTGACAAGCAGAAAATGAAGAGTTCTCAAACGGCCCAAGATGGCAGAACAAGAGATATTTGAGCTTCTGTATGGTGTCCAGGAAAAATGACAGGATGCAAAACATGGCCACATACCAACACAAAAACATGTACAAAAAGAAGATGTGAAAAAAGATTAATCATTATTTATGTATGCAACCTTAAGTGTCACTTTCTAAAATCTCTTGCTAGAATACAAGTATGCAGATGCAATAAATCACTAGAGTTACAAAATACATTGTGCCTACCTGGGATCACACTGGGAACTCATACCTGTGTGGTTTTGCCCAAAACTTCATTGCCATTTCCACTGTTTCAAAAAAGTGCTGCAAAACTACCATGGCTTTCCTGCAAGAGTGCTGTTTTGACATGACATCTTTTCAGAAGCAGAAAGGACCTGGTTGACATGACAGGATATCAGTTAAACCCAGAAATGCTCTTCTGCACAGCAAAGTGAACTTTAAGGTTGATATTCAGTGCCAACAACTCCACTCAGCTTCAGAGAGGACTTACTCACCTACTCACAAAATCATTGCTTGTCCTCTGGTATAATTGTGTAACTAATCAATGCCAGTGAAAACTGAACAGGATACCATGACAGCAGGCACGTGAATACTTGAAACTGAGCAACAACTCAGTGAAAAAAGATAAAGCGTCTTCATTTTAATCACTTTACTCTTTGAAACTCAGCAGATGTAGTGAGAAAAGGGTAAATTGAGTGTTGAAAGATTTTCTTTTTCAAAGCCGATTGATAAAAAAAGTGTGGAATCATCTTATAGAGAGTTTCTTGCATTCCTTCTTGTTCCAAAAGCAACATCCTTCAGAAACAATTCTCTTGGTGATGATTCAGTGCAAGGAATTGCACAGTTAGGGATGTAATTGTGCTCTTTGAAAAAGTTAGGGTAAAGAGGGAAAGAGATAATTTTTCTCTTTTACTTAGAGTATCTATTTTTAAAATTATCTGCTACCTTTAATAGAAAAACCTCTAATACAGAATAGCATAGTAGTCCCAGACATGATAGCACAGGTTAATCAAACCAGGAATGCTTCCCACTGAGTGAAACATAGCAGAAGTGTGCATAGGATTTTGTCAGATATTTGCAGAACTGACAGGGTCATATACTTGGACATGACCCCATTACATAGTTGTCTGAGGGTTATGATAAGAAATAGATTGCTTGCTAGGAACTACATAATGCATCAAAAACTTCTTTTTTTCCCCCCCTTGGCACTGTTCATGACTATATATAATCAAAACTGCTTCTTCACACCAGATCTAAAAGAACCCTCTACTTCAGACGTATCACTTGAAAGCATTAGGGATCCTGAATCAAATCAGCTGTTCCAGAAACAATTACCATCTATACTTTTCCCTGTAAGACACAGTTGTCTCTGTATTTATCATTCACATCTGAACATTGTATGCAAGCAAAACAAATGAAAGACATGACACAGCCTGCAGCATTTTTCTCCTAGTAAGGATAGAAGTTTTATTGTAGAGATGTGAAAAATTTTCAGGAGCATTTAATAATTGCAGTTGTCTCATTTCTTTATGGTCAACTTGAGACACTTCTTACAACTCAGATGCAAACATTTTGCTGTAGAAGTTAGCCCCTCCAGCAGGCCACAGGTAGGAAATGTAATCCATGCATTGGAAATAGCTGCTGAATGGCAATTGTTCCTGTCCCACGTGCTTGTCCACATTTCTGCCGGGAAGGTGACCAGTCTCAATTATAACAAAAAATTCTTTTTGAAAAATAATCAGTGAAGGAAAAAATTAGGAATAAGCAAAATTGTGTCCAGTATAAAATTGACATTGACTGTGCTTTGAGAAGTAGTTTGAACTGAAGAACTCCTGGAGTCCCTTCCAGCCTACATCTTCTATGATCCTTTGTGTAGTTCCTAGCGGTACCTCTGCTCAGCTCCCATGGATATGAGGCACAAGATGAAGGAAATTCACCTGAAATCAGCCCAGAGCAACATCTCTTTCTAGTCACAGGACTTGCCAAAGCAAATGGAGAACTGGAGGGGAATGGATGAGCTAATTAAACCAGGTCACGGGAAAGGACCTGGAGCTCTCAGCACTTGAAACCTATTTCCAAGGGTTAGGTCAGCTTGCATGAGTCCCCTGACTGGCCAAATAACCAAGGAAGAGACAGAAGAGAAGAAAGACTGCCCTAAACAGTACTTCAGACTCTAACATTGGATGACACCTACCTGTAAATTTCCTTGTGAAGGGCAGGTGCTGTGTCTTAATTTGGCACTGCTTAGTGATCTGCAGTACTGACCTCTCTGAGGAGTGAATTTCATTTCAGTAACAACTAGCTTATAGAGGACAAAATTATAAAGATGTCTTTATTTGAACACAGTACATCTTCCTGAACAAAGAGGATGATTCCTGAAAATCTATGGCTTTACTGTGGGCTTCCTGCTGCTCTTCTACCTCAAGTTCTGTTATCCTTCTTGTATCCATTTTCTGATTAACGTTCCTTTTCTTAAATTTGATAAAGAGTGGCGTGATTATTGTGGAGGAAACACCCTCTTCAGCTTGTGGGTAAACATTTTGGTTTGGGTTTTTTTCTTTTTTTCCCCTCAAACTGAGACATAATAAAACCAACAAACTAACAAAAAAAATATACAAAAAACCTCCAGACACAAAAAGGCTTCAGATATGAATGGTTAAAAAAAATAAGTCCAAGACCCATATATAGCCACATGACTGTCTGTTTGTAGACATAAAGCCAACATAAAATAAATAAACCCATAAATTAACTTCACTACACACTTCATTTCCTTAGGTGCCTATAACTGTCCTAAGGGAGAACAGTCAAGGAACATGGCAGCAACATCCTGGAGGAGTTGTGTCAGATAGCACAGCAAAGGCAGCCCTGTGCAGTCTGCATTTTATGCCTCCTCTTTACCTCTGTCAAGCTAGTCTTTAATCATGAAAGTTTATGGGTTTGGGTTTTTTTTTTACCTTAGGACGCTCATTTCCCTCACTGCACACTCTGGAAGGCATTCAGTTTATGAGCAGCAGGTCAACATGTTGTTCTCTTCCTGTTGCCCAGAGTTCACCCCTGACATACAATGCAGTATTTAAGCCCTCCTCTGATCATCAAGGTATTTCTATGGACCCATCATTATTACATAAATTTCTTCACACAAAGCCTCTTTGTTTCAAGGAAGCATTTTCCCATTTCACAGGTGGGAGGAAAAGCCACAAGACAAGACACTAAGGGACATTTGCAAATTCAGAATCCTCAGATTGGGAGACTCAGGGTAAGAACTTTGAGTAGCTGGTATTAAATAGCACTTTACATGCACAATCTGGAAAAAAATTGTCTCTTCCTGTTTCAGCTCTTAGCACACAGGCTCTGAGTCACAGTTCAGTTATCCAGAAAATAAGGAGCATGTGAACAGGGAAATGCTCAACTGAAAAACATTCATATGTTGCATCTATGGCAGAGGTAGGGTCATGTTCCAGCTCTTCAAGAAAGCCCTTGCTACATGCTCCCTGCTTTGCCCATTACACACCTGTGAATATCTCACAAAATGTGGGTTATAATCCTGACTTTTTGGGCTTTTCAAAAAGCATTCCTGAGATTTTTTTTCTTCAGGGTGTTATATGTGAAATCCTGGAAAATATGTATCAACCATTCTCAGCTGATTTTCAATGAATGCAGATATAGAGTTCCCTGGTAGAATAGACACTTAATACACAGATAAAACAAAAATTGGGAAACAATTCCCCTAATATTTGAAAAATATGGGATTAACTTGGAATAATTCTTGATGGGTTCCTCATATAGCATTAATCTATACCACTGTTACAGAAACAGGTGGGTTTGGCATAACATCACTATTTCTTTTCTTCAGCAGATAAATGTAAGCATCTTATGGCTTTCAGTGGTGGCTGTTCAGTTTTTACAGTGAGATGATGTCCCCTGCACTGTTTAGAGATGGAAAGGATCTTAATGTCCATCCTGAAGACACTTCAGAGGCCACTCAGCACACAGACAGTTGGCACCTCTGCATCCAGCTGTCTGCCAGTGCTTGAGTTAAAAGAAATGGGGCAAGTGATTACACTTCTGCAGTAAGCCTAAATTTTACTCTTGCCTTGGCAAATTCAGGGGAGTGGAGGCTTTGCCTGGACCTGAATGTAGTTTCAAGTTGTGCAAATATCCTGGGATTTGTGTGCTGCAATAGGTCACTTATTTGTTCATCCATTTGTGTGAATAATACATGAGTGAAGGACACTTGAGGCTCCTTGTGCCATAATGAAAATACGTCCATTATAGCTTGCTGATTGATTCTTGAATTTCAGCCTGACAACCCAAACAAACAGGGCAAAGAACGCAAAACAAAGCTCATCAATTAGTACTCGTCCACTTCCTGCCTCCCTGAAACAGTGCTGACATGTATGATTATTTCTGCAAGTCTCTTTCGAAGCCCAAATCCTAAAATCTTATGTAGACTTTTGAATGTTTTCAGTGCTGCCCTATTGTTCACTGAATAGCATCCTCAAATGCCATTTTATGAAGTCTGCTTCTAAAAGCCTCCATTTATTCAGTCCAACAGCCCACATAATGCCTCTCTTCCCGTGTTTGGAACAAGAGTGACACAGGAGAGTTACTTTGAATTGTCAGCCTTGGATTTCCACATCTGCTGTAGAGTCCTAACATGAAAGCAGGGAATTGTATAATTCATATTCAAGGCTATGAGCTCTCTCCATTTGGAATTTTCTCCTGAGGACACTACTCGGACAGCAATGAAAAAGGCAAAGTAGTTGTTGTTGCAAAATCTCATCTCCAGGCTGGATGCAAAAGGTGCTGATCTCCCTCACCCCCCAACAAAGAAGCTGTGAGTGCTCAGGTCCTTCAATGAGCCACCTGCACCACATGTCTTTGGGCCCCCCCCAAAAAAAAGGTCCACTTCCTAGTCACATGCCATGACTTTTCTAACTACTCCACTGATTGCATTCTTTGGTAGGGTTGGTATCCAAAGCCGCACGCCCTAAATCAAATCATGCTACATGGCCAGTAAATGAAAAATATTGCTCTGAGCGGTGGGTCAGTGAGCCTGCACTGCATGCTGTAAACTAAACATGGGGTTATAATCCTTTTGAGCTGCAATTGTGTAACGTGTCTCTGTTTTGAAGGTATGGTCATGCAAACGCTTTCAAGCACAAGATGCTGAGAAGCCATGGGCACTACAGAAGTGAGTCAATAACTTCACTCACCTTTCAATGGTAAATTCTCTGCCCACAAAAGCAGGCCAGTGTATGGCTGTATGGTGGGCCCCTGCTGCCTTGTTTCACCCACAACCAGGTTGCTGCTTTTCAGTCAAATAGTCCTGCTATGGGATGTGCCTTGTGCTCTTTGCTTAGGGGATGTTCAGTACCTCAGAAAGAGAAGAACTGCCCTGTACGTGGGATCCTTGAAACCCTGAGCAACCAGCAAAGGGCACAGGAGCTGCAAATGTGGGAGAACCTCCCAGTGCCTGATTCTTCCTGACCCCAGCAGATACCTGTGGCAGATCAATGTTTCCCAGCTTGCAGTCACACAAGGCAACAGCTCCCCCTCAGGTCCATGGCAGCTCTTGAACCAAACCCTGATTCTAGCACTGTACCCTGTATCATCTGTGGCTTAGTCATCCTGTTCTACATTCTTAGAACTTAGAGCCCTCAGGTTTTGAGTTAAACATCCTGATGCATGTAGATGCTGAGGAAGGTCTAGTCTTGGTTGATAACACAGGACAGGAAATCTCCTGAAGGCAGCTTCTCTTTCCTGCTATCAAAGGTCTCTACCTCCTGAAATGTCTTTATAGTTGCAACATTATAATACTCTCTTTGGAGCCAGCCTTTCAATGGGGTAAATGGCTAGCCTCAAGTGGATGTTTTTACAGTTATTGACTGAAAGTTTTAGCAAAAATGAGAAAGGGGCAACATAGGTTCAAGTTTTTTCAGGTTAAAAAGGATGTAGAAACCATGTCTCTTATTTCCTGAGCAAGAATCAAAGCAAACTTTACTAATACAACTTTTTCTCACACCTCCTGCTCTAAAGAGAAGAGAAAGTCCCAATTTACGCTTATCAAAGTATAAGTATCACAGTAACAGGTAGTTGGTTACTTCAGGAATAGCTTCAGCTTTTTCTCATTTCCCCACTCAGACTGATGTCTGATGGGATGCTAATCCCACTTTGAGGCACCCAGCTCTCCCTCCTTCACTGGTTGGGTGCCACTAAGCCATGTGAATTCGCATCCTGGAGACAGCAGCTCTGTTCTGGACACTGCAGCATTTGAATATCACACCATGAAAGTCCGCTTTTCACACTTTCTTCAAACAGCCGCCGGAACAGGGTTTTATTTTTGATGCTAAAGATGCTCTAAAGGCTTCTGGCTTGAAGCATGTTGGCAAGGGCTACCAACCTTCATGCTACAAGGATACCAGTAGAGAATATAAAAATGCATGAAGTGGCTGAGAACTAGAAAATCTGCTTTAAAAGGAAATAAAGAAGCTGGTTTAGAAGAATACTCTGAACACTTCTGGGTGAGTGGATTCTTGACACAATTTTGAAAAATGCAGATTTCAGACATTAATTCCAGCTGTCAGAAAAGTAATATTGTAATTGCTAAGACTTTGCTCAACACAAGTGGGGCAGGTGGCAAAAGGAGGTAGAAGATAGAAGAATAAACAATAACTTTTAATAAACATAGCAATTAAGCAAGGAAATTCTAATATGTTTTTTTGAGTTCCCTTTCTCCCTTGTGCTATGTTACAGCAATACTGCACATTTCCTAATGACTCCTTCTTTATGCCTTCCTTAAATAATGCTGCCTCTGTGCCATGGTTTCAGCTTTCATTAATTTCCTTCTTTCTCCAAGGGAACTTACATTCCCACTGCCTCTTTTCAAAGCTTACATTGGGTTATTGTGTCCATAATTTCATTTTGCACTAGTTCTTTCAGACTGTGATCCTCAGTCCCCTTGAAAAGGAAGAACTCTTTGAACCATGTTATTTAGCTCTTGCTTGGCTGCACTTAAAGAAAAGAACCTGAAGAAGCACTCAGCCTTGCAGTCCTAACCTCATAGCTTATGTAGTATTTTACTGCATTATTCATAAATAACTACCTCCTGCAGTTTGGTCAGGAGCAGAGTTGTACAAATAATGCTGGGATATGCCACCATGGAGCAATGAGGCTTCAGCACAAAAACCTTTAGAAAAACCTCAAAGAGGTGAACTGGAACTTTGTTGATGGACTAAACTGATGGTGGAGGGAATAGTAGGAGTGCTAGAAAATGAGATAACAGAAAAGGTAATGAATTAAAATTAATTCATCTAAGCATACAGGAGTTTGATTCCCTGTGTTGACTATTTCTTTCCAAGAAACCAGACACTTGAAACTTCTCATTTTATTAATAATTGTGGATCTTTTACCAACTGAGTGCAAATTACATTGACTCTATGTACAGAATCCCAGAAACTCTGTGTGCCATGTAGCTCTAGTAGAGCAGGGTAAAAATCCTCCAGTAATACTAAACACATTAAAAATGAAGTTTTTACTGAATAAAACATGACAATGAATAATGTAGTCTGCACAGCATTTCTAGTGTTATTAATTCGATGGTAGGTTTAATTAACTTAATGCTGCCCTAAATTTTAATTTTCCTTCTGCTGCAGATCTCAGGCTCGAAATGCCAAAGGGCATTACAGAAGTTTTACAGAAAACATTGAGTATTGGTGAGAGGGAAGAGAGGGTGGCTGGAATTGTTTGGAAGGTAAGGCATGGGCAACTGTGTGGGAGAGTGGAGCACAAACTTTGGCACCTGAGGCTTCCAAAATCACCAGTAATAAGACAAAATGCAAGGCTAATACTGGGAAGGCAGGGGGACATACACCACAGAATTTATTTCTTCCACAAGCTGGGGCACACTGAGGTAGATCAGCAGGATAAGGAGTTGCCCATAAGTCTATGCTTCAGGAGGGTTGCCAACTGAGATGTATGCTATTGGAGTCACAGGAAGGTTAATTTTCCAATGAAAATTTACATTTGCAAGCCCAGTTTGGTGGCTGACTCATCACAAACTCCACAAAGCTGACAGGTGCCAGCAGGAAGCATGGAGGGCCTTTTTTATGAGGAGAATCTCCAAAAGGAGCCATGCTCTAGCTGCAAGGGCTATCACTAAAATAGTCTCTTCCTGGTTGCTTGGATGTGAATGTCCTGCTGATGTGGATCCTGAGCTCTCAGAAATGCTGTGATCTGACAGATTTTATTCCCCAGAAGATTTACCCACTCCAAGCATTCTCCTGCAGCTGGCACTGACTGTCTTACATTCAAGGAGGTGCAAGGTGGTCCAAGGGCTGGCACTCAGGGACCAAGACAAATGCAGTTACTCTGTGTACTCTATTCTAGCCACTAGATTTTGTATGGTTCAGTAAATGTGAGTACACAAAATATATTTCTGTGATCGTTCAAATTTTCCTCAGATTTTCTGTTGCAAGAAGGAGAAACACAGCTTGCTGTATTGCAGACCTGTTTTCTAGCAAACTTTCCCCATTTCTTCAAAGTTTCCTTTCGTAAATACAGTAGTTGTGCTGCTGGCCAGCTGCCAAGCCATTCTTTTCATTCACAGCTACAAAACAAGATCCTCCTAAACAGGAGCTGTCACTGACAGCCAAGAAATCACTTTTGTCTAGAAAACAGCAC
The DNA here is from genome assembly GCF_047495875.1 of Pithys albifrons albifrons. Taxonomy (NCBI): domain Eukaryota; kingdom Metazoa; phylum Chordata; class Aves; order Passeriformes; family Thamnophilidae; genus Pithys; species Pithys albifrons. The sequence continues at coordinate 58,703,745 of NC_092458.1, forward strand.
ATTTGGCTCTTTGACGAACCAACCTTTTTGGCCCAGGCTTTTCAGGTCAGTGGAGCATAATTCCAGAATTCTCGTGCACATCTGCATTGGTGGGTTTTGATTCCCAGCCTTTCTCCTTCCAGCACTACAGCAAAGATGACTGATCTTCAGTCAGTTGGTGGGTCCCTGTCTCCCAGCTCCTCCCAAGAGCAGGACCAAGACTGGAGTTTAACTGTGAAGGAGAAGAGCCACCACAGTCCTCTCTCTGGTCCCCTCTGTCACAGTATATTTCCCTCTGAGACAGAGATGGCCTGGCAAGAAATCACTTATCCCCAGCTGGTTGCTACTTCCCTGAGCAAGGAGGTAACAACATGTCTGGTCTCAGCCAGAAATTCCTAATAACCCACTCACACAAATTACTTGGATCAGGTATGACTGACAGCTTGTGTACAGTAATAGGACATATAGGGTTGAGAGCTTAGAAATGTTTCCCTTTGCTATTTCCACCTTGCCTTCTCAGCAGGACAAGAACCTTTCAGCTCTTGGTGGATTAATTTGTTCATAATCTTGTTGAGAACCTAAGAGATCTGCCACAGGACTATGAACACTTCTCACACAGAGAAGGCATGACTTTAAACCATCAGAAGCTGATGGCTTCGCTGTCAGGAGAGAGGGTGAAACAGGGACCTGGGGAAGACTTAAGTCCAAAGGGGATCCCATGAAGACCTCGAAGAAGGGTTTAAATACAAGTGTATTTAATCAGTCTTGGTAATGTAGAGTAAGAAGGGACATGATCTTAGAATAAACCAGAAAAATTTAGTTTTATATTATAAACATACTTTTATAAACCAATATGACAAATTTCTCTAGTTTAGGTCAATTCATTAGCTATTTTTATTTGCTATAACTAGAACCTGGCTTCAATTTTAGGGAATTTCATTCCTTTTTCAGTGGCAGAGGGAGGGACTGACATTTTGAGGGTGTTCATGCAAAGCTGCCGAGATATCTCCCAGGCATCCAAGGGTACCACACTACATCTGCACCTGGTCAGATGATCTGCAGGGTGTACCCTTGCTCCTGGTATTTGGTGTTCCCTACTCCCAGTAAGTACCAGACATTCCTTCAGTAGCTGGATGAAGTTCACAGTAAAACCAAGAAATAGCAAAGGGCCTGCCTGTTAAAGATACTTAGCTACCCAAATAAGCAGCCAGGCACTCATGATTCCTGAAATCAAAGAGAAGCATCAAGTCTTATGCTGACAGTCTCTCATATCATCAACAGAGACAGGCTCCTCTTAAGCACAGACTTAGAACAGTGGCCTGACTTGGGAGATCTCAGGCACCTCTGGAAAAATCAGGCACCTTTGGAAAAGTCAGGCTGCTGCTCCTCTTGATCAAGCTCAGATTTACCCCCTGATTATCAACAGAACAGCCACTGGCCTCTCATCACTGAAATTAGGTTTTTGTCTCTTGCTTCTCCTAGTATGGCAACTCACAGCTACAGGCAGCCATACACAGTGCAGCTCTGAGCAAAAAGGTCCCACACCTTGAAAGCAGACTTTCAAAATCTGTAATGATTATGTTATAACACAATAACATTTAGTCTCACTCCAGTATTAACTCCGGCATAAGCAGAGTTCTTTCCAGAGATGATCTACCCATAGCACAGCTTTGCTTTATGTATTTCAAACTACACTATTTGCAGAGCTATAATAGCACTGGCTTTCCTTTAAACAATTGTTACTTCTTTTAAAAATTACTATTTTATTTTAGTTCCTTTTTCATGAGGCTGGTGGATAGGATATTCCTTCTCCTTATCACTTCCACAGAAAGGTGAATAGCTCCCTCAAGTGCCCCATTCAGCCCCTTATCTGATGGAATAGTAGAGCTGACATTTTCCTTGACGTTTTCCTTCTGTCTGTTTCGCAATTCAAATTGCTTCTTATAAGCCAACAGATAGAATATGAAGCAGGAACATAGCTCAGGATAGAAATCACCATCCAAGCTGCAGCCTTTCCCTTCCTCCTCTTTGCATGCAGTAAAATGGGGGAAATGCTCATCCGAAAACATGGAATTTTGGAGAAGAACATCCAGTTGCTAAGTAGGAAAAAAAATGTTTTAAATAATTGTTTCATTGCAAGCAAATGCTGGGGGAGAAAAAGTTCATTTGTCTCATTGGAAAGGTACTCTTCATTTCAAGCTCAATCTGCCAGGATGCCAATAACCCTTTTTCACAAAAATTCATTTTACCCAACAACCTCAGAGGCTTCTCAGTGACATGTTCTGGCAGGTTTTTAATACTTCCAAGGCTGAATCTCTCTGGGCAACCTGCTCCAGTGTTTGACCACTTTCATAGCAAAAAAGTCTTCTATTTAAGCAGAGTTTGCTGCTTTTCACTTTGTGTCCATTGTCTCTTGTCCTTTACCTAAGCGCTAATTAGAAGAGCCTGGCCACGTCATCTTCACTCCTCCCATCAGGCACTCATCCACATGGATAAGAACCCTCTAGCCTTCTCATCTCCAGGATGATGTCCTAGTTCTCTAAACCTCTTCTTAAATGAGAGATCCTCCAGTCCCCTCATCATCTTTGTGGCCCTGCACTGGTCTTTCTCCACTATGTCCATGTGTCCATATGTGTTCTGTACCAAAAAGCCCAGCATTAGACCCACCACTCCAGATGTGCTCATCAGTGCTGAAGAGAGGGGAAGGATCTGCTCCCTCAAGCTGCTTATTGTAGCCCAGAGACTGTTGGTTTTTGCTGCAAGGGCACATTGCTAGTTCATGGCCAGTTTCTTGTCCAACAGGAGGCCCAGACCCTTTTCTGCAGAGTTTTCCAGTCAATCTTCCCCCAGTGTGTACTGGAGAATGGGGCTGTTCCTCCACAGGTACAGGACACTGTATTTTACATGGCTGAACTCCCAGCCCATAAAGGTCCTTCTGGATAGCAGCACAAGAACTTCAGTTACCAAATGCGCCTCCCAGTTTTGTGTCATCAGTAAACTTTGGAGTGTAAGAAGTATAAAAGCAGGCAATTCCATGCCAGTCCAATTCAGAGTGATAGGGAGGTCCTGTGCTTACTTCACTGACTGGTGTGTATGTGGCCACAGATGTTTAGGTGTGCCATAGGGGAGTTTTCCTGGACCAAGCTTAGCTGTGTGCTGTTCAAATACACCAAATAAGGGGACCAGATATGTCTCTGCTTTTTCAGTTTCTTCCTAGCTTCTGCATGAACTTGGGGTATTTGTGTTATTTTCATTATTGCTCCCAAAGATAGTCCATTTGCTCAGCATGTGAACATCTCTAGGGATCAGACAAATGTGTAACACCAAGAAAATGCAGTTGCTGTCAAAAATCTGACTTTGGAATGTTATCAGAAGCTCAGTTTTGAATTCAGTCAGGTTTTCAAATACTTGAACAGGACAAAAAGATGCAAAGTAGACAAGTATGAAAATTTACTGCTTCTGGCCTTAGTCAGCTTCAACATTTATATTTACTAACATTAAAAATTCTTCAGAGTAATGTTGTGTTTTGTGTCACTCAGCTTCATGTCATCTCAACTCTTGTCTTGGTGTCAGAGACTCTCTCTTCACACCTGTCATGGTTTCACACCAGATGTCAACTGAGCAGCATGCAGCTGCTAGCTCACTTGCCCCCTGTGAGGCTAGGGGAGAGAATCAGAGAGTAAAAGTGGAAAAGCTCACAGGTTAAGATAAACACAATTTAATAGGTAAAGCAAGAGCTGTGCATGCAAGCAAAAAAACCCAAGGAATTCATTCACCACTTCCCATTGGCAGGCAGGTGTTTAGCCATGTCCAGGAAAGCAGGACTTCATCATGTGTAATGGTGACTTGGGGAGACAAACACCATCACTATATGCTGAGCATGACCCCATATGTCTTTTTGGCCAGGTTGGGTCAGCTGCCCCAGCTGTGTCCCCCACAGCTCCCTGTGTACTCCCAGGCCACTCACTGGTGGGGTGAGAGGCAGAAAAGGCTCTGACTCCATGGCAGCACTGCTCAGCAGTAACAAAAACATCAGTGTGTTATCAACACTGTTTAGGTCACAAATCCAAATCATAGTCCCATATGAGCTACTGTGAAGAAAATTAGCTTTATGCCAGCCAAAACCACCACAGCAGCCTACTTCATTCCTTCAGGATGAACTTTTAATCCATAACACTGCTTATGTTTTTTACCCTGGCCTGAGGAGGTGTGGGACCTGGCATACAGGGCCTGCCCTCCCAGCTTGGTGGTGCTGCAGGCAGAAGTGGTTTGATAGCACAAACCTTCCACAGGATACAGGCTGGGACTACCTAAACTGTTCTCTGCAGGCTGGTTTCTACTCCCAAATACTCCATGACCTTTCTAGGCTTCATCCAGCTGAAAAGCAATAGAGTTTTACTTATTTCAAAGAACTATTGCCATATACTTGGTGTTAACTCATGCTTGGGTCAGGACAGATTTGGACAACTCCCTGCTAACCAGCCACCATGAAGTCCTGCATCCATCCCCCTGCCCTCTTGAAATGGGCAAAAGCCTTCAAAATAGTCACATACTGACTTGTCCAAATTAAAAGAGGATATGAAAAGTTGGTGAAAGTGGAAGAAAAAGAACTCTGAAAATAGGTAAGAGTCTCAAATAAAGGTGAGGATGTATTAATCTAATGGATGAGATTATAAGATACTTCTGAATGTTAAAACACCAAGTCACACTGCTCCAGCAAGTTTGGGCTGATTTAACTCTCTCAGTGTCCATGCCAACTGGTGAGAATCTTTAAATGCAGAAAACTACAGATCTGGTACACTGAACAGTATGGATGGAGTCATGTAATTATGGACAGAGACTAGTAAAACTAGGATGCGTGCAACCAACTTGCACTTTTCCAAGCAATGTAAATGGATAGACATGCAGGACCCATGTTAACCTGTGTGAAGTATGCGAGTCAGTGAGACAGCAAATGGAAAACACAGGGCAGCACATTACACATGGTATAAAAGGGGAAGCAAACCTCTCATTTTGGCCTAGTAACTGATAGAAAATCATGTCATATTTCCCCTGCCAATGCTCTTGGTTGAATGCAGCCTGCCCATGCTCTGCTACCAGTCATGCTGCTTGAACAAGGGAAACCTAAGCACAGCAGCAGCACTATCTGGAATGGGACATGGCCAGAGAGAGCTGAGGGCAGAGGCAGGTCCTTGGGCAAAGCCAGATGCCCTCAGACAGTCACAGCTTTCCCACAGTGAAGGACAGCAGAGCAAGGTGAGCTGGGAAAGCAGGAAAGAACTTCAGTAAAATATTTAGATAATGCAACTCAAATACAATGCAGTTATACTCAAAGTTCATCCAGCTGTAATTCCAAGCCTGCTCTCCTCAGTTTGTTCTGCATTATTTTCTTTCTACCATCACAAAGACATGAAAGAAATTAGTATCTGATGGTGAGGGTAAGCATATGGAAAAGAAGAGAGAAAGCACTCCTGACAGCACACCATTTAAGTTTGCAAAACTCAGGCACACACAGAGATGGGCAGGTCATGTTCAAGTGTGGGTCAATTGCTATAAAAATAAGCAATTTAGATTTCAATGGCCCCAGCAGTGCCAAGTCTTAGGTCAGGGGAGTTAAGTGATCATTTTTCCTTGAAACACTCAGCGTGTGACTCCAAAACAAATAGGCAGCACTTGTGTCTAGCAGCTCAGCTATTTACAAAAAGCTAGGTGGGAAACAGGTATCTTTTCCTTGACCTGAGGATCACACCAGCAACCATTGTGATAACAACTAAAAAAACCAAACACCAAAACAAAACAATCAAAACCAAAAAGACCCCAAAAAACAACCCACACCAAACAAGGAAACTTTAAGGATTGGCTTCACATACGTAGGAGAAAGCATTAACTTACATGACTCTTCACAATATACCTATTCCAAGTGAGTTTTGAATAGCCTTTCTGATGGGTAGAGAATACATTTCAAGCAGGATCTTTCCACAACTACACAAGCATTCACACAGCTTCTCACTCAGTCCCCCTCCCCAGTGGGATGGGAGAAAGAATAGGAAGACCAAAAGCAGGAAGACTTCATGGGTCAACATAGAGAGAGTTTAATAAAGTGATGCAAAGGCACTCACTCAACACCTCCCACAAGCAAACCAATGGCTGGACAATCAAGCAGGAACAGAGCTTGGAAGGCAAAATCCCTAGTGTTGTTTTTACTAAGGACATGTTATATGACATATATCCCTTTGATATCCCTTTGGTCAGCTGAGGTCAGCTGTGTTGGCTATGTCCTCTCCCAGCCTCTTGCTAATTCCCCTTCTCACCAGGGAATGCAGAGTAAGAAACAGAGAGAGCATCCATACTGTGCAAGCACTGCTCAGCAATTGACAAAACACACTTATGTTATCAATGGTCTCGATAACAAATCCAAAGCACAGCATTGTATGGGATGCTCTGAAGAAAGTTAGCTCTATCCTAGCCCAGTACATCTTGATAACAGGGATTTCAGTTAAAAAAATTCCTTTGCCTAAGACAACAACAAATTTGGTACCACCTAGGGATATATATGCAAGGATTCCCTAATCAGCCAACAATGCATTAGTTAAGAAAGTAGGGTTATGGCATTACTTGTAGTAGACTTGATGCATGAAAGCACTGCTTGACAGACAGCTGTGGGGGAAAATCAATCAATCAGCAAAGCAACACAGAGGTTACACAGAGGCAAGATGCTAAAAAGCAGTGAAGTCAAAGGAAAAGAACAAGCAAAGGAGAGTAGTCTGCTTTAAACACACAGAACATGCAGCAAAACTTCTCTAGATGCAAGGAACTAAGGGGGGGGGGGGGGGAGTAAACAGAAGATTTTTGTTTTCCTTATTTAAAGTAGAGTAGTATCAAGCCGTTAGGGAGAATGTCTAACACAGAGTTGTGCTGTACTCGCATTAGTTACTTTCCAGGAACACCAAGAGCAGCAGCAGCTTTAAATCCATTTTCTTTGAAATGCATTTGCTTCAGGTGATTTTGTTTCAAGGACCCTGTCTGATTAGGGGTCATGGCTGCAATTGGTCTCAGAGGAAAGGAAATGGCAGGTGTCAGAGGTAATCATGTGTGATCTCTGCAGACATCAGTCCGGGAATTGCTCCAGACTGCAATAGACCTGTTATGCCAATGATAGGTTGAGGCCATGCCAGGGAGGGAAAAAGGGTATCTTAGTCTTATGACAGCAATGAGAGCACCATTCAGCATCCCACAGCTGCAAGTTTCATGAGATTTAGCTCCTTTTCTTATACATATTTTTGTTGCTCATATTGCAAGGACAACACTGCATCTTACTTACCTTTGGGATCATGCTAAATTAAAGGGAATAAAAGGAAAACATTAGAAGCATACTTGCTATTTCCCTAAAGAAGTTAAGATGATTAGTTCAGAGAAAAGGGGAAAGATGCTAGTGAATACTGAAAATTGCTGCTGGAGTTTGCCTGCCAGGAAGTATCTGTGGGCCTTCCATCTTCAGCCAACTTTGCAAGGACCACGAATGCTGTTCACTTGCCCAGCCATAGTGGGTAGACCCAGCCAAGCCACCAGATTGGCTCACATGCCATACCTGATATAGCTTCTTTCAGTGAAAAGATTTGATGCTGGCTAGGACAGGAAAGGTCAATAGTGTGAAAAAAGAAGAGGAAAGAGCTTTCTTACTACTAGTTCATAGGTCTGATACCCTCCCCAAGTCTTGGTTTTGTCCTACATGTATGATGTTATTTTCCAGTGAATGCAATTCCATTCTCTTTCCAGCCTGAAATTCCCAAATGCTGAGTGCATGCCTCGCTTCCAAAGCCACTGAGCTCTGCCTACCCACACCTTCTGCAAGCAGCACTTAATCAGATAACAAAGTCAGTAGTAGCAGAGAGATGCACAGTGCAACAATGATACATCACCTCCCTCTCATAGGTAATGCCCAAAACGAGGCAATACTGACTCTTTCCCCCAGCCAATACATCTTTTGTTTCAATGGACCAAGAATAGTAACACTTACTGATAAAATCCAACATACATTGTGGTGCAGTAAAACTGATGAACTGTTCCCAAATTCGTATACATTACTCTCACTCTCAATATGTTTATACATACACATGCATGGACACATGCACATACGTACACATAGGCATACATGTAACTATAAAACTACCGGCATGCTCTCTCTGTCAGAATCTGGGTGAAATATAAAAACAATAGAAGATATACAAATAATCATTTCACACTCTTTGCAGTGAAGTCTTTTATTCAGGCTGTACTCATTCAGGTCCCTTCTCATTTCCCTCAACATATTGTAGAAATCAGCCATCATTGCAAAGGAAAGGACAGACAGGTGAAGATTTCAAGCAGTAGCAGAAGCTGCAGCAGGAGACAGACTATGGGAAACAGAAATACAGATAAGGCCCCTCACAGTACTTTTGTGCAGATGGAAATCAGACAAGATCATTTTAGTCCAGAGCATGATACAAGATCAGAAGAAAGTAAGAAGGGGAAAAACCAAAACAAATAAAACCACAAATCAAATTAAAAAAAAAAAAAAAAAAAAAACCAAAACAACCTCAGCTTGGCAAATATCCCTTAAGGAAACTGAATTATCAGAAATGTTGGAGAGTCTAATACACAGCTCTTCAGGCTCTCCTCACACACTGTGAATTTCTGCTTTCCTAGAGCAAGGGGATAATTACTTTCCGTGAAACAAAAAACACCATTACAGAAATAACCCATCCTGTGGTCACAGAAGACCACAATTCTCTTTTAGGAATAAACTATCCCCCTGGCTGTGTGTCTGTTGCTCATACACCATTCCCTCTGTCTATTAGTCATCTGTAGAGTTTCTTGTATTTTAACACATGAAATTTGGAGACAGGTAAAAACAAATAAACCAAAAAACACTTTGTCAAAAATCAATTCTCAGTAAGTTCTGTCTTTTAGATTTTATTTTTTGTGAGTTAAATTGTTTACTGGCCTCATATCAGCTACCACAACTGAGTTATTTACTCCTCTGTTCCCTGTTCTTCATGGGAGAAAAGCACCTGACTGCCTCAGCATTTCCTGCTTATGGAAGGAAGTTGCCCCAGATAAATGGAAGAGGGTAAAAAAAAGGTCACAAACCAAGCAGTAGAACTGTTGTGTGTAGGCTCTTCATTAGGTTTCTTGCACTTTAACACGCACAAATATTTCTTTACCTTTTAAGGATTGATCAGTTATGACATACCATCTTAGAAAACTAATTATCCCAATTGTCTTTAGGTAATGTAATTTGGTTTGCAGAGTGTTTGAGCTATTCACCTTAAATGAAAATAACCGCAGCTAATGTGCTAAAGCACACCTGCAGACCAGGAACTGCAGGGTGCAGCCACTGCCCATTGTGAGTGGGTTTGGCTCAGCTGTGTCTACCTCTGACTACAAATACTCCAAACCCCAAATCACTGCTGACTGGGCAAGTGTATTTGTGAGGCATCATTATTACTTATCCAGATCTAGTACCTTTCCCAGGCATCCCCTATTAGATGAACATTTTACCTGATCCATGAGGTCAGTCCCTGTCATGTAAACAGTAGTACCTGAAATTCTGTGGTATTTACAGTTGATATTAAAATTTTGCAGCCAGTAGGCACCAAGGCTGCTGATGTCTATCCAGACTGGCTGAAACAGCAAGACTTCAAATTAAATCAAGTAATTAACTCTTCTCTTTCTTCCTCAGGTGCATGGTACTTCAACTGACTTCCAGGCAACTTTCTGGGAAGAACAGACAGTTGATGCCTCCTCCTTCCCCGTAGCCCCAGTCTCTGTTCACTAGGGAGATTGAGCTGTACCTTTTTCTCCTCCCTATCTGCACTCTCAAGATGAAAACCTCAAAGCACATTTTTCTCAAGACACCAGCCAGTACATAAGTTTTCTTACAATGCAGCCTCCCATGGCTGGGATAGAGCAGATATTAAAGATACCACCTACAGCAATTAAGAAGTTAATCAGCCAGACTGACATCATGATTTAGAAGCAAGCTTTGGTACACTGAGGCACAGGTTCCCCCTTACAAAATAGCAGTAATTTGCTACCTTCTGTCTATAGCCCTGCACAGCTCAAAGGTGAGCTGTTGCTTCATGCACATCCTCCATCAGCTTTCTCTTTTGTTGGTAACAGCTTCATATTTGACTTTAAATGTTTGATTTACAATACTGTACTCTTAGCTTGCAATTAAGCCTCCATTAAATCTGGAGCTATTCTTTCATCTGCCCAAGGTGAGAAGCTAGCTAGCTACTTCAAGTTTAGCAGTTTCACTTCCATGAAACTGATGTTTTTCTCCTTGCTGAAGGGAGTTCTTCAAGGTGTTACTATGCAGGCCTTCCCCACATTAAATTCATTAGAGTCATAAGTAATTTGAAACACAACTTTATTCCCAACTCCTTGAGTGTTTCATTTTTTACTTTTCTTTCAAACGGTTCAACATATGAATGCTACCATAACAATTGTTTTAACCAAATTGGACTATATCCTCCAATACCACTTAGAATCCTATGTTCTGTTTTTCCATGAAGGTCAACTATTTCACTGAAGAATCTCAGTAGAAAGTGGTTTAATATATTAAAAAGAAACTGGTGGAGTAGTTACTATTTTAAAAAAAATTAAAATAAGATATTTAATATTTTTTTAATATTTATGGAGTAATTTTCACCCTTAAGTTTCACCAGAGCTGTCTTCAAGCACATTGGCCACATCTGGCCTCAGTCTAATACTTGAGGTTGCTGGAACACGAGACCAGCTAATTTCTGAATTTCAAGATTGGTAGCAGTTGTTTACACTACTCTTACAAAAAGGCATTTGCTTTTATGCTATTTGAAAAACAGTTGCAAAACTCTGTGTTAATAACAAATGCATCAAAAGGCAGCAAGACATCTAATATAATCTCCTGTCATTAAAATTACTGCTCCTTTGAAGCTCTCATCTGTAAGAAGTTGTTTACACATTTTTCATGTTTTATTTTGTTAGAACTGTTGCTTTTGGCTGTATAGACTAATTTCTGCACAACTCCATTCTTACCCATCTTTTGATTATTAATATTACAATACAGTACGGGTAAGAAGGTTTTCTACAAGGCTTTAAATAGATTTAGATAGTTCCTACATGAGCTTTGGGCCTTTAAATTATGAATTATGCACCAAACAGATTAACATTCCTTCGTTGCAACATCCTTTGATTTAGGCAAAACAATCTGAAGAACGATTAAAGCATACACATAATTAAAAGGTCCCATAGCACTCTTGTAGCTTGTTAATTAAAGCAATCTCCATGTGCCTACTTAGTTTCAAGATACTTAACATGAACAACTCAATCACTAATTCTGTTTCTTTATCAAGTGAAATACCAAGAAATAATGTTTCCAGACCCCTGTCTTTGGACAAGGGCATGCCTCATACCTATATGCATGACCTATATATACCATCCTGGTCACAGTCCTTCATATCACCATTTGCACTCCTCCCATGTCTCTCATCCTAACTGTGGCATCATATCCAGCCCCTTACACACTGCCAATCCAAAGGAAAATTCCAGTTTTTCCCTATTAGCAAGTGTTTGGATTACAAAGCCCTAAGTATTGCTGAAGTAACTTAAAGCAACTATGTTCCACTCTACAGATTCTTTTAGCCGTAAAAGTGATTTGCTACCTTCTGAACACACTGGTCAGGAAACTGTATGCAGCCACTTTCCCTATCTCACACCAACTCTTCATCTGCTGTTAAAGGAGTGCTATGGGCTTTAGAATTCCTCTGATGGATAAACATTGTCTTGTCATGTCTGTTGCTTGTGAATACTTTAGTGAGAATGTCAGTATTTTACATTCCTCTCAAGGATGGACTGGTTCCCTCTCCCTTACTCAACTACATTTAACAGTTCAAACAAGGTGTAAGCAAATTCTGGATCAAGAGCAGGCTTTATTTTTGCCTAGATTCCAGTTCAGATTTGTATAAAAAGATCATGTCTGTTTGTCATTTTTTCACAACAGTAAGTCACCTTTGGCTTGTATGTTTAAAAAAAAAATACCTCCTTATGAACCTGGAACATTATCAGTTCACAAAGATTTCAAAGTCAAAAAATATAAAGCTAAAATTAACCCCACATACTAGAAATTAATTATATTCTCTAAACTATTCAATGCTTAACAAATGTATTCAAGTTAGTTATCTCCAAAAATCAATTCAAGGCCCATAAATAAAAGCAATTCCTAGCATACCCACAAGCCCAATTCAGCATGATGAATCAACAGCATACAGCAGTCAGTTGTGAGAGACCAACTAGAATCAAAAATAAGCCAGTTTAAATTCAGAGGGAGTTTGATTTCTGATTTTCTTTTTAGTACTGCCAAAAAATACTGAAATATACCATCCTAGTGTGTATGTGTGTATGGCCAGACTTGGCGAACGCAGATTTGGGCAGGGCTCTCCCCACGTGGGTGTGCCCTTCCAGCCTGTGTGAGGCACAGCGTGAGCAGAACTGGCCCCACCATTTCAGTCCTGAGGTTCATCTGCCACGGCCGAGCGAGCTTGGACAGTGACAGTGAAGTCCTCGGGACTGTCACAGCACCCGGTACTAACCGGGGCTGACCCTGCTGAGCATCCAAGATGTGACGGGATGGGATGGCAGGGAGGCATTGAACTGCCAGGGGACGGTCCCACTGAGACTCGAACTCAGGTCCTTGGGATTCAGAGTCTGGAGTGCTCTCCTTTACACCATGGGACCGCCCCATCCTAGTGTAGTTTCTTCATTACCCCACCTACCTCAAAACCACGTTTTATTCGTCTTTACTGACATGCCTGTAAGTTTCCCCACATTTCATAAAATCCTTGTAAGTCCTTAATTCATGATTATATGATTTCCCATCATAGACAAGGCTTCATTATTTTCAGATAAAACTACACTATCATTTACCAAGAAAATAACATTGTAAACAAAAACAGCCCATAGAATACAAACAAAAAATTAGTACTGAGCAAAAGGACCATCCTCCAAGTTCCATGTTCAATGTAATGACAAAATCAACAGCATTGAGGTTGTATTAATGGTTAATACTAGATTTGTAAGTAGAAGCAATATATCCCCCAAAAGCAATATTTTCCTGTGTATTTATATGTGTAGAGATCAGCTATGGACACTGAAGTACCATGTTATGTGCATGGTATCTGTCCAAGTTTTTCAACACAAGTTCATGTTGTTTTAATCACACAATGCATTTCAAGGAGGAAATAAATTAACATGTGTGCCACTATAATTTTAGTCCTAAAAAGCTTTCGCTTTGCTATCTTAAATTATGCTTTAATCCATGAGTATATGCCATTTTTAAGATGATACCATATAAAGAAAAAGCCAGTAGAAGATTTGGGAGATATTTTATTAATGTACAATTTTATTAGCAATGTACAATAGACATCTTAATTCTCTATGTATCCTGTCTCCTTGAAGTTTGGTAAATGCTTGTTCATATATAAAACTACACAACACTTTTTGTCAAGACTGGAAATTGGGAAAATCTAAGTGCTACAGTATATTTTGTAGTGATTTAACACGTTGTCCAGAAGAGTTACCACTTACTTCAGTGAACGACTTCTAAAAATATTTCTGATCAAGTTCAAATGCATCTGTTCATAAATAATGGTTGATTTGCTCATGTCCATTATACTGCTAAGTACAACTGTCTTCAACATAAAATACCGTTTCAATATATTTCTCCCCATGGACAACTAGATAATCCAGTCATATTTACTTTTAACAAAGGCTAATACAAATTTACAAGTAAAGTAACTTCGCAATTTATTCAGAATAATTATTTTTCAACCAGAAGCTTTACTTTGGACAATGCAGAAGTATATTGCAAGTGACATTCTGCAGCAAAAGCTGGAGGCTTGAGAATAACCACAAAGAAGGACTAAGTATCAGCAGTACACGCTTTTACAAGAATTCTGACCATTCTGAATGTTAACATTAAAGACCAGATACTTCAGATTGTGCGCCTGTCAATCAATACCTCCACACAAAAGAAAAATTAAAAATATCCCACAGAACACAGTATTTCAGAGAACATGTTAGACACTGGCATGACATTTCTCAGATCAAATTGGCAGCTGAAATTTAACATCCACCTGAGCTTGCTTTGCTAAGCTTACTATTTCAGACAGCTTCACCACCTGAAAAACAGAAAATAATTACTTAATTTCAAAACAATCCTAATTTGACTGAGCTGAATCAATCTTTTTAAACAATGTAATGCCAGAGAACCATCAGTAAGATCTTAAAGGGGGAGGGGAGAATGAGATTATTACTTAGTTCGGTATTTCTTAACCACTTTTAAACGAAAGGTAGTCAAGTCTTCTAGAAAACCTCTCATAGAATTAATAATGTCTGTTTCTCATAAACAGCCAAGTATCTTGATAAAATCCTACAAGTTTTAAATTTTATGTGCCACCTTGTTATCCTGGGAAGTGTTGGGGTACCCACTTACTCACTCCCTCAAGTCTATATATCTAGAACTATTTCTCCTCTGAGTTTTTGTTGTAAGCATTTCTGGATCTTACTTTGATACCTTATGGAGCCTCATATTCTCTTGCATAACAACTCTAAATCTCCTGAATTGTTTCCTGCTTAGAATGTAATGTTGTAACTAAGTGGTTCTGTAGGAAAAAAAAAGATTTAGGAATGTGTTTCCCCAAGATACAAAATCCACCAGATGCCTTCCAATTTTTTGCACATCAAAAATTTTCATCTTCACTGTTGTTACACTCTTCTAGTATGACTTGCTTATCCAAAAACAAAGCAAGGCAAAATACACAAAAGAAAAAGCCCACAATGAGGCTGAATGTCTGAATTTCTAATTATCTTATGAGGCAACAGGATGTTCAACTATAGTTTTAAACATGCACACTGAAATACAGGGGTCTATCAGAGGAAGTGTTACATTGCATTTTTCAGCCACCTCAATTTAAATATTTTCTCCAAATTAATAAAGCTAATCTCTTAGTCATTCCCCTGCCAAGGGGAGTGACTAATCTGATCATTGAGCTGGCTTTGGTTTGTGGGGTTTAATAGCTTCTGACTGCTTAGTTGTTCCCCTGACAAACTATGTACTTACTAATTTGTTAAAGGCCCTGATAATTTGTTCAGGCTCTGATAATAACAACTAGCACTATGATTTACCCTAAGCCACCTTTAGTTGACTGAATGGAGTTTCAACTTTTCAATACCCTGCAACAGATGTTATGTCCTGAAAAGAATATTCATAACCAACTCTTACCATTTTTGCAGCTTCATCCAAGTCATCACACGCAAGGATTTTGAGGCCACTAGCTGTTATTAAAGCTTTGGCATCATCAACTCGTGTACCTTAAAAAAAAACATAAAATGCCACTCATTGAACAGGAGAGTACTAGGGAGTACAGGAAGCCAGTTCAAAAGTTAGTGAATAAATCTAGCAGACATCTTTAGTAGTTTAAAAGCAGGAAGACTCTTAATTAACTTGCCAATCCTCATGATCTAAACTCAGGGTTTGCCTTATTTTTCCATAGACTTCAACTTACAGGCAACTTGCTACACAATATATAAGCTCAGTAACAGTTTTCAATATGGACAGAAATATATCCAAATATGTATGAACTACACTCACCTTGCAACCGTACCACAATAGGGATTTTTAGGTCCAAATCCTTTACAGCCATAACAATGCCTTGTGCTATAACATCACATCGCATAATGCCACCGAAAATATTTACCAGAATTGCCAGTACCTACAGATTCAATGACAACATTCACATTAAAAGTGGCCAGAGGCACATCAGATAAAACCACCACTCAGCCTTTCAGCCTAAGAAAAATTCAAGCTCTTTAAATGTATGAAGGGACTCTGCAAAAGACACAGAACATTTCTGTTCTAGATAATATCAGCAACAAAAGTACAGTTCTTTAAAGTACAGCATAACATACAGTTACTTCAGAACACTAAATTTGTCAACTACTTGTCTTTCCATTTCTACCAGTACTCCAGAAGAGGTACCTCCTGCACTGGTACCTCCACACACTGAAGAAGCTGCACTGAAGAACACAGAAAATTTTAAAAACTCATACACAAGACAGTGTTTGTACAGTTTACAGAACAGCTGGCATGCTTAGAGTTAAGCTATTTGAAATAAATTTTATTCAGGAGGACTAAGCCAGCAGTTAAGGGAAAGCCTTTTTCCTACTCAAGCAGTGGAAAGGAAGGGTAAAAAAATCAGTCATTGGTGAACAATGAAATAAAGCAGGAGACAAAATGGATAAAGTTTTGGAGGACAGAATAAGCTTAACAAGAAAAAACACTCCCATGCAACTGGTTAATAAACAGTAGCTCTCACTATTTTGCAATTAGACTTGTGCCATCGTTCTTGTTCCTGCTACAATATGGGCAGAAGCAACTTAGACTGACACTCCGATGGCTGCTCCAAACTACCCCTGAACTGAACCCTGAGTGCCAGCCAGAGTGCAGTCCATGACACCAGAGGGCTGCACTGCTCTTTGACCTTCAGCACCAGGAATCCCAGCTATAGTCATCATTTTCTGATAAAAGAGTAACCAACTGAAAGAGGGCAGAAAGGAAAAGTTGTATTAAGAAGCTTCTTTGGACACCCTCTGTCCATACATCAGCAGAGAACTGGCACTGCAAAAACTTGTCCCAAATGACCAACCCTCAGATTCTTACTTCTTTCTTCTCTTCTCTCTGTAATTCGGTGTTTTGTACCTGTGTCCCTCACTGTTCCCTCAATTTGCTAAAAGCATGTGAAGAAAGAACAAGTCTTATGAGGAGTGGCTGAGGGAGCTGGGTTGTTTAACCTGGAGAAAAGGAGGTTCAGGGGGATCATACTGCTCTCTAAAACTACCTGAAAGACAGCTGTAGCCAGGTGGGGGTTGGTCTTTTCTCACAAATGACAAGCACTAAGAGGAAATGGCTTCAAGTTGCACAAGGGGAGTTTTAGACTGGATATTGGGAAAAATTTCATCCTCAAAAGGGTTGTTAAGCATTGGCACAAGCTGTCAAGGGAAGTGGTTGAGTCACCAGCCTCAAAGTTATTTAAAGGACTTGTAGACATCGTCCTTAGGGTCATGGTAGATTTATGGTTGGACTCTATTTTAAAGGTCTTTTCTAATCTAAATGGTTCAATGATTCTAAGCAATCTTGGAGAGTGTGTAAGATCCTGCATTTGGTAATAAAAGTCTTTCCAATGACAAAGACTACGCTCTTCTGTAACATCACTCATTACTTGTTTCTGGCCCTTTCCAAAGATGAGCAAGCAGTGCCCAAAAATTCTGGTGTAAAAGTAGAACACCATTACCAGATCCTGCAAGTCACTCCCACCTTTTTCTGTTGCCCCTTTTCTAAAATTTTTCTTTCTTTTTAAAATGTCCCAAACTGCCAAGTTCCCACTGGGATAAGCACCTTTATGCAGACCATCACTCCAGTCTTCGCGTTATAGTAAAGCTCTTCTTCTAGTTTCAACTGATTTATTATTTTAATAAATAATAAACTGATAAACTTCTGATAAACTTTTAATAAGATGAAACATTAATGTCCCTCCAAGCCCATTACAAAGTTATTTTATCTTTCATTACATATAATCAGTACCTTAGAAACTTGTTTGTGCACAGCACAGAAAATATTCATCTCTACAACTCTATGCACAAAGCAGACCCAGCTGCAAAATGGATCCAAAAGAAAAAAGTGGAAACCCATCTGAATATTGCTTGCTGTTTAAATAGTGAGCAGTGGGAGTTTCCAACTCTGAGATTTCTGGAAAGATTCAAATACAACTGCAACTTCAACCAGAAGACACAAAACTTTCTACTCGGTACACAGCCAGAGAACCTACTTTTTAAAATGGGAAAAGATGCAATATGTTTTCAGGCCTCCTTCCTCTGCACTAAGATTAAGCTAACATCTCCAACTTTTTTCATTTCCAATTCATTTCTTACAGAAACATGTTTTCTGGAGAACATGCAATAAGCATGGTCTTCCAAATCACAGCCTATTTTACCACTGTGTAGGACCTTCATATGCCAACTCTTCCCTCACCTTTTTATCAGAGGTAATAAGCTTAAAGGCTTCTGTCACTTGCTGCACTGTAGCACCACCACCAACATCAAGGAAGTTTGCTGGAGTTCCGCCGTGAAGTTTAATTATATCCATTGTGGCCATAGCTAAACCAGCACCATTGACTATATGAGAATAGAGATAACATTTAGGAATTCAGTTTATAAATACATTAGGTCATTTAATATTCATTAAACAGAACATACCTAAGCAGCCTATGTTTCCATCCAATCCTATATAGTTGAGATCTGCTTTTGCAGCATCCTTGTCTCTTTGGTCTTCCTGTGTCCAATCCTGCATATCAAAGATTTTCTTCTGACGATAGGCTGAATTACTGTCAAAGTTTATCTTTGCATCCATGCACATCACTGAAAGGGGAAGAAAACCTCACAACTAATCATCATTTAATATTAGAACAACAGCTCAACTGCTACATGAATGTGTTAAAGTATGTTAAGTCAAACTTGGCAGCTAGGCCATGCAGTCCAAGCACAAAGTCTTCCAGAAAATATACACTTAGCACTGCAAGTAAATACAAGATTCTCTCCATTTTACCCACACAATCAGTTAAATACCTTTAATTGCACAAAAAGGGGAGTTAACTATTTCTTGAGACACTCTAAAACCAAAAAAGCTTACAACAAGCTGTTTGATAAATCTGGGCAAATTGTGCTTCAGTAATTAGCATTAAATTAATCTTTACAGCAGATCTCTGGTTTCAGGTTTTTTTAATCCCTTGTACTTTTTTGCTTTTAGATTAAATATCCATAGTGTGTGTGCATGCATGTAAGCACACAAAAGAAATACCAATGAAAAAAATGTCTGAGTTGGAAGAAAACACACAAAACTGAGTTTTACTTAGATAGAACAGGTGACGTGGAAAACCGGGAGTATTCTTTACATCAGAACAAGGTTTCTGTCTGTACAAATCTATCACTTCATTTCTATCCTTCACTACAAATTATATAAAAATGACAAGGCACAAGAAACAGATGGAAGAGACTGCTCCATGTTAATTCAAGCAGTATTATTAAAAGAAAATAAAACCAAAACACTGCCACAAAAACCCCAAGTAACAATAGAGTAATTACAAACTTTGATGAAAGAGCTACATTCATGTTTAAATTTAAAACTGTCATACCTGAGTTCAAGTACAAATATTCTTTACAGATTTCTTTTTTGTTGAGAGGGGAACTACCTGTGATTCAGTATTAAATAACTATTCTTCAATTATATATATGCTAAAAACTTGATAAAGACATTACTGAGTAGATCAATAATGTCTTTCAATACACCAAACATGAAACTCAGTCATTCACTTTTTCTGATGCCTGAATAGTAAAGGCAAGAGATTTCTAGGAGGTGCTACTATTCTGGTTACCTTTACAGCACCAATTTTGATACATGAGATGGCTCAAGTTCCAATTCAGGAATTTTGAACAGACCTAATTTCCAGGAATGCCTTATCCTGGATAGTCAGTCAAGAGTGGAAGATGTGTTCTTTAAAAAAAAAATTAAAAATTTGAAAAATTAAAAAAGGAAGCTACCTAAACTTAAAATCCTTCTTAGCCATTAAAAGCAGGTATCTACTACGTTTAGATTCTCAAATGTATATGCTTTATTAAATTTGGTTTTCACCATACCATGTTAAGGCTAAGTCCTCTTGCTGTAAACAGCTGAAGCTTTCACAATGCAAAGCAATCACAATTTACAAAAATGTCAAGGTGTTACGTGAAGAATATCAATAAGAAACATTACCAACTCCTGATGCATCTTCCACCATAGGATTTATTTCTATCATGGTAGCATCATATTTCAGAAAGAGATTATATAATTTGATCATATTTTCAGCTGCTTCATCCACCAGATTAGGAGGAAATCCCATTTTCTGGGCAAGCTGAAAGTAAAGATTGGTTATCAGTTAACTCACGTTAGAGGCTCAGTTTAGCTACTATTTCAGTGTCAATTGAATTTATAGATGTAGAACATGTCCCGTCTACTCAGGTTGTGGAGGGGGAAGTGACTCTTAGGTTTGGAAAGAGTGTTTTCAATACAAAACACTGCACTTACCCTAAAACAGAGCTAGTAAAAATTTATCATCATGTGTCTTTAGAAAGCCACATAAAAGATAGATACAGCACTTGCCATGTAGTTGTATTTATGCTATCACCTGAAAATACTTAAATATCTAATTCCAATCTGTTTCAAAAAAGGGTTTATGACAATTCAGCAGGTTGAATGCACACACATTTTACGAAATGTAGAAGCAACCCTCCCATCCTCAATAACGTGTACTTTTCCACATTAGCAATTACCCTAACAGCTTGCTCCTTTTTTATGCCTTCTACGATATCAATGGGTTCCTTAATTATCGCGTCAGGATTCTCTGCAGCAACATCCTCAATATTAACACCACCCTGAGAACTGCCTATCAGCACAGGACCCTAGAACAAAAAGGGGGAAAAAAAAAACATAAGTAATTTTATACCACACAATTGAAACTCGGGTCTTCCCATATGATACTTCACAGCAATAAAACCTTGCTTGTTAGAAATTTTTTTATTTGAGCTTTTTACTTGTATGCTCAGAAGAGAGTGTTACCATCTACTCAATACATCTATATAAAACCTTTTAACAATACTTTCTAAATTTTAAGGTGTATGTTGGATCCAATTACTTTTAAAAAGGAAAACTGCCACTTGTAAACACTGTAGCAGCAGAGCAATTAACGCAGACAGTTTTAAATTTTGCTAGAAAAATTCAACTTAGTAATCAGATGCATTTTATCTTTTAGGTTGTCACTAGAAAAAGAACAACCTTCTCCACTCACCCCTATGCAAACACAGATCAAACACTGGGCACTCATTTATTCATTCTGCCATGCTCCAACTCCATGGACAAATGTTGGTCTGCAGAATCCAGTGATAAATCCCTGCAAGCCACACCTGTTCAGCAGGACCACAACATCCAGTGGCTATGGCCACAACTTAAACTAAGGCATGGTGTTCTGACAAAACAATACTCAATCCTTCCATAATAAAAGAAATTTAAAAAACCAGAATTGATAGCATTTGCAGCAGTTTGGGGTTTTTTAAAGCTATCTAAATCAGGATAATCTAAATAAAGGACTCACTATCACAGAACTTATAAAATCTCTCCTCCAGTTCACAGTAAAGACACACATCTATCACCCCAACCTACCATCCCTTATCACCACTCATGCATGGAATATGACCATGAGTGTACTAAGGCATGGATGTACTTATCAGGAGAGATCTTACACATTAAGTAACCTTATAACTGTTGACAATTACAGAAATGTGACCCCAGTTCAGAGAACATGCTTAATAACCACACCACTCCCCTCCCATTACCATCCTTCCAAATGGAAACAGATAGCCGGCAAATTGTCCTGCAACTAATAACAAGGTTCAACACAATGAACACTTCTGGGCATTCATATCTTGAATGGTCAGGAAGCCACAAATGCATCGTAAAATAACTCATCATTCTACAGAACTGACCAATGTGAACAATTTTGCTTAAAGCATAAACACCTGTTGGTGAATAATATCCAACTCATCAACTTTCAGTTTCAGCTATTTTAGTCTTTCCACCCCCCTCCCTTAAAGGAAGAGGTTTGAAACATCAGGAATAAACACTGTGTGCTATTCAATCTTCACAATTCCCTCTTTTGAAAGGCATTTCCTCATCATAAGTGCCCTATACAAGTTACAGCAATTACAAGCACATTTAAAAACATGACTTATGAGTCAGCAGTAAAAACAAAGCACACTCCTATCAAAAGGCAATAGCCCACACAGTATACTCAATATGCACTAATATGATTTATTTTTTATACAAGAGCAAGAACAACTCAGGAAAACATTTCCTTTCTTTAGCTAATTTGCTTAAATTGGTTACAGTAAATTTTATTTCTATAAAGATTCTTGCTTACTGCTTACACAATTTTAAGTCTAAAATCTGTTAATTTATGGCATTTTAACGCCACCTTGTGGTAAATCTCGGGTGTGCACAGTAATGCAGACATTTCACTCTTCCCTGCCCTATTACAGTAAATACCTGCATGAAGGTGCCCAAGCCCTATAATTGTACTAAAATCCAACACAACTGACACTTTCCTATCAAAAAGAACACTACAGAGGATAAGAACAAATACAAAATTTAATTCCTAATACTGCTACAAAAGCAAGTAAGACTAGTTTTCTAATTCCTCCACAGAAAATTATTTCATATTCATGCCAGAAATACTCCTCTAATTACCAAAGCCAGTGCTTCTGCAAACTCATAAGAATCTGAACAGATAAAAACCAATTTTTGTTAAGCTTCAGAAAATAAAGTTCCAGGATCTGTTTTAGCCTGGCTTCATTAAAATGATTTACCAATTTATGCTCTATGCTCCACAATAGAATACTTCTCTGTCAGAAAACATTGACCCATGTCAGGAATCAGAAAAGACTATGGTTTAGATGTTCCTGAAAGCTCTGAAGGCAGATCTCTATGCCCAAATCTTTTTCCAGTTCCTGAAAGCTACCAGCACTCTCAAAATCAAGGGACACACCCACACACGTCTAGGAACCTCCACATGCTGGAGAAAAAGTATGTCTGATTTATGCAGGACCATTTGCTCTTCCACAACACTTCTACTTACGTTGTTCCTCACACTTAAATAGTGTGTACGTGCACATACACACATACAGAACTTAGTTTAAAAATACAGCTAATACAGGCATATGGTAGGTAAGTGCAAATTAAAAAAAATAAAATAACCCCCTCACTCCATCCATCTCCCCTTCAGCCACATAACTCTGAACTTCAGTTAGGACTACCCATATAAATCCTGCAACTTTAAATTGTAGCATTACATCTCTAAAGCACTTAAAAACTAAGGCAATCATTTAGTCAGAGATACTAGAAACCAAAATTTAGCTCATGTATATTTTTGATTTTCAAACACAAGTGAACAGTAAACAATTTCGTTGATTTTTTTAAAAATTCAGTTAAAACAAGTTAACTAGCTTACTTCTATTTCTAATATTACTCACTTGAAAAGACCTTTCCATTGTTATTGCAAAATAGTATTCTCTCCTGGGATATCTGCGCTCACAGATAAATACTTGATTGCATATCCTGCCCTTTTCTCCTGTCTGCTTGGTAAACAACTTCTTTCCAATCATTTTGGAGGAGATATCTTTCGCTTCCTCTGGACTAGAATAAAAGAAGCTCAGAATGTGACACGGAAACTGCTGGAAAACAGAAGTGGCATTAAAAAAATCTTATCTAATTTTTGTAATATTAGAGTTAAGAATTAAAACACTTGTTTTAAAGAAAGCAATAGGTTCAATCCCTAATATGATACCTTTTTTCCACCCGTTTTTCCACTCGGTTGAATAATTTAGAAACAACTTACGAAAAAACTATTTTCACTCCTCCTTTGAGGCCACCTTCAAATGTTCCTTTTCCTCTACCCCCAGCTAAAACTTGTGCTTTTACCACAAGATCCTTTGTACCTAGAACAAAAGAAAACCCAAAAATTTGTCATTTGTGACTATTAAACAAATTGCCCCAGGTAGAATAATAAAGGCTGCTTTAATTTTATACCCCCTTCTCTACCCCCACCATTCAAAACACAAACATGTGAATTGAAGACTGTTTTGTAACTCACACAGATTATTCCAAAAATCTCAATCCACAAATTGCAGCTTTAATCTGTTCTGTGAACAAACCTTGCTCAGTTAGTATTCAAAAGTGTTGGTACTTTGAGTGTTCTGATACATCTTTAACAAGTTTGAATCACAAATGATTAGGCACGTAGTAAGAAATGGTTATTATCTCACAGAATATTAACACAGTGAAACAGAATATCTGAAACATCATTATCCAAGATTTTCCTTAATCAAGTACAAACACCCTGTATCTGTAACCACTATCCTCCCAGCAATGATATGTAACTATAGCACTTACCCAGGTCAGCTTGCAGGTCTGCTATGGCTTCCTTTCAGCAGAGCACTAAAGCATAAGCTTGAGTGCTTTGCAGAAGTCGGAGGCCTAAAGAAATCCACTATTTTTCCAACAGCAGGCAAAGTAAGCCCCTCAGTTGGTTTTAACTGTTTAAAAATCTTTCACAAAATATTCTTCTAGGTAGGGGAGACTGCATTTGGGTTTTAAAAGTATGAAAATATAATAAAAATTAAACTGGGAAGTGTCATTGAAAGATAAAAAAGAAAAATGTTCAAGTCATTTAAGGTGATAAAGGAAGAAAAACAAAGTCCTGAGTTATTATTCTAGTTCACTTACACAGAGTACAGAGAGCAATAGATAGGAAGATGTTAAGAGCCACCCCATTCACATTGTTTCAGCACATTCCATCTTTTCTCATGCTACCATTAGTTGAGCCACTTTGGTCTTTCTGAGCAAAGAACTTGCTGTTTCTCTTGGATGTGAAAAGGGAACCATGGAAAAGCATAAGAAAAATCACTCAAGCAAAAAGTCAATACACACACTGAGGAAGATTATGGCAGACACAAAGAAGTTGTGTTGATTCCTATTTTGACCTAATTCCTGCCTGGATAAGTAAAATTAAACTTGCACAATATCACAAACCAGGGAGGCTATCAGCAAGGGGAGTACTCAAGTTACTACTCTCAACCAGCTACTTGCTGATTTTACTTCTTGGCTGCCAACCTAACAACAGATCTCTGAATTCACAACTGATTTAAAGCTCCTTTTTTCACATGAAGCATTATAAACACGCAAATATATTTCAACTTATCACAGCCTCTGATTCTAACATTCAATTCAGTTCCTGAGGATAACTTTTTTCACAGCTACCACATACTGACAATTGAGTAAGTTAACATACTTTACAGAATCCACAGAAGATTTAAGTTCCATTACTCCAGGTACCAAGTCTACTTTAGGAAACACCACCTCATGTATGAATAAGATTGTAAGTAGCGGCTTCATGGACAAATGAAGCCACACACTTCAACATGCGAGCTTGAAGCTCCTTCCATTTGAAAACAATTTATTGTATATACAAGGAGCAGGACTTCTCAGTGTTAGTATAAAAGAGAGGAAAACACTTTTTTATCTGTGAAGAAGTTAAAAAAACCCCACCACCTCATACACTTCTTCCCTTGCTTATAGAGGATCTACCTACGCTCCTTCACAAGGATCTGAAGGGACTTAAATAGTTAAGATTTACTATATTCACAGCATTATTTTACTATTTTGTGGTTTCCATGGAAGATCCGACAATGTTTCAGAACTAATATCCTTATCAATCAAGACTAAAAGATTTAACTTACAGTCCACTAGTAAGTTCAGAAGAGAGGGTCCTATTTCTCCATCCTACTTTTCATTTCCTACACTAAGTCCAGAAGATAACTTCTCAGTAGTGACAGGTTTTTTTCAGGAAAGCCATGAAGTTCACCCACAGGCATCTCTTTGTAATGATTATTCCTCCTAGCAATAAAGACCAGAATTTGAATAAGTCAAAACTAGATCCCAACTAATGGTCCAGTAAGATCTCAGCTGGAATATCACATTTAGCTCTGAGCACAGAAGTTTTTAAAATGAGAAAGACTGGCAACTAGGATGACCACTGAAATGAAGAGATACCCTTAAAAGAAGAGGCTGAATGTGCTTAGCACTTCTTTCAATATACCAAAGGAGAAGAAAGCAAGAACATGATTACAGTCTTCAGCCATAACTGCGAAGGACAGAACTAGAACACACAACTATGATGTGACTCTTGGGCATGGTCCTTTGCAGGGCTAGGAGTGGACTCGATGATCCTTGTTGGTTCCTTTCCAATTTCGCATATTCTCTGATTCTGTGAACTACATGTCCATCATTTATTCTGGTTTCTGCTCTACACCAGCCAAAACCAAAAGCCACCTACCTAGGGAAGTCAGTTTTAAAAAGGTGTAAGAAAAAAAGATCTTAATACAAAACATAATGAAGTCTGTCAGGAGACATGAAGGAAGAACAGAGGAGTCAAAAGAAACTGGGTGATGTTCCCTGTGATATTCCAAGACAACAAATATGAATGGTGAAGGATAATGAGGGACAATGGACTACAGAAAATAGGCAGGCTAAGAATTGCCCTAAATAGTATTTCTTTTGTCCTTAGGCAGAGTATTGGGCTAAACACATCACTGCCCTGATCTCATAAGATATTTCTTAAACATTTCACTACTATGCATTATTACACTTTGTCAACATTTAGACATCTGAAAAAAAGTGTGAGAAAAACAACTTTTAACTTTTCACAATCAATTTGGCCATAACATCACTGGACTATTCCTTATGCAACAACTGTGCAATTAAATGAGCAGGATACTAATGACTTGCAAATTGTTGTCCTACAGCACTCCAAGCAAGCTAGCTGCTTGATTGCATAAACACATAACACTTCAGGGTTTATTTCACCAGCTATGTTTACAAGCAATTAAGCCTCACAGATGTACCTGAAACAAAATTTAAGATAATATGTCCCCAGAAGACCATAACTTAACCCATCATGCAGAAAGTTCATTGTTCAATAAACATTTTTTCCCACAGCTCCTATACAAAATGCCCCTAAAACTAGAGGACAGAAATGTTTGGTCATATGCCGCATTTGCAGTGTCACAGCTGCAGCACGGCCACACATATCTGACACAACAAAGAACTGCTGATACACGGTAACACAAGGAAAAAAATTGGAAACCAGCAGCCACCACAGTTTTCTACTCAATATCAACAGCTGTGCCTTTGTGTTTTGCTTACACGGCTCTGAAATATTGCTGGGCTTTTGTTTCAATAAAATCTAACAGTTTCTGCCCTAGAGCAGGTACCCACACACAACCAGGACAGTTTATGCCAGAACACACAATGCCACTGAAGTCCTATCCTGTCTTCTGTCTTCAGCTTTTCACTCCAGTGTTCGTTCTTGTGCCAGCATTAGCATTTGTGCACTCATGCCTCGAAGCAGGTCAGAAGAGTGGTTCCCTGAAGGCAAAAGCTCATGGAGTGGACAGTACTTTTGCAGGCTTATACGCCATGTGACACACATGCACAGGGACATTTCAGCCAGCAGGACTGCAGCTTTACAGCAGCAGTAACAAACTGCAAAGCCTTCACACAGTGCACTAGAACATCAGTCCAGATACTGCCCCAGGCAAACAAGCTACAGGCAAGGCACAAATCTCAGAACAAGCATTTGTTAAGCATCACATTCCATGTTAATGATAGTCAGCACTAAATGCACATATAAGTAAAACAGCCTGAAAAAAAAGTCAGGAAATGTTTATAAATTAAAGAGTAGATACCAATGAGGACATGTGTCTGAAATGAACAGAACACTAACTTAGCACTAATGCATTCAAGACAACAAAAATCTATACACTGCTAACACTACAGGTTTCACCTTCAACAGTCACTTATTAACTAGATAGTGAAAGAGTTATACAGTCAGGAAACAACAGGAAATTAATTTCTATCAATACTAATATTTATTTATTGGAAGGAGTAATTTCTGATTCCATAACCAAAGCTTTCAAACTGGGAGAAAGGTCTCTTTCCGCTTTCACACACGCATTGATCTATGTAAAATACAACCTTCAAATACACTTATTAAGAGGCAAGAAGGCTTCCATTGCATCTCTGACGTTTTCCATGATGCAAGTATAAAGTCTGATGATTAGGGCAGACAAACTTATTAAAATGGTCTGCTTTACAGGTTTCCATTCAGGCTTTGGTCACATTGAATTAATAGCCACTTCTCTGCCCAGGACTAACTGTAGCAGCAGTACTGCATTCCACGTATTCCAGACACCATCATGATAACCATGCAAGCCCAATGTATTCTGACAAGACAGACATCAGGAAAAGGCAGTCACAGATGAGTAACACAAGTGCCAATCAAATTCTCAACTACCATTCAACTGCAAACTTATCTGGGAGAGAGACAGAGACATAGAACTTTTGCCTCAGTTTGTGTTTCCAAGTTCCTGTACCAGAAAAAGTATGTCTCCATTTATAACCCAAACTAATTTTTTTTTTGTTGCACAGTAACAATAAAAACTCTTATGTTTAAACAATATAGTTGTATTTACTGGCATTAGGAAGCAAAAAGATGGGCTTGTAACTAAGAACAGAAGTGTCAACATAAATAATATGTTGTCTCAACAGAGGCAGAGAATCTCTTCAGGGTATACTGTCTCTGTGTTGTTAGTAAGTTATTTAGAATTTTAACTTCAAAATTACATTTTTTCAGCATTTGAAATTTTTGAGTGTTAGAAGACTCATTTCATGCAAATCAAAAGTATGACAACAAAAGTAATTATGTGCCAGGAATCTTCATAGTTTCACTAAAAGGACCATACCAGTCAGGAGAGCAAACAAGATGTTTTGCTATTACAAAATACTTTCTACACAAATATTTCCTGACATTAAACAACCACATCAACTTCGTCATGAACTTACAAGACAGGTTTGGTTTTGGCAACAGCTTAAGTCAAGCAACTAAAACAGAGAGGTCAAAATTTTAATCTACTGGTTCATTTTAATTAGTGAATTATCATCAACATGTTTTAGTATTTTAACTTCAAAGGAGTGAAATGCTTCAGAAGAAGGGAAAAGCTGAAGCAAAATTTAAGTATCAGATGATAAAAAGGTAATATTAGCCAGAATTTAAGTAAATGTTTGGCTTAGACTACTACCTACTACTGCTGGTTATCTAGAGATTTTGACCAGGTAAGTAGGAACATAATTGCACAATTTTTTTTAACACCTGTGGGATTTCCGCACAATTTTGCCGCCTTAGATCAACATCCATGTCCTGCAGCACCTGAATAAATGCTCTGGAGTTTCAGACTCTACAGACAACCTAAAAGACATCAGATAACATAGTCAGCAGGTAACTGACCACCAACAGGGAAAACTGATAATAACAAAACAACCAAAAAATACTAGGAACAAAATCTAGACATGAACTTTTAACAAATAAAAAACCCCAACAACTTAAGCACAGATGAGCAAGGAAGGTGTGGCACACACTTGGGAAGAAAACATCACAGCTTTTGTGCCACAGTGCCTGGAACAACTTTCTTCTGAAGAGCTAATAAAGAACAAGCTAGCACTTTACCCAAGAAAATTATTTCACACAATGTACTAAACTTTGATTTCTGACTAAATCAAGCCCGAGGTAAAAAATTCCATTTACAAATGAACCCAGTTTTACACATTACTTTGGGGTATTTTTTAACAGATACAGGTTGTATGCTTAAACAATGGATGGAAAAATAAATGACATCAGAAAAAACCTCAGAGGTTTTAATAACATTGAAAAGAACTTAAGAGGTCTGAAAAAAACCAGCTATTAATCACAGAACTGTCAGCAGGAATACAGCCAAGCCAATTATTGGAGTCATTCCATAGAAAGCATACCAAAAATAGAATATTTGTTATAAACCACACAGATATGGAGCTGCACTAGATCTCTAACACTGCAACAGCAAAAGGAGCAAACTCCCTTGCTTTCAGTCTCCTTGCAAGAACTCTGAGGTAGAAAAGTGAAATGTTATGCACTCAGTTTCTCAACACCTCCTATTCTGTACAGCTTTTTGTTTTACTAAAATTTGACGGTCTGCAGTGAACATAAAGCTGTGGGATTCACTATCTGAAAATCCAACAAAACTCCTAAAACACAAAAGCTGCTTCAAGATATTAAAAACTTGAAAAGTCCTACTTCTCAAATCATCGTAAGCAAATATAAACTATGAAAGAAAAGCAGGCTTTGCTACAGGCATACAGTATGTCACTCCCACACAACTAGTGGAAGGTGTCAGGAAGGATCAAAATCTCAGTCACAGCAATACATACACTTTCATTGGTGCTGTCTTAACAAAGAGCAATGTTATACATTTCAAATAGTGTGTTCTGCTGAGCTATCTGCTATCACATTGATAAAGCATCTGTTCCTCAAGAAATAGTCTTTAGGTCCATTAGTCATGTTTTGATAACAAACACATATCAGCTTCTGAATCAGCACTGGTCACAGTGCTAGCTGGAATGCACAGATGGCTGAGAGCAAACCATAAACTTGGAGGCAGCCATCAAGACACACTGCAGCCTCTTATCAACACTCTGGAATAGAACTTAGCTCATCTTTTCAAAATTTGAGGGAGATGCTCGTGTAACAGTGATTCAGCTACAGCCAGAAGCCAACTATGATATTTTCCGTTAACAGTAAGTTTGTATTTGTTATACACTGGATAAAAAGTTACCATATCTAAGTGAAGTATTTGCAAAAGAAATCCAACACCAAACTCAACCTTTAGTCAGAAATCTGCTCTGTGTAAATTTATCAGGAGTATGTAGTTCAGCACTAGGGACACAGAGCAAAGAGTATTACCAACTACCTTTGTAACAGTCTAGAAGAACACCTGAAAAACCAGTTTAACATTCAAGAAGAAATAAAAAATAATTTTCTATCTACTGGCAACACAACAAAAAATACCAATGAGCAGGTAGGCAAAAAAGTGAGTCTTTCATTCTGCTAGAGACTCAGTTTGTTTGGGGTTTTTTTGTTGTTTTTTTAAGTACATACTAAATGAAAACTAGTGGATAAATAGTGACAATAACAAAGAAAATCAAAACAATGGAGCAAAGGATAATCTGTCATCACTCAAAATAAGTTCTGGACATGTTCAAGCAATGCCTCAAAAATTTCAAGTTCCTTCAGTGTGTTCTTCCTTTTGGGAAGTCTTGCCTTCCTCATTTCAGCCATAATGTCAAATACACAAAGTATTTGTATATTTTGTCAAATGCAACAAAGTATTTGGCTGTCAACCAGAAGCCCTGAATTCCTTTACTAAAGGATCCTAACACTGCACAACTTCATTTTCCTCAAGAAATTGCCCAGAGTGACATTTTCCAGATAAGAGGCATACCTATGACATCACATGGATGACACAGAGCTGTAAACCAGCAGTTGGACATACCTTACTTTGCCATAGGATTCCCCTCCAAATAAGGAGCAAAACAAAGGAATCCTGACCTATGAGTTTCTGGGCTGTTGATTAAGGAGTCATAGACCAAGACTGTCCCATTTGCCACCAGCAAGATCTGTGCAGATATTAAAGTAGAGCAAAGGGGTATGCCTGATTTGTGAAGTTCTGATCATGCTACTACAACCTCACCCTTAACAGAAGGCAATGGTCTGAATTTTAAACCATTCTCAGATGTATTTGGAATCTTCCGTCCATATTAATAAAATTATTATAATTCTGTATCATTTACTCTTTAAGAGAAACAAGATAAAGAAGGCAGGCAGACAATACCTGAATTTCTGGGACATCAGATCAGAAGGAAAAGCAGCTTTTCAACTACTTTTTACATTACAAAGCAGCATAACTTGCTCTAGAAGAAAAATTACCTTCTTTTTCAGATCTCAATTCTTGCATTAAAACTACACATGAAACTGAAATGGATCTAACAAAACCTATAACCTCAGGAATCATTACAACTGTATCCATCTGGAGGTGAATAGAGATTTGGGCATGTATATAGGAGTGAAATATGACAAGCTATATCCTTCATTAAAACTCTGTGACAAGCCTACTACATTTTTCCAGGGGGGAAAAAACCCTAAACTTTAAACTAAAAAACAATGTAAACAAATCAACCATCCAAAAAATCCCCACCTATTAGTGTCTCACGCAATAGAAGCTGACTTCTATATTACATCCAAATTAAACCAAAAAAATCTACTTGGACACATAGTACATGAAGTGGCAAATTAGTAGGCAGAATCAAGTCCAAACTAAAGCTCAGCCTAAATGAAGTGTTTAAGCACCAGGCAAATGAGATTGGACACCTTTTCACCAGCAATCCAGGAATTTAGAGTATAAGCACAAGTCACCAAAGTTACCCCCTCCTGTATGAAGTAGCTGCATTCTGCCAGAAAAGTGCACTCACAAAGGGAAATGATTTTACTCTTCTTCCGCAGCCTAAAGGTAAAGGTAAGCATGTTTTACATCTTCTGTTCTCTGTGGCATCTTGTCACCACCACTGAAGCTTTTTACACAAGATTTCATCTAACCTTGATTGAAAGTAGAAAGAAATCCAGGATTTGCACAGAGTGTTTTACTCATCTCAAAGAAGTTTAGGTAGTTATATTAGTCTAGGCTAATACAATTTATACATGACCTATTCCTTCTCAACAAGGAGCTTGCTTCACAGGAAAGGCTCTCTTTAAGAGAAGGCATATTCAGAACTCCAACCAATGTCGTACCAGGACAGATAGACAAAGTAGTTACACCTTGTATCAATCCCATGCCTATCTGTATATGTTCTCTTTAATGTTATACCTATTTCTTTTGCTATTTTGTAAGCTTCCTCTGGCGTCTTGGCAACCACTCCATGCGGAACAGAAATGCCAGCCTCCTTCAACAGTCCCATGCTCAGGTATTCATGGAGTGATAGCCTCCTCTGCTGCTGTTGTTGCACCTGAAATCCATGATTGTTGAGTATCCCTGGACCTCCAGCAAGTGTCTGAAGGAAAACAAAAAAAATACAAAAAAAAAAGTAAAAAAGAACATGACTATTGTGAAAAACTGCCCTCTTTGTTTAGGTTAAAAAAAGGCTACATATTAAATGAGTACAGTTCAGTGGACCAATACAAACACCTGAACACTTAATCCTACCTTTCATATTAGTCATTCATGTCCAGTCAGGTACTGGGTTTTGGAGGTTTTATTGGGCAGTGGGAAAGAGCTGGCAAAGCTGCCAGCACTGACAAGGACTGGCAGGGTTAAAACACCCTTGAGTATTCAGTTAGCATTTAAGTACTTTAAGGAAAACACACCTGTAAGGAAAAGAACCTCAAGGAATTTCAGAAGCATTTCGTAACACGAAAATTAGTAACAACAAAAGTAAAAAAATGTTTTCTGTTTTCGTACTTCACTACACAGGAACAAGACCTTAATTTTTTACACACATGAAACAGCAAGAACACTGAATTTAGCTAATCCATGAACACAGATTAGTACCAAAAGATTCACAGCAAAAGGACGAAAAAGCAAACTTGGATACAAAAAAACCTTTTGCATTTATTTTTATCTTTTTCTAGTGTGCACCATTGGCACAAGCACCGCAAAAATCAGCCTGTATTAGAGCTTGATTTTAAGGTTTTGTTTCACTTCACATAAGCAAGCAGACAACACAAGAGCTTTTACTACGGCATTCCAAGTTGGCGAATCGACAGGCTCTATTTAACCTCCAAAGGATTCCTCCTGCAAGCAGGAGGCCCTTTCCTTGGCACGGAATCCAAGGGAGAAGCGCCGAGTGACCGCCAGCCAGGAGGCTGCGCGTAACACGAGAGGGGCGCTCACAGCGACCTTCCCCGTACGTGGCAGGAGGAGAAAGTGGCACCGAGTGTCACACAGTGTCACATAACGTGGCAGGAGGAGAAGGTGGCACCGAGTGTCACACAGTGTCACATACACACACTGCAGCCCCCGAACGCTTTCCCTTGCGCCGCCTGCCAGAGGTGCTGCAGCCAAAACCAAGCGCGCAGTGGCATTCACAGGGACCAAGCAGAGGCTGGCGGGGATGAGAGTTAGAAGAGGTGAAGTGGCACGGCGTGACCCCTCCTATGGGCAAGGTGACGGCGGAGATGTAAACACTGGGTTTTCCAAGCAGGTTAGGGGAGCGGGGCGCTGAAAAGGGATGTAAAGGGAACCATGCCGGGAAGAGCTGCCACAAGCAAGAGGGTAAACACAGCAGGACAGGGCAGGGCAGGACGGCGGCGGCAGTGGAGTGAGACGGCCGCTCCTGCCGTCGGCGCTCCTCAGGGAGCGACCACAACCGCGACCCCGGCCCAGCCCTGCCTCGGCCCCGGCTCCGCATGCCCGCCCTCCCCCACTCTCCGAGCCGCCGCCGTACCTTCGCCGCGGCGGAGCCCAGCGCGGCGCGGAGACCACTGCCCCTCAGCCCGGCCGACGCCCGGCTGCAGATCATGGAGGCCGCCATGGCCGAGCCCCTTCGCCCTCGGGCGCCGCCGGCAGCGCGCACGCGCCGCGCGGGCGGGGCAGGAAGCGCCTCGCGCCAATGTTCCCCCACCCCCATCCCCCCCTCCCCAACCCCCGGCCTGAGGGAGAAGCGGCTCCGCCCCGCCCGGCCCTGCCCCCTGCCTCGTGTTTTCCCGGGATTCTGGTTTTAATAAAGGTTGTTTTTTCTCACGAGGATCCTAAAAAGGGGTTGCAATCCACCGACATGGTTCCCGCCGCGTCGGCCTCGGCTGGCGCTGCCTGTGCCGAATGGGAGGAGAGGGGCACAGCTCCTCTCTGGCCACCTCGCCCCACCGGCACAGCTTCAGAATGGAAAATTTTCCAGTATTTTTACTCTGAGGATTTTTTTCCTATTTCAGGGTATTTTCATGCAACAACTCAAACGCACCCATCACTCATCCTCATCACCTCATCCCTGTCTATAACTACCTGAAGGGAAGTTATAGACAGGTGGGGGTTGGTCTCTTCTCCCAGGCACTCAGCAATAGGACAAGAGGGCATGGGCTCAAGCTCTGCCAGGGGAAATTTAAGTTGGAGATCAGAAAAAAAATTCTTTACAGAGAGAGTAATCAGGCATTGGAATGGCCTGCCCAGAGAGGTGGTGGATTCCCCATCCCTGGAGGTTTTTAAACTGAGATTGGCTGTGGCACTGAGTGCCGTGATCTGGTAAATGGACTGGAGTTGGACCAAGAGTTGAACTTGATGATCTTGGAGGTCTTTTCCAACCCAATCGATTCTATGATTCTATGACTCTTTGATAGGACAAGAGGGAAGGGGTTTAAATTGAAAGAGGGCAGGTTTATATTGGGTTTTACAAAGAAATCCTTTGCTGTGAGGGTGGTGAGGCCCTGGCACAGGCTGCCCACAGAAGCTGTGGACGCCCCATCCCTGGAAGTGTTCAAGGCCATATTGGATGGGCTCTGGGCAACCTGGTCTAGTGGAAGGTGTCCCTGCCCAGGACAGAGGGCTTGGAACGAGATGATCCTTCAGATGATCCTTAAGGTCCTTCCAACGCAAACCATTTTATGACTCTGTGACCGAAGTCTCAGTATTTCTAGGTGTTTTGCAGCCCATACCAGGTCTCTCCCCCACCCCATGCCAAAAACCCCATTTGTGCCTCACGCAGCTCCAAGCTGTGCCTTCCCCTCTGCAATTCAGGGTCTGTACCTCGGTGGCCTTCAGTTAGTCACTGAGAAATTGCATCTCCACAGAAACCAGTGACCAGACCTTGTGATTCACAAGGAGGTGAAGCTTTTTGCTCTAAAATAAAACAGTAACTGGGAAAAGAGTGTATGTGTATGTGTATGCCCAGACTTTGCAAATGCAGATTTGGGCAGGGCTCTCCCCACGTGCCCTTCCAGCCTGCGCAGTGGATTTTTTACGTGAGGCACAGCGTGCGCAGAACTGGTCCCACCGTTTCAGTCCTGAGGTCCATCTGCCACAGCCGAGCGAGCTTGGACAGTGACAGGGAAGTCCCTGGGACTGTCACAGCACCCGGTACTAACCGGGGCTGACCCTGCTGAGCATCCGAGATGTGACGGGATGGGATGGCAGGGAGGCATTGAACTGCCAGGGAAAAGAGTAGTGGCCTAGGAAATTGGAATGAGAATGTTCTCTACCAATGATAAGGAAAATTGCAGTTATTTCTTTACATTATGAACATCAAAGCTAGATCTGATTTGAAGGAAAGCCATGCTGGAGCTATGATTCTCCTGAGTTTTGTAGCTGGCATTATCCATTAACTGGACAAGCTGCCTCTTTTTGTTCTGAAACTGAGAATGCATTATCATAACTTCTCCTGGGGTGAATATTGCAAAAGACGGAGTAACCATGGTTCAGTTATTTTGCTTCTGATCCTCTGCTGTCCTTGTGTTGTCACCCCTTAGCACTGCAGTGAGCTCAGCAGAATGCTTAGCTGTGTACCTCTGTTCAGACATGCAAGGTAGGAGGATGTGTTACTGGACCTTTAAGCATCTGCAAAATTTTGATAGACCGTCCAAAATTTTCCACCAGAGTTGATAAAACATTTCCTTCTGCCAAGGGAAAGGGAAAAACAAAGCACTTAAACTTTGTGCTCTTTCTCTTCTCTGTTCACACAGTGGTTCAACTCTAGTCACTGGGCCTGCCTGTGGTTCCATCACAGGACAGTACCCAGATGCCACTTCCTCACATAAAAACTCAGGAAGTCTCATTAATCCGAGAGAGTCCCCAGAATGACCTCCACCCTGGAAAGAGTATGCAAGAAATTTTACAAGACAATGTAATGAAGCTTAGCAAAACTTTAAACCTTAAGCTTGTAAGCCCAAAGCTACTGTTCAGAGATAAGTACTGGCTGCAGGTCAGGAAACCAGACTAATACCCTGTCTCAGTTGCTTATTACTGCAAGAAAATTGGACAGCTCTCTCTGGGCTTATAATTCACTCTTGCCTTAGCAAAGAGCTGTAAGACATTCAGAGTAAAACTACTACTGTATCTTCTTCTTCTCACTACAAGTGAATTACCCTTTCAGCTTTAAGATTAAGATAGTTTTTATCTTATACATCAAAAGAAATGTTACATGGTTGACAATATTGAAGGACTTCTAGAAAGATTGATGCCATTGTCTGTAGTCTGATACACAGCTGTATGGAGAGCTTTAGTTATCTGGATGATGTATTGTCTGATTCCTTTCTCAGCTGTGATAACTGGGATACACTGTAAAAATGCAAGCATGTCTGATCAGCAGTGCCACCGTTTGGCTCAGACTGTCAGCACAAGGGGACAACTCAAACCTTAAAAACAACAGTTCTTGGAAATGACACATTCAACTTTTCTTCACTTTCTTAGAGAAACAAGAAAATATAACAATTTTGACTACGACCAGATGAATTCCTAGTGAGTCCAGTTAAATTAACTCAGGTTTGTACAGGCTCAGCCTAATTCAGTATCTGTACTGCAAATGCAGAGACTGAGCAAAAAGGGAAATTCCCTGTAGTATTCTGGTAGATATCCAGATGTTTTTCTAAATCTCCACAAATAGATTCCTTCCTATTCAAAGTTTAAAATGCTGAGATTTCTTGCTGAAGTCAGAATAAGCTTTTTAACACAGAATTGAGGCCCTCTCTGAAGTTGTATTTAAAACTACAAAGAAGGAAAAGGTACAAATGAGGTAGAAGGAGCCTCAAGCAGCTGTTTGAGGCCAAATTAAGTATCCCAGAAGGCTCAGGCATTAAGAAATAGATATGAATTTGCTTTATTATGTATTTACATCTCCCAGTGACAATAGTACAATGGGATTAGTTTCCCAGATCTTGTAAGCTCCAATGGTTGATATTTAACTTGAAAAACATCAGGACAGAGGGTGTTGCAAGAAGGACATCAGAGAGAGAAAGCCAAAGCCTCTGTCAAGGATTCTGATATCTGTCTTAGCAAACAGCTAATACTTGCAGTCTCAGGTCTGGATGGGTCCAGTTTTCTAGAGGGGACAGTATAAACATTAAGAACCAGCTCACCGTCTCTCCCAACAGAAGAACTGTGAAATACCAGGGGAGGCTGGGTGGTGAAAGGTTCAATGAAAGCAAAGAATTTTGTTTCCAAAAGTGATTCTTCACTTAGTTAACCTGTGGAGCACCTTGCGATGGATGCTGCAAATGATGGAAGTTTACATGGGCTCGAGAGGAGTCTTGGCAGGTTTAAAGATGAGAAACAAGAA
The DNA here is from genome assembly GCF_047495875.1 of Pithys albifrons albifrons. NCBI lineage: Eukaryota > Metazoa > Chordata > Aves > Passeriformes > Thamnophilidae > Pithys > Pithys albifrons. The sequence goes on from NC_092458.1 coordinate 58,741,621, forward strand.
GAGGGTTAGTAAATACACAGAAACCACCTCTGCCTTGAGAAGTCACCAAGACATAGATGGCTGTAGAATAGTAGTCAAAAGCCCTGTCATGATTTCTTGCCTATTATACTCCAGATATCCATTCTGGACAGCCAGGTGCTTATGCTGGATGAATTTTTGTCCTGAGCTAATGGATACTTTCATATTTTTCTGATTCAGTCTCCTCTGGGATTGAAGCTGAAGCACAGTCCATCTTCTTCACCAGTTGTCCAAAGTCACTTAATAAGTTAGTGGCAGAGCTACAAACAAAACAGAATTGCCTCACCACCTACACTCATTCGGATGACTCAGTCTTTTCAGTACAAGGAAGAGCAAAGAAATCATTAACAAGCAATGAAGAGAGTACAGCTGTAGCAGAGCTCTGATTTGTCCTATTGGTCACGTATATGCACACCATTATTCTCTATTATGTAAATGCAATCAGATCCTATTTACATTTCAACATAAAAACAACATATTGTGCATTGCCTTATTTCCACTAATAATGTCTATGAAGCCGTAACATTACAGGAAGGAATGATTTATGGTCAAAGACAGCAATGAGGCATCATGCTTCTGCTAAAATACAAGTGAGGAAACAGTTACCCATGTTAAATTTTCAGTATCAGAGTTTAGGATAACAACCAACTGCAATGCAAGTGAGGGAAAATCCTCAGAGCTCAAGTTTCAGCCAGGTTGCTGGCGGGACTTTGGTGCCATGCACTGCTGTCACATTCCACCCAGCTTCTCAATGACAGCTTTACAATGTGAAATATTTAAATATAATCCTTACATCTTCCGTTTCATACTCCTGCTAAGCAAATGTGAATATATAGTAAATTCCACAGCCAGGGAACACGTGCATGAAATTCTCAGTAAAATGAATGTTTCCTGGTTGTGCAACTGCTTTTTAAGAAGCTGTTGTACACTCTGTGCTTTTCTGACCTCCTTTCTCTATGTATGTTCTTCTTAGGGAATGGCTGTGAAGTCATTTTAATCTAACATAAATCTGGCCTGTTACTGACATGGTTAGTCCCACCATTCTTTTTCCCAGCTGCTCTCGTTGCCTCCTGCATTCATGTACCTGATCTGTAAATTGCATCAGGAAACATATCCTGCTGAAAAATAATCTCTCTCCCAGTTTGCTGAGTCAGGTTTGGCTTTGTGCTATTTAATCTGATCAAACCCTGTCCCATCCCCTCCCTGTGCACCCACAGCTTGCCAGAAAACAAATCAATAAAAAAAATAAGTTTTCTAGATCCAGATCAGTTTCCTCATCCAGCTCATTGCACAGCAACTGCGATTATTAACAGTGTTAGCATAAAGAAAGGGATTGGGCCTGAAAAGTAGGTACCTCTCTCTCAAGAGCCCCCTGGACACATGGTGCTTTAAATACACTGTTTTAGTTTGTGTCTCACAGAAGTACTTTGTCAGATGAAATATTATTAAACAAGTTTACAACAGCATATAAATCATAACCTTGCAATCCTTTCAACATATTATTATGGTAGAAGATCCACCTTACTATTTTCTCATTCTTGGCTTATTTTCATGTCTTTTTTCAGAGGATGTCTGTTCACTATCAAACTCAGAAACACCAGCCTATATTTACTTCATAATCTGCAAAAGCTGATTTAGGACAGCCATGTCCTAAATGAATCCTGGAGTGAAACCAATTAAAACAGATTCAGTCAACAAAATGCTTATTTTCATAAAACATTCTTTATGTAAATATTTACAAATGTAAGGTGAAAAAATTGAAAGAACTAAATCTAAACACCTGTATACAAGCAGATTTCAAAACCTTAGCAAAAAAAAAAAAGCTATTTTAAAGTCCTGTAATGGAGTAATAATTCACATGCTTGTTGTGATCAATAGGATGCTAAAGGGAAAGTCTTAACCTACTGACAAATATTACAGTTGTTTATAAAAATATATTTTTATATTCTTCATAATAATCTTTATATATTTTCATTTAATTGTATCCTGCTAACATTCCAAACAAGCATAATGACTGTATGAATATTTTTTGTACTTAAAAGTGTATCAGTAGAATAACAATGGGTCACCTTCAGTCTTGTTACTAAATACTGTTCATTAAAAGGTACAGGAAAATGGTCTACACAGAAAGTAGAATGTTTTTATTGTTCAGATAAACAGCCTTGTGATGTTTTAATGTATTGGACCAGAATGAGCTTTGTGGGTGAGGAGTCTTTGATAGGGCTTTCCTAAGATCACTGTCTTCTTAAAATGTAAATAGAGAAGTAACATAACTGACAGATGTTTCATCTGGAGATTAAGATACTCCAACTGTTCTGGGGGACAGATATGAGTGAATGAGCTTGGTTCACAAAAAGTCAGTTAGCTTGTAAGCTTGGCCATTATTATTTTGTTAAGTCAGTAATTCAGGGTATGGGCTGCCACCACAGCTAAACAGGAGAGCCAACCACTGCCAGTGGGCATCCTTCCAGCACACCCAGCCATTCACTCCTGCGAAATTTCCCTCATGCTAACACTGGGACTCATCTGATGCTGTACTGAGCAATTAAACCCCAGAAAACCAGTAACACAAAAGGTAATGATTAAGCTTCAGTTTAATTTGTGATCTTCAGATGTAAATAAAAACATCTGTACAGAGATACCTTAAAATCTTATAAAACAAACGAACAATGACAAATCATGTGAAAGGTCTGCAAATAAAATCTTCATCCCTGTGTTGTGATCAATAGACTGAGGAAGGGAAAAATCTGACAAACTTTACCGTTGTTTACAAGAAAATGAAAGTTTGTGTATTATATTCTACATATCTCTGTGATTTAAAAAAATGTGAAAATGACTAACTATTTGCTAGCAGAAACTTTTATTTCTTATCAGCCAGGAACTGTCATTCTGTCTCTGGAGCTCTGCTTAGCTAAGTTTGTATCTTCCTTTTCAAATAATTTCAAAGTAAAACTGTGGCCTAACCAAGGAAGCGCTACTTTTTAAGTTCTGAACATATCAGTAGTCAGAGACCAGCTGGTTCCGTGGACCTCCAAGAAGAACCCGAGCTGTATCTTCGTTTTCAGCCGACCGTCATTTGCAAAAACGGGCCTTCCATTCTCGGTGCCCTCACCAATCGCTCTGCGTTCAGCGGCCAAGGAACCCCAAACAGGCAGAAAACCGGAGCGCGGCGCAGGCAGCATCCCTGCCCGCCCGGGGAGCTTCCCGCTCAGCATCGTCCCTTCCCAGCCTGCCCGGGGAGCTCCCCGCTCAGCATCTCCTCTCTGCAGATTGCCTGGGGAGCTCCCCGCTCAGCATCGTCCCTCCCCAGCCCGCCCGGGGAACTCTCCACTCAGCATCGCCCCCTCCCCAGCCCACCCGGGGTGCTCCCCGCTCCCCTCGCTGGCGCACCTTGCGCGCTCCCAACACATCCAACCCCGGGCAAGGGCCTCCCAAAACCTGCGATGCCAAGCGCTGATTGGCGGAGGCGCCCCCGCCCGCCCCGCGGGGTGACGGAGGCTGCCCGGGCGCCCAGCGCTGCCATGGGCGAGGAGGCGCTGCAGCTCCGGCGGCCGGGGGTCGGCGTGGCGGTGGTGGTCATCAGCGCCGCGCACCCCAACTGCGTCCTGCTGGGCAAGAGGAAGGGCACGGTGGGGGCCGGCACCTACCAGCTCCCCGGAGGCCACCTGGAGTTCGGGTAGGAGCCCTGCGACCTCCCCTCCCGTGCCAGGCCGTGCCCCCAGGCGGCCGTGCCCTCCCTTCCTTCCCCATCCCTGCCCATCCCTCCGGTGCCGCAGGGAGAGCCTGGCGGAGTGCGCGGAGCGGGAGGCGCTGGAGGAGGCGGCGCTGCGGCTGCGCCACGTGCGCTTCGCGTCGGCCGTGAACACGGCGTGCCCGCGCGCGGGGCACCACTACCTCACCGTGGTGATGAAGGGCGAGGCCGAGCCCGGCGCGGAGCCGCGAAACCAGGAGCCCGACAAGAACGAGGGTGAGTCATGAGCAGTGGGAACAGAATGCCCTGGGGGGGAAGGGACATGAAAGATCATCCAGTTCCAACCCCCCTGCCACGGGTAGGGACAGCTCCCTCTAGACCACGTGGCAAAAAGCCCCATCCAGCCTGCCCCTGAACACCTCCAGGGATGGGGCATCCACAGCTGCTTCAAACAACAGAAGTTGCTCCTGCAGAATGACTCTGCATGCGACAGAGAACTCGACTGTGTTGGTAGGTTCTGCACGCTCCGTCTGGACTTGCAGATACAACACAGAATCACAGAATCTCCCAAGTCGGAAGGGACCCACAAGGATCATCAAAATCCCAACTCCTGGCACTGCACAGAACAATCCCAAAAATTCCACCATGCACCTGAGAGCCCTGTCCAAATGCTCCTTGACCTCTGTCAGGCTTGGTGCTGTGACCACTTCCCTGGGAAACCTGTTCCAGTGCCCAACCACCCTCTGGGTGAAGAACTTTTTCCTAATATCCAGCCTAAACCTCACCTGACAGTATTATGCTGATGCCGTAAGAGCCCCCCCCAAAGCAGGACTCCGAGCCACGTTAGTGTAGGGTAAGATAAAAAGTAAAGGTCCTTTAATAACACAGGCCTATGGCCCACAGGAATACATGATGACATGCATGTGCTCTTCAGTTCTAGTTTTCATGGCTTTTATAATATGATCCCTTCAATCATTGCTTTACATATTTCTCAGTCCAGCCCCAGTCCCACCCCTGTTCCACCCCCTGGAATTGGGTCTGGGGTGGTCAAGACCCTCTGTCTTCATCAGCTCCTCTTCCTCGGGCACACAAAGGTCTCTTGGAGCTCTTCCAGTTCTGACTTCTGGGTCACTCTGACCTATGTTTATGTTTCATTCTGTAGGCCTTTCTGATAGCCATCCAATCTTGTACCTTGAAAAAGAGACTAAGCAACTAAAAGAATTTGAGCTACTGATAAATGCTAAGGGTTAGGATGTATAAACAATGAACTTAGGCTGCCAGACTATTAGCACATTACATCTACATTTGCTACAGTTACTGTGTTCCTAAAATCTACAAAATGTGAAAATCAAAAATCCCTTCGGCATCAATGCCATTCCCTCAGATCCTGTCTTAATTCTATTCTCTGATTTATTTTTCTGTCTTTCTTTCCCCCCTACAGGTTGGGAGTGGGTTAAATGGGATGAATTTCCTCCAGAAGATCAGATGTTCTGGGCCTTGCGCTGTTTAAGAGAACAAGGTTACAATCCCTTTACTGAAGAGCTTGATCATCTAAAGGGGTACACAGGAAGTCACCAATTAGATTAAAACCAAATTGTACATATGTAACAAACTAAAGGGTACCTGCTTTTTTTTGTGTAAAAAAGGGTTTATCGTGCTCACCCTGCCCGTGTGAAAATATTACCCTCTCCAAAGCCAGAAAGATGCCAGATGCTGTAGTCCTTTTACTGTATTTCATAGGACAGTGGTCTTTCATTCCAGAGCTATTTCCAGCTCTAGTGGTTATCAATTAATGTTTGCTTTTATAGAAAAACTTAAAGAGTGTTCTGTCTGGTTAATCTTTATATAGATGAACAGCCCTTTGGAAGTCAGAACTAGCCGGAGAACCTTACTGACTTGGAAACAGTTGCAGCATCAGGCCCAAGGAAACTTACTTGTTTAAACCACTGTCCTGCTTTCTATGTAAACCTACTTTGTATGTCATGCTGCTTTCTGGTAATTATTGGACCAATTTTAAAACTTAGCCTTGTCTCTTCTTTGCTATCATGAACAAAAATTACATTTCATAGACAATGTCCTGTTCTCCTGCAGACAGCAGTATATACTTGAAAATCAAGAGCATTATAAATATGAAAGGGTTATGGTGGCTTATTGCAGGGAATCAAATTCTCTGGTCTTTCTTGCCTCTTGCTTTTGTAACAGAGCTCTGTTTGCAGCCTCGGTTACACTGAATTTATCTGCAAAAATGTCACAGATCTCTGCAGTTGATCTGAATTCATATTATAAACTCTTATAATGGAGAGGTGCCTACAGTGTTATACTAGGCTGACACAAGTAACAAACTAATCTAATTTATAGGTGTAGCTCAGTGGCAAAAGTCACACTTTTTGGCTAAAGAGAGTTGTCAGTATTAAGCAGCACAGAGGGCTGTAATTCTGTATGGCTACTGGGATTTGATGAAATTGTGAATTTTCAGTTTGATGTGATTAAATGACTGAATTGGTAGTGAACAAAATCACAGTACACAAAGACAGACAAAACCAATGAGTTTGTATTTTCAGTTTTTCTAGACTCTGTAACCAAATGTGATTCTTTTCCAGCTGTAGCCACTGGGACATCAGCAATTAATTTTTGGATATGATTATTAAAGAGATCATTATTGGCTTATTGTTTTTCTCATCAGGGTTCTTTTAAACCAAAGTTCTTGTCTGTTTTCTTTAGATATGCTCATTGTACAAAAATGTGGTGAGATATCTTCAATTTCTTTTGAATAAACCACAAACACAATATTGAAAAATTAAAATTGTCTGAAATTATGAATGGACTCATCAGTTCTTAAACAACTTTGAAGGGTTTAATGGTCTTCCTTACTTTGCACATATATTTTCTTAAATGGAGATGACTCTTTTTGCTGAGTAAGGATGCTACTGACAATGGGAAGCCTCCTGGTTAGAGTTTAAAGTATTAACCATGTGCAACTTTCCTTAGGACAAACACCCTGTCTCTGCAGTGAAGAAGGAAGATAATGTTATTCAGCAGTTTTGAAACAGGAAATGCCACCAAAAACTCCTTTGCTACTGTACCTTTCTAAAAAGCTTATTTTTTCTATTCAAAAGTGGAGATTCACTTCCTGAAAGCAACCTTATGTACACTGAGAATTATTCCGCTCAGCTGTCAACAAAGAAGCTGCAGCAATAGTTGACAGCTGTCCTACTCCTCTGTCACAAAGAATAATGTAGAAAAAATTAAATTATTTAGTACAATTTTATATTTTCGAGGGTATCTAGCTCCTGATGAGAAAACAGGGTCCACTGTAAAATGGTTTGTCATGCAATAAATACTTTCTTACCATATTTTGTTAATGGTTATATTCATTCTGTTGTAAATACACAAGTAGTTACTGAAATGAGGACACAAATAGTATCTCCATATGTCCGCCTCTCTGTATCCTTTCTAAGTGGACTGATTAAATGACTACAGTACTGCAGCCAGCTGTCAGCAATCCTCAACTTTAATAACTGTTTGTATGGATCATGCATTTGTATTTGCCATCCATTCCCATCACCGCTCCCCTGAAAATTTGATTCAGTAGATTTTAAGTGCTAAGACCCAATCCTTTCAACTAAGTCTTTTGCTTTTTGGTACTTGCTAAATAGGAAAATCTATTATTTATGTATTTAAGCCACTGAATAACAGAACACTCAGTTACAGCTTTGTGATTCACTAAACTGCTTGTAACAGACAGAATTCACCCAAAATGGCATTATAGTTAGGCAGCATTGAGAAACATAGTCATGAACTGTACATATTTTGGAGCACTGATACAAACTGTTTGGAATGCATCTTATACCCAGAGTCTGTTTTTATGCCAAGTGGACAGTGGGCAGAGTTGTTGTCTTACTTTTTTCTACATTAATCCCATTTAATCTTTTAATAGAGTAACACACAACCCAGAAAAAGAAGTGGTCATTGCTTCAGTTGCCTCTTATTTATGTCTGGAAAGAATCACCCACCTCCACAGTATTTCAGTTAGTGAACTACATGAAACAGCCATAGAAGAGTTTGGGATAGATTGCAACATTACACATCCCATGACTTAATTATCTGTTTTTGTATTTCATTCCAACAAAAGAATGTCCTTGTAAATTGGAAGATAGACTAGTGAACTGTGTCGTGTATTGAAAGGCATTTAGAAAGAAAATACTAATCCCATGATAAAAAGCATTAAGAAACTCCATTTTGCAATATTGTGTATGAATCTGATCACACATTTTAAGATAAAATGTGAACCAGAACAGGGGTAGGCAAGGTTTAACTAGGATAACTGAGACAAGGCAAATGTATTGGGATTAACATAAATTAAGAGGAAAGACATTGGAGGCAAATACCTAAGAGGAAAATACTGTACTGAATAAAGGTTAAAAAATATATGTATATGAATAACTTCAGACTGTGAAAGAGGTGACAGTTTAATAACTCTGAAAATACTTCCAAAAGGAACAGCTGAGACAAAAACAGATTATCCATTTCTCTTAAAATAAAAAACATTGCCCCATATTACGTGACTGAACTTGACTGAAGTCCTTTCTCTTTCTGTATTACCATGGGACTTGTATATATGTTGGTCATATGTGGCAGCATTACTGACAGCAATATTTGAAAGACTGTCTGAGCAAAGGAGGAAGTGTACCTGATTGATCAGACACTTCCTGCAAGGAATCTACGAAATGGAAAAGTGAAGAGAATTGTGATCTGTGCTGCAGGAAGCCTTGCTGCAGGATAGAAACCTGTAACTGCCAGGAGCAACAGTTCACATTAGTTTTTGGATTTGATCACAAAGTTACTTAAGAGAAAAGCAGCTGTCATAAATTTATTCCTTTAGAAAAATAGAACAAGGAAAGGAAAGCTAAAGGAAATATCTTTGGAAATACAAAATAACATTGTAGTTGAGGCAGTAAATGCAACTGACCAAGTAAACAAATTAGCAGGTTCAAAGAACTGAAAAAATTACAGATGACAAGAATAAAAAACTCTGTGAACACTCTGAACTGAAAGGAACTGAAGCTGTAGCGCGCCTCAAAATGTGTCATTTCCAGGTTCCAGGATGCTTAACCAAGTATTGGTACAGCCTTGTGCATGGGCACTCTGCTGCCTCAGGGTCTGCCCAGCTATGTGTGTACCTGAGAAGGACAGGCTTTCTGTTTCTGACAATGACTCAGCTGCATCTAACACTGACAGGGCATTTTGCAAAGGCAAAAGTGGAGTACAAACTTCTGAAACTCAATCAGAATTCAACAACATACTGAGATAAAATGTGCTGAGTATTGAAGTTACAAGGAAACTCACCTAATATTCAAGTTTGGAAAATTAAAGTTAGACCAAAGCTGAGTTTATTTATGACAAATCATTCATTATATAATACAGATATTACAAACTTACACCTTATTGCTGCATTTTTCTTCTTGATACACAGATTATCAAGAACATGCATTTAGGCAGTAACAAAAAAAAAGATATTAAACTTACAAACTTCATGTCTCATTTCCATGGCATAGAAAAGGTTATCATCAAAAGAGTAAAGTTACTAACAAACGTACAAGGGGATTCCCCTTACACCTTTTTTTCCCAGGAGGTTTTGTCATCTAATGTATAGTAAATACATACACACACACACACACACACACACACACACACACACACGTGTCTCTTGCAAACACACACATTCATACATTCACTGAAAACTTTACATTTCTCCCCTAGCAGAAATTTCCCAGTCATTTTACTTTCCTAGTCATTTTAAAGGGAAAAAAAATCTCCAGTCCATGGTTTTAAATTAGTCACCCTATTTCTGAGCCAGCCATAACCTTGTTCCTACAAAAGGCTGCCACTGTAACAAAAGGATATTGCAGTTTGTGAGGAACAGCATCCAACCTACCTTCACCACAGGAAAGGTCTACTAGGGATAAATAATGTCTCTCTCTTGTACCTAGTCTGAGTCACTGCTGCTGCTTGAAGAGTCTGTTGACATAACTTCTACATCATCTTCATTCTCTTTATTGTGTCCTGGAGGCTCCAACATGAAGTCATTACTATGATTAGGAGGTAGCATGTTCATTGACATATCACTTGACTGCCAAGGATACTGAGGAGCAAGCACATCTGGAAAAAAGGGGCATAATCAACCAAACTATGGGTTTTGTGTATCAAAAAATTGCACAAGACAGCTCAATCAGAAGTGCAATTTAAAATCAAAACAAATTTTAAAATCCATTTTGAATTTTGAACATATGAAATCCTCCTCTAACAGCTCGAAAATATCTCATGATGGACTGATTCTCTGATTGTAAATGCCTGCTCTGCCAGAAAGGCCCATTTATGTAGGTGGCTCTTGATCTCTCATCACTCCACTTCAAAATAGTATATATTCATATAGAGCTCAAAAGAACAGAAAAGATATGTGGACCCATCCTCAGCATTTTCGTGGTTGCCACAGACAGATGTCAGGGTCCTACTCCTATTCAGCTCACTGACCCGTTTTATCCAAGGCCAGAGGTTTACCAAGCAAGAGGATGCAGAATTTCACATCACTTCCTAAGAGGTAACAATAGGATTAGACAGATGATGGGAAACACAAAAGCCAAGTTTACTGTTTCCAGTGAAGTTGAAATAGTTGGGTTTTGTAACAAATTCAGCATAATTTCTGTAAACAAGTTTTCCATAATGCCTGAAAGTGGCTTAACAGAGAGGTAAGAACTGTCACACAGCTCCTATGCATCCAAACTAGGAAATTTTCCACAATTTAATCCAGCCATGGTAGATTAATACTGCACAGGTACAGAACAACTAAACTCTTGATTCAATGACTGTCATTTACTGCTAAATTCTATTTTAGCATGAATGAATCAATCCCACTGAAGTCAATGGAAGTGCCTTTTTCACTAAGCAATTAAGGGATTCAAGCTCAATTCCTACAGTCAATGGACCATCTCACCACTTGTCCCTTGCCGTGTCTTTTCAATCCAGTCAAAGAAAGGTAGGGGATAACAATAAACCTCTTTTCCTCCAAATAAAGTTTTCATAATTCCATACTTTGTCATCACTACTATGAAAAGGTTGCTCTGAAAACGCTTCTTTCTAGTATGATCTAATTTGGTTTAAAGCCATTTAAAATAAATGAACTGAGTTTTGTTTATGTTGATATATCTGTAGTGTCTGCAGTTTAGCATGGAATAAAGTAAAATTATGCAATTTCTAACTGTTAACTTCATTTACTACATCTTCACTGCTATTAGGAAACAACATTAACCATAATTTTCACTACTTTACACCTCTGATTTGCCTTTGCAAAGGGAAATGTGTAATTGCTGTGACTGTACAAGGGATAAAAAAAAGCAAACCAAAACTGAATTTCTCTTACCTGGCAGTCTGCCCGCTGCAAGTGCGTCCCCGGGTAAGTGTCCATTAACTCCATTGGTGGATGGGTTGTTCATCTGACCCAAGAGACCACTTCTCATTTCCAGATCTGTAGGATATGGCCTACGTGGGTCCCCTTTAAAAGGAAAAAAAAAAGAATGCTTTGAAATATTTAACAATTGTCTTGCAGACATTAGCTTGTTCTTCAATGCCTATTTTAATGACCAAAAAACCCCATACACTGCTTGGATAAGCAACAAGCATCACATCTGTTTTTATTAAAATCCAAGTCTGTCTTTCACTTCGACTTTCTTTGTTCATTCAAACTTGGCAGCAAGTGCACATTTAAAGAAACCCCAAACAACCCAAAACAACTACAAATAAACCCACTATGTTTAGAAGATACCTGTGCTCTCCCTGCTACTTCACATCTAAACAGCAATGACAGGAATTGGATCAAACATTTTCATTTTGGACAAAGGGGGTAAAACCCAAAATTGCAACCTGACATAATGACAGTCCTGCTTCTGACTCCATGCATTACTAGCATCCTCTGAAAAGAATATTGTAAGGGGCAAGAGGGAATTCAACCAAGCATGTGTGAAAGCCTTTAGCATGCTTATAATCAGGGCTGACATTCAGGGGGGAAAAGGCAAACAAAGGAGAGGAGAGGACACCAATCAGCTAATGGAACCATACAGTTTCATAGCCTTTTGAAGACATGTGAACTGGATATCGATTTCTGTTGATAATATTAGATGTAACAGCTGAACACAATGGTACTCTAACAAACCCCAGTGGTATAAAAATATTATAAGACCAGATATTAACCATGATTTATCACAATAAAGACATCTCTTGTCATAAACAGGATAGTTACCTGGTACCCACGTCAGAGGGGCACAAACAGCATTGCTAGCACTGATCCTATGGGCATATTTAATTATTTCTTCAGAGGAAATTGCACCTGGGAGAATGGAAAAAAATTTGCTATATTGTCAAGGATTGCATCATTTAATTATTTCACAATATTGAACACTAATATCTAAAAGACTCGGAATGTGATTTTGTCAAATATTAAGAGCCTAGTTCAAATGCAATAACTGTTTAGAAGAGTCTCAGACTATGCAAAGATGAGCTTCACACTGATTTTACAGCCACACGTTCAGTACAACTTCGATGCCAACAGTTCTCCAACTTTGAGAAAAACACAAACTGATCTCTTAAACAGTGTACTTGACAAACACAATTCTTAAAACTTCAGCACCTGATTTATTATAGTTTGCTGTAGTAAAGAATTTGTTTTTTTAATAATTGTAGAGCATACATAATAAACTTCTTCTAAATATGTGCCTGTATCAGAGAAATAAACTGTTATGAAATTCCTTGAATTTTTGGTGAAAGAAGTATTACAAAATAGTACAAGATATTGTAAAAAAAACCCTCAAACCAAAAAAAAAAAGAAAAGGCCTCCCCCAAAATAGTCAGTTTAACTTGCCAAGTGCCACAGTATGCAGGAATTGCTACCAACTAGTATCAGCAGCTACTCAGTCTTTCAAATACAATGCACATAGAAACAAATATTGTCTTCCTTTCCCCAACAGACCAACTGCAGGAATTTGGTGAGACACTTGCGTAATCGGATACACTATTATCAGTCCAAGAACACTGTCGAGACACTTTAATATTAAGATATGTTTGCCACAAAAAATATTAAATTCCTGCTTTTATTCTCAGGAAATAGTTTCACAATGAAATCGAAATTCGTTTCCACATAAAGCATCCAAAATCTGTGATAGTAGAATTAAAAAAATAAAAAAGCCCAAATCTGAGCTCACTAGCAACTTTCTTTACAACTGCATTTCATAGTATGTACAATCACGGGTACCTTTCCGCGCCTTTTCTATTGATTTCAGCTTTTCCTTTGCTTGATAAACAGCTGTTGCCTAGATGCAAAAAAACAAAACAAAAAAACAACACACAAAGTAAGCTAAACCTTCAATCTATCTGATTTGTACACATAAAATCAGCTCTGTGAATAAACCCCTTAGTTTAATTGCATTTGAAGAGATAAACTAGTCAGTGAACATTTTCAAAATATACAGACATAAAAGTAGGTTTAGAAGAAAATTAGCATCATAAAACAAAATTGAATACCATGATAACTAAACAGTATTTGACTACTGAGAAAAATCCAAACCACTAAGCTCTTACGAAGTTTTAAATATTTAAATTTTCTCAAACTAACACAACACCACTTTCCCCAGAACCACCTTTTCCACAAGGAGATGCTCAAAAGAACACACATCATTATGAACTTACCAGTATGTGCTCTGCTTCTTTTAGTTGTTTCTGCAGCTGCTGAATGTCATTATCCCGCTTTTCCACTACCTTTTCTAAAAGCTGCATTTCATGATGGATTTTTCCCTGATCAACTGCCAACTTCATTAGCTCTTGAAACTCTCCATCTCTCTGAATCAGCAGTTCCAGGATCTATTGAACAAGAGTTTTGGAGAACTTTTAATTTGGCTAGAATAACAACACACTCAGCTGTGCTACAAAGAAGAGCAAATGACATCCATAGGAGTATTTTTGTCTGAATGAAAAATTAAACAAAATTTCTTCCTGTTTGCAGAAACAGCCTATGAAGCATACAACAAATAAACAACACTACGAGAACCAAGAATGCCTTTGTAGCAGGGCCAAAGTCCCCTCAGCAACATTAGCTTGAGTATAGGCAAGGACAAAGAGAGAAAGAATGAACAAAAGGACGAACAGAAAGAAATTAGAAGTAAAGCATTATGCTTACCCAAAGAAGTACAGTTTAGAAAGTCCACTTACCTGGCTCTCCTCTCCTGGTTGTGGAAGCTTTTGGTTTCTTGAAATTGCCAAAATTTCTATCAGTTCCCTGAAAGGAAAACTCTGTTTGCACAGTTTTCTACAAGGGCATGACCACATAAAGTCCTCATAAAATTATCACAGTATTGGTATCATTACAAAGTAGTCAGGGACCTGAGTATTTTACAGTTTTATAGTACAGTGTGGGCAGGCATTTCTCAACCAAGAGAGCAAATTTTCTTCTTTGAGCTCATGAAGAACTCCTGTATTTGTACTCAAGAAATGTGCTTAGTTCCTGTCAAACTGTAAAAGACATAAGCAGAAGCTGAAAAAAGAAACAGCATAATGAACTGCATTCATACCCTTCTTCTACTGCCTTTGTTGCAAGAGGGTACAAAAGTTGTCTTCACTATTTTACTTCTCTACTTTTTCTGGATTTTTCCCCAACTGAGCAAGTTTTACACATGCATTTAGAGCAATTAACTTTCAAACTCCTACAGTCTCTTGTGAAACTACTCTTACACTATGTGTTTTCACAATGATATATTAGTTGTGTATCAAACACACAAAAATACAAAAAAACTAGTAATATTCTGGTGCTACAATCACTTCTCAAACAAACCTCTTGATCATGATTCCAGGTACCCAGCCCCTTTGCCACAGCAAGAACCTCTGAGGAACCACGATGCAAAAAGGCATGTTCTGTAAACTCAGCAAAGTTAATTGGCTCCTAATGTGACAGTTCAACCCTATGCATGAATAACTATCTATCTGAAGACACTGTCCTTGGAAGCGCTGATTCTTTGCTTGGTCCACTGTCAGCAGCTCAGTGGGATGTACAACCGATACAGAAGCAGGGCCAGAACCTTAAAATGAAAACAAATACTTTGCAAAATGTCTGAAAAAGCCCTAACCAGCAAAGCTCTAAATAGCACCTTGGTCTATATCTCTTGCCCATTCTTGAATACTACAGCCATTTTAAACAGTAAAAGAAACGTGTCATTCTCACTAAACTTTTATTCTACCTGAGCAACACGGAGCAGTAGCAAATTAAATCTGCACTAGGTAGGTCAACTCATGCCATCAAGGCTGATGTCATGGGGCACTGTAATTCTGCTCTGTGTTAGCCAGACAATGCACAACGCAGATTCAAAACTATGTGAAGGCTACAGATTAGACATG
Source organism: Pithys albifrons albifrons (assembly GCF_047495875.1). NCBI lineage: Eukaryota > Metazoa > Chordata > Aves > Passeriformes > Thamnophilidae > Pithys > Pithys albifrons. Next base: position 58,756,763 of record NC_092458.1, read on the forward strand.
TTGCTTCATTTTTGCCCCGACCAGCAAACCAGTATTGTGACTGTGAAAGGCCTTGCTCCAGGGTGTTGCAAACACTTTGCTGATCAACAGGAAGGTTCACTAAATGCTGCTGAGGGTTGCTCTAGATTCATTATGGTGGAACATTAGTTCCAACATAAAAAAAAATGTATAGATAAAGAACAAGTGTTTGTTTTTGCTTTTTATTTTCCAAACCCACATGTTCTCTATGAACATTTATGTCACAATAAAATCTAAGATTGAGGATAAAACCTGGAAAACAACAAGAACAACTGACCAATACCTTGCCCTATTAGTGGCAATCATAGAGCCAGCTATATGGCTAGTATTGGTTATTCCCTCTGAAAATCTTTTCCTAAGCTCCTGCTCTCCTCAAGAGGTGAAAAATAATGAGGAACCAGTTCAACTTCACTGCCAGTGGCACCTCCACAACATGGTGGACAGCTGGGATGAGGTCAGGCCTCAAGAGCATGGACTACGTATCAGAGAACTTACATCACCCTAAGACGAGCCCTGCAGCCCACTTGGAGTGCATTTAGAACTAAATACACGCAATGAGCAGAACAGCTTGTGTCATGCAACACCGTCTACCCATTTCTGACTCCAGCATAAGTGGCAGTGACTAATAAAGTGCCTACAGTCGGTCTGTGAGTGTGCATTTCACAGAAAATGCAGGTGTCAACCACGAGAGAACGGCAAGTGGGACAACAGGGAGCCTCCCCTTCCTTCTGAAAACGGGAAACGAAGCACCGTCAGTGCCTTCCCAGCGGGGTGGGCGCCAGGGCAGCGCCGGGCCGAGCCCCTGTCTCGCAGGAGCCGGCCTGGGGACAGCAGGAGAGCAGGAAAACATGTACTCGAGCCGGGCCGGCGGTCGGGCCGGGCCGATGCCCTCCCGCACCAACCTCAGCAGCTGCCGCCGGAGGCTCCGCGCACGCACCGCGCCGGACGCCCCCGCCCCACCCCCGGCGCCCCGCCGCCATGCGGTGTCGGCGGGGGCCCTTGGCGGTACCTGGCCAAGAGCTCGAGATCGTCCAGTGCCGCCAGGAGCCGCTCCCGAGTGCTGCTCCGCTCCCCGCCCGCCGCCGCCGCCGCCATCGCGCTCCGGGGCGGACCCGCCAAGGAACCGCCCCCCGCGCGGCAGCGCCCCTGCCCGCCCAGGGGGACACTGCAGCGGCGCATGCGCAGAGCGGCCCGGGGGAGGGCTCCCGGCCCTTCCCGGCCGCTCCCGGCCCTTCCCGAGAGGCGCGGCGGGACGGAACGGGAAGGGTGGGAGGAGGCGGCAGCGACTCACAGGGAACCGTGGGTGTGGGAAGAAAGGACGGCGCATCTGCTTTGGTGAGGCCAGATGCGCCCTCTGCTGCAGCCGCGTCGTTGCATGAGAATCTGCGGTTGGTGCTCTTGGAATCACAAGATCAGTCAAGTTTGGGAAAGACCTCAGAGGTCATCGAGTTCAACCTATGACCGAACATCACCGTGCCAAGTAGACCAGGGTACTAAATGCCATGTCCAGTCTTTCCTTAAACACCCCCAGGGACGGCGAGTCCAGCACCTCCCTGGGCAGCCCATTCCAATGTCTGATCAACCTTTCTGTGAAGAAATTCATCCTGATGCCTAAAGTGAAGCTCTCCTGGTGCATCTTTGGTCCATGTCTTCTATTGCCAGTCACCTGAGCGAAGAGGCCGACTCCCACCTGGCTACAACCATTCCAACTCCAATGCATTTCCAGTCCACAGGTTTCCACTAAGAGCCTCCTAACAAGACTCAGATGTGCACTGAAGACACAGAAAACAGGACGCAACTAAAGGCCATGCAACTGAATTACATCTTGGACTTTTTAACTCCATATTTTAGTGTCTTGGTGTCAAGAAATCCCCTAGGAGCCTTTGATCAGATGGAGAATGAAATTACAGAATCACAGAATGGGTCAGGTTGAAAGGAACATCTGGTCCAACCTTCCTTCTCAAGCAGAGTCATAGAACATAGAATCAAGTGGGTTGGAAAAGACCTCTGAGATCATCAAGTCCAACCCTTGGTCCAACTCCAGTCCGTTTACCAGATCATGGCACTAAGTGCAACATCCAATCTCAGTTTGAAAACCTCCAGGGATGGTGAATCCACCCCCTCTCTGGGCAGCTCATTCCAATGCCTGATTACTCTCTCTGGAAAGAATTTTTTTCTGGTATCCAACTTAAATTTCCCCTGGCAGAGCTTGAGCCCGTGCCCCCCTTGTCCTATTGCTGAGGGAGAAGAGATCAACCCCCACCTGGCTAGAACTTCCCTTCAAGTAGTTCTAGACAGTGCTGAGGTCTCCTCTGAGCCTCCTCTTCTCCAGGCTAAACAACCCCAGCTCCCTCAGAGTCATCCTGGAGCACACAGGTTCTTGAACACCTGCAGAGAGGGAGACTCCACAACCTCTCTGGGCAATCTGTTCTTCCTCATGTTCAGGTGGAACTTCTGTGCATCAATTTCTGCCTGTTGCCTCTTGCCTTACTGCTTGGCACCACTGAGAAGTGCCAGGGTCTCTCGGCATCAGCCATTCAGGTATTTATACATGGTGCTTTACTGATGGCCAAGGAAGTTTGAGTGCCTGACACCTAAAACATAACAAAAACACAAGCTTTAAATCAGAGCAAGCCAAGGGCTTTACCTGGGCTGGCTCTCTTGCAAGTGACCAAAGCCAGCAGTGACCCACCTGACACTGCCCGTGCAGACCTGTGTGTCTGAGGAGGCCAAAGGCATCGCAGACCTCCACACACAAAGGTCAGGACAGGTAACAGGTGAAAATCCTGCTCCCAACCCTGTAAAGACTTGAGCTATAATTAAAAAATACTGTTTTGTTGTGGTTTTTTTAATGGTGCTGTATATGGGCTGGTGCTGTAAACAGGCCTCTTGTTCTGTGTGGGGTCACAGTGAAGCCCAGTGGAATTTTATATATTCATGAACGTTTCAGTAATGTGAAAAGACTGAGACGCCAGGGTATAGGGCAGATGAGGGAGTATGGAATGAAAGCCAATCTAGGGCCAGGGCTTTTTATCTGGGGCAAGCCCTGCCCCAGAAGAACAGGCAGCCCTAGCCCCCGTGTCCTTTGTCAGCAGCAGCTGCAAACCCTGCCAGTAAACAGTGTTTCTCTTCTCCCCTGATTAGAGAGAGGACTAGATGAAAAATAACATCCCTGACTGTTCTGGTATTTATTCTGATTATCTTTTACCTTCTGCAACAAGTATGTCCCTAACAAATTTACACTTATTAAAAAAAAAGGGCGAGAAACTCATTAATCTGTGTTTCTTTGAATTGTGGCTTAAATAACTGACTCATCATGATGAAATTTGTGATAAAGCAATAAGATTTGGCAACTCTAGCAAGAAGAAAAACTTTGGCAACAGGAGTTATTTAAATTTCATTTACAATACACAACAATCCTCAGCATTCCAATTGTAAATAGTTTGGGAATTCTCTTTAAACTGCATAGCAGATAAAATCTCATAAAATAGTTCTGCCTTTTAAATAACTTTTGCTTGCTTTTTTTTTCCCCCTCCAATATTTCCTTGCTTTTGTTCAGGGAAAGATGTAATCAGTGATGCTGTCTTGTTGTGCATCCAGTTCACTGATTTGTTAGTGTCTGTATGGGTGCATAAACAGAAAGAAATAGCAACTTAGAAAACAAAGCAATCCTTCTGCTAAATCATTTTCTTCCTCATACTCATATTGACATCTGAATTATTTAGACCTGAAGTACTTCTGATGTATTTCAGGGCAATAATGCTAGTTTCACTAGAGCTAAAATCTTGCAGCATTAATAGGACACCCAAAGTTGACAGGTGTGAATATTGACTATAGGAGGTTCCTGCAGGTTTACCTTTCCTTCTCCTTGTGCATGGGAGCTTGTTCCCTTCCTTCCTCTTGACAGCAGTACTACTCCCACCCACACCCGCCAATAACACCAGTCTTTCACTGAAGCAGCCACCCTTCTCTCCCCACTTCTGGAATTTCTGTCCATCTTCCAGGCAACATGTACATCTATCTGTTTTCTGCTGCCAAGTCCTTCCCTCCTCCTTGTCCTAGGGATGCAGGCATGGCTGGGAAGTGCAGGGGCATAAGCAGAGACTTAATTGTGCCTGTGCCTCTGTGTGGGAGGACAGGGTGAGACCAGAGGCATCAGGGAATGCCTGCCGGTGCCAAGACAGAGAAAGTCATTCAGATTATGTCAGAGGGGTCATCTCCTTCAGGACAAAGGGAAAGACTGGGTGAAATGGGCTTGTGCCCCAAATTTGCCCCATGGGCTGATTACTTTAAGACCAAGTGGATAATTTGCTGAATAGACTTCTGAAACGCTTGCCCATGCAAAACAACAGAGCCTCTGTTTCTTCAGTATTGGTTCCTCTGTTTCCTCAGTTCTTCAGTGCTTTGGCCTTCTTTCCCCTAAGTAAACTTTTTTCATAGTTGCGTTGGTCTTGAGCCAGATCTGCTTCTTTAAAGATCACGCCCCTCCTCAATAACAAAGCATTGTTCCTAATTTTTTTTCAGTAATATGCGAACATTTTAGGTTGTGTGGCCATAAATGTATCTTTCTATCCGCAGGATGATTATCAGACATTTCAGAGCTCTTTCATTTCATATTGTCTTTCAATTGCACACTGAATGTATTGTTAAGAATCTGCTAGCACAAGCAAAAATAGCTTATTTTATCCTGTTCAGTCCAGTCTTGTCTCTTCCAGAATGGGCCTTGAAGTGATAATCTGCAGTGCAAACTGGTTCCTCTAAACAGATCCATGAACAGTTGAGCTGATCTAATAGTTCACCAGTGCTGAGAAGCTGAGATGTTGCTGACTCCTCATCTCTGGAACGCAGATTTCCACCTTCCCTTAGCCCCTTGCTGCTTGCCATATGCTTCCATGAGCCACTTCAACTCAGCAACAAGACTGAGGAATGTTTAATTTGGGAGAGGGTGTTAATTTCCATCTGGGTTAGTGAATGAACTCTAACCTCATCATATGGAACCATGTCTTCAGAGTGCAGTCTTAGTTACAACTACTGTAGAGTGACTGTGGGCTACTGCTAAAAGGGCAGTCTTCCCCACCTCTCTTCAGTCATGTATTCTGCCTTGCTCCCCCTTACATGAGGTCCAGCGACTGTCAGACTGCAGAATGAATCAAGTGAGCAAATGAGTTCAAGGGAAAACCATCGTTTTTCTGGTGGATTTGTCTTCCATCAGACAAGCATGTTGAAATCGTTGACTTCAGGGCTGGCCATTGCTGGGTCAGTAGACACAAGGGAGTATGTGGTCAGGGGAGGAATGAGCAAGGCTACTCTTAGTAATAATGAAGTGCAATTCAGACCTAAGATTTCTCTGGTGCAAAGCCTTTTCTTCCAACATAATATTGAGATTTCTTAACTCCTGGTGTCCCTACCTTAGTTTTCATGAACTAGAGGATCACTTAGGAACTTGGAAGTTGAGCTGTAGAGAAATTTGTCTAAGAAGACCAAAGCTGATATGTGTTTCAGTTACAGTCTGTGCCTTTTCCAGGCTATGTGGCTTTTCAGCTGTCTTCTTAGTGACACATTCCAGAAAATAGACATTAAGTGTTCAGTTGCCAAGTATTGGGTATAACACATTTTAAAATAATAAGGAAAAATAGTGACTACTGAAGATACGTAGCTCCTGAAGGCTCTCAGTCAAATAAAATATTGCAATCACTACAAATAAAAAGGCAGGAGAATAAGCAAGAAGAGCAAGAAGGAAAAGGACGGAACAAATTCTCATTTCCACTTCCTCTAGAAAATGTAAAAATATAATCTTTTCTGTTAAATATCAACTAAAATAGAAATCAAGCATCTTGAACACTCTTGGAAGGATTCCACAGCTGTACTTTGGTCTGTGGAGATGAGAATAATCATCCTTTATTTGTCAAGCTGTCTTTACAACATTAATATTTTGAAATTCCTCTGATAAATCATTCCTTTATTATTGCTATTTTAAAAGAAATTTTTATTTCCCTGCTCACTTATGTTGGCTAGTGATTGTAGAATGAGATGAGAAAGGAAAATAATTTTTAAAACGTGGCTTTGCTTAGCCAGTGTAATTCTAGAATAAGTTGAAGATGAGGTAAAAATAGACAATACTATGAGCCAAAGTTAATTTTTTGGGGGGGAGGAGTGTGAAATGCTAGTACATATGGCCAAAACGAGCGTGTGGTATGCCATTCCAGACTGTTCCAGAACAGAATTAGCTCTGCGTTGAGCTATATTAAACTTGAGTTGCACTGATTTCTGCTGGTGTAAATTTGGGCACAGAGCCCTCAAGATAGGAAGTCACCCAGGCAGAAAGCAGCCCTGCCTTTCAGTCTGCTGGAGGGCTTGTGGGGACCAGTGCTGCCTATGAAGTAGGAGGTGTTGAGTGGGAAAGAGAATCAAAACTGGTCCTGGATAGTGAGGGGAGGGTAAAAAGAAAAAGAAAAAAGAGTGTCTTTTGAAAAGGGAAAGCTTGTTTGACAGTTTGGCCACTAGAGATATTCACAATCCTGCCAAGTTTCCCCAGGAATAAAGGAAAATTTGGGGGCAATTAAATATGAGATCTTTTCCCTCACCAAGCTAAAAGTTAACGCTGACTACTTCATGAAATAAAACATCCAATTAGCAATAATGAGACTCCTGGGGTAACCCCCCCAACACATATTAATTTTGAGTCTTCATTAAGTTAACCTTGTTTATTTGGGAAAAAAAATCTCATTTTCCTTGCGGCTCCTGCTGCAACCTGTTTACCAAAATCTACTGGGACACCCACACAAGCTTCTGTAGAAGCCAGGCTAAAACTGAGAGTTGTTTACTTCCCCTCACAAAAAAAATCCTAGGGCAATGATGACAGCAGCAGTCCCTGCTCTTCCACATGCTGAATTCCAGCTAGGCTGATAGGAGTGGTAATTTACTTAGAATGAATCTCTTCCCACATCTTCCTCACCCTTTTATTGTGCTCCATTGACTGCTAAAGATAAAGCTGTCATCTCTTCTCATTTAGACTAGGTCACCTGTCTTTTAACTAGGTGAGATGATCTTCTGATCTCCAAGAGCTACTCAAATTTTCACCTGCTTCACAGTAATGCAGCTTCCAGACAGGTTTTCAAATATCTGCAACTGCCATCAGCTTCTGCCCTGAGATTCAAAAAGAACAAGACAGAAATAGAGGTAGCTGGCTTAAATTAGTTGTGAGGACTGAGTTCTAGGGTGAAGATAAAATGGAAGATTTATTTAGAAGCCTACGAGAGAAAAAATGAAAAAAGGTGTCTTCTATCCTAGCAGTTGGAGATGGACAGAGGTAAAACTCCTTGTGAAAGATGAGTCTTGAGAGAACTGAGGCAAGTTTTTATTGGCAGCTGAGAAAACAGTGTGTTAAACTATTCCAAAAGCAATTACAGAATGGCTTGTACTCAGCAGCCAAATTGGATCCCATAGGGGATTCTGAAATCTAACAAACTACTAACAGTGTTGGTTCTGTGTGAATTGAGGGGAGAGTTCATAGCTATTAAGCCTGGGAAAGACTCTTAGAATCAGTAGTGGTCTGTCCTGTGTGAAGCAGGCTTTGCAATTACATGCATGGATCTCTGCTTCAGGACTGTGCTGTTTATTTGGATACTAACATATCATGTAGAAAGAAACTCCATTCTCATTTAAATACTGGCAGATTTATTGGTCCTGTAAATGAGTTGTTCAAGGATTAGTGGTTGGGCCAAGTGAAGGTTGTTGTTTCCATAGTTTTGATCATCCACAAGCATAGATACTGAAAGCCCATTGAACAGATATTCTTCATTAATGACTTAGGTGGATGCTTTCAGGCCAGGAAAGCTCATTATAGAGTCACCTTATCTGCTTGCGAAAGGAATGATGCCATTTAGCAGCATTGTCATTTCAGAATTGGAGACCATATCTCAAAGGCCAGGTTGGGTGGGCCCTGAGCCACCTGATCCAGTGGAAAGTGTTGCTGCTCCTTGCAGGGGTGTTGGAACTAGGTGGTCCTGGAGGTCTCTAACAACACCAACCATTTTAATTTCTGTGATTTCTATGGTAAATTCACACCAAACCTCCCTCCAGAAGACAATTCCTAACTACAGTTCACGTTCACTCATGTTGTGTGTCCGTTTTAGCTCAAACTGCAGTATGGTACTGACATGAGATCACTAAAAGCCATCCAGTCAGTCTTACCATGGCACCTTGTGCTAGATAGGTGGCAGTCAATGAAAGTAATCTGCCAAGAGTTCATACATGATTAAAATAAACATATCACTGATATCCAGTGTATTTTGAAATCATCTTGGTGTTTTCTTCTGTTTAATGTAAACTTCTTGTGCCAGGACTTGTCTTTTGTGCCTTGTAAGGACCCAAAACCTTGCTCAGCTCCAAGCTGCTTGTCAAAATTTCCTATATTATACATATAGCAACGCCAGGACTGGAAGATGCTTCCTTAAGAGCTGCTTCATAAGCATGAACTTGGGCACATAAGGCATATATGCAAAATGCACTCTGGAATACAGAATATGAAAAAGCAACCAGCACAATCTGTCACATCTTTACAGACCTTGAAAACTATCATGACAGGAGAATAATTTACATGTTGTCATTTCTCTTAACCTCACTGAATTCTTTTCATATTTCCTACTCTGCCCTGCCCCCATCCCAGTAAGGGGTATGTAGTCACTACAGTAGGAGGGAAGGTGGCCAGGCTGGGATTGCATGTAATTCTTGTCCCCAGGTGCTTCATAAATCCCATGTAGAATATCTGGTAATAAAGTTGGCAATGAAAGGAATGCCACGGCAGTGAGTTACAGGCATTTGCAGGTAGTGTGGCAAGGAGTTCACCCCAGGGAACCCTCTTACTCAGTCGTCTGCTTCTTCCCCCACAGCATCCGTAGTGCTTCTAATTCTCACTTGTCTCTGATTTTATTCTGATTACTCAGGGCCTGAGTCATACACCTTGAAATAACAGTCACCCTCATTTCCAAATTCAAGCCTCAAAGACACATGAACAATTATGGTACTTCAAGAAATTAAGGTTCACTTTTGCTGAGGCTTGACCTTGTGAAGCGCTGAGGGTTTTTTCCCTCACTTCAATACATGCCTCTCCCTGTGTTTAACTTTGGGCTTTGGACTCGTTGCCTGCAAATAAGAACATATTTAAGCTGTTTGGTAGACTGTGGCCTGAGTATACAGTACCTGGAAGATTCTAGACTTGCAGGACTAGAATCGAGGACACATTTGTGCTAGGACTGCACAAGTATATTTATTGTAGATGCTGATAACTGCCAAATGCTTTCCAAGCTGTGACATTTTGTCCTTTAAAATACAATATAGTTCTATTGTTCCTTGAGCATTTCCACAAGGATGGAGTTGCATCCAGCATGGATGTAGGCAGGATGTTTGTAGAATTGTAGGCAGTTGTATGAATGAGTTGGGTTGCGTCTGATTTTCCACATTCAACCAGGAGCTCAAACTCCCTACATAACCAGCACAGATTCAAAGTTAGTGCTGGAGATGTCACTATGCTGTACTCTCCCTGCCAACACTGACTGTACCTTTCTGTTATGTGCAGCTGCAAGCAAAATCAAAGAATCTCATGGGGTAACCTCCAGAACCTAGGAGTGCCTCCACAGTAGTCCCAAGTCCAAACACATGTCTCTGGTATGTCAGGGTGAGCCTTGGGTGTGCACCAATCTTTCCTTTTTGCCTCACCCATTTCTCTTCACCTTTGATTCATGGGAAATAGGCCAAAAGACAACTGTGACACATTCTTCCAGACTCCAAGCAAGGAACATTAAATTGAGTATTCCAGACCTGTATTCTGCATGTAGCCACATGTCTTGTGGTGTTTTAGGCCTTCTTTTGCTGTTAACTCACATGACCTGTCGGGGAATATAAGTTTCAAAATTTATTTTTCAGGAAACAGGTATTTCATAAACAAGCTTGCTTTTGCTCTGTGGAAAGGCTATCCTATCCCTATGGGATTTCTACTTCTCTCAGGCTATCAGTTGCCTTGCAAAATTCTACCTTGCTTATTATGGACCCACATAAACCCGCTAACTTGTGAATTCACATGTGCCATTTGTTCTGTCATCTTCCTAGACAAACAGTTGCCTCTCTCTCACCAAAATGGACAATCCAGGTACTAGGGTGCAGTCTCACAAGAGAGGACCATGCCAGGCTCTGCAGAGATAAAATCCTAAATCCATAATCCTTCTTCTCATCCAGCATCTTTTCCTGGCCTGAACATAGGTGCAAACAAAGAAATTAAAAAATAATTAAATAGTAGCCTTATGCTAGAGAGTTTTGTGACCAAGAGGAAGATTCAATACAGCTTTTTAAGATTATTTATGCAAGGAAATAATATAGAAATTTTGTTCAGACATAAGCAGTTAGAAAAGGTTTCAGGCTTTGATAAATTCTGCTCCGAAAACTTAAAAATCTTTAAAGCTTCAAACTTTTACAGAGAGACTTTAGTTTTGCTTTTTTTACATGATTTTGGTGTCTGTTTGTTGCAGTCCTTATACAAGTATTTGCTATTATTCCCATGTGCCCAATTACCTCAAGGCTTGTTCTCGTCAAAACAAAGTGCTGTGGTTTGTTTCAACATCTGAACATCAGAGGCAGGTTAGCTGGAGAAGCCAAGCAATGTCCCTAGTTTTAGACTGACCTCTGGCCGTCCTACCTCCTGGTGGAACAACAACATCATGTGTTCACTTCCAAACACCTGACATGCACTAATTTTCTAGAAATAACAGTGTGTAGGAAGGAAATCTAGCCCTCAGTCAAACCCCATTTCCTCTATCTTTTGAAGAGATGATAAACTTCTATTAAGAGAAGGAGAATTGAAACAAGTCCTTTCCAATTTGAAGTTTCACACATTTAGAGGAATATGCTAACCAAAGTCTGCTGAAAATAAAATGGAAAGTGATGCGGAAGCTGAAGTAACTGCACATGCTATATTCAAAGCCAGACTGTGAATGGATTTCTTGAAATATCAAATTTTAAGTGTAGAAAAGCTGTCAGAATGCATCACATATGAACACAGAAAGGCATTACAGACTGCAGGCAGATGAATATCTGTGATGAAAAAACAACCCAACTGCAATGTAGAGGAATGCTTGAAGCCTCCTTTGTTATGACTACAGTAAAAATACACATCTATTTTCCTAGAATAACAAAGCATTCATTCTCTCTCCTACTTGGAGCTGTTGGGCATGTTATTAGCAACTGTACAAATGTCTTGTGTTTTGAAAAATGAAAGAATTTATCATGGAAAATTAATACCTTTCCAATATCCCTGCCCTTGGATTTGCTTATATGTTTTGCTTTAAGGAATCACTGGATTAAAAAAATTTAATCTATGCTGAAATCAAGGACAGGCACCCAAGACGTCTATCTCTCAGCAGGGGCACCTCTATAATGAAGGTACAGAGATGGGCTTCTATTATTGCTTGGTGCTTTTCCTGGCTTTGTGTTTCTTCATTGCTTTTTTTGTCTAATAGTCTCTACTGTGAGAGGGAAGAGTCATGCAGCTTATCCTCCTGGCTCTGGTATGAGAAGCTCCCCTTTAAGAAGGGAACTGCAGGTTTGAATACCATCCCTCTGAGGAAAACACCGATTTCTTTTTTTCTCTGGGTGGATATTCAAACCATTGCACATTTCTCCTTGGAGGCCACTTTTCAACAAGACACATTTGTTTCCCAGGGCAGAGCGTTTCCTAAATCCAGAAATGAATGAAAGGAAAGAGGGATCAAAATATGTTCCAGTCTGACACATGCAGAAGCCTAAATCTGAGAAGAGGAAGAATCTCAGCTCTCCTCTCTGTGCCCTGTCTTTCCCCTTGGCTGATTTCAACAGAGGCTGCTCTCCCTCATTCAGAGACTTCCTTGGTAGGGAAAGGATGCACCACTGTCTAACTCTCTCTGTTCCTGGAAGAGGAGAGAGATGCCTAAATCAAGCTTATGAATTACAGTCCTTGCATACCTGCTTAGAGATAAAATACTCAACCTTGAGTCCCTTGTGAATCTTTCCCTTTTGATCTTAGTGCCTGAGTTTGAAAAAAAACCTCCCATGCATATTAAAAAAATAACAGGCTGTTAAAAAGGCAAAGTATCTTTCTCTCCTTTGTTTATGCCATCAGCTAAATGTTTGCACCCCGTCCCTTACATGAGATTGACTTGTGCAGTGGTCCGATTCAGAAAAGAGATTCTTGAGGGAATAAAACCACTCACAAAAGTTAGATTCTAGTTAGATCAGCTCCCTGAACTTAGTTCATCTGGTTCCACTGGTACCAATGTTATGCAAGACACAAGGCCAAAACATTCGGAAAAGGAAGAAATGTGTGAGTGAGGAGGGAGGAGAACCAGACATTAGTAGCGTAAACTTAGAGCAGCTTATGCTGTGTTTAAATCATACTCCAAGGTATAGTTTAGGCTATCTTCCCAATGGGTTGCCATCATCCATACCTCTTATAAAATAAATCTGTTTGAACTGCACACTGAGTCCCAAAATAGATTAGATACCACTCATTGTTGATTTTTGCAATTAAAAAAACAATCTTGGCAATGAGAAAGGTCCAAGGGTGGGGTTTCATGTAATGCTGAATGCAATTCAACAGCTTGCTGCTACTGGAAGGTGGCTGTCATGTTTTTTTTCTCCTGCATTTCCTCCCACACAGGCACATGCCATTAATGCTTGCCTTGCATCAACTCCAGCATTCATCTTTCACTTATTTTAAGAATGGGTTAGTTGGTCTCACTAACTGCATCCAAAAACAAAGCCAGCAAAATAGTGAGTGGTCTACTGGGCTTAGGAGCTGAGTCAGCTTTCTTGTTCACCTGGCATGTTCAGATGAGCACCACACCAAGCAATTCCAGGGAAGGAGCAGGAGGCTCAGCTGGGAGTACGAACACAGCCTGTTGGGAACACCAACCTGCTAGGTTGGCTCAGTTTCCTGCCAAATTGCAGCCGAGCTCTTCTTGGACTTTGCTATCCAAAGCACATTATTAAATACATGCAACTTCTCTGTCAGAGCCTTGCCAAACTTTTACTGCTATGCAGTATGGGCCAAATGACTTTGCAGATCCTTGTAGATCCAAGAACCAGCTTTCTCCTTGACTGTTGCTGGCAGCTTGGGCAAGTTGTGGAACAGTGGTGCAATGTGCTTCCCCTCCAGGAAATTCTGCTTGCTAAGGGAGCAGTCTAATTATGTGCTTGAAGCTTTTGGAGAATCCGTATCACCAGCCCCTGGAGAGGAGCAGCAGGAATCCAGACGCTAGGCAACAATAGTAGGAAATGCTTCAATGAAGCCTGCATTCAGTAGAGAAGAGTGTTACTTAAATGACAAAATACCTACTTGAGAACTTCCTCTCTTTGAGCAGCAGTCTAGTGATTCCTTTGTTAAGAGAACTTGACATTTTGTTCTCTGTCAGGTCACAGGTTTTACAGACAGCTGTCATAATGGGCCCAGCCTCTCTCTGATGGGATTTATAAGCCAAGAGATTCACAGATCTGTTTCATAGGTCATAGCTCTGATCCTTTCCTGCTTCCCAAACCAAAGTGATTTTGGTCGGCCAACAGTCAAGCAGAAGGGAGAGCTCTTTTGCCCCTGAGGAGCCGCAGGGTACAGTTTGAATGAGTACAGTCTACAAAGTCATCCACATTCTTTGGACAGGAAAACAACTTACTCTGTCCTTGAACCCCAAACATCCAGGCAATAGGATCCACTCAGAGCAGATGAGACCCACTGTGATTTCACAGAAACTGTGGTGGAGAAATGGGAACCTTTCATTCCCTCCCACACAATGATCAACATGAGCTTTCCAGCCTCCTTCAAAGTGAAGTCGATTTGCTTCAGTGAAAATTCCTCTGTGTGGTACATATACCAAGTTTCTATCAACAGCATCTGCTGCTGAGCTATTGTTGAGTATGTCACATAGCCATAGGAACTGTAGACTCCAGATTATTCCTCACATAATCATTCAATTTATGCTGCCAAGATCTGGAAATAGGATGTGTGCACTTTCTGTCAGAATTTGGGAAGTACAAGTATTGCAGTAACATGGTCAGGGATTTCTGAAAAGGAGGTGTCCTGAATTTCTTGGCAGGGGTGAAAGAAGCAGTTCTGAGTCACTGGTGGTGCAGCAGGGATTCCATATTTTCATTTGTGGTGATGGCTGCATTTTCTTCTTTCCACACTTATGCCACAGTGTGCATGATCTTTGCACCCTGTCTCAAGATCTAGTTGTGCAAAGGAGGATGATTTGTTGTGGCTGCATTCAGTGCCTGGTTCTGGAACCTGCTGCTGAGAACACACTTGCCTTAGACTTGCAGCATGAGTGTTCAGATATGCTTAGCATTAAAATGTGGTTAACTGGGTTTTAACCCAGCTGAAATTTTACAATTAAGGAAGACATTGTACAGTGAAATCAGACTTCAGTGTTTATTTATTTTTAGCTTCTATGGAAATTAGAATGATACAGTCATGCTCTCAGCATATGTGTGCCCTTGTGTGTCTGTCTGTCCTCCCCTTGCAAACAACTTCTAGGTGTTCTGAGCCCCATTTTACTTAAAGACAGCAGTTTCAAGCATACTGGGTCCTGACACATGTCATAAAAACAGACAGTTGAATATAGCAGAGAGAAAGCCTACAGCCTTATATGAAAGAAAATGTATACCATCAACTGAAGCCATGTTAGGTAAAAGTACTCTACACAGGAGTGCAATATTATATGTCCCAAATTCATAAAGAGATTTAATCAGAGGTGGCACCACTATCAGATGGTGGAAGATCCACCATCAAATGAAAATGAGTTGGAAACCAGGTTTCATTTGCTGTGTGGCATATGGAAATACTTGATTACTTAGGTGAATAAAAAATAAATACTAATTTTGTCTCCCACTCTTTCCTGCTCTGTTGCTTTGCTTCTTTTGCTGCAGGCCTGTACTATAAAACCAGATCCTGTGTGACAAGGAAATGAGGGTTGATAACTATGCATAGAAGGCTTAATTTTAAGAGAATGTTCATGAAACTTATCCACTGAATTTGAATAAGGAATATTTTACTTCCCATGGTCTTGTATATCTTACCCTTAACCTGCCATTGATTGGAGGTCTTAGAAGGTCACTGCATGTTTGATACATCCTTTGCTAAAACTATAAAATATATTATCCACTTATTATTCCCCTTAGGTGAATTCAAAGGCTCTATTGGAGAAAACCACAATAAAATTGTACTAGCTTTAAAATTCTGGTCGGGTTCTAGCTACTTTCAACAATCCATACATCTCCTATCTTGTGGTGAGGGCCTTACCTTCTCCAAAGTGAATCATTCATACTGCCAGTTTTCTGAATCAGGACATAGTGAAGTACTAACAGAAATATAATATAAATTTCAGTTGCCAAAAGAAATAAACTGAATGTTGTAATGTGCATTCCCTGCAGGTTTTACTGTCTGTCTTTGTCTCGACCACAGTATGTCAAACCCTTCAGTATGCAAGTAACTCTATGCATATAAATAGCCACCAGACCTTCTCAAGTATTCAGAAGTCTGTGGCTTCACAGAACAAATACATATGAGCATGCAGAGAGTGATGTTGTAATAATTACTAACCATGCTGTAGTTTTACATAAATTGTACAATGTACTAGATCTATGCCTTCATTATTATGAGTTATTCTGTTGACTTCAGCACATTTATTCATGTTAGTAGACAAATGCATTCTTCTCCCTATACTGGTGAAGAAAATAGTAAATGTCCCTTGGAACCAGAACGTGAGCATCCAGACAATTAAACTGGAAGATGGATCCCAGCAAGGCATCCTGTCAGAAGGCTCTCCTGACGCTTGAGCTGGGTGTGCAGTCCCTCCCCACAGACTCCCTGGGTGCTGTGTGGTCATCAGTCACGGGCCATTCACAGTGTGCAGTTTGGAGGCAGCCACCCTCTTTGGGGAGATAAGAGGGTTTAACAAAATGGGTAGTCACAGTGGGATCATAAGCATATTTAATTTGCTACCACAGACATTACCTTATCATTTTGCAGTTGCTAACATGGATACAGCTAATGTGAATTTATGACTATAGAAATCTCCTTTAAAGCCTGACTATTTGCTACTCTTGCTTATCCATTTTGTTCTTTTAAAGATGGTTTTAACATCAGTTCCTACTTCACCTTTGAGCCACAGCTGTTACCATTTCTTGTTTCTACAGCTCACCCTTAAATTAAGGTAGACTCCTTATGCTCCCCTATGCAGCAGGGGTGCCAGCAAGTATTGCAGAAGCAATGCAGAGCCAGAAAGAAAGATCTGAACTCTTCTTTGACAGATTTAAAAGCCTGTCATCTTTCAGTGCAAGAACAAGCCTGTGTAAGGGAGGATTAGCTCAGAATGCATTTTACATTAAAATTCAAACAGTGTCACAGGAGAAAGATGCTCTTCTTCTTCCTTTTTTTTTGGTACCTCAAAGGAAAACATTCTAGTGCATATTTTGATTATTGTTCATTCTGCTTCTGATAAAAGTCTCTAGAGGAAGATTCAAAATAACAAAATACTGTTTAAACAGGATAAAACTTGAGTAATTAAGAAGTCAATATATGCTTTTTGTTAGTCATGGATGTACATTAGTCAACATTTTAAAATATGTTAAAACCTGCTATTTAGTCCTCAACTACTTTTAATTCCCTTTCCTTATTGCTACTTTTGTATATTGTCAAAGGTTCTAGAGGCCCAGTCCTGAATGAGGACTAGGGTCCTCACATATGGAACTTACTCTTGATGGGTTTATCTTTCTTTCAAAATGTTTGCCCAACTATAATTATTACTCAAATGATGCAATACTATGACTATATACATAGGATTACCATAGACAGATGGTCTTTAATCAGTTCACTGTGTTTTGTTGTTTTAATAAATTACATGCTTTAATTAACGAAAATCTCAGCCAGGCATTTCCCTATCAATTTTCCATAGACTTCCCTTGCCTTTTTAATTGTAATAACAGCCATTTCACATTCATATGTTCAGAATATATATATTAATGCCACCTTTCATGCATAATTTTGAAGCCACCTGCAAATCAAGTGCTTATAGACAGATAATTATTCTTCTTATGCACTTGTCTAATCATGAAAAAAGCTGTCTTTGTCAGCATTCCTTGCTTTGCTATATAGTCTTATTCTTGATTTATAGAGGAGGGCAGTCAGAAACACAGTTTAACCCCTAATTTCTGAAATCTGATATCAGGCAACTTGAACCCTCTGAGTGTGCATAAAATTGTGGGACCAGAGTCTTTGGGTCCCAAGATGAATCCTGGCCACATTGTAACTGCATATGAGGGTAAGGTTCTGATGTGCAATTTTCCCCCTTTCCTGTATCCCGTTTTTCACTTGAAGAAAATTCAGATGTATGGGAAAAGAAGGCTCTACAGTGTGTTCCATTTGCTCTCCACCTGAACAGGCACAGGATCGCAACAGCAGCGAAGATAGGGAAGGGGAAGGACAGAGGAGGGACACACCCTGAAATCTACAGGGCCCCACACTTTGCCAGTTACCAGTAACAGGAGATACGTAGAGTGAAAAACTTCCATTAGCACTGAGGTCTAGATAGATGAACTTCTGGGCAAGTATGGGACTAGGATGCTTTCTTTTTTTTAATTCAGGGTTATGGTCTTATTTCAGGATTATTCTTTCCCTCATTTCTGTTTGATTGCTGCTACAGAACCACTCTGGATATTATGATATTACATATTCATATTACAGTTGCAAAATAATATGCTGTGCAATTTAAACTCTCATTTTTAGAAAGCGCCTTGAGATAGTAAATTTGAGAAACTAACAAATTTTCTTATGATCAGTTCATCTATAACCTCTCTTTACAGCCACATTTTTCTGGTTCCTGATGCTCACCTAAAAAGCACTTTTTTTTTTCTCAGATTGTATTTTCATTATTAGTCTTCATCTATGAGAAGTATTTCGGTTGCCCTGTAGCAGATTGGCATTGCTTCTGGGATGTTTCAAGGGGAGATCATTCGCATCAGGAAATTTTTTCAAAGTGATCTACCTGGGACAGTCAAAAAGTCTGCATACTCTGTATGTGCTATGTAAACATATTTTGTTATTTCTTTTGTACTTCCAAACATGACTTCTGGCTCACAAGCATCTCACCACCATGACTGAACTTTGCCTTTTTCATAGTAAGTGTGAAAGGGCAAGAAATGTGTGGTTGCCAGTTGTGGCATCCAAGAAAACTGGGAGGAAAGAGTCTGTCCAAACTGAATCAACGACTGGAGACTAAAGGGGATTGCCATGGGTCAAGGCTGGCTTCCAGCTCTGAGGGGAAAAGTGGACAAAACCAGATCCCTTCTTTGCCTGAAGATATGTGAAAGGACTGCTCAGAATGTCCTTCCTTTGTGCACAAGGTTAATTTTTTTTCTAAGTAGAAAACTTGTTTATTTTCTGCTGTGTCCCAAATTGGAAATGCAAAATGCTTCATTTACTGCGGGACCACTCAGCATCAAGTCAAGGGGCTCCATGGAAGAACTTGAAGTGCATTGAGTAAAAGCAGTTCCAGTGGGGAACACATCCTACTTTGTCAACTGACATTACTCAGTTTCAGGATTCCCTCAGGCCCATGTGTATGTGCCTGGTCACAAGACAAGCAAAACGCTGTATTTTTGCATAGGTCCATTTCTCTCTCTGCATCCAGCCTTGATCTCAGCCAGAGAGCTAAAAAAACAGTATTGCATCCGAGCAGGGAGTAGCTTGTGCTTGCAATATGCTGCCACATTGAGAGCCTATGACATGGCTCTCATTACACAGCAGATGGGGCTTTTCTTCTTTCTTTTTCCTCTCTCTTCTTTCTAGCCAACTACTTTTTTGATCATTTGAACTGATTAAGCCAACAAAAAGCCAGTTTAAGTGTTCTACACAGCCATATCAAATATATGCACTGAATCTGCTAATGCCATGGCTCAGTTAGAGAGAGATCTCCAAGCTTTCTGCCTCTCACATCTTTCTCACAGGAAGGTTTCACTAGAAATATCACTAAGCTTGTCGTCTTGTACTGTCCCTCAAGTACTTCACTAGACTCCTTAAAACTATCCTTTTTGAGAAGAGCTGGTAACTGTGCAGAAACTGCCATGCAGGTCTGTGCAACACGCAGCACAGTGGTGTCCTGTGTCCATTGCATAAGGTTTCTAAAAATGGATGCACTCTGATTGATCCTAATAGCTCTTCTCCATTTCTAATGGTTAATCGTATTTTGTGTACTCCTACTTTCCCTGCCTGAGTATGAAATTGTACTCAGAGAAGCAAAATCTGCAGGGATGGAGGACAGAAAACTATTTCTGACTTCACATTCATTTTTGGGATTACAGTGTCTCCTCAAGAGCTCCTACACAGGACTTTTTGTGCCCTAGGTCTATGAAAAGTGCTATAGCCACACTTTAATAGGCCACTCAAATCTACCACCCTAAAGATTTCTACTGCTTCACCCCAAAATGGGCAGCTTCTGTCTGTAGCACACATTGGGACTGAAAGTTCCCAGCCAGATCTGCCTTTCCTGTATCTGTCCCCAGGCACAAGACAGCCAGCTTGAGGTGGTACTGCGAGCATAGTCTCGTTCCGGTGCTGGTGCTTCCTGAGTCAGATATGAACCTGTCAGATGAAGTCAGTGGTTATAACCACAGTGTTAAAAAAAGATCCTGTGCTGCTTAGTATTGGTAGTAGCTCCGTGATGGAAAGAAAGCTGCCCAAAGCTGTGCCCTTCAGGATGTGTTTTGGTAGGAATGAAAGATTTACCCAAACTGAAAGTGTTAGTTTAGAAAAATACACAAACCATTATGTGACAATAATGCAAAAGAATCTTGGAAAGATAGTAATACTTCTATATTGTCATAGATAGAAAAATGTGGCATACTGGAGTATGGGTGGACAGGCCATATGTGCAGGATTAGAGGTTTTGGTGGAGAACTGAGAAACTGCTCCCTGTAAACTGTCTCTTCAGCGTCTGTTCATTCTGTTGCCACATGAAGGCACTCCCGAAGTGCTGGGCAGATTGAACACAACTTGCCATCGCTCATTAAAAAATTGCTGTTCAGACCATGAATATGTGCTGCCCTAGCAGAGTGTGTCCTTGCTCACCCTTCTCCCAAGTGGCACTGGCTCCCTGGAGGAGTTGGACAGCCAGGAGGCAGATATATGTTTGTAGTGGTTATGGAAGTGGCAAGAATTAACCTTCCCACATGAGAGCCTGCCTGGCAACTGTTTCCACCTCAGTGACTGAAGAGCCCTTTGAGGACACCAGGTTTCTGTCTCCAGTCACCTTAAGGCAATGTAGGGGAATTTATGCAAAGGAGCAAAGGAACTGATTCCAGGAAACACCCAGCTTAACTGGAATCATTTTTCTTGCCTCCCTCTATGAATCTGTAAGATTTTTTCTTTTTAAAGCCACTGTCATACTGTATACAAAACATCTCCCTATGTGACACCTTCCATTTCGGTTTCAGAGTTCTCTCAGGCCCATGTTTTATATCTCATGTGGTCATTATCTTATGACCTGGTTGTTCCATGTCCCTGTTCACCTGCTCCATGCTGAAAAAGCACTGCAATCACTTCCACCTTGAGACACACACCCCATTGTACCCCAATTTTTCTGCTAGGATCTCAATTCTCTTCCCATGCCAAAGGCTCTCTGTCCATATCATTTTCCCTTGCCACCAACCCTTCAACCAAGTGCAAGGACTTTGTCTTCCTCTCCTTTTCCCCCACTCTTGTCACGGTTGATGCTAATTTCCTTCTGCTAAGGACTTTATGCTCTTTCTTTCTGTGTTAAGGATTTGATCTTTCTTTACAGTTCAGGCTCTCCCCATTCCCTTCCCTCCCTAACCCCAGGGCTGAATTCATACCCCTTCCCCCAGTATTATTATGGGGTTTTGTTTCTGCCTGGTACTGAAATTATTCACAGCATGGATGTGTCCTAGCTGTATTAACAGGGCAAACAGAGAGGGTGGATGGGCACTGCTATCTAGGAAGGTGTTAATGGATTTTTCGTTCACTATACTCTTAGAAAAGTGCCTGGGACTGTAGTTCTGATGAACATAAGAAAAAGGCCTTCTACCCTTTTCATTTTTTTTTCTTCAATGTTCAGAAAAATAAAGAGTTCTATACTTGTGCCAAGAACACACCCTGAAACTTGAGAAATAAATGGAAACTGTGTTCAGAAATTACTGCTTTAGAGAAGACAGAGCTACCATGAAGCAGAGTGCAGGGCTCACAAACTCAGCCTGAGACTTGTACAAGACAAAGGAGAAAACATAGTCTAGCAAATATGATAATGTGATTTATTCAAAGATGTTTTCACACTGAAAGACATCTCTTTAGGTGTCCTAAACCAAAACAAGGTGATAACCCCTGTACATACAGAGAAAAGAATGATATACCAAAATATGTCTATGGGGTTTTTTTATTAAATACTTATAATTTCCATTTTAATTTGGGTTTAAAACTAGCATGAAAATTGTCTTAATCCTTACAGTCCCAGTCTCATCAAACTGTCTATTTCTCTTCCTCTTTTTTTTCTGGATATTTATTTTTGGGTCTTCTGTCATTCCTGTTTCATATTTGTTTGTGTTTGTTCTTGTTTTTCAAATATGGAACCTGCTTCTATTGTCTTTACTCAGGCAATTCTTTATTGAAAGCAAATGGCAGTCTTACTGGAGAAAAGGCAATGGAAATGTCACGTGGTTTTCATATTAGCATTGTCGTGGCTTCTGTGACAAGCTGCATGATGGCAGGGATATTCACCAATACAAAAGTATCCTCAGATTTTATCACAGATTACCAGTTAAATACTGTTTCTGTTTACAATCTATGTAAAGAATGTATTGTTCATAAAATTTACTATTTTTAACTTCTTTTTAAAATGCTTTCCATTCAGCAGGGGCAGTATTATTTAGGAATCTAATTCTTGTGCTACAAATTATTGAAGACTTAAGGCAAACTAACTGGTTTGCTGGCAAGGTATATGTATGAAAACATTGACCCATGCCTTTGCCTGATGATGGCTTCTCATCAACTATTTGAGAGATGCAATTTGTGCAAAAAAAATCAGTATTCTTCACTGTTGCTTTTAGAAATGGCCAGGTGTTTCTTGGTACATACATTTTCTTAATCTTGAAAGGGGATTGTAAGCTCCTTTTTTAGCAGAGTGAAGATACATGATTTACCTCTAAGGCAGTCAAGACTCATAATTGCATGTCTTCAGTCAGTGGGAATATTGCTCTTGACTTCAGTAACTACAGATAAAGTCATAGGCAGGAACATAGATTTTTTTTTGTCTAACCTCCCCAGAGGAGACAGTTGAGAATTTTTCTTAGATTGGGACTACAGTTTTGAGTCTTAATGTTTCCCTACAAATTCCCATTGCCTTTATCTTTCCTGCATAGTTTATCTCCCTAGTGCAGAGTCAGAGCCACCCTGAACAGGTAGGTAGTCACCTTGCCACAGCTTGTTCTACACTGTGCTGGTGTGATCAATGCTGTATTACGGCAGATAAAGAAGATTATAACAACTGACCACAGGGATTTACTGAAAAACTACGAAATCTCTCTTTCATTTCTTCCAGCTTCTTCAGTGTTTAATCCTTGTGATCATATCACTACCCCACTAATCAGACTCAAAAATATAAAGAAAACTCAATTTGTTTGCTCTATAGCATGAAATAATTCTGAAGAGAAAAATGTTGGAGAGAGATTGCATGTTATTTAATTTTTTTTCTCCATAATCAGGCAAAAGTTGAGGCTTTCTGTGGAGTAAACATATTTTCATAAATCCATTTGGGATTTGAGAGGGTGGTCCTTTAGAAAATTTTTCTGAAGGAAATTTTAAAACAGGTTTAAATTACTGACAGCTATCCAACTCTCTTTGGCCCAGGGACAGTACTTAGCAAGCAGTATGCAGCAGCCCACTTGAAATTCTGCTGTCATTATAACCCACAGTTTTAACTTTTTTTTTCTCTTCTCTTCTCTTCTCTTCTCTTCTCTTCTCTTCTCTTCTCTTCTCTTCTCTCTCTTCTCTTCTCTTCTCTTCTCTTCTCTTCTCTTCTCTCTCTTCTCTTCTCTTCTCTTCTCTTCTCTTCTCTTCTCTTCTCTCTCTTCTCTTCTCTTCCCTTCCCTTCCCTCCTTCCTTCCTCCTTCCCTTCCCTTCCCTTCCCTTCCCTTCCCTTCCCTTCCCTTCCCTTCTCCTTCCCTTCCTTCCCTTCCTTCCCTTCCCTTCCTTCCCTTCCTTCCTCCCCCTCCCCTCCCCTCCCCCTCCCTCCCCTCCCTCCTCCCCTCCCCTCCCCCTCCCCTCCCCCTCCCCTTCCCCTTCCCCTTCCCCTTCCCCTTCCCTCCCCCCCTCCCCCTCCCCTCCCCCCTCCCCTCCCCTCCCCTCCCCTCCCCTCCCCTCCCCTCCCCTCCCCTCCCCTCCCCTTCCCTTCCCTTCCCTTCCCTTCCCTTCCCTTCCCTTCCCTCCCTTCCCTTCCTTCCCTTCCCTTCCCTTCCCTTCCCTTCCCTTCCTTCCCTCCTTCCCTTCCCTTCCCTTCCCTTCCCTTCCCTTCCCTTCCCTTCCCTTCCCTTCCCCCTTCCCTCCTCCCCCTTCCCCTTCCCCTTCCCCTTCCCCTTCCCCTTCCCATTCCCTCTCTTCTCTTCTCTTGAAATTGTGAGCAATACAGGAAAGTCTGGGCTGTATGATGTGAACAAGTCATAGGCTGGGGGAAAATGCTTATTACTCTGTTTTACTAGAACTACAGTATCATAAAAAGAAACCTCCCTTATGTTGAGCATGCCTGGGGAAATCTTTTCTTGTGCTTATTAAGCCAAGTGACCTTATTGGACTTACAGTTGTTTTTAAAATATATATAAAATGGGGTGGAGTGTTTTACAAGTTTGCAAATTGAGTAGGAAGGTAATGTCCAAACAGCTGAAAAATTTCTCTGCAATGCAAAAGTATGGATACTTCTGATTACTGTCACAGTACAACTGGTGGATCCCATTCTCTGTTACTAATATTCCCTGGAGGCCCCTGTAATTTATTTTGCTGCTCCTTCAGCCTTTCCAGGACGCTCTTCCTGTCACACACACACAAAACAAAACCAACAAAACAAACAAAACCAAGGCCTGATGAACACAGAGATCTCAGCCATTTTTGCACGCACACACACACAACCCCCCAACATCTGCATTGCCAGGCTGACAATGTCAGTTGTTCTGACATTAAGAATGAGGTTTCATATTACATCCAAAGCGAAGTGACTGTGGCTGCTGCCTGCCAGGAGCCCTTTCACTGCTCTTCCCCTCCTCCCCCACCAGCCAGCTCTGGCTGCTTCCCTGGGGGCAGCTCCAGGGATGGTGCAGCTGAGCAGAGAAAGGATCGGAGCTCATCCAGTGAGAGCTCATCCACCAAGCAAGCACAGTAATAAAAAAAAAGCATTTTACTCTTGGATCTGACTGATCTCTGACCACACCAAGGCCTGACTCATAGGAAGCAACAGGGCTGCTGCTGCAGCACACACATGTGGTTGTCCATAATTCAGTGTTACCTGAAAATTCTCCTGAAGATACCAGGTAATGTTTTAAGCAGGCAGATCTGGGTGCAGCTTCTGCTGTTGGGAGGGTTTCTTAGGTGTGGCAGAAGAACTAGGAGAGAAATTAACCCTCAATACAAAACATGGCTTACTGTTCTCTGAGCAGCATTAAAAGCCAACCACATCGAAACTTGTTTAAACAGGACAGAGCCTTTCATGCTTTGTATTGTGCAACTCACGCAGCTTAGCAGAAGTTTATCCTAAAAACCATCAGTTGTGAGGTAAAATTAACCTTGCAGCATCAGGCTGCAAAGGTCATTTCCCTTCTGCATTTCCCTTCTTTGTGAAATGCTGGTAAACTCAGAAGAGATTTGAGTATCAACAAAGCCAACAGAATCTTTAGGGAAGAAAAATACCCCACACAAACAAACAAAATACCTTGGCTAATAGAAATTTTGACAAATTTGGTAAACGAGAATTTTGTTCCAATCACACACCACTGACATTCCATCCCCTGCTTGCTTCAAACAATAACAATTCTATCAGAATGATTTGTACCACAGGAGTGCCTAGGGGCTAGTTAGCTGGCATCAAAAAGCACTGTGTGCACACTCACAGTTCCACAGGGTCTATGAAAAGGCAATCACAGGTCCAGAAAAGCCGCAGGAACATAGCGATGTACAGCAAATTGGGAGAAAGGAGTGAAAACAAGGATGCAGAGCAATGATAGAATGACTTGTATTAGCGAGGTGAGCAGTCTGTCACTTCACCTCAGCTGAGCTGTCATTCCACCTGTACATCAGTGCACAGGAGGCTGTATCCCGAGTCCTGAAACTGCAGAGGAACTGTAATAGCAGGGTCTCACAGTGTGTGAGTCCATCCAGCTGACTCAGAGCTTCAGGTGTGGCTTCATCATCTTCTCTGTAAAGATACCGTTTGCCCCAAGGGAGAGCAATGCTGTGTAGCATTAAATGCAAATATATGACATCCTGGTAGTGTGGCTGGGAAGTATGAGATAAGGGCAATTTTGCAAATCTATAGTGACCCAGCTGCCACATGTGGCTCTTCTGTTGGACTAAACACATAGTTTTAGCAATATTATGGGTTTTGATAGACAGGACAGCTCCTTCCACATATGGGTGAGCCAAGGTTAAAGAAAAGAAAGTTTGCAACAAATCTGTAGCACCTGCTAGAAGATCTAACAGCCAATATGGACAGGGCCACGGGCTGGCCAGGGAAGGTCTAGAAGGCCAAGTGAAGAAGTTTGCATTTGATGCAGCAGAAAAGGAGACAAAAAGACAAGTACAAAAAACTCCTGAGGCGTAAGCAGAAATTTGAGACTATGACATTCTATGCTAGGGTATATTGTAATGGAGCAAGTTGAATTCGTCTTTAATCTCCTAAAGCAGGTGTTCTGGGGTAAATTAATCACATGCACCCAACAGTTCTGGCAGTCTTGGGTGCTAATGGATAAAGCAAAAAGGAGCAATAGTGTCAGCTCAATAAATCCTAAAAGATGAAAGATATTTGCAGCATGTATTTAATGTATAAAAAAGGGGGAAATGGCATTTGTTGGATTGGTAAGGAGAAGGAAGCAGCTGCTAGGATACTAGAGGACAAAGGCTTGCACACATTTTTTATTTCTGTGAACGGAAATGAAAGAAGGAAAAGAGCTTAAGGGAAAAGAGTGAGCTTTCAAAGTTATTCTGTGTCCTTAGCTTCCCTGAGAATTTTTTCTTTCTGTATCTGATTTAGATTATAAAGTCCCTAGGGCAGCAATAGTCTTTAATTTGAGTCTTCCTCAGTACTGGCTAAATCATGATGATTAATGAGCAAATAAAGTGTTGATAAATTCATATAAAGGTTGCCTTCCTGCAGTCTGGCACTTCATAGATGACACCCAGTTAGAACTAAAGTAAAAACATTTGTATTGAACCCAAGCACAGGATCACCTTTAAGGGGAGCATGAGAGTCCTTCACTGCCTTCAAATGAGGGAGGTTCTGGTTCATGTTGCAAACAATTCTTTGAAATTAAGGGCATGCAACTCTGTACTGTACATACAGGTACGTTTCTGCATATTGCATATGGTAGTTTCCCACCAGACAAACTACAGACCCAGCCAGGCAATCTGCTGTGTCTTGGTGGACCCCAGGGCTCCACATGGGTGAAGAAGCTGGCCATCCAAAGCAGCTTGCTGGATTATGGCATAATTCACTGCTGTGGTACAGCTTACTCACTCGAAACGGCTTTATCCACAGCAGGGATGACTGGGGTGTCGGGAGGCACAAGCCAAGCTGAAATAGATTTGTCGGGCTTGTTTCAGGCTTTGTTGTAATGGCTACATTTTAGACAGATTGTGAAAATTATGTTATTTTTAGGATTTAGATTACAGTACTGCCTAGAGACTAATAAAAATTGGAGATTCTGCTGCAAAGGTTGGGTCCCAAATTATGTGAAAACAGCAACAGTCTGCAATCCCAACCATCTGCAAGCTAAAGAATGGCAAAGACTTATGCACCATTTGGTTTGCCAGCTTCAGCAGGCTCTGGGATATGGAGGCTGATAAACAGACTTATATGGCTTTTGATATGTTTTCTTTCTTATTCTATTCTGTTTACAATAGTAAGTGCCATCTTTTGCTTTCTGCTTTAGCCCTCAGGAATTTAGGCTGCCATTTTAGTTTTGGGTTGTTAAGGAAAGGTAGACTTACTTGTAGGTGGTAGCAGATTTAACTTGGGACAAAGTTAAAAAAATGCTGCCAAGGCCATATTTCCCCATCTAATGAAAACAAACAATCTGGAAAAATGTTCCCAGATCAACACAGTAAGCAACAAGAAAAAAAATCATTTTACTGATAAAAATGGCATTCCTTGTAGAGGTTTTTGTCGCTGGAATTATAGAAATAAAACTACTAGTCTTATCTGTGTTCTAACATATCTAAAGTTGTCTGCTCTTAATAAAGTCCTTGTAAATTAATTCGGAGATTGTACAGAGGGGACAGGGTGACAGCAAGTTTTTTGTGGGCCGTTTGGCTAAGAATCTGGCAGATGAGACTTCTCTCAGGTGAAGCTGACAGGGCCATGCAGAGAAGAAGCAGGGGTAGAAGACAGAGTAAAGCAGAGAGGAAGAGCCATGGTGTGAAAAGCATTGAAACTGTGTAAATGAGTTTCAACTTCTCACTAAGAAAGCAAGGTGAAGAAATGTCTGTCACAGAAACAATTTCCTCTTATCTCCTACCTCTCCCTGCCCCAAGAAATGAGAATTATATACATTGTTAGAGAAAGAGAGACAGAAAGAGAGAAGAGAGAGAGAGAGAGAGAGAGAGAGAGAGAGAGAGAGAGAGAGAGAGAGAGAGAGAGAAGTGGGAAGAGTGAGGGAAAGTAAGATGCACCATATCACAATGTTATTCAGTTAACAAGAAACAAGGAGTAGCAGAAACAATTAAAAAACACCATGACACCATATGGAACTTTCCACATTTAGTTGCATTAAAAACTTTATAAGAGAAACTTTAAAAACAACTACATTCTCCTCTTCTCAAAATAGTGTTCTTTGTTGGCAGACAATATCAGTATTTAACATACACCCCCAGTTTTACATGTTTGAATCCACAGATGTCTAGCACAGGCATTAGAAACTTATAATCTCATTGTAGAGGATTTTGAATTGTAGATGGGCAAGCAGAGGCAGGGCTTGAAGCACTATGGCATTTTAAGAGGGGCATTAGAAAGAGAAGGGAGCTCCCAGACCTGATGGATGTAGTAGCCATTTTCCACTCAGGGTAAAGAAGGAATCAATGAGTTGCCCACTTTTCAGTGTCAGCTGAAACAATGGAAAACATCTGCCCAAGGATACAAACACACAGATCTAAACAGCATAGGTCATCTCTTCCTAGAGGGTGGGCCGATATCCAATATATGATGGGGCAGGGAACTGAAGGAATTTAAGCCTTGTACATGAGAGAAAAGGGGCAGAAACATGAGAGAGAATGAGAAAGTCATACAAGTATAAATTGAGATTCACCTACTTGCCTGAGAAAAAATGACACTGTGATATTGAGAGATGAGATGTGCTGGTTTAAAACATGTATCTATACAGAAGAGGAGAGATCTTCTCCCTCACTTCCCCCCTCCTCCCCATCTTGGCCTCGCAGGCCCACTGTTCATCCTGGTGCTGGTCCTTAGATCTCTCTGAATTAACGTTAACTCACCAACCCAGCAGAAAATTAACCCAGAAAAACATATATCTAAGGGTCATACATGTAGACCAGGCACTGAGTGGAATTGCTCGTGAAAGGAAAGTGAGATGTGGGGGAATATTAAAGACAAGAGAAGGAAGGTTGGACAACATTTCCTTTTGGGGGAATGTAGCCATCCAATCAGCTCAACTGTCTGTGAAAACAGAGCCTGAAAGCAAGCACATAGAAGCAAAGCAAGGTCTGGAAGGAAGCTGCAAGGTTCACCACGTGCTTTATGCTTACTCTGGTCTCTAATAGAAATAGTCCTAATATCTTAAATTCTCACTGAAAGAAAGGTCAGAAGTGGCAAGACATAAGGGTGCTGCTCTGATTCAGCTGCAGTAAGCTGCCATGGTTTGTAAACATGAGTCAAGAAGCAGACAGAGCATATTTCATCAGGAAAGATAAGAGTGTATGCTGCCCAGGGAAAGAGTTAGATGTACTTTGACATAGATAATAAGATGATATGCCTTAGACTTGACTGTCTTTTGCATACCCATCTCTCTGTGAGGAATATCTGAAGATGTCATTAAGGAGAACAAAGCAAGGCAAAACTCTGAACTGCAGCCTTTTCATGCTAAATATTGTCCTGAATACACAGTGCACCTGCACTGATTCCCTTTGAAATGGGAACAAAGGTGTCATCTGGTGCTTTTCTCAATCTGGGAGTGAGACAATGAAGTCCTACTTATTAAAAAAAATTAAAATACATAGTAGTAGCCTGGGAAACTCTAGTTTATGATAGCTTTATTCAAGTACTTCGTCATTTTCATGTAGAATGCTCAAATAATTTCAGTGAAAGTTCCTACCAAAGTAAAACCTCCAAGGTCATACCAAATATGGTCAGAAAGTGTCTAGAGAAATCTCTGTGTTTTGTCTTCCTCGCCACCCATAACTTTTTATACTTCAGTGAAATATCTGCAAATGATTCAGTTAACCTCTCTTAAATTTAAAGGCAGCCTGAATTCTTAGAATACTTGGAACAATTTGCAGTCTTGGGTGCAAGCTGTATCGTCAGCTGTTGTATCTTGAGGTCATGTAAAATTACCATGGTTTGCTTTGTGGATTTTACATCTTTATTAAAAAAAAATCTTTGAATTATCCATAGTTCTTTAAATACTTTAGGATGATAGCATGAAGCAGGTTAAGTTTGCTTTTCTGTCAGCCATTTTCTGTCAAGAATTTTGAAGGACACAGATGACCAGGCACACAGCATAAGAAGAATTCAGTTCTGGTGATATTTAATGCTCTAAGGAGAA
This sequence comes from Pithys albifrons albifrons, assembly GCF_047495875.1. Classification (NCBI taxonomy): domain Eukaryota; kingdom Metazoa; phylum Chordata; class Aves; order Passeriformes; family Thamnophilidae; genus Pithys; species Pithys albifrons. The sequence continues at coordinate 58,786,841 of NC_092458.1, forward strand.
AGACCAGATTCTGCCAAAGTCAGCAGCAGAACACTCGCTGAATTCAAGGACAGCATTTTGCTTTCCAGGTATCTCACCAAGAGTGACAGAAACATTACTCTGCCAAGCTCTTGCCAGGAAATCAACTCTCCCCAGGTGAGTCACCAAAATGAAATCCTTCTTGGGGCAGAGTACAATCATACCCACATTGTAAATTTGCATATGTGCTTCACATAATTTCACTGCAGAGCACCCTATTCGGATGGTGTGCCGGGTTGACTGGAGTTGTTACACCCACTGCACCAGAGATGAAGGGGGAAGTCACACCTCCACTTCCCCGTTGCTCCTCGTGTTCTTCCCGAGGCGTTTAACAACCACTGGACTTCACCCTCACGCTGGCCATATAGCATTTCGGCGATTTTCTCCCCGAGCATAAGACCCAAACATTTTAACAAAAATCAAATTAACACCCAGGGACCTGCTGGCACTGCCAGGGGTGAACTGACCAACCTGTGCCACGCGTGCCCGCAGCGGCCGCAGGGCCAGCAGGGCCTGCCCCAGCCCCGGCACGGCAGCCGGACGGGCTCCGCAGGGGCCACCGAGGCACGGCCAGGCTGCCCTCGGCTACCGAACGGGGAGCGGCAGCACACACCCGCTCCACCTGGAGCCCCTCGACCAGCAGGGTGCGGCTGGGGTAGGGCAAGGCGGGGTAGGGCAAGGCGGGGGCGGGGCGGGGCGGGGCGGGGCAAGGCGGGGGCGGGGCGGGGCGGGGCGGGGCAAGGCGGGGCAGGGCGGGCAAGGGCGAGGCCCCGCTGCCATCACCTCCCCTTTCTCCGCCCGTCCTCTCAGGCACCGCCTCCTCCTCTCCTTCTCCTCCTCCTCCTCCTCCTCCTCCTCCTCCTCCTCCTCCGCCTCCGCCTGCCTGTCAAGGGGCCGGGGGTGGCAGTCACTGCGCGGCGGCAGGGGGGGCTCGGCGAGGCACGAGACCGCTCGCGAAGCTCCGCCGGTCTGGGCTGCTGCTCGTCCTCTTGCTGCTGCGTGCGGAGCGTTGCGAGCCGGCCATGGTGAAGGTGTCGTTCAACTCCGCGTTGGCGCAGAAGGAGGCGGCGAAGAAGGAGGAGGAGAACAGCCAGGTGCTGATCCTGCCGCCGGACGCCAAGGTGAGGGCGGCGGGGGTGAGGGGCGCCGGGCCGGCTGTGCTGCGGCGGCCGCCCGGGCGGGGCTGCGGCGGGGCCGGTGCCGCTCCCTGCGCGCCCCTTGCCCGCGGCGCGGCACCACGGGCGGCCCGGCCAGCCGGGAGCTACGCTGCGCTGCGCCCCGCTCGCCTCTCGCCTCTAAAATGGCTGACAGGGAGCGAGCCTGGCAGCTCCGCTCCTCCCGACGCCGGGGAGCTCTGTGGTGTGTCGGGGGTTATTGTTGCTGTTGTTGTTGTGAGCTCCGGCAGCGCAAGGATCGCGGCCAGCTCGGCTTGCAGGGCCGGCTGCTCCCAGCTCGGCTGCCCGCCCGCCCCTGCAGCCCCCTTGCCGTGCTGAGGTCAGCGGTGGGAGCTGGTTTGCGTGGAGGAGGCGGGTCGTGCCCGGGTCTCCCACCCTGTGGGGTCCCCCGGGGAGCACGGCGGGTCTGCAGGCTGCGAGCGGCTCCCGGAGCCCCGAGCCGGGCAGGGGAGCGCCTGGCCGGGGGGGAGGTGGGGGCCCGGCCGTGCTTGTGCCGCAGCGTGTTTGCAGAGCCTGCCCGCAGCCGAGAACTTCGCCTCCGAACTTGCGCTGGCTGAAATAAAAGAACAAAGAGCTGCCTCCCCTCGCCCCTCCAAAACAGCACCCAAACTCCAGGCGCTGCTGTCGCCTCCCCTCTGCAAACAGCAACAAAGAACAAAACGGCAGCGGCTTTTAAAGTTTTTGAAGTGCAAAACTGCCTGCAATATAAAGGGGTTTGGTTGCATTTTCTATGATCCGGTAATCAAAACCAGTTCTTAATTAGGAGTAGTGTAATTTGCTGTAAGTTCTTTGAAAAGTGAACGAGAACTTGGAAAATGGCCAGTTGCCCATAAACAGCGTGTCTTGCTGTTTTCATTTGCTTTCACAGTTTCTTGTGCATCAGGCCTCTGAATGACCTTATTGGCTCTGCAAAAGCGACAGTGTTTATTAACGTCCAAAATCTTTGTGATGAACTTCTGCCTAGGAAGACAGTTCGTAGCATGAAGTTGTGCCCCCGTGCAGGTTTTGCTATGATTTTGATGAGTCGAGGTTATTGACCTGCAGAATCCATTATCATTTCAAAGCCAAGAGAAGCTACAAAGATGTTTCTAGTGACATCTTCCTGGTACAGCAAGTGGTTAAGTTTCACACTTGTACTGAACATATTACGGTTACAAATAAAACTCTGACCAAAGTATTTAAGTCTCTAGACTTAATAAAAGTGTGCCGCAAGAGATGAGACAGTATCGTTCCTCAAATTGCCTGCAATTATGGGACCTGAGTTATGTGCTCTGTATTCCTAGCAGAAGTGCCGTTCTCTAGTAAGTAATGGCTTCCCTGGGCCCAGATTGAGCTGTAGGGTTCCTTCCTGACCCCAGGTTTGGTGGTCAGTTTGGCACCAAGCATGTAAGCAAGAGGCAAGCTACACGTTCCAGAACAGTGTTTTCATACTATCTGGGAATACGGACCTGCCCTGGATGATGTTTGTTTCCAGACAGCCTACCAAATTTGGCTTGTTTTTCCTACTGCTAAACAAACAAAATCCATCTGGCTAATTGTACACTGGGGAACGAATCCTCCCGACCCTGCCCAGACACTGACGGAAGCATGTCATTTGAATATGATTTCCTTAACACAGAGCTGTAAACTCTTGCAGCTGAGGATGAGATACAGGATCTGCCTTAACTTTGCCCAGGTCTCAGTACTGCTTTCCATGCGTAGAAATGAGACTTGTAAACATCTATTAACTGGGTCAAAAGGTGGTCTGGTCTCACAGTAGCTACTTAAAAGTTCTTGCACTGTTGTCAGGGGATGAACATGCCTTAACAAAGCTTAAAACAGTCCTAAAATAGAATGCTAGGAACAGATGCTCAGTACAGATCAAAATTTCAAAAGCAGATGAATGCTCTTAAGGGACATGGAGTCTTTGACATTCTCCTTGACACATTTCTAATCTTTTCTCTGCAGAACAGCAGACCTGCACCTACCAGTGTGCAAAATTCTCTTGAGTAAGCTTTTTTTTAAGATTGCATGTTTTGGAGCATAAATAGAAGTAGACCTGAGTAAAGTAGATCTGTAGTTTTAGTAGAAAAGGCTGTGCTGCAATCCATGCAGGAGTAAGAACAGTGAAACAGATTATGTCATATAGCTCTTGGAGGTATGTCAGTCTTCAAATCTGGGAGTCCATTCTCAGATCTTGGGGGTGGAAAGGAACTGAGGGCCCTTGTAAAACTTGATACCTTTGAGGTGAGTACAGGATACACCCTTTGAACTTTGCCTTCTCTGATACAGTTGCATTAGAAACATCATCCCCCTGCCGCTCTGCAACTTAAACTGCCTATGCAGTTCTGTGGAGGAAAGGGGAAAAATAAACCACATCTGACAAATGTGTTATTCATATCTCCTCATTGCTGGAAAAGTGAGGTTTGAAGGCATTATGGGAATCTATATTGGAAGAGTCAATTCTGGTAGATGGAAAAAGTGACATCTCCAGAACAGCATATATGGGATGTTTGTTTTTTCCCTCTCCTACATTGTTTCTATAGGAAAATAAATAGATTTGGATCACAACTGTAAACATGAACAACATATAAAAACAAATATAACAACATTTTATAAAGCTTTCTTTTATTAAGAAAGTCTTAGGAGACATGCTGGACTCTGAAGTAAAGGGAAAACTGTAAAAATAGAAGTGGATCAGCAGAACTGTACATTCAATTTTATTATCAAGAACTTACCAAAGATTTGAGCAAGAGATACTGGTAAACCAGGTGATATTAATGAAAAAAGCCAAATACTCTGAACCATCCAGAAAATAAAAAGTCATGGAATGAGCTTTTAGGCTAGTTCTTTGATAGGTGCGTTCTGCTGGTTTCCCTGGCACCGTATCTTGAAGACTGCCACTCTGCCATTGCAGGATTACTCTCAAATACATAATCTTCCAAGGACTTTTTTAAAGAGCATTTGCAGCCAAAATATGCTGATGATGTAGCACAGAAATACTCTCTGACCTTGGCAAAATTTGCCCCGTAACCTCTGATGCAGATACTAGTAGGAAATAAATTGGCAAAGGTAAGAGAGGAAGATGCAAGAATAGGGTTATGTCATGGGAACAACAGCTTTAAAAAAAAGCTTTTGCAGAAGGCCATAGTCTTATGCATTGCAGTATGTTACTTTAAAAGGAGTTTAAAAATCAAGAGTGCTAATCCTGTCTCTGCATATTATATGTATTATATGGTGTGTTGTGAAACTGTCTCTGTACTTTCTGTAGGCAGCCATTACAACTCTGTTAGTGCTGTTGGGATGGTACTTCTATGCTGCAATTCTTGGCCAAAATACAGAATACTCTTAGTGAAGGTTCTCAGGCCATATTTAATTTTCCACTTTGCTCATTGTCTTTACAATACAATATTTTATGATCCAGTTTCCCAACAAACAAACACTATGTGGTATTTTAACATTTCTCCCTACAATAGTTCTTTGGAGAGCCAAAGATGGTTCTGAGTATAGTTGAAGTCTTCAGACATTTTGCAGGGGCCATTCAATAGATTAAGCCCTCCCCAAAGGTTTTTGTGCCCTCAGTAGCTCTCAGGCTGTTGCTCCCTTCTGTGTTTGGGCTATGTGGCAACATTTTAAAACTATTTTTACTTCCCCTCCGGGTGCTCAATGCAGTGCACCTTTCTGACACACAGCTTTGGGCACAGAACTGTGGATTCACCCACATGTATTGTAGCTGACCTTTGGATAACTGTATCTGCAGAGAGTGCAATGTGAAAGTGTAAATATTAAGAATTTTTAAAGCAGCAACTTTCTGCATTTATTCCTTATGAGAACATTATTACTCCAAACTTTAAAATTCCTCTTCTTTTTTCTTTTCACTTCAGCATATTAAAATAGCCATTTTTAACTCAGAGTGAAGGGATCCACCTGGGAAATCTGTTGAGCAACTCATAAGCACTGTTTTGCTGTGCAGAAACCCTCTTACATTTTATGTAATTGGTGTTAGAGCTTTCTGAAATAAGGATGTTGCCTTTACAATTTCTATGTAAGTACTATATAACATATTTATATGTTACAGATGTTAGTATATGCAATAATAAATAGTCACGTGCTTATTGTTTTGCTGTCAGAACATTTTTCCACTTTATGGGCCATGTCTGTAGTTAGATGGTTAAGGGCTGGGTTTTTTTGTTTTCATTTCTTTTTTTCTTGGAGGAGCTTCTTTATTCCCTTTATAGGCTTCCTCCAGCCAAATTTTCTATGGGCCTTTCACCAAGCTGCTGTTGGGGAAGGAGCAATCTTTGTGTTTTCCTGTATTTTCCGTGATGCAATTAGGTCATTAAACCAACCAGCCTCTGCTATATGTCAGAGCATTGTGGTTTAAGACATGATTATTTAAAACAGGACCAGAAGTAAAAAATCCAACCAAACTGAATTCTCTCCCCCTTCTCCTCCCAGACGTTGCTAAGATTTTGACAAAAACCCACCAAACCACAGATGAAAAAAACCTTCCAGTTTCAGGCACAAAGGGTAGCTAGCCAGGGTTCTGTTGCGTCATTTAACTTTACTTGTACCTGCAAGCATAAATTAGGGTAAATTGAGTTTATTGAACAAAATTTGTGTTATTAATGAGGAACTGTTTGTAAGAAAAGGAGCCTTGTGGCTGATGTAATTCCCTGCCTTCTTTTACATGATGAATCTGTGCTACTGGTTAAGTAGTGCAGCTTCCTGAAAATAAGGTAACTGTGATCTTGAGACATTTGGCTCCTAAAGCGATTCCTTAGAGGTTGCCAGCAGTTGAGAGATACTAAAAAAACCAAGATCTTTAAAAGCTTGTGGTGATCCTTTGACAATCTCTTGCTATTTTAAAGGGAATTTAGGAATTTGGAATTAGAAGCCAGAAAGTTCAAAAAGGATCTGCAAGAGCTTGTGCCTTCCCCATCTCCCCAGTGATGGAAATGAACCTGTGGGACACAGGAGTTCTGTCAGTGCTCTGTGTTTCACTTCCTTTTCTGTTTTTCATAACTTCCCGACCTGAATAACAAATACAAAGCTTTGGTTGGGAAATACAGCCATTTCCCAGAAGAATGATATTTAATATTTCAAACAGGATGTATTCTACCAGACCTTTGTGATAACTGCTGTGTCAGTTGTTTGTATCATTTACATTTTTGGCTGACTGAGCAAGAGCTGATGGCTGTACCTTACAGCTCATGTGAATTCAGTGCAGGGGTGACTGTAGAGACAATGCAAAGACTTTACGCAGTTCTGAATAGTTTCTCTTTCCAGATTAACGGAGTTTTACTTGGCTGAGGGCCATTGCCCTAAAAATGTATTTGGAGAACTGTTTTTTTTCCTTAACATCGTCATGTGGAAAAGTCTGTAATTAGATGAAGCTTTATATAGTGCAATATCCAGAAGAACTATCCTGTGCTGTCATGTTGCAGTAAATGCCATAAGTACTTCTCATACATTCACTCATCTCTTTCTGTCCTGCAATACTCTTGTCTTTCTGGAAAGCTTCAAGAAACTGGTTTGGATAGTAACATTGTGTAGTAGTATGAAGAATATCCCTTAAACAGAAGCTGTTGGAACCAAAGTTCTGTTCACTGTGAAAGCTCAAATTAAACTAGTTAATTTCTGAAGATGTGGATCAAAATGAATTGCTGAGCTTTCCTGTGAAAAACATTTGAAAGAAAATTTTCTTGGAATCAACAGTATTTTCAAGGGAAAGCGCTTAGACTCCTTCCATTATAATGAATATTTAATCCAAAATAAAATCTATTTCAAGTTTAATTTCAATATGTAATATGTATATATGGGTTTTTTTCTGGGTAAGTGTTTTAATGAAATGTTTGCAGTTGCAAATGTAATCTAACAGTTCTGTTTTTATACTCGAATTGTATTTTTTGTTACCTGCATGGATTTTTTCCCTCTTTTTTCCTTACCAACATTTTGATAAATGTTGATGCTAAAGGTCTGTTGGGGGAGTGTAAGAACAGTAAGCATACTTACCTCCAGTAATGTTTTCAGCTAATTCCTATGCAGTTGCAGTTTTGGAATATTTGTCAGCATTGTATGTATTTTTTATCTAGTAGCCACTAGCTACAGGCACCAAATACCTTACATACAAAGAAAATGGTCTTCTCTGTGACTCTCAGGAAATACCTTCGAAAGCAAATACTGCATTTTTAAGTCCTAGTAATTTTAAGTGTTCTTTATTCTGTGCCTCAAAAAACATTATGACATATTTAAAACACAAGTACAGCTGGAATAAGTAATTATGTGTTTTGTTACCCGTTACACAGATTACTTTTCCCCCCCCCCGTTTCTTCTCCCCATCCCCCCTTACGTTATGATTGGCAAAGGTTAGTATTACCTGCTTTTAGTCTCTTGATCCGTATGAATAAAACAACATTCATTTTCTTACTATTTATGTACTGCTTTTTATCCTCAGTGGAAATTACTTTGAAACTACAGATGAAAAGCATGCTAATTTATAAAACTCCTGTATCTGTCCTAATTTTACAGATGTGGTAAACCAAAGGAGTGAGATAATTAATAAGATTAAGCTCTGCAATGAAGCCAGAAATGGTTTTGTGGCAGACATGACACGGCCTAGGTAGGGTTTGAACAAAAATAGACATACAGAGAAATGTAGGCCCTTTCTGAGTGATCCACATGTCATCTACAAACAAGGGTCCTCTGTGCAACAGCCATACAAAATTCACCATCAAAAAATGGCAAAGTAATATTTGCCCAATAGTTATTACAGAGCTTGTGGAAAAAATAAATTGGAATCTTGTCTGTCCTTTCCATATAATAGTGTCAGTGTGTATATACAAATATTTTTGTAAAGGTTATATATTATTAAGTATGTAATATATATAATTATATATTTATATATACACACACGCATAAAAATAAAACCCACAGGCATTTTAAGAGTAGAGTTCCTTGAATGCAAATCCTTGGTAATTTGTGGTTGTCCTCCTCCTAGGGTTCAGCAAACTCCTGCTTTTGATGGCAGCTTTCTGCTCCTTTGAGGGTAGAATGAGACAGTGGAATGACTATGGAAAAAGAGTATGCTGGGGAGATCATAACTGGGAGGGGTCAGTGATCTCCTGGATGGATCTCATATAGTTGCTGAATCACAAAGGCAGATTTATTTATTTATTTATTTATTTATATAAAGTCTACATAGGAATAGAAAACCATTGTATTTACACATTTGAAAATCCAGTACCTTTTGCCAGGTGGGAGGCCAAACCTGATTATTTGAGGCTGCTGCACACTGTGTCGTGTTGTCTTGCCTAAAGTTTGAGTTTTGGGAAGTTCTCTTGGTGAGGTGTTGGAACAATGGCCAGCACCTGTGCTTCTGCAGGGTGTGATGTGTGTGCTCCACCTTGGGCTTTGAATAGTCTAATTGCAGTGAAGCCCTTTAGTTTGTTACGACTTTTTTTCTAGAAAGAGGCTGTAATTAAATGTTAGCTTTTCAAGGTCAGCTCTTCTGTGCTGATACTCATAAGTGCTACAATTGAATGCTATTCTGTATTTGCATATAGAATGGTTTCCACTCAGAGAACTCTGCTTGCTCTAGAGGTACTATGCATCTTAATTCACTAATACATGTATTAGGAGGGTATATTTGTTTGAGGTCAGGGCTGCCATTCAGAAGAACCCCGAGAGGAAACAGAAATGGGCTGAACAAAATCTGCAGAGTTTCAGTAATAACAAATGCAAAGCCTGTACCTGGAGCAGACTCATTCCCTCCATCAGAACAGGCAGGGGACTGCCTGGCTGGGAAGCTGCTCTGCTTGAGAAGGACGCAGGGCTTCTGGTGGACGGTCAACTGGGCACAAGTCACTGGTATCCTTGAAGTCTTGAGAGCTTTCTGATCCAAATGAAGATAGCCAAGAACAGGTGCGAGTCCAGAGGGGGCCACCACGATGGTCAAAGGCTGAAGCATTAGTCCTGTGAGGAGTGGCCAATGGAATGGAGCTTGTTCATCCTGGACGTGAAACTGCTGCAGAGGGAACTTCACAGATAGCCTCCCAACACCTTGTGAGGTGACTGAAATGACAGTGGTCACAGATTGGAAAAGGAGGGCTTCTAATGGTGTAAGCATAATATTTTTCAGTCTGAGGAGAAGTGAATGCTGCTGAGGAGGCTACCCAGAGAAACTTTGAAGTGTCAGCCTTAGTGGTTTTCAAACTGTACCTGGACAAGAGCCCTGAGCAAGCTGGACAGGCTTCAGAGTCCACACTCCTTTAGAGCAAGAGACTGGACTACAGACCTCACAAGTGGTTTCTGTCACGCTGGATTCTACTTTTGAGAGAAACTGAGGCACAGCATTTGTAACTTGCTTGAGATGACTTACCATCTGTGGCTGAACTGGGAATAGAGTTATTAAATTCTGAGGCTCAGTGGTGCATATGTGCATGCTAATGAGATCTCTTGGGTGAAAGAGCCAACTCCGCTTGGGAAAATAGCCTTGAGAGAAATCTAGGTTAAATTCACATAGTGTTCCATCATACTGATGTCTGAGATTCAGACAGTCGTAGGAAAAGAGCAGAGAAATTTCAGATAAAAGAAGTGAACAGGATAAGGAAGAGACAGGAACTGGAACAATCAAGGTCAAAGAGATAATTTAGTATTGATCCATTTTAAGTGGAATAGGAACCTTCTAAATTCCTGTTTCCAAACATTGATCTAATTCAGGATAAAGCTGAGAGAAATACTGCATTAAAGTTATAGATTGATTTAGTGTAGTTTTTATAAATACAGTAGAATGTAAGTCAGTTGTAAGTCAAAGAATGCAGATGGGGAAAAGCTTTATTTTGGAAATGTTTAAAAATGAAACATTTTTCAAAATTGGACGGTTTAATAAAATGCTGTGTTTGACGTGCTGTAACCATAAAGGGTGTAGTGATTTTGTTTTCTGAAAGGAAAATGCAGTCTGAAAAATGTCCCATATGACCTCTTAGGTTTGAGAGGTTTTGTTTAAAATAAATAAACATCCCTCAGGCACCTCTTGCCAGATATGTGTGCAGGTTTTCACCTGCATATGTTTTGGTCTATGACTTGCAAATTTGCACTAGAACACTTCTGTTTTCTTAAAATATTTGAGAAAAATAGGTATTGAATGCAGAACAAATTTTCATCATCTTAATTGTTGAAAATTTATAGACAAATTCAGCAACATTAATATATTGTATAAATAAACATGACTTCTGCCACCTCTTCACTAGCCAAGCTTATGAAAACTCTTTATATTCAGTAGAGGACAGTGAAAATCATGGATTTCTGTGACTGTCAGTGGCACAAGAACCTTTGAATTCAGAATCCAGACATAAAAGACAACGCATTTTCTAAATGTGGGTTTTGTTGAAGTTTTCATGGTGGGGGTGGGGAAAAGGCAGATGAATGATAAAACCCAAAAGCAAGGAAATGAAGGATCTGTGGACTTTATTACTTGTCTAGCACAGACCCAGCACTCCTGGAGGTTTTTTTCTTTAATGGAGCAAGTGGTTAGGGTTATTAATAAATCCTCACCCTGTATAGTATTAGTGTTACTTAAAAACTGTGGCTGTGTTTCACAGAATGGCTGGCATTGGAAGTGGCCTCTGGACCACCTGGAGCTGGTTGCCTGGGTCCATCTCCAGTCAACTTCTGAATATCTCCAAGGACGGAGACTCCACAGCTTCCTTGGGCAAGCTGTGCCAGCGTTTGGTCACACAGTAAAAATGTGTTTCCTCATGTTCAGAAGGAGTATAAAGTGGTATTAAGATCCTGTAGTGCTATCCTCTGTATTGAGAAAAAAAAAGACAGCAGGCCTTGCTGAGTGTTTACAGTGAAAACGCAGACCAAGAGGCCACAGGAGTGCTGGCTGGTGTGGCAGGCCAAAGTACAGAGCACTTCTGTGGCCACAGCCCAGCTCCTCTTCACCAGAGCATAGCACGCTGATGTGGTGAATGGTTTATCTTGTGGCCGTGATGACGCGAGGACAGGGAAATAAGGTGTGCCCAGTTGCTCAGCACCTGGCAGAGACCAGAGAACTCTGCTTTGGGGTGAAGAAAGTTACAGGGGCATAGGCACAGGACAAGAAAAAAGTTACAGGAAGACTTGAATCCACTAGGTTTGGTGGCAAAAGAAGGAAGTTGGTGTATCTTGGAACAGACAGAGAAGAGGAACAGTCTGTGAAACAGTTTAAGGAAAACAGTCAAATACAGTGTGTGTGGTTAGTTGTACTTTTGCTGTAGACAGCCTGGATTGAGGGTATGGCCAAAAGTTGTGCATGTGCATCGCCTGCACAAAGGCCTTGCCTGGTCTACAAAGACAGAACTTTCAGGCCATTTACATGTGCTCAGTGTGTGTCACACTCACCCCACCTTTCCTCCCCTTCCCTCTGCCACTTTCTAGTCTGCCTGAGACCAAACGTAACAATGACTTTTCTTAAGGCTACTCCAAAATGTAAGTGAAGCAGCAGTTTAAATAGTTGCAGGCTTCTTCCTTCTTTACCTATTCCCTTTAATTGTTGGCTGCCATCAAGTTTTGCAGTCTCTTACCTCAGAAATGAAGGCAACATTTAGGTAAATCAGGATTGCTCATGTCAGTTGCAGGATTAAACTTCAGGACACGCTTCTTTTGTTGTCCTTCTATCACATAGCTGTGGGTGAACTGCTGATTCATATCCTTTACATTCACTTGCAGTTGTAATTTTCCTTTACTTCCTGCAGAGAAATTGAACTCTTCATTTTCCACCATGTTTCTTTCTAATTTTCTCTTGCCTGTTTTCTGATTTTTTTCTCCTTTCACCTCTGTCTTTCCCAATACATGCAGCTGCCACTCCCTTCCTACCCACCAGCACTGATTCCCCTTTTAAGATGATCTTGAGCTGACTGCTTATACTAATGTTTTATTCTACTATACTTATGATGTTTGAACCATGAAATGAGTCATTTGACAGATACTTCATTTATTATTAAAACTTCCCCATTATTTGGTGAAAGGTAGCATTCAAATAATATGAAAATGACCTTGGACTTTGAACTTCGTAAAGCTCTTGGAATGTATTTTCTTTTCACTTCCAGATTTCCTAGGGCTGTATAACAGATTTTATATTTCCAATATTATTTCAAAGACCTTATACAGATACTAGGAATACAAGCAGAGGTTAGTACCAACCAGCTAACCAGCTAATAGGTAATTCTAATTAAATATTCTCCTTGGCTTTTCAGGCTGCATGACTACAGCAAACAGTAGCAGAACTAAGGTCAGGTTTTCGTGCTCTTCTTCAGGCAGAGAGCCTTTGGCCAGATGGACAAGTCCCTGTCCATTGTGACAGAAGAGGAACTGGCAGTGCTGCCACAGAAGAGTTGCACTATTCAGATACCAACTGCACATAAACAACCATAGCTTGTTTGCCAGATAAGCAAGAAATCTCTGAAGCATCTATTGTATATGGAGTGTTTTTCCCCAACTAGCAAGTTAAAAGATCATTGTACTTCAAATTTAATTTTATTAGTAAGCATAAAATTACTGCTTGAGAGGCAGATCAGTATGATGGCCTTCCAGATTCTCAGCATCTGCCAAGTGAGGAGTCTTGCAAAAGCCTGCCTTAATTTCCCATCTGCAACAAGTAATAAATAGAATACCAGGCTTGTAGCAGTCTTCAGGAAGGAATGCTGTCGGAGGAATGCAGAGCTCTTCCATAATTAAGTTCATTTTGAATTCACTGTCTTTTGTGAGGATTTTCTACAGATGTCAGATTTACAAGTTAGAGCAGGCGAGCCTGACAAACAGAATTCATTTTATACAGCTCTTGGTCAGTATTTTCTTTCAAGACTTTTTAACCTCTCTCATTAAAAACCACTTTTAGAGAGTCATCATTAACTTCCTTTCTTCCTGTTCCACTAATTAAAGCTGCAGTTGGTCAATATTCGCCTTTAGGAAGCTCAGATTGCCCCTCTGTATTCTGTCCAGCCATGTGAGCTAAGTGGCACACAAAGGACCTCGAAAGAAAACTGCTTTGAACAGCTTTCAACCAGTTTTATCCACAGTAACTGTAAGCTTTTATATGTGTGTTTGGACGTCTCTATATAGATAGATAGATATGTATACATATATATATAAATAAATTTATAAAAGATGTTATTGTCACATGCATAGTTATGGATGCTTCATGTATTGTGCTGCAGACATTTTTAGTAATATTCATAATACTCAGTAATACTCTGCATCTGGTTTCTCTGCAGATCAAAGACTGTGTGTTAGTTCTGAAAGACATTTTCCCCTCCCAAAATTATTTTTATTGGTATTGTATCTATTTTAAAATTTGAGACATTATCTTTTGCATAGCTGTTCAGTGGTCATAGAGTATTCCGGACTTTGCACAGCATATTATCCATCATATCTGGTTTAGGTGGATTCTTACCTGACTGATTCATAATAGGTTTGGATTTTTTATCATATCATTGATGTGTCCTTTATTTCTGCAAAGGAACAAGGTCTGATAATATTTTCCCTCATTTTAATATGAACTAGACATATGCCTTGTAAGTTTTTAGACTGCTTTACTTTTATAATGTTAAAGCAATTATATTCCACTATGTACAAAAAGCCACAAGGGGAAAAATCTAAGTAATTAGCAAGTCTAATTATGCACATTTGTGGCTCAGTATTGGAGCATCTTAGAATAAATTTGTGGTGCTACCCCAAACATGAATTTGGTCATTCTGAAATTCATCATGTAAAGAAAAGAAAAAAGTTGTATTAAAATTGAACAGAAAAGAGCAGGAGAATATATGGCTAATACCCATGAATAACTGCTAATGTTTGCAGGTTTGAGGGGATATTAACATTTTTTTCCTTTTAATCTGCTGCAGAACAGTTAATGCTAATTGTCATAAAGATGTTTTTGTGAAGATCTCTCTGTAGCTGAGTGGTGCTTTGGTAAACAGTTTGTGGTATCATCTGTCCATCTGCAAAGTGTTTCATGGTTTCAGTAACAAGACAGAGCAGCTTTACATTAGCTGCTGTGCTCATTGATGAAGGGATCTGTGTTGAAAACTGCAGTCATCTTGGCACTTATTTGAGAGAAGACACTAGATCTGAATCTTGCTAGTCTCAAATAATATAGAATTTAATACTTCTCATTTTCTATCTACAGGCAAATTGTTCCTGCAGAGCTTGAAACTTTTGAGGTTGGGAAGTTCTGAACTGTTTAACACTGTAGGATTTAGTGTTCAAGTGGCAGAGAGATGCTTCTCTTTCATGTCTTGTCCATGGGAAATAGGCTAATCAAATGTTTTCCAATTAGAACAATTAGCTCATCAAGGGAAACAAGCCAGTTTTGGGCTTGCATCCAGTTCCTCCTAAGGCATTTTGCATCAGAGAAGATTAGTTTGGTGGCATCATCTTAAGGCTGAGAATTCACCAGGGAGTTCAAAGTATGCAGGGCAGGAAGCAGAAAGGGGGAAAGAAAAGGACCGTGACAGTAACGGTTAATTATTACTGCTCAAAGGTAGAGAAGAATAATTTTAGAGGCCAGTCTTCACCTCAAGTACATGAGGCTTTCTTTTGTCAGATACCTCTGGCAGTGAAAAGCTGGCCTAGAGAAAGATTAGTTACTGAGGCTGCAATCTCATGTTGTGCTCTGGTGGCTGTAACCATGTGGGGAGAAGTGCTAATTCAGCACTGTCCCTCTTAGTGGGGATCTGCTTTCACTTACTGTGTTTTCTTTCAGAACATGAGTTACCTGGAAGGAGGGTGAGCATCCACTGCACTCTGTTCTCTTGCAGTGCAGAGGGTCAGATTTATATGGTGAGGGATGAATAATTCTTTTGGGTCAATACAGCCCAAACTAAGCTGTCATGGCAACAATACAAAAGCTTAGAGAGCTTAGCCATGGGGCAGCTACTAATATGAGTATAATCTAGCTTCAGTAGGTTATTTGTAATATTTTAATTTAAGCTGGTTTTAAACTGCTTGATAATACACTTAGTTTTCAGATTAGGAAATCAGTTCTGTGTTTTCCTTCAGTAGCACAAAATGTTTTCGGTGTTGCCAGTTTCAGTTTTCCTCTGTATTGAGATGCTGTGCTTTCTTGCATTCTCCTAAGAAGAGCCTAAACTGGGCTTAAACTCTTGCTCTAAATTTGGTGGAGTGTTTTCATTAGGCTGGAGACAAATCAATGCAATAGGCAACTACAAATACAAAATAGATTGACATGTCACCACTAGGAATCCTTTCAGAAATAATAATGATAACATTTAGCTGCTGGTAAAGGATAACAGTTGTATTAAACCACTTTTTTACATCTGTCATTTTATATATCAAAGCAAAATTATGTAGGCTGGAATACTGATAAACTTGTCCTTCAGGTTTCTTCTAGCATGGCGAAAGTGTAAAAGTTACTTTGTTTTTCCTGATTATTTTTTTGACCTGCAGTAAATTAACCTAACAGTAATCCCCGTTTCCAGGTAGGTGTTCACACTGTGTGTGCCTTCTGCATCATTTCCCAGATGCATGTTTGTTAGTCTTTCTGAACTTACAAATAGTGTAAAAATGCAGAGGCTGTTATTCCACTCGTGGATGATGCTGCTTGGAGACAAAAAAAGGTGTGTGTGATAAAAGCAGTACTGGGAAAGAATAAAGACACTCTTTATATTCATCTTTAGGGAATATTTTGGCATTGTGTTGCAGAGCCAGTTTGCTATCCTTTTTCTGACATTAACTTACAATTGTTTAAATGACAGCTATTTTGAAAAGTGTCAACGAGGTGTCCTTTAAGCTTTGAAATATCTAGGGAAATAGTTACCTAATGATGCAGGGCAACATAAAAATCCTTGGTTTACCTGGTTTAGATTTATAATTGAGATGATTTATAGAAGAATCCACAGTGACCTGACCTGAGAGTTAATTGGATTAGCATGGGTATTATGTCCTATTCTCAGTCTTTGCAAACAACCAGGTTAAAAATCAGGCAGCTAGTAATCCTATAAGGTTTCACACTGAATTCCTTAAATAATTAGTAATGTAAAAACTATAATGAGTTGTTACTTGTCTTTACATTCTGCTTTTTCAGTCAACAGCACATGTTTCCTTGCCATCTCACTTTGTCTTGTAATGCATCCCAGAAATGTTGGTTGGAAGGGTCCTCTGGAAGTCATCTGCTCCAGCCTCCTTTTAGAGACAGGATGGTTGCCAAAGCAGGATTAGCCATGACTTTCTCTGGTTGAGTCTTGAAAACCTCCTAAGATGGAGATTTCACAATCTGATTTACTGCAGTAGCTAGCAAGGTAACATAAAACAAAATCTGTGAAATATCTTCAGTTTGTTTCCAGATATTTCTGAATCAGATTTTGGCAGCAATTGCCTGGCAAAGAAGCTGCATTGCCACTTCTGTATGAAAGATAATTGCAGTTTGCTGCGAAGGTGGGTTTCACATCACTTAATGGCTGCATAAGAATTAGGTACCTAACTTGTTAACCAAGGAATTTCCTTCTATAATCAGTGAAAAGAAGTAAGTGCCTCCAAAATTCCACTTCTCCATCTCTGGGATGGTTGGGATGAGTCAGGAAGTGCCACTTTTTTCCCACCATTTACAGGGAGGGTCCTGTCTCCATTTGGTGTCAGACTTGCTTAGATGGCTTCAGTCAGATAAGGGGAATTACCTCCCAGCTGGACCAAGACGGCATGGGGACTACGCCCACAACTGCAGTTCGAATGGGAAATCATCCTAATTGGCAAATACTCCCAAAAAACCAAACTCATGAGGCAAAACATTGACTAACAATCATAACTATCAAAGCTTTCTCCAGTGCTCCCCTCATGCTCTTCCTCAGTTTTCTGGTTTGGTGTTTTTTGTTCATTTGGTCATCGTGATCTTGCCCTGATCATCATTCTACCCTGTCGTTTTTTGGTTGCGAAGAGGTAATTAATTTCTTTGTATTTATTCAAATACAGATATTTTCCCAGGATTATCATGACTTGGAACAGGGTGACTCAAAGTTGGATTTGCAAACACTTGGAGGAGAAAAAAGCATTGTAATGTGGCTGATAGAGGAAAGATTTTGCAAGCAGCAGTTTATTGCTTAGGATGCCTGTGGGGACTGCATGGTTATGCAAACTAGTGCCCCAAAGGGGAAACATCCTGTCATTCCTTTAGTATTACACAAACAGCAGATAGAGGCATGGCAAATACTGTCTGAGAGAATAAAGCTTCCTTAACAACAACTTACAAAGCATCTTTTTTTCATTCCCATTTCTGCTATTCTGCCATCTGAGCTGTGGTAAAGGCTCTTTTCTCCTCATGGAACAACATAGGAAAGGATATATTCTGGTACTCTTAACTGCCTTTGGTCTTTTGTTGGTTCTTCAGGTTCATTTAATTTGCATTTACCAAAGTAAAAAGAATCTGGCCTTTCTGAATTGACTTCCTCAGTCTGCTGTTGTTGTGTGGAGGTTACTTGAGAATGGGTATTTTTCTGTCTGCACTCTGTGAAGTGGCTCACTGTGTGTTATTAGGTATCCCCAGAGATTTTGTTATATTTTTCTCTTCAGTCTTCTGATTTAGTCAGTGACAATGGCATTAAAAGTGACTGAAAGGACAAGTTTTACTACACCTCAACTTAAATAGACCTGTTTTAAACTTTGACAAATAAAATAAGTTTCCAAACAATTGTGATAAAGTGAATACAGGTTTTTCTGGTGGATGCAATGTTTGTACTTGCTGGGCATGAAATACCTTCCTTCATACCTGTCTTGGGAACAGTGTGTTGAAGATCCCTCTCTGATGCCTTGCAGGACTCTGAGGATGCTGTGCCTGTTGGGCAGAGGAGGGCCTGGTGTTGGTGCATGTGCTTTGGATTGGCCTTTATGCTGGCTGGTGTGATCCTGGGTGGTGCCTATCTGTACAAATATTTTGCATTCCAGGTAAGTCATATGCTTGCTATGAGAGGGTTATGTTTTTCTCTGTGGGAAGAGGAGCAACAGACTGTTTTTCTTTGTTACATTTAGAAGAGGAGCAGCAGACTAAACCAAAAGAACTAAACCTTTTTTATTCTGCAAAACTTCAGCTTTTCTAAAGGCCAGGGTAAGGCCTGCTCTGAAGTTGCCTGTCAGCAGAGGAGGGTAGAAGTGAAGCTGCCAAATAAAAAGGAGCAGCACTTTTGAAAACCTTACTTTGCAGAGAAAAGATTGTATCTAAACAAGACTTGGGTTTATGAACCCCAGTGGTGTCCCAGATTTTTATCTGCTCTCTTTCCTCTTTTGCAGTGCCAAATGTTGGAGGTGGATTAACCCCTTGAAAGCCTCTTTCCAGGTTTCCTAACACATGTGGTACTGCTAATGTGCAGGAAAGGGACTGCTTGTGAAAGCAACACAGGGATTCTTCTCTTTCCTACCCTCCACAGGGAAAAGAAATACAGGCCCTGCAGGAGACTTGGGAAAGGCACAGTCAGCATGGCTTAAACATGCCCTGTCAAGTTAAATCCACACTGACAAATCAGACCTCTAACAAAATGTATTTTCAGTCTTTTAACAAATGGCACTGCTGCAAGAGGAGCCCTGTGAAGGGAGCAGTGCCAGGGAAGTGAAGCATTTACTTGAAACATGGGAGGCCTGAGTTCAATATCATGTCCCTTGGGGAGCATTGTCACTGGGCAGTGCTGAATGTGCTGGGCTCTTGCCTAAGTGGTGCAAGCACACCCTCCCTGCTTCAGAAACTGCTGGGGTTGCAAGATCGCAGAGTCAGAAAGGGAGAGTGTAAGCAGAAAGTGAATCCCTCTAGCCTATTGGTTAGTGCACATAATTATAAGGTAGAAATTCTTATCCCCGATACCAGAATTGTTTTTTTCCCCATTTCAGTAGCTGCTAATGAGGAAGGCAAAGTGATTAAACTGGAGAAATTCTAGCTGAACTTGTAGTTTATAGTTTCTTTGGCTATCACATTGACCAAATTTACGGGGCAGCAGTAGTGTTGCAAATGATGCTTAAACAGCATAATGTATCTTGGTGGATTAACAAGCTGAGTAGCTGAAGGCCTGCTGTATTTCTCATGCCCATTTCACCTGGGCTTAGCGCTGGGGTACTCCACCTTTCCCTTGCTGGCAAGCTGAAAGTGCCATTTAATTCAAACTTGTGGGACTTGGCTGTGATTCAGATCTGGGTTGAAGGAAGCATTCAGGAATTGAGCTAACATTGCACTGAAGACATGTTTTCAGTGTAAAACTTTAAACTGATGCCATGTGTGTATGCCTAAGTTGTGTATTTCTAAAACTACCTGGCCTATAAATTTGGTCTATGACTTCCTCCGACTCAGGACTTTATTTTAGACTTCATTTAGATAACCTGCCATGTGTGCTCTTGACAGAAGGCCACAAATTGGTTGTTTTATTTTTTTAGCTTTTTATCTCTTAAAACTGTTTAAAAAATTATTTCAGAAACTGACTTCCAAAAGTTTTGAAGCCTTGTAAAATAAAGCAACTTCACAGAATAATTGAGGTTGGAAGAAAAGTCTTGAAGTCATCTAGTCCAACCCTTTACTGCAAGCAGGACCACATTTAGACTTAGTCGCTTTTTAAAGGTGATTTGGATGACCAGTTTTAAATTGTAATTTTGACTTCATATCGTAATTTAATAATAATTTTCAGGTATGGATGTAGGAGCTTCATTGTCTTTTGAAAAATACATGTAAGATAGATTTTTAAGAACCTGCTTATGGGATTCTGTTTTCCTTGAATTCAAGGGAACAACTCCCTCTGGTTGAGTACAGTCTAGTATTTAGCCATGGTCCCACTGTAGATAGCAACTAGCTTCTACTTTGGTATACGAATCAAATGAAAGGGAAAAAATTTCTTTCAGTCTGACAAGGTTTTCTTCTCTGCAGTGCTTTGAGAATATTAATGTTGTAGGTGTTGATGTTGTTGTTGCTGCTTTGTTCACTATTTTTAGCAGGGTGGTGTATATTTCTGCGGAATAAAGTACATTGAAGATGGCTTAAGTTTACCTGAGCCTGGAGCAGAAGCTCAGAGTGCTCGCTACCACACAATTGAGCAAAATATTCAGATCCTGGAGGAGGAAGATGTTGAGTTTATCAGTGTGCCAGTTCCTGAATTTGCTGATAGTGATCCTGCTGATATTGTCCATGACTTCCATCGGGTAAGAAATATTTCTGAAGAAGCTGAAAGCATTTAAAACTTGAAGAATGTTCCCCCTCAGTCATCCTGATAAATGTACTCCCTAATTACTGTGGTTGAGGAAAGTGAAGGCTGGAGGAGGCAGCAGAAATGTTTTGATCAGCAGCAGGCTGCAAGCAATTATTCACTGGGCATACAAAGTACAGTGTTACACAATCATTGAGAGGTAGTATATAAACCACCATTTGTTTTTAGAAAGGGAAAGATCTTAGACCTATTTCCTTTCTTTAGTATGAGGAAGTAAAGAGAATATACTTCTTGCTCTGGGAAGTGCATTTGGCCAGAATTTGACCAACTGCTGTGGTGGCAAGGGAAGTTTGGAAAGGGCTGTTTCAGGCCAGCTTGCAGGGGCTGATTGCCTCTCATGTCATGAGATGTCTTCAAGCACCCCCAGAGGTGCTCTCTTAGCATGGCTCAACACCCCAAAGCAGCAGCAGAAAGGGAAGGAAACAACAAGTTGGCCAAGCGTGGAAGAGAACTCGTTTTCCAGATGCCATAGGAAGCCTAGCCAAAGTTTAATTTCTTTGTGCACCACAGGCTACTGTGATTCCTAGAGGCATTGAACTAGGGTATCAAAGCACTTTTAGCTGTTTCTTCCTTTTTTGAAGGAATAACCTTGATTGATAGGAATCATGGTAACAAATTTTTGTTAAGGCAGCTGACAGGCCTACAGCTCTTACTAGTAACAGCAGCTGTAAAACAATTAGAAGCCCTCCTTTTCTGGATCAGCATGTCTGATGGCAATGAAATGTACAGCTGGTTTTCAGGAAGCTAAATTTCTGTGAACATTTGAAGACTTCGCTGAACAGCTTTTATAAGCAAGGCTGAAAAAGAATAGGGAAGTGTCATTTTTTTTTAATGCAAACTTCAGAGTTTAAAGTTTTTCAAGCAAAACAAGTGCCATTTATCAAATATTCATAATCAGATTTAGAGGAAAACATTGCTTGCTTGAGCTATGTAATTTTAAAATATTTCTGAATATATTTAG
This sequence comes from Pithys albifrons albifrons, assembly GCF_047495875.1. NCBI lineage: Eukaryota > Metazoa > Chordata > Aves > Passeriformes > Thamnophilidae > Pithys > Pithys albifrons. Next base: position 58,808,203 of record NC_092458.1, read on the forward strand.
GGAGTTTCTGTTAAGAGTTAGAACAAGGACTCTAAAGAGGAAGAACTAGAAAATGAAAAAAAGAGCAGCATCCAAGAAATGAATAAGAACAATATAATAGTAGAAATATACTTAACTGATTCAGTAAGTTAAAGGCCTTGCTGTAATTGGCAGTGCAAAGGTCATTTCCCAGATGTACATCACTTGCTTCCATGTGATGAGGTTAGTTGCGGTAATGATTGCTGTTCTCTCCCGGTGCTAAGTATTTTATATCCATCCCCAGCCTCAGAACTTTCAGCAGCTAGAGATGAGGTCCTCTTCAGCAAGAACAGGTGCAGTAAAACACAGCTCAGTGAACAGAGCTACAGGATTCATCAAGATAGTTCCCTGAGCTTTTATCAAATAACAGCAAATATGCTGTTCAGGTGCTGTAGAAAGATAATAATTCAACTATGAATAATCACTAACCTCTCAATTTGGTAGTATTTTTGAAAATAAAAGGATCTTTGTTACATTATCTGTAATGGTATGTTTTTCGTTCTGTGTTTTGTTCGCGCTGGCAGCATTTCCCCTTTACACTATAACAAATTACAAAAGCATGGAAATTAGAGCAAGGCTTTTGCCCTGTTATTTCAAACTGCAGACATTAGGAATAAATAAATACTGTACTTATTTCGGTAACAGCTCAGATACACCTTTCTAGTTTCATTGCTGCAGTGCATTTGAGCTACTCATCGCCTGCTGCCTTGCCCAAATCCCTGTCATAGATAATAAACTCTGATCAAGGCTGCCTTTTATTTCTGTATTTGCCTACCCTCAGAATGGAGTTCTTTGGACAGACTTTGTAGTGAACAAAACATTCATTTAAATAATTGCGCGAGCCAATAGCAGTTCAGCAACATCTGCATGTCAGTTTTCTGATGTTCTTATTTTTTGATCAAAATAAATATTTTCTCAACAGAGACTCACTGCCTATCTTGACCTTAGCCTGGATAAGTGCTATGTGATTCCTCTGAATACTTCAGTTGTTATGCCACCAAAAAATTTCCTGGAGCTGCTCATCAATATCAAGGTATGATTAAGTTTTAAGTAATTTGTTCTTAAGACAGGAAAAAAGTAGATTTTTTTTTTTACTTCTGCATAATTCTGGATATTCACACAAGGCACATATGTTAGAAAGTTAACTGATCACTAGAGATCTTTGCAAAGAGAAAAGAATATTAATTTAGAAGAGTGCAAACAAATCTGATTTTATTTCTTGATGCTCTAAATTTGGCTGACAGAATTGTCTAAATGGGGTGTACCTGGGCTATTTGATAGTAGTCTCTGTGGTTTTTAATTTATTGGGACAAAAATTTCTACAAAGCATGTACGCACTGGACTCAGGCTGGTTAGCTGAGAGGCATGAAGTAGATAGACCAGGAAATCCTTTTAACATGGGCATTGGTCCCTACTTTGATCCAGTGGCTTCAGGGTGATGATACACACAAGGTATGTTGCATCCTCTGTGTGTGTTCAGGGAAATACGATGTGGCACTTAAGTCTGATGGGAAGTTCACGAGGCTTCCAGCAGCCTTAAGATGGATCTTCCTGTTTGCAGGGAGGATTTTTAGGAGTGATCAGGATGTGGGTTGTATGATTAGCAAAGCCAGTTTAAGCAAGAGGCCAGATTCCTGGTTCTGTGAGCACCAGACCTTCAGAACAAGATTCTTTGTCCTTGAAACAAAGACTGTGGAAAAGATTGAGATGCCCCAACTGCTGAACAACCAAACATGAGTTTTCAGTATAGTGTTGTGGGAGTCCTAAACACTTCCCAGCAGGCTCTGATAATTGAACACAACTGCTGGACTTGTGCTGCTACTGCTGCTTCACTTGTCACCACCAAGGGGACAGACATATTGTTACATTAGTTGTGGTAACTGGGTGAAATGTAATGGCCTGTGAAATTAGGGAGGCCAAAGCAGATAATCTAATGGGGTCTCTTGCTAACTTTATATGCATATTTTTTAAACTTTTACGTATATATGCTTTTAATGCAAATTTAAATAGTATTTAGCTTGGGTTTGAGCCTTCTCATTTCTTCACAGAACAGCAAAACAGTCTAGATGGGAAAGAGGGCTGATTAATTGGTATCTAAGATTTGGGGAGAGTGCTTTAAATTTTATTTTACTGGACTTTTGTAACTTTAGAACTGTTACATCATCTTTGGATTTGCATCTTTTTAAAAGGCATTGGAATTAGAACTCCAGGAACTGTTTTAGCCATTTCTAAGTGGTTTGTATATAAATAAATACCTTGTGAAAAATTACTTCACAAGTAAGTCCTCTGCTGCTTTTTTTGCAGCCTATTTTGAGACTGGATATTTAACCACACTTTCATTTCCTGTACGTAAGGATAAAGTGGTGTCTGTAAAACTCAGTAACCCCATTTTTTTTACTTTGTCTATGCTGTTTTGTTTCCATTTTTAGATCACACAAATTCCACTATTAAAAGCTGTTAATTTCCTAGTTTGTCATTAGTACTGAATCAAATATGCTTCATTTACACGTAAGAGGATAATGAGGCATCATGAATTTAACTGAAAATCTGTGCAAAAGCAAAGTGTTTTGATCATTGTCCCAAACCATGAGAGCCCTAATTTTATGAGACATCTGTTTAATTCTCATTGTATTAACAAAAAGCTCTGGGCACTTGATGTCGCAGAAAATCAGGCTAAATGTTTTGTAACTGAAATTTGGGAAACTACAGTGCAGGTGCACAAAGTAAGTAAAAACTGTCCTGCAGTCACACTGGTTGCACCAGGAAAAATGTACAAAATTGATGTTCTAGTTTCGTTAAAATGAGCTGTGAATAAATGCAGAGAGCATTTTATGAGAATGAAGGTTCTCTGCGCTGGTTTGTTTTTTAAGAAAAGCTGTAATTTTAGCCTTGAGAACCACATTTCTATATATTGATACAGATGGCTTGAATGTTCAGACATGAAAGGCCTCCTTTCTTCAGAAAACAAGGCTGAAACCCAGGTATATTTGCTCATCCACCTCGTTACTGTTGTTGAGCCAACTGGCTAATTTTAACTGTACACGATGAACAGCATGTCTCAAAGGTGTCGATATTTGTGGCTGTGCTGGATCCCAGTGCTGGATAATTCTCCTGTGGAAGCTGGGCAGAGGAGATTCCTGAACAGAGCTGCCACTTCTCCTGTCACACCCAGGGAGGGCAGAGAAGGCTGGGTCTGCGAGGTGGTCAAGGAAGTCCTGGTTTGGAGGGCATGAGCCCAGGAGTGTCATTCCAGGCTGCCCCCAAAGTCCTCAGCACTGCTGGCCACTCTGCCAGTGCCCTGCACTGCTGCTTTGCTCTGGAGCTCCCTCAAGGCTCTCTCCTGAAATTTACAGTAATTTACAGTGACTTAATTACAAAATAATGATCGGGATAATTTGGGAGAACAACATTTTCTAAGCTCTTTTTTAAGGAAAAAAACCAGCTGTTGTTTTCCTCATAGTATGTGTTGAAGAAAATATTTGTACTTTAAAGTGGATTTTATCCAGTCCTTTCTTTACTGAGGAGGATAGCATTTAATCAACTTCTCAACATGTCACTGGAGCTGAAAAGATGGTCTTGTTTGCAGTGGAAATTTCAAGTTGTTTATTGTCAACAAAATATACAGTGTTCTTTCGCCACAGCTGATATGTTTTCACAATAAGTGATCATTTTATCTGTAGAAGGCAAAGAGCACCTTCTTTCCTGGTATAAATTAGAACCACCCTAACAGGATTTCTTAGATGAAGTAATATTTTTAAAAATTGATGATTATTTGCCAGTGGTAGTATTAAGAAATTGGCTGGTAGGTAAGTCTGTGCATGTTCAGGTGTGCACAGAGCTGGATTCCTCCATCATTTCATATGTGGCAAAATAACTGACGGGACTAGAAGAGGCTTGGGAAGACTTTGCATGTCATCATGGCTCTTCCCTTGTTTGGTGTATTGCCTTGAAACACCTGGTGTACCACCATGGCATTCTAATAACTTTCCACACAAAAAAATTGTGGGAGTCACCATAATAACTTACGTGGCTAGATGGTCTTGTGTTGGGTTTGGCTTGAGAGTTATGACCCACTCTCTGAGTAAGGTCAAGGCTTCCCAGCCCCATGGACTACAGCTGAAGTGTCCTGCAGCTGGCCTGCTTCATCAGCAAGAGTCTCTCCATGTAAATCATGCTTCTGCCAGCTCTTACCTGGGAGTTGTTCCCACTGAGAACTATTGGGCCGCTGTTAATTAAGTGAAAACTTTGGGTGACAAGGGCAGGACTGATCTGTGACAATGGGCACACCTGGAAAAAAACCTGCTGAAGGCTGATGCCGCTGTAGCAGAAGGACGGTGGATATATACATCAGTGGAAGTTTTGTGACTTTTTTGAATATAAAATGGGTACATATTTCTGTAGTGTAGTGAATCTTGCACATTTAGAATAAAATTGTGTGGGTAATAAGTATTTTGAAAGAATTCAAAAAAGATATGTCACAGTCACGTTAAAGAAAAACATTACAAAGTGCATCTTGTGTACTTGGACCATGAAGAGATGGCATTTGACAGAACTGTTATATTTTTGTTCAACAGGCTGGAACATACTTGCCTCAGTCCTATTTGATTCATGAACAGATGATTGTTACTGATCGCATTGAAAATGTGGATCAGCTGGGATTCTTTATTTACCGCCTCTGCCGTGGCAAGGAAACCTATAAACTACAGCGCAAAGAAGCCATGAAGGGTAAGTGTTCCTCCTGTGATCTTGTGCGTTGGCAAAAAGTTCAGTGATGCTTGAGTTCAGTAAGTAGGCTTGAGTTTGTTGAAAGGAATGACTAATTAACACCAGGGTTGCTTATTGCAGTAACTGGCTCTGTGGGACTAAGTATGTCTGATGTTTTCTTGTGTAGGTATGGAAATAAGTAATTTCATAGAGCGAAAGTGTTTGAGGCCCCAAAGAGCCAGGAGTGCCAAAATGTGTGTGTGTGTGCGCATGGGTGTGTTTTCTGAAGTTCAGCCTTTCATAGATGCTCTTCTATAATCTTGTTTCTTGACCCACACCCACCCAAAATCAGAGAAATACCTCTAATATGTGAGAACCCATAGCCTTGTAGTCCAAGTACAGAATTGCAGGTTCTTTCTGTCACTAAAACTTGTTCCACGTCTTCCTATTTGCATCAGTGAAATGTGAATAAGAGTTATCTTCACAGGAAAATTGTAGTGCTTGGTACTTCTTCATGAAAAATGTTTGAAAAACATTTGGAAGAGTCTTGACAAGCTATTAAATGCTGCCTTAAAATTTTCATTTAAATATTACATAATTTGCCTTTTGGTTGTTTTTTTTCTTTCTTATTGGTTGGGGGTTTTTTTGGTTGTTGTTTAATGAGTATGTTTAACTGCACACCAAAGAGGTTGAATTGTTTTAGTCATATTGTTGGACTTGACTGCTTGGGAGAACAAGGAGAAGAAATACATTTTACAAAAGCAATTTAGAAAGACATTTGAAAATGGAAAGGTCTTAATAGCAAAATGAATTCAAAACTCAGTATGTTTATCCTGTGGTAATAAATGATTAGCATAGGTTTGCAGTGAGCATTAGTTTGGCTAAACTTTGGTTCAATTCTGTCTTTCTCCAATTCCAAGATAGAGTGGACCTGCAGTATTTAAATATTTTTTTGCCTATAGCAATTTATTACTTTGCTGTTCCCTCTCTCACATCCCCACAAGCATTTTTACAGACACACGGAGGAAACTGGGAACTGATCTGAGTTAAAAACTAGCCAGTGTGGGGTTTGGGCGGGTTGGTTTTCACTCAACCAGTACTGCAGTTTGGTTCACCACACCTTCAGGATCATTGCCTACTTACCGATTCTCTCTGTGCATGTTTCCTCCGAGGGGTGGGTTCAAATGTGATAGTTTTGATTTCTGGTGACATCATAAGAAATGTGAAACTATTATGTCTCTGACATACCTCACCTCCTCTTCTTTTGACCCTCTGTTGTTCTTTACTAATACGACAGGAATTCAGAAGCGTGAAGCTGTCAACTGCCGAAAGATTCGACACTTTGAGAACAAGTTTGCAATGGAAACGCTCATCTGTGAACAGTAATGAGGAATAGTGCTGTTACAGGAGACTTAAAAATTACAGTATGACCCCACCCTTGTATTGTGTGCAGTGATTATTTTTTAAAATCTTCTTTTATGTAAGTAGTGGACAGGGCTTTCTTGCTGAACACCTTCCATACTTTTCATCTCATGATACATGTAAAATCAATATGTTTTAGTTTTTTCCTTACTTTCAGGTGTGGTGTTCTTATATTTGAATAGCAGTTGTATAAAGACTTAGTTGCTAGTGCATTTCACGTGATGAATCTTGAATACTAGGAAGAAGAGGAAGTCTTTGAAATATCCACCAATTTTTAAATAAGTAAAATTGAAAAGAATTATTAATGTACAAATGGACTGCAATAGCCACTTCTAACTGTAATATTACCTGCTATATAGTTTGTTACAGCATATAGGCAAACCTGTATTTGACTCTCCCTAACCAAGTGCAATTTGTTTTGTTTTTAAAATATTGTCATACTTACCTTTTTAGATTGATTTCTGACTTGATGTTTTAAAATGGCAAGTGTTTGCTGTAACAATCTTTCAGAAAATTAAGAAGTAACTTATGTTACTAACTTGTATATAATCCATGTATGTGCAATGGAAAATAAACCTTATAAACCTGTTTGTCTAAAAGTCTTGTGTTTTCTTCTGCTATTACTGGGGAGTTTTTTTAGAGGAGGGAACTACAGTTAAAATTAATGCTTTTTACTTGACGTGCTGTTTGGAAAGATAGATAGGTGATGGCTGAGAAATTAAATATGAACAGAGAAGCATGGCTTTTTATTCCTTTTACATTGAAAGGTGATATTGTGCTGCTTGCTTGGGTTCTGGATTGGTATTTCTACAATGCATATGATCAGAGTGGAGAACCAAAGCTGCCTTAGCATGTTCTTAATATCTAAAATCGTTGTTGTATTTGTCAAATAATGGGCATCATCCAGAGTGTGTCATGAGTCAGGCTGACCCAGCTGAGAGCCAGGAGTGTGCACTACATGCAGGATGTGTCTGTTCCCTTTGTTCACCTCCAGGAGATTCCTGCCAGCCCGTGCCACTGAGCTCTGCCAGTTAATCTGGAGCTTGCTCTAATACCACTAATACCATTCTGCATTGTGCCATTTACACTCAAAACATCTATTCTTAAAGCAAGACTGGTTTTGGGTTTGTTTGGGGTTTTTTTAATATGATTCAGATCTTTGTAACAGCAACTTTTATAGGGGACAGTGCAGAATAAGATGCATCCCTGTACCTTCTATTTGAAGGAGGTTGCAAGAAAAAATACTGGACACAAAAAATGGAAGTAACACTGAAAAACAAGGCTGGAAAATCTCCCACCAAAGTCACTTGTGAGTGTCCATGATAGGGGAACTGATTTGTCTTTTGACCTAACTTCAAGCAGTGATTTATCAGGAAAGGTAGGAATGTTGAATAGAATATTTGAGGGAAAAAAGTAGTTCAAACCAGTTTTTAAATAGTATGTACCATAGGTGTCCAAATAATTTGTCTTAATTCAGTTAAGAGGCTTTATACTAATCTTATTTTTCATCTTTTAAAAGATCTTTTCTTAATGTAGTGGGAGGATGCTTTACTGGTTTTGGAGCTATTAAACGGTCATAAACATGCTATCATCCAACTTCCTGCTATTGTGAATGTTTGGATTGAGATAAAATAATTTGTTTTAAAGGAAGCTTGCTAAATACACAATACTTTTTTCCTTCATCTGCATGTGGCTAATTTACAGTGTAGTTTCAGTGTAAGTGCATTGTATGTAAAATGAAAAGTGTAACTGCTGTTTTCCAAAAGTTAGACGTTTTTAATCCATTCTTGATGGAGCATAGCAGTCATGAACATGAAATAAAACCTCATGTACATACAGGTTGGATGTTCATATATTGATTATATTCATATAGCTGCTACATTTAAGTATAGATGCAAGCAAGCTGGAAAACCTGCTGGGAAAACTTCAGCTGCAGACCTTCAGGATGTTGCAGTTGTGTGTGTGCAAACAGAGGTCAAGTATACGTCAGGACAAGGTTACTGGTGCATTCTTTGGGGCCCTGTATGATGCAAGAGTGACGCTGAAGTACTTTTTAGGATGTTTCCTACCTTTTCATGAGCATACTGTTGATATTTTCCATAAGTTAAACATGAAACTTGTTCATTTTTAAACAAATCTGCCTTGTTTTCAAAATAAAACTCAGTAGTCAAACTTGGTGATTTGTGGTGTGTCCTTTAACAGAGACACCAGCAAGTGAGACTGCAGAAGGGGTAGTGGAGTGGGAGGAGAAATAGTTGTTTGTTTTTTTTTTTACAGACAGGTGGTTTCGAAGATGATGCCACATCCCTGTGTCCCTAATAGCTTTTAAACCTCTTAGATGATGGAAGGAAATTTACTTTGGCCAGTAGTGTGAAAATAAGTGTGGGGAAGCAGGGAGAAGCTTGTGTGCACTGAGGGAAAGCTCCCAGCATACACTCATGTTGTATTGAATGTCAGGCAGTTTGTATGGGAAGATGACTTTAAAACACCCAGAGTGCAGTTAAAGCTCATGCTGGAACTTCTGCCCCCTTAGACGAAGTCAGTGAAGCATGGGAGATGAATCCAGGGAAAGACTAGCTCTAGGAGATGCTTGAGCTTTTTTCCTTTTTAAATTAGGAAAAGGCTAATAAATGAGTTTAATAATAGTTAAGAATAAAAAGCAAACATAGGTGTGCTGTTCTGAAGAAAACCACATTTCTAGCCCAAGGAATTCCAGAAAAGGGTTAGTATAAAAATGACTTTGTTGGACAATTATCTTTGCAAATATTTTTAAAACTCCTCCTAAGAAAGAAAATTAAGCCTAATGCTTAGATGCACTTTGTCACTGATGTAGCAAAATCACTGTCTTATGCATCTGTCTGTTATTTGGTGGAAGGGTTGTGTTGCTCTCTCACAGGTCTCAAACAGCCTCCAGATGTTCAGCTGGTCTTTGCATGTGTAAGGCTGTTGTGACCGGTCAATGTGTATGATCTGGGCTTGCACACCATGATAAAAGCTCCAAGTCCTCCTTTCTCTAGCTGCAGTCTTGCACCTTTAGTAAAGAGGCATGGGGCAAGTTTTGGCATGAAGAAAATACTTGAGTCCTGCAAGACAGAAAATGCAAGAATTCGGTTATCTGACGTCTGGCAAGGTGTGTACATGATTTTGTTCATACGGGTTGGGTGGGAGGATGGAAGTCTGACATGTCAGTGTTTGCAGAAACTTGTGGTTTAGAGAGATTAGAGCTGCACTCACACTGACATTGCTTGTTCTATTTCTAGGAGGATATTTTACCACAGAGGAAGCAACACAGAAGAGCCTGTAGCACTGTTGCCCTACTATCAGTTTTTCTGAAACGCTATACACAAATTATTTCACTGCCATGGCATGATAAAGAATGTCATCTTGGGCACACACTTAAAAAGGAAAAACTAAGAACATGGGCTGGTTTCATTCAGAGAAATGCCTATGTCTGTTCACTACAGGCTATGGTTGCAATTGGTTTTCAGGTTGTTGGTTAAGATTAATTTGATTCCTAAGAGCTAATTCCAGTTGAGTGCATTCTACTTCCTTTGGGCTTAGGAAGTCTTGGAAGCAGAGGCATGGGAAACATCGTCACTGGGGAGACCGCCAGCAGCAGGACAGGGTGTTCCCTTGCTGGAGCATGGTGAGAGGAAGCAGAACCTGGGACTGAGCAGGATGGGAAGGGCGGGTCTCAGTGGGGTCATTAATGTGGCAGTGTAGTTGCAAGCAACAAGAGGATTGTGGTTGGTTTGCTGACCTTTATTTCATTATCATCTGGAAGTACCAACCACAATGAACTGCCGCTGCAGAGAGGACACGTCATGCAGCTGAGCATGCAAAGGCATGATTTATACTAACGTCCCAAAACCTTCCTTGAGCAAGGAAAACCATACCAGGAATGGTAATGTTTTTCTGATGTAATTGTACTTGCACTAAGGCTTCATCTGATAAACTGCATTAGTCAAGGATTTTGTTTTTTAGTGTCCTGCTTCTCAACACTAGTGCAAATCTGTAGAACAGACACGGCTCTTACAGCCATTCTCACAGAGAACGTGCAGCGTGGAAGATCCTTAAAGGTAGTTGCAACTTTTCTATAAATAGGTAAATGCAATTATCTGAAAAAAATAGTTCTAATTCTCTCTTTGAAAAGAGAAAAAAGTGACACAAGTCTAAAAACAGATCAATGCAAAACCTCTGATGTCCTAGCAAGAAAACTAGAAGTACCCATTCAACATCCTGGACTGAGGTTTTGCACATTGGCATCATTTACATGTAGCTATTTCTCCGGCCAGTAACAGTTGTGTCTTTTCTGATCCCACTGGTCACATTTGGTCAAATGCTTTATTAATAGAGATCCCTGCCTTAAACTCATCTCTGAAGTACTTGAGACTCCAGCAGTGTACTGTGTAATGCTCTGAGATGAGCAAGTGACAGATGTGTATAACTGTGGAGTGAAAATACTCTTTTTACTCATATTGGGACTATAGAGAGACAGGCTTTGAACTGTTAGAGGAGGCAACATCTAACAAATATTTCTCAGTTTAAAGACAAGTAGGTTGAGGTTTGTCATGGTCCCTGTAGATTTTACATCACTGTAAAAATACTAAGTTGTAGAAATGGTTTTCATCCTTCATATTTCAAATTGTCTTTGTGTAGAAAACTATATAAGGGCCAAGCTCACCACCACCAAGAGGTTCAATCAGTCAGTTTCCCCCCATCTCACTAGTAAACCATTTCCAGCTTCCAGGGCAGAGCTGATGCCAGTGCGATTACAGGGCATTACCATGGGAGGTGATCCTGGGGAGTGGAAAAGGCCTGAGTGTACCTGAGGCACTCCTGAAGTCAGGCCAGCACATAGGTCTGTCTGTTGTGCCAGATGCTGCTCCAGGGAAGTTCTTAAGGCCTGGGGCCTGTAGGGCAGCAGCTGGAGCAGAGTTGGCCCACGGGGAGCTGGAGCCAGTCTGTCGCCTCCTTGCTTCTATTGGCACTTGCACTGGGGCTTTGGGAGGGACAGCTGGGCTCCAGGTGACACTGATGGCAGGGGCTGGAGGTTGCTGCACAGCATGAGGAAAGTCCATGCACACAGAAGGCTGGCCTGGAGAAGCTGTGTCCCCTCCTTGGTTAATTCTGCCTGTTACAGGCAGGGAAATGGGTATGATTCAGGTAGAGATCTATGATCCATGGATTTTACAGCCTATGGGCTTTATTCAAGCAAAACTTTGCCAATATTCAGTACTTGCTCTAATATCCAGAAGCTCACAGCTTAGTGGGTTTAGTGTGTACATTTCTGTTGTGTAACTTCGGAAGAACTGATTTTATGGTAATTGTAACAACTTAAGTGGTAGAGGTCTGTGATAATGTAGAAATAAGCAGCTAGTCTTGGTAGACCATGAGGTGTACTTAAATCAAGTTTCCCTCTCAGAAATATTTCATTTTTATGAATAAAAAAGGAGCAACCTTCTAAGGTTGGTGTCATTTGCAGTGAAATCACTGCTTTTATTCCCATGGGCAATTACCATGAAAATATAGCAATAGTTTTAAGTGAAAAAAATAAGATAATAACATTACCTAAGGTTGTGTAGCAGCTGGAAACAATAAGTCAGGACTGCTTGACTGGGCAGTGTTTCACAGACTTCCATCTGTCTATGACCTACACTTTAAAAGCAGTTGTAGCAAGATGTTCAGAATAAAGATATTGTCAAGTCAGATGAGAAAATTATCATTAATACTTTATTTGACCTTGCGGTGTTTCCTTTGTTTCCTTTTTCCCATTCAGAACTGATTTTCTTCTTTCCTTTGTAATTTTATGGAAAAGTCTAAAAGCTCAATTTCAAAGAAGATATTTTAAAATACAGGATAAAACCTTCAAATCAGTACCTATAACAAGGGGGTAAAAAACCACAGAAACTTACATATGTTTTTACACAAGCATGTGCCTTTCTACACACATATATGTTGAGTTTTCTTACCGCGGTTTAGATGTAGTTATTACATCCAAGGCTCCAGGATGGACAATTAAATGTTATTGCTGCTCAATCAATCTGCTACCTCCTTTCTTCCTCTAGTTGTAACCTGAAGTATTCTGAGATTATATTTTGGTTGTACTTGCTTACGGAGGGGAGCCCTGACAGCCTTGCTTGATGAGATGGCACATAAAATTTGACTTGAGAGGGTGCTTGGCACACTAACAATTTTAGAAAATTAGTATTTACACTGAGGCTGGTTTGGAACTCTTTAAAAAGAGCAATGCACAGAGGGCCATGAGACAAATTCTTTGCTTGTCATTTGGATGATCCAGGGCCTGGCTCTAACAGCATGTTAAAGCAGCTGTGAGGGAAACGACCCAGGAAGGGTGTGTGTTCCCTTCTTGCTGACAGCTGGGATGGTCTCCACTGGCTGTGACCAAGTTTTCTGATATGCTTTGCCTTCCCTTTAAATTCTTCTGCGCTCTTAAAGCTAGTGGTGAGGACAAGGCAATGGACTCACCTGTGGTTTAGGGTTTTAGCTTACTTTTCCAAGCTGGTAGGTAGATCTGTGTAATTATCTGTGGTTCAACTGTAGCTGACAGGCAGTCCTAGACTCTGAACCTTCCACAGCATCTGGTATCATCTCATTACAAGAAGTATTTAAATGTGCTTATAGAAGCAGGGTAAAGTTATGGCCACTGTTTTTTACTAGGATCATAATAAGGAATGTCAAAATCCCACTGCAGTCTACAATTCAAACATTTACTTTGGAGGGGGGTTTTCTTGTAATTGGTTTAATTGTAATTATAAAGCAGAAAACCAATCTGTTCTCCTGTTTTAAGTTAATGAATATAAAAATGCCTGAAAAAAACTCCAAAATGCATTTATCTTAAAAATACTAGGGCATTTCAGTTGTATACCATACTAATATTCATGTTGGGTTTTGTTTAGTTTGTTTTTTTTTTTTAATCTAGAGTTTTGACAGCAATCTCACTAAAACTACTTGCTTTACAGGCAACAGATAAATATGTGCATATAGTAAAAATCCATCCATCCATATATTTTTCCTTTTTCTGAGAAGTTGTCATCATACAAATCTGAAAATAAATGTGCTTCTTTGCAGCAGTGATCTGCCTTCTAAACATGGGTGTGCAATTGCAGACAATAAAGCAGATTTTTTAAGATCTGTGAATCAAGACACTGGAGATTTGAATCTCATTTGCTTAAAATCTAGAGGATGCCCAAACGCAGCCTGAACTTCTTACATTAAGTGTAATTAATGCACAGCATTAAAGTAACATTTCAGTGAGGACTTGGATGAATATCAGATTAAGAGATCACAGAATCATGTAGGTTGGAAAAGACCTCTAAGATCACTGAGTCCAACCTTTGACTAGTCACGGTGTTTTCAACTAGATCATGGCGCTGAGTGCCACGTCCAGTCTTGCCTTAAACACCTCCAGGGATGATGACTCCCTCACCTCCCTGAACAGCCTTCCCAAAATTTAACAACCCTGCCTGTGAAGAAATTCTTCCTGATGTCCAGCCTGAATCTCCCCTGGCACAGGCTGAGGCCATTTCCTCGTGTTCTGTTGCTGGTTGCCTGGGAGAAGAGGCCGACCCCCACCTGGCTACAACCTGTTTTGGTAGCTGGGGAGAAGGATAAAGTCACCCCTGAGCCTCCTCCTCTCCAGGCTGAACAATTCAGCTCCCTTAGGTGCTGCAGAAGCAGGTCCAGAGAAGAGCAACGAGGCTGGTGAACGGACTGGAGCACAAGCCCTTCAGCCTGGAGAAGAGGAGGCTCAGAGGTGACCTCATCACTGTCTAGAACTACCTGAAGGGAAGTTCTGGCCAGGTGGGGGTTGGCCTCTTCTCCCAGGCACTCAGCAATAGGACAAGGGGACATGGGCTCGAGCTCTGCCAGGGGAAATTTAAGTTGGAGATCAGAAGAAAATTTTTTCCAGAGAGAGTAATCAGGCATTGGAATGGGCTGCCCAGAGAGGGGGTGGATTCACCATCCCTGGAGATTTTTAAACTGAGATTGGACATGGTACTGAGTGCCATCATCTAGTAAATGGACTGGAGTTGGACCAAGGGTTGGACTTGATGATCTTGGACGTCTATGATTCTCTCAGGACTTGTGCTCCAGACCCTTGTGCAGCTCCGTTGTCCTCCTTGGCCTTTCCTGCAGTGCGGGGCCCAGCACTGGACACAGCCCCGTGTAACTCCACCAGTGCCAGGCACCGGGGAAGAGTCACTGCCGTGTTCCTGCTGGCCGCACCATTCCTGACACACTCCAGGATGCCATCGGCCTCCCTGGCAACACACTGCCTCATGTCCAGTCGCTGCGGACCAGCACTCCAAGGTCCTTTTCCTGGGTCTCTTTCCTGCCGCTCTTCCCCCAGGCTGTAGCGCTGCATGGCGCTGTCATGACCCCACTGCAATTCCTGCCCTGCTCTGCATCTGTGCAGTTATTCCTTTTCAGAGATAGGCCGGTGGTTCTTCCCGTGGCACGGAGAAGATGCACCGCCTGCCCCTGCAGCTTGCTGAGCACCTGAAGCGCCAGGCACAGCTGCGCTGCCGCCCCCGGGTGCCGCGGGGCCCGGGCGGGTCCCTGGCTGGGCGAGGGACCAGTAGCGCCGCCAGGCCACGGCTGCTCTCACCGCTCACCGCTCCGGTACCGCGGGCGGGGCGGAGTGGGGGCGCGGCCGCCGGCCCGGAAGTGACGGCAGCGCGGGGCGGGTGGTGACGCCGTTTTCCCGCGGTTCGGGAGCGGCGGGGTCGGATAGCGACAGCGGCGCCGGTGACCCTTGACGGCGGGGCCGCTCCGGCAGCCGCGATGCCGCCCAAGCCCCCGCGTAGGGCGGCCGCCGCCAGGACCCAGCGCGCCAGCCCCGACGGCGGCTCCGCGCCGCCCGCAGCCCGCCGGTAAGCGCCGCCCGGGGCGGGGCTCCGTGCTGTGCCCCCCTCTTTTCCCGGTCTGTGTCCCCCCCCCCCTCCTTTTCCCTTGGTCGTGCCCCCCCCCCCCCTTTTTCCCGGGCCGTGCTCCCCCTCTTTTCTTGGCCCGTGCCGCCCCCCCCTTTTCCCTGGCCATGTCCCCCCCTTGCCGGGCTGTGCCCGCTTTTCCCGGGCCGGCTCCGGTCGCGGCGGGTGTTGGTCCCCCGCTCGCCCCGGTGTGCTGCCGGCCCCGCCGCACTGAGCCCCCGCTGGCAATGTCTGGTGCTTCTCCTAGGCTCGAGATCGGCGAAGCTGACTTCGTCGTGCTCTGTGATGCCCTGAAAGTGCCGGAGAGCGTGAGGGAGAAAGCGTGGAAGACGTACGAGGCCTTATCGGCGGTGGATGGAGCTCTGGTGAGTACCTGCTGCTCTGTGGTAGTGTCTGTCCTGTGCCCCAGGTCAAACGTTGAGCCATAACTTGGCTGCGCCGGGGCCCAAGTGTGTCACAACCAAAGCTCGTATGGTATGACTCCAATCTAACTTCACTTGGAAGGAAACGAAGCTACATGTTGCCATGTTCAGGTCTATATAAACTGGCTTTTTCAGATTCCCCTGTTTTGTTAATGTTTTGCAGTAAAAGTGTGGGCTCAAGAATTCTTTTAAGTTACTGATAAATGACAGTAGAAAAAAATACCATACAATTAGCCAATTATTCAAACTGCAAGTTATTTCAAATGTCTTGACTTTATACAGGCCATCTCATTGTGTGTTTCTCTGTATCTTTCCTGCACCCTACAGAAAGGATCTGAAGTAGGCTAGTGCAGAGAAAGCAATGTTTGCATAGTAAACTCTTTTTTTCTGCTGCATGATGTTAACCTGTATGTACTCATCATTGAGGTATTTCCATTCAAAGTTAGTCATTGGGCATGTGTAAACAGATTAATAAAATGTTATGCCCTTTCGTGATTTTTGCCTTTCCTCCTTCTCAGTGTTGCTGCTGTGTCAGCAGGCTGATTCAGAGAACAGCTACAATACAATCAAATTGTACAGATCTTAGATTTGTAATACCTTGCTGGGGTATTGTTCCTGCTGCATGGGCTTGCATTGATGGATGTGTTGCACTTCTGCTTACTCTTCTGCAACTTGAGCTGACCTGCCAGAGCTATCATAGAATTTTAAGGGACATCTGGATATCAGCTAATCCAACTGCCCTGCCAAGGAAGGGTCGTCTAGGGCAGGTTACACAAGAATGTGTCCATGTAGGTTTTGAACATCTCCAGAGAGGGAGACTCTGGGCAGTCTGTTCTGGTGCTCTGCCACCCTCAATGTAAAGAAGTTTGTCACTACTAATACTTTGTCTGTGGCTTTAAAACTTGCAGTGTCGATATACCAGCTCTTAATGCATTTGAGTTTTTTAAACATAGTGTAGGAGCAGCTTGGGAGAGAGACTGTGTACTGCTCTTTCAGTAACAGGTACAATTTCTGGATGCTCACAGGAAGCGTTTACCTTAGAGCATAGTCTAGTTCTCCTATATGCATGAAAACAGGAATAGTCAGTTCTCTTGTGAGTGAAAATCCAAGGTGGGTTTCAGTATAATCCTGCAAATTTCATTTACAGGCCAAGTTTTGTTTTCACCAATTTTACCACCAATTTGTTTCACCCAGCAATGGCCAGGTAAGATACAGGATATTTGAAACCTTTTAGCACCTGAAGATGACCTTTACTTACTCAGAACAGGACAAGGACCAGACCCTCATTATGATTTATAGCTAATATTTGTTGCCTTGCAATGAAGACCAGTTGCTAAGATCCTTTCAATCTACAGGAATAAAACCAAACCACATTATACTGTGTTTCAATCCAAGTCCTTTTCCTCAAACTTTGAGGTGTATCAGCAAGGTGTTGCAATGAGTAAGCTGCCAAGTGTGTGCCTTCATGAGGACTTGGAAAGCCCTGAAGCTGCTACCTCTAGCTGAGAACAGGCTTCACTTGACTGAAGTCAAGCAAAGTAACAGCCTGGCTAATTGCTGCTGCACTTTCAAGGTCAGGCTGTTACTGTGGTGAGCCTGACATCTCAGGGAGACTGTAGTTCAGGTTGCAGGGATTCAGGAGGAAACTGTATTTCTTCCCCTGGTAAAAGTAGTGTGTTGGAGGGGCTGTCCCAGGGTTTGTGCTGCAAGAACACCAGCTGCATATGTTTTAATCAGTAAGATTCAGTACTAAACTGTTCAGCTCTGAACTGGAACAGAAGCTGATTGTGTAGCAGCTTGCTGTTCTCAAGCAAAAAGGGAAGTGACAGGGCACTAGTTGAGTCAAATACCTACCAAAACACTTCTGTTTAACATTGTAGTTGGTTTTACTTGAGGAAGCTTAAATCATCAGGCCACTAAGGATCCCACTCTCAAGCCATTTACAAAGCACCAAGACCTGAAACCTTACCTTCCCTGGCACACTGTCCTTGTTCTTTATGGTTGATCTTAGAATTGTGCCTGTCAAGCCTCTGAGGATGTGGAGAGGACTTGTAATGCTAACTAGGAGGCAGTGTGGCCCAGACATCAGATAGTGTGGTAACTGGCAGAGATTCAGGGTGCAAATGTGGGCTTGGACATAGTCTGAACATGTGCTGTATCCTTGCTCAATGAATATTTAATGAGTTATAGTGAAAACATCTTTTAGTACTGTCCTTTTGGGGTCACTTAGGGTGCATATAATCAGGTGCAGAGACTCTGCAAACCAGGTACATGCAGCTTAAAAGTATAAAGCCATTATTTTTGGTAGGCATGCACAAAGATTGCTAGAATGTATAAATGTGCCTGAACTTCAGTGAGACACTTTGCTTACCAGGTAGGCATCAGTCAGGGAGGAGAAACCTTGGTATCCACTGCTCCCTGAAATGAATGCTAATGCCTGCTGGAGCCACTGCACCACCAAAACTGGACGTCTTCGCTGTTTTTTTTCCTTCAGGATATCACACCGTTCCACACTGATATTTTTGAGTATTTGAGTTACTAGTGATGCTACTTCTTTCTGAAATTTCAGCTCTCTTATCTTGCACAGTTGTGCACTGTAGCTTTCCTTGCAGTACTCTCAAGTTACCTGTTTCTGCAGTGTGTGAGTCAAGGATATACAGGTGCAATTGGGCCTTGGACCCTTGAAACAGCGGAACTCCTGAGAGGTGTGAAGGAGGAGAAACATGATGAGAGAGATAGTAACACAATCTTTCTGGCAAGTGTGGCTGACTTGTAATTGTAAAAACTAGATCTGCAGAGAGGGATTGTTACTACAGCTGTCTGTTAAATATGATGGTGTTTTCCTGCGTAGTGGGAGAACAATAAAACTTTCCTCTGTGACAGCCAGAGTTTAATGACACTCAGACAATAAAATGCTAACTCCAGATCTCTTAGATAAAGCCCCGAACACTGATTCTGGAGATGTTGTACTGAATTAGCAGAGTGAAGGAAGGTACCTGATGTGTAACCAGAAAGATGTTTTACTTTTAGATTGTTTTTATGTCTGGTGAACTCCCACACAAGTTTATTGTAAACATGGAAGTTTTGTCTAAGAGCGAACTTTTGCTTTAGTGTCATACAAATACCTTTGCACTCTCTATCATTTCTTTCTTTGCCAAACTAAGCTACCTAGGTTAACAATGCTTCTTAGAGTTGTAGTTTTTACTGTCTTAATTTCAAAACTCTTACACACTGGCAGTTGTTGGCTTAACAGTTGGCTCTGATACTTGCTTCTCTCATACTGTTTAATTTTTTGTGATTCTTCAGAAATCTGTATTATGAACCACTAGTGCATGTAAATTCTAGATGGAGTGAATAGATTTGGTGGAATTACTAATGTGGTTTGGTGTGCAGCATGTGATTGTTGGTGTAAGAAAGACGAGAAGAGGTCCAGGAAGTCATACTAATACTGCTATAAAAAAGCTTGGGGCATTTGTTTTGTTCTGCTACTGTTTGTTTTGGGAGAGAATAACAAAATGAGAATCTGAAGTAGAATATTGGGTGATTGAAAAATAATGTTTGAGTGAATTGTTGCTGAATATATTGGGAAGAACCAGTGTTAGGAACAGATGACGTGCTGACTGAATGGGAACCAAACTTCTGCAAAGTAAATTGAAGATGATTTAGGAAGTTGATAGAAATTGGACTTTGCCAGGGACCTTCACATATAGGGTTTAGTGCGCTTCAACCTCATCAGTCCAGTTTTCTGTAATATGTAGTGTGTGGGTAGGAGGTCCATTTTTGTTTGCTTTTTTTGGAAATGTAGCTCACTGTTCTGCT
The DNA here is from genome assembly GCF_047495875.1 of Pithys albifrons albifrons. Taxonomy (NCBI): domain Eukaryota; kingdom Metazoa; phylum Chordata; class Aves; order Passeriformes; family Thamnophilidae; genus Pithys; species Pithys albifrons. The sequence goes on from NC_092458.1 coordinate 58,827,542, forward strand.
GCTGCTGCTCAGCTGTTCCAACTCCTGAATTCCTCAGCCATTTTTATCGAATGTTTGTCTAACCTGCTATTAAAAAATTCTCATGGTGAAAGATCTGCAGTCTGCATAGCTAGTCCTTCCTACTTTAACTTTCCTTGTCCATGAATTTTTTCCCCAAGTATTTTACTAATTTGTTTCTGTGTTGTAATTCAAGCCAGTCGTCATTAATGTATTTTGCTGCCTTTATTTTTCCCCCCCAAGAGTCTCCAACATCTCAAGATGTTTCAGTCATCTCTTCTTGTTTCTAATTACTTATCTTACATTCTGAAATTCTCTCCAACTGATGATTTACACTGGGATGCAGATGCTGCAGAGCACTTGATGGACAAAGAGCTAAACTGTTTTTAGTGAAGAAAACTGAAAAGGTGAACTGTATCTTAAGTAGAGAAATGAAATAATGAATTCTTAAATATAGCAAGGTTGCTCTATATAGACCAACGAGTTAGTGATCAGCAGGTCAAATGTCCCCATTTAATACAATTTTGCAATTAAATTATATCATTTCCTTTTGCTTGTGGTTTCCTCTTAAGAAGAACATTGTAATTGGTAGGCCATCTCATCTGCATGTTAAAAGATACAGAGGCTTCTTGGTTTTGGCAAAAGCATGAAACACATAAGAGCTAATGAAGTATTTTCTGTCTAGGCCTTTGTCTCTAATTTGTAGAACTGCAGCTAAACTGAACCTGAATCCACTGAAGTGTTGGATGGATGGGCAAAATTATAGATATTTTAGGATCCTCTCCTCTATTGTTAAAAAAATGCCAAAGACCTACTGAAAGTCCCAAAGCAAACATAAATTGTCACCATGGCCCTTTGCTGATGATATTCAGTATCTTAGCAGCAGATGCATTGCTTGTATGTGTTGTGCCCAGCACTTTAAAAGCTCAGGTGACTGTTTCTTTTTTTACTGATCTTCTGCCCATCCTGGGTAAAGATGGATGTCTCCTCCAGTCTTGCTTCATGCAAAGATGTAATGTGAACTTACAGCATCAGATGAAGTATATGCATTAGTTCTATACTTCCCCTTGACTTCCATTACTTTTAGCTAGTATTATATTTGAATTTAATCTAATCTTTTGAAGACTAATACTAATCTTCCATCACAATGTTCAACAGAAAGTTTAAAACTGGTATTGCTGAAAAACAGAGGTTCTAACTGTCTTTACATCGAACTTCTTATATGGAGACAGTGGGTATAATAGTCACTTTCAGAATTATTTTTCCTGAGATATTTTTCCTGCAGGTTTTAATTCTGGTCAGTTTTCTATGAGTGCTTCTTGAGTCTTTTTCCCTCTCGTCTCCCACCCACTATAATCATAAACATGTGGAATTATAGAATGGTTTGGGTTTGAATAGACCTTTAAAGGTCATCTTGTTTCACCCCTCTGCCATGTGCAAGTACACCTAGCACTAGACCAGGTTGCTCAAAGCCCCATCCTTCAACACTTCTAGGGATGGAGCATCTACAGGTTTCCTGGGCAAGCTGTGCCAGTGTCTCACAACCCTCACATTAAAGAGTTTCTTCTTAATATCTAATCTAAACCTGCCCTCTTTCAGTTTAAAGCTCTCTTGTAACCTCCTTTATGTACTGGAAGGCTTCTGTAATGTCTCCCCAGAGCCTTGTCTTCTCCAGGCTGAAGATCCCCAGCTCTCTCAGCCTGTCTTCACAGGAGAGCTGCTCCAGCCCTATGATCATCTTCATGGCCTCCTTTGGACTTTCTCCACCTGTGAATGTTTCTTGTACCATCAGTCTAGTTCTCTATATTGATTGGGACACAGTAGCTGAGATTTTAGTAAGCCAAGTTCCACGTTTCTTTTAAACAATCAGGTGCTTGATATTTACAGTGAGCCATCCTCTATCCCATTTGATTCGAATACCCATCCGTGTTTGCGTATTTCTCATGTGCATTTCTCTTGACCTTCTTTTACACAACATCTGTTGAAGTTTCTATTCCTGGCTTTTATAGGCTGTCATCAAAACTGTTATCAGTGCTGGCAGAACAGTAAACGTCTCTAACTGTATGCTGGAACTGAGACTTCTGTGACTGTCTCCTCCTTGTGACTAGTTTAGTACTGGAGAACTTCTTGAGGTAGAGAACTGAAGTTATTTCTGCTGGTGCTTTTGACACCTTGCAAGTACATCTGGAAAGAAGAGAGACAAGAATCCCATTTCACTGTAGTTTAGTTGCATGAGCATTTTAAGCCCATGACTCCTCCAGGTTGTTTTCACTAGATTTAGGCAAACTGCTTAAACAAGATCAAATAATAGTAACTCCAGAATGAGAAATAAGTATTTTGAAAGAGTTTGTAAGAGTTGTAGATCTTTTCCTACAGAACTGACCTACATTTTCTGAAGTTGTAGCATTGGTTCTTCAGAATCCTAAATAAAAGATAATAAAATAAAAAACCCTATGTAGGCTAATAAGTGTTAAATAATCTTTGGGCTAGTGATTGGTGGGTGGGCTTTGCTTCATGATAGTTGAATTAAGGTCACTGAGAGTCATCTTACTGAAACTGAACGACAGCCAAGGGCAGATGTTGAGCTGTTGTCCTGCTCATTTTCTGTAGTGATGCTGTATCAACAAAAATCTTGAGTCAGAAATTAATTTCTGGCTGTGGATTTGTCTTCAGTTCATTCCCACGCATTCAAGTCCATCTGGGATGAATCATCTGTCTTTGACTGTAAACAAACTGTTAATTTGTGTCATAAGATTGGCTCCCCTGGAGTTCTGACACTGGCAAAATAGTGAGTGGCTTGTTGAACCATCAAGAGTTTTACTTCATGCGGATGGCACGTCTGTCATTGTGGGTTGGCTTCTTTTGATGATTGGTTATAACTTGCACTTTCTAAGTAGCAGAAGACAGACCTTAATGTAGATGTATGGTAGGAAAATGCCCCTAAGTGCTTGATACTATCATGATCTACTAAACAGAGATGGATTTGTGGTTCAGCAGGAATAAGTGGTTGAGACACAGCTGTACCCCCTTATGAGTGTTTAATGCCTTTCATTGTAAAGATTCTGTCTACTTTTTTGTAGCTTGGCTTCTGATTCCTTAACCTTTAGTGTATTGTTATGGTCAAATATGGTAATAGAAAAAAAAAGATAATGGCTTCTGCTTTGTGTAAATGTTCCACAGAACCAAAGCTTGTGCTTTTGAGCTTTGCTGAATTGTATGGGTAAAACTGATCTTGTCCTGTAGGAATAGGAGTTGAAGTGTTTGGTCTTTCCTCTCTGTTGTAAAACTTGTAATGTTTTCCATTCTCAAATAATTGGCTATCACAGTCAATTGTTTGTTTGAGGATGTTTTGTTTAACCATTTCTAATAATGTTTGAACAAATTAATGCTTTTCATATATTGCCTGTTTTTATTGAATAACAAAAACTGTGTCCTCTCTTTTCTAAAAGGCTTGTAACAAAAAGAAAAAGGAAACATGGGGAGTGTGTATCTTTATTGTAGCAATTGATCTGGATGAAGTGACATTCACTTTCACTGAGCTTCTGAAAAGTATAAGCATAAAGTAAGTGATTTTAAATATGTGAAATTAGATTTCAATAATGAACTCATCAACAATCAACAGTTTTATAAAGAGAATATTTTTAAAGTATCGTGAATCTTTGTGCATATCGGTCTAGTTGAATTACAGTGAAGGTTACTTATGGGAATTCTGAGTATTTTGGTAAACTAGAAGTCTTGCTGTCATATTTTAGTTTGAGGGAGCAATGATACTTATGTAACTGTGATTGGCTTTGATCGTCTGACTCACTGTATGACTAATTCTTGTTCTTGCTCAACCTAAAGTATTCAGCAGTTTTAATTGGTGTAAATTGCATTTAAAATATTTCCCTTTCCTCCCCTGTATCAACATTTTCTAAAAAAACCTTTTTCCCAATGTTAGGCTCAGGCTAAATCAAGAAGAGGGGGAAAAAAAATTGTTACTCTTCAGATTATTTCCAAGCATGCTGCTCTTTTTCAAACATTTTAATGCCAGTCTGAATTTTGTACTTTTATACCCACAGGGGAGGATTAGTGTTACATTGTGTATTAACTAAGTTCATGAATGAGAAATGAAGATTATAGGACAATATCTGCTTTTAAGGTGAATTTAGGTGTCTAGAGCAATAGCATACCTTGTGTTAGATCCATAATTGTGTTAGATTCATAATACTCGTTAGCCTTGGGATTGTTGTGAGCTGTAGGATCAAACTGGCAGAGATTTCTACCATCTTATTCTCTAGAGCCACACTGATACATTTAAAAGATTTTTTTTATTCTTTGGTAAAATTCTTAAATGAGCTTCTGACTGGTTTTACATGGTTTCTTCAATCTGACAAAGATGAAAAAGTCTCAGAATAGTACATTTTTATCCTTTATGAGAATATAGTTGATGTAGTTGAATATATTTGATAGCTTCCTGCTCTTTAATTTTTAGCACCCAGCTCATTTTGGTTGTGAACATAACAAAAAAGTGCTCCCTTGATGGCCATAGTATTACATGGATGGGTAGGGAGAGTTTTCGTCCCCTGTGTAATGGTATTTCCAAAGGGTGAGGGTGTCCATACCCCAGTACCTCTTGCAAGACTTCTAATTCTGTATAATTCAACACATTCATCTCAGTTTTCATTTCTAGGTCTTTCTTTAGGATGGATGGAGCCAAGGTTCATGTTCTTAGAGTAGTAAGAGTGTTTCTTAAGTAGAACAGAAGAGTTAAAGTGTGTGTGTTGGGTATTTGTGATTTCACTGGCAGACGAAGAAGAAAGTTGTTTCTAGTTAGCAAATTCTCACTTCCAAAGTTAGCACCTGTGCTAACCAAGAAAATTTTCTTTCTATAGTAGTGCCCATAGTGTAGGGTACCTCTGTTACCTGGTTGAACACTATTCCTACATCTGGAAAATGTGAGGTGGGGTACAAGGTAAACAAGTAGTGTTTCCCAAAGCAACATTCTGTCACTGAGAATAAGAATAGTAGTAGTAAAAATATGCTGGAGTCTAGTGAAGTGGGGCAATGGGCTTTGGTGGGGTTGTGGGTTTGTTTGTTTGTTAAGAGCTGTTTCAGAATACTCTTTCTCAGAGTAATGGTAATCTGCTGTCTTTTTCCTTTTTTCAGTGTATGCACATTTTTTCAGTTTCTGAAAGAGGTGGATGTTAACATGGATACTGTAAGCACTAAAGTTGATAGCACTGTATCAAGGCTGAAAAAGAAATATGATGTATTAGTTGCACTATACCACAAGTTTGAAAGGTAGAGTATGTTTCTTCATTTTGAAATGATGATTTCTTTATGCCTGTCAACATTTAAGTATTTGAATTTTTGTGTTAGAGTCCATTTAAACTCCATGTGCTAATATTTACAGAACAGTGAAATGGAACTTTTACATGCATTAAATAAACACATCCTGTGTTGTACTCCGTAACTATTACAATGCTTTGTTAAACAATCCCCTCATTGCAGTACAAACAGTACTAAGAGTAGCATGACAAGTGATTGCTACTCAAGTTTGTTAAGCTTTTTACAGATATATAAAAGGATTGATTTACTATCTATTTTTTTATGTAATGTTTTGCCTTCCAAATCACAAAAGGCTCTCAAATATCCCTTAAATGACCCTTGTAACGGGTAGTAGGTGACCCCTTGGTAGTTTATAGGATGAAGGCATAAATATGATATAAGCTTTATTTGTCTTTTCAAAATCCAATCAATCACACTTACTGTTATCCTGGAAAATATGTATATAACAATACTTTTGTATAGTTGCCTTAAAGCTGTGAAATTTTGTGAAAGTTGTAAATAATTCATTTTTATTAATTGCAAGTGTTTTCTGGGCTGTAATTGTTATTGCACATATATGTTGACATGTTCTGGTTTTCTGTCCCTCCTCTAACTTCACTTATTTTTTTGAACCTTGGATTGCAGTAACAATTTTTTCAAACAGTATTTGTAATTTTTTTGGTTTCCTATTTTGTTTCTGAATAGACTGAATTTATTTCTTGAAATGATATGTACCTAGAATAATTGGGGAGCAGTCTAACACCCTAACAAGGCTTGCAGTGACACTGCAGAAATACTAAAGATTTTTAAAATGCCCTTTTATAGCATTTTCTGTGCAGCTGTGACACACTTTCCTATGTTGTTCTCGGAAGCTAAGCAGGGTCAGCCCCGGATTAGTACTTGGATGGGAGACCTCCTGGGAAATGCCGGGTGCTGTAGGTTCTACTCCTGAGGACTTCACTGTCACTGTCCAGGCTCGCTCGGCCGTGGCAGATGAACCTCAGGACTTAACGGTGGGGCCAGTTCTGTGCATGCTGAGCCTCACCTAAAATGCACTGCACAGGCTGGAAGGGCACACCCACGTGGGGGGACAGCCCTTCCCAAATCCTCCTTCGCAAAGCTGAACCACACACACACACACACACACACACACAAAATGCTGAGTAACAATGTAGGTACAAATCTTCTCTTTCAGGAAGAAAAGAATAACAGATTTTATTATACCAAGTTAAAATTGTTTTGTTGTTTAAGCTTTGCCAGAAATATGCAAGCAACATCATTATTTCATCTATGAAGGGCTGTAGTTGATCTGTTGTTAATCTGATCTCTGAGAGCCAGCATTTTTTTTTTTAAGTTCGAATAATGTTTTGTGACGTTGTGTATTTTTTTGCTACATTGAAGTCAAAGATACTGCATGGTTTGCTTTTAGGAAAGTGTTTAAAAATGCAAATTTATTTTTATTTTCTAGGACTTGTGGCCTTATTTATCTGGAACAGCCTAGTAGTGAGTAAGTTTAGTTTTCCTAAATTGTGTTTGTCAAGATAAGATGTAAAATGCTGTCACGTTTTATCTTTTAACCCTTCAAGACTGACATAAGTTGTAGCATGTTGTGTGTTTAATTTAGATTTAGTGGTGAATTGCAATGAGGTGATGAGAGACACGGAAATTATGTGTGTGTGTGTGTGTATATATGTAAGGGAGGTCCTGTGGTGTAAAGGAGAGCACTCTGGGCTCTGAATCCCAAGGACCTGAGTTCGAGTCTCAGTGGGACCGTCCCCTGGCAGTTCAATGCCTCCCTGCCATCCCATCCCGTCACATCTCGGATGCTCAGCAGGGTCAGCCCCGGTTAGTACCGAGGTGCTGTGACAGTCCCGAGGACTTCCCTGTCACTGTCCAAGCTCGCTCGGCCGTGGCAAATGGACCTCAGGACTGAAATGGTGGGGCCAGTTCTGCGCACGCTGTGCCTCACCTAAAACATCCACTGCGCAGGCTGGAAGGGCACGTGGGGAGAGCCCTGCCCAAATCTGCGTTCGCGAAGTTTGGCCATACATACATACATGCGTATCTCTCTGTCTGTCTTTCTCTCTGTCTGTCTGTCTTTCTCTCTGTCTGTCTGTCTTTCTCTCTGTCTGTCTGTCTTTCTCTCTGTCTGTCTGTCTTTCTCTCTGTCTGTCTGTCTTTCTCTCTGTCTGTCTGTCTTTTTCTTTCATGAAGGATCACCATCCAATGGCATGTGTCTTGACATGGTAGAAATGAATACTTGGAGAGTCAGCTTCCTGATCATAGCAAAAAATGAGTGTACTAAAAGATGCTTTAGCAACTCCCAGATGAGCTTGAGCTCATGCTGTGACTGGATAACAGGGCATTAGTCAGAGACACAAGAGAAAACAGGTTGTAACAGTTAAGTGAGTTGTCTATATTCACTGTCTTTGCAAAGGATGATACTGATACTTCACGATCCTTGAATGGCTTTACAGAGACTTAATTTTTTCAAATGTGTAGTCATAATTACATAGGGAATGGAATGAGATTATTAGTAATCTTAACTATATGAGAAATGTTGCAAGTCGTCTTAAGTAGTTCCATAGACTGAAGCATGTTTTCAGAAATTATAGCTTGAATTATTACGGAATTGTCAATGCAAAGTATTTCTGTCTCTCTACAGGATTTCTGCTGAGCTCAGTTCTGTATTAGTCTTAAAAAATTATTGGATTACTTTTTTGCTGGCTAAAGGTGAGTTTTGACTAAAAGTTGGTTATTTTGATGAATATTGTTGAAGTGAGTTTGTTTTACATGTCCAGTATGAGATATATTATGAATATGTATCCTACAAGCCCAGAATGTTGTGATTGCCTGGCTTTTGTAACTACTCAGTCATAGTTTTTTAATGCGATTTTGCTATTGTTGTCACTGGTATTACTCTCAGTATATAAGTATATCTATTTAAGATTCTAAGATTTTGTTCTTTTGCTTTAAATGTTGGCATTCTGTAGTTGAGTCTGTTCTGCAGTTCTTTCTAGTCTGCCAGTATTTTAATAATGGATGATTAACTGAAGACTGGAAGATTTTTTTATATTATATAAATGATTATATATAAAATAAATATATATAATAACTCTATATAACATATATTTATATATAATTGAAACAAAATAAATTTAATAATAAGATATCATACTAAGTCCCTGAAATCACATCCTTGGAATACTATGACTCTTTCTTGAAAAAGCGTAAGTCATAGTTAAAGTTGAGTGATAAAGCAATTCTAGTAGTCCATGGAGTCATGTTTCATTGTACTACTCCTACAAAAAGGAACAAATCATTTACCTCAGTTGCTGATTACTCCAGGTGTTTGTTACCAGCAAAATGTGCCCATCTCTGATAGCAAAATTGGTCTTGGATCAGCTGAGTTTCATGGAGCTTTTTCACTAGAATTTCTCCAAGCATGTGCATAAAACAAAAGCCAGAGAAGTTTTTCTAGCCTGCCTTTTCTTGAGAACCAAGAGAGCTGAAATTTACCAGCAAATAGCTGCAGGAGAGCCTGGGTGGTGATTTCACATGTAAGTGGAGCACAAGTCTGTTGCTATTTCAAATTGCTGTTGGCTTTCCTAATTTTTCATGGGTGTCTTGGAGATCTTCTCTGGCATATGAACCATAATTTGGGAACAGCTGGAATAATACAGCTTTAAAAGTGCTCTGACGTTTTTGTGAGTTAAGTAATTTCATACAAACTTGACAGGCTGAGCATACAGTGTATTAGCATGTTTTGAATTTCTCATTGCTGTCTACTTGCAGCTCTGCTTTCTAAATACTTAGCAGATTCCACAAAGCTTGCATAAGACCACAAAAGAGAAAGTGAGGAAGAATTACAGAAAAATAGGAGGCACATGTAGGTAATATACTCTACAACATTACTCCACTACAGTAAAACAAAGAAGAAATCAGTAGGGACCCCTGAGGGCAGGAGTTTTGTGCCCAGTAAGTTTATGTGTATATATATGCCATCTCTAAAGCAACAAACTTCTTTAGAGCTGTGAGTTTTAAAATCAGTAGCCTTCAAAGAACACCAGCATCCTGTATGATGCTTTCTGAATTCTAACAGTAGTGCATTATTATATGAACTTCAGAATCTTTGTTTTTAAAAATTACTTCTCAAATTAAGTCAAACATCTCACAAAGGTTTTCTTTACCCTTTTAAATATTTGCAGGTAAAGTGTTGCAAGTAGAAGATGACCTGGTGATTTCCTTCCAGTTGTTGCTGTGTGTCTTAGATTATTTTATCAAACTGTCACCCCCTGCTATGCTCAAGGAACCATACAGTAAGTAGTTTAATGTTTTGTTCAATAAAGTAAAAATTAAATTGATTAAATTTCTGTCATGGTAACATTCCTAATTAACATAATAAAACTTCTTAAGCTTATTAAAATGGATTTTTTATGTTTTAGTTCAATTTAGATGGTAGTGAACTTGAATTCAGTTATCTGAATGTGGCAGTGTATTTAATATTCTTTTCCTGCTGTTTGCTATGCCCTTTACCCATGCAAGTTGTTTAGAGACTTGTTTAAACAGCAGTTTTAATTTGGTAGAAGAATTTGGGTTCTGGGAGCGTTATAAGAGAACTATTAATCATGTTTGTTTTGAGTTACTAAAGGAAATGATGGTGCTGTGACTCATACTTCATTGATGTATAACAGTATGAGGACAGCAGAAATGTGCAAGATACTGGACTATATGTAGACATTTAAAACAAAAATATGGTGGGTAGAAGCTCAAAATAAAACAGTAGAGGTAAAATCTAGATAGTCTTGCTTTATTAAATCCCCTTTGTTATTACCAAGAGTCACTATTTCAACTAAATGTATGACGGGTCTTCACTATAGAAATTTCTGTTCAACAGTAAGTTTTTGTTCATTCAGTTTTTATAACTAAAACCTGGAAAACCTCACTAGAAGGGCAGAGAAAGTAAACATTTATGGCAACTTCCAAAGGTAGAATTCTATTTTAGTTTGCTATTTCCTTCAGCATGCTATGGCATTGATGTACTGAAGTGTTTGGAGCCACAATATGTGGCTCACATTTTTCTGAGACTACTGAGTTTATCCTCTGCTGGGCTGTGACGTGATCCTAGTATTTTTAAACTTATTTCTTTTTTTTACTAATAAACATCCATGTGGGTTATAATGTCATAGAATAGATGGTGTAGTCACTGCTATATTCTTTAAATTCCATGTTTTGGCAGATATTTGTCTGACCTAGTAATCATTTGTTGCAGGTGAGAACAAATAATCTTGCTTTCATTCTAATGCCAATGTAAATAAAGGGTGGGAAAGAGTGTAGTTTAGGACAAGCAAATTGCCGCCCTCTTCCAGAACTATTTTGAATTTAAATTTCTCCTTTCTGGTAGGACAGAGATTACTTATTAGATATTATAAAGCTGATCCTTTTCAAAAAACACTGAATTGAAACTTTCCTTTCATGCTGATTTATTTTTTGTGGTGAAACTGGGCAGACTAGGAGCTCATTATTAGAAACAGTTTGGTTCTGAGCATCATATCCTGAAAAAAAAATGCTGCCACTTGAGGTGGAATTGCAGATATGGGTATTGCTGTCATAAGTGCATAGCATTAGATTTCTAACATAAGCTGTGTATGATGTTGTAACTATCAAACAGCTCTTCATTCTTTTAGCAGATAACACAATGTATTGTTCAAATTCTCATGACCAAGAGGCTTAGTGTGCCGAATGATGTCAGGCTTTATGATCTGACTGAGGCTGAGGAGATTAACATGCAATCACCCAGCAGTGTGGTTTGTCAGTTTCTAAGAACAGTTGTCAAATTTAAATGAAGTTACAGATGAGAACAGCATGCTGATTAGAGTGCTAAGTTTAAACCAACAATATTTAATTATATTAATGTACATTTTTAATATAATTCACATAATTTCAAGATGGCAGGATTGAAGCCATCTACTTTGAGATTAGCAAAATTAAGTATTTTTACCTCAAAGGATTATGGTTTTTTGATACCTTCTTCAAGGTGAACTTCTGTTGTTTCTTCTTGTTTGTCTGGGAGTCTTTGGGGAAAGGAGAATCATAGAATCATAGAATTGATTGGGTTGGAAAAGACCTCCAAGATCATCAAGTCCAACCCTTGGTCCAACTCCAGTCCGTTTACTAGATCTTGGCACTCAGTGCCACATCCAATCTCAATTTAAAAATCTCCAGGGATGGTGAATCCACCACCTCTCTGGCCAGGCCATTCCAATGCCTGATTACTCTCTCTGTAAAGAATTTTTTTCTGATCTCCAACTTAAATTTCCCCTGTCAGAGGTTGAACCTGTGCCCCCTTGTCCTATTGCTGACTGCTCGGGAGAATTTTCGTGCAGGACCATATTCCAGGTTCCCACCAGCACTTAAGTCCTGCGTTGATTTATTAACCTTCAGACAGGTAGTGTGAAGTTGATCTTTCAGCTTCTTGTTTTACTCTTCTGGAAAAATATTAAAAATAGTTTACTCCTGTGTGAAAAGATAAGGCTTTCCTAGCTTTGCAAATAGGTGTTCGTTCAAAGCTACTTAGAAAAAGTGCTGTTACATTCTGTGTAGAATAGCTTTTCAAAAACAAAATGTCCAAATACTGATACAGGAATTCAAAAAATAACTTTCTTTTTGTATAGATTTTCTGTAATGAAGGTTTCTTACCCAGATGAACAGACGAAAAGGAAAATATTTTTAAGAGGCAGACCTGAAAAGCTATATAAAAATGGAATCTCTTGGGTTTAATAATTTAAATTTCTGTTTTCTTAAGATGAGTGTAACCTTGTGATTGTTCTGACTATCTTTGCAGAGTCTGCTGTGACTGCAGTGACTGTTAATGGTTCAGCTCGAACTCCAAGAAGAGGTCAGAACAGGAGCACACGTACTGCAAAGCAACTTGATACCGATACAAAAATTATTGAAATCCTTTGTAAAGAGCATGATTGTAATTTAGATGAGGTAATGCCTGCATTTTAAAGTCTGATTGGTCTTGCTGCTAAATCCCATCTGGAATATGCATTTATTTAAATGGTCTTTTTCTAAGTGTCAGTACTTGTGCCAGCTTAACTATTCTCTCAAGTTCGGTAGTGAAGGTATTCTACCATTCTGTAGTTTCTCTAGTAGGTAGTTTAAAAATCAGACAAAAAGCCCCAGAACAAGCACTTGGCTATGAGTTGTAACTTTGCCAGGGAAACTGAACTGTGAAGAGTGATGGATGAAGTTACAGGCTGAACACAGCATGTAGATGCAGGTATGCTCTGAGAGGGTTCATGGCTGCATCCCAGGATGAGAAAATGTGTGCACCAAGCGCATTGCTTTTGTGGGGGATCTTAAAAAAAAAAGCTGTTTCCCTTTTCCTGGATGAAGAAATCTATTCCTGTGTCAAAGGACTGATTTTTGAATATCCAGATGGAAGTAGAAAGATGAGAGGGCTGGAAGGAGTGCAGTTCTTTCCCAGTTTAGTCACTTAATGTTCCAGCAATGGACTGCTTCTGCATGCTTACATATCACTGTGTTTTGGGTCTGTAAGGAGTTTCATTCTTACTTTCTTGAAAACAAAACACTGTGCATTACAGAAGTGTCAGTTTATTGATTTAAAGATGCAAAAGCAGTGTATGCATGGCTCTACATTGCTAATGTTACATTTTTTCTTTTTTTTAGGTCAAAAATGTGTATCTCACAAGCTTTATTCCTTTCTTGAATTCTGCTGGTATTGTAGCTTCAAATGGACTGCCAGAGGTAAGTGCAGGAATTTAAAGGAGTGTAGTGGTTTGGCCCTGGCTGGATGCCAGGTGCGCACCAAAGCCACTCTATCACTCCTCTCCACAACTGGACAGGGAGAGAAAATACAATGAAAAGTTCATGTGTTTAGAAAGAGGTGGGGGGAGACATTGCTCATCGAATACCATCACAGGTAAAACAGACTGAACTTGGGGATATTCACTGAATTTATTACGAATGAAATCAGAACAGGATAACAAGAAGTAAAATAAATCTTAAAAGTACCTTTCCCCCACCCCTCCCTCCTTCCTGGGCTCTGCCCCCACGGTGGTGCAGGGAGATGGGGAATGGTAGTTACAGTCAGTTCATCCCATGTTGTTTCTGACACTGCTCAGGGAGAGGAGTCCTTCCCCTGCTCCAGTGTGGGGTGCCTTGTAAGAGAGACAGTCCTCAGTGGACATCTGTGACATGAGTCCATCCCACAGGCAACACATCTCCATAAACCACTGCAGTGTGGCTCACTTTTCCATGTGGAGCAGTCCTTCAAGCACAGTCTGCTCCAACATGGGTGCCCCACAGGGTCACAAGTCCTACTAGGAAACCTGCTCCAGTGTGGGCTCCTCTCTCTATAGGTTTGCAGGTCCCTGTAAGGAGCCTGCTTCAGAGTGGGATGCCCATGGGTTCACAGCCCTCTTACAGGCATCCACCTACTCTGGTATGGTTCTCCTGCAGGAAGTGCAGGTGGATTTCTGCACTCCTGTTGACCTCCATGGGCTTCAGGGGCACAGCTGCTTTACTATGGTTTTCATCGTGGGCTGCAGGGAAATCTCAGCTCCAGTACCTGGAGCACCTCCTGTTCCAACCTCTCCACTGGCCTTGGTGTCTGCAGAGCTGTTCTTCTCACACATTATCACTCTCGTCTTCTCTGGCTCCAATTACATCCGCCCAAAAACTTTTTTTCCTTCTTAAATAGGTTATCACAGAAGGTGTTCCTTCCATTCCTGATTGGCTTGTCCTTGGCCAGCAGCATGTCCATCCTGGAGCTGGCTGGCATTGGTTCTGCTGGACACAGGGGAAGCTTCTGGCAGCTCCTGACAGAAGGCACCCCTGTAGCCCCCAGCTACCAAAACCCAACCACACAAACCTGATAACAAAACTAGTGCTTCACTTATGCCAGATTGCTTAAGATTCCCTTTACACATTGATGAAGTTCTAGTAGCTTCTTCTAAAATCATCTAGCAAAATGCATTGTTTTTCAGAAATGTCACATAGCAGGCATTCCAGTATTCATAAAGCATGTTTAGCTTTTTCATCTGAGTTTATTGAATTAATCTCCCAAGGCTAAACCAGTGCTTTTGGTCAAAGTAAAATACGACATAAGTGTTGCATATCTATGATCTTGGTAAGGCCATTCATCTAAAACAGAACTATTAAAATGTTAGGTCTCTGAAGTCACTCTGTAAATGCATACAGTTCTAAATTACCTACCTTAATTTAAATATAAATGAGACATGTTACTGTAGTTATGTTGGAAAGATACCCAAAAGGTTACGCTCACTTTCACAACTTGGCAGAGTTGGGACTGCTGTGTCCTTAGAGAATTACTTGCATCTTGCCAAGCTGTAGACTGGATGCAGCAGATTGCCTCTATGCAATTGCATTCAAGAGTGTACCTTAGTAGGTAACTTCTTGCAATGTGTTTGCTTTCATCATTCTTGAAAGGGTAGGTCTAGCTGTGTGTCACCAATAGATGTGGTAACCTGAAAATAAGCAGCTCTGAAACTGATCAGACTGGTAAGTCTGCAGGGTTCAGACAGGTGGATCTTCCGTTCAGTTTCACAATGTGTTGTGTGGGAAACAAAGTACAAGACTGACTAAAGATCTTAATCTCTTCCTAAATTAATTCCAGGGTATCAGTAGCCTGTTTAGACTTTTAAATTTGTGGGTATATATAGTTGTATATGTGTGTGTGTGTATATATACACACACACACACACACTATATATATATATATATATATAGTGTATATATATACAGTATATGTATATAGTGTATATTTATACTATATGTAGCGTATAATGGAGATACATAGTATATATAGTTCATAAAGAAACCCTTTATGAACTTCCAGGAAAAAGTCATTATATAGCTTATTCTCAAATCAGAGGGTTTGCATCCAAGTCTGCTCAGCTTAAGCATAGTGTCAAAACTAAGACTCTGCTGGTGAAGATTTTATAAAATGATGCAGAAGAAGAAAAATCCACTGCATATTCCTTACTCCTGAAACTTGAGTGCCAAAGCAGAAGGTTACAGCTATATTTCAGAGATGGTTCATAAATGTAATCCAGATAACCATCAGTCATAGCTGAGGTCACCAGTACAGTGCCTAATAATGTGGCACCTTGAAACTGACTTTCATTTTCATAAATAAACCACTGAGCTTTTAAATAAATTTTATTACTATTTCCATAGGAAGAAAAGCATTTAAAGCTTAATATTGGTATTTCATGTCTCTTTAGTATGTGTTGGTCAGGCTTTATGCACTGTTGAATAGATTAATACAGAACCCTTACTTTTGTCTGAAGGTTTCTTCCTAGTTATCCCAGTACAGCCATTTTGTCTAAGACCTGATATTTTTTTCTAGAAACTTATTAAATACTGTGATATTTTAGATAAAAAGAATGCATAAGCCATTAGGTAGATAATAAAAATACAATTAACTTTTTAAATAAAAAACTAGTACTAATGAGAAAATTGAAATATAATCTTTGATTTAATAGTCCTTATCTCAAAGTTTTAATTATGAGATCAGTTTGGAGGAAATCCATTTGGCAAAGGTAAAAGGAAGAGGTGAGGAGCAAAGCTATGTAGGAGATATTTGCAGCTTTCTCTCTCTTGGGACTGAGAGGGGACTAGTTTGGGTTCATATGGACTGTTACCTGTTTTTCTAGCAGAAATTGGCCAGAGCACAGCATCATTTAGTGTGTTTAAGGGCTTAAGGAACAGATAATTGAGGTGACTGCCTGATTCTGCAGGAGCACAGCAGCAGATTTGAAGTGGAGGCCTAGATTAAAAAAAATTGCCGACTTCAAGTTAATGCTAATCACTCAAAATAAAAATAAAAAAAAAATTAATGCCCATTCAAAAAACCAAACAAACTTTTTCATGCAGTATGAAGTCATATCAATATGGGGTCTAGTCAACTAAGGAACTTTTAACAGCTACTTAAAACCAGCAAAGTGGATTTGAAATAAGTCTGTGTTTTTGCAGAAAGAGACATGTCTCTTCAGAACTACACCTGTACAAATATATTAATATGAAATGGGGAAAGTTGTCTCATACTCAGAACAAGCAGGTTTGAGTTTGGGCATTGGCCTCCATCTCCAGACCATCAGAGACAGTGCCCTGATTGTCCAACAGCTGTTCTAGGAACAAATATTTTATTATTTCCTGCTCCTGGAGACACCCCTCTTTTCTGGATGGAAAGATTTGCAGGTCTGTTTCCCATTCTAGCTGCTCTTATCTTGTCTACAGTGTCAAGACCTACATTTCTTCAAAAAAGTCTCATGGTCTTGGATTGTCTTCTTTTATAAACAGTCATTTTTCTCTGGATGTGTTTCAGCTGTTATATAAGAAGTAAATTTGTGAACTCCAAGGTCATTCTCTTAGCATTTCAGCATTGTATTAATGAGGTAGGACTAACTTATTCAGTAAATTGTAAAACTTGTTCCTGTTAAATAAATTTGTGGTTTTTCCAATGTTTGTTTCAGGTTGAAATTATCTTGAAACAGTATGAAGAGCTCTATCTTAAAAACAAAGATATAGATGCAAGATTATTTCTGAATCACGATGAAACTCTACAGCCTGATGTCATAGCATGGTAATATTGCCATTTACTGCTTTCACTTTATAAGAGAAAATTTGAACTTGCGTTGCATTCTGCCCCCTTGTGTTACAAATGGAGATCCCGATCCTGTTGACCTTTTAGGTTTGTAGTTGAGCTAAGGTATTTCTGGCATAACCAGCCTTGCTTTACATTATCACTTAAATAATGAAAAAGCATCTGAATGTGACTCTATTTAAAGTTATTTGGAAGCTCTGCTCTGACTCTCACTCTATGCAAGCTCCTGTCATCCAGAGGAGCTGAGGAATTGTAAGGAGGAGGCAGAGGCCATGTCGTGCTAATTGATTGATGTGCCTGAGGCAGTGTTATTGCTCTGGAGCCACCAGGCACGGAGCCTTGGGACCTCACTGTCCACATTCTCCTTCCTGCAAATGGATGGTGGCATTTGAAAGCTGCCTGCTGGGAACGGTGCTCAGCCCATTCTGACTTCTGACCTTTACCTGCAAATAGGGAAAGGGTAGTTTCAATGGGACAGGTGGTTTCGCAGA
The DNA here is from genome assembly GCF_047495875.1 of Pithys albifrons albifrons. Classification (NCBI taxonomy): domain Eukaryota; kingdom Metazoa; phylum Chordata; class Aves; order Passeriformes; family Thamnophilidae; genus Pithys; species Pithys albifrons. The sequence continues at coordinate 58,844,996 of NC_092458.1, forward strand.
ATAAATAGTGCCTGTTTACAGTACCTGTGCCCAGGCACATTACCTGGAGCTGTTGGAGTGATCAGAGATCTAGAGCACCTCTCATTATGAAGGAGGGCTGAGAGAGTTAGGCTTGTCCAGCCTTGAGAAAAGAAGGTGCCAGGGAGACCTTAGATCAGAATTTCGGTTCCTCCAGGGAGCTTATAATAAAGATGGGGCCAGAGTTGTTAGCAGGGCCTGTTTGTGGCAGGACAAGGGGAAATGGTTTTATACTGGAAGAAGGTAAGTTTAGACTAGAGAGAAGGAAAACGTGTTTTGCTACAAGGGTGGTGAAACACTGGCACAGGGTGCATCCCTAGAAACATTCGAGGTGAGGTTGAGCAATCTGATTTAGTTGAAGGTGTCACTGCTTGTTGCAGTGGGCTGGACTAGATGGCCTTTAAAGGTCTCTTCCAACTCAAAGTGTTCTGTGATTCTGTTTAATTTCTTTTTTAGTTATACACCTAAATTCCAGTGAAATGAAGCTGCTTATAAATAGAACTCTAGAAAAGGAAAAAGCTTAGAAGACAACTTTGGAGCTTATCTAGTCTAATGTCCTGCTCTAAGCAGATCTACTTGGGAGTTTAATTTATAGAATCACAGACTATTCTGAGTTGGAAGGGACCCACAAGGAGCATTACGTTGTTTAAACAACTGGAGTGGTTGGACATTTAGATCTTTTAAAAATTAGTTCCACAGCTGTCTCTTTGGATTAATAGGTCTTTGTAGAAAACATTGTTTTTTTTGAATTACATTAGTTCTTCATAAGTTTGTTTTTCCATTTCTGTAGCTCACAGTTGGAGAGGACACCACTGAAAAACAGTCCGGAGGAGGAAATTAGCCTTATACTTCCACAGACTCCTGTTCGGTATGAGTTTGGGGGTTTTTTAGGTGTTTTACCATAGCTCTGTATTTTCTGGCTGCCTTATGTGATACCGTATGTGTACATGCACATGCATTTCTTCTATGACCTTTCGCTTTTTAATGTTATTTTCTTCTGCTTAGGGAAAGATTTAGCATTTCAGAGTAATTACTTTTGGTATTTTTCCTGTATTGAGAAGATGAACATTTTAGAGTGCCGGTATATTTTGTTCAATTGGGAAAATGTGTAAGAAATGTGGTATTAATTGGTGATTGTTTGACGTAGAATCAAATGAAGAAAAACCTGCAAACTTGAATTCAGTTAACCAAAGGAAAGGAGATTTCTGTGTACCGTTTTTCCCTTGGGCCACATAATTTTTTGACAAGATCAGTACGTTTTTGCTTAGAACTTTTTGGACGCTCAAGAACCAGTCAGCTGTGTGACTGCAATGCCATGTGCTATGTAGGCAGAGAAGTGTCCTCACAGGGAGTCACTATTAAGGTGTCAGGTTTAGGGAAATTAAACAGTGAACTTTTGTTTCGTGCTTGATACATAAATGGCTTTCATTTTAACATGCTCTAGAGAACTTAAAATATTGTACCCTTTATTATTACTTCACCTTTCTCAAATGAGTAAAATTATTTTTGTTTTTATTAATAATACTTCTGCAGTGGAATTTGCTTATGGAGGAATTAATTAGACTTGGGGCCTGTGCATCGACTATAAATCTGCTCAATACTATCTGCAGAAACTGTTTTCTACTGAAAAGAGCAGCAAGGTTTTGAAAAGCTTCTTCATAAAAATAATAAAAGGAGACATGCAGCTGAGATAACTATTGATCAGTATATAGAAGAATTTTTAGTTGCCTGTGACTGCAGAAGACTTTATTTGATTTCCTTGTGGCCGCTTTTAGTCTTGTGCTTCAAATCTTTATTTGCTAGTAGTGTATTTTAGCCACAAAGGAATCGGTTTGCCTTTTGGTTCCCAGACTGAATGTGCGGTATCAGGAGCTACACCACCTGTAACACCCACTGTTTTTAACAAGAAGGTCTTTGGCAACAAATCCCATTTTTGGCAGTTACAGATAATCACTGACACTTTTAAATTATAGTAGAATTAAAGCCTTCTCACATTGTGAAAGATGCTTCATTGAAGTTCTTGGCATGAAAGAAACTCCTTGACATTAAGAAAGTCCAGGAGTGCCAAGTTTCTGCAATGCTAAAACTTTGAAATGTGCTAAACCAGCTTTGATCTTGGAGCAGGTCTAGTGAGTTATTCAGGTTGTCTCCATCCACACTTGAGTTTTGCTCTGAGTTTTCCAAAACTGTTGGTGTTTAAGACAATTCTCCTAAAGGCTTGTTCCCCAGCACTGATTTTGGGCTGTAGTTAACTGTTTTTCAGAAAGTCACAGAAGTGTCAGTAGATGGCAGCAAACATTTCCTCATCAGCATAAAGTGGAAAGTGTATCATTAAGTCTCCTTAAATTAAACGGAAACCCTACAGGACATGCTGAAAGCACCATACTTACTAATTTGACTCTTCTTATAATGTCGTATTTCTGGACTTAGACACTTAGGATGAGCTTTAAAGCCCTCTAAAACTGGAGAGAATATAAGAATTTTTATCAGTGGATTTGTATCTGGTCAGTTACATAGAAAGTAGTAGATAAAATTAGTGTAAGTACTATTTCAGAGCACAATAAGAATTGATTATGTGTTTTCATTTTATTTTTTTTCCACTGTCCTTACGCATTTGCTTATAATTAGTAGATTTCTGGCAGAAGTAATTTTATCAAAACCTTCTAAAAAGTAGATTAAAGAAAACTACATGTTTGCACTGCTACAAAAGTAATGATTGAATACATTTTTCTTAATCCACTTACTTGCCCAGTGATATGAGCCAAATTGAGGTTAAATGACATAGAAATTTAAAACAGGCAATCACACAATTCCAACGAAAACTACAATGAAAAATTTAGAAAGTAACAATACCACGGAAAAATCAAACTGTTTCTTATGTGTTAGGAGAAAAATGAATCCACTAACCCATTCTTTTGGTTATTAAAATTACTGCAATTCATAACTAAACTATTAGATTATTAGATAAAAAAACAGAATTCACAATAGTTAACACAGTGCAGCAGTTTCCCCTAACAGGTTGTTTGGTAATTGGAGGTGAGAATTAAAATCACAGGGATTTTTTTATAGAATTTTTTATAGAATCGTTCAGTTTCTGAAAACTGTCAAGCCAACCTTAATGCTTAATCTGTATTTTATTGTATTTTTCCAGAGCGGCAATGAATAACATTCAGCAATTGATTATGATTTTAAACTCAGCAATTGATAAACCCTCAGATACTCTCATCACATATTTCAATGTAAGTTAAAAAGGGGTATAAAAGGAGAGAAGATTATATATTCCACTCTTCTAAATACTCCACTTTTATTTATGCTGATGAGCTGATTGAGAGATGTTACAAAGTGAAGTAAAATGTCTGTTTTTATCTTTCCTTCCCCTACTTTGCTTCATGTACTTTATTAGAATTGCACAGTGAACCCTCACGATAGTATCCTGAAAAGAGTAGAAAATCTTCACCACATCTTCAGAAAGAAATTTGCTGAAGCAGTTGGGCAGGGATGGGCTGAAATTGGCTCCCAGGTAAGTAACAGTTGGGTTAAATGTTACTCATTTTGAGCTGTGTTGGTCCTAGCTAATGTAAGACCTGACTTACTGACTGTCCTCCTTCAATGTGGATCACTAATGGAAAAAAGTATTTTTTTCAAATTGAAGAGTACTTTTTTCTAAAGTACTGTAAAGATAGTATTTAAATTCCCCTTAGTGTATATATAAGGAGCAATAGGAACTAGGTGGAAATATGTTGGAAATAGTTACTGAAGAATGGGAAAATTGCTGGGCAAAATACATTTAGCGAAACATCTATTTGCATTCATTAAGGTAACTTGGCCCAAAACTGCAAAAGGTGACTCACTTCCTTACAAAATTAGTAGGGCGTCTGTGCTTTCAACAAGGATTTTGGAAAATAAATCCAAATAAGTTTGCCTTCAGCAGTCTCCTTCCTGTCTGTCAACCCTGCTTTTTATCCTGTTAGCTATGAATCAACATGAACACAGTTTATGTTACACTTGGTTAAGTCTTCATGTGGTTGGGGTAGTCACACACTTTCATACTTTGAGGCATCTCCAGAGTTATTGGCAAATGGAACTGGGAACAGTAACGTCTTTATAGTGGCTCTGTCATAAACTGAACATGTCCTGGATTCTTAAACCACAAGAGTCTGCCTGTTGTAGTCTGTTAAACCTTCTTGTAATATTCTTGAATTTCTCCTTCTAACAGAGATACAAGCTTGGAGTACGTCTCTATTACAGAGTAATGGAGTCTATGCTGAAGTCGGTAAGTTGAGTGCTGGTAGCTTGGTACTGCAGTGCATTTAGAAATACTAAGAGTATTCATAAGTTTGGTCTGATTTATACATTTCAGGAGGAAGAGCGCCTCTCAGTGCAGAATTTCAGGTACGTGCCCCTAACTTGTTATTGAAGTATGCTATTTTAGTCTTAGGACAAGTACTAATAACTTCCTTTCTTTTTAGCACACTTCTGAATGATAATATCTTCCACACATCTCTTCTGGCATGTGCTGTTGAGGTTGTCATGGCTACATATGGCAGTAAGTTAAATCTAAAGTCCTAGATAGTATTGTTATTTATTGATAATTATTGCTGTTTTTTCTAATATATACAATAAATACCAAAAAACCCCCAAAATCTTCTCAGAAATTTCTGAACTAGCAATGATTCAATAAATACAAAAAGAAAAAAAAACATTAAAAGCGAAAGAATGTAATACTTGTTATAATTTTAGTCCTGTTTTTCCCTTCAGGAAATGCATCACAAAGTGATGGTACCAGTGCCGAAACAGACTTGTCTTTCCCATGGATTCTCAATGTATTTGATTTAAAAGCTTTTGACTTATACAAGGTGATCGAAAGTTTTATTAAAGCAGAGCCAAGCCTAACACGGGAAATGATAAAGCATCTCGAACGTTGTGAAAATCGAATTATGGAGTCTCTTGCGTGGCAATCTGTAAGTAATACTTTAAAATAGTATTTGCCTTTGTATGACATACTTAAAAAGAAATCACACCTAACTCTATAAAATAAGTTGTGGTCTTACTGAAATTTATTTCTCCAAAAATAAATTACAAGAGCAAAACAGGATTAGTTTTGCCATGTCTTCAGGTTTGGGGAAAAAGCGGTATATCAGAGGAAGAAGTCAACATTGCTGATTTATGTGATTGTAAACCCACATCATCTTACTACTCTGGCATGAATCATAAGGGTAATACGCTTAAACAGTGTTTTGGTACCAAAGTCAAGGCAATAAATTCTATGCTTTTATTTGAAAGTTAATTTTTTTTAAGTTACTATTCCTACTTGACAATAGGGCTTTAGTTCTGGGCACCTGACATGTTTGTTAATAGTACTTAAAATATTGTTTCACAGTGTCCTTTGCACTTCAGCCACTTTGGTATTTTTGGATGCCATTACAATAAAATGCTGGAAGGCTGGGATTTTTTTGACTGGATTTCAGTAAATCAAACAGTGTTCTTTTTATTATTGGTTACTTATAAACCAGAAATATGTTATTTATGCCAGAAAACAGGAGGCTGTAGAGACTGGTAATTTTGACCACAGAGGCATAATGCAACCATTTAAGAACCCATCCTATATCTTTTAGTTCTGGAAAGTTGAGAAAATATGGTAAACCATAGCTAATAGAGTAGTTTAATTGTGAAGTGAGTTTTCTCTTCAGGGTAAACTGCATTTTGTTTGTGTACGACTCGAGAATATAAAATTAACAGTTTTCTAGTACGGGTGATACTTTACCCAACAGAGGGGTTGTACTGCTGGATTCAAGGGGCATCATTGCCCTGAACAGAGAGAGCCTCATCTAGCTTAGAAGAAAGATGCTGGCCTCAGGGTAGTATGGAAGTAATTGCCTTGATTCAGGATGAATCTAGTGGACCACCTTGTGCCACTTAATTTTCTTTGCCGTCAAAGTCAATGGGCAAATGTGGCTTTCTGAATATGCCCCGTTAGGAAGGTGACCTTTCCACTGGGGGAGCCAAGACTTGTGTATCCGGCTCCATGCTCATTGCCAGGACACTGTATGCGCCCCAGGATTTCTGATGTGGTGCTACAGCTGCTGTACTGGAGTGTCATTTTTTCCCCTGTAATGCGTTTGTTCGTTTGATGTCCTGGGAGATGCACATCCATTGCTGCATAAATTTCTTTGTGGTTTTGCTGTTCTTTGAATAAGATGGCCTGAAAGCACTTGAATGCCTTTCATCAGAGCCTACAGAAACAGGGAGAAGGAGGCAGGATTTTAAGAGGCAGAGAGTGTTTTAAGAAACTTGCAGGCACGTGAAAGGTGTTCGTTTGAGAATTGTGACTTTCAGAGGACAAAAGACAGAGGTACAGATAACCCAGGTTTGACTCTACAAGCAAAAGTGTCTCTCACTACTTTCTACAAACCAGTTTGAAGCCAGCTAACCAATCAGGAATTAGTCATATCTACCAGTTTCTACCCAGTCATTCAAGTCCCACATGCAGATAATATCATTTGGACCTGGACTTTCAAACTGGAAAATCCAATCAAATGTGTTTTCAAAACTTACAGGTGTTGCAGGCTTTTGTGAAACAACTTACAATGTCAACAGGAAGCACAGGTTTATTTCAGGTTTTTTGAATGCTCTGCTTGAATGTGTATCAAATCTCTCTTCCTGAGCTTCTAGAGGCATATGTTTGGTACTGTTTGGTTGCTGGTTTGAGTGTTCATAGCACTGAGTAGTTCATTTGAGAGAAACCTGCAGTGATCACTTAGTGCCAGTGAAATATGTGGAGTGCAGCCTAGTGGAGGGGATGAATAGGAATGTGCAGGACATTCATCCAAGGGCCCTTCTTCATTGACCTACATGTTGTGTCTCTCCTGAGTCTCCCCAAACTCAGGACAGTGAGTATCTCCTGTTTTTGGAGGCTTGGCACTAGAGGGCACAGCAGCTTTTCCTCAAAAGCTGAGTGCAGCTGTGGCAGCCAGGACAGGATCGTGAGGTTCTGCGCTGGCCTTTGTTGCCTCCTCTGTCTATCCATGAAGGAAGGGCTGTGAGTTGTAAACAGCAGTGTTCAGTGGTGGCTCAGGAGAGAAATAGTAGTGAAACATTATCTGTGCTGAAATGCCTTGCAGACTCTGGGTTACTGCAGCAAAGAACCTGAGGCCCCACACAGAAATGCAGAGCCACAAGTCCTCTAATGCAGAAAATCTTCCTGTTCCTCACATCTAAATACTGGCTGATTGTGCCTGAAAACACTTAGCACTTAACCTGTTAGAAACAGGAGAAAATGCTGCTGTGCTTGAGAAGGCTCAGCTACTGAACAAAGGAATAGTTTTTACCATATTCCTACCTGGATGTTGTTCTCATCTGATGATATACAAGGTTTACAAGTGTCTGCAGTTCCCTTAAGAACGGATAGGCAATTAGAGAAATGTAGTTCATACCAGTAAATACCTCTTAACCTCCAAACACTTGATAAAGGAGGAGAGAAAAGCCAAGTGCTGCCTTCTTGCTTATGAGGAATGTCCCACCATAAGTGATTGCTTTGGGTTAATTTTAAACAAAGTACCCAGTAGTCTGAGGAAGATGGACTGTCAAGAAGGTTGAAGTTTGCTCATATGGTTAGAAAAAATATATATTTTTTAAGTGTTAGAATGAGGAAGAAAAGCATGGAATGAGTAAAGCTTATGGGAAAAAAAATCTAGCTTGGTAAATAGAAACTCTTGAAATATATTTATTTGCAAATATTTGCATAATGCAACTTTGATTCTCCTACTTATTTACCATGTGTTTTTGTTTAATTCTTGCCTCCCCCATCTCTCCCAGGTAGTGCATTTCATTACAAGGCTTGTCTGCTTTTTGGAGAGTCACGTCTGTATATATCCAGTCTTTCCTCATTCCCCTGACTGCTTTGTGGAGCATGACTTCAATGAGAAATTTAAAAGAACTGAGCAATTTAATGTAGAATAGCTTGAATTTATTGTAGTTTTACTTGTCACAGAGCTTTTGTGAGGAAAAATGCCTTGCATAATTTCTCTGAAGAAAAGTCTTAAGTGCATTTGACCTTTAGCTGACTTTGGAAGCTATATCAAATGAATGTGAGATATTTTCCTGGTATTTGAAGATAATATATTGCTCCTTAACTAGTCATTATGAGTATGTTTATTGCTTTTGCACAGCTAGCTGATTTAGTTGTTTGTGCATTAGGAAGGAAGTGAAACTTTTCTGGGTCGTTCTTTCTCTTAACTAACAAAAAGAAAAAAGGGGGGGGGGGGGGCAAAAAAAGCCTGACCAGACAAAATAACGGGTGGAAAACAGCTGAAAGTTCTTTTCAATAATTCTTTATTTTAAAAAGGGATGATGAGTACATACTGACTAAATTGTATGAAAAGTACTTCCTTTTCCTTAAATTTTTATTGAACCCTGGAAGGAGAAGCCCCATTTACTCACTCAGGTAATTACCAGTGAGGTTATGATGCTTCCAGATGCAGATTATGTGGAGATCACTTAACAAGATGTTAATAATGATGCATAATTTTTAGTTACAAAATAGAAATATACTGTACAATATTCTTTCTTTACTGGAGAACATTTGTGCTCACAGTACTTTGGGCACAATTTTGGTTTTGTAACTTTTAAGTATAGGGCACTGAAATTGCTTTAGACTCAAAGATCACAAAAACCTTTGCTTCATTTTGGTTGTATTTCTATACATATGACTGAAACCCTGCCATAGTTAAAATATGTTTCCTATGAAAGGGATAGCTCATTACCTGCCTGCCTGGGAGTTCATGATTAGCCTTTTCCATCATTCTGTCAAATTGATCTCTCTTGCAGCCATCCCAAACGAATAATTTTTTAAAATATCTGAAATAAAGGTTGTGTGAACAAATTCCACAATATCTGAATTTACCGTAGAGAAAGCCCTGTCACATCTTTGCCTGGTGTTGCTGTTTGCTGCACTGTGTTAGGAATAAACACAGAAGGTGCAGGTTTTCGGTGCAAGCAAATCAAACACAAAGTCTATCAGTTTTCAATCTGAGTGAAATATCTGTAATATCTGCAATGCACTTGTTTCATTGTGATTTAAGTTCAGGGTTTTTTTGGGGAGATTGGAGTTTTTTTGTTGGTTTTTTTTTTATTTGTTTGGGATTTTTTTGTGCTGTGTCATTGAAGAAAATAAACACCTATGGAATATCTTTGTTATCTATATCTGCAAAGCAGTCTAGCTGTGTTCCCTTGCCTCTCAGCTTCCATTCTTCTCACAAGCCAGGAATGGGGAGGAACAATCAGGGTATTACATTTTTCATGCCACTGCTTAGAGAATGTTTTTCTTGCAAGTGCTCTTTCACGTGTACCGTAAGTGGAGAGTGTGGGTACACATGTTCTAAATCATCACAGTTGGCATACTTAAAATAATTTGGGCCATTCAACAGAATACTTTCTCTGCAAGCCAACTTTTAGAGGGCCCAACACAAGATGAGTGAAGCCCTTCTGCACTGGAAGGGCACTACCCCAGCCCAGTGCTGGGGAAGTGAAAGGGTCTTGGTCTTCTGCAGCAGAGTTGCAGCCCATCTGCAGGCTTGGCTAAAGATAAGGTAATTTATACCAACCCAGTAAGGTGGGTTAGAGAAAGAAGCACTACACACTTTTCTGGTTAGCTTTACAGATGGTAGAATGTTCTGCTGTTAGCTTGTTAATGCATGTGCATGAGCACTAGGAGTCAAGAGGTGTTCCTCAGAGGACTGCAGTTATGTGGTAGCTTTTGGTGTTAACAGTGGTGAGACCAGCCACATTCTGCAACCCCACAGCAGCCCAGAACAGATCATGAAGGTTCATTGTGGCAGGCTAAAGGGAATTCATTCACAGCCTGGTTTGGTCTGCTGTCTTCAACTGTGGTTTTGGTGTTTGGTTTTACGTGAGTAACGAAGAGGTGTTGAACCAAAGCAGTGCAGCTCTTGACTCTGTAGCCTTCTTTGGCTGTATTGCTCTTTCACACTTACTGTCCTGGTCAGTGTTTGTATTTTTCAAAGGAAGAACAAGCACCAGTATTGATATTTGTTGCAATTTAGAGTTGTAATTTGTTCTGGAGTTTTACTGACTGACACAAGACAAAGATGGCTTTATGAAGTTACTTCTCTTAATGGTTAAAATATGATCAGGAGTAGATAAGTGTGCTTTGCTTTATTTATAATTCCTTCCATGTACCATTGCCTAAGCTATGCTCCATAATGCTTCTCCTTTATTAGCTGCTTCTTCTCTGTGTTTTCTACCATCAATTCAACGTTTGCCATGAAATATCACATATTGTTGATTTAACATAAGTCAATGCTTGCAATAAATATTTGTCAACTAGCTATGTAGTTAGTGTTTATACTTGGATACCTCATCCCACACCAAAGACTTCTGTTGGTTTTAAATAATGCAGCTCACTGCAGCAGAAATGCCTTCCTGATGAAAAGCATGTATTCCCAAAGAATGTATTATTGCATCAATATAACAAACTCACTGGGCTGGAATAGCAGGAGACCTACTTTGATCATGCAGCAACAAAAAAATATTAAATAGGTGTGTTTAAGATTTGCATAAAAAGTGTTAGACAAATCCAGGTCAGGGTAAAGCTGTGAGCAATTACAGGTTAGCAAGTACTCCTTAGTACTTTGGTATAGTACAGGCTTAGCTGTGCAGCTTCCTAGTCTTTGGTTGTAAAATGATACAGTTATTGTGGAGCTCACTGTACTCGAGTGCTTGGTGCCTATTTCCCCGAATGCACTTTACAATTTCAAGTTAGATTTCTCTGCTCTTTGTAGGGAGGAACTGAGCATCTAGGGAAGGGAGTTAGTACATTTTCTTGTGGTGTATCCTTCTCAGTAGTAATTTATGTTGTTTGTCTGAAGTCCTACAGCTCTTCTGGAAATAGGTGTCTACATGCAGTTTGAAGATCCCTTCAATTTTAACATCTTAAGTAATTCCTTTTAAAATAGGAAGTAGGAAGGGTCATACTGTCAACATTTTATACACTAGGTTAATGAGCAAGGCATTTATTAAAAGAATGAGTCTAAAATCTTGTTGATAGGCCAGGAAAGGCCAGGTGGCAAGGGCTGGGTGTTTGGGGCTGAGTCTGTCCTACTGGCTTTAGAGACAACAGTTTGGGCTTGAGTATTGCCCCACATCAGTGACTACCATGTCATCAATGATGTTTCATTGGTACTGTGTTCCCTGGCCAGTTTTGGTATTTGTCAGCTCTCCTCTGGTCAATGCCTAGGCAAGATTTGGGGCATAATGCAGCTCAGGAACTTTTAATCCGTACTGCTGGTATGGATTAGCAGTGGAGAATGTTTAGTGGTGGTGCATGTGGTGGGTGCAAGCTGGGCTTTGCCACTTGCCCTTGAGGCCCTAGGACAGGCTGTGGCTCGTTGTGTTACCAGTCACAGATGTAGTCGTGAGTTCAACCACATGAGCGATGCAGTGCTGGCAAATGAGTCACGCGTTCCTGCACTGTCTTCCCTCTGGCCTCCAGGACTTGTACGTGTTTCTGCACAGCAACTGGCTTCTCTTGGAAAAGCTAGTCTGTTCCTTTCATGCCTTCTAAATTTTGCCTTTCCTGAGATATAGGAATACTTAATCTGTGAATGAGGGGCAGCCTTGAGCCCAAAAAAAGTGCTTGGCGTATCCAGAATGACAGTATTTGCAAGCACACTCACTGGCTGTATGCAAGCTACTTAAGGAGCTTTACTGGTGTAAAGACAGGCAGCAGATTGCTCTTACAGACATCACTCATTTCCAGCAGTCTTTTGGATTTTAGGCACCTAATATCCTGTCTCAGCTTGGAATTTGCAATGGACAATGATTTATAATATTTTCAAGGGTTTTTCTTGCAGGGGACAAAACATGCTAAGGGCCACCAAACAATGGCTTTTCATGGGCTCACCATGTGCCTTTCAACAAAGTCACATTAGGAGGGTGCAAAAGGAAACTGAGGACATATTTGAGGTTTTCTGTCTGTACATACATACTAAATATATTTCTGCTTGCATCATGAGTATGTTCTAGAAGCATGTGGGATGAGAGAGAGGTCACTACTGCCACTGCTGCTTGGCGTGATAGTGCTAAAGGATCATACTGGTTCTGCTGCTTGTGCTTTTTTGCATTTTTTTAAGGTTATGGCATTTCAGTTGTCACTGCTGTGGCTGGAAAAGCTTCTGTGATTTTTGCCTTTATCATACAGGGCATGTTCTTAGAATTCTGTAAAATGATTGTTTTTTGGGTATTTGTGAATATACCATGTAGCATAAATATATATGTATTCACTTATATGCTTTTTTATTTTGAGCATATACACACACACACGCACACACACATTCTTTAATAAATGCTTAAATAAAATAGGTAAGAGTGCTTCTCCCATGCGTTTCTAGTACTCCTGAAGAGTCTCCTTTTATAGAAATCGTGCTGTGCTTTTTGAGGCTTGAAACTTTTATCTGTCTGAACAGGTGAAGGCAAATTGAAAATCCAGGAAGAATAGCAAATAATAGTCTTCGGTGTCTGTACCATCACTTTGTAAATCTACCCTGCCACTCCTGTGTATCATGAAGATGACTCAAGCTGTTATTCATGCTTGGGTGTTACCATCTGAGCAAATCCTCTAGGCTACTGGAAGAGAAACCTGAACACTTAATGCCAAGGTCCTGTGTTTCCTGCTTTTGTCTGTGTTGACAGTGTGTTCACTTCTTGGTAGGCACTCACTAAGTGTACAAAAACGCTCACCAGGTCTGTAAGATACTGGTTACACTAGTGCAGTGTTAGAGAGTTTATCTGTTGAAGGTATAACAAGTCAGCCCAACCCTTAAGATGCTCTTTCGATTCAAGTACAAACATGACCAAAGAGATTACCTAAGACACAGCAACTATGTAGAGTTTTCATTCTGTGAAATTTAGATGCCATTCTTGATTAAGATTTTAAGTTTTTCGCTACTTCATCTACTGCTTTAAAGTATAGAGTTTCTCTGTTACAGGGGTGTAGTCCTACTTCAAGAACTTAGATATTTGAGTTCCCTCTAGACTTGAGATGGAGCGGCACTTCCAGAAAGCAATGAATTCTATTTATTTTCAACAGGTATTTTACAATGGGGTTATTCACTTTCCCTAACTGTGGACAGCATCTGACTCAATGACAAACCTAAACTAGATCTATAATATTTGTCTGTTAAGGTTAGTAGAAGTGAGTCACATGCTTAATTCTAGTTTTCATAATCGTGTTTCTCCCTTTCTTTCAACTTGAGAGGGTCATTAGCAAGGCAGTTGTGTAATCACGCCTGGTTTTGCTCTAGGGGGCTACTTGTGCTCTATATCTTGCCTGTAGTCACTGTTGTGTTTTCTGTTCACATGGAGATCATGTATAGCGGAAGTTCCGAAGCAGAGTCTGTGTCAGGATGTCTCTGGTTCTCGATTTACAGCTGTAACAGGGAACTGGGGGCTATAGGCTGTGCTCAGTGGAGCTGCCAGCTCTGTTGGTGCGGTATAAAGATACCTTGCCTTTCTCTATACCAGTCAAATACAGAGTAAGTCACAGAAATAAGTCTGCATTAACATGATGGACTTTTCTTTAGTCTTTTTCTTCCTTAAGGTTGCCCTGATTATAAGTAAAATTCTAACAGGAAATAGTGAAATAATTTTCTGGGTATACCTGCTTTTCAAGTTGGTCTTTTTTTTATATTGTCCAATGTTTCAGTGGTCATACCACAGCTGTAGAACTTTTGTTTTAGTCCTACTGTGTTTCTGGGTAGTTTGAACTTCAGCTTTTCGTCCTGCAACATTGCAATATCTGCATTGTAAATACTTTGTAAGAACACTTAAAAGTTGCTCTTGAGGGAAGAATATATCAGAATTCAGAGAGATATATTTGCACTCCTTTGGTTTTGTAAGATCTTGCTGAATTGTGGGAAATTTCATGAGTCTATCTTCTTAAATACAAAAGTAAATAAGGCTTGAGTTGAATTCTGCAGCTGTATTCCTGCAGCTTCTTCCTTGGATGAGATGCTCTCCAACTTTGTAGTGTTATAAATCTCTGTAGTGAAACAAAACTGGTGAAATGGGTAGAGTGAAGTTTTGTTTTGTTTTGTTTGGGGTTTTGGTTTCATTTTGTGTTTTTTTTTTGTCTTGCTTATTTTATCTGAGCCACAATCCTAAATAACCGTCGTAAGTTTTTATTGCTCTTTCTATCCTTATTGCCATGTCATTTGAGCCGTTTCATTGCTAACCTTTTTATGGAAGATAAAATTACCTTCTGTTAAGAAGTAAAGTAGGTGCCAAACAAACATTCTAATGTGAAAGTTTGGGTTTTTTCCCCAGCTACATGCTCAATTTTCAAGCTCTTAAGGGGATAACAGTATCATGTCAAATTCAAACTGTCATATTGTATGTTACTGGAGGGGGGTTTTGTCTCTCTGCTTGCTGCAACTTCTTAAAGTTATTGCATGCATAAATGCATGGGATTTGGTTTGATTTATTTTTTGTATGCCAAAAAAGTGCTTTTGTGCCTGCTTTTATACAGTATAAATACATAGTATTTCAGTTACACGTTTGTGTCACTGAGTATGTGTCTTACAGTAACTTTCCAGTAATAAAAAGTCCTTGGCAGGGATGTGGATCCCCCTATTCACAGCTGTTGAGTAGGCATAGTGGTCACCGTCCTCCAGAAAGATAATCCCTCTGGGTTTTGTTGAAGCTTTTCATTTGGGTCGGAATTGCATGTCAGGATTGGTTAGGCACTGGCTGATAAGTGCTATGGTCCAGCTGAGTATGGAGCCACTAATCTCTGGACTGGTGTACCAGCTCTTCTCCTGAAGAGGCTTGAGGTTCACCCAGTTAGACTCTGCCTTGTCTGAGTTTGGCATGACTAAGCACTTGGACTATCAGCACCCTGTCCTCTCCCTTTGGGAGCTGGCCTGCCCAGACCAGAGCCTATGCTTGGCATGCTCTGTCTGTGGCTGTTGCACCTTCCAGCAACTCAGAGGAGCTCACAGATCTTATCTGGACAGCAGTAAGTACTGATTTTGGGGTTTTTTTCCTTCATTTACCACCCATGAGAGCATGTGAAATAGTGTGAGCACGCAGTATATGTGCTAAACTTTGTTTCACACATAAGAAGTGTTAAATAATTCAAGCAGACAAGTAGACCAGCAGTTCTCAGATTTTATTTCATTAATGAACCATATTTTTTGTAAGGACTCAAAAGGTAGATATTTTAGTACTTGTTTCACCATCTGTATTCTCATTTTTCCCCTTACTTTGCTATATACTTAACAAATGTCTCCATTAAGAAATACCTGCAATGGCATGGGTACTTTTTTCATTACTTTATATGACCATCAAAGGTTTTTTTTATAGGTGGTTTCAGCTTTAGTCAAGTGTAGTTCTTGATGCTGTGGTGAATAGTAGTTTTTTTGTAATGCAGTATCAATCCCTATGACCAGGAGTGTCTTCACTTGTTATTACATTAACAGTTGCTCGTAGAAAGTGCTTACCAGGACAAACTTAAAAAAATTATTACATCTGTATTGTTGCATGATTTTACAGAAAGGTGAAGACTTGCAACTGAGATGTGCAATTGACTTCCTTTCATTCATCTAAAAAGCAGAGCCACAATTGTTTTCATATGAAATAGACAATATTATTACCAAGAAAATGGCATTAATTTTGGATGCTTCCTGTTGCTAGCATTGTTATTTAAGAATTTTATTCTTTATAGCAGGAACTCATTGTTTAAAAAAGGTAGAGTTAGGGCAAATCTTAAAGCTACAGAGTGTGGAAAAATATTCTTTTTATCTCATCATAAAAGGATGAGAACTTCTTGCTGAAGGCCTTTGTCCTTGCTTGTGGTTTGATTTTCAAGTTAAAAATGTAGAGAACTTATCCCTTATTCCTGATGCAGGACAGCTTTTAGATTTGTTAGAACTAGAATGAACAGACTGTTTCTTAAATAGGAAGAAAGCTATTTAGAATCTAAATTCTCTGCTCTGGAATTTTTGTTTTTCCAACAAAGTGGCAGGTTTTATAGAAGACCAGAAGATGTGTGAAGGATTCTTTTTGTTTAGTTTAATTTTGTGGTAAGTTCAGTTTTCTTACTGGGCTTATTTCATAAACAGCTGTATAACAGGAACTGGATGGGGGAGGGAGATGATAAATGGGAAAGGCTTCAGTGTCAAAGCAGAATTAGACAATTAGAACAAACGTCTCTGTCCAACTTCTTGCGGAAGTATTAGACTGCGCAATCTTGGCTTTCTGCATGTGCATTCATCTTAAATATTTGACTTCTATTGAGTATATTCTGTCAGCCTACTAGTGCAGTGATAGTCAGTTGTGTTTGTATCATGTTTTCAACTTTCTAGTAATAGGATAACAAATGCAGCCCAGGCATTTGTATCTTTTAGATTTAGAATTATTCTGATTTACATTTTGCCTTAGCTTTTAAAATGTATCCTCTTTCATCTTGTCAGTGGTGCTCAAATGCCAAAACCCCTGCGGTCTAAATGACAATAGTCTAGCAGAAAGGGAACTTGTCAGGATTTACAGGTCTGCCTCAGTGCAAGAACCTTATAATATTACATTTACTGATGGAAAAGTATGGACAAATTGCTCTTCAATGATAAAACTCCTAAAAAATAACTTGAGAGACTAAATAAGGCTAGAGGATACTGTGCTCAGGTTGGATTTTCAAAATTACCAGTCTCAAAGTGAACTTCACTGGGTTCTCTGTAATTTTAGTTGAGTTCTTTGTGTTATTCTAAAAATCTCATCTTTGATGGTGCTGCTACTTGAAAATCACTTTCTCATTTGCAAGAGATGGTGAAAGACTATCTAATCAGGAGTGATATGGAAAGACTGAGTGGCGATCTAGTGCACGCTGCCTCTTTCAAAAGAAATGAGAGGGGCAGTAATGAAACTAGTGGATTTGAAACAAAAGGATGTTTGCAGTTTCTTAGTTTTGTTCCCCCTCCACACACACGCAAAATGTGGATTTTTTTACTGCTGTGAATGTGAAAAACTTTACACACATTTGCAGGAAGACAGGACAAGCTCACAGAAGAAAAATTTTGAGTGTTGTTGAGCACACAAATACATCTGACCCAAAAATCCCCAAGATACAACTAGTAAAGTGGGACAGCACTTAAAGTCTTGTGTGCCTCTCCTACTGTTATCTTCTTCCCCAGACATCCAGCTTTGTCTGCTGTTGTAGGCAGGATTGTAGATTAGCTGAATGTTTGGGGTCTGATTCAGTACAGCCATTCTTATCTTTTACCTGGTCTCAAGAGGTCTTTTTCAATCTTTGCATTTCTGTGACTGAGGGTATTTCCTTAAGAAACAAAAGCTTGGAGGTTGATTCCAGTTAAGGATTCCTTACCTGTCTGAAGTGTCTTCTATGGGGTTTTTTGCACAGTTTTAGATGAAAAATATAAAGATGTATTTGACTTGGTATTTCTTTAAATGTCAAAGACATATATACTGAGGGAAAAAACCCCATTACATGCATTCTACTCCCAAGAAAGCCAGAAATTAAAATTTCAAGCTGAATATAGAAAGTATAAGAGGGGACATATTTTGATTTGAAGCAATGACATGTTGATGCAAATCTGAGGTGTTTATAGTAAGTTGTTTTTTCTTTTCCCTTGTTTTTGAAATTGCTGGTTAATTGTTTAGTTATCATTGGCTGCCTGCCTTGATTTAGATCACAAACATGCGTGGAATCAACTAAATTTCCTCTGCCTTTATTTTTACAGTAAGTGTGCATTTTCTGCACTCTGTAGATGAAGAAACCATCCTGCAAAGAACAATTTAAATTTTGATCCTAAAGCCCCCTGTGTAGGCATATGAATGAAAATAATGCACTTTTAGGAAGTACTGATTGCAACACATTCGGATCCTCAGGAGCTCTGACAATATAAGCAGTTTTTATTTGAGATCTCTTGGCATGAATTAAGAGTATAACTCCTGATCTAGATTTTAAATTTAAATTCTGGCATAAGACCTTACCAGAGAGAAAGAGTTGGTGTATCAAAGGCAGGAGCAGAGGGAGGGAGTGTGTCTGTTCAGGAATGTACCAGTGAAAGCATTGCTCCATCCACAGCTCTTCAGGATAATCTTGTTGCAGAACCAGAAAAGGTGAAGAAAACCTCATGCAGTTCTGAATAGCTGGTGCCTGGGCTTTTCATGAGCTTGTTGTGGGAGGTACAGGTTTACTGCTCTTTTAAATACGTCAGATCAGGAATTTTTCAAGTAATAGTCTGATTCTCAAAATTGCATATGATGGTTTTTTATGTTGGTTTTTTTGTTAGGATATTTGGTTTCCCCCTGCCCTGTGGAAGAGTGAAGTTTAATAATAAAAAATACAATGTTTCCCAAATAGTTTTGGGATATCAAGGTATTAACTGGTTGAAAAGCTATTGTACTGTGTTGCACTGTACTGTTGGAAAAAGCAGAAGCTGCTGCCCTGGAGAATGAGTGCAAAGCAGAAAGTCTGTACTTGTCCAGGCTACTTGAGCTAATACATCAAGGAAGTCTGGTTTAAAGGGCAGTACTCATGCATGTGACTGTCTGCTTGTTCTGTTTATAAGTCATTGATTTTTTTTATATATATCTTTTTTCCTCCCCATAGTTTTGTAATCTCAGAACAAGTAGCATCTCTTTACCAGGGTGAGGCTCCAGGGGACTCATTGATGTAATGAAGAGGTGTTGCTGAACAAGTTGTCACTCAGCTGAATAACAGCTTTGACAAGCTCCATCAGAGCAGTAGCCTAGAAACATAGCCCAGCATGACATTAAAGGCTTTTGTCTCAGAGTCTTCAAAAGGGAGTTTAATATGAAATAGACTCTTTAGAGAGGGATACACTGAGGTGTTAGAGATCCGTATCTGGTTTTGTAATTTGGATTTGTCAGTGGCATATGGAACACATACAGAATCTCTACTGTGTGCTGGGGGTTTCATGCATTTTTCTGAAGCCAGGTATGAATCAGAAGAGTTCAGTATTCCCAACTAAGATAATTGCTTATTTTTGGATATTATGCAAATGTTTATATCTATGATATCTTCGCAGCTTCAGCTCATAATCTTTGAATTTTCGTAAGTTCTGTGGATAAATATTGAAAATGCTGTTACATTTAAAATTCAATCAACACTAGTTTCTAGCAGTCTTTGAGTAACTCAGTTTCTCAATAGCAGCAGACAGCATACGGTTGATTAATAACACTTAAACAAAAGCTTTGCAAAAGGAAGTAAACTCAGCTAGATAACATATTATATACTCTTACAGCTCAATATGCATTTTCTCCAGCATTGATTCACTCTTCTGTATACAACCCTGAAAAAAAATGCCTCAGTGCTGTGTATGTGTTGCAACTGACTATCCTAAATCTACAGTGCAAAAGCATTTAAACTTGGTTCTTTTTCTAGACTCTGTTGTTTTGGGGGAGGAAAAAACAATATTTATTTATTCTTTTAAATTTTATTTTATTTTGCAGTGATGTTAAATTCATTTTGAGGGAAGTGTATGCAATGTTCTAGTAGCTGGGAAACATACAGCAGGATTTTGTAAAGCACTTTTGTCTATATATTCTTGTTTGTAAAAGTAATATATGTAGATTCCTCCTTTTACATGGTGTTGGCTTTTCAAAGTGTCTTGATTAATTTTGCTAGCACATAGCCCTAAGTACTTGATTTTTATACTTTTTAAAGTTTGAAGAAAGTAGCATTTGAAATTTTAAATGTTCATGCTAAAATTATTTCTAGGACACAAAAATAGGGAGGAAGTTGTAGTGTAAAAATTCCAATATCTTGAATTTCTTTGAGACACTGAATAGTTTCCTGGAAGAAATATTTGAGTTGATGAATATGTTGATTTTTAGTTGGCAAAGGTCATGTTTTTCTAAGAAGCTAGTACTTTGGATAGAATTAACTTATTTAGAGGATGTTATTTTCCTCAAACATCACGTTAAATTGGAGAACTTCTCATGAAAGAGTTTGGTAAAGTGGTACTGTAACTAAAGCACTAACTTCAGTCATCAGAAATTACTTTGATTTAATTACACAGGCATCTGAGATAGAGGTGAGAAGAAAAACCAGTTTTTCTGAGTCGTTTCCAAATGCTCTAAACTACTAGAAGACTTAATTGCTTTATGGGGGCCAGAGAGCATATATTTTTATCAGATAAACCTGGGAGAAACAAAGTTCTTGTAAGCCATGGATTGAAGTATCCTATGAACATAGTGTTCCCTAGAAGGAAGGTGCAGGGAAAAAGGCAGGAGGAAGGAATAGGAGGGAGAGAGAGAAGAGGAGACACTGAAGCAGGCACAGTAGCTGAAGTGATATGACAGTGTGGGGCAATTTTCCTGAATAACTGGATCCTGCAGCATAAAGTAGGTAGCTTCACCCCCAACCTCAGTAACTGGAAACTGATGTCGTTATTAGAAACAAGCAATTGTTGTAACTTCAGGAAAGAAAACCAACCTACTTTTTTATTTGTGTTTGGCTTGACAAACAGTCTTTGGACTTTGGTTAACCTAATCCAAACCCAAAAGGTCATTTCTTACATACAATCTGTTAGAACAGACCTTTGACATAAATTGTGAAAATAGTTTTGCTGTGCTATTATGCTTAACAGTTTTACAGTCTTGTAATAAACTTTTCAGATGTGAAGGAAGTGTAACATTTACATATCAGAATGTATGTCCACAGCTGAAGAAATGTACAGGATTCTAATTCCAGTTTAGTCCCAGTAGTCCTTTAATATAGTTTATATTGTAGAGTCACTGTCAAATATTTTCATTTTTATGGTCTGAAGGCTGTGTTGAATGAAGCTTTCTGAAACTGGCCTTTCAGAGAATCTGACGTCCTGTGTTCTAGTGGAGCGGTTCTTTTTTATTGAATTTTGAATTGTATCTGATGTGAAGTAATAGACTATAGGGTCAAAACAGCAGTTGGAGACGGCGATGCACAGAGTGATGGGGTACATAGTCCTGACTGCAGTTACCACTGAGCAATTAACCAAGGTCTGTGTTCTCATAAGGGAGTAAAGTATTAAAGTGACATTATAAGGCACAAAGCAGAAGCAGAATATCACCAAATGGACAAAAATCATTTTGAGTACCTTTTTCTTGCTTAATTTATTCCGGCTTAATGTAAGCGGCTTGTTCAAAGTCCGTAGGACCATAGTGGAGCAGGTCACATTCAAGATGAGTGGAATGAAAAACCCAACTGTTTCAATGAAGATAACAATCCGGGATAAGTAGGTTTTCCACGTGTCCTCTGAAAAGTTTTCAAAGCACGTCCTTTGTTGAGTATTGTTACGTTGATTTGTGGACTGGAAAAAGCTTGCTGGTGTGCTGCCTGCTAACACAGTTACCCACACTGCAACACAGACAATTTTTGCATTCCTCTTGGTTCGCAGGGTCTTAGATCGGAAGGGGTGTACAATAGCTAAAAAGCGATCTACGCTTATGCAAGTCAGAAATAAAATGCTCCCATACATATTTGTATAAAAGAGGGTGACAGAAATCTTGCAAAGGATGTCTCCAAATGGCCAGTTTCTGGTTACAAAGTAATAAATCCTGAAGGGTAATGTAAACACAAAAAGCAGGTCTGATATGGCTAAATTAAGCATGTAAGTTGTAGTTTCATTTCGCACTTTTAAGGTACAAGTGAAAATGTAGATCGCCACACAGTTTGCTATGAGGCCGAGAACAAACACCATGCTAAAGATACACCCATACAAAGTATATTTAAAGGAGTCCTCAGTGGAACAATTAGAGCTTACCATTATAATGGTATGTTTAAAATTCCTGTGATTTGGAGGCTTCTCTGGTATTTTTATTGCAACTTTTTGAAATTCCAGAAGAACTCGCAGATCAGATGTATCTGAACGGTGTGCTTTGGCAAGTTTGTTGTGCTGTGAAGCTTCAGGGAGGCAAGGCAAGCTCTGTGGCAGGGGAGTGCATCCCCAGCACAAATCAGCAGGAGGTCACTCTTCCCTTCCGAGGGCTATTTGTAATCACATAGCCAGTCTGCGAAAGCCAGAAAACACATCATTTGTGGCAGATGAGGTCACCTCAAAGCTTGCTTAGTTCCATTTCGTGCCTCGATTCAGTGAAGCCATTGTAGGGCTTTTATGCCTCGCTCTTGGCTGCAGATGGTGACGGCGAAGCCTTGTCCATCCGAATTTGCTGGGAGCGTGTGCTTCAGAAAACCATTTCCTGGACTCCGCAAAGTGTCGGCTCTTGCATTTCTCCCTGAGCCTACTTTCTGTACAACGAGTTTGTCGGCTCACTGGCTGGCCCCATGGGGCGGGAAGCAGAGGCAGAAGGGAGCTGCTTGCCAGGGCAGAAACCGAATTCCAGAGCGTGTTTGTTCCTGTAGCCCACAGCCCTCGGCAGCTCTCGCCAGCCCAGCGCCTTCTGGAGAGGAGAGCAGAGCGCTCAGGCAATTTGTAGCATGACATCACAGGAAGAAGAGGTGGGCGCTCCAGAGGTTTCAGTTTAGTTTGCCTTCGCCGTGGCTGATAATGTCTCTGCTCTGCCTTGCAGGCGTGCAAATGGTCACCAGCAGTGCTGCAGCTGCCTCTTAACTCTTTCTGTGCTCCCTCAAATATCCTTTGTCAGTGTTGCCAGGGCCCAAAAATCTTTCTTCAGTTGTGAGAAGACTTTGCAGTGCCCGAATAAACCTCACACCTTAGAGTTCCTGTTTTTCTTTGGAGATAGTAGAATTGTGGGATTTTATATAGTATTGAATTAACATTAAATTTTTTGTTACATACCTTTGCTTGTAATAGAGAACACATTCATCACCAGGAGTCAGCTGAATAGTTCTATGTAAATTCCCTCAAAACCAGCCTGAGGAGGGACAAAGTAACGTTTTAGATAATAATAACTGAAAGAGAGAAGGTGCTCTTGGATATTCCCAGGACTGAGATGTGTTGTAGTGAGTGGAAGGAGAAGTTTTTAACTTGTTCCAAATTAGAAAGCGCACCACAAGCTTTATTTCTAACCAGAAATGTGGTTCTTTAAAAAAAAAACCACCAAAAATCCCCCAAACAAACAAACACTTTAGGGGTTTTTTTTAAACGTTGTGATGCAGAAAACATTTTCTTCAATATGTAAGCACAGAATTAATACACCAAAATGCATGCTGTGCTGTGCAGTTGTTTCTGGCATTTTAAAGGGGCCGGTTATCACATATGCACAAAATGCTCCCATTAGTCACTGATCAGTGAAATGAAAACATGTTGTAACTAATTATATTGTTAAGTAAATATATAAAAACCAGCAGCTCTTACTGCCTGTAGCGGCAGATATGAAATAAATCTCAGTTTAGACAGGCTCATTTATTTAACAGCAGCTTGGATAGACTCACTTCTGGCATCAAAAGCAGTCTGTTTCTAAGTCTTGGAGTAACAAATCTCTTCATATCTGGCTGGGTGGCATGGTTTGTTTGAACTAGATTTTAATCAGTTGTACCTAAGCAAGGCTCTGGGCAAAACCTTTCTAGTCTTCTGTGAAGGCAAGTAAATGTAGTGCTTCACAAGATTTTGGCATAGTTTCTTAATGTAAACTATGTCAGACAAAATTCAGAAACATGCAAAAGTGGGTCTTGCTTATTTTATTTCAAGTTTTCTTTACAGTTTTCTGTGAAACATTTTCACCTTGATTTTGAGTTGAAATCAAGCAGTTTAACTTCAATAGGCCATAAACACAAGAAGCCTTCTGACTAGTTTTGAAATTCATGCTCAGTCAGAAAGCATAGTGCATCTTGCACTTGTAAGTCAGCCAGAAATGAAAATGTGAGCTTAGCAGAGTCTCTCATGTGTTCAATTTAACTTGCACCTTAGCATATAGTTGCCTTACCTGACTTAGTTCACTAAATCAGTCATCACACACTAAATTTTGTTTCAGTTCCTGGCAACCTTGCATGGTGAAAGAGGTTTTCCTGCAAAAGTTCTGCATCAGGCCATGGAAGCTCTGAGCTCAGTTTTACTGCTCTGACTTTGCACAGGAAAACTGCGTGGGGCAAGCTTAGTTACCGGAATGAAAATCCCTGAAATACAGAAATTTGGTGTCATAGGTCAAAGCCTCATGCAATAGTTCACGTTTAGAAAGAGAAACTAATGGAAATGAGTATGTCTCTCATCAATCAGTACTTAATTTGGCATTTGGGCGAAGGTGTGGGTGCCAGAGGCAGGGTGGGATGTCTGACCAGCTGCACTGTCCATTTTACCACAGTAAATGTGCTTTAAAGCAGTAGTGAAGGGACACCCTCAGCCTTTGCTTCATCCATCGGAGCTCCTGCCTTGCTGTGGCCTATGTTGTTGCTCCTGTTACTTATGTGGACACTACTCAGAGCTGTATTTTAGGGTTTTGGGTGTATGTTTGTGTTGTCTTTGGTACTCTATTGCCCCTGTACCCTTTTGGTGCAGTATAGTACATGTACTTTGCATTGACTGAAGTCCTAAGTGATACTTGTACATGTCCAGAAATAACATTCAGAGGCAGGGTTTCTCCACCTGCAGATGAAAATTTTAAAAACGCTGAACTGACAGGTTTTTCATTCCCTTCATGTTTCAGCAAGGAGGGTTATGACTGAGCATGCAGGCTGAGTCATTTTAGTGTAAAAATGTGAACGGCAAAGGCGAATTGTGTACCTGTTTTCTTAAATTAGATGAGGCTGATTGTTACCAAGCAGTGCTTAAATTTGTGTGAGCTTCTCCAGGCTGAGGAGCCTGTGTTGGTGTCCTGGAAGCTCTTGGGAGTCAGGAGTAGCCTCCCTCCCGGCTCGGCTCCAGCAGAAGCAGGGGCGAAACTTCACTGTGCACTCCCCATTTGCTGGATCATGTTTTAAGGTGTTGGGCTTTGTGCTGACAGGTTCGGAAAAGAATTTAGTAGACCCCAGTGCTTAAAAAAAATTTTAAAGAAGTTTATCAGTTATATGAAGAAAGAATTGTCATGGTAATGACCTTGTTTATGCTCCTTTACCACAGGCAATTTTCCTTTGGGATGGGGAGGGGAAGGGTAGGCAGGAGGAAGCAGCTGCAGGGAGGGCCCCGTACACTGAGTGGGGGTTTTCTCCAAAGGAAACAATGCTGTTGCTGCAGGGAAATGCATATGTAAGTCTGTCTACCTTTATACATCAGAGATGGGAATGAGTTAGGACCTGTCATTTGTTGCTAGTGCTACATGAGCAAAGCCTGCATTTTCATCAGCTGGCTTCCTGTGGCTCTTGAAGAGGCACCAAAGGCAGAGTGCGCGTGGGCTCCTTAAAGGCAAGAGCTGATGAGATTCTTGAAATCATCTCTCACTTCAGCACCGAACAGACTCCATGCACTCCTTCAGCCAGTTACCACTTAACTCTGCTTATATGAGTTTAGGTACCTGAGATTAGGTATCTAGGACTATTTACACCTTTAAGTGATCTTGGATTTGTTTGGCAAACCCATTCCAGCAGTAAACTGGGGGTCAGAAGGAAAAGCCCTTATAACCCTAGCAGTGTGCTAGTGGAGTGGCTGTAGGACACTGCTCCTTCCTCTTACTCCTAGGTGCCACAAAGCTCTCATTTAGGACACAGGGGCAGGATCCCTTAAATTCAGAAGTCCAAGTTGAGCGATAAAGAAATATTTCACTGAAATAAAACAAGTATTGGAAGGCTTGGAAAGATATGTTCACCAGTGTTGTGTGTTCTACTGGTGGTACCCTCACCTTCAGTACTGGTAGGTGCTTCTGAAACAAGTTGTAATCAAAGGCGAAGTTAATTTTGAACTTGTCTTATGTGCTGGATTTAGTCTGTGCTGATGCTACTACTACTAAAAGCTCTTTAGAGGAAAAAAAAAAACAACTTCAGCATTATTAGTGTAATAAATTCCTACAGTCTTTCCAAGGCCAGAGTATGCACTGTTAAATGATGCACAAAGTGCTCTATATAACTCCATTATTCAATAACTAATGTTACTACTTTTAGAGGCACATCTGTGTCATGGTACAGGCATTTGTTCTCATTTTGGTTAAGCAAGCCTATGCAGAAGAACTTGCCCTATCTGTTGTAGCAAAGACAAACACTCTCAGGACAATATTTTCTTTGCCCTAAGTTATTATTTATCGACTTATTTTTATGGGGTTTAGCATTTCTTGTCCATTTACTGGAGTTTTTCTTTAGGGATGTGTATGTACAGGAAGGAATTTATTATGGTTGAGAAGTAGGGCTGGGAGCCAGGAAGTCTCTTTCTGGCTGTGCCACAAATTTTCTGTTCCAGTCCTGACAGAATTTTCTGTGACTGTGCTCTAGTTTCCTTCCATATAAGAGCTCATTCACTGCAATGTTAGGCTGTCTTAATTGCTAAATATAGTCTGAAATCCTTGGATGGAGAACCCTTTATTAAATAGCATCTTAAAGCTAGTGAATGTGATGAAAATGTAGGAAGATGAAAATTTTGTCTCTTCAGATTAGCTTCCACCCAAGCAAAAGGATCAATTAAGAGACTTCACTTGATTCAACTCCGTAAGTCTCTGGAAAAGTAGGTCTAGAGCAAGCAGGGCTGAGCATTTTGACCTTCTCAGCTGCCTTTGAGGAGTTGCCTACTCAGACACCCCTAAGTCGCTGTCAGACTGCTCCTGGGAAATGGCTCACTGCCTTCTAAAATACTGTCCACATGCAGAAAAAGTATGAAGCTTTTAGTGCACTGAAAATTCCCCCCCCTCCCGCCCCTTTAAAATTTTCTGGTGTGGCAGGCAAAACTTCAAATGAGCATTATAAGACCTAGGGTGAACTGAGTATTTTTATCTAGCCATGTGATTATTGCAGAGCCAGTTCAAGGCTTCTTCATGTCAGAAAACTTGTTAGCTTAATGTTTATGAAATCACACCTACAAATTACAAGGAAAAGTTGAAAGAAAGCTGTAAATACTTTTTCCACTGAAAGTTTGACCTCTAGAACCAGTTTTCCCAATTAATTTTTGTTTTACTAGCCATGTTCTAATACAGAGCAAACAAAAATCTTTCAAATATTGAAAAAAAAAGTAAGCGAAGCAAAAGTATTTGGGCTGTAATCTGTGAGGGTGTGTAATTGCTTAAAAAGGGAAAAGAAAGCTCAGAATGAAATTCTTGCATGTTTGAAATGCTTCTTTTTTCTCTTTAAAATTGTTTCAATTTCCTCTGTGGGAGATACAACAACTTCTCTCATGCTTGTAGAAAGAGGAAACAATTTATCTCCTTTCATGTGAGTTTTCAGGCTGCTGGAGTCCTCTTTTCCCCCCCCTCTGCTCTTGTGTTGATGGAAAGGAGGGATTTTAGAACCCAAACATATGTACAGCAAAGGTATTTTGAACTTGAGAACAATTGTTTGTTTTAGTTCTTTGGTCTTAAAAGCATGTGCAGTGAATATGAATCATACTCTAGGAAATGCTACTTGTGGTCAAATTCTAGTTCTGAAACACTTCCTCACAGTGTTTGTTGTGTATCTGTGTGTAAGCAAGGAGCTTCTTTGAACCACTTCAAGTCCCTTCCCTGCTGTTTCCTGTACTGTCCTTGATGTACCTAGTAGTATAAGGAGAAGTGGACTACAGAGGCCATGTTTTAACTTATGAAATACTGTGTAAAAGCTTATATAGACAGAAAGGAAAACCAACGTGTTTATAAATAATTTTAAGCAAGTAAGAGGCAAATAAAGTACATTCTGTTGCTTTTGAGGTGAAACCTTCTCCTTTGAAACAGAATTTCAGACCTAAGTGCTACTGTTGGGACTATGTTCAGTCATTGCAGTATCCCCTAGCATAACGGAATCCTTCACAATATCCACAAGTCTGCTAGAGGCTTTCTCAATATTCTAACTTATGGGGGAACAACTTAAGAGAAAGAAAATGAGAGAATATTTTAAAATACTATTAATTTTACATTCTTTTTCTTGTTTTCTTTTGATTTCGCTCAAAGGTGTTTGGAGAAGGGTTTTAGAAAAAGCTTTCTGTGCACAGTGGTGGAGAAAAGTGCAGAACTGTGTGCTGGAGTTTGTCATAGAAGTTTTGAAGATACTTTTAGAGTATTTCAGAAAATATATGTACCCTTTGCTTACATTCCAGAGCTGGCTCTTAGTGTTATTTGGTTTGTTGACCACAATAGTTGAGACAAATTGAAAATAGGGGATTAATTACTTAAAGTACAATACTGCAATTTTGTAAGTAATTTCTGTGATAGCACTAATAGAAAAGTGCAGTGTCTAATCATAAAAGAAGCTTTTTTACAAGAAGCTCAAAGGTCCATTTAATGCTGATGAACACATTAGGGTTACCTAGAATCATGTAAACATTATCATGGAATATGCAGATTGGTTGTTTGCATTGTAAATATACAGGAGCAATTACAGTGGTGCTTTAGGCCACTGACATGACTGATAAATACTTGAATGAAGGTTCTTGAGTTGAATTTTTTTGTGTAACTCATGGAAAGTCCCAGAAGCATTTTTTGCTTACATGCTCAAATATTTTGATGTGCAAAGCAAATTTTTCTGATAACGCAGTTAGAAAGATATCCAGAGGAAACAATAAGTGAATAAGATACTATCAACATGTCCATTTGTTATATAATATATTGAAAAGAGTGACGCACACCTGCCTCTAATACATGCAGCAAGAGCAGGTAAAAAATGGCACATCTCCTTACCCATCACCGCACCTCAGCTTTGAATTCTTCAGTTTCTGTAGCTGTGAACAGTGTGTGCTTGTCTGTATTAGGAGTTGTTGATTTAAGCCTCTGACCCTTTGTATGGTCTCATTTTAAGGGGCAACTTGCTTTGCGGGATGAACAAATTCACCATTTCCATTGCATCTTAATAAGCCCACTTGGCAAGATAAGAAACTCTTGAAAGATGATTGAAAATGGTCCTGCTGGTTTGTAGCACAGTATTTCTCAGAGGCCCTACAGTATATGCAGTAGACATTGCATAGAGATTTGTTAGGGACAGTGACGTGGAGAATTTACAACAGGTATCCAGATACATCCTGAGATGATGTTTGGAGTTAGACTTTATAGTGCATAACTTCTTTTACTGCAGTGTATTACCTGGAGAAGAGGCAGCGTGGCATCGTGCCTTAGAAGACATCAAGTGATTGCGACACATGAGTCTAGTTGATCTTACAGCAGGCTAGAAGAGGTTAGATAACATGAAATCTTTGAGAGCTTTAGTCTGTGGATAACTACAAATTTTATTCAAAATACTTTTCAAGTGCGAAACATGACTGTTTTAAGTAAAAAATAGTCAATTAAAAAATTGATTCCTACAGTAAGCAAATACTAGGAATGAAAGGAAGGAAGAAGCCTCATGAATTATTCTGGAAACTGTTTCAAAAGATGCAGGGTGAAATGGTCAGGGCAACAGAACTTGTAGAAAGACATCTGCAATTTGTGTAGTTCTAAGGCAGTTGTGATTTTTCAGATCTTTAAGTTTCTGCCCAATATATATTCTCTGGCCATGATTAAGGTGGTCTGGTTCAATAGAAGGATTACTGGTGTTCCTTCACGTAGTTCTGGGGAATGTATTTTACTTTCAGACCAAATTACTTGCAACCACTGCATCCAGCGCTATTGTAACCTCTTTGACACCTCTGTGGCCAAGTGAAGGCCACCTGAATTTGCAGAGGATTTTAACTTCTGTTTGTCCAAGGCAGCACAAAGCTCACAGTGACTTTCCTATTCTCTTTTTTATAAAGGATAACATTATGAAGCTATTGAAAGAATTTGCTGCAGTCATTCAATAAGATTTATGTGACCTCATCTTTAAAAAATCCAAAAATCTATGGTATTAATTTGATTTCCTTCCCAAAAACAGAATGTAAGAAGTTAAGGGGGGAAAAACGTTTCATAAGAGTTGTTCAAGCTGGTGAGCTAATTAGTTTTGATAAATACAGACATGAAAATGCTTGTCAGGGGAGAACTGCTGCCAAAAAGCACAAGTTGGGTTTGATTAATGTGAGGAACTATTACTTTCTAAATCTATAAGTCAGCAAGTAACCTCTTTAAATTCTGCATGATAAGATCACTTGAATGATTACTTAAGCATATCATTAGTACTGGTAAACAGCACTTACAAATACTTCAACTGACTTTCCCCATATCCTGAAGTTTTATGAAACCAATTCAGTACTTTATGAGCTATTTTATTACATTGTTTACCACATTTAGGAGTTGCATTATCAGTGTGGCAATCACCTAATGCCTAGAAGGTAAGAAAGGAAGTGTCAGTGAAGGATGTACAAAGGACACAATTCTCACATGATAATTTAAATTTTTTGCTGCAGTCTTGAAGGAATGGAGTGATGCTCTCAAATGCAGAATATTTGTCATAAATGATCCATTTTCACTCGAATCTCTGTTAATTATCTTCCTAGAAGTGACAAGGCAATTCTCTGGAAGACACTGGTTTGACACTGTCAGGAGAGGGAAGGCTGGAACCCACGTCCCATGCCCTAAGCAAGTGTCCTTGTTATGAGGGATTCTCATCTTTTGCTGTAAGAGGGTACTCCATCTCTGAAAGTATTCAAGCCCCAGGTGGGATGAGTCTAGTCAAAGGTGTCCCTGCCTCTGGTGAGGGGACTGGAACTAGATGATCTTTAAGATCCTTCCAACACAAACCATTCTGTGATTCTGTGATAACATATTTAGCCTCAGAAAAAGACACTACATTAAGAACAGAAGCTTTATGCTGCAGTTTCCAGTGAGATATCCAGGCAATAGTAGTTGGCTCCTCCAGGTGTTCAGTGGTGGTGGTAGAGGAAGATCCATGTAGTGTCATGCAGCATATGCTGTCCTGCATAAGCCTTTACTCGGGTGTCTGGGTCTTGTAAAACTTTCTCAGCTGTTATCTGTGGTGATTTAGAGGGTCAGTGGTATAGATGGAAACAGTTAATTTTTGGCTGTCCAAGTCTTTAAAATCTGAGGTAGAAGCAGTAGTACTGAAAGTCATTAGCTCTAAGTTTCAATAGTTATCATGTACACTGTCTTTGAAAGAAGAAAAGAAAATGTTTGATAAGGGGGCAGGGGATCAGAGTGAGTGGATCGGGTACCAATTGTTGCAGAAAGATCACAAAGGTCCTACTTCTGCTTACAACTATTACCTTAACTCTTTCTGTACGTCTTGAATTCATTTGCCTCTGATACAGTTTTTACGGTTGACTTAAAACGGTTTGAATGTGGGCTGTTGCTTGAAGTAAAATCCTACTGCTGTCTGGTTAAGCTTCTCTACTTTTGCCCCTGTGCTGTGTGTACATGCACTCAGCCAAATGAGAACTATTTGGTTTAAGACTAATCCTAACAAATACATAATTTGCAGTCATAGCTGTGGCTAGTGCTAAAGCAAGGGGTGAAGCAGGAAGCGCAGATGTGTAATTTAGAGAAGCATCAGCACACAACACTGATTCAAGCCACAGTGAAACTGTGCTGGAAGTGTTGTGGCAACGTTCAACTTTGGGGCTTTAGAATCTGTATTGTTTTGACTCTTGGTCAGACATTAACTTAGTGTTTGGCTGTGTGAAGTTTAAAAGCCTCAGCTAAGCTCAAGAGTGAGATCTGTGCTTCTGATCTACAGCCCTATAATTTATTTTCTTGTAAGTGGTTTGAAATAGTGATATTTGTAATGTAGTATAAGAAAGCCATGTATGCCTAATTGATTTTTCCACAAAGAAGGATAAAAGTGAGTGGTAATACAAGCATGGTATGCATAGTCATGCTTTCCTATTTAAGATTGATAGAGTGATAAAGGATGGCAGCTTTGTAAGGCAAATACTCAATACAGAGTGAATTGAAGATGCTGTTTTCTTACTGATTTCAGAGTATTGGGTGCTCTGGGCTGTCTTCACTACTGGTATTGGTTTTCATTTTTCTTGTCATATTATAGTCTGAAGACTCATGCTAACCAGTCTACAGGGTTAGAAAATCACAGACAAATGTGCTACAGGTACCTCATATCACCTGCAGTTAAAATAGATAAAACAGAGAGTCAGGTAGCAGGGAGATTTGTCATTTGTGGGTCTAACCTCAGAAATGCATTAGTTTGCAGCCTCTTGCTTCACTGGAAGTGAAGGGTAGAACCTGTTTTGGTTTTGATGTGGCTTAATCACTGCTTTATATGCTTTAGAGTAGCTATAGAAAATGCCTGCTGAATGATAAATGTGGAACTTGTTAGATACTTAAAATAAAATAGAGAAATCTACATAGCAGAACTCCTACTGGATTGTTGTATTTTAGTTGAGATTTTCTGTATAAGCTGTTCTTAAATGAGAATGTTTATATGTAAGACTTCTGACTGCTGTTTGGCTGTGCTTGTGGGCACACTTTAGGTTTTGTTTCTCTGAGTTTAGTGGTGAAGTCACTGGAGATAGTGATAACAGATCTCACAATAACCAAAAGCAAAAACGGGCCTTTTCTTTACAGTCAAAGTGAAGACAGCAGAGTAAAAGCACATCCAAATTAAAGTAACTCCTTTAAACTTGGCAACTATTTCCATATTTTCGTCGTGTATCTTCCTCTAAAGCATCAAAAATGTACAGATGCACAGAACAGCTTAAGTCAGAGTGAAAATGTTTTGTTTCCTTACTAGAAGCAATGTGGTGAAATTTCATAGTCAGCTTCTGTTTTTAAGTCTTCTTTTTATTCTTTGTGTTTTCTGAGGCGGTCAGATTTTCTATATTAAAGTGCAACATAAATTTATGAGAGCTATGACTTTTTAATCTCATACTTCTTTAGAGATAATCGTTTTGGAGTTCCTTCTACAGTAGAGTCAATTTTAAGTGAACTCTCTATTCCTGTCCCCCAGCCTTTCTTAAAAATTACTTTCAGTTTATTGAAAATCATGGGAGGGAGAAGGGTGTTTGGAGAGCTGTAACTGGGCTTGGAAACTGTCTGACCTTACCATGCCTCTGCACTGTTCAACCTACACAGACCTGTCTATCAGAATGCACTTAGAGTTGCTTTAGCCGTAGCTGTGCTCCAGCCATAGGTGTAGCTGAAGTCCTCGTGTCTGCAAGAGGCAGGTTTCACTCCATCTCTATATAGTTCAAACGTGCTAAGCACCAGTATTGCTCAGTGTGCTGTTGGCAGGAAACACCCGAGTAGAAAGTAGGTTAAAGACAGGTTTAGGAGAAATGGCTGAGCTGCAGTTCAGGCTTGTTTTTTCTAGAGCAGAGAGAAGAGGCTGTAAAATTCAACAGAACTTCAAATTGCATCATTCTCTATGTAATGTGTGGGCTGTACACACTGGGAAACATTTTGGGGGGTTTCTATAAGCCTGATAGTTTAAAATTCTGTGACTTTCAAGTCATCTCAGCCTTCCTGCATTTTCTTAAACCATAGGAAATAAAGAGTAACAAGTTCATTGTGGCTCTGTGTAACTTCAGTAAAACAGAGATCGAGTGTTTCAGTTAAATCGTGCCCAATGACAGTTCATGTCATAGAGTTTTAAAATGAGCATGGTGCCTTTTAAAACACTGGTCAGTGAGCTTCTGTTTTGAAATTGGTAAAAGAGGTACACAACCTGTTTGGCAGTACTATCAGAAAGAGTTTGAAATGCTTTTATTGGAAAATATATTGGAAAAAATGTAGGGTTTCTGTGGGAATATGCTTCAATGAAATTTCTTCCAAAAAGGCGAACTGAAGTACAAGAAAAATCTCTAGAACCTAATTAAGTTTACCTTAAATTTCAGGAAGAAAAACTAGAATTAAAAGACTTGAATTTTTTCAAAATAGGATGTAGAGCATAGTGGTTTCCCCAGAAAAACTGACCTTGGGTTTTGCTTTGTTTACAAATGACTGCATTTCTCACAATAAAAATGCAGAGGTTTAATAGAAAAGCACATTGTTACTGAAGGATTTCACATTTTTCATTTGTGTTTTCCAGCAGGATATTTGTAATTGAATGAGATCAGGTTTTCATCACTTGCTAATTGAATGCACCTTGTCACCCAAGTCTGTTTTACTGTTTTGTTGATAGATGTTCTTCATGTATTGCCGAATGTCTTCAAGGAGAGCCTCGTGTTCTGTTCTGTGCATGTAGCAGTCTTTAGTTATATATAAGCCAGCAGAAGTACAACCAAAAGATAAGTGGTCAAGGAGCAAGAGTTGCTTAGAGGGCAGAGGCCATAAAAGTCTCTTGATTTTCATACGCACATCCACACTCTACATGCAGAAGTATCTGAGCACCAAAAAACCCAAAAGGACATCTAAAGCATTCTCAAAATTTTGCCATTCTTTTAGGATGCGTTAATTTTGAAATGCTGTCATTTTAAAAGGTGGCTTGACTTCCTCGTTAATTTTATGAAGGCCCAAGACCCACATGCCTGTGTCTCATCTGGGCAAGCTTTTGCTTCTTAGTTCCCAATTGGGTGTGTACTTCTTGGCCAGCATGGCTCTTGTAAGAAACTTCCAAATAAAGTTCCGACTTCAGGTTACAGAATGGGCGGGCAAAGGGTTGCAGAGGGGATGCTGAGTTTGGGTCCTTCACTGCACAGATGTGTCACACAAAGGCTTCCTAAAGGGAGGGAAGTTTTTGCAGTGGTGCTGTTCACAAGGGAGGGGATGGATCTCGTGTGTGGTGTTTCAGGAAAAAAAACCCCAAACATGATCCTTGTCTTTTTATAGATGCTGATTTTTTAAAACTCAAAGATTATTACTGTTGCTTTCTTAGATCCCTGTGAAGTCATCAAAATAGAAATGCACTGAGTTTTAAACACACTGCTTGAGCAGAGAGGTTGGACCAGATGCCCCACTGTGGTCACTTCCAACCTTAACTGTTCAGTGATTCTATAATCACCTGCATCATTTTGCTCTAAATATATCAGGGGGAAGTGTTATGCCTTCCAGTGTCATTTTTCCAAAGCCTGAGCTAGGGATCACTGATCAGTCTTCAAAAATTCTCAAATGTGGCCATGAGAAAAGGCACTGAACAATCATGTCTTCTGAATAATCACTATTTTCTGAAAAGTAGTACTGGTCTAATTGTGGAAATGGGAGCTCAAGCTTCTTGCAGCTGTTGCTGTGGTCCAAGTTTATCAGGTACACAAACTCACTTGGATAAATTGTTTAGATTTTTTTGCCCCTTTTTATTGCTTTTGCCCTTCTTTGCTAGTTCAGCTACATTTTTTGGTGCTAGAAAAAAATTAAAGCACATAGATTGCATCCTTTAAAGTGTTCTTTAGTCTTTTCTAAGTGTCGTGGAAATAACTTCATGGATACACCACATGTTCTAATATAAGATACTTCTGACTCCCATCATTTGCTAAGGGATAATCCTTATGTTTGCTAATATTAGTTACACTTTGTTCCTGCTTCAGATCTGTGCAAAGCTAATGCTGACATACTGATTCTTTAATTGTTTTTCATATGGTAATACAAATTTATGGTTTGTGGTTATGGAAGCCAACTAATGCTGTAGATCAGAGAAATTGCCCTCAAGGGTGGTGGGAAATGAAGTAATAACTAGAAAAAAAGCTGGGGTAGTGGTAAGGAAATCAACACTTTTTTTTTCTTCTTTTCAGTATAAAGCCCTGTTAATATCTTTTGCACTTTTTATGAGGGCATGCAGTGGCAGGACAGGCACAAATGGTCTTAAAGAGAGCAGGTTTAGATTAGATATTAGGAAGAAATTCTTCACTGTGAGAATGGTGGGACACTGGCACAAGTTGCCCAGAGAAGCTGTGTATTCCTCATCCCTGGAAATGTTCAAGGCCAGCTTGGATAGGACTTTGAGCAACCTGGTCTGGTGGAAGGTGTCCCTGCCTCTGGCAGGGAGTCTGACTGCGTGATCTTTAAGGTCCCTTCAAGCCCAACTCATTCTATGATCTGCCTCAGAATTAGCTGTAACACTTTGAGAGAAAACAGTAGGAAAACCACTTTGTAATTGTTGAAACATTAGGAATACAAAATTACTAAAAAGTAGGTATGAAATAGGCATAACATCAAAAAATATAGGTATCATACTTCCAATTTTTTGTTTCCGGTCTGTTTAGACAAGTTATTAAAAAGTTTGGGGTGTTTTGAGTGATTTTTGTACTGTTCTGTATCACTCTGTCAAAATTCCATTATTTATTTTTCATGTGGGAAGAATGTTTTTTTTAATGAACTCTAAATAATCACCCAAGACCTTTTTAAACCTTCTCTTGCTGATTTGATTTCCAGAGCAGTCTTCTTTACCTCTATTACACTGCATTTTGACTGATTATTAAATAACTGCTTGTAAAGCAGAAATGTTGTGACTCTGATGACTTTGTTACAACTTCAGTTTTTCCCTTTTTCTTTGTCAGGTGTAATTGTCTTCGGGTTGAAATGTGTTCTAAAAGTGGTTGATAAATCCATTGCATGAAATGGTTTTCATGCCACTCATTCACATCCTCTGCAAATGATCTGTTACATCCTTTTTTGTTCAATTCAAAATTCATTGACTCCGTTATGTTGATAAAAGATACTGTCCTGCTCTTTCAAAAACTGCTGTCTGCAAAGTTTCCTATCACACTTAGCACGCTCAGGTTAATAAAAGGATTGGTGGTGGTACTTTATACCTAAATTTGTCCAGTTAATGAGAAACTGAAAAGAATCCAAGACTTAAAACTGAATTACTGGCTTTAACCAAAAGTCGCAGTGACACCTCATTGTCATATTTCTACTTGTAAAAATATTTCGCAGAACCACTTTTAATTGTTTTTTTCTGGGAACCGACTGTGTAAGTCAATTAGAAATGAAACCGATAGAAAACGTGATGTGGTACTGCAACAATGTTTATTGTTAATTACCTAAATAAATTCTCTTTACTGAGATAGGCATTTTATGACCCAAAAGCTCCTCTGAAGAAAATAAGCGCTTCAGCACTGGTTTGCTCCTGAGTGTAATAATTTTTCATATATAAAAATAACTACAGAAATGGTCTTTGTAATACTTGCTGATGTTAGTTAACATAATGGTCCCTTAAAGTGTCTCTGCTGTACTTCCTGTGCAGAAAATCTTTGCCTTCTGTAGTGTTTTCACAGTTGAAAGTTGTTGCTATAGTTCTCAACCTCAAGATTTTTGTCAGAATGTTTTGTTACTGATTGATATGTTGGCATTTGTGACAGTCAAATGGTTCAGATCAGGTGCCTTTTAGTTTAGTGTACACAATTTCTGTCCTGAGAGTGGGGGGAAACTGGTATCGATTCAGTTGTCTTTGACACCTTTGGGTTTTGCCTAAAATCTTGAAAAGTAAGATTTGTCCAAGACTTAGTCATGTTGAAGTCTAGTTGCCCTGGGGAGCTAGGTACTACACTTGCTAATTACTTCATACACAGATTGTTTCTGCAGCAACACTGCCAGTGCAGACCACAGATTGATCTGGAAGATGCTTGCAGGAATTGCTTTGGGGAGAAAAACATGTGGCAGATGAGCCTAAAATGATATTTTCTTGGATAATGCTCAGCAAAAAATACATAGCAGGGGTTACTGTATTTTGTAGTACTTTGTGTACCTACATGTGCGGTTGTGTGAGTAGAGCAGAAAAACTGCTGAAGGAAATGGTGCAAGAGCTGAGTGCAAAGTGTGTAGTAGCACCCTGCTCGGGGTCATTCTGTATAGTTCAAACAAAAGTTTTATAAAGATGTAGTTCTTTTTGTAGACTGTCTTTCAAAACTCCTTTCAAAGTGATTTTTAAAAAGTTAGTCTCACAGGCTTGGCAAACAGGAGCATTCCTGATGACCAGGGTTCATTTTTCCCTTCAGCATTTAACTGGTAATTGGTTGCAGAGCAATAACTGTGTCAGAAGTTTCCCTATTCATGGGTGTTATGATTGGTGTTTGTAATGTTTTTGAACATAAATAGTATTAATCCCTATGTTAACACAGATGGTCTATCAACTTTATGGTTAAAGTTTTAAAGTTATTTTCATAGACATCCTTCTCTGTTGCTAGGAAGGATATTTTAGTGATGCTCCCTTACTGCTCTTGTGCAGTGAGGTGGTCCCATGGACCTTTGCTAAGAGACCCTGTAAAACACAAAGAATTGGTTTATCAATCTTAATTTGGTGAAGAGTAATTTTGAGAGTGGAGGGGTTGAAAACTGTGGTATTGATTATTCTGAAAGAATGTCTGATTTTTAACAAGATTTTCCAGGTTTCTCTAGAGACTTTTGAGGAAGAGTAGGTTATCACAAAACTCTGAGGAGAATGGATTTGCAGCATCACTTAAAGTGACAATATTTTAGGATCCATACCCAGGCTGCAGTGGCCTGGCTTTCCTTCTCTGAATGGAGAGATTTGAACTCCTTTATCACAACATAAAAGGAGATCTTCACAAAGTTTGATGACCTTATTTATCTTAAATGCTGGATATGAGTAAGATAAGAATAGGACTTTCAATAAACATACTTGTCACCTGAAGCTTCTGAAAACAGACTTGAAGGCAAAAGTCAACTTTCTGGGCATGCAATATTCTCATGGGAAAGAGGTGTGGAAATAGCTTGTGCCGATCCAATCCTTACACTTCCATTCCAAAGCTGTGATTTCTAAACTGGCTTTGTTTTGCCTTGTCAATCACAGCCATCTTTTAGCACATTATGAAGAAGACAATTGTTTAACATTATAGATTGTATTGACTGATTTAATAATTTGAAAAGCAAAATAAATAATAAAAAAAAACCTAAAAAGAAAAAACCACACAAGGGACCTTGGCATTGAGATATATGCATAATTAAGTGCTAAACACTGCATGAAAATTTAAAACCTGAAAATCATAGAATCATAGAATTGATTGGGCT
Source organism: Pithys albifrons albifrons (assembly GCF_047495875.1). Lineage (NCBI taxonomy): Eukaryota > Metazoa > Chordata > Aves > Passeriformes > Thamnophilidae > Pithys > Pithys albifrons. The sequence goes on from NC_092458.1 coordinate 58,883,789, forward strand.
GGAAAAGGCCTCTGAGATCAAGTCCAACCCTTGGTCCAACTCCAGTCCATTTACCAGATCATGGCACTCAGTGCCACGTCCAGTCTCAGTTTGAAAACTGCCAGGGATGGGGAATCCACCACCTCTCTGGGCAGCCCATTGCAATGCCTGATCATTCTCTCTGTAAAGAATTTTTTATATCCAACTTAAATTTCCCCTGGCAGAGGTTGAACCCTTGCCCCCTTGTCCTATTGCTACCTAAAATGTATTAGGAAATTATTATAAAGAATAAAAACATAAAACATATAGAAAACAAAAACAAAAGCGGTTCTTAAAATCTTGTGAGCTGCAATAGCACTGCTTGGAGTAAAGCTGCTCTGGGTCTTTCTCTGTGATCAGTGGAGTACACCCAAACCCCAGAGTAGCTCTTCCCCATATCTAAGGATTTAGGTTTTTTGTTTAATTTTTTCATGGAAACCAAAGTCTAGTTCAACACGTTGTTGGGATAGAGCCAGTACAAAGATTGGGAAGCATCTGTGTGTCCTGGAGTTTCACTGTAGCCAAATAAAGATTAGCCAACAAGAAATTCGGCCTGTTTTGTCCATGAAAGGAGCTTTCAGATGGGGAAAAATAACTGCAGATGCTTGTGATGAACTTAACAAAGCCCCACTTAATTCACAGATTTAGCATTGGAGAGCTAGTTAGCCCTGGGTAGTGTGAGGGGACTGAGTCAAATTTCAGTCTTATTCTTCTTTGTGATGCCAATGGCCTTTTGACCCTGAGAAATTTTAAGTCTTCACTGCTTTCTCCCTTTTTACACTAATAAAATGGGGTTTCTGTAGCCATCACAGGGAAGTCTCAAATGAAAAGCAACATTTCACTTAATTAGTGAAATTTATTCTGTGGCTTCATCTAGTAACATTAATGACTTACTGAGCATTAAATTAAAGTAAAAACTGCAAATCTGCTTTCATGTGAAAGGAATGCATTGGAGGTGACCTGTTCACCTCGAGTGCTGCTTAAAAGATGTAAAAAGCAATATAAAATTTGTAAAAGATACCGTGGATAGCATCACTTTAGAAACAAGCTCCTGATAAACATTCCTGTTCCATTAAGCTGGTCCTGGGGGTTAAAGTTCTTTTGTGACTGTTACTTAGAGGACTGGCAATTGCCTGGTTAATGGTGTTATACTTCTCTCATTTGAGTGTTGAATATCAAATAGTGGGACTGAAGCTGAAGTTTGCTCTGGTAAGCTTGGAAACTCCCTGCAAGCTGCACAATGTGATTTGAATTCACTAAACAGAAGTATTTTTCATGTCTAAATATAAAGGAGACGAGGCTGTAATTAAACCCATGAGTTTTGCAGGATAGGGGGTATTGAGAAAACTTGTCTCTGTAATTCTACATTACGAACACACTTTTTCTAGTGAGGCACCAGCCTTGTCAGTGTAGCACCTATTCCTCCCAACTATGCCTTTGAAAAGGTACCAGCTGGGGCTCCCTCCAGTACAGAGGGCTGCATGTGAAGTCTGAGGAGAAGGTGGACATCAAACAAAAATGTCACCAGGTCTGAAAACTAACTAACATTTTCCTGCTTGTGCAGCCACAGGGCTGACGAAGTCTGTGCAGTCTCTGTAGGTGACACAGCTGTGGTTTGCCGAAGGGCACACATTGAATCAGGCTCTCTCACATCCTGCCGTTGCTGATGCTGGCAGCTCTGCGCTGCTGTGCCCAGCTGGGTTGCAACACTCTGTCTTGCCACATTTTTAACCATGGTGTCAATTAGTATTTGTGGGAGCCAAAAAATATTAGACTCACTGTATCTTGCTATACGATCTCTGTAAGTAGAAGTTTCTACTCAAAGAATATCCTTTTGCTGACTGTAGCACATTTAACTGATGAAAAGCAGCAGTATGTTTCGTACATCCTGTCAGATAAAATTTTGCTTGCTAATCTCCTTATTGGAACAAGGTTGTTGTTAGTAAATGCAGGACATCTTGTACTTTGTTTCTGAGCTTTTTTGCTTTTTCTTCAGCCTTTGTGGTGTTGCTGCCCTGCCTGTTCTTACTGCTTGTTCTGACTCTGCTTTTGATTCTTTGCAAAGTAGACCTAAATCTGGGTTTGCTTTCTCTGTTAAGTTTCTTCTGGATTAGTGCATCAGGCTGACTTATGTGGAGGTTGACTGATTGTTGAGGCTGGCAGGTAGAACAGGAGGAGTGGAAATGATGCAAAAGTAGGCAGTTCCCTTCCATGGGTAATAAGCTGCTGTGTCCCCTAACTTTGTCTAGGAAACCACACTTAGAATAGTAAAAATTCGAGCAGGGCTGAGAGAGGACCTGAAACTGCTGGTCTCAAATGCTAATTGAAAAATAGTAACTTTTACTTCTGTTCCTAGACCTCCATTCCCCTTTATCAACCCTTTTTCCTCCTACTGATACTTCATTAAAAAAAATAGTTAGCCAGCCATTAATAGCTAAAATGTGAAATTAATGACGCAGAGTTGACTCTTAGTCAGAATATCTCAGCAATGAATTCGTGATTGCTCTGGGAAAGAAACTTGAATTCTTTGGAACATAGTGAAGTGATGGTGGGAATAATAAAAAGAAAGAGGCCAAAAGAATGAGAAAGGGAGAAGGTCATGTGTCTGCATTTCCAGCAAGTGCAAAGCTGAGAGAAACAAGTGAGAAGTGAGTGCTTTACTAAACGCAGGAAAAATGATGCAAACCAGCCCAAGAGCTGAAGTGGTTGAAAAATGATGGAGAAATAACTATATGCTTATGAATCAGTAACTGATGCTTTTTCTGTAATGGATGAAACAGCTCCAGTATTGCCAAAATCATAATTTAAAAATTGCAGTGTGAAAAATCATAAATCTCATCACTCTTATCTTGTTGCTCCAAATTTGTATTTGATGCATTTCAGATGTAAAGTGTTGGGTTTTTTTAGAAATAAGTCTAAATGAGAAATGTATTACCAGTTGTAATTCTCATAAATCTAGTCTAGTTTTCTAGGCCATTTCTTGTTGCCTTAGCCAGGTGATGCTGCATGCTTTACATGTGTGCTGTGCTCCTGTTTGTAGCTACAGATTTGTCATCTGTGCCATCACATTTTAGTATTAGTAATGTACATTTGTAAGCTCAAACAGGTCATGGACTGTTGGATGATGCTTTGGGTATAAAGCAATGAGCTGACAGATTTTACTGCTGTCTTTTGTGGAGATCATTTGAGGAAAATGCTGAATGTCTGGTTTTGTCTGCTTCATCCTCAGTTCAATGGATGCTGCTCCCCCCTTCCAAGAAGGTACTTATTTACTAATCAAATGTTTCTCTGTTACTTCAGAAGTTCTGATGCTGCATTATTGAGAGCAACATTGTGCTCAAGGATGTCTCCTGTTTAAAGAATCTTTAAACAAAAAAACTTAAGCCAGCAGCCCTGTGTTTTTAAAATTAATTATAAATATGGTGCTAAAATATTTTCCCATGCAGTCTTTCTGTCTCAGCAAAATTCTACTCTGTGCATGGCACAAAAGCAGCCTGAAATTTTGTTTCTGCAAGACTGCTGCTTATTACTAACATCAGCAGAAGTGCTGATGTTGCTTTGCCCAGAACCTTCTCCATTCCACTTACATTCTCTCTGCGTTACCTCCTACTTCAAGCTCTCAGTTTCAGATCTATTCCAGCTGCCTTGCCTAAAGTATTGATAATTAACCTTAAATCAAATGGTTTTTGTTTTTGGCCATGAGGGCAGAGACTTCATGTGTCCAGAGTCACTTAAACACTTGTCCCAGGTGGCTCTGGAATGTGATACTGCAGAGATCATATAGTCCCCAGTGCAGTTAAGTGAGTTATGACCGTGGTTTGTACATTATGATATGCGAAATATGGGGTAGATGCTGTAGTAGAAATGGATTGACAGTAGGTACAGCAGTAACTTTCAGTCACCAGTGGGTTGAGTTTTCCTTTGGTTGTTTCTTGGGATTGATGTGTTTGTTTTTGTGGATTGCTGGGGTTTTGTTTGTTTATTTTGGTGTTTCTGTTTGTGGTTTGTTTTTGTTACTTTTTGAAATGTGACATTTAATGTATTTTCTTGTATTACTTGCTCTTCTTCTGAGGAATGCCTCTTTAATAGGAAGTAGTAAGGGACTCCAGGATACAACTGTGTCTCAAATCTGCAGTTAGCCTATATCTAATTGGATGGCTGTTGAAACAAGAAAAAAAGTGTTTGGTGTATTTAATAGTTAAAATTTGTTAGTTAAATGGTTGAAATGTATCTGGCAAAATTTGAGTGTTCTGAAGTATTTTAGATCTTTAATCTTCTGTTGAGCATCATATTTTGGTGGTTGTTTTTAGAGAAGAAGGAACAAAATTGATTCAGAGTGGTTGTCTGTCCTTAGTATTAACGTAGTATTTCTCTAATTTTTCTAGGGGTCACCTCTGTTTGACCTTATCAGGCAGTCAAAAGAACGAGAAGGCCAAACTGATCAGCCTGAGACCAATTCTACTCCCAGTACACCTTTCCAACATAATCACACTGCTGCAGACCTGTAAGTGACATGTGTGCCTGAGGTGTAAGAAAATACTAAGTTAGTACCACCCTTAAAATTTAAATCCAACTGTGTTCTGTTTTCCTACTTGTTAGGCTTGGTACTTAGGTTTTGTTAAACTACTGTATTTTCAGATGTTACTCATAAAAATTTAAATCAAATGCTGAAATATATTTTTCTAAGATCCATCAAACCTGTAACTGCAAACTGTTATCTTATTTGCCTGGGAATAAATAAGTCAGGTATTGGGCATAACAAGTTGGAATAGTAGTTAATTTCTTCTAATGGGGAAGAGGGAAGAGTTCCTGCAAGTATTATTCATATAAAATTGTTCCTTTATCCTGTGATGTTAAGTGCTTAATATCCGTTGAATCTTCAGCTATCTTTCTCCTGTGAGATCTCCTAAGAAGAAAGCATCTGGACCTTCTCCAAGTGCTAATTCTACTCCAAATGCTCAACCTGCTGCGAGCCCCCAAACACAGAAACCACAAAAATCTACCTCCCTCTCTCTGTTCTACAAAAAAGGTTTGTTGCTTCTGTATGTGTTGACATTTGCAAAGTTATCTCTTGTTCTTTATCCATTTTGGGGTTTGGTGCTCAACATTTCTTAAAAGATCATTGTAGAACCTGTAAAGTGTGCAAACCCTGGTAAAATGGTGCCAGCAGGTGCCAGCACCCATTAGGGTGTGCTCTGCACACTGCAAATTTGAAGTGAAAACTTATCTACTGACTGTAAGAATGTCCATATGGGCTCAAATGGAGGGTTCTTCTGTCATGGCATCCTTTTCCCCGCAGTAACCATAAATAGATGTCATGAGAAACTGAAGAACTGGGCAAGCATGGATGGTGCTTCCCCTGAATGCATTCCCAAGCTTCAAGGTTGTCCAGCTCAGGGATTTTTCTGAACCTTTTCACTGTGTCGGCTCAGTAACTCTCAGCAGATTCATGTTCCAAATGCTTATTCAGGCTCTTTGTGAATTGACACAGATACACATTTGATGTAGCCTTCCATGTGTCCACTGTCTCTTGTATGAAGTATCTTTTCCATTTATTTTGAACCTAGCTTCTACTACCTTCATTTGATGTCTTGTAGTTTTTGTAGCTGGAGAGGGCAAATGTTCAATTGCTGTCCATCCTTCATTGCATTCCTTTGATTATTTATACTCCGGTTATTACAATTCCAGTTTATTTTTCTTCTCTGTTTCTGCAGTGTTTCTACTGGCCTATCGTCGGCTACATACCCTGTTCCGTGAGCTTCTCTCGGACCATCCTGACCTGGAATCCTTGATCTGGACCCTCTTCCAGCACACACTGCAAAATGAGTATGAGCTAATGAGAGACAGGCACTTGGACCAGGTAAAATGAACAAAAATGTTTTAAAAAGATTAAAAAGACTCTCCTGAACAAAATGTTTCTTACACATTCTTTAGTCATTAGAACTTGTACTCTGAGTTTTTATTTCTCTATTGATCACTGAAAGGAGAACTTAATTTAGACTGAAGTCTGTCACCTCAGGGTTTTAAGCACTGGCATTTACTATGACATTGTCAAATACCATTTTCATCTCTTTTAAAATAATGAAGACACACCACAATTGCTAATAATTTGCATAAGAAAATACTTATTTTCTTTGGGAAGACAACATTGGTTGGTCGATAAATGTTTTGTTACCCTAAAACTGCAGCATGTGAAATGAGTTTGAGAAGATACCATCAACTCCAGTTAGTTTATTGTCATGCAGAAATAGAGGTAACAGTAGTTGACTTATATTCTGGGAGTTCTTATGAAGTTGAATTGGATGCTAGTTTACAGAACACTATCGGTAATAGAAAGCTTATTTCTTAACTTGAAATGAAGAAGCTGAATTAATTTCCTGCATTTTCAGCGGCCTTGTATTGTTTCTTTAATAGATCATGATGTGTTCCATGTATGGCATATGCAAAGTAAAGAATGTAGACCTTCGATTTAAAATAATAGTTTCGGCATACAAGGAGCTTTGCAACACAAATCAAGAGGTATGGAAGTTCTTAAATGTTATTCCTCCGTAGAAATGTTATTAACTAATTATGTCTCTCTGAAATAAAAATAAAACAAACTACACTTTAACATGCAAAAGAAAACTTCTGTTTCACTGCATCTCTATTTTGTGGAGAAAACTGACTCTAATACTAAATATCTCTTTTAAATGCCTTGCATAAATAGTTTGGTAACTCCTCAGAAAACAAACTTCATTCCATCTTTTAAAGGTACTAAATAATGGTTTAGGGTTCTGTTTGGAGACTAGATGAAAGATTTATATCTAGAACTAATAGGATTTTCAAAAATAACACAAAGTCCTTTAGGAGTTATATAACTTTCCATGGAGCATTAAGGGGAGAGAAGTAGAAAACTTTCTACAGAAGCTTTCAACAGAAATATGGTTTGATATCAAATAGAGATATATGGTTCTAGATCAAACAGGTGTGCATGTATTAAAGTTGCAGGCCTAATTTTAACATTAAGAAGTTCCTTTTTTCATAGGAGCTTTTAATATACTGAAATTTTTGCACAACACAGTAATTAAATCAATAGAAAAATCCTCACCAGTTACAGGAACTACAGGCATCCTTTGAGTAGCAGAATTTCTCATATTGTATTTGTGGATAAACTCCAGACTTTTGTCTCCAAGCCTATAGAACTATTTTATCCACATCAGGTCAGTAATGAGTTTTTAGCCTTCCAAGGCACTCACAGTTGTCTAAACTTTTTGACACCTGTGTCTGTAAAAGTAAATGGAGCTTAAATTTGGGAAATGTTAGAACTGTGTTTGCACTAAGGGGCTGTGCCAGTTAATGAAGCAGATGCTTCCACTGGTGTTCATACATGTTTGGAAAAAAAACCCCAACAGTTTAAAACAGTTCTAAATAGTAGTTTCAATGGTTTGCATACAATCCATGTGCCATCTTAGCTATTATCTAACATAGACGTTATGAATAGCTTTATGAGTTTGTCCAGTGTAAAATTTTCCTTCCTTTTTTCAATTTCTATATGATTTTCTCACCCTATGCAGACTTTCAAACGTGTTCTTATCCGGGAAGAACAATATGACTCCATTATAGTCTTCTACAACTTAGTGTTTATGCAGAAGCTGAAAACCAACATTTTACAGTATGCTTCCAACAGGGTAAGCATTAACCCTTTCATTATTTAATGGACTAGAAATATATAGACAATTAAACCTTATGATTATTTTATTATTCTTACAGCCTCCCACTCTGTCGCCTATCCCACATGCTCCTCGCAGCCCTTACCAGTTTTCCAACTCTCCTCGGCGTGTCCCTGCTGGCAATAACATCTACATCTCACCTTTGAAGAGCCCATACAAGTTCTCTGATGGTTTTCAGTCACCCACAAAGATGACTCCAAGGTCAAGGTAGGTTGTTGACAAGCATTTCCTTGACTAAATTAAAGGTATTTGGGGGATTTTAGTCGAAGCAAATTAGGAAACTGCAGTCTGGTTTGTCAGTAGTTTGTGGCTATTGCATCTTTCCTGGTTAAAAGTTTGTGTCCTGTGTGTGGAGCCTTTATTTGTCTTTCAGTGCTTTTCTGTTGTGCTTAAGGAGTTTTTTGTTGGTTGTTTTTTCTCTTTTTTTTCTTTTTTTTTTTTACCCACCCAAAGGGGAGTTTCCTGACCCAGTTGCTTAAATGTTCTTGGCTTTGACTCTGGATCACACTCCTGAAAAACAGAGATGAGCTTTGTAAGCTTGTTCAAAGGGAAAATAGTTTTTTGGAACAAAATCTTTATTTAGTTGGCTGAACAGAACATTTCTAAGTGTTGGTCACTAGTTCTTAGCAGACAAGGATGACAGCAAATGTGCCACTTTCCAGTGGCTTTTTAAACTAAGATCAAGCAAGTGCCAGTGCATCTGGCCCACTGTGTACCAAAGTTTAAATGTTGCTGTGTATTTCACATTGAAGTCCTGCATGGTTTTGATTAGCAAACACTTAAAGATGAAGGGAAGATTGTCTCTGCATACCCAGCACTGAAGGGTCTTCCTGCTGATAAGGGACAGACTGTGGGGTCCTCTCAGTCTTCTAAGCCACAATTTCATTTCTGTCTGTGTGATACAGTTGATTTGGTGATCAGCGTTCACTGGCCCAAAGAGAAACATCACACTGTGAAGCACAGCATGGATTTGCACTGTTAATGCAGAGAGAGAGGAGGGGACCTTGCTAATGCCTCATGCTAAACTCTACAAATTAGTGGATACTTCTGTCATTGTTAAATGTGGCTTAATATTAAACACTTCTCTTCTTCATTTGGCAGAATTTTGGTGTCAATTGGAGAATCATTTGGGGTGAGTTTTAATATTTTTAATGTCTGGGCTTAAATGCAAGTAACTTTTGGAGAAATGGGATAGTCTGCTCACATCTCTAGACCTGACTAGTGAGTGTGTCTAATTTAATATAGTAATTATAGAGAAGTTCTGTTAATTCCTTTCAAATATCCAGACTTCACTTTTAAAATGTGTTGCAGTTTATTTTAGTTGCTCTGGCAGAAAATAGAGTTCTTAAAACTTTAGAGTTTTAGAACTCCTGATTTTATTCTTTTTTTTGTTTTGGTGGATAATCTGGAAAGTTGGAGTTGTTTCAGGATTTGTTGGCAATTCTTTCTGTATTTTCTTGTCACTTCAGACTTCTGAGAAGTTTCAAAAAATAAACCAGATGCTGGGCAACAGTGACTGCCAGCTGAAGCGCAGCGCAGAGGTCGGTGCTGCCCCGAAGCCACTGAAGAGGCTGCGCTTCGATATAGAGGGGCAAGATGAAGCAGATGGAAGGTGAGAGATTGTCCTTGGCTTTTCAGTAATCTTGTATTTTCAGTAATCTTATATATTCAGTAATCCCATATTTGGTTCTTGGGGATTTCCATCCTACCTTCTTTCTGACATCCTAATTCGTGTTAATTTCTGGACTTCAGTAACTGTATTAAATGAGGAATGGTAGCATCGTGCTTCTCAGTAAGACACTTTGATATCACAAGTGAAGGAGTAATTCAGTGCCTGCAAGAGAAGGCAATAATTCTGACATGAACTAACCTCAGTTTAAAGTTTAGGTCACAAGGGTAAAGAGTTATTTTTCTTAACTTAATCATATGCTTTCTGTCTGCAGCAAACACCTCCCCCAGGAATCCAAGTTCCAACAAAAGCTTGCAGAAATGAGTGAGTATTATTTTCCTCATAAACTGCACAACAGTGAGGGCCTTGGATAAAACTGTTTGGGCCCACTCAGATGAAAACATTGCTCAACACTGATGTCATTTGGGTAACTTGCTTGGGTTTTGTAAAAATACAGACTACAAAATGGAAATCTATGTACACAGGAAAATCGTGTGTAGTTCTGTTTGTTGCTTTGCTGTCTTTTATACTAAAATGTCTGAGACGCTTTTTCTTCTACTGTGGATCAGCACTTCTTTCAGATTTTACACTATCAGTTTTATGGTTTTTTTTGAAATGAAACTCAAATCTCACTCATCAAAAGCAAAACAGCCCCACCCTCACATGTAAGTTGTATTTTCTGCTCCCAAGAAGGAGCACAGTTGGTCTGGCCAGGCATTCTCTCTCTTTGATGGAATCTGAGCTCTGCAGCTGAGTGGATTTACCCATTAAGAACTCTTTATCTTGCTTATCAAGTTAAGTATGAGTGTGGATCCAGGCACCTCTCCTTTATTTTAAGGTAGGGGAAATAGTTCAGTGATTACTTGTGGCAGAGGTTAAGAAGGAGAGCTCTGTCTCATGTCCAGTTGGTGTTACTGTGTGTCACTGAGGGGAAAAGGCATTTCCTGGCTGGCTGGCTCTGGGATATGGGCACTGTTCAGCCTACAGCATCTTCCTGGTAACAGGGCAAGATTCCCTGTGTGATGCAGACCATCTGCCCACCTTGAGGATGAAAACAGACACAGTGAGGGTACAGAAACAATGAGAATTTGAGTGAACAGGTGGAAGGAATTTCATAAGATATGCGAGATTGAGCAAGAGTTGCTGAAACAGTGCAGAATAAGGTGTTTATTTTATAATGAGGGATTTGGTTTATTTAGGATGGAATAGTGTACTTCTACTGTTTGTGTCATTACAAATTTTTACAATAATCCATCCAAAGTAATTATGAAGAAAATACTTAATTTCCTTCTTTTTGTTTGTTGTCGTTTTTTGTAGCATCTACTCGAACAAGAATGCAAAAGCAGAAGCTGAATGATGGAAATGATACCTCAGCCAGTGAAGAAAAGTGAGATTCTTCTCAGGACCAGGGGCTGCACAGTCAGCTCTCTTAGATTGTTTTTGTTTTACAGCCTTCATTAATAGAGTTGCTTTTTTAGTTGCTTTTTATTCTGAACTGCTAGTTTAAAGCATTTGTACTTTTTAAATTGTTAAATGTTTTTCATGATACTTTGCCTTACGATGTAGCATATATACGATGTAAGCCACTGAATTTAATTTATATATTTTTTGAGGATTTTAAAAACAGACTTGCAAGGTTTCTGAATTTCCTGTTGCAGCATTACTGATATAAGCCAGTTCAGTCTCCTTGGATTGAATTATTTCTGTCTAAAGATGAAATGTTTGCTAGAATGATTTGAAATGCACTAATTTTGTTTCTTAAATTTGATTTTTAGATTTTCATTACTTGCAAATTTTGAAAATGAGGGGCCAGATACTGCAAAAATTCCTGTCTCTATACATAATTAGAGCATCAAATTCCAGTTACCTTAAACTGGACAGCAGTTGTAGGCCTTGTGGAGTCAGGGCCTCACTTCAGAAATACAGTCTGAATTCAAAGTGAACTCATTATGTAACCATACTGCTGAAAACAGTACTTGGTAGTTTTGGTAGTTTTCCTTCCCCCCAATGTATTTCAGAGGGCAGTTACACTTGTCCACCAGTTTGAATTTCATGGAATATGAATCCCAGAATCCTACAGAGAATCAGTAGCTGAATCTTCATCCCAAATGCAGAGTAATTGATGTGCACTTTCTTATCGTGGAAAATTCCAAGTACTAAAAGAAAAAAACCAAACAACCAAACTTAAACCTCACCTAGCACACATAAGAATTCAAAATTCTAATGATGTAGAATTTGCTCCATTTCTTCAAATTTTCACCTAGCTGTAGCCAAGCCAAACAGCTGGAGAAGCAGCAGAAAGCTGTGTCTCTGGCTGGGTTCCAGGTGAGAGTAGCCTGGTCTCTACAAGCACAGAACACCTTCTGTTGGCCTTACTGGAGCATCTGCACAAAAGCTGAATGTGGTAAACCCATATTGGGAAAATCAGTCTGCCTTATTTTACTGAAAAGGCAGTTAATTGGGCAACTTGTGAATGGTTGCAACTAGCAAAAAAAAAAACCGACTCAAGACTTTTTTGTCATCCTTTGTATTTTTAAGTTACTAATTCAGATACTGGAATTTTTCTTGCGATGAAAAAGTTTTATAAAATAGCCAGGTAACAAAAGCAAGTTTTCCTTCCAGTAGATTAAAATATAAGCAAATGTCTTGCTTTAAATGACCCATTTTAATGAAATTTAGCTTTTGCAGCTACTTTAATTAAGAACAGTTACAGTAGAAAAGCATGCTATTCGTGACACAAAGGTTCTGAACCAACATCTCCTTCAGGTCGCTTATTTACAGGTTGTTTAGCTGACCCTAGAGCACTTAAGAGTAGGATGTTTTATAGACCCATTCATGTGCTGACTTGAAGCTAATCTTAGAGCTAATAAAAATTCTACGAGCAGCACACTGATGTATAAATGAATTTTAAAATAATATTGAGGAATTTTTTAGACTCAGCACAGCTTCAGCTTTCTTCCTGAAAAATGTACAGAAGTTTCAAGAGTACCCTATGTTTATTTTTTCACTTTTTGCAGAGTTTTGCAGACAGAATGTATGTTGACATTGGGGTGCACTGACTGTAAGCTCTGTTACAGTAGTCAAGGTTCTTCCTTTGGCTAGGGAGATGATACAGAGTCCAGTATCTAAACAGATTCCTTATTTCTTTACTGTGACAATGTATTTTTTGGTCAAACAGACTGAAGGCTTTACATCAAAGGTATGATAATATTTTATACAACTAATCAGTTTTCTCTCCTTTCAAGATAAATAAAATAGCTTTTAAAAGATTTATAGTCAGTAATTTTCTTTTACTAGATGAGAAGGTGGCTTCATATGGTAATGATGTCCTTCTGTATCACACTTCCACTATGACTGCAGCTGGTACAAGCAGAGGTTGCTCCATCTCCAGTGATTCCCTTTGGATGCAGAGGTCCAAAGAGTTGTGCTGTTGGTCTTGTGGTTACCTTCAGAGGTTTCCATGACATGTTCTGAAAGTATTCTCACCAGACCTTGGAGTAGCATTACCATTGGTAATGCTGGAAGATGCAGGGCTGTATCATGGTCTGGGTCACCGTCATGGCCTTGTGTCATCTTTGTGGAGATTGGTGTCCGCATCTAGAAGTGTTCCCATCATGAGTCAGGGGAGGGTTAGGCTGGGTATCAGGAAAAGGTTCTTCACCCAGAGGGTGGTTGGGCACTGGAACAGGCTCCCCAAAATGATCACAGCACCAAGCCTGACAATTCAGGAAGAGTTTGGACAATGCTCTCAGGCACATGGTGGGATTGTTGGGGTGCTCTGCGCAGGGCCAGGAGTTGGACTCAGTGATCATCACAGGTCCCTTCCAACTCAGCGTATTGTATGACTGCACCACTCTGCTTTTCATAAGCAATTCCTTTGCTCTCCAAACTTCTGGAAGTAGCCCGGTGCCAAGCTCCAGCGTCAGCCACCATGGCTTTGGTGTCTGGCTGTGACATAAGCCTCGCAGGCTCCCTGTCCCTGCTTTCTTAAGAGTCCAGAGGTGCCTGCGACCCATGACACTGCTGAGCTTGCAGGGCTGTTCATAGCATCGGCTTTCAGGACAATGCGTAGGACACAAAGTGCACTGACTGGCTTGCCAGTTCCTGCCCCCTCAAAAAAACAATTTTTCAGAGTCATATTTTTTAAACAGGTATATATGCAAATAAATGTGTATTGAAACTAAGGGCTTTTTATCAGATATAGAAATCTTACTATGTTTAACAGCACATTTCTTAGAGTGAAACCTTTTACTAAAAATGGTCTGGAATATTGAAACTGTGTTCTAGGAAAAAAGAAAATTAGGATTCCCAGCAGAAGAGTTGGACACAAAGCATCACAGGCATTTTAGGTGCCTCACGGCAAGCATTGCATCACTGCTCAAGTGATAATCACTGTGAAGAAACACAGATTTCTGGAGAAAATATGTCTCTGCCTAAGCTCTACGTGTAAGATGAGAACAGGTGAATTGCATCTTGGAAAGGCCCGTTTCTGTCTCTTGATTCCCAAGGGAATTTAATCTGTTGGCTAGACTGTATAGCCATTTGAAGACTGATGAGCTGATTCCCCACCTCCTCATTTGTTGTTTTATACCTTAATCTCTTCCTGCTGTCCAGGGTTTCTAAATGCTGTTCTTAAATGTCACGGGAACTTATTTCTTGATCCCTGTATTTGACTTACAAGTGAAGAATTTTGTGCTTAGGCACAGAAGAGCTGTAGTAGTAGCAAGTTCCTCACAGATGCTGTAACAGCCATAGGGAATGTGTAAAACTGCACGTTTTCAAGTATGGGAGTGGCTGAAGGAAGATACCTATGTCAAATATGAAACAGTTGGAGAAGATTATGGCTGTGTGATACCAGTGCAAAGTACAAGCTGAAATATTTTAAAATGTACCAAGCTGCTCATAATGTGCATTTGCTTAAGAAACAATGATTGGTGTTTTGAGGACCATTTTATTAATCAGTAAGTCACTAGGGCATTAATTTCTTTGAAAGGTATTACATACTTGCATCAGTTCTCCAGCTTACAAATGTGTTATCTGGTGTTAATGATTTCCTGAAGAGCACAAATAGTCTTTAAGGTACCTCTGTGAAATATTATCTAGTTTATTAACTACATAGTCAACTCAGTCTACAAACATCAAACCTTCTTCATTTTTACTGAAAAGAAGGGAAAAATCCCACTCATATTCTTTTAAATATTATGGCATTTTTATTAATGGTCTATTAAACCTGGTATGTTTATAAAGAAACAAAAAATCAAAACATATATTCACATTCAGGCTATCAATTTTCTACATCATTACAGAATCACAGAATATGCTGAGTTGAAAGGGACCCACATGGATCATCGAGTCCAACTCCTGGCCCTGCACAGGACCATTGCCAAGTGTCACACTACGTGCCTGGGAGTGTTGTCCAAATACTTCTTGACCTCTGCCAGGCTTGGTGCTGTTACCACTTCCCTGGGAAGCCTGTTCCAGTGCCCAACCACCTCTGAGTGAAGAACCTGTTTCTAATATCCAACCCAAACCTCCCCTGACACAACTTCGGCCATTCCCTTGGGTCCTGTGCCTGGTCACCACAGAGAAGAGATCAGTGCCTGCCCCTCCTCTTTCCCTCACGAGGAAGCTCTAACTGCAATGAGGTCTCCCTCAGTCTCCTCTTCTCCAGGCTGAACAGACCAAGTGCCCTCAGCTACTCCTCATACGGCTTCCCCTCAAGGCCCTTCACCACCTTTGTTGCCCTCCTTTGGACAATTAATCCTCTCTGCCTCTATGCGGTAAGTAAATGCTTTGTTTTACAAGGAGCGCCCACAGAAATTGTTCAGATCATACAAAACCAGCAGTTTATGTAGTTATCAGGCATTGTAACAAAACTACAGGTAGCTACAATATGACAGTGCAGTGCTGGCTTTTAGCTTCAGTAACTTAGGAGACCCTTTAAATGATCGTCCCCCTGTCATTTCCTTTCAAATTCCATTTGACTCCCTTTCTGCAAAATGGAACATTGCTCATTATTTAAACCCCAGATACAGTTTATGCTTGACCATATTTTCAATTTTTAGTAAGTAACTTTTGTCTGTGGTGCCCTAAAACAGAATACTTAATTGTATTAAGTAATTTAACTGCAAGATCCACAAGCACAGGTTCGTTGCAGACTATCTCACAATGATGAAACACATCCCAAATTTCTGCTGAAATGTCCCATGGTTGGCTTTCAAGCACACATTTACATACAAGTGTCCACAATTAACCACCTAAGTCAGTATGTTTTTTTGAACATTGACCTTTAAGAGCCCAGGAAAGTGCATGCAATGAAAGTTAAAAACTTAAATAAATAAATGTCTCTATGAATGTAACACTATCACATCCAGGTCAGATGATACAAATGGCATGTATAAGCACCAGCACTGACACACTGGATCTTTAGGATCACCCTCATTCAGTCCAGAGATGCTTTTTCTCAAAATTACAGTCTTGTCAATTACTCTAAAATTGCAACTAGGCTTTAATGTGTACAGTTGGTTGGAAATCATGAGCAAGAAGGAAATAAATTGGAAAAAAAATTGCAGTATTGGTTATATTAAGCCAAAAATGCCATTTTTAGGCAACATGCCATTTTGATTGCAGTAAGTGTTCAGCTACTCTGTTAAGAACTTGAGCCAATGCAGGAGAGTGAGATACCTCTCCAGTGCTATCATTCCATGCAGTAGTGTCTCCAGGGTGCCAGAGAATGTTCTTAATTAGATTTTGAGTCAGAAAAATGTAATTTCACATTTACAGTTTCTGTTTGGTTCTTTAAATAAAACAACAGAAACATCTGCAGAGACCTTTTATAGCACGTCTTAGAAAGGCTGGAGTGACCATGAAATGGCCAGGTGCCCAGCTGGTTCCATTTCCTAGTGAGACTGGCTGTGTGCCAGCATAATGCCATCTGTGTGGGATGGGTCTGGTACAAGCTGCTGCCCAAAGGCTGGGCTGTGGTGGGACACCCTCGTTCTGTGTGCTGCTATGGCTGAGGAAATGCTGGCAGGTGTCTGGCAGTTCGTGTGCACGGAACTGAAAGGGGGAAACTTCAGCCATTCCAGGCTTAACCAGGCATATGCAGCTTTGGCTTACACGGAATACCTTGTATGTCTGCTTTGGTATGGTCTGTGCTAGGCTGTAGCACACAAGGTTTGCATTAAAATTGTGCCCTACCATGATACTGTTTTACTGTCTGCGTTTGCCTCTACTTCTGTACTGGCATCATGTGCTCTTCAACACAAACTTACCAAAACTGATCTCTTTCCCCAGCAAAGCTGCAGTTTCAGTGAAACTGCATTAGGTACTAGAAATGTTTTGACCACTTCTGTTTTAATACAAAATACACAGCTGCTGAAGTATGGACTTAGCTGCTGGAGGAAGTTGTACTAATCACTGAGGGGGTGGCAGAATGTGCTTGTTAGCAGTAGATGATCAAATATATTTCTAGTGAGAGTCTGAAGCAAATGTTTCAAACACAAGCAAATATTTACCACAGCATTTTCAAAAATATTTGCTCATCACCCTCTTCCTAAGTAAATCCTGCTGTCTGCATGCTTCACCCTTCCAACCCACCCACAGGGTCTGAGCTGAAGAGGGGCAATACTCATTACTTCTCATCTTCTTTTCTGATTATGTGCTGCTTCTTTTCCTACCTCTCCTCAAAGAACAGGACTGTTTAGAAATAAGCCTCCAATACAGTAAAAAACAGTTATTTCTACTTTAGAGGATGTGATCATTTAAGGGAATTAGGTTCTCAGAAACCACATCTGAGGATTAGAAAAGTCACTGAAGGATTCAGTGGAACAGCAGTGATGTGCAGGAAGGTCACATGGCTATGTGAGTATATTGAGCCTGGTCATCCAGCTTCTTGTTTACCTCATTTGTAAAATACTGCAAAAGGAACTTAAAGTCACTTTACTCAGTCAAAATTTTAAGAGAAACAAAGTCTCAGGGTTAATTCAGTTACCTGTTAGAAAATTCAAGTAAATGCTCCATGAGTTCCATCTTCTGTAATGGAGCAAACCTTCCACTGGATGGGTTTTCATCTTAACTCACTTCAGTCAGTTAGAAATGAAGCATCTACCCTACCTTAGCCATCAATGATCAGTGATGGGAGAGTGGCATGTCCTGAGGGCAACTCCTCTCCCCTAAACAGGCCTGTAAGCTAGATGGTATGGTCACCTTGCAGCATTGACCAAAGGAGAACCTGAAACAATGTATTTGGACAAGGTGTCTTTATTGCCATGTGGAAACTAATGTGAGTTTCACTCCAAGGCCCATGATACCACTTCAAAACCACCTTTTTCTCCATTGTTTTGAAGACAATCTATCTTGGGACAGTTGGCAAGACAGGAATAAATAAATCTCAAGTAGAACTTAATTTTCTTGAAATTTTGTTTGGGTTTGCAAATAAATGATTTTCTTGGTAGTAAAATTCGTAGTGCGACCATTCACATCCAGACAAATATGGTGAATACTTCCTGGCCCACTGGGGTGCCAAGAACTGTATTTGGTGTAATGGAAAGGAAGATTCTTTTCATTCTTTCTAAACAATGGACATCAATGCTGGAAACTCAAAGCTGCAATATCCTGCTGAAGCTCCTCATAAATAAACTCCAAATAAACACCAACTGAGATATATCCTCCTACCAGTCTGAAAGCCTCTCACCCTAAAGTATTTATATTACTGTATCATATGTTCAGAAAACCAAATTTGTAGCTTCACTGGATGATTAACCAGACAAAAAGAAGCCCAGAATGGCACATTAACTTACTGTGGAGATAGAAGTACACTATGAAAGTTTTAGCAGCAAACATGTTATTGTCTCATAAAATCCAAATGCAGGTTGTTTCAAAAAAGAACAAAAAAAGATTAAAAAATCAAACAAGACAGAGCAGATAATGATAGCTTAGTTTGCTTGACTTTGAGTGGGAAAGAGTAG
Organism: Pithys albifrons albifrons; assembly: GCF_047495875.1. NCBI lineage: Eukaryota > Metazoa > Chordata > Aves > Passeriformes > Thamnophilidae > Pithys > Pithys albifrons. The sequence goes on from NC_092458.1 coordinate 58,902,154, forward strand.
TTACTGCATTAGATTTTTGTGCATTAGATTTTTCTGGCTGTTGGCACTGAACAGTTACCTCACATCTATGCTGTAGCCATCTTTACAAAACCTACATGTTAGTAGACTTTTACACATTTCCTAAGCTGATGGACACTAAGACTTTCCAAACCACTGCACATTCTGGCCATGGAGAAGTTCTCCAAAGGAGAAGTATTTCCAGGAGGTAAGAGAACGTACTCTTCAGCTTGGTAGTAGTCAGAACTCAGTTTCGGAATGCTCCCACTCTGCTTGCTTTGCTAATGAAGTTTTTCAGGAGGTCGTGGTCCATTTCTGCAAAGCCTTGAGTTTGTGTAACAACAGTTAAATGGTTTATGCAAAATCTGAAGCAAAATTCTTCCAAGTCCTAGGAATAAATTGAGATAATTTGTAATATGAATGGCTGATAAAAATATTATCGCAATTATTATTTGTTTATTTAGCAGAGAATATACCAGACAGCTCATATTACCAACCGCTTTTCTGATCTGTTTGATGAAATCACAAATGTTAGGATGAAATTTGTTCATAGAAACTAGTCAATAAACCCGCTTCAAGAAAACAAGAGTAGCCACCTAAATCAAACAGAGAACTCCATCACATTTACTGAGGTCATCAGAAATGTTACCAATAAGTGAAACCATCAACTCTCCCCACACAGGACTACTAGAGCATCAATAACTGCTTTCGTTTCCTCTCTGCACTGAATTCAGTAATGGTCCTTTGGAAAACAACAGATATCCTATCCTTGCTGAAAATAAAAGCAACGTACCATGCAACATTCAGTGATGCTTCCTGAACAGTAACTCGATGTTAGGATACATGTCTCTCTTGTGGCAAACCTAGGAATTGTATTCCCGGTCTGCTGAGATTCCTAGATAGCAAAAGAAGTTCTGTCTTGTCATGGTCGGGCTGAAAGAGGATGCTCAGATATTCAGCACAGGATAGGTACAAGCCATTAAGCCATCCAACCATGATTTCATGCAGCAAATTTTGCCCAGCCAAACTCACAACACTAGCAATCCTTCTCTCCATGTGCTGGGTCAGTCTCCTTTAGTTGGTTCCTATGCAACAACTTGCTGTGAAGGAGTATAAATTACCTTCTGCAGGAAGCAGAGTTGGAGCCAGCAGCAAGGCAAGTCTAAATTGGTGATATGATCCATGACCTATGAACTCTTCACGGTTACAGCAAAAAGAGGTCTCTTAACCCACACCAATTTGATTCTATGTTAAGTACACAAACCATGCAGCCTGGGGATTAATAGTAGCAAGATACTCAGCAGAACACCTGTGCATTTTCCCTTTGAAACATTTTCCTTGGATTCCATGTTTCAAGTCTATTTCCTCCGTCAAGATGTATAATCTTTCCCTTGCAGTGTTCACATTTAATGACAAAAAAATTATCTTTTCAAATTTCCAATATATTTGGTCTCTTTCATAATCCTTCTTTTGACGGTTTTCTACTGAAATCCTGATACACTGCACATGGTTCTCAAACCAGGAGTTACTGTTATTAATGTAGCACAGGAAAAGACCCTGGCTTACTTCACGATTCCTTGGGCAGAGGCTATCCCATGTCTTTGACAAAGAGATCTTTGCTGTGCTTCCCCAAAGCAGTTCTACCACATCCCTTTTTGAGCTGTCGGTGTAGGGAGGAGGGCAACAATGCACTCCTGAGTTTGGCACATGCTGCAGCCAGAGAAGGGGAATCATATGATGATTGTGTTAAAGTATTACATGTTTTGAAAGAGTAGGACACTGAATCATAGAAGGAAGAGGAGGATAACATATAATTAGTCATCTAGCCAATCCCTTTTATTGTGTTTCAGCTGTTATAAACTCTAGAACTTTGTTCAGGCTAGTTTTACTATTTCACAATACACCTAAATATATCTTTAACTACTCTAACTACTTCACCTCATATGAGTCAACTAAAAATACTTCTGTTTCACAGATGTTCAAAACTGTTGAAAAGCTTCTAAGAGGAGAAACTCCAGAGTAAACCTTTATTGAAAAATCTGCTGTTACGAGAACCAAATCATTGGCTCTTGCCTTTCTGTAGTCTCTTCCCTGACATGCTGGGCTTGTACCAGCACAGCACACTGAAAACGCAACTTCTCTTTGCCTCAGCTGTTCAGACCCTCTTTTACCAATACCTTGGTTACCAATGCAGCTGCCAAGCTTATTATCTACTAACCTGCTGTTATCTCCTCTTTCAATTACAGAACTCACTGACTTCTGGACTACTCTCTGCAACTCCTACACAAATCCACCTCCTCTAGTGCACTGTCTCCATACAGCACTGACTACTGCAACATTTTTAACTCAGTTTTTGTTTCAGTTTCTTCTTTCTACTTGCTTCCTATACCTGGAAGGTATAGCTATATCAATCACCCCTGTTATTATGCTTTCAGCCTCTCCTTTAAAACTTCATCCTATGTTTCACAGCCAGGCAAAGGCAAAACTCGAAGTATTTAAAACATAAAAATATTGTAACCAGCTAAGTACTCTGACTCCTCTAACAGGTAATCTGTTTGGCTATATCAACTTTATTCTTGTAAAGCAGAAGAAACCCTTAACAGAAAGATGAGGACTGCTCAAACAACATGTTCACTCAACAATGTCACCTAAGTCTAAATTACATAAGTAGACTTTTTGAATAATAAACCCCACCAATCATCATTTCCACAATCAGCATAGCACTAAGAAGTTGCCAAAAGAAAAACACCTTTGAAAACATTTGTTTACAAAAAAAGTGCTTGCAGTGCACTGATAAAAGGTTGAGTGCTAGTGACACATTCCAGAGCCAAGGGCAGACCCGATGACAGGATATGGGAAGAGTAATAACAGTAGGTAATTTGTTCTGTGTCAGCACAATTCACTGTAAACAGTACTGCAAAACTGAATTTTTTATATAAGCACAAGTGTAAATAAGGAGGGACTTTACAGATAAATTCACCCACTGCCTGTAAAAGGCATTACCAGAATGACTGTACGAGACACTAGAAGACAAAATGACCAGGTGTAGAACCCAAAGGAGTGAAAGGGCAGTGCAAAATCCAAAGGCAGAGAAGTAAATGGCAGTAAGAAATTTGCATGTCATGCCCTGCCATGCCAGATGACAAGGCAGGAAGCAGAGTAAGAACCCTGACTCACAGGTGCAAGCCAAAAGGCCAGGAAGAAAACACTAGTACCTGGTTGGTTGGTTTGTGGGTTTTTGCTTGACTTTTTTTTTGTTGGTGTTTTTTTTTTCTTTTTAATAGCTTAAAAAGGAGAAAACAAACACCTGGGAAGCGAGAAAGGGAAACTACAGTAATCAAGCCTCATCAGTTAAATGCAGTTATGTTTATACTAAGCTGCTTCATTTCTCGGAAAACAACTGCTTGTCTGAAGAGTTCTCCTTACCTGAGCTTCGTATTTGACAGCGGCAGAAAGAAGGGCAATGGCATTCTCTTCACAAATGCCTTGTTTGATCGTTTGCTGGCAAAGCTTTTTCAGTCTGTTCTCTCTATACAGCGTTGCCAAATCGAGCAGCCCTATGAAAATTCATACAGTTTTAACTGTCCTGCTGCAAAACATGTTAATTTATTTTCAAATTAATCAATTACCCTATTGTTTTAGGCTGAATTAATCAAAGACCTGTTCTACTTTTTTCTCCAGATAATGTGTGCATTGTTTAAGGACAATCAAAAAAGGAACCATTTTATTACTATGCAAATGTTCTGTTTTCTTGTTCACTGTATTGCATCTCATTCTAGGCATCAATTACTGACTTGCATCCTCTTAAATTCATGCAGGGAACAGCTCCCTTTTCATTCATGATCAAATCGCCACAGCTACTTAAACAGAAGAGTGTCAGGATGGTATTAGTGCCTTTTTAAGGGGAAAAAACCCAGTTCTTAATAAGAGAAACAGTAAGTCCTTTTTGAACATTTTGCATCTTTGATTTTATTGCATTCCCATACTCATTCTCCTTGGGTGTGTTTCCTGCTGTTGCACCCCATCTTCCTGACAACTGAGAAAGTCAAGGTTTAAATGCTAATAAAACTAAAATTAACAAGCCCTGCTTTCCTCACCCTGTTACAACACACAGATTAAACTTTTCAGAAGCAGTAACCTAGAGTTATTTCCATTTATGGCAAGTACCTATTGCATCTTCAGGAGGGAGCCTAATGTTGTCTGTATACAGATACTCCAGGAAGGCTCGGTAAACAGGGTAAGAAAATTCACTCATTTCTATAATTTCATCATCATTATTCAGTATGGAGCGAAAATGTTCACACCTACAAAACATGAACAAAGATTGTACACTGTAAAGAGTTAAGCGTGAAAGATGTTGGTAAAGAAGCTGATAAAGAAGGTGGCAAAAAAGAGAAAAAATAAAAAGCATGAAGTTGGTAAAAAAAAAAAATCAGTTGTAACAGACTAAATACACAAGCATAAGCTCCAGCTATGTGATTTCTTGGTTTGAACATGTTAATTTCTATATCCTTATAAGCTTGATATATACAATTCAGAATTTTAAGCTTGTTATTAATATTTTATGGTAGGCTCAATTTCTACTTAAAATATCTGCAAGGCTTATCCATGTGTTTTTGATGCAATTTCCTTAAATAAATTAAATATCAACTGTGAATTTTATTACCTGGCTTGTAACAGATAAAGTTTACAATTAATTTAGACAATTCTGAGATTTGGCCCTGATTTCTCCAACATGACCTAATGAAGAGAGAAATTATTAGTAATTTTAGATATAATTTATTCTAGAGTCCATACACAATTTAGCATTAATCATTATATTCAAGGATTACATTATTTAAAGTGAAGACACTCTCATTCAGATCTTTCAAAACCTTTTCCTTTTAAGTCTGAACACTTTTGTGACAGATACAAACAAGGACAAAGCATTGCCTTTGACAGCTACAATCTGCAATTTACAGTAACTTACAATGCACTGTAACTTACTGTTCCTTAAAAAACATCCTAATAGCTGCATTGTTTTCAAAATTTTTGTTGATGTCAATGAACATCATCACCTCTGACAACTTTTCCTATAACAACCACAATTTAATTGCACTTTTTTATACTATCATACTTTACAACTCTCCATCATCTCACTTTTCTCTTCTTCTACTAAAACTTTTCTATAACAAGTAGGATGGTTTCCTTTTAATGTCTCTGGGACAAAACTACAACAAAGACAGTATCACTTAAATAAAAATAAAAAATAATTATTTAATCATCACTTAAGTTAACTTCTTCACATTTGATTTTACTGGTTATTGAAAGAAATTTTTGCTTAGTATTTTGGGACTTTTACAAAAATAAAGGACCCTCATGTCAAATTTGTAAAGAAATAAAGTCATTATCTAGCTTCTGCCACATCTTTTACCACATTCTGGCATTGGGAGAGGCAGACCAAACCCCATTGCTTTGCTTCCCAGAGTCTCAAGTTAAGTAGTGGTGACCATGCTATCCATCCAGCATGGAACAGACCTTGGGAATGGTCTGTTGCTCCAATGGTACCACACAATAGTCAGAGAGAAGGTGGTGCACATTGCTCCCTTAAAAATTAATAAGTAAATAAATAAAAATTGGTTAGTACACATCCTCCAGTCTGCAAAGTATCTTGGAGTGACTCATCCTCTGGAGTGTCTCCTTCTCACTCTCCCTCAGTGGAGACAGGCCAGAAATGTAATTTTGGCTGGCTAAATGCAAAGCTGATGAATCCCACCCACATGCTCATATGTATCTGTTTCTGCAGTGTGTGGCTGCTTCTCACTGAGAGGGCCATTCCCCAACATTTCACCACCATCACAAGCCAATAACCACGAACAGTGGGATCTAGTTCAAGAACAGGATACAACAGGATGGAAAAAAGTCCTCTTAAGTAGTAAAGAAATGACTGGATAATGCAGAGGAACTTTTACCAGTACTGCTTTCATGACAGTGCTCTGAATAGGCCAAATGTTGCAAAATACCATTTAAATACATTATTCTCTGATCCACTTGCATCATGAGACTCAAAGAAAATACTAATTTTACAGACTGCCTGATGTTTTATTATTCCTCCATATAATTATGATAATGCCATATATTTAAATTCACTTTAGAATTAGACAACTTTCCTTCACAGAAGGCCATATAGTCTGAGAAAATAGAGCAAGAAAAAAGAAGTAAGAAAAAGTTACATATACTCTGATTATCTGGAAGAAGAACATCAGGAATACTTTGGGGGTACATGAGATTTGATGAGGTAACTGATGGAGGACACATGGCATTCCAAACAAAGAGGGTGGACTATAGGCACAAGTATAATGTATAAGCAATGAATCCACTAAAGCAAAGAAAACAGCAATACAGGTAATTGGAGTAGTAGGAGGAGAGCAGAAAAGATAAAAAAAAAATTACACGAAATTTTAATTTTGCACAGTAATATACAAGAAATCACTATCATGACTCAGAAGCAAAAGTAGGAAGATGAAAGTGGTGATAAACAGGATGAGATAGCCAAGCATTTTGACAAAGAAAATAGCAAAGAGAAAAAAATATTGTAACAATGAGGAGGATGAAGTAGAAGCAGTTAGCAAGGCAGAAGAGATCCAAAGCAGTGTCTCTAGAATATCCCAGCAGAAACTGTTTCAGCAGTAGCAAACCAATCTCTCCATGTTAATAATAATGTGAGCACTCTGTAGATCTGTGTATGTCATCTCACTGTAAAGTGGTGTTAACTTGCAAAAAGCTGTAAAACCAAAAGAGAATCCACTTTAAAAGTTAGACTGTTTAAAACAAGTAGGACAAGACATTTGATAAAAAAGGGGGGAAAAAAGATAACTGAATAGCACCCACAGAAATTACTGAAACAACTGAAGGGTCCTGTGGAAGGAAAGAATAAGCACAAAACCCCTCAATTCATTTCACTGCAGGAAGCCAAGCATATAAAGGAGTTAAAACTAATTCAAAGTCCTGAAAAGACAGGAGAAGGAAGCGATCCTTTTCCTCAGTAGAAAAAGTTTACTGGAAATCAAGGTCAAGGCCATTTAGGTAGCACAGAGAATAAATGTCAGATGGAGGGAAGTGATGAAAAGGCTGGTAGTAAGCATCATATTTGGTAATTACAAGGAGCAACGAGGCGAGGAAAAGAGACTAACAGTGAAGAATAGCAGGTGAATCCCATGGCTCAGAGAAAAGGGAGTTTGTAAAATTAAGATTTTTTTGCTGTATTGACTCAGCACAGTGGACTATACAACACGGTTTAGTTTACATAGTTTATATACAGTTTGTGCCTTACCTAATTTTGAGAAGAACTTTATGAACATGAATGTATTTTCCATCCACTAGAAACTTCAGGTCTGCAGTTTCAGGGTTGTCAAATTCCTTCTTTAGTGACTGGGCTACTGTTAGGTGGTCATCAGGCTCTAGAATAAAAAGGGGACTTCATAGTAAGCAGTAAACAATACAAGTATCTCCCATTACAACATCATGGGTATCTGTCAGCAATATTCTAATAAATATGATGTCTCCCTAAGGCTAGTAAAAATCCTCAGCAGATGTGTTCTGCATGAGCCCCAGAAAAGCAAAGAAAAGGCACCTTTCTTTAGTCATTAGAAGCTTCCTACTCCAAGTAAACATTTCTATTAAAAAACCTGTACATTTCATTCCTCTAATTTATCTATCTAAGGCCAGAAAAAAACTTAGTCTCAGAAGTTTACTGCTGCATTTGATAGAAAAATGTCATCAGCCAAAATTATTCCAAATTAAAAGTTTTGGTTATTATAAGATACCCAAAAGGTCAATTAAAAAATCACAATAAAATTTTCTTAAATGCTTCCACAAGGAGATATTATCTTACAGCAAAAATAAATCTCTTGCTTAACAAATACATGGGTTGCAGTGAAACTGCCTAGCACAAAATCCCTAAAAGTAAATACCAACACTTATAAGTCTACTCAAAAAGAGTAGTTTTCTCAAGATTTAATGATGTTAGAAGCACCCTGTGTTAATATCTGCATATTCCTGTTTGTGTTGTATGTATGGATAGCCCACTCTGCATGTGACATTTGCATTATAAAGTTACCAGACAGCTTTGGAAAGTCAACCACTTGCTGTGTAAAACTTTTTACCTCCTGAACTGATCCAAATCTCCACCGTATCTGGCAGTCTCAGAGAACTATCCTCTTTAAAAAAATCAACAACCCACCCCCTCAAAGCTCATTCTTAACACTGAAAACATTTTGTCTTCTTACCATATAAATACACATTATGGGTTTATTCAATCTTGCAGGTCACTAATTAGTTGTTCTCTACAGAAAATTACATAAATGCTAGGTCCTGTAATCTACCAAACTAGAAATGAGAATAGTATTCTGCTGGAAATGGAAAGACCTTCTCCACAAACTCCAGAAAAAAGTTAGCATATACTCACACACTTTGATACTGTTACTCTTTGTTTAGCACAATAATTTTTAATTTAATTTAGAGAATGTCATTTATGTTCAGCTATACCCAATTAGGGCAATATTACTGAAGTGTGATGGGTTACAGGTAAAATGATTGGAGTGGGTGGGGGAGAGAAATCCAATGTAGTGATAAAATAAAAAATGTTACTGTAAAATACTTTGTCAGTTCTTATTTTGTATAACATGTTGTTTATTTATTCAGACCTCTGCTATCCAAACAAGTAATCATTTTAAGCACTAATGCAAAGCTGAAGCTCTTCTTCAAAGTTGCCATCCAGATGTCCTCCAACACACGTGTCCAGATGACTTCTACAGCCAGTGGAGGAAAAAATGACTATAGTGGAGTTCAGCTTTGAAATTCTTAGAGGGAAAATAGATGCTTTCACTTGTTACAGCAGTTAAGGGGGAACCAGAGGAAGGAAATGAAGAGGCAGTTCACACTGACAAGGCACAAAGCCAAGAAAACTCCTTAACAGCCAGTGCGACGAAATGTATTAGTAATGTTAGAACTGCCACAAACGGGGAATGAATGGGAATGCCTGGGTGTGGAAGCACCAGAAGAAAACAGAGAGAAGGGCTGTAAGCATGGCAGAGGCCTGTGGCACCTAGTTCAGCAGATACAAGATCCTGGGACGCAGCTGCCTGAAAATTCTCATAGCTCAGATGACAAACAACAGTGAGTCAGTCCTAACAGCTTGCCAAGGTGGGACAGGATGAAGACACTTGTCACTCTCAGCTCCTAGAGCATACAAAAAGGCACATCCGAAACCAGCAGAGAGTCACCTAACTTAAATTCAGGAGGCATGATAAGGCCTGATAGTCAGCATCCTTTATCATGTGTCATCACCAGGAACCCTGTTCAGACCACCTGAATACACCTTATTATGACAGGATACGAGACAGACCACTTGGCAATGTGGGTAAGTGTAGCTGAAACTAGTTTTGTTTAAAAATAATCTGTTCCTCCTGTAAGGTTTCACCTTATGCTTTCATACAATTTGCTCGAGTGCTGTAGCATTATTGCCAAAGCAACCAAGAAGTCGAGGTCAAAAAAATCCCCCCAAAACCAGGATGCTGCTACAGTCAAAAATTACTCCCAAGGTGCCATGCAGCAACACAAGAGCAATTATGAATGCAGTGCAGAAGTGGGATGAAGCATGATGAATTCAGCACAGGTCAAATCACAAATTAACACACTGCTGCATTCTAGTTTTCAGCTTAAGCTCCCAGATGACACCACGGACAGCCCCAAGAGTGTCATCTTTCACTAAGTCAGCAAAATTAGTAACTTTATTAGTGGCCATTATGGGATTGAACTGTAGCTGAAGAATGAGCTCTCTGTTAGGCAATGCTGTATACTTAACTCTTTCCTGTCAAGGCCAGCAAGACAGATCTTAATCAAATATCTGAGATCCAACAACTGGCCTCTTCAGAAGCCCAGATCATAATCACTTGTGATGAGACTAAGTGTCTGTGGCCAATTCTGAACATAAGAATTTGGGTCCCTCAAGCCTTACTAGTCTACTTAAGGGCATCAAAGAAAGCTTCAAAATTCTTAAATGTTCTCCCTGGCTTTTTCACATCTCCAAATTCAAACTCACCACTGGTCAGTAACGTACACAGGTTACACGGAAAAAAAACCCTCAAACCTAAGGCATTTCCCCATAGAAATGAATCACATCAGTAAAACAGACAATTACTTAGCACTGCCTTCAGTCTTTAGCAATTCTTTATAATTCCATATTAACATTTACATATATGTAATATGTAATTATGATTATGCTTCCCAGTATAAATTTTTGCAAGGAAGTAAGTTTAGGCTTTGAGTATATGCAACTGTTTTATGAACTAATGATTCTACTTAGAAGATGTCAGAACAGAAAGTATTTCACCTCACCTACTGAGAGCAGGCGCCACATGACGGCAGGGGTGGCAAAGCAGGCAAACACATCGTCAGTGCAGGCAAAGTGGGTGAGGTGAGGGAAGGTCACGGACTGCCCCCGACACTGGCCCCACATGTACACCTGCCCACTCTGGGTCTTGGCAGCCGACGTGTGGGCAGAGTGGCAGGCTGCAATCTCTATAACTCTGAATTTACAAGCAAACAAATTAAAAACAGCAAGTCACTCTCATAAGAACAAAATGCAGTGCATAAGCTCACTACCTCCTCTTTCTGGTGCAAAACGTATTTGTAAGCATGCCTGAGTGTTTTCTGATCAGACAGAGCAAAATTAAAAGGGCTATCAATGTTTCTTCAAATAGCATGCACTCAGAAAGTGTCTTTGTGGAAAAGCAACTCAGGAGCAAGTAGACGCTCGCAGCAGAGCTGTGTATCTGCTGCAGCACACGCTCTGCTGACCCCCTTAGCTCCCTCAAGCAAAGCTATGATGAGTTTCAGGTCTCTGAATGTCCTCAGTGGTGCTGGGCAGTGAGGTGAGTGGCTGCATTAAGCTGTAGAGAACAAATACTTGGAGAAGATGAAAAAAGGAAATGAGGAGGCATTACAGAAAAAAAAAAGGAATTAGCATTTCTGCGGATAATTGAAAGTTAATGAAAACCTTTTTTTCTGCTTGCTTATTGGTAACAGCTATAAACTACAGATTCAAATATACTTATTTTAATTAAAATACTGAGGTGTCATTACTCATATAATTATTATGTTTAATGGACTTTGATTTTGAAAATTAAAAATTAGAACCAAACAGCACTTGAAGCTGTTTCTAAGTGTTATTTAGCTAGGCTCTCTCTCTAATCCAAAGGTTGATATAGGACTTCAAAACTCTCACTGTGTACAACATTACACAATCCACTGTTTCACAGTCTGAACTATGGCTTGTTTTCCCAGCTGCCTGGGGAAAATGGATGGAAAACAACTTGTTTAAAGCTGCATGCACAAATCTTGCAGGCTTTACTGAGGCAATATTCTCATTGACACCAAGAATGCATATTCTGGCCAACAAAAGGGAAAGGCAGCATATAACACTAAAACTTGTATTAAAATATAACATTTAAATTGTTGCCAAAGTGTCTGGGAAAAAAATCAGTTACGTTTTAAGCAAAAACACAAAGATACACAACCAAATAGCAACGTTCAAGATCAGGCCATGTCTCACCACCAGAGTGGAGAGGTTAAGAGGGACATCTCACTTTCCTTATTCACAACAGGAGGCCAAAATCAAGACCTTGGTCTAGAACAATGAAGATTTCTGGCCATATACATACATGGCTTTACAACAGCAATAGAAATAACTGTTCTGCTCCCTATCAGAGACTTAAGGAAAATACTTCACTTGCAAAAATATAAGCTTAATTTGTAGGCAACAATGCCAAGAAACAACTTCTCCCTTTCTCTCTCTCCTGGGTTATGAGCCTGATTTAATAGCAGTAATAACACATAACAATTGCAGATGTCCACTCTTCACTTTTTCTGTGTGAGCTTGTCAAAAGTAGCATATTAAAATACAATTTACATTCAGAGACAATAAAACTTTTATTGTTGACTTCAGACAATGAAACTACAGCACTGAAGGGAAACTGCAATTAAGGCCTCTAAAGCAGAGTGTGAGATGAAGCACAAAATAGCACAGTCAGACTCTGAATATCCAGTTTCTCTTTCACAAGGATGATTATGGGGCAGATTCAAGCACTTTCAGTGAAAATTTTGTTCCCATTTAGCAGATGAACCATTGCAAAAAATCACAGGCTACTTCTTCCAAAAATACATTAAAAATACCATAACTTTCTGTAGCTCTTCTGAGAGTATGTCAACTAATGTCTGATTGCAAGACTGTTAAGTATTACCTGTCCTTATCCACAATAACTGTTGTAGGGTAAGACTGGTTACTTTTATTCCCAGTACCTAACTGGCCATATGAATTGGCTCCCCAGGCATATATCTGACCTTCATCTGTTAGCACTAATGTATGTGCATAGCCACAGGCAACCTACAAGGAAAAATAAGGAGAAAAAAAATCTCATTTTCATGTCACATTAAGTTCGTACAGATAGATAAATGTAAAAATTGTAAATATGGATAAGTTTATTAAAAAGGGAAGGAAAATATTCCAATGAGAAATCCTGGCAGATAATCTCAAGAGTACAAATACAAACAATATGCAGAAAAATGAAGATTGTCTGTCTTGCACTGACCTTGCTTCACGGGCAAGTGCTCTGATGTGAATAGCTTACCACTGTAAAAACAGGTGAGGTCTCCATACCTGCTCCTCTTGTCCCTGACTTCCAGACACACAAAACCGTCCCCTTCCTGTGCCAGCTCTAATGTTCACTGGACCCTCTGCTGAAACAAAATCCCAACCCTGGAAGTGTTCAACAGGTTGGACAGGGCCCTGAGCAAACTGGTCCAGTGAAAGGGAAGTTGGAACTAAATGACTTTTAAGGTACCTGACGACCCAAACCATTCTGTGATTCCATGAACTTATATTGCTGGAAGAAAACTCTCACAGTAAGGCCTGATGACCACCAGAGCCCATGCAAGGTAAGCAACTGGAGCAATCAGCCAGGAAAGAGAGGGAAGAGAGGAAACTCTCCATCTTGATGGCAACACACAGCTGTGTCAGCTCACAAATTCTTGTGGAAACCCACTCAGTCCTGCTGAGCTGCCTTCTCAGGTACTTCACATAAAGTTGCTCAAATATGCACTTTACATATTCAACACATGTCCCACACACAGACAGATACACAGTGGCAACACTGCCTGTAAGTCTTGCTCAGCTTGAGTTAATGTACCTTAGTATAGCTAGATGGCTATCAAGAACCAATTTACATGGTTCAAAACTATCTCACATATCTTTATATAATCTGCAAAGCAGATATACCATAAGTAGTACACTTAGTCCACAGACATCCATCAAGAATGTGTTTTAAATGAAATAGATCTTGATTTACTTACTGATTGGAGGTCTACAACATGGTATTAATCAACATCAAGTAAATGAAGTGGATGTAAATAGGATCTAAGCCAAACTTACTGAAGCACTCACTATCTAAATTCAAAAATAAATATGGGGGAACATAATACTCACTTTATTTTGTTACTCTCCAACAGCAAATGTTACCAGGAAAGCTACTGTAGACATCCTAGGCACTGAATGTAAAGCTATGTAATTAAATTAGTTTATTTTAAAAGGCTTAAGAAAAAAATCCCTCACCTTCCTGAGTAAATGCAATAAATACAATTCAAAATTCAAAACACTCCTCTAAATCGTCACTACCTTAAAACCCCTTGTTTTCTAACAAATAGTATCCTCTATTTTGGATAAATCAAATAAAAACTTTCAGTATCAATTCTGCAGTTACTGTAAATATTTCTTACCAGTCAAAATAAGTTACCAGTTTGCCAGTTATACTGATGGCAGTCCAGCTATTGGTAAAGTGTAATAACTGCCAGGACCCAAGACTAACCATGAAAACATAGCAAATGAAAAGCAATTGGAGACAATTTGTTCAGACTCCAAACACCAGTTAGTTAGTGTAGCTGCAATGCAGTTCTAAAACTGAAATTCATTCTACAAGACAGACAAAATGCTAAACTGCAGCGTTTTTCCAGAAAAGAAGGCAGGGGTTAACAAAGAATAGGATATCCCAGAAAGACTCTTAGGACACATGTTTTTGACTCTGACAAATGGCACTTCAAACAGGGAGATAAAGGACTACCTCCTTCAAATGTGGCACATGCCTTAGGACACTCTCAGTGGTTCCCACAGGGTTTGCCATGGCGCATCACACACGTACCCGCTGCACACGAATGCCCTGCAAAGCTGCGATGCGGCACGGCGTAGGCTGGTTGCCACTGCTGCCCAGTCCGAGCTGCCCATTCCCATTGTAACCCCAGACATAGACCTTGGAACAGAGACAGGCATTTTTAACTGTTTGCTGCTATCTACTTCTTTGGAAAGCAATACAACCACTTCATAGTCAGAATAATAATTTCCTTCATTATTTCTCTCGCCACATTTTAGGATCTGTATTTTATATGTAGATACACACAAACACACACATACATACCCATATAAGTGTACATATTTACACACATACATGTTTTTCTGCACTGCACTTTAAAATACCAACTCATTGAGAATTCTAAACTTCCACATTCATGTTGCTCTTTAAGAGTTAGATTATGTAAGACTACAATATTTTAATATGAAGAACAGAAAATAAGTGATTCATATGGGTGCTTGCCAGCACAAATTCAGCATCATCCTTCCCTTTTGCACAGAGCTCATTTCTCATTCCAAAATCCTCTAACAGAAAAGGTAACACACTAAAACAAGTATAAACTGGAAGCTATGCACAACAGTTTGAGTAGGCAGCTTTAGGCCATAAATGAAAAAAAAAGGGGGAAATACTGAGCTCTTGATAATTTCAGCAACATATGTTCTACTGCAAACAGTGAATAGCTACTTAGTTCTAAACTGAAATGAAGCTAGAGAGGATGTAGAATGCCAAAAATCTTCAGCTCATACCAACTCAGGAAAAAAGAACTCTACAATCTCTTTGCATCTTTGCAATGAGGATAAAGAAGTATGAGAGAGATTCAAGGGATACTGTAGTGCAACAAATATATGCAATGTGTTTTCATTTTCTTTGTTTTCTCTTGAGACAAAGTGTGTGTATATGAGCACTGAAAATTAAAATACCATTCACTGATTATTCTCACACTCAATACTTAAGATTCTAGTATAGACAATAATTTGTCTATAAATGCTAAAGACAGCAGTGGGCTAATGTATTAATCAGCACTTTCATTTTTGCTAGAATATCATATCAGCTCTAAAAATCAGTAAATCCATGATATTATATAAATATGTATATATATAAAATCTCCTGACCTTCACAATGCTATTTTTACTTTAGAACTGTATTTTCAACTAAACTTGAAATTTGATACTTGAACTCCTACAGCTCAAAGCCACTTCAATAGTTGATTAAGTAACAGCTGCTAAATTTTGTGAGTAATCACAGAAACTGAAAAGTCTTAAACCAAACCTTAGTGAACAATATTACCTGTTTCACTCTACCTCCTGTCTAAAGAAGAAACCACAATCAGCATGGATAGGAGAGTGTGTTTAAGTACGTCAGAATGTGCAGGACAATTTACGATAAAGGTTTTTGGGAGTGGGACCATCAGGTAGACTTGAGGGAGTCTGGAAAGGTACACTTCTTTTCTGAGTAGTAGGTCATTACCACCAGGTTTCCCAAAATTATCTACATGCCAAGATATTACATAAAATAAAATTCAGCAAAAATTCCCTTCAAATTTCTTACCTCTCCATTTTCCACCACAGCCATTGAACACATCTGTCCACACGCTATATTAACTACTATTTTATTTTGTAGGCAGCTGGTAACTCTTCGAGGAATTGGTTGATTAGCTGTTGAACCAGATCCAACCTGGCCGGAGTTATTATAACCCCATGTGAATACCTGTTGCAAGAGAATTGTCATAAAAGACAGCTACGTAACATACAGTTCAAAGTACATATTCAAGAAACAGTGATATGCATAAAAAATTGTATTTTAACTTCAAGTGGATGTATTCTTTTACAGATCTAGGAAGGTACATAGGTTTACAATTGAACTGCTTCTAACAAAAATACGACAATCTAACTATTTATATATTCCATTCTTTTATGTTCCTCCACTCACAGGTAAGAGACAACACAACAACTGCATTAATGCTGGAAAGAATCCATTTCTAGTTTTCCAGAGCCCAAAGCAAATGGCTAACTGGCACAAATGGAACCTCAAAGTAAATGACAGGAAACTTTTTACTTTGGCAGATAGAATTACTAACATCAATGTCAGCTTTAATGTCATTAAGCATTTACAGTAGCATACAGCATAGGAAAGAACTCCCTATAAAGAAATCATAATTTGGTATTACAAGCAGATGTCGCACAAAAATCTGCATGCACTTCAAAGCAGCCACACCCTAACAGGTTTCAATTTTTATCAAACACTTGTGTTGCATCAGTACTGTGAAGACAGCTTTAATGCTATAGGTGCAGAATGTTTTCTGTTTCTCACATATGTGAGTTTCATTAAGAGAAAACAAGTATTTTATTCCTGCTATTCTCACCTCTCCATCAGATGTTAACACCATAGAATGATGAGAGCCACAGGCAACTTCAATGACTTTCTTGTTCACCAAGTTAGTAGAGACTTGACAAGGAATGAAACCGTGATTTGTTGTACCATTGCCCAACTGACTATAAGCATTATGACCCCACGTGTACACTTCTCCTTCTGCAACAAAAATATAAAGAGCTGGTTTTAAAATCTCTAATTTTCCATTGAGTACACAACATAAAATTACAAACTGAAAAGTCAAATTCAATAACTATACATATATTTAAGTGCATAAATACATATATACCCTTTGGGGCTCTTCAGCCCATGGACATACCACACAGTGTTAACCAGAAATCCAAAGGGCTTGTATCACCACAATCTTAGTAAAGAAAAACATTGCTACAAGAAAAGGGATGGCAAAATACAGAGAAGAAAAGAATGAAATTACAGCCTTTACTTCAATTTCTTTGTTATTAACAATTCATTCAAGTTTCTTGTCTATGCCTTGGCACTGTTTCCCACTTTGGAAAATTCAAATAATAAGCTTTCATTTCCCTACAATATGCATGAGGGTACTTGTAAGAAAAACCTAGTACTACTTATTAATAAAAATTATATTAATTACTTCTTATTTAAACATACTGTTCATGTCCAGTGTTTTGAAAAACATACCAGTAAAATTAGGACTGTGAGAAATGTCTGACTGTGTCAGACCAATGGTTGACCTGGTGCAAAATTCTGTCTCCAACTGGCAATAGAAACAAAGCTTCTGTTTAAAGGAAACACAAGCCTGGTCACTTTTTGCAGTTCCTAAGCATTTACAGTCAGTAGAGTACAGATATTACCAGGTACTACTCCCAATTCTCTTTAGTGTACATATATTGCCCTGTTACCTATAAAGGTTAACACCTTTTCATACTCATTTTCTTGTATGTCTTTTAAATCAAGTGTTTTGTAGTTACAGTAGCACAGGACTTGAAGAATAGCTCTGCTACATCCATCTTGTCTATCATTATCATCATTTTCTAAACCTAAATTATGCCGTTATTGCAGAAGGGCTGGGTTTGATATACAGCTCCATTCGATTTCTAAGATCACCAAACTCCTTCTTATCCCTAAGAAGGGTTCCCTCAGAACTGCAAAGGCAAAATATGCTACACTAAACAATTATTTCTCTATAATAACCATAATAATTACTTTACTCTGTCAAAAAACATTTTCTTTGTTTGACCAACATGTCAATACAAATTTCATTGAAACTGAAACAGCCACACAGAAACATACGACATACTGTAAATGACAACATTAGCACAATAATTATGAAATACATAATGGCTTTCTTGAAAGGTTGGTTTAAAAAGGCTGTGCTGAATGGAAGTTATTCATGAGAGTGCAGTTATGAGTAAAAATCATCAAGGATCAGTTCTGGACCTCCTCTTTCGGAATACTTCATCATCTGGGCAAGAAGTATGAGTGTGTCAATGAGAACTGCCAGAAACAGAGCTCAGAGTAATATAGATATATGTATAAAAAAGGATGCAGAATGATCTATCATGGAGACTAGAGAAAATGGTGGTACATAATTGAATATAAAGAACACGTTTACAACATCAATCCCCTCACCTACTTTTAGTCATCTAATCTAGACTACTCAAAAGTATTTCCTCTCATTAATGGAGAGAGACAAATGTGAATATCATCAATCAGGCTCTAACAGAATCTCACTGGAAACACAGTATTATTAACTTGTCTTTGAGAATAATTATGAACAGAGGGGCCACTACCATGATGTGGATAATAGAGTGCCAATGCAGGAAACAAAAGGCTGGGAGTCAACATAATGGGTCTTGAAAGCACATCCAAAAGTAGATATTGGAGAGAAAAGACAAATTTTAGCTGAAGGGCAGTGTTGGCACAAGAACATGAGGGCATAATATACCCACTAATGCATTTCAAAAGCAATCAGAAATTCCAAATGTAACTGAAAAGTGAAGAAAAAACCATAGTAGTTACAAGATCTAAGTAGAGCTTGAAAATCTTTTGAAAATAACAAGCTATAAACAAAGCTGGCTGACATGTCATCTTCACCAGTGAAAATATGTTGGAATTAACAGCCCAGAATAACTTTCCTAGCACTCTCTCTCTGTTAGCAGCACAGACCTTTCACACCTGTTGAATGAAGTGGACTATCAGAAAAATGATATTCAGACAATACTTTACCTTCTGTAGCAAGAACAACATGAGGGCCACTTCCATAACTCAGGCAGGCTATCTTTTTGCCACACAGGGAATCTAACCTCCTTGGTTCAATAGTACTCTGCATGTCTCCTGTTCCCAAACACCCACTGCAGTTCATGCCAAGCACAAAGACCTGTTATAAAAGAATCACAGACTTATAATTTAGGTTGGAATGGAGACTCCTCCAAAGGTCATAGTCCACCCCTGTGCTCAACAAAGATCTAAACAGATCAGTTGACTCAAGGCTGTGTCCAGTCAATTCTTGAACATCTCCAAGGACAACAATCCCACAACTCCTCCAGGATTCGCTTATGGTAATTCTTTTTTGTAGTACTGAATCAGAATTTCCCATCTTCCAGTTTGTGTCTCATTCTGTCACTATGCACTTGCAAGAAATGCCTAACTCCATCTTTTCCTTGCCCTCTGATTATGGGAGGAAGCCATTAATTTACACCAAAAATGTTTTAGTAGCACACAAAACAATCAGCCATTCTTGCATGCAACTTTCCCTAGTATACTGTCATAGTACTGGCTTTCAGAATAACTTGACACATAAGTGATGAAACAGGCTATGTTCACACAGACTCCTGGACAATTACCTCATCATTTTCAGTTGCATACAACACTTCATTACCAGCACTGCCAAATACACAGGCTTGACGAATTAACTTGAGCTCTTCTTGGGAACAGAGAGAAAAAATTGGCCATTTCCCAACATCCAGCATCTTCAGGGCTGACAATAACGTTGCCTCCAAGACCTGGTATGGTAAAAAATGCTATCAAATACCTACACAGAAATGTATGTTTTTGCACAGTAAAAAAATAGAGAAACATCACTATCTCCTTTATAAACCATGAACCAGTGTTTTAATTCTAGAACAATACTTGAAAGGAAGACATTAAAATAAACAAACAAAATATATAATTTCATGAGAATTACTTCTGTGTTTCCACAATTATCGAGTCTTTGGGAACTTCCTGAGAATATTTACATTTTATGTAAACAGACTTCTAATAACTGAACATTTTCCAGCTTACCCAAGGACAAATGATAAGTCTATAGTTAAAGAAAAGGAGTAACAGATCTGTCCCAACATCAAAATTAGTCAAGCTAACATCTGAACCTCACACAACATTTCAACTGCTTTAGTACAGCATAAAGCAAAAAAATGCTACAGTGCCAAAATTTAACAGCAAATTTTGCACAGCATGTGCATTAAATTTTCTTTACCAAAATTAAAATAGCCTCTGGATGGAACAGAAGAGCTTGCCAGATCAGAAGATAAGCAAGAACAGATTTTACCTACTGAACGTGTGATGTCTTTCACCACCTAACAGTGAGGATTGCACCATTAGTTTATTTCCAGGAGACTTATAAAATGATCCATTACACCACATATTGTTTTCTACCTCTAAGTGAAATAAAGATGTGAATAGATTCTAGTTTGGAGTCTGAAGCATGCTATCTCACTCATAAGGATATTGGTCTTTTGATTAGTATCACTTACTATGAAAGAATGTACACAGAAATACAGATAACATTTGAAACTCAAAAATTAAACCCTAAATTAATCCTGAATTAAAAAGAAGTTCTCTATTGTAAAGAAACAAAGAGCAGCTAATCACACATTTTTGTATTATATACTTCTGAGGAGAGGAAAGGAGGATTGGTCATCTTCATGAAAAAAAGCTGCAGTTTTGATGACAACAGTTCTTTCTCTGTCTCTTCACAGCAAATAACTGACCAATTTCAGCCAAATTTGCATGTGGAAGGGAAATAAGATCCTGTTGACACAATCCACTTGGCAGCAGGCAGCTGGACAAACAGACATGTTATGAAATAAGTCAGCAAGCAAGTAGGTCCAAGCTAGTCCTAGCAAATGCTGTCCTCCATGACACATAACAGGGATGTAAGAGATGGACCAGAATCCACATGGATGGACTCAGTCTTGATTCATCTGCTGTTTGCAGGATAATTTGCTTTATGTCAAGAGGTTAGCATCAATTCTACAGCCCTCTTAAAATATGTTAATGAATACTGAAAGCATCACAGACTACTCTTCCAACTGCATCACCAAAACTGGATCCCACTTTTGCTCAGGACTGATGAAACCTGAGGTTCAAAAGGACAGTCAGGGTGCCCTTCATTTGTACAGATTCCTTCAGTGGAATAATATATTGGTTTCTTTACAATGTGGGCTCTAAGTTCCAAGTGCTCAATGGGTCAGAAGCTATTTATTTTAAATAGAATTTTTTCTGTAATCTTCTCTATGAAGCACTCAAGTTCTACCCTCAGGATTGACAGGTTAAAACCCCCCTAAATTGTAGCATTTCTTAACAGTAGAAGAATACACCGAAAGAAGAAATCCCCAACTAATTTTATAATAAGCACTCAGGACAATACTTATGACTGATTTTTTTAACAAAAGAAATAACAAAAACTTTATCCACAAAAAAATCTGTAAATCCTGTCTCTGGAATTATCAGTTACATTCAACTCAGTAAGAGTTACTCTTTTACCTTTCAATACTTTTTTCCCTTACACACTTCTCTATTATATTTGTTTTCCAGAAAATGAAAACCAGCTTGAACTATTAGATATGTATATCCCAGGAGTGAACAAACTTGGTCATTATATGGCACAAATTCAAGAAAGGCAGACTTAAATACGAATCTGAGGATACAGAGATGAATCATATGAATATATTGTTCTTCTAATATTTTGAGGATCATTTGAGCAAGATTTCTTTTGCTAGCATCCTTTTTTCTACCTATAGTTTTTGTTTTCTGTCTATTTTGAAAGCTACTAGCATGCACTAAACTACTGCTAAATGGCACCAAGTTTCTTCCCTTTGAGCAGAGCACTACAGAATTCTCAATACAAATTCACATTCTGACCTTGCCACTGACTCCTTGAGGAGGAGGTTCATTCTCCATATGGATTTGCGCTTGTGTTCCCCTGGAGAGAGAAAATGTGGTTAAAACCACCATATCATATGTCTGCAACACTACGTTATAAACCCATGCACACTTAATATTAAGCCAGAACTATTTGATTTTGTGGGGTGAGAAAACAAGTAACAAAAAGCTCACTCGGTTTTGTTTTATATTCAACTGTACAATGATCAGTTAGACAAACTCTGCACTTCTGTTTTCTTATATAAAATATTAATCCTGGGACAAATTGGTTTTTTTTAAAACAAGTAGTAAAATTAATCAGACTGTGATTGAAAAGAAAGATGCTTTATGAACACAATATTCCAATGTCTTTTTATTGCAGTAAAAATAAATTGAGAATCTTGGTGACACAATTCTTCAAGACATTTCCTTCTGCAAATTAAAAACACACTGGTCAGAGGATTCCACTTCTGGCCTATGCCTTCAAATGTTTTTATTCCATTTACATTCTTAAAGCCAATGTTAGAAAAATGTTTCTATCTTTTCAGGTTTATGAGTTGTTAACATACTCATTCTGCTTCAGAAAATATTGCCAACCCTGTCAATCACCAATAGAATTTCTACAACTTGCAGTATCAATGGAAATAGATTTTTCAGACCAGATGATTCTTCAAAAATAAATACGCCCAACTCTACTATCCTAACATTATTTCCTAACATAAAGCCAAGCAAAAATGAGAAGCAGATTGGAAGCTGTTCAAGCCTCTTTCACTCAACAAGTAAGAAAGTTGTATACATCATTTTCTTTGAGGTTCATTGGTTCAGACAAAGGTAAAAATGTCTACCTTTGACTTAAAATGACATATCTGTAAAATTCTGACTGCAGGCAGAATAACATCCAACAAACCAGCTACCATTTTACTGAGTTACTTTTCAGAGGACTACCACACTAAGGCAGTTAAATGCCTCCCTGACATCCGATCCCGTCAGATCTCGGAAGCTAAGCAGGGTCAGCCCCGGATTAGTACTTGGATGGGAGACCTCCTGGGAAATGCCTGATGCTGTAGGTTCTAATTCAGAGGACTTCACTGGCACTGTCCAAGCTCACTCGGCCTTGGCAGATGAACCTCAGGACTGAAACGGTGGGGCCAGTTCTGCGCACGCTGAGCCTCACCTAAAAAATCCACTGCACAGGCTGGAAGGGCACACCCACGTGGGGACAGCCCTGCCCAAATCTTCGTTTGCGAAGCCGAGCCACACACACACACCACACTAAAAGAAGTATCAAATGAAGCTGCATAACGTGATCTAACTTACTGCTAAACATATTTCTTATCTAAGACTTTATGACATAAGACCTAAGCCAAAGACATAAAACACATGAAAGTATGATTTAAGTATTATTAATGAAGATAATTTAATTTACTGAATAAACAAAAAAAATATTTAATTAAATAAAACCCCAAGCAAATGTTGCAGCTCACCTATACTGAATATGCACACTGTTAAGCTTACACTTTAACAGAACCCAAAAATCTACATACACAGTGTATTTTATACACTTAGTTTGGACATTAAGTGATTAATTCAGCTCATGTGTGAAAGTCCAGCTACTCTTTTGTCTATGTTGTCATTGAGCTTAAGGCTCAGACACAACCAAACTGAAATAATTTGAAGCAAAGTTATATTCCCTTTCAACTAGAGCAGACTAAAGGACTGACTCAGTTGTCCACATAGTAGCACCTACTGCTATTGGAGATGACCTTGGGGATCCCTGACACCACACGGTGCTGGCAGATCTGACACAGGACCTAGAGGGAATCCATGCCAAGCTGGAGCAGCAGCTAAGATCGAAATGGCACCAGACAGTGATGATGTGCAACTGGGCAGAGCCCTGAATAAGCACACACAGTCACTCACCATGCTTTACAGGTTCATGGAAACAGCATAACTTGTTGGGCTCTTGCTGTTGAGCAATTTGTTATTTTCTTATTTTCTTATTTTCTTCAACATACTTACTTGTTCAAACAAGAATTTGTCTACATTTTCTCTACTTAAACTAGGAACAGCTCACCTAATGAAAGCCTCTGGCATGCCCAGAGTCTGAGCAGGACTGTACCACTGAACTGTGGTTCTGAAACATTTAATTTCAAGTCTGTGAGTAGTCCTATTGTGAAACTGAAGGCAGTCCAGTATTTTGCAGTATCAACTTCTAGCACTCCCTAGCAATGCTGCTATTGGCACTTCTTGGCACCCTTAGCCTACACTCAACCCCTAAAGGAATTTTCTGATTTAAATAAAGGTAGAATTCCACATTTTCGTCCTCAGGCTGTTTGATATGTAACTGATATCCATGATTTTTCAGGTTCTAGTATTTCACTTCAATTGCATCTGTTCAGATAAAAGCATGGATTGACTTTAAAAGCAGTTTATTTGTTAGTTACCTAATAAAAAGTGCTCCAGTTCACTACTTTTCAGGGTACACAAACATGCCAATAGTTTTGCCCTGACTTCTCAAGAACAAAGATCAGTTACATATCCTCACAACTCAAAAGTTGTGTTTTATTTTCTCTATAACTAAGAGAAAATTACCCTGAAACTCCATTTTCAGTTTGTTCTGCAAACACAGACACCTCACTTCTGAGCATGGCAGTTAAATGCCTCCCTGACATCCGATCCCGTCAGATCTCGGAAGCTCAGCAGGGTCAGCCCCGGATTAGTACTTGGATGGGAGACCTCCTGGGAAATGCCAGGTGCTGTAGGTTCTAGTCCAGAGGACTTCCCTGTCACTGTCCAAGCTCGCTCGGCCGTGGCAGATGGACCTCAGGACTTAAATGGTGGGGCCAGTTCTGCGCATGCTGTGCCTCACCTAAAATCCACTGCACAGGCTGGAAGGGCACACCCATGTGGGGAGAGCCCTGCCCAAATCTTTGTTCGCAAAGACGAGCCACACACTTCTGAGCAACCCCACAGGCATACATGGGGTGACTCAAATTATACCAGTTTATTCCTTTATTCAAATCCATGTATTCTAGTACAAGTATGTACTGATTGCCACATGTCTGCTGCAAAGGTGTTCTTTCTAAAAACTTGTAATTGATTTAAGAGTACATATTCACCATGGGACCCCAAACCAAAGACAAGACAAAAAGACACTATTAAGCCTGTTTAAGAATCATTCTTATCTGTATATCTTTAAAATACTAGTGATGACTCATATTGGCCTACTGGTAAGGATTTTCCCTTCAGAAAAATAACTATTGTATATGCAGAGGGAAGCACAGAAAACCCTGCACTTTAATAAAAAATGAAAAAGAAAAGAACTTGCATATCTGAGTAAATCAGATACAGAAGAAAACATAGCCTAGCTATTTCAGACAAGTTATCAGGTTTGTTCCTCTACTAAATCTTGCAATATTCACATAATTGCTAAAAAACCTACCTCTAAAATAGCTAGCCACTACATTTAAAAAAAATGCAATACTTATTTCAGAATGGATGGGAGTATTTCCCATGTATTAAAACTTTAAATAATTTTCACTAGCTCTGTTCTCCCCAAAAATACTAAAGTGCAGATCTAAAGAAAACATCATTAATGTAAACATCCATTTCTTGAGGAAGAGTACAGTGTTTTGCTAGAAAAGCATTTATACTAAACTTTCACAAATCTCTCATCTGGAATCCAAGTACAATTAATAATCTGGACAGCATACTCTGGCAGTCTGAGTTCAGGTCTTGGAATTTCAAAGTTCTGACCCCCGTTTCAGTCCAGCCATGGCAGGTCTTCGGGTAAGTCACACACACTTCTGCAGTACAGATAAGACTGGGTTAAGGAACATAAATACTAATTCTAACAGCCAAGATCTGTTAGCAGTCTAAGACATTTAACCCCAAATATTTAAACAGGTTCACTGACTCATTTGAATGTAAACATTCTTGTAGATTCTTTCTCTGGGAACTTGGCAAGCAAACAAAAATTTTCAGAACTCCACTTAGTATTTCCTCCCACTTAACTTGAGCATTTATGAATCTCATCTGTTGAATCAAAGGTCTGTCTGCAGCTTCTTCCCCAAGGAATCTAACCACAGGCTTAGGGAAAAGGAAAAAGTCACAGGAAAGAAGAGACTTGAGACTTTTAGGAAAGGAACATAACTTTCACAATTCATGATTTCTCAGCAGTTTCCTACTGGAGTAGCCATGACATTATGCTACCTCGTCCAAGCAATTTTGCAGGAAAGATCAGACCAGTAATATTGCCAATATATACTCTTATTGAACAGGTCACACTTCTTTGTAGGAAGACTATTTTCAAAATTATCTTCCTTCTTCATGTACATGGTATCACTCTTAGGGACGGTGCTGTGCAGGGCTAACAGTTCAACTTGATGATCCTTGTGGGTCCCTTCCAACTCAACAGATTTTGTGATTCTATGATTCTGTGAAATGTCACTATTTCACCCAGACTGACAGAACTCAGCTTATCATTCATTCTTCCATTGTTGCAGCCTTTTCCATAATCAAGAAATTGCAGACCTTGAGAAACAGTGACAGATTGTCTGAAAAACTGCTGACTCCAACTAAAGGATAATCTCTCCTTCCCTTCTCACTTCATGACACCAGCTTGAATTCTTGGCTCCTGATGCAAGTTCCACTGTCTGCCTACTAATTGCATGAGCAAATCTACATGAAGTTTAGAGGCTAGAGCCAAGGAACTCTTAAAGAGGGGAGTATTTACAGTCTAAGAGACTGACAACCTAGGCCTGCAAGGTAGGCAGAACTGCTACAGAAATTTCTAATTAAAATTAATAAAATGAGATAAAACAGCTTTACTGTCTCAATCACCACAGAGGCAACACTTTTGTCAGAAACACCTTGTCAGGCACCACCTCTCTTTTGGCATGGCATGCAGTCATCACATTCAGATTCCTGGGGCACCTTCCACTCACCTCGAAAAAACGTCACCTCGGGATTTTGGGCTAGCAAGGCAGTTTGTCTAATTTGACTTTTAGAAAATCTCCTAGGACTATTAAAAGTCCTATATGATGGTAAGAGAAGTGCTCATATTAAGTTTCTTTATTTTTTTTCATTCCCATTCTAATTACTTTTTCTACTTTAGAACTGTTTATCTCCATCATTGATGTATAATGGTGGATTGTTTATCAGCCAGCAACAAGAGTGGAAGCGACTGAAAAAAATCAAGATCACTGACAAGAAGGAAAATGTTTACAGCAGAAAGGAAAAACAACCTCAAATTCTTTTCTCCTTCTATAAACCCAACAGTCAGCCTGAAAAAAAAACAACTGAAAAGCTTTGGTTATTCATCTACCTGACTGAAAAAAAAAAGATTTGAAGAAAGTGACCAGCAGCTAATTAGAAAGACAAACCATATAACAAACAAATGAAAGACAGTAATACAAAGACAATAAAACAGTAATCTTTATAATAAGATTATGCCTCCAATAGACTTACTGAAATGTCAAAGTCAGCAGCTAAAAGAGCCTGATAAGAAGGTATCCATCAAAAAACATTTTCACTTAAAAGTATTTACACTTCTTTCTGCAAGTGCAAAAATACCTACTGAAGGCAATCAAGTGTTTCAGAGCATGGAAACAATGCAAAACTACTTTCAGTGCTGTAAAACTTTATAGGAGGATGCTGGAGTCATTTTCACACAACTTGTGGTTTACTTCTGCAGTAAAAGACAAAAAATACAATGAGCCAGATTCCAGACCTTGAAGCCTTGTTAAAATAATTAAACATCTTGTCAGATATTCTCTTGGGAACACGATATCATTCCTGTATCTCAATCAAACGTAATGGAATCTAATTTAACCTAAGTCTAACCCGTGTTGCTAAAGAAAAACATTTGTTCACAATTTTGATGTGGCTGATCCAAGACTGTCAGAAAATTAACCTGAAAAATTCTTTCTCTTTGCTGAATTGTTAGCCAAACACTAAACACAGTTCAATTCCTGCAATTTGCACATACACCAAACAATAAAACACAAGTGATGCAATTGTTGGCTCTTGCCTATTTTAAATATCTGAATTCAAACTCAGGTTCCTGGCTTTACAGAATCACAGACTATTCTGAGTTGGAAGGGACCCACAAGGATCACCAAGTCCAACCCTTAAGTCAATGGCCCGCATAGGGATTGACCCCATGACCTTGGCATTATTACAACCAAGTTTTAACCAACTGAGTTAATCTCAGGGTTTTGGCTACATAAAATTTATTTTACCATACAATTGATTTGGTAGAATTGAAAAGTTGTTCTTCATTTTGACTTTCCAATGTGACAGTTCAAGGAACTGGCGTTAGGGAAACAAAATTATTCTGAAGACTTAATTTGAAAGAACATTATTAAAAATACTGACCATGTAACAGAACAAAGCAAGTCAAAATAATGCAGTAAATATGTGAAAGAAACAACTTTTATTTTTCAGTAAAGTTAAAGAATTGGAGTACGGAAAATATTAAAACTTTAGGAACTCAGGAAACACTAACGGGTCATCCAGTTGTTCAGGATAAACCACGTATAAGCTCCAGATGTCAGGTGTCATTGTACCTGCATTTGGAAGTCTGAGTGAGTATCAATTCAATGCCATAGGCGCAGCGGGCCTTGGAAGATCCCTTCTGTTACTATGTAATCATAGATACCATATTGCACTAACAGAAGAACAGCATGCAAACGCACTCATTTGTTACGCCCTCTCTAAGTAGATCTGACCTAGCCCAAATTGTTAGCAGCCTGCAGTTACCTGAATCAGCCAAACACTGAGACATACATCAGGTCTAGCTGTCCTCACAGTCTGGTCTAGCTGTTAAAGAAGAAATATTGACAGTTTCTACAGTTCTGACCTTTAATCCCTTCCTTAGATGTCCACAGAAGCTCACTCTATCTTTATTAGACTAAAAGCTTTAATTTATAAAATACATCTTCTTAAACATTTTAAGCCTTAAAAAAAACCCCAAACATTACTAAACCACATTTGGCTTTCTTTCCTACATTCCTTGTTTCAGTTTAGCACAATCCTTCTGCACATTTGAGCCGTGATCCATGATAAAGTCTCCTGCCTACAGCTAAGAGGACTACATGTTGAGTCACCAAGTTTTTTCAAGATGATGTCTAGCACAGCTCCAGCATGAATCTGCCTGTAGCATCCCTGTAACATTGAGCACTTGCCAGAGCACTTTCCCTGAACCCAGCATGTGGGAGACTGGTGCAATCTTTTCCTGACACAAAGTCAGAATTTACCTAGTTATATACATGAATCACACATATATAAAAGTATATACATCAAATACATATATATATAAATGCATATCTAAATTTTTTAATGTGTGTGAATATATATACATACACACACACACACACACACATCACAGATATTATATACCTGGAGTTAAGAATTCTCATAGTTTAAACTCTTACAGTTACAGCTGTCTGCATAAAAAGACACTGTATGTTAGAGATACAATAGTAAATAGAATGTGTATATGAAAAGCTCACTTCCTATAAATGACTCTGTAACTATCTATTTATATTTAACAGTCTTCTGATACTGGAACTGCTGAATGTTAAATGGCAAGAACATTGGATCAGATATAACACATAGAAGTTTCCAAACTCTTAAAAAATAATTGAGACAAAATGTCATTCATTGTAGTATGAGTTTAAGCATCTAGTATTAGATCTACCTACTGCAGTAGTCTCCTTGAAACTGCAACAGATCATATACATCATGATGCCAAGGTCATCTTACCTCAATTTTACCACTCCACGATCTTACTTCTATTATTGCTTCTGTCTTACTTCTATCCATTTTACTTACATGATGAAAGAAGCTTTAAAAACAGTTGTCTGTAGCTAACTGAGAATTACTTTTGTCAATTCTTACTGTAGAACTGCACTTTATCCATTTCTTACATCTGGACAGTATTATCTCTCCTACCCACATTCAGCAGGGCAATTGATCCTCCACATTTCCTTTACCCCATGTTTGCTGTCATATCCTCCAACACAGAATCACAGAATCATGGCTTGGATTGGAAAGGATCACAAAGATCATGTAGTTCCAACCTTCTGGCCATGGGCAGGGACACCTTCCACTAGACCGCATTGCTCAGAACCCCATCCAGCCTGGCTTTGAACCCTTCCAGGGATGGATCATCCACAACTTCTCTGGGCAACCTGTCCCAGTGCCTCTCCACCCTGACAGTAAAGATTTTCTTATTATTTACTCTAAAGCTACTCTCTTTCAATTTGAACCCCTTGTGCTGTCACTACATGCTCTTGTTTATAGTCTTGCCCCATCCTTCGTGTAAGTTCCCTTCAGGTACTGGAGCACCATCGGTTTAACCCAAATGGTTTCTGATGGTGCACAAGTATCACTTCCTACATACCTTACTCCGTTCATAACCTGAAGTAAAACTCTTCACTGGCTATGCCCGATTTTAGGAATCCACCGATAACAGAAATTTCACCTCCACAAGGAAACACAGAGCAATCCTCCCGTCTCCCACAAAATTAAGTGTCCCTGGTTTCCAAAGCATTCTTTCTTTTCCTTAAAACCACAAATGGTCACCGAGCTCAGCTTGTCTCGGGTACCGCCACCATCCACCACCGCCACACTCCTGCGCACCTGCGGGCATCACGCACCAGCAGCGCACAACCGTGACCCCTGACAGCACACACACACACGCACACGGACACAAAGACACAGAGACACAGACACAGACACGCACGCACACACACACACGCAGACACAGACACACACGCACACACAGACACACACGCACACAGACACGCACACGCACACACGCACGCACATCCCCCGCCTTCCCCGTTATCGGCCATTTCCCAGCTCGGTGCGGGGCAGACGCGGCGCGGGGGTCGCAGCACTGCCCTGGCCCCGAACGGGCAGCGCCGGCGGCAGCGCCCTCCCCCTGCCCCGCTCCCCACCGACGGCCGCACGGGGAAGCGAAGCACGTAGAAGGGCGGGGACCCAACCCTTGCCCTCCCCTCCCCTCCCCGCCGTGCTCGCAGCTTACCTTCCTTCCCCGCGGCGGCGGCGGCGGCTCCTCCTCCTCGCTCCAGAGTGCCAAGGGAAGATGCTGCCGCGGTCAGGCGCCTCCTCACCACGAAGCCGGGGGGAAAGGGGAAGGGGAGGGAAGGGGACTGGCACCTCCCAGGGTTCCACCCACTGCAGCAGGAGCCTGGAAAGCGGCGGCTGGTGTCCGCCGATCTCGGCCGGGGACGGGTTGCAGTCCGCGCGGCAGAGAGCCCGGCTGGCTGCCGGGGAGCGCTGCAGAACACGGCCTGTTCCTTGGGATGACATGTCTGCCCTGGGAAGATATTCATGGTCAGAGCGAGCACGGTGTCGAGGGAGACAACACCACTGCCCGGGTCAGAACCACCGAGTCACAGGATCAGTTTTAGGTAGAAAATAACGCAGAGATCATGAGTCTAACCCATAACCAAACACCACCATGACAACTAGACCATGGCACTGAGTGCCACGTCCAGTCTTTCCTTAAACTGTGACTCCACCACTTTCCTTGGCAGCCCATTCCAGGCTGTTGTCTGGGCCTAAATACATGTGGCAACTACACACAGCACCACACATATAGTCAACGACAGCTGTTAGGGGAGTGTCAAGTATTGCTATACTGTTCCAATATGCAATCACTTATTTTTTCACAAAGGAAGTGAGAGAATATTAAGTATTCTTCTATTTCTCCTATGGCCATGTTTAAAATTAAGTGCTACCAAGGAGTTTAGACTTGACAGGTTTTCTTAAAAGCATCAACCTGGCTGTTTTGCTTGATTGTGTCTCTTACTTTGAGTGTGATAATAGCCTGCTATCTTGCTGTGGGACATATTCCCTGACTCACAGAATATTCCAAGTTGGAAGGAACCCACAAGGGTCATCGAGTCCAGCTCTGAAGTGAATGGCTCATACAGGGGTTGAACCCAGAACCCTGGCTTTATGAGCACCAGGCTCTAACCAGCTAACCTCAAGGTCATCGAGTCCAGCTCCTGGCCCTGCACAGAACCATCCCCATGTCACATCATGTGCTTCAGAGCATTGTCCAAACACTTGTTGAACTCTGCCAGGCTTGGTGCTATGACCACGTCCCTGGGGAGCCTGTTCCTGTGCCCAGCCACCCTCTGGGTGAAGAACCTTTTTCTAATATCCAAATTGAACCTCCGCTGACACAACTTCAGGCCATTACCTCGGGTCCTGTCACTGGTCACCACAGAGAAAAGATCAGTGCCTGCCCCTCCTCTTTCTCTCACAAGGAAGTTGTCACTACAATGAGGTCTCCCCTCAGTCTCCTCTTCTCCAGGCTGAACAGATCAAGTGACCTCAGCTGCTCCTCATTTAGCTTCCCTTCAAGGCCTTTCACCATCATCATTGTCCTCCTTTGAACACTCTCTAATAGCTTAATGTCTTTCTTATATTGCAGAGACCAAAAAACTGCACAGAATATTCCAGGTGAGGCTGCCCCAGTGCAGAGCAGAGCGGGACAATCACCTCCCTTCATCAGCTGGTGATGCTTTACTTTGATGCCCCTCAGGACATGGTATTCGGAGACTTTTGCTGCGGTATCCAGTGATATTGTTACATTATTGCTGTGGAAACCTTATTCAGAAGCAGCAAGTTTGCTCTGAGGCTAAGGAACGAACATCCTATCAAAAATTAAATTCCTTTATCATCTAGGAAAGGTCTCAGGGCTTTTTGTGGGAATGACAGCCTCAAAAATATGTCTTGACATTTTAAAGATTTACGTACTTGGATGCGAGCCTTTGGGTGTCCAAAAATTAGGTTTGTGTAAGTGAAAGGAAAGTAGCAAAAACCTGTCCTTACAGTTACCAAAGAAGTGGAGACTCCATGCTTGTAAGTTCTCCATACTTGCTATATTGTATGACAGTCACTAGGTTACATGTGACCTTGCATCTCATTCCTCACCTATGTAATGCATGAAGTGCCTGCAGCACTGTGCTGACTTCCAGTGTTCTTCCCTAATGTGCTCCCCAATGCCTGTATGTTTTCTCCAACGGGCTGCAGTGATCTCTGGAGTCACTATCTCCTTTAGTTTGTAAGCTATTTTTTACACTTCGGAATGCACTCAACTTCCTATGCGGGCATCCTGAATGCATTGTCATCTGCCAAGGGTATATGTTTTCTGTTGTGTTGGCTCAATCACTTTAGTTCTTCCAAGATGAGGGTATTTTTGCTAGGACTGTTTTTTTCATTGGAAATTTATTCATCCATAATGATGTGTTTAAATTGTGGACTAGAAGACAATGAATTTTGGGGGCACCCAGCTCATTATGAACCGTATTCCATTGTTTTCTCTTTGTGTAGAATAAAATGCTTATAACACAAAGCAACTTATTGTCTGTTACCACATTCCCTCCTCAGTTTTGTTTCCTCACACACAGTTCAGGGGAGAAAATCCTATTGAATCACAGAATGGTTTGAGTTGGAAGGAACCTTAAAGATCATGTAGTTCCAACCTGCCTGCCATGGACAGCTGCATCTTCCACTAGACCAGCTGGCTTAAAGCCCCATCCAGCCTGGCCTTTCTGGATCTCAGATACATGTGCAAGTATAATAATATACCTGTTAATTTCAGCTGAGCAGGCAGTGGCAACAACACCCCATAGAAGCTGAAGCTATTAATTTTCAGATTGGCAGTAAAGCTAAGAGTCATTGTCCCCTAAACAAGTTTCATCTTAGGCTGTGAACTGTATATTGATTCTTCAGTGCACATTTTATAAAAGTATTGGATATTCTTCTAAAAGTTACGCTCTATTTAATTCAAAGTGCTATGTACTGTGTTAGGCTGAAGGTTATACTTAGACAGTGGAATAGATGGTGTATTTGAACCACTGAAACAAAATGCCATTTCATACAGTGAAATCCTTAACTCTAGAAGCAATGGATGTGGATCTACAAGCAGAGAAAATGAATTCTGGAACATTTAGCCAAAGGATTAAGTTAAGTGAACAACAGCTGAAAGTAATGCCAGAGGATGTGGAAGGAAATAAGCTAATTTCATTCCTGAATGTGCTAAGAGAGGAATCAGCAGTAGCTAAAAGGTAATTTGCATCCAGCAATTAGTATTTTAAGCCAGCTAGTAGGATGCTGCATATCATGGTGCTTTACATTTGGATAGGAATATTGAAAATGTGATAGGCTACATGAAATGATGAATGGTTTGAAAATAAGAGATAGCTAAAGAAATTGTTTGTTTCATTTATTGAAAACAGTTTAAAGGTCATTGGAGCTTATAGCTTTCTTACAATGGTAAAATATTAGGTACTGAGTGGAATTTTAATTTGAACTTAATAAAAAGCAATGGGAAAAAAAAGCCTTAATAAGAAGCAATGGAAAGAAATTAAAGCCTCAGGAATTCAATTCAGAAATGGAGCTCAAATTTCTGACAGTGAACATGGAAAGTGGTCTCCATTTTTTATGCCTTCAGGTAAAATCTGATCCCATTATTTCTACCTTTCCTTCCATGCTAGCTCTTGAACTTCAGTCTCATTTTCTTCCCTTCATTTGAACTATTTCCAGCTTGTTTTTCTTCTTTCCTAAATGCAAGTCCAGATTTAGAACTCAGCAGCAATGAAGGGAAGGGAATTGGAATGGAAGGGAATGCTCGTTGCAGGGGTGTTGGACCAGATGACCTTTAAAGGTCACTTCCAACACAAACTATTCTCTGATTGTATGATTCTAATATGTGCCTGTCTCATCTTACTAACACTCTTGTAGTTCTTTCCAGTATTTCCATTAATGACTTGGATGTGCTCATTGAATTTTTGCTTGATATGAAGTTGGGAAGGACTGGCAGTGCACTGGAAGGCAGTCTAATTTTAACTTATACAGTAGCATCACATCACTGCAAAACAGGTAAACATCATACTAGGATGTTTAAAAATAGCATCCTAAATTAGAAAAGAAACATTACCAGTTCTGAGAAAATGCTATTGTGAAGAGCAAGGAGAATTTTTGTTCACTAAATACTCAGGAGAAAAGTTGAAGTAAGGGAGATTCAGCTTTGGCAATAGGGAAAACTGCACTCACAGTGATAATAAAGAAGCTGAGAACAGATTGCCTGGTGAGGTTGTAGTTTCCATGATTTGAGATTTATATCAGAAATAAAATAACTTTTGTCGATCCTAATTCAGGTCATGAAAGTCGACCAGATGGCTTGTTGCAGTCCTTTCCACTTTTAGAATTCTATCATTAGTTCCATGAAATTAAAAAAAAATATTTGCAATAAAAGTTATAGAACCTGTAGTTAAAATAGGAACAAATAACAGTTTTTAATCAAAGCAAAAAGTCTTTTACATAAATGTTAATTAATAGAGAGATTAATTCACAATAACCTAATTATTCAAAATACTTGAGCAGTTTTAGTCCCTTCAAAAGTCTGTTGAAGTTTACTAGTCTTTTTTTAGGGACAGAATATTTTAAGAACAGAATAACAAACTGCAAGTTAGTCTTTACACAGCTGTTAGAAATACAAGTCTAGAAAGAATTGTATACTTTGCTTCCATATTCAGTAATGTCTTATGGGTTGCTCCTAACTAATCTTTGTTTATATCCAAATGTCAGCTCCATTGTGATTTTGCAATACTACCTATTATGTTTGTAACAAATCAGGGGTTTCCTAGTTTGAAAACTCATGATTATGCAAATATAATTCTTTATGATTTTCATCTGGAGTATACATTTCAATAGATAATTTCTGGCTCCTCTTCCTCTTGTGTATCATTCTTTTGACATCTTCAATAATACTGGTTTTCAGTCTAATTCATATTTTTTGATTTTTTTCCAGATATATTAACAGAAATACTTTTTCACTCTCAGCCTCAGTGAGTGAAGGATCAGTCACATTGCTTGGATCTACCTATGACAAATTTTGCTTTAAATTATGTTTTAAATCTGTGAAGTTCAAACTTTAATGAATGTCTGTGTAACTTCTGAAAACAGTTGGTTTTTGAAGTTACATCATACTATGTACAAAGGAAAAAACAGGACAGAAACTAGGTCTGTGACTATTGCCATTTTCTGTAAACACTGTCATTGAATCCCTTACAAAGATGCTATTTCTAGCACCACAGATATTCTCTTTCCCATAAAAAATGTTACAGACAGGAAATGTTTTGGGTCATGTAAAAACATTTCCTGACAAACATTTTATCACAGCTTGATAACCATTTCCTGTTGGTAGTATTTGTTTTAACTATTGTCACTTTGTTTGCTTGCTTGCTATAATTAACACACATATGTGATCTGTCTAAGTGGCTCATCCTGCCAAACAAAGATTTCAGCAAGTAACACATTTAATTATAATGTCATGCAGAATTTTATATTGTCCATTTCCCTTAATTTAAACTTTGGAGAAAGCAATAAATGAAAGAGTAATACACAGGCAGCATTCTGGGAACTGGGAATTCCCAGAAGGGTGGAGGTTCCTCAATATTCCAAATAGAACATTGTCTGCTGAGGGCTCAGTGATTTCAGTAAACTTCTAAAATAGCTTTAAATACGAAGGTGGGACTTCATGTAGGATCTTGTCATACAGTCCAGACTTGAACTGATTTGATCTGGAAGCATATCAGAAGAAATTTGTCACTTTCTAAGGAGCTTTAAAGCATAGTCCTTGCAAACTAATATTAAAATGACACTACATTTAAGACTTGTATTCTATCTAAATATCATCTTTTCAGTCAACAGAACCACTTTTGCTGTTTTTGTAGCTGCCTACTTACTTTATAAGGGGTAAGAGTATCACGTGCATACAGCTGATTCTGGTTCTCATTCACACAAAGATTTAGTTATGCTTCTAGTAAATAGTAGATGGCCAGGAAACAGCCTCTGGCCCTGCCTAGGGCATAGCCTAGCTCAAGTCCGTATTATTTAGTGCTCTACTTCCCTTTAGATCAGACTGGCCAATCAACACTACATCTCTCATGGCCCTGGAGCTACCCTTTGCTGTTTGTCATCCTGTGGCCTTCAGACATAATACTTATTTATGTCTGTGGAGGGTTTTTTCAGTTCATTGTCTTTGGAAGTTACTGTTTATTACCTTTTGTTTAAAAACCACCACAGTTTTCTTCCCTATAGCTTTTCTAGAAAAGTAAAATTAAGTCACTTTACTGAAAGCATGTAGTATTTTAGGGTGCAATGCCTGCTGAGATAGCTTTGAGGGAGTCTGTAGGGAGCAGACTTGGAGCAGTGTTGTCCACAGAGCCCACTGGAATTAGTGCTTAGTGTGCACTATCCATGAACTGTGCTAGCTGGCACGGGCCAAGTCTGCCAGGAAGTCAGCTAACAAGCAGAGTGGATGTTCAGAGGTCAAGTGGTCAGGTATGATGAGTTTATGGAGTCTAACTAAGGCTTTGACTTAAACTTTATTTCTGTTGGAAAGGCCTGAGGAAAGAAGAATCTGGAGGTCAAGGCCTTTAGGTAAAAGCCTATTTGCATAGGGACAAATTTGAAAAAAAAAAAAGGTGTATTGTGGATAGGCATATTTTGCATGCACATCCTGAATGTATACTCAGAAAAATATCCAAGGAGTTTGTTGGTTTGTTTGTTTTATTTGTCTATTTTTAATTAGACTGAAAGAGAGTGAATAAAGTATTCTTAGGAAAAGTCAATCCCAGTCATGGAACCCAGTGCTGACTGCATAAGCTATTTAAGGATTTGAAAGGAGATGACATGGATGTAATCACATGAGTGTAAAATATGAAGTGTTTGTGGAACAGGAAAATGAACACAGAACCTTGATTTGTAATTCCAAAAGAAAACAAAATTGGTTGCACTGAATCAAGTAATGGTGAGGAAAAAGATTGATTTTCTATTATTGGACTCTAGGAATAAATAATAAGTAAGGCAAAGTGAATGCTATTTATGGGTAGTGTATCATATCCATTATCATCATCTGCTTTCTATGTAGCAGACATCTCAGAGACATTTCCTTTGGTCCTCACGAATAAAGCAATTTTCTGTTCTAAAAATGAAAAAGGTATATTTGATGAGGTGCAAAATTTTCACCAAATTGCCTTTAGTTCTGTAACTATGTTATTAAAAGACAAGGTAATTGCTAATTTTAAGAAAATGCTTTAGCATTGGTCTTAGCTTTCTGGCAAGGAAGATATACAGTAGCCTTATAAGAGATAATGACAGGTAAGGTTCTGTGGGATTTATATTGCTTGGTGCAAAAGTTTTAAAAACAGTCTGCATTTTTTTTCATTGGCAGTAATTTGTGAATCACTCTGTGAGCTGTTGAAAAGCTAAATAAAATCACACAATAGCTTTTTGTTAAAAAGAATGTTAAAGATAATAGAAGCATCCTATTTTATCAGAAGCCAAGAGCAATATTATATTATTTATGATTGCTATCAAAATGTGAACTTGTAAAACTAATTGTGAGAAGAACAAAAAGCTGGTTTATTTTTGTTTAATTTTCTTTTAATTTACAGCATTAATCTGAAGAGTTCAAACAAAACCAGGTTTTCCTCTTGCAACTCAATTGGCAGAACTTCCCCTTATAAGATTCTGAAAGTGCTAAAAGTTTGTCTGAACAAATTGAGGGAGACTGAGATTGCTCACAAGAGTCTCATGCTGAGGAGATCTCTGAGCTATGAATGTTCAAAGCCTAGGATAATATTTAAAGGAAGTTCAGTTTTTACTTACCCTGTTCTTTTCTACTTCTCTGCCAGGGAACAGATTTTGTTAGATGGTCTGACCCCTTATGGCATTTTTCCATTCTGTGTCCTTATGTAGAGGATGTTTAATTATGTGTCCAGCTTTTGAGATAACACTGATATGCACTTTTTAGTTCCTGTAAGGAAATGCTCAATGCTTTCTGGGATTGGAGTATTTTTTTGTGTTTTGTTTT
This sequence comes from Pithys albifrons albifrons, assembly GCF_047495875.1. Classification (NCBI taxonomy): domain Eukaryota; kingdom Metazoa; phylum Chordata; class Aves; order Passeriformes; family Thamnophilidae; genus Pithys; species Pithys albifrons. The sequence continues at coordinate 58,940,788 of NC_092458.1, forward strand.
TAACAGAACCATTGTTGCTGTTTGTTGATGTGAGGGTTATTCTCTATTAAGGTCAGAGGGACTGAAGATTTTGGACTAGTCTAAGAAATGTGATGCAAGACCTGCTGGGCAGGCTGGCAAGCCCAAACCCACAATGAATCTAAAATTAAAGTGTTTCATACACTACTATACTAAAACATACATACAGTTTTAAAAAGGAAGCATACTATACATCCTGTATATTTTACTATATGCACATTATAGACTACATATACCATTTATAGATGTTGATACACTTAAAATGCTACACTATTGTCTCTAAAGATGACTCACAGAGTGCCATACATAAAGGAAATAGATGTCATGTTTATTAAACAGCAATGTCAAAAAATTTGAAATGAAGAAATGAAAATGAATCAATTAAGCCACAAGTCTGGGTCTGTTTGAGGAAGTGAACTTGTTATGTTTTCCCCAAAGTGTTATGTAAGCATTAGTTCTCACAATACATGGGGAAAGGAAAATAAACAAGTTGCTCAGGGGAGAAAACTGAAGCTATTAACTGGACAAGAACAATTTGAGTTCTTAGCTTCATTTGAAATATTCCTGAAGCCCTCAATCTTTTCCAGTGTCAAGAGCATCTGGATCACCATAAGGTTTTCAATGTTTGTTTTTTGTAGCCTGGGAAATAGCTCCCATTCTACTTCACAGCTTTTTCATATGTTTCTGTAACTGCAAATCCTGGTGTGTGACAGTTCATCAATCACCCTGTCAGTTTCTCTTCCAATGGAAAAATGAAGATGGCTCTAAAAAGCACAATGGAAACTCTGCCATTCAGGGGAACTTTTACTGTCGGGAAGTTGGAAGAATAAGGAAGCCTTGCCAAAGTGCTCGTTATCTCCTAATTCTAATGTCAAAAACCTTCAATCTAAGTAAAAACAATTTATCGGAGCCATAGATGAAAATTGCAATTTACAGTTTAGCAATGGAACAGAATGGCTCATCTGAAATTCTTGATTTGCATGAAAATATCTTTTTTCTTTCTTTTTTTTTTTAATTCCACTTTTAACTTGTTTGTTTTTCAGGACTATGGTATTTCTCTTTCATTTTTATACACCACATGTTCAAAAGTATTCCTTTCCTTCTCTTTTCCAAGCCTCCCACCTGTCCAGTGCTGAAATCTTGAAAATCTCACAGATGAGATGAAACTACTTCAATTCAATCTTGCCCCTGGTTTATTCATGAAATACCCCAGGCATGGCTCTGACCACTCTACTATAATACAAACCCTGCTTCTTAAAAACAATAGATGCAGAAGTCCAGGAAGCACTCTTGATACATAAATCACATTATTCAGTAGAGTGCCAAGCCCAGACCTGTAAATAAGCACCAAAGAGTTACTGTTTCAGATGTCACTCCTCTTTACTGCTTCTTCTGGGTCTGAACTCATGTGGAAACATTGCTGTATGATATAAACAAGTGTTTGGGTCAAGTTTGGGACTCACAGCTTTCCTAAGTCAGTGTTCAAGGAATACAAGTAGCTTCCAAATGATGGTCTCTTCCACTTCTTGCAGTACCAGAGGTCAAATGGTTTTGTGTTCATCACTACTTTGCTGTGACAGTTAGTGGTGTTCTCTCTTCAATGGTTTTGAAATAGGCAAAAAGGGTCCCAACTGGTCCTGACTATCAACAAACATGTCTGAATTGGGATCCTCTGGAAGAAATATAATCACCCTAAGTTAGTAAGTAACCTGTCTTCCATCAGAGGATTAGTTATATGAAACATTTAGATCCTAGAGTGTTAGACATCCTTGCTGTGAACTATTTCTTCTCCTTTCCTTTTCAAAACAATGCAGAGATTAAACTAAAAGATGATCATATCAAAATCCCAAAGAGTTTCAGGTGCAGCCTGGAATGCAATAAAATCTCCTGAGAAATAGTTCAATGCTTTAAAAATAGGCTGTTCAGACTCCTTTGTTTTATAACTTCAGAAAAGAGTTATTAACATTTAGTACACTGCTTTGTTATGTATATGTTCCTTCTGCATAATAACTTATAAAGAAAATTAGCATGTAGATAATGGACCCAATCAGCTTAGCACAGAAATCCTTAAGAACTCCTGTGGGTATGAGTTTCAGAAGTTCACCTTGTACATATGCCATCCGCTGACTTCATTTTCCAAGGGCACTCCTGTATCACTGCTCCTTGCCCAAACCCTTCTTATCTGTAAATCAGTCTACCATGACAGAACAACCTTTTAGCACACAGCTCATTAAATAATTTAAGGAGGGCAAATTAAAAACAAAACACCTAAACAAATAAAACTAAATTAAATTAAAAAAAATATGTGTGCATGTAGTAGTTTTGGCTTTAGTCAGCATAGGTCCCCATTTAGGCCTCAGTTTTTAGCAGGCCTCAAAGGTTGTGACACAGATTAGAGGGGACAGGCATCATCTGACTTAAGCAGCCATAGAGGTATTTCATATCATCTGACATCATCAGGAAGTGTCGGGGAGTATAACAAGCAAGGTGGGAGGAGTCTCTGGGCTCTTCGGTCCATGCTTCTGACCAGGACGGTTCCCGCTCCCTGACTGCTGATATCGGGCCCTCCTGCCGGTCGGCACGTCTGCTTAGCCGGGGACGTGAGCACATTCCTGTTAATTCCTCTTTCCCTCTCGCTGGGAGGTTTCCTCTGGGGAGGGGGTTTGGTTGGTTTGGAGTTTCACCTGTTAGCTGGGGCGACCTCGGTGAGCCTGTTGTTGTCTCCTGTCACTATGTGCTATTTCATATTCTGTGTTAAGCTCTCCTCTGTATAAATATAAAAACCTCACTGTGTTTAAAGCCTTGTTTCTGCTGTTTTCCCTCACTCTCCTGCTCTGGGAGTGGACTTTTTGACTGGGTACCAGGCAGTTGGCATTTTGCCAGCTCAAACTATAACAGTGCAAAAGGTAGCATTCTGCAACCAGATGGTAAGACTCCAGCTGCCAGGCAACTGGTACAACGTCATGGATTTATGCTAGCTCTGAAGTTACTTAACCCCATCAGACAGTGTCTCGGTTTGAGGGGAAAAACCAAAATGTTTTACCCACAAGCAGGGGAGGGGCCTCCTCCACAATAATCACACCACTCTTTATCAAATTTAAGAAAAGGAATTTTAATACAAGAAGGATAACTGCTATATATATATATATATATGTAAACAGACTAGTGCAACCCACTTCCTCAACACCATAAGAGAAGAAAAAAAAAAAACAACAAAACCCAGCAGGTTTTCCTCCGGGAGAAAAGGTTATACTTAAGTGTCCTTGTCACAGCTCGGCTGGCTGCAGAGTGAGTTTCAGTCCCTCTCCAGCGAAACAGATGAGCAGTGGGCTTTCAGATGGACTCAGTCTCTTCCCCCTGTGTTCCCCGTCCAAGAAGCAGCAAATCCAAGGCAGGCAGCAGCACGGCAGGAAAAGGTGGTCCGAAGTAGGCAGCGGCAAGACAGCCAGGGAAAAACCCCAGCAGTAACCAGCAGGGCAGCCTGCCTCCTTGGAGTCCCCACTCCCCCCTTCCGCCGAGCCAAGACTGAGCAGAATATCCAAAAAAAAAAAACCAAAAGAGACAAACCTGCCCCCACCCCAGCGATCGCAGTTAACTGCTTCTTTTGTTAACCGCTGGCCTGGGCAGTTAAGTGGCAGGGGAGAGAATTTACATAATAATCCCAAACTACAACATTATCCACCCCTAAATTCTCTTCCATGCCGATACTCTACATTAAACTTAAATTTTCTTTCAAATAATTAAGTGTTTACAAATACAGTAATATGAGTCGTTTACCCAGAGATAAGTTCCCCTTGAGGTATACATCGTGTCTCTCCATCTTCCTGCATCACCCACCAGGTGGAACCAGATCCTTGAGCAAAGACAACCCCACGAATGGGTTTGCCTTTGCCTGAGGCAGGGTTGATCCAGACTGTTTTCCCTAGCATACCTCTCAGGTGTATTACAGGGACTTTGTCTCCATCTACAGTGTGAAGGGGTTCTGATTGGGCAGGGCCGGCTCGATTGACAGAGCCTCTAGTGTTGACTAGCCATGTAGCCTTTGCTAAGTGTTGATCCCAGTGTTTGAAAGTCCCTCCACCCAACGCCTTCAAAGTGGTTTTCAACAGTCCATTACACCGCTCAACTTTCCCGGCAGCTGGTGCATGGTAGGGGATATGATACACCCACTCAATGCCATGTTCTCTCGCCCAGGTAGCAACTAAGCTGTTTTTGAAATGAGTTCCATTATCTGACTCAATTCGTTCTGGGGTGCCATGTCGCCACAGCACTTGTTTTTCCAGGCCTAGGATGGTGTTCCGAGCAGTGGCGTGAGGCACTGGGTGTGTCTCCAGCCACCCTGTGGTTGCTTCCACCATGGTGAGCACATAGCGCTTGCCTTGGCGGGTCTGTGGCAGTGTGATGTAGTCAACCTGCCAGGCCTCCCCGTACTTATACTTATCCCAGCGCCCACCATACCACAGGGGCTTCACTCTCTTAGCCTGCTTAATGGCAGCACATGTCTCGCAGTCGTGGATAACCTGAGAGATAATGTCCATGGTTAAATCCATCCCTCGGTCTCGTGCCCATTTATAAGTGGCATCTCTGCCCTGATGGCCCGAGGCATCATGGGCCCATCGAGCCAAGAACAGCTCTCCCTTGTGCTGCCAGTCCAGATCTGTCTGTGATACTTTCACTTGCGCAGCTCGGTCTGCCTGTTGGTTGTTGAGATGTTCCTCATTGGCCCGATTTTTGGGCACGTGTGCGTCTACGTGGCGGACTCTCACAATCAGCTTCTCTACTCGGGTGGCAATATCTTGCCATATATCGGCAGCCCAGATGGGTTTCCCTCTGCGTTTCCAATTGGTTTTCTTCCATCGGTCTAACCATCCCCAGAGAGCATTGGCCACCATCCATGAGTCGGTGTAGAGGTAAAGCTTTGGCCATTTCTCTCGTTCAGCAATGTCCAGGGCCAACTGCACGGCTTTAAGCTCTGCAAACTGACTCGACCCACCTTCTCCTTCAGTAGCTTCTGCAACTTGTCGTGTGGGACTCCATACAGCTGCTTTCCATTTGCGATTAGTCCCTACAATGCGACAGGAGCCATCGGTGAAGAGGGCGTAGCGTATTTCCTCTTTTGGCAATTGATTGTATGGTGGAGCTTCTTCCGCACGTGTCACCTGCTCTTCCTCTTCATCTGCTAGACCAAAATTTTCACCTTCAGGCCAGTTTGTGATGATTTCCAGGATCCCAGGGCGATTTGATTTTCCTATACGGGCGCGCTGCGTAATCAGGGCAATCCACTTGCTCCAGGTAGCATCAGTGGCGTGATGTGTAGAGGCAGCCTGTCCTGACAACATCCACTTCAGCACTGGTAGTCGAGGTGCCAGAAACAGCTGTGCTTCTGTGCCAATCACCTCTGAGGCGGCTTGAACTCCTTCATAGGCGGCTAGGATCTCTTTCTCTGTGGGGGTATAGTTGGCTTCAGATCCTCTGTAGCCTCGGCTCCAGAATCCAAGTGGTCGGCCTCGAGTCTCACCAGGCACCTTCTGCCAAAGGCTCCAAGACAGGCCATTATTCCCGGCAGCGGAGTAGAGCATGTTCTGTATGTCTGGTCCTGTCCTGACTGGTCCAAGGGCTACAGCCTGAGCAATCTCATGCTTAATCTGGTCAAAGGCTTGTTGCTGCTCAGGGCCCCAGTGGAAATCATTCTTCTTACGGGTTACCAAGTAGAGAGGGCTTACGATCTGACTGTATGCTGGGATATGCATCCTCCAGAACCCTATGGCACCCAGGAAGGCTTGTGTTTCCTTTTTGCTGGTGGGTGGAGACATTGCTGTGATCTTATTGATGACTTCTGTTGGAATCTGACGGCGTCCATCCTGCCACTTCACTCCCAGGAACTGGATCTCTTGGGCTGGTCCCTTAACCTTACTCCGTTTGATGGCAAAGCCAGCTCCCAAAAGGATCTGGATGATTTTCTCTCCTTTCTGAAAAACCTCTTCTGCTGTGTCCCCCCACACAATGATGTCATCAATGTATTGCAGGTGTTCTGGAGCCTCACCCTTCTCCAGTGCAGTCTGGATCAGTCCATGACAGATGGTGGGACTGTGTTTCCACCCCTGGGGTAGTCGGTTCCAGGTGTACTGCACGCCCCTCCACGTAAAAGCAAACTGTGGCCTGCACTCTGGTGCCAGAGGAATGGAGAAGAACGCATTAGCAATGTCAATAGTGGCATACCACTTTGCTGCCCTGGACTCCAGTTCATACTGGAGCTCCAGCATGTCCGGCACAGCGGCACTCAGCGGTGGGGTAACTTCATTCAAGCCACGATAGTCCACAGTCAATCTCCATTCTCCATCAGACTTATGCACAGGCCAGATGGGGCTGTTGAAGGGTGAGTGGGTTTTGCTGACCACCCCTTGGCTCTCCAGTTCACGGATCATCTTATGGATGGGGATCACAGCATCACGGTTCGTTCGGTATTGCCGACGGTGCACTGTCGTGGTGGCAATTGGCACTTGCTGTTCCTCAACTTTCAACAGTCCAACAGCAGAAGGACTTTCTGAGAGACCTGGCAATGAGTTCAATTGTTCAATCCCTTCTGTCTGTACAGTGGCTATTCCAAAAGCCCATCTATGCCCCTTTGGGTCCTTAAAATATCCATTCCTGAGGTAGTCAATGCCCAGGATACATGGGGCGGCTGGACCAGTCACAATGGGGTGTTTCTGCCAATCTCTCCCTGTCAAGCTCACTTCAGCTTCTAGCACAGTCAACTCTTGAGATCCCCCTGTCACCCCAGAAATAGAAATAGTTTCTGAGCCCACATGTCCTGATGGCATTAATGTGCATTGAGCGCCAGTATCAACCAAAGCCTTATACTTTTGTGGGTCTGATGTACCAGGCCATCGAATCCACACAGTCCAATAGACACGGTTGTCCCGTGCCTCTACCTGGCTAGAGGCAGGGCCCCTCTAACACTGATCCTGGTCATAGCGGTCAGAACCTTTTCTCGATGAGTACACCTGGGAGGTGCCCTCCTGTGGGTCAGATTCTTGCCCGTGGGAAACTGGGACTGCACTTACTCTCACTGACCTTCTTCCATTCTCCTTCAGTTCTTGTACTCGGGCTGCAAGGGCACGGGTGGGTTTCCCATCCCACCGTCCCATGTCTTCTCCATGTTTGGCCAGGAAGTACCACATCTCAGTTCGTGAGGTCTGTCCACTTCCTCTGGCTGGGGGGCGTCTGGCTCTGACTTCAGAGGTTCTCATTCGCACTGGTGCCACTTGGAGACTTTCCCTAATTTCCTCTCTGATCGCTTTTACCTCTGCAGGCAGCGTCTTGAGACTCTCAACCAATGTCTCTACAGCAGAAATACGGGCCTGCATTGGGCTGTGGGTCATGCTTTCATATATCCGGAGCTTATTTGCTACTGCGCCCACTGTTTCATGGTTCTCTTCCCTATACATGGATGCCAGGAAGTCGGTGTATTCAGCTGGCCCCGAACGTGAAAGGTCCCACCACATATGTGGTGTGCATCTGACCTTGTCAGGGTCATTATTGGCTTGCCCACCTCTTCCAAAAAGCACGTCCATCATTGCCATCTCCCTCAGACGTAAAATTCCTTCTTCCATCGTCTTCCAAGTCTTCCTAATATGATGTTCCTGCAGGATTTCTCTATAAACAAACTTCTCTCTTACACTCGTTAGAAGTCGTGCCCAGAGTGAAAGGGGCTTTGATTCCCTCACGAACACCTGTTCAATAGCCACGTCCTGGGCCAGAGCCCCCAAAAACCTGGCTTCAGCACCATCCAGTTGTAAGGTTTCACCCATAAGGTCCCAAACTCGGATCAACCAAGTCAGGATGGGCTCGCCCGGGTGTCGAGCAATGTCTTTCCGCAAACTACGGAGATTATCAAATGACAATGACTCAGTGATGATCTCAGGCTCTGGGTCTGCTTGCTGTGGAGGTGCAGCAGCCCCCTCATCGTCTGCTGGATGATCTAATTTGGTCTTATATTTCCTTTTCTGAATAGGGGCAACTTCCATAGGCTTGGCCTGTCCTCCTGGTTTAGCCTCATCTTTTTCTCCCTTCACTGTGGCATCAGGGGTTTTATTCTCTCGCTTTTCCCCCTTCACTGGGCTAGGTTTCTGAATGCATTCTGGAAAAACCCTGGCCCTACCTTCAAACATTCTGTAAGCTGCAGGGATACAACCCTGCAGAAAAACCATAAAGAGCAAGATATCTCTGGCATCCAGGGAGAATTTAAACATCTCAAAAGCTGTTGTAGCAGACTTGAATGGGGAATGGACAAAGGGTTGGGAGAAGAGATTCCCCTTTGTTCCTTCCCAAGGGTCCGTACTATTATCACTGAATCCCCAGAGGTAGCAGCTTAGGTTGCGGCAGGAAAACAGCCTGGAGAGCACCACCCACATGACATCCAAAGGCATCGAATTCATGGCACCATAAATCCAGAGTAAGAACTCAATAATAATTGCGGCTATTTGAGTTTTGCTCATTGATTTGTTGATAAGACTTAAACCTGCCGCTCCTTTTGGCATGAATTTGTACCAACAAAAAGCCAATATATTATACAGGATGGTCCTGATGAACCCTAAGCTCAAGACCCACATGGTGCCACAAAATAGCAGTTATCCTTCTTTGTTTACAAGCCCCACACGTTGGGCGCCAAGAAATGTCTCGGTTTGAGGGGAAAAACCAAAATGTTTTACCCACAAGCAGGGGAGGGGCCTCCTCCACAATAATCACACCACTCTTTATCAAATTTAAGAAAAGGAATTTTAATACAAGAAGGATAACTGCTATATATATATATATATATGTAAACAGACTAGTGCAACCCACTTCCCCAACACCATAAGAGAAGAAAAAAAAAAAACAACAAAACCCAGCAGGTTTTCCTCCGGGAGAAAAGGTTATACTTAAGTGTCCTTGTCACAGCTCGGCTGGCTGCAGAGTGAGTTTCAGTCCCTCTCCAGCGAAACAGACGAGCAGTGGGCTTTCAGATGGACTCAGTCTCTTCCCCCTGTGTTCCCCGTCCAAGAAGCAGCAAATCCAAGGCAGGCAGCAGCACGGCAGGAAAAGGTGGTCCGAAGTAGGCAGCGGCAAGACAGCCAGGGAAAAACCCCAGCAGTAACCAGCAGGGCAGCCTGCCTCCTTGGAGTCCCCACTCCCCCCTTCCGCCGAGCCAAGACTGAGCAGAATATCCAAAAAAAAAAACCAAAAGAGACAAACCTGCCCCCACCCCAGCGATCGCAGTTAACTGCTTCTTTTGTTAACCGCTGGCCTGGGCAGTTAAGTGGCAGGGGAGAGAATTTACATAATAATCCCAAACTACAACAGACAGGAACAGCTCCCTCCAGGAACATCAGGACACAGCTGGAGCACATCTTGATTTGACCTTTCCTGTTAAGTCCCATGGTCTGCATGGGTGAGCTGCAGCAGGACTGAGCGTAAAAGAAATGCGTAGGTCTCATTTGGAGGAAGAGGGATAAGCAGCAGAGGTGTGCCCCACTTCAGCTGCTGTGCTCCAGCCACTGCCACTAGGCTCTTTTGGGCACCATCCTTGTGCCCAAAAGATGGAAAGCATGTGAGGAGAAAGGCTTACTTGGGCAATGGCCACTAGCCAGGAAATGCTGAGACTTCTTCGCATATTCGGATAGAGAAACTCTCTAACAAGACCAGGCTCCCCAAAGAGTCTTCTCTGTCCCCAGGCAAAGAAAAACATGGGGTTTGAATCTCAATAACTTCTCACAAAGGCCTAGTTTCTCAAGGACTTGACTGTATTTCCCAACTGGTATCCAAATGCTATTTCCAGATCTGCGTGCCTGGCTCTCTCTCAAGTGACATCTGGGCCAATGCTGTTCCCAGACCTTAGCTTTGTGCTTGCACCTGAGGGGAGGAGGTCTGTCTGGGAGCAGTGTAGGCTGGAGGCCTCTTCTCTGATATCACAGAGACACATGTTGTTCCCTTTTTGTGTCCACTGCCTCCCTTTTGGGATGAGAAGGACCAAGCAAACCCAAAGAATCTCTGAAATGGCCATCTGGAACTGTGCCCAGCACACCAGCCTTTCTGTGTCCCTGTGAGTGCTGGTTCAGGATGAAAAAACAAAGGAGAACTCAGGCCTTTCAACAGGGTGTTTATCCAGCTGAGTTCACTTCCCCAAAACATGCATATCTGAGGGTGGGCAGTGTCTTTGTGGCGGGTTTTATAGCAACATGGAATCAAGAATCTACATTGTACCCAGGTCCCACTTTCAGCACATAAATTCTCTGAGGTTCTTAAAGTTAAGTTCTTGTTACCTTTCTGAGTACATCATTAATGAAAGCACTACAGTTTTATGTTTCTTTTGCAATAGAAATGAAGAGAATAGAAGATTACATCAGCATTACAGGATTTGCTTAGTAACAAAAAATATTAAGACATCATCTATTTTTTTAGGCAGATTTAAGTGTGCACATCAGTAGAGAATAGAACCACCCTTAGCACATTTTCAAAAGATTTTTGAAAGATTGATTTGTGTACTGCTTATCCATAAAAAAGCAACATCTGCCCCTCACACACCTTTCCAAAACAAAGCTCCCACCTGAAATAGAAAAAAGGAACATGCTGTTAATGGAGTAACACAGTAACATTGCAAGCTGTAACTGGTAGTGTTGCTGTAAGAGAAACTTGCACTGGAGTATTACATAATAAGTATTATTACAGTCACATAAAAATGCTAAGTAAAAAATTATCTCTAAGCCATGAATCGACTTTGTGAGATGCTGAGTACTATTTGATGCCAAATATTAAGTTCTGATCACCTCACAGTTGTGGCCCCTTTGACATTTAAAGGGACATAGGTGGAATATCCTTGGAGAAAAAGTTTAGATTAAGAGGTTTAGGCACAAGTAATTATGATACCTGATTCTCAAGGTCCAGGTATGCACACCAAACCACAGCCTATCAAAGTCTTAAAAAAACAGTGGAGATTTCTTAAGTTTCCACTGCAAACCTGAAGCTTAAAGCATTTCTGAAACCTCTCCCTGAACATCCACATTTCTTCTATGCCAGTTTAAGGCTGCTTATAATTCCCATCTGCCCTGGCCGACAGCAGGGTCAGCATTCCTCCAGGAAAGACTGTGGAGTGGTTTGTCTCTCGGCCTTATGTCCTAACTGAGATGGTTTGAAGGGGTCAGGCACAGCAGGGTTGGTTCGCAGGGCTGACAAACACCTTGAGAACCCTCTGGGAAAGTAGGTATGGTTTTCCCTGGACATACAGTTTGGGCTGCCTCTGAAGACTTCCACAGGCTTTTTATGAACAGGCAGAAAATCCAGCCCCAAGTTAGGTTAAGTTTATTCTTGCAGGGCAGTACTGACTACATGATGCTCACACAGGACTCCAAAGTGTCTTGCTATGCCTCTCTCTGCATCTCTCATTGTTTAGCACAGCTTTGAATCATGACAGTGCTTATCAGGTTCCAATATGAATGCAATTGCACGAGTGCTACTGGACTTAAGTGGGAGTACAAGCACCGTAACTGAAGAATGAGGGAACTCAGGCTGAATACTGAAGATTCTTTTAATACTTTGCTTTCAGACCATGAAGAGGATTGCACAACCTGATTGCCTGCATTTTCATGACAATTTAGTGACCAAGGAACTCCTTCAAGAACTTCTGTTCTGGGGTCATAGGATCACCATAGCCTGACTTTGACATACAGGGTGACCATTCTGCACACTGTACACTGACATCAGGAAAAGGTTGCACCCAGCCCATAAGAGGAAGAGTGCTGAATGTGGATCAGTCTTATTTAATTACCTTCTTTATCATCCTGACCAGTGTTATTTCTTCCAAATGGAGCCAGCTGGCATGATTCAGACAAGAAAAGGAACAATAACAATCAGGAGAAACTCAAAACTCAGAAGTTATCATGAGCAAATTGTACTGAATAAACAAAGAAACCTTCAGTTTTACTTAGCATGTGTAACCTGATGTCCCTGTTTTTCTTGTCTCTACCACAGCACACTTTCCAGGTCTTCTGCAAATGCAATTCCTCCAAAAAACCTTTAGGCCAGTGAAGCCATGTACAGTTTTCTATAAAAGCATAAAAGAAGGAAGAATGAAGTCCAGTGGTCTCTCCTACACTATAATAACAGCAAATCAACCATACAGGATAGTCCCCGTATCTCAGTCCCTGGTAGTCCTTCCTGGTAACCACCATTTTGTGTCTTTCTCAAAGTCCCTTGTGTCCTTTCCCATACAGAAAATGTTCAGAGTAAAGCAAGTTTGCCCTCTTGTTCAGTGCCTTGGTGTTGCCAGGATACAAGTCCATGCAAACAAATTTTAAGCTCTTTAGGGCTAAGAAGTAATTATCCAGCTTTGCCAGCTGACTGGTTGACTTGCTGCCAGGGGACTGAAGCAAGACTTGCGACTCCTAAGCATATTGCCTGACAAGTGACAGAACATGCAGCAGGGATAAGGGTACAGATTAGCACAGTTCAGTGAACAGAAAAAGAAGCAAAATGGGGCTAAATGGGGTGTGGCCAAAATGGATATTTATTCATCTGGAAGCTGCCTGGGTGCAAGCTCCATATAGTGAAAGCTGGGATGGAAATATTCAAAATTTTAAGAAAGGTTTCTCCCAGCTCCGCTTTGCCAAATGTACGTTCTTTGTGGGTTTTTATCCCCTGCAAGGGCTTCATATGTAGGGAATTGTTCTTCAGAATCTTCCTTTGGCTTCTATACCCCCTTAGTGAAATTTCTTTCTGAGGAAGAGCTATGGTTACAGTTCTGTCTAACCCAGTTCTTTTCTGTCCTCTACCCAATAGCCTAAAAGAAAAATTTAACTATTTTTCAGTTCTTCTATCTGTTTCTATGGATCCAAATGGCTAATCAAACCTGAAATTTAACTGAGAAAAATCAGTTACAGTGATGCCAAAATCCAAACTAATATTGGTTTGCCTTTGGAGATAGTAAATTAAAGATGCAGCTTAACTTGAGTATCACAGCCTAAATTAAGTAAGCTTTAAATTATATAGAATCATAGAATCATAGAATCGATTGGGTTGGAAAAGACCTCAGAGATCAAGTCCAACCCTTGGTCCAACTCCAGTCCCTTTACCAGATCATGGCACTCAGTGCCACGTCCAATCTGCGTTTAAAAATCTCTAGGGATGGTGAATCCACTACCTCTCTGGGCAGCCCATTCCAATGCCTGATTACACTCTCTGTAAAGAATTTTTTTCTGATCTCCAACTTAAATTTCCCCTGGCAGAGCTTAAGCCCGTGCCCCCTTGTCCTATTGCTGAGTGCCTGGGAGAAGAGACCAACCCCCACATGGCCAGAACTTCCCTTCAGGTAGTTATAGACAGTGGTGAGGTCACCTCTGAGCCTCCTCTTCTCCAGGCTAAACAACCCCAGCTCCCTCAGCCTCTCCCCATAGGACTTGTGCTCCAGTCCCTTCACCAGCCTTGTTGCTCTTCTCTGGACCCGCTCCAGCACCTCAATATCCTTTCTGAACTGAGGGGCCCAGAACTGAACACAGTACTCAAGGTGTGGCCTCACCAAAGCAGAGTACAGGGGAAGGATCACTGCCCTGGTCCTGCTGGCCATGCTATTTTTGATACAGGACAGGATCCCATTGGCCTTCTGGGTCACCTGGGCACACTGTTGGCTCATGTTGAGCTTCCTGTCAATTAGTACCCAAAGGTCCCTCTCTACCTGGCTGCTCTCCAGCCACTCTGTGCCCAGCCTGTAGCGCTGCAGGGGGTTGCTGTGGCCAAAGTGCAGGACCTGGCACTTGGCCTTGTTGAACTTCATCCCATTGGAATCAGCCCATCTCTCAAGTCTATCCAGATCCCTCTGCAGAGCCCTCCTGCCTTCCAGCATGTCGACACTCCCTCCCAACTTGGTGTCGTCAGCAAATTTGCTGATGATGGATTCAATCCCCTCATCTAAATCATCAATAAAGATGTTAAACAGGACTGGACCCAATACAGACCCCTGGGGAACACCACTGGTGACTGGCCGCCAGCTGGATGCAGCTCCGTTCACCAGCATTCTCTGGGCCCAACCCTCCAGCCAGCTCTTAATCCAGGAGAGGGTACACTTGTCCAGGCCATGGGCTACCAGCTTTTCCAGGAGTATATTATGGGAGACAGTGTCAAAGGCCTTGCTGAAGTCCAGATAGACCACATCCACAGCCTTCCCCTCATCCACCAGGTGGGTCACCTGATTGTAGAAAGAGATCAGGTTGGTCAGACAGGACCTGGCCCTCCTAAACCCACGCTGGCTGGGTCTAATCCCTTTTCCACCCTGAAGGTGCTGTGTGATTGCACTCAGGATGAACTGCTCCATAACCCTGCCGGGCACGGAGGTCAGGCTGACAGGCCTGTAGTTGCCAGGGTCCTGCTTGCAGCCCTTTTTGTGGATTGGGGTGACATTCGCCAACCTCCAATCATCTGGGACCTCCCCAGAGAGCCAGGACTCTTGGAAGATGATGGAGAGCAGTTTGGCAAGCTCTTCTGCCAGCTCCCTCATCACCCTGGGATGGATCCCATCTGGTCCCATAGACTTGTTAGGATCCAGCTGGCTCAGTAAGTCAGTAACTATATCCTCCTGGAATACAGGAGGGCTATTCAGCTCCCTCTCCCTGTCTACCAGCTCCAGAGGCCAGTTGTCTTGAGGGCCACCTGTCTTACTGGTGAAAACTGAGGCAAAGTAGGTGTTAAGTACCTCAGCCTTCTCCTCATCTTCCTTGACTATATTTCCCTCCAAGTCCAACAGAGAATGGAGGTTTTCCTTGCCCCTCCTTTTGTTATTAATGTATTTATAAAAGGACTTTTTGTTCTCCCTAACTGAAATAGCCAAATTTACTTCAAATTCCACTTTTCTTTCCCTAATTTTTTTCCTGCATAACCTAGCTCTATCTGTAAATTCTTCGTAAGTAGCCAGCCCTTTTTTCAATAGTCTGTAAACTTTCTTTTTATCCCTGATTTCTTGCAGAATCTCCCTATTTAACCAAGCTGGCCATCTTCCCCTCTGGCTGGCCTTTCGGCACACTGGTATAGCCTGTTGCTGTGCACTCAAAATTTCCTTCTTAAAACATGTCCATCCCTCCTGGACCCCCTTGCCTTTAAGGGTTGTTTCCCAGGGTATGCTCTGAATCAGTTTTTTGAATAGGCCAAAATCTGCTCTCTGGAAGTCCAAAGTAGAGGTTTTAATGGTGGCTCTCCTTACATCCCTGAGGACTGAAAATTCTATTATTTCATGGTCACTATGCCCCAGGCGGCCTCCAACCACTACATCCCCCACCAGCCCCTCTCTGTTTGTAAACAGTAGGTCTAGCGGGGCCTTACCCCTGGTAGGCTCATTTACCAGTTGATGAAGGAAATTGTCCTCTATACACTCCAGGAACCTCCTTGACTGCCTCTTCTCTGCAGTATGTAGCTTCCAGCAGATATCTGGCAGGTTAAAGTCACCCACAAGAACAAGGGCTGGAGATTTTGAGACATCCGCCAGCTGCTTGTAGAACAATTCATCTCCTTCATCATCCTGGTTGGGTGGTCTGTAACAGACACCCACAAGGGTGTCAGCCTTGTTGGCCTTGCCCCTGATTCTGGCCCACAGGCACTCAACCTTGTCACTGCTGACCTCAACCTCAACAGAGTCAAGAGACTCTCTAACATATAAAGCCACCCCTCCACCTCTCCTTCCCTGCCTGTCCTTTCTGAAGAGCTTGTAGCCCCCCATAGCAGCACTCCAGTCATGTGAGTCATCCCACCACGTTTCTGTGACAGCAACTATGTCATAGTTTTCCTGCTGCACTATGGCTTCCAGCTCCTCTTGTTTGTTTCCCATACTGCGTGCATTGGTGTACATGCACTTCAGCTGGGCCATTGATTTCATTCTCAACTCGGGCTCTATGCCCTTAGGCCTGTCTCTGGAGAGACCAGTTGCCATCCCTTCCCCCTTCAAACCTAGTTTAAAGCCCTCCTAACCAACCCTGCCAACTTATGGGCTACAGTTCTTTTGCCCTTCCTAGATAAATGAAGCCCATCTGCTTTGATGAGACTGGGCAACACGGAGTTTGCCCCATGATCAAAAAACCCAAAATTTTGACAATAGCACTATCCCCTAAGCCACCTATTGGTAAGCTGGGCTTTCCTAAACCTCTCCTCATTCATCCCAGCTAGCACAGGAACTGAGGCAATTACTACCTGTGCTCCTGTCCCATGAAGTGATCGGGTCAGTGCCTTGAAATCTTTTTTAATTACCCTGGTACCTCTTTTTATTAATGTCATCACTTCCAACCTGGACAACCAACAGCGGGTAATAGTCTGAGGGTTGGATAAGTTTAGGAAGTCTTTTGGTAATATCCCTCACCCTGGCCCCGGGAAGGCAGCAAACTTCCCTGTGGGATGGGTCTGGCCGACATAGAGGGCCCTCAGTTCCCCTCAGAAGGGAGTCACCGATTACAACAACCCTTCTGTTTTTCCTCTTACCTGTACTCGTAACCCGTCCGGTAGACTGGGGGTAACCAGAAGATCTTGTAGATAGATCCTCCTCCTGACTGTCCTCCAACAGACTGTCCAAGTCCAGGGCCATATACCTGTTTTTTAAGGGCACCCTAGCAGGTGAAAGGGGTCGAGTGGGGGTGTTTTTTGCCTCTCCGACCAGACACCTCTTTCCATTTGTCCCCATCCATATGGTCCATTCTGTCTGCCTGATGGCAGGAGGGGCTGGGCTTCACCACCTCCTGCTGGGCTTCCTTAGGAGTGGAAAGGGTGTGACTCCACCAGTCAATTTCCCTTTCACTCTCCCTTATATATGGTGCTTCAGTTTGCTCATTGCTCTGCTTGAGCAATGGGAACCTGGAAAGGATGAAGTTCTCTGGAGCACAGTGATTAAGAACTAAATTATGAATCAAAAACTACTGTTCAAACTGTACCTTAATCTGCCTAGCACAGGCATGCTTTGCAATCTACTTTTTGGGATTTATGTTTCAGAGACAAAAAAATACATAAGCAAATAAATATTGGTAGAAGTAAATCTATGTGAAGAATGTCAGGCTAGAAGTGAATCTTTTTATAATGTGGGATATTAAGAGGAATCTGGCTCAATCTTTCCTACCTCTACATAGCTACAGGGTAGACCTGTACCATCATCCATGAATCCTTTATAATCTGTGAAGAACAATCCCCATTTTGAGGGGTGCTTGATTTTATTTTAGTTGTCTCCTTTAGGACAAGATGACTTAAACCCTGGCAATGACTCTTTCCCTTTGATATTATAGTTAGAATTTTGGGTTGTGAGTGGCACAGAAATACTTGTGTGATGGGGTAACCCATCACTGGCTATGGAGCTTCATGGGCACATGGCTGTTTACAAGGCAACAGCATGATAACCTGCTGAAATGTACTGTATTGGATGATTTTTTGATAATTAGAACTTGAGATTGTCTATTTGAGGGTGTGTGTAATACTGTAGTGAACTACATATGATATCTGATGTTTTCAGTTGATTTTCATCAGAACAAATAGCTTTTATTCACACATTTTTTTACCCTGATCTGCATAAAGAATTATACATGTCTGATCTCTGGATCTATCAGAAAAAGCTGAACATAATCTTTAAACACAGGTTTAAACTGATAACTTTTCTAGAAATTTAAATTGCAATTAAGATATTAAACAACATAAGTGAAAAAAACCCTGACTTTTCTCTCTCTTTAGAACAGTGACATCAAAATTAAAAATACATTGGATCTTATTAGTTTCAATTTTACTGGGTTACTTAAAATGCAAATTTCTTTCTGAGTCCCTAAACCTGAAAGTTTGCTTATTGGTATCTATTCTTGTCACTGATTAGCTCTCTCTTTTTTGGTCATGCTAATAATAATCCTAGTAGTATTTCTTACTCTCTAATTTGTGGGAGTTTCTCACTGTCTACATTATTTCCTGAGATTTTAAACCAGCTTTTCTAAAAAAAAAAAAAAGAAATCTACATAACTATATAATAACTTCATTTGATGACCTCTGCCCCTGCCATCCCCTCAGCAAATGACTTTTAAGTTTCTTTTCCTGTTTCAACCTAATAAAACAGAGGGATAGAGGTTTCCCAAACAATTATACTCCTAGCAGATTTGTGGAGACGGACAGCTAGGAAGAGGAGAGAGCTGAACAAAAGCCTCTGCTGATGGGCAAACAAGCAGATTTAGGCATGACATCGACCTGCCCTCAGTGTGCACATTTTTTTGTCATACTTGAAGGAATCAAAGGGGACTGAGGAGGAATTTGGGCTACTCTAGAGTGAGCACATGGGTGCCGATGAAAGGAGGAAACCCAAATCAAGAAGTCTGATTTAGCTGCAATTTTTGTCATTCATGAAGCAATTTCTCTGATTTCTGTCTTTTTTCCACCCTAATTTGTTTTTTTTTTTGCTTTACTCTCTTTGAATGAACTGACAAGAGCTTTTAAAACTTGTGCAAATAAACAAACAGACTGCAAACAGAGTCCATTGGCCTTGGTTCACTGCCTCAGAACAAGCTTTTCAAGGCATTTTTAAGAAAAGTGTGTGGAATTCCAGAAAAAATGTTCCATAATCTCAAAGTTTTAACCTGAACTCCTTGAACTCAGAAGCAGAGCTGCTATTTCTGTGCCAGATAATGACACACACTGTGTATGCATGACAATTAGTGTTACCTTTACTCATATGTAGAAGCCTCAAAGAGTATTGTGGCCTCTGAGTCTGATGTTTTGCAAGTGTATATGCACAAAAGAGAGAACAAGACATAAACCAAAAGAAACATTCAATAAAGCTTTCTGTGAAGATTACAGATTCCCAAAAACTTTTCACCAAAGCAACTGCCATCACAAAATGCCAAATATCTGAAAAGAAAACTCTTTTGCACAAATGTTTTAATTTCAACTTCTTTTTTGTTATGAGATAGAAAGAAGTTCCAGGCTTGGTCTTCCCCATGCAGAAACCTGTTGCTGTCTGAAGAAGCATCTGCCAAAGGCACACATGTGTACACAGGGTTAAAACTTCTCTGGAAATTCAAATACTGTGTGCTGAAGCTCTTATAGTCAATCCTGAAAGATTTACCATGACCCCCTGCCCAAATGTCCTGCTTGTGGATGAATCCATGTGAGCCTGGTTATTGGAGCTGCTACCTGGGAAAGGATGGGGTAAATTACTCACAGCTGCTCAAATGAGCAGACCAGCACCCCTGCTCTGGGGCCTGGGCTCTACCTCAAACTGAGATCTCACAGTGCAAGGAATTTCCCACTTTGTAATGGGGAGATAGTGATGCACCTGACACTCTTAAGATTTTATGCTAACCACTGGGTGAAGCCCTTAACCCTGGAAAGTTTTTAGCACTCTACCACAAAACATTCTTTACCCCATCTTGGTTGTGAAAATTAGGTAATTTCTACTTTGCTAAATCTTGAGGCTATTCAAAGAGCAAAATAATATTCAAAATTGATATATTTTTTAGTCCTTATTACATATGAAACTTATTTCTTAAAAAATCAAAATCTGGTACTGGGGTGGACTGGGTAATTTGCTGAGTATCATAGAATCAAAGATTCATAGAATCATTTGGGTTGGAAAAGACCTCTAAGGTCATCAAGTTCAACCATCAACCCAGCACTGCCAAGCCCACCCTTAAACCATGTCCCTGTGTGCCACATCTACATGTCTTTTAAATACCTCTGGGGTTGGTGACTGGAGTTGGCAGGATTAACACAGTCTTCAAATAAAGTGCTGTTGAACTTTGAAGCTTAACTACCTTTTATACTGTAGTTCTTTTATAGGAGTACTTACAAAAATTTTAAACATAAAACCTGTTTTTTTCCGTAAATGGAAATAAACTTTTTTTTCAGAGTTTCATATATTGTAATTACTTCAGCTGTCACAATCCTTTATGTTTTGAACCACGAATCATTTTGTTTGGACTGATGGACACTCTGACTTGCAGTGAACCAAAGGAGACAGTGTGATGAATGGGTTTCTGCCCGCAAAATGTACATCTTCTGGATTAGAAAAGAAGGCCTAAGGCAAAATTATACATGTAAATCATTGCAGCAGCTAATTCCCTTAGTGAGTAGAACTATAGGAAAAATGATGTTTTATGCAATTCAACCCAAAGACAGCAATACTTATATAATTATACTCTATAAATAATGTTTCCATATACAATTGTGTATGTTCCAGATATTCTGTGATGTGGCATTTCCACTCAGAGCTGCAGGAAGATGAGTAGTGATACCTCATCAGCAGTTCTGGCCAAAGGCATTTTGCTGTGTGGTGTTGCTGCAGACTGAACTTTTCTGGGGCTCCTGGGAAAGCTCCATTTGAAGCTGCTCACATCACTTTTTAGAGATGAATTCCACATCCTCTCTGGAAACAGCTATATTTGAATTAGGGGACTTGTTTGTAACCTCTTTTTCAGCCACACACGGGGAGTACCTGGGCAGCTTTTAACATAGGTGCAGAACAGGGGGGAAGGGGATTGGCAAAGCCACACCTCTTCCTCACACAACCTAAAGGAAAATCAGAATCCAATCATCACTGAGATATTATTTCCCCACAAAATAGTCCTTTTTGCTCAGGTATGTTTTGATTACCTATTGCCCCTCCTCACTATACTATGTATTGTAATCTACTTGTGTATATGGATAAGCATACTCTGTATAAAATAGGAGATTGCATGATCTAAAACCTAGCTCACACATTCATTGAGCAATTCTGGAGTTTAAAGAAATCCTGTATATGACTAAAACAAAAAACTGAAAGGTAACTAAAAGAAGAAAGGCAAAGGACTATTACAAGTCTTGGGTTACCATTTTGGCCAAGAAGCTGAAACTGACGTATTTAGATGTAGCAACGGAGGTACCCTGAATACACAAGAGCTATCTCCACATCTTGCTTACCAAACTATGCTAAAAGAGCATGAATGCTTTGGACCCAAACTCTCAAAAATTAGGAAATGCCAGCAAAAAATTGCACAAGCAACCTTAATTTTCCCCCTTTGTATAGACATGATATTATACAGTCTTTATCTATTAGTTCCCCCGCTATTTTTCCTCCAAAGAATTTCTGCCTTAATCTGCACAAAGAGGAAGAGTGTTGATTGTTCAAGAGCTGCTCTTCAGCACTTTGCTTTATCCTGCTTTAGCCTTCAGCCTTTGGCCTAGTTTACTGGCACTGGAATTAGGGGACAGTTGTCCAGAGCTCCCTGTGGAGTCAGTGGAGAGACATTAGTGCTTCCTCAGAGTTTTTCAGTTTGATGTAGAATCTGAGTTACTTTGTGGAAGCCTTTCTTTCTCTCCTTTCTGTAGCAGGGAGCCCAGAGTGAGTAAGTGCTTGTGCCATGCATTTTGAGTATTTATTTAGGTGAAATAAAGCTGGTCCATAAGCCTTGTTTACAGAACCTTGTTCTGCTCCTTTTTTCCAAACAATGTTAGATTTCCCTATGTGATTTGCCATGATATATGTTGCTTTGAAATGTATAACTTTTTTTAAGGTCCTCTGAAATAAGGGGATAACACCACTCCCACTTGTCTACTGAGAGCTGAGACCCTGAATAACATCAAGAAAACCTTGTCAATTTTTATGTCAATGTACTATCCATTATTGCATAAATTAAGAGAGAGTTCTCATTTTCTTTGGCTGTAGCTCTTGTGTCAACACATGATATCCAGATCACCTCACAGTATTCAAGACAAGCCCAGAAAAATGCACTTTGTGAGCCCCTGTGAGTGGTCTGATGTAGGTGATCTGCCCAAGACCTTTCTGGATGCTGTCTCCTTGAAAGGGCAGGTTCCTTCTCTACAGTAGCATTCAATCAGCTGAACTCCACAGATGTCTTCTTCCTCCCTTGGCTCATTCATCAGTTGTCTTACATTTTCTGTTAGTTCATGTGTTCCTGCTCCCTTCCTCTTGGCCCTCTTCACTTCTCCAGCTACCTCAGTCTGGGCTTTCATTCCCCTGAGCCACATCAGGAACCTTCTCTTCCTCAGATACCTCAGTACAGTGGAAGACTCTCCCAGGAATAGCTCTTTACAGGAATCTTCGTAATGAAGTTGTCTTGGCATTAAGCAACTATCTTGGTTCCTGTCTGAAGCTACATGTGAAAGGTAGCATATGCAGCAGTGCATAGATCACTGTGTTGAGATTCTGTTTCAGATAAATTATCTTCCACTTACAGTCACATTCTTGTCACATTTTGGCTTTGCCTGTAGGTTTCTCCTCCAGAAAAAAAGCCTGACCTCATTAAAATATTGGTCCTATGGGCATTGTGTCATGTCGTTACTGCTGTTACTTTATGCTTACCACAGCAGAAAAGAGCACGACAGCCTTCGAAGTTCAGAAGTAGAATCAAACGTGACTGCCAACTTTCCTACATTTCAGGGTTTCCATATCAACTTGTTGGCCCAAGTCTGAATGTTTTGAAAATTTAGAGGCCAGAAAGCCTGCAGTCTACTTTTGAATTTTAATTTAATCCCAATGCTCTTTGAATCCCACACACAGAGTTCCTGATTAGGCTGAGTCTGGACATAGTGCCAATAAAACACTTATTTAGCTAGAAATGTTTTTAATCACTCTGAGACTGTAACACTGAAGTTATAAGCTTAGTTAAACAGAAATCAGGAAGTAGAATTAATTTATAATTGTTAAAATATCTTAAAAGTCACAAAGAATAGCTTTATATTAGCTTATTATATTTTTCATGCTTCCAAGCTACTTTTCAGGCCAGAAGAAGAGAAAGAGCAGATATATGAGCTTGGGGGGCATTTTCATACCATTCTTCAGCCATTGCATTATGAAACCCAAATCATCTAATTTTCAGTGCATTTTGTTGCTGTTTGCCACTGGTCAAGCATCACTTAATTTACATCTATGTCATTATAGCATTTCTATACCAAGATCTTGAAAGGTCCCAGTGACCTTATACATCATGTCCAGATTGTGCTCTCATCTCCAAGGATCAGTATGCAATCTTAAAGGTGATGTGAAAGCTGGGTGGTTCAGCAGTAAGCAGCTGAAGTGGCACAGTAATGTCCTACCAATTTCATTAGCTTCCAAGATGGCTAGAAACAGTAGGCTTTGATTAATCTCTTCTATGTGCTCTATGAATTTACCAGGGATTTATCAGGGGTTCTGCAGTCCTTGTTTTGGTGGCTGTTATAAGATTTACCACATGTGAGTCATAATGCATCAAATGAATAAAATGAATTATTTTTAGCAAACAAAAAGCATAGGAATGAGGAGATAACTCAGACCTAGCATGGGCTGCCTGTAAGTGACTATTTCAGAATACGGTGATTTTTACAAAGACAACTGGGGTAAATACCTCTAAATTCAAACTAAACACTTTTTTTTTTTCATTAAGCAACTGTAATGAGTGGGACTCAAGTTACAGAGCTAGTTGCAAGCAGATCTGCCATGGAAAATGTATGCCAGATTGCACTTGTGAAGGATCCCAGCAGGCAATAACTGCTTGGCTGTAAGCTGTGTGGAACAATTCTGTGTTGTGGTGAATTGTCTGTGGTAAACTACCATAGTTCAATCCATTAAAAGTGCTAAAAGAACAAAAAGATCCTCAATGCATCTGAGTCCAATAAACATTTGGACAACACTGTCAGGCACATGGTGTGATTCTTGGGGTGTCCTGCAGAAGGCTCAGGGGTTGGACTCAATTATCCTTGTGGGTCCCTTCCAACTCAGCACATTCTGTGATTCTGTGATTCTATGATCCTTCAGCAGAGTTGAGGGTGCAGCAACTCTCAAATGCCTTATCACAGACTGCATCACTCAGTGTCCAATGTTATAATCTCTCTCTAAATCCATTCACACTGAGAAAACAATACATCACAAAACTTCCTTGCCTTTTATTCAACAAACACCTTCCTGTCTCAAAGGCAGATAGTTAACAACTGAACCAGAGTCTTGGCCACCCTGTCCCCTGGAGCTGCACTGCCTGCCCTGCAGCAATGACCAGCTGACATGGTCAGCAGCATGTGGCTCAAAACCACAGCCTAGGGAAGCCAGTAATTTGGCAACCACAAAGGCAGATGCATCATACTTTCATACTTTCACTCAGCTTCTCCCACATTGCTGCTAAAACTGACCCTGGCATTTCTACTGGGTAACTCCATGAACCTGTATGACCCCATCGTATGACCTTGTTGAAGACTTCTGCCCTGGGGTTTGGTGAATCAATGAATGCATGAGGCACATAAATCACACATAAGCCCTCTGTTAAATAGGCATTGAAAACTCTTCCTGTTTATGACCATCTTGTCTAGATGTTCTATACTGGAACCACAGATTTTTAGCTAATTTTTGGATTGAACAAATACTCTATGAGGAACATGGATGTGTGGGCAGGTTTTGAATTCAGACATCATGGCCTGTCTAGTCTCACAGAAACAAGCTAGAGAACTCCTCCCACAGTTAGGAATTTTGTTGACTCAAGCACACAAAAGAAAGAGAATCAACCCAAAAGTTATTTGAAAACAAGCAGATGTCAGATGGAATTTAAACCTAAGAGAGGGCATCTGCTGATGCTTCATGCCTTTGAGTAGTCCTTTATAGTGAAAGGACAGGATAGTTTCATTATTGAAGGTAGAGCTAAGAGCAGTCAGTGCTTCTGTTTTCAGCACACCACCATGTGAAGAAGAGAGGATTGCAAAATTAGAGGGGTGTGTGTAGAAACACAGCTCAGATAGGTGTTTTCAAGACATGGCAGTTGCAGATGGGAATTTCCAGCTAGTGAGATAACCTGGATAGCTGATCCTCTGTTTCCTGATGATCAGTTTAGTTTGAGCTGTGCTATGGCTCATTTGGTCTGGTCTTTCTCCTGTATCACTCTTTTAGCAGACAGGACAAGCTGCAGCTGATGTATCTCCTTATTGCACTAATGTAACGCAAAACCTCCTTCCTAAGCAATGGGGAGAGACTCCACATATCCATTATACACCTGAGTGGTGACTGTTATGTCAAAATTCAAGGTTCCATAATGTCCAAAATATTTATGTATACCGGAGTGCAATAAGGACAACATGAAGAATTATTTCTCAGCATGCCACCAAGACCAATACTGTTTCCCACCTTTGCTCCCCCATCTAGAAATGGTTCCTCATCTGCCCTAAATGGACTGTTGCATGTGGCAAAGAAAGAAAACACCCACCATACCCCACAAGCCTACCCAGCAGCAAGCTACAGTCACACAGAAAACTGCAATTCGCAGTGCTTTTGTCAGCCATACACAATGTTTTGCTGTTGCCCTCCTGGTGTCAGAAAAATATGGAGCAGCCACTGCCTAAGTGAGCCCTGAGAATTCCCACTTCATGGGGGAGACACATCCAAGTCATATGAAAAATATGAGTGAAAACGAGTTTAAAATACTTTAAAACATTTATAGAATTACCGAATGGTGGAAAAGTGGAGAAGACTCTTCTCTGAAATGTGCCCTTGTAATTCATAAAATCCTATGCATGCGAAATGCCCTATTGCACCCTGTAAACTAGGCTGAGCTGCATTTTATGCTCCACTTAACCTTTTTGTTTCGTTGCATGTTGTATTCCTCTCCTAGATGGCGCCAGAGTCTCATTACTGAGACGGCTTTTCATGGATCTTATTTTCATGATTTTGTTTTAATGACTGCTTGTGTAAATGACTGAGATAGGTATTTGCCAAGAATCAGGTTTCCATGCTGCTCTACTAACTTTTGCCAGTGGCAATTATTTTTTGCACAGTCCTGACTTTATGGTATGGAATGCTTTCTACAGATGTTCATGTTTTTAGTATTTCTTTTACACCTGTTTTATGCTTTATTACTGTTATACGGAACATGCCAGCTAACAAGCGATATGACAGAAGATTAATTATATTAGTCTAATTTTTCCATACTCCTGTGCCCTTAGGAGAGCAGCCCTGTAGTAACAGACAGTCTCTAGGAGCAGAATGGAGCCTGTGTGTGCTGAGGCATCACAGTTCATGTGCAAGGAAGAAATCAAGGTGTTATGGCATCCTTTAACATGTAGCTGGTGCAGTTCAGTTTGTCTTCTCTATGTTACTGTAGTTTTAAACTCTTTATCATCTAATGTCACTTGGTTCTTTCTGCAGGATGGATGGCTTTGGTAAGAAAGAAATATGATTTTCCGTGCTCCAGTTGTTTCAAGAGAAGTTGATGACTTTTACTTTCAGATGAATCAAACAAAGATTCAAGAAAAGGAGCTGTTAGGTAAAAGGGGCTATTTTTTAAAAATAATTTTTTTTTTATTACAAGAATGATGTTCCTTTGTAAAGTCTGGACCAATGTGCTTGTTTTTGTTTGTTTGTTTGTTTGCTTGCTTGTGGGGGGTGTTTGGTTGGTTTGTTTTGGGTTTTTTTATGGTCTACCCATCCTGGCTAACAGATTTTTCATAATATTGCTCTGGTAGTCAAAGTCCATATCTGTCACAAACTTTTCTACAGCATGTATTATCCAAAACCCCAAGTGCCCAGTGGAACTGGGATTTTCTGGCTTTTCTGGTAAGAATGCTGAAAAAAGAAGTAGGAGTTTTTATCATTTTGCTTCCCTTCAAGATCTCATTCCCCATTGGCAACCTTGAACTGAAAACATCTGTCTGTGACTCACTGCTTTGGTGCTGAGATCTGTTTCAGCAGCAAGCAGCTGCCTGGGTGGCATGGGGAAGAGGTGGCATTGCTGTAGCAGGTGTCTGTGCACTGGACCTGATGCTTTTCTGCTCAGCTCTACACCTTCAATACCTCAATGTCACAGCCTGGCTAATGCTGAGGGCTGGCTGTTTGCAGACCTGCAGCCTGGAGCTCTGCACCCTCTCACTATAGCCCTTGTGGTAGCATCTTTCAGAGCTTCTAAAGCAATGGTTTTCCCTTGTCAGGCTCATGCTCTAATAATTTCTCATATTTTTGTACCTGCAAACCCAAATATTGCTACAATAGGTTTTTACAGGGAATATCTACCACTGGCATAAGTCTGACACCTTATTTCCTGTTTTTCCTTATCTCTCATTTTGTAGACTTTTAGTTTGAATCAGAGAAACCCAAAATTTAGTTTGTAATAAAGTAGATAGAAATAATTTAAATACTCAGTGAATATTGTCCAGTAATATACATGCAGTGCTTGCATCTAATGGGCATATTCCCATCAGCACTAAGAGCCTTGTGAATGGGGACAAGTAGTAGGATGTTCAAGTGGGTCTCAGCGAAGTGTGTAGCTGTAGGGAAATAGCACACTCCTCATCACTGCCAGCAGCTGAACTAGGTGACACAGGGGAGGATGCTCATGTGGGTCCCCATTTATCTTTTTTTTTGGGGTGTGTGTGTGTGGGGGGGTTGTTGTTATTGTTTGGTGTTGTTGTTGTTGTTTGGGTGTTTTGTTTCTTCCAAAAAGTAACTTTCAACATTAGAATGAATATAAGCCATCAGCTGCAGACCCCTCAAATAAAACTGCATGTGCATCTCTCCAAACATTCTTTGTGCAACATAAGCACAAAGATGACAGTCCTCTCCTGTCCTGCAGTGACACTAGAGGGTCCCTAAAAACAGTCCTCATGCTTCAATCACATGGAAGGACAAGACTCCATGGTCTCTCTTTCGGCATTTATTAAAGAGAGAATAGAAGTGTGTATAAAAGCAAGTTTTGGGTTCAGACTCAAAAAGGCTTCATTGAGGGATTTTAATCCTAAAGCCACTTCAGTAAAAAAAGTACTGTTTTAATCCAGATGATTTTGAAGTGTCATATGAACCACTTTACAAGTAACAACCTGCTTTCTTCCTTTAACAGGAACTGACAGGGACTTTTGCTAAGTCTGTAGATATAAATGGAGATCAAAGAATGCTCACACTCACAGATCACACAAGAATTCAACAGATTACTGGAAAGGTTAAAAAAAACCTTAATCAAATTAGCAAATGACAAAATTATATGACAAATAGGCATCCAAGTGACTCATTAAGAGAGTGCAAGAACCAGCATGCCTGAAATTCTGCTCTCCCTATTCACGTAAGATAGACTGGCACATCTCCGAGAAGTAATTCCAAGTCCATTTTTAGATATTTTAGTGTTTTTGTAACACAATTGCTTCTTTTCCCAAACACACAAGTGAGAAGTCTGACCTTTTCAAGGATGAACTGAAGCTTCACTTTGAACAGCTCTGGTTAATAGAGGCTTTGCCATCCCATGTCTTGCATTACATGGAGTCTGTTAGGAAGAGCTAATAAAGCCAGCCACAAGAAGGGACAGGAGGCTTGTGGCTAACGAATTAGCCAATGTTATGTAAAGTATTTAAGCTTGTGGGCACTGTGGCCCCATGTGCTGGCATTCTGCCTGTGTTTACACTGGTGCCATGCTGTCAGCAGTATCCCAGACCAAATCCTGCATCATCCCTACTGTCCCAGTGCTGTCACACACCAGGATAGCTGAGCTCCTCTCTTCTGTTGTCAAGGACAGACTTTCCTAGCAGGACATAGCTGGCACATCTGGCCTTGCTCAGACTTTGCACCACCCTGCAATGGCATCTCCTCCTTCAGTGCTGCTTCACTGCCAAGGAACTCAAATTTACCTCGCAATAGCTATGTGCCTTAAGAGACTTTATGCTTGAGTAAGTGCTGTTCACAGCCACAGCCTGTCCTGGCTTGGACATGTGTCATCACCATCCCAGCATCTTGACAGGGGCAGCCCAGACAGACAGGCCTTTGGGACACAGGGCATTGCAGCAAATGGCCACAATTAGAGAACAGGTGGAGATAGAAAACCTAAACAACAGCAAGCGTAACATGACCCCCTGGCTTTGTCTTGGTGATTTCACCTGGAGTGCAGGTTGAGTGTATGGCTGTCTGACTTCTCCAGCAAGTCCCACTTGGGCACACAGGGACACAGGGATACTTACACCTGTCTTTGGGGAGCCTCACTGTGCCATGGACCAAGGGCACAAAGGAGGTCTGTGAGTCTGTAGCCATCAAAGATTCTCTTAATACTTCCTGTCTCCTGCTGAAATGCTCTGGGCAGGCTCCCCTTGTGCGCTCGTTGTACCAGACTGCAGCCAGAGTCTTGTGTGGCTTCTGCAGGGCTTTCTCGGAAGGCTGCCTCTGAGAGCCCCAGCTTTGCCTGCAGTGTCTGTGAAGAAGGAGAGCAGTGGTGTTAAGCCTGGCAGCAGAAGTGGAAATAAAATGTGTATTTCTTGACTGTGTGTACCTTGCATTCTGACTTGTTGCATTGAAACTCCCAGATCCTGCTCCACTCCTTCATCACACAAGTATAAATCCCCAAGGAAAGTTGTTCCCCCTCTTCCACAGCCCAGGCATGTGGTCTGTCCTGTCTATGAGTGCTCCCAAGTTGTGCTGCTTTTGTCTGAGACTTGTAAGCTCCTTCTGTGGAAGAAGGCATTCAGGCCTTTACTCCATGCCTGAAGAAGCCTGTGCTAGTGGTTTGTCTGTGAAATCTGTGTTATTTCATGGCCACCTGCTTTGTTCTTTCTTCTGCGACAGGAGGAAGCCACCTCAGTGCCTCAACGTTCTCATTTCCTGAGGCACAATATGAGCTAATAGGAATGAAGTACACCCTTCCCAGCACTTGC
Source organism: Pithys albifrons albifrons (assembly GCF_047495875.1). Classification (NCBI taxonomy): domain Eukaryota; kingdom Metazoa; phylum Chordata; class Aves; order Passeriformes; family Thamnophilidae; genus Pithys; species Pithys albifrons. The sequence goes on from NC_092458.1 coordinate 58,970,404, forward strand.
AAAATAAGTTTGGGGTTAGAATTTTACATTATAGCTATATCTCCTTTTTGTCAATGGTGTTGGTAGATTCTGGACAAGAGGCACATTTGACTTTTAGATGTATCATGGGTAGCTTGAACTAAACTTACTTTCCAATGTTCACATTATGAAGTTCTTCAGAAACTGCATGATGGTAACAATCCATTCCTAAAAGCAAGAAAGAGAAATACACAGTGACAAGTCACAAGGTAAGGAAGGTTTGTATCCTTCAAGCCAACATCTCTTCTGAGACAGAAACTAAGCATGTAATAGCTGCTATGATAAAACACACTTATTGACCTGGTCAAGAAAAAGAGGGTTCCAAGACTACCTGAGTAAAGTAAAATCATTTCAGTCTGCCTGTTCAATTTGTCAGAATTAACTGCAGGTGTAAATGCCTTTCTTGTTCATTCCTGGTTCCTGCAGAGGGTGTTGAAGTACTTCTTAATGCTGTCTCTGCGTATGATTGTTTTGATGGTTCATAAAACTGCAGATACATCAAACTGCATCTTCTGAAATCACAGCCCTGATCCCACTGCTTTGCACAGACTTCTTTTTAATATTTTTTCCTCTATCTACATGGAGGTATTATTCAACTGGAGACCTGAAATGCAAGAAGCACTGTATTAAGAAGTCCACCATCCACATTTTGGCCCTTTAAAATTTAACTACAATATAGTTTCTTCAGAGCACTCCAGCTCTGCTGGGTTGTTCAGTTCAGGGACTGCAGCACTCCTGGGATCCTGTCTGACACTGCTACAAAGTACTGACTGGAAGACTGTCCATTCTGACAGTCACAGACTTGTCACCTCTCAGATCATCCCTGACATATAATCTCTCACCCACAATAAAATCCGCAAAGCGCATCACTCTTCATTATCCCCTCGCAAGGAAGGAGAGCAAGCACATAATGAACCTTTCTGACATTGTGCCCAAGTCTGGTTGTGATGGCTTGGGAGCTGATGTGCTGGGCGCAGTACAATGACTTGCAATAGAATAGTACCAGAGGGACTATTTTAGGTGCCACATAATTTACCCATTGTTAGTAACCAGAAACATATGCAATTGAAGAGAAAATGCTGCACTTGAAAATCAGTGTCCCTGTGCCTTAATGTAACAGGGTGCATTCTACAGTTGCTGGAAAAGTGAGGCTGAGCACCATTGAGAGTTCAGAAAACACAGTATCTTTATTAACAGAAGTGACCAAATAGCAGAAACCCAAAGGGAAGGGGAGAGAGAGAGGGATGGAGACTAAAGCAATAAGCCCAAACATGTAAACATCCCACTCACCACAGGGTTACTCATGTAAGGTTGTCTTACCAACTCAAGACACTCCTCCGAAGGGAGGGGCTACATCCTCCAGGCATTGGCAGACAGCAGGGGGCCCTGCTGTCTTTTTGGGGAAAGAACCACCAACACCATAGAGCGCGAGTCCTCTCACCTTTATTGAGCCTCTGGTGACATCTGCCTAGGGAGGTGTGGCCAGCATCCCTCAGGTAGAGGTCTCAGGCTCTGCTCTCTTTCTTCCTCCTTGCTCTCCCTCCCTCAGCTCTCCTCCAAAGGCTGTCAACCAATAGGAGACCCAAGTAACTTTAGTTTATGCAAAGTCTGTCTTCACTCTATCAGCTTTTGTTCCCTAGAACTTGGCAGGAAAAGGATAAATCTTTTCACAGGTGGCATTAGCAAAAACAGACCAAAATGTTAACACTTTTAATTCCAGATACACTTAACTAATACTTCTGTATTTTGCAATCTTCAACTCCCTGGATGCTTCAGGTAGGCAGTGCTTTTGCCAGCACACCAGAGTGCAGGAAGGAAGTGCTTTAAATGAAATTTCTCATAGATATTTCCCTACGTAAATACATTTTAGCTGTTTCTTGGTATTTTCCAGACTTATTTTCTATACCTTTGTAAAGATTGCAGCTTAGTAAAGTTCTTTCCACTGGTAGGCTGGAAAGGCAACATCTACCAAGTGCCTTAAACATTGCTTTCTTTTGGCGTACAATCATAATGAGACAACAGCCCAAACTTATTTCAAAATTAATAACCTTACCTTTTATTCAGCTTCATTATTTACTCATTGGCAAAACCATGCTTTTCATGTGTATCAGAAATTAATGCATATTGATTCACTTCAAAGAACCTCTGTTACTGCACAGGTAAGTAATTTTGCCTTAAAAAAAGAACCTTACCAGTTAGTGTATGTATATACTAGACATGCTGATTGCTTAGATCAAAATCTTTAAGCCATTTTATGAAGGTTTTTTTTAATTATTTTTCCTGTAAGTCACAAAGAACAACCAGTCTTCAAACACAAAAGTGAATTTCTGTAAACAAAGATTTGGTTTAGCATAGGTAGCCCAGCTCCTCATAGTCAGATGCACTCCAAAATAACTCAGGCTCTTCCTTCAGCTTATTTTGAGAGCTTTACAGTATTTTATATAAGAAAGCCATTTGCACCTAGTAAAGTCAGGTCTGTGTACATACCCAGATTAGTGAAATATCACTGCATCATCTGACAGAGGTGCAGTAACAAAAGCAAGATACCAGAGTGTCAGTTCAAGACTTGCACTGGAGTCAAAATGGGGGTTACATTAATAAAATACCTGGTCTTTCAGATTGAGGAGCCAAAGACAAGTGGGTTGTAAGACTGGACATCACTTTCCTTTGTGTGCATTTTGCAAGTACTTCTGCAATGCTTTGCTTACCCCAGTTCCATAGGTTACCTTGGCTCAGGCAAATGATTGTTTAACTTGACTTCAAGAAGCACTCAATGCCAATAGACAAGTGTTTGTGTGTCACCAGAAACAAAGTGCAAACAGGCACCCTTTGCATTAACTGGAATATTATCGATGAGTATTCTGCTGCAGAGGAATGAAACAAGTTCATAGCCCTGCTGGTGTTCTCTGCATTTGATTGCACTGAGGGAAAAGGGAACAGGGACTCACTGACAAGTTCTTTCATCACCATTGAACTGAGGTACATTTTAGCAATATCTCCCAGAAAAGCAACTCCTTTGGCAAAGTGTCTCTTCTCCTGGACATCTCCATGTAGGTTTTCTCTCTTTAGCTTTTAATGGGAAATGGTTCAAGTCCTGTAATTGCTGAGTCAGTATGCATGCCCCGCCAAAGTGGGAGTGGTTTTGTAAAATCTCTTTGTAATCTACTCCATGGGCAAGCTATTTATTTTAAAAATAGAAATGCTCAGTTCATCACAATTAGTGTTGGTACCTTTGCTTGATAGGCAATTGTTACTATATTTTTCAGTATCTTTTCCTTTCTTTGGGAGCTACCCTAAATTGTTTTTGCAGCCCATGAACCTTTCCCTTAATTCAGATCTGTCTGTTTCCTCAAACTCATTTTTTATTTACTCAGAAATCTGCTCTTTGTCAGCCAGATTGTGCCTGAATCTTCGAATTTCCAGAGAAGATGAGTCTGCTTTAATAGGTTTTAGTCATTTCTGTTCTTCAGCTCACTTCCCAGACCTATCACAATTCCCAGGGTTCCAGCTATACTAATAGTCAGTGTGCTGAACCTTCTCTCACACTGAACACCCACATGCAATTTGCAAAACTTTGACTGCTTCAGTCTTTATGACCCTCTGTCTTTAAAATGACCTGTAGTAGTGACCTGGTAACTTCCAAAATACGCATGGAATTCTGCAGACCCCAGGCTGGCACTCCCAGTACCAGGTTGTTTCAACCACTTATAACTGGGGACTATTTGGGAACATTTCTGACATACGAAAACATCTCTGGGCATGTATTATTTCACTCTTCTAATTGTAGCCTGTATGTCTCAAAATAGCTGTTCCCTAGACTCTTTCTCTTCCTAGGAATATCTATTTATGAGGTTTTCCAATGGGGATTTTCTCAGAAATAACATCTAAGGCTTACATTTTTTCTACTGTAAATGCTACTAGTGTTTACTGTTCATCTCAAATCTTAAATGCACAGACTTGTTGGTAATTGCTGTCAGAACCTCCTCATCTCTGTTTGAGAAGATCACAGGGACAGCTTTCAGTGGGCACAGTACACTGATGACCTTCTTGACAGTCCTGTCTCAGAAGCTGAGGATATTTCTTTGCCCACTGTACTCCCCTAGTGTACCCAGTCCTGTCCAGTTTCCATGCACTCCTCCCACCAACAAGGAATCCAGTGCATCCAGTCATCAGTGTCCATCACATTATGGTGGAGTCCACATGAGGAGATGATTTCTTTACCTCTTCAATTCCTCTATTTCTGCATCTCCCTGCTCCACATCCCATCTTGTTGGGGCCTCCTTTCTCCTGCTGCACCAGACTGCATGAAATCTGTTAACAAACCCATTCTTTTCTTTGTTTCTTGATTTAAGAGTTCACCACCACCAATTTACATGCTATGGGTCTTGTCCTCTGGGGGAACTGAATTTTACCCATGCAGCAACTGGATGTTCAAACCCAAGACAACCTTCAAAGGACCTGACTGATCCTCCTAATGAATTAATCTGGGCACCAAAGGCCTCATTCTCTCCCAGCACTATTTTGAATGATAATATCCAAGGTTTCACCAAGCCCAGCTTTACCAGCCTAGTCCCTGGAAAAGAAACAAGCATTTGCAATCTCAATATTCTTTCACAGCTGTATTAGCAACAATCCACCTCATTCTATTGCTGTCCACATTTTAATACTTTTCCAAACATAAGCAGGCATCATTGCTACAAACAAACTGCAATTCCTACAATTCCTTGTCTCTATCAGTTCATGTCTTAGTGTTAATCTGTGTGCTTTGCTGTTCAACCTGTCTTTATCTATTGATTAGTGATGCCATGGGGAGAGATCTCTGCCCACCACTGGAGCCCTTCCAGTCACAGTCTGGCAAACACTAAGCATGTCTTAGTTAGTCATCTTGTGCTATTAAAATGAAAAAAATAAGCCACAAAAAACCTTTCCCTTGATTCTTTCTACTTCTTCCTGTGCCTCAAGAAGCCTCTGTGCGGCCTTTCAGAAACCTTTTCCTTTTTTTTTTCCCCATGGAGTTTCTGCCTTACTTAGGAAGGCACTTGATTTCAAGCATGGACCAGGTGTGGCCCACTAGCTGGCCTACTGGCTTCTATAAAAACAGATTCTTCTGCATCAGGCATATACCTTTCAGGTTAAAATTAATCCCCTGGTCTTTAATTTAAGGAATTTAGTCCTTTATTAAGTCTTCAAATAAATCTTTCAGGAGTAGCTTAATACTGAAATATTTCTACCTATAGGTGGAAACTACATGTCCTGGTTCAGCAAGGAGGTTCACCACTATGTGGGTGTGACCAAAGTTGTGTATTCTCCACCCCCTATATAATCTCTCATGAACTGTTAATGATGGACCATTTACAGCAGCTGTCCAGGGCACACCCAACCCCTCAGGGTGTTAAGGAGGCCTGTGAGATAAGAGATGTGATAACTCCCCTCTGGGGAGTTGTTAGCACTTTCACACTCAGCCTGAGGGGGTGTGTCTGCTAATGGCCAACAATGATTCCAAAAGTACCCCAGGACTCACAGAGTAAATCACCCATTGTGGAACTCTCCACCCTGGGGGAGGTACTGGGTGTTCCCACCTGAACCTGAGGGTATGTAATCTTGGGGATTTTTGGGATTGGGGAACCACTCATTGGATCCAGAGTAGGCCCACCACTCTTGATCAGACTGTGACTGTCATCTGTACCAACAGGTTATTCACTTCCTTTTACTTTGGACTCAGGGCAACCACGTGGGTCTCAGCATAGGGGCTAACAAACCCCATTGTGTTTGTGCCCCAGGGTGCTGGGTTATACTTCTGGGGTTTGTGTGTTAAACCAAATTTCTCTTTGTGCCATTGCATTTATAGTAATATTGTTATTAAATTGTAACTCTGATTTATAGTCTCTTTTGTGTTGCATTTGTTTCTCTTACTGGTTCACCTTTAAACCAGCATACCACAAGATGTTGAATCTTTTTCCACAGGTGCCCTGATATTGTTGTGTTCCCCTTACTAATCAGAAGAAAGAAGCTGCCATTGCTCCCTTCCCTTCTCCAAGTCTTGTATCTCAGAATTAAGCTGCTTGAATAAGGTTAACCCTCTGGAGGCAGAGATACTCACTGTAGGGAGCAAAGCTGTAACAGTTATCAGTTTGATCATCACCCATATAAACAGTTGAGTGCATAGTACTGTCTTGCTTGCCAAGTGAACCTCAAAATGCATCTGAATCAGCTTATAGGAAATACTGGAGAGGTGTTAGTACTTGTGACCTGTGTTCAGCAGGAAGCTGAGTCACAAGATCTCTCTGGCTGTACTGTCCAAAATGCTCCTGGCACATGGTGTAAGACCAAAATGAGGCAGAGATGTCATTCCAGCTGGGGGGAGTTAATCAGTAGAGAATGATTGCTGCTCAGGGCTGACTGGGCATTGGCCAGTGGGTGGTAAGCAAATGTATCATGCATCACTTTTTTTTCTTGGTTTTATTCCTCCAGTTATTGTTTTCTCCCTGTTCATAGCTATTACTATGGTTACTATTACTATTTTTATTTATTTAACTTTTTTTCAGCTATTATACTGTTCTTATTTCAACCAGCAATGTCAGAGTTAAATCACAACATCATATTATATTATTTTCTAGTATATTATTGTTATTAAATCATATTACATAATAATATCACAGAACAGTTGTAGGCACCTTTGGATACTGTCTAGTCCAGTCCCCCTTTCTGGAGTAGATTGCCCAGGATTTTATGAAGGAACAATACTGGCAGATAGTGACTGTTTCTGTGCAAGAGCCAATTGAAAGTTGTGACCATGATGTACTTGAATTTACAACATTTTCACGAATGTCCAAAGGAACAACAGCAACCTCCTCACAGCTTTTAATTTTGTAAAGGGGAGCTACACAAAGGTGAGGATGTTTATTAAGAAGGTGTTTACAGAAACATTGAATTTCTGCACAAACTTTACTACCAGTTAAGGGTACCATAATGGAGGAACAAAGCAAATGCTTTCTGCTAATCGAAAAAGATTTAAGAAAGCACAGAAAGAAAGCAGCATGCATAGGCACCATTGAAGGGAATGCTATTAAAAACAAGAATTCCTTTAAACAGCTTAAGTCATGCCCAAAAAGGATGGATGGGAATATTTGTATGCTGTATTTAAGTGCAAAATAGTAGCAAGGCAGGCCAAAAATACCTCCTCCTAAAAACCCCGCTTCCCAAATTCCAATGATCCAGGAAATTATTTATTAAAGTCAGTTAATAAATCCTAAAAACATATCAGAAGCAAAAAGCCTATCAGGGGTTAGTTTGGGTAGCTCAATGATTGGAGTGTGAAACATGCAGAGAAGAAACAAATATATTCATACTTTTTCGATCTGTCCACTGAAGAAGAGCCTGAATAGTGTTTCTTGCAGGGGATTTATCAGTGAACACATCTCAGTTTTAACTAAGTGTCTTGGAACAAGCAGACAATATTAACATTAACAAGTCTCCATTACTTGATGGTTTCTATCCAAAGTCGTCCCAAGAAGGTCTAGGCAGAAAGCACTGCATTTCTCATTGTAATGTATAATGTTGCACTTACAAATGTCTTGGCAGCAAAGGAATGGAAGAGACTGAATGTGAAAACTGAAGCCACCAATTTGGAAACTGGCATGTGTACTGGGCAAATTTGTAATAATTATATTAAGGAATTGTACAGAATTAGTGCATAAACCACATATTGTGAGGAAGAACTTTCTTCCAGGGAGGAAGACATTTCACAGTGGTAAATTGCATCACACAAATATACTGGATTCCTCTGAATAAAAAATTCTGAGAATGAAGGAGAACCGGATTCAGCATGTCTGATGATGTCCAAAGGGCATTGAAGTATCTAAATCTAAAGCGACCTTTTAAGCAATTGAGCAGCAAGTGGATAGAAGGAGAGATTCTTGTGTGAATAATCAGAAAAAAGGGTGGAAAATGATCATTTTTTAGAGTAAAAAGTGGTTGCCAAATGGTGTGTTCCAGAGGTATTTGCTAGGACTTTATTGTTCCACATAATAAAATAATCTAGAAAAGAAGGGGAAAAGTGAGGAGATAAAATTTGAGGATGATATGCAAATACTTCGTAATTCTGCAAAATAGCAAAGATGAGAAGTGACTTTGAAAAACTTCAACAGCACCATGTGAGTATGAATAACAGAGCAATTAAATGACACATGAAATTTAGTGGAGACAGATGCAAAATGATGCACATCAGAAGCTTCCTTGTTCAGCAGTTTTACCTTTATCACTAAGATGGGGAGGCTCTGAGCTTATGATTGCCTCTCAAACCTCAGAGCTCAGGAGCAGAGAAAAAGCCCATGTTACAACACCACTGGATAAATCCAGAGTTTTTTACATTCTGTGCAGCACTGAGCTCCCCTGCTTGGTTGTTACTAACTGTGATAAGGTTTGCAATTAAAAATGACCAAGGTGAGTAACCCTGCTTCCATACACGGAATGCATATGTAGGCTGAGACTCTCATGGTGGGCATGGCAAATCTCAACAAAACTACCTGGAAGGAGTGAATACAAATTGACTGTACTCACATCAAGTTTGGAAATAACAGCAAATCTTTCACCTATGTTAATGCTGGAAAGATGCAGGTTTTCTTCCAAATGCACCATGATTTTCTGTAGAGGCTCAGGGGGAGAAGAAATGAAACCAGTGGGAGATGTGTTCAGAATAAGCAAAGAAAATTGTCCATGCTAAAACCAGTTGCAAGGTAGGAGAATACTAACGGGAAGTAGCTTAAAAGTTTGCCTTGTTCCTGCATTTCACCTCTGCTGTAGACTGGATGCTGTTCTAGGTATAGGCTCATTATGAATCAGCCAAATTTTTCTTTGTATGTAGGAAGGAACAATTTTCTCCTGTCTTTTTTCAATACAAGAAGGAAGTAGTCCAAAGAGAGGTGGCAGCCAGCAGGTTCAATAAAGATGAAAGAATGTGATTTTCATGCAGGTACTTCTAACGTACTTATGTACATATGTCTAATGTATGTGATCTAATTCTGCAGCACTTATTTTCCACAATACAGGCTTATTCAAAGGAGTTCTCTGTAAGATGTTGTCATTGCTATAGGTCAACCTTCACTGAAGAAAAACCCACCAAGGGTTATTAAATCTCCAGACTGTTCTCATGCAACAAATCCTTAAGCAAGAATTGTTGACAGCTGAAAAACTATTCTAGGGAAGCATCACTACATACTTGTTTTTTATTGAACTGCTCCACAGGCATCCTTGATTTGTCCCTGTCACAAGCAGAGTGCCAGGCAAAGTGAGCATCTTGACTGATTTTGTGTGACCTTTCTTGGCATCTGTTTTTCTCTTGCAGTGATGTGAAGAACGTGTGTGTACATCCATAGGTTTGATCTTTCAAAACTTGGTCTTCATGATAAAGCTTTCTTTTTTTTTTTTATTTGACAGTCAGGTGGCAGCAGTATATTGGATATATCAGCTCTTATATTTTTGATACCAGAAAGAGTTTTTTCCCAGGCACACATGAATGGCTGAGATACAAGGCCCATTCTTATTGTATAGCTTATCATTCTGCATGGTTTAAATAAGGCTACTATTGTGCACTACCAAAGGTGGTCAGTGCTTTCTAGCTATAGTCTCTCATGGTGCTGGTGAACACAGCATGGCCACCTGGTCACACAGCAGTGTGTCAGTACATATTTTCCAGCTTTTCACCACTAGTTTGATTTCTTTTTCATTGAATAGTTGCATAAATGGAAACAATATATTTATGTTTCTATGGCTGTGGCCTGCAAACATTGTGTGTTGTACCTCAAGGAAGAGCCAAACATAGTTTGGATGGTATCTTTATAGATGCAAATCCTAGCTGTGGCTAAGATTTCTTGTGCTGAAACAAAGAAAGCTTTAATTTTAAAACATTTAAAATCATGCAAGGTTTGCTACAGCTTGCTATATCATATAGAAAAGAGCCTCTTATGCCCATTTGCAAACCCTTGACATGGTAAAATTGTACTTTCATCTTTTGGATAATTCTAGCACTTTAGTCTTATGAATCCAGTTCTAATTTCAGCAGTACAAGTGATGTATCTGTGCACTAGAGAGATGAAAAACGAAAACCAAAAGCCATCCCTAAAGTGGGAGCATGCAGTTTCCTCAGCCAATTTGCTTACACTAGCAGATGTTTTTCAGGATTGCCTGTCAAAGGGAAGCAGAATTTTCTAGTGTTGTATCTGGTGGATATTGTACCTAATGCTGCTTTGCAGGAATCCAAGCAGGATCTTAGACCTAGGAATTTTGCTTGACAAAGGAGAATGTTGCTGATATGCAGAAACTACTCTGTTACCTACAGAGGTTATAGTGACCATGCTGATTTATTAAAAAAAGAAAGTAAGACATGATACTGTTTTCAAACTAGAAGATTTGATTTATTTGCAAGAACTGTCTTTGATTAGCAGTGAAATGAAAGGTTTAAATTACAATGTAATGATGCTAATACAACATAAGCGCTGATGCAAATTTGCCAGAAGTAATTTAGCTAGCTCATAGGAATTATACTTACTATCGTACTGAATGCTCTTAGGAGATGCCTAGGAAATTAAAGTGTAGAATGGAGCAAATGAAGTGCAAAAGACATATCAGAGGTCTTGTTCTTTGGAGCTTTTCTCAGTGATGTTTCTAGAGACTGCATCATGTAGTTCTATCAAGTCATTATAAGACAAAAAAAGGTAAATTGCTGCCTTGATTTTAAAGCATATTAACCTCATCTTGTTTCCTCTTTATATAAGCCTGTGACTTTCTGTATTAACTTTAGTGTCACAAAATAACCTGGCAAATTTTGAGCATCTCAAGCAGATGTGGTGGGCCTCAGCCCCACTTCTATCTTGTGCATGATTGCAGCAAGAAAGAAAAATTACTGAGAAATGCAAAACATCAGTTTGTCAGTCAGAAACATGATCTACACTGGTAAGAGCTTTCCTTACCCCAGCATGGTGCTACACATCACACAAGTGAGTTAGAGGTCCCAGCAGACTTGGGAGGGGACCTCTGGGTTTACTGGATCTCAGCGCTTTCTGCTTGGCAGGTGATGTTCTGATCATAAGGGAATCAGTTGAACACATGGAAGATTCCTGCAGGAGTGGTGCTTGTCTGATGCATATGAAGGTCTCATCATAGGAAAACACAAGATTCTTGTGACAAAAGCTGTGAGATTTCATTTGAATTGGAAATCTGCTGACAGCCTGCTGTGTGTTTTGTCTCTTATCTCTCAGCCAGGCAAGATGTTGTTAAAACCAGTCTGGCATGTAGAAAGCAAGAGCTGGGAGAGATGTGCTAGGCAAACAGCTTTCACCTAGGAATCCAGGATCAGCCTTGTTGCCAGCAGATGACATGGGAAAGGGATGATTACTGAAGATGTCATCAGTAGGGCAGACTACACAGACTTCCCATAGGAACCACCTCATCTGCCTGGGGATAAGGTGTTTTATGGTGGCACAACACAGATTCAACACCTGAGGGAGCTATGTGGGCAGATGGTTTGGCCAATGTCCCCATTTTAGAGTGGCTTCTGCTTTGCATCCATGAAACATGTTGGTTGAGATTACAAGAAGCCTGGGTAGAGAGGAGGAGTTTCTGTATAGACTGTACTAACACTTAGTCCCCTCATGGTCCCTCCTTGTCCTAAAATTATCTATCCCAAAGCTTCGTGTGCCTGGTTCTGTGAAGAGCCAAGCAAAGCTAATTGTGGCACAGACAGTGAGTGCTGCTGCAGCTAACCAGAGCTAGAAGATACATTTTCATTGTATCATTCTCTTTTGTGAGAAGCAAGTATGAGCTAATGCAGAAGATCTTGGGCAAGAAAAAGCTTTATTACGTATAAAAACTTCTCTATTTTCCGCCTAGTCTATTATGTAAAAAATGAGTCATATTTTTTGACAGTGGCTGATAAGAAAAGTTGTGGCTGAGGGACTGTAAGTACAAAGGGAGGCAGATGGATGGGTGTTGGAACATGCTGAACAAACAGCTTACTTCATTTTGTTTATTCTCTTCTAAATGCTCAGTTGCTGGGTATTGGGAATGTTGCATAAAACTAAAACCATTGTAATTCTCCTCTTGTGGCATGCTCTGGATTTCCAGAGAATTACAGCTTTTGTCTTGTATCAACAGCAACGAAGTGGAAGAAACATCTCTGCCAGACAAAACTGAATTAAATTGTGTGTTTCTCTTTAGTTTCTTCCTGTGGCAAAAGACCAGTTAGCCTCTGCTCAGCTTCTTTGCAATGCACTGAGGACTCTGAAAGCAAAGCATGAGATAGTTTAATCAAGACTGAGTGAGTTATCTCCCTATTTTGCTGTAAAACCCTATGCAAGACTGACTGACTATCATTCAGTTTTGCAATCAGCCATGCCAGGCTGCTCAGACCTTCCAGACTGGTCCCAATCACTACTTTAGCTGGTGACCAAGGTCATCTGATGACAACCAACTGCAAAGACTCAGGCTGAGGTGTCCCTGAGCTTGGTGCCTGAGCACATGTAGGAGGAGAGCATACCCTGGCTTCTTTTGTTTTCTGCAAAGAAACTCAGAGTTTCCAGAATTACAGAATGGGTAATGTTGGAAGGAACCGTGAGTAGGATCATCTGGTCCAATCCCCCTGCTCAAGCAGGATTGTCCCAGAACACATTGCATCCAAGTGGTTCTGGACTACTACCACTGAAGGAAACTCCACAACCTCTCTGGGCAATCTGTACCAGTTCACAGTCCCCTGCACAGTAAAGAAGTTCTTCCTCATGACAGAAAATATCTAAACCTCTTACTTATTATGTTAAAGAATTTTATTTTTCTACTGCTGCCTTTAATTGCTGCATGCTAAATATAAAATCCAAGACTAATAAATCACAGAATCACAGAATGGATGGGATTGGAAGGGACCTCTAGAGATCATGACATCCAACTCCCCTGAGAAAGTATGTTACTCAGGATTGTGTCCAGATGGCTTTTTAATATCTCCAGTGAGGAAGACTCCACAACCTCTCTGGGCAGCCTGTTCCAGTGCTTCATCACATGCACAGTAAAAAATTTCTTCCATCTGTTCAGGTGAAACTTCTGTGCATCAGTTTCTTCCTGTTGCCTCTTGTCCTATTGCTTGACATCACTAAGAAGAGCCTGGGTCCATCCTCTTGACACCCTCCCTTCAAATACATATAGATATTGATGAGGCCCTATTTCAGTCATGTCTTCTCGAGGCTGAACAGGCCCAGATCCCTCAGCCTTACCTTAGAGACATGCTCCAGTCCCCTCAGCATCTTTGTAGCCCTTCACTGGACCCATTCCAGGAGCTCCATGTCTCTCTTGTTCTGAGGAGCCCAGAACTGGACACAGCACTCCAGATGCAGCCTCACTGGGGCTGAGCAGAGGGGCAGGATCATCTCCTGGGGCATACTGGCCTTTCCTAATGCTCCCCAGGATATTACTTGCCTTCTTGGCCACAAGGGCACACTGCTGGCTCATGGACATCCTGTTGTTCACCATGATTTAAATGTCTAAGGTAAAGGACAATGATATCAGCCCAGCATGGCAACTTCCCAGTGTGCATCAGGGTGGGATATGTGGGTTATGGATTCCCCTTAGCACTGAATGATCCCCATCCTGTAATGGTGGAGGACCCGATCACCTCAGAATTTCCCCTTCCCTTTCCCACCCATGTCATCACCACAGTCGGCCCTGCTTAGACAGACTTGTTTTCAGTATCTGCCTGTCAAAGAATTTCACAGAGTCATGTCACAAAAGCATGTAGTTATGTCACAAAAGACGAGCTTAAATGAATTCCCATTTATATCTGGGGGGACACTAGTTGCAAACTATTTATAAACAAAATATGTAATTCAAGAAATTTTCAAGGCTAGAAATTTAAGTTATAAATGGACATTTTTTCCCAGTGTATTTATGGTCCATCACAGATATTTAGATATTTTCCTAAAATTCCAAGTTAAAAAAAAGGACAAAAGGTCATGTTATAATCTTATTCATCTCTGTGTAACTTTATATACAATTTTACAATACAGTTTAAAAAATATCAAGCAGCACACAATAAACCACTTCCCAAAGTCAGCAGAATAGAAAATGTGGCCACTGAGATCTAATTCCACCTGAGTTTTGTCTAAAGAAACATCATTAAATTCAGACCAAGGACAAAAATTTAAACTTACTTTTTCATCAGCTGCAGCCAGTGCCTGGAGGAAGAATTTCCCACATTCATCAGGGAGAGGGAGATCCAAAAGATGAAACCCATCACTCTCAGATGAAAAGAGTGGGGGACTTTTGTCCCACACTTACCCCCATGACTCCCTAAATTCTGGACAACACAATTTGGCCTTCATACTCAACTGCAACTTTTTATGAATTTGAAAAATAAAAATGATTTTTAAAAAGAGTTTCTTAGAGATGATGGGATTAGTGAATGGAGCTGCAGAGAGGCATATTCTGGTCTCTGATAATGTTTTTGCTAACTACTAGTGATGATTACACTGATATAAAGTGCATTTGGTAGTAGCTGGTTATGTGGAAAGACTTGCAGGTTGTATCTTGCAGTGGTGTTGACCCATTGGATATTACATGCAGAGCACTGGCATCTGGTCATTATGATTTTAGAACATTGGGGTTGGATTTTATCCAGCGGCTGGGTCAGAGATATTGTAAAAGAGTCACTAAATAGAGAAGAAAAGAAGCTTGTTTTGCGTTGAGTTTCTGTTTTTACGAAAAGAGAGTTCATCAGAATTCACAGAAATTGCACAACTTTTAGTATGGAGTAAAAAGAGACCAAACCATTGTTGTGTGCATGCATATACATGTACCAACCAAATCTTAAAATAGAGATAACTAGACTAATTGCCAAATCCTTAAAATTCTGCACTTTCATTATCCTACCAGTTTACAATCCTGTAATGTCTAACACACAAACCAGAAATAAAAGAGTTTGCAATTGCAGTCTCTGCAGTTATTCAAAATGTATAACTCAAGCAGAAAGTCACTTCAGCATCGTGGTGATTGGCTCACAGAAATGGCTGCGAAAATAGAGAGAGAGGTTTTGAAATGTACACTACAGGGAGAAGATAGAATATACCTGACATGCTGACAAGCTTGCACATGTTAGATCTGAAATGGTTTTACCTAGCTGAAGGAAAAGGGGGAAAGTTTGGTTTTTTCAGTCACAGTTTTTGAATCTGTCTTATTTAGGTTTTAATCCATAAAGGCACTATTCTTTCCAGTGACTTCAATGCATTTTAGATTAAGGCCTTAGAAACTTTTTTTTTTGCCCTGCTCCAGTTCAGTCTTTTCAGAGTTGAGGATTGGACTGATTATTCTCTTGTAAGAGTATTAATGCTCCAGCTGCCATCAGCTTCACAGCTTTTGAGGACAAGCAATTTTTCCTAAGGCCCACAGCCACCTTTGAAGGGACTGGTAAGAACATTTCCAGTTTTAGTGCTTCATAGTTAAAAAAGAACAGTTTATTTTACTTGAAGACAACATTAGATGTCTTTTTCCATTCCAACTATATAGTAATGTTCCTTTGCTCTCAACAGTACTTTAATGAGGAACTGCAAACAAATAAGAAAGGACCACAGGCAATTAAAAAAGATGTCATTACTAATGTTGCAAAAGAAACAGCTTGAAAACCTTCTATGCTTTTTCTTTCTGAATAATTCCTTTTAACATTGCCCTCTGCTTCTTCTCCCTTCTTCATGCAGCCACGACTTTCATCTTCCCATCCATTCAGCCTTATGGCTGACAGCAGATGAGCTACTAACATTGGGTGCTGCTTTTTTTTTCTGCATTGCACAGGAAATGAATGTTGGCTTGCAATTTTGGTCTCTGGAAGCAGATACATGTTAGTAGGCTAAGGTGCTGTGTTGAAGAGCACAATAATACCTTCTATTCATTTGACAGAACCATTTTTGCCAAAAATCTTTTGGCATGAAAAAACTGGAATTTTGCCACTAGAAATCTGTGCCTGCAGACAGCAAAACACTGACTGGGTGAATGCAAAAAGATGTGTGTTGCCTGCAACACTTCATGTCTCACTCCAGCTCCCCTGGTGTTGGGAATTGCCTTGTCTCCCAAGCACAATCCCTGTCTCTGTGGCACAGCTGAGCTACAGGAGCTGGACTGCAAGTGTACCCATGCTCTGTGGGCTGACTACCTTGGAGGGCTCTGTTGGGCCCTGCAAGCATCCATCCAGACCTGAGTGGGTTTCAGGTACTCACTGCCCCCTCTGCTGAGGTGTGATCAGATGACAGCCTGCCCGGTGAGACTGCAATGATGGAGGGATGCACCAAAAAAGGGTGTAGAGGTGGACCATCCTCAGACAGCATCTCGCCTGACTCTAGGATGGCACAGTATAGCTGTGGGATGAAGTCTTGAACTATGGAACCTGTGACAGTGTGATGTGTATTTGGGATGCCCAAAGTGCCCTATACAGGGAGTGTGGTAGACAGGTTCCTTTACTGGCAATCCCACCAGGTAATACTCAGCTCATAAGGACACTTAAACTAGCTTATAAGAAACTTTAAATGGGGGAAGGAGAGTCTAAATTTTTGCTTCTACTTAGCCTGGAGTTCTTATTTCAGATCCAAAATCTGGCACGTGTGGAGACCTCCTCTGTGGGTAGTACCCCTGTCAGTTTTGGAGGGGATATGTGCTTGTGAGGAAGAGGAAGGAATAGAATGAGTCACTCACTCCAGTTTCTGTCTTGAAACTGGGCTGTCATGGAGCCAAAGATTCAAAAGGGAACAGAAATGGAGGCAGGATGGAGAATAGCTGCAGCCCAGAGGTCAGATTTCACTCTGCTGTGTCCTCAAATATCTGTGCATTTTATGGGACTCAAAATTCTGAAATAATCTAAACTCTTAACGATTGAATATGCGGTATGCATGCAGTATCTTGTGATCAAAGTCTTTGATTCTTCATGATATTCTGAGATGTCTTCTCCAGAATTATCAAAGTTTTTATTAGTAAGAAATGTAATAAACTCTCCTCGGAAGCTGAGTCATAGCGTGAATGTTTCTAAAAAATTCTAAGCAGTCCCTCCAGATCTAGCTCGTCAGGTGCAGGGTGAGTTGGCAGCCAACCTCATTTATTCAAAGCCAGGCTAAAAGCAAAACACAGAATTACTTTATAAAAGGAAGGAAGCAGTGCTCTCCAAAAAGCAGGGGGCTTGAGAAGGTGACTGTGGGAAATTACCCAGGCAATGAAGATATTCATATCACATGGTGAAAGAGATGTTCTCAAAACACCTAGGGAAAATAAAATATAATCAATGTCTTAACCTTTCAGCACGTTTCAGTATCAGTATCTGTATCTGAGAGCAGCCTGCCTATCAGTCCCAGAGTGATTATCACCACATGCCATGTGATGGACTTGTCATCAGACTGCTACTGCAATGCCTAAATTAGTCTCTGCCAGTTGCAGGTAAGAGCCAGACTGAGTTGCTGGGGCATTGCCCAACTGAACACTGAGGCCATAGCTCTTTTTTGGCAGTGACCTTGCTGGCTGAAGCAGTTGCACTCCCTGATGCATGTCAAGGGTCCCTCCTTTGTCCACAAAGCTACTCATGAGATTACTTCTACCCTGCTTCAATCCATATGAGATGTGTGAGAAAATATCTCCAGTATCAGGTGTCTACAATAGTTGCCTCAATGACTGCAGGGTTAGGGAGTGCCCACAAGCCACTCTGCACACAGTCCTTGGCAGACAAGGGAAAAAGCTGAGGCAGTAACCAAAGTGGCCAGTGCAACCATAGCTGGAAGAGGACACCTATCCACAGGCATAGGTACCATGAAAGTAGGCAAAATCTAAGTTAGTCAACAGTGGTCTCAAGAGGGTTCTAATTCACTGTAACACTACACCTTAAAAAGTCACTTGATGTGGATCTCTGTTGAGGAGCTTCTTAAGCTTACTTTGCTCTGTTAATGCAAATGCAAGCAAGGGTCCAAAGCCACCACACAAGGATTTTGTGTTCACTGTGGAGACCAAAGATGTTAATAGACTAGTTCTTAATTAAGCTGGTTTTCTTTGTCCTTTTCAGCCCCATGCTAAAAACAGCCATCCAGAGAGCTGCTAACAAGCTCAGTTACAATCATTTTGCAAAGCACTTTGGGGTGCAGACAACTATAAAAGTGGGTGGTGAGAAAGTTTCTTTTGGAGAAGCCTCATCTGCTTTAGTAAGCAGTCCAGTGTGGACTCCTGACTTGCTACCACTATGAAATACAGCCCAGCAGCCAGAACGTACTTGAAGGTGTCTGGTCCACCTGCATGTTCTGACAGTGCAGAAGAGGAATAATCAAGCTTTCAGACCTATAGTATGTATAGATACCTATTTCACAACTTCAGTGGGCTCACAGCACCCATCTGTGCAGTCAATGCTGCTCCACTGAGAAGTGGTGAAACTTAAAAGGGAGTAAGGCATTCATTTTCTCATGGCCTAACAGAGCTGGGTATTATGTTCCTATCAAAATTCGAGGAAAATTAGTTTCCCAGCTTGGTAAACTCAGCCTTGAACTATGAGCTGAATGATATCACACACCACTTCCCAGAAGTCTGCTTACAATTTTGTTATTCCTGTGATTTCAGCATGAAAAGCCTGGGAAGTGACCCCCAACAAGTATCCTCTCCATTATTCCAAGAACTACATCTGAGATGATTCATGTCAAGATTATGCAGGGATCTCCCATAATAATTTGAGCAACCCTAATAAATGAAAGCACATATGTAGAAATATGGGCCCAAATACAGGAATTCAGAATGCTTCTCAACATGATACTTAGCTCTAGAGCCTCTTTCATTGGGTGAAAGTAATGAAAGAATGCCATGTGATTGCTAGCACCACTCCTTAAGCTGAGAACATTTCTCTTTTAAGAAGACGTAAGAACTTTCAGTCAGGATTTACTTCCCTTTATTACTGCTGGTTGCTTTTCTGTGGTTTCTGCATTTGAGTTTTGCATGAAGTTTTTGTGGTTTGCAAAATCCATTAAAAGGACTGAAGTTTGTGAGGTACAGAAAGCAGAAGAAGGAAATTCTGAGCATACCAGAAGGCACAGGAGCTGAGGTAGGGCAAGATTTCTCTACTTTTTCTGATGTAGATAAAATTGTTGCAATGGTTAATATACAATCTACTTTTCTTTCTTATTATTTGTACTTGGCTTTTTATTTGCCTGAAGCAGTGATTGTTGACTAAACTTCTCTATGACAAAGCTGGTCTTGAGAAATTTTTTTGGCAAAAAAAGGGATAGATTTATGTAACTAGGATTGTTTGCCATATGGAAGATAACAATGAAGTTGTGGGCCTGATTAAGCGAGCCTTGCTTTTTAACTAGATGAAAAATATGTATTTGGCTTGTGGCAATTTTTAAAAACAAAGATGTTAAATGTCAGGCTCCTGATTTTTTTTTTCATTATTGTGCATTTAGAAATAAAATGCCATGTTTTGATTAATTTAATGTTAATTCTAAATATTGCATTCTTTTACAATTACTCTTGGTAATGCTGCTCCTGAAACACAAAGTAAATGCTAGAAAGAAAGCCAGGAGGAACTCTTATAAACATGAGAACTTCTGTTCTTCTTGAAACTGCAGTGGCAAGTGCAAGTGATTTCCTATATAACAGTGATACCACAATTGCCTTCCTGTTTGGGTAATCAACATGAGACATGTGTCTGGGGTCCTCTTCAGGAAAAGGGTTACTGTGATGCAAAGATTCTCTTTTTCTTTCCTGGCATATTTATCACTTAACATAGCAAAGTAGTATATTTTGATTGAACAGCTTGATTTCCCTATTTACCTTTGCATATGCAGAACACCTAATGTAAAGTAAGTCGTTTTGTTGTTCCTCCTGTGAATGTAGTGTTTCAGAGCAGCAGATCTCAGACCAGCAGTTTGGAAACAGAGTTTCATGTTTATACCTTTAGGGACAGTAGAAATTTCATATTTACACCTTTAGCAGCAGCATCCCTTCACCACACATCTTCAAAAGGACCATGCCCTTCTGTCCAGGCATGGCACAGGAACCCACCTCATTCTATGCTGAGATGCCATATGACTTGACTGACTGCCATGAGAATTGGGCAGCCTGGGGCTGCTGACTATTGCCACTTTCACAGTAACATCATTTTGGCAGACAGGATGTAATCTCTGTATTAATATCACTACAGGCATTGGTCTCACATCACCAGCAGGAATTAAAGGTAGTCCAGTGAAGTCAAGTGTAAGAAATGTACTGGCAGCCCAGACTGGGGTCCATCTATCCCAGTATTCGGTCTCTGATGGTGGCAATAGGAGAGGCTGGTTAGAGCCTGATTACTTGCTTAATCACCTTCCAGTGTGCTTTCCCTTTAAATTTCCCCAGCCTTCTGACTGCGTAGGTGCCGGGGAGTACATCCCTGCCCAGCTGTTTGTTTCCCAGGTATTGTCCTTGCATTTGTCTGATCCTTTTTTGACCCTGCCGAGATGCCTGCCTGCACTGCCGGCTGTGGCAGCAAGATCCCAGCACTTCACATTCCTTACTGCACAGAGAAACACCCTCTTTTATCTGATTGAAAGCAAACTCAACCACTCTGCTTAGCACCTCAAGTCCCACTACTGTGGGACCCTATGCATAACAGTTCGCATTCACATTATCCACCACCTTCATGACTCTCTAAACTTCTACCACATCCTTCTTCATCCTCCTCCTTTCCATATAAAAGAGTCTTAGGCTTTTTAGCCCTTGCTTTGTCTCCTCAATCATTTCACTTGTCCCTTTCTACACCTTATCCAATTCCATAATCTCTGTTTTGAATGTAGAGACAAGAATTGTTTACTATGGGGTTTCAAGAAGATTTTATACAAGGTGATACCCTACTTTGTTCTCCATAGCCTTCTTGATGGTGCCTCTCATTTTGATGACAGTTTTGATTGCTTCTGCTGCTGTAGTAGCCAAGACAGACTTCAGTAAACAGTCAGTGATGCCAGTGCCAAGTGCCCTTTCCTGAATGTAACAACCAGATTAGAATTCATTTAATTAGGGACAATTTAGATTTTTTTTTCCTAGCCTGCATCACCTTACTTTAATACACTGCCAACCTGGATAACTGTCATCTCCAGGTTATTGATGAAGACACAGACTAAATCTAGTCTGAGTACCAAACCCTAGAGGGCTCTATTTCTGATTGATTAAGCCCCACACTTTGCTTCCTACACTTCAACCAGCTTTCAGCCAACAAAAGAACATGCCTTCCAGCTCTCTGACATCTCAGTTACTGAAGAAACCCGTGGTGCAGAGCTATGTCACAGGCTTTGACAAACACAACTGTATAAATGCACACATATCATAAAATCATAGAATGGTTTGGGTGAGAAGGGATCTTAAAGATTATCTAGTTCCAACTTCCCTGCCGTGGGCAGAGACATCTTCCACTAGACGAGGTTGCTCAAAACCCCCTCCAACTTGGCCTTGAACACTTCCAGGGATTCCATTTCCGCTTATCCTGTCACTACATGCTCTTGTGAAAAGTTCCTCTCCAGAGCTCTTCTAGGGCCCCTTTAGGTACTGGAAGGTTGCTCTAAGGTCCCCCTGGAGCCTTGTCTTCTCCAGGCTGAACAGCTCCACCCCCCCTCAGCCTGTCTTTATAGGAGACGTTCTCCAGCCCCCTGATCATCTTCATGGCCCTCCTCTGGACCCACTCCAGGAGGTGTTGGGAGTTTCAGAGCTGAAGGCAGTACTCAGGTAGGGTTTCAGAAGAGGAGAGTGGAGGGGGAAAACCACTTTTCTCAGCCATATATAAAAATCCATATATACATGTGAAATGACCACTAGGTCCTCTTCATGAATCATCATCACAGTGGGTGAGTGAAACAGGATCTCCCTTTTCAGAAGACATAACTCTTTCCCAGCAGACTGGCATTTCATTGAGCTCAGTGCCTTCATTCTTCATCACAGACTCCCCCAAAATGTACCAAAGGTGGAAATCGGTCTCAGCAGGTGGTAGGTCCCAGCAGTGAGACAACCAGCTCATGGTCCTTGAGGTGCCTTCTCAAGGCCTTCTTGTAAATGAGAGCTGCACTGGTGACACATCAGTGCCCGGGCACAGCGCCTGATTGTAATGGTGGGTTATGTGCCTTGGCCAGCAGTCCCACAGTTGAGATCCTTAGGGATAATCACAGGAATGCCATCTGGTCCTGATTACTTATTGGCATCTCTTATCTGGTTGGTTTAATACTTCCTATGCACATCTGTTGAGTGGAGCCGGCTCCTTTGACTTGTTTGCTGCATTAGGCATGAAAATACCCCAACATCCTTGCAAGCAAGAGTGAATTCATGGAGTTTTTCTGCTATGACCTTGTTGTTCCTAAAAGATCGTCTGCCACAAAGAAGCCCTACCAATTCCCAAGCTGTCTTTCCTCTTTTAGTGGGTTTACAAAACTTACTGTTAGCCAGAACATCCTTCACCAGATGTTCTTCACTTTCTTTTTTCTTTGATACTCTTAGTTTCCTCTCCATATTTGATCTGCCATAATACAGACTTGCCTGTTGTCCTCATCTGGACAAGCTTTCTGCTTCCTAAATGGAGATCTTCTCCTTATAACAGTCTTGCTAACTTTTCTACTGATAGACATTGGGCTCAGTATTTAGTAAAATGTCTCTTTCTTTCGGAATGTAGGCTTCTAACACAGATTTTGTTGAATTTTCTGTTTGTTGTTCTAAACAGCCCCCAAAATTATGTGGGCTTTTTCCTTTGTGGCTGCTTCTCTGTCCCACAATGCTGCTGAACCTTGCCTTACTGTGATTGCCAGTCCAGGGCTGCCTCCACCCAAAACCTGCTTGAACTAGGAACTGTGCAGCTCTAAAGATCAAATGTAGAATAGCATCTTGTGTTGTGGATTTGTTTGCACAACTAATTATTCTAGGAATCAGACAGTTGTTGCATATGGACATGCTATCTCATTCTGCTGCAGCTTTGCATTTTTATAAACACCCTAAATCTCCTGATATTGCTACCTGCTTTCATCTCCCTACCCTCACTTAATGTTTTCTGGTAACTATCATAATCATGATAAGGAGTTCAGTACTGCATTCCTAATACTATGATTTTATTATTGGAGTATGTAATGTCTGCCTACAGGAACTCTGTAGTGTTTCTTTTTAGTGATAATATTTTGATACTTTTGCCAGTTATATTGTCCCTCATGCACAGTGCCACGCCTCCACCTGTGCATCCTACACTATCATTACCATAAAGCTGGTAGCACAGCAACACAGGCTCCCACTGATTATCTTTTCTCCTGCAGGTCTCTTAGGTTTCCCTTGCACCATGGTTGCAATCTTATGCCAAGCCTGACTGCACTCCTGTATCTTTTTTGGCTTCGAGCATCAGTACAGAATTTCCTGTAAGGTTTATTTTTTATCAGATATTCCATATAGCATGTGCCAGCCAACTGGATTTGTGGGCAGTTGGAGTTGCCTTCCCTACTTACTGCAGTTGGGCTTTATTCCTCTCTTGGCCTTGGTTGTGAGTTCACTGTCCTCTCAAGTCTTGCCAGTTCCGCCCTTTGCCCTCCTATGCCCTCACCCCTCCTGTTGCTTTTGACTAAATACTCCTCTGCAAACCTTTCAGTCTGCAGGCACCAGCAACCTCAATCTATATCAGGTACACTGTAGTCTCTCATTCCTATATCACTTGCCTGTGTTCCCTCAGTCCCTCACACACTTAAATTTCTACTCTCTACTGACTTATCCATGCACCGAAATGCTGGATCTGAGCTAAGCTCCTCTCTTGCCCCATAGCTGAGCCCCCGAAGATGGCACCTTCATTCCTGGTGCCCACAATGACCACAGCCACCAACAGCTCCTCTCTCACACTCCTGAGGGATCTGCACAGATAACCCAGAAGGTCCTTGGGCAGATCTGCTCCTTCCAAGCTCCTGGTGAGCCACTCTTGCTAAGAGACAGCCAGCCTCATCCCTCCATGTTCCCAGCCCTCACGCACACACAACGCCTGCGCTGACAAGGCAGACACACATCACACCCCAGGCTGATAGACTGCTACCTGCATCCTGAGCTTAAAATATGATGGTTTGGGGTATTTTTATTAGTTTAGTATCTCCTTCATTTAAACAAATCCCCTCTTACTTTTGCTCTATCAGTCTCTCCACCTGGCTAGCACACCTATCCATTTGTTAAGGGTGTAAGATTCACCTTAGGCAAGGAATGTCTTTCTGTTTCCACCTTACCTTAAATCGTACACAAGCCAGGCTAAGATAAAAGGCAAAACATATCTTCATAATAAATATATATAAATTATAGATATATATAATTTTTAATAAAAGATAAATATTCATTTATAAAATCCTTACCAATCAAGCTGCAAATATTTTTAAAAGACTTCACAGATGCAAAGAAAAGACAAAAACCCACCCAAACTCTACATCAATTCCACTTATGAAGCAGTTATTTCAAAAAAGGCTCCCTTTTTCTTGCTCAGCTTATGTTCTCTCTCTCCTGCCAGGGAGGTTGTCAAAGCCTTAGGACATGTGTCAGCTGATGCTATTTGATATCTTCCATCAGGGAAACTCATATATAAAAAAAGCCTCTGGGTAGAGAATTTCCATCACAGAAGTCTTACAGTACCGCTTAAGAGAGAGTTGCATTTCAGATTGTCCTTTTCTCTCCTTTTTTTTTGCCTCAAAAGACTGTTAGATCTTACTGCAAATCTCCCTTCTTCTGGGGAACCTCAATCTATATTGAGGTCCAGTCTCTCATCCTCAACCCACCCTGTTTATTCCTGACCCAGGAGACTGTCTGGACACTCCTGCTGGTAGCAAAGTTTATTGCCTGTCCTTAGGTATGTCACTCTTTCTATTTGCCTAGGAGCCATTTCCTAACCTTAGCTGGCTAATAACAGTTCTTGGATTCAAGGAGGGGGAAAATTCTCCCCATCTCCAATGTGGTTGCTTGAGGCAGCTCTGTATGAAATATATAGTTCAATTCACCTTTCTTTCTACATTCATCTGTGTGTTAAAACACTAATAGGAGTGTCTATTGTATGGGTTGTTTGATGGTCTTCTACTGAGTACAGGCACCATGGTGATTAAGAGCTTTCAGTTGACTGGTCTCCAATCTCTTTCTCTTGGGCAACCTATAACAGCTTGAAACTTTTGTTTGGATAACTTGGAGATGAGTCTGATTACTGACTTTCTTGCCAGGTTCAATGATACTGAATTTTCTCTGTTGCACATGCACATCTACTTTTAGTCTAGGTCTTGATATGGAAAGAGAATTGAGCATTTGTTCAGTTAAAGCACAAAATAGCTGTAATGGTAGTTGTTAGCTGGATGCTGTCATATGAAGAGCCTGAGCAAAGTGCCTCAGGCTTGTGCTTGTATTGTGCTCTCCAGGATGCAGGGACCCATGGGGTTTTTGCCAACTGGATTTGCATTGCCCTAATCTTATGCTTCATCAAATAGCACAGGACCTGCTCTACCTCACACCTTTCACGCACAACAGGAATGTTTCAACACATGGCAGATCCTTTCACTAATATTTCTTCTCTTTTGGGGTTTCTAAAGGCAAGGATGCTAGGACCATAGGAAAGCAGAGTCAGAAGGGCTCTTCCCTTTGTAGAACCTTGGGGTGCAATGTTTCCATGCAAAATGGGGAGATCAGATTCAGCTAGGAGTAAAGCTGATCTTTGATCCCACACAGAAAACAACTATTTAAGACAGTTGTTGTGTACAGAAAACCAAACCCATTAAAAGTCCTCTGCTGGCAAAAGATTTTTTTTTTTAGGAAAAGTATTGTCCCTCTCTCCTCTGTGAGAAAAGAGGAGCTCAAATGAGGAGGAGATTTCCTGTAGGGGCACATGTTTGCTCCATTGAGGGCTTTGCTGAGCCAAAATACCCATTAAGAGCCTAGCCTAGCATTGTGCTTCCCACACTCCCCCTCTCAGTGAGGCTGTGTAAAAGCCAAACGCTGAGGCATAACTGGTTGCTGTATTAAGTGATTCAGAAAGACTGAGACAACACTTTGAAGATACCATGGGTTGCTCTGAACACAGGCCAGACTCCCACACTATGGCTTGAGTTTGCAAATTAGCTCCCATTTATAGCTCACTGGGAATACCACACTGGGTAACTGGGAATCTGGAGCACCCAAATCTAGAGTCCACTTTTACCCTCAAGGCAACTCCACCTGTGCAAATAATTTATTTTCAAATTGTGAAGCCACTGAGGTTCAGAATAAGAGATATGTACTGTGGACACATTATCACTCTCACTGAGGTGAATTAAAAGCTTTTTTTCATGCATCTAGAAATGCCATGTAGTTGTGGGTTTTAGGCTAAAATTTTCCATGCCTCATCTTCAGAATATGTTGCTAGGTGCAAAGAGGGAATTGCTCCCACTATCAAACAAGCAACATTACTGAAACCTTCCTTTGAAAATACTACTAGCTGCTCAACAGCTCAGAGAAGAAACCAAGAGTTTGGCAAAGAAATAGACACTAATGAGAAAAAAATATTTAGAGTTTTTCAGTGATGAGTGGTTTTGATTTGATTGAATTATAGCCTCATAGAAGGAAAAATGCCACTCTCTGTGCACACAGCCCATTTTCTCAGAGGCCATTTTCATTAAGGCTACAAGTGTGGGCTGCTCTGGAAGCTGCAGTGTGTGCAGATGACTGTCTGGTGCAGAGCTGTTTAGCACAGAAGTTGAGGGAGTGGTAAATGAAGCAAAGGCTCCACAAAGAAAAGACATAGAAAGCCATCAGAAGGTAACAAGGAAGAGGAAATACAGTGCAAGGAGGAGGGAGTTAGAAAAGGAACAATGCATAACTACCACAATATTTGCACAGTGTTTAATGGCCTTAATTTATACATCTATCAATATACCTCTGGTATTGGACAGGAAATGCTGCCAAAAGCATACCAGAAAAAAATCACTGGTTCCAATGGGCAAATTCGGTTCTTTTGTCTTTCCATTCTAATTTGAATTAGTGGATAGTGATTTCTTTTCTGATCAGGTTTTGATGTTTCCATGGTAGGTGACTGGGGACTCAAAACCTCCCTACCACAAAATGGCTCACTGCAAGCTGGTTTGTTTTGCACAGCAAGGATCAGAGACTTGTGGTTAAGACACACACATTGCACTCACCTCTAAAAGGCATCACTTTCATAGGCTGAGACAACAACCAGCGGCTGTAAAACTGAAACTGTTTGGGGCTGACCTGGGGCTTTGTGCCTTTAGATGTGTATTTACTGGCACAAAACAAGTAATTACTCATTAACCCTTTCTTGCCACTGTCACCTGCATCTTGCAATGTCTGCCCTCAGTGAAGTAGTCCCAAATAGCCAAACTCCCTGCCAAGCCTGTAACCCAGCACTCACACCATTTCTTTTCACTTTGGCAGAAAAATGGAGAGCCTGGCTCAGACTGTGAATATTTCCAAGATGGCACTAGATGACAACTTCACTAACAGCTCCTTCAACAGTTCGATTGATGGCTTCAAACAAGTAATTTATCCCATCATGTATCTCTTTATCTTCTTCCCGGGGGCTGTTGGAAATGGCCTCTCAATTTATGTTTTCTTCCAGCCTTCGCAGAGAACCTCAGTAAATATTTACATGCAGAATTTGGCTATTTCAGACCTCATGTTTGTGACCACTTTGCCATTTCGGGCCACGTATTTTCTATTGGGATCACAGTGGATATTTGGTGATATCACTTGCAGGATCATGACTTACACTTTGTATGTGAATATGTACTGCAGCATTTATTTTCTCACCGTGCTCAGCATGGTTCGTTTCATAGCCATCGTCTACCCATTCAAATACGGAAAAGTAACCAACACAAAGCCTGCCAGAATAATTTGTGCAGTCATATGGGTCTTTGTGCTGGCAGCCTCCAGCCCCATGTTAAACAAGACAGTTGCTGGATACAACAATGCAGTCAAGTGCTTGGACCTCCACCCCTCAAGCACACCCAAGCTCATCATGATGAACAGCTTTGTCCTTGTCGTGGGCTTCATTCTGCCATTTTGCACAATTGTTTTCTGCTATGTCTTTGCAGTCAGAGCATTGCTCAAGTCCAGGACTCTACAGAACAAGAGGGTGGTCTGTCACAAGAAGGCACTGTTAACTATCATCATTTCTCTCATCCTCTTCCTCCTCTGTTTCCTGCCATATCACATACTGCGAACTGTCCACCTGGTGTACAGCAGCTACAGCCAGGCCAACCAGCCCGTGCACAAAGCACTGGTGGTCACCCTGTGCCTTGCTGCCATGAACAGCTGCCTCGATCCCATCCTCTATTACTTTGCTGCTGAAAATTTCCAAGCAAAAATCAGAAGTTTGTGTTGCAGGTAGAATTGCAAAACAATATATATATGTAGTTCTGACAGGATACCTAGACTGCATTCGTACTGTTCAATGATAGAGGCTGTGTGGTTTGCTGCTATCCACTAAGCAGCTCTTAGTGTCAGGCATCTGTGGATCAAAAGTTTCTGGGAGAGAACTCTTTGGAGATCCCAAAACTGAGTCAGGATGATCAGAGATCAGATGCCTGGGTGTGATCCCTGGTCATCTTCTGTTTTTCAGTGTATAGATATGACCCTGAGATTAGCTCAGTTGGTTATAACTTGGTTGTAAATAATGCCAACGTCATGGGTTCAATCCCCTATGTGGGCCATTGACTTAAAAGTTGGACTCCATGATCTCCGTGTCATCTCTGGTGTTCACTCTCCTCAGGACATGGGATTGAAAGGAAATTGCCTTGCTACCAGAATCTTTTTATTTTGTTTCATAATACTCAACCAGTGACTCAAGGGAAACCGCTCACCTGATCACTCAGTGCCTGTGTCTGAATCTCTCTGTCCTCCATTTCCAGGTGTGTGCAGGAGTGCCTGGTTCAGATGCTGTGATTTCTAACAGATTCACAGCACGCTGTCAGTTCCCCTTGCAAACACTGGCAAAAGGTTTACAGAAAAGAAATGTAAAACCTCACCAATGCTTTCTGCTGAGGCTGACTTAAAAAGCAGGTGGAGAGACAAACAGGACCCAGTTCAGGCATGCTCAGGCTGCTCAGAAGGCACTAAAATTTCTAAGTTTTCCACCATTCAGGCACAAAGGTATTTTGCTTAACATTTCACTGATTGTCAAGCAAGAGAATGATTTCAAGGAAATGGCTTCAGCATGGAGTGTTGTGAGTAAGGTGACTGCTGGAAGCGAGGGCAGGATGTGGGCACCCAGAGTTCCAGGCTTTACCCTGCAGCTCTTCACATCTGCGCTGATTGCTTCAAGGTCATTGCAATACTTGTTTTTATGCCCCGTATTGCCAGTGCTTTTCTGAAAGCTGAGGCTCAGCAGCTCAATTTCCATGCAGAGATCCAAAGGCAAACTTTTAAAATTCTTTTGGCCCAAATATGTTGTTAGGGAGTGGTTTCCTCTGCACAGGTAAGCCAGTCTGACAACAAACTATTGCCAAAAATATCCCTAATTCCTCATCTCCTGCTTCGTCTAAGAAGAAAACGGATCTCTTTCCTCATAGGATTAAACTCCGGTTGTTTTGAACTCCCTGACATTAAACATGAACGAATGAAACAGGGAAGAACTAAGACAGGAACAGGAGGAAGAATGGGCAGCAGAGAAGGGGTAGGAGAGCTGTTTTAGAAAGCAACAGGAAGCTACACCTATGTTTGCAAAATCTCATCAAACTGCCGCTTGTATTTTTAAGTCTCTGAATATTTTCTAAATATATTTGCTAAAATTCAGACCTAAGTGAAAATAGACTACAAACTCAGTTTGACCATATTTAGATTTTGTTTTTAATTACATCATGTCTTACTAAAGACAGACAAGAAATTTAGTCATATTTTCCAGGAAAGCAACTGGTCTCATATGAAACCTAGCAAAAATGCTGAAAGCCTTCCCTGCCTGTGAAATTTACCCAAAGAAAGGTTTCTATCAGTGAAGTACTTTTCAATGCTCTGAACTTTTTCTGGAGAAAGCACTCTGTAAACTGAATATTACTGCTCTCAAACAGAAATAGCAGCAAGCTCTTTTCAGCTCTGAAATATGTAGAAAACAAATAATTGCTGCTCAGGTGGAAAACTACTTGGCAAATCACTGGGAAAGGTACATTTTTCTTGGCTATCTAAGGATTGTGTTCAATCCATTTCAGTCACTTGATGCTGCCTTTGATGTAAGCACAGAGTTTTATCATGTCTTCACTGAAGTTCATGGTTCAAATCCTAATTTGAATAATGCAGCAGCATACCTGAGAGCTGACCTGATGGTGCCATGTGAATTCCTGCAGTGCTTGAACCCATGCTATTGATGAAAAAGTGAATATTAACACTGGTTTGCAGTGTGAATGTGATCGAGGTAGTAACCTGTGCAGATAGAGAAGACACATAATTACAAGAAAGAGGCAAACTCTTTCCGTGGTTTTCACCTGTCAGGAGCAGACCTGAGTAGTAACAAGTGACAAGCTTGAAGCCTCTCATGAGATACTATAAACTTTAAATACTGCAAGGGAATGGAAGAATTGTCCACAGTCTAGTACCAAAGTGGTTTTGTTTGTATCTGTCCATTGCACCCTATTATCTGATAATTTTGCACCTAGAGGATATATGTATCTCACCCATGAGATCACTTTTTTTTGTATTGATCATGCTATAACTTTGCTGGCAATTGAATTAACTGTCAGATCTGAGTTTTAATAAACTAGATTTACTAGTGGCTGAAGATACGTTTTTTATTGATTGCATGGCTGACAAGGAATCTGCTCAGTGTGCAGGGGGAAAATACAAAGAAACAGATATTGAGTTTCTATAAGTGGGCCATCATTTCACAAGAGAGAAATGTCTTTGGTGGTGTGAGAACATCCTACTGCCTTATTCACATTGCTAACAAAATAGTGGGGAGCATCAGTCAAAATCTGAGGTGCAGATGTAGCAAGAGATTTTTAAAAAATATGATTTACTTACAAAAGGATTCAAGACCATCTGTTGTAGTTTGGGATTATTATGTAAATTCTCTACCCTGCCGCTAACTGCCCATGCCAGCAGTTAACAAAAGAAGTAGTTACTGCTGATCACTTGGATGGGGGCAGGTTTGTCTCTTTTGTTTTTGGGGACATCTTTTTTTTTCCTTAGCTCGGCGGAACGCAGGAGCGGTGGCTGCCGAGGAGGGAACCTGCTCTGCTGGCACTGCTGGGGCTTCTGGCTGAGACGCTGTTTTTGTCCTCACTGCGGCTGTTTCTCCTGGTTCCTGCATCTGGGATCCCGGCCTCTGTTCCAGTCTCACCACCGCCTGCACCGTCACGGCCTGCCCGCCCCAGCTGGGACAGTGACCCGGGAGAGAGAAGTTTGCAGCTGCTTTTGCAGGACACGGGGTGGTTCCCCACTTTCAGCTTTCTTTTTCCTTCATCTGGGACAAGAGACACAGAGTTCATCTGGGAGCTCACCACTCGTCTGTCTCGCTGGAGAGGAACTGGGAACTACTGGGAACTCACTCCGCAGCCAGCCGGACTGTGACATTTGACACTGCTTAAGTATAACTTTCCTCCTGGAGGAAAACCTGCTGGGTTTTGTTGTTTTTTTTTCTTTCTCTTGTGGTGTTGGGGAAGCGGTTTGCACTAGTCTGTTTATATATAGCAGTTAAGAACAGTTATCCTTCTTGTATTAAATTCCTTTTTTTTCCTTAAATTTTATAAAGAGTGGCGTGATTATTGTGGAGAAGGCCCCCTCCCCGGCTTGTGGGTAAACATTTTGGGGTTTTTTCCCCTCAAACCAAGACACCATCCTTGTTAGGGTTTGCCTTATGAAGCTTTAACAACACTTATATAACATGCTGTGTTCTCACTTGCTGTCATTTCTCCATTTGGTATTCTTGCATGTCTCTGCTCACAGTGCTAAACACAGGGTCCTTTCACTGTGAAAATATCATAGTAAAAATGTAGTAAGCCCTCCCCCCCCATATTTATTCTAAAAAATAAAGCTCATGACAGTTAAATTGCTAGCAATGCCTCTAAGTCCCTCTAGGGACCACATACGCCTTAAAAATTACTTTGATGTTTTTTCTTAATTTTCCAGGAGACAAAATCTAAAACCAGCTATGTGCATAGAAAGTTAAAGAAACAGCAAGCTTTTGAGTGTGAAGGAGACATAAGAATGGGAAATTAAGTCTGTAAGTGACTAGGACCCTTCATATGCCTGTTTTCCTTTAATTCAGGGAAGCCCTGTTGCTTCCAGATGAAGTTAATTTTTCAGTCCAAAGCTACAGGAGAGACATAGAGAGATTTTCTAAAGCAGTCTTTCTGCAGCCTGAACCACTTGACCCTCAGCAGAAGGAAATACCACTCTTCACATTAGCATTTTAGCTCTGGTTCAGGAGCACATGTGCCTATGATTGCCCGATGGAGTGTGTCACAGTGAGCAGGAGAGCATCACATGATTGTGATACTCCCCTCTATTGCGATTCTCCTCTCTACTCTGCTCTTGTGAGACCCCACATGGAGTGCTGCATCCAGCTCTGGGGCCCCCAACATGAGAAGGACTTGGACCTGTTAAGGAAAGGCCAGGGGAGGCCATGAAGATGATCAGAGAGCTGGAGCACCTCTCCCATGAAGATGGACTGAGTCAGTTGGGGTTGTTCAGCCTGGAG
Organism: Pithys albifrons albifrons; assembly: GCF_047495875.1. Lineage (NCBI taxonomy): Eukaryota > Metazoa > Chordata > Aves > Passeriformes > Thamnophilidae > Pithys > Pithys albifrons. Next base: position 59,003,090 of record NC_092458.1, read on the forward strand.
AAGAGGTGGCTCCAGCTAGACCCTAGAGCCGCCTTCCAGTACCTAAAGAGGTGTTATAAGAGATCTGGAGAGGTCATGTAGTGATATGACAAGGGGGAATAACTTGAAACTGAAAGAGGGAAGGTTTAGATTAGTAATTAGGAAGAAATTCTTTGCTATGAGGGTGGTGAAACACTGGCACAGGCTACCCAGAGAAGCTGTGGATGCCCCATCCCTGAAAGTTTTAAAAGTCAGGTTGGATGGGGCTTTGAGCAACCTGGTCTAGTGAAATATGTCCCTGACTGCAGCAGAAGGTGGGGACTTGATGAGCTTTAAGGTCCCTTTTAACCCAGACCATTCTATCATTCTAGCATTTTATGATTTTTGTGTTAATCAATGCATTATCCCATTCATTTTCATGATATATCTTCTACCTTCCTCAACACACATCTTGTCATCATAGTTTTTATTTTGCTTTAACTCCTAAGTGTGTTGAGAAAAACGGGTGCATATTTTGCTGTTTATCATTTCCTTCTGAGGTACATATTCCATTATGCTACAGCAGCATGCTGCACTGGCAGCAGAGCAGTCACTGGACTTGTCCTCCCTGTCTTAGAGCTGTTGATGCTTCTCTTGGTCCTTTGGGATGGGCAAGACAGAAATGACCTGCTGCCTTGTTGGCTGATAGGACTGGAAATAAGATCCATCCAAAACAACCAAATGTAATCACAGCCAGAAGGAGTCAGTTTTAACAGTGACACTATCCCAGCTCTTATTCTGATTTACTGCATCATAGCTGAGACAGTTAAAATGACAAACTAAAAGACAGTGTAAATGAAGTGCAAGTGCAGATTTCCTGAGGTAGCCTAATATTGTTTGAGGTGCTTCAGCTTTCCTGCCAGCATTAAGTGTGACCTGCCAGGAAATATGACTGGCCCCATGTGATGTGCAGCCCTGTACCTCTCACACAATGTGCTTCCCTGTCTTTCTGCAGGGATTCTTCAGATCTTACTCAAAATCAGTAAAACTCAGAAGCACATGAGGACATGACAGGCAGCCTGACAGTTTGGAGAAGAACATGTTTTATGGGGTCTGTTACTGTAGGGGATAATTATGGAAATGCTGGACTTGACTCAGACACCAATTCTGGTGATGCACTTTAGCAAGAGTCAAAAAGTGTTATTGCTGAAAAGTGCTATTTCTGTTTCCTTACAAATTATTTTGGGATTATCCAAAGATATGAACTAAAATCAGGCCCTCAAAGCCACTGTCCACCACAGAGATCTCCCGTGTCCAACACCTCAAATGCCCCTGGGTAAATGCTACTCCTAACCCATCATCAATGAAGTCGACATCAGGACCACCAGGATGCTGAGGCAAAGACAGACAGCATCTAAACAAGCCTCTTTAGACAGCAATCCCCAAGTAAGACCTTTTACCCTGAATAAGCCAGTAGTAAAAACCTTTAAGAACCAAGGATGTCTTAATGAAAATCCTGAGGCAACTGTGTCCTCTTAAGGCACCTTCTAAAGCAAGACTGCACACAGAGATACCCACTCAACCAAACTAGTAAAATTGATTCAGAGAAACCCAACTACAAAAGAAAGCTCCTAAACCAAAATAGTCCCTCTCCTATGCCTCTCTCGGTCTCCTGCACCTGGCTGTTTCCACCCCTGGAGTTTGTACCACAGCTGAGGATAGGACCCATGTGGGTAAGATGGCTTTGGAGACTGTTCACTATGTTGACAGAGGGCTTGTGCCTGATCAGAAGAGAAGGGGAAAGGATGGCAATCATTCCTGCACCCTCTTTGCTGCTTGGAGGCCAAGGGTATGCTGGCATCTGCCCGTCTTCCCTGTCCCTCTCTCCACTCAAACAGATATATGACAATTTTCTTACCTTGACCATCCCATGAACAGGGAATCAGAGAGAAAATGTTGAGCTAAGCATGACTACTACTGACTCCCATGCACCCAGCTATGTGTTTCATAGAGGACCAGGATAATGAGGCAAAGAAGAAACAACAGTCAGGGGACAAATGCCAGAGACTTTATGGGAAAACAGAAAAGAGTAAGGATGTTATGAAACTTCTATAAGGAATACTTTTATAGTATTTATAATATATCCTTCCAGGAATTGGAGGAGCTATTGACTTCCTTGAAGGCACAGAGGCTCTGCAGAGAGACCAGGACAAATTAGAGGACTGAGTAATTACCAATACCATGAAGCTTAAAAAGACAAGCACCTGATTCTGCACCTGGGATGGGGCAATCTTGGATATTTGTACAGGCTGCGGAATGAGACACTGGAAAACAGTGCCACAAAAAGGGACCTGGGAGTGCTGGTGGATGGCAAGTTGAATATGAGTCAGCAGTGCCCTGGCAGCCAGGAGGGCCAACCGTGTCCTGGGGGGCATCAGGCACAGCATCACCAGCCAGTCGAGGGAGGGGATTGTCCTGCTCTGCTCTGCACTGGGGCAGCCTCGCCTTGAATATTGTGTGCAGTTTTGGGCATTGCAAATAGGAAAGATATTAACTTCTGAGAATGTGTCCAAATCGTCAAGGGCCTTAAAGGGAAGCCATACAAGGAGAGGCTGAAGTCACTTGGCTCATTCAGCCTGGAGGAGATTGAGGGGAGACCTCATGGCAGTCTACAGCTTCCTCACAATAGGAAGCGAAGGCACAGGCTAGTGTTAAGGGATGTTTAGGTCAGATATGGGGTAGAACTTCTTTACTACATAGGTGACTAAACTCTGGCACAGGCTGCCCAGAGAGGTTGTGGAGTCTTCATCACTGGACATACTGAAAAGCTGTCTGGACACAATTCAGAGTAACATGCTTTGGAGTGAGCCTGTTTTATCAGAGGGGTTGGATAGTATGATCTCTAGAGGTCCCTTCAGTCCCATCCATTCTGTGATTCTGTGATTTATTAGTCTTGGATTTATATTTGGCATCCAGTAATTAAAGGCGGCAGCAGAAAAATAAACTTCTGTAACACAATAAATAAGAGGTTGAAGTATTTTTTGTCATGTAGGACATTATGAAAAAGCATATGTGTGTGAGTCTATATATATATATACATATGCAGGTGCATACATGCTCATATTTATTTATTCACATTTTGCATTTATATATTTATGGACATGAGCACTCATCTTGATTTGAAAAGTCAATAAATAAATATTTAGTAATCAGTACCAAACGTCTCAAAACTGATGTCTTGTGTAGCCCTATTCCATTAATATCCCAGTAATGTTTTTTCAAAAAGAACACATTCAGAACTAGCCCTATTCCATCACAAAATTGCAATGTAAATCTGAAGTATAAAAAAATGAAACCTTTTTCCCTAAGTGATGTCTCAGAATTCATACCTGGTCTGATGAAACCCATTCATCAATAGGGGAAAATGCAAAACCAACTCCAAATTCCTCTTGTCCTACATCTTGCTAAATTTTGCTTGACATCCTTATTAAGAGAGAATTTTCACTTGCAGTTTCATTGTGACTCCCACTTTGGCCTGAGGTGACAGATGAAACTTTTGACATGCTGTCTCTTTTAAGAAGTTGATAAGCTGTCTATTTTTCACACACATGAATACTGTGTGGAAAAGATTTAAAAAATCTCTACTGACAGCTGTGAAATCAACAACAGGTTTTTGGCCTGATGCGGTGTGCTGGTTTAAAGGTAAACTGGCAAGAGAAATGAAAACCAGCTCAACAGAGATTACAAGTCAGAGTTACAATTTACTAAAAAATATAACAATAAATACAATGATACAGAGAAAAAATTGTTTTAACCCACAAACCCCATATATATAACCCAGCACTCTGGTGCATAAACAGAATGGTGTTTGTTGGCCCCTGTGCTGAGTGCCATGTGGTCCCCTGAGTCCAAAGTAAAAGGAAAGGAAAACCTGTTGGTGCAGATGACAGCTGCAATGTGGTCAAGAGTGGCAGTCACAGTCCTGTTGAGGTTCTGGTCTTCCTCTGGATTTGATGAGTGGTACCAGAAGTACCCAAACCCCAAGATCATATACCCTAAGGTTCAGGTGGGAATGCCCAGTACCTGCCCCAGTGTGAGGAATTTCACAATGGGTGATTTAATTCTGTGAGTCATGGGATATTTTTGGAATCTTTGATGGTCAAGGTTCTTGCAACCACCTATTGTGCCAGTCCCTAAGAGCCCATTATCAGACATGACCCCTCAGGCTGGGTGTCCTCCCCAGAGGGGAGTTATCACAGCCAAGACATTGGTGTGAAGACAGAAACATTCCTGGGCCTTGCAGTGTTCTTTAGTACCCAGCTTGTAGCCTGAGGTGTCAGGAGAGACCTGGGCAGCTGCTGCAAATGATCCATTATTAATGGTTTATCAGAAATTGTATACAGGGTGTAGAATACACAGTTTTGGTCATACCCACATGGAAATAAACTGGTCCCGGCTGCTGTAACCAGGACATGCTGGTATAGCAAACAATGGGTTTTACCCTATGGTGTGCAGACCCACGGGATTCATAGATTATTCTAGGAAACCACAGTATGTAAGAAAAAACCATCAACTCTGTTGTCAGTCAGATCAAAAGTGCTATTGGAGGGTTCACAGCTTAAGACGAAAGCAGAAAGTTGTCACAAAGCATCATTCTCAAATGTGGACATGTCATTTTCCAAAATGCAAATGTCTGTGTTCAGTGAAAGCACTACCAAAATGTGTAAGCAAGAGCATAAGTGCATCAAGGCTGAACATTGCATTTTGAAAAATTCTGCACAAGCTCCTTGGAAAATTGCTGCACACTGGCTGGGCTCTGGAGAACTTCCATTTGTATGAGGAAAAGAAAGAGATCTGGCAAAAATTCAAACTCTTCAACATCCCACTGAAGAAAGTAAAGGGACTCTATTAAACTGTTTAGGACTAAACCCACTCTCTCCCATCAAAGGCAATGTTCCCAATTACAACTAATTTATCATTGTGGAGGGTATCAGGAGAATTCCAATTTTTAAAGCAGAATGAAGCGATGAAAATGTAATACCCAAAAATAAAGATGAAATAAAATTATATTGAAGACTCATGAGAAATTGAAATTGATTTGAAGGCTGATATAATCTTCCTCCAGTAGAAGACAGTATTATATCTTCTTCCCATACAAAAATGTATAAGAGGCAATCAAATTTTATTGTTTCAGAAAAGATGTGCCATAAGTGGAGGTGGTAACAGAACAGTCAGATTGTTATGCTGCTCTAGGGACTTTTGCTCATGCACTGTGGGATTGACCAGCTGCCTCTAACAAATGTGGAAAAATATAAAACAAGTTGCAAACTACAGTGATGCTAGACTTTCAAAATCCAAATAGAGTATTCAGTAAGTGCCCAAACCCAGGAAACCCAGGAAAATATGTTAATAATTATCTTAATTTCTATGGAAGGACACAGATAAAAAAATTAAGTCTGAGTAGGAAGACAAGTGAGTGTGAAGACCATAACTATAAGAAATTCAAATTCTTTTGCAAGGAACTCTGTCTTGGTGTGGTCAGATGCTTTTCCGGTTCAAGCAAGATTAATTAAAATTATTCAGGTTATTTAGACCTCAGTACTTCTGTACTGTATTGTGGTGTATAGTAAACCTGCATGGCATGTGTGTGGAGAAAAGTCCGAAGTCTGAACTGTGACTGTGTTGAAATTCACAACACATTGCCTTAAAAACCAAGGATTTCCATCTCATAAACCATACTAGGATAGAAATCATAACAGTGCAAGGTTCAGAGAAATGTAGAGAGGTCATGTAGTGAAGATGTGCACTTAAAACATCCCAAGTACATCTGTCTGTGGTCAGGAATAAAAGTCCAGTGCAGGAGATTCACCTTAGATAACCTTGTTTGGAGATGTGTGTCCCAAGCCAGAGGGCTGTGAAGGAAGCCCCAGTATGTTTTAAGAACACAGTCCAGCACATTAAACACCGAGTCACTTCTCAACATAAAGTATAATGCATAATAAGCAGATACCCTTTCCTCCAAATCTATGGTGTAAGAAACCAGCTCCAGTTTCTCCACATTTCTCAACGGCACACCAGCATCCCTGGCAGGTGGGAAGATATTGGGTTAGTGGTAATGTCAGTTGTCTCCACCTGCTCTGTGAGTCATCCTGACATGAGTTGCCCCTGTTGGCTTTAATGGCAGCTTGGGGTGATTAGCCCCATCTTCTTTTTCTATCTTAAAAACAGCTACACTTGGGCAAGACACATCCCATCTTATATCTTCCAATTCTCCTTCATGAATACTACAGGGACACAGCACTGTACGAGATCTTCTGCGAAATGGTGTCATTTCTGTTGCTGGCAACCACATCACCATATGTCCACCTACACAAACTGATCAGAGTTGCCCAAAAAGTAGTTAGACTACTTGAAAAAAAGATTTCTTTGACACTCCTTTACCAGGTGATGATGCTTTGATGGCAAGAAACAATTTTCCAGTTTCCACTCTCATTTGACACTCTCCTGTGCTTTGCGTAGCTATTTTTCTCCATCTGGAAGTTATCTGCCAGGTATACTATCAAGGAGAAACATTTTTGTTTTGGTTTTTGCTAGGCTAAACATGTCACGCACTCTTGGCACAGTGTCTCCTGTCACCTTGATCATCCTGGTCATTCTTCTCTGCACCCGCTTGAGATACTGAACTGATAAATATCCAAACAACACTGGATTTTCCCATGGTAAAAAAGGGTGAGTTTAAGCTCTGATTCTGAGGGACCCAGAGTCCAAGGCTCCTTCAAGTTTCCAGCTCCTTCCCTCAGCATTACTTGCTGTGAGCTTTCTTTAAAGAAGCATAAATTGGACTCACCTACCTAGATCTCTTACTTCTTCTTAAGTAGTAGTACTGAATAAAAGCTGGCCATTACGTGTTTCCTAGCTTGAGGGAGACAACTGAAATATGTCACTTGCTGGTGACATCAAAAGATGTGGCTGCCACCACACCAACTTAGGGAACCTGAAATGGGTTCAATCAAGGATAGGTATATAAATTACTTGTCAGGGAAGAACTTTCTCAGAAGACCACAATGATCAACATGGTCAGGTGGGGAATTTCGCATCTGCTGTACCAGTATGCACACAAAAAAAGCAATGTGAAGAGAGAGAAGTAGGGAACAACAGAAAAAAAGGTAAAGAACATACAAGGCAGGAAAAAGCAGTGGTGAGGAGAAAGGGAAATGAGAAAGAAAACAGAAACAACTTAGAGGGATAACTCATCACAGCATGAGCCAGCTTGAGACAACAGGACTGAACTTTTTTCACAGGACAGCTCTCTTTGGCTTTCCACATTTTTGCCAGATGAAATGGGTGTCTGCGTGAATACCTTGTCCCAGGAGAGGAAGTGTGAGGAGTCAGCCAGGCAGATCCTGGTTCCTCGCTGCTACTGCTGGGAGAGGGCGAGGATCTGGCCTCAGTGAGGAGGATTAGGAAAAGGTGATGTTGATAAAATTAATACCTTGGTTAGTAACATCTTTGTACCAGAATGGATGCTGAAAGAGGCTCCTCGGTTCTAGGACTATTGTCATAATTGTGTTTTGGTGCTAACTTCTGGCATCTTTAGCCACAGAAAATTGGAGTGGGGGCACAGACTGAAGGAAAGGAAAAGGGAAACAAAGGGAAGGAAAGCATACATTGGTCTGGAAATGAGGACTAAGGGGAAAAAACAGAAACAATGGGTGATACAGAAAGGTATAAGGAAAAGAAAAGGGACAGAAGAGGTAGAGAAAGGGAGACAGAGAGAAAATCTTACTGCTGAAGTTCCAGGAAGGAAAGCCATTCAGTGACAGAGAGGAATACATATGCTGCAGTTAGAGTAGCTGTATAGCAAAGCTTAATATCCATCAGTCTCACTACGACTGCTACATAAACTAAATACGACTTAGCTCTTACATGATGCATGGTAGAGAGGTAGAGAGGGCAAGAGGCCCTGAGACACCAGTCTAAAAGAGTTTTCACAAATGGGAGAAAAAAGAAAGAGAGTTTGAGCATGAGTTATGCCACTTTGTCTCAGAGTGAAATAAGAGACCCAGGACTATTCTCTTTACTAGTTTAGATGTAGAGCCAATGACATCAGGGGAAGGTTTGAGTTGAAGTACAGTGGAGACGTCTAAAATAAGGAGAGATGAAGCTGTGCTGGTGCAATAGCAGCCTCCTTGGGATTCTGCACTTTTCTGCCCAAAACACTTTCACTTCTCCATTATGTGACCTTGATCCACTAACTTAAACATATAGCATTTTAATTCTCCTATAAATAAAATGCAACAAGTACTATGAACAACTGTATTGCTTAAAACAACAACTGTAACACAAATGTCCCCACTCTTAAACTGTGAGTGAAGTAAGAAAATTTTTATCAGTGTCCAAAGAATTTCAGCTGGAAGTGGGGCTCTGAGAGTGCATTTTACCTTGTTGCACCAATGTGTAAACTCTGTGTAGCTTCACAGAGGTCAGTGCTGCTTCACATTCCTACAGGTGAAACTGAATACAATACGTGAGCAACCTTGCAGAGCTGTGAATAAAAATGAAATAAATACCACTCCATATAGACTTTTAGGTCAACTTCATACTAATAAGCACTGCATGCAGTCTGACATTCCTGAGCATGATTTTTCAATAAAGCAATACAAGTTTTTAAAATACAGCCATCACATAGCAGCAGACAGAGCTAGCTCATAAAAGTAAATCCCTAGGTACAAATGACATCACTAAGCTCTTTAAATTATAAACTTTGACCTTTCTGAGCCAATACAATGAAGAAGCTTATCTTCTTGCTAAAAGTACAGTGTACCAGCAAATTGCATACACTCAAGCTACACAATAAAAATGCAGAGAGAGCCCTCTGGGATTTGAGGACAAATGTGGCCTTGTGTTAGTGCTGACTGATTTACGGCTGTTAAAGTGATGCTCTTGAAGAGTTAAAAATATCCTCCAGTCCTGTCAAGATGTTCTGCCAGGCTCTTCCAGTTCCCCCTGTGTTAGAGCAATTCCACAGTGATGAGATGATGGTGATGCACAGTGACATATGAGAGTGGAGGTCTGAGCTCTTACATTTCCAGTCCCCAGCACTTAGATAAAGGACAAGAAAAGAGGTGGTTGCCATCAATAAGAGTCCTTGCCCAGCACAAAGCTTGAAAATGTCAACATATCCAGAAAGATAAAAAGAACTGAAATTTACAGCAAGGACTCAAAACTCACACCACATTTTCAGAAAGTAGATCTTTCAGGTTAAGTATTGAGGATGAATATTGTCTTCTGCTGGGACAGAGTATCAACATGAGTTGGCTTGGATTTATAGGCTACTTCTTTCAGAAAATTATCCCAGAGAAATTCCCAGGGAACAGGGACTCTATCCAGGCCTATCCTGTAAAAATGGTCCTACACAGGAGCAGAGAGGTGAGATGGTGTGACATTGTCCACAAAAACATTCAGACCTGAGCTTGGCAGTCTAGGACCTGATTGCCAGATATCATGAATTTTGGACCAAAAATAGCCCAGATTTGCTGTTGCCTGGTTGCATTTCCAAAGAGATTAATTCCCCAAAGACTGAGATCAGAGACCTCTCTGGACAAGAAGCTTTCCCAGGAACAGCCATCTGAGAGATGGCAGGGTTTTATGTTCAGGCTTCATTTCCTGGGAACTCTGTCCAGTTTTGTATGGCCTTAGCCTTGCCTTACATGGAAATGGAGCAAAGTCACTCCTTCAGTGAATAATGTGACCTCCTTCTTATATGCCAATGCCCTACTCTGATATGGCTTTTTTTACTTCACACACACACACACACACACACACACACACACACACACATATATATATATATATATATATATATATATATATATATATATATATCTTAATCTATACATATATAGATTAAGAAATTAATTCCTTTTGTCCTGTCCCTAGCCTTTCAGGGTTTGCATCAGGGACAAGGTCCATAGGACTCTGTCCACAAATAGCAGCACAAATCTCCAGAGCTCCCCACTGATAGTGGAAAGGGGAACCTGGCTGCCACCTTGGAAATCCCCAACAAGCTGAGATATGTCAATGGCTGAGCTCCCTTGGCCACCTTTTTGGGACTATTCATGTCCATCTCAGAGATTCTGAAACAACAGCAGCACAAGTGGACTGAACCTGAGGTCAGGTTCAAGGAAAAGGGGCTGCACAGGCAAGTGAATCCCAGTTGTGAATGTTACTACTTTAAATAATAACCAGCTTGAAGGATTATGGCTTTGACCTTGCCTGTAGAGGAAACTAGGGTTAACTGCATCAGCCATCACCAGGTGCAGCCAGTGTGAGAGCTGCTGACATCATTCTGGAGGGTGAAAACATATTTTTTGTGTATAAGTGATGGATTTTTTTTTGATAGGCCATTAGCTGGGAAAGTACCCAGGTGAATAAAGACTCCTCATTAGAAAATTAAGGGATCAGGGAGAATAAATGCATTGTTACTGTCATTTTTAGGGTAATTTTGTTGTGCTTTCAGCCATATGCAAAGGAACTTTGCAAGGAAGATATACAGCTTAAACGTGTAAGGCAATGAATTATTGATAATCACAGACAAATCCCATTACCCACAGACTACAGCCCAGGAGGGAGGAGAAGCAGAAGGAGTGTGTAAGGAAATGGAGTTGAAGGAAATATTTTCAACTGGTCATATGTCACTCCTGTTACCTGCTCACAGTCTTGAGAATTTCAAAGATACTCACAGATGTTCCACAGCTGGATCCCCTTGTAAAAGATGATCCCGTTTCTGACTCCACCTAAAGGAGGATGCAGAGGGATGAAGAAGGTATTTGAGTGTCTGCTACAGCTGGTACCTCCATCCCAGAAACTTCCAGAGCTGCCAAAAGCAGAGGACCCAGAAGATTTATGGATGGTATTTCCCAGCAACCCCTTTGGGGATAGCTGGTTTTTTTTCTGCCCTGACTGTGCACCATCACCTCTGTTTCTCCTCAGGAGCTCAGCCAAGTAAGTCCTTGCTGTCCTCTGTAATTTTACTCTGCTTGATTATAAAAAAAATTAAATGACCATGTCATCAACCTGTCATTTTCCTCCACTAACTTCTGAACATGGAAGCCAATTTTGACCCCATTTGACAATAGAGGGGTGAAGGGTTTTAGAAGTAGGTCTGTGTATTAAAGGTACATATGTTTTATAATGGCACTGGGGAGATGAGAGACACCCAGATTCACTGCCCCACAGAGCAAAAGGCTGTAGCAGAGGCTGAGTGGTAACTTGTCCTGTCAGCTAGACCATCCACATTCTTTTATAGAAAGGGACACAAAAGAGTATGGCATTTTTGCTCTGGAAACGGAAATCTGTAGGTGCCATGAGAAAAGAACCCCAGAGATTCAATGTTTCTTCCTATTATAAAACATCTTGTTTTCCCACAGTACAAGGAAAAGTGATTTTCTGGTAAAGAACTAGTAGGTGGAAAGTCAGGACATTTTCCTGCTTGTTTGGGGATGCTACTGGATTTGGTAGATAAAGCAAGCCTGTGAGAGTTTCTCCATAGAGATAGTGCAGTAAGGTCTGAAATCCTTCTCTTGCTCCCCAGCGTACACATACAGATTCATACATGCGCACGCACACACACACACACACACACACACAGAGCTAAGGTCTCATGAGTGATAGTTCAAAATGTTTTTCTCATTTGTGGAGTCTGGTTGGAGTCAGACACATCTCCAAATGCCTCACCCAGTCAGTATGACTCTATATGTTCTAGACCTGCCCACCTACCAACGACCAAAACTCAAGAACTCAAGAGAACAATTTGTCTCTGGTCTAAACAAAAGGAGTCACCAATTAGATCTTCTTCAAAGGAGAATTCTCTAGGTCTTAGAAATGTTTGTATATTGCCTCCCAGCTATTTCTCTCTTTTTCTTTCGCCACACCTGTGTACACAAATATACCTGCTGTGAAAGTACATCCAATGGAGAATTCCAAATTCAATTTGTAAGTAGGATTAAAAAGCACTGGCCTGCCAAGGAAACATCTGAGGTGTATAAAACAAGCAAATCAGACATCAGCAAACAAAATGTCCAAATAAGCTCAGCAAAGCCTTTGCCATAGATACCTACACCCAGCTAAGTTCTCCGCCTATTATGAACAGGATACTTGATAAGCTACTTGACCATTAACTTGAAAAAATGCTACAGACTAAGGAACTCATAGCTCCAGATCATATCACACCTGATAGATGAAGTGATACAGGAGTTGAAAAGTTGCTGCAAGCCTTGCTTTTATTTTGGGATTTCTGGGTGTTGAGTAAACTCATATAAATATCCATACACAAGTGCGTGCTACAGCCTTACTCCAAGAAAGTGCATTGCCAGTCACAAGGGATGGAAAGAGCAGAGCACAAGCCACACCACGGACACAGTTCAGCATTCCAGCTGCAGACAGCCATTTCCCTGGGCACCTACCACCCACATGGACTGAGTTAAGGGAAGGCTGAGAAGCCTGGAAAAAGCTGTTGGGCAAAACTTTTCTTACAAACATTTATTTCACTTCTTCTTGTGCAGCCATTTCTAAACTGCCACATCTAGGACAAGCATGATGCAAAACTGGTGTATCAGAAACTTTTCACTTGGTAGGAGGATAGTCTCCTAGGCATGAGTCCATTTCCAAACAAGCCTGATGGGGCTTACCTGCTGGTCATGGAGCTGTCATTTGAGTTTGCCAGATCTCAGGATGCAGGGAAACCATCTTGTCACCAGGTCCACACAGCTGGGGTAGGATGCATTTTATTAACCCAACCAGACGAGCATGTCTCCCTGTTAGTGAGAAGCTTAAATTTTCAACAGTGGTGATTCAAGGCTCAATTTAACCACTCACATGTAGTGCCACTTAGAGGTCCTTTCACATTGACATGGGGCTAAGAGACATGAAAATGAGCCTTGGGATACCCAAGGGCATCCCAGGGTATAGTGGATGTTAATAGAGACCCCCCCCTGTCACAACTGGTAAGCTCAGTGACTGATTTAGGCTCCTCTGGCTGTAACCAATAGATGTCCAAACATTCCTTAAAAATGGAGTCAGTTGAGGTGTCAACTTGTTGATTTAAACAGTGTAGGACATCCTGTCTTGCTTCCCAGGGCATGGGCCTACTGTAATCACTGTGTCCTGTCTGCCAGCTCTGAGAAGGTGTCATGGAACCATAGGGCATCTCAGAGAGCATCAGGTAATGTGACCCACCTGGCTGAGGCTGGTAGAAGAGACACCTAGGTGGAGGAATCTAAGCTGAACCAGGATCCCACCCCAAATACCTAAATCACAAAGAAATTTGCAATTGCAACTTCTACCTCTGAGTTTTCAGTACAATTTGATCAATATCAGCCGCAAATCAACCCAGAAGACACTCAGTCAAGCACTATTTATTTGTCTCCTTCCCAAATTGAAATCCACCAAATCAGATTTGTAAATTGAGCTATTGTCTCCTAAGAAAAAGACTGAAAGAGGATTTTGGCAGTTGACCATCCAGGATTCTGCCCTAGTCATTTGACAAGATGAGCATTTAATAGCAATATAGTAACACTTTATAGTTCAGTCACTGTAACAGATCAGTGCTATTACATCTGCACAGGTAATTGCTTTAATATTGATGAGTACAACCTACACTGCTCTGCTTGGACACAGCTCCTACTGCTTTTACCCATACTGTATTCTAGGTAATCAAACAAACAAACCTGAAATAACTTTTCTACACTAATCTTGTCTTACTCCCCTGCTACTAACTCTGCAGTATCTGTTATTAATAGTCATGATATTGGCTGTACATTAATATCAGGTTTTATGCTCTTATAAGCGACAGGCTTTGTGCTGAAATTTTGGTCACAGTACTTTGTGCTGCATACCTTGTTCCACAATACTGCCCAACAGCAGTGTTAGTTCAGTATTTCAGCACAGTCAAAACCCAGTGGGAGATCTCTATGTGCACCTCTTTTTGGCAAAATATCCTGACTTTCAGTATGGCTGAGTTATGACTGAAAATCTTACACAACAAATCCATTCCTATCTCATTTGGGACCTCCATAAGGACTAAGAAGCTGCCAGAAATGTGCACTGGGACAGGACATGCAGAGGTCTCTAAGGCTGTCTTTAATGTGGGATATGGCAAAAATGTACGTGGGAAAAAAAATAGTGCAGTCTGGCCTGCATAAGGACAGTTTTGTGTCCAGCTGCCTCTGTCACCATGCCTAAAAGTCTTTCTTGGTCAGATAGGATGAGTCAAAGTATTTATTTAGGAATTTTAAGTAGTAGGGGGATTACGGTGAATGCTCTTTCCCTGAGACAACTAAAAAAATAGCAAAAAAATATAAAGATGTTGAACTGTAGTTTGGGTTCAGAAGAGACAATTGGGCTAAAGACCATATCCTGCCTTCTGAGTGTAGATTCACGGTACCCACCAAGAGGCAGAAGTGGGAGGTTTACAGCATCTGGATGGACAACGCAGCTGGGATGGACAAGATGACAGCTTACAGGTGGCTGTTGTTTGTCAAAGGCTGAGCTACTTAAAAGAAACCTCAAACACAGAGCCTGAAGGAAGCAGAAATAGCTTGCTGCCTTTTCTCACCACATAGCACAAAGGATGTGGTTTTCTTTTTTCATGTGGGACTTGGAACAGTTGTCTTTCCTGCCACCTCCCAGCTGGAAGATGCTGAACAGCCTTGTGTGGTTATTTGAAGGTCACATGAAAATTTTTGTTAGTACAGGATAGATCTCCATGGCTGCTTAGTTATGTTTAGCATCTGGTGCCTCCATTATCATCTGCCTGAAAATGGAACTAACTGCTGCAGTTTGAGGTACAGTCCAATCAGCTTTTTCCTATTCTAAACCCTTTCTTGTTGGTGTCTTCTATTTCTAACAACTTCTCTCCATATTTAAGAGACAACGTAGGTGAAGATATTGCCAGCTCATCTGAATAGCTAGAACAGAAAAAATACTTCTGCCCACATACTTAAAATATTTTCTCCCCCCTAGTTCCGCCTTTCATTTATCTGTTTTCTGCTCTTCTGTGTTCCTCAATGGCAACTGCAACCTCTTCCAGAGTTTCAGAGGCTGTTTTTCTGGCTCAGCTTCAAACTTGGTTCAACTTGTCCTTTTCATGTTTGCATTTAATTCCTTCAATGTTTACTTTTGAATATGTATCCACCATTCCAGTGCAAATTCTTTAAGATGAAGCCCAGATCTCTTCCCTTTGGCCTTTTTTGTGTCATCTGTCACTGTGGACAAATCCATTTCCTTGTCTCTGTCTTATGATCTGAACTCTTCTTCAACCATGCTAAATCTTGTGTCATTAAATTTTCTCATTTCTTTTTTTAATATAATGAAGATCAGTATTTTCATTGCTCTCGCCAGTCTTAACACCTGATTCATCTTCTGTTCTTGTGACAATAAATTCCTGTAATAGATAGCTGGAATGCTGCTAGAATATTTCAGTAAGGGAATAAATCCTTGTCATCTACACTTTTTTGTTCAATCTGAATGATTAGTTCCTCTATCATAAACTGTCTTTGCTTTTTTAGACAAAGCAGACCTCAGGTGTAGTCCTAGTCTGTTTGCTGTTAATTGTATGGCCAGTACCACTACTCCATTGCAGGATCATCTGAGCTGTTTTCTACTCTACAGTAGTTATTTCATGCCACTCATTATAAGTGAACAAATTAATTCAGTTTATAATCTCTGACTTTCCTGTTGAAATACTTTCTTTAATGGGCTGCTTCCACTTTGTGTGTTCCCCTGAACCACCGACCAAACATGCCTACACTGGATTTCATGGAGAGAAAGATCTTTCTTTACTTGAAAAGTTATTCCATACTAGTCCTATTTGAATGGGAAAGACGATGATTTCTCTATGACACCTCTTTATCTCAGCTCTTTTCTTGCACAGTCTGTCTCTCTTCCCCATGTATTTTCTGCATTACCAGTTTAAACATTTATTTGACTGAAACTATATTGTTCATGCTCAGTGCATTTGCAATGTGTTTGTCAGGAGCCATCTGGAAGATGTGCTAGTTATCACAAACTTTTCAGTCCCGTTGGTTACAGACCAAACCATCCTCACCTTTCAACTCAGGAACAAAAAGATCCATGAATCTTGTATGTTTATATGTGTATGATGTTATATCCTAGAGAAAACTGCTAGGGATTCTTCTAAGTCTTCCTCACTGCAAAAGAAATTTCTTTTTGCAAGTCCAGGATGGATTTTACTCCTTTCACTACTTGGCCACCTGAAAAATTGCACTGCCAGCAAGGATGGAAGGTGCATATTGCTTCACATAGGTGTGCATAACATATATAAATGTGTGTCTGCCCCTGCAAGATGAATCTTTATCACATCTGAGCAGCACAAGGGCCCATGACAGAAGCTGAATGTATCTGATTACTCCCAGCAGAGGTCAGTGGTACTTAGTTGCTAAAATTGCTCCCTGTGTCCAGTCCAGCATGCTCACACAACCCTATGCCAGGAAAAAGCACCCTGCAGAGGAGCGGCTCAGGCAAATATTTCCAACCAATATGGGGAAATTTGATGTGGATTTCTCAGTTTAGGGCTATAGGCACTTCACATATACAACACTGCCTTAGCTTTTTCCTGAGAGGTGTATTGGACGTTTCATTTTAACAAATAACACCTCTGTCTCACAGCAGCTTCCCTTTCACATTAATTCCTTTTCCCTTCAAATCATATTGAAAATATCACTTTGTCCACTGTGGTCAACTTAATGTAAAGGTAAGGATTCTCAGAAAGGTTTTATGTGCTATTGAAAATGCATAATCTATCAATAAACTGTTTCAGTTCATGTTTTCTTGCTTCTTTTCCTGAAAATAAGAGCTATGTAAAATACATTCTGTCTTAAATTTTTTTCCTGATCTTTATGCCTCATTCCTCCTGCAAGACTCATGTGGCCTATATAAAGTGTATCTCAGATAGAAGAGGCTGGAGACTTTGTTCAATAAACAGCATTGCAAAAGATAATTTTGTATTGCATTTTCCAGTATCTCTTTTTTCTTCTTTCTGCAAAGCATTGCAAGTTTTATTTCACATTAACTTTCAGTACAACCCAACCACCAGTTCTACAACAGAAAGTACAGATGAATGGCAACAAACTTCTAATTTTAGCTGGTTTGCACCTGTTAATGTACTTCAGATTTACCAAGCTCGAACCACTTGATATATGGCAATGACAGTCTTGTAATTCACAGTTACTCATTGTTTAAACAGCAATAAAAGAGATGCAGAGCATTTCCTAGAGATTAACAACCCCCTAGAGACCCCTTGACCTAAGGACAAGGCCCAATAACCTCAATGGATCATAAATTCCTAAAAAACTGCTTTGCTCAGAGTTCATCATTTCTACTGGAATCTAAAAGACAGGGAATGAAATGTAAGATGTCTGTTTCCTTCCCACTGCCAGGTTCTGTGATGTGCATGCCCTAAACTGACCTGGAAATGCTGGGAACTGAATTTTCTTGTGTTAGCTCACCATGATACATATTTGTATCCTGTCTCATTTATCTAATTTAGAGGCTAAGTTACAGTAAAATTATTTTGTCCAGTCTTTAACATACCTTTCTAATGTTTCTAGTGGTGACATAATGTACATGCTATTGAAATGTGCTGCAGTCTTAGTGTTAAAACCAAAGATGCTGAAGTCTGATCACCTCTGGACCTTTTTGCTTTCCTTCTGACATATGTTTGTTGATAGATTTGGTAGATGAGTTATCCTCTATAAAATAAGGATACCCAAGCCAGAGCAGCCCTGGGCAGGGGACAGACAACCCTCAGGGACCAGCGGAAGCAATGCCCACAGCTGAAGCAACCTCTAAATTAATGATGGTATCAGAGCCACGAGGGAATCTAAACACTCTAGGATGGAGACATCAATAAGTCAGTGGCTTTGGCGTATAAGGAATAAATAATGGAAACCTCCTGAGCCATTGTTAGGGCAAGGGAGCAGCGCAAGCTCAGGGTTGCTTAGTGGTATGTCCCATGCAGATTTTGGTAAGGATGGTCCCTGTGATGTCAGGTCTGCCTAAACAAGGTAAAAGATCCTCTCCATGGGGGCCTGTGCACACAAATGCTTCTGTTTGACCTAGGCAAGACCCTTCCCAGAAGATGCTTCAGTGGAGCTGATGAGGGAGAAAATTCCCATGAGCAACCTCTCTCTCTTACTGTTTATTGCACCCTTCCTGCTGGACCCAAAGAAGAAGCAGGGGCCACTCAAAGGGAAAAGAGTCTTTCAACACTGCATGAAGGAGCTGGAGAGATGCTGAAAAAGCAGGAAGGTAGCTAGGCAAAATCTATCAAGCCCAAGGAGGTGCTAAAGAAACAAAAGCCTGGTGAGCAACAGGGAATGTTATGCCATTAATTTTTGGTCACACTTTTGGGGAAGATGAGGCTAAGAAATCATGAGGCATGCAGGAAGGCAGGGGAAAAGGTGAATGATGCTGAGAAAAATGGACAATTTTATATCAACATCATTTATTTGGCACTGTTTAAATGTTCTGGGGGTGTCCCATATTGTATCACAAACTTGCAACCAGTCAAGCAGGAAAAAAAAAGCTCTCCACCACTTGCTAGTACCATGTTTACCCTAATGACAAACTCAGAATCACAGAGTCATCCAGGTTAGAAGATACCTTTGAGATCATCAACCATTAACCCAGCACTACCACTGTAACCCTTCAACCACTAAACCATATCACCCAACACCAGACCCAGATGCCTCTTAAACATCTCCAGGGATGGTGACCCCACCATCTACCTGGGCAACCTATTCCAATGCCTGACCACCTTAACAGTGAAATTTTTTTTCTAATATCTAATCTGAATCTCCCCTGTGCCAGTTTAAGGCCATTTCCTCTTGCCCTCTCTCTACAGGTATGGTAGAAGATACTGACCCCCATCTCACCACAGACTCTTGTCAGGGAGTTGTAAAGAGCAATGAGGTCCCCCCTGACCCTCCTCCTCTCAAGACTAAACAAACCCAGCTCCCTCAGTCATTCCTCTTAAGACATATTTTCTAGGCCTTTTGTGAGCCTTGGTTGCCCTTCTCTGGACATGATCCAGGACCTCAATGCCCTTGTTAATTTTAGGTGCCCAGAACTGAACTCAGTACTAAGGAACACTAAATTACGGTTCTTATTATTCAGGTACTCTCTTTTCTCATGTGGCCTACAGTTTCTTCTTCAGTATTACAAGTTTGGGCTAGGATAAAAGTTCAAAACTTGTATTTAAAAGGTCAATAAATTTCAGTAATAATAGAAGACTGGTAGACAGAGACATTTCCCTTCCAATCCCTGGATTCTTCAAGACAGTCCAGAAGCACTAAAGAAGATAATAGAAGGTGATACAGACACCAGCTGCATGGAAAAGGGGAGGACTTTGAAAGGAAGACTTTATGTCTTTCCCATATACTGAGTTAGGGTCCCAACCATACAAGTATGAAACTAGCAGGTGACTCAGAGGGGAACTGGAGGCATGGCTTCCTCATTAGCAGGAGAGTGAGAAGGCTTTAAAAATATCTCTAGGGAGCGCAAGCAACCTGGAGCGCAGTGAACAGGAGCATGGCATGGCAGTGAGGGCGTGGCACGGCAGTTTGCACGGCAGTTCGCACAGGCAGGGCGAACAGACAGGGCATAAGCCTAGGTGTTTCTGCGGCCTTTTTTTCTTTTTTTTCTTTTTTTTTTTTCCTGTTTGTTTGTTTCTCTTTTCTACCTTTCCCCACAGCTCAAGGCAGTCATGCCTCCCAAAAAAATGAAAGCTGCTAGCTGCTAACTCCTGTTAGCAGTAGAGGGGTGTCAATACAGACAGAACCCTCTAAAAAGGATGCAGCCACTCAGGCCTCTGGCTGCATAGATTGTTTGAGCCTGGACCTACTACCAGAGGACAGTATGAGAAGCGCCTGCATACGATGTGAGCAGGTGAACAATTTGCTGGGTCTGGTGGCAGAGCTAAAGGAAGAGGTCGATAGGCTCAGAAAAATAAGGGAGAGTGAAAGGGAAATTGACTGGTGGAGTCACACCCTTTCCACTCCTAAGGAAGCCCAGCAGGAGGTGGTGAAGCCCAGCCCCTCCTGCCATCAGGCAGACAGAATGGACCATATGGATGGGGACGAATGGAAACAGGTGCCTGGTCATAGAGGCAAAAACACCCCCTCTCGAGCCCTTTCACCTGCCAGGGTGCCCTTAAAAAACAGGTATATGGCCCTGGACTCGGACAGTCTGTTGGAGGACAGTCAGGAGGAGGATCTGTCTACAAGGTCTTCTGGTTACCCCCAGTCTACCAGACGGGTTACAACTACAGGTAAGAGGAAAAACAGAAGGGTTGTTGTAATTAGTGACTCCCTTCTGAGGGGAACTGAGGGCCCTATATGTTGGCCAGACCCGTCCCACAGGGAAGTTTGCTGCCTTCCCGGGGCCAGGGTGAGGGATATTACCAAAAGACTTCCTAAGCTTATCCAACCCTCAGACTATTACCCGCTGTTGGTTGTCCAGGTTGGAAGTGATGACATTAACAAAAGGAGTACCAGAGTAATTAAAAAAGATTTCAAGGCACTGACCCGATCACTTCATGGGACAGGAGCACAGGTAGTAATTGCCTCAGTTCCTGTGCTAGCTGGGATGAATGAGGAGAGGTTTAGGAAAGCCCAGCTTACCAATAGGTGGCTTAGGGGATAGTGCTTTTGTCAAAATTTTGGGTTTTTGATCATGGGGCAAACTCCGTGTTGCCCAGTCTCGTCAAAGCAGATGGGCTTCATTTATCTAGGAAGGGCAAAAGAACTGTAGCCCATAAGTTGGCAGGGTTGGTTAGGAGGGCTTTAAAGTAGGTTTGAAGGGGGAAGGGATGGCAACTGGGCTCTCCAGAGATAGGCCTAAGGGCATAGAGCCCGAGTTGAGAATGAAATCAATGGCCCAGCTGAAGTGCATGTACACCAATGCACACAGTATGGGAAACAAACAAGAGGAGCTGGAAGCCATAGTGCAGCAGGAAAACTATGACATAGTTGCTGTCACAGAAACGTGGTGGGATGACTCACATGACTGGAGTGATGCTATGGGGGGCTACAAGCTCTTCAGAAAGGACAGGCAGGGAAGGAGAGGTGGAGGGGTGGCTTTATATGTTAGAGAGTCTCTTGACTCTGTTGAAGTTGAGGTCAGCAGTGACAAAGTTGAGTGCCTGTGGACCAGAATCAGGGGCAAGGCCAACAAGGCTGACACCCTTGTGGGTGTCTGTTACAGACCGCCCAACCAGGATGATGAAGAAGATGAATTGTTCTACAAGCAGCTGGCGGATGTCTCAAAATCTCCAGCCCTTGTTCTTGTGGGTGACTTTAACCTGCCAGATATCTGCTGGGAGCTTAATACTGCAGAGAAGAGGCAGTCAAGGAGGTTCCTGAAGTGTATAGAGGACAATTTCCTTCATCAACTGGTAAATGAGCCTACCAGGGGTAAGGCCCCGCTAGACCGAGTGTTTACAAACAGAGAGGGGCTGGTAGATGATGTAGTGGTTGGAGGCCGCCTGGGGCATAGTGACCATGAAATAATAGAATTTTCAGTCCTCAGGGATGTAAGGAGAGCCACCATTAAAACCTCTACTTTGGACTTCCAGAGAGCAGATTTTGGCCTATTCAAAAAACTGATTCAGAGCATACCCTGGGAAACAACCCTTAAAGGCAAGGGGGTCCAGGAGGGATGGACATGTTTTAAGAAGGAAATTTTGAGTGCACAGCAACAGGCTATGCCAGTGTGCTGAAAGGCCAGCCAGAGGGGAAGATGGCCAGCTTGGTTAAATAGGGAGATTCTGCAAGAAAACAGGGATAAAAAGAAAGTTTACAGACTATGGAAAAAAGGGCTGGCTACTTACGAAGAATTTACAGATAGAGCTAGGTCATGCAGGAAAAAAATTAGGGAAAGAAAAGTGGAATTTGAAGTAAATTTGGCTATTTCAGTTAGGGAGAACAAAAAGTCCTTTTATAAATACATTAATAACAAAAGGAGGGGCAAGGAAAACCTCCATTCTCTGTTGGACTTGGAGGGAAATATAGTCAAGGAAGATGAGGAGAAGGCTGAGGTACTTAACACCTACTTTGCCTCAGTTTTCACCAGTAAGACAGGTGGCCCTCAAGACAACTGGCCTCTGGAGCTGGTAGACAGGGAGAGGGAGCTGAATAGCCCTCCTGTATTCCAGGAGGATATAGTTACTGACTTACTGAGCCAGCTGGATCCTAACAAGTCTATGGGACCAGATGGGATCCATCCCAGGGTGATGAGGGAGCTGGCAGAAGAGCTTGCTAAACTGCTCTCCATCATCTTCCAACAGTCCTGGCTCTCTGGGGAGGTCCCAGATGATTGGAGGTTGGCCAATGTCACCCCAATCCACAAAAAGGGCTGCAAGCAGGACCCTGGCAACTACAGGCCTGTCAGCCTGACCTCCGTGCCTGGCAGGGTTATGGAGCAGTTCCTCCTGAGTGCAATCACACAGCACCTTCAGGGTGGACAAGGGATTAGACCCAACCAGCGTGGGTTTAGGAGGGCCAGGTCCTGTCTGACCAACCTGATCTCTTTTTACGATCAGGTGACCCACCTGGTGGATGAGGGGAAGGCTGTGGATGTGGTCTATCTAGATTTCAGCAAGGCCTTTGACACTGTCTCCCATAATATACTCCTGGAAAAGCTGGTAGCCCATGGCCTGGACAAGTGTACCCTCTCCTGGATTAAGAGCTGGCTGGAGGGTCGGGCCCAGAGAGTGCTGGTGAATGGAGCTGCATCCAGCTGGCGGCCAGTCACCAGTGGTGTTCCCCAGGGGTCTGTATTGGGTCCAGTCCTGTTTAACATCTTTATAGATGATTTAGATGAGGGGATTGAGTCCATCATCAGCAAATTTGTGGATGACAAAAAGCTGAGAGGGAGTGTCGACCTGCTGGAAGGCAGGAGGGCTCTGCAGAGGGATCTGGATAGACTTGAGAGATGGGCTGATTCCAATGGGATGAAGTTCAACAAGGCCAAGTGCCAGGTCCTGCACTTTGGCCACAACAACCCCCTGCAGCGCTACAGGCTGGGCACAGAGTGGCTGGAGAGCAGCCAGGCAGAAAGGGATCTTGGAGTACTAATTGACAGGAAGCTCAACATGAGCCAACAGTGTGCCCAGGTGGCCAAGAAGGCCAATGGTATCCTGGCCTGTATCAAAAATAGCGTGGCCAGCAGGACCAGGGCAGTGATCCTTCCCCTGTACTCTGCATTGGTGAGGCCACACCTTGAGTACTGTGTTCAGTTCTGGGCCCCTCAGTTCAGAAAGGATATTGAGGTGCTGGAGCGAGTCCAGAGAAGAGCAACAAGGCTGGTGAAGGGACTGGAGCACAAGCCCTATGGGGAGAGGCTGAGGGAGCTGGGGTTGTTTAGCCTGGAGAAGAGGAGGTTCAGAGGTGACCTCATCACTGTCTAGAACTACCTGAAGGGAAGTTCTAGCCAGGTGGGGTTGGTGTCTTCTCCCAGGCACTCAGCAATAGGACAAGGGGGCACGGGCTTAAGCTCTGCCAGGGGAAATTTAAGTTGGATATCAGAAAAGAATTCTTTCCAGAGAGAGTAATCAGGCATTGGAGTGGCCTGCCCAGAGAGGTGGTGGATTCACCATCCCTAGAGATTTTTAAACGCAGATTGGACGTGGTGCTGAGTGCCATGATCTGGTAAATGGACTAGAGTTGGATCAAGGGTTGGACTTGATGGTCTCAGAGGTCTTTTCCAACCCAATCGATTCTATGATTCTATAAATCGGAGAGGGATAGGTTGTAAAAAAAATCTAAAAATAGGACTGTCTATTACTTACAGTTTATTACAGCTGAAACTGTGTCCTTTTGGTTGTTTTTCTGAAATATTTTTATGGGGTTTTCTGCTTGTGTGGGTGGATCAGTATGTGGATGGATGGGTAAACAAATGTCTGGAGATTGAATTGTATTCAAGCAAATGGAGATTCACCATGTGAACAACCATATTCATGGCAGAATTGCTTTCTTGCCTTTCATGAATAGACACATGCAACTAAACATAGGTATGTACATGATTATTGGCAGAAATGGGAGATAAAAATGAAAGGACTGTCTTTCAGGCTGATACAATTTCTGCTTTGTCAGATTGGAAAACAGCTATTTAAAATCTGGGACCAACATACCGAGAAAGCAAAATACCCTTTGTTGAGCAAATAAATGCCTGATGAAATTATAGTTAAATGCTTTGATTTTTCTTAGATTTATATTTCTGCTGCCTGTATCTGAAGCAGTAAAGTAACCCCAAGCACCAACATGATGAGTAGTTGTCCAAGGACTGGGGAGAGGGAAGTGGAGTGTTCCCACCTATAGTGATCCTCATGGGAAGGGTTAGTAATCCCCACATACCAGCTGGCTCCAGGGCTACAACACTCTGCACATCTCCCTTGATACAGGACAGACTGAGCTGGATCACTGGAGCGGAAAACCTGTAAGCAGCTCCCACTCCATACCACAATTACACCACCATGTCCAACTTGGGATAACCCTTTCACAGGGTGGAGTCTGCACATCATGCTGTACCTGATGGGATGCTGCTCAATTTGAGATTCACGGCCCCTAAGGGTATGTTAAGTTATCTATACTATTACCTCTTTTTTTGTACTGTTAGCTTTAATAAATAGTATTTTAAGTGATACTCTGTAGGGTCTGACTGCCTTTCTTGCTGGGATGATAACAAATCAGCTCATGTGCCACACAGGCAGCTGTACAAAGAAGCCAATATCCATGCACTTTAATAAATGTACCATGCCAGGGTAAAAGGGGCAGGGGATGGGAGCAGCTGCCTTTGCTGAGAGCTGAGCTTTGGTGCACAGTCATGGCCATGGAGAGAGGGGAAACCTGGGTCTGATAGCTTTGCTAGTGGTGGTCATGTCATGTCCCAGTGGCCATTCTCTCTGCACTGTTCACACGCTGTTCTGAACAACAATCCTCCATCCTTTTAAGCATATGTAAAATACATATTGGCATTGCCCTCTGCTGGTTAGTGCCAGCCCCATCGCGAGGGATTGCTCTGGTAAGCACCCATGGACCCACAAAATGTGCTTTGCTCCCAGGCCCTGCCTTGGTCTGCTGCAAACCTAGACAGGGCAGGTGTGGGCAGCTACCATGGCAGACACCAGGAGCTCTGTGGAGAATATTGCCCTCTGCATCTTATTCCTGTATTCATTTTTGTATTTTTTCTTATTTATTCTAAAGGACATATTTTTTAATTTATTCATGGTTCACATTTGCCTCATCTGTCTGGGATGGCTCCTCAAACTTGATGCCTTATGGAGAATCTGGGCTGTGTCAGTAAGTTCAGTCAAGGGTGTTGTTCCTATTCCCTGTTGTGATAAGTTCAACCCTGCTCATCAGGAAAAGGGCTAGAGGATTGGCAGAGGGAGAGGGATGATTGTCCCACTAGGAAGAAAAAGAACAAGATCAGGAAGATTAAGAAAAATAGGATTTAATCAAATGAGCATCAGTTTAAACTGCAATTTTATCCTGCCCTGTTCTCATACAACATGTATGCAGACATGTATCAGAAACATCAGAGAAATGGTGAAACCTTGCTATTGTTTGTACTGTGTTATTTTGTATCATGTTATTTATAGTTATAGTTATGATATTTCTTTATATTATCAATATATATGATTTATATTTGTTATTATGTTAATATCATATTAATTTTTTCTTTTTTTTAATGTCTTGGAGGAAGTATTCTGAGACCCCTGTCTTAGCGGCACCCACCGAAGTCTGAGATAGATAACAAAGTCAGAGCTGATATATCAACATATTCACCTCCACTCAGGCATTTGAAATGCTCACAGACACAGAATAGCTGATGATTGAAAACACATTTTGAGTGAAATAAAAAATGAAGGCGTAAACCCCTGCATTACTCTGCTAGCTTCCACACACCAACTGAACAGGATGACGAGCACCCCAATGCACAGATTTCATGTATAGAATTTCCCTGAAAATGCAGCAAAGCCAAAACATAAATGCACTAGACAAAAGTTGTGATGCAAATGCAATAGCAGCTGTGATGTGTTTTAAGCAGGTTGTCCCAGCCTGCGGGACTCTGTGATGCTGTAAAACCAGCAGATGCAAAAGATTGTCAGCAAATAAGGAAAGTGGGGAGGAAGGAAGGGGCAGGTGCCTGCTGGGCTGCGTTCAAGGCTTTGCCCCTGCACAGCTATCAGTGCAGCTCTGCTCTGTAGTCATGTACTGAGAACATATACATTATGGACATGCACTTACACAGGGGAACACATTTGTGTACCAGGATAACTGTCTACCTTGACTCGTTCCATTTTGCCTGTATCCTAAGGAGGGAATCCTTTGAGGACCAAAGTGATACAGAGGTTCAGTTTCCTTAACCTGACTAGATTTTCCTCAGACTCAGGCAGAGGCCATCAAGAAAGATCCTGGAAAAGTAAAAATGCACCTGCTGGTGAAAAATCTATACAAGTCTGTATTAAATCTGTTTGTTTTGATCATAGGGTTTAAACACTGTGGGTACTAGGGCAAGCAGAGTTCTGAGAAGAGCTTGAATTATTCCTTTTTTAACTAGTATACCATGAAGTTCAGCTAGGAGATGCTTTCAGGTTATGGGATGCTGCGAAAAGCATGTTGCAACCAAATGCCATGACGCAATTATTGCTAACAACACCATGGGCTTTGAAGGAGTTTCTGTTGAATTTTGGAGCTGATGTCCAACTGTCTAGTCACAAGTGGTGGGGTGGCTGCAAGGCCCTTCCCAGATATGCCACAGAAAGCCGTTTAGTAAAAAAAATTCCAATAACAGCAAAAATTAACCATGGGACATAGTATTCCACATGCTGATATTAAAATTGTTTCTAGAAGATAATGTTAGCTCACAGGTGTGCTTCATTTGCCTTAGGAGCACTGATTTCTGAGATCACAGGCTCATATACTTCACTTTGTGTTACACAAAAGGTTTCACCGCAGTTTACTGGGGAAAATACATGGTGCAGACGACATGTCTTTGCCTTATGAAGTCTTTCAGTAGCTTGGCAACAAAACCCACCCTTGTATCAGGTACATTGGCCTTTTCCTGGGGGAATAGGCCCCATTTAGCCTTTATCTCTTTACAGGTGCCTGCAAAGCCTAGGTGAGCAGGCTGTCATGTTTGGTGTCATTTCCTTTACCACTGCTGGAAAAGCCAGAGGGAGATTCATAAAGCAAGCTAATGCCCAAAGAGCTGTGATTTGCAAGGTATTTTGGTGCTGTGGTCCTGGACATTTTGTTCCATGGTGCAGCAGGGAGGAGGTACTTTGCTTCAGTGAGATATGATATTTTGAGTCCATGTGCTCCTTCAGTGTATCTTAGTGCTTTCCAAATGTAGGAATACAATACCCAGTAATTTCCCTGCCAGAAAAGGTCTTCTCATCTCAGTTTTAAAACATAGGGTTCGAAAGGTGAGCATTTCAGATGCCTCAGTGAACTCAACTAGCCCCAAGCTGCTGCCCCATGACCTGAGTTACCACTGCTATCCCAAGAAGACATCTCAGACAAGCTGGGGCATTGAAAACAGGATCAGGTGCCTGTGCATAGTGCAGATGCCTGAGACAACAAGCTCTGGATACCTTGAGAAGCAGAGCTCTCCAGCTTGCTGTTCCCCAAGGGGCCAGTGATTATGCTGGTACACCAGCAAACACAACTTCTCCTAGCCCAGGGCAGACAGGGCAGCAAAACTGCCTCCCCAGGCAAGCTCATTTCATCTGCCTCCTCTGGGCAGAGAAATTCAGTTTTGCATAGAACACTGCAAAGCCTGGAGCCAGTTCTGAAAGACAACCCCAGATGTATCATGTGAAGGCACATGAGCTCACAGCAATCACCATCTTTTGCCTTCCATCTGCTCTGATTAAACACGTTTGTGACAAACTGGCTATGCATTCCTCCGGGAGAATATTCTTTTTTAAAAAAAACCTTAAATTGAAATGAAAACAAAAATGACAAGGCAAACCTGTTTGAGAACTGGAAGTCCTAAACCATGTCTTTTTGAGGATTAAGTAGTTTTCCTTTTCAGCTTCCCCCCTCTCCCCAAACCAAAATTGTGCAGTTCCTTTCCAAATGGACACAGAGCATGGTGCTATTTTAATCTTTCATGGTACGCATCATGAGGAGAAGGGAGGCAGATCCTGGCTGCCACCTTGTCTGGTCCAGCAGAGCCCTGGCCCCCAGGCCTAGCAGTCCCTCTTCCCATTAGGGCAAAGACCTCTCTGCCTCCAGCACAGCTCACCCCACTGGCACCTGGGGTACTCTGTGGCCAGCATTTTAAGGAAGATACAAGAAGGGGCTGTGGAGTGGGTGGTCAGCTATCCCCTAATCTGTCTTTCACTGTTAATATCAGTCTTGGCAAGAGCTCAGACTTGAGGGTGTGTGAAGAGGAGTGTTACACATGATGAGCCCCGTGTGCCTTAGTTAAGGATGTTGTATCTGTGCTGTACATTAGGTACCACGTAAAAAATAGACGCAATCCATTATTTCTCAATCAGACCTCCTCTGGGAGTGCTGTTCACTAGTTGTGGTATAGGAGCTCTGACACAGCATGGAGGTTTTCACCAGCCCGCCTCTGTCCCAGGGGCTGTTGAATGCCACCAGACTTTGTGATGAGATCTGGACCTTCATTTCCTCCTGCCTCCCGCCCATCAGCCCATCCACTGGTAATTGAAAGCTGCATGGAAATTACTGATCAAAGTTTCTGCAGCAGAGCAGAGGCTGCTCTTGTGGATTTCCTCCATGGTTTCCAGCAGCCTCTTGTTGTGAATGTCAAACCCTTGCATTTCCCATGAAAAGACCTAACAAAGCCTTCACATGGGCTATTAGTTGTTCCACTACTTTTTACATCCATTTCTCCTGCCCCATTGAATGGATTAAGAAACTGTCATATTAGTACCTGAGGGAAAACTCAGCAGCTCAGCTCACATGCAAATTCTGCATGTTTATAATTCAATCTGTGTTGATTAGGTACAGTAAATAAGTATTGATTCCAACTAGATGGTTTATGTAACTAAGCAGAGCAGCAGGAATGAAGCATTACAACTATTACAGCTGCATGTGCAAATTACAGAGCTCTCATTTATCGGAATAGTTGAAATGAACTACTCCTGCTGTGCTGATTAGTTAAATAAGCCATCAAATCAGGGAACATAACCGTGTTCCACAGCACCGCACTCAGTCTGGAATTACATATTGGACTGTAACATTTGTGATTCACACTGACTAGTCACCCGTCTAACCCACTCAAGGCAAAGAGTGATTTTTCTTATCCCAAACTTAACAATGTGATATTTATTCTCCCCCAATATTCAAATGCAGAGTTAGCCTGTAGTGACCAGCTAGGGCTTTAGAGTGTTTGCGAACATGAACTGCACTGATATTAAATGCTAGCAGAGAGCAAAAGGAAAGATTTTGTGAACAGGAACCACATCTAAATTCCAGGCAGGACCGGCCATGACTCTCATCTCTGCCAGGTCCGAGTGCTGTTTATGGGTGCCCTGGCAAAGTGACTTGCATCTGTCAGGTGTGGCTGGTCCCCTCACCCAGCTGGTTCTGCAG
Organism: Pithys albifrons albifrons; assembly: GCF_047495875.1. Taxonomy (NCBI): domain Eukaryota; kingdom Metazoa; phylum Chordata; class Aves; order Passeriformes; family Thamnophilidae; genus Pithys; species Pithys albifrons. Next base: position 59,032,699 of record NC_092458.1, read on the forward strand.
GAGAGAATTGCATTAGCAGCTCCATGGTGATTTTTGTGGAGAGTTTACTTTTAGCATTTTTATTGAGTTTTGTTGTCACACCCACATGGCATGTTGGAAAAGATAGGCAGCAATGCAGCTTACATGCAGGGATAAGATTTGTGATTATTCCTTCTTTTGTGGTCTTAGATGGTTGTTAGCTGCAGTAGACTTGCTATGGCCTCCAGCTGGGAAGCTGCTTGCGGGGTCCTCCCACACTGTTTTTATACTCTTTCCTATGTGTCGACTCCTTTGTCCGACGAGAAACCATCAGAATCCTGCTTAGATGGACTTTTGGTCTGGCCAGCTAAGGCTTTCCTCATTTTCTTGCTTCTTAGACTGTCCTATCTTGAAACTGTCCTTTGCTTCCTGTAAAATTTGCAAATAGGGTAATGTGGAGAAGAGATATTGTAGAGCTCTGCATGGCTGGGTGACATGACTGAGCACTGTGGGTTACATGAAGGCTCAGGAATGGATGTGAGTTGATACTTTAGTCAAAGCTGGTGCAGAGAGCAAAAAAATGGCACTGGGTTTTCAAAATGGTGAGCTCTTCCTTTGAGCATATCCTCCCTGTTTATCCTTCACCTTGGCTGTCTATTGCTCCCATTAGCAGAGGATGGAGGGGAGGGCTGGGATGCTGCCAGCCAGCATTGGTCTTGCTACAAGCTCAGCACTACACCAAGCTACTCCAGCAAAGCTGAGTAACTCATTTCATCACCTGGTTGTATGTGCTTCTCTCAGACATTCAGCTGGATAGCCCACTACACTAAGATTGGTAGGACACTTTAGTGGGCTCTTGGGGTGATGCCTGATGGCCCTTGCACAGCCCATGTGAATGAGGCATGGTGTCTCAGAGACAGGGAGCAGCACACACTAAGCCACAACCACAAAATCATGAGGCACCCTTAAACAGAGTGGATCTGATTTTGCAAAATCTGCCAGATCTTTGGCTTAAGCCTTACAGAGATGTGATGCAAGCTGAATATCAAATAGAGTGGAGTTATATAATGTTTTACAGTGACTAGTAAGATTGATGACCTGGAAAATAAGATTTGGCACTGTTGGCGGCAATTGATGAGTGTGTTGCTGCTGCGTGCAGGTAACAGTGCGTCTCTCAGCCAGGCTGCATCTACCTCAGATCCTGGCTTGGATTTTCTCCTTCTCTACATTGACGTACCTCCTGACTTCAGAGTGACCTCATGCTCAAGTGTTTTCCCACTTTCTGTAAGAATCCTGTTGGATGCCTCCCAGTGGCCTGGAACAGATTGTACCCAACATCAAGTTTGCGAATGGCAAGAAACTTTGTGGAGTGGATGCACTTCAGTGGTCCTATCCAGCCTGAGTGATTCTTTGGCTCTGTAAGTCTGTAATACTGCACTTGCTGTGTAAAATGAAAGTTTATGTTTTGCAAGGCAAATCAAGCTTTACTTCTGAGATTCTTTGGGAAATTCTAGAGTTTGCCCCCAATCCAAGAACATTGCCAAAACAAATAAACTCAGGCTTAACCATGGGTTAACTTCTGTTAACTCCTGATTTACATTGCCACAAGCAAGAACAGGATCCTCCTTTTGATCTATTAGCCAGGCTTCATGGACTACAAGATGACCTGCCTATGACCCTTCCATCCTCAACCATTCCGTGATACTGTAATTGAAATTGAAGGGTCTGGAACACAAGTCTTATGAAGAGCAGCTGAGGGATCAGGTGATTGTTTAGCCTGGAGAAAAAGAGTCTGAGGGTAGACTTAATGGACCTCTATAACTACCTGAAAGGAGGTTATAGCGAGGTGAGGGTCAATCTCTTCTCAAAAGTAATACGTGATAGAATGAGAGGAAATGGCCTTAGGTTGTATTGAAGGAGTTTTAAATTGGATATTAAGAAAACTTTCTTCAATCAAAGGGTGGTCAGGCATTAGAATAGGTTGCACAGGGATGTGGTTAAGTTCCCCTCTCCAGAGGTGTTTAATAGATATGTAGATGTGACACTCAGGGACATGGTTTAGTGATGGACTTGACAGTACTGGGTTAATGGTTGGACTTGAGGTCTTTTCCAACCTTAACAATTGTATGATTCTGTGATTGCATTTGTTTAGCCCTTTCTCATAGAAAGCAGTCATGATATTGTACAGTGCTCTGTTATGAAAGCCCAGTGAAAATACCAACTCCTGGATTACAAACCAGAGGGACAAATTAAATGATAGAAGAGACAAAGGTGGGCAGGAGGGTTTGTCAAGGGCAGATATTTCAGTGACTGTGAATTTCTATTAATGACCCTCAGTTCAGATCTGACTCCCAAGTCGTATAAAAATGCACATCAAAAATCCTATAACTGTACAGTTTTGCAGTACTCTTTAGAATGAGCTTCAACATGGCTCCATGTATATAAGGAAGTCAATACAGGAGCATAAAAAATTGAAAATAGACAGACCATCATAATTGACCACTAATGAATAGAAAAATATTACAATAAAAACAAAGAGTGATTTTCTATCTAAAAGCATCCTACAAATCCTTTTTGCTATAAAAGTGTACTGCAATCAGAAAAGTAAATATGCAAAGGTAGAAAACCTAATAGGACCTTATGGCGAGCTCCATCTCTTTGGGGGTCTCTGCTGAGGCACCACAGAGCCCTTCTGAGCTGAACCAAAGCCAAGGTTTCCCAGAAAGCATGCAAAAAGGTTGAGTCACCTTTGCCTCTAGGAAATAAAAACAGTGGCTTTAGGAGTGAACTCTTCACTGCAGCTAAAGCTTAAGAGAACAACTTGCTAAGAAGGGCTATGTGAGTGCAGCATCTTCGACCTGGACTGAGAAGAGGGCATCATTCACCATTTTGGAGACCTGACCTAGTTGTATGCCTGTGTTTTCCTGTGACCTATGGGTGGAGTTGATCCCCTGAGTTGTGCTGGGAGCCTGTGGTTCAAGTGGAGGGATGCCCTCCCTCAATAATACATGGTGCCTCAAGCACAGTTGGGGACTGGGAGTTTCAGTGTCTGTCCCCCCCGGCCCATGAGGTCACCAGCACATGTGCACATCTGGAGCACTCCAGTGAGCCCCTTTCCCCACTGCTCTGAATCCCAGGACAGTGGGGATGGGAAACATTGTGGTAGGGCCATGGCCTTGCACACTCTTTGCTCTGGCATAGAGCACTCAGTAAAACACCATTGGCAATAAGTAAAGACAACAGGCTTGTTTCAGGCATCTAAAAACAAACCCTGCTTTTACCTCTAGGCCTGAGCTGCTTCCTAGTTCGGGGAGCACAGAGGAAAGGTGTGACTCAGCTGCTCTCATCTCACGTGTTGCAAAGTCTATATTATTCAACAAGGATGTCACCAGAGGAAAGCCATTTCAGAAACACAGACCAAGTAAATCCTAGGCAGGGGGTTAGAGGTGTGGAGATTTTGAGAAGCAGAGGTGTTAAGTGGATCACACCTGAATGCTCTTGTGCAAGCCCAAGGCCTGGCTGGACAAAAAGAAAATTAAGAAGGCCGCCCAGACGGGACCACTTGCCCCAGACACCCTTGTTTCTTCCTCAGTCAATTTTTCACCCTCTTTGCACTTTTCACTGATCTTTTTCTTTTACTTCTCTCCATGAGATCTTCCTGCGGCCCTTGCTGCTATACTGGATTTCAGCACCTAGGTACTGACTGGCTGTAGCCAAGCTACCACCTCTTGTAAAACTGTGCTCCCTTAGCTCTACTGTAAAAAGGTGGTATAAGATGCTGTATTTATTAAAAAAGAAAAGAAGAAAAAAGGAAAAAAGATCAGAGTGTATTGTAATCAGGAAAATAAATTCAGAAGTGTGTGAATCCCTCAAGAGGAAGATGATGATCATTCTGGTTTTGCTAGTGTTGCATATGCTTGCTAGGTCCATTTAGAAAGTAGTAGGGGGTTGCCTCATCTCCATTGCTATTCATATTACCTGAGCATTTCCCACAGAGCAGACAGAGTTTTACAATTTCATTTTACTTTTTATTTTTCTTTCCTGGTCTACTGGGAAATCACTGCCAGAATCACACAGCTGTGCACATACACACCCGAGCACAGTGCATGGTAGGCAGCTGATTCCAGTCCTGACCTGGGGCTGGGGAGCGAGGGCATCCCTGAACTGGTGCCTGCTGCATCATGCAAGGAGTCTGCATGCAGGGAGATTCTCACCAAAGACTTTGCCTTCCCACTCTAAGAAGATTCAGAGGCAAATTAAATTCCAGAGATTGTGGATGTAGCCAAATACAGGTTCCATATCAAGTGGTTGATAGAAGACCATACAGTAGCTTTGCTTTGCTGGCATAAGCCATGGTGTATTGCCTAAGACCTCAGGCTGTATCCAGCCCTCTTGACCTCTGTTCTGTGCTTTTTGGGGAGCTTTGTGGGGCACCTTCCCAACAGAGAAGGAGAAGCAATGTCTTTTGGATTCTCAGGTCAGCCACTGTTCCTGGGAAAAGCAGCTCATCCTGGATCATGGCACCACTTGCAAGGTTAACTGTCCTTCAGAAGCAACATGCCAGTTTTTCTGGTCCATGTGTGGTGGCAGATCTGGTATCCTCTTATCACCATATCTGAAAGACAAGAGGTGACCATGTGGCCAAGGAACAGGAGCAGAGAGAAGTGCACAGAATGGTGACATTTATGGAGATCAATGGGTGGTCACTGCTGTGGCATCCTCTGAACTCCGGTCTGGCTCTGGGAAACTGCTGGGTAGAAAAGCAGTGCAATCATGTCCCATTAGCAGGTCTTCTGCACCTCTTCCAACCTAGTCCCTCAGAAGGTGTTTCTCCACAGTTATTTTAGACACAACCACCTCCAAGTGCTTTGGCAGGCCACACAATGCCCAGGTTTTCTAGCCTGACTGATGCCATGCACACATCTCAGGACCTACTAGCGCTGTGTGATACCAGACTCACTGTGAAAGTCCTGACTCAGGTGGGCTTTTGCTTTTGAAGGTGTTCAATGCAATGACTTCAAATGCCACCTGTGCAGCTGCAGAAGGGCAGTAACTTTGGCTAAATAGGTAATCTTGAGTCCAGGACAGCAGATCGACATCTCCTGCTCCTTTACCTTTTGGTCCAAGGCTTCTGGTGTCTTGAACCAAAAGCAGCAGGCTTGTTTTCTCCCTCATCTCTTTTTTCTTACTGTATACTCTCCAGTGACACAGGGTCCCTGCCTCTGGCTACCTCTGCAGCCCTCAGGAAGCCACAACAGACACAGCTGGCATCTCCTGACAACACCTACCACTCCAGACCCATATCTGATGACTTTTATTGATTCTTCCAGCACCTTTTCTGGGATCCCCAAAACCACAATTGTGGCTTGTCTGTGAGCAAATGAGCAGTGTGAGAACTTACTAAGAAAAACATTGAAGACAGACGCCAAAAAAAAAGCCCAGAATGTGTATCCCCACATGCAGAAAGGAGCCAGATCTGTGTGGAGAAACATGGAAACTCACAGTGGGAGCTGTCAGAGGCAGCCAGGTTGCATGTGTCACTGGATTGAACAGGGCTCAAGAGCCACCAGCAGACCTGAAGAGACTGAGTTTAGTCATGGAGGAAGAGGTAGGAGATACCACTCTCACTGCGAGCTGACCAGGTCCCCATCACCTGTGCTAGCTCCTGACCCTTCTCCCCCCAGCTCAGTGTGTGCTGAGGTCAAAGGCAGGGTCTGATGCAGAGACCTAGTCTTTGGGCACCATTCAAGTGAAAGAAATGCTGCATGGGTCCAAGATTGTATAGGGTTGGATTGAAGGGTAGGAGAAAGCATCTGTGATGTGTGTGTAGACACGCCACAAAGCGCGAAGGAAAATGCAGAAGTGAAAGCCCATGGCAGAGCTGCAGGAGGTCAAACCAGGAAAAGGCAGAGTCTGCAACAGCAGAACTCGCTCAGGCTCAATTACATTGCTGGATCAATGGGCTGAGACCAATAGTATGAGGCTCAACAAGGCAAAGTGCCAGGTCTGGCATGCGGGTCACTACAACACCATGCATCACAACAGGCTGGGGGCAGAGTGGCTGGAAAGCAGCCTGGTAGAAAAGGACCTAGGCAGGACTGGTTGACAGCAGCTGAAAATGAGGCAGCACTGTGCCCAGGTGGCCAAGAAGGCCAATGGCATCCTGGCCTGCATCAGAAATACTGTGGCCAGCAGATATGGGCAAGTGATTTTCCATCTGTACTCAGCACTGATGAGGCCACACCTCAAATCCTGTGTTCAGTTTTGGGCCACTCACTGCAAGCAAGACATTGAAGTGCTGGAGTACAATGTCATCTGTTATAATCTGTATAATTGCATTTAGATACAACATTCAGGTTCAAAAACCTTAATCTTTGGAGGTATGATGTCTTTTCTTTATAATTAAATGTAATTATATGTGGATGTCTTGTTAATTGCTCACATCACAGGAGTGCTTTTTCCCATGGACTGCTTGACACCTGCTGAAAGTGAGTTACCCCTTTCCTGATCCTGTTGGCATTGAAGCAAGGAGGAGATTTTGCCTTGACTCCAGTTACACTTAAGGCAGCTAGATTTTGCTGACTTCTGGTACTCTTTGTGTATTCTCAAGGCAAGTAATTTTTAGGGCCATGCTGCCTTTGAGTGGGTAAGTATTATGAAAACTTTCATTCTCCCATTTGGTAGGAGCTTATTGCAACACTCAGACTTTCAAATAACAAGGTAATTGCATCATCACCTAATCAGTTGCCTTAGTAACAGATTTCCTAAATTTCCCTGTTGCATTTGCATGTTCATAAGTATGAAAATCAGATGTGGGAGAAAGAAAGGAAACAAAAGAAAATACAGGGGTTTGTAGGATTTGCTCTGTGATGGAAAGACACCTGTAAGGCAGTTTGCTGATGGCCTACACTTTGTTTACTCACCTTTATGGTGGCTGTGGCCCTTCAGTGACACAGCAGCAGGTGGTGTTAGCTAAACAGTGGAGGGGGGGAGCAAGTCTGGAAAATTACTGGCATCCTTCCTGCAAGGTTTGGAGGCACAGAGAGAAAAAGATTATGGGCAAACATTTGTATCTGTAACTTCCAAGGAAGAGTTAAGGGAGGTCTGGGAACCCAGCAGATTCATAGAATCATTCAGGTTGAAAAAGACCTTTAAAATTGAGTCCAAACATTAATTTACAATTTTAAGAAAGCCTGGGGTAAAAGTCTTAGGTATTGGAGTGCTGCTTATTCATTGATGCTTGATTCAGCAAAGGTTACCACAGCAGAGGTCATTTCCCTGGAATTTGCAAGAAGCCTTCCAGATCAGTTCCTGCTTGACCCAGACTCAGATGGCCCCACTTGCAGAAAGAGGAGGCCCTGGAGATGCTGCTGCTTGCTATTTCAAGGCCATTTCTCCAGGCATTTGCACTGCAGCACAGTAACAAGCAGCCTCTCAAATCTAACACTTCAACAGGCATCTTCAGCCTTTCTTGAACTAGCAGCAGATGAGGGGCTGTGCAGCCTGGACGCAGATAGGCTACCCTCCTTCCCCTTTCTAGCAAGCTTCACGGTAGACATGTGAGTTGGGAATAACCTGGAAAAAATGGCAGAGGAGAAGGTGAGGGTGGCTGGAGTCAGCACTGAAGGCACACAGAACCAGAATCTAGGCCAGTTGTAATGGTCTGAGAGTAGCAATCCTTGAGGCACTGTGGGAAAATGTTTCTTTTAGTACTTCTCACAATTTTTGATGTGTCTGTCTTTTAGGAAGGAGCTAAGGGCACTAGTGAGGTGCTCAGACTCCCCAACTTGCTCAGCATTGCCAGCACGTAGCTTTGAGACCTTTCCCATCAAAACCAAGAAACTGACAACCATAGGGATATTTTTCGCCATATAAACACACCACAGCTGATGAGGTTGAGCTCCAGATACACATTTAAAGTGCAGCTGAAAGAAGTCATGTTGCTGAACCTATCCTATAGCTACTCAGTGCTGCTCATATGTGGGATGGGAGCAAAGTCTACAGTGGGAGGTTGGCAAACACAGCAGATACATGGCCAGCGTGATGTGGCTGTTTTATCAGGAGTCTTGGTTTTGATTTCATGTTTTGTCTTGAACTGAGTAATGCACACTTGAAAATTAAAGCGTGCCTTGCTAAAAGGTGATTGTTGAATACAATGAATTAAAAAAGCACAGTATATAGTGAGCTCTGTAATTATATCATCAGGGAATATCTGTACACTGTGCAATACTGTGATTCATGATGTTACAAGTAAATAACAGGAGATTAAAAATGTTCTTGGGTTCTCATCTGTAATGTAGCCCAGTTTAAGGTTATACTTATCAAAATTATCAGTGGAAAAACACTAGAGCTGAGTCACAGGCAATCACATCAAGTCAGAGATGAAGGTCTTGCTGGGAGAGCTGGGCTTTGATACCACAAGCAAGTTCCTGAAGTAGCCCCAGCAACTACCACATATTGAAAATACTAGGGGAAACATTACCAGATCTTTTGGGCATGGTTATGGGAGGTGCATTTATCCCCATTTTACAGACCAGTCACTTTAAAAGCAGTTCTTCATGGGAAAGTGACAAGGTACTTCCTGAGCCAGGAGAGCAGAGAGCATGTCCCTGCCCCTGCTCAGTCTGGCAGGCTGGCTCCCTTTACTGGAATGTGCAGCCCCCCCCTTCCTCTCTCAGCAGCACTTCTCTTTTCACACCAAACCAGACAGGAACGAGTTTTATTTCTGTGTAGTTAAGAAAGGCTTCAGCAAATAGTCAGTGATAAGTGGCAGGAATCGTCGTTCCCAGGAGTTGCTTTGGTAACTCAGGCATGTATGTGAGGAAGTCGCCTTACAGAAGGGCAGGAGGTGGAAAGCAGAGTCCTGAACCTACTCACCAGTTTCATCTCCCAGTTGAAATTGTAAGAAATCATTTCAGTAACCCAGGCACAAACTTGGCATAGAAAAAAGATGTAGTGCAAACACAAGAAACCTTGATGGTATGGGGCAGGATTTCCCTGCATATTAAGCTGAAGAAGGATGCTGTATGTGCAGTAACTGATTGCTGAAATTAGCCCAGAAATGGATTTGAGTGTAAACAAAGGACATACTAGTACAGGATGTTTAAAGAACTTAATGTTCATATGCATTTTCACATCTGATCTGAGAGGCATTAACCCCCAGCCCTCTGCTTTTGTCCATGACAACAAGGCAAGATACTGAGCAGGGGAGGCAGAGAGCTGAATGCAGGTGGACTGAGGATCTGTGTAGAACCTGCAAGACAAGTACTGGCAGTGAGCCAAGTATCAATGAGTTCTTTGTAGCAACACTTAGGGGAGAGCCAGAAATCCCTGTCTGTGCAGTAGCACAATCCCTCTGGTCACTGCTGGTGCTCTACCCTCCCACAAGGGAGGGGAAGCATTGTGAAAGAGGGTCCTGTCTTCACAGTTGAGTTTTAGACACCTGATTGCAACTTTTTTTTTATGACAGAGATGCTTACTACTCACTAATCCCTTTCAGACCTCTCAGTATTAAGTACCTTTAATAAACCAAGCCCTTGCAAGGATTCAAGGTGCTTACTGGCACCATTGGTCTAGGGAAATTATGTCCCTTCCTAGTAAAGCTATCTGTGGATCACTGAATCCCTGCACCCTTACTCTGAGATCTACCAGAGCTGATTGTGAAATTCAGAGGCATTTCAACCAGGTCCCAGCATTGCTATTGCCAACACAAGTGATGGGTGTTAAACCAATGAGAGGACACACTTCCAGCCTGCTTACAGCCATGGGCTATGTGTTCATCCAAACAGGCCATAGCATTTGTGTATGTGCTAAATCCATGAGGAAAAATGCTAGCACAGCTGGGCATGTTTCAACTAACAACTGAAACTGTGCCCTTCCAGACAGAAGGTGGATGCAAGGTCCAGGACCAGGCAAGCATGGAGGGAGCTAAAGTTCTTTGGTTGCTCCTAGATCTGTAGGGGGAAGCATGACATTGTTGGTGGCTTCATGAATTAACAGGATCTGGCGATGCTGCTTCAGCCAGTACAAGATACTGCTGAAGGTACACAGCTGTGGCCAGTGAGCTGTGTGATATGCTCCAAGGAAAACCTTCCTGCCTTTGCATTTGCTCCCAAACTAACCTACATGTGGAGTCATGCAGGTATCAACAAGAGCCCCCAGAGACTGTGAAAGAGAAAGACAAATATGTCTTCCCAAAGGCAGCACCAGAATCAGATAGCCAAGACAAGGATGTTCCAGATACAAAGGTCTTTATGGGCTTTCAACTCCATGCAAAAGCTGTATTTGACTCCTCTTGACCTGAGGGCAGCAAAAAGAACAAAACGGCATCTGGGTGAAAGCTTTAGGAGAGCTTTACAGGTGGTAGTTAATGGTGCTTCAGAGAGGTCATCAGTGCTGGCTTTTATTTCACCTCCAGGTTTTGATTTCAGACACTATTCAGTGTTGCTACAGCTCTCTCTGTTGATAAGAAAGGACTCAGGGCCAGCCAGTGCTGTAAAACGAACACTGAAGGACATTGATATTTGGCTGCTGCTGACCCAAGGCTCTGCCCCAGCCCTGTATTATCTCACCACAACCAAATAATGCACTGGAAATATTAAAGTGTTCGTCCTTCATGAAATTACACAATTAGGGGAAAATCTCTTTTTGTAGACAAGGTAATGAACACTTACTACATTAAACCATAAAATAAAACAAGAGTTGGATTACTAAAGTAACTTACCAAAGCTTGTTATAGTTTCATACACAATAAAGGATGTCATCATAGGAAAAATTCCAGTTTGGAATTAAAAACAGAAGCAGTTGGTTACCCCGTCCTTTGAGGAATGGCAGGGGTGAATTGGCTGCTTGGAGATGCCCCAAGCCTCCACCATCACTCAGATGAGGTTGCTTTTGGGAAGAGACACCCCAACCTACACAGCTCTGAGGCAGAACACAAAAGCTACTTAGTGCTGGAACAGCACTGGGAATGATGCACAAAGGCTTATGTGCAGAAAAGATGCCTCCAAGGTATTTTAAAAACCTTTCCCAGTGAAATAAAAATAAGGGAAGAGAGGATTCAGTATCACTCTCATGTCAGCCATAACATCCAAAGGAGTTTTTATTAACCTAAGAATCTTACATTGGATGAAAAATTCACATCCAGTGTTGTTGCACTAGCACACACACTCTTTGCTGGAGCCCAGTAATTTGGAGTGACTTCTGGTGAGTCAGTCCCTGCCCTGCTCCTACCAAACCCACTGCCTGAGCCATTATCCCACCCAAGAGATCCTGGAGATGCAGCAACAGCTGGGAGAGCCTGGATCAAGGAGAAACAAAAGGTTGGAGAGGCACACTCAATATCCATGAGTGGGTGGACTCTGAGTGCAGCATCTGGAATGGGAGCAGGGACAGGGGCACGTGTGCCTGGGGTGACACCACAGGAGAAACCAGAGCTGCAGCCCAGGGGACTCACATGCCTGCCTGCTGGATACTGTACAGACTGGGATCCAGAGGCAGTCACTGGGCAGGCTGAGCACCTGAGCCAGCTGCTGCAGCAATTCACACCCTCTGTTTGTGTGTGTATAATTCCCACCATGGACTGTGATCCTGCTTGGCCAGGGAGGGGAGCAGGATGAGGCTGCCAGTGCTGTTTGTGTTTACATGAGGGCTGGCCACATCTGTCTGTGTAGATCAGAGTGTCTGGCCATGCGTATGTGTGTGCTGGATGCGTGTGCTCTATATGTGTGCACCTATGGGGAACACACACTCAGCCTTGTTACTGGGACCTGGAGGCCTTGGAGTTGTGGCAGTCCTCTATGTCAGTCTGCTCCCTAACAACTTACATGCTTTTCATAAGCCTTTCATGTAAAGAAGGAGACTTCTGTGACCCATGGATGCCACATGTGGTTGCCACCTGTCCTCTAGAAGTGCCAGGAAGAAAACTGAAGATTTCCCTAGCAAAGGGGAATCCTTGGCCGCCCCCTCTTTGTTCAGGGAGCACCCAAGGGGGAGGGAGCAGCAGAGTCCCCACCAGCCCCCTGCCTGCCCTTTCATCAGTGTAGCAGGCTCTCCAGGCCCCTCCAAGCAGCTCCTTCCCGACAGCCAGCAAAGCCTACATTTGGGAATGGAGCTTTAGTGAGGTTAGACAGTGGTGAAACTGCTTTTCTGCTACACACCACACAGATGCAAACTGACACTCGTGCTACAAAGCATCTGTCCACTTTCCCCTGACTTTTCAGTGTTTTCTCCTCATTTTTATCACCTAAAATAAAACTTTCATGATAGGAGAGGAAAGTATCAGTCCTATGCCTCATAAACCAGGCCCCCAATGCCATTTGGAGACTTTCTGTTCCATGATTAAAGCAAGGCTGGATAACTTATTCATAACAAGCACATTAGACTTTTTCTGTGATGTTTGTGCTACTGCCTCCTCAGGTCCTCCCCTTTTGGGGCACTGACGTGGGTAATCATTTCCTCTCTGCAGGAGCAGAGTTCATAGTATGAACTAGGAATAAACATGCATTTTAGCCAAGGTTGAATTCCTGACTGTGATTCATATTTGAAAACAGTGCAAGTCTTTTGCTTATAGACAAGCAGATCATGTGTTTGCACTTGAAATTTAGGCATCAAAACAATACATGTAACATTCACAGATCAGGATCCTAATGGAAGTGGCAAAAAGGGAGGAGGGCACAAGCTGTCCCACTGTGGCAGCTACCTGTCCAGGCCCTGCCTTTGCCATTAGTGTCCTTGCCAGGATATAACCTTGCACTGCTTTCCTTGTTAAACACATGGAATTTATTTTGATAAGTTTAAAAAGGCATGGAAAGGAGATGCACTCCATTTGCAAGGAGACTGAGGTTCTGCAGTGGCTATTGAGTCACTCTGTTTAAAGAAAAAAAGCATGAAAATTAAAAGACAGGAGTTTGCATTATCTGCCAGTCCCACAGAGATACTGGAAGCACCTGAGTGGGATTACATCCCTCATATCTGCGAAAGGGCGAGGCAAGACCTGAGAAGGAAGGAAACGCCCTGCAGAAAAAACATTGTAGCTTTGACAAAATGAAGAGAGTCTGGTAAAGGGAGGACACACAAACAATCTTGAAAGCTTTCAAAGCCATGAGACTTGCACAGAGCAGTCTCATTCCTGCAAAGACACACAGCATTAGAGGTTGAGCAGCCCCAGCAGACAAACTTAAGCACACATTTATATTCCTGCCAGACTACAACATCTGTTTGTGGGCTTAAGTGCTGCCTCGGCAGTGTGAGAAGGTGGACAAGAGATCAAGCTGGCATCTCTGGAAATATGGGATTGGGACTGATCACTCAGTGCTCCTGCACAGATGGCAAAGCTGTCTGTGAGATTTTGTGTTCCGCTCACACTCAGATAGGTGTGTGGTGTAAACCCAGACATGCACAGCTTCGGGAGTCACATCAAATAGATGTCTGAAGCAGCTCATGCTAAACAGCAAACAGCATGCAAACATGCAAAATCAGACACATCCCAGGAGCTGAAGCCTCTACCTGTAGTCACCCAGGGTTACGGATGCAGGGGTTGCTCAGTAAGCTGCAGACATGAGGAAGTCTTGTTTATTCAGAGAAATGTGTCCTTCACATTTTTGCCTTTGCGTGTCAATAGCCCAGCTGCTCTGTGTCCTTTATGACATCAACCTACAGGCCAGAGCCAGCACATGTTGTTTCAGGTTTCAAGTGTCCTGTGTCCCATTTGCCTGATAAGTAAGTACATAACCAGCACCCACCAGATGCTATCATAGACAGGACACCAACAACTGGATTCACCCTGCCCTTCCCTTCAGCAAGGACTGCGTTGGTTCTTTCTTGAAGAGCAGCCAATTTTCAGGGCACATGTAGTATAATTCACCTGAGACCTCCATGCCACCATCAGGCTGGACTGAAACAGGTTCACAGGGGTTTGAGGAAGATGGACAGATGGGAGCAATAGACAGCCAGACAGATGGGCAGCCTCATCACATCAGCCTTGTTTCTCTAGCAAGTCAAGCTAAAAATAATAACAGCAGGAGACATATAGTTGAGAAGCTGAAAATAAGGCACAAATGTCATGTGAATCATAGGCCTTAAAGGATGCCTAGGCTATCTCAGGCAACTGCATTGTGTTATTCCTTTCCCACACCATCCTCAAGGATGGTTTGCTCTGTCATTCCACCTACTCAATGGAAAGCTTGAGTTCCCCTTTATTTGTCTGATCACTGAATACATCCTCCAAACTTCAGCTGAATTTGTCTTTCTTTCTTGGACAACTTCATTGAAACAAGGACTTAGACTGCACCCAAGGAATTTTAAGTTAAAAGGAAAAATTTGAAGTCAGGGAAAATAAGGCCAAATATAGAAGAGACAAGGCAAATGTTTGGGAAATGCAGACTGCAAAAGGTCTGTTGGTCTGCATATGTGTAAATGATGCTTCTCTGTGTTTGTGTAACACCCATCATTCAACATACTTAGGAAGTTAAGGCTGGACTACCAACCATGTTTCTGAAGCCCAGTCTCTCAAATTGGTTTGGGGATTTACACCCTTTCATTATCCATGGTACTGATGCTGTTTCTAAAATTCACAAAACCTTTGCTTGGCAGTGAGATACCATTCTGAATGGTGCTGAGGTTAGAAAAACGCCACTTTACTGTTCAAAAATCCTTGTTTCTTGCAAGATGTTTTAAACAGAAAGTGAGGCCGAGAATGAATAGCAGTGAAAAGACAACCAGAAAACACTTTTTGTATGCTAGGAAGTATTAGCTTGTGCAATGACTTTTCTCATCAGCCTTCACTTGATTCCCTGAATGGCAGTTTTTCATATAACAGCCATCACCTCACCTGAAATCCTCAGCAACCACAGGGCTAATGTGTTAGTGTTAGCTTGACACTTGGTCTCTTCAGCCTGGAGAAGACGAGACTGAGAAGAGACCTCATTGCAGTTACAACTTCCTTGTGAGGGGAAGAAGAGCGACAGACACTGATCTCTCCTCTGTGGTAACCAGTGACAGGACCCGAGGTAATGGATTGAAGTTGTGTAAGAGGAGGTTTAGGCTGGATGTTGGAAAAACCACCCCAGAGTGTTGTTATGAGATTGTTTGCAAAAAGTTAATTTCTGGGCAATCCAAACTGCTTTAGCTCCGTGAGAATCATGCTGATATTTCAGCCTGCAAGGACACACACCTGCTGTTTGTCCGGTAGGCGACGGTCACTCCTTGCAAGTGTTTTCATGACAACGTCTCAACTGCCTTCCTGATCTCCGGACATGGACCTCAAAACATCGGGATGAGATAATACAAACACAGGACTTGTGAGAGATAGGCTTTTAACTAATTAGAAGTTCTAGGGTGTTGGGGTGAGACTCTTTTAGCCAATAAGATGTACCTCTAACCCTATATAAACCGTGTGCTCTGTGAAATAAAATGTCTTCACTATAAACTTCATAAGCTTGTTGGTGAAGTCCTTTCTCTCCGCGAAAGTTTGTTTACTTTAGAATGTGGTTGGGCACTGGAAAAGGCTCCCCAGGGAAGTGGTCACAGCGCAAAGCCTGGCAAAGTTCCAGTGTTTTGACAATGCCCACAGGCACACGGTGTGACTCTTGAGGATGGTCCCATGCAGAACTGAAAGTTGGACTTGATGAATCTTGTGAGTTACTTTCAGTTTGGCATATTCTGTGGTTCTGTGATTCTGGTAGTGGTTCTGACGCTGCTCCCTGGAGTAGACAGTCCCAGGATCAGACTGCAGGCTGTCAGAAAACAGCTGTCCATGTCAGTTGCATGCTGTATAGTGAATGCACAAGTTGCACCAACCTGTATTTTGGTGTGGATCACATAAGGCACCTTTGGCTACTGGACCTTGCTTTCCCTCTTACACTCCACAGCAGTTCGTTTTGCAGCAGTCTTTGGAGGAAAGGGTCAGGTTGAAGAAGTTTCTCTGGCGGGTGATGCAAAAACACCCACTGTGCTGTGAAGAGTTCACCAGTTAACACATCAGGCACTGCAGATGGACTAAATACTATGAAAGGAAAAACAGAATTATGAAGAGATGGCATAAAAGCAGAAGCACAGGGATTAATTTACTCTAACTAAAGCAGCTGGACAGGGAGAAATAGAAAACTCCACTGCAGCCCTCACATCCTAAGGTTGTAGGACTTGAGGTGGGTTATTCAAAAACCAAAAGTATAAACAAAGGATTCCTGACTCAGTGTTTAGGTATGACAAGTAGGTGCTGTGTTAGTCAAGGACCTTCTTAGGATGGTGCAGAGTCATCTGAGGATACTGCAGAGGATGTGTCATGAAGGAGAACATTGTGGGGGAAGACCTGAAGGGGCCTCTTGAGCCCATCAGCTACACTGGTCTGAACCTGCTACAGCAGATGCAGTGAATATCTAGCAGTGGATACGAACTCAAATCTGCCCAGAGCCTGTAATCTTCATATAAATTCTCTTCTGGTTAATAAAATGCCTAGGACTAAAGCAACAGTCCCTCCCCATGCCACAATGACTCCTTCTGATCAGGAAGGGAACTCTGTGCACCTCCCAAAAACCAGCAGTTCCCATTAGAAATTAAAGACCCACTTCTTCATTTCAATGTCCCAGCAGTGTAAGCATAGAGAGCAGTGGCAGCACTGGCAGCAGGCAGTGGGCTGGAGGGAGCAGTTGAGCACAGATCCTGGGGAGAAACTTGTGACCTTTTCCCGACCAACTTTTGTTTGCTTGCCAGGACAGAGGAGATGGGGAGAGGCTGCAGTGACGTGTCAGTTTATTATCTCCCTGAGGCCAACAAGGTGCTTTGCCAGCAGGACCACATCAGTGTCTGGGTTTGCCCAAGTTTTGTAGCTGTTGGCATCATTGCCCCTCTTCAGCTGTAAATGCCAAGCTGGCCAGGCCATATGCAAGGAAAAGGCTGCCCAAATCAGGGCATGTTGCATCTGTCTCCAGCACACACCATGCCAAGCAGGACTGAACACGCTCCGTGGACTCCTTGCTTGCAGCTGGGCATGAGACTGTTGACCTCAGCTATTCTGCAAGCCAGGCAGTGCTCTTCAGGTGGAACAGGTCCAAGGACAGTTAGAGGGTTACCTTAGGAGAGGACTTGAAGCCTACAATTACATTTATGCCTAATGAGAAGGGAGCTTATGGGCAAATCCTGCTCAGTAAAGGTGCAAGGAGAGAGGTAAGTCTCCTCTGCAAGAACCACCAGTGTCCACCACCATCACCCACTCTTGCAGCAGCATCCCCATCGGTGTCCCACAGCTCTGACACATGAAAAGGTGGGATGCCACAGAGCTGCACATCTGCCACTTTGCCACAGACACTTATTACTAAGGAACTCAGAAACCCTACACCTGAGATCTTCCTCTAACTAAGGCATTATCCAGCTGAGGGATGAGAATGTGACTGACCTACACTGTACAGTTTAGTAAGGCAAGGAGCAGAAGTAGTCTCCATATAAACAAGAATCTGTTCTTCTGTAAACAGAAAAATGAAACTACCCCTGAAGGTTTTTCTGTAGTCAAAGTGCAATGATTCCAAAAAATAATTGGGCACTGGGAATTTATAAGTTTATTCTTTTTTTATTTTATTTTTTAATAAGAAATACAGCTGATTCACTTAAATGTAAATTGGATTTACAGAGGTCCAAGAGAAAGTTTTTCCTTAATGATTCCTGGATATTTTTGTGTCTCATTGTAAAGATGTCTTCTGTTTCAGCACTAGCTATCAAAGGATGTAAAGCCAGAGAGATTGCAGCTCAGTGCTTTGTCAATTCTATAACTCTAGTTAACCTCGGATGAGGACACTATCACTGAAATATAACAAGCTACTGGGCAACATGATCTCCTGTTTCTCAAGTGATCAAACAAATTGTTCATCTTTCTAGACTGAACCTAAACTGACAGCAACCTTTTCATTTAAAGCAAATTAAGGATTTCAGACTACCTAACACGAATGACGATTTTCTGTTTGTTTTTTTCCCCCTTAATTAAATGAAAGTGGGTTCTGTAATTTAAACATTCCCACACACTGTTAAATGAATGCAAATTTTTTCTGTGATTATTCATGCAGTGCATCAGCAGGCTGAAAACAGCAGTGTTAATTCCCCAGTGATTCCTTCAGAATGTATAGGGTGCATACAGAGAATTACAGTAACTCCTGGAGACCCGCCACAGAGGGCTTTATTGTGCCAAGTCATGCACAGAATAATAGGAAATGGCAGAGTGTGCTCCAGCATTTCCACTCTAAATCTGAAGCTTAATGTGATGGAGAGGCGGGGTGTGACAAGGGGATGCCCTCCTTTCCCCACTGCACAACCCCACAACACATGTGCCTGGTGATGTTTGACAAAGCAAGGACTGGACCTTTGCACAGCTCCTTTCCTGGTTATGTCCATCCCTGCTTAGCCACGGGATAAGGCAGGGCAGAGGCAGAAGGAAAATGGAGGATACGGATAAAAAGGTGAAGAGTACCATGGCTGGCTAGGCTGGGCCACAAGGGCTGTTCACACTGCAGGGCACAGCTGTCTGTAGGGTAAGTCATGAGCTGAGTGTACTTTGTGCCAGTGCCATTGAGTGCATTTGAGGGCAGGTCCTTACACTACTGGTCCTTGTCTCCACTACAGGTGTCCACAGCCAGAGACCTGCATGGTGAGACACCACTGACCATACCAATGCTGGTCACCTAAGTGGGGTGGGGTATTGAATGCCTGCAGATGCAGGTAACTTAATTTTTCCCCAGTGCTATACAAACTGATACAAGCTCCCTTTAGGCAATGGGATAAAAGGGTCAGTGTGGGTGTGTGGTTGGGGTGGTCCCACAACACCTGCAAGGCTGGATGTATCTGGAGTGCTCTAATGAGCCGTGACTCCCTGTGGTACTTCCTTTGGCATTTTCCACCATCAGCAAAACTCTCTAAATGCCTCAAAGTGCAGCTGTATCCCTGGTGGGCATGACCACTGTGCAGATAGCCATTTAGGGTGTCACACAGCCAGCAGCAGCCTCTGCTCCCCCTGCCATTCCCCTGCAGCTCTGGAGTAGAGGAGGTAGAGAAAACTGGCCAAGAAGTTGAGCCTGGGAAGAAGGGAGATGTGAGGGGAAGTTTTTCCAAGATTTGCTTTAGTTTCTCATTCCCCTACTCTGATTTGATTGGCAATAAATTAAATTAATTTCCCCGAGCCAAGTCTATTTTACTTATGATGGTAAGTGGTGACTGATCTTTCCCTGTCCTTATGTTGATCCATGACCCTTCTGCTGTATTTTCTCTTCCCTGTCCAGCTCCCTGCCACTCCCAGAGGAGTGGAGTGATGGAACTGTTTTGGTGAGCACCTGTCATCCAGCTGCAAGGGACTGGGGACTTCATGAGTAGAAGATTGTATCTGCAATATCATTCTTAATAATCATAGTCAATCTGTCATGAATATTTGTGTGGTTCCCACCTTCACAATTGCTACAGCAATCAGTTCTATCATTTTATTGGTACTCTGTGAAAAATACTTCCTTTTATTTGTGCCAAACCTGTGGATTGCTGGAGACCTTCTAGTTCTTATAATGTGAGAAATGGTGAATTACCTTTACTTCTTTCACCTTATTTATGGCATGCCAAATTCGATGGACTCCAATTGGAGATATGGGTCTCTACAGAATCTCGGCTGTCTGTATCCCAAGGTCGAGACTCCTGGTCTACTTTGCTTCTTTTACTCAGGAAACTACTTACTCACATCCTTCTCTCAATATTTTCTAGCTCTGAGGTGGAAGAAACAAAACTGCATCCTGTGTTCATAGTTACACCATTCATTCATACTGAGGTAACATAATATTTTCCAAGCTATTCCTGATTCATATCCTAACAATTACCTTACAAAATCTTCAAGTCTATTGCAATAGCACTGTCTTACCTCTTGGCTAACAGTTTTAAACTAAATTCCCTAACATTACACCTCAGTTGACAGGAAACTGTGACCTGACTTTTCTCTGCTTCCCACAATTCCCACAGAAGCTGTTCTACTCAAATTTCCCCTGAAGTGCAATCAGGTAAAGATACATATATTCCTCTAGAGAATTAACCTACATAGTTCAAGTGAGCAAACAACCATCTGTCTTTATCTGAGACATGCACACCACAGAACATGCCTGACTAAACCCTGGTGGTGCCTATGTCTCCCCTGTGACAGTCCTGAACACTGGAGACCACCACACTAAGGATGGAGCACTATTTTACCCAACAGACACCTGTTTGCTTCAAAAAATGCTAGCCAAACTTTAAAACAAGTTCAATCCATTAGAAATTATTAAGTAAATTCAATAATTATATCTATCTTTCTATTTATTAGGAAAATCTACCATCTAAGCAAATGCATCATGAATTGGAATTAGGCTTAATTGTAATGTTAACCTTGGTGACTGACATCTAACTTATCATAGTACACCTCAGAGCCAGATTGATTTTGCTATGTCCACATCCATGCCTGTGTACTCTGCTAGGCCACCAGAAGACATAAATCCATGTTTTTCTGGGCTTCAGCATCTGAACACCTCTGGTTCTTCTTCATTCAACTGCAGGAAAATGCTGTTGCACATTATTGAGTACAAGAGGGGATCATAGGGAGGCACTGGGAAAGTGCATGCCAAGTGCAGCCACAGCACTGCACCAATTTTGATCCCTCCACATATTTCTTATCTGGGCCACCCATGGTGCAGGAACCTCAATCTCTGTCCAAAGACACTATTAGGGTTAGGGTTAGGGTTAGGGTTTGTGTTCAGAGAACTACAGTGCCAGCAAGCTCCAAGGACACGGGGATTGAAAAAGGGATACCAGGGAGAGCACATCACTGCACCAACATTGCTCCATCCACATCTTTCTTATCTTGACAACCCATGGTACCAGGGACTTCAGCCTCAACCCCAAGCCTCCATTAGGGTTACACAAGAGTTCAGAGATAAACAAAAGCAATAGCTCCAAGGACACTGGGATTGGAAAAAGGCACACCAAGGGGATCACAGCACTGTACCAATAATAATGACTCCACATCTTTCTTATCTGGGCCACCCATGCCACTGGGGAGCTCAGCCTCTGTCCAAAGCCACCATTAGGGTTAAGGTTAGGGTTCAAATTCAGAATACCACAAAGGCTACAGCTCCAGGGATGTTGGGACTGGAAAATGCACGCGAGGAGAACACAGCATTGCGCCAACATTGATTGCTTCACATCAGAGAACCACACATCTCCAGGGTTACTGGAGCTGTAAAAGGCATGCCAAGGGGAGCATGGCCCTGCACCAATATTGACCTTGCCACATCTGTCTTATCCAAGACACCTGTGACGCTGGGAACCTCAGCCTCTGTGCAAAGCTGCACTGGGGCTGGAATAGGCATGCCAGGGTGAGCACAACACTGCACCAACACTGATTTGTCCACATGTTTCTTAACTGGGTAACCCATGGTACATAGGACCTCTGTCACAACCACAAGTGAAGGCTCTCAGTGGTCTCTGGTGAAAAATTTCAGTCTCTCAGCACTGGAAATCTTGGACCACCCCAGTTTGACATCAGTGTCTTGGCCCTGAGAAAGGCTATCAGGGACTTCAGAGGATGAAGCACAAAATTGCATTAGACCATTTTGGAAATACTCTAACAGAAACAGCCTTTTTGCTCCTATTTATTCAGAGCACAAACATACCTTTTACTGAGAATTCTCAAGCTTTCCCAAACTCATGGAGCTTTTATTTGTTTTATAATATTTGCTAATCAAACTGGGTATTCCCATTGTCCACAAAAAATACCCAGTTTTCTTTTGAGTCATACTAAGCTCTTGGCCACAGTATTATAATAAAGCCTCTAGAATAATGCAGCACAACTTTTGAAATCTACTTTGGGGTTGAATTTTTTCAGCAGGCACCTACCTCACACAAACATTCACAAAAAGCCTATGCAAAATGATGTGTAGCTCTTACATAGCACTTTTTCCATAGACCTCAAAACCATTTGCGAAAAGGGTCTACAGCATTTCACTTTTCTTTAAAACTGAAATTACTCACTTTTATCTAATAAATCAGGAAATTAACTATGTCAAACTTTTGGTCTTACTCCAGGGGTTCCATCAAATAGTCTACACAGTCTTCCATGCAGTAGACAAAATTACGGACAGTGTGACCATATGGAGATCTCCCAACATATGTATGTCATATGTACGTCTCCTGGACACCTTTGTATTGCACAGCCAGACAATGTGCCTGCACTGCCCCACACCATGTCACTGCTGAGTACTCTTGAGCAGTGTGGGTCCTTACAGTTGAGACAAGCAAACACTGGTCTGTGTTAGCAAAAGTATAGTCCACAGATCAAGGGAAGAGGTCATTGGCCTTTATTCAGCACTTGTGGGACCACATCTGGATCAAACACTGTCTGATTTTGGGCTCTTCCATAATGAAAGGCATGGGTATAGTGGAGCAATCCAGGGGAGGGCCACCAAGCTGGCCAGGTGACCAGTCCACATGGTATATGAGTAGATGCTGAGAGACCTGGGCTTGTTTAGCCTGGAAAAGACTCAAACTTATGTTTCCATAATCTTGTGTTCCGAAGACCCTAGAAATTGTAGCAGTTCAGCAGTGAGTAATAAATCCCTGGGTATGCTCTCTACACCAGTTGGCCAAACATTTGAGAAGCATTTGAGATGAAAATCACGACATGTAAATTATGGTAGTTATCAAGAGCTTGTGAAGTCAGCTCTGATGTGAGTTTTGCAGTTTTCCCCAGCTCCGCCCTGTTAAAGATAATAAGTTCCATGTTGAACTGAGGAGCATTCAAAATACTTAATCTAGGCAAGATGTCTGATGCCAAATTTAGCACATCAGTTTAAAGAAAGCTTGAGCCCAATCTGTCTTTTATATAACTCGTACTAAATCCCAAAAGGTGGAATAAGGCTACTAGAATCAGCTGATACTAACTGAAAATGTGAGTAATGCTTGAATGTTTTACAAAATATATTTTTTTCTCCATAGTTAGCAATGTATGAGTCACTCAGGCTCCCTAGCTACTGCACTGCATGAATGACTCAAAACTCCACCGAGAACGGAGGCACAAGCAGTTCTTTCTTTGTGCCAGATTTTCTCCTTTTAAATCACCCTTGTTGTATCTCATCCACTTCAAAAAAAGAAGAAACTCTTTCCCTATTACTTCCTTCCGCCATCCCCATGTAAGCCCAGATAAAACGTTGTGCACAAGGATGGTCAGTGCTCATTGTGATTGAAAAAGCACAGGATGTGACATGTTAAGGGGAACTCAGTTAACCTTTTTTAAGAAGTGAAAATATACATAAACTAGTTGCTTTGCTGAGCTCCTCTGAAGTTCTTGTAAGAGCAAGGAGAATGCACTTTTAATCATGTTGGACCTAAAAATCCTCTATGGAATTTTTCTGTGTAGCAGAGCTCAATTTGGAGTCTTGGAAATTTTAGCCAGTCATTTGTATGGGAGAAAGTTTTAACTTGATTTTATTGTGGACCTTGAAACACCTCAGTCCCTGGGGATCTGTACAGTTTTAAAAACTAGTAATCCTTGTTTAGTTTAAATGGAATAAATTACTGCTAAGAGGATACATTTTAATTTGTACTAGGTGCCTCCATCAGAACAACTCACACAAGTCCATTTTTAGTGTTTGCTGGCCATATGCCTGAACCCAGGTTTCCTCTGCAGAACTCTAAGAAGCTGTTCAGAGTCACAAGCAAATCTGTTTATGGTGTCACATTCCCATTGTCTCATCACTTGATGCATCACATGAGTCATTTTCTAGGGACTGAAAGATGGAGAGGGAAAAATCATGCTGGTCTATACATAAATTGTTACTAAAAAAAAACCCCAAAACCAAACCCCAAACCCCAAACCACTGCATAATCTATTGCCTAACACCATTACCTCACCCCTAGGCTGATCACCAGCCTCTTATTCTGCCATCACAGCTACATTGCAATGACCAAGGGGTATTTTGGACAATGATCATTTCCTCTTCTCAAAACCCTTCCTCTGTAAGACCAGTCTGCCCTTTGGTCACATAATGGGAAGAAATGTACACAGTCATTTGTTAGAGCAAATCTCAGTAAAACAACCACTGGTTTCAGTTCTGCAGTTTATTTCCTATTTATGAGAAAGTTACCAAGTTCAGAAGGAATTACTGTGAATTGTTTTCTAAGTCTTTCTTCCCAATACACATTTATAATTCAGCTTTTTCAGAAGTTATTTGAGTTTAACTTTCTCTTATTCTGCAGCCTTCTGGACACAACATCTTCATACAGGCAAAAGCAACAGCTGTCAGAGAGACATGAACTCTTAATGCTGTTAGCACAAAGTCTCTTGGCTTGATTTCTGTTTCAAAGTTAATTGTTTCACTGTTGGCCACCTCAACCATCTGAAGTCAAAAAAATGATGCAAGAGTCTGGAACTCTGCTAATTAGGCAAAAGCCTTAACTGCCATACAAACTTAGTTTAACTTTCAGCTTATGCAGAGCCTCTTCTGCTGTCACCTCGAAACACAGCATTCTTCTGAGTCAGTCATTCATTCTTTTATCCTGGGGCTTCTGAAACAGTTTTTGATCACAAGTCTCAAATTATGGTCAAAGACCACTGATTTTTTCCTCTCTCTTGGCTGTCATAGATTCATTCTGTTGGTGTTTAGTTACCTAATTCAGGAGTCCAAGTTATGCTCTAGGTGATTGATGAAGGAGATACCCAGAATAAGCACCTGGGTGGAATATGAGGAACAGCAGATGGAGTTGAGCTTGTTCAACCTGAGGAAGAGAAAGGCTGGACTATCTCATTGTTGACCACAGCTACACTATGGTATGATACAGAGAAAGCAGAGAAACTCTTCTTAGGGCTGTAGAGGAATTGGACAAAGAGGCAAGAGACATGAACTGGAAAATCAGAAGTTTCAATCAGATTTTAGGAAACATCTTTTTCCTATGGCTCAATAGTTCAGTGGGTTTGCAGGATGTCTCAGACATGGAACAAGAGTCAAAGCCACCATGTTACATTGCCTCTCACTGTGTAGCTTAGGAAATTTCACACTGGTAATTTTCACAACACTAATAATGACTTCTCTCTTCTGACGAGTACACTGAAGTTTAATTTTGTTTCAGGTGCAGACCTATCTATTTTTTATCAAAAGTTATTTAGCCATAATGCTGCCTAAAATATTTTAAACATAGTCTAAAAGCACTCATTTCTTTCTTTTTCCATTTTTAGTCCTGTTTAGTGGATCTCATTTCTTCCCTGCTTATCATTTTACTAGTTGAATTATTCCTATACATAATCTCTTCCTTTCATTAACTTTTGCTTGCCTGTTGGCTGCAAAAATATTTGGCATTGAAAATTGACAGAATATCAGCATACGTGGCCTTTTAACATGATTAATTACTGTTTGGAAAGCACTTTGTAATCAGTCAAGGAAAAACTGCATGGCTGTGAGGGTTAACAAAGAGTTCTTTTGCCTTACTTTTTGCTTTATTTGTTTTATAAACAGTGACACAAGCAAATACATCAGGACTCAAATTGGAAAGGCACTTCTTACTCTGTTAGATTAAAGGAATAGAAGATGAGTGCAATGATTTTGCTTGCTTTTTGAAAGATATGACAGCTCTGTCTTGCTCTATACATTTGTAAGCAGCTTAGTTCTCACCAGCCTGCATTTTGTCAGTTAAATGCCTATCTGAAACCCTTGCCCACCAATCTGAACAAATGATGCCTTTCTCACTACTGTTGTTTTCAGAGCAAAAACCCACACAACCTTTTTTTGGTGTGTTATCTCCTATCAGCTCTTATTCAATTGAGAAAAATGTCTTCAAAAACAACGGGAAACCCAAGAAGATGTGATAACAAACAACAGCATGTCAGGGTTTTGGAAAGTGTGATTACAAGCACCATGGAGACCATTGTAAGGTCAGATCAGCCATTTTTAATTAACTGAAATAGAGAGAAAATAGCAAGTTAGCAAATTAAATTACAAAATTGTAGGCGTTAATATTACTAAGTCTCATTCCCTGTATTAATTCAGAAGATATCAGCCCTTAAAATAATTTTCTTTTAATTTTTTAATATCTGTTTATCCCTTCTTCTTTTTTTTTAAATTTTTCTCCATCTCACAGAGATTTGAAAATGTTCTGTGAGACCCTCCTGAGGATTGGACTGGAATTGGCCTTCTAGTTCTTTAGCTCAGAGATCAAACTCTTTTACAGGGAAAAAACCAGTGCTTTTGGTTTTCTCTTTTTCCTCATTTACCCACTTAAAGATGTCCATACTGATTCTATCTAGATCCATTGGGAAAAACTCTTGGCTACAATGTGAAGTTTTTCTGTTTCCTTCTGACATTTTCAGAATAAGATTCTAGAGAAATTATTTTAAGGCCAAGAATATTAAGGATGTTTTCATGCCATTTTAAAGTTTCTTAGGATCTTCCCTTGGAAATATGGAAGAGATACCTCTTGAAGATACACATTTCTGTGCAAAATAGTGGGAGTTTTATTGCAGAATCTTTATCAGTGATCTCTAGATATCTAAAGTTACTGTTGGCAAAAGTCATGAGTAAGACAGTCACTGATTAACAGGTAAGTAATGAGGAGGACAAAGCTTGCCATAAAGACCAATTTGGATTGATCAGCACATCTGTACCACTAAAACATAGTTTGTAATACACTTTAGTGAAATTAAAAAATAAATGTGTGTCATTCAGGAAGAAGACATATAAACCCTTTTTCCGTCTTGAGAAGTTCTCTAGTTGCTACACATTTACTGGTAATATTCAAATTTATAATGAAAAAATAAAAGATACCACTGCTAGCACTGTCAAAGAGTGCAGTTCCACCAACATTTGTTATGAAACAGTGTGTAAACATTGAAAACCAAAGAGAAGGAAAGGACTCCTGCCCGTTTGATGTCTGTGCAGCCTTGGCCACTTCCTTCAGTGTGTGTTTTGGCGGGACTTTGTAGTCAAGAGCAACAATTCTATTTCAGTCTTATTCACTCTTTCTATTTCTTTATCCCACATGGAAATGACTGGCAATTCATAACATCGTAGAAAAGCTTGGCAATGTCCATACAGATGCCAGTAACTGCTCCATCCACACATGCAGTCTTGTTCCAAACATACTCCAGCAAAAAAATGGACTTTCCCAGTGTTTTTTATAGTGCACCTCACAAGGGCTTGCACAAAGAAAAAGTGACAGCTGCAACTATAAATCATAACATTCCCCTGCACCAGAGCTCTTTTCTTCTAACTAGTTTCCTAAAGGAAAGATATGAAGCAGGTTGTTCTCAATATCGGAGAGCTAAATACTTTCCTCCATCACACCACACTCCCAGTTTTTAGTATAAGAGAAACACATGACAGATATTAATACAGCCTGGAGAACATCTCATTCAAGTCACTATGGATAAAAGGGGCACATAAGCTCTCAGTGTTTCGGTATGGTTCAGAGATTTTGCAAAAAATACAGCAACAGCAATGCCAACCCAATGCCAAAAGCTTACTGAAGTGTTCTCATAGCTGAAAGGTTAATAAAGGCTGCCTCCTTCAAATGGATTCAGTGGTCGGCAAATAAAATACCAAGTCTTTTCCAAGAACTAAATTTCAGTATAAACAATGAAAAATACATTTTCACACTGTCTTCTACCACACAAATGGGTTTGAAGTAGACATTCCATCCCACCAAAAAGATCTAGAAACATTCACCTGCTACCTCCCTGGGGCCCAGTTTGAGGATATCACTGAGAAACTTCCCAGACTGATACAGCCCTCAGACTATTATCTGCTATTACTCCCTCATATGGGAGGCAGTGAAGCTGCAACACATAGTCAAAGGGTGATCAAAAGAGACTTCAGGGCCTTAGGACAGTTGACAAGGGAATCGGGAACACGGATTCCTTTTTCCACTCTCCTTCAATTTGTGGGCACCAACATGGAAAGAAACAGAAAGGCCCAGTCTGAGGGCTCCATGGCTCTGTGGCTGATGTCCCCACCACAATTTTGGGTTGGCCTACACAGCACCAAGCAGTACACTGCATGTATGGGGACTTCAAGAGCAGTGCATACAAATCATGCCAATTAATATGACCACAGTCAACATCACAGTGGTGACCCACGACACCCATTGACACTGGGGTGAAGAAGGCGATACAATGCACAATGTCACAAGTTCGTTGTCCCAGGAGAGAAGCTCTTTGAAATGATCTCTCCTCCATGTCTTCTGTGGCTGCAAGAAGCTTAGCCTGGGATTCACAGTGAAGTCAGAAGGGCAATGTGCTCAGCTCCACACTGCAAGTCCTTGGGTTGCTACACAAGGACAAGTTTATGGGCACATGAAAGGCACTTGAAAGAGCCAGGCAGACACTCCCACCATAGTTTACAAGCTTGAGCTCAGAGCACCCCAGGGAATGACAGAGGAGGAGGACATGTCCCAGAGGTCCAGTTTCCCAAACAGCAGGTGGCTTTTCATGAATAGATGACTTTAAGACAACAAATGAAGTCTACCATTCTGGTTTTGTTTTGTTTGTTTGGGGTTTTTTTGGTAGATGAGTCTTTAGTGATATTTAATCTGTCTCCTCATAGACTCATACAGTATTTCTACTTTAACATGATTCATTACGAGTTTGTCAACATGACATTTTTTTTTTATTTGAATCCATCATCTTCATCTTCTCAGTTACTGTTGCCCTGGGACTCTGTCACTGGCATAGCTCTCCTAGAGTGATACAAAGCCACCAACTCTAATCATGACTCTATGGAAAGGGAAAATTACTGTCAGCTGCTTCCTTGGAGACATTTTTGTTTTATGCAGGGTGGGAAAAATTTCTGAGAGAAGCACTCATTCCTTTAGTAATAAAGTCAGCCAGTAAGTTAAGTGCTTCTGATGGTAACTTATTTTACAAGAGAAGATTTTTAACTTTGAGAATGAAATTCCATAAACAAAGCACTTCTTTGGAAACCTTGTCTAGACATAGTCTTCTCAAAGTAAAGCTTCTTTTTATATATACATATAAATGGTAGCAAATTTTTCTCAGTTCCATAATTGCTAGCTGCCATTAAAATCAATGGGAATTATGCATTTATACCTGAGGAAACATGTGTCTAGTAGTTTGTAGAAATAAAAGATGAATAAATTAAAAATGGATTTTGGATTATAAATATCAGAGGGATCAGCTGACTATGCACTATAGAAAGGAAAAGAGCTGACTTAGAAAGCCTTAAGAATCTGGGTTATCACAGAATTCTGCCAAGGCACCTATATATAGTGATAGATACTGCTACTTTGACTTGTGCACTGCTAGAGAAATATAAAGTGCTTTATTTTCTTGTCCCAGATAGATTAGTCAAATACTTAAGAATTTTATCTTTTAATTAATTGTATCAGGTAAGTGTGTATTTAAAAACTGAATTTCTGTGCAGAAATCCTGAAAATATTCATCACTTCTTGTACACCCCTCTTCTCCACAGGCTGCCAAGGACTGAGTCATAGTTCCATTTAATTCTATTCTTTCCATTGCTGCACAACAATTACACAGTCTATGAGAAAATTATGTTTGTTGTTTAATCATCGGGGTACCAGCCATTCATAAGAGAAGGAGACAGCAGCCTCTGCATAAAGAGAATGATTTAAGAGCAGGTTGCAGAACATGATCTGGTTAAAAGTCAGCTAAACTTCATAAATGAAAGATTTGGAAGCTGTCATGGAAGGTCATCTCTTCTGGCAGTCTATTTTAAAAGAAAAATTGTAAAGGAATTATACAGCTGCTGGTCTCATGTTCATTATGTCAGCCTACAAACTTTGTGTTTTCCAAAACTTTGCTGACTTAAAAGAAACGGAAACTGCATGTGACTGTTGTTGAGGGTTTGGATTGTAAAACCAAATTAAAAGTGAGGCTTTCCTAACCATATATTATTATCTTATTTGCCCATTGTTGATGGAGCAATAACAATGGCTTTATATAGGGATGATTGCAGTCAAATGCCTGCTCAACTTCATCCATGTCAACATGGGTTTCTAGCAGATATGCTTCCCCAGGCAGCTTCCTCAGAAACATAATCCTGAACTTACCCCTAGTTAGCACTGCAGGGCAATCCTTCCTTCCCAAGCATTCAAACAGAAACAGGAAAATGGACACAGGAAATTTTGGCCACACAGTGCTCATTTTAACAAATGTTAAATATATAAAATCTATTTTTAAAAGCTTGAAGATTGGACTCAGTGATCTTCTACTTCAGGAGAAGTCAGATTGCCTTAGTGAAAACACAGGAGTTTAGGTTGTGTTTCACAGATACAAACATCAATTCATCCTGAAACTGTTCCTGACCAGACAAATTAAATGCCCTCAGATGATGGCCCAAAGCAATATGCCCAAGTCACTCTGCAGGGCTGTGCAGGCAAGAAGCATGTCTTGTAGGGTTGTGCTCAGGTTATAATTGCTTCATTACAAAGCACAGTGGAAGGACTGTACGTGACAAATAAATAAACACCATCTGTGAATTTCAGTGGAGTCACATCCAGAATATGACTGCTCTCTTCAAACCAGACCTTGCAGCTGGGACTGAGCTTGCCAGGCCTGCCTGGACCTGCTGCTAGATGGTGCACCAGTCACTCTTGTCCCATGTCGAAAGTGCCTGCTGCATCCAGCAGTGAGGGGCACTGGCTCACCTTCATTCCCTGTGTGCTGGCCTGGTGCTGCTGAAACAATGGAGAATGGGCTGTCAGTGCATGCTGAATGGACACCCTGCCTGGGTGAATCCCCTGCTCCTGGGAAGTCTGCTGCAGTTCAACAGTTTCTTCAGCCACTGGAATCATGCAGGTTTAAGGCATTAGAGGTCACACTACAATGGCTGGTTTCTGAAAGCATTGTTATGACCAGGATCAAGTCAAACCAAAAAGGAGGCCTCAGCTGAGAGACAAGCTCTGGCAGCCAAGGGTTTGCAGTTACAACTTCAAGCCAAACTACTGACTCATGCTGGATGTGTGAACATGAGCAATGCAGTTGGCTTCTTGCTACTTAAATCAGTGAAGCTGGACAACTGAGTCATGGCTGGACCTCCCAGAATCCAGATGCAACATCTGAAGTGACCTTTCTAGAATAAATAGGAACAAGCTTGCCCACTGCCTTCGAACTCAGCATATAAGTGTTAGTCTGTGCTATAGAGCTACAGTGAGGAGGATGGGGTAGAGAATGACATAAGCCCCCCCTTCCTCAGCACAGTGGGGAGCTTCTTGTAGAAATGAATGGGGCCTTTTCTCTCTTACCCTGTGGGAATGCTGCTTTCCAAGGGGTTTGAACTCAGCTTGCCTAAATATACACTGATCCATAGCACAGCACACATGAGTGCATCTGGGACATCAGAAAGAGAAAAACACTACAGAATCATGCAAGAGTGGAGGCTGAAGTGGCCTCTGGAAGTCACCCAGGATTACCTCTCCTGTCTTCACTCCCTAAGAACTATCTTCAAAGTTAAATCAGCTGTCTCACGGCCTCTTTGAGTCACGTTTTTGATACCTCTAATGACAAAGATTTTGTGGGCTTTTTGAGAAACCTGCTTTAGTGTTTGACCACCTTCCCTGAAGAAGTTTTCCATAGGTCTAATCAGAATTTCCTTTGTTGCAACTTGGTTTTCATCTTTCTCTGTGTATCCAGAGAACTGTCTGACAGCATCTTCTGTGTAATTCCCTTTTAGGTTAGGAAAACAGTCATTAACTTTGTCTTCTCCTGTCTAATCTCAGTCCTCTAGGAATCAGTGGCACTCAGCTGAACTTGCTCCAGCTTTTCAGTATCTTTCTTGCGTTGGTGTCCCTAAATTTGACACTGTAAACAATATGTAATCTCACCAGTGACAAGTAGAGGGGACTAGACTCTTCCCTTAATCTGTTGGCCATGCTTTTCTCCTGCTATGTATTCCAGTATGCATCTGTCTCTGCAAGGGCACACTGATGGCATATTCCACTTGGGGTTCACAGAATCCCAGGTCCTCTTCTGAAAAGCTGCTGTCTAGCCAGTCCATCCTCATCTGAGAAGTCAAATGGGTTTTTTCTGTCCCAGGTGCAAAACATGAGGAGTAAATCCATGCTAATCAATATACCTGTTTCACTGGTCAGAGTAGCTCATAGTCAGAGCAAGCTTTTGACTGTCGAGGCAAGGGTTTGTCCAGGAGAGCAGACTGAAGGGAGTAGCAAAGGGTCATGGTCCTGCTGCCTGCTTTGCTGTTACTAGAAAAGCTTTGGAAACCCAGCCTTACTGCTGCTGAAGTTTGAGACATCCATGTACATGTGGATGTATGACTATTGCTGGGCAAGACGGGACTCCTACAAAGCTGTCACCGTTACCTTGTCTCCCAAATGCCCAATGGGAGCAGGAAGAGCTGGGGACTCTGTTGTTTTGACTCCATCCTGGCTCAACTTTTCTCCCTAACAGGGGAAACATTCTCCCCTTACAAAAACCTGGTCTAGTTCTGCCAATGTTTTTCAGTTACATTACTGAGATTCTTCTCCTCTATAAAAATATTCAGCAAACAATAGTGAATTAAATTATTATCATCCAAAAATATGATAATAATATACAAATGCAGTGAGAAAATATATTCCAGATTTAAAGTTTGTTCTTCTAAAGATGCACTAAACAACCGTCTCAGTGATGCTGAACAACACTGTAAGTCCAGTAACCTTGAAAACCACTGCATATGCTCAACTCATCTAGATGAACTGTGATATTCACTGAACTGTATAACAAAGTAAGGCATGTCATGATGAACTGCATGTGGAGGGCACGGAGACTTAAAGATGCTCCTCTCTGCTTTACTAGGCAGGGTGCAGGGGAACTGAAGTTCAAGACTCTGTGTGGCAAGCAGGCGAGACATTTGAAACATGATCACAAGAGAGGGGACAATACGTCACCTAGATCAAAGATTTGCCTTTACTGGTCTGCCTCACTCACTTTAGGTGGGCTCCTGAGAAAGTCCCTGTCTCAAGAAACCTGTGAAAGTCCCTGTCTCAAGAGACCTGTGACTGAAATGTCTTCTCAAAAATGGGAAGAAAAGTCTAAGTATCACTATATATATATGTGTATATGTTCACCTGGAAGCTGAAATCCCTGTTTTACCCAGCCCCAAATGAGACAGAAAGTGTGCTAGAAGGGGAAGAAATCTCTGATTATTGCTGTAACCTATTACAAACTTCTGTCTATGTGTCCTGTAAAGGTACAGCTGTAGAGGTGCTTCAGAGGCAGGCAGGGTTTTGGCATCTAGCCTGTGGGCGTCCTGGGTGGATACAGACTCAAGAATAAGACCTCTGACAAGGAACATGCAGTGAGCAAGTGGACATTCAAAGTTGAGAGTCTACAATTCATTTCTCAGCTTTCATCATACCGGTGACCTGTGAGACAGAGAGGGGACTTGTAATTGGCTCTTCTGAACCAACATGGGAATTAATTTCTGCTGCAAAAGCTGGTAAGCATGTTCTGCCAGCACCTGGTCAGAGAAGACTTGAGGAAAGAACTCAGTGCTGCCCATGAATCATGAGACAATGTGAAGACTCTGCCTTTCCCAGCTGGACACTATGAAAATGTCTCCCTTCATGTCCTCCACCTTTTTTCCCTGGAATGTCTCATGTAAGTCAATGTTATGCTTCTGCCACATCCTTTAAGTGTCACAGTGGTGACACCTAAGTTAGACTACAAGTGCCTGAAGCAAATTCACATGAGCCCTGTTCCTAATGTGAAGTCAATTAAAATCAAATAACAAAAGGAACATATCTGGTCGTAGATGTTCATGATGATGAAGAAAATATAATTACTAAATAGCAATTCTTGAGATCACCATGTCAGGAAACAGCACGAGCCACAAAACTGAGACATTTATTTTCAAGGTGGATCAAGCCACCTTAGGGTCTGTAGTTAAATAGACTCCATTTTCTCTTCAAGTTATTAAAAACCTAGATCTTAAACACAGTATTGAGCTGTACAGTTAGTTCTGCAGTTTGGACACCTACTCCCTAGCAACTGTACCAGATACCATTAAAAAGAAGGCACCTGTGGTTCTGGTTCAGGGGAATGACAAAAGTAGGAGTATGTGGAAGGGTTAAAGCTGGTATCCATCAATTCAGTAATACAGAGAAACATAACATCTTAGTGATCTGAAGCAGCTAACTCAGCCTGATTCTTGTGAATTTAACTTAATTTACTCACTTTGAGCTTTTCTCTTTTTTGTAATATCTATGAATCATTGCACCATCCAGAATGAATATGGACTGAATGCTTCCCTGGCTCAGAGATAACAGAGCCCCTTCCTTAGTCAGGAAAATGATTTAAGAAAATCAATGCCTTTGCTTTGGTTATGAAATAAATTTAAAAAATAAAAGGGTAAAAGTTAAACAGTTGGGATAACAGCAGAGGGATGTTTCATTTGACTGCCCTTCCATATCAAGAGTTTGCCTGACTCCAAGTAGATAAACATGTTTCTCAGCAACATCAAATCTTAGGCAAAGTCCTATAATTATTATTCCATCACTAAAATATTATGACCAGACACATTAGGGTCTTGCCTTGCTCTATAAGAGGGACTCATGCAACCTTGCCATTAGCCACCCTAATACAGGGCTGTAGCTAGGACTGTTCAGGCTAAATGATCTTTACAGAATTAAACTGTTAACTTCCAAAATGCTGGCAGTAATCTAAAGAGTTGAATGTGGGTGTTGATAATTTTTCAGGCTGAAGCACAGTTCTGTCCTGGCCATGGGTGCTGACCTTGAGCAGCACATGCAGTAATTCTGGGTTTCTCAGCTCAGGGACTCCCATTCTTTGTTTCATGGGGTGTCATGCAGTGGTGATGGCAACACAGCAATACTTTCTATCCTCGTCCTTCTCCCTTTATTTGATTTCAACTGCCAGTATACCAGGAGAACATTACTGCAACACACTTTTTTCTCTTCCCTTCTGTAGTAGGGCCCTGCTAGCATTTGTTTCTGTCTACATGGCTAGCAACAGCAAAGCCTGGTGTATTGTCTCTGACTCCTTACCATCTCTTCAGGATTAAATGGTGCTATAAAGCTGTTCTACTCCCTCAGTGTATATTGATTATATACATTGTCCACAAGAGCTTTTCTCCATTCTCAATGAGTTTAAATTGTGAAACACCTGAGGAAGCATTCATGGCAAAGTAGAGCAAACCATGGAGCATTCAATAAAGATCTCAGCTGTCCTATAAGTTAAAATCTATCACTTTTAAGATGATTATTTTCTAAGCAAAGACAAATCTGCGCAGCAAAATAAATGCTTCTGTATTCCTATCTTTCTGTAATCCTTTCTGGCACACAGTTGCAGTAGAAGCTGAGTAATGTCTATGTTTTCCACAGCTCCACATTTCTGATGGAAGAGTGCAAACAGCCTGCATGAGCAGCCTCCATGAGCTTGAACAGGGCTGAAGGAGAACATAGACTCATCCTTTGCCTTGCACTACCCAGTGTAAGTCATTTCAAAGTGTCCCTTTTTTCTCATCATTTTGCCTGGACACAAAACACACAGCAGGCATTGGATTACCACCATCTTCTGGACTACACAAGTGATCTTGCTCCAGAAGATACATCCACCCCTACTGTAATCCACTTAATTGGGGCCAACTGTGGTATACCCTTTCACCATGAGGTCCCTAGCACTTCAACTGAATCACCTACACTCTTTTAACATAAGTCACTGAGCAACTGTAGCTTGGTAAAATGTTCAGTTACAATAAATGTGGGCAGAGTTTGGATTAGTCATGGAGGATGAAAAGGCTTCATCAGCCACTCACCCTTAGAAATGACATTTCCATACAAAATAAATTCAATTTAAAAAGCAATTGATTTCTTATATATGAAGGAAAGCCTCCTCCTAACTGAACTTTTGTTCATTGTAAGCATCAGTGAAAAACAGACTGCTTCAGCCCCAGGGTGGCATGCACCTGTCTTTGAAAAGCTTTCTGATACCCTGCAGTCATCATCTGCTTCCAGTGGGTCTGTACAGGAAAGACAGAAGTGAAGGAAATGCTTGGTTCCCTGACAGTAACACAGAAAGAGCTGCCGTCTGAGGGAAGTGTCAGCTGAGTTAGTGGAGATCAGTCCCAGGGAGTGGTTACATCTCCATGATTTTACATGTACGTTCCCTCTAGAGGAAGCCTGGAAAAATCCTTTAGGGTTTGCAAGGACAGCAGATTTTTGGAGGAATGATAGAACTGAAGAGAAACAGAAACACATGAGCCTGAACATGCAAACACCCTTAAGCCTTGATGAATGGGTTGATATATGACTGAAAGTGGACATCTGCACTACTGTGCTCTAAAGTGGAGAAAATTACATTAAAAAAAAAGAAAACCAAACAAGAAGGCCCAGCTGGAATCCTGACTAAAATATTTGACAGCTGTCTACTTAGTGCTGGAATAATTGCTCCTTGCATGCCTCAGGCACAACTCCCACCTAGCAGGGGCTGCAGAGCAAGGGCCACTAGTGTGACAAGCCATTAACCTCCAGCAAACGTGACCATCAGACCATGCGTCCCTGCCATTGCACCTCTGTTGCTCCCTGACAAACACAAAGGACATGACAGAGGAGCTGTCATTTTTGTCTCCAAGCACATCTACATCACAGTCACTCCCCTGGCAGTGTGATCCCAGCTCATGCCTCAGGTAAAAGCAAACTGACAGTTTCCACACGAACCATGTTTGTAGCTCATATTGACAATCATGATGTGAACCATGGAGGAATTTCATCTGAGCAGCAGCTTTTGCTCCAGAGGTGTATAAAACTCAGATTTAAGTCGAATGTAACCGTCTCTTCTGCCATTAAAAAACAAAACCATGGACTGCATGAAACTTCCAGGTGACCACTGCAAGCTGGGTCCTATGAAGAATTCAACAGAGGCAGGTGGACATCTACAAAGCAAAATCATGCCTGGGATCTCACTCTTCGTGACCCAAATATTCAGCTAAAATACTTTAAAAGGAAAAAAGTCAGTTCAGTCATCAGTCCACTGTGAATTGAGGAGAATCTCCAGTGGGAGAAAGAAGCTTATTAAACAGATGCTACAGAATACAGCAATATGGGGCAGAAAGGAAAAGAATATTATGAAATTACTTCTCTCTCACATACCCAATACAGTTTTTATTAAAGTTAACAAGAATTGCACAGAAGGCTCCAGGAGCAGGCACAGCCCTTTAACAGAGCATTAAAGCACAAGCTATGGGGAAAATTGAAAGGTTTGAACTCTATGATGTCTAAATCATAGCAGCCCTTGCTGCTTTTTGCAAACAATAAGACTTGCAAATCTTGTGTGTGCAAAAGCCCAAGACTGACATCTCAGAAGAGGGATTTTGTACCATTTACTATGCAGATAGGTGCAGGTGACACCCCACAGGCAGTGGCAGGTGGAGAAAGTAGTTTGGCACTTCCTCTCATGGTGGAGAAGCAGAAGCAACTTTGTAGATGCAAACAACAATAAATAAAGCTTGCTGAGATTTTTTGTACATCAAAGAGGGAAGATTTGTATTTCATGTAGTGATATTAGACTGTGTTACATGCTCTCTTTTGCGTTTTCCCCCAGCCAGACCACGTGAAGTATTTAGGGAACTTTTGAATTCAAAACCCCATGGACTATGCTGAGTGACTGTTCTGCATTAGGTAGCAATTAAGCATTGTGACAAACTCCACAGCACTTTGTAAGATTAGCTGCACAAAGAGATCCTTTCACTTACCACTGACACCCAGAACTCTTGCAATGCAGCTGCTTAAAGGTGCAAGCAGTATTTCCACACCACGCCAAACCACACCACAAACACAGACAACAAATGAAGCACATGTCTGTAAATCCACCAGGAGAGCTACTAAGCACCTCCAGTAGAGACACCGGCATCTCCAACAGAGATACCAGCACCAGCCCCCACCACAGGACAGCAAGATGAATGCTATTGAGGGAGCTTAGATCCAGGTTTCTGGTTAGATAACTGTCTGAAGAACAAACTTTGTGCTTCACAGGCAAACAATTGCCCAGTGAAATGTCTGAGACAGGGAGTCAGATGCCTCTCTCCCCTGCAACAGAAACTGCAACAGCCCTAAGCTTTCCACACTGCACAAGGTGATTTCCTGAGTCATTCCATGCTCCCTTCCAAGGACTCACACCTATTTACGCAGTGATAAACAAACAGAAGCGCTCAGTATGGTTTAATGACATCATTGCACACTTGATTTGTTTGCTACCGATGCTTGCAGGCATGGATTTTACCATCTAAATTCATACTAGGTTTGTAATTCACGCTGTTGAAAGGCAACAGCAACTCATACCAGTCAGCTGAGCATGTTCCAAATGGAGAACTCCACACATGTGATAAAGAAAAAAATCCCTTTAACAAAGGAAACTTTTATTGCTATGGGATTTTGTGCCTCTGGCATAAAAAGCTTCTTCCTTGGGAGGGTAGGGCAGCATTGGAACAAGGACCCAGATACACAGTGGCATCTCCAGCCTTGAAGGTTTTCAGGCTTGTCTATACAAAGTTACCTCTGATATGACCCAGTATTGATGGACCCTGCTTTAAGTGGGAGGTCAGACTTGAGCCCTTTGCAACCACCACTTCTATGATCGTACCAACTCTTCCTGCAACCTCAGGATATTTCTGATGCAAAGAATTTTCCACATTAAAAACGAAAGGGAATGCAGAATTACATGGGATTAAAGTATACTTGATCTTTAAATGATCTTTAAATGAAAACGACGGGCATTTGAGCAGGATGTGTTAATGGACTCATGCAACTGTGCACAACAGTAAAGGCTATTTAGGGGCAGACCCCTAGAAGAACAGGACTGCTCCCCCACACAGTGATGCCAGCTCTCTTGCTAAAGAAGGGAATGTCAGAGAGGGACAGTTGACCTTTAAGACGCCAGCATAGTTGTGTTAAATTTCCCTTCACAGTGAGAAGCCTGTCAAATGTCACCATTCATTGCAGAACTGGTCAAAGTACAGGGCAAAGCTGCTGCATTTTTCACACTAGAAACAATTTTTATTTTTTATCTCTCGTTCAGAACAGCAGTCTTTCTCTGCAAAGCAAATTCAGTTGTAGAGACTTCATCTTTCCCAACTTCATGTGCTTTAAGATTCCCATGAAGTAGACAATATGTGTATAAAGACTGTCCATAATGGAGGTAACTGTCAACACCAAGTCACATGTTATTTCACATGATGATGGGCATTGTTATCTTAATTCAATTCCATATACCACAAATTGACTTCTCTGCAGCAGAGGAATGGTTTTTAAGTGTTGCACAGTCTTTCCTGTTAGAGCTGCCCCTTTTACCTTCTCATTGAAACATATCCTCTGTTAATCCAAGTTATGAATCAAGCCTCATATTAGTCTCACCACACTGCTCTGCACCAGAGTGACTAATGCTTGCCCTTAAAATTTCCTGTGACGCTTCTGAAAAACTTGTCTGGTACTGACCAAATTCAGTTGGAGAAAGGCAAGACTGAATAGCCCCTAGATCACAAAGCCCTTGATTTTCAAGAGTTCCCTTCTCTTTCAGTTCTAGGGTTATTTGAGTTTGGCAGCTCCAAAAAACTGGCAGAGTGGGGATTCCTGTGATTCTGTCAGTAGGGTAGCAGCCAAAGGCAACCTACCCTGAGTCACACAAGCCAGGGCACACGGAGCAGGGCTGCAGTAGCTGGGAATCTCTCCAGGCTGCACCAACACACATAGGCAACTCCTACCAGGCTGAAAGGTTATTTGGCTCAGTGTGGTGCATGGCTTTCAGGAAATACAACACAGCCTCTATTTCCCAATACCTGGTACCTGGATGCAGATAAGTCCTATAGAGATTCTCTGGCCTCTGCCTTTTTATTTCATTAGCAAGCAAACTTAATATTCTTTTAAAAAAACCCTTACATTATTTTCTTGTTTAAGAAGCAAACTCTCTCTTTGTTGTAGCTTTGGAATGACCTCAAAATATGAGATGTGGATGCCTGATGCAGAAATAGATGGAGTTTGTAAAGCACCTGGAACTTCAGTTTTTGAGTTTTAGTTTCAGTGATTCCCAGTCAGACACCTGCGATACTGATTTATTGTCAAGAGTTGTTAACAATCTCACAGCTCAGAAAGGGATAAGAATTGGAACATTGAATTTCCCTGCTAGTCCTCAAAATGTGTGTGTGGTTGTGTGTGTGCATGTGTGTGTACAAATGTGTGAGTAGGAATAGGAAAAGAGAGGAAAATTAAATAAACTATATACACCACCACCATGCATATACTGAGTTCAGAGGGTGATCGGTTTAATTTTCTGTTAGGAGTTTTCTATAAAGGGGCTCAGCTTCTAAGAAGCAGACTTTTAGGCAGCTTTGCCATTCACAAAATCTGGTATGAATTAAAGAGTCTCAGAAGAGGTTATGAACCAACAACTTCAGAGTAGGTGGCAAAATTAGACAAAATCAATCTTTCCATCCCTCAGAGCAAACACGGCAGCAGTTGTGGGTGGGGGACTAAGGGGCAGCACAAGAGAACACAAACAGCCCAAAAAAAAGCACTTTCCAAGGAACAGTGATATCATATATTGTTTCCAACCCTGACATAATGTTTGTGCTGTCTGAGAAATTATTATGTTTCAAGCAACCTTTCCTGAAGCCTAGAAGAGAATAGGCACTGAGAAAAAAGACAAACTTTTCTTTTGAATATTCTTCTATGTGGAACTGACTCAGCTCTAAAGTAATCACTATGGAGATAGCCAGGACACACTGAAAATTTCTGAAAAGGATAAACATCACCTCCAATTATTTTGCCATGTACTGAAAATATCTTGATCTTAAAATATCTTGAGAAAGACCCTGACATTGAAAAAGTAATGCCTTTGCTCTCTCCATGTGTCAGTGGTTCTTCTCATCCCTCACTTTGTGAAGTTAAAATTCAAAGAAAATTCTGTAAGAAAAGAAGAGTGATGACAGAGACCTCAATACCCTGAAAATCACCTCTCTGCTTCTTGAGGCATATCACTGTGAAAATGGCCACACTGACGTCAGCTCAGAAGGTAACAATTGTGTCTTGTATTTTGGTGCTAGTAGATATCACAATGAAGAAATGTAACTTCATTGATTTCTGCCATACTGATGGTGTGAGATATCATTTTATCTTTCATATGCATTAGTGAAGGTGGTTAAAAAGCAGTGTATCTCCACAGCAGCCTCTCTGTAGCAGAGGTTATTATTCAGTTCCTACAAGGCCAAGAGCAAATCATACTAACATGACCAGATTACAGAAAGTCTCAAATCTTTCCTGTGATGTAGCAGCTCATTTTCAGGTATACATGCCAGCAGCACATGTACTGATCTGCCTGTAGTAAATGTGATCTTTTTCCTTGGTCAAAGATGGTCTTTTGGGTGCACTGAACTATGCAAAAAAAATTCATGCAACCTCATACCTATCATACACTGTATCTAACTTGCAGTATCTCTATTGTGAGTATTTTATAGTGTTCAGAAATCTAATAAATGGACTGTAGGAGACACAGAAAGTGGATATTTCTATAACTTTTTGAGAGACAGCCTGGTAAATCATAGAGTCATAGAATGGTTTGGGTTGGAAGTGACCTTAAAGATCACCTAGTTCCAATCCCACTGCCATGGGCAGGGACACCTTCCACTAGACCAGGTTGCTGTAAGTATGTAAGTATTAATGCATCTAAGTATTTTTGTAGGGAGAAAGATTCTTTTTCTCTTCACTTAGTGGGTATGCGTGTGCCTGGTGAAAGGGACAACCCCAGTCAGAGGGGGCTATATCTGGCCTTACATAATATATCAACCCTTTAATCTAACAGATTTTAGGTCTTCCTAAATCTTCTGGGTACAACCTCTTACCTGGGTATGCAAGATCCTCATAAGGGTTAATAGCTTTTCCTTTGGCCAGCCAAAGCCCTGGCTCCTGTTTTATGAGTCGTGAGCTGAAGTACAGAGAAGCTTCATTAACGGTCAAAAGTCACGGAACAAGTCATAGGAAAGTGGAACCAAACACAGCTAAATGAACCCAGTGTCCAGATCACGAGGCACAGCCCTAAAGAGCTTACACAGCTCATGGCAAAACAAGCAAGGATGACAAATATTTATGTAATGGGTATTTGGAATCTAAATGGTATGCATTGGGTAATGCAGTGCAAAAGTTCCCTGTGATAACAGTAGGATTTGCTTAAGGGAGTAGGGATGCTCATGTACAAGGTAGCACCTACCCCTATTTTATTTCATGGGCATTCCCCCATCCCCGGAGGTCTCCCCACCCCAGCACCTCTGTCACTGTAGAGCTGGTAGGAAAAATGAAAACTCAGTCTCTCACTGACAATCCACTGAAGGAAATTGTTTGGATCTGGTCATTGGGTTTACTTGTTTTCAAAGGGATGATGTGACTGTTATTGGAAAGATGAGTCAGTGAAATGAGTTTTGCCATTCTGGAGGCGAGGGTTATTGGCTGCTTTTTAAAAAAATGTAACCCCAAGAGGCCTCAGGACAGCCTCTGAACAAAGTTTTGGTTCCACATTCTAACATTATCCTTGAAAAAGACAAATATCGCAAGTAATTTTTTCTGTGTCTGTGTTTAATAGACCTTTCTCTTGCTTGAAGTAAGAGGATTTTGTTTGATCAAAAGCAGGTGAACCATTGATATATGACACTAAATTGTATTCTTTCATAGTAAAAGAGTAGACAAGCAGCAGCATAGTTGAGTGCAAGGTAATGCTAACTTTACCTGGTGCATTTTGCAATTTTCAATCTCCATAATGTCAGCTGTGTGATACATCAAAACTTCCTTTCCCTCCAAACAACTGTCTGGAATCTGAGAAAAGGAAGCAGTTAAATATCAAATGAGAGAAAGTACTTCTTAAGTGGATGTTGTTTTTAAACTGCATGCTTTTAGACTATTAGAAGAGTATTTTTCTTGGATCAGAGTTACAACACTGAACACAGTTATGCTAAAATGGAAATGCCTAGATTTTGAAAGTTTAATAACAGCGTAGCTACAGATATTTTCCAACATTTGTGGTCTCTGAATAACCTTCTGGAGGGTTTTGGTTTTTTTTTTGCACCTAAATCCCAAAGCCTCTTCTTCTGATGCAAAACCTCATATGGAATACTGTGTGTGATTCCAGGCTCCTGGGTCCAAAATAGACACTGATATACTGGAGTGAGTCCTGCAGAGCATCACGAAGGTGTCTGGGGTTGCAGTACCAGTTGTATTATGGAGGTGTGCAGAGGCCCTTTTAATTTAAATTATTTTATTATTTTGTTCTTTTCCCCTTCTTTTTCCTTCTTCATGGTCAGTACATACCATTCCAGTAGGCCTATTCACCTCATCTCACTTTAGCAAATTAGGATGTGTACCCCAGGCAGTAAATTGATTTTCCCAGGTTTCTAGGTGTGGTTTGATACACTGTTTTTGTACCTTAAAAACTGAAACCTGACCCCTGTGTTGACACAGAATGCCTGGTAAAAGGCCGTACAGATGTTTGCAAAGGTCAGTATGGCTTACTTGCTGGGGTTGACAATTCAGAACCACCTTTTCCTCTCCCCATTACAGACCTTTAGCCAGCATCACTATCTTCTAGGATCAGCCAGATTGGCTTCCCCAATTCTCCCAAAGTTTCCTTGGTACTCTCTGTCCAATATTTTAAAGACACTTTATATAAAAATAGGTCAGAAGCAACTTTCCAGAGCATAGAAATTCTCTGTCTTGACTTTGTTCTCTTTTTCTCATTCACTCTCCTTAGGAATTCTGCCTTATGCAACTTTCTTTTTCACTCTCACATTTTTCTTTCTAATATGTTACTAAATTTACTTACTGCTTAATCTCCAATAACATTTGCTTGAACACACTTTTCTTACAAAATCCCTTTTCTACTAACTATTTCTGGTTTTAGCCTGTTTCTTCACTGCTACCATTAACACTCATTCTTCTCTTCTCTTCTCTTCTCTTCTCTTCTCTTCTCTTCTCTTCTCTTCTCTTCTCTTCTCTTCTCTTCTCTTCTCTTCTCTTCTCTTCTCTTCTCTTCTCTTCTCTTCTCTTCTCTTCTCTTCTCTTCTCTCTTAAAATAAATAACCATCTCTTAGTTC
The DNA here is from genome assembly GCF_047495875.1 of Pithys albifrons albifrons. Lineage (NCBI taxonomy): Eukaryota > Metazoa > Chordata > Aves > Passeriformes > Thamnophilidae > Pithys > Pithys albifrons. The sequence continues at coordinate 59,076,750 of NC_092458.1, forward strand.
CCTTTTTCTGCTTTCTCCATCCTCTCATGTTTTCTCACCTGTGTCTTCTGTCTTCTTTTGTGCTATAAACCTTTTTTTCTTATACCCAGCTTCTCATCACTCTTATACTCCAGACTGTTTCTCCACCATCACTTCCCCAGTTCATTTTCCCTGGCATTCACTATGTCCCTAAATAAATGGCCAAGAGTTCTAAGCCTTTTCCTCTTACCTCTTCCATGGAAAAGGGTGCAGAGAAAAACATATCTTTTGTCCCACCTATTGCTATTGGTCATTTGACATTATTCTTTTGCTACCAAAGGACTTATAAATTGTGAGTGAAGTTGATAAAACATTCCAGGAGGTTTTTCCCTTCAGGGAACTCCCCTGTGTCTCCACTCCAAATTTATTTCTCCCTTTCTGCCCACACTGGCCTTGTCAGACAACCAAATGGTATCTGCATTTCTATCCATAATTTAGAAGCTGCTGCTCATCATGTTCCAGGTGACCACCTTTAAATAGTAATTAATATTATTCAAAGCCTTCTCAAAGACTCCTGAGTAAACCACACAGTACACCCCTCCCAAAAATAAAGTAACATCATCTTGAGAAGCATTTTCCCTAGACAGAGAATGCAAACACTCATCTTCCTGTTCCCTTCCAAGGCAAGCCAAACATGATACTTCTGCACACTGTGCTTTGAGGCAGAGACTCAAACCATCCTCTCCATATAAATCACATCTTAAATTTTTTTAAGCCAGTCAGCTAAATATATTTCCAGGAAACCTCCCTAAAAAATGAAAGGACACCAGAAAAACAAGGATATAAGATCTGTGCTTTGGTTCTCATTCCATGGTTAATTTTTTATTGTCAGACAGATGACAAGAAACACAGAATATTGAGAAAGTGCAATAATCTTGTGCAAACCTCTCACACCCACATACTCTCCCTTTTCTGGATCTGGGTGACTCATACAAGTCAACTTCAGGGAAAAAATTACTTGAAAAAAGTATACCCCCCACAAGCAACTAATGGATGTAGGGAAGGTGCTTCTCTGATCTCACCTTGCTAGGACAGCCAAAACAGAACTTGCAAGTACAAATGCAGAATTAGGGAAAGAAAGCCTTGTTCAGCAGCTGAACCCTTTTCCTCAAATGTATTTGTTTTAGGATGGCAGTCAGGGTTCAGTCATCAGAGTAGGATTAGAAGGTGACATGAGTAAAAGTTCAGGGTAGCTTGTAGACAATCTGCTGCATACTGTTTTAAGCCATCTGTCTTATTCTTTCTGGCAAGATCTGTGAGAAATTCCCTCGTGCAAGTCTGAATATTCAAGCTACTGGATAGCTCCATCAAAATTTCTTTCATTCTCTGAAGAAACAAGGCATACCTTGAACCTGAAGAATCACTTCCTGTTAGCTTCTACCCAATGGTTTTACATAAAAATCTGGGGATAATACATCTACACAATGGGGATATGTGCACAAAGCATCCTGGTGGATCACCAAATCACCCCTGAACACACCAGATCTGGAGCCAGGAACAAGGTATTTGCTCCTGCAACACTGCATCCAAAGGATGGACAAGACACTTTGAAGGTAGCACTGCAGGTTCTCTGCTTCTGGGACTCAAGCTAGATGTCTCCCCTTGGCATCCCACTGGTCCCTGTGCCCATATCCAGCTACACAGACCTAAGGCAAGGATTTTTATCACCATGGACAGCCCAAATGTGCCTTTACATATACCCCTTGGCAAGCTCTCTTCCTCTGAGTTAAAAGTTCTGGTAAACCCATTCATGTGATCTCTGATCTCAAGGAAAATATGAGGATATGTCCTGTAATAGTTAATAGTAATCAGTTACTCAGACTACCATTTAATGACATTGTGAGAGATTCAGGGGAAACCCTCCGTAAAAAACAGACTTCAATAATCATTAAAGTCTCTTCAAAGACTTTTCTCTAGCCACCAAAATGAACTTTGCAGGGTAGAAAAGACAAACTTTCTTTTTCTTTTGCAGAAAAACACAGTTTTCAATTAAGAGAGTACCACTGTCATACAAACTTGGACATGAAAACCACAAATTGCTTTCCATGTTCATTTCTTAGTAACATCTTCCATTCACCTTTGTGTTTCCCTGCAATAAACGAGATAATCGAATTCCTTCTGTTTAAGTGGGGTGAACTCAAATTGCGGATCAGAGGACCTTTTCCCTACACATTCCAAAGTGCTCACAGAGAGCACCAATCAAGAAGGCTGGGACAGGAGGACTGTATGTCTTGCTGCATTGCTCAGCAATGGGTGAAATCCCAGTTCCATTGAATTCAGTGCACCAGAGGTTCATGGCAGCAACATGTCACCTTCAATTTCCTGCTCAAAACTTAATGAGTCCTCATCAACACCGTCAGTAAGTATTTACTGGCCAGCACATCTTACAGGCAAATTCATAAGAACAAACCCATTACTATTTCACCATTCCAGTCTTACCAATTGTGAGTACCTGACTTAGGTGCCTAAATCAGAAAACCAGCCTCCCTAGTTACCTTGTCAGTCAGTGAAAAGGGGAAAGTCATTCCCAAGGACAGCTTAGAGTAAGGAACTAACACTCAAGTGTATTTTCATCCATGAATTGATAGGAAGATGAAGCTCCTGTTTTGATGTCCACATCTGTACCTGTCTTCTTTTTGCTTCTAGTTTGTTTTCTCCAGAAGCCTCTGCAACACCAATGACCTGACAACCTGCCTGTTCTAAACCACCAGCAATGAAAAACTATTTTAAAGAGGAAAGATTATTTTACAGTTCAAACCAAGACTATTGTCAGTACCGGTACATGTCTTCAGGAGCTCTCCTGCAGACCAGCAAACATGAGTTCTGAAAAACCCCCAAATCTGTCTCTCTGCAGTGAGAGAATTGCTGGAGAGTCTTGACCATGCTCTATGCAATCAACATTGTGCTCCTGAGCTTAGCTTGGACTCATGCATTCCTCATGACTTGTCACCCATTTATACCCAAAATGCGTTGCTTTAATTAAACATTCACGCAGAACAAGGAAAAGACAAATTAGAAAAAAGAGAGTTTATATTAAGATCATGTATGACTTAGCTAACGGACAACTGCATTTAATTAACTAGTTGTTAAATCTTAAGAACACCATTTGCCTGTTAATTGCTGTATTTTATGCAAATAACTCTGTTAAGCAGACATCAATGAGAGAGTCTGGACTATAAAATCAATATGGGACACTATCAGCAGAAGCATTGCTTGAAAAACTATAGAAGGGGGATAGAAATTTTGGTAGGTTTTTTTTGTCCCTGCTGGGAGAAATTTTCCTTCATAAAAGCCCTGAAGGACTGAAAAAATTCAGTGTCCCATCTTAGAAATTCCTGAGAACCAAATCCACTATTTTACATATGATCCTGTCAGAAAAAAAAAAAAACCACACCAAAAAGCAAACAAAAACAAACAAACAAACAAACAGAAACCCCTAGAAGGAGTGTAAAACTACATCTGCCCTAAAGCAACTGGAGTGTAGCTATTTTGTCTTCAAGACAGAAGATGGTTCTGTGTTTTGGAGACAATTTTCTACATAGGTTAAGCATCATTTTCCCAATACTTTCCTAAAAGGACAATTGGAAAAACAATGATCTATGTCTGAAACAAGAATGACAAAATGCTGTGAAATTCAGGCCAGGAGTGTAACAGATATTCAAGGCAAAACAAAACAAATCAAAAACACAGAATGATTTTACAAACCACAAGTAATAGAAATCAAAGGAACTCAGGTAAAGTTAAAATGAGGAAACACACTTAAACACTCTGTGTTTGTCTTCCAGCAAACAGAAGGAAACAAAATTTCAGATGCAACTTAATTTGCCACAACCAACTTTATCAACACACCACTGACCATGAGAGAACATTTTCCTTTTAATTCTATGGTCATCAAAAGCAACTTTGGATTTCATTAAATCTCTAGAAGAAGATACACTTGGCAAGTTTGCATTAAATAGCACTCTGCAAATCAGTATTCTAGTCCTTCATTACTTCATTACTTCTTATTCTTCATACACTGCAGCTGCTTGCAGTTTTGTAAGAATAACTAAACCCAGAGTAAGAGTTTTTACATATGCAAATCCCCAAAGTCCAGGAGATCACACAATAGCACTGATACAAAAAAGAGGAGGCAGGTGGGATATAAAATACTGTACTTCCAACCAGTGTAATGCATGCAAATATTTAAAAATATTCTAAGTGCAGAACCACCTACACTTGAGCATTCCCACGGTGTAAAGCTTGGGGTGAAGGAGCAATCCATAAACCAAGGGAATGCAGCCCCATGAAGTGAATAATACCTGTTCCCACCAAGTAGGATGTCTGGGCATTGCATACCAGTCACTTCTGGAAGCTGCACCAAAGTTGTAGGTAGGTACTGCAGCTCTGAGAAGCTTTGAGTTGTACCTGGAACCAGGCAGGGATTGACTTCAGGACCATGAAATGAGAGAAACTCAGAGACAGAGGACTCTAAACTTTCCTTTTACAGTTAGAGAACAGCCCATCCACATCTTTAACATATCTGTCTTCAGCGTTGATGAAACATACCCAAGAAGTGCCCATTCCTCCCCACTGTCCATAGTGAAAGCTAGAGTGCCTGGTTAGTTCATAGGACATGAACAGCATCGCCACAGGAACCCTGATCGAACACCCACGGAGATTCGACCTTCACAGGCATCAACTGTTCCTATTCATAATTCAAAGGGACTGCCCACTGTCTGCCAGATTAAGGAGCTATGTTAGCTTTTGTAGAGGCTTTTGGGCACAGAATCTACAAGAAACAGAACTTTTTCAGGAAGAGTGGGAGGATAAGTATACATTTAAAATAGTAACAAATGAGGAAATGAGTCTCATATGTCATGCTAACTGTGAACTCAGCCCTTGAAGAAGTCTAAAAAAAGTAATCTCTCTTCCTAACAATGAAAATAGTCTCCAAAGCACTTTGAAATCACAAATCCAGATATAACAAACACTAAGAAGTGTGAAGTTGTCTTATATACTCAAGTGAATTGATCAGAAGTTATTTAGACCTTTTGCACTGTAGGAATTAACCTAAAAACTTCATAAATGGAACAAAGATTTTATGTGTTTTCTTACAGAATTTTAACACAAAATAAAATAATTATTGTGTTTTATACTTTTTAAAGGACAAAGTATAGAAAAAATAAGAGTACAGAAAAATGTAGAAATGCTATGTACGGATGTATTACATCATCTCAGAATATTGTCTGAGGGTGACAGAACAGACCCATAAGTAATGTTTCAAGTAAGGGCAAGTAACTTTGGCAAATTGGTTGCAAAGTGAAGAAAATGTTACAGCTGAAAGCCAATATTGTGGAGGTAGAAACCATCACCATATAAACAGATATTAAGCTGAAAGACAGATTAAATAGTTAAGCTCATTAAATTTATTTTTTATAATAAGGAATGTCTAATATATGAAACTAAAAGTTTTATTTTGGTCTCCAGCAATATTTGTGCATGTTTCTGTCCTCCAAAGAAGAAGAAGACCACCACATACAGGAAGGCCTTGTGGACTCTTCACAGGGTTCAGTTATGTACCTGTTGCACTCTCAATTGTAATTTATTTTACTGCAGGTCATCTGACTGCTGTTCTACAAATCATCTGGTCCTTTTAACTCCCCTTTAAAGTCAGTGAGGAAACAGACATTTTTGGGGTGTATCTTGATATACCAACAGTCAGGTGGCAAATGCTGGGATACAAGCTGGCAGCACTCCATGAAAAATTTGTTAACATGTGGTCAAACTACTTAATAATAGTATCTACACTCTTCTCAGAATTTACTAATCTGAAGTATCAGATTACTAGGTATCAGAGGTAAAGGATGAAAACTCCTCCTCCAGGGGGCTGCAAGTTAGAGGCATCTCTACTTGTAAGTTGTGGCTGGAGAAATGAACACTCTCAGTGAGAAATGAAAATTGCTGTTACAGCTAATGTCCTGAGTCAACACTTTTTGGAGAAGTGCTGCTTCACACTAAGGAGACATTGCTTCCAAATGAGTGGAAACCCAGTGCATATAAACCAGGTAAGCACCCTTCTCCGAGTGGGAAGAAAGGTAACTGGACTCATCATTTCAAGTGATGAAGTAATCCAAATGCACATACACATATGAAATTGTGACATAGCCAGACCCTGAAAAAAAGTCAATCAGCCAGTAACATGGATTTGAGAAAAGATTAAGAATGTAAAGAAATTCTCATGGTACTACCAGGAGAAATATTTCATCTGAGGGTTCATAGTGCATGGGTGGGCTCCACATGGTGCCCCCAGGAAAGGATCACAGGGCTCTGCTTCAATCAGGCCAGAAGGCATGTCATATGCTGTAGGAAGTTTGAGCCATGCAATGCTATGAAAGTCTCATGCCTCAGTGCTTGAGACCAGGAGGTCTGTGCAATGTCATCTGCAACCATTATAAGGCTTCTTGGCACAGCCATGTAAACAATCACCAGATCCTTTGATTTCAAAACTGGAATTTTTCAGATGTAACAAAGACCTTCTTTGGGAATAACTATGGCCATAATTGCTATGCTGTGATAAACTATTTTGAGTTATTGACTGCATAAACCCATAGGAATATATTCATATATACATATATTATATATATATATGTATTTTTAAAGAGATGCTACTTCTCAACGTAGCATAATGGTTCAGCAGAGTTCATTTTAGTGTTCCACATGGAAAATAAATTCACTCTTGAGAGTGATATTTAAGTACGGAAAAGACTAAGCAAGAGAGTGAAAAATAAGAAAGACCATTGTGATTTAACTGTGGGGTGATAGCTACAACCCTGAAATTAATCTACCTAATAAAGTAAGAGATATAATCCCATCTAGTTTTACCACCCAGAGATACAGTTTTACTGGTGTACCAAAGCCTTTCCCTGCACCACAACTTACATGACTTGAGCATTGCCATACAGATGAAAATATGTGTGCCATTGCCAACATAGTGATGGAGAGATCACAGAGATCATCTGGTGTAGAGGATCAAGGAAAAGAGCATGCTTGGCTTGTGAACAAGATTTTTCCTTCCAAGTATTTCAGGGAATGTGCCATACATAGCCTTCATATTTGTCTTTTAAAGCAGATCAAAAATCAGGATCTCTGAAAGTCTGGTCTTACTTCATATTTTACTACTTAAAAAACTGGCTGAAACAATTTTCAGTTGATTGATGTGATTTTGTGGAAAATGACAGCAGATTTTCTCATACTTGGAGGATTAATTTCGTTTTTCTGCCTTCTGCACTGATGAATGCCTGAAGCCCCATTTGCAGGTTACCAGAAAACATTCACTTGCTGTTGTCCATTCTGACAATGTCCCATTCTCTTCTGTCTCCTTACATCAGGGCAGACACAAAGGTGAGTCAGTAATCCCATTAAGTAGTAATTTGCCCACCCATGGTAAGTACCAGAGAAAAAACGTAGGAGTGTTTTATTGCTCTCAAACATAAAAATACACTAGTACTAAATTAGCCACCTTTACCTCAATTTGGCTTTTGTTACCCAGGGTGGATGGAATTTAACCTATGGTATTTTAGGGAAAAGAGATTACAGAACTGTCTGTAAACACACAGTCCTAATTAAACAAATTAGTAGATATGTATTCACATCAGCAGGGAATTATTTCCTCTTCTTTCTTATGATTGTTTATGACAAAATAAGAGTTTTAAGGGCAGCAGGGGCTAAGACATTTGAAAAGGGTGTTTAAATTTAGAACAGGGTAGACTAGCAGTTACCAAACAGTGGTTAATCTAGTGAAACTCTGTCACTGACAGTATTTGGCTTGAGATAGAAAGCTGAAAAAATCATGTAATGGACAAGTCTTCATAGTGTATCTCCAGAGGAAGTGTCTTCCTGACCCCAAATAGGAAGTGGCTGACTTTCATCCTGGAACACCAAGTTTTATAACCTTTTGCATGTTATTCTATTTAAGGTAGCAGCAGAAATTCTTATTCAACTCCTGCTAAAACATTTTCTTGAGTAATGAGTTCTGAAAGTCTGTGTGCTTTTTGGAGAGACACATTTAATCAGTTTGAGGGGTATTGCCATTTTAACCTCACTGGGAACTCCCTTGAGCTCATGCTTTTGCAGAACCTAAGGAAAATTTTGCTTATACCTACTGTATCATCCCTTGTTTGTTCCTTCACAGCATCTAATAGCCTGACCTTTCTGTCTCTGCCTCACACAGCAGCCTATTTTTGTTGCTTCCTATAAACCTTTTTTCTACTGTATTCTTATTTCAGAGAGGATCAGAGTTCAACACAGTGACTACAGCAATACCACATTCCAACCACCTTCCAACAAGGTTGTCTAAAATGCTTCTGGACGTAGTCTCACTTTCCACTAACATAAAACTCCTAGGCAGGCTGTCTACAAGCAATAAAAATGTGCCTGGAAAAGTGAAGAAGTGGTCTAAAAGGTGTGTGCAAGAGTGTACAACAGGTTCTCCATGCAACAATCCACAAGTTTAGTCTTGCAGATATTTGGGAGTTACTCTCATAGTAAGAACAAATCTATCCCCAGAGAGGCACTGATTGATTCTGCAACAATTTAGTAGACCTTAAAATGGTCCCCATTAGCCTTTAGCATTTCCAACATAGTCCCACATCTTTTTGACACACAACTTGCATCAAGTGCCCCCATGGTGTGAAATGTTGAAACACCTTATACTAGAATAAACATAAACTCTTCAGCTATTGCACATTAAAATTCTTTATCAGGAATATGGAAATTCTTCCTCCACTGAAAGCAAATTACTTTAGCAAGGCTCGCAGCCCTGAGTACAGGACCTAAAACAAACTTACAATCATTTGTAGGGGGTTCTGAGGCTAGAGGAGCCTGATTACTTCACATAAAAATCCTTGAAGAAATAAGATGTCATCACTGAAAATATAAATATGCCTTAAACAATTGGAATGGAACTTTAGGTAGGCAAAATAATCTTATCCTTTGTGCTGAGACAGATCAGTCTAGACCGCTTTCCTTATCTTGCAGCCAAACTGTTCTCCCTGTAGCAGCCAGTTATACCCTTCAGTGGGCTGTCTGTCCAGACACACAAAACCATCCAGGGGAGGAGTTCTGTAAAAGCACATGTTCTGTTGGGCAAAAGCTGTTGGAACTGTGTCACCAGATAATTTTTTTCAGGCACCTTGGGTTGTAGCAGTTAATGAACATGCCATTGTGCTAGCAGCAGAAATAAATTAAAGGCAGTAATCTTAAGTGGAACTAGTGAAAGTCCCAGAGGAGCTGAATCCCTACAGATATACAGAATGCAACAAAGGAAGATTTATACATTTCATCATTCTTTATCTTCAGTCAGTAAGTGCCAGTGGAAAGGAAGATTGTAAGAGACTTTTATGTCTACACCAGACAATTTGAGCAGATTTGTCTGCTACGCATTTTCACTTAAAAGCCAGAAGGAAGTAAAAAATACAGACTAGAAAAAATAATATGTGGGCTGCACCACACTGAAAATAAAAAAATAAGGCTATTGTCTAAACCAAAGGTACAAAAGATCAGACAAAATTGGAAGGATCTGTGACTGATCTAAGGATGAAGACTCTATATCCTGGGTGAAAAGAAGAGAAAGAGTTAACCAAGTCTTCAATGATAGGCCACACTGGGGCTAGAACTAAAATGGGGAAAAATCACATAAATCACATGCCTTTTACCAGGAAACCCAAAATTAACATTTCCCCAGATATCTCAAATTTTGCCTCAAACAAATTGCCCACTCTAGAATAAATGTTTCTATAGTAAGGACCATGCATTAGTATCCCAAGATGAAAACCCAAAACACTACATGAAAAGAGATCTGATGCAAATTTTTTTCATTTTTAGAGTAACATTCATGCTTCCTTCACTTCAATTACTAGAATGAAGAACACACACTTAAAGAGAATGAGATGAAGCAGGGGGAGAGAATTACTTAAGAGGCATTGTAATAATGATGAAGTTCCTATACTTTTGAAATGTCCATATTTCAATAATTGGTCAGAATACCAAAGTACTTACCAGAGAAAGAAAATATTTATGAAGAAAATGCACACATCGTAATTGCTGTTTCTTGTGGACTTAATGCCTATTTCTCAGACAAAAGTTTCAAATCACAACTCTGCCCACAAGAGAACTCCACTACATCCCAGGTTTCTCTTTCTGAGGGAGAATCTGATCTGCACACACAGCTAATTTTTGCACAATCCATGGTGAAACAGTGGTGGAACTTCCCAGCATATCCAGCACAGAGCTTAAGTGATGTCCATTGAAGCAAGAGGTTCATGCTGACTAGTCCATGTCTCTGGACTCTTCTCACTTGCTCATCTACCCTGGAACAAATGGGGAGTGATTCTGACAAGGCAAAAGACAATGAATAAAAAATATATTTTGCTCTTTATACACCATCAGCAAAATTTCAAGCTGTGTGAGCCTTGTTTTCAAAGACAGGTCCTTTCAAGAATTGCAAGGCTGCTATCATTTGGAAGGTCAGCATACACGAAATCTGCTTGAGTTACCATCACTGAACATATTAATTGCTCGGATTCAAAGAACACTCGAATGAAAAAACATCAAATGAAACCTCAGAAAATTTATATATATTCCTTTTTGTTTATTTTTGTTAATGCTTTATTTGAAAACACTCGTCAGTTGTCTGTAGGAACATGCAAAAATAAACAGAAGTTGCTCACTTCTACAGTCCGTGGACTCTTTTAGTTTGCAAAGTATTTGCAGTAGTATTTAGAGTCAGCCACATGTAAGGTTTAACTACCTACTGTCTCTTCTTGAAATGCATGGAAAAATTCCAGTCTACTTGGGAGAAAATTAAAGCAGAAATAAATAGTTTTCAGTGTTAAAACAAAATCAGCTAGAACCAAGGAGATGTCTCAAGGTAAACAAAAGGATATTCCCTTCATTAAGCAATTTTTCCTAGCAGGAATCTAAGACCATATCAGGTACTTTTGTTTTCTGCTCTGCTCAAGCCTCACATACATTAGTGTTCATCATCAACTATATCAACATACAGAACTGGACAATACCTTGGCTGAGGCCTTTGATTTCAAGGGGTAGTTTTTCCTTACAGACCAACACAACACAATTTCATTTCTTTGTAGCCTATTCTTTGTTGCAATTCTTTTGCACAGACAAAATATAAAAGCACATGTAGATGAAAAGACATAGTAGGTCAGACCAAAGAGCAGTTCTTTGTAAAAACCTGGCACCGTGTCTCCAGCAATGGCCAACAGCACTGCAACAGGCAGCTGCACAGTAGTTCCTATACTTATATACTTCCTATACTTATATACTTACATATTCCTAACAATATTTTTGCATCCTTCAGCATTTCGTGTCTCAAAATTCCTAAGCCAGAGGTGGTGTCTCTCTTTTTAATAGCCCATCATGGCATAGGTTATTTCCGTTTTTCATCCTGCCCTAGTACAAACTTTTCTCAACCAGTACAATTGCATTAGCCAAGTGACTGGCTAAATATTTTAATTTGCCCAAAAGTTCTGTGTGCATTAGCCAGTACCATTCTCACCAGATGAACACACACCACGCAAAAGCAAGATATGTTTCTCTGGGGGCTCAAACAAATCCACTTACAACACATGATTAAAAAGGAGGAAACTACAACTTCAGCAACAGTTAGGGCAGCTTCTACTGCTTGTAGCACTGAGCTGCCTTTGCTATTTCCTGCCACAGAAACCAATTGCCAGTTGCTTGACACTGCTAACATCTCTGAATTGCCTCATCAACCATGACTTGAGCTTTTTACTGCACAGGACTTCAGAAGTCAAGACTGTTCTCTGTGCTCATCCTGGTTTGAAGATTTTTCAATGGCTCCTTTATTCAGAAGCTAGTGAAGTATACTTATTTCCCCTGTCAGGGAGTTTTTAGGTGTTAACAGTATTTGTCTAAACACACAGATGATGCTTTCACATCGTCTGGATATTTCATTTGGAAGAAAAATACTTAAAATAAATACAAGATGAACTGACTTTCTCCAAGCCACCATGAAGAAGTTAAATTCTTCTGGAAAACCACAAAGAATGCTGGCGATGTGCTAAATACTCAGACTTTGTGGGGAAAAAAACCCTAACCAAAAACCCAAACCAAACCGAAACAAAAACACCCCAGGAAAATCTGAATGAAGAGATTAATCAGTATTCCCTGAGCACATTGAACTCAGGCTGTTATCTTGCCAGAAAAGGACTTGCACTGTGAAGTCTTTTATTGAACAAGCTTGAAATACACCCTTATGTGAAGAGGTTGATGAAAACTTTGTTCAGCTTCTTTGTTTTCAAGCACAACATGGGTCTGGTATTTCAAAGGGCTGGGGGAAAACAAAAAAATAAAAGAGTCATAGCAGAAACCCCAAACCCAGCATTTCAGGATGAAATAATGGAAATCTTCTGCTTCTCAAAACTCCTCAAGACAGGGGCATAGCTGCTCAAATGGGACAGGTAACTTGCTTGCTGCTCAGTTAAGACCTCAATTAGTTCAAAAAGCCTTAAGCACAGTCAGTCCATATTAAACTCTGCCAGATTTCACCAAAAGAAAGGTGATCTTAGGAAAATTTGTATTTGATTCTCAGTGATCCATCAGATGAAAGTTACTATTTATCCAGAGAGCAAATCTCCTTGAAAAATCTAAACCTGGGTATGAAATTCCTGAATATTCAAGAAGAAAAAAGGTCCTAAATAAATGTGGCTTGGTACCCTCTCTGCTTAAATTCTGCACCTGAATTTTTAAGCCTTTCTGTTTCCATGCAATGAATCTTTTAATGTCTAACTTTTCACCATGGTTTTATAAGGAAGGCTACAAGAGTATTTCAATCCAACTGCAAGCAGAAGCACAAATTCAAAGTATGCTTCTGGTAAACATTTTGATTACAACCAGGGCTGGCTGATTATTCAGCTTATCTGTCACAAGCCAACTGTTAACCAGGAGATCACTAAAGACAGTTCAGAAATATCTCCTCTCAAAAAGCCAAAACAAACATCAGTCTTCTCTGAAAGAAATGAGGCCAATAAATATTGATTTGTTGGTGTCTACAACCACTGTTTTAAATATCACTTCAAGGCTATAAATAATATGAAAGCATAGCTTTAATTAATGATAGGGAAATCACAGTTCAACTAGTAGTAGATTTCAACAAATAAAGATTTGCAAGGTACAAAACAATCAGTTGCAAGAATGCCAAGGTGAACATAACTGCTAGGCATTTTTCACTGTTTGTATTTTAGTTTTTTGACATGAGTTTGAAAAGTAATATTATCACAAGTAAGTCTGTACCATATATTTTTTTTCCATTTTAACAATATAAATTAATTTGGGTTCTAAACCATGGATTTCCTCTTTTTGTGTATATAATCCCTGTCTCTATTTTGCTTTTCCTGTTGGCAAATAAACATACCAGAAAAACAAATGCCACACAATTAGGCTGCTTTGTCAGTTAGGCTCCAGTGAATGTTTTTGAAGTTTAAATTGCGGCACTAAATTAAAAAGATTTTTACTAATTTTTCTTGTAGAGTTTGGTTAGGTTTAGCACCTGAACATCTTAAGTGCACAATGCCATACCTATTCTTTTTAATCAGCACCCAGTTCTGCAAGCAATCCCATTGAAATCAGTGGGATTTCTTCCAGAAAATGAAATAAATGAGTAAGAGGGAAATGGCAAAATTCCAACTAACCTCTGAATTTAACAAGCTGCAATTTCCCTCAAATTCCTGATCCTGTGTTAGAGTTACTTCTGTAATGCAGGAGTTGAATGGTTGAATTTTGTTGCCTCTGATGGGATTAGTATTTTTATCCATTTAATCCTCCCATTCATTTTTGTACCATCATTCTAAAATTTCAGCTGGTTTAATCCTATCATAGAATGACTTACTTCATCATCCATGTCCTGAAAAGCAGGTAAAGAAGACAATGAGTTGTGGATTTGTGTCTTTTTAAAGTGTCCATCAGCATTTTGAGAAAAGCATGGGATAATATCTCATACAATACTTATTCATCAACAAATGTCAAAAACCAGTTACAGACATGATAAAAATTTTATTATATGCCAATACTCAATGTGATTTGAATTGTACTAATTTACCAAATTGTGTAAAAACACAGCTGATCATATCAATTACATCTCATATTCCTTTTTCCCTACAAGCACATATTTTACCATTGAATTGAATCATGCCTAGCATTAAACAGTTCTTAAGAAACATTCATTTTGATACATCATTCTGATATTAAGGTGGGATTTTAACAGTTCAAAGCCTTTCATACAAATCAGGAACAAGCCAATAATTTATACTGATTGGCAGCCTCTTTAAAAGCAAACTGGACAAATACAATGAGTGTTACGCAGCTCAGGTGAAGACACTGTATGCCTCAGATGACAGAGGAATCAGTAACTCAGTTTTGTGATAATAAAGTTTTCTGCAATTATTTTACCAGCACATCAAAATTAAACCTCATTCACCTTATAAAGCTGTTACCATCCTTTAGCTTGTTTATTTTAAGGGAGTCATGTTTATTCATTACTTACTTGTTTTAGAAAGTAAACACTTGTCTGTATTTCTTTAATTGCTGCACATTATACTGATGCAACTTGTCTGGTAGAAGACAGCAGTGCTGCTGATCCACGACTTTCACAGTCCACAGTCCAAACTGCTCTCCTTGTGGCTTATGAGACCATGGTAAATGTTCCCACTAGTGTTTTCAAATGAAGTTTGGATGACAAACCTGTTTCTTGAAGGTACACAAAACACTGTAAAGTTTGACTGTGGGTCTACTGATCTACATTTGACAACCTCTGCCCTTACAGGATCAGGAAGCCGCATGTGACAGCAGCAGAACTGCCACTACCAAGAGAGGCCACTGTTCTCCCTTCTGGCAGAGGTGCTACAGGTAGCTACAAATTCAGCTAAAGTGTAAAAACAGGCCATTCATTGTGGAGGTAGATGCTGTGTGTAAGAAATTTGATGAACTCTACAACTTAAGCCACATTATTTTAACTTTAGAACTGGAGGTTTTCCTCATTTCATTACAGAATGGTTCATGGATAGTTTGGTTTCAAAGGGACCTTTAAAGCTCGTCTAATTCATACCTTTGGAACTAGCAGGGACATCTTCAACTTGATCAGGCTGCTCAGAGCCCCATCCAACCTGGCCTTGAATGTTTCCAGGGATGGAGTATCTTGCAATGATGGAGAGCATTGGAGAATTGGAACAAGTGATGTGCGTTTTAAAACTAGCATGAGTTGCTCAATTCTGATCCCAGCACCAGATTGCTACATCTTTTGCTGAGTAAATACAACTTAATGCAAACCTGAACTAATGATGGAAAAAATGAGAGCCGAAAAGGGGGGGCATTGCTGTATCTTAAGAGGGTACTCTGCAATATATTTTTGCATTTCTCCCCTCACCTCTCCTCTATGGCAGTTAGCTACAATATCAATTTCATAAATGTTCATCATTAGCACTTGGATCTGTATCTGACATGTTACTGTAAATAAAATTCTGTCTCCATGAGTCTTTCTGTGATGTTCTGCAATGGATGAAAGCAAGAGCATTTGGTCAACTCATTGAGAAGTGCCTGAGAACTGCATAGGCAATTCACACTTGTAGATAATTCCAATCTAGTTTATTTTTGGTTTAGAATCCATTTATTCACAAGTTCCTAAAAAGAAACAAAGAGCTCATTGTACTGGTTCCCCAATGCATTTCACCCATTTTTAATATTATTCAGAATGAACTCCAGGTGACTTTGATTGGTTCTCCAGCATAAAATGGAATTTTATATGCACTTATTTGTGTATCTATGACCTAAAAAGGAAGGAAGCAGATGAAGGACTGTGCCACGCAATGCAAATTTACACATCACTAGGACCAGCATTTAGATGGGGAGAAGAGCCCTAAACACTCTTGTCTGTCCCAGCTGCATGTCTGTACCCTTATAACCAAAACATTGCACAGACTTCTTAACTTCACACACAAGGGATGTAGGGAGGCAGCACCTCTGGGAAGGCAGGAGAAGCTATGAAGGACGCTCTCTCCCAGGGCAGTGGGGCACACACAATCAGTGCTGTATGCATCGATTCCAAACTGTACAGTTTGACACAAAGCCAGGAGCTGTGGCTGCCTACAAATGGTGCTCATGGCCACTGCTGCCACTGCTGTTCTTGGCCCCACCACCAATGAGCACGGCCTGACATCAGCAGCTGTGGGAACCCTTTGCTGTATTCCGCCGAAACTGCTGGCTAATTCTGGAAAGCCGTACTGAAACTGGAATAAGGCAGGGAAATCAGTGATCTCTTAACAGCTGCAATTGGGAAAAATCTCCAGTTTATGCCCCTGGATGGTACAACTCACAAATGCTGTGCAGTGGCATTTGTTCAGCCCTGACTCATAGACAGACGAATGCCACTGAATGAATCACCAGCAGCATTTTCCGCAGTATCTAACGAGGTAGCTCATCCAAATATTGATCAGGCCCATGTCTCTCTAGTTTTTCAGATTCGAGATACCATAGCCTAGGTTGTTATTCACCACTGCAATTATGAATTTTGGAAAGTGGGCCTATAGTGAGCAACCAGGAGATGGCAAAACATTGTTTGGTGCATCCTTTGTTGATAGGAGCTACCTTCTGCCTGCTGTGAAGATATAAAAATGATACGAGCACTGCTGAAACACAAGAGAAATAGCAACTTATTAACTTAATAACAGAGAACTTTAAGGCAAATTGACAAAATCACTTTATAAAACATTCTGTTTGGTCCACTGCTGCAGGAAGTCATTAAGCCAAATACTGTAGTAAAATAATTTTGATCCATAGTGGCTGAGAGGACAAACATTAAGCAAAGGATAATCACAAATTAACATTCAGGACACCAGCTGAACACTGCAGGTGTTGAGGGAAGATAGTTTCTCCCTGCGCAGAAAGGCACGTTTCTTCCCCTTTCCTCTCAGATGTTGGACACCACGTGCTTCGGCAGCAGTCAGGGGATACCTCAGGTCCCCACAGTCTCACATGTGCACTTGGGGCTCTGCTCAGCCTCAGTCCTTTGACATTCACTGCATTCATGGCTATACAGAAAAGAGGCAGCTTCTCTTACCCTTCACTTTATACAGCAAGGGCCCAGTCTAGGCAAGCTCCAGTCCCAGAACCATGATTTGAGTCGCATGTTACAGGAATTATCACAGCAGAAACCACTCAGACCAATGGAGGAGAAGCATTACACAAAGCAGTGCATCAGTGACTCGACCTGAGCTGACTTTGGTCCAGCTGACTTTGGCCCAGGAACTCCAAGCAACGCACCACTTCTCCTGCCCTAAGTGACCACCACAACTGATGGAGATCAAAGTCATGGAATAAATAAACTCCAAGGACATTTTGTGGACATTTTTGGCCATTTTATGGACATTTTGCAAGGGTGGTCCATTGACTGAAGGAATGCCATCCAACTATGTATCAAAGTATGACAAGAAGGGTAGTTGTTAAACTTGTGTTGAATAGTGTGGGACCTGGGCATGGTGTCAATGGTACTGAACAAGGGATGGAGTCTGCCAGGTTTGGCTGGGGTAGAGTTAACTTTCTTCATAGTGGCTACCATGGGGCTATGTTTGGGATGTGTGCTGAACACAGGGTTGATTAATATAGAGATGTTCTTGTTACAGCTGAGTAGTGGTCACAGAAGCCAGCCCAGACCCCAGCCCTCAGTACCAGGGCTAAGGTCAAGGCCCGAGTGCAGCCCTGGCCCCAGACTCCAGACCTAAAAGTAGACCCCAGAACTAAAACCAGGCTGCAGACCCAGAACCAGACCCCAGACCCCAACCCAGATCCAATAACAGGCTGCAGACCCAGAACCAGACCCCAGACCCCAAACCAGACCCAAGAACAGGCTGCAGACCCAAAACCAGATCCCAACCGAGACCCAAAAACATGCTGCAGACCCAGACTCAGACCCAAAAACAGGCCGCAGACCCAGACTTAGACCCCAGACCCCAACCCAGACCCCAAAACAGGCCACAGACCCCGACTCAGACCCCAGACCCAAAAACAGGCCGCAGACCCAAAACCAGACACCAGGCCCAGACCCAGGCCCAAAAACAGGCCAAAGACCCAGACGCAGACCCCAGACCCAAAACCAGGCCACAGATCCAGACTCAGATCCCAGACCCACTGACCCTTCCCCTGTGCCCTCCCCACGCCCCGCCCCCTCTCCAGACCACGCCCCTCCTCCAGACCACGCCCCACATGCCACGCCCCCTTCAAACAAGCTCCACCCCCACATCTGTTACAGCCCTCCCCCCGACGCCCCCGTCTCGGGAGGTTTTCGCGCATGCTCAGTGCGCGCCGGCGCTAACTGCCCCCTGGCGGCCCCGCACCGCCCCAAGACGGCGGCCGCGCGCCGCCGGGCGGGCAGTGAGGCAGCGCCGGGGCGGCGGCGGCGGCGGCGGCGGCGGGCACGGACGCGGACGCGGACGCGGACGCGGACGCGGGGGGCAGTGACAGGTGCGGGGAGGGGAGGGGAGGGAGAGGCGGCGGCAGAGCGGCGGCGGTCGGAGCGCAGGTACGCCGAGGGGGCGGGCACAGGGGTGGGGGAAGCGCCGCCCCTGGCCGGGCTGCGCCATCGGGCACTCCCCCCGGCGCCGCCGCCGCCCCGGCGCCGCTGGCGGCGGAACACGGACCGTTAGCCGGGAGAGCCGCGGGGCCATGGCGGTGAGTGAAGAGGCGCTGCTGGCGAGCTGCTCTGCCCCGCAGCGGGGCGGTCCGAGGGGAGCGAGGGCTCGGGGCAGCGCCCGAGCCTGCCCGCGGTGCCGGAGCGGCGGCGCTCCCCGGGAGCACGGCCAAAGAAACTTTGTGTGCCCGTCCCCGCGGCGCCCGGGGTGCCGCTGCCGGCCGGGGCGGGGACCCGCCCGCTGTCAGCGCCGGGCGCCACGGGAGGAGCAGGCGGTAGCAGAGCGGGAGGGAGAAGCAGATGCGGAGCGCGACCAGAACAGCTGAGCCGGCTGTGACAGGCGGGGAGGAGGAGGAGGGAGTGCTGGTGTGCAACACCTCTCTCTCGGTGCTGTGGTGGTTCTGCTAAGCCGTAAGAGTTGCCTCGGAACTCCCAGCTAAGGGGATTTTGAGCTGCTGTGTGTAGGTTAAACAGTCTTCCCGAAAACACGGTAATCTCACTGGCAGAGGCATTATTCTTTCAGCGAGATTTACGCCCGATTCCTCTCTCCCTGAGTATCGCCCAAGGTTGGTTCTAACCTAACACAAACTTTTCGTTGCTTCCAGGCAACTTAGAAAGTGAAACCAACTAAAAGAAAAACCGAAACTTTTCGGCTGATTTTTATTGTGCGAAGCAAAGAGAATAAGCAGCAGAAACAAGGGAAAATCTGTTGGGTAGAAGCAGCCGCTGTGAGCGGCACCTCAAGACATGTTAGTCATTAGTGTAACCCTGTCAAAGGCAATTTGTTAGCCACCTTGGATGTCAACTGTTATTCCAGAATATTTCATGTTATGAAGTAATTTCTGTGAAATGTTCTTTGTTTTTAGAATTTAAGCCTGCATTTCATCAAATACACATCTGATTATGAATGTCTTAAATTATTGTGGAGTCTTAAAAATTCGTAATGTTTTCCTGCTAAGTACCTGGTAGCTTCTGTCTTAAGAACTATAGGACCCAGTCCTGCTAAGCTTTCTGCTTGAAAGAAGCTATTTTGTTGTTAATGGCAATGGGAAACTTTCTGCTTTATACAGAATAGAAATTTAACTGTAGCCATGATGTGAATCTGCATCCATAGATGTGCTTGTTTCCTGTGTTGTGAAATAGTATGAATCACAGCAACTCAATGGTCCTTAAAATTCAGAAAGGACAATCAGTTACTTTTTTTTCCTGCCTCTTTTTTAATTTTTTAAGGAAATGGTCTCAGATAATTATGAAATTGAATCACATGATGAATGGGGAAGTAGCAGGCTTTCAGGTAGGGAGAAATCTGTGCAATTATGTGAAAGGTGGAAGTAGCTGAGTTTCTGTAGTATTCAGTGTTGCAAACTGTAGAGAGTTCTTAGCAGCTGGTGTTTCTATGAAGCATGAGGGAGCAGGAAGGGTGCTGATCAACTCTGAAAACACATCTGGTTCTGGGTTCACTCTGTGTACGGACTGTACACAAGTCATCCTGATGCGTATGTATTATATCTGGCATTTGTTTTGGCAAACTACACCAGAATGGTTTTTCTAGTGACATTGGCGGAGAAAATTCATGTGCTGTATCAGTTACACTGGGGCCTTGGATTCTGAGGTTTGGCAGATGAAGCCTTAGTTAGGAGAAACACGGGTCCTTGTCCTTGGAAAGGCCAGGACTCGGTGATCAGTTAGTTACTGAGGTCACCTGGTCAGGAGGAGAGCAATCTGCTTTGAGCAGAGTCAGAACCTCAGTACTGTAGATGGTAATATTAAGACAGAATTAGATGAGTGTCTCAGGGTTTTTTTGCAGGGCAAATTGAGATCTTCTGAGGCTTTTTGCTGTATGACAAGCTCTAGATGTATGAGTTACACGAGGCACAGGTCATTGCACCCAGCACTTAAGTTACCTGATTTCAGTCCATTAGTGGCATTTTTGTCTTTTTCAAGTTGGAGGTTCTGCTAATTTGTGAACTTGAAACTCAAAAGCTTTAGATTTTTATACGTAATAATGTAATGGAATTGCAGAAACTTGAATTATGATTTGGACTAGTAACTTATTTGCTTTGGGCTGTGAGTCCTGTGGATCTTGGGATGCTTTTTTATTTTTTGCCTTGTGGCCATTTATTTTCACTTGAACTTGGGCCTACCCTGGCTAACTTGCTGTTATCCTGATGATCATTTTGGATTAAGGTATCTCAAGGAGATCCTTCATGATTGTCATTGCAACTTTAACTAGTTAACTGAACACGCTCCTGCAGTGTTCTTTCTTAGAACTTACTGGGAAGCAAGACTCTTAAAGCCTGACTTTAGGAGAGGTACAATTTTTCATCTTTGTCAGTATTTTCTCATAAATAGTTTTAACTTCTAAATGCTTTTAGGCAATGCACTTATTTACCTTGCTAGCAGGTCACTTCTGAAAGAGCATATACAATCATTTCTAGGAATGCTGAATGCTTGTAAGGTGTTACGTCCTGTGTTCTGATTGTCTATTGATACCACTGTCAAAGTGACAAATCCTGGCCCCCTACCCAGTCCCCCTTTTTGGATCGAACTGGCAGACATGCAGTCTTGTTCAGACAGACAAATACTAGAGAAGACAGTTTTTGTGAGGGTGCAGACCCACTTCTAAACAGAGTTGTTGTCTGCAGCGCGTGATGTTCCTTGTCAGTGTCTCCTGCAGCCTGAGGAATTCTTATCTTCCTCCAGCAACTTGGTACCTTTTTTCACCTCCATCTTGTAGTCTTCATGGAATTTCTAGTTCAGTATCTGCTCAAATGTCTACAGGTAACATGTGGTGTTTCATTGGTGTGGTTCTGTATTGCATTCTCTGTGTTAGAGGTGTCAATAACACTTCTAGATTTTATCATTGATTTCTTTAAGACTCTTGGTTTGGGGAAATTTCCAGCCAATTTGTAGCAAAATTTAACTTGACTGCAATTTATAGTGCACGAGTTGAATTGTGAGCCATTACTTTTCCTGTAGGACCAGATCTAAGTAAAAATAGATTTGACTTGGGTTGTCAACTCTTTCCCTTAACTAAAAGATACTGTCTGTATCTCAGGAAAGCGATAATAGTTTGGAATGAGTACACTGCTGCTTTTTCTGTTCAGCAAACACGAACAGTGTTTATTTTGCTCATGGGGCCAATGTTTCCTGAGCTACAGAAATGACCGTTTTTTTGCTCGTTCTTTGCCATATACAGTAAACTTTGAGCTTCCTTAATGCTGATGTTCATGTGATGCCAATAGAGAAACATTATCAGCTTTTTTCTTAAACTTGTCTATCTGTGAGGTTTAATAGTTTTGTTTATATCCGGTAATATTTTGTATTGTCATCCCAAGGTCTGTATTTTGTAGGGCTGATTAGGTAGCAGGATTTTTAGAAAGTATCTGTAACACATAATAGTGTTACGTGTTTCTCATAGGTTGTCATCTTTAATTGGTCCAATTAATTAACATTTAGTTTCAGATGGAACAAATATTTTTTAAGTTGTTCTGTTTGCCCCCCAGAGATCTGGTCCCATTCTTGCTGCTCACGTACTCTTGAGCCTGCAACAGCTAAAAATCGTCAGACTTTTTTGCCAACCTATAATAGATGATTCTTGGGCAGTCCTGTGGTGTAAAGGAGAGCACTCTGGACTCCGAATCCCAAGGACCTGAGTTCCAGTCTCAGTGGGACCGTCCCCTGGCAGTTCAATGCCTCCCTGCCATCCCATCCCGTCACATCTCGGATGCTCAGCAGGGTCAGCCTCGGTTAGTACCGGGTGCTGTGACAGTCCCGAGGACTTCCCTGTCACTGTCCAAGCTCACTCGGCCGTGGCAGGTGGACCTCAGGACTTAAACGGTGGGGCCAGTTCTGTGCACGCTGTGCCTCACCTAAAACATCCACTGTGCAGGCTGGAAGGGCACGTGGGGAGAGCCCTGCCCAAATCTGTGTTTGCGAAGTCTGACCTTACATACATGGCTACCTGGGATGAGCAGTTGTGTAGAGGACTGTGTTACTACTCCTCTTGGATGTGTTTGTTTAGAATGCTTTTGTTTTCAAAATTGTAGTACCTTAGGAAGGCAATATCCTTGTGTTTTTCACAAACTCTATTAAAACTTTAACACCATGTTCAGTAGTGGTGTCTTCACAGCACCTTTCAAGTTGAGTTAAACTGAACATACTTTGCCCTCTTTGTATTCATGGCTCCAAATAAACTTTCACCACTTATGTCTAGGTGAGCAAACTTGTTGACCTCAGGCTTACCTGTGTATCTGTCAGTTTGCTTAACGTAATTTATATATTTGCCTCCCTCTAAGTGTTTGCTTTTTCGGGAGGCGTGGACCTTCTACTCATGCTGTTCTGCAGTCAAAGCATTGCCTAGGTTAACACTGGTACCACTCTTCCAGTTTAGCCTCTTTGGAGTCAAACACCAGCCCAACAGCAGTTTGCAGAAGTTAAATGGAAGTGCTGAATATGCTTATATATAGTGTCCCTCACCTCACCTTTGCTTCCAGAACTGCTGGAAAGCATTTAGGACAGATGAGAAGATTCACTGCAAAACTTCTGCATTTATAGGCAATGGAAAATGTCACATCTTATTATATATTTGATTACTTGGGGCATAAAGAGTTGTCAACAATGGAATTTTCTACAAGTTTTTAATCTCAGTGTGACTGGTAGAGCTAATTTTTATTCTACATTAGTATAAGAAGCACAGCACTTTCTAAGATGTAATAAATGTCTTCTGCTTTCCAAAGGGACTAAACCAAGCCCTTTTACTTTCTGGCAACATATAAGCTTCTATAATATAAAGTCAAAAAATACTGTTTCAAAACTATGAAAATTTGCTAAATTGAACCAATGTCCCTCATGATTTGAAGAAACTATTTACCAAAGTGGAAAATTGTCCTGAGGGAAAGCAACAAGGTCCTAAAGGATTTATACTGTGACAGGTGTAAATAGATAGTAACTTTATTCTGTAACTGGGACTGAAAAAGAATATGCAAGACATAAATATTAACTTTACCATCTGCATGACCGTTTTTTTTGAATTTGCTTTGAGTTGTTTATTGTACATTGGTTGCATTTAAATCTGTGAAGCTCAGTTCTTAATTGCTTTTGATTTTTAATAACTTGAAGTGAGAATCAACTTAGTAAATCTAGAGCTTTACTGTTACCTGCAGTAAAAAGTAAAAAAACCCTGTAGTTTGCAAGTGTAAATATTTCCTTGTAAATAGAGTTGAGTTTCCCCAGTGTACAGATCCAATGTCTGTGGTATGCAGGATCCTACATGCATGGGTTGCTGCCAAGCTGTTGTCTCATTTCCACTTGCTAACATAGTATACTCAATATCATATCTTCCTCCTTTGATTATAAAATTAATTTTGCTTCTCTAAGTTCTAGTTTTCAAACTGCAGGGTTTTGTTTTTCAGAGTTTGTTGTCATTTTAACTGGAAGAAATGTATCTACTAGAGGACTTGACAGAAGGAGATGGAGACACAAACAAAAGAATAGCCAGTGGATTAACTTTACTTTGTAGCACAGGAACACATTTTAGATAGTGGTAGCAAATCAAGTAGTGTGTATGGCCAGACTTCACAGACGCAGATTTGGGCAGGGCTCTCCCCACGTGGGTGTGCCCTTCCAGCCTGTGCAGTGGATTTTTTAGGTGAGGCACAGCGTGCGCAGAACTGGCCCCACCGTTTAAGTCCTGAGGTCCATCTGCCACGGCCAAGCGAGCTTGGACAGTGACAGGGAAGTCCTCGGGACTGTCACAGCACCCGGTACTAACCGGGACTGACCCTGCTGAGCATCCGAGATGTGACGGGATGGGATGGCAGGGAGGCATTGAACTGCCAGGGGACCGTCCCCACGGAGACTGGAACTCAGGTCCTTGGGATTCGGAGTCCAGAGTGCTCTCCTTTACACCATGGGACCGCCCAGCAAATCAAGTAGTAATGATCTGCAAAAAGCGTGCATGTAACTGGAAACTAATCTGTAAACAAAAATTGAATGCATCAGAACATGAACTTTGGTGACTTGCAGTGAATGTCATGACAATGAGAGAGAACCATGACTATATTTCAAAATATATATTGATAGGCTGTTAGGGGACTTTATACAGTAAGAATAAATGTCATAAGCCACAAGAGTTACCAGGCCTCTGCAAATCCTACAGATTCTCTTCAAATGTAAAAGACTATACCTTAAGACATTTGCCCATTTAGTCTGGTATGAAAGTAGATTGAAAGTGTTGAAATGAAGTACTACAAAATTAGGACTAAAAGAAGCTGTGGAAGTGAGTCGTGTCTGTTGACCATGATCAGTCTTAGATGCAGCTGAAATGTAATTTGCTTTAATTTCTTCAGGCTTGCTAATGACTTCGCTGCCCACATACAATAATACTGGTATGTGTGCACATTCCACTGAATGGTGTCATTTCAGTGGTGAGGATAAGTTATCATAAATCAAGCAATAGATCTGAAAAGTACCCCAGTACATTTAATTGTGTACATCATGGCAATATAGCTCCAGACAGATCAGTTTCTGATTTTTGTAACTGTATTGTCGTTAACAAATTCACAACTATTCAGTGTTGCAACTTCACGTGTAAAAGAGGAAGCTGAGAGCAGCTTTGTCCTCTGGACTTGACTGGGTAATCCAACTACTTGGTCCCATGGTGTTTTGATTGAGTAATACTTTTCTTGGAGGATGGTGTGGAACTTGGGAGAAGAGAGTGCTGATGTCTGAGAAACCTGCTCTTGTTCTGCTTGTCTTCCCTTTCAGTAGTTGCAGACACTCCTCCATTAGAGAACTCTTGCTTGAATAGCACATTCAGTCTTCCAAGAGTTGCATTCAGGTTGAGGTGCTATTTGACTGCTCTGCTTTGTTTTTTTTTTTCCTATGGCATACAAGTAACTGCTTCACTACCATTGGGACTAATACTAGGAATGTGAAGCACCTGGCAGGGTGAATGGCTCTTGACTTTTTTACTGTTATGGTCTGTAGCTTCGTGACTGCCATGCATTGACTCTGGCAGAAGCAGTTCCTCTCGAAGAACATCCTCTCTGTTTATTCCTATGCTTGGCATTCATTTGTGTATTTGCAAAAGTGAAATGAATGAGCAATAACCAATTTTTCTATGATTAATTTTAAACTGCATCAGTCCTACAGTTAAGTTCACTCTGTTGACCAGTTGCTTGCAGTGGTGCAAGCGGAATAACTAGGACGATTTAGCAGAACTGACTTAATAGTTTAAAGTCTTGATAAAAGATTGCCCTTCAAATGTGCTTGTTAGGTCTCAAAAACCCTTCCTTTTTGGTGGATTTTTACTCTTGAGAAGTAGTTTTCATATGCCTGTCTTGACTCGTCATGTTCTCTGCTATTGTCCTGTTCCTTATGGAAGCAGAGACCTATAGGTTTTACAAAAACAATCAGTGCAGAGAAATTTTTAAATCTCTTAGACTTGTAACCTCATCAATCCTATGTCATCTTGCATTTGGATAGCACAGTTTTTGTTTTTCAGAATGAGCAGGAAAAAGTTGTTTCATAAGAGTTCTTTAAAAGCTTCTTGTTCTGCTTGAATCATGCATTTTTTGTAGCTCCAACACTGGCAGCTGTCTCTGCAATAAATTTATCTCACTGACCAGTTTCAGGCATTAATAAAAATATATCTGTGTTTTTAGCTTGCCTTAAAGGAATCATATGAAATATTATTTTGGAAATTTGTCCTTTCTCCTCAGAGCCTCTGAAAAAGAGGAGTTGATAACAAATGAGGAAGTAGCTAGATTCTTGGCATTGAATTTGCTTGTTTTCTCAAAAAATAAGCATGTTGTTAAACAGAAATGAAGGCAAGAGTAACTGGGAAAGGCCAAGTTGGTTTTGAAGCCATGTGATTTTCAGAAAACAAACTGAAGGAAATCCAGTCTTGGCAGAAGCTTAGAAAAACCTAATTTAGCTGGTGTAAAAGTAAAACTAGGAGGGTTTAAGGAAGTTCTTGAGAGTAACAAGAGTGTAAAACAAAACAGTCGCATAGTTCAGCTCAGTGTAGCATAAATAAAGTGGAATTGCACTGCAGATCTTTCTAAGTGGTACAAAAACTACACTATGCAGTACACTCTCCTAATTTCTTTTTGAGGGTGATTCCCAGGGGTATTCTCTCTAAGACAAAGGAGGCCACAGTGTTGCTCCCAGTGTGTGTCAGTGCATTGGACCAACATACCTGCTAAAGTCTGGGTCTAAGTTTGCACCCAGCTGTTGACATTAATTGTAAACATAGAATATCAAATTAGTTCCAAGTAAAATTAACAGTTTAATTCTGATTTGTGGTAAGGTTGCACTTACCACTAACTAAAAGTTACAGAACCAGTTTTAGACTTCTTTGAAGGTATAAGAGAGAGGGGCAAATAGTTGGAAAGCACTGAATTCTTCTTATGCAACAGCTTCAAGTTATATGTACTTCATCCAGATAAGGACTGTGGATGTTTTTTTAATAATCTAATAATGATAAAAATACAGAATGTGGTGTTTTCAAGTAGTCTCGGTTGTGCTGGCCTTGCTGTGCGCAGTCCGGCATTCAACACTTGTGCTGCATGAGCTGAGGTGGGAAGAGCCATGAACATATTGTGCCTTTACAGATGACTGGTTATCAGTGTCTAGTTCTTCTCTATATGGCCTTCACCTTTAAAAGCTTAGTTTCCTACATCAGCTACTATTAAGAACTTAGCTCTTTGGCTTAGATTCAAAAACTGCTGGCTCATAAATACAAACACATTAAGCTTGAACAGCTGGAGTATTTCCAATTATCTTCTATGCATTCCCAAATAGGTTATAGTACCGATGATATGAATGCATGAAATGCATTTGAAACTGCTCCTAAATAATGGCAGTTCATAGCCTGGAGTATGACAGTAACCAGAAATAAATATTAATTTACTATAGAACACTTAACTCCTGCACTGCTAAGGTTTGCCATTGTGTGGCTTGGCCAGTCTTGCATTGGGTAGGTCAGGTGGCAACTATTGGGTGTGAGTTAGATCCAGTGACTGTTTGGCCTGTTCATGTGCAACTTGCATTTGTGCATCTGTCAGTGTTTCTTTTTTACGAGTATTGCATTAATTTTACAACTTCCAGTGTTTAACTTCTTCCTCCTCCTCTTCCTCCTCCTCTTCCTCCTCCTCTTCCTCCTCCTCTTCCTCTTCCTCCTCCTCTTCCTCCTCCTCCTCCCCTTCCTCCTCCCCTTCCTCCTCCCCTTCCTCCTCCCCTTCCTCCTCCCCTTCCTCCTCCCCTTCCTCCTCCCCTTCCTCCTCCTCCTCCTCCTCCTCCTCCTCCTCCTCCTCCTCCTCCTCCTCCTCTTCCTCCTCCTCCTCCTCCTCCTTCTTCTCTTCCTCCTCCTCCTCCTCCTCTTCCTCCTCCTCCTCTTCCTCCTCCTCCTCTTCCTCCTCCTCCTCCTCCTCCTCCTCCCCTTCCTCCTCCCCTTCCTCCTCCCCTTCCTCCTCCCCTTCCTCCTCCTCTTCCTCCTCCTCCTCTTCCTCCTCCCCTCTTCCTCCTCCTCCTCTTCCTCCTCCTCCTCTTCCTCCTCCTCCTCCTCCTCTTCCTCCTCCCCTCTTCCTCCTCCTCCTCCTCCTCCTCCTCCTCTTCTTCCTCCTCCTCCTCTTCCTCCTCCTCCTCTTCCTCCTCCTCTTCCTCCTCCTCCTCTTCCTCCTCCTCCTCTTCCTCCTCCTCCTCTTCCTCCTCCTCCTCTTCCTCCTCCTCCTCCTCCTCTTCCTCCCCTTCCTCCTCCTCCTCCTCTTCCTCCTCTTCCTCCTCTTCCTCCTCTTCCTCCTCCTCCTCCTCTTCCTCCTCTTCCTCCTCCTCCTCTTCCTCCTCTTCCTCCTCCTCTTCCTCCTCCTCCTCCTCCTCTTCCTCCCCTTCCTCCTCCTCCTCCCCTTCCTCCTCCTCCTCCTCCTCTTCCTCCTCCTCCTCTTCCTCCTCCTCCTCCTATTCCTCCTCCTCTTCCTCCTCCTCCTCTTCCTCCTCCTCCTCTTCCTCCTCCTCCTCTTCCTCCTCCTCCTCTTCCTCCTCCTCCTCCTCCTCTTCCTCCCCTTCCTCCTCCTCCTCCTCCTCCTCCTCTTCCTCCTCTTCCTCCTCCTCCTCCTCCTCCTCTTCCTCCTCCTCCTCCTCCTCCTCTTCCTCCTCCTCCTCTTCCTCCTCTTCCTCCTCCTCCTCCTCTTCCTCCTCTTCCTCCTCCTCCTCTTCCTCCTCTTCCTCCTCCTCTTCCTCCTCTTCCTCCTCCTCCTCTTCCTCCTCTTCCTCCTCCTCTTCCTCCTCCTCCTCCTCCTCTTCCTCCCCTTCCTCCTCCTCCTCCCCTTCCTCCTCCTCCTCCTCCTCTTCCTCCTCTTCCTCCTCCTCCTCTTCCTCCTCCTCTTCCTCCTCTTCCTCCTCCTCCTCCTCCTCCTCCTCTTCCTCCTCTTCCTCCTCCTCCTCTTCCTCCTCCTCTTCCTCCTCCTCCTCCTCTTCCTCCTCCTCCTCCTCCTCCTCCTCCTCCTCCTCCTCCTCCTCTTCCTCCTCCTCCTCTTCCTCCTCCTCCTCTTCCTCCTCCTCCTCTTCCTCCTCCTCCTCTTCCGCCTCCTCCCCTTCCTCCTCCCCTTCCTCCTCCCCTTCCTCCTCCCCTTCCTCCTCTTCGTCCTCCTCCTCTTCCTCCTCCTCCTCCTCCTTCTCCTCCTCCTCCTCTTCTTCCTCTTCCTCTTCCTCCCCCTCTTCCTCCCCCTCTTCCTCCCCCTCTTCCTCCTCCTCCTCCTCTTCCTCCTCCTCCTCTTCCTCCTCTTCCTCCTCCTCCTCTTCCTCCTCCTCTTCCTCCTCCTCTTCCTCCTCCTCTTCTCTTCCTCCTCCTCCTCTTCCTCCTCTAGTGGTAATAGAGTATGAACAGAGTTGTGTATCATATTTCTCAGACTTTGAGAATTATGTTGAGTGAGTGTCTGCAACAACACTTGGGAGTTGAAGTATTTCCATATTTATGGTAGATGTTGTAGATTCTCTTTTTGACAGGGTGTTCCAGTGCTGATTAAAACATTCAGCGTATCTTCACTTTTTAGTGAATTTCAGACTTTGACTTTGTTGATTTGCTTTATGAAACTATGCTAATTTTGTAGTTTTCCTGTATTGCCTATCTACAGCTTTTGTATTATGACCAGTACTGAAGGGAATAGCCATTTCAGTTTCCCTGTACTTAAAAAGAGATTATTTCAATTTAGTGGAAATGTTGCACAGAACATTTTTCTTGTAACAAAAAAATAATACTTCTCTGTTCATTGGAAATTGCTTTATCAGTTGTCCCAGGAAACACTTATAAAACAGGAAAAATACTTTGTTGGTAACAAAGCATATATTTTAAAGAAATTGTTTATTAATTGGAATACTTAGTTCAGAATTGAAAAAAATCCAGTGTACTGTAATTACCACATCTGAAACAGTGTGACTAGAAAATGTGGTAAATGTACAGGGCAGTGGGGAATTAAAATCGTTCTGCTCAGTTCTGATTCTTAAAAACAAACACAAAACTCTTCAGCATGCTTCATAACTTTTAATAGCTCAGCTACAATCTTATAGATCTCTGGGTAATTATATTCTAATACATTTCTACACCAGCTGCATGACTCTATCTGAGGTTTTTCCAGTAGTGCATTAAGTGATATGCTAACATCTGTTGTATATTCTTTGTTCTTTCCTCTTCACCCCAGGGCTGCATTGGAATGTTCTAGAATTTTCCCCATTTTAGCATATTGTACATCTCAGGCACTTACATTTGTCTGCTCTTATCTGATAACTTCTGAACTGGATGGCCGATTTGACAGATAGGAAGGAAATACGATAGTAATTTTTACAAGTCTGAAATTGTCAGGTAGGAGATATGTTTTAAGGACTTTGGGAAATAATAAAGAATAAATTTATCTCACAGTAGCCACCGAAGAATGGACATGGTGAGTACTCATAAATGTCTCAATGGCAGGAAAAGTTTAAATAGTAGCTTGCATCCTCTTGAAGAGTGACTCAGATGTGAAGCTCTAATCTATATAAAATAGGCCTTTATTGCTTCAGCTGTTTGAAAGATGTTTGTTTTTCAAGTGCACCTGCTGTCTTCATGTTGGAGAAGGCAGAATCAAAGCCTTTCATGCATTAGGATTGGCCGATAGTGTTATGGTCTTTTAGGTTCTTTTTGTAAATTCATTCCTTGGTTTTTGGCAAAACCTGGTTCCTGGGGAAACATTGGTGTGGGAAGACCCAGGTGAAGAAGGAATGCACACCTGCTCTGCTGTGCTGAACCTGCTGGAAAAACACACCATTACGGCAGCCTTGAATTGGCAGCTGTAATGTGACACAGGTTGAAGCATGTATAAAACTAAACTGCACTACTGGCAAAGAAATCATGGAATAGCCCTGGTTTTGTCCCTTCTTATGTACTAGCAATATGCAGTTTGGAAACATCTAGTATTGATTTCATTAAGCCTCTTTCTTACACTCTGCCTTTCTGTATTAGGTGCTTTTGTTTTGTCCCTGCTTAAACTTCTGTCCTTGTGTTGTATAGGATCAAGGCTCCTGTGAACAGCACTCAGTAATAGTAAAAGGTTGTGTCTGTTGTTCATGCAAGTTTCTCCTTCAGGAGGCACCAGAGGTACCACTGTGGAGTGTGGCCTATTAAGTCTTCCACTTGTGGGAAAACAATTAATTTATACTTAGTATCAAACTCAACAACCAGAAGCAGTGAATCCCTAGAAAAGGAGTGGTCCATAGGTTTTTCTTGTACACAGCATTGATAGCTATCACTACATTTATCAAAGTAGTTCCTGCAGCCCAACCAAAATGGAAAGCCTTTCTGTGTAGGATGTTTAATACAGAAATTCATAACTATCTTCTGATGCAGCCTTCTTCCTCTTCTAAGAAGAAAGACCAGATTATAAGTAATTCTGGACAGAGTTATGGGTATGTCTTCCAAAGTTCAAGCCTTAAGTCTCTGAGTTTAGTTTTGATTAGTGTTGTCATTGTTACTTTGAAATTTGAAATGTGAATCTGACAGCTTGCAGAGCTTGGAGGCAAACTAGTGTCCTTTCTCTGGGTTCCAATCTACTGAAAATCATTCAACTTTGGCATTATGTGTTGTATTTTGATTGACTAATATTCTGGAATTCACAGAATTCCACTTGGCAGGTCTTTCTTCAGCCCTTTGTCAAGACCTTGTGTGATCAGGGTTTGATTTTCTACAGCACAGATCTCCAAACTTTTTTTTGCTCATGTATCTTGACAGTAAGGATGTTTTGAACATGCACTTCAAATATATGTCAATTTTTTAATTGTGTGCATATGCTATTCTACTAATATATATATACTATAAAGCATACACACACAAAAAGAAAAAAAAGGACAAGATAAAGATGAAAACCACTATTTTAAAAGGATTTTTTTTCAGTGACAAAAAATATTTTCTTACCCGAAGGGTTTGACTTGTACTGGAGTGCATTTGTGGAGTAAGATTCACACAGAATTACAGACTATTCTGAATTGGAAGGGACCCACAAGGATCGAGTCCAACTCTTAAGTCAGTGGCCCACATAGGGGATTGAACCCATGACCTTGGCATTATTGCAACCAAGTTTTAACCAACTGAGCTACTCACCTCTTTGGAGACTGTTGATCTATGGGATTAAGATTTTTGTGGGCTCTCAGGGCAATGTATGCCAGTGCTACACCATTCTCATTGTGAAGGGGTCTTTACCCCCCCTTTCCCCTCATGGCTAAGCAGAATTTTCAGTTGTGCAGCATGTGTCCCTCATAGAATTGTAGGATGTGCTGAGCTGGGATCCATCATGATCAGAGTCCAACTCCTGGGTCTGCACAGGATACTCCAAGAATCACACTGTGTGCCTGAGAGTGTTGAACAAACACTTACTGTGCTTTTTCAGCATTGCCTCCAAGGAGAGCCTGATTTAAGGCTCTCCACAAACATCCTTCAGGTAGTGGGCTCCAGCTAGTAGGTGACCCCTGGCTACTCTAGTGCTATTAACTTCTCCTTGTCTTTCACCCCCTGTGCTGATTTAAAGCTAAACCAGCAGGAGAAAGGAACCCAACTCAAAAGAGATTACAAGTCAGAGTTACAATTTACTAAAAAATATTACAATAAATACAATGATACAGAGACAAAAATGTTTCTAACCCACAAGACCTAGATGTATAAACTAGCATTCTGGGGCACAAACAGAATGGTGTTCATTGGCCCTTGTGCTGAGCACCACATGGGCCCCGAGTCCAAAATAAAAGGAAAGGAAAACCTGTTGGTGTGGATGATGGTCACAGTCTGGTTGAGAGTGGCAGTCACAGTCCTGCTGAGGTTCTGGTCCTCCTCTGCATCCAACGAGTGGTACCAGCAGTCCCCAAACCCCAAGATTATATACACTCAGGTTCAGATGGGAATGCCCAATATCTCCCCCAGGGCAGGGAGTGTCTTTGGAATCCTTGATGGCCCATTGGCAGACATGACTGCTCAGGCTTGGTGGGAAGGTGCTATTGACTCACCTGAGGGGAGTTATTGAGGCTGAGTCATTGGTGTGAAGACAGAGACTCTTCCTTATCTCACAGAGTTCTTAAACACCCAGCTTGTAGCCTGAGGTGTCAGGTGTGCCCTGGGCAGCTGCTGCAAATGGTCCATTATTAACATTTCATGATAAATGGTACAGAGGGTGTAGAATACACAGTTTTGGTTACACCCACACAGTGATAAACTGCTACTGGCCACTGTAACTAGAACACTGCCCTGTAACAGCCTTTGGGGCATCTCTCATACTGCAGAGGAGGAGGTTGGTGGGAAGAGCAAAACTGAATGTGGTATTCCAGATTCCACCTTGTTACTGCTGAGTAGCAGGGAATAATTGCCTCCCTCAGCCCATCAGCTGTGCTTCTGTGCTAATACAGCCCCTATGCTGTTGGCCTTCATTGCTATCAGGACACGTGCTGCTGATTTGTGGCGTTTCACCTTGGTGATCCAGCTGATTTGATGCTGATGTGTATTTCAGAGACTATCCTGAAGATCAGCTGCCACTCACTTGAAGATGGCAACACTGATCCTTTGCATGTGCAGAGGAAATGCACTGAATGCACTGCCCAATGCACAGCCTTACAATATTCCTTAACCTTTAATAAACAACTGACTAAGTAGAAAGCAGAGTTGTATTGTGCTTTACAATGTGAGAGTAATGCCACAGAAACATTAAAGGACCAAATCTGAAGCCATTTAAATATTGAGTTAAATTGTCATTACAATTCAAGAAGGCAAACTTGCTTACTGAACTATGAAGTGGAACAGCTTTTGAGCCTTAACATCATTTAGCCTTTTGCCTTGTTAGTGCTATCCATTCTTTAAAAGTTCCTTAGGCATAAACCCTGGACTCTAAACAAATCTCATTTAGATGCCCTGTCCTAGTTCAGCAGGAGGGACCAGCTAACCCTGTGTGGGGGTGATCAAAGCTGTGTATTCTACCCCCTCTATTCATTCCCCAAGGACAATGGGCCATTAGCAGCAGCTGCCCAGGGAGCCATTAGCACCTTCACACTCAGCCTGAGGGGGCGGAGCTGCCAAGGGACCATCAACAGTTCAACACCCCCTGGCTCCCAGAGTTAATCACCCATTGTGTGAGTCCCTGCCCAGGGGGAGGGAATGGGTGCTCCCTGAGGGTACATAAGTGGTGGGTAAGAAGACTTTGGTAACTTCCCCTTGGATCCAGAGGAGCAGCAGGACCTTGACAGGAGGAGATCACCGCTCTCGCCCAGACCACAGCCCTCGCCTGCACCAACAGGTTTTTCATTTCCTTTTGCTCTGGACTTGGGGGAGCCACAGGGGTCTCAGCACAAGGGCAAACAAACCCCCTTGGGTTTGTGCCCCAGGACACTGGGTTATACTGCTGTGTTTTTGTGAGTTGAAAGCAATTTCCCTTTTGTGTCAGTGTTTTTATTGTAATATTATTATTAAATTTTAGGTCTGACTTATAATCTCTCTCGTGGTGAGTTCATTTCCCCTGCTGGTTTGCCTTTAAACCATCACATGCCCTCACTTTGTTTCAGCTTTGACAGCCTCCAGAAAAATCTTTCAAAGTATTTTCATACTCATGTGATGACAAGGAAAATTAATAGCATTTCAGGTAGAGGTGGTGGGGAATATGTAGTTTGCAACTTCAGTGTCATACAAAGCATTAACCTACACAATTTGGTTGAGGTCTTAGGAGACCCTGTACTTCCCTTGCAGCAGTTGTTCCTGTGCATGAATCAGTATAGATTTCTAAATAACCATGCATTTAATGCACCACCAGCAAATTACTTCTCAGCTGCTTCTGTGCTTACCAACTATGCTGTGAATTACCTGTTGGTTCACCTAATGTGTCCTTTTCCTTATCTGGAGCCTTTTAATATGACCACAAAAATGGTGCAGTCAGTAGGCCTTAAATAGGCCTTTACCCCTTCTGAAATCTGCTGCATCCATTGGTTTTCAATGGTGCAGGAAATCTCACAAGTTGCTTTTCTTGTGCCCTTTTCAGGACCTCACTAAATCCTGAGTATATCTGGAACCTGGTAGAGTTGGAGGACAGTTACCTTATCCAGTACAGTTTTATGAGGAGTAAGGCTCAAATTATGGTAGAGACATTTTGCTTTTGGTATTTTTAATATGGAACGATATTTGCAAGAAGTTGCCACTCATGCTACACTTTCAAAAGTTATCAACAATTTTAAGTCAGGAAATTGTAGAGAAA
Source organism: Pithys albifrons albifrons (assembly GCF_047495875.1). Lineage (NCBI taxonomy): Eukaryota > Metazoa > Chordata > Aves > Passeriformes > Thamnophilidae > Pithys > Pithys albifrons. Next base: position 59,112,216 of record NC_092458.1, read on the forward strand.
AGCTTGGTAAGTTATTCCAGTGGAGATTGTAGGTATTTGCAGCCAGAGGCAGGGAAAACATCCTCCGTTTCTGAGGGAGGTAGACCTGTTGATATAACTGATAAAGCATTTTTATGAGCTTGTGTTTGGCTGTCCACTTTTACTATTCTGTCCTTGTCAGAATCAACCTTTCACAGGATTGAGTTAATTCTTTTTAGTGGAGTGAAAGGACTTGGTCTCTTATCACTGTCATGGTTTGTCATTTCCAGACTTGTTTTGGCTCCTCTTTTTTTTTTCTATTTTTCTCTTTCCTTTTTTCCCCCTTTTTTTCTCTGAGAGCTGGATTTAAAACACGTTCTGTAATGAGAAGCCACAAGCTAATACCTTCCCTTCCTATTGGAAACTCACATGCTCAACCACTGTTAATATTTGATGACTGTCTGTCCAGTTTTAATCCATGTAATACCCGTTTAGTGTTTTTATCGAAGAGAATTGTTGTGTAATGCCAAATAAGGTTTTAAGATTGTTTTCCAGTTCACTTACTACTACCTTTTTTGGCAATGTCCATCACCAGAACATTGGCTTCAAGTGAATTGGACAAACTTCTTAGTCAATCTTACTTACATTTTAATTCTTTACAAATAACATCTAGCGTTGACTGTTCATTTTTATTTGGCCTCAGATCACTGTTTGTTGACAGGCCTAGATTGTCCTGTTTACCCTTTTACAATAATTTACCCTTTTAGCATACAGTATTTAATGTAAAACTTGCAGGTTTCTTCCAGACCTCTGGGACTTTCTCTTAACCCAAGGGGTTGCAAGTCTTTTTCAGAGATCTAGGCAGATCTCTTCCAGAAGCTTTGAATGCAAGGTACTGGTATGTGCTGATCTAAAGGTTCTGTCTGCACCCATTTGAGGTCATTGTGTTGAATGTGATATAATTTATTTCCAAGATGTATTTATTGACCATTTATGCTTATGTTGATGCTTGCCTTTTGTCCATTCTAGCTGACTTCTTCTGCCATGCCATAATTTTCTCTTTTCAAATCACTGTCTTTCTTTGTTCTCATAGTAAAAAAAAAGCAAAGAAAAAAGGCCCCTGCAATGGGTGTACATACCACGTCCTACTGTCTGACTGTATTATGTGCACTGACTTGTACAGATTGCTGCCTCTTGACTACTGATAACAAAAAGCCTGTTGATGAATGTGCAGTATAGACCCACATTGGTGTGAAGTTTAAACCTTCAGTCTTTGAGACTAGTTCAGTGACATTGTAGAGGAATCTAATATTGTATTGTCAAGAAAACATTGATTTCTTGTTTTCTCCTAGATTGATTACACAGTCTGACAGGTAGCACTTTTATTATTGTTGTAGAGGTTGTCAGAAATAACACTATACCTGGTACCTCTTGTAGGGGTTTATCGATGAGCAGCATCCTTTGTCTCCAGAATAAGTCAAACACTTGGGATCCAGACATGGAGTTTAGCTGTGTCCCAGTTAAGGCATTGAAGGCTGTGTGCCAAAGGTGGACTACCCACCTAAGCACTTGGGTGCCTGTGGAAACCTAATTTTCATCCAAATCAAATCATTAAACACCTGTGCAAAAGAAAGGAAAGCTTCCTAATGGAAAAGAACCTGAGGATGGTCTAAACATGAGCCAGCAATGTGCCAAGGTGGCCAAGAAGGCCAGCGGCGTTCTGGCCTGCGTCGGAAACTGTGTGGCCAGCAGGACCAGGGACATGAGCGTCCCCCTGTACTTGGCACTGATGAGGCTGCACATGGAATCTTGCATCCAGTTCTGGGCCACTCACTACAACAAAGACATTAAGGGGCTGGAGTGTGTCCAGAGAAGGGCAACGGAGCCCTTTGGAGTTGCTCATTACTGCTGCCTGGAAGGAGATTGTAGTGAGGTGGGTGTGTCGGCTTCTTCACTCAAGTAACAAGGGATAGAACAAGGGGAAATGGCCTCAAGTTGCACCAAGGGAAGTTCAGATTGGACAGCAGGAAAAAATTCTTCACCAAAAGAGTTGTCAATCACTGGAACAGGCTGCCCAGGGAAGTGGCTGAGTCGCCATCCCTGGAGGTATTTAAAAGATGTGTAGACATGGTGCTTTGGTACATGGTTTAGTGCTAGACTGGGCACTGCTGGGTTAATGATTGGACTTGACAACCTCAAAGGTGTTTTCCAGCAATGATTCTATGAATGAATGAACCTCATACCAAATGTTAGGCATGTCCAGAGCAATCCAGAGAAGGCCTGAACAAGTTGTAATGATGTTTGTATTTTTCGTCAGTTTGGGTTATGTTTAGTACTGACTGGTGTTCAATTTGATAGACATATTTTGGATTATGCTCAATAAATGGTGATACCACTGAGTGCATCGTAATTTGTGAATTCAGTCAAAAGTCATTCTGTGTGATAAAGGCAGTTGTTAGTGCTTTCAGATGTAAGAGAATAGTCATTGGGATGGTGGCTTGGGAATAATGAGCAGCATTCAACTTAAACCTGTGGAAATTCAAGCCAGCTTAGTTCAGAAGTGTTGTTGCATTATTGCATGGAGTATTGGAATTGCCTTTCTCTCTGTGACGCTTTAGATAGCAGTGCAAAATATTTGGAGCTATAAGACCTAGAAATGGTACAAGAGCAAGCCTGGTTTTAGCTATTGTGGGAGAAGGAATCAATGCCTTGATTCTAACCTCTCCTTCCAGGCTGTGCATTCATTTTGCATTGAACAGTCATTGGATAATATCCTGAGAAGCTTATCATCAAACTTGCTGGCTTGAAAGATGTTCCAAGTAAGTTTCATCAGCTCTCTGCCCACCTGCAGAAGCTTTGGGGACTGACTGTAGCCTGGAGGATTTGTTTGATGAGGAGGAAAGTTTTAAAGTAAGGTAGGAATAAAAAACTCTGCTCTTACTGTTTGAGAGACTAATTAGCCTGGCTAAGCAGGGTGTTGATGAATTCTCAGTAATCACAGGTATGTTTCAGTCTTTCAACCTAGAGGGATTTTTCTTCCCCAACTTAAATCTTTGCAGACTGTACCAGGAAAGGAAATGAATCCTCTAAAATAACATCAGAATGAAGTTTTTTCCAAGTTTGTAGTTTTACAGTAGGACAACCTTCAGTATAGGAATAGTTAAACTGTCCTGTGTATGTACTGTATATGTGCTGTATAGACTGTACAAGAGGCTTACAGTGCTGTGTGTTGGTGCACGAGTCCACTTGTACTGACAGCACCTGCTACAGATGTTAACCCACAGCAGAGGGACAGCGGCCCTTAGAGGGGCAAGCAAACACAGTTGGGTGGGATGGAGTTTAGAAGACAATTCTGAGTAAGCAGCTGTAACAGCAATTCTTTAACCAAATACCTCTTGAGCTTGATATTGCAGTCAGTGTCATTAAGCTGACTTTATCACTCCTTTCTTATTTAGTTACGTACTGTAACTAGTAAACATCTCTGTTTATGAGCAGACACTCTATCTGTGTTAGAAGTTTAAAAGTCTTTGTAGAGAGTTTCATTAGCCAAATTATATCAAGGCAAAACTTGTAATGCCTGTAGCATTACTGACTCAGGCTGTGTAACTGCAAAATTGTACCTTACTTATTTTTACCAGCCTACTGTAAGTACTGGCTAAGAGAGGCAGTTCTGCTTTAAAAATACTGTACAAGCTTCTTCTGAGCTTAATATTTATGTCTACATTTGATGTTAAGCACTGTTTTCAGATGCAAAATGTGATTAACTTGTGGGAATTCTGAATGTGCTGTTCACCCCTAGTGAATTTTTTCCATCTGTCTTTCTGTTTTGTTAAGAAATACCAATTTCTCAATTCTTGTTGCTCTAATTCTTTTTTTATTTCAAAAGCTTAAGTCTACTGAGTCTAGCTGGGATCGAGTTAAAACCAGTACACTAAACCAGTATAACTTAGTGGTTGGAGTTTGGGGGTTTTTGAACAAAATGAAACGCAATTTCAAAAGCAGCTTATCAGACTTGCAGTACATATTTCCAGCATGGAAATATGTTAATCTTCAGCTTTTCTGGTCTTAATTCTTCCACCCAGTCTTCATATAGCATTAACATGCAAAATATCAGAAAATGTGTTACTTATGACTTGTAAATATAATTGAAAGGAATGCTTGGCTGAATCCTGCTTTCTGTTACGTTGCTACGTGATACTCATCAGAGTTGAAGTGTATCACTGCTTTCAGGGGCCTCTTGCCTCTGTGGCTTTTTTTCTTGTCGTCAGGTTTCATGTAACTTTACAATGTGTGCTAGCAAGGGCTTTATTGTGGTATAGTTACGAAGGTTATAATTTTGTGTGGGGGCATTACCTCTTTACCCCGTTGCTGCGTTTTAGCTGCTGATTAAAGCTATTAAAGGACCACATCTTCCAGTAACTAATTGCTCCTAAAATAAACAGTCATTATAATAATAGGAAAAGTGGGTTGATTATTAATAAAAAAGAAAAAAGCAACAGCTTCCCTGTTAGTAGGTCTTGGTTTTTTTTATCAGTTTCATATAAATAAGAACACTGTATATGTAGGTTCTGAGGCAAACTGCTTTTGTCTTTGCTTTTTTATATTTTTCCTCAGTAGGCATTTTGTTGGCAGTGCCAGTCAAACTTGGACAACAAAACCTTGGTTTGTTATCGGAGTTAAAATGTTTGGGTTTGTTAGCTCCAGGTCTGTGATGTGTCTTCTTCTGAGGTCCAACCGCTAGAGGGGGTCTAAACTGTATAACTAAGGCTTGTATTCTGACAAAACACTTCTTCGGGGTTGTATGATTGCTGGATTGTTGTGGAAACATACTTTCTAAAGGTGTTAGTTTCATAATATTCTTCAGAAACAACAACAATAACAAAAGTGAGGCTGGTTTTAAGGATAATTTTTAAGAAATATTTAAATAGTTTAACCATTTGAGTAACTTTTCATTGCAGGTGATCTTGTGAATTGGTGTACTATCAATGATGGCAGAACATCCACCATTACTGGATACCACGTCGATTATAAGTAGTGAAATCCCTCTTCTGACTTCCCCTATTGTTAGCGGGGATGGAGCACAACAGGTAAGGAAACTTCACCTGGGTTTTTTTTTCTTGGTGTTGTGGTTTGTTTGTTTTTTTTTCCAACAGCATCATGACACTGTAACAGATAGTAATCCTTCATCTGGAGTATATTTGTGCAGCTTTGGCCATGCATGTATGTTAGAGATTGAGGTAAAGGTAGAACTGGTGCAGAGATGAGATTTGTAAGGAGTGTGAAGCAGAAAACCTGTATTGTGAAAGAAATTCTTCATGGAGGAATTGGACTAAGCAGCTGCCAAGTTGTCAAGCCATGATTGCATCTTACTTTGGAAGCTGTGTATTTACATTACCGTATGATTTTATTAAGATATTAATAAACCTTCCCCTGTGGTAGAACAAATAGCTGACGCATAACATGTGCTAACAACTATGATCTCTAGACTGATACTTGCTTACAAATGGGTATCTTAAATGGTGGGACTTGCTTTTGTGTGTAAGTGTCTGCCTGAACTCTTCTGAATTTATACTTCTGGATGGCAGTGCAGCCCATCTAGTGCATCAGCTGCTCTTACCAGCCTTGTGTCACTTGATGATGCACTTTGTCCCATAATCCAGGTCTTGAAAGATACAGTAAACACAGTCTGCCCCAGGGTCAGCCACTGAGGTAGGTGACTAGTGAATGGCCTCCTGCACGACTTTGCTCTGCTGATCACAACACTTTGAGACTGGCACTTCATCCAGTTTTCAGTCTGCCTCAGTGCCCAAGTTCAGTTTGTGCTTCCTCAGTTTCTGTGTGAGGATGTTCTGCAAGACAGTGTCAAAAGCCTTGCTAAAGTCATGATAAACAGTATCTACTGATCGCCCCTCATTCACCAAGCTAGTAATTTCAACGTAGAGGGCCATCCAGGTTTGTCTGGCATGATTTCCTCTTTGTGAATCTGTACTGACCACTCCAAATCCTCTTTTTGTCTTTAAAGTGTTTGGATATGGCTTTTTGGAAGATTTGTTCACTCATCTTCCCAGAGCTGAAGGTGATGTTGACCTGCTTGTAGCTCCCTGGATCTTCTTGCCCTTTTTTGAAGATTGCACTGACATTTGCTTTCTTTTAGTCCTTGGGAACCTCCCCTAGTCACCATGACCTTTCAAATGTAGTTGAAACTGAGTTACTTGCTCTGCTCTCCACAAAAATAAGGCTGTCAGGCTGTGCTGTCAAGCTTAGTCTGTAATCATGCAAGATTTTGAGTCAGATATGAGTTTAAATGTTCTTTTGGATATACCTTTTTTAAAAAATGTTGTCTCTTTCTCTGGCCAAGTAAGATTAAAACTGGAAAACAAGCAAAGTGTTTTTTCAAAGAAATGTATTTGTGGGGGGTTGTTTTATCTTCTTAAGGGAAAAACAATGTATAGACTGTTGGTGTGATTTTTTGTTAAAAACAAAAGGCAGCTCATAAGGACTACTGTCCAAAGTGGAACTAGTAGTGATCACATATTTTAAAAAAGAGAATCTTCAGAAAATATTGGGCAGCTTCTTGGTCATCAGTAAGGAAGGTGTTTTTTCCTCATTTCATGACAACTATCAGACCACAATGTTGTCTACTGTCCGCGTTCCACAATGTCTGGTGAAATTTGCGACTTTCATTTTCTGTCCTTCCTTCCCATCCAATCCATGATTCATGAAGAATCAGCAAAGGCATTTGTTCAGTGGCAGGAAACTTTACTGGAAACCCATCTTGCATCTGGTGATTTCAAAGCCATCACTAAGTAGAAAATACTTTGTATATCTGAAATATGGGAAATCCAGAATTGCAGGGACTGCTTTCTCTGTCAAGGTTGCCCTGGTAAGACTTAGGCCACAGAAAGGTGCTTGCTTGCTTGCTTGCTTGCTTGCTTGCTTATTTATTTATTTATTTATGTATGTATGTATGTATGTATGTATGTATGTATTTATTTATTTATTTATTTATTTATTTGAGTCTTAAAATTATTTGTTTATTTTATATGATAGGCTGATGAAAGGGGTAGATACTTTCAAATGAAGTGGGATACATTTAAGTGTACAAAACACTGTAATGCTGAGCCTTTTTCATCTTTTTTGAAATATATTTTTAACCAGAATATTAGTTCATTGTATTTCTTTTTTTTCCCCCCCTTGTGACTTTGAAACTACAGGAAGAGAGAAGGCTTCTGCCTTCATGACGGAGTTGCTAATTTTTCTGAAAGTGTTTACTTAGCTACAGTACACACTTTCTGTAGGGCTTTCTTCTTTAAAATATGAGAAGTACTTCTCCAGTTGTTTTCATAACAGCATTGTGTTGGGTCGCATAAAATGTAACTTTATCTGTAGTGCTGGCAGAATTTAATTGTGTGCCTGCAATCAAAATTCAAAGCTGTTTTGTCCATGTAAATAAATGTGTGTGTTCTTCTATCTTCATAGTGTATAGTTTGGTTTATAGCTATTCTCATTAGTTTTAGTCAGTCCTGACTGAAAAGGTATTGAACACCAGTAGAAAATTCTTTATTTACCTACTTTGTATATGTTGGTACTTTCTATGGTAGACTAGTTAACTGTATCCTAAACTTGCAAGGTTTTGTTCAGTTTTAAAACATCTGAGGATATTTTTTAATAAGCACATTTTACCAGAATTAACTATTATAATTATTGTGACTTACATATACTGCATAGCTGAGTTACCAAATGAATACAGACCATTCAGTAGTTCTCTGGAACAGTTCATATCTTCAAGATAATCTATTTCAAATACTTGAAGTTCTGCTAGCAGTGTAAATGTGAAATAGCAATACAAATATTTGAACATGTTAAGATGAAAGGTCATATGCTTTAAATAGCGGAAGTGTCTGATCAGGTTAAAGCTGTAACTTTCCACCATGTTTTAAAACAAAACAATCCACAAAGTTAGAGGAATGTGAGTGTCCCATCAGAAAATATGGGGAACTTAAACTGGATGTTCGTATGTCACTCAGTGCTGCTGTGGGAGATGCCTCGTTCTGTGTCCCACAGAAAAAATGACTACTGTTAGTTTCACAGGATAAAACCAGTGAAAAGAAAAAGCAAAGACTAAACCTGTTGGCTTCTCCTTTCTTGTTAAGCACAGAAGTACTACTTTTATACCTTCCTATGACTATGTTAGTGTGAATGGGTAATGTACTTCTCATATCTTGATGGTGAACAGGGTTGTGGATGAAGCATGGAGAAGATCTATAGGAGTGGATAAAATCCAAGTGACACTGAGAAAACATGGTGTGAGAACAGAAGAGCTTGAGGGTTTTTCACGTAAGGGTAAATGCTTCAGTGATGCTTTACTGATTATTTTTGAGGCTGAATGGGAAAGATGTGCTTGATTACGTGCATCCTGTTTTGGTAGGAGAGGACAAGAGAAGGCAAGATTTCAAACTACTTTAACACTCTGATGTTATATTGTTTTGGAAAGTTTCTGCAGCAGCCAGTGCTATTCCAAAACAAATTACTAAATTGCTGACATAGGTTGGCAGCAGCCCTGGAGTTCTGGACCTCCACAACACCTTCCCACTAAGGCTAGCAGCTTGGAAGTGACCTTTGTGTCCTTTATTACCAGCAAAGGTAGATAGCACTCTCAAGGTAGCCTGGTACCTGTTAACCATTTCCCTTTCTCTGGGGAATGGGACACAACAGTATTTGACTTTTAGTCAGCTCTATTTCTTGGCAAGCTATAGGCATAAAGTAATACTTGTAGCTTGGGAAGCTGGTTGTTTGCCCTCCAGACTTTACTGGAAAGTGTCAATGCTTAGTGGGTTTTCCAAAAAACCCATTCTATGTGTATATATCTGCAGTGGGGTGTGTGTGTGTGGGGGTGTGTGTGTGTGTGTGTACGTACATATACTATGTGGGAGTTCAAGTAGATATTTAGCATCAAATCTACAAGTGAGTGTTTCTAAATCAAATTTTTTCTTGAAATATTTAAACCTCTGATCTTGAAGTTATTATTTACCTGCTATCATAAGAGGGAATCTTCAGTCAGCAGAGCAATAGATGGCTATAAAAACAATTGAAACAATCTTTTTTGCCTTTCAGTTTGTTTACATATGTGGCGTCACAAGAGCAATGTAACGGTGGAGATGTAGACTACATTACTAAATGCATTTCCTCAGTTTTCATTCTGACACTTCTGCTTCTGAAAAGCATATGGTACATTATCAAGTTCCAGCTTGCTTTGTTTTTGCCTTGCTGCTGAAAATCAAGCCTAGAACTGCATATGTTTCAGGATCTTTTCGTCTACAAGAAAAAAAGAAATCTGTGGTAAAAGTTGTGTAACAACATATACTGTTATAACAGTTCTCACTGCTTCCCATATTGTGCTGTTTCCTTTCTTTGATCTGTGTTTTCATTTCACAGAATACAGAGTATGTGCACGGCTGCTCCTGCCTTTTTTGGCTGAGTTTTTTTGCCTGTTTTTTTCTACTTCCCCTTTGGCTGCACTGAATTAGCAGACATGACTAACTTCTCATTTTGGAGATTCATTGAAGTTTTAGTTGACAATTATTCTTCCATCCTTCGGTGACTTCATAGCATTGAAGCGCACTGGAACTGTGTTCACTGGAACCACTGGAACTCTCAGGCATGCCGTGCTTCAGTGCCAGATTATGGAAGCTCATTATCAAGCTGTATTGTTTCCCCAGGATTGATTAGTACTTTTGTGTAGCAACCATCACTGGAAAATGCATAATCAACTTACGGGAATCATTCTGTATACAAAAAAATTCTATAAAAGTTTTTAACTGGTTGTTGTTGGCTGTGATTTAAAAAAAAAACAACATCAGAAAAGAAAAGCTACAAGTATATGAGGTTTGATGGCTGAAGATTATTAGATCTGTCCTCTATATAACCTAATCATATTTTTTGGGTAGGAAGGATGAAGTTTGGTCTTAGTTAAATGTAAATTTTTTATGCCTTAGAGATCAAAGTTTTTCTAATATGTTTAAACTATATCCCTGATTGCAGATGCATTGAAAACTTGCTTTAAAATTCCTAAAAGAACCATTATCCTCAGCTGAAAGTGAGGAGTCAAAATTCTTTAGTGTATAGCCGTGTTTGAATACTACGCTGGTTTTAGTTAGCAGAAAGCAGCATCAGAGTTATTGCAAAGTTTGTGCTAGCATTCAGATGCATTTATTTTAATACTTGCTGTCTGAAAATGGATGTAGAAGCAAGAGTGAAGGCTGTGTAGTTCATAGCCTTTTCTGCTTGTATTTAGTATGAAAATTCATGGAATGAGGCATCCTCATAAAACTTCTGAGTAATCCTCCTGTCTCTCTAAAATTGTTTTCATATGCGTGATATAAATCCTAGATTAATTTTGGTCTCTGCTACTGTAGATTCCTCCCAAGATACTCGAGGCAGGATTTCCCCTGCTGAATGAATCTGTTCAGAAACTGACATTTGAGAAAATTGGATGACATGTGCAAATTGGATTTCAAGTCAGTTAGTCACTGTAGGTTGCTAATACAGTCAATGAAGAGAAATAAGCATGTCCAGAAGATGATCCCTTTCATGTTTTAGGAAGGTGATTCAAGATATGTACTTTTTTTTTCTTTTTTATGAGGTGGGAAGGTGCAAATTGGCTGGAGCTAATAAGCATTGAGGTAGCCCAGTTCTTCTCTGCAGTCTGTTGCAAGTGGGCCCAGTTCCTGAGTTTGTGTGCTCCTCTGTCAATAAGGTCTGGAAGGGTACAGTTATGCCTAAGTGGTGTCCTGGACTCGGCTCTCCCCTTCCCTGTGCCATGGGAGACAATGCTGAGTAAGCCAGTATCTGAATGCCAGAGTTCAAGACCTCCGAAGTCATCCCTAGTGCTTACCTACGTTTCCTCAGAACACAGGCTACTGTAATCGCTCTGTAAGTTATGACAAAAAAGGTAACTGCTTTGCAAAGTCACACTTTTAATTACAGAAACTCTACTCTTAAAATATAAAAGAATTACACACTTGGCGAACAAGTAGTCTGAAGTACATCCTCTGCTAACTGAAGCCTGGTTTTTTGCTAGGAAGCATCTCTTTACTGAGAAGGTGGTCAAACACTAGAATAGGCTTTCCAGAGTTCTGGCCAAGGCCTCAGACCTGTCAGGAGTTTTAAGAAGCATTTGGACAATGCCCGTAACAACTTGGTCAGCCCTCAATTAGTCAGGCTGTTGGACTCCATGATTGTTGTACGTCCCTTCCAGCTAAAATAGTGTATCTTCTTCTACTCCATGGTGATTGAGACTTTGCTGTAACTGGGCAAAGTCAATCTAACCCTCTGTGTATTACAGAATTATACACTGTATAGGGCAGCCAGAATGACATTCTCTAGAAAGAGATAAACTCAGGCTTACTTACAGTAACAAAAAATGGCCCTTGGCTTTAATCTTTGTCCTTTTCTTTTTGAAGTAGAAGACAAAACGTATGAGAAAGGATTGGGATTGGAGAGATTTCTTCCATGAAGCACTTGGTCTGTTGCTCACTGAGCTTCCCCAATCTGATCTAATTGAAGATACGTCCTTTAATTTCTTTTCCAGCTCAAGTTTATGTTGCCAAAGTGTTTTGAAACACAGGGTTGCCCAAATTTACACAAAACTGGGTGTGTAGGTTACTTTATCAGGGTAAAAGAGACTACATTAGAAGTGCTATTGAAACACTTAACGTAATAATTTTTTTAATAAAAAGCTGTTTTGAATAACTCGAGAATACATTTCTTCCTTTGACACTTCGTTTTGTACTCTTTTTAAGGTAAAAATGTTAGACACATCCAGTGATTTTAAATATTGTGAGCTTTTAACTTGTTATATCACCAAACAGGAACGTGAGCTGTCAGAAGCAGTGTTTGGAAATAAAAAATTCTCTCCTAGCCCATAATATTTTGTAAACCAATGTTCCTTGTATCTTCTAAACTCTTCAGAAACCAAATGTCTGGATTCAATTTCAGCTTACTTATTTATATTTTTCTCTTAAATGTTACAGTTGCATTGCAGGAAGGGGATTGTTTTTAAAGGATATTTATGAAAAATTTTCGTTTTATTTGAGCTGTTGTTCAGCAGAGTTCTTTAAAAATGAACAAGATGGTAGGTACCTTTTTCTCCTGCTTATCCCACTGACCCTTGAAACAACTGCACAAATTACAGAATGCTACACAACCAGAGTGAGCTCAGCTATGGCAAGCTTGGTGAAGGTCTCTGTGGGGAAGCTGATGTTGATGGCATCTACTGGTTGTAGGGGAGAGAAAGAAGAATGTCTGTCCTGCTTGCTAGGCTCTCTTCTTGTGCTTTAGAAGAGTGAAAGAAGTCAGGACAAGGGCTGAAAGGGCTCTGCCTCAGCCTGCAGAGGGGAAATCAATTGTAGCTCTATGACCTTTCTGAAATAATGTTGTTCAGCTTTTATGATAGACCACCAAATATGCTGAGTTGGAAAGGACCCACAAGGATCATCAACTCCTGGCCCTGCTCAGGACGCCCCAAGAGCCACACCATGTGCCTGAGAGTGTTGCCCAAATGCTTCTTCAACTCAGGGTTGGTGCTGTGATCACTTCCCTGGGGATCCAGCACCCACTCGACCACCTTCTGGGTGAAAAAAGTTGATCTACTTTATAATCTTGGATATTGTTTCTTGGTGAATGCCTAACTGGTTGCACACACTTTCAGATGTGATTAGCAAATCTTTTAACTCTCCACCTCACTGTGTTCATCTTGACTAGCTTTCATAATATTTGTAAGATTCTGGTTTTAGTTATAACTAGGTATTACATGGAAGGAAAATACTAACAGACCTCTTAACAATGACACAACTATTCAGGTTGTTTCAAACATGAGCCAGTCAACAAACTAATTCTTCCCCTCTTCTCATTAAAGATCTCACAACAGATTCAGAGAGCCCGGAAGTAGACAATCTTCAGGAGTGTTATTTTTTGCATGGGGAAACTCCAAATAATAGCTGTTCAACACAGAGGACTCTGGCAACTCCTAGTACAGCTTGGAAAGTATGGGAGTTGCAAAGTACATACAGTTGAAGTACAGATGAAAAGTGTCTTTTGATACTCAATTGAAATGATTGCAAGGGTGTTTTGATTCTGCAAGTGTTGTGAAGAAGGCAAGGTTATTACGGGAAGAGATTTGTAATTTTTTTAATACAGTATGTAAAAAACTGAATCAGATGAAAAATCTTCAAAGTGTGCGGCTTACTTTGAACAATGCCACACATTACATTACAGCAGTTCTAGGTTTGGTATGGGGTTTTTTTAGAAATGAGGGGATTTTATTCTATATAATATATAGTAGCACCTTAAGCAACTGGGGGTTTGGGATTTTTAGTTGTATTTTTCACTTCAAACAATCTTTGTTAAATTACTTAGTTTTCAAACATTAAATTGGCGGTTTTGTATTGTCAATGCATCTAGATAAAACTTCAGTAAAATCTTACTCCCTGATTCTGTTTTGGACTGTTGCAAGTAGGCAGTTTGATCAGGGAAAATGCCTACTGAGGGGACTATCTCCTCTAAAGTATTAGTTAGTCCTTGCTACCACTTTGCTGTGCAGTATGAGCTCTGTTCCTCATCCACTTTTGCTTAGCATTATGCAGCTGAAGTCCTGTGGGCTTCAAACAACAAATCATTAAATGAGAATAATCTGATTGAAGTCTTCCAGTTTTTATTTTTAGTGGTTGATGTGTCTAACCACTGGCAATGACCAGATGCCTCAGAAGTTCTAGAGTTCAGTGACTGCTCCTCGCACTGCTTCCTTCTAATTCCCTGTAAACAAGGATTAGCTTAAAACTTTGAAGCACAAATGTTTGTCTGTTGCATTATCCAAATTCTTTGAAACACTGCTGTTATCCTTATGTTTATACTTTTGCTAATTTAAAGATATAATAGTGGTATTACTTTAAGTAGCACATTTTCTGTGCACTATCTGCTAACCACAGATTGTGTCAGTGCTGATGAAACAGATGGCTTTGCTGTAAATGAGACAAATAAAACTTTGCTTAGCCAACCTGTGAGAACTGAAAATGCAAAAGAGACAAGACAAACAAAGCAAAAGCAAGTAAACTGTAAGCATTTGTCAGTAATAAAGGATGAGACAGACATTATGGACACTGTTATATGTGGACTCTAACAAGTCTTGAATGTTTATCAGAGACATTAGATGCAGTTTTAAACACTTATCATTCATTGGTTCTTTTCAGAAAACCTTGTATTCTTACAAAACAAGGCTCCACATCATTTTTCCCTGCCCTTCTTTCCAGCAATCAGCTTTCTGCTGATCATCTTCCTCATGAAGAGAAGGGGGAGAAACACAAGTAAAGTAAGAATTTAAAAAACTTTTCATAATCAATTTATTTGCTAAAAAAAACCAAAAAACCCCAAACAAACAATTCCTGGATCTTTCCAACTTGCCTTTGCACAATAAGCAATGAAAGCTAATTGAAATCTATAGTTTTTGAATGGTACTGCCAGTGAACAGTCTAGTCATCTGTCCAATCTCCCTGTTTCCAGTTGCTTCTAAGGGTATTGTCATCTTAGCACATTCAGTGCAGTATCTTGTAGCAGTGGTTAAAGATAAAATGTTTGCTGATTTTATTATCTCTTAGCTGCCTTTTAGAAAAATGATGCAGAGGTACTTGGTCTGTCCTCTGAAAATACAGGCCTTAGGAGCATATCGGCAAAAAGAAGGCTTTTTTCTCTCACTTTTTTCAGACATACAGGTATTATCTGTGTAAGCTGAAATAAATTTGCATTGGATTGGTTTTTTCAAAACCCTAGAATGTAAATTGCTACTGTAACATATTATGTAACACTTATTTAATTCTGTATGAGTTTCCTCCCTAGTCCTGAAAACCATGATTTGTTAGTGGCCATCACAACGTGTATGTTTAATATTCTTCATTAAGAAAGTGTTAAACTCCATATATAGAGCAGGTAGATCCTTATAGTCAATATTAGCAGATGCTAGGGTAGAGAATTGTGTAGTAAGTTGGAATTTGTGGAAAATAGAATATTTAGAACTTCAGTGTTAAGGGTGTAACTTCAGTGTTACGTCATGTTACCTGAACAATGATCCAAGTCTATAGGTAGCTTCTATGAATAATGGTGAGTGGCCTGTTTTCATCTGTCATTGATCCTAAAAACAGGAGATAATTTACAGCAAAAAAAAGAAAATCCTAACATTACTTTTCCTTAGAGAAAATGTTGTGTGCTGAGTCTTCTGTGAATTGCTGTGGCATAGTACAAAGCTCAACCTCAATTTTCAGAACTCTATTGGTTAGTAGCCAACATAAATATGGAGAGAGGAAGTTTTTAGGAGGTCTAAAGGAAGATAGGAAATAGATCTTATGAAAGATGACTTTAAGAAAGAATTATATGGATGTAATGTTCTTTGCAACTGTGAAATTCATAAGCCTTTGACAGTTTAAAACAATTTAAAGTACTATTTTAATTTGGCTTATATAACTCATGTCAGATGTTCCCTTTTGATAATCATACACTCTCTGTAATACATGTTACACAGATCTTTTGCATTTTTCCATTTAATACATTTTCTAAGCATTAGTGGGCTTGATTGTGGAAAAGAATAGTTCACAGCCTCATTAGCCTTGTTATGAGTTAAACAGCAGATTTTTAACTCACAATCAATGGAAAAATGACTTGTGCCATGTTTGTAACTGACATCACCTTAGCTCTACCACAGATGTTATTCCATCTGGCAATTCCTGTGCTGCTAATGAATAACAACACTCAAGTCGTGCAGTATTCTTTGATTAGTAGCATGTAGGAACTTTAAAATGCTGTTGTACTAGTCCTACAAATGGGAACTCTGGCATAGGTGAGGTGACAAATGTACAAATCACAGTAAGTCCATGTTGGAGCCATGGCAGTGTTGGTTTCTTGAATCCGTGTCTGGTTTTCCGTGTTCACTGATCCACACTGTGTGGAGCCAACCTAGTTGTAATGCTTTTCCTCATAAAAAAACCTGTATGTGGATGGAAAACGATGTGCTTCAAAAACTAAAAGTAGGTATTTTTAAAATCAAAATGATACTGGAAATAAATACTGGTGTTTTGGTCTAGAAAGCTTTTACATGGTAAATAACTTGATTCTGATCAAACATATGAATATAACTTGAAGTAGGCTGTGGCTTTGAGTCCTTTTATATATGTGTGTGTGTGTATACACTAATTACCTTTGAAGAAATGATTGTCCGAGTAATGTTAAAATTTTTTTATGCCTTAGAAAACATTTAATCAGGAATCTCC
The DNA here is from genome assembly GCF_047495875.1 of Pithys albifrons albifrons. NCBI lineage: Eukaryota > Metazoa > Chordata > Aves > Passeriformes > Thamnophilidae > Pithys > Pithys albifrons. The sequence goes on from NC_092458.1 coordinate 59,128,487, forward strand.
TGTTGTTGCATTCCAAATACCAAAACAATTTCAAAGCCGTTTCATGTATCTTGTCTGCCTATGGGATAGGACTTAAACCAGAGTGATGCATAAGTGGTGTTTGACTAATTTCTCACAAGAAGAGAGGTGTGTGAGTTTTGCCCTGTGTAACTGTCTCTCCTCAGGTGAGCGTGTGCCGGTGGGTCCCCTGCTGTTTATGGGATTAAGGACCACAGATGTGAGATGTGATAGACTTGAGAGATGGGCTGATTCCAATGGGATGAAGTTCAACAAGGCCAAGTGCCGGGTCCTGCACTTTGGCCACAACAACCCCATGCAGCGCTACAGGCTGGGGACAGAGTGGCTGGAAAGCAGTCAGGCAGAAAGGGATTTGGGGGTACTAATTGACAGGAAGCTCAACATGAGCCAACAGTGTGCCCAGGTGGCCCAGAAGGCCAATGGGATCCTGTCCTGTATCAAAAATAGCGTGGCCAGGAGGACCAGGGCAGTGATCCTTCCCCTGTACTCTGCGTTGGTGAGGCCACACCTCGAGTACTGTGTTCAGTTCTGGGCCCCTCAGTTCAGGAAAGATATTGAGGGGCTGGAGTGGGTCCAGAGAAGGGCAACAAGGCTGGTGAAGGGACTGGAGCACAAGCCCTATGGGGAGAGGCTAAGGGAGCTGGGGTTGTTTAGCCTGGAGAAGAGGAGGCTCAGAGGTGACCTCATCACTGTCTAGAACTACCTGAAGGGAAGTTCTAGCCAGGTGGGGGTTGGTCTCTTCTCCCAGGCACTCAGCAATAGGACAAGGGGGCACGGGCTCAAGCTCTGCCAGGGGAAATTTAAGTTGGATATCAGAAAAAAATTCTTTCCAGAGAGTGTAATCAGGCATTGGAAAGGGCTGCCCAGAGAGGTGGTGGATTCACCATCCCTGAGATTGGACGTGGCACTGAGTGCCATGATCTGGTGAATGGACTGGAGTTGGACCAAGGGTTGGACTTGATGGTCAGAGGTCTTTTCCAACCCAATTGATTCTATGATTCTATGATTGCCAGAAAACAGTATTAGTTGGTTTCAGTCTAGCTGTTAAGTGAAGACTGAAAGAGGGAAACTATCTTTGTCAGCCATCTGAAATGTATATATATATTTAGTAAAAAGTATTTCTGGCTATAGTATTATTTAGGACAGATGTATGTAAGTTAAAAAGCAAAGTTGGAAAACATGCTTCTTTCTTTTCATGTCTCTTAATAAATGTATGGTATAAAGTAATACAGTATTTGAGGAAGAATGCATTAGAATCCAGTTGATTATCTCCTTGCTGGATCTTCCTATTCTCTTATGAAGTATTCTTTTCCTTCCTTCTTTCTGGTGTACTTGGAAAATCAAGTCATAAGCTGCATCACAGATTATAAAGTCAGAAGTTGGTTCATTCCAAGTTAGTATATCCTATATAGAAATCAGGAAGGAGGCTAAATTAAAAATGCAGTTATAAAATGGCATATATTTGGAAGCTTTGTTCTCTTAAACCCGAACCTTCTGTTGACTGACGTTAGATGATCCAGAAGCAGATGCTGCAGCAGCTATTTGTTGATTTAGTTGCTATGGTTACATGATACATTCGTGTACAGCAGGAAGCTCACTGTACGTTGGCTAATTTGATAGGAAGGAAGGCTTGAGGTAGGTATTGCTGACTATATTGTTAATTGATCCTACCTTTCACATCCTGCCTCTACATGCTTTGTGGATGCACAGCTATAGAGGCAGGTAAAGTGAGATACTCCGGCGTGGCGTTTAGGTTAAGGTGCCCTGTTAGAAGGAGGGGGGGCAGTGTTCAATACATCACGGAAGATTACCTCAGTATTAAGTGAATGGAACAGATTGGAGCAGCCGGAGTGGTGACTGTTGAATCTTCCTTCATCCTTTGTCACTGTGGTAGCACCAGTTGAATGAGAGAAATAAAAGGATGCGAGCAACAGTAAGTCAAAGTGCTAAGGCTTTTGAAATGGGTTACGAGATAAAGCATGTCACTAATTAGCATCTTGATTGGAGCTATTAGTGGAGAAAAATGTGATTGTTCTGAATACGTGCCCTAATGACAGAGCATAAATGTGGCTCTGCCTGGAAGTTGTGTTGTGTTATATTCACCCTTTTCTAGAAATACACCCTTTTTTAATCTTGTTGCAGACAGACTTTTAAAGATACAGTGTACATCTTACGAAGAGCTTGGCTGTATCACCCTCGTAACAGATTCAGTGTTTTAAAATTTTTTGAAGTCAGAATGACCAAGAGCATTAGCTGCAATGTTTTCCTAAATTTTAAAAATGTTCAAAAAATAATTTACCTTTGTCCTTTTAGTTAAAAATCTTCTCATGAGTACTGCTGAGCTGATTTCAGTTGCAGTGTTTTTAGACAAACCACTGCTGTCTTCATTTTTTTTCGTGTTCATGTATATTAGTAGTGCATTTAGAAATATGGTTTTGGTAAAGTCTTTCCGTTATTTGTGGGGTTTGCTGACAGTCATTTACTACTGAGTCAGCACCTATAACCATATAATGCTAAATATAGATGTTTTCAGATTAATAATGACCAAAACAAAACAAAAAAAAAACAACCCTGAAGCTCTCTCCTCTTTCCCAGTAAAACATCTCAGAAAATAATGCTGTTTCTGCTAGTATAGAAATGGTTTATGATTTGATTCGCTTTAAATTACGGTTTTGAAGGTCCAAGGAAAGATTTTGGAACACTTTGCCCTCTTGGTTTTTAGGAAGTTTGTTTGTAGGAAAGAAACCCAAACTGCCTGCAATCCTGAAAAACACACACATCCCCCAGAACCACTGCAAAATGAGGGAAAAACAGAACTCTGCTTTTCAGTAGTATTGTTTTACTCCAACTTGTAATCTTTCTTGTTGTATAGGAACAGTCTCTTACTATGTGGTTACATGTGATTGTGCTTTAACCACAGTCATAATGAAGCATACTCTTATTTCTTCATTCTATATATTAATTGTAACAATGGCTAAAATTAATGTAACATGTTCTAGCTTCCTCCCTGCCCTCCCCACCTTTCTCTTTCCCTTCTTACTTCCCCACATTTTTAAGTATTTTAGTATGTATGACAGACTGGGAATCAGCTTTGTTGCTAAAGGTTTTTGTTTTGTTTTGTTTTTTCCTATGATATATTTAGTGGTAGATGTATTAGTATTCTAGTTACGTATATTCAGAGACTTTTAACTTGGTTGGAAAATTTGTCCTGGATTTCACTCATTCTGGAAAAATATGTAAATTCACAAAGCGTAACTAATTTCTTTTAGAGGAAGATTCTGAGTAACCCATTCAGTTCCTTTGCCCTTCAGAGTGAGGTGGTGGGTGACTAGGGAGAGACAAGGATTCAGAATACCCCTTTTACACTGAAATTCAGTCCAGTTCCCTTCCTTTTCTTGTCTCTGCAGCTGCAGACATTGGGAGCCTGTGGAAAGAACAGAGTGCCAGCTCTCATGTGGGCTAATCCCGCAACTTCACACATGACATAAGTATTTAGTTTCTTTACTCTCAGTCAGGATTAAAAAACTTAACCTTTTAGTTTTCCCCTTCAGCAGGCTGATAGTCCTTGATATTGAAGGATGTTTGAAAGCCAAGATATTTTGGAGGACAGAATGAGCTTGATCGTCATAGATTTTTTTTTTCTTTATTGAAGGTACAAAAATCTTTCTCATATCCCAGGAACTCTAAAATGATAGTTTCAGTCTTTCAGTTAAGACTGAGCTGGTTAGAAATAAACCTGTACTTACTAGAAAAAAAAATATTTTTCAATTTTCTTTTATATTGAGTAGCTAGTAACTACTTCTGTGGACAGAGAGGCTTTTAGGTATAAAAGCATTTCTTTGGTCAACACAGTTTTTTATCTGCTATAAAAGATTTGAAAATGTGGCTGTGAATACCAAACTTGTAAAGAAAATTTTATTGTATCTGATTTGATTCTGTTTTGATGTTTTTGCTGGCTTAGAAGAATTAGAAACTGTTTCACTCAGTCCTGTCCTTTCAGAAATACAGGTATTATTTGAACTGTGGCTGTAAAAGGTATAATACTTAATATCATCATTATATGGTAAGGATAAGGTGGGCTCCCTTCCATAAACCTTATTCAAATCTGACCTGCAAAACTTTCCCCAAATTAGAAAGGTCTTCATTACTTTATAGAGCAGAGTGGAGGAGAATGTTAGCAACTGTCTTCATTCTGGATGTGTTTTGTTTTGTATCTCTGTGAAAGAGTATCTAGTATATTTTAAACACAATTATTTGTTGTTTGGGTGTTGAGTTTTTTTCTTATTTTTTTTTTTACTCTGGACTAAATATAAACTTCTAGAAGCTAAGCAATAAATTAAAAATACTAATAGTATTTTGCATATGTAGGGTTTTTTAAAATAAAATCCCTTTTGCCTTAGGGATCCACTGCATAAATGTAATCAATAGAAATGCAAAATAATTTTGAGGCACTGTTTTTTGGCTGGCTGTATGACGTACATTTATTTGGGGAGAAAGCCTTGTTCTTCAGCTTTTTGCATTTTATTTGAAGAGCTGCTTTTGTATGTGTATAATTGTGAGCAAAAGAAGAATGTGGTAAACTTGCTATGAGATTTTTTATGAAGTTAGTTTTTAGAGCCCTTTGACTTATTTCATAGTTTACTTATCAGCTGGTTTTTTTTCCACCATAGGGATAGAAACAGTTTGGACTTCTAATTGTATTTGCAGTATTTGCTATGGAAAGATGTTGTCTTAAAGCAGTAAATAACATCCTTGTGGATTAGTCCTAAGTTGCTTTTGTTTTCCTGCTCTTCAAGTCTTTCACATCATCTCGGGTCCTTATCAGGATGAATCCAATTTTGAAATTGGTACTTCTCAATAATGTCCATAGTTTATTTCCATCTTGCTTGCTAACCACTTGATGGAGAATAGTTACTAATTGTGCAAGCCTATTTATAGTTTATCACTTTTTTTGTCTCTAAAATACCAGGGGAACTTCTCCCTTCTTGCTGTAATGTAAACATGCATTTGTGAGGATGCCACAGGTCTGCTGCAGCCTCTCTTTCCTGTCAGCTGGCTGAGGTGATTTTGAAACCAGTCAGTCTGCTTGTACATCACTGCTTCTGTTAGGAGGAGGGAAGTTCAAGTAGAGAAGCTTATAGAAGGGTGTATCTTACAGAATGAAGGCTTGGTTTTAATTGTTGTTTCTGTGGAGTTAATGAGATTGTTGGCCTCAATTAGTGTGCAAAAGAACATATTCAAAACAAGATTAGCTAGTTCTGTGGTTTAAATTCCGTTCTGCCCCTCACTGTGATCCGATGAAGTAATATGTTAACTACATATTCGTCTGGCACAAGCAAAATCGTAGGCTGCTTGTGAAAGTGTTCTGTGTAACTAAAAACAAAGACTGGTAAGATACAAGTCAGCTATATTTTGTATTGTTACTGTTTTGCTTTTAAGATGCTGCTGTGACCATGTTGGCAGAGTGAAATACCTCTAAGGTTCTGCAGCCTCTGATTCTTGTTGATAAAAGTTACTTCTAGACCTTTTTGGAGATAAATGTTAACATTTGTCCTTAAGTTTTTCCTTTCTTTGGGGGCAGCCCTCTGAGTCAAGGTGGCTGCAGCTCGGCCTTGGACAGATCTCCCTTCCACCTTTTGTTGTTTGTGTTCTGACTCTTACACGTTTTTTTTCTGACTCCAGCCATTTTTATTGAATTCATTTCTTCTGTGTTAGAAATAAACCAAAGACTTGAAAAAACATTAAACTCCTTTCCTGCTTCAGTCTGCAGAAACATTCTGTAGTTTCCCTTGCGGATAGTGAAGAGTTTACTGGATAAAAATAAGAAACATTGAACATTCTCCTCTTTGAACATTTGTACTTAGGTTGATTCTTTAGATGCAAGGTCTGAGTACTTTCCACCTTGCTCCCACTGATGTAGTAATAATTCACATATGAGATCTTCAGATGCAATTATTTTTGAATTATCATATCTGTTAGAGTATGTCTAAGCTGATGTTGTGTATCTCTGTAGGATGTGATCATACTACTTGAGTTACAATAAAATTATACTTTAGTGTGGAATTCTTTGAAGAGAGAAATATTCTAGAATAATTTTACATAAGAATTGTTGTATTCTAAGAGTGTATTTGCTGTATCAGACCAGCTCAAATTGTGATTTAAGGTGAAGAATAGATTTTCAAAGCTACTTAAGAGCGTGTCCCTTAACTGTCCTTCAGAGAGGCAAAATGTTGTAATACTTCTTCAGGCTACTGTCAGGAATTGTTTATATATTAGTAATTCAAGTGTATTCCAAATGTTCCCAGAAACTGAGACTAAGTGCCATGAAATAGGTCTGTTTTAGTAAATCATCTTTTCTTGCAAACTGCTTGATAAGAGGGTTCTCAGGAATAGTTTCCTGTTCTGTATGGAAGAAGATTGCTCATTGGCATTGGCCTGTATTGTGCTCAGGACTTCTATGGCATATGCATTACTACAGATGACTGTTCCAGGGATTGTTCCTGAGCCCTGCGTATTTTCCCAATACAGATGTGGGTTTGTGTATCACTGACCTGGCCAAGGGGCTGTAGCAGATTCTCTGAGGAGAGATCAGAAATATCAGGACTCCTCAGTTTGCAGGGACTGGGGACAAGGAGGGGGGAATTGCCAAGCCTTAAAAAATATTAAAGGAGGTGGATGAAATTTACTCAGAACTGTTTTACAACAAATCCCATAGCAGAGAAACTAGGGAACGTGTGATTAGTAGGAGATAGTTTTAAAATGTCTAAAAAAGTAAACCTCAGGAACTTGCTGCTTTGGAGGTTATGGAGTCAATTCAAATTGTACCTGAACTCATATAGTTTAGGCAAACTTATGGACAGTAATAGAGTTCAATATGGGATTGCAGAAAGTGGCCTGGCTCACTTGCTCCCCATAAACAGCATCTCAATTGATGTATTACAGTCAAAGTTCTAGGCTGAATGAACTGCTGACCTGGACTGCTGACCCGGACCATCAGGACATTCCCTATGCTCTTAGTTGTCTTGAGCCATTCCTTGAGTTCAAACAGCAATTTCATGAAAAACATATTGAGCTTTCTAATATATGGCAGGACTAGTTTTGTTAGGAGGAAAGTCTTTGCCACTCCCGGCAGTTTAATTAAATTGATACAAATCTTACTGTGTTGCTCATTTGCTTCAGATTTATCTTCTAAAATAGCCTTTGTAGGGTAAATTAAGTACCATTTCAAAGTATGAGATTTCACTGTTTAAACCCTGAGTCTTTAGCAACTGATATTTTAGGTATTCCAAACTTCAGCCATTTGTCTGGTCACTGTGTTTTACTTATGCAAGAACTGTTATTAGCATAAGTATGTAGCTGCACTCTTGTATTGCCAACTTGTATGTTAATATCTGGAAAGAGATTTTGTACTGTTTTTTCATCAGGAACTGTATTGAGGTCGTGTGTATTATCATTAAATAACTGTTTAAAGGAAACAATTTATAGGCCCGGTGGAAATGACACAGAACTAGTTTTTGACCTAATATTCCAGTTTCTTAGCGGCATGTCCCTTAACATGTTTTGGGACAAAAATATATTGAGTCCAAGTTCTGTCAGCATTGAGATTACACTTTTAAGTTTTAATGGCTTCTGTTATAGTTAGTTATGCTTCAAAAGTGCTTGTAGGATTCTAGAACTTGTATCAAGACCTCAGTTCAGACCAAGTTCACATTATTTTGTTAAGCTTCAGAAGTCCTTAATTAGTGTTTTGTTGATTTAGTAAGAAAAGTGCCCACTTTAAAAGTGCCCATGTTAAAGGTTACTCCCACTGAGATTGGCACATTGGAAATGAATCTTTAGGTGCTGTGAGAAAAGCAACAGCATTTGTCACAAAAAGATTGAGGCATTAGAAGAGAGTCTGAACCATTAGATTTTTCCAAAGCTTTTCACTTAGTTCAAGCCAACATGAATGTTTTGCCCAGAAGAGGAAAGAGGTCAAGGTTGAGAATATTCAGTGTGAAAGACTCAGGCTTTGGTTTTCAGAAGTACTGATGTCAGGGTTCATGAATTAGCATGTTGGCTGATGGGAGTAAAAGCTTCACAAAGCCACGTAGAATGGGATGAAAGAGCTATAAATGCCAAGCAACCCACAGACATTTTTGTTTCCTAAAATGTGTGCTATGAAACATCCTTGTTACATTTAGAGATCTTTTCTTGCATTTTCGATTATGTGCTGCAGACTTCCATTAGATAAGAGGGAATCCCTGTGAGTGACTCTCTGTCTTTGGTAATATCTCTTCTGATGAGAAAAGTATCAATCTATCTCTGTTCATAGCTTGAATTTTTCTTAAATCACATCTACTGAGGTGATGTCAGAAATGCCCTTCTCAAAGCTGTGAACACGCCATGGGGCTCAGCAGTGATAAGGTTGGTCTAGCAAGCAGTGCTGGTCACACACTTCCCCAACATAAAGCCTGTTGAAGCAAGCAAGCAGTTCTTCAAACTTCTGAAATTACTTCAGCCGTGAATCACTATCTCTTTTGACACACTTGGAAACAAATACAGCCTCTCTTGGAACAGTTGTAAAATAAAAATGTAAATGCACACCACAAAAGCAAGACTGAAAGTGGGAGCCAGTGAAATACACAGTGAGGCATCAAGCAGGCTAAGTGTCCATTGACAAAAAGGACTCTATTTCCAGTTGGTGAGTGTCCCCACCCTTTGGAGTAGAAGTCAGATGCCATCAGTAATAATGAACATCCGATGGCATCCTGAGTGTCAGAGTGGAGCTGGACTTCCTAAGGAGTCCTGTTGCCTCAGAGCAGTGCCCCTCTCTCTCACTGTCGCACCACGACTGAGCCTTTACCTTCTCGGGCCAGCTGTGAAGGGAACAGCAAAGATTCTCACACAGCAGAAGCTGCTATAAAACCAAAACAGGAGGCGCAGGGCCTGCCTGCTGCAGCTGCACCAGCAGACATGATCCCACACTCAGATCCACTCTGCTGGCTGGAGCCTCCGGTTCACGTGTCCTGCAGCAAGAGGTCTGGAGCAGGAAAGCCAGCAGGTTCCTAAGACAACATTATCACCCAGATTACCAGCCTCAGGCACTCACACAATAAAAATGGGAACAAAATGGGAATACCACTCAATCTCCACTCCATATTACTTTAAAAGCAGGAATTGAGGACCAGCCATTGTCCTAAAGCTTTTCTGCTTCTCATGTTTCATATGATGGAGACCAAGAATATTGAGCTGAAAATGGCACAGATTTACATGTCAGCTGCAGCCAGAATGGCACCTCCCAGGAGTTTGGGTATCTAAATCAGCCAAAGGACTTGGGCAAATGTAGCTATCCAGCCCACACATAACAGATGGATAGATGTTCTCATGTACTGTGAAGCTTTTAGATGCTTTTATTCTAGACTAAATTTCAAACTAAAACTTTCAATTGTAGCAGAAAGGAGAGAGTACATCAATGAAATATGTCTTCAAAAAGTTATGCCTGGTTGGGAAATCTGAAAAAGAAATTTTAAGAACTCATCCATTCCTATTCATAGAATCATAGAATCGATTGGGTTGGAAAATACCTCCAAGATCATCAAGTCCAACCCTTGGTCCAACTCCAGTCCATTCACCAGATCATGGCACTCAGTGCCACGGCCAATCTCAGTTTAAAAATCTCCAGGGATGGTGAATCCACCCCCTCTCTGGGCAGCCCATTCCAATGCCTGATTACTCTCTCTGGAAAGAATTTTTTTCTGCTCTCCAACTTCAATTTCCCCTGGCAGAGCTTGAGCCCGTTCCCCCTTGTCCTATTGCTGAGTGCCCGGGAGAAGAGACCAACCCCCACCTGGCTAGAACTTCCCTTCAGGTAGTTACAGACAGTGATGAGGTCACCCCTCATCACATTTCTCACCTTCATCACGTTCTGAAGGTGATGGTAACCATTTGTTAAAAAGCTACCTTCAAATTCTTCAAAGTAAACTCTGGCAATGCAATATTTTCTGAAGATCTTTAAGTCTTATTTGAAGTTTTTTACTAAAATCATGTTGTTCCTAAGTGTAGGTTATATTATGAATGCTAACTTTTAGTCAGTTTTATATTGAGGCACACTTTTGAAGATCTGGAAAATTTATCAACATGATAAAATGTAAGTAGTGATATCGTTCATTATTTTTTTCTCAGAGAGCCTAAAACTTCTGGAAAAACCACATTAAACAACTTAAGATAATACTATTAAAAGTGCATGCTCAAACCTGAGCTAAATCAATGTTGAATCACACAGCCCAAGCTTGAAAATGTGAATGTCTATCATACCTCATCAAAGTTGCAGCTATGTTAGAGTAGAACTTACCATCTTTTCATTTATTTGTGAAATTGCTCTACCAGAGGAATTCATGTGATTTCTGCCTTCTCTTTTCTTCCTTTCCATCTGGTATTCCTAAAATGAGTAAGACTCAGGTTTCCTGATTTGGTTTTTTTGGTGTAGGTAATTTTTTTTTTAATGTGACAGATTTTATTTTCTTTGAGCAATTTAACAGAGTACATTTTTGGCCATGGTATTCAAGAGTTGTGAGTATAAATATTTCTCTGCCTCTTGATTCCTACAAGGAGGAGTATAAAGCCTCCATCTAGACATGTGTAAGCAAGACTGAAGAAAGATGTGACCACAAAGGAAATCATGAAAGGCACCTGCTCTTCTGCTTTTTTTCTCCCCCCCTTTTTCATGATTTTAGCTAGGTGCTTCATGTTTACAAACTTCTTTCTCACAGAAGGGCAGGTTTCAAATAAGAATACAGAAATTTAAAATAGTAACAGGCTTCTGCTTTGGTACATGTCAACCTTTCTCTGTTTATTTTGGCTGATAAGTATGCTTTGCTATCGTTTCTGCATTGCTTGGGTTTACAAAATTAGGATAACCAGCTTTCCACAAATAAAATTATACATATTGTTTCATGCTGGGCATCTGGTGCACTTACTTTGTCATGACTTCTAATAATGTTTTATCATTAATGAAGGTACAAACATGCTTGGGTCGTGTAAAGAAGGAAATGACACAGTATTTCCCTTATGTTTGTTGGGTGGTTGATGAAAATTCAAACGCTGGGAATTCTAGTCTTCCTTTGGAAGTTTATGTAATGGTTTGATTAATGTTGAAGTTAATGCAATTTGTTGAAATAATTTAAGCTGTACAAATAGCTTTTTAATTATACTAAGCAGTTGAGAAAATAAAATTTGTACAGGTACTGTTTTACTTGTTATTCTCTCCTTATTTGAAAAATGTTTGTTTAAAAATATCTGTGCTTGTTCTTGCTCTTATCTCCTTCTCTGTGGGATGAAGGCAGAAAGCAGTGTGAAGTGAAAAATAATGTATTTACAAACTGGAAAAAAATTTGGTTTTTTCCCAGTAAAACTTTGGGGTTACTTTTACGTACCAGACTTCTGTAACATATTCCTGTGTAATGGTTGTAAACGCTCTTTTATTTTTAAGGTTATTCTTGTGCAAGTTAATCCAGGGGAAACATTTACAATAAGAAGAGAAGATGGACAGTTTCAGTGCATTACAGGTAAAGCTGATAAATTTATTTTAATATTTCCTGAGTCTGAATCAGGATTAATAAAAGGCAATTTGTGGTGTTGAAAGTAAAAGACTGACAGAACTTATTTTAAATACAAGAGCTATTTAAAGACCTAAAAGACTTTATGCTAAGCATCATTGGGTTTAGATTTCACTCCCATAAACAAAGTACTTTTCCTTATATTAGATGAAATTAAATTTCCTGGGGAGGGGGAGAGGGGAACATTTTTAGCTTGCAAAACAAACAGGGAAATGCTGTTGTAGCAACTTTTGACTAACCTTGTTTATTGCACAGACCTCAGATAAAAAGCTAGAGTTGTTAATACGGTTTGAGGAGGGGGTTTTGTATTCTTTCTGTCATGTGGACATTGTTTCTCATTATCTCTATGGGCCAAGTTGAGTTATTTCTGAGTTCCAGCAGGTGCAGCTTCAAAATACAAATACTTCATCTAAGTATGCAATGGTCAGTTTGGATATTGTTTTCTCTTCTGAATGACAATAGTTACCAGTTAGGCCTCTCTAGAGGAGATACTGCACAAAATTAGTAGTCAGCTACTGCTCTTTAGAATACCATTTTACTGTGTTATAAGAGAGTATCCACAGATTCAGCTGTGGGGTCACATTTTCTCTTGTTATTTTCTGGGCCAATGAATCCCACCTTCTTTTTCTCTGGATGTTGGCCCAGCTTCAACAGATGCTGTCCTGGGAATTTGAAGGAAGTGTTTTTTTCTTCTTTCCCTCTTCTCTCCAGTCTAAGAACTGACAGGTCGGATTTCTGTCATCATAGGCAGGTCCTTTGGCTACCAAATAACTTACTAATATCCAAGGTCTCCTTTTACCTAAATTTATATTGGCAGTTCTTAAAGTTTACATGTCTGTTAGCACCATATTTCAAAACCTTGTGCTGATTGCATGGTCTTGTTGCATCCCTTGAGCCACAAATGTGTTGCAACTCATGGTTCTATAGGGCTTATTTGAAACATGGTATGTAATAATTACATGGCAGTACCTGAGGGGAACACAGTGGCTTTTGTCACTGTGGCAATTCTAGTTAAAGAACAGATAAGATGTATTTTGCTTCTATTGCACAAAATACTGAGGAGAGTGCCATGTATTCCATGTTTGGTTCTGATTTTTGATTTATCAACTGGGCTTAGTGATGGGGAGTGAATTGACACTTCCTTTGCATGATCATCTTCAAAGCTGGAAGTGTTTAACGAACTGCAGAAATGCTGAGATATCATATCTTTATAGATACACTTCTGACCTTTCATGGTACAGCTTTTATCCTTGCCCTGGTCCCTCTTGCTTTCCGAGTAGGCAGCTCACCATTGTGCTTTGATTCAGCTGTGGATTTCTTTATGCTTTAAATATGAAAGTGATCATGAGCAGTTATTGGACAATTGTTCCTGGGACTCACTAAGTGTAAGCTGAGGTACAGTCTTTGCAACTTTCCTGAAAAGTGGCACTGGTAATCTAGAAACCTACATGCCAGACCAGCTCCACAGCTTCTGCAAACCTCATGTCAGTATAGATGTCCTTTATCCTTCCCCCTTCCTGGAAATGAAATTGTGGCTTATGGTTTCTAGTAAAAGAGGAGGCATAAGGGGGATTTTGCACCTGTACATTTACTAATCTTAATACAGATGTGAGTTGCACATGATCTTGTGAATATTGCTTTTCTGGTCTATTCTTGGCACTCCTGAGACATTTCTGTATTTTGAGTGCTATGCCAATAGATCTTTCCACCTTTTGGTTTGCTGGGTCTGTCTGGCTTAAAGAAGAAATTCCTGTAGTAATTGGTGCTGGACCTTTTTTCATAATAGGTGTTGCAACTATTGAGGAGTGTCTACTGTCCTGTTTTATGTGTAGAGATTTGTATAAAGTGAATTATTTCAGATGACGTAAACTGTAGAGAGTAATTTGGTATTGGTGGTCCTTTTTATTCTGCTACAACTTCTCAGACATAGTTTTCCCTTGACTTATCTACAAAATGGATGATGAGTCTGCAAAATGGGTTACACCTGCAGGAGTCTGTTGCATTGTTGCTAAAGAAAAAAACTCATATCAGTTCCTTGTTTTTTTCTTCACTTTAGGCACTCAGTTATTAGGTGAAATCAAAGTTAAAGATGTAGAAATATATAATGAGAATGGTTTGGATAAATGTACAAAGATGTTTACTTAAAAAAGACATAAGGAAAGCCAAGGTGACTGAAATTTAGTGGAGATGCAATCAGTGGATAGTCATTATAATGTTTCTCAATACTTTTCAATCCTGGCTTTTCCTGTAAATATTTACCCATCTTTATACCTTTTTCTAAATGTATTAACTTAAAAGTCTCTGTGACAGGGCATATGCAGCTATATGTACTATATTTAAAATTGAAATTATGTAAGTATAGTACTAAAATGAAAAAGTGGAAGTTGAGAAGGAGCAGGTTGCTTCTGGATTCCCAATAGAAGTGCCGATAGCCAGATCCATTAATTTGGTTGATTTGGTAAGTCACACTTCCTTGGATAATTCTAGATCTCTCTTGTGCTCTGTTACTGGTCAATTCACCTTGAGATTGTGCTGTCTGTTGAAGTCACTGTGAATTGGTAATACATCTGTCCATAATGTTAATCGTATTTTCTTGCATCATATATTTGTCTATTGGAAACATCATCTATTTGTCTATTGAGATGCAATGTCAGTCTTTGTGCTGCTCTTGACAGCTATTCTATTTGTAAAAATAACTATCCTTACTTTGGGGACACTATACATAGGGTAGAGCTTCTCAACCTGAAAATAATGAGTCAGAGTCTCTTCAGGAGAAAGGAGAGATGTGAATAAAGTGACTATTTAGAGCTGTCCTTGAATGAATGAAGTAATGAAAACTTAAAGCAGCACTAATTCATGGAGAAGCACAGGGTGCATTTTCTGTGAGCAAGGCTTCTGAGGAAAGTGCTGCGTTTACACACTGATCTTTGCACTGACTTACTATCTGTTTGCTGATATAGCTGTCACAGATCTGTACAGCTTTGACTGCTTTGGAACTACATTAAGTGAGTAAAGAAGTGGCTTCGTAATGTGAGCCCTCTCCCATGGGAATTAAGATTGGGTGAAAATGTCCTGGTTTGAAATTTCCTAAAGGCAGAAGAGCAGTGATGGCTGAGGGACCTTTTATCCTTCTTGAATCCCTTTACTTTGGTGGTTTTGATGACTTAAAACAGCATGTGTATTTTATTCTTCATTTCTGTAGAATAAGAAGCATAGTTACTTTATATTTCTGTAATTAGCGCTATTGGATCATAGTTATTTTTCTGTTGTGTGTATTTTGACCTAAATACTGCTGTGAATGAGCACTTTGTGTGCGAATGGCCCTTGCTTCTGATTTTATAAAAATATTTTCTTTGCCTGCCTAGTGATTTGTCTGATAGTTATGACTTCTTCCCCCACTTGATGCAACTTCAATTAAACCATTTGCCAGTCTCTAACTTTACAAAAACACTGTGCTTTTCTTGTTGGATAGATAGGAAGATATCTGTCTGTGTATCCATGTGTTAGACCAAAATGGTTATTTTCAAAAGAGCTTTTTTAAATGTATGAAAATTTTCTCACATTCTAGAAATACACAGACTTCTGTGGAAACTTTCCTTAAGCCAAAATTTTCTTCTGTTAAAATGAAATAATCAGCTACATTACAGTGATTCAGAAAACCAGGTTTGAAATGTATGAATGGGCTCTCTTTGTAGAAGTGAATTACTGCAGATCACTCATTCATGAATTCTTCCTATTGCAGATTAAATGAATGAAGATGACTCATCTTGAGCACATTTTATAACAGTCCCAAGTTACAGCTAAAGGCTATTAAATGTTACTTGACATAATAAGAGAGACCATGTTCTATATGTCTCTGCAAAGGAAAATTGCCATTTTCATAATAAAATAAGAAGACTTATGTAAATTAGAATGAGTCATAAATACTTCATGCTTTGAAATTAAATGAAGTATCAGTATTAGGGTTAGTTTCTGGGATGAAAGTTAAGCAAGCTTAACCTATTTTTTTTCTCTTTGAAATAAGAAATGCAATACTTCTGAAAAGTGTTTTCAAGGAAGTCAAGAGGAAAAGAAGATACAATTCTCAGACACAAACTTTAATTGATTCCAAGATTAACTTCAGCTTTGCAACACCAAACCTGCTCATTACCCAGAACATTGTGTGAATAAAACTGTTAGAGAATCATAGAATGGTTTGGCTTGGAAGGGATCTTTAGAGGTCATCTAGCTCCAACATCCCACCTTTCACTAGACCAGTCTGCTCAAAACCCCATCCAGCCTGGCCTTGAACACTGTCAGGGATGGGGCATCCACAGCTTCTCTGAGCAACCTGTGCCAGTGTCTCACCACCCTCATATACATTCTTTCTTATATCTGATCTAAACCTAACTGTCTTTCACTTAAAATCATTGCCTCTTGTCCTGTAACAACAGACCCTGGTAAAAAGCTATTTTAGAAACCCCCTTTATATATTCAAAGGCTGCATTAAGGTATCCGCAGTACCTTCTCCAGGCTGAGCAACCTCAGTTCTCTCAGCCTGTCTTTATAGAAGAGGTGCTCCACCCTTCTGACCATTTTTGTGGTCCTCCTCTAGACCTGCTCCAACAATCCATGTTTGTCTTGTGCTGAGGACCTCAGTACTCCAGGGAGGGTCTCACAAGAGCAGAGCAGAGGGGCAGAACCACCTCCCCCCACCTGCTGTCTGCCCTGCTGTTGTTGCAGCCCAGGGCATGATCGGCTTTCTGGGCCGCAAGTATATATGGTTAGCTTGTGTCTAGTTTTTCATCCATCAGTATCCCCAAGTCCTCTGCTGGGCTGCTCTCAATCTAACATCTGCTGTGTTCTGCTGTCAGGTTTTGTGTGGTTTTGATTGTTTACAGATAGTGTTCAAGCAGCCAAACTGAACATCTTGAAATCCAAGCTGCTACAGTACATTTGGACCAAAAAAACTCTATATTTATCTTGTTCTCCTATCATCTGGTGCTCTGGAGTTTTATTTAAAACTAATATATTAATATTGGAGGTTGTTAAAGACTGTCATAAATTCTGTACAAGTTGCCACAGATCCCTCAGAAGGGCCTTTGTTAGTTGCTAATGGTTGTTGGGAGATGCTTCTCTCACAAGACCACCACTGCTTGTTATCAAATGCTAAACCACTATGTTAAGTGGAGGAAGTGTGTGCTGTCACACTGTGGTGATTTTAAAATGTACAGGATACCTGACACTGCAGTAGTGATGCCATATATTGCGGGGTGACATCACCTCTAGAAATATCATACCCTGTTTGTTAAATTACTTGATACCCACTGGGCAAAGTTTAGAAATAAAAGCATGTTTATTTCAATACTCAACTCTCTAGTAATGGAACAACAGAGCAAAACCAATAAAACACTGTTAACAAGAGTTCTCTGAGCATCTCTAGTCTTCCAAGTAGCATAAGAGCCTTGATGATGAACCCCTTAGAAGGAAACCCAGATGTATATTACAAATTTCTAGTCTTTGGTTTTCCTGCTCCCATTAAGAATAGCTTACTGAGCCCACCCAGGGAAGCTGCACTAGGTCATCTTTCTTTTCTTTCCATAGCCCAAAAAGAAACTAATTCTTTATCCTTTTTTCCCTTTACCTGTTTCTCCTTTCAACTTAAATGTTTCATGGTGACATGTAAGTTTATTTGCCTTCCTTTTCGCCTTCAATGATACTTTGCAGCTTTTCTCCACTGTAGCCTTCTGAAAGCACAGATTTAAGCTTTATACATTAGTTCATTAAAAAAAAACATAAAAAGAACCTCAAAACAACCCCACCCTAAATGGTAAATAATTTCTGTTGTCTTCTCCATTCCTTTTACCTGAATGCTGTAGAAGACTGAACATGTTATGTAAGGCTGAAACTAGATATGGATACTTAGATTAACATCCTGTTCTACATATTAATTTTAGGATCTCCATTGGAACCATTTAGAGGGCCTTCATAACAGGCATTGAGGGAAGCTAAGCTAAAACAAGTCAACTGAAAGAATGGGGTCACAGCAAGCTACAGTGACTTACAGCTACTTAACTCCTGCTTGAAGATCTCCCTGTAGAGGGTCAGAGCTGAGTCCAGGAGTAGTTTAACTTTAAAGCATCTCTGTTTGGAAATTACCTTCAATATACACAATTTAAAAATTGTTTAATAGATTTTTGTATTTCTTGGTATCTGTAGTCAAACTAAAAATAGTAAGAACATGTTATATGTCAGTTAAATGCCACCCTGACGCCCGATCCCGTCAGATCTCGGAAGCCAGCAGGGTCAGCCCCGGTTAGTACTTGGATGGGAGACCTCCTGGGAATAGCGGGGGCTGCAGGTTCTAGTCCTAAGGACTTCCCTGTCACTGTCCAAGCTCGCTCGGCCGTGGCAAAAGGACCTCAGGAGTTAAACGGTGGGGCCAGTTCTGCGCACGCTGAGCCTCACCTAAAACATCCACTGTGCAGGCTGGAAGGGCACACCCACGTGGGGACAGCCCTGCCCAAATCTGCGTTCATGAAGTCTGGCCGTGATGATGATGGTGAGTATTGGTCAGCTATGTGGGAGTATGACTGCAAAGGAGATGTAATTCTGTTTTGTGTTGCAACAAGATGATGAGAGAAAGCGGCCATAAAGCGTGGTTGTAGCCGCTTGATTTGGAGCTGTCACATTCTGAAATCATTTTAAGTAGGAGCTGCTCTTTTTATAGTTTGGTCTGATAAACAGAGTACATGAATGCCCCTGCAAATATTATCGAAGATTTAACTCTTCTACTTTTTATAAAAGGCTTTAATTCAGATTTCTTTAACAATGTTGGAGTTTTTCTGTCATTGATTTCTGTTTACAATGTGTTAAATCGATTCAATTTCTTTATATGGACAAAACATAACTATAACATTTTTGCCTTGACTATTTTCTCATTCTTCTGTTAGACATTTTTCTAACTTTTGTTCTAATTTCATTCCAAGGCATGAATGAGTTCATAACATACTATATTCATCATAAGGTGTTCAGTCAAGTTCTCCTTTTCCTGTTTGATTTTCCTGTATGCTCAGAGCATTCCCTTTTATCTGTTTAATCTTCTTTATTCCCTCTCTTCACTAAACTGCAAACTCAGCCTGACTTTAGGAAGGTTCTGGATACATTTGTTTGAAATATCAGTGTTTGAGCTGCTTACTGAAGTCATCTAATTTTAGGTGTCTAAATGTGTGTTTCTATATGTGGCCTTGAATCTAAGCTCCCGTTAAAACTAGTGAAGATTTAGTCACTAGCTATGGTACATTCAGTGCTTTTCAGCTGACATCAGTTTGCACTCAATGGCTCTCCAAGCTCCACTGTCTGTACCAACTATGTCTCCACTTGCTATAACGGGAGTTTAAAGTCCTAACTTGCATGCAGACACTTAATTTTAGATACCTAAACAAGGTGTCTCCATTCTGGAGCTAAAGCCTGACTGTTATAAGCTGAAATAAATAAGGCTACATCCTGAAGATGCCTCATTTAGGTGTGTTGATTCACAGTTGTACCCACAGTGAATGCCTCTGTCTTCAAGCATTTGAACTCTGAGCTCATCTCTATTTCCGTGAGCATCTAACATCTCATTTTACATGGAGGATACTGGTACTTGGCAGTGCGTGTTAAGAATGGAGTGACAGCCCTAAGCCGCAGGTAGAGAATACCCCTAAAACTTGGTTTCCATGGCTGTTGTCAGGCATGTCTAGCTCCCAAGGCTGTGAATTGTTAACTTAAACTGCTGAGATTCAGGTGCTACTGTTACAGGAGTCTGGAATTGGTTGAATGAACCTTGTATGAAGCATGTTAAGCTTGACAGGTTTGCATCTGGCAATATTATGGTAGTCCTGTGGCATTGCACTCAGTTAATCTGATTTCTTCCCTGACTATGTTGTTGATGGGGAAAAAACAGCCCTGTATTACTTGCTGTATGGGGACAAAAGAGGAGAAAATTTATGTCAGACCTCTTTTTGCTTTCTAGTTTAAGTAGAAAGTTTGTTTAATGTAAGCAGTCAGCAGTTTGAACTAAATAAAAAATAAGAGATGCAGGCATTTTACTTAGTGTTGTCCTAACATTTAGCATAACTTACATTGATAGCATTTTCTTTATCTTAATTGGATACAATCTGCTTGATTGAATGCAACCTGGGTGTTTGAAATAATAAAGATTCATAACTTAATAAGTAGAGAAAGAAGTTTCTTAATTTCATTATCTGATTATTTAAAAACAAATGGTGCTTTTATTTTATAGAAACTCACATTTAAAGTTTTTAAGTGGACTTTGTACTGGTTTTCGTGAAAATGGAAAGACTAGAATTTTGTGCATAAAGGACTTTGGCTATATGCTCTTTCCCCATTGTGTACAGTATGAATATATGCTGTCACCTGTTGAAAAATGCTGAAGATTTTTAGGTGAGACTTCAGGACAGTTCTTTATCATTCCACCCTATGAGATTCAAGTTGTATTGCCACATTCTTGATGTATAGCAGTAGCTGACAAAGTATTCATACTTTTTCACAGAGTTATTGTTAATAAGAAATAGCTTTGAATTAACTTGATTGACTCTTTGTCCTATTTGTACTTCAAAAACTAGTCAGGGCTGCCTTATCCTGTGAACCCCTGTTAGGCACTTGGTAGCATTGAAGGGTAGCAGACACATTGGGAAGGAAAACCACTATTCATTGTTGTGGAGCAGCTCTCCTGGCCATTGTTTTTCCAGAGTTCCTCAAAACTGAGCAAGTTCTTTGGGACATGCCCAGGCTGCCACAGCCATGCCAGCAGCTTGCAGGGCCTGACATTGCTCTGCCTCTTTGCTTCCTCTGATGCTAAAAGTTGTTGAGTAGACAGAGGGCCAAGGTAGCAATGGAAAGAGACCAGGAGGTTAGTTTCCCTTGCCTTAATTTCACCTGTGCAGGGCTACTGTGTTGTCTGTGTGGGTACAGCTACACTTTTCTTGCAAGAATGTAGTATCTAACTAAATGTTGCAATTTTGAATCCAGGGATTTTTTAATTTTGTTCTTAAGTTAGCTGCTTTTTCTAATAGATGAATCAGCAGCACATGGCTTGATAGATATGGCTGTGCATGTGTTATTAATAGTAAATTAATGGTTGTCTTTTTTGACTGTCTGTGAAATGACTGAGGTTTTGTCAGCTTGCATGACTTACATGATCATGACAGTCTTCATTTAAAATCATGGTAATAAAGCTTCCTTTCCCCTTCTTCCTTTTGCAGACATGCAGCAATCTGTTTTACATCTAAAACAGTTTATTATCCAAATGAGAGAAAGAAAGAAAGAAGACACAGAAGATAACAAGGTCATTACAAACATGTAGCCTAGCTGTGCACAAATATAAACAGCTCCTGTGTAGTGTGAGTTAAAGACCAGTTAAAAGCCATGTAAGTTCAGCCACTTAAAGTCATTAAGAAACAATGTAATCACATGAGGTTTCAAATGGAGTTAGAAGGGCAAAATTCACTCCTAGAGAATACAACTATCCAGTGCTGTCCTTTCTTGGTTCTTTTTGCCAAAGAGAAGCTCTTTTTCACACTTCAAAGAGCTTTCAAGTTGTACTTCTAGAAAACACAGTTGTGTGCCGCCCTAGGACACCATCCCAAGAGCCTCAGAGTTTTTGAAGTGACTGTACAGCACCCAGTAACTTGTAGATGGGTCTCAGGTTAATGGGTTTGGAGCTATTAGAGAAGCTGACTACACTTTCCTTCCCTTTTGATTAATCAGCTATTCTGTGAGGATATGGTTCATCTCCTTTGCTATTCTCACTTTGTTCTTCCCATAGCCCATTCTCCAGCAGTTTCACTTATCCTTTCCCTTTGGTTCTCTGTATGTGGGCCATTTTCATAAATACTGTCTATACTCTGTTTCTCTTGAATCATCTTCACAGTTATATTCAAAAGGAGAATGGATGTGCCTTCCAAGGCAATTAAAGAAAGAGCTGCAATAAGAACTATAAATGCCAAACCAGTAGTTTATATTAATAATTCTTAAAAAGAGTTATCATGAAACTGTAGTTTTAATAAGATATAAGTTATCGTGAATGGGATAGTGAGTATTTTCTGTGATGACCTCTTCCTAATGAAGTATTTCAACAATCTTAGAAAAATTTTACGGAAAACAAACAGGTCATTTAACTGAAGGATTTTGCTGAAGAAAGACCACAACAGAACTGTGGGCTAAGACAAAGTCCCAAAGTAGCAAAAGCCGTATTCCTAAAGCACAGCTTTAGCAGACTGGTTCCCAAAACAAACCAAAAAACCAAACCAAACAACTGAAGCAGGTGGATACAATTAAATGCTCTCCAGTAAGAGGCAGGCAAAGAAGTGTTAATTCCAGGAGCTGTATTTAATGGTACTGCAGCCTTCTAAGAATGAAGAATGAATCAGAGTGAAAGTTGAAGATGACAAATAGAAGGAGAAAGAGGCATCTACAGCGAGTTGTCAGCCTTTCTCTTTTTCTCACAAGTTTCCTTTAAGACAGTCTCCTCCAAGGTAGCCTTCAAGTGAAGTGCTACTGTGATTCATCCTCTCCTGCTTAGGCTTGAAAAGGTTGGACTCTGAAGGGCAGCACTCTCCTGGCAGAGTTAACTCTTACAGCGTATGCAGCCAAGAGACATCTCAGTAAAGCTTTTAAGAAGAAGGAAAAGTTTGAAAAGTTACATGAAACATACTTAAGTTTGTATTTATTCTTTTTGTTATGCTTTCCATATATTTTGTATTTTGTTTCTCATTTTGTGGGTCAGAAAATGATTTGTCAGATGTACAAAAAAGGAAAAAAAAGGTTTTTTGACTCTTACTAGCTATTAAATTCAGTTTAGTCTGAAATATTATCTGACTTTTTACGCTTATTTTTCATATGATAGTACATACAAACGTCTTGCAGGCAGATCCTTGGAGTGCCTAAAGCCAAAGAGGAGTTTGGGAAGTTGAGAAGCTAAACTATGTTTTTTCTGAAACAGAATTTTTTCTACGTTGGGGTCAAAAGCAAAGTGACTATCTCCACTTAGAATGGGATGCTACTGACAGTGCAGTTTTGGGGAGAGCATTAAAGAGTGAAAATATTTAGTAGGTTACACAGGCAGTGTGAGCAACTGGAACCAGTTAAAGTTCTTTCAGAGGGAATGAGTTTTAAAAGTCACCTGCTAAGAGAACTGAGAAATTAAAGTGAATATCAACAAATACTGATCAGAGATACAGAGGACTGGCTAGTGAGAGTCTGACTTCCACTCATTTCCCTGATTTGTATGCAAATGGATACAAGAGGACTGGCAAGCATAGGGTTTTGAGATTGATTACTGACAGTTTGATCCCTTTTTGCTTGTGGACCCAGTGCTTTTCCACACAGATTGTAATTCTGACATGATATCTATGTAGCCTTTTCAATGAAGCAGTTGTAAAGGATATGTTTTTATGCTTATGTTTCTAATTCTTATGCAAAGGAAGATTTCATGAACAGGAAGAAAACGTGCCTTGGAAATATCCTGTCTTTTCTTTTAATTGCAGCTGTATACGCATTAAAGTTTCTTTGCATACCTTTCCAGCAAAGATGTGACACATAGTAGGCTATTCATATGCCCACACAGCTTTATCTGTAGCTTGATTCCCCAGTTCATCCTCTATCAGGTTTTTTAAATGCCATCCAGAGCACTGACTTGTCCATAATAGCTTTCCAACTGTGCATTATGTTTGTTGAATTTCTGTGTGTTGTAATTTTTTTTCCAGTTACTGAGCCTTGTCCTCTCAACTGAAAAACAGGTCCATTATTTTTGATGGGAAAAAGTCTGATCTCATGTTGGTGACAATAGTTAAACAGAAGGGTGTTTGATTTGGAGTTCTTTTCAGAAGCACATAAATGTGTATTGCTGGATCATCATCTTGTATGGTACTGTTGCGTTTGCTGGGCCTGGACAAGTGCACATTTGCAGATAAATGTTTCTGTGCAGCTTCAGAGAGCTGGACAAAGGTCTGAAGTGCCTGGGAACATGCCACAGAGAAGAAGAGGCTTAATGTTTGGTACAGTTACATCTATATGGGATGTAGCTTTCGGGACATACGAGGACCGTGGGAAGTGGGTAGAAGGACTAGAGAGTGCAGGTGTGCAGTGGAGTCTTGAGGGCAGATACCTGCATGTTGCCTTGTCTCCTTGAAAGCATAGCACAGAATGGGTTTTGATCACTATCTCAAAAGCATTTCAGCAGAGCCACTACAGCCTTCCCTTTTGGGTCTGGGTTTTTTTTTAAGGTTCTAAATAGTGGATGAAATAGGAAAGCATCGAATGCTACGACAGATGCATAGCTAGCCTAGAATGTAAATGTATCTCTTCTTAATCACTCAGTAACCAATGCACTTGAGTATCTTTCAGCTAATAAGATAATCTAGAAATACTTGGCATTTGAGAAAAATTGATCACCTAGACAACTCTAATGGCATAGGAAATATGTATTCCAGAAGTGGCAAAATATTGACAAGAACATGTATTAATTGTCTAAAAGAGTGTTGTTTCATGGTGCCCCTGAACTGCGTGAAATGCAGTTATATGCAATGGAAGGCCATGCATAAGATCAATGAATTATAGATGGGGATCTCCTCACTTGACACTTGATAAGGAGGAGGAAGAAGCAGGCAAGCTGTTTAACTCAAAAGATAAAACTTATCTCCAGTATAATGTATCTGTAACCATTATTCTGATCATAAAATGCATCAGGGCAGTTGTTGCTAGTAGAGCGTGGGATGTTTAGTAGCATTTTAGAGGATCCAGCTGACACTTCAACTGTAATTTGATAACTCATCTTTACAAAAGATTAAATGAAAATGATTCCTGATGTTGTGAAAAAGGACTATTAGGATATTTAGGAAAATTAATATAAAAAGGAAGTAGAAGAGCTTCGTTCATTTGGCTAAAAATGAGTCTTATTAGGAATAGGTAAGAAAATACCAGGGGTTTAAAAAAAAAGTTAGAAAAATTAATGCCAGAGCTAGTTTAGAGTCCAGTATGCTGTCAGATGGCTGTGCAATAACTTTGATGTGATTAAAAGGAACCTTCTTGCTCCATAGGTGAGTGGTGTTGTAGAGGAGCAGTCCAGTGGGAGACATATGGGTAAAAGAACTGTTATAAGATTGGTCTTCATGCTTTTCCACAGAATCCATTTCTGATAGATCTCAATGTATGATAATAAAGGGAGGAAGGAAACCACAACTGCAGGTGAATAGGCTTGATTCATTAGGTGTTTCTCAGTCCCTGAGCCCTCACAGTCCAGCAACAGATAATTCAGATCTCATGTATCCAGACAGTAGTGAAACAATAAAAAGGTTTCTACGCAAAGGAGACATTTACTTTCCAGCTATTAAGCAATTTTCTTTTCTCAGCTCCTTATAGAGGGATATATTGATCCACACATAATGTTTGGTAAAGAACTTCACTGTGTGTATGTGTCTTTTTTCCTTTCTTCTGATTTGGAATAACAACTTTTGTGTGTCTGAGTCTTGGTTGTTTCATCCCTGGCCTCTTGTTTGGCACAGGTGCATAGATTCCTAACATAGTTCTTTCTGGCTCCAAGCTAATTTTGGCTGCTGAAGCAGTGGCCATGTTATTTTCTAAAACATATTAGGTTACAGAGCAAATTGAATTTGAAGAGAACACTGCAATGGTATAGGCTTATCTTTGTGCCTGGTCCCTTCTTACTGCTTTTCCAGATAGCTTTCTTTTTGGTCGTATTTATTAACATTGTTGAAAGCTTTTTATCAACAAAAATCTTTGTCATAGATGCACTTAATACTCAAGCTTACATACTTCCCTTGTGTGATAACTTGTTTGAGATTTGGGAGAAAATAGTTCCTTGTTGAAGGGATCTGTAAATGGCTCATTGTGGAGAATCAAGGAGCTTTTGTCACATAAAAGAACAAAAAAACCAAATTTTAAATTTCAAATGCTAAAACAAGTTTAAGAGAAGTAAATACAATTTTTAAAAGTCTTTATGAGTTACCCTGAGATTATTTAATTTATTTATTTTTACCTAACACAGACCACGAGAAACACTTTCAAGTCACTTTGAATAGTAAAATCTGTGGTTTGCAGTGGGAATTGGTAGTGATTTGTGTGACGGTAGAAACATTTCACTACAGAAGAGGCTGCAGGTGTTTGTAGTAAGCATGGTGTCTTTTTGTGTTGCTAAGTCTAAGAATATCAGTGCTTTTTTTTATGTGTACTCTGGTTTGGGATTAATTACTCTGGGATCAAATTCCTGCAAAATTTTTAAACATGGAAGTTCTTGTGTGTGGGCCTTGAGTCATTAGCAGAACTGGAAATCTTGATCTAAATGTTTATCATGTTGGTTGTAATGTTAAGAATTTTCAAGATCAGTAGTTTTTCAGTCAAACTTTTATTTCCACTGTCTTCAGAGTATCCCCTATTGTAGCTTCATTCATAGGCTTTTCTTGTTGTCACTGGAAAGACACAGGAAAGAGAACAGAGCCAAAAACAAAGTATGTCTATGGGAAGAACTATGCAATGGGTCACGTCCGAGATGTTTGATTCCACCTTAGCTGTAACTCAGATTTGGCTGCAGAAGTCTCAGATGCAGCGCAGGTCACCCACCGAATCATGATCGAATCCCAGCAGGCATACTGAATCCATTGCTTCTCCTGTTTTGACCATGGAATTCCTTACATTCCTGTAATTGTAGAAAACATGAAGCTGCAGGGGGCAGCCACAAGCCAGACATCAGAGACAGACAATATAGACAGTATATGAATGTTGCCTTTCTGTCTCTCTGTAAAGAAAGGCTGTTTGTTTACTTGAGTTTATCATCAAATGCAAACACTATCAGCAACAGGAAGTTGGTTAGGGCACTCGCTCACAACCAAAGAGATCTGAGCTCTATATGTACCACAGAATCTGAACTTGAAGCTCCTCAATTCCAGCAGAGTCCCTTAGCCATGAGGTGCTGGGATATTCTAAGCTAGGCTTTTTTCTATATTGTCTTTTAGAGATAGGCATCTTTACCTCAAAAAATATTCTAGAGAGAAAATACATGGGAAAGCAAGCTGCCCTTTTCTATTGATGTAATGGGGATTACTGTATGATATAGGTGAAGTCCTGAGTTCTGGTTCCTGTTTTAAAGGCTTGCTCTGTATTTTCCATTCAGAAGTTCTTGGATTAAAGGAGTTAAGCGTGTGTATGTTCCATTCCAGTTTCTAGTTGTCCATCTTCAGCAGAGGTGACCCAGGTTATTCTATAGTCCAGTGTTAATCACACTCTCCTAGGCAGGAGCAAGCTGTGGGTTAGTCTGCTTGGGCATAGCACAGAATTTAGCCTATCTACTAATTGAACAGGAAGACCTTTTTCTGACAGTAGGAATTTACTCTGAGAAAAGTTGATGTCCTCTACTGAAATTGGACAGGAGAGTGACTAGAGCAGGCCTGGACTAGAGATCTGCTTGAGGGCACACGGTTTGTGCTTAGTGATTTGTGTCATTCACTATCAGGTGGCGCTCTGATCAATGTGCCGAAGCAGAGTGTTGTCCTCTGGAGGCAGCAACTGAATCATCCTGGTGAGGCCGAGTGTTTGCTTCAGATGTCGTGTAAGGTGGTGAAATCAGATGTTTTCAATTCGGTCTTAGTCTCTCTTTTGTCATGTGACTGTATAATTTGCCTGGGGCTTCTTCCCCACAGATTGTCATAGCAGAAGGTATCACATTGCAAATGTCATCTCTTGACTTGTCATCTTCAGGGATTGTTTTCTCCACTCATGATTTGAAACAAAGCTGTGTAATAAAGTGTTACTTCAGAATTTATGTAAGACTTCAGAAACTTACATCTGAACATTGTTTGTGGAACCGCAGTGTTGCTAGAAACTTTGTTGGTGGCCTTAAGGGAACACCTCAAATGTAGGCATAAAAATAATTGTATGCAGTTAGTGTGAAGAGAGGCAGTCCTGTAGGACTAAACTCTTTCTATTGCTTTATACTGTTACAGATGATCTTTTTATCTGACCAGAACAGCAAACTCACCTATTACAAGAATTGCATATAAGAGAATAAAATTTCAGTGAGACAGAAATGTTGTGTGAGGGGTTTTTTTTAAATCAGCAGTTATTACTAACTTTTTAGCTTATACTAAGAACAAGATTTAGCCTTTAGTTTGCACTCTAGAACTCTAGTTGTGGAGCCAATGTCATTCTAGATTTACCTATTTTTCCATCTTTCTGCTAAATCTTATAGAATCCTGGATTATGGGATTTCTGAAAAGCTGAGACAAATCATGTCCTACTAACTTATTTTTTTGTCTTCTGTTTAGGAGTGACCACTCCCAAATTTGGCCTTTTAAAGAAAGATGTGTTTTGTATTTATTTTTAGATACTAAGAAGGATTTCAGCTGCTTAAAATCATATTAATTTTTGTTCTGATTTGGTTTTATTTGAAATGGGCAATCTGAATCTGCATGGTATTAATTTGTATAATAAGCTTGAAACTTAAACAACTCAAAGGTTTTCAGAAGAAAGCACTTGTTATTAGTAGATTCCAGGGACTGAGCAGTACACCTTTAGAGGTGTCTGCCTTGGATAGAAATAAAAATTAGAATTTTCCCTTGGTAGCCTTATCTGATACTAATTTTTTACTAGGTTTTCCGACTCTATATGTGTTGTAAGAATCCCAGTTTGCTCAAACAGATATTTTTAATACACAGAGTCTTTTCTCTTATGCATGGTTTTAAATATACCTTACCCAAGAATTTAGTAAAATTGTTTAAGCACTTATGTGAATGCTTTTGATTTGCTTAATCAATACAGTATATTTGTATAAGTACTATTTGGTAAGTCATAGTCTTTATGTATATATATATATACACACACATATATGTGTGTGTATGTGTGTATAATAATTTGGGGAGGGGGAATATTAAGAAATTTACACAAAGGAAAGGGAGTTTCTCTGAGTGCAGCAGAATGTGCCATATAATTTTGCATTCTAGTTTCAAGCCAATGTAGCCAGGTAAATATGCACAAAAAAAAATAACTCGATAGTGTTATAAGTTGAACATCAAGATGCTGAAAAGGCCTTTATAAGTGATTATAGTATGTAATTTCATTCTTAGCACAATCAGATGGTGGCAAGGGAGGAAGCTGAAGTTAATGCTTTTTCCTTCTAAGATCTGTCTTCTCTGGATCAACACACTGTTTTGTAGAAGCCACTGTCGTCACACCAAGAACTGCCAACTGTTGAGACTCACTTGTGCTTTTCATCTCTCAGCCACAAGTAGCTGTCAGTAGCAGTGCTTAACTTTATAAACTGCCTGGTCTGCAGTGCTATATGGGGACAAAATCAGAAACACCTGCTTAGAAAAACACAAATTCTAGTAGTAGCAACTGTTAGATGATTAAATTATAGTTTATTCTGAATGTTGTGAGTCAAATGGAACATGATTAAGCAGTATGCACAAATATTAAGTCATTATTCTGGGAAAGTTGCAGATCAGTACTGCTTAGGTTCGGTGCTAGGAAATTAGGCTCTCCTTGAAGAAAAAGCTAAGCAAATATGCAATGCAGTTAGATTTGAATGTGTGGATTATTTTTCCTGCTAAGAATAAAAACATTTTACTCAAAGCTTGTCTGTGTTAAGAATGGTATATCACATTTGATTCCCTTTGAAATGCAGGGATTTATGGTTCACCTGATTTTTAAATTTGGATACTATGAGGGAGAGAACGATTTTTTGACATAACTTGCACATAGTTACTAAATCATTACCCTGAACTGGTAAAATGAACAGAGCAATTTAACAGTCTAGGCTGCACAGAGCAAAGTGTGTGTTGTATTTCCACATGTTTGCATCATTGGTACTTTTTTTAAAAAAAGGTAGGATAGAGTTGGTCACTGTGCCACACAATTGCGTCAGAAAGTATATATAAAAACTGTTGGAATATCTCAAACAACTACAGTCATCCTTCTACAAGCTTCCAAGTGTAACTTCGTGTTGAGAAGTTTGCACTGTTCAAAGGCATGGACTTGCAATCTTTAATCACAAAAAAATTGCACCGTGGTCATTGTTTAGAAACAGGTGAAATAGAAGCACATTTAACATTTGAACATTGAAACCATTGTCACCTTTTTCCTTTGAAAGTACATGAGGCCATTATAAAAGAAAACCGATAGCTGTATTCATGATAAAGTGCTATAGGAACCTGGTATCTCTGCACTTTTCTTATGAGAAGGGATTTCACATCCCTTTTTTTGTTCCTCTCCTGAATATGTATGTGTGGTTTCATGGGAAAGATCAGGATCTCATTAGGATGTAATATTTAGAAATACTGTAGTTAGGCTTCATAGCTTTCTGCTCTTTTATCCATTATTGCAAAGTCTCTGTGGATGAAACTGATGCTTCTCCCCCCTGCTTTTGAAAGGAACTATGATAATGTTTTATCTTCAGTGTTTCCTTGTGTTTGCCAGCCTGCTGCCTACTGATAGATTTATTTTTTTTAGCCAATTAATATATTTAAATTGATGTTGCTGCTTTGTCAGCTTCTGTTCCTCAGCCTTGATGGCAAAAGTAGACAGATGGATGGGGGAAGGGAAGGGATTGTTTTGTCAGGGTGAATTTAGAACATAAGGAGTATGTTAAATTGACAGCATTGCAAGCTGAAGTCTTCTGATTACCTGTGTCCTTGCAGCATTCACAGTTCCTTCTTCTGCCTCTTCTCCAACTCAGACCTAAGAGTAAGTTCTGTGCTTGCTTCTCCTTTTTGTTTTTACTTGCTTTTATTCTGTTGCACCTAGTATGGGTAAAGCTGCTGATGTTACACTGGAAGTACTAATTTTAAGTCTTTTTCAGACACAGTTTACAAGACAAATGTAGGCCAATTGGTGATGGTGTTTGTTACTGATTTTTGTAATTATTTGTAGCTGCCAGGAGCCCAGAATAAAACTTTGAAGTCATGGCCCTTATGTAAAAGACAGAGCAATGCAACTGTTTGTGGCATCTGGGACTATTGATTTACTGCAGCCCATCAGTGTTGGAGGCTGTGCTGCTACGTCAGCTGCGCTCTATTGTTTCAGCTGCTGTGGCCTTTGTGTCTGATCCTGGCAGTGCTTGCGTCAGTGATGCATATCATCGCCCCTGTGATGTCAAAGTGTGGGTGTTCGGTTATAGAGCCATAGTTAACCTAATGTGCTGCAGTAAATCCTGAATACTATTTCCTCCTGGGGATAGCAGTGATTCATCACCGTTCACATTAGACTAATGCTAAGTATAGCAGCGTTCATGAGCTGCAGTATCCACACAGATGAGTATCAAAGTCACTGCAGCTTTATAGACGCCGCGCAGAAAGTGTTTGTTTGCGGACAGATCCGTTTGTGCCCCTCTTTCTGAGGTGTAAACTGATTAGCAGGTCAGCTCAAGGAAAATCCTCTGGAAGGAGCGGACCCAAGCAATTCTTTTGCACTTAATTATGCCAATTAACGTAAAAGCTTCCAGCTGACTGGCTTAGACGGCAGCGGGCCATGGCAGTGGGTAGATCACAGCCAGACCCAGGCCAGGCTGGCACAGGGTGCCAGTGCCATCACAGCCACACTCGAGCCGGGCTGGCACACACTGCCCCTGCCATTACAGACCCAGGCTAGGCTGGCACAGGGTGTTGCTATCACTACAGCCAGACCTAGACCCGGGCTGGGCTGGCACAGGGTGCCACTACCACTACAGCCAGACCCAGGCCGGGCTGGCACAGGGTGCCGCTGCCATTACAGTCAGAGCCAGGGCACAGGGTGCTGCTGTCACTACAGCTTGACCCAGGGCTGGCACAGGGTGCCGCTGCCATTACAGACCCGGGCCGGGCTGGCACAGGGTGCCGCTGCCATTACAGCAAGACCCAGACCCGGGCCGGACTAGCACAAGGTGCCACTGTCATCACGGCCACACTCGAGCCGGGCTGGCACACGTTGCCACTGTCATTACAGACCCAGGCCGGGCTGGCACAGGGCGCCGCTGCCGTGCAGGGCGGAGCGCGGGGCGGAGCGGGCCCTGCGCGCACCTGAGGGGCCGCCCCGCCCCGCCCCGCCTGCCGCGGCGCGCCCGGAGCAGCGCCTGCTCGCCCGGCCCGGCCCGAAATGAGCGGTAAGGACCCGCGGCCGCGGTGCCACACAGAGCCGTGGGCGGGCGGGCGGCCCCGGCGCGGTGCGGCAGTGGCGGATGGGGAGAGCCGCGATGGCTGGAAGGACAGTGTGCGGGGCAGGAGGCTGGCGCCGCCAGGCCCCTCCGGCCGTGCCGCGCTCGGGGCTCCACGGGGAGGCCCCGGGCCCCGAGGGGCGCAGCGCCAGAGGCCGCACAGCCGCCCCTGGTAGCGCTGAGCCGGGAGCGGAGTGCCCCGGAAGAGCATTCCCTGCCCCGGCGCTGGGAATCCGGTGTGTGCACCTTTGCCTGGCGTTTTTTAATGGAGCGATGTCTAATGGTTGCAATAAAAAGAAATGATGGATCTGCTAGGCGGGCGGTGTCCTCATGTTTGCAGGTGTTGCTATGTTTAGATCAGCTTGTCACGATCCCAGCGATGATGCGGCGCTGGTAATTTTGCCACACGTTTATGGTAGCTGTAATGAGCATAATGAGGTTTTTACAGTCTGCTCAAATAGACACATTGGAGAACTTCACCTACTGTTGCTAGGAGAAGGAGGTATTCCTCCCGTTGTTGGGATTTTTAGGACAGTAATAAACTGAGTGTGGTGAAACATCTGTCTCTTGGGCTGAGTTAAATCAGCCTCTACTGAGTTAAATGAGACATTTTTCAGTAATAAAGTAACACAGTTATGTGTTTGTTTTCTCTTCCGCTATGCTTCTTTTCCTCTTATTATGTAAGAGAACATAACATAGTATAAGATAATAAGTATAATAAATATCATGTAAGTATATAATTATAATGAGTATAATAAGTGTGTAGAAGATTTGAGACCTCGTCTTAAAGCATTCAGGTCATTAACATTCATAATACAGTGATTTGGCTGAAATCAATTCCATTTATGCCTAATATGGAAAATTAGATGTTTGCTTAACATGAATTTCTCATGCTGTTATTTGCTGGTACTTGATAATATTTCTCACCTCGTGGTAAAATGCAATGGTGGTGTCATTCAAGACCCCAGCCTATACCTGAAAGCTTGGAAATTCCTCTTACAGTGTATTGCACTGAAGGAAAGCCAAGATCTTTGCATTAGTGAAGAAAAAAAAGAATGTTTTTATAGCATGTTAGCATTTTATCTCTAGATAAAATTTTCAGGTTATAATATGCTTTCTGTCAAGCATATTTCTGTCAAGTCAGTAATTTTGCTGCAAACCCCTCTGTTCATTAAAAAAAATATATGAAATGTACCAGCTTTTTGTCCCAAGCTTTCCATTTTCTTGATGTTCCTCTGCAAGCTAACTTTATTTCACAGCCACTTGAAAATCAAATCAGAAGTAATCAGTTCTTGAATATTCATAATATGTTTTCATGAGTTCTGGTACTTCAGAGTGCTAAAGATGGGATGCAGTTTTGGGAATTACTGATCTGATTCTTCTAACCCTGCAGTATTTTTCTGGATTCATACATTGCCTTTATGTCTCTGTTTTTGTGACTGCTATATTATGGATATAACTGTGGCTTTGTGGATCGACCTTTGTACTGGATAGGAGATAACTGCTTTTTATGTTTGTTAGAGAGATTAAAGTGCTAAGTAAGTGAGCTTTAAAAAGGTTGTTAAACAGTATTCTTTAGATGTTTAAAGCAAAAGAAAAAAGCCAAACAGATAGCGCTAGATCACAAAGAAACTGGCTGGTCATGTTAAAGTTCCTTCATGCCCCAAGGACAGTGTGTTCTCTAAAATGTTCAAGTAGCTATGTTCTTAATTCTCAATTTACTTGAAACTTACAGAGTTTACGATTGTGAGTTTGATAAAAGTTTCAGTGTTTTGTATTTATTATAGAAAAACTGCAAGTAAGCAATGCAAGGTACAAGTCATGTGAAATCCTCCTACTTACATAAGAATCGAAGCCATTATTTGTTTGAGTGGCAATAAATGTGCTTCCATTACTCTTTATCTTTTTGACTTTATTGTAAGCTAATGCTGCAAAGCACTTCTTTTAGTTTCTCTTTTGCTGCTTTTCATTTCACTTTGGTTTCTTTTTAGCAGTTCATACTCAGGAAAAACTTTTCCTAAAACGTTTTTGAGTTTCAGAAAAGCAAAAACACCAGAGGAATGGTCAGATCTCAATCTATAGCTTACTGTAGGCATTATATTCTTACAGTTCAGTTAAGACCTTTTTGTTAAAAAATCTCTTTGCCCTCTCCCCCTGTTCTGTGTTAGCATTTGTTTGACAATAAAGCTGTGATTCTTTTTAGGTGATGTTTGAAGCCTTCTGTATCTTATCCCAAAGAAGTCCCTATGGTATGTGTAATGGAGCTGTATTACGTGCTGCTTTTCCAATGAGGCCTTTTCATTCCTTCTCCCTGCCCTGGGCAGTCAGACATAGGCATCTTTATTTTCTGTCAAATTCATACTTATCAGAAGGAAGTATGCTAGTCTTATAGACTGTACTTTGGATTTACTTAGTGCTTTCCATTTGCAGATCCTAACAGAGCTTAGAAAACATGAAGGTAGAACTATGAAAGTCCTTTCAGAAGTCTTACTGAAACTGCACTTCCATGGTTCTAGCTTCCTGAAACAAAAGTGATACTTAATGGATTACCTCTCTCAGTCTGAGCCTAATCTTTAGGTTCTGCAGTGTTCTTAAAGCAAGGAGTTAGACAATTTAGCTGCACATTTAGTAAGAAATCCCTTTATCTGTTTTAAAACTTACCTGGTAAATTATTTACTATCTCTGGTTCTCTTAAATGAGAAACGATAAATGATCTATCTTTCCATTTTTAGGCAGTTTATGAGTGGGAGTTCTTAACAGATCTTTTACTGTTTCTCTGCTGCCAGCTCTTTGAACCATTTTCAGATGGAAGAATCCTGGTCTCTTTAATCTTTCCTGGTAAACAGGTGGAAAGCCACTGTAAACTTCCTTTTTTTTTTTTTTTGGTGTGTCCTTTCCTAGTTCTCTGTGTTCTTTTTGAAGGGTGTAGACAAACATACTGCTCAAGGTACTGAGAGTACAGTGTGAATTTATATCACAGCCTAATGATGTTTTCTGCTTGTTCTCTGTTAATAGTGATTTTTAATGTTCTCTTTCTTTCTGCGAATGCCACTAAACAACACTTGGCTGGTATTTCTTTAGAAATATAGGTAGTAACTGCATTGTATGTTTATTTACATCTAATTTATGGCTTATTGCTGTATATAAATACTTCTGATTTTGTCCAGGTGTAACACTACTACTTCTGGTTTATTTATCATCTGATCATTGAGTGCTGTGACATCCTTTGCAGCTCTCTGAGAACATGACAACAATTTGTCACCTCACTGTTCAGTTCCTTTTGCAAAAGTTTTGTTTAGTACATTGACCAGGTGCTTTGGGTGCCGGTGGGACTTCTTGCATCACTCAAGTCACTTTGAAAGCTGATCATTTACTTCTCTTAGTTTCCTGTTCTTAAATCAGGTATTCATGAAAAGACCATTTCCCTTTTAACCAGAGCATTACTTCTTTAAGAGTCTTTAAGAGGCATTATCAAAAGCTTTTTGAAATTCCAAATATCCAACATCTCTGTGCTCTTTGAAGGTATCTGATTTTCCAGGCAATACTTTTATCTACAAATGCCACCTCAACAAGTTCCCATTGTGTCTCATATTTAGCTAAATGTCTCCAAACTTCATTCTTTGTGGTTTGCATGGTACAAGGATCATCATGGTATCGTGACTTTTCCTGTTAGTAGGAGCAGACTCTGTAGCTGGTGATACACTGGCTTTTCCTTGGGACCTTCAGTTAGTGTCCAGTTTGCCACCTCCCTCCCACTGCTGTGCTACTGACACTACTTTAGGTGATCAGACCATAGTAACAGAACAGCAATTTTGTAGGTCATATTCTTTGTAACACTTAACTAAATACTATCTGGTTCAGCAATTTGTTTGAATTTTTTTTTGTTTCTGTTTTAAAGTCTCTTCTATTGTCTTTTCATCCTGGGGCACTTCTTTTGACTTGTCTTCTGTTGAGTTTTGACGTGAGCTCTTCTGTGAGCTTATTGACAGAGAAGGGAGAAATATCTGCCAGAGGGGGTTTTTTAGCTTGTTTCTGTTCAACTGATTTTTAGATTTCTAAGAGTGCCCTTTGCTGTAATTTTATCTGTACAGTTCATTGCCTTTGTTTATCCATGTTATCTTGTATATTTTTCACAGAGGCTTTGTTGTTCAGTATGTTCTCTCAACTTTCTCAAATAATTAAATGGTGCTATATTGAATATTTCTGTAACCCGCTTAGGTCCTGCTCAGGTTCCAATGATGTCCCCAAATGGTTCAGTGCCTCCTATTTATGTGCCTCCTGGATATGCCCCACAGGTATGTCACTTCATTTGTTTCCTATTTTATTTCTCTTCATGCAAATTATGGTTGTAGAACAGTAACAGCTAATTTAGTAAAATAATTTGTCAGGTTTCAGAATCACTGTCATCAAGCAAGTAAATAATGGGAGATGTCCCACAGCATCTCTGAGATGAGAGACTTTTCATGCTGTGCATGTACCTGTTTGGTTATATATTAACTGCATACATGACAACAACAAGCATAGTTCCTTTTTGGGTTCAGAATCATAATATGCTAGGTGCCCTCAGAATATAAAATACAGTCATAACCCAGATTGCTCCTTGTGCGGGACCTGTACTGATTTCTGTGTTAGTGGATATTTTCTCTTGACAGCAATATAATTTTATACATGTACATAGTTCACATCTGGGAAGTTCCCTGCAGATAAGGAGTAAAACAGGTCAGTTCAAAAAGTACAGCAAACAACATGGAAAAATGTCAGCTGTCCACTGGGAATAGGTTTGCATAAAATAAGTGTTTCTACCACTTATCTTAAAATGGGGCTCTCATTTTTTCACTGCTGTGTGATTCCTAATTTAGATGCCTGAAAATTAAATGTGAGCAAGATAACCTGGACATCCTTTAAAGTAGATTAAAAGGATGATTCCTCATGGCTGTTTTTGACACATGTATTATAATGGGATGTGTGACCTTCTAGATGTTGTCTCTTTTCCTCAACTGTAGAACAAGTCCAGGGGTTAGTAGGTCAGACCTGGAAGTTAGAGCAGATCAGTACCACTCCCCATATTGTGGGGGCGCAGATCAATACCATTCCTCTCTCAAGACATCCTGTTGTTGTGATCAGTGCACCTCTGACTTGGTGTGTATCCCATGGTGTACACCAGGAAGAGAGTGCAACATGTGAAATGCAGCCAGAAAGTCCACTGTGTCTAGGGTATGTTTGACTAATTATCTGAACAGCATTAAAAACATTGTCCCCTGGCAAAAGAAACTGTGATTTTATCTTTCATCTGTTGGCAGTTGGCTTATAAGTTGATTCTATGTGTCCTTCATAGCTGAGTTCCCCAAAAGGCAGAAATAAAATGAATTATAAACAATCACAAAAGTCCATTTCTCTTTAGGTCATAGTAAAAAGTCTTCATTCCTATTAGAATTCATTTTTAAAGAACTGAAAGAAGTTTTGAGATAAGCGAAATTCTGAATATTACCTTATTTCTTGAGTATTTAACTTCAGATGATGAAGCACTTCATCTTTAAAAAATTGTATAATCTGTGTAACCTGAATAATATTTAAAACTAATTTATCCTTCCTCTGAGTACAGCTTGAATCAGAGGCTAAAGGGCTGGGCCTTGCTGAGGCTTGTTCACTAGCCTTTCATTGGAGTTTGTTAGTGCAGGCAGGAGCTGTGTTAGCACAGCACTCTGACTTTTGAACTGAAGGTCCCTCAAATCTGTCCAGCTCAGAGTACAGGTGCTGTGAGCTCCAGTCTGCTGTTTTCATCTGAGTAGAAGTACCATAGTCCAGGAAACTCTGTAGTTTACAGGCCTTCTGAAGTGTTGTACAAAATATACCAGCCATGGAAGTTCCTTTTACAAACCAGAAGATTGGATAGTAGTCTTGCAAACAGGAAAGTCTAGCACCATTGTGCTAAGAGTTCTCCCAGACATAATACAGTCCCAGCAAAGTAACTTACGTGGTTTCTTCAGGCATAGTGTATTTTTCAATGTCAGCAGCTGCAGCTGTATTTTGAGATAAATTGGAAACCAGTTAGATGGCTAAAGCCATCAGCCTGGAAGAACAACTTCAACATAACCATCTTTTGTCTATTCATTTTCATTTAGTTCTATTATGCCTCTGCTTGCTTCAGTTCCTGCTTGGCAGTGATACAGCATACTGTCCTCTGTTAGAAGGTGGGGGTAATTACTGAATTAAAGATTTATTTTTCTCATATCACATAACTAAAAGGCAGTTCATAAGCTCATTGTTTTTCCCTTCCTCTTCTTTTGAAACTGCAGTTGTAAAACTCTGAAAGAAAGCACATCTTTACTCATCCTCCCTAAGCTGTCTATATTCACTGTCAGTGGTGAGTTTTCCAGTGATGTTTGGTTGATTCACTCAGCCAAACAGGTCTATACCAGAACCACATGTTTTGCTAGCACAGTTAGGATAATAGAGAGCTTGTTTACTTTTTTAACTTAAATTTATGTACTTGGCATGATGCTCTTACTGCTTTTTGAAGGGTTTTTATCTGTATACTTGTCCACTAGAGGCCTACCATTGAGCAGATGTTTAATCTAGAAGTGCAGTTACATCCTTATCAGACTCTTAATTTTACAGTATTAAACGTAAGTTCCCTGCTCTTATGAACTGGGTGTCTACTTCTGAGCTACTTAGACTATTAGTAGATCCAAGGAAACAAGTTATAAATTAAGTAGCTTGTTTGTTTTTTAATGGCAGCTGCCTCTTACATAGTATGAATTGGCTCATAAAATCATAATAAATTGCAGTGGTTTGGGGGTTTTGTAGGCAAAAAGGACTTAAATAATTAAAAGTGTGTTTGCAAAATTTCATT
Organism: Pithys albifrons albifrons; assembly: GCF_047495875.1. Taxonomy (NCBI): domain Eukaryota; kingdom Metazoa; phylum Chordata; class Aves; order Passeriformes; family Thamnophilidae; genus Pithys; species Pithys albifrons. The sequence continues at coordinate 59,167,134 of NC_092458.1, forward strand.
GGACATGAGAAGCTGTAGTTGTATTTAGTGCTGCCAGTAAATTCTGCCTTTAGGATACCTTACAGCTATGGTTACACAGATGTGAATAGTGTTGTCTTTAATGAAATTACTCTTCCACAGTAAGGGACGATTTCTGTATACTGAAAATAACCCATTTCTTAAAGTCACATGGTATATATGTGTTTAAAAGCTGTGTTCATTTAGATAATTTATATTAATTTCCTACTCTATTTATTTCAGTAAAGTAGGTTCAGCTTGGTTGTGTACATGCTTCATTGTCTTCTGAATGCAACTTCATATGTGGAGATCTTCATTCTACCATTACACCAGAGGCATGCAGCTCGCTCTCTCAGTACACTGGGGAAGTTTTGAAACTCTCCTAGACCTACTTCACTTCCTGGTTCAGCTAGCAGGATAGTTTTGGGATATCCAACTTAGATTGCTATTGGAGAAAACAAAGCAGAAGCTCCATTCCAGTTGTACCAGATGCACTCCAGCCCATAATAGAGACATGGTAAAACTGATCCTCCAAGCAGCCTTCTGTCTTGGATTTGGTGGAAGTGTTCACACTGGGGCACGGGACTAAATCTAGCCAAGCACAATACAGCTAAGCTGAAACAGTGGAATTGAAAGCAGCTTGGCAGTAAATGTTGAGATCTACTGATCTGCTCCTGTTGCACAAGGATGTTCATTGGTGTATGTGTGCATGACCTCATTTCAAATGCCAGTGAAAACTTAGGTTGTAGGGTTGCATTGTCCCATGCTGTTGAATATGGTCCTGGTATTCTGTTCTTCTTCTCCCCCTTTTCTGGATAAATACTTCATCTAAATACTTCATCTACAGTTTCTGCTGTGACATGGTTCTACAGCATTCTACTAAGAAATTAAGAAGAATTTACTTGTTGGCATCCCATACACTAAAGATACTGACACTATGATACACACAAGTCAAATTATGCCAAAACTGTCTCTAGGTGTCACCAACAGTCATGTATTTTTTGTGAATTTACCAGTATTGATCCAAACATTTAGAGAAAATAATGATGTGAGGTGATTCAGGGAACACCCTTGTTTCATGTCTAGTTGATGATCCACCCTCATTCAGTGAAAAGCATTTTGTGCTTCAGCACTTTGTACAATTTGTGTCTGCTTTCCACCAAACCCATCACATCTCCCATTTGCTAATTTTTCACAAGGCTGTGCCACAAAGCCCCCCACTTTCTGGGTAGTGTGTGGCTTCCTTAAGGGTGCAAGACATTTCAACAGGCAGGGGGATGGGAGAGAAGAAAACCAAAGTTTTTAGGACTACTCTGACTTGTGAAGGAGTCTTGAGAGGGCTGCCTACCATCCTGCTAGTTTGCTTGCCAACAGTTTGATGCAGACAATGGCTGCTGCAGCGGCAAGGGCAGTATGGCAAGTGCTTCCTGCGTTAGTGTTGGGCACAGGGCAATAACCAGACACTGCTTGCCTTTTTCCTCACTATTTATGTGGAGTGAGGTGTGTCAACTCACCAGTTCGTTTCTAGGGAGTAGTCTAGTTGTTCTGGTATAGAACAAATCCTAGGAGCAGTGTAGCATACAAGCAATGTGAATGAGGGTGGAAATGGTACCCTGAGGAGGAGCTAGGCTCGTGCCATAAATATGCCTGGTTGTTTATAAGATGTTGTTATGTCATCAGATGTTTTTAACAGTATTTTTCCCCACCGCATCAAGAAATTAATGGCATTTCTGCAGTTAATACATTTAACATATATAGCCCTTTAGTTGTCCTGTATCTGTTTTCTTGGGCTCTCCTGTTTTCCTTTCCTCAGATTAAGGGGGTTTACTGTTCCTGGTTATGTTTAAGTTTCTGTAGAAACATACTGTCATTTCTCTTTGGTATGTGGTGTCTCTCACTGTACAGGTTATTGAGGATAACGGTGTTCGAAGGGTTGTGGTGGTTCCCCAGGCTCCAGAATTCCATCCTGGTGGCCATGCAGTAATACACAGGCCTCCACACCCCCCACTGCCCGGCTTCCTTCCTCTTCCCACCATGATCCCCCCTCCACCACGTCACATGTACTCACCTGTGACCGGAGCCGGTGACATGGCAACGCAGTACATTCCACAGTATCACACTTCACAAGTCTATGGGGATGTGGGTAAGTAGCTCATTGAATATTGCAACTTCTGTCAAAGGGAATAACGTTCTTTTCATTTCCAGCGTCTGTTTTGCTGCTGTGTGGGCTTTGTCAAGCAAGACTTACAGCTTGAATGGGAGCCATACACAAAATTTTTAATGAGGATACCAGCCTTGTTTTTACTGAAGCTTATTATTCTAGAAGCTCTTTTTAATTGATTTGACTTGTCTCTTCAATGAGTTATTAAATATGCAGATTATGTATGTGTATCAGTTATAGGTTTGCCCAGGAAAGCCATGCAGAACGTGTTTGTAGTGATTCAGCATTTAAATCCATGCCTATGCCCTGTTCAGAGAGCTCATGTTTTGCAAGTATCCTGTTTGAAGTATGAAATAGGAATTCTTAGTATTGATTAAGGAAAAAAGTGCGCCATTTTTCATAAAATTGTACGCATTTAGTTGAATGTCCCTTTGAAGTCCAGTTGGGTAATCAAGTGCCACTAATGTGAACTTGATACCGTAGTTGAAATTGCCTTTGGTAGTGCTGTTAACATCTGCCTTTAATATGGTTTAGTGGCAAAATGTGTCCTGACTCAGGTGTTGGCTTTTCAGATTAATATTTACATTTCTGGTAGACTTGCTTTTCTTTAGATAAGGCAGGTGCTGACCTTGAAAGGCTTTCAAAGAGCAGTTCTATGTTGCTGTTTTTAGAAAGCCAGAAGCTGTGGAGGGCAAGGTTAAACACAGCTTCTCGGCATTCTGTGAAACTACTAAAATAACCTAAAAATAGCCTCCACATAGTTGCTGAGCTTAAATGATCATGATGTACAAAGTGGCCAGAAAAGAGTATACCAATGTCTAGATCTTCCTGGTATTCTTAGCGTTTCTGTATCCCAAAGTTGTACTTTATTTTTTCTTGCACTACTTTGATAACAGTACATTGCTAGATACATTTTCAGTGCTTCTTTGTAGTTTTATTAATTTTCTGATTGCCTGATGGCAGTTGTTTGCTTTTAGTTTGCTAAATTAAGATATTGGACTATGATAACTAAAGATATAAAAGATAAAGGGTACTTCTTAATGGAATAATTTTTTTTAGCTTCCTGCTGCCAGGTTATATCCCTTTAAATATGGATTTGGTGATAGTTTGCTAAAACTGCTAATGTTAAAAATTGATAAAGTGTGATTCTTTGTGTTTGCTTTGTTTTCAATATATATGTGAGATGCCACTGGGTTTAGGAAATTAGAGGACTAGTACTATAATTATTTATTTGCTACAGATGTCACTTTTAATTTTGGATCTTTGACTTCAGCTATGGCTTTCAAAAGTCAAAGCCAACAGTTAGGCTCCTATATGAGGAATCTAAATTTAAGGAAAAAAAAAACTGAACAAACAAACCCCCAGCAGCTCATAGAACATGGTAGTTCTCTAACAGAAGCACTGAACTCCCAAATGGTAGTGAAAATCACATTTCTGAATAGTCACAGCTTGTCTAGAAGTCCTCTGTCAAGCTTTCTGGGAATGAAGCTGATCTAAAAAAAAAACCAACCAGAAACTGAGCAGTTCTCTAATTTTTTGATTTTTATCCTTCCAATGAAGTTTTTATTTGATCTTGTTTCAGTACTTCCTAGCACATAAAGAATAACAAATAATGAACTTATTCTTCTGACTGGCTGATCCAACTTACCAGAAAATGAGAAAATTCTTTGCTGTTTTGAAGGATGTTTGTTTTTATTTCAGCTTTCACCATTTGTCATAGGTAGGGTTACTCTGAGGAAAGACTTGGTGCCATGTGGCACATAGTTTAAAGGCCTGGAGTCGGTAACCTGTTTCTAAGCATAAAGCCGAAATGAATACAAATATTAGAATTGGACAGAAAAGTTCATCATTCTGCAGTTTAGTATTTTCACCAGTCTGATACTGACTTTTTTCTAAAGCCACTTTGTGACTCAAAGATGAGTCTTTGGGGATACTGCAGCAATGCCTCAGGTTCCTGTGTACAGGTGTAGTGCACTTACCAGACCTAGCCATACTGTCTTTAGTGTCTTTTCATTACTCTGTAGATCATAGGGTCTATGTTTCTGTGCTTTCGTGGGCTTTGTCCCTGTTGATTTCTGCTGAAGCATCATTAAAGTAAAGGGTTCTAGTTGCATTCCAAAACTTGAAACCAATGGATTTTTTTTTATTTGGCATTAGATCAAACCTGTAGGCAGTTATAAATGCCTCCCTGACACCCGATCCCATCAGATCTCGGAAGCTCAGCAGGATCAGCCCTGGTTAGTGCTTGGATGGGAGACCTCCTGGCAATACCAGGGGCTGCAGGTTCTGGTCCTGAGGACTTCACTGTCACTGTCTGAGCTCGCTCGGCCGTGGCAAATGGACCTCAGGAGTTAAACGGTGGGGCCAGTTCTGCCCACGCTGTGCCTCACCTAAAATCCACTGCACAGGCTGGAAGGGCACACCCATGTGGGGAGAGCCCTGCCCAAATCTGCATTCATGAAGTCTGGCCATATATACAGATCGAACCTCCTCCAGTGTAATAAAGTATCACATTTTTTCCGTATTGACTTTATCCTGTACCTTACAGGGCAAGGAAGATTATAGAAACATTTGAAGAATAATTTTTAAGTAGAAAAAAGATGGGAGAAGGAAAGATTGCACTTCTCTCCTAACATGTTATTAATTTTTACTTAGTATATATCAGTTAACCTGCTGGACATTTGAGTTTTCAAATAGCAGAAGAGATGTTACTTTAAACACAAGTGCACGTTTAACACACAAAGCATTTTTAAGAAGATTTTTGTGATTCTGTTCTTAGTGATTTCTTTTTTCTTCTTTCATGGAGATACTCTGCCTGCTCATGGAAGATCCAACTTTAGAGATGAACGATCTAGTAAAACATATGAAAGGTTACAAAAGAAATTAAAAGATCGACACGGAAGTCAGAAGGATAAGTTAAACAGTCCTCCATCATCTCCTCAGAAATGTCCTTCTCCTACAAGTGAGCATAATGGCCTTACAAAAGGACAAGATGCAGCTGGTATAAGCACAGGTTCTACCAAAAGCAAGTCTTTGGGTAACGGAAAAAGCAGTTCTCAGACGGACACTGAAGTAGAAGGTAAGCGTTATCAAAAGTAATGTCTACACACACACACATGTAAATGTATGATGCAAGTTCAGTGTCTGGCTGAGCACAGCATTTGTAGATAAACACCACACTTTGACAGTCGTGAAGTTGAGCAGTAGCCTGTAACTGCCCTGCCTTACATAGGATGGAGTTAAGGACAATTGACCTGCTCATCGCATTGGAATGATGGGCCTGAGAGGATAAAAATGACTGAAATGGAAGTCACCATGTGAATTTGAGAAAATACTGAGTCATACTTCATAGCACAGATTAAAGAAAAATCTCTGCTTTGCCCAGAGTTACTAGTGCTTGCATTTTAAGAAGTCACTGAATATTGATGGCCTGCTTGATATTGCAGAAAACATGGAAAGAGCCAGGTGTCTGATACAGGGAACCTACATTCAGCTTGTTAAAGAAGAATATTTTGTAAAAGAGCTACTGCTGTTATATAAAATGCACATAATGCCTGTCCCTACCTACTCTTTAATGAAAGGCCCTTGTAGAAAAAGACTTGTCCTCACATTAGTCCATGGGAATTCATGTTTTCTGGGACACTGTCATAGGAAGTGTGCTTATTGTTAATATCCTTATTTCACTTGTGATCTCACAGAGGGACTGAACTCAGTCTTGGTCGTCTTCGGTGTCAAATCTGAAGATGTGTCACTGTGCAACTTTGAGGGCATTGGCATAGCCATTCAGATTCTGAACACATCAAAGGCTTTTTATCCCAGCCAAGAACAGCTTTCTCAGAATAGGAAGCTGTAACTGCTGAGACTGAGGGAAAGAAAACACGATTTTTCTCAGCTCAGTGAAGTTTGCTTTGAGATGATAATTTTATGCCAATGTATATTAGATTGCTGTAAACCAGAGAGACTGTGATGAAAGCACATCTAATCAAAACCGGGAAACGTCAGCCTATGAGAGCGGTTTAAAAATATGTGTAGATGGTACTTTGTAAAAACTGAATGCTAAAGGTCACCTTTGAGATACAATCTGAAGTCAGAAATTGGGAACTGTTGCTCCAAACGTCAGTAAATACTTTTCAGTGTAGTTCTAGAGTCACATTTGTCTTGGTTTCAGTTTACGTTCGGTTAGTTGGTATTTATTTGCGAGCTGACTTTACCAAGGCACAGGTGATAAAATGTGCTGTTGCTTACATATGTTACAGAAATTATGTTAATGGTTTCTTTTGAAGTGTTTTACATGAAAAATGGAGAAGTCCACTTTTCAAAATTACTTAATTCAGAAGACATTGGGGAGAGTTGTGTACTGAGACTTTGACTTGTCAAACAGAAGTCAGAGAAGCATTCAGTTAGTTTCAACAGCATAAACCATCTTAGAAACAAAGTTATATATGGATTTATTCTGTGATTTTTGAAGAATTTTATCACTTTTGGGGGGGTTTTTTGTGTTTCATATAAGACACGTTAAGTGAATTAAAAATCCCTGGCCACACCATCAAAACTGAGTAGTACACTATCGAGATAATAAAATTTTAATAGTGTGTGAGAGAGTACGTAAAACACTTTCTATATACTAAGAGTCCTTTATAGAGCTTGGCTATACCTTCAGCTGAAACAAAACACCTTAGATTGTTTCCCTTGCAATTGAGGGAGGCCAGCAGTGTTACCAGTGGGCTTCAGCTGATGTGCAGTAACATATTGAAGCTACTGTAACTTGGCTGCATCTACAGCCAAAGAGAAATCTGTGGGAAGTATGTCGTCCAAGATCTTAAGTTCTGCAGAGCAGTAGTTTGTTTAAAGTTACACATTAATAAAATATAACCGGGATTTCTGTATTCCATAAATCATAGGACAGATTAGAAATAGTTTCATATTGACAACATCTTCGTGTGCTTTTTTAGTTTTATGTTACCTAGATGAATGCAAGTTAGCAAGGTGCTCTGTTTTATAAATACTTTCATCTGTGTGCAGTTGTAGATTTTGAAGAGCTATTTCATTGTCAAGTCACAATATTCATGGGTACTTCTTGTTTGCTTTGATTTTGTTTTTTAAGAAAAGGATGAAGAAACAAAAGCACTGGAAGCACTTCTTTCTAATATAGCCAAGCCAGTGGTAAGTAACAAAAGCTTTCCATAAAATCAGAATGTATCTGTTGGTATTTTACTCAGTTATACATCCTTTCTCTTTCCCAAGTTTAAAGGAACTTTAACTTTTCACACTAAAGCAAATTCACTCCCAGTCCCTGAAATATACGCAAGCAAAGTAATTTTTAGAGTATTAACATTTATGAAGCTAAAATTGTCTTGATACTTCTTCTTGGCTACTCCGTGAATCTCAGTATTAGCAGAATTATGAAAAATATATATAGAAAGGGATTGTAATGTTGCCAGTATAATAATGGTGCTGCTTAATGGAAGATGGTGCTTAACATATTTTACTGTAAAATCTGTTCTGTTTCTTGTAACTTTATTTAGTCTTAACTGTTCAGGAAACAGTTTTACAGACCACATATCTCTAGTCACAAGGGACACCTGGTGAGGTTTAGGAAACCTCGCTAAAAATGAGTGTTTGCAAAATCTTATTTGTCAAGTAGATGAAAAAATATATTTCTCTTCAAGAAACTTTGGCACCTCCAGAGAAGAGAGATGTAAAATTTGTCACCAGTGGGCTTCTGACTTACTTACTTCAAAATCTACTGATCTCTTTACCGTTTTAAGACTAATTCATTTTTTTGTGTAGATACTCTTTAAAACGCAGTTGCCAAATTCAGTAGTTTCTTGCATTTTAGAGCAGGCCTGTGGTCTTTTTCTTTCATCATCTGGATCTTCCCTGATCCTAACCTTTCTGTATGGTTTTGCAGAGGTTTTCCAGAAATCTGCACTGTAGTCCTCGGTCCACCATCTTGCCTGAGTAAAAACTGTTTGTGTTCCCCATTGTACAGTAGTCCGTACAACTGAAACTCCAGGAAGAACTTGCCATGGGTTTGTCCAGTCAATCAGCTACTTCCTCTATTCATCAGCTACATACCTTGTTCCTTCACTTCCCAGGCAACCTGGCCCCAGTTTAGTGCCCTAGTCTTGATTCTTCCTTCATGTGTTGCTCCTTAGCCTGAGGAGGAGACGCTGAGAGCTGAGGCTGTTTAGCCCAGAGAAGGGAAGGCTCAGAGGGGATCTTACCAATGTATACAGGTATCTGCAAGGCAAGTACAGAGGATGGAGTTAGGCTCTTTTCAATGTGGCTGGCATCAGGACCAGAGCCAATGGGCCTAAACTGGAACACAAGAGGTTACCTCTGAACATCAGGAAATGTTTTTTGACTGTGAAAATGACAGCTCTGGCACAACTTGCCCAGACAGTTTGCGGAGACTCCCCTCTTTGCAGATACTGAAAAGCTGTCTGGATGTCGTTCCAGGCAGCTGTTTTTACATGATCCTGCTTGAACAAACAGCAGGGTTGGAGCAGATGACCTCCAGGGGTCCTTTCCAGCTTCAACCAGTCTGTGATTCTGTGGTTCTGCAAGGGCTGAGCAGGGATTGTAATTGTAGTGGAAGACCTGAATGCATGGTGTGCTGCTGTGTCCAAGCATCAGAACAGGTTGATGTGTCTTCAGTGCCCATGTGTCTTTAGTGGCTAAGCAGCATGGAGGTGGAAGCTGGCTGGATCAAATCTTACAAAACATGGTTGAGAGAGCTGAGTCGAAGAAATGGAGAGGAGTTAGCTCATCCTGGCTGTTGCTGTAGATGGTAGCTGGGACTGTCAAGTTCAGTAGCACTTAAGAAGACAACAGTAGCAATTGCACCTAGTTGAGAGGACAATAAAAAGAGTTTTTGGAGAAGAAACTGAGACAGAAAAAAAAAGCTTAAGGATATTAAGGTTCAGGGAGAAAGGAAATGAGTGGGTAAGAGAGCTCTGACAAGGAGCACAAGTCCAAAGGGAGATCTAAAATAGATGAGAAGTCTGAGATGAGAGAATGAGACCAGGAACAAACAGAATAGTAAGTGTGAACTATTGGAAGAAAAAGATGGAGAGCTAGTAACTTTTCTGTTTGTTATTTTTACAAGCAGACAGATAATGAAATGGTGGTGAAAGTCTTGTTAGTAAGACAGGGCGGTGGGGGGGTAGTGGGCAATAGTGTCAAGAGACTAAAACCACCTGAGAAGGATGAAGGTTGGTGAAACAAGGATACCAGAACTCTGTTGAGATGCTAAAGGGCTGAAGTATGATGTGGAGTAAACAAAGAGTACTGACTGAAATTAAGAACTGTTGATTAGGACCAGATTCAAAGAGGCTGGAGAAAGGGGCAGAAGAATTTATGGCTGTAAGAATTGAATGTATGTCTACATCTGAACCAGCAAAGTCTTGCCAGCAGAGGTTTTTTTTGCTGCCCAGCTGTGCATCTCACTCCTCAGTTGTTAGCAAACACCTATTGCTATCACTCTGGTGGATCAGCCAGTAGAGACTTTGGCAGGGGATCTGAAGGCTCTGTCTAGGCTTGCTGTAAGATAATGCCAGAAAGCATTTAAGGGAGTTATTTGCTGTTGAAAATACTATTCATTACTAATGAATAGGTTAGCATAACTAATCCATTACTAATACATGACAACCTGGATGACACTTTCTGTTCTGACTAGAAATACAGGGACCAGTTCTCTAGAAGTGTGCAATCCTCTGTCAGTGGGCAGGGCATACAGAATGCTGTCCAAGCTGGAGTGTTATCAGTGGCTGCATTGCCAAGGGGAACTCTGAGCTTCCTGAATGAGACTTTGAGAACTGTGGATCAGCAGGTGTGGTCATCTGCTGTGTTGTTAATAACATAGGGAAAAGCAATGGAGTGCCACTACTGTCATGTTTTCTTTCACTTTCTTCCACCCCAACTCAACCATCATACCTTTTAGGCAAGCACTCTGTTTGCCTTCCCTACCATGTCCTTGCTTGAATGACATTATATGTAGCTGTGTGCCTACAAGTGATCTCTGCAGACCTCAGAAGACATCACAGGCACAGGCAGTGGGGGGTCTGCTACAGACTGCATAGTGTACACAAGGCCAAACTGCCAGCACTTGGAGAGGCTTATGCTTTATGAAGACAAGGGACTGTCAGGGCTGTGAGTGGGTGGAGGGCTAGCTGATGTTGCAGTTTGGGGCAGTGGGGTGTGATTTCATAGGAGTCTGTGTTGCCTACTTAGGCCTTGCAGGATCACAAGCAACCCTCCTACAGTTTTATCAAGGAAATGTTTTCCTCATGCTCCCACAAGCAAACCAGGAGATTATTATTTTCACACCTTCTGTTTGTAGCTCTTATCAGAAATATTCCTGCAGGTTTTTTATAGTTTTGGTTGAAGCACTCACTGGATTATGGTTCTGATGGATTGTCAGCACTCTGTTCTGTGGGTGAACAGTGCTGCCACTGGCAGTACTGGCTGTGGTGGTGGTTATATGATCAGATGATCATACAGGATGCTGTCTAGTATACTGTCCATTGCACCTTATCCTGCTCCAGAAAGCCTGGAATAATGCTGAAGACCTTTCTGTGCTAACCTGTGTCTCAGTGCCCAGATCCAGGGCATGCACATCTAAATCAGATGGTGGTCTCCGTTGTATGCATCATTCACATGCATCTTTCAGTTCTATACAGTATGGGGTACATAAGTTTTGCTACTTCCAGACTCCTAATACATTTTATTTTCTTTAACCTCTCCTTTTATGGATCCCCTATCCTTTCATACATGACAGTGTTAAGTCAAGTTGGTAACATGATACTACCACCAAACAACCCTTCTACTTAAGGAGGTCTTGAATTTTTTATAGCCAGATGTAGGTTGGAGTAGTTCTGCAGATTGCACCATGCTGAGTTCCTCAGCATTTGAGCAGAGTCACCACCAGCTGTCGTGTGTGTTAATCAAATAAGCAAGCAAAAGAAAAGAAGAGGGGACCTGAAAAGGCAAAAGCAAAATGAAGAATGGCACAGAAGGCTGAGTATTTAAGAAGAAGAGGGAATAGGAACTCATAATTGGAGGGTTGTCTATATAGCATGTAAGTCCCTTTGGAGGGCACCGTATTTTGTGGTTCTGTGTATGTTTGTGGACTTGTAGAATGTCATGCCCCACACTCAGTTGAGTATCCAGCATCACTGTGAATGTAATCCAGATTGCACATGCTAAGACTGCTCTTTCGTTTGACCTAAGTGGCGTGTGTAATATAGTTAACAAGGACATTCACTTTTGCAAGCTGGATTGCTAATGAAGATGTGCCCACCTCTTGTTTGAGTGTGTGTGCGTGGACATGACAAATAATTTGTACTGGATTTATACACTGGGGCTTTTTATGCACCATTAGGATGTCCTTAATTTCCAACCTCTGTGAATACTTTTCCCATTGCATTTCTGGTTCCACTGACTGTTGCTTTTAAGTTTTGGCAATGCTTCAGCATTTCATAATATATTTAGTCTCATAGTCTGTTTACACAAAGTAAAACAGCCAGAGCAGCCTACGTCGTCATTAAAACAACCAGAACAACCTACATAGTCACTGATTTTTAGCTTGGTACTTAAAGCTTCTTTGTTGTTACAGTTACAGTGTTAACAGTTATCATCTGTTATTTTACAAGTCTTCTAGAAGGTTTGCATGAGTTCGCCAAGAAACCTTGTGCCATGCCAGGGAAGTAATTTGGGATCATTTTCATCCAGTCAGAGACTTAAAGACCATTTTACCCTGTTCTCTGTTGATGCTTGTTGATATATAATGATTTCCGCTAATACTCTGAGTTTAATTTTACTGGTCAAAGTCCTATGAGTTGTCGTTAGTCTGTAGTGTTTAATGTTCTCTTTGATCTCCCTCCCACGCTCCTTGCTCTCTCTGTAGTGAACAGTTGAAACCTCTAATCTTTTAATATTCCAATAAGATCTGTGGTGGCTTGTCCCTAGCTGGATGCCAGGTGCCCACCAAAGCCACTCTGTTGCTTTCCTCAGCTGGGCAGGGGATAAAAAATAGAACAAAAGGCTCACAGGTCAAGGTAAGGATGGGGAGAGATCACTCAGCAATTACTGTCAGGGGAGAAAAACAGACAGGAAATTAGTTTCATTTATTGCCAGTCAAATGAGAGTAGGGTAATGAGAAATAAAACTGAGTCTTAAAAACACCTTTCCCCAACCCTCCCTTTCTTCCCTTGCTCGACTTCACTCCCAAATTCTCTACCTTCTCCCCCACTGTGGCTTCTTGGTGGGAGAACTCCTTACATTCTTTCCCTGTTCCAGTAGACAGTGGAAAGTTCCTCCATGAATTCACCTCCAATATGAGTCCTTCCCCCAGGCTGCAGTTCTTCATGAACTGCTTCAGTGTGGGTCCCTCCCACAGAATGCCATCCTTCAGGAACAGACTGCTCCAGTGTGGGTCCCACTCAGAATCGTAATCCTGCTAGCAAACTTGGTTCCAGCTTGGGCTCCTCCCTTCACAGGGCCACAGGTCCTACCCCAGGAGCCTGCTCCAGTGCAGGCTTCCCATGGGGTCACAGCCTCCTTCAGGCATCCACCTGCTCCAGCGTGGGCTCCTGCACAGGCTGCACGTGCATGTCTGCTCCACTGTGGACCTTCACAGGCTGTGGGGAACAGTCTGCCTCACCATGGTCTGCACCACAGGCTGCAGGGTAATAGGTGCTCAAGTGCCTGGAGCCCCTCTCCCACTCCTTCTTCACTGACCTTGGTGTCTGCAGGGCTGTTTCTCGTGTCTGTTCTCACTCCTCTCTCTGTCTGCAGTTGTTCTTCTGCAGAGTTGGGTTTTTTCACCCCTTCTTAATTCTGTTATCCCAGAGATGCTTTCACTGTCGCTGCTGGGCTGAGCCTTGGCTATCTTGGAGCCAGCTGACATCAGCTCTGTCAGACATGAGGGAAACTTCCAGTATCTTCTTACAGAAGCCACGCCTGTAGCCTCCCACCCAGCCCCCCACCCAGTCCCCCTACCAAAACCTTGCCTCACAAACTCAATAGAAGTTGTAATGCCACCTCTCATTCATACCAACAATGTTACTTACCTGGTGTACACAAAGTTAGACTAAGATGTATGAAGGAAATGTCATCTGTCAGGTGCATAAGACAGTTCAGCATTAGCAAAGCATTAGATGGGATGGTATATGCAGTTCTGGGTAAAGCACTTAAGAAAATGAATTGGTAGGAGATACCAAGAACAGTGAGAATGATCAGAGATTTGATGAGGGGAAACTCAAATGCTAGCAGTCTTCAAATACATGAGAAACAACTACAGAACAGAAGGGAAGATACAATGCTCATGGTGGTGAGGACTAGTAGGCTTGGCTGATGGTAACAGAGACACTACCTGGACATTAGGGAAAAAAATCAGCTCTTAAGGTAGCTAACTGTGGGAACAGATATTTTAGAATGGATCTACTAATCCTGAAGCACAGCAGGCCCTCAAGGAACCTACATTTCTTTCCTTCCAGATCTCCTGCCACCTTCTACAACTCAGGAGGCTGGGGTTAAGATTGTCAGAGGTTGTGTTTATCAGATGCTTACAAGTCCAGAGACTTCCAGAAATGCTAGAATTTTAGTGAAGTGGTTGTAGATAGTGCTAGTCTGGTGTGTGATTGCATCAAGATAATAATGGAATTTTTCTTACCACACTTTGAATTGTATTTCCCAAGAACTTCAGCATGTAGTCCTACTAACATCTGATCCCTTCCAGGGTATGATACACAGTCCTATTACTGCATAAGAGTTCAGGGATATTATTTCCAAGACGTTGAGGCTCATTGTTTGATTTTTTCCCCCTCCTTTCAGTTTGTTATCAGTAAGTCATGTCCCTTTACTCCATTTTTTAAGTTGACCTGTTCAGGTTTTTAGTTCAGCAGATTATAGCAACTTCAGAACACTAGTTGGGAGGATAGCTTTTTAATTCTGATACTCAGGTGATAGATTTGTAAAAACAATTATTCCCAAAATAGATATATATTACAGTCATATTGTAAAAGTAGTCATTTTGTGTAATGAAATGTGGTTTTTGTTCTTTTATAAAATTATTGTAAAAAATAGGTGGGTGCAACACAATAGCAGATGTGCAATATTTCTAAACACCCATAAAATTATAGGCATCCTTCTATAAAAGATCCTAAAACTTTGTAATCACCTGCATGCACCAGTGCACTCACCTACAGAAACATGAGCATCCCCAGCCCCTTGCAGCACACGTGGGTTTCAAGTAGCACCCACTCTCTGGAAGTTTGGGTGCCCCTAGTCATGGGTCTCCATTGGGAGACAAGGGTGCTTTAGTAGCTTTCCACGTACCTGTGTTGTTCCCTAATATCTGTTCCCTACAATCTGCTAATCCACAGGCCATTCAGAAAGCTCTCCACCAGGTCACATGCACACACCCAAACTGTGGGTCTGTGTCTGCTGCACCCCAGATTGCTGTCCCACCAGCTGAGGTGCAGCTCCTCACAGCATCCATCAGGCCTGGATGGAGGAAACAGTTATGGCAGGGCAATTTCTTACGCTGTCAGGTTTTGGTCATTGCTGTGTACCACTCCAGCATCTTTTGCCTCTGTTACAAATGTTCGTGCTGAAGCTGAGCACTTCTGTGTTTCAGAGGTCTCTTTGCGATTCCCTGTTTCTGTTTAAACCACCTGAGAGTCACTGCCTTTAGCATGATTACTCTGCTGGGGCAAACACTTGCTGAGCAGTTGGAGGTGTTGCTTTCACACACACTGCTTATGCTCGTATTTCTGTCACACCAGCTGTTGCTACCCAGGCCTTTCTGCAAAGGGTGAGCTGTGCAGGCAAGCACCACCATAGGAATTCTTCTTGTGTATATTTGTGTATATGCACATGGACCTTGTGAGCATGCCTTCATCTCTCTCTCTCTCTAGGTATATTTTTTTATTTTTTTCTTCTTAAGAAAAATGAGTTGGCAAAAAGGTATTTAAAAAAAACCCTCATATTCCCCTGACTTCAAAGAAATACGTGCCTGAGCATGGTTTAAGGAAGTGCCCAATGTCCCAGGGTGTGCTGTGCCGTCTCCTGTGCTTCACCATCACTTCAGTCCGTGTTTCAGCAGCCCACTGGGTGGCGTTTGGTACCGAGAGGTGTCTCTGCCCTCAGCCCCATGCCCAGGATTGTGGTTTTCTCTTGGCACTCCTTGTATTTCCAGCCTGATTCCATCTGTGAAAACTAGTTAGGGGCTATTGTATCAGTATAAATAATCCGATTCACCAATGGTATATTATTTTCATCTCTCTTATTTGATCCTTTGTGGCAAAGTAGTGTTTATATACAATAGCACTTAAATGGCAGAGATCTGAAAAGTCGTGTTTCTGCAGGTATCGGATATTCAGGCAAGAACAGCACTGCTTATGTGGTCCCCTCCATCCAGTGATACCAGAGAAGACACCGAAAAGAACGACATGCCAGAGGTTTATACTTACGAAGTGATGATTTCAAGTACTGGAAAAGATGGAAAGTACAAAACTGTATACGTGTAGGTGTTCATTATTTTTATTTAATTGTCACTTCATTGAGTAATGTAGCTTAAAACCTCATTTAGAATATGCTTGTTGTCTAGAGAGTTAAATAATTAGCAGTTTGGTCCAACTGCTCTTTTGAATTAGCTACTTTTTTCAGTAGAATTTGTTCTGTTTTATTACTGAAGTCTCTGCCATCAGTTGAAATGTAAAGACTTTGTTCATACATGTTGGATGCATGTTGTAATACCACTTTACTATACTTCAACCAGCTTCATTAGAAACCATGAATTCTCAAATCCTGAGATATGCAACTAGTGAGAAGTGCAAATTGTATTTATCATTATTCGTGTCAGCATATACTTCTCCTTTCCCTAAAGTTCCTCTTCATATTTGTCCTATATATGAAAAAAGTAAGTAAATTCACACAGAACACAACTCACGGCCGCAGCAAAGCAAACAAAACTCCTCCATTGTTTCATTCCTAACACAGTGGTCTTGAATCAGTTTTATGCAACTTGGAGAAACATGACAGTAAAATTTAGCCTTAAAGGTGTAGAACTCTCCTACTAATTATAAACTTTTGCCTCTAGCTAGTTTATCATAGGCACCTTCCTTGGATTTCCTGGAATCACAACTTGGATATCCCTATTCTAAAAACTAGAGGAAAAGAAATGAGCTTTGCTAACATAAGCTGATGTCAGCAAAAGAAAACTAATCATTGTTACTTAGGTGCTTTTCCTGTTCAGCAGGCTCTAACAAGTAGGTATATACAGTCAGATACAGTTTTAGGTAATGGTTTTTACAAGGCTGAACTGAGTTTCTGTAGGCCCCAGTGCTTCAATGGGGTTTTTGTGTAATAGCATACATGCATACACATGCAGCTTGTCTTACTCAGTAGAGGAAAATAATAATTACTTTTAAAAACCACCAAGCAAACAAAAGGTTGCCCCAAAACCACCAGGGCAAAAGAACAGGATTAATGCAAAAAGCCTCTAAAACTCAAAGATAAAGGCATTTACATTTTACTATATTTAGCAAGAGAGTTAAACTTTTAGCAAATACATTTCATAGAAGATGTGTTAGGTGAGTGGGTTAGATGATATATGTGATTTTTATAAATGTATGGTATTCTGAAATAGTCTTTAACAAAATTGTGTCTCTTTCCAGTGGAGAAGAAAATAAAGTTACTGTAAATGATCTCAGGCCAGCAACTGATTACCATGCAAAGTAAGTATCTCCTTTTCTCGTCATTAAATTCAGTGGAATTATTTTATAAGTTTCATTGTATCTGTGTATTTGCATAAGTCTCCAGTGATTGTTTTTACCATTTCTCACCCTCATTTGGGTCACAAATCGACATTTTTAGCTTAGTTGACCACTCAGTCCATTTTGGAAAATGTAAGAGATGATTAGTGCACCCCTATCCTACTTCCATACTCTTTTTTTCATGCCAACACAGTGACCTTTTTCGGTCCTTGGAGCCAGGCACAGGTGGTGCTTTCTCTAAATTTTCCACAGGCAGCAGAGGGAAGTACCTTGCACAGGAAGATGCTCTCTGCTGGTCACCTGAAGGCCACATTACATTGCTCTTGCTTTGCTGCAGTAGATCAGTGAACCTGACCCCATGTGTGCTAAAAAGTATGGCCTTAGCTCAGTGTAATTCTACCCTTCTAGCAGAATTTGCTGCTACAGGAGGTCAGAAGAAACAAGTTTGGAAAGATGTGGTTAGGTGTTCTTCTTCCCTCTTTGTTTTTAAATACTGGAGAGTCATTTGGAGCTGAGCTTGGCAAGGATTGCAAAGACTGATAAGGGCTTCTGTAGCTATGTCAGCCAGAAAGGAATGTCAGAGAAAGCATTTCCCCCCTTAGGAACACAACTAGCCAACTGGTAGCAATGGAAAAGGAGAAGGCTGAGGTATTCAACAACTCTTTTGCCTCAGTCTTCGCTGACTAGCTCTCTTCCCACTCCTGTCAAGTGGATGGACTGCAAGATGGATACTGGGGAAGCTAAATCCTTCCCACAGTAAGAAAGGAGCACGTTTGAGACCACCTGAGGAACCTGAACATCAGTCTGTGGGACTTGATGAGATGCACCCAAGAGTCCTGAGAGAATTGGCTGATGCAGTTGCCAAACCATTCTCCATAATATTTGAAAAGTCATGGCAGCCAGGTGAAGTCCTGGATGACTGGAAAAAGGGAAACACCCCACCCATGGTTTTTTAAATGGTAGAAAGGAAGACTGGGAACTACCTGGGAAGACTAGAAAGGAAGCCCCTGGGGACCTCACCTCTGTGCCTGGGAAGATCATGAAACAGATGACCGTAGAAACTGTGCTAAGGCACCTGGAGGACAGGAAGGTGATTGGAGACAGCCAGCATGGCTTCACCAAAGGCAAGTCCTGCTTAGCCAGCCTAGCAGCCTATGATGGAGTGACATTAGTGGACAAGGGAAGGACTACAGATGCCATTTATCTGGACTTCTGTCAGGCCTTTGAGGCAGTCCTCCCCAGCATCATTCTCTCTTAATTGGAGAGATATGGACTTGATGGATGGACTCATGGTGGATGAGGAGTTGACTGGATGGTCACATTCAGAGAGTACTGGTCCATGGCTGAATGTCCAGATGGTGTCTGTCAGGGGTCTGTATTGGACTAGTACTGCCTAATATCTTCATCGGTGACACAGACAGTTGGGACCAAATACACTCTCATCAACTAACACCAAGCTGAGTGGTGTAGTTCATGTGCCTGAGGGACAGGATGCCATCCAGAGGGACCTGGACAAGCTTGAGTGGTGGGCCCGTGGTTTCTGCATAAGTTCATGAGGTTCAACAGGGCCAAGTGTAAGCTGCTGCACTTGGGTCAGGGGAGCCCTGGGTATCAATACAGGCTGGGGTATGAAAGGATTGAGAGCAGCCCTGCCAAGAAGGATATGGGGTCCTTCCTGGTGGATGGAAGTCTGGAAATGACCTGGCAGTGTGCTCTCACAGCCCAGAATGCCGACTATATCCTGGGCTGCATCAAAAACAGCATGGACAGCAGGTCAAGGGCAGTGATTCTGCCCCTCTGCTCTGGTGACACCCTGCCTGGAGTACTGCATCCTCTGGAGTTCTCAGCACAGGAAGGATGCTGACCTGTTAGAGTGGGGCCAAAGGAAAGCCACTAAAACAGTCAAAGGGTTGGAGCACCTCTCCTGTGAAGACAGGGTGACACAGTTGGGGTTGTTCAGCCTGGCAAAGGCTCCAAAGAGACATTTTGTGGCCTTTCAGTACTTTAGGGGTCTTATAAGAAAGATAGGGACAGACTTTAGTCTCTTGTGGTAGGGATAATGATTTTTGAATCTTCATAAGTTGGCGACCTAGGTCTTATATCTATGACCAGAGGAAAGGATGGGTTTTGGGGTTTTGTTTTTTTTCTTTCAAAGAAACAGATGAATCAGAATAAAGTAACATGCTATTAATCCAAGGAAGAGACAAGATGTAGCTACACAGGTTAGGGGGCGGGGAGAGGCCAGAAGATAATAGCATATTTCCTTTTGGAGACAAGCTGTTTGAAAAAATAAACCATTTCTCTTTGAGACAGAAGCAAGAATGCACTCTTATGAAGTAGGTGGAGAGTTAATTCATAGCCTTCCTAAAGGAGAGCACAGGATGAACACACTCAGCAAGGTCTTGAAGGAATGCAGAGGAGACTCTGAAAATGTATCAACAGCTTCATTGTGTTCATCTGACAAAAGCATGTGCAGAATTATTCATAATATCAATATGTCTACACTGTATAATGAGTCTGCAAAATGTTGCCATTATTTCCCAACCAAAGTACAACTAACGGCAGACATAATTCAAATATAATTGTGAGACTAAAGCTGACTGATGGTAATGATGTACATCCAAAGTAAACGATTTTTCTTTCACATTACTTCTATTGACCAAGGTGTTTCCCCAGTTATTTATTTATAACAGTGATATTTTAATAATGAAGCAACAAGGCAGTACCTTCATTCTGAATACTCACTTTTCTTTGGAGATTATATGTACACATTTTGAAGCAAAATGTTATTGACTCTTTTCCACTTTAGAGTCCAAGTAGAATGCAACTGTGTAAAGGGGAGCCCTTCAGAAGCAGAGAGTTTTACCACAGTGAGTTGTGAACCTGATACTCCAAATCTGCCCAGGATAACAAATCGGACCAAAAATTCTCTTACTCTTCAATGGAAGGTAAGAATTGTGTCACAGCCTTTAAAACAAATATTTTAAACTCTCCAGAATTGTTGTGAATTTATCAATAAAATACCAGTTCTCTGAAATGGAAATGAAAATTTTTTGTCAAACATACTAATTTCAGTCACAGTTCCGTGACTGGAAATAGATGCACTGGGTTAATTGTGGGCTTCACTAAAAAGAGCCTTTGCAGATTAAGTTACTGAGTTCCAGTCCCCTACTGTTGTGTGGAACTGATTCCTTTCTCTGTTATTGAACATAGGCTTGGTTGTACGAAGCAAATCAAGTGGTCTGATAAGACTGAGATCTGAGCAGACCTGGAGTCCAGCTGCTCAAAAAAATACTAGTAACATTTTATACAGTCACCTGAATACTTTTTCAAGATCTAAATTAGAAAATAAAACCATAAACAAGCAGTCATTGGATGGAGGCTGAACGAGGACTGTCTTGGCAAGTGAAACAATTGTATGCGGAGAGCATCATTTGCCTTCTGCTGTTCTTGTCATGGTTTGGCCCATGCATATGGGGGTTTTATCCTTAAGTGGTCATGTTTCCAGTTGAGAGTTCTAATTTTCTTGTTTTTCTGTTGCAGGCATCTTGTGATAATGGTTCCAAAATCCACAGTTACCTTTTAGAATGGGATGAAGTAAGCAAGTTTTGCTATTGTATTTTTAATTTTGTAGGGTTTTGAAGTAGTTGTGTGTGATTGTGCACGTCAAGTTGTATGAAAATTATTACCTCTGTTCAGAGGTATGTGACAGTTACCAAAATATAGCTATTGCTCTTTTTTTTTTCCTGGGGGATATAAAATAATAGGATCCTAATTGCATGATTCTGCCACTCTTAGTAGTGGCTTTTTCAATTGTAGTCCAATACCGCATTCAAGAGCTGACACTGAAGGATCATTTTCCTGTAACAGTTTTTCTTTTGTACAAAGCAGATGGGTCAGCTATGCCCCTGCAAACATCTTGGAGTCTCTACCTGGACAGCTATTCTGAGATGACAGAGCTGCAGAAGCTTCATTACTTTTTTTCTTTCAGCCCTGCAAAGCTGTGAAATGAAAAGGAAGGAAAAAAAGCTGCTAATGTAATATAGATGCAAAGTTTGATATACTACTACCTCACTATGTAGGAGATTCTTGAACTATATTTAATTTCAAAAAATGAGTTTACTTCACATTTGTGTGTTACTTTAATTGAAGGATGCATATATAATAGGGTGAATAATGTGATTCATTTATTCCTTTGTAGGGAAAAGGAAATGGAGAGTTTTGCCAGTGTTACTACGGTCAGCAGAAGCAGTATAGGATCACTAAACTATCACCAGCAATGGGATACACCTTTAGGCTAGCAGCCAAAAATGACATGGGAATGAGGTAAATATTATGTACATAATAATAGAAAGCATATGCATGCATGTGTGTGCTTGTTTGGGAAAAACATATGGTGGCGTTTAAAGAAAATAGTCTTTTGTCCAACTGGAATGAACTGAAACATGGAATATATAATATACACCTAACAGTGTTCATCTAGTCCCAATTACTTAGTTAATTCACAGTATGTGATTAGATTATTCATTTTACAGATTACCTGTGTGCTATGAGTCACTTGATTCTCCTTGAGCAGAGGAGGTTAGACAAGATGACCTCCAGAGATCCCTTCCAACCTCAGCTATTCTGTGATTCCCAGCAAAATGCATTTTGTTCAGGCCTGGCATGACTACATACTACAGTTGCTGTGTATGTGCGTACTTACCATATAAATGCTACAAATCTCAGCCCTGCTTAGAAGCAGCATGTGCTGCTGCTGTACTGACCAGAGGTTACCTCATTACCACCATGCTCTCTGCTGCTCTTGGCTCTGGGCAGGTTTGATTGGTGCTAGACATAAGGTTGGTTCCTGAAGGTGGTGCAGCAGTTTTCAAGGCTTGCCATCCCTCCTTAAATTTAGTCATAGTGATGACAGTATAAAGAGGTGTCAGTAAGTCTGCTGGAGCAGGAAGTCTGGCAGAACCACCACTGCCGCGTGTCAGTGTGTCTGTGGTGCTCTGTATCAAGTCCTCTTACTGGGTTTATTGCCCCTTTATCTAAGGGATTTGTTAGTCTGCTGTTACCCTGGGAAATAGAATATGACATGACCATATCAATGAATTCAGTGGAAGTTCTAGAGCTCATTATAAACACTTAGGATATGTGGTTCATGCTTATAGTTACAACTTTTCAGAAGTTATAGAGCACCAAACTTTTTTTTGAATTTTTGAATGGATGACATGTGCCATGTGCTCTAGGACACTGCTACTTAAGCAGAGAGGTTGACCAGATGGCCCACTGTGGCCCCTTCCAGGCTGACCCATTCTGTGATTCTGTGACATCTGAATTCTGCAGAGAATATAAGTAACAACACGGCAAAAAAGACCCCAACATTTTCTCAACTTGCACTACTGAGTGCAGTAGTTCTTGGGAATGCTTTTTGGGGTTAGGGTTACGGTTAGGGTTACGGTTAGGGTTACGGTTAGGGTTACGGTTAGGGTTACGGTTAGGGTTACGGTTAGGGTTACGGTTAGGGTTACGGTTAGGGTTACGGTTAGGGTTACGGTTAGGGTTACGGTTAGGGTTACGGTTAGGGTTACGGTTAGGGTTACGGTTAGGGTTACGGTTAGGGTTACGGTTAGGGTTACGGTTAGGGTTACGGTTAGGGTTACGGTTAGGGTTACGGTTAGGGTTACGGTTAGGATTACGGTTAGGATTATGGTTAGGGTTTTACGGTTAGGGTTACGGTTAGGGTTAGGGTTGCTCATAAGGCAAAGCGCATGAACCTGGCTAACAGTCACACTGTCAGGGCTCATCATCTCTAGAGCAGACTGCTGGTGTCCATGCTACCTGGTAGCACTTGGACCTTGAGGTCCTGTGTGGCATAAAAATAAGGTTTCCCTAGCCATAAGCCTAAAATTGCTATTTTGCATTTGCTTTTTAATTCACTGTTTGAAATAGTATGAAGACTGTGCTGCAGCTTATCAGAAGGGTGTTTTTATAGCATGAAGTAGAGGATGCATGTGGTGTGTCCTTCAGCTGGCAGAAGGAGGTGCCTCAAGCACTGCCTGATTGGACAGTGTGGGAGGACAGCATAAAGAGTAGGGCGCCAGGGCTAGGGTCATAACTCATGCTGGGCAGAAGTAATCTTCTGCAGGCTGTAAGTATGGGGCAAATACAGCTTGCTCAGGAGATTGGAGCATGTGTTGGGAGTCTTTGGAGTGTACTCAGGAATGCATTGTATATAGTGCCTCTTCCTCTGTCTTTGCTTAAGCACCTGCTTTGGGCCACTGTCATAAGACACTACAGTGGACTAAAATGACTTCTGGTGTGCTCTGACAGACTTCATGACATTACTGCCTTCTGGATGAAGTCCCTGTAATTATTTTTTTTAGTACCCTTGGACTTTGTCTTGATGAGATTTAGTTGGAACTGTTAAAGACAGGGAGGGAGCTGGTGGTTCAGCAGGGTCCAGTGCTCAGGCTCTCTTCCTGTTCCTCTTTTACATCTAAGTGTAAATGTACCCTCCAGGCATAGCTGCACATGCACAGATTCCTCCAGCATAAGCTTTGAAGACACTGATCAGTTAAGTACCCTCCTTAAACTAATCATGCTGAATAGATTTTTAAATCAATATTTAATAGGCTTGTGAAGATGTGTTTTATTGTCTTCATGATATTATTTAATTAAGAAGTCTCTTGAAATAATATTTATTAGTGTAGAGTGCTTGTTTATTCCATATAAAGAATGTTGAGAACATTAGGCATCTGGAGACAGAATTTTGTCTAAATAATTTTACCAACAAGAACAGATATTTTATCTCTGAGTTACTCATTTTTAAATTTAATTCTAACCTCACAAGAAACAGTGGCTAAAGGATACTGGAAAAATAAACTGTATTTTGAAAAATTGGTAGTATTGTACTTCTAAGGAAATTGTTTAATTATCTTTCAAATGTGGGTATCTCTGGAACTCAGTTTATTTCAGTGTATTTTGGAGTGGTTCAAGCAAGTAAAGACATAGAATCTTTTTAAAATGCCTGGTATTTTACCTTATATCTGTTTGTAAGGTGACTCCTTCAATAGTTTGTTGTGAATACAGATAGACCATACTATTTCTATCTAGTCTCTCTTGCTTTCTCTAGGCTACCTACAAAATGCTATCCTTTTTTTAGTAAATATATTATAGGTATCACCTAATCTGTGTTTCAGAGATTTTCTTGCTTCTGACTTCTTACAAGAAAAAAATTACTTTTCCCACAAATTTAAAGTTTTCTCATTTTGCACCTTTTCACTTCTTGCTTCACAGTATGTCTGCTTTGTGTGTTATCAACGCTCTTGATAATGTGTTGTCTGTAAGATTATTTTTTTTTACACATGGAAAGTACTTTAATGCAGACCCAAATCTACAATATGTGTGTGATTATAATGTAGGTGGAGTAAGAGGTATCTCTATATTGAGATTTTTCAGGCGAGTCAGGTTTCAACACATGAAATATTTAACTGGTACAGTTCTTTAAGCCATATAGAGGATTTCATTTCAGGGCCTCCTGATGCTCACTTAGGCAATCTCTAGCTGTCAGATGAAAATTACTTCTTTGCAGTTTAATTGTAACATTAGTTTCATATGGCTAAAAGCACTAGTTCTAGGCCTGTAAATGTTGCTTCAGATCTCGTGCAGAAGCAGCAAAAGTCAGCTTGAGAACTGGTGGGGCTTTTTTAGTATAGCTGGATACATGTTAGACTGTCTGTGCAGGTGTAGTACCTGTTTTGGATCCCTCTGTTTCACAATAGGTCTTTTTATATAACTTGTTTGTATTTTCACCACAAGGTGCATCTAATTGTCATTAGATAAGGTTAACAGTTTTATTAGAAGGTTCACTGGTGTACACCACTCCATTTGTTCTGCAATAAGATTTTCATATTATCAACTCTTAAGATAGCTTAACATTGAATGAGACTATTATTCTATTATTTTCTGAATCACTAGAGAAACTACTACTTCAAAGTATTCTTGGAACACAAAAGCAAAATTTGTTTTGAGGTCTTCCCATATATGCTTTTATGCCTTCATGTTTTCATTTTGAATAGGAAGGACACTGTGGTGTTAGTATATTATTGCATATAGAGCTCTGCTGCTTCAGAATAGAGTTAATATGAAAAAGTAAAATATTTTGGTTAGCAAAACATTGTAATTATATCATACAAAAGAATCTTTTGATTATGAACATGTTACCCTTGTTCAGATGTTTTGTTACTGATAGGCAAGTCAAGTCATCTGCATGTACCTACTAGCTTGCAATTTCCCATTGTGCTTATGTCCAAGAAACTGTCATAACTATGTTTAGTAAGAATTTTGCTTTTCTAGAAATTAATTATTGTGTTTAGTTAGTTTACGTACTGTCTGTTTTAAACAGTGATTTTAGTGAAGAAGTCCTGTATCATACCTCAGGCACTGCCCCAACCACACCAGCAAGTCCTTTGCTGATTAATGCTGGAGTTACTTGGTTATCCCTTCAGTGGACAAAACCCTCAGGAACACCATCAGATGAAGGAATCTCATATATATTAGAGATGGAGGATGAGAACTCAGTAAGTTTAGAATACTTATTCTCAATAAGAAAAGAGACTAAGATGTGTGTGTTTGATACATTATTGTGCTAAGTGTTTAACAATGATTAATTTTGATAGAATATTCTACAAGGAACTGTGTTTTCTGAAATTAAGCTAATGACTTGTCATTGTTGTGACCAAACCACATGACTTTCCTCTTTTTATTGTGTTTAGTGTTATTAAGTCCATTCCTGCAAAGACTTCTAAATTACTTCTAGCTTTGTGAATTTGTGTGTGAAAGTTAAGCCTCAAAAGAGCTGGATTATAGTAATTGCATCATGAAGTGTAGTCCCTGTAGATGTCATTTTAACCTAAGCTCCTTTGTTTTAAAAGTAATACTGTTCTACCCTTTGAAAGTGTTAGATATAATTTATGGTATTAACGTATATGTTTCTCTTACTGGTCTTTTCTCCTCTTCTGATTGGAAAATGAATAATGAATTCATTTCTCTCCAAAAAAATATTTTGTATTTACACAATGAAGGTGCAGTTATTACTTTGTCAGAGAAGCATGACAATTACAGTTTGAAACAGTAACTATTTGTATGAAGTACGTTACATCCTCTGGTCTGCAAAGATGTTTCAAATAATCCTATTTAATTCTGCAGGGATATGGTTTCAAGCCAAAATATGATGGTGATGATCTTACTTACACAGTGAAGAATTTGAGGCGTAGTACAAAATACAAATTTAGGGTAAGATTTTTTCATATGTTTGAGTGGGGGTTTTTTGAGCCAGAGTGGCTTGAGATTGACTGAAAACTGGGGAGAGCCTTTTTTAAGGGAAACTGAATTTGATGCCAGTTTAAAACTACCAGCTGAACACCTGCTTCATTAGTTGTCTCTGCAGAAGGAATGAGAACCTCTGCAAAGGCATAACACAGTTACAGGTATCTTGAAATTTCAGGTGAGTTTTTTAATTTGGCTTTTGTATTTCATATACATGGTAATATTACTTAGTGTAGCTATGGGGTTCTTTGATAGATCCTAAACATGTCTAAACACATGTTGGGGTTAAAAAGTTTTGTTAGTAAATCGTTGATATTACCACAGTGCTGAGCCCATTCTAATAAGTCTTGTGGGCTGAACTTGTTAGCTCAGGTTGAAGTCTGGCCTTGGGTAGGGTTAAAAGCTGAAAAGAAACATACTGGTCATGGGAAGGTGACCAAATAGCCATCGAAGACTACAAGAACCTTTCTAGGACATGCAGAGTTGCAGTCAGGAAGGCTGAGAATCAGCTAGAACTGAAACTGTCCCAAGGTGTCAAGAACAACAAACAGGGGAGTAAGTAGAAGCACAGGGAAGACACACAGCGGCCCATTGCTGAACAGAGCTGGCAAGCAAGTTACTAATAATGCAAATAAGACTGAGCTTCTTAATGCCTTCTTTGCCCCTGCCTGGGCATAACTGGACCCCAGATCACAGGACAAGGTAGCTGTGACAAGCCTGGGCTTTGGTCTCTTGGAAGGGCTCAGTCCACTCCTTGATGTTAAGAGAAGTGGCTGACATTGCTGCAAGACCACTTGAAAAGTGATGGAGATCAGAGGATATCCCTGAGGACTGGAAGAGGGCAAATGTCATACCCCTATCTACAAGGAGGGTGCAAAAGAGGACCCAGGAAACTACAGGCCCATTAATCTTACTTCAGTCCCTGGAAAAGTCATGCAAGAGTCCTACTACAGACAAGCCAAGTGAAGCAGACCAATTGGGAAAAACCTACACCAAAAGTAAATCATGCCTGACTAGCCTGATCACATCTTACATGAAAGCAACACTTTCAGTTGTCCAAAAATGATCAGTGGATATTCTTTACCTGAACTTCAGCAAAGCGTTCAACAGATTGCCACAGCCTTCTCCCTGGGCAAAGTGGCAAGGTACAAACTGGATGAGTAGTCTGCAAGATGACTAGAAAATCAGTTACCAGGACACACTCAGAGGGTGGTGATCAATGGTTTTCACTCAGGCTGGCAGTCTGTCTGAAGTAGGAGTTCCTAGAGATTGATATGAGACCCCATGCTGTTCATTTTCACTACTGATCTTGATGATGGAATTGAAAGCATCCTTGCCAGGTTTGCTGGTGACACCAAACTGAGTGGTTAAATGAACATATCAGAAGGAAAAGCCATCTTACAGAGAGACCAGGGCAGGCTAGAAGAGTAAGCTAGCAAAAACAGTATAAATTTTAACAGAGACAAGTGCAAAGTTCTGCACTTGGGACAGAATAACCAGTGAGCCCAGTGCAGCCTAGAAGCAGCCTTGCTGAAAAGGACCTTGAGGAAAACTGGACCCCAGGCTGCCTCTGCAGAGGCATTGCTAGTAGAGATGAGAGATAAGATCATTCCACCGTATTCAGCACTTGTCAGATCACACTTGGAGAACTGTGTCTGGTTCTGATCTCCACAATTCATAAAAGACAGACAGATTGGAGGTGGTCCAAAGGAGGGACACAAAAATGATGAAGGGTCTGGAGAACCTGCCCTGTAATGAAAGTCTAAAGAAATTAGATATTTTCTCCCTGGAGAAAAGGCTCAGAGGGACTTCATCACAGTTTGCCAGTGCTTAAAGAAGAAAGAGGTTCTCCCTTCACAAGGAGCCACCTGGAAAGGACAAGGGATAACAGTTGCCAGTTGCACTGGGAGAGGTTTCATCTTGGTCTTAGAACGAACTTTTTCACAGTAAGGTCAAGTAATTACTGGAACAACCTCCCCAGGAATGTGGTGGATTCCTCATCAGTGGATGCTTTCAAGATATGACTGAACAGGGTACTACATAATCTCATCTAAACTCACTTTTCCGTGAAGAGTTGGACCAGATAATCTTTCAGCTCCCTTCCAACCTGGACTATTCTATGTTCTATGCCACCCTTGAACAATTGCTTGGTTTTTGGAACAAAGCTAAGGACATGTCCCATAGTGTGAATCACAGAATCATTTAGATTGGAAAAGACCTTAGAGATGACTGAGTCTAACTGTTAACCCAGTTAACTAAACCATGTCCCTAAGCACCACTTTTACACATCTTTGAAATACCTTCAGGGGTCATGACTCAACCACTTCCCTAGGCCTATGCTTGACCACCCATTCTGTGTAGGAATTTTTCCTAACATTCACTTTAAAGTTCCCCTGATGCAACTTGAGGCACAGTCAGAATAACCTCATCTCTGCCTAGAAGGGAAAAATGTTGGTAGCTGTTGTCATGCATACACCTGAAATACTATTTCTTAAGGAATAATTAGGAACTGTTGAAGAACAGTTTCTCTTTGCAATATGAAAGGTAACAGTTTTAAGGGTTGGTTTGTTTTGAGTTGACACTAAAGCATGCAGGTACTCCTTTTCAGATGATATTTTGCACTTCTGAATATGATACTGTTGGAGTTTTTACATAACTTAATATTTAAATAATTTAAAATACACTGTATGTCCTAGGACTACTACGGCCACACGTGAATAGCTAATTACCATTAAACTAGCCTTTGCAGGCCTTGGTCACAGTCTTCCTTTGGAAGTCATCCTACACCTTAATCACTAGTAAATGTATAGTTACTTAAAGGTCCTAAGTTTCCCATTAAAATAAAAAACCCAAATGTTTATTCCCTCTTTTTATTAGCAGAACAGTAAACAGAAGTCTCTGTTCACTCATTCACAAGACATAAAGGAGAAACAAATGTTGTGTTAATCAGGTCTTTAATTTTTATTATACAGAGAGTGACTTAATTAGTAGTAGTATTCCTTAAAGCTTTTGAAAGAAGCTTTATAACCATTGAAAACCTTATTATAATACGTAAATGCTAACTGCCTGTTTAGCTTCATTTGTAAGGGCACAAAGACAACCAGATGATTATTAATCTTGTAAACTGTATCAGGAGACTTACTGTCTGAGAGACATGTTGGCTTGCATTTCCTCTTCTCAGTCTGTACTAACACCACTGCTCTTGTTTTGATTCTGCTAGTTTTTAAAACAAGTATAAAAGTTAAAAAACCCTTTAAGGTTGTTTAGCTTTTTGCTGAACTAAAACTAAAAAGTAAAGAGTAGCAGGAATTTGGTTTCCTGGACTCGCAGAAACATCTAGGTTAGAAAGGACTTTTGGCAATCATCTGAGTGAATTTTTTGTAGAAAGCAGGGCCTTAGGTTAGGCAATTCAAGCCTGTCCCAGCCGTGTTGAGCTGAGATTCAGCCCTCTGGGCAGTCTGGTCTAATGGTGATTATTGTCTCCTCTTATATCCAGCTAGAATTTTCTCTCATCAGCTTTGTGTCTACTGACTCTTGTCCTGTCATCACAGATCTTTTGAAGGCATTATCTTCATCTCTTCTGTTACTATCGTTTGGGTATTGGAATGCTGTGATTAGGTCCTTTCCAATGAAACTTCTTTTTTCTTAGGCAGTATAAAACCAAACTTTTTTTCCTGCGTCAGATTTTCCAATCCTCTAATTATCATGCTGACTATCTTCTGAACTCTTTCCAGTTTTCCAGTGTCTCATGAACTGGAAGGACCAAAACCAGACACAGTATTCCAAGCATGCTGTAAAAAAATTGCTGAGTAAAGTAGCATAATCACATCCTTGTTCTTCTGGCTAAATTCTTGCTGATGCAGCCCATGAAACAATTTGATTTTGCTACTGCCAAGATGCTTTGCTGATTCATTTGGCTTGTTCCTACCAGAGTCCTAAGGTCCTTCTCAGCAGAGCTTTTCAAAGGAAAAGCTGGCTATCCAGTTAAACCCCAGACTGTACTGGGGCTGGCATGATTCCATCCCAGGTGCAAGATGGTCTTTGTCCAAAGCTCATACAGTTCTTGTTGACCCAGTCTTTCAGTCTGTCAAAGTCTGCATGGTGGCTCTTCCCTCCCATCTCTGTTTTCTCCTAGTTTGGTGCCATATGCAAACCTGGGAGCATCATTGACTCCTGTCATCCAGATCACTTCTAAAGATATTGAATAGCATCTGACGTTTGATTGGCTGCTGAGGATACCCTTGTGAGCAGCTGCTAATTTGCCTTCAAACCATTAACCAGCATCCTTCCAGCCAGGCATTCTGTCAGGTTTTCTACAACCGTCTTGTGGTCCATCTGTTCTGTCTGTGTCTTACCAGCTTGTCTACATGGATGTTGTGGGAGATCATGTCAAACTCAAATTAGGGTAGATGATGTCCACAGCTCTCCCCCATCTGTTAAGCAAGTTGTTTCACTGTGCAAGGCTTGGTCAAGTGTGATTTACCTTTGGTAACTCTCACTGGTTTCTTGTCCTTCACATACCTGCAATAACTTTCACAACAGCCTTTTCCATAGTTTTCCGTGAAACTGAAGAGTTTATGTCCCCTTTGCTGTCATTAGTATAAATTACCCATATAAACCTTTCTTTATCTCTGAATGTATTTCTGTAAAAGAAGGTACTTATATGAGTATGAGAGGGATTATTTTTTAAGGATTTTTTTTTCCTGGCAATTTGGATGCATTTTTATTTTCAGTGAAGTGATTGTCTAACTATGGAACTACTGAAAATGTAAAATTAAGGTATATAATTACTTTAGTTGTATCTATCTGTCTAAAAACACATATAAATTAACTTGTCCTTGCAATAGACAGTGAATAGCATACCACTATCCAGTACTTTTATAGTATTTTTTATATATTTGCAGGTCATTGCCTATAACTCAGAAGGGAAAAGCAGTCCAAGTGAGACAGTGGAATACATTACTTGTCCAGACAAACCTGGAGTACCTTCAAAACCCACAGTGAAAGGAAAAATTCATGCACAGAGTTTTAAAATAATCTGGGGTAAGAATGTTGTCCTGCTCTGTTTACAGTATGTCTTCTCAATTTTGAATATATAAATAAAATATTTTATGTATAGAAGGTCAGGCTTTACTTCAGTAACACTTCAGTCAACTGAGCCATTATGATCCTTTTCATAGAATGAAAAAAACTATTGATTCAAAATACTTAGTGTGGCATTTTAAGAAATTATATGGGGAAAAATATACTAATTGCTATAGGAATTGTTATTGCAGAGGACTACAATAATTAAAACCCCAGTGTTGTTAATGGTGTACTAAGAAGTTCTATTTCTCTGGCACAAAAAAAAGATGCCATGACATTCTGGGTTCCTATGGAAAGAGAAGATGAGAGTTCAGCCTGTCTTTTCAAAGTGTTTGGTTTTGATAGATAAATGTTTTTATTTGCTAAGGATCTTGAGAAAGTTTATCTTAGGCTTAGGATTTTTTACCCTTATGCTGTAAAATAGGAGAAGGTTAAACAATACTGTGTGATACAGTATGTTAACCTAAAATAACACAGTTGAAAAGTTTATTTACTGTCACTTCTCACCTATTTCCGTTTAATAGTGTGTTTAATTCTTTAGCATCAATAATAAGAAAGCTACTTGTAGAGTATTAGTAGCTTTCAGGAGGTCATCTTGCATCTTTCCAGGCTGCCTTTGTACATCAGAATCTTCTACTTGTTCTTCTATGGATGATACATACATAATGTATGAAGTTAGTAAAAATACCTGATTTGTAAATCAAAAGCTCCCTGAAAAATCTACTTATATATAAAACCTTTCATAGTCATTACATTGAACAGTAATACTCTCTTTATGTGATAAGTAATGTGATAATTTTGTTTTTCTTTTGGAGTAATTTGATAGCTTTCAGCCACACAAGTGTGATGTGCCTTATAATGTCTTATTTTATTCAGCAGGTATGATATGAAATGTACCCCTTGCCTAAGAGCCAACATCATTTGATCCAGCACATACATAATGTGATGTTTTGGCAGGAGTACCCTTCTGTGCTGAAGTGTCATGCTGTCTTTTGATTTGTTCAGGATGTTGTTTTTCCACATTATTTTAATTTTGCTGTTCTCTGAGTCATTTTTGAGAAACAGTATTAGGATTCTATGTCAAAGAAAGCTTGGTAGGTTCATATCTTGTACATGAATACTGTACCAGGGAGGATAGTACACTCAATTTCTCGTGATGTATTTGAAGTTTAATTAAGTTTTCAGTATTGAACTCCTGACTTCTATCCCAAAATATTTAGGTTTTTGAAACTCTGTCCTTAAATGATTTTAAAATATTTTTATATACAAATCAGTATGATAATCTTTTCCTACCTGCAGTCCAAATTACAGGACCATTAGAGTCTGAGTCACTGAATCCATAATCAGGCCACCTTCTGTGGCAGTTGAGACTGAACTGCTTGCTGTGGCATCCCCCAGGTGGGATTCACTGTCACTGTTCATCTGCAGAGTGGTGGGGTTGAGAGCTGGCAGCTTCACACAGTCGAGACTTGGAGTGATTGGCCACTGACCTCCGCTAGGATGCTGTCTGTCTAAATAAGCGCCCATCTTCAGTCAGCTGTTGATTCTGCCTTTGTAAAGCCTTTCCAAAAGCTATAAAACCGTTTCATTTACCTTGGTGAGCTGTAATATTGCTGTGTTTTTATAGATCCACCAAAAGACAATGGAGGAGCAGCAATAAATACATACGTTGTGGAAATGTCAGAAGGCTTAAATGGTAAGTATTAGGAGCATATCTTGGCATTCAGCTCTGGGGTTTTTTTCCTGTCTATGTGCACCTGTAGGAAGAATAAAATGTGCATTATGACTGCAAAAGTTATCGCCAGGGACTGCCATCAAAAAATAGAGGCACATTGTTGCTGGTATACAGGAAGTTCTTTTTCCCTAGCTTAGAAAGAATATGCCACAAAACTCTTTGTCAAAGTAGAGATGCTTTGTGTTTAACTTACTAGTTAGGTATATTCTGTTTTGGAAATGAAATTACAAATTTCAGACATTTTAGGGCAAGAGGACAGGGACATGTAGCTTTCTTGCCTGTTTAGTTCAAAGAAAAAACAGTGCTCCATTTGCCACTGTTAAAGGAGAATAATGGTGCAGCTGGGATAACTATTTTTGCTATTTGCTGTTCTCTCCTTCTGTATAGAAAGGAAATTAACAGTATTTCTAAACTGGATATAAAGCTGTCATGCTAAATTATTTCAAAATCCAGACCTCATAAGTAACCTTTTGAAGTTCAAGAACAGAGTTACACTGAGAATAAAAGTTTATACTTCTCCAGTGCTGTGTCAGATTAAGACAGAGCACTGTCCCCAGATGTGATGGGAGCCCTCTCAAGGCCCTCAGCTGTGATTCTTTTGATAGATAGTTTGTCTCTTTCCTTACTCTATCACGTGTTCACGCTAAGTCACTTTTGGAATGGTGCACCCAAGCCTTTCATGCAGATTTAGTGAGCTGAATTAAGTGTATTACCTTTCATTCCCAGTCCCCTAAATTCTGTGACGTATTGAGTTCTTGGAGACTTAATTAAAAGTCCCCAAGTTCCCTGCTTAATCTCTTAGAGAGAGAAAACAAAAGAGTTTCTGATTTGGGCAAATTAAATCAGTATTTCAGATGCTGCTGGGCCATGTAGAAATACAATAACAAACTTTATCAATTGTAAACTGCAGTTACAGCCTACAAAATGATGTTGTAATTAAAAGTTTCTTTTCTGTGGAAAATGCTGCTTTTGTATCTTTCCTGTTTATTTGGCTATGATGTTGAATGTGTTTTCTTCTAGTTAAGGTCAATACCAAATAAGGAAGCTATTTCACTTGAGCGGATTTACACATATTTACCTAGGAAACTATCTTTATGAAATTTTTGGGTCTTCTGTGAAACTCAAAGCGAGTCCTAATTTCTTTTCCTATAAACATCAGGTGCACACTTAGTTAGTGAAGTGAGGATACCTGCTGTGGCTGGTACTGAAGTGTGACAGATTACACCCTGGTTCATTGCACACCTATTTCTAACTTTCAGGAAACAAATGGGACACGATATACAGCGGAGCTGCGAGGGAACATGTGTGTGACCGGCTAAATCCTGGCTCTTCCTATCGGTTGCGTGTGTATTGCATTGGAGAAGGAGGACAAAGCATGGTAATATGAGCTAATATTTTTGTTAAACAAAATTTCTCTCTCTCTTTAAGAAAATCTGGTCCAGTAGATAGATAGAAGCAAATATTGTGCAGAAGTGCCTAACAAAATAGCCATAATTAGAACCTCAAAGAAATTCCAGTGTTAATGCACAGTATTTCAAGTTTCTGCTCACTTCTTGAAGAAATAAATGTGAATATTGTTTTCTGATGCTGTATTTTGTTTAACATGATTGTTTCTATTTACAGAAGCAGATCCTATTTCTTTTCCTCTGTGATATGTTGATAGAATGTCATTTATTAAGGCCTAACCCAATACAGCAGTGTAAGCAGGGCAGTGAAACAGGCTGCCCAGGGAAGTGGTCACAGCACCAATCCTAACAGAGTTCAGGACGCATTTGGACAACACTCTCTCACATGGTGTAGTTCTTGGGGTTGTCCTGTGCAGGGCCAGGAGTTGGCCTTCGATGATGCCTGTGTATGCCTTCCAGCTTGGGAGATTCTGTGGTTCTGTGCATTTAATGTTTTCCCTATGGTTACTGGAGTACCTTGTCTCAGTAGCCAAGTCAGCCCAGCAGGCAGGGGAGGAGGCTTTACAGGATTGTGCTCTATAGTCTCTTCCCATGCTATCTCAAGCACAATTGAAATATTTACATTGCCTTTGTTTTTAATATTCCCAAGCAATTTTCTGTGCCATACTATGCTCCCTCATATATTCACACACACTTGCACTGTCACTTCTGTGGTGAAGTTTAGCTGCCAGCGCCAAAATGTCATGCTGTATTCCTCTCCCTTCTCAGCAACAGGTGTAAGAAAGTCAGCCCTGGTTCTCTACAGACTTCCAGCAGAGCTTCAGTGTCAAGCTGATCTCCTGAAAATCTTAAACCCTTGCATTTTTAGTGTTAGTCATTTCTACCTAGCCCTCCCCCCTTACTATATGAAATATATGTGTGTTCTTCCTCCAGGCAGAAGTCTATTTCAAAGATAATCTTGATCACAGCCCCCTTGTCTTACGAATAAATCTGGACTCTTTCAGTGCTGCAGTGCTTTCGCTATTACCGTAGCTCAGCTTGCTGTTGTACAGGCAGCATGTTTCCCAGTCACCAAACCACAAGTGCATGTCTTCAGAGACTTTACTTTGCCAGCCTGCTTCCCCACAGCCCAACTCCATTATTTGAATAATTATTGAGTACCAAAGGCAAAATAACTTTCAGAAAGTCTTGATGCTTTCTGAAGGTGTCAGAAATCAACAGAAGATCAGTAATGAAAGATGTAAATAACTCCTCTGTCGCTTGCCATGTACATGCGCCTCCTGAGAAACATTCTGCTTTTTAAGTAGCATCAGTTGTTCAGTGCAACAGTGTATTTCAAGGGAACAAAAAAAAACCAGCAGAGCCTCCAATCCACTCCTTCTTGAACATAGGAAGAAAGCAATTGGGAAAACGGACTCTGAGATGCATTTCTTTTGTAAACTTAGTCTTGCCAACTTTGCTCTGTATCACACTGAGACTGGTAACCCCTCATTGTCTCTGCATTCAGAATAGCCAGTGCCATCTGCTGCATGTCATTAAGCTGTGCATTTTTGCCCAAACTTCCAGCCAGAGGGGGAAGCTTGATGCACATTAAGTATTACTAAGCAATGAAAAAGTGAAATCTCAATTTCTGTAACTCTCTTCTGATTGCCATTTCTGCCCACTTGTGCTTTCCAAGAGGTTCTTGTACAGAAAGTATGCAACCCTCAGAGTAAGGCATTAGAACTCATTAAACTGCAGCTTATGGAAGAGAGAATGAGTTTCATTGAACAAGTCAAGCATCTACACTAGGTCTGTACTGATAATTAACCATGTTTTCAATTCCACCCTTTGCATGTGTGCCAAAACAAAAAGCAAAAGCTAATTTTGCATATTGTGTGATTACTGTAGCGTGTCTTATGTAGCTATTCTAAGAAATGCATACCAGATCACTTAAGCATCTTCATATATTTGAAGAGGTAGTTCAAAAAAGGGAAGATCCTGTTTCTGTCTCAAGTATTTGCCTTTATTTGTGGCATAATTGATAGTGCTTGTTTTGACCTATATGACTTTGTTAATCTTGTCTTTCCTTTGTAGGCATCTGATTGTTTACTGGTGCAAACACCAGCAGTGGTTCCTGGTCCATGCCAGACTCCAAGGCTACAGGGTAGACCAAGAGCAAGAGAGATTCAGCTGCGTTGGGGTAATTCTATTACAACAGCTTATTGTTGTGCTCCAAAGGAGGAGTGCTTTAATCTGTAAGATGAAGACACTGTCAGCAGTTTGCTTTTGCATATTGTGATCCCTGCACCGTCACCCAAAGGGCAAACCCTCTACCTGCTCAGGAAGACCACCTCTTGCCAGTGACTGCTGAGGCTGTTATAGTTTGAGCTGGCAAAATGCCAACTGCCTGGTAGCCAGTCAAAAAGTCCACTCCCAGAGAAGGAGAGTGAGGGAAAGCAGCAGAAACGAGGCTTTAAACATGGTGAGGTTTTTATAGTTATACAGAGAAGAGGAAAACTTAACACAGAATATGAAATAGCACATAGTGAAAGAAAACAACAACAGGCTCACCGAGGTCACCCAGGCTAACAAGCGAAATTCCAAGCCAGCCAAACCTCCTCCCCTAAGGAAACCTCCCAGCAAGGGGGAAAGAGAAATTAACTTCCCTGGGTAAACAACCACACAGATCTGCAGCAGGGCCTAATCTCAGAAGTCAGGGAGCGGGAACCCTCCTGGTCAAAAGCATGGACCGAAAGAGAGAGAGACTCCTCCCTCCTTGCTTTTATACTCCCCGACACTTCCTGATGATGTCAGATGATATGAAATACCTCATTGGCTGCTTAAGTCAGATGATACCTGTCCCCTCTAATCTGTGTCACATCCTTTGAGGCCTGCTAAAAACTGAGGCCTAAACTGGGACCTGTGCTGACTAAAGCCAAAACTACCACAGGCTCCAAAGCCAAATGCTGTTTGCTAAATGATCTCTGTTAGTGATTGTAAGGGGTCCAACTATGTTGCATGCTAAAATTGAATAAAATTTTCTTTCTTCCTTATTTTCAGGACCACCTCAGGCAGATGGTGGTTCACCTGTTACCTGTTATGGTCTGGAAATGTTTCAGACAGAAACCAGTGAGCACAGAGAGGTTTACCAAGGTTCTGATGTTGAATGCACAGTTGGCAGCCTTCTTCCAGGGAGGACATACAGCTTCAGACTGCGAGCAGCTAACAAGGCTGGGGTAAGGAGGCAGTCTGAAATGAAATTAGTTCCAGGGACTGTAATCACTGTTAAGGACCTTTTCTTTCAAATGAGCCTGTAACAGTAATTTTAAAATGAGGATTTCCTAATGTAGAGTTATTTGAGTCATGTAGCTTATTGTTATGTGGAAACAGACAATTGCACATCAGTTTATAATTAGGGGGATTTTTAGATGCAGGAGAAATAGCTAATTATGTCTCTTATATGAATAATAGTACTGGGAAATGATTGGGAAATGCAAAGTATTTTATTAAAGCACTGTTACAACTTTATAGTATTCTCGTGTAAAGTCAGGTAACAAATCATTTTCTGTATACAGCTTTGTAAATTGAGTGACCTTTATTTTTACAGCAGTTGGTGTTCTAGAACACAATAGTATTTCCTGACTCACAAATTTTTTATTTAGTCTAGCTTCTGAGTACATGTTCTACCAGATACAAGACTATTCTCCCTCTTTGAAGTATTAAATGTGTTTAAATCAATTGTTGCTATAGAACGAGCTTTATTTAATCTTGTACCCAACGTCCTAATTTAAAGACAGAGGCAGGGCTGCTTACATTTAATGATCAGTAATGTTACCTTCATAAAAAACTATCAGGATGAGTTGATAGTGTTTGTGGAGAGGTCTGCAGCTTATGGTTTTAAAGTATTGTCCTAACTTTTATCCTTCCCCCCGCCAAATAATGATTTATAGCTCAGCGGTTTTTGAATCTTTTATTTCTTTTAGATAGATATAAATAGGCACTGCAGCGAAGCCATTGTATAACTTCAAAATAAGGCTTTGGATAGCACTTCTCTGTTTGCCCAAGAGTTTGAAGTGTCAAATTTATTCACCTTGTATTTGCTGTAATGAAGAATAGTCTTGCAGCTATTCTGGAGAATAGTCGCATAGTTAAATAAATCCTGAGTCCATGATCCACAGAAATGTATTTCATAAACAAGTAATACGAAGTTTCAGGCTGTTGTTAATAGTAATTTTGTTTTTACAATTGAGTTGTAACAACTTCCTTTTTAATAGTTTGGACCTTACTCAGAAAAATGTGAAATAACTACAGCACCTGGACCACCAGATCAGTGCAAGCCCCCTCAAGTGACATGCAGATCTGCTGCGTGTGCCCAGGTGTCATGGGAGGTAAGAATGCCATGTTACACCTATCCCAGCATGATTGTTTTTACATTTTTGAGCTCAGCTTTTAAAGCTTCATACTGTATTTTAGTCCCATTTGTAAGTATGGGGTTACCTGTTTATCCATTACCTGGTAGGTAAAACCTTAGTCATTCATCACACCATTACATGACAGCTGCTACTTGGTGGCCTGCAGGTACTTGAGATCTTACTGCGCTCTTTTGTTTAAGAGGTTTGCCACAACTGCTGCTCTGCATTTCTGAGTGATGCAGTCTCTTCTTAAAATTTTTCTTTGATGTAGTTGTATTTCCTCATAGAGAATATATCAACATAAATTGTTGTGCATTTGTTGGTTTTATAACCTGATTTAATTTTATATAATTACATCAGTAATAATGTAGCAAAAGCCTCACAGACTTCCTATAAACCCATAGTATTTAGATATCTGATTAAAAAAATGCAATAGATAAAAATTAAGTTTGTAAAAAGAAAGATTCTATCTGGGAATACTGTTCAAACACAGCTTTTCAGAGGCTTCAGAGGCTTGAGATCGTTCTGAGTTAGAGAACAATACAGAAAAAGAGATTATTTTACCTGAGAGGCCGTGTTCGTGCTTCCTACTGGGTACGTCAGAGGAGCACTCCTTAAATACCTCCAGGGCAAAGACTTTTGAAAAAAACCTCTTACAACATTGAGGTAGGAATAATGATGTTAAATGTCTGCTTTATAGAATCACACAGTAATTAAAGTACAAGTAGACCTCCAGATGTCATTTAGTTCAACCTTCTGTTCAAATTGGAGGTAATTTCATGTTTAGGTCAGGTTTGGCAGGGCCTTGTCCAGTGAAGTTTTATTTATCTCCAGGGATGAAGATGTTGCAGCCTGGTAGAGCTGTCTGGGTAAACTCTCATGCTGTAGGAGTATTTTTGTTTATGTCTAGTCAAAATATCCTTTATTGCAAGTCATGACTCTTGTATTGTCCCTGTGCCACCTTCAAGACAAATTTGTCATCATCTCTGTGCCCTTCTTGTAAGTAATTTAGGCAGCAGTAAGATCTCCCCTTGGCCTTATCATCTTGCTGTCAAATAAGCCTTACTTTTCTGTTGTGTGTTGTGCTCCCCCTTCATGATCCTTCAATGGACTTACTCCCTTATGTCAATGTCCATCTCCTTTTGGGGATCTTAAGACGGGACACAGTACTGGAGATGTAGCCTCACAAGTGCTGACTAGAGGGGGATCATTACTCCTTTTAGCCTTCTTGCAGCTGATTTGCTAATAAAGCCAGCATGTAGTTTGCCTTCATTAGACACACACCTTCTTTTTTGGTAAGGTTGCTCCTCAGTCTGTACCCTTTTAACTCAAGTACAGGACTTTGTGCTTGCCATTGTGTTTTTAGAACTTCTGAAGTTTGTATCAGATTCTGCTTGTGGAAGTTCCTCTGATAGCCATAGCCTCACCCTGTCAAATGTCTCCCCCAATATTTTGTCATCCCCACACTCACTGGCTTGGATTCCCCTACTTCTGTTAAGGAGAACTCCATCACATCTACAGCAGCAACAGCAATAACACTGAGAAATTACTCCATCTTCCCTGATAGTGGCAGAGCCATCCACAGCTGCATTAGCCCTCTCACCAAACACATCTCATTGTAAAGGAGAGAAGGGAAGGGGGCTCCTTATCAATCACAAACCAAGAGCATCAAATGTTATCTTTTGAAATGCTGTTTGTTTTCAGGCACTTATCCTCACACAGACTAATGCTGAAAGTAGACAATACTTCTCTTTCAAAAGAAGGGTAAAGGAAAAAAGCTGTACCTTAGTGTGATTGCTGTCTTGGAATATTTACTACAAAAGAGCATCAGGATTTTTCTTCTGTTTTCTTCACAATCTAAGAAATTGGTTGGCTTTTTGGTTGATTTTATTACTTCATTGACTGCTGATACCTTTCTGTAGTCTCATATCTTAGTCTGACACTGGTATATGTGATTTTAGCTGTACTTCAAACTAAGAGGTATTAAAACCATTCAACTCCCAGAACTGGGAGGCTAAATTTGGATTCCTAGGGCAGCTAGTGAGGAAAAATAAGCTACTTGAGCAGGCACTTCAGTCCAGCTCTGTGTTGTTACTTACATGTCTCTCCCATTTGTTTCACAACTCTTAGGAAAAGATGGAGTGCAGAGTTTTCTGTTTCACACTGTGCTCACAACATAGTTTCCATGCACGAGAGCCATGATAAGCTCCAAAGGAGAAGTCCTTTAGTGTGCAAGATGAAGACACACCAGTGTGCTTTTGCATATTGTGATCCCTACATACACACCCAGCCAGGGCAAACTCACTACCCTCTCAAGAAGACCATGTCTTGCCCCTGACTCTTGAGGATCCAAAGCCAAATGCCATTTGCTAAATGATACCTGTGTTTAAGCAATTGAAATCACAATTGCTTTGTAAGGAGTAGTCTCTGCAACAATAAATAGTGTGTTTGAAGTATAGGTGACCCAAGGCCAGTAACATATTCTGATTTATTTGTATTGTACTGATTTAAAAATCAGCAAAGAAATGGGAGTGTAACATTCCTCAGGGAAAAAAATAGATGTGGTAAGTTTGGTTGTTTTTAATTTTTTTTAAGTCAATGAAATTAAATTTCCAACTTTATATCCATTTTAAAGGTTCCAGTAAGTAATGGAGCTGATGTCACGGAGTATCGACTGGAGTGGGGCGGTGTGGAAGGATGCATGCAAATCTCCTACTGTGGGCCTGGGCTCAACTGTGAAGTGAAGGGGCTTTTGCCTGCCACTATATACTATTGCAGGGTTCAGGTAAAGATGTAAAACTATTGTTAGTGAAATCTGAAACAGGCATTGACCCTGCCATAAAAACATGGTCTGCTTTGGATTTGCAGGCA
Organism: Pithys albifrons albifrons; assembly: GCF_047495875.1. Lineage (NCBI taxonomy): Eukaryota > Metazoa > Chordata > Aves > Passeriformes > Thamnophilidae > Pithys > Pithys albifrons. The sequence goes on from NC_092458.1 coordinate 59,208,884, forward strand.
GTAAATGTTGCCGGTGCAGGCCCTTTCAGTGAAGTGGTGGCATGTATGACGCCAGCCTCTGTACCTGCAGTTGTGACCTGTCTTCGTGGACTGAGTGAAGATGAAGTTGAAAGTCCACACTATTCTCCTTCCACATGCCTTGCTATAAGCTGGGAAGAACCTTGTGATCATGGATCTGAAATTCTTGGCTACAGCATAGACTTCGGAGATAAACAGCCAATAACTGTTGGGAAGGATCTGACCTATTTCATAGAGGGCTTACAGCCAGATACTACCTACAGGTATGCCATGCACAGCTGCTTGACAGCCTACTGTTTCTTCCACGAGAGCAGATGCATTATTTGTTTGTTTCCTGGTACTTCTTTATTGTTTGCATTATTATTCTGAGAGAAGCATTAGTAGTGCACAGTCACAGAGCAAAATGAAGCTTTGTAATGATGATCATCATAAATAGGTGACCTGTGCTATTTTTATTTTCTTTCAAGAACAATTAGTTTGTTTATTGTAGTATTGTTGTATCTGTCTGGTTAATGTGTGAGGTTAACTGAATTCACATTATGTATTCAGATGGATAACTGGTTTTTGAACTGGTGGTTTCTAATGTGTTTGACAAGATGAAATCCATCCAAGGAAGGACCATGTCCAGTCTGATCAGTCCCACTGAAGTCAGAGCTTAAGCCCACTCTGATTTTGGTATAGTTAGGATATCATCTGGCTGTGCAGTTTTCTGAATTCTGAATTACTTTTTAATGCTTGATATAAGCCACAATGTTTCTCTGTCTTGTAATTATTTAACAATAATGCTGGCGATCTGAAGGACTGTTGCTCTCTGTGTCAACAGACTGAAAAAAAGAGAAGCTTCTGTTCTAGTACTTCTGTACTTCTACCCACAGAAGTTTTTGTATAGAATGTCAGCTCTGCAAATAAAAAATTACATATAATAACCTTAGTTCTGGGCTGCAATAAATTAGCATTAGTGAAGGAGAAATACTTATTCTTGAGCCTGCACAAACATTTGTGTTTCCACATTTTGTAGTTGTGTGGCTGATTGTTTCAGAATTTAATTACTGTGATTACTTTTTTCCAGTTACCTAGATACTATTTTGGACAAGCAAATGTTAGTCTGCAAAATGAAATTAGACACACTTTGTTTTCTTTGGGTACCTGTGAGATATGTAGAGACTGTTCTCTGCTTTTTTCTCTTCAAAAATAAATATGTTTAGGTTTTAATTTTTTTTTTAATTTTTACTTGTAAACCTAATGCCACCATTGTTTCTCATGGAGTATAAAAAAACCCGCAAAACACACCAAAACAAACACTTGTTCCTAAGTATCAAGTTCTACAAACCCCTCAGCTATGTGTCCTTTGAATTCTTCTGGTTTCCCCCTCTCACTTTCCAGGTAGACCCAAGAGGGCTTGTGTTTGCAGGTACCCAGAGATGTGTTACTGGTGGAAACAGCAAGAGAGGTGGCTGGGCATCATCACTATTTTCACATGAATAGGATCTTTCCAAAAAAGTCCATAAAAATTTCAATTAGTCACCCTTGAACTCACCTGACACAACACTCAAAGATTCCACCTCCCCTCTTTGGGGATGGAGATTTTGTACCTTCCCTGCTCTTTCCAATGTGGCTATTAAAAAATTTGGTACAAGGTCTGCAGGGTCAGGAAGATGGACCACTCTTGAAGTTAGCTGATAGAGCTTTTGCATCTTTTCACTAATACGAATTTGTTTTGAATATTTTTAATTATTCCAGCTCCTTAAAATGTGGTAAGGAAAGTGATGCTCCTGCATGTTCATGACAGTCTATCAAAGCATGATAGTGATAAAAGATTTCATTGTAGAACATGCCATTATTCTCTCTTTAATGCGAATAGTGGAAATTACCAGTTATTTTTTTAGAATCTAATTTTAATTAATTTATTCTCTCTTTTTCCAAATACTAGAGTACGAATTCAAGCCCTAAACAGTCTCGGAGCGGGTCCTTTCAGCCACACCATAAAACTGAAAACAAAGCCTCTGCCCCCGGACCCCCCTCGCCTGGAATGTGCTGCATACAGTTCTCAGACTCTCAAGCTGAAGTGGGGAGAGGGAACTGCAAAAGCATTAGCTGACTCCATTCAGTACCACCTTCAAATGGAGGATAAGAATGGAAGGTTGGTTTTGGCCTCGCTTTAGTCTGCCCTGTATCGCTGTGGTCTGATGCTTGGGAGGTGACAGCAAAGGGCAGAATTCCGTATGCTTTGCTGAATGTACAACAGACACAGGAGGTCGTCTCATCTGGCAAGGCAAGAAGGGCTCTGGTGTTCTGTACTGGGAAGTACAAGATTAAAAACTTCATTGTTTTTCATTTACAGTTCAATATGAAGAGTTTAATGCAATGTTTTGTACCAACACACTTTTCTCTCTCACTTTTGGTTAACTATTTTGTCAAAGGAGCAAGCCTAATCAGTTTTGTGGATTTATATGTTTAATATTGGAAGGGGAAATTCTTTACTCTCTGTTGCCTTATATGCAGTTATTTTATTGGAAAATATCACAGACTATTATTTTGAGGGATCCCTTGTCTCATATTAAATCCAAATGTAAGCTGAGATGGTACAGCAAATAGCCTTGCCTGAATGGTAAAATGAGGAGTACTTGCTGCACTTTGTACCATGTCTGAATCTCTGAGCAGCTTTAGCTTGACAGTGAGACAAAATAGATCTACTAGGTCACATTGCTCTGCTGTAAGGAGGAAAAGGAACATTAATTGCCATTGCCAAAGACTAGGTCAGGTGCAGGTACCATCTGTTTTAAATTTAAAAGAAAAGAAAAAGTCAAAGAAAATGACAACCCCTACAGGAAGAGATAAATCTGTGCTGTGTCCTGGGGATACCAAAATTGAAAATCAAACAAGAGCTGCCAAGATCAGTTTGTGCAAGAAGGAGACTGGCCAGTGTCCCTTTCCCTCAGAAAGGGACTTTGGTGAGCACTTACAAGTGTGACTCTGAGTGAGCCCATCTCCAGCAATGCTGTACAAGAGCAGTTGGCACTTTTTTTAGGTGTAGAAGGGAGAGTCGCAAAGAAGCAAAAAGCTAAAATCTGTTACCTAATTTTGAAAAACTAAAGATGTTGGAGGAGTAGGTGGCCAAGAACAAAGGCAGTGTGTGCAGCTCACTGAGACACAACTGCTGTCCTTTGCCATTGTTTCAAGTGCAGAAGAGTTTCTTAAAGTGCTTAGGACCTTTTTTAGTGAGAGACAATCTATAGTATTCTTTGTGCAAGAGATTTTTATTTCAAAGACATGAGAAATAAAAAATTGGCCATGGTTACTGTTTTATAGTAGCCAGAACCCTGTTTAACTCAGAAATAAACATTTCTGGGCTTTTCATTGGATTCTGAGAAATTATGAGAACTGATTTCAAGACAATACTGTAGCTACTTTGGAAGTCCTTTTCTCTGTTCAAAATAAGCTACTCATTCCATTTTCAGGTTTGTATCCTTATACAGAGGACCATGTCATACATACAAAGTTCAAAGGCTCAGTGAGTCAACATCATACAAATTTTGTATTCAGGCATGTAATGAAGCTGGTGAAGGTCCCCTTTCTCAAGAATACATTTTCACTACTCCCAAATCTGTTCCAGCTGCCTTGAAAGGTAAAGGTGCTTTTCTTTTTTCACTGGGGGGATGGGAGAATAGCAAGTTGGTTTTGGTATTATGTTGTATTTGGGGGTATTGAGAATGCTAAGTCCTTTTGCAAGTGCAGGTAGGGACAGTGAGTGAATGCTCCTTTTATGTAATTGCCTAAAATACTCACTCCAAAAATTAAAGACTCAGGATTTATGCATTGACATAAGAAGGTTTGTACTTAGAATCCCTGTTTACCAGGAGAGAGTGACCAGGCTGTTACAGTAAGTTGAGGTGGAAATGCTTCCTAGTATGTTTAGAAAAATTTAAAGTGTTGCAGGTTTGGGGTTTTTTTTTAATATGATGCACACATTTTCCGTGCTTTCTCTTGGATGTTAACTAAACTAGCAATAGAGACCTGTGTGACTTGTTAGTTGTTGTTCCAGAAAACACTGGAGGAAGAAAATATTTAAATCTGAAACTTTTGTTTCTCCGAGACAGAATAGCAGGTAGAATATAGAATTTTACAGGTCACTACAATACAATGGTATGTGACAGGGAAAGCTGAGCTAGCTGTCACCTTTGTGCTTGCTTCCTTCAGCACCAAGAATAGAGAGAATAAACGATCACACTTGTGAAATCACATGGGAGGGTCTGCAGCCCATGAAGGGTGATCCAGTTATCTACTGTCTTCAGGTCATGGTGGGAAAAGACTCGGAATTCAAACAGGTATGATGTGTGTAAGTTGTTCTATTTGTCTTCATTTACTATTTGTGATAACTAGTTCAGTAAAATTAGTTTAGTAAAGATTGTGTTCCAGTATATTCTTAGTCGTCATGCTAACTTTCTGTTACTAAATTATATAAGGTAGTATCTTCTAAACCCATCATCACCTAGAAAGGAGACTTAAGTGATATAAATTCTGCAGTAAGTTGCAGCCTCTCTGGGATACACCAGTGTTTACTAAATACAGCTTGACATCTCAGGTGGTGAGGAGGTCATGCATTAAGTTGACAAAAAGAAACCTTCTACCCAATGGTATGTAATTGAGACTGAGGAGAAAAGGACTGAAGCATTCTCTTTTCACCAGGAGCTGTTTAAAGGCAGTGAACAATACTATAAAAGCTTTGATTTTGTTCAAGTCATACTTCTTTGCAGAGAACTGCATAGAGGAAAGCCCATCTACTTAGGCAATTCAGACATTCAGTTGTAGAAAACTTCTTTAATACAATTCAGTTTTACCATAGGACCATTTCAGTAGCAGGGCAGGCTGTAACTACAAAGGTCAAGCAGTTGAGCTGCTTTCTATCATTTCCCTGCCAAAACTTCATTCTCTTCTTCTCCTCCCTCATCCAGATTGTTCATGTCATTGCTCCCTCCATAAGTTAATAATGTGCTGTTTGAGCTATATACATCAGTCTAAGCTCTTAAAAGGGTTAGGAAAAAAAACATGTAAATACTTTAAATAAATACCCCAGCAAATACATTTGAGGGGAAGGCAACTTCTGTCTGGCACGGCACTGAGAAGGACAAGCAGCTGAGGACAATAACCCCTGCCAGCTGGCCCCGCAGTAGCTAGAGTAGGACATGTGTCAGTGGCCTGTTTGCTCACTACCAAACACATGGTCCAAATCAGCAGAATTTTAAGGAAGCTGCACTTCCAGTGACCTGCCCTGCCTCAGAAAGAAAAGTCTCTAGGTTGTAGATTCCAGTAAAGCCCAGCTGCCTGGCTGTCAGAGGACTTCCTAAGTCCATGAGTAGCCACAAACAGCAGAATCAGAAAGGATCTCCTCCTTCTTTCATTGAACAGTCAGTAGTTTGCATTTGTGATTGTCCAACAGTATGGTAACTGTAGGGAAAGGCCCTGCATGATGTGGTATTTTGGTATCCTGCTACCAGTTAAATAAAGCAAATCCAGGTATTGAGAGGTGGGAGGGTGAAGGGGTTTAGAGAGATCAAATTGTACTGTGCTACCCACCTAAGAGCTCAGCACCTATTGATGTACCTATAATTGCACCCACATGAGTTTTTGTTGGCTTTCACAGGACCTTTATCCAGCTGCAAATTTATTAATTTGAGAAACCAGCATTTAGATTTCACTGAATTAGGCACTCTGTGCTGAAGAGTTGTGACCTCATGTTACCGAGCCAACTGAGAACATCCTCATAAGTGTTACCTGTCTTGGGAATATGATGAAATTAAGAGTCACAGTACTCCTTGTGGCCTTCCTGATAGATGCTGTGTTTATTGGGATAAATTATAATATTTTAAGTACATGATATCACAACTACAACAATGTTGCATTGGATTAGACTTAATGAATTAGCTTGCCTAAAATTCCATGATACAGTATTGTATATTGCATCTCATTATAAGTGGTCACTAAAACACCTTAACACTAGGGCTTCTGACAGCTTACTTGGCATGTATTCATCATGCCATAAAATAAACTAGTTTTTGTGTTTGACCAAAAGGACGGGAGAGTTTATCTGGCATTTAAATTGTGTGTTTGAGCTTTCTGTCCATTTTTCTTTGCATGGGTGAGAACACTGATGAGTTGTCATTGTTTTCACAGTTACCTTCACCATAAACAAAACCATACTGAGGTACATACATATATGGGAGTTTGTATTTGATGTATATTCTCTCTTTCCCCTTTGTTGCCAGATCTATAAGGGTCCGGACTGGTCGTTCCGGTACACAGGGCTCCAGCTCAACTGTGAATACCGTTTCCGCGCATGTGCCATTCGACAGTGCCAAGAGCCCACAGGTCACCAGGACCTGGTGGGCCCCTACAGCACACCAGTGCTGTTCATCTCTCAGAGGACTGAACCACCGGCAAGCACCAACAAGGACACTGTGCAAACCACAAGGACACAATGGTCACAGAGCGACCAAGTGTGTGCTGCTGTCATCCTTGCACTTTTTGCTATCTTTTCCATTCTGATTGCTGTTATCATTCAGTACTTCGTCATAAAGTGAAAAAAATAGATCTATTTTATAATGCTGCCCATTACATTTTACTTTCTCTTAATCTAAAAGTAATTCTGTTCTCTTGCTTTTACAAAAACAGGCATTTAGCACCGGCATTGGGACTGATGCAAACTTTTTCAGCCACTTTAAAACGCTTACTCATAGGTATAGGCTGACACATGTTATTAAGAATGCAAGCCACAGAAATATAATCTTTTCTTTATATGCCTTCTTGCAGTACAGGCTCATTATGGGGCAGGCACTCAGTGTTTAATGAAAAGGGTTTGACCAGTAAATACAAATGTAAAGATGATTTCCTGGCCCACACTTTCAAGGGTTGCTATAATAACAGGGAAGAATGTGTAGATCGCATTTAAAAATTACACTAACAAACTTGTGCTGTATACAATATTAATCTGATGCTGTGAAAGCAATTTAGCGCTGTATTTCTACCTCCTCATTTGTCTTAATTATTTGGGAAGCAGGATTTAAGCTGAAAAACAGAAGGGGCTTTTCTCAGGCAGCAAATAACAAACTGGATGGAAGAACATGCATGAAGGAAGCTTCTTATCTGATAAATGTGGAGTTCTTCGCTGCAAGTAGATGTTTTCAAAAGACTACAAGGAGATGGCACAAGTGGTTATCTTACCCCCAGGATTTGATGTTTACTTACAAAAATGCCTCTTTTACTTCTTATGAATATAGAAGGGAGGGTGTGAGAGAACTTCTTAGACTTATTATTTAAATTACAAAACACATTTCTGAAGCTGACCTTTGATTGGATGCAGTTTATACCGATGTCTGTGCCCTCTGATTTGGCCAGTTAACAGATTTTTGAGGTAAAACTCATTATTGAATTTTTGCTGCTTCCCCAGCATTCACTTGCCATATCCACAAGAAACAAGCACTGCCTTTTTTTGTTTGTTTTCTTTCTTTCGTTCTTTATTTTTCCTTTTTCTTTCTTTGGGGCACCAAATCAGAAGATGAAGTGTAGTAATTTGCACCAGAAAACTTAAAGCTGCTTTTTTTCTTGAAATCCTAATGTTTAATGTAATGTCTCTTTGGATACTGTACCAAATTGTTGATTGCATGTAGTTAATGTTGCATTAGAGCACTTTGCAATTGCATAACTCATCAATGTTTTGTGAGCTTGCATTTGTGAGTTCTTGAATGACCAGAACTTTAACAAGTATTCCATTGAACATCTTGCTAGATGTCAATGATTGCCAGTGACACAAAGCTTGTAGTGAAACTTATCTTTAAAAAAGAAAAATTCTTGTCTCATCACACTTATGTTATTTGTTATACACTTTGTAATTAGCTATTTTAATTTATTTGAGTTACAAGATAGTGGATTATTAATAGCTTCCGGTTGTGTTCAGTTTAGCATTTTTAATGGTATTAAACACTTCTGTCAGTCTTAATAATAATAAAAAAGGAACCTCTGTCTTGTGCTTTGAAGATCTCTGAAGAATTTCTCTTATCTTAGAACGGGCATGTGTTGTAATTGTTTATACGTCCAACGATCTGTGCTGTAGAATAATGTTGCTGAGTTTTGTTTTTTAAAGGAAAAAAAAAAAAAGAAATGGCGAAGAACTTGGCCCCCACGTGGCAAGAACGATATGTCTTTAAAATGTACTGTATGTTTACATTTTATTTCAAATTTGTCATTTGTACGTATAGGCTGGTCCCTTCCCGCAGGATTCCACAATACCTGATGTTTTCTAGACCCTCCTTAGAAGTGCCATGTTTGGCAGTGCAAATGAGGTTGCGTGTCACAGCCCAGAGATTTCTTACGGTTGAATGTCTAAAACAGTAAGATTTGTTACTGCAGGTAACCTGCAGTGACCTACGTTTTTCATAGTAAAATTCAAATGAGCTCCTATTTTTGATAGTCATTTAATAGTGTATTTGCCATTTGAGCCTCAGTGCATAGTACTGCACTGAAGACAGTTTTTAATGTAATCTTAATTTTACCTCATATACTGTACATTCCAAAAATAAATAAAAAGAGAAACTCTAAAGTTTTTAAAACGCTATAGATACACTACCAAACATATCACTTTATGGTTGTACAAGTCGGGCTCCATGAAGACGAATCTGTGTAGTCTGATAGAAAAAAAAACATAAAACGATGTAGCAAAGTACCTTTAAGAGTCTGTGGACAATAAAAGTACCTTCTTTTTCGCTGCTGGTGTTCAGTCATGTGCGCGCAGCGGCGCCGCCGGTCCCCCATCCCTCCATCCCTGCTTGCCCGGCTCTCTCGCTGCGGGGCCGGGCCGGGGCGGGCGGTACCTGCGGGGCCGGGCCGGGGCGGGGCTGGGCAGCAGCGGCGCTCCCCGGGCACGGCGCGCTCCGGCGGGATGCGGGGCGGCGGCGGGAACGGCAGCGACGGCGAGCCCTGGCCGTGGCCGTGGCCGCCCTGCGACGAGCGGCTGTGCCTGGCGCTGCCCCTGTGGGTGCTGGTCCCCGTCACTGCCATCTGCCTGGGGCTCCTCGTGCTCGGCGTGGCGGGCAACGTGCTCACCGTGCTGGTCATCCGCAGCTGCCGCGACATGAAGACCACCACCAACCTCTACCTGGGCAGCATGGCAGTCTCGGACCTGCTCATCCTCCTGGGGCTGCCCTTCGACCTCTACCGCCTCTGGCGCTCCCGGCCCTGGATCTTCGGGCAGCTGCTGTGCCGCTTCTCGCACTACCTCAGCGAGGGCTGCACCTACTGTACCATCCTGCACATCAGCGCCCTCACCGTGGAGCGCTACCTCGCCATCTGCTTCCCGCTCAAGGCCAAGGTGGTCGTCACCAAGCGCCGGGTGAAGGCCATCATCGGCGTGCTCTGGGTCTTCGCCTTCCTCTCCGCCAGCCCCTTCTTCTTCCTGGTCGGCGTGGAGCAGCCCGACAACCACACGGCCTTCAGCCGCGAGTGCAAGCCCACGCCGCAGGCCGTGCAGTCCGGGCTGCTGGCCACCATGGTCTGGGTCACCACCTGCTACTTCGTGCTGCCCCTGCTCTGCCTCAGCGTCCTCTACGGCTTCATCGGCCGCGAACTGTGGCGGAGCAGCGCCCGCCTGCGCCCCAGCGCGGCCCTCCGGCACAAGGGGCACCGCCACACGGCCAAGGTCCTAGGTGAGTCCCTGCACCATCCCGTGGGGCTGGGGCTGGGGTTAGCACCGGGGCTGGAGCACCTGCTGCTCCCACCGGGATAGGGAATGGCACAGGGGGACATGCCCATTCGTGCTCTCGGGAGCTGCCACGGCAGGGATGTCACTCCCTCGCAACTGACGCTGCACCCGTGTGGCACTGTACGTCCAGCAGCATGAGTGCCTTTTATAGAAAAATACCCTCGTGCCGAATTAATCGTAGAATCATAGAATCGATTGGGTTGGAAAAGACCTCCGAGATCATCAAGTCCAACCCTTGGTCCAACTCCAGTCCATTTACCAGATCATGGCACTCAGTGCCATGTCCAATCTCAGTTTAAAAACCTCCAAGGATGGTGAATCCACCACTCTGGGCAGCCCATTCCAATGCCTGATTACTCTCTCTGGAAAGAATTTTTTTCTGATCTCCAGCTTAAATTTCCTCTGGCAGAGCTTGAGCCTCTGCCCCCTTGTCTTATTGCTGAGTGCCTGGGAGAAGAGACCAACACCCACCTAGCTATAACTTCCCTTCAGGTAGTTCTAGACAGTGATGAGGTCACCTCTGAGCCTCCTCTTCTCCAGGCTAAACAACCCCAGCTCCCTCAGCAGAACCAAGGGCAAGGTATAGGCTGCAACATCAGGAAAACCATGGTAACATCAGTAGTCTCTTCCAGCAGGCAGCAGCACCTCTGAATAGAAAATCTTTGCTTCTGAAAAATGTTTGATTTCCTTAGCAGTCATTTGTAGCTCTCCTAGGAGTAAATCCACTGGTTGCCCAAGGAGGCTGAAAAACAGCCACTTAACCACTATGAGCTGTTTGAAGACAAATCACCTCATACTGGAGCACTTCCTACAGATGTAGGATGCTGTTCAGTTTTAGTTTATTTTTTTAATCATACATAGACACTCTTCTCTGGGGCTTTAAAGTTTGTAAGTAGTGACCAGTCTGAAGGGGGAAAAAAAAGGGAGGGGGAAAGAAAAGGAAAGAAAAAAGAAGTCCAACCATTGACTAAGCAGTGTAGAACAAAATGCCCTGGTTATTTTTTTCTTTATGCTTTTAGTGTAGTTTTTATGTGCTACACAGGAGACTTCTTTCACCACGTATAAGTAAGTAAATCAAGGATAAGTAATCAGCTGGATGGAAATAGAGTATCAGAGGAAAGGAACTAATAAGCCTGAGAGAATTTCACTGACTTAATTGACGAAGGTATTTACATTAAAGTAGGCACAAGATTTTCCAGTAGAAACACCCATGATCTCCTCAGTACCCACTACACCAGCCAATGCTCCCTTATCTTGAAGAGCCAGCAGCACTATGTGTGTGGTGTATATCAGACATAAGCTTTCTTTGGCTATATCCCTTTTTTTAAGCTCTGAGAACCACAGAGAATGCTCCATAAATGATTGTTTTACTTACATGCATTTATAAACAAAAATAATTAAAAATATATCAATTCAGTAACATGATTATTTAATTGTTCCTCATCTGCTTCTGCTGTGTTGCCTTTGCAAGAGTGTATTTGTTTGCACTGTGCTAAAATGCAAAACAAGACCGGGAGAACAGCTGAAGTGACTCAGGCTAGAGATCCGTCTAGTGAAATATCTGTCTCCAGCAGTAATTGTCTGGGGATACATGTAGGAGCTTGAGTGGAAAAAAATCAATAGCCCAACTACGCTGGAAAATCTTTGTTAGATGCCATCCTGTGATAGTGTGAATTCTGTGGGAGCTTGGGTGACTGAGGGGGGGGCCTGGTCTTTTTTGGTGATACAGACATTTCAAACAACTCTGCAACAAGTGGAGCTGCTGCGGAGCTTCCACAAAAGCACCTCTTCATATTCTGACTTTTGTTTTCATATTGCATATGTGGCCTTACAGACATTGCCAAGGGTAATCTCTGTTGTGCCTGATGTTATTATAGGGATGTTATGCCACTCTTGGTTGTTTACATTTTGCTCAGCAAATTCATCTTATGGGTTAGTTTAAGATTTTATCAGTTACCTTTTAATCCAGACTAACAGTCAGATTTGATGCTATTCCCATTTGCATGGTTTTCCAACAATTTAATGCCATTATTTTTACATATCATTTGTATCAGTTAGAAGAACTTGGAAAATCAGCCACATAAAATTTAGTTTACTGGATGGTTGAAAAGTTAGCTCACTCCTTAACTGCCGCATATGTTATTTTGTCTTATAGCTGTGGTGGTTCTGGCCTTTGTAATTTGCTGGTTGCCTTTCCACATTGGCAGGATCATATTTATAAACACCCGGGACATGAGGACCATGCTGTTCTCCCAGTACTTTAACGTCTTTGCTCTGCAGCTTTTCTACCTGAGCGCATCCATCAACCCTGTCCTCTACAACCTCATTTCAAAGAAGTACAGGGCAGCAGCCCTCAAGCTGCTGTTGCCACACCGAGCTGCAGAAAGGGCTTTCACAGTAACCAAAGATGCTGGTGGCTACACAGAGACCAGTGCCAGCACAAGGAATGACTGCACCACCAGCTTCTGAGACTGCAGCCGGCACTTTTTCAGGCATTCTTGCCAAAGGAAGAGAACTTCCTTTCCACAGCAGAGTTGCAGAAGGATGGACATTTGTTAGGGCAAGCAGTATTTCATAACTGTTTGTAATTTGGAGTACCTGTGTTTTGGTTGACAGAGCAAGCAGGCACCATAAAATAGGTGCAACTCATGAGAGATGATAACTCAATAGGAAAAGATGGAGTCAACTGCCACTAAAACTGTGGTTTACTTTATTCCATGTTGTTCATTGCCACAGTTCTGTGCCATTTCTGGTATTTTCTAAAAATCATAACATCAAGACTGTAAAGGAGCACTTCTTGGGTGCAGTAATGGATTAAACTGCCAGACAACTTTTGCCATTTTAAAATTTCTTATAAATGAGATTTTACAAAACGCAGACTCTCAAGGAGATGGATGCAAAAAGAAATTGCCCACCAACTTGAACAGCCTTGGAAAAGGAGCTATATGTTTTTAATACCTGGTCTTGTAGTCTTGAAGAAACTTTCTTGGACAGTTTCGCTAACTCTTCCCTTAGGAAAGCACCTGCACCACACAGCACCTTCTGAGCTTAATCCTTTTTGCCTGACCCATGTGATCAAATAAGGTCTCTTACTTACTATGCTAACAACCAGTCCCTTCGATCTAAAAGAGTTTAGATACTGCAAATCACTTGGCTGTGATAGATGTGTAGTGTCTGGCAAGTGTTAGTGGTATGTCTCCAGTCTTCACTGTGTCACGCTGTGTACTGTGTGTGCAAATAATATGCCAAGTTAACCCGTCTTGCCACAAACAAGACTCATCACCAAAGACACTGGACTGCACCCAGGACTTACTGCTGCATAAGGCTGCACTGCAAGGTAGGAACCAACCCACTAAAATTCTGCTCCAGAGATGTTGAATGCAAATTTCGGCTGTAGAATTTAGGAAGGAGGCTTGTTATGAGAAAAAGTTAGAAGGAGCTGCAGCACTGGTTTCTCTGGAGAATCATTGCATCTGTGCATTTTACCTCCTGGCTATAGCGATATAAATCTGGACCAGAACTGATGAAGTGGAACTGCACTTATAGGAGCATCACTGGTGGTATGTCTATACTTGCCCTTGCTTCTCTGTTAACTCCTCCTCTTTTCAGGTAGTTGTAGAAAGTTACATGGTTCCCCCTTGAGCCTCCTTTTCTTCAGGCTAAACAATTCCAGCTCCCTCAGCTGCTCCTCTTATGACTTGCTGCCTAGAGCCTTCCCTGGACACACTCCAGCACCTCAGTGTCCTTCCTGAGCTGAGGGTCCCAGAATGGACACAGTACCCAAGAAGTGCCCTCACCAGTGCTGAGTACAGGGGAACACTGCCCTGGTCCTGCTGGCCACACTAGTCCTGATACAGTCCAGGATGTCACTGGCCTTCTTGGCCACTTGGGCACACACTGCCTCATGTACAGACACTGTCAACCAGCACCCTCAAGTCCTTTTCCACTTGGCTGCTCTCCAGCCACTCTGTCCCCAGCCTGTGGCACTGCATGGGGTTGTCATGACCCAAGTACAGGACCCAGAACTTGGCCTTATTGAGCCTCATACAACTGGCCTCAGTGAATCAATCCAGCCTGTCCAGATCAATTCAACAGAATTGAACAGCTGGCTCAGAGGTCCCAACATGGCAGAGTTGAACCCAAGCCTTCTCTGGGTTTTAAAAATGTGACCAGTTCTCCATTAAACAATCTGTAACTCTTGAGTCACCGAATAAAAAAATATAGACAGAAAAAATCTCCTATCTCCCTGCACAGACATTAAGCTTCCTTTTTCTTCTTCTGTTGGCTTCATATTGGTGGAGAGCAGTTGTCTGCAGGGCTTGTGCTGTGTTGCTTTTGCTGAGGGGTGTCATTAAAATGTTAGGTTATCTTAAAAGAACAGCTGTTAATTTGTGGGTTTTAGACAAATTATTAACAGTAATCTTTGTAAATGTGTGTAGGCCAAGGGGAAAAAAAGTTTTGTCACTTTTATATGTGGACGTGGAGATTCTTCTGCGTGCCTGTCGTCAACTGATAATGGCTTTTCCTTTATCAATAGTTACTAAATTGCATAGGGAGGTAAACAAACACTTGCCCAGCAGAAATTTCCTCGAGAGCACACCACCAGCACAAGGTGTGAGCAGGAGAAGGGAAATGCCCAGGTGGGATGCTGCCCTGAACAACCTGGAGTTCTGGCACTACTCTGCTTTCTGTGTGTGTTGGGTGTCCGGGGCCAGTCCCTCACAGCCAGGACACCACGGCTCACAAGCTGCTCATGGGGGGCCTTGTTCCTGCAGGGAACTTCAGGCTTGGGCTGCTCCTGCTCCACCTTGGACACCACAGCAGCAGGACTCTGCTCCCGGTGGCAGACTCTGGAAATGGTATGGGTTTCTGGGAAACTCACTTGCATACCTGTTATAAATATCCTCTTTGTCTGCTTGGTAAAATAACATGGGCAGCAAACCACACTCGCGAGCTTGCAGTGTCTTTTTTATAATGGTTTCTACCCACCAGAGCAAGTGCTTAGGAAATAGATGAAGTTTGGGGTGTATCCTCTGAATTAATCAGGCATTGCTGTCTCTGGTGGTCAGTACTGAATCATGTAAAGAGGGATGTTGTAAATTAAAAAAAAAAATAGCATTTATTCCCAGGAACTCTGTGTCCAGGTGCAGCCAAGTTACCTTTAAGAAGTATTTCAGAAGTAGTGTCTGTGCCATGTAGGCTATAAAATACAAAGGAAAATGGACTAGCGGTGCAGAGGAACTTTGACAGGCAGAGAGAAAGAAATGATAATTTTAACAAGGGAGAGAAAAGCCAGGGGATGTGTGTGTGAAGAAAAGCATAAAGAATGGATGACAAAACTGAGTTAGGGTTAGGGTTAGGGTTGGGGTTAGGGTTAGGGTTAAAGCATGGCAAGATGGTCTGTCTTTTTAAAAAGCACACTTAGTTATGTTGAAAATCACAGGAGAGAAAATCGGTGATTTGACACAGTCTGTGACTGACCCTGGAGACTTTTAGACCATGGTTGTACTGAGGACAGCATGAAACCAAAATTAGGGGAATGAAAGGGGCGTAAAACATTCATTCTTAACCATGTGGACAGTATTTTCTTAACAGAGTGGAAAGGAAGTGCTCCCAGGCACCGTAGCCCAAAGCCACAGCTCAGCCCCCAGCAGTGGGGTCACAGGGGAATGCTGCCCAGTCCCACCAGCTCCAGTGCTGCAGGGTCCTGCAGCCTCGGGCTCTGCCTCCTGAGTGTCTGCCCCATGCTTACAAAGCTGCTGGGTGCCCAGCATTGCATCTGAAAAAAAGGAAGGAGGAAAAAGAGATGGTAGCTTAAGGGCAAGTTGAGAAAAGACACCAGGAAAATCCATGGAAACCGTTTTCTGGGAAGGAGGTGCATGTGCAAAATCTTCCTAATTTGATGCAGACACATGAAGCTTTTGAAAGCTTTACAGTCTAAACAGTTGTGACAGAGAAAGCAGAGTGATGGTCTTTGATAACCAGATCATTAGTACGGGATCTGCCCGTGGCTGCCTGCACATCCAGCCTCCTGCAGGCCCGTGCTGATGCCGCTTCAACTGCTTAATAAATTTATTAATACCTGCTTTTAAGTCAGCAGCTTGTCACATCTGTTAGACTGTCCCTCTAAGAAGGCATAAACAAAGCTGCTGGAATTATTTGGAAAACATAGTTGCATATTCTGTTGCCTTCAGCCAAGTGTTCCTGCTGGTACGACCCAGGTACGTTCTAATAGTCAAAAGGGAAACAGTGAAAGCAGCAGCCACTGCAATGGGCAATGCTGGTGCAAGTGTCAGAAACTCACTCCCCATCACTCTTCTTATTTCCTACTACCTAATTTCCATATTTATTAAGCAGCTGTACGTGGTGTATGTAACTTTGCAATAAATGTGGGGCATAATATGACCTGGCTCTGCTGTAATTTCATTTTCATTTTTCAGCATGGTAACACTATATCACCATTTCACTTACCGTGACTCTAAATCTAATATCTATTATACTATATATATTAGACAATAGATATTTGATATCTATTCTAAAAATTGGATTTCTGTTCTAAAATAAACATGGAAAACTAGTTATTTCTTTCTGTAAGAACCAACATTTCTCTCCTCTATTTAATCAGGTACAGCCTGATCTACATGTGTTGATCATCACACAGGAGTCAAAGCACCTGTCATGCGCAGCAAGTTGACACTTCACAGTTTATTGCTTATTTCTCATCAAGCAAACACATACATACATATGATCTACTCAGTTTTAACTAAAACTTTTTTCTGGATTGAAAAGAAATTGTTCTTCTGGTCCTGTGGAACACCTGCATTTGGGTTTTTTAACCAATTGTTATACCATTTACAAATAATTTTACAAAAAATAATGCAAACCAGTCCTATTTTCCTTCTCCCTGTCTCTTCAGAAGTCATGTGAACCAACAAAACAAGATTTCTTCCAAGGGCACCCCCTGCAAGGAATTGAAACATTTAAACATCAATTTCCAAATACTGTCATTCCAAAAAGTAATTGCCAGAGACCAGATAGCAGCACCAGCTTTTTTCCTTTCCATGGAAAAAGCACAATGCTGCAGGGAGCCTGGGACAGCAGTGAAGACCCTCTCAGGGATGCACACAGAGCAGCAACTCCTTCCCTGCTTGGCCTTCTCTGGGGGATTTTAGTATCAGGGCAGGGCAAGGGGACTGTCACCTTCTTCCCCATCCTCCATGTGTCACCTGCCCTCTTCATACAGCAGACTCTCAGCCTTGACCTGTAAATCAAAAATGCTTTTGCTGTCTGTTTTTCTCTGTTATGTATCAATTAGAATAATAATAATTAAAAGGAACAGCTGGCCAGAGGGGCACTATCGCTGGTTTGTAGAGGTTTGGCCTGCTTACAGCAACTGATCTTTTGGTGAATAAAGACCTTCCAAGTTCAAAGCTGCTCTTTTACTTGCTGTCTTAAAGGGCCATGTGCAGCTGGCCTGACAAACAGAGAGGTGCAGGGACACATTTTCTCCCTACAGCCATCCCCTTAAAATCCTGTTTGTTATTGTGCTGCATTGTTCCCACAGGGAACACAAAGCCTGAGGCCATCTCAACAATCAGATAAAGAGATTATACAAAGTAAGAAGAAAAAGAAACAGGTATCAAATGACTCAGGTGTGACCCAAACTGCTCTGAATTAGCTTGTATGTATGGACGAACTTCGTGAACGCAGATTTGGGCAGGGCTCTCCCCACGTGCCCTTGCAGCCTGCACAGTGGATGTTTTAGGTGAGGCACAGCGTGCGCAGAACTGGTCCCACCGTTTAACTCCTGAGGTCCTTCGGCCACGGCCGAGCGAGCTTGGACAGTGACAGTGAAGTCCTCGGGATTGTCACAGCACCCGGTACTAACCGGGGCTGACCCTGCTGAGCATCCGAGATGTGACGGAATGGGATGGCAGGGAGGCATTGAACTGCCAGGGGTCGGTCCCACTGAGACTCGAACTCAGGGCCTTGGGATTCAGAGCCCAGAGTGCTCTCATTTTTGCCTCGGGACTGCCCCATCTGAATTAGCTTAACCGAGTGAATATAGCCTTGGCTGTGACCTGGGACAGCCCCTTCTATTTGATTTAGGAACAGGCTTAACTTCACCAAAATAAGCCTGTTCTATGATAAAAGTAGTATCCAAAGGTATGTTTCACTGCTTTATGGAACTATTTACAAACTGATTGACTGTTGCTATGTGTTCCTGGGTACCTGTGATGCTGCACTTGGACTTTGGTGAGGATTTCCTGGAGCTCAGAAGAAAACTGGGGGAAAAGACTGCAGCTGGAGACAAGGTTTGCATTTGAGGAACTAGAGGGCAGATATGAAATTAAACCTCTTGTGTGCTTTGTATCAGTCGATCTTAAAAGATTTTCTCATGAGGCAAAGCACAGGATTTTCCACAAGCTCAAGTCCAGTTGTTGTATTATTGTTAATTACTGATGAAGGCTCAGTGCTTCTCATGACAGGACAACAAGACAGATGAGAGCCCTCAGCATAAGGTTTCCAGAGCATTTCGAAAAGCCAGCTTTGGGAGAAAAAAAAAAGCTGTTCAGCTTGGGAAGTGCGTAACAGAGATGAGTTCCAACCCTCCTCCTGCAGCAGCTCCAAGCAGCAACACCCACTGCTCTGTTTGTCCTGGGGCTGGGTGCATCCAAATCAGTGTCCTCAGCCCCCTGCACCCAGGATCAGAGCTTCCCTGCACATTGCCTCAGTCTCCTTCAAAGAGCCTGGGGGCCCCAAGGCCTCCTTGGACAGCAGAGCTCCAAGGGTATATACCCAGGGTGGGGGTGGCATATACCCAGGGAGAGGACAGAGAGCAGTGGGGCTCACAACTCTGTCCTGCCTTTCCCTTGCTTTATCTTCCCCTCGGATCACACCATCCGCATGACACACTTTTTCCAAGGTGAGCCCTTTCTACTTCTATCTCCGCCTTTGGACTTCATGTGGCATTTGCCTCCATTCTCTGTGGAGCACAGATAACACTGTCTGCTTTCCCTCCTTTTCCCTTTCCTCCTTCCAGCTAGAACTCACCAAGTGGATTAATTTATTTCTCCTTCAGAAGTTGTGTGTGACAAGTATCTGTGCTGGGGGGCTTATCCAGACTGCCAGAGGCTGGTGGTGAGTGAGCCAGATGCTTCGACCACAGGCTATCCCTGTAAGCTGTGAGCCTCGAAGAGCTCATGTTAAAGTTGTTTGAAGTTTTTAACACCAACTCCACGTGAGCTGCTTTTAAAAAAGATTAACCCTTACAAACAGCTGCGTAGATTTTTCTCCAAGATATGAAGGTCATGTAAAGCCCTTGCTTTACAGATTCCCAGAATCAGCTAGGTTCAAAAAGACCTCTGAGATCATTGAGTTCAACCTATGACCCAACGCAACACCACCTGGTCGAGTACACCATGGCACTAAGCACCACATCCAGCCTCTTCCTAAACACCTCTAGGAACGGTGACTCCATCACCTCCCTGGGCAGTCCATTCCAATGTCCAATCACTCTCTCTGTATCACTCCAGTATGGAGTGACAGAAATGCAAGCCAAATAAGAGGGTGTATTTATCCAGAACAGAAGGAGAACCGCCACCAGTGTATTGATGCAACACTAGGCACTCAGAGCCCTCTGGAGGGTGGTGCAGTTGCTGTATCAGACATGACAGCAACACCGCCCAGAGTAAGGGATAAATGGTAGCAAAAGAATAAAAGTAAGTGTTTTTTCCCTCCCAGAACTTATTTAACATATTCTATGTGAGAAGAAGCAGTGTGTCACCACAGCAAAAGAAGTCAGCTCTGTGTCAGTGCTCTCATAAACTCAGCTCTGCTGTCAGCTCATGGAGCCCGTGACAGCTGCCTGTTGTTGTGCCATGCGCTTCAGTACTCTTCAAGCAGGTTCAATCCCTGTATGGACCATTTACTGAAGACCTGGACTTGATGATCCTTGTGGGTCCTTTCCAGCTCAGAATACTCTGTGTAATTCTGTGTAATGTTTCTGCACTCTGAAGCTCTGCAGAGGTTGCAAAACAATTTCAGGAAACCTTTGAAAGCAACAAAAAATGTCCTGGCTTCTGCTATAAATCAAGGATACCAGCAGTGCCCAGACTGTAGCTAAGCTGATTATAAAGGGAAGCATATGCCCAAGAAACGTGTGGCTCCTTTGCAACAGATTTCCCCCATCTTAACGAGGAAACCAGTTCCCTAATTTGAATATAGATCTGCTTTTTGTCTGTGCTGTGCAAATGGACCCCAAAGACAAGTTGTGTTTTGACCCTGTGGAAGCAGAAGCTGTCCACAACCACAGAAGAGGAATCTGGTGAGAGGCTGAGTCTCCCCCTCCTGCAGCTGCTGAGCATGGCATAGGGCATTTCTTATTCCAGAGTTTCAATTCTGCTGACACCAAGTTAGGAAGCATTCCCAGCCCTGGAATTTATTTGAGGCTTGTAGGCATTACCTCTTCACAGTGCTTCATGTCAACAGACTTCAGCAGAGTCTGCTGGACTAACTCGAACAGGCTATATCTGTGCCAGGAAGTTACCTCATCCACAGCCCCACAACATCCTGCTCCTCCAAAGCAAGACTGTGTGCTAAGGGAGCTGAGACAAGGGAGTCTGCTCCCACATGGACTGGCAGGCCAGTTTTTCTGCCTCCATGAAGTTACTATAAAGATGCAGAAGGGACAGACTCACAACACAGAAATGTTTGCTCCTTTCCATGGTGCCTGTTGTGAAGGGAGACCCTTTCCCATCCTTGGAGATGGGAAGGAAGCAGGGAAGGATGGGGTTGGCTGAAAACAGTCCTGGCTGAGACAAGCTGGGGAAAGGCAAAGGAAAACATGAAACAGCAGCAGGAGATTGTCCCATGGAGCAGAACCCTCCCACCACAGAAACGGGACCCACCCAGACCCATTTCTACATCATATGGTCTATTCCCTTCTTACGTATACTCCCTTCACTAACTGATTTGTTCTTCAGGGTCTCTTTTGCAGCCGTTGGTGAGAAATAACAGCTCTTGTCAGGAACTTGTAATAGCCAGCATCCTCATTTTCATTTGGTTTCCTTTTCCTCAGACACTTCTTGCTTTGTAAAGTGCATATGTGTGTGTGCCAACCGGTATGTGGAAATGTCAAATGTATTTCATTTTACTCAGCTCTAGGAATACTGCATTTATTTCTAAATACAGAAACAAAATTGGATTCCTGCCTCCTTGTCACCAAAACATGGGACAAGAATTTCAAAGGAAATACATAACTAGGGAAAATTGACAGGTCATTCTGTTACAGAATGGGAGAAAAAACTAAGCCAGAGCTTTTGCCAGCACACATCACTGCATTACAGCTGATGTCCAAAAAGACAATCTGAGAAGAAACTGTTTCTGTTGGCTTGCAGACTGGAAGAGCAGACAGGGTTCTGGTTTTGTGCTGGGCAGTCTATGGGGTATTTACACGTGAGCTTTATTGCACAAATGTCAGGGTGCAGAATCCCACACCTGAGCTCAGAGAAGATGACTGTGAATGAGTTCAGGTCACAGACTCACAGGGCAGGTTGGTGTGAAGAGTCCAGGACTTTACACTCATGCTGAAGCCAGTGGAGCAAACTCCAAGTGGTTACTGAGCACGAAAAGACCCCCGTAATGCTTGGTGTCATTTGGGAGGAACCCAACACAGCCAAAGCATGTTCAACACCTCCCAAAACACGTCCACTGAGCCTTAGAGGCTAGAAGGTATGAACCGGTGAGAGTTTGACTCCAAATATCTGTAGGCAACTGCAGAAGCAGTAACTTCCAGGCTGTCAGCACAAACCTGGCCCTGTTAGGAGGAAGGAAGAAGCATCATGAGATGCTTTCAGTGACCAGCATGGAAAAAGCTGTTCATAAGCCAATTATCAGTGGTGCCATATGCCACCAGCATGGCATGACACTGAACTGTCCCCTCACAAGATGAGGACTAGCACTTACAACTTATACAGCAGCAGAGAGTTGGAGGGTTTGCAAAATCATTTTTGCTGCCTTCGTGTTGTAGAGTTCACAGATTCTGTCTTTATTGTTGGTCAAAGTTCCTTTTACATGATTCCTGATCTTGGTGTTTTTCAAAGCAATGAAAAAGGCAGCAAGTAATAAAGACAGAGTCTGACACAGAGACTTAAAGCCCAAGCTTTTGGAGGTCTCTAGTTCATCTCCTTGTTACCCTTCCTGCAGATTGTCCAGCAGGACAAACCACAAAAGTGCCTCACCTTCTGGCATAGTGGGTATTTCAGAAGCTGAAATAACATGAGCCAGAGTGTCCCCAGGAGCTGAACCCTCAGCCCTGGATCTCCCACTCCCTCCAGTGTTACCGTCCTAGGTCTCCACTTGCAGCAAGGTTAAAGCATGAAACCCAGGCTGGGTGAGCTACGGCAGGAGAGGGGACAGGAAGATGTCCAAGCCCTGTGCCGTATTATGGATGTGATGCTTCAGACAAGACTTTGTATTGAAAGTATGTAACAAACATGACTTGCACTGGACCTGAGTTTCCATGTGTCCAGCAAAACCACCATGTCAATCCCCTGGGCAACACAGCCACCTGCAAAGACTGTATAGAAACAAAAAAAAACAGTGAAGCACACTTCTTACAGACACCTCAAAGATTGCTCTTCTACTACAATTCCTTCTACTGAAATCTAGACATAGCCAGTGTGCCTGGGCTTGTGCCTTGGCAGATAAGCTGAAATCCCACAGTAATGTACCCAGGGCCAGGCTCTTGGAGAGGCTCCTGCTCAGGGCAGGTTTCCCTGCTCATCATCTGAGCCATCACAAATCATGCTCCTACCACCACACACTCTAAATCTTTCGCTTTCCACTGCACATATTTCACTATCTTTGTTTATAAAGCAAGCACATCTGTTCCAAGTTAATTTATACAGGTTTTGTTTGTGTGATACTGAGGTTGCTATCTGTATCAATTATACAAACATGTCCTAAAAGAATTTAAACATGTGGAAAAGGTTTGCCATTTATTCCTGACTCTTCTGAAAGGTGTGTTTTTATCTTTTCCCAAGCCATGGTTTCTAACATAAAATAGCATCTTGACATTTTGATGTGTGGGGCACCACTAAATGTTTGTTGGTGAGGAAAAAGTTGATTTGTTTTAATTAACATTGGAGATTCAAACCCCAATAGCAATACCTCAGTTAAATCATAACTGCAAAGGTGTATGTATGCACATTCAGATATCTGAAGGAAACTTAAACAGTACTGCAGGTTAGATGCATAACATGGGTATAAAATGCAGTTGGTTAATATGGCTTGCTGGTGCAATGGTTCGTTACTCAGCTGCTGAATATAAATTTTTATGATCTAAATCAGCAGCTACTCCAGATATATGGGCACCTGGCATGGGCATGGACACAGGATTAGCCTTTCCCACCCTGCAATAACCTTGACGTGGCCGAAACCTGATTGCCTTTCTGATACCAGAGCAACACCATGCCTTTACTGAGTCTAAATAAAGTCACTCTCACTATATAGCAACATCCACCCTCCACTGCTTCCAACAGGGATACAAGCCAGGCACATGGACAGCTTCACAGGAAAGTAGACACAACTGAGGTTGTCACGGAGTGGAAGGGAATTACACCACTTGAAGAATCACTGCCAAAGGTACCAGAAAAAGAGGTTTTATTGAAGTAAGATGTGGAAGTGAAACAGAATTTGATGGCAAGGTTCACTCTATTACCTACTGCTGAGGATATAATAATGATTCAAAGTTACCAACGCACAGTTACCGAAACACAGCGGATTCAGAGAACAAAGCACAAGCAAACTCAGCTCTGTAAGCCTGGAGTGTCTGAGCTCCCAGGTGTACATCCCATCTCTGAGCACTGAGCTGTGGCTGAGCTGAGGAGCAGCAGATGCCACTGTCCCTAGGCAAGAGCATATTCTCCAACACGATAATGCAGTCTTTTCAATGCCATGCACCAAAAAGAAGAAATTGCCCTCTTGCTTATAAATGGATTTATTTTCCTCTCTTGTTTTCATTAATGTAGTTAATTTCTGGTTGTTTGCTTGCTCAATGTCATTTCAATTACTAGACTATTAGATATTTTTTCATACTTAACAGACTGATGAGGCTGAAGGATGTATCTGGTTTTACCTGGCACCAGAGCAAAAGCTCTAATGAGTTGTCAAAAAATGTAGTCCCAGCAGAAAACTCCTTAAATGTGGCTTGCAGAGATAAAAAGAGCAGCTTGTTGTGTTGGTATGGTACAAACCAATATCAGATATTTCCTACACAAACTGATGGGTTTAGCCAGTGATGCTTGACAGCATCTTCTAAGAAGAGGAGGTTTATTTTTAAATCCAGAAGGTAAACCAGTGGTCAGAGTGGAACACCTGGAGATTAATAAAGATTCAAAACCCCAGGAATTAGTACAGTAAGTTCTTTTTACTAGTCTTTAAATAGATTATTGGCTTCACTGTGTATCATGATACTCCAGCTAAGATTTTGAGGTAGGTGTAAAGTCATCTGCCTGAAGAGGGTTGAGGATAGTGCAGGAAACCACATTCCAGGATCTAAAACCTGTAGTGCACAGACACAAAAATACTGTGAAGGAGGTAACTGCAATGCAGGAGTAAGTTTTCTCAGCAATTCAATCCCAAAAGAGGTGGTGATGGTGAATGAGATTTTCAGTCCACTGACACCATCAAGATAAGGGTGTAAAAATGTACTGACAGCAATACAAGAAGCACGAGAAAAGCCCAGAAAAACATCTGAGTAAATTTGGAATGAACATTGCAAACACTTTTATACTGAATGGCTATTAAATTATTCCAGAGGATAAGTTCCTTAAATTCAGCAGCAGCTTCATAGCACTGAAGGTATCACAAGGTACCTGGACAAGGGGAAACACATTAGCCGTCTGAGAACACAGAGGACACGACATCTTCCAAAGGACATTTTGGCAGAGTGAGTTTTAACTTTCTCTAATCTATAAAATCAAAACATAATATATCAGCAATGAGAGCCTTCTGGGGTGCTTGGAATGAGACATCTGAGCAAATGGGTCTGCTAAGCCAAAAAGCAGAAGGGGGAAAGTGGTGTTAAGCAACCACTTGAATAGATTTGATTTGTAATCAATTTGGTTTTACATGCAGGATGTAGATGCAGGAACAAACTGCACATGTTGAGAGAAGCAGTAGGTTTATCCAGCAGATCTGATTCAAGGGCAAAAGGCCCATCCACACATTCCTGCTGACCTGTAAAGTATTCAGAATTGCAGCTCTGAGGCTAACGTGCTGTTAACTGGAAAGGCTGAATTGCCTTGAATTGTATATAAAAGGGACAGCAAGGCTAAGAACCCCATTTACTCATTACTGCCATCCTCTTTTCACCTGTAATCTTGCCAAAAGAAGCACACTTAGCCTCTAGGTAGAGATGCTTTCTGCATTAGGGTTGGTGCCATTCTCCTTTCAACAGATTTTAGGGAATGACATGGTCTCTCTTGATCCTGGAGTTAATGAGCACCCTCATGCTCCACAGAGATGTTGTCATTAACTGCCCTCTAGCTTTTACCTGCAGCTTTTGGTGGGAGGCAAACAGGAGCAGCAAATCCTTTAGTGGCAGTCCACTGACAGCTTTCAAATTCAAGATCATAATTAGATGAAAAACCAGTGTAGGATGGGATACATCTATAAATCCCGCTGCCTTCCCTCTTATGAGGACAACTCTGGCACAATGAGCTAACTGCAACTTACAGGTGAGTGTTGCTGTGAGTTTGATTTCCACTTACTCTGTGCTTACTGACCCCCAAAAACCCCACCTCCATGCCCAGCTGTGATCGAAACCCTGGGGCACACAAGGCAAATACAGTAACTGCATACTTGGCCACTCCATGAGATAGCCAGAATTGTTTCCCAGCCAACCACAGCTGTTCAGAGCCAACATCAGCCAAGCATCAGTTTTACAGTAGTTCCTAGCAGTGCGGATATGAGGTAGCCAACAGTTTATTTTGCATAGACATGAAGTGATACATCAATCTTGGGCTTCCTTTGGCTTCTTTCACACTTCCATAGCAGTACATAAATAGGAATTCTCTTTAGAGGGTAAAATACTGAGTTCAATTAAACCACATCTGAACTAAGTACAAAGAAATTAAAATATATTAACCATGGCACTTGCACAAACACCCACAACCAGAACTATCAGGGGAAGATGACTTTCAGATGCATATTTTTCCTGCACTGGCAAAAAATTCAAACTTTGGAGACAGCTACTTCAGGAGCACCATCAAATGCATCTTGATTTAATGTTCCTTCAAACATCACAAGTGTAACTTCATCTGCATTTTCAGATCTTCCTCTGAACAGTCATTATTTTTAACAGAGTTCTCAGGGAGTCAAAAACAACCCCTTCTGCTCATATTGATGTCCAGGTGTTAGAATGATAAATTACTTAGTGGTAGAATTGCCCCGTTAAGGTTTGGGGTTTGTCATGATTCAATGAATTCAGACCTAGGGAAAGGTTAATAAAGCTTAGGGATAGGAATTTACTGCTGATAGTGGGCACAAATAATGCAGAATTTATGGGTCACAAGGACATTTGGCAGAACTCCCAAGATAACAAAGAAAACTAACAAAGCCAACTCAGCAACTGTGCAGAAATCAGCTCTAATTGGGTAGAAGATAATTCCTGCAAGAGGAGATTGTGGCCATGGACTCACAGCCCAGTGAGTCAAGAAACCCAGTAACTCAAAAGCAGAGAAAGACTGAGCATGCAGAATAATTAGGCTGAGAAGCGAGAGAATCATTTAACCAATCGAAGGTAGAATACTAATTAGTAAAAGAACTAAGTAACTTGTAGTCAATGAATTTTTAAACTGAGATTGGACATGGCACTGCTGGCCCCAGAGTGGGGTGGTGAGTGTGAGAAATGCTCACATTGTACCAATAAAATTTAGAGGGGACAAAGTCATCAAAGCAAAACTAAACTTTTATTTAACAGGTTCGGCTGAATCCGGTGTGTCTCTCTCTGTCCCAAGAGACAGACCCAGAACAAAAAGAAACAGAACTTTCTATACCCTTTCCCAGCCAAAAAGTCCCAAGCCCCCTTTTCCTATTGGTTGGGAATTGGGGTTCACAGTCTGGCCTGGTTCGCCTGCCTGTCCAAGACCCCCCACCCTCTCCAAAGGCGGGAAAACCCATTAGAAACTAATTACCCCTTAACCTCTCTGTTACAATTCTTTTAGCTTCAGCAAAACCCTAATTCTGTTTCTAACATGAGTGTGCTGTGGGGAGGGCACCACCGTAGTCTCCTAAGATGTTGAGCTCTTAGAGAGTGTCCAAAGGAAGACAATGAAGATGGTGAAGGGCCTTGAGGGGAAGCCGAATGAGGAGTGGCTGAGGGCACTTGCTCTGTTCAGCCTGGAGGAGACTGAGGGGAAACCTCATTGCAGTTACAGCTTTCTCATGAGCGGGATAGGGGGGGCAGGCACTGATCTCTTCTCTGTGGTGCCCAGTGACAGGACCCGAGGGAACGGCCTGAGGTTGTGTCAGAGGAGGTTTAGGCTGTGTATCAGGCACAGCTCCTTCCCCCAGACCCCGGCAGGGCTCTGGCACCGCCGGTGCCACACGCACCGCCCCCAGGGCAGCCCCGCCCCGCGCGGACACGCCCCGCCCCTCGCGCTGCCGCTCCCCATTGGCCGAGGCGCACGCGCGGGGCAGCGGTCGTTGCTGTGCGGGCGGGGCGGGGCCGTCATGGGGGGCGAGGCCCGTCCGGGCCGGGGGCGGGGCGGGAGGGACGGCGGGCTCCGGCAGACGCACCCGAATATCCATATCCACACCAATACCCATTCCCATACCCGTACCCATGCACGGCGCGAAGCAGGCGGCGGGTCCGCGGGCCAGCGCGGCGAGCATTACAAGCACGGCAAGCACAGCGAGCACGCAGACGGACAGCATGGCCGGTGAGCCGGGCTGCAGGGGCGCGCCGGGGCCTGCCCCGCCGGGAGGGCAGCGGGTGTCAGGGGTGTGCGCTGACAGGCCTCCCGCGGGTCCCTCACCACCCGCAGGGTGCGCCCGAGGGTCTAACGACATGCCCGGAGCACCCCGGGTTGGGGTCCCCTCGGGAGGCTCTTCCCGCCCGCTCGGGGCTGTTCAGAGCCCCCTCCTTCCTTCCCCCTCCTCCGCTGCCGCTTCAGGGAGGGCTCCTGCCCCTCAGACACGGCAGTGAAGTGGAGATATATACACACACTTACATCTACATACGTCTATATAGAGCATACATACATATATACAGACTATATATGCGTATACAGTGTGTATAAAGTATATATACTTAGGTATATAAGTATAATGTATATATATACACACAGTATATCTATAAAGTGTCTATAAAGGATACATATATAGAGTATATATAAGCACATATATACTTATATATGAGAATATATACAGTTTATATGTACTGAATATAATGTGTATCTATAAGAATATATACATATGTACAGTTCATATGTACTGTATATAATGTGTATCTATGAGAATATATACTTTACATATGTACAGTTTATATGTGCTATATATAATGTGTATCTATATATGCACTATATATATACTTTCATAGTATAGTATATGTAGGCATATATATAAATGCAATAAAGTATTTCTATCTCTCTGTGTATATAACTTCTCCCTCTTCCCCCACCCCTGCTTGGCAGCACCCTTCTCCATAAGGGCCTTTTGATAACTAACATAAACTTGTGTTTTGCTTCCCTGCCTCTGTCACAATTCTTTTTCCAGTCCTATCCTAGATATATTTGTTACATATAAGAAAATGCAACGTGCATAAAAATGCTTGCCCTCAGAGGGATATTCGTCCTAAACCCTACAGCAGGGGCCATGTACAGATTTAGTAGAGAGACTTCCTCACAAGGCTGGGAGTGCCCAGATGAAGCAGATTCTGATGGACTTCATTGCTGCGGTCCCGGCGACTGGTGTGTGCACACAGATGTGCTGTATGTGTAGCTCTCACGCTGAGCACCATGGCAGGGCTGCCGGGTCTCTTTGATGGGTAAATACGTTTTGTTTCATCCGAGTTTTATGGAAATTCTGCTTCCAAACAAGCAAAAATTATGTATTCTGAAAGTAGGTTTCAGTTCTGAAAGTAGGTTTCAGTTTCCTTTTCCCGGGCAGCAGAGTGATGTCACTGATGTCTCCTCCTTGACAATGTCAGAGCACTTCTTACAAGCCTTTCAGACTTTGGACTAAGAACTCCTGTGTCACAAACGTGGCATAATCCTGTATCTGAGCTATGTCCAGATGGGCAGTGCCCTGCTCCTGTTTACTTCCAGGTGCAGGAGCAGCAGAGTTTTCATCCCCAGCCTTCACAGCTCGCTTTCCCTGGAGCATGCTTTGCCTCACTGAAACAGGATTCCTAACCTGGAGGAATAAAATCCTTCCTTTGTGTGAAGGAGGGAAGCTGTGGACTTAATGCACCTGAAAGGAGCACTCCTTTTATACATGGTTTTACTCTCTGTAGCAGAGAGCCTCATTCCTTTACTTCCCCAATCTTCTGTAGTTGCTTTAAATTCTGTAAGATGTCTTCTGCCTTTTTTTCTGGTCCAGTTTAATCAGCATTCTTTTCACTCTGTTGAACTTCAGGAAGTGTTTAACCACCTAACTGAGTAAAGATACAAACATATCGATAGAATAACTGTAACCACAGGTCTTTCCTTTTTCAGCATAATAATCTCCTGCCTCTCATAAATTCACGACAGTTCACAACAGTGAACTTGTACAGTTTGTTTCCCATGTGTTTGACAGGTTGCCTTCAGGTTAGGTCCAAGAAAACAAACTTGTTTGTGATTTTTTCTGTTTGAAGTCTACTCTGTATGTCAAATTGTAGTCGATGAGGGTATATGTGTGAGATGGTATAAATTGCACTATTTCTTTTAACCTGCCATTTGGAAACTGTGCATGTGTGTGCTGTGACAGAAGTGTGTGCTGCTTCCATGTGTATTTCTAGCACATGGATCTGATTGTTCTGACCAGGTGCTCCTTCCAGTGCTTGTGTGCAGTGGGATAGCAGAGCTGGGCAGCCTAAGCAGTAGTGGACAGTGTGGCATCAGATGGTGCTGCTAACAGGCCTGTATTTGCTGTCCAAACCCACACTTCTGTGCCAAAAAAGCTGCTAAAATACTGTCTGGAAATGGTATTTCAGTCATGGATTGCATATGTTTATCTGTTGTCCTAATTGTTTGGGTTCACAGACATGTCATTAGTCTTCCCCCACCCAAGCAATCTTAGTATGTGATTATATCTCTTCAAACTGTGGAACTACTTAAAGAATATTTTTCTCTATTGTATTCTATTCTTGCCTCTGCCTTTTCTTCCTTTGCACAAACTGTAAGGTTTGTGGGACAGGACAAAACCAGAAATAATACTGTTGTCAGACAGCACATATGAGACCTGTGTGTTCATTACAGGAATATGTGTTCATGACAGCTCTCTGTAAGCACCCCTGAAATAGGGCTTGGAGCTTTATTGAAGACTTAGTTACCTTCTTGCCAAGCGTGAGGCAAGACAGCTTCACATCTGGAAGAGTTCAAGCTTTCCCAAGCAGTGCAGTACTTCCTTCTTTTCCCTTGGTGGGACACTCAGTACTGCTGAGCACTGGCCCTCACAGCACAATGTTCAGATTTTGAGCAGAAGCAGAGCACTGTGCAAGTTGGTGCTCCAACAAGGGATTGTCAGAAGTGACAGCCTGAACAAAAGGTTTAAATTTTGGTACAATCTAAGCAGGCTGTGAAAGTCCAGAAGCAGGATCTCCCAAACAGATGTAGCTGGAAGGTTTCACAATGGCTCTCACACACTTGCCGTGGGTGTCAGTGTAGGTGTTTCTGCTCGCTTCTGTGGTGATCCTGAAGCTGAATCAGAAGCTATGCCTTAGATCTCTGTAACCATTTGTGAATCATTTGAGCACATTATGTGGGATCTGGTGATCTGATCTGTGAGTTCTGCTCTTCATCTCTAAGTGGAATTAATTAATTGAATTTCAATGCAAGTTTCATCACTTCCTCTTGTTGCACACATCTGACCTCTGCATCCAGATGTGAGCATCCTGAGTGACTGCACCTGAAAAGGACAGTGTGGATTTAGCTGCTGGAACAGCAGAAGGGGTTGATGAATCAGCTTCTGTAGCAGCTGTGGTGTAGAAGGCTTGAAAAATTCTGTTCAACAATGTGAAGTTTCTTTATAAATATTCTCTAATAAATATTTCTTCTTCTCTTCAAATGACAGGTCAAATGCCAAGACTTTCTAAGGTCAATCTTTTCACTTTATTGAGTCTCTGGATGGAGCTCTTTCCCTCATCTGAGCAATGGAAAAAATCACAGGTAAAATGGCTGTGCTTACTGTTAATTGATCTTTCTGAACAGCTCCTGCATTGAATTTAACCCAACTGCTCTTAACATGACAGATTATGAAAATTATGAAAAACAAAAAAACAAAACCAAAACTAGTAAATTTTTTCCAAATTTTTAAGTAGAAAAAAATCCAGTGGTGGGAGAAAAGTAGCAAATGCCTGTTTTTGAAAAACTGAAAACCAAAGTATACCCCAAGAGGTGAAGCCAGCACTAAAAAGTGGCGGGTATTTTGAAGAGCATATGCAAAGAGGAATGGTGTATACCATGTATATACTAACTGTGACTTAAAGTCAATGTGGTCAGTGGTGTAGAGATATCCTCTAGAATTACAATGTTCAGGATTGTAGATCAGTTCTCTTACACAGTGGAGGTGCACACAACCACTTGAAATGTTTGCTGATCAAGGACTTGCAGGTAACTACTTTAGTGGCAATGAAAAGAAATCACCCTTGAGAATGGGTCTTCTAAACAGCAGCTGGTTCTGCTTCAAAGTCGAGGGGCATTTTCAGAGTGTCCTGGAACAGGGTATTTCCTTTTGTGACCAGAGTTCTTACGTGCTCTTTAAAATGACTACTGCATTTTGCAGAGCATACCCATAAGCTAAAATCCACATCACATGTATCAGCCAGAGCAAGAAAAGATAGGAAAATTACGTGAGTGACAATTAGGCCTAATATTCAGAGCTTGTTATGTCCTGGGCTGGATGAGCAGCACCATACAGACTTCAAAAGCAGTTTCAAATTTAGTAACTCAGTGAAGAATGGCGCTTGGGTTGTAGCTCGGGCTTTAGTAATGCCTCACTTCTGTAACCACAAAGGAACTGAATAATTTACAGTCTAAGGCAAGTGTTTGGTAGCAGCTGGATTGCATGACGAGATCTGTTTCACCAGCTTCATCAAACTAGCTTGTGTCCAGTTGCCTCACAATACATGGGAATTCAGATGTAATAGCTCTTGTCTGTGGTATGCAGACTTTTTCCATGGAAGATTCTTTAGAACCAGGATTCTTTTCCATAAATGAATAGACAGAAATAAATCTAGAGGAGCTATTTGCTCCCACAATGGTCAAGCTCAAGACAGAAATTAAATTCCCAGATGCTGGCTGATTCAGAGAGTGTTTCAGCAATAACTGACAGAATCTTCTATGCTGCTTCTGGGTTTTGTTATGGGCAAAGCAATGACCAGAAAAATCAGGAATTTGTGACAAGTTCCTATTTGGAGTTTGAGACAAGCACTGTGCTGTTAACAGGCACATGTGAAAGAAATCCAACAACAAAAATTGAGTAGGAAAGTGTAACAGAAATTGTTTAATGATTCATATCACCACTTGTACTGAAGGACTCTGCTGCTGGTTCATTACTGTTACCCAAGGAAAACCTGTAACATCTCTATGGACTTCATGTTGAAAAAAGTAAAATAATAATAATAACAGTAATGCATTTTTTGTAGGTGAAGAAGAGTGGTCTAGTTGTGGTGAAAAACATGAAGATTATTGGTCTTCATTGTTCCAGTACCGACTTGCATGCTGGCCAGATTGCCCTCATTAAACACGGATCAAGACTTAAAAACTGTGATCTTTATTTTTCCAGAAAACCATGTTCGACTTGTTTAAAAATGATTGTAAATGGTAAGCAAAGCCTGCAGTAGAATAGGAGTAAATGTTATGCTTGTGATAAATGGTATCAGAAAGCCTGTTTTCTCTTGGGACTGTCCCAGTTGTGGACACCAATCCCTAACTTGTGTGGGCTGCATCAAAATTTTTCAGAAGAGGCAATGCACATATCTTGGAGCTGATGGTCAAGAAACCAGGCTTTGCTCCCGAGACCCTGTTTGTGCAGCTGTTATTATTGGTGGTGCTTGTCTCTTGGGTGGGATGCACTGCTGAGATTCAGATATACCTGTTGCACTTTGTCAGAGCAGCCCTAAGCCTGAGGAACAGGCCTAGATTGCTACATTTTTCCTTGTCTTCCTATTGCTTGGCAGTGACAGTAGAGGAAGGGTAGTTTTTAGGCAGAAATCACAGGGGGTACTTAAGGGTTTCCTTCTCTCAAGGAAGATGAAGACAAGCCAGATTGTTCACTTCCCAAAATGAGATCTGCTGGCACACCCCTTCTGCAAATACTAGTCTCAGCAGCAACATCTATTAGTGTCAACTTTTTTTGTGTGTTGCTAATGTAGCTGCTGTAGGTAAGATGCAAAACTAGGCTGTCACAAAGATCTTAGAACTTTGTAGACTCCAGTTTTGTCTGTAGTCTCATAATCAAGTCAGATAACCCATTGATACTTGTATCTACCAGCATTTTTTCTGTCCAGACTTCCTGTAAGCAGCACTCAGGCCTCAGAGGAGTAAACCCAGGGTTAAACAACAGTGGTTGAGTTTTATGTTCCACTGTACTTACATAGTTCCTTTTGCTGCATTATCTTCTCTTCCAGCTGGGGTGAACAGGATTTCTTACTGGCCTGCAGATCCTGAAATCAGCCTGCAGAACGAGGCGTCCAATCCCACGAGTACGGACGATGCAAAGCTGGATGCCAAAGCAGTAGAGAGACTCAAGTCAAACAGTCGTGCTCGCGTGTGTGTGCTGCTTCAGCCTTTGGTGTGCTATATGGTGCAGTTTATTGAAGAAACGTCCACCAGGTTCGATTTTATTCAGAAAATAGCCAAATCACAGCCTGACTGTAATACTGACTTTTACACTGCGTGTAGGCAAGAGAGAATAAAAGAGTATGAAAGCTTATTCCTAATTTCAAGTGAGGAAATGCACAAGCAAATATTGATGACAATAGGGCTGGAGAACCTCTGTGAAAATCCATACTTCAGCAACCTTAGGCAAAATATGAAAGACCTTGTCTTGGTCTTGGCGACAGTGTCTGCCAGCGTCCCTGTCTTTGGAAGCTTTGGATTTTACAACAGCGAATCACAAGGAACAAATGCAACAGATGACGAGTGTTTGCCCCAAGACATTGCAAGGCACTGTATGATACAAGCCAGGCTACTTGCCTACCGCACAGGTGAGTTGTGACCACAGTGGAACGAGGATGGGGCTCAGGAATAGAAGAAGTTCTGGATTTCAGTCTTACTCTTCCAAATACTTCCTTGAGCAAGCTGCACAACTCCATTCCTACACCTGTGAAACAGGTACAGCAGTAAAGATGCCACAGGGGTACACAGTATTGTGTGTGAAAGCTTTCCAAGAGAAAATCAACGCAGGTATTTCACATGCAGTGCTGGCAAACCCTGACATGCCAACTTGTCCAACACCCTACTGAAAATAGAACAGAATGGCATTTAAATTCTTCAGGCTGATCTGAGGCTCTTTTTACTGAGGTTTCACAAGGTGCTTCTGTTATCAAATAAATGCCAATTATGCCAAGCAGATTATGTATACTTCAGGAAAAAGCAATGAAATAATATCCTTTTAGTAGGGCAATAAGTACAGTTATATTAAGTCTCCGAGTTCTAATCTTATTAGTAGAAGTGCTTATATGTCTGATGAGTTGGGGTTTTTTTTGCACAGATGATGGAGTTTTACGTACAGGCTTTCAGTGTGGAAGGATAGTTACTGACTCTTGACAGAGATGATTTCTGTTAGCAACTTTATTCTCTCTGGGTAGCAATGCAATAAACTGATAAGTTCTTCCAGAGAACAGAATATGAAGACATAAAACTTGGTGGTACTCCTTAGTAGGCAGTTAAATGCCTCCCTGACATCCAATCCCGTCAGATCTCGGAAGCTAAACAGGGTCAGCCCCGGATTAGTACTTGGATGGGAGACCTCCTGGGAAATGCCGGGTGCTTTAGGTTCTAGTCCTGAGGAACTTCACTGGCACTGTCCAAGCTCCCTCGGCCGTGGCAGATGAACCTCAGGACTTAAACGGTGGGGCCAGTTCTGCGCACACTGAGCCTCACCTCAAAAAAAAAAAATCCACTGCGCAGGCTGGAAGGGCACACCCACATGGGGAGAGTCATTCCCAAATCTTCGTTCGCGAAGCCAAGCCACACACACACACACTCTTCAGTATGGTTTTGTCCCCTAGATATGAGAGTTGCTTTTTCTCAACCATAGTAAACAGATAAATAGTACATACATAAAGCTTAAACCAAAAGTAATCCCCCAACACACACAGACAAACCCAAGCTATCAGGTCAGGTACCCTCCACAAATTTGATCTCCAAAAATTGCAGAGGAGATCTCATCTTTTAGGTGCAATTCCAAAGTTTTGTGGAACCAACTGTGAGTTCTTTGTACAGCTACTGTTGTACAGAGCAAGATGGAACAGCCAAGCTTGAGTACTCATTCTTGGGACAACAAAGTTCAGTTTTATCTATGGTGTTCAGTCTGGATGGACTCAGATCTGTTCTTTGAGCAAACTCTTGTTCCAATTTAATCCTGTAACAAAATTGAAATAAACAGCGGCGCACACACTTTTAGATGTTTTACATTATTTTATAGGTGGATATAAGGGGAGCAAGATCACAAGATATTGATAATCAGTGATTATCATCTTCATCACTTCACCAGTGACTAATAAATATGCAGAATATAAAAAAATCCTTTCATAAAATGTAGCTTTGGCAGGAAAGACCACCTTGGAGTGGTTGTGTGTCATAGTGATAGTAAGGATAATAATGGAAACAATGTGTCCTCCAGTATCATCAATGGAAGCCTGAAACACTTTTCTCTCTTTTATATGCTCTGTTTTAACTGGTCAAGACTCTCATCAGCTGCTACTGTGGGGGATTTCCAAGTTCCATAAATGCCTTCAAAGTCACATAATGAAAGTTCCATATCAGTTTTTCTATGGTGGTGATAGAAAATACCCTCCAAAATCCAATTGTTAATATTTTGTCTCTGAACTGGGGATAAAATACAACTAATTTTTATAGGAATTCAGACCACAGTACCATAAAGAATGGCAGAACTGAAAAATTAAATAGTAAACAACAAGAAGGTTTTTATCAGTTTGCTGTCTCACATCAGTGAACCTGTCCACATATATTCTTGGCACACATTTTCTTACCTGTTGCATCTTTGAAAAATGTACACAACAAAGTCTTAGAATGACTGCCTTGCAGTTAAAGCACACCCAGCTTTTACAGGAGACTCATATGATTTCAAAGCTCTGCATTTCTTTCCTTCTGTCCACAAAGAACAGTGAATGTTATTCCTTACTCTAGGATGTCATATGTTAATGTATAGGTGACTTGGAAGTGCTTTATTTGTTATTTACTCCTAAAATGTTATGTATTTTAGAGGATCATAAAACAGGAGTTGGAGCTATTATTTGGGCAGAAGAAAAATCAGTAAGTATTGAAAAAGTTACTTTTTCTTGCACTCAGAGTTCATACTCTTGGTTTGAGCTTGTTATTTTCCCTTTAAGTTTTTACACTTCTGTTTTTTCGTACACAGCACTATAGAAAGCTTGCGCTTCTCCTGCTTTTTTAACTAAGTCAGTGACTGGTTCATTGTTATGCTTTAAGAAAAAGGGGAAGTATAAATGATTTTAGTAACTACCACAGTGTCTCCACCTGGATTTTCAGTGTGCCTGCTTCCCTAGTCATTGTCAGTTATTCCAGGTGTCCTGGCTACAAGGTTTTGCCACGGCTGCTGCTCAGACACCTAGTGCCTGCTCTGCACAGTCCCTCTTTGCAGCTCTCTTTTTGGAAAGGTCTCAGTGCAATTATAGCCTGACAGTCTCTTGAGGACATTTGTTGCAGTTGAAATGCTGTACAGGCTTTAGCACATTCCTTTTTGGATCAAAGTAGTATTTTTCTACAGATATTGTTACAGTGCTTTTCCCATCCAAATATAAAGTTTTTATTTCTTTATGTCTCTGATTACGCAAGTTACCAATGCCAGGAAGCCTCATTCTTTATGCAGCTGCCACATGCTCTTCATTTGTTTTTAGTACCTCAGTCATCAGCTGCTGGTTTGTTTATTGTTCTGGTTTCAATCCCCGATTGCTGCTTACCAGCCCACTGGTCACTGGGTCTGTTGAGAGACATGAAACACAGTCTCTGGCACATCAGGGATGAACTCCAGATGTCTTCTATTTTATTCATTGCAGAAAGACTTAGACTAAGTCCTTCAGACTTCTGTCCATGCTGTCAGTACTACTTGCCAAAAGGAAAGCCTCTAAAGCCTGCTGCAGTGTGACTGAGGTGTCACAGCTTGGCTGTGTGGCTCCTACAGACCTCAGTGGAAAAGCTCCACACAGATATAGAGCAGTCTGCAAATGCTGAGCTCTCTTCCAACTGCTGTAACTTGGCTGAACAGATAATGTGAATTTATACATTGCACAGCACTTTGATTTAGAGCTGTTTAAATACCTCCAAATTTGGTATTTTGCTTACTGTTGCAGAGAAGCTGTGATGGAACAGGAGCAATGTATTTTGTAGGCTGTGGTTACAATGCCTTTCCTGTTGGATCTGAATATGCTGACTTTCCACACATGGATGATAAGCAAAAGGATCGGGAAATCAGAAAGTTCAGATACATCATACATGCGGAGCAGAACGCCTTGACATTCAGGTAATGGGCTTGTTTTTACCACTGAAGAGAGTGAGATGGTTCAGAAACAATTCCATGACAAACACGTGTCGTGGTTTAAGCCCACCTGGCATCTGAGCACCACGCAGCCACTTGCTCACCCCCTACCTCTGTGGAATGGGGAAGAGGATCAAAAGTAAAACTTGTAGGTTCAGATAAGAACAGTTTAATAAGTGAAACAAAAATTATAATCATAGTAATGATAGTAGTAATAAAGATTAAAAACCAAGCGATGCACAGTACAATTACCATCCACTGATCAGTGCCAGGCCCCGTCCCCAAACTCCAATCAACCCCCCTTCCAGGTAATTCCCTCAGCTTACATACTGGGTATGACATTCTATGGGGTGGAATATCCTTTAGGTCAGCTTGGGTCACACATCCCACTTCTTGTGCATCTCCTCACTGGCAGAATATGACACAAAAAAAGTGCTTGACTCAGTGTAAGGACTACTTTGCAATAGTTAGATCATCAGTGTGTTACCAGTGTTATTCTCACACTAAACCCACAGCACAGCACTGTACCAGCTACTAAGAAGAAATTAACTTTATCCCAGCCAAGACCAGGACAATGCATAATGTCACTGTGATGAAGTGTGGGATGCAATCGGTTTTGTTCATGCCTATGATGTAGAACTTGGATGTGTATCAACAACAGTCAGCTCCTGGGATTTCTTCAGACATCTCAAGTAAACTTGGTTTTTAAAGGATACCCACTCCTTCAGTTATTGCTCAGATACAAGCCACAGCCTCTGCTTCCTGCTAGACCTGAAATATGGAAGTGTGGCAGCTCATGAGGCTTCCAACAATGAGATGCATTGAGACAGGGGATGGATGTTTTTTTCACAGGTAGTAAAACCAAACCAGATATCACTGTGTACCTGTGCACTTGATTAGGAATAAGTTGCTTCTGAGGATTGATAACACTTCTTTTCTTGCTCTAGTGAGGTATCAAGATTCAAACCTATCAAGATACAAACTCTGAAATTGTGTTTTCTGCTTGCAGGTGTCGAGAAATAAAGCCAGATGAGAGGAGCATGATATTTGTAACGAAGTGTCCATGTGATGAATGTGTCCCTTTAATTAAAGGAGCTGGTATCAAGCAGATCTATGCAGGAGATGTTGATGCTGGAAAAAAGAAAGCAGACATATCCTATATGAAGTTTAATGAAATTGAAGGTGTAAGCAAATTTACAGTAAGTGTCTCAATATACTATATTTTAAAAACTCTGAGCAGTATTGATGGGAGACTAGAGTGAGCAGTCATCTGCAGCCACCATAGAGGAGTGCTGTGCTGTCTGGTGGGGTGAATGGAATTGAGGGGTTTCTCTGTCACAGTACTAGGGAGAAGTGCTGTGTCATATGCCACATGGTGGGGCCAAGCATCTTTATTTTCTGTATCTGTAGTGAGGATTTCCCTCTAAGTTTTTGCTGTTATGTGAGGTGGTCTCTTCACACTCTGAAGTTCAAGCTTTCCCTGTCACAGCATGGCAGCTGATGTGGGAGATCACTGTGATTTTGTTGGCCCTTCCAGCAGCTCCTGAAAGAGCTGCACTGGGTTTTGAAGGTAGCCAAGTGCACCTGCACTCAGTGCTCACCACGATGATCTGTGGCCCTGTTGGTTTGAGTAGGCTCATTTCCCATTCTCAAGAGAGTAAATGTTTACACATTCCTGAATAGTTATTTATGCTCAGAGCAAGTGTGTGTTCGAGGGGGAGCCCTTCATTTCCCACCTCACCCCTAGTCATGTCTCACAGTGAAGGCCTGGAGGGTACTTTTCCTTCCTCACTTTCCTCCTTATTCTGTCTTCTGAAATAAGTAAACATTTTCTTCTTCTTTTACCAGTGGCAACTCAATCCATTGCACACTAATGCCCCTGAACTCCATGACCTTACAGCCAGGGAAAGTAAGTATTTTTTCATTAATTTGTTTAATGACTGAAGTCAGTAAGTCAGAGCACCTTTTAAAACTTCTCTAAGGTTTTTTAATAGATGAGTTAACTGTAAGTCAAAACCAAGCTTGGCATTGACACACATGTTACAATATCTAGTAATGCAATTATCAAGGTCATCAATATGCTCTTTTGCATGTAGATCATTTCAGACTACTTGATCATGTTTAAAACTTTTTTCTGTAAAGACTTCTTATATTGTGTTCTATAAAGAGTGCCATTATTTTTCAAGAGAAATTGGGCTCCTCCAAGTCATTTAAATATGTTCTGCAGAACATTTCATTACTTCTTTTGCATTTGTGTGTATATATACACAAATGTAATATAAAGGTCACAAAATCCTTGTCATTGGGCACCCCTGTAGCAAGGACACTGTCATCTTCTGAAAACAGAGTTTGGATAAGTCTTATTTTGAAGCCTTTTTGTGCTCCAAAAGGGACCCGCCACAGGCATCTTCTGTCAGCTACCAATCCTTAAAATGTGTCTCATCCAGAGGGGAAAATAATGTGGAAAAAGCAGCTACCTAAGTTTTGTGCCTCAAGCAGGAAGATGCAGAATGTAAAGATAGGGAGCTGGCAGTTACTCAAAGCACTGAGTACAGTGATAGGAGCATAGAAAAGACTGAAGGTGTTTCTGTGGCACACAAATAGCCACATGCTCCAAGCTATTTCCTAACACAGAGTGAGATGGGTTAGTGGAGAAGTCTCTTAGTTAGCTATTTCCTTATGGACTGTGGGGAGGGAAGGGCTCAGAGTAGTGTTTATAGCATTAGTGATCACTGCAAAATGTTAGGGCTTGTTTGTCCCTCCCTCTGTTAATGGTTTTTAGACCCATCTGGAGATTAATCCTGGGTTACTTTGTTTGACAACCTTTAACAAGGCTCATTTCTCTAATAATGTTTTCTTTAAGATGGTGTGCATTTTCATCACTGAACTGTTTTAAGTTGCTCTCTTTCCCTAGTTGTTCCTCTTAGCATGTTCCTCTGTGAAGGGAAGAAAATAATCTCCACCCTGCTCCCCATCCCCAGTGTTATTCCTGTGTGCCTGTCTGTGTTGAGTATTTAGACTATACTTGCTGTTGTATTAATGTTTGATGCATATTTTTTCTTTAGATGGCGTCCAGAAAATAAAATCACTGGATGACCAACTGCACCAAAACAAGAAACTGTGTCTTGGTCACTACTGAATAATTAAGCACTTCTTCAGTCTTGCTTCATACTTTTAAAAATACAGCCTCTTTGCACTTTGAGATAAGGAAGAGTTTTATTTATTGTTTGGAAAGTGAATTTTACAATACTTTTATTTATGATGTCTTTAACAGTTTATGGAATCACCTGAAGGTCTTTTTAATTTAGAAGCTCCTGGCGAAAAAATGCTGCTTGTATTTTCTGTGAAAGTAACTGGGTGGCTGATCATTGTTAACACATTAAAAAAATATACTGAAAGTTTATTGATGATAGATCAAAGTAATAGTAAAATGGTGTTTCATTTGCTTTGTGTATGGGTTGAGGGAATGGATTTCTAAGTTCTGGGCTAGCAAAATGCAGAAATAAGCCCCAATTCTTCAAATACAATCGTCATAGGTACCTTCTAGGAAATGGTAGATAAATAATCACCAGCAATTATATCTGTACCTGAAAGTGGCTATTGTCTCTCAGTCTGCCTCACAGTATAACAAACACAAAACCATTGGGATAGCAATCATTGCAAGGTAAATGATTTGGAGATCAATCTTTTCTCTTCAGACACACTGTCTCCCAACTACCATAGCAGCAGAGCTGGTTTGTTTTGTCATACTTGCCTTGCTGTTCTGTGCCCTTCCTCAAGTGCGGTCCGTGTGATTTAATGAAGACAAAGATTAGGTTTGTTTTTCCTCAGCTTCTGGATGCAGGCCTAAAATCATGTGGCTGTACCCATCTCACTGGCCCCTACATACATGTCAAGATTGCTGGTGTTTAGGCTTTGTTAATCCTCCCTAACAGGCTTCTAGGACTGCAGAAGCAAATACATTGCCAGTGTCCTGTTGTTTCTTAGACAGGCTGATCTGTGCCAGTGCCAATCTCTTCAATGATTGCATGTGCAGCAAGGGTGACGTTAAAACGGCAGTGAAACTGCAGGCTAGTGCTTTTGCTAGTGTTGAGGGGACA
This sequence comes from Pithys albifrons albifrons, assembly GCF_047495875.1. NCBI lineage: Eukaryota > Metazoa > Chordata > Aves > Passeriformes > Thamnophilidae > Pithys > Pithys albifrons. Next base: position 59,250,707 of record NC_092458.1, read on the forward strand.
GGTGATGGGTAACCAGAACAGAGTTGTACCCAGTGTCTTTTGAGAGGTCTCTCTCCCAGTTCCCGTCTGTTTCCTGCTTTGAATCTGATGTCTAGCTGTTTGTTTAGCAGGTGCCCCGAGACTTTCTGCTCACTCCTCTGCTGAGCTCTCAAGTGCAAAAACCTTACACCTTTTTCTGCTGCTGCTGGTAGGATATATGAACAGCCCTTTCCCAGTTCTTTCATGCATTTTGTCTTTGCTACCCTCCTTAAAGTCCTGGAATGGGAATCACATCTTAAGATGCTCCTGTAGGTTCTCTTTTAGGTTTTGGAAATGCTTGGAACTAGACAGCAAAACTGTGATTGGATAGTGTGCAAAGCACCCTTAACATGACATTAATTAATCAGTTTGTTCTCACCCAGACTGACTACTGGTCCTGTAATTTAAGATGCAGTTCTTGATGCTTGGAGCTGCACGAAGGAGCTGTGCTTCCCCATGGCTCATAATATAACTTCATTCTGGAGTACCTGGGCTTTAGAAATGAGGAATGCTTGTATCCTCTTAGCACCATGAGAATTCACTCTTCCTGGAGCTGGAGAAGCTGCTGTTTCTTGAGCCTGGTTAGGCTGAAAGCTACTCCAGGGCTGCTGGTTGAGTGTGGTCCTTGCAGGGCTGGCAGCAGAAATCCCACCAGGCAGTTGGCTGACCTGCTTCACCACTGCTGCCTCACCAAGCAGGATGCATACAGCTTCACTTCCCAGGACCAGGCAGAGAAAAAATCTGACCCTGTTTGTCAGCTTAAGGGAGGGATGGTGAAAGCCTTTGTTGCATCACACCTCCAAAGCCTGCTTTCTCACAGTAGCTCATGGGGAAGTTGCTGAGCTGCCACTTCACCAGGTCTTGTAATCTGGTGCTGAGGAACACAGGTCCTGAATTTAGGATGAGCAGATCCAGCTGCAAGGGGATTAAGTTATTGATCTGGGTGCTGTACAAACCTCAGAAAGACCATTTTGTCCTTTGATCAAGGATTCTGTAGTCTCATTGTTTGCATCTTTCATATGAGGCTAAAGTCAAATGTTGGGGTTTCACAATGGGTTTTTAGATCATAAGTATTTTACATATTTCCTCCTCATTTCTTGTAAGCATCTTGTGATAGAATAATTAGTCTTGGCTTTTTTGACATGCCAGAAGAACACTGCCCAAATCAGAGTAGAAGTCTGCCCCACTCCACCTACTGAACCCTGCTTGTTTCTATAATCCATTGGCAATGCTCTTCTACTTGAGGTAGAAGCAAGGGAATAAAAACAGGGCCAGGTTTAAGGTCCCTTCAAGCTTTATACTGATCAGTCTGCTGGTATCAAAACCAGTACAATCTGTGTCTTTATAAGAACATCTAAAATTGAAAGGTTCTTGAAACATCATAGGTGACCTGGCTACACAAAGAAGTGAGTCAAGATACAAGTCAAATATCATGCACATGAAATAACTACACTGGCAGTGAATGCTGCTAGTAATCAGGAGGAGTTAAAAGTCTACCTTACTTTTAATCATTTTTCTAAAAAAAGGAGGATTTTTGTACAAAACTTTCTGTGAAACTTGGAATTGCTTGTAAGGCTGAAGGCTTAAAAGCCTGGCTTTATTTCTGTCTTGCTGTATTCTACAGATTGCTCCAGAAGCTCACAAATTTCTGTAGGCTGTGATTATCAGTGTAATCCTACTTCTTCAAGTTTTACTGGAATTACAAAGTAGGAACTGTATCTTGGCCAACAAGAACAATGTGAGTGGAGCTTCTCAGCCTATGGACTCTGTAGGTGCTGCAGTGCTTGTCTGCTTACCAGGGAGAGCCACGAAGATCAGATATCTCCTGCAGTGCTTATTTTGCAAATTGCCTCTAGAATGTTTGTTTGTTACAAAAGAACTACAAAGTATTTACTCAAGAAATGTTAAAGTTATATATTTTATATGTTGTGTGAAATTTCCATGTGAATTTTGTGTCTCTTCCATTCATTTCAGAACAATCATTTTAATTGCAGGTATTAGCTATCAGTAGTAATTTGGCCTCTTGACTGAGAATTAGAGAAATTCTCTGTTAATTGTCTGCCTTACAGCAAAACATGTTTTCTGCTAATAAATTAATCTGACAGTAAGTACTGAAGTGTACTTGTAAGTGCTTTGGGTTATTAGGAACATTACAGAGTGCTTTGGAATGCTCACGCCCCTTACGGGCCCAGAGCTGTCCTTGCTGCCCTGCCTGAAGAATTTGTCTCAACATGAGACTGCGCTTCCTGCCAGTCCCTGGAAAGGGTTGGGATGCCCTTCCTTGGCCCTGAGCATTAACTCCCTCTTCCTCAGGAGAGTAAGAACTGCCTCAGGGAGCACTGCATGAGCTGCCACCTCCACAGCCTGTTCCTTGGTTGGAGAGGATCAGAGTCGGTAACAGTTTGACAATGCAGCTGTAAAACTGGTCCCTGCTGCACTTCCTGCCTTCGTGCCTCGGGTTGCCGGTGTGGGCACACACAGGTGTCCCAGTTTCCAGGCACACAGAGCAGAGCAGCCTCCCTGTGCTGATCATGGCCGACAGCTGTCAGTCTGTAGCATGAAGCAGGTATTGCTGAGGGTCTGACCCATCAAGGGTTTTACATCCACCTGGTTTCAGCCTGGGCACATGGACCCAGGGCCTGAGAGCCAGTGGAGTGCATTAGGGCTATGCCTACAGTTAATTTTCCCGTTAATCTGAAAGGAATCCACTCAATGCCCAGGTTTGTGTCACAGAGCCAAGTGCAGTAAGCAGGGAGATGCCTTTTGGAAGTGCTCTCGAACTGCAATGTCGCTGACACATGGTGAGCAGTCAGTGGGACACAGCCAGGCTGGTAAAGGGACATGCTTCCCAGAGCCACATTTAATGTGGGGACTACTCTGAAAACTGTGCAGTCCTCTTAATAGATTTTTGTGTTTCAGTCATTGTGTCTGCAAGCCAGACTTCAAATACCTGGCTTTAATTTGTTAGATCCAGTAAGTGACACTGCTTGGAGAATAGGAAACCAAAGAAGGCTGATGGTACCTGTTGTTTTCCAATAGATCTGGATTACTCTTGTATTGGAGCTGCGTATCAAGGCATTGGTAGTGGGTGGGTTCTGCGCTGGATCAGGCTCCTGTGGGAACCAGTGGAGAGGGGAGCCCGCACTGGACTTAGCACGTTTGCTGGCAGGGTTTGTGACCCTGTGGGGACCCATCTTGGAGCAGCAGCCTGTTCCTGAAGGACTGCACCCCGTGGACGGGGCTCATGCTGAAATAGTTGGTGAAGAACTGCAGGCCATGGGACAGACTCACGTTGAAGTTCGTGGAGGACTGTTACCCGTGGAAGGGACTCACGCTGGAGCAGGGGAAGTGTGAGGAGTCCCGCTGAAGTGGAAGGAGCGACAGGGAGAAATGCGATGAACAGCGCAGCCTCCAGTACTCGTCCCCCTGCAGCAGGGAGCAGGCAGAGAAATCGGGAGTGAAGTTAAGCCCGGAGAGAAGGAAGGGGTGGGAGGTAGTTTTTCTAAGATGTGTTTCTGTTTCTCATTTCCCGGCTCTAATTTGATCGGCAATAAATTAAATTAATTTCCCCGACGTGCCCGTCCCCGGCCGTCGGCATGGGCAGGTGAAGCGCTGCGCTGTGGCCGCGGGGGGGCGATGTTGGCGAGGAAATGTCCGCGGGAGCGGGTTCCATCCACCGAGATGCTGGGAACCATCCACCGGGATGTCGGGATCCACCGAGATATTGGGATCCATCCATCAGTATGTCGGGATCCACGGGAATGCCGGGATTCAGTCCCGAGTGAGCAACTGTGGTCTGCCACACAAAATTAATATATTATTTATAAATATTAGTGCGTACGAGTGTCTTAAGGGCGGGTGTCCACAGAATGGTGAGGCCAGACTCCTTCCAGACTTGGTTCCCAGCAACATGACATGGGACGACGGGTACAAACGAAACACAGGGAGGTCCGTCAGAATATGAGGGAGAAGTTCTTTATTGCGGGGGTGACAGAGCACCAGAACAGGCTGTCCAGATAGGCTGGGGAGTCTCCTTCCCTGGAGGCACTCCAGACCCACTGGGATGCAACCTTGTGCAATCTGGTCCAAGTGAACCTACTGCAGAGGGATTGGACAGGACGGTCTCCAGAGGTCCCTTCCCACCCCAGCTACTCCATAATTCTGTGACTGGCACACAGAGAGCTCTGCTGCTGCAGACAGCAACAGGCAAAGGTGTGCTGATGCTCGTTGTAAAAGTCGGGACACTCAAGACAGCTCCAAGCTCGTCAATGGGAAGAGGAAAAATCGGGACTGGCATGTCTGTCATGTAGGGGAAGGGCCTCCTCACTGGGCTGGCAGCAGCACAGCCTTCACCATGCTTGGGCTGGGAACAGACATGTAGAGGAAAATGCTGAGCATGGCTTTTTCCCCCAGGGTATTTTGCAGTGCGACATTTATCTTCTGCACTTCAAGTATCAGCTGTTTGTACAGGAAATTTTCCACTTCGCTTTTCTTGGGAGCCAAGGTCTCCCTCAGCAGTGGGCAGCTTCCTGTAGCTACAGGACAACTGTGCATTCCCACCACTATTGAAGGGATGGGCTCTGTTCCAGCTGCAATGTGTTCCCAGGTGCACTAGACAGGTATGTAACAGCAATGAAGCCTTTGCAGTTTGCCTGTGTCTTCCCTCCTCCTTCGCCCACATTGCTCAACTATCTTTACTTTGGCTCCAGTGAGGTCACTTCACTGCATTGCCAGTAAATTTTCCTCCAGGGCAGCTAAATTTCTAACTTGGAGGAAAAATAAGGGGTTGAAGAAGCCTGGGCAAACCATGAAATATTTGAACAATAACTTCAGCAAGAGCCAGGCCTTTGGGACACATCACACAAATGTCAGCATAGACACGTTCCTCCTTTCCCTACAATGTCATTTCAGAAATACCTGAAAGACATATGTAAGATAGGTGAATACATTCACCTGCAGTTAATCTTTCATTCCTATTGTGGGGCAAGATTTAGCTGGAGAAAACAAGAGCCAGCAGAAGCAGAGAAGCTTAACTGTATGGCTAGAGGTGGTATTTATTAGCAGGAGAGATGGGTCTTTCATTGGAATGAACATATGTCTCTCCTCCCTTTGCAATGCCTGCCATCCCCTGACACATCCTGCTTTCTTGCCTGCTAGTCCCCATTGTCCCTTTCCTTTGAGCCTTGGACAGGAAACACGAGCCATTGCTGTCAGCCCACAGCAAGAACCTGCTCTGTGCCATGAGCTAATTGTGGCTCTGCCCTTGACAGTCCTTGGAACACAAGGCGAGTCAATCTGTGAATATAATTTTTCCCCCACACCCAGCTTTGAAATGGGGAGGAGATGCCCTTCTCCACTTTCCCCTTGGGATTTTGAGAGCCGTGCTCCCTGCAGGCTCCTGCTTGTTCCATGCACATAGAGCCTGTTGGGCATCTGACCATCTGCCTGAGCACATGCCGGGTCTGTTTGCTCCCTGCTGGCTGCCGGGGCAGGGCTGTGCCGGGGTGTGCTGCCTGCTGAGAAGCCAGCCCTGACTGCATGTTTGCACAAACAGATGCAGTGGGCTCTGCTTTGACAGAGGTATTTTTAAATCCGCTCCAGACCCTGTCAAAGCCAGCTGTTGTACAAGCAAGTTGAAGGGCATTGCCAAAGCTGAGCATTAGTACAGGCAACATACCTTGCAAATTGGAAACACAGGGCCTCTATTCATAAGAGTTGAGCAAGGCACTTCATGGCCCAAAAGACATGATCCCATCTTCTCTGTGCCCTCAGAATAATTCCCTTCACAAGTGGAGTGGTAGCTCTTCCCCAGGAGAGCTGCAGTGGGGATTTGTGTGGGTTTTGTTCCTATAACCATGAGGAGCTGGGCGATGGTGCTGTGACTGGGCTGGTGTCTGTCACGCAGCCAAAAGACTCTTTGTACCTGTCAGCTCAGTGGTCAGGTGCTTGTTGTGCCCAACTATTTGTCAAACCACAACCCGCTGGAGGTGCCTGCTGGCACAGCGTGGCAGGTAAAACACACAGGTTACACGTTTGGCCATGGGACACTGAGGCTTCATTCCCAAATCTGCACTTGGGAGAGAGGCTCTGAAGAAAAGCAGACCCCATCCCACAGCTCTACAGGCATCACTACCAAGGATCAAACCAGGTCCTCCAAAGGAGGGAGGAGGTTGTGGTGACATGGGACACACACAGGGCGACACCTCATGTGCTGCACCACAGCAGTTATCTGCAGTTTCATGGACAGTGAGGGCAGTGCTGGACTTTCCTGGGGCCAAGGCTCAGCAGCAAAGCCCTCCCAGCTGGTGCCAGTGGTGACAACAGCCACAGGGCTCTTGTAGCAATGGGGAATTATGGTGTTCAGCTGCACAAAGCAAGGGTGGCCACTGTCTCCCAGGATGTGTTGGCACACCACCTGCCCCTCTCCCTGGCACACAAGTCACTGAGTCAAACAGAGGGAGCTGCCTACCCTCCGTGGCATGGCTGCCCATGGCTGCATCCCCGGCACAGGCTGTCCCCTTGCTGCCACTTGCTGCGACACAGCCTGAGCTGGAAAAGGTTATTTTTACCATGGCTTTGGAAAGCCACTCACAAACAATGCCATAGGAACAGGGTGGGTTGTTTGATTGTTTTTCCTCCTCTCACATTCCTGGAAAGAGAGGCCAGCTCAAAGCAGGCGCTGTGGAGCAGGACCATGAGTCAGGAGGGCTGGGCTCACCGCCTGCCTCTCCCTGGGGCTCTTGGGGGAGCTGGGCCAAGTCACAGCCCTGTGAGGGACTTGGCTTAAAGCTGAACCACATGTCCAGAACTACTAACCTTGTCCTGGGTTTCCCCTTAGCCTTGTCCCATGTTCCCTGCCCAGCCCCAACTGTGCTCAGAGCTGGCTTGGTTTGCTGATGCCTTGTGGCCGATGCACCAGAGCCCGAGGGATTGGAGCCTTTGCTGAAGGCAAGGCTGCTCCTCAGCATGGGGTGACAGGGACTTCAGCTCCTTCTCTTCCTCTGGCCACAGCAACACTCACCCACAGGACTGACTCTCACCAAGGGGCTGAACCTCCCACTGGAGGCTGCAGGACACCTTACACCCAGTCCATATTTTTATGCAAGAATGCTTAGTCAAGAAAGGGGAGAATTAAGGCACAATTACCTTTCATGTCACACTGCCTCGTAATGACTATCACAACCAGGTATAAGATGTTCTGCAACAAGGGACTTCCAGCCAAAATGTGGAAGTGCTTTTCCTTCAGACAGAAAAATGAAGCACTTCTTGGCCCAGAGAAAGAGCCTCTACTGACCAAACACTGCTGCACCTTTGGAAAGAGGCCCAAGTTCTCTTAATCCTACTCCAATTTCACAGACAAGAGCAAAGCACATGCTACAGAACAAATGGGATCTGGACCTCCTCTCCCTCATGCGAGTGCTGTTATCATTAGATTACAGGGTCCAAGTCATTCTTTCCTTCTCATCTGATCTTCCCTCTGGAGAATGCAGATTAAGAGACTCAAGTGGTCTTAACGCCCACATTTGCTGAAGGCCAAAGTCCTGCCTGGGTTCACACCTGCTGGTGCACATGACAGTGCACACTGGGGATCCTGTTGCCACCTCTCATCAGATTTTCTTTATTTCAGCACAGGCTGCCCAAATCTCAGGACAGAAGTTTATGGTTCAAAGATTCCTGGCACTCCGCTGTATCCAGTGAGGTTTGACATTGCAGGATTGTATATCACATGTTGGCAGAGATTCATTCATAGGATCCAAACCACCCTGAGTGCTGGGCAGGGACGAAATGAAGAAGCTGCAGAACAGGCATCCTCCAGCTTCTTTCTCTCTCCACATTATAATCTTCTCTCCTGTCCTCACTCTGATCAATGTGTCCTGCAACCACACAGCTCCACCAGACACCAATTTCAGCTAAATTGTGTGTTCCTGGTGGGAGCACTCCCTTAGGCAGAAGAACAACCTTTACTGAATGCACCAAAGGAAATTGGGAGTTCTATGGTTATTTCAAAGTTGCACTAGAAAAGATCTAATTTTCATTTAATTAGGGATGTGTTCCCCCCTGCTGTGAAATATTATTATGGTGCTTAATTTCATCTTCACCACTTCTTCTGCTTTTTATTCATTCAAACACCTAAGCAAGTTGAGCTTGGGGAAGACTCAGTTACTTGGATATGTGTTGGCAATACCTACTTCAGGACTGGCTTCTGGCAAGGTAAGCTGCAAGGAGCCTGGATATTGTCATTTTACTGTAAGACCACTGCTTTTTCCCCCCACTCTCTCTTGCAGACACACAGAAACCCCTTTTTCACGAGCTCTTCTTAGCAGTTATTTATGTGGTCCAATGACTGCTCTCCCTGGAAAAGGCTGCCCTTGCAGGGACAGGGCCCATTGCCCTGTGCCCTGTTGGCCTGACACATCTCTGCCTACACAAACACCGGGGTGTGACTTCACTCCTCAGTACAGCCAGGTTTGGATGCCTTCAAGTGTTCATCTGTGTCCAGACCATGCAGACAAGAGCAGCTCACAGCACTGACCCCTTCACAGGCTCTCTGGGCACCTCTGTGTGGGTCACATTCACTTTGCCAAGGACAGGGACTCTCCAGCGATGCTCCATTAGATGCTTTTTCCGAGCACCGGCTGGAAGCCCAATATTCTCATGTGACTCCAGGGACTTCCAGGGGCTGAGGCAATGGACACGTGTCTTGGTGTTAATCCAGCCCTGGAGACCAGCCCCACCCCACAAACTCAGAGCACAGCCAAGCACCCTTTGGATTCAGGCTCCAAATCTCTTAGGATAAGACTTAAATGACTGGCTTCAAGGACTGTGATTCCAGAGATGATCCCTCACGGACCTGCAGGTGACCACTGACAGTGAGCACCACCCACAGGGCTGGAGGTGCAGCTTGTGGTCAGGCTAAGCTGGGCTGGGGTCGCCAGCCCTCTGCCAGCCAGGGCTGCAGAGGTGATCCTTTCAAGTGCATTAAACTCCAAAGGCAGTGTTCATCTCTCTTCATCTGCTGAAACCAGCTGGCAAAGGAGGGAAGGAATTTAGCACTGTGTGGAGTCTGCCTACCTAGAAAGGCAAGAGGAAAAGAACCCACAGGGATAGAAAGAAAGGGTGATCAGTAATCATGCCTTTAATAGCTTGTAAATATTTCTTTTTTTAATTCCAGGCAACTAAGATGTGTATTTGTTGTGTGTATCTGACATCTGAAAAAAACATGAGTCCACAGTTTATTCCATTTCTTCCCTTCTCTAAAGCACATAAATTAAAGTATCAGTCACCCCAATATACAAGAGTTTAATGAAAGAAAAGGGCTTGTTCTGTTTTTACAATTCAGTGTCACTTTTTATGTGAAGCATTAGTCAGAGTTTTAGCTAGAGAACTGTCTCACAACAAATAGAAAAACTCAGGCTGTCCAGAAAAATTCAAGAAATTTCCACTTCCTGCTCTCAAACTTCACCTCCTAATAAAGCCTCACAGTAACACTTTCCTGATAGAAAACAAAAGACCCAAAAAACTCTTCAAATACACCAGGGAAACACGGTCTGAACCACAGAGCTTATTAAACTTAAATCATTAACAGTGCAACAAATTCCCATTCTACAACTTCATCTCAGAACCTGAATTCACGTCAAGATGAGCAAGGACAGAAAACGCCAGACTACAAGTAGCCTTTGGTGCCTGGGGCTGTGAAATGGCCTCCCACCCTTGATTTGGATATCAAATAAATGTTCTCAGCTTTGAAAGCACTTGCAGGCTTCAGGACCTCAGCCCACTCAGCAGTTCAGGCTGGGGTCTTTTCAGCATCTGCTTGCTGAGCCCAGCTCAACCTCGCCTTGCACAGCTGGGAGTGGAATTCTGATGGGAAGACACTGAGGACTCTCCTCTCTCACGAGTGCTGGGGGTCAGCACTTGACACGATTCAGACAAGCAGCTCTGGCCACCACCCAGGATTCTCAGCTCTTGCTCGTTTCTGTAGATGCCAGATCTTTACTGGCAATAGAGCACCGGCCTTGATGGAAGGGGTTGCTCTTGTCTTCTTTCCACTGTGGGGTGCATGGGCACCGTGTGCCTGGGGCTGCTCCTCCTGAGACTGCTTGGGAACTGGTGGGATTAGCCTGTGCTCTAACACAAGATAAATCACACACAGGGAAATGGGAGCCAGGCAGAAACAGCTCATCTGGTTGACTTATCCATCCATTCCCTAGCACTGAATAGAAAACCTCTGATCTAGGGACAAAGAAAACTTAAAGATTAAAGAACACAAAATGAAGCAAAAACGTGACCTCTTCTGCATTTTAACTCCCGCTGTTTTAACTAAAGGACTTGACCTATAGGTGCAGCTAACTCCAGAGATAAAGGTACTCTTTCACAGTCTGGTGTGTGTGTGCAGCGCTAGAACCAAGTCACTACGAGAGGTGCGAAGGAACAACGTTACAGTCCTCAGAAGACCTGCCCTGTGCACTCACCAGCAGCTTGAGTTTGCTGATAGAGTTAAGCAAAGAGGTCCTTTCTTCTTGAGCACAAATCAAGATCTGTCAAGCCAGCTTCTATTACAGAGATTCTAAACTGACATAAATAGTTATTGTCTTGATTAAAAATAATATATTATTCTAGATTTTTGGTTTTTTAGTTCTCATGTAAAACCCCTATACTCTTCAACACTTAGGAACAAAGACAAAATACAAACCAAGCACTTGCTGTGCCTTCTCAAGCACTATTGTGGTATTTAAGGGACACAGAGGAAGTTACAACTGCGTTGAAGGTCTACAGTGGAAAACAAGAGGAGCTCTTCATGCTGTCGGCTTTTTCAAGTCTCGGATTTGCTTAATCAGGTAGTTCTTCTCATCAGTGAATTGTTCGTCGTCCGTCCTCTCTTTCTGGAAATTGCTCAGAAACTCAATTAGCTTGGGTTGGTTTTTCAACAGGATCTCCACAATAGGCTGTGTTTTGTTTGGACTGGCCACAAAAACCTAACATGCAAACAAAAATCACACACAGAGAGACAGTGAGGGGGTGGGGACAGAGAGAGAGAGAGGAACATCAGTCACAACATCCCCGTAAGTTATTTTCTAACAATTCAGCTGAAGGCTGGCAGGCAGATACTCTGCTGCTACACACCTTGTCCCAAGGCAGACACAGAGGAGTTCAAACATGTTGGTTCAACAGTAAATTGAAGCAAAGCTATGCCCATGTGTGGTATCACTTCCCTCTCATTTTGCTCCTTGTTGTTAAAACCTTAGACAGTAAACCCAGCTGTCCAGAGCGAGCTATCAGTCCTCAGCCTCTTTCACCCGCAAGACAAATACACAGAAATTAATTACCAGGAGAACAGAAAAGCTTTGTGTCAGTATCAATATCATTTCCATATTAAACCAGGCCTAAAATTAGACTTGCCAGCTTTGTTTTGGTTTGGAAAAATATGTCAGAGGCCCCACTTCCCTCTGCCTAATCCATTCACGGGAGCATGGAAACTTACAGCAGCAGGAGCAGGATGGTGTGACCAGCATCTACACAGCCCTCGCTGAGCAGAGGAGGGTGGTGAAGGAGGGAGGTGACATGAGACACAGATACACACCTGGTGCAGTCAGCCCAGCACTGGGGGCTTGTTGTTCTTCTCCAGTAGTAGGTTTTAAGAATAAACCTACCCATGCTCTGATTTTTAATTCTGTAATCCCTAAAGCTGCAGTTTCCCAGCTCTGCACATGACCCCTTATATGCTGCAACACTGTTTCTTTAACACTTTCCCTGCTTTAAGCGCTGGCTGAGGACAATAAACCTAAGGCTGGTTGCAAAGGCCAGCAATGACAAGCTCAGGAAGCCATGGAGACGCAGGACATTGGTCAGGAGGGGCAGATGGGGTGGGAGGCTTGCAGTGGGAACACACCGGTGCAGCACACCCCGGGAGGAGCTCCCACATCTGGCTCGCACCGAGGTTACCATGGCTGGTCAACAAAACAGTGCTTGTGCAACGACAGAAATAACTTCAGTTGTTCTCTACCCGATGAGAAGAAACTAAGGATGGACAGAACTGGAAAGTGTCCAGTTTCCCTCAAGCCTGTCCAAGTCAGAATGAAAACAAACATCTGCTGCCAGTACAGAATGGCCTGTTGTCTGTCCTAGCACAGGCGACACCACCTCTGGCCCAGCCTCAGAGCCGATGGCTCCAGACCTGGGGCTCTTCTGCAGATTCATTTATCTCCACTGGGGCTGTGCCCACGTGGGAACCTGGGCCATGTCCAGCTGCACAGGGAGGAGTTGTGCCACAGGATGAGGAACACGCACACTCTGTCCTGGGGGGGTTGCATTACAGTCCCTTGTCCCCAGAAACAACACCTGGGAAAGCCTGGGCCAGGGTTCAGACTGAACCCACTGCAAGGCTTCATACATCACGGTAACAGCATGTTCCACACCATTTGTACAAAATGCCACACGAGGGGAATATGTGGAAGGAGTGGGGCTCAACACACATCGACAGTGCCACACTGAGTATTTCTGCCCAAACAGGATGAAGGTCAGAGTACTTTCTTATTCCATTAAGGTGAAGCAAAGCATCTCCTGTGAAACCCTGGCATCTTGATGCTGCAACAGCCCTAACCTCTGCCCACGCTTTTGTCTCCTCTGGATCCCACTTCCTCAGGCTGCTCCCAGGAGCCATTGCTTCAAGGTACTTTTCCCACTGCTCTGAAAAAAACCTGCAACCACTGCCAAGTTGGGTGAATGCTTCCAGTCCCCAAGTGTATTACAAAGTTCTCCTTTATCCAGTGGCCAGGCTGTGATCCCTGTGACAGAACAGTATCTACAGTTATTCACACAAGCCTCCATATCGCCCTTCTCTGATTACCCTGAGCTATAATCCTAAATAATTCCTTTTTACTCCGACTTGCCACCTAAAACTTCTCAAGAGCAGTACCAACAGCCTCCACTCTCAAGGACCCTTTCAAAGCAGCCACTTCAGACTAAGCTTTTTCCTGCATGATGCCTGAAGTGCTCAAAGGGCAGTTTTGTACCAGGGACAACAATTATCCCTGGGTGGGACAGCCAGTTCACAGCTCTCACTCAGACACTCGATGACTGTCAACAGGAAGGGATGAGGAAAGTAATTGTTTACAGATCCTCATTAAAATTTTTTAATTTTGGAGTTCAGTTCCCCCTTGGCAACCAGGAGAAGAAAACCATCAAGTACACTGGCAGGACCCACATGTTCAGAAATAATCTGATGATGATGCAGATGGAAGCCATTAAAGAAGGCCTGACCTTGAAGTCCTGAACATCTTCCTTCAACGACTACTAGGTCTTCCTAATATTTGTCCCTAAAGAAAGGTGAAGGTTGACTCAAAATGAAGAAATCTAAGTAATTCCTCCTGTAAAAGCTATCTGCTCTGCAAACAGAACTGGAAGGGTAGCAGTAAATCTAGCAAATAGCATTTCATATTGGTTCTACCACTGGTATTACCATAGCAAATAATTAAAGAACTTAGTTTAATAGAAGCCATCACATCCTGTTTATCTTCCTGCTCGATTATTTATAATCTTTCCCTTGCAAAACTGGCAAACTGAACATTCAAACAAAGATCATCTCGACTGCCAGTCTTGCTCAGTGTCAACAGGGACTTGTAAAGAGAGAATGTTCAAGGACCAGAAAATTCCTGAAATGTTATTCAATATTTTAGCTAAGCAAACAAAATCAATTCTACCAGAATCAACTGATCAGCTTCACACAGCCCAGGAGTAGGACCATCATGAGACTTTACTTTAAAAAGAGCTCCCCCCCTCATTCAGAACTCTGCACTGTCATTTCAGGGGGAGATCAATCCCTGAAAACAGAACCATTATTAACACTGTTTGGAACATTTCTACCAAAATGAAGCTGAACCAAACCACAGATAACTTGGTTTCACCTGTGGCTTCATTATGAAAGGGTGCATGTTCTGGAGCACTAAATTCAGATGGCCAGTAAAGAAAAGAGACCCAAAATAAAGACAGACTCATACAAGAATTCCAATTCTAAATATAGCTGTTCCAGCACAGTTCTGTTTTATGAATATCTGCAAAAGGCCTGGAATGAAAATCAACTCTGAAGCTTCAAAAGTTGTCCAAAGTGGAACTATTGCTATCTTCTTCATTAAATGTCATACTGTATTTCTCCAAACAAACACCAAAATTACATGATTACAGAATTTGACCTTATTCCCTTACAATTAATAACCAGACATTACCACCCTCTGGGACTACAGCAAAAGAGCAAAAGTGATGACAAAGGCTGAATGTCCTGGACTGAGTATTTTAAGACTTACTCTGGGGTCATGCACAATCTTACTGTCAGGAAGCTGCACACAGAAGTGCCTTACAGTTCATATTGCTTACAGCACAATGCTCCACATAGTAATTCTTGTCCTTTAAACTCTCCAGCTGAGAGGACACATCCCCACAAACGTGGTTTCAGCCCCATACCACAAGGAAACTGCCAGCACAGTCAAATTAAGAGAGGCCATTTGCAGAGCAAGCTGCAGGAGGTAGCTTGTAATGTGCATGGAAGAGAATGGAAAAACGAAACTAAGGTCACAAAACACAGTGCACCCATTCTATTTTTAGATTTAAACAGTAAAATATATCTTGCTAAATGTCTGTTGAAGAATGAGAAAGTTGCATAATCCCAGTTCACTGCTACAGGGTGTTTTCCTCAAAATAATCTAATTGTTTACGTGAAAGCCAAGAGACCTTGTTAGTAACCTTTATTTGTAAATATGTAAGGTCAAAGGAATACCTGCACTGCATTCACCTATGACTGAAAGATTTGGTCTCCCCTACAAACGGGCAAACTCAAAATAGGCTCCACTAATAAAACACATTACAAACCCATCACGGGAGCTGGAGAGTCCTTCCCAATACTTGGCCCTCGAGGAGTATGTGCTCAAGACTGACATCTCTCCACTGAAATCACTGTGGAGAGGAACTGGTGACTCTCAAAGCCTACAACTCCTGCTGGCCCCTTGGACTATTTACAGAGGAGGAGGCAAGGGGTGAGGTGTGTTAGCTTTTCCCGAGATTAAATACTGGGTAATCCTCATGCATACATTGCCTGGGACATCCAGCTCTACAAAGCAGCTGCAGACCTTTAGGGTGGTGCTGCAAGGTAAAAGCTCCATTTTGCTCAGGAAAAAGGACGAGAAGGAGCTGGAGTTAGTAAGAAGATCAAGCATCTCCTCAATGCAGAATGGAAAGAGGCACTAGAAGTGGGCACTCTGTCTTCATTTTCCCACCCAAAGCACCGTGGATGAATTAAATATCCTCAGAGCTTGGGGGTATTGGCATGTTCAGCCACAAAATGTTCCTGCAAAATAAGTTTGCACTGGAAGTACTCATCATTTTAATCTCTCCCTTCCAATAATTAGAAATTGCCTCAGGGAGTAAGAGTCATAAGCCTTTTTTTGGGTTAGCTGGGGCATGGGAGCATTGGAATCTGGATGCTTACAAAACAAACACTTTTTTCTTTTCTACTGTGTCTAATTGTTGAAAATCTAAATCAGGTAATTTAAACCCAAATCTTTTTGGCAGCTCAGACAGAGCAGCAAGTATCCACTTCTCAGCAGACCTTTGACTCCAAATTGCTGTAGTTTATCTACTGTAATTTCAGCCAGGACTGCACAGGTATTTTGGAAGCATAATTTAAAAATGCAGGCACAGTTTAAAATTTATGAGATTAAAAGCTGAGGACAAGATTCCTCTCCCAGTTACATCAGCATGGAACTATTACAGTTGACAAGAGAACTGGGCTGAGGGACACAAACACAGAAACAGGAGGGAGGGACATTGCAGGACAGGGCATGAACAGTCAGTCTCTTAAATATTTAAGGATTTCCTTCAGTAGTTCTCAGGAAGTTCGAACTCAATTTAAGAAGTTAAATCAGAGGGAAAAGATCTTCTCTGACCCTCTCTACAAAGCTAATTCACAATGCAATTTTCTACTACGTAGCCTGTTAACAACCCTGCCCTCTGGGGAGAAGCTGAATGCTTTTACATCCAGGGAACCCAGATCCTCAGCAAGGAGGATCCTAAATGGGGAAAGGGGAGCTCTGCTGCACCTCTACAGTTACTCTCACGTGTTGCTGGTGGTTACCAACACGCAGTTTCCACCTGATCAGGTTCTGCCTGAAATGCTGCTGACTGACTGGTACCACTGGAAAAAAACAACAACATCCCATGGAGGTGAGTACCTGAGGACAGGGCTTGGCCCTTTGAACTGAAGAGACACAATGACACCATTGCTCCCTGTTTGTTTTGATGGGCACTACAAAGTCCAAGCGTTATGTCCACCCAGCAGCAACTGCAAGTGGTAGAGACTGCAATATTGCCACTCTGGCGGGAAATGGGATGCAACACACTGAAAAAGGAAAGGAAGGGAGGAATGGGAAGGCAGAATGATGATGGTTTGGCTTCATGAACGCAGATTTGGGAAGGGCTGTCCCCACGTGGGTGTGCCCTTCCA
The DNA here is from genome assembly GCF_047495875.1 of Pithys albifrons albifrons. Classification (NCBI taxonomy): domain Eukaryota; kingdom Metazoa; phylum Chordata; class Aves; order Passeriformes; family Thamnophilidae; genus Pithys; species Pithys albifrons. Next base: position 59,267,217 of record NC_092458.1, read on the forward strand.
GCCTGCGCAGTGGATTTTAGGTGAGGCACAGCGTGCACAGAACTGGCCCCACCGTTTAACTCCTGAGGTCCATTTGCCACGGCCGAGCGAGCTTGGACAGTGACAGTGAAGTCCTCAGGACTAGAACCTACAGTCCCTGGTATTCACAGGAGGTCTCCCATCCAAGTACTAACCAGGGCTGAGTCTGCTGAGCTTCTGAGATCTGATGGGATTGGGTGTGAGGGTGGCATTGAACTGCCTTTTGAAGGCAGAATGAGAGCAACAGCAACGCACAACATGGCTGCACACTGGAATCCTTTCTACTTATTCCAAGTCCTTTTCAATGCCTCTTCAGATAAGTGAAAACAGCCATTCCCAAGGCATGGGTTATGCCTATCATTAACTCAGGAACAGCAACTCATGTGTTTGATAAATAAAAATCTGGCATTTATTCACAGAGTGGCTAAGAGAGTCCAATCCTCTGTCACCTTCCCCCCTCAGGCATCTCAGAGAGTGTGTGTTTGGAGCCTGACTTCCCACTTATTTTGGAGCCACATACCTCTGGATAAGGAGGAAGAGGAGAAGCTACTCACAGTGGTTCAGTTCACTATGGAGGAAGTCAGCAAGGGAATGGCTTACCAAGCTGCTTATTTCAGGAAGGGAATTTTTTCTTTAATCCTCCCTGAAGTTTTTTTTTGCTTTTAGAAATCTAAAAGCTTTTTGGAGAAGTTGCACATTCTCTAAGCCTCCACATTGAAGATCTGAAAGCTTTTTTCCAAATCAGAAATGGCAGTAGTACAAAACACAACAAGTCACCCTGAATTTGTGGAGGGTGACGTAACCTTTTTTTCCCTGTCTTTTGTTGTGATCTGGCATCTTTCTTAATCATCTGGGGGAAGGAATATCCTTACAGGCTCAATATTCTTCTTCTGAAAATCATTAACAACTCTTTTCATAATTTGAAATTAATGTGCTCATTCCAAATTAGTTTCATAGAGTAACAATCCAACTCGCCCTCTGTCCCAGAGCAGAGAACTCCTTTGATAGGAATTGGTAAACTTCTCCCTTATTAACATTAATCATCATGAAAAAAGCGACACTGGTTGGGTCTCATAATTGTTTAAGACTGCATTAATGACCATAGCAAAAGGATGGAAGGATTAAACTCATTTCAAGCTTAGATTTACCAAATCTTTTTAATATCAAAATTTTAAAAGCAAACTGGGTTTGCACTGATGCACAGTACCAGCACCATCTACTTTTAGTCTTAATGTAGAGTTTTTAGACTTTTGTTTTTATCTTTACCCAGAATCACAGAGTAAAATGATCTGAGCTGGGGGAAGTTCCCCTGGATACTGCCCAGAGGCTGTGTATTTTGTTACTTGTAGCTCATTGCTACTTGACTGACTACTTTCAGCACAAACCAAAATGCTGCTGCTCAAGACCTCATCTGAAGGAAGGCAAGCAGAAATCAGAGGCTGAGTGGTAGAAAAGTTTTCAATTATGACATTCTTGAAGGCTGGAAGCAACTGCAAACCCCAACCTTTGCCTTCATTTTCTGGGGGTTTTCTTGTCCACTTTGAAAGACACTTTTACGAGGATAAGAGAAAGTCCGCCACCTTCATACTAGCTCACCTTGAACACATGGAATGCTTCAAACTGAATGTTGGGGCTTTTATCTCGCAGCAAGTTCATCATCAGCTTCAGGTTTTCTGGTTTGCTAATGTATTTTGTCATGATGGCAAAGTTGTGTCGGTCCAGAATCAGTTCACCCAGCAGCTACAGGCACAATTAGAAAAAGAACACATTTTTTTCAGTTCACATTACTTTTGAATGCAAAGAAAGCAGCAGCACATTTCAATGTTAGCTGAAGAGGTTTCAATGTCACTACTTTTACAAAAAAAAAATTGTGACTAGACTTGTTCTCATGCAGTTAGTTACTAAATGCCCAGTACTGCTCATCTTCTAAATAGTGCAGAGGGGGATCCTGCATGTGGGCTGGGGGTCACAGGAACGGTGCAAGCAGTTAGGACAGAAGCAAGTGCAGGGCAGCTGTCCCACAAAGACACCTTCATTTCCTTTATGTGTTACATTAACACATCCAGCTGGTTCTATCTGCAGGTCAGGTCAGACTTGGTGTACCAAGCAGAGACTATCATGTTACTCTCAAGTTCGTTTTAACCTTTGTTCTGAACCAAAGTACGGACCTGAGGTCAGAGGAAAAATGATAGTGCTTGTTCCATAGAAACAGTCCAATGCTTCACCAAACATCCAGAAAACAATAGACAGTGAACTCCTGTGTGTTTCCAGAAGAGCATCACAACCTTTAAATCTTGTTTTTATAAAAACAGCTGCTTCATTGCACAAATTTAGGAGGAAAGTGCTGAGAGACTTTACCTTCAAAGATTGTCTCTTTGTTACGTAATTCTCAGAATGAAGGAGTTTTTCATAATCCTCAAAGATCTAGAGTAACAAGAAAACACAAATGCATCAGATTCATGTTCATCCTTCCTCCTCTTGGTCCTTGCCACCCAAGAGGAGCAGCAGAGGCCACAGCAGTGACACACTCTAACATTTCACTGCAATGCCAGGCCCACCCTCGTGGCCTTTTCCCTTGGCTGGATATCATGCAGGGAATTAATGACCAGGAACACTCCTCTTCCAAGTACTGCAGGCTTGGATACCACAGAGGATACGCATATGGACAGGATGTAACAGGGGCTGGCATGAGCCCTCTAGGACAGAAGTAACCCAGAGCCTGTACAGCCTTCTCTTACTGAAGGGTGAATGTGCTGCCAGGACCTGTGGGTCCAGCGTGTAACATCCACTCACTCATATTGCGGTCATGACTGGCTGTGTGATTTAATACAGTACCCCAAAACGGTGATGGTGCATCCCAAAAGCTCCTTCTGGGAGGTGCCACCTTGCCTGCTCTCAGCACCCTCACTCACTAAAGCCATTTGCCCAGTCAGGATCACCAGGAGCCGAGTGTGTTGGCTTTTGCAGGATTGGGCCAAGGGAATCCTGTGGTCAAGAAGACTGATAGAGAAGGCTACAATATGGCCAAACCATCTACCAAACAAGCGAAAAAACCCAACACTGCTGTCTGAAAATCATCTGAAACAAATGCTCACTTAGGCAATTAATACTTAAAAACTTAAAATGTTAAATAAATGTAGAATGGGGACTGTTCCAATGCAGTGCTTCAGTATTAAGAGAGAAGATTACCAGAGACTCTAAATTTGCTTCAGTTAAGCTGCATTTGTGACTCAGCAATAATTAGCCTGCTCTTTATTTAACCTTCCTGGTAACTAGAATAAAAGAAATTTGTCTTTTCACTTTGGCAATGAAACAAAGAATGGCTCAGGTAACACGGGAATATAACCCATAGTCTAATTCCATGATCTGTATCAGTCCAGTTCTAGTTGATTCCAATCAAATTTTTCTGACCCACAGCTCTGTCCAAAACAGAGCCAAAAAATCAAAGTGAAAAATGGCAGCTAACAAAAGGACTGATTGTTTTAGGATGATATAGGAATACTCCAACCTCAGGCCCTCATTTAGGGACATGTAATTTCCAGTAATTCTAAAAATATTTCAGTAACTCTTCTCCTCTGTCTCAAAGTATTATAAATAACACCAGTATGGCCATCTCAGTGCTGGGGTACCACAAACTGTTTCATAGAATCATAGCATGAATTGGGTTGGAAAAGACCTCTGAGATCATCAAGTCTGACCCTTGGTCCAACTCCAGTCCATTTACCAGATCATGGCACTCAGTGCCATGTCCAATCTCACTTTAAAAACCTCCAGGGATGGTGAATCCAACCCCTCTCTGGGCAGCCCACTCCAATGTCTGAGCACTCTCTCTGGAAATAATTCTTTCCTGCTCTCCAACTTAAATTTCCCCTGGCAGAGCTTGAGCCCGTGCCCCCTTGTCCTATTGCTGAGTGCCTGGGAGAAGAGACCAACCCCCACCTGGCCAGAACTTCCCTTCAGGTAGTTCTAGACAGTGCTGAGGTCACCTCTGAGCCTCCTCTTCTCCAGGCTAAACACCCCCAGCTCCCTCAGCCTCTCCCCATAGGACTTGTGCTCCAGTCCCTTCACCAGCATTGTTGCCCTTCTCTTTCTTTACCTGTGCACGTTTTTCCCCATGGCCTATTTACACATACAGTGCTGGTTCCGTTCACACATGAGGAGATATGATGCACACAGAGAGGAATAAAAGCTTCTTTTAAATCACAAGTTCTCTTGAAACTTTGGTGTGTGTCCTCAGGTGTGTGCACAGGGGGTACCTGTATTTCACACATCACGCAAGGATTCTGCTCTAGTAAAAAGCAGTGTTTGGTTTTGCAGTCATATGTGGCTATTTTATGTCAAACATTAAACCCCCTGCTACTGAAAGGGCACTGTTTCCAGCTAAGCACAGAGAGAAATTAAAAAATTCTTTTAGCGTTGATACTTACTGGATCGTAATTTTGTTCCAGAAATTCTGCCACCAACGATTTGTGTCGTGTTAAGAGGTCCTGGGAAAGAACAGAGAAATGTTACCTGAGAGAGTGTGCTCATTTGATTATCCCTTGAGTCTCAAATGCATTTCAACACTTTTTACCAGAAGGCATTTACCACATAGTTTCTACAGACAACACTGCACTACGTGTTCAGTACAACTTTAAGAATGCAGTTAATGCTAACAAAATCAATATAAAACTATTCTAATACTCTTTCTTTTTATTCCTGTTTCTCTCCCACCTTTTCTTATGTTCATTTGTCACAGTGCCTAGTGTTTATACTAAACCAGGACAGGGAGAGGAAGAAAGTAAACTAACCCTGCAGGGAGGGATGAGCTATGGTCTCCAAGCCAGAAGTGATCTACACATGCTACCCCACAGCTGGAAACTATGCCAGGCTGGATCAACTGCTATTGCTCATCTCCAAGAATACCACAAGGAAGACTCAAATGCAACTGCTATATGTATGGATTTAGTTATTTAATAAGGAAAGCTAGTCACCAATCTAAGCTAGACATCCAGGCTCCCTCCCCCTCCACTCCCTCCTCGGAAAGCAAACTCAGGTGGTGGGATGAATCCCTTCTGCAGATCCTTTCCTGCCCAGAGTTGGCTTATGGACAAAAAGTGGTAGCAGACCTTTCAGACAGCTGGATAGGATGCTCCCATGCTAAATACAAATTTAAATTAAAGGGACCTCTCCCACAGAATGGGGATGCTGGTGCTCAGAGACAGAATCTCTTTACTGAATAAATAGTTGTGAAATGGAGTGGCCAGTGGGAAGGCATTTAAGTATGATTTTGCTCTTATTGCCTCTCTTAAAACATAACACTGACCACAATAAATGCCTGATGAAGTCCATTCAAGTTGTTTTGGTGGTTTTTTTATGAATCAGTTTCTGCTCTTTTTCGTCATCTTTTCCTTGGTTTCCCTACCCAGTCAGAGACTGAAGCTGATGAGGAGCTCAAGCAGATGCACAGACACATCCTCATAAATAAAAGAAATCCTTTACATGCTAATCCTTTAATTTATTTTTACCATCAACTTTAAGAGGACAGCAGAGCCCTACAAAATTCAGTGCATGTTTTTAACACATTCCTTTATTTAGCAGGACTGCAATGACAGCAGTTTCAAAGGCTGAGTGAAACACACGTGACTCACAAGCTTTTACACAGGGCACTTAGGAGGCAAGTACAATATCCTTCGATAGGGGGCACAACTGGAATATAATCCAAAATGAGTTTTTCATAGAAAATGACAAGAAAGCATGGAGCAGCAGTGTTCAGTCAGCACTCTTTCCACCTGCTGCTTGCACCCTCCACAGCCAACTTATATCTCTAAATACAAGCACTTTCCTCTGCATTTTTAACAGCTCAGTTTTCTCTCTGCAGTGCACCTGGCTGAATTTAACTAAGAAGTACATCTCCAGATCATAAAAAATTCCAATACTTCCTTACTATAAATGTCCTCAGACTTAAATGAACATTTAATTAAGCCCTCCTCTGGTGCACAGACTACCCAAGGCTTTCAGCTCTGAACCAGACACCTTGATGGCAACACCACAAACTCAACATGGGGGCAACAGAACCGAAAACAAGAGCTCAGTAATCCAGCCAGCAAGCGATCATGTTTTTCTGGTATTGGTAATGAGGTAGCTCTGTATTTCATAATTCAATTGCTTCCACATCACTTCTTGCTGTCCCAGCTATTCAGAGTAACAGACAAATAGGAGGTGAGATGAGTAGCTGGTTTATTTCCAGAATTGACCATGTATCAGGTGCTAAGAGGAAATTTCAAAAAAAAAATGCAGTTTACACATTTCCCCTAAGCATTTTAAAAGGCAGTTTCTGACCTGTGTCTGAGGATGAACTGCTCTCATACTCGTCTCTTTCCAGTGCATGTGAGGATGTAGAATTCTATTTTTAAATCCTGCTAAAAATACGCTCAGTTCACAGGGGACAGAAGTACTTTCCACAGCTGTAGATCCATGAACAATATCAATGTCTCTTTTGGGGGGGGACGGTTGTAGGAGTTTGCAGTCCTTGCCACAGCTTAACTGGCCCTTGTCCCTCTCCTGCCTCCTGCTTGGGGTAAAGACTGTCAATCACCAACAAACTCTGCTGTTGTGCTCAAAGCAGAACATGGGGGAAAGATGTAAAATCTCTTCTCTTAAGCTGTGAACTGAGTCCACGAGCACTTTCTTCTGACCAGAGACAAATACTCTTCTGAGCGTAGGGTAAAATGCCACAAAGAGAAGATTTAAATATCTCAGTGAGGTTGCATTTTTATACAGTCCTATATTGTATTGTTCCTTGTCTGTACTTCTGTGCTAGTTTGACTTTCATAACATTTACCTAATGGACCTCAACAGTGAAACTAAAAATAAGGGAAAGATGCTGCTCTTGATTAACTGGTGGTTTGAATTGGTAATCCTGCTCCAGTCATTACTGAAGAATGCAATATTATCTCCATTATGCAAATATTCATCCCATTCAGTAGGTTAATAAAAACCAGTAAAAAGCCAGGTTTCAGTATATGCTGAATCACTGAGTTGAACTCTAACACTCCTTACAGTTATTCCAAAGGCCTATCTAATCATGTTTCTCATTAGCTTTATAAGGAAAGAATAAATAATGTGTTTCTATGACAGCAAGGAGCTCAGTGATAGAAGAAAAAGGAGTTACATCTATATTTAGAAGAGTCTTTAACAAAAAAAGAATTCTCCCCAGCTTTCTTGGATTGTTTGTCAAATTCATCTTCCCTGTGTGTAAGCCCACAGCACCAAGTTCTGCTGAAAGACTCTACCAGCCCCTTGCAGGAACGATGATGGGCACATACAAACCCCGGGAAATTTGGCAGGCTCCACCCAACTTCGTTTCTAATACAAAACAGACTCTATACAGAGTCTGTGCAGTGCTTCCACCTCCATCACTGTAAGCAGTACAGTCCTTACATTGAACCATGGGTCACAAAAGTAAGACTGTGAATACACTGTAAAATAATCAGCAGACACAGCATTAATCTAGGCCTGACTGCTGAACTCAGAAGGGACAGCAAAAATTATAAGGAGTTCAAAAGTCACTTTTAAATGATGCCTTCTACTGTGGTTGGGACAGGCAGTGGTTTAGTCCCGGGGAAAAGGTAGGGAGAGAAAAAGTTTATGTGCTTTACAAGAACTGTTTGTAATCTGTGATCAAGTTTTAAATGGTTGCATAAAAGACCTTGGGTTATCAAGATGAAGAACATTAATAAATATGTGTTTACATTTCTCTGAAGATTCTTTGCAGACTTGATCACGGTTGTGAATCCTGTTCAATCAGACCAAGAATTAATTACACCTTTTACTGAATGATAAAAAGCCACCCAGTTCAAAGCAACACAACACTCAGTGGTGACCACTGATGCAGTACCATTTTTGACACAACACTATGATGCAGGTATAGAATAATTTACCTTGAATGTAGCGAAGGCATCAGAAGCAATATCAAATGTTGACATTTCCACGTATTTAAAAAAGTCTCTGAACTGTTCTGAAAAGAGTATGATTTTGGCCAGTGGTTCATGTCGGATACACTCTCTCAGCATAATTCCACAACGTAAGGCAATATTTGGGGATTCATACCTGAAGAATGACAAACCCCCAGAAAATATAAAAACACAGAAGAACAAAATTAAGCAAGCATTTTTCTAGCAACAGAGAACTTCATAGCATAAATAACACATGTGTCAGAGGTGACACAACACACAGAGGGCAGCTCCCAACCACAGCACTGTACTCAGCTTCAGGACTCAATCCAAAGCCAAGGAGCAGGTGGCTGCCACAATTTTTCATCACAAACCTCTCTCCTCCCAAGACAAAACACATTTTGGTGTGAGTTTGTTTTATACCGCCTCTCTGCAGAAAGACTGTGGGGAATGTGCAATTTTCAACAGAGCTCCTTCGCTCTTTCAGATATATGAGAAAGCAAAGTGCTACATTTAAAGATCATCCTTTTCAGATTTAATTCTCAGCTCCTCTTCTAGAGGACATTCCTCTAGAGTATTAATGAGGACAGTAAGAAGAGTCTACCCAGGCAGTTCTACATAGGATTCAGCTTTCTGCAGCTCTGAAGACTTTTTTTTTTTGCAGTTTATGAGGAATTCTCCTCAATCCCTCCCCTACAGAGGCTATGACTTTGTTCAGGACTCAAGTACACAAGTTCCTCAAGTTACAATTCTGTTATGGCACATGCATTGCAAAAGCCAAGAGCCAGCACTGGTCTCAAACTTGGAAGAGGAAGGGAGGAGGGAGGCAACTCATATCATTTTCTATTTCTATAAACTCATGATTTCTTTAAAGCTGAAATTAATTGAAACAAAACTGTTACAAACACATTTAAAAAAAATAAAAGAAAGGATAAAATCCTACAGTCATAAGGACTTAAAATGAACTTCTTTCAGCAATCTTCAGTCACGTGGAAGTGGTGAAGTCCAACGGGACAGAAAGCATGCTCCACTTCAATAAACTTGTTACACTATACCTGAACTGGGTATTATCACCCAGAGCTTATCAGCATCACTTTGCTTTGCACAATTAATTCCTGTGTCTAGGCCAAAAGAAATTTAAAAAAAAAGGAAGAAACCCACAAAATGCCATCTGTGTTGTAAGTGAGTGGGCCCTCAAATCCACCACCAGCTTGCAATTTAAAAGAATGGTAGTGTTTTCTGAGCATACCAGAGCTGCATACTTCAACCTGGTACCAACAATAGTTGGCTTAATGGAAAAGGAATTGCTATTCCAAACAGGCAAATGAAACTTCCCACCCTCAAGGAAATGCAGGCACTCAAGCCCCTGTTTGTTTTGGGTTTGGGAAACATTTGCAACTTGAATTTATAACTCTTCAGACAACGGAAATTCACTGAAGTTTCCCATTGAGTTTCCCATCAACTCCATTAACAGGAATACTAATTTTCACGGGAAAAGAGGCAGAGCTGCTCCTAGGAGTACAGCCAGGAAAATATTTAATAGTTGGCTAATGAATATTTTGGTTGGAATAAAAGCAAACTACATTGTTTCCAACACAATAACTTTTAAAAACATTAAGTATCAACAGAATCATTCTTAGTCAAATACTCCATTATCTGGAAGTGGGTTATGGACCTTTCGCTGTTCACATAAGTGAGGGAAGTTGGGTTTGGCTCCTGGAATATGCCTGGAAGAAGTTTACAGGCTGCCCAGTCATAACCAGCATGTTCTCTGCACCCACCCACACTTACATGCAAAGCCACCAGGCAGGAATGATAGAAATGTTTTTCAAAATCACTTCTAGTGAGCAATTGATGTTTTTCCACAGCAGAAAAAAAAATCATTAAGTTTTTCTCTGTTTAGATGAACTTACAACCTAAAGAAACCCCCACACAGTGATTTCTGGGGGCCACTAGAAGATGAAACAGCAGACTTGAAATATTTCAAAACACTTGTGGAGGCTGAAAGAGGCAAGACTGAGAGCAGAGATGGATCTCAGTGTAAAGGGAATTCTCTTGCATGGTTAGTGCAGAAGATGCTACAAGGTGAAGAGCACAAACAGGAGATCAGGAAGGCATCGAGCCTGGGAAAACACAAGGTCATAACAAAGAGATATATTCTTATCTGATTTTACATTAACTTGTATAGCCTGGATAAACTAGTGTATCCAAGTAGAAACTCAAGGGGAATTCTGCAACCACAGCCACTATGCCATTAAAGCTTTAACTGCACTGTGATACAAAGAGCTCATCACAACATATCGGAGCAGTGTCTAGATTAGAGATAGCACGAGGCATGTTATATATATTCACAAAGGGGCTTATGAATTTGTCACTTGAGAGAAACAGTGCAAGTGCCATAAAGAAAATCCTTCACAGTCACTGTTCTAGAGGGACAGTATCCTAAATTACAAGGGACCAGAGTTATTTCTGTGCTAATGCAATTTGCTGACATCAGAGAAAAATACTGGCCCAAATATGTCTGGTTCTTTATATACAGCAAACATCCCACTCATCTGAAATCCTACTCATACACAAAGCCTGTACACATGAAAAATAAGATACTATTAAAGCAAGTCATCATGCAGCAGGAAGGTCAAATAATCTAACAAAATGAAAAAAAATTTAAAAAAGGAAAGAAAGTAGAGAACTACATGCGGTATGTTTTCTGAAGCTGAGAAGCTGGAAGGAAGCAGGCAACAAGTAAAATGAAGCCTAAAAGGTAAGAACAGTTATCTCAAGCTGGCAGTGCTGCTGGAGTATTAGGCAGGAAACAGGGTGGGAGCTCCGATTCAAGATCCTTTCCACATTTAGCTACAAGAAAGCAACCTTTTGCTATTGGGAACTGTCATGGGGCAGAGAAAACTTTGCATCCAACAGCCAAGAAGTAAAACTATGAGAAGCCTTCACAATAGTCCTGGGGCATTTCTTCTATAGTCATGGTAGAGATGATTTTTTTTCTCTCCAGGTAATGTCATGATGTCATGCAACAAACACGGAATGGTATAAGCCAGCCAAGTCAACTATCCTCTAGGCAGATTTTGATTTCCTATATTTCTTTTAGCATTAAAAATATATATTTATCTAATATAAATAATATAACACCTTTAACATTAAATAAATATGAAAACACACCCTCAAGTTACATTTTCAAGTGGTGGTGTCTAACATGAAGTGCATGTTTCCCAGTTTCCACTGCACAAGCACTGCACACTGTGGGCATGCAGCAAGCTGAGTGTTCAGGACCCTGCCTTTGCTGTAGGCACCTATTTTAAGTATCTTTTTCAGACAGCCCCAGCAGCAGGACACAGGCAGGTAAGGCCTCATCACGTTTGACATCACTATGTTGCTCTGCAGTAGGTGCTCAGACACCACTGTCAGGGCTGGACAGGACTGACTGACGTCTGGACTTCTGCTGATTAATTCAACAGCACCTTCTGACAAGCCCCTCCAGAAATGGTGATTCTGATACAGTGCAGTGCTGCAGAAAGCCTGTCAAGAAATCATGAGCAAGGAACCTGAGGACCAAACTGACACAGACATGCTGCTGCATGCAGCAGGGATCTCCAGAAAAGCACATAAGTGATGCCATTTAAATACACTCACTGTCTCAGGTCACTTACAGTAAAACGTCTGTCAGCAGCACACATGCATAACATAAAAACTTTATGACCATCTTAATGTTCTTGGTTGTTACAGATGCCAAAGAAAATCTGGGACATGATTCAAAAATACTTTTTATCTTTAAATGAAGCCCAGACATATGGTAGGGATACATGCTCAATGTGCAAAACCAAAATGAGTGAAAAACTGAAAAAGCAAAGACAGAGAAAAGGGAAGAAAATTATTTAGTCTACATATGAAATTAAAATTCAAGTTGTAACAATGATGGAGAGAATTACCATCATTGTCCTCAAACAACTACTTTGAGGTTTATATAAATGGTGAATTTTAATGAACAAATGAAACCAAAATCCATTTACTGGTTTCCTTTCTGAGGAAGGTGGTGTTTAGTAATGCAAAACAAGTCAAGAATTTCAAAACTGAAGCTAAATCACAACAAATCACTATACCTTTAAGAGCAGGACCCAGCTCAGCCCAGACACCTGTCCAGGCTCCCACCACTCTGTCCTGCCTGGAAGGCAGCAGGTCCCTGGTCCCAGCAACCAAGAGCTTTGCCACCATGCTCAACCATAAGCTCACTGTTCTTGAGATACCTGGCACTCCCTAGTTCTCTCAGTTGCTTTATCATTACTGAGCTGTGCTGGAATGTGGCCGCTTCTGAGGGAAACCACTATTTTAGAGGACTCCTGTGCTTAGGAGGGAGGCTGGCTGAAGGGAATTTTACCCTTGGGGCTGCAGCCTTGTCATGCTCAAGGTGCTTAAGTATTTTACTGGCTATGGAGCAAATGGTAAAAATGCAAATCTTCAACCTCATGAGCAAGAAAGACACTTAAAAAATAATTTTCTTAAAAATCAATAGTTTAAAATGCTTATATTGTGGTTTTGAATGGTTGTTACTTGTATGACCATACAGCTCTGAGAGCTCACATTGTTTCAAACTGATCAGATAAATGCACTTATTTCCATACCAGTTATTTAATCCCAATGACATATATTCTTCTTTCCTTAGGGAAAATAAGAAAAGTCCAAAAGTCAAAAGAAAATTGAGCAGAAAACAGTAGACTTCAAGAGCTGGAAAAGCAAAGCTGCTTGCTGAACTAAAGGTGCTTTCTGTCAAAAGTAAAGGGGACAAAAACCTCATGTGTCTTAGGCCAACACTTGTGCACTCCTGAATGCATCTACAACTTATGTCCTCTCCACACAGAGTCTACGCTCTCTTCTTAGCCAACTTATCTTGGGAACCACCAGGTTACAGCTGTGCACTGACTCCCTGGGGTTAGAATGACTGAAAGAAAATTAATGCTGAAAGTTGTAGAGTTAATTACAGAATTAATTTAAAGTTGAAGTTCACTTGTGGCCAAAAGCATTGTGTGAGAAGTCTGTCCCACAGGCACAACTACTCTTTCAATGCCTTTTGCCTCTCTCTGTTCTACCACATCATGGTCCAGTTTGACTCCAGTTATTTACAGAGACCAATCCTGGTCACTCTTGCAATGCAAAAATGTCTAAATGAAACTCAGCAGTTGTCAGCAATGCTACACAAGAGTTTAGGAAAGCACATATCACATGGAGAGCAGTCAAAAACAATCAGCACAAATTATTTCAACATGAAGTTTGGTGAAGAAATAACAGTCAAAAAAAATAGTAATCCAGTCATCAAAAAGTATATAGTTACATAGAAAGTCAATATGAAAGACATAATGTAAGAAATCTAAACAAAACCTGAACATTATTTTAAAAAAAATAAAAGTGAGAAAGCAGATCAACTGCAATGCCAGCATCTTCCAAGCAATGCTCTTTATTGGAAATCAAATTAAAGCACCTACCCTTTTAGAAGCATGAAGAGGATATGTGGATGGGCACTAATGTATTCCACAGTAGGGCTGCGTGTGCCAATCTGTCTTCTCAAGATGTTGTTAAATATCTGGGAAACATCCTTTTTGCCCTGTTAAAGAAGCAAAATATGTCTCTGCTTAGAAAAACATGAACAAAATGACCATTTACTATAATATCTATTTAAAGCAGAAATGCAATTGAAACAGAAGAAGTCAGTTGTTGTTTTTTTTTTTGCAGGGGCTCTCCACCTTCTCTACTTGTTGTTTCTTCAATGTCACCCTAATTAGGCTTCCTCCATCAGGAGGCTGTGAAGACAATGCAATCCCACTACCATTTACACCTTTCTTTTTCTAAATGAATATGTGCATTCCTCTTATTCTGTCAAGCAAGTCCCTGGCTCTTTTTAAAAACCAACACTGAAACACCATAAAAGCACCACCACCCTGAGTCAAACATACCTTTGCAGTGTGTAGAATTGTTCCCACAGCCTCCAAAGTTGTCAGGCTAGTACTAATGCACTGCTCCACTGCCTAGACCTACAAACCTAAAGCTTTGCATTAGTTAAATGCAAACAACGCTGTAACTGTGTTTCTGAACACCAGCATTTAAACTGTGCCCATTACTACTCCATGAAAAACGAAATAATTACTACCAATAAAATGGATGCAGTACATAAATGTCTCTGCTTTAGTCACAACTAAGATCCTTCACTTTGTCCTAGTTTTCTCCTGCATACACATATCTACACAACCATACTTTTGTCTCCAAATGCTTCTCTGTGCAAACAGCTTTTCAGAAGGTCTTTCCAAATTACATTCTATTCAATCACAAGGTTTGCCAATACATCTTGCATTAGAAATCTTCTTCCTCCCCCACCACTTTCCCCCCTGGCCACAGCAGACAAATTGATGTGTGAAATTAAGGGGGAGAGGGGAGACCACTGCACTAATGACCAGTAACCAAGGCACTGAGTCAACAGCAGGTCACTATGCACAGGGCAAGATAAAGCAAAAGGTTACTTGTTCATTGATCTGTCTTGGGAGGACAAACATTCCTTGGCAGAGAAATTATTGAACATGTGAAGCCAAGGAGCAGATAGTTTCACACAGAGGAAAATTCCCTGGTTCACCTCTACAAATAAATCAATGCTGAGAAACACAAAGTATTCTGCTTTCCTATTCGTTCCAGACCAGCTGGCTTGGAGACTCAGAGATCTGGGGACTCAGGGAATTAAACAAGAGAATCAAATCAGAGGCCAGTCCATCTGACCTTGTCTGCAACACTTTTTTTTGACCCTTGGACATTGTTTGAATTAGGTTAATTCTGTATATAAACATGCCATTCTCCCCTATCTGTTGAAAGGGTGAGGTAAAGATGGCTAAGAATTAAGTGATCCTCTCTGCTATGCCAAATTTTATATTAGTTACTTAATACTGGGTGCATTGCAGCATTGTTGTAGCCAGGTGGGGGTTGGTCTCTTCTCTCAGGCAACCAGCAGTAGGACAAGAGGGCAGGGGCTTAAGCTCTTCCAGGGGAGGTTTAGGTTGGATATCAGGAAGTTCTTTATAGAGAGAGTGGTCAGGCATTGGAATGGCCTGCCCAGAGAGGTGGTGGACTCCCCATCCCTGGAGGTTTTTAAGGTGAGACTGGATGCCGCACTTAGTGCCATGATCTGGTAATCAAAGTGGGGTTGGACCAAGGGTTGGACTTGATGATCTCAGAGGTCTCTGCCAACCCAACTGATTCTATGATTCTATGATTATATCCAATAGCAGAGAGGAGATAAGATTGATAGATAAATACAGATAGATATGTATTTAATTATATCTCATTTTCTAGAGATCAGCAAAGGTGAAAGCCAGAGTTGACCTCCTTGGGTTCTTGTGGAGGGAGTGGAGACAGATAGGAGGGAACCAAGATAGCCTTCCCTCACCACCATATACTAAAATTGTAGAAATACTTTTGAAACACTTCTTACTTGGATCTGCAATTCAGTTTTGCCTTATAATGAAAGACATATGGCCACTGAAGCACAAGACAAGGCAGCATAAAGAGAAAAGGACAAAAAAAGGAGAGGACAAAAAAACCTGCCAGGAATGTATTATATAAATAACAAGTTGTAGGATACCTATGCCATAACTTAGCTCCTGTTTCAAGGAAAAGTAAGAGAAAGATTCTAACATCACCAGTTCCAGGCCTGCAGCTACTTACTGCCCATGTTAGAGGCTTTATAACTTGTGAACCTTCAGGCTTATGCACAGTTAGTAACATCTACATTTTTAGTTGACTTTGTCTGTGTGCACACTTTCCTCAGTTCTTCAAAGTTCAACAATAAATTTAGTATTTTGAGTTTCTTAACAGTCCAGTCTGATTTTGATTCGGAGCTCCTTCCCAAACCCAATTTTAGTGCTTCATATCATGACCAAAATGATACCTTGTTTCTTGAGTGGCAGAAGCATTAAACCTGTGTTTTTTATGGACATGTGATGGATGTGTGCAAGCCTCCCCTACACAGTCTTTGAAAACACATCTTCAAAGGGAAGTACAGCTGTGAAAAACTGGGATCCAACTGAGCAACAGGATCAGTGAGGAGCAGACAGGGAGTCAGGACAAAGCAAAGTAACCTACATAAACATTACTCCTTTCAGAAATCAGATTTTCAAGTAATTTATGATTTTGTATTCTACCATTACATATGGATTAAAATAAGAATTATAAGAATCATTAAAATTGTTTGTAACAACAGTAAACTGGCAACCGATTAGGTATTTCATTCAGTGCTTGCATTTAAGGACTGTGTGTTCGGTATGTCCATACAGAATTATTTTTCTGATAGAAGCAATACAGGCTGCATGTAACTAAAAAAAAATGTAGTAGTGTTCCTTCTAAGCTAACAGTATCTTCTCTCCTCTCTCCTGTTTTCTTGAAGGGTTTTTCAGGGGTTTGGGTTGCTGAGGTTTGAGTATTTTTGTAATTACGACACTTAACAGTATCCAGGGGAGACAAGAAGAAGGCAAAGGAAAGGTTCTCAATAAATTCTCCTGAACGTAAGAGAACTCACTAACAACATTTTCAAAAATTAATACAAAAATACATAAGTAAGTCCTTGAATCCTGGCTTTACTGGGGGTGGGGCGAATAGGGGAAAAAGAAAACATAAATCTCCCATTGTTCCTCAGAACTTCCCCAAGAAAGTGACTCCCACAAAAGGTTTCTCTGCGAGCATCAGAAGGTCTCTCTAAGAAACCAATTCTTCAATTCAGCAGCTGTCTCTGTGTTGGGTACTGCTCCTGCTTCAGGCCTGAGAGAAGCAGGTTTGGCTCCCGGGAGCTGGGGATTGCTCACTGGTGCATCGACACTTGTGACACTGCACGGGCAGCCAGGAGCTACATAAATCCCAGAATTCCTAACAGCAGTCCCTGGGGTCCACGATCCCAGCTGACTGTAATGACCTGACAAAGTTTCTCCCCAGCCCCTTCCCACTCAACACTCAGTTAAAAGGATTTATATTTATTCTGAATTAATTCAATCTTTACTGTAACTCTTCTCCTTACTTACAAGCAAGTTTAGTTTTCTTAGCAGTTGTCTTCTAAGCTTTTGGCTTTAACAACTAAGCTGGCAAGAAGTTCCACAGAATATATAATTTCATATTTAAATATACATGATTAAATAATATCTATACATATAGATTTAGAGTAATCCTTCTGCTATGAAAAAAAATTATACTTCTTTCTCTTTTTAATCCAAACAATCAAGTGGGGGTCACCCAATTTACCAGCTGCCTGCTGTCAGTTTTTAACAGATTTTTCAACTCCTGTCCTCTCAACGAAATCATTTTATTTTTTTCAGTCTTTGTCACATGCTCCAATTATTTTCATTTCATGTCCCTAAACCCCTTCTAAATCAGAGACAGTGGGTCTGATAGTTGCACCATGTCAACGAGTTTCATCACTGCAGCTTACATGGTCAGTCCTAGACAGTATTGTCAGCATCATTTCCCATCTTGTTTGGATACACATGGCAATATCTTGTTATTTTTTTTGTTTTAATTAAAAAAAATCAGATCCATTGTATTTACTGCCAGTATATGAGCACATTTTTCAGGATACGAGTAGCCGCTTTCTTCACTGTGCGATAAAGAGCTTTGAATGCAATAAAATTATTTCGATTTCAGAAAAATACGCTCTACTCACTGACAACACTGAGACCAAGGAGATGAAAAGGTTCATGAATGCTGACCTACCTCAAAGTCTATCAGCTGTAGGTTGGCAATAAGGGTCACTAGAAGGCCACTGTTGTACAGCTCTTGCGCCAGCTGGGCCACAATTTCTGTAGGTGGCTCTTTGTCTGTGGTCCCACACAGAATTTCCTTCATTGCTTGCAGAGATTTTGACACTTCCTCTGATGCCTGTTCACCAGCAGAAATGGGTTTTGATTAAAAAAAAAAGGAAACGAGAAAGAAAAGCATTTTCTTTTAAAAGACAGGAATTTCAAAACAAATGCTTCTAACCACACTTATTTATTGGGAAATGGTTCAGTAATTTTATGCAATCACTGAGGCTGAAGGATCCGCAGTGTATCCTGCAGGTCTTACATAGGATATATTCAATTTAAACACAGCATGCCATCACTTAGAGATCACAGGCATAGAACAGGGCCAAGACAGCACTACCAACAAGCATCAGCAAGATCTCTTATGGTTTTGGAGACAGGCACTGCCCTGCAGAAGCAGCAGCAATTTCACCACTGCTCCCTGCACCCTTCCCAGTGGGCTCTATCAATACATGTGGGGCCAGAGGTGCCAGCTGGAGGTACCAAGCCAGAGGCTGCTCCCGCCAGCAGGGTGGCTGCTGTGCTGCCTCTCCATCGACTGCCTACTGAGGGACTGTCCCAGCTCCTCTACCAGTAACCCAAATAAAACCTCGTGCCCCTGCATCATTGTTTAACCTGGTATCCAGCTAAACACCACTCAGCCATTTGCCCACTTCCCCTCAGTGGGAGCGCGAGAGAACAGGAGAAAGGGGGAAATAAATTTGTGTGAGATAAAGATGGTTTAATAGGACAGAAAAGAAGCAAAAAAAAAGTAATAACAAAAGTAATAACAATAATAATAATAAACAAGTGATGCACAGTGCAATTATATTGGGGTCACCCTTTATTGGGGTAATATAGATTAGCTTAGCGGTGGTCAGAGGAGGCAGAGACACTCAGGCTGCAGTGTGATCAGAAGGCTCACTGAAGACAGAGGGCTTTATTTTTAGTAACAGCTTCACTTTTATCTACTCCTGTATATAACATACCAGCACACTATTGGTCAGTAGTTCACCTAACATACATGGAAAGATTCTACTGGTTACAAGGCACATCCTACAGGTGGTTCTTTGGTCCTTAACGATGTATTCATCAATCACCTC
The DNA here is from genome assembly GCF_047495875.1 of Pithys albifrons albifrons. Taxonomy (NCBI): domain Eukaryota; kingdom Metazoa; phylum Chordata; class Aves; order Passeriformes; family Thamnophilidae; genus Pithys; species Pithys albifrons. Next base: position 59,286,081 of record NC_092458.1, read on the forward strand.
AGACCTTAAGAGATACACACACACACTGTCACCCACACACAATTGCTCCAAGATGCCCAGCCCGTTCCTGAGCAGCAGCCCCTCGCCAGCTTTCCCTACAGCTCTATGTGCTGAGCATGATGCCATATGGATGGAATATCCCTTTGGCTAGCTGGGGTCAGTTGTCCTGGCTGTGTTTCCTTCCAGCTTCTTCTGCCCCCCATCCCACTTGCTGGTGGGGTGGGGTAAGGAGCAGAAAAGGCCTTGACTCTGTGTAAGCACTGCTCAGCAAACAACTAAAACATCAGTGTGTTATCAACATTATTCTTACCCTAAATCCAAAACACAGCACTGTACCAGCTGCTAGGAAAAAAATGAACTCTATCCCAGCCAAAACCTGACAGCTTTGCATTGCCACCACCTATTTCTCCTCATCATGTGTGGTTTGAGTCAGCATCATCCACAAGGGATTTGCTTCCTGAGCGCATGGACACTTCAGTCTCAGGTTGAGAAATTTTAAATTAAGCAATTTGCTTTAGTAAAGCTCCACAGCTGCCACTAAGTGAAGTAAAATAAATCTTTCATCTTTTGTTCCCACCCAGAGTATACTAATTCTGTGCAATGTTTCAGATACCTAACGTAGAGGAAAAACTAGGAATTACCTTACAAAACATCTTGACCAGAAAGGCTGACTGGATTCTTTGGCAGGGAGTGGGAAGAAGTAAGAAACAGGTTTGAAAGCAAAAGAATGACAGCCAAGTGCCAGGCAGGATGGTTAAGGATTCTGAAGGTAAGACAGTCTTTCACATCTATATTACAAAGCCTCTCCTTGAAATGAGTATTTCGTTAGCACAGGAGGTGAAAAAAAATAATCAAGACAAAGAACATCCATAAGTGATTTGTAAAAGCTGACTGGACATTAATGGATATTCAAACCTAGATCAATAATTTCAATACATCTCTCACATACATTGAAAGGAAAAATGCCATGCTTTCAAAGATGCCCCCATCCATCTGCATAACATAACCCCACGACACTTTGAAGAGGCATCTCTCACATCCTGCTGATCTCCCTATACTTTAATATTGATTTAAATCACAGGTTTTATTCACACAGTGAATAAAAATTGTAGAAAGAACCTAGAAATCCTTAGGAAAAAACCAAATAAAAGTCACTTCCACATTGCATCTACCTGGAAGATTCAAGCATTGATTTTGCACAGCATAAAGAACTCTTCTCTAATCTCTTTCATAGAATCATAGCATGAATTGGGTTGGAAAAGACCTCCAAGATCATCAAGTCCAACCCTTGGTCCAACTCCAGTCCATTTACCAGATCATAGCACTCAGTGCCATGTCCAATCTCACTTTAAAAACCTCCAGGGATGGTGAATCCACCACCTCTCTGGACAGCCCATTCCAATGCCTGATTCTCTCTGCAAAGAATTTTTTTCTGATATCCAACTTTGTACCTACTCTCAGTTTTCTGCTATTTGAGAGAGGTCAGTATGAGTGGCTTGTAAATGAGCATGACTATTATAACTTTAACCAGGAGAAGTCTTGCTGTTTCTTACCATCAGTCAGCAAAAGAGCCTATTTTTACCTCAAATGTTAGTGGTATGTCACTTGAGAGATCCCACAGAGTATAGATAGGATTAACAATGGGGTGTTATCTTGGAAACTAAAGCTCTAAATCTTTGTAAGAGCTGGGGAAATATTTTCATATCAAAATTAAAACCCATACATTTGGGTTTTCACCCATTCTGCTGGGCAGGGTGTGAATATCTCTGGCATTCTGTAGCTAAAAAAATTAGTAACTTTCCTTTCAAGTGTAAGCAGTCCTCTCTGATATGTAGAAAAATGTCTGCAAAGCTCAGCTTTAGGTTATATTCTCAAAAAGGAGGCGAAATAGTAAAGCACTGTGTGAGAAAATGAAAGTACAGGACACTGTGGTGTTGATGGGCAGACTGGGCACCACAGCTGTATTTCTCTAACCACCTGCCATCCCATCCCATCCCATCCCATCCCATCCCATCCCATCCCATCCCATCCCATCCCCTCCCATCCATCTTCTCAGCATTTCTACACACAATTTACATCTCATGTTTAACCTCCTCCCCCTTCATATTCTCCAGGTAGTCCGTGGTTTCACATTCAACCCACCACCAAAAGTTATTCCCAGTCAAATCCAAGGGCTGCGTTTCAGTCCTATCCCTCACAATCCATCTGGAGGAAAACCATAATCCCGAACACAGATTCTTAAATTGACAGCCAATTCTAGTCTCCATTTTGACATTTCCACTTAATCTTACAGCAATTTTAGAATAATACCTTAAGTACATAACCACTGTTTCTGCAATGGAAACTTGTTTATGACTCAGGGGAGGAGAGAAAAAAAAAGACATTCCAAGATACAAAGATCCTAGATCTGTCCAAAACAAACAACAAATATATTCACACAAATACATCAAAATAGGGGATGACAAAAATACATCTACATAAGAAGCCAGACTGGTCCTGACCTTCTTTAGGAAACGTCATGAAAACCAACAAAAAGCCTCAGTAAGACACCCTTCCCCCCAATGACACCACAATGTCTGTGACAAAAATAAAAAAGAGATTTGCTAGAAACTCCAAAGTCTATTACGAATTCCACACTTATTTTTATTTTCCAGAAGTAGCAGCAGCAATGATAGCAAAGTGCTGCAACCATCACTTCAGTAGAAGTTATAGAGCAAAAGAAACAGTTCCATAAAATACATAAGCCCTTTCAGTCATTTGCCTCGCTCTTGCAATTAGGCACAATCTTATTTTCAGGAGATTTTCCTTTTTACCCTGCAGGTGCAAGTCCTTTGTATCATGACTGAATTTATGCTATTATATTTACAAAAGCTGTTTTGAATAGATGGAAAAAGATGGGAAAGGAGAAAATTAAACACAGAATCCTAAACAGAACAGTTTATATGCATTACATACAAATGTCAAAAGTGGGGTACACTGAACTTTGGTCAGTCAAAAGCTACGGGTAGGGACAAAAAGCACAGATTAAATGCAAGCTGTTTCCCAGCACAATGTCAGTTTACTGTTTGTGTTGCTCTCCCTGCAGAGAAGTCAGGACCTCAACCTCCCAAGGCAAATTGCAGATTTCTAGTCCACAGGCATCTTAGTTCACCACATCCAGACTTGGGAAGACCCAACCCCACAACAGAACACTGAAATTCAAGGTGGGTACAGGAGTGAGTGCCCAGTGAGTTACAAGGTTGATTTGCAATAACTGTGTAAAGGGAGTGAAGGAGAGCACAGGCCAGACCCACCTGGGCAACAAAGGCAGTTTTTTTCAATAATGGCCATTTCTTCTCTACTTTGATGCAACACAGGACTAATAAGATATTTCCACTGAGAAATAACTCTGCATCAACAGAGCGTAGTTTATAGTGACCAGCAACCCACAAGAAAGTTTTGGGTCCATTTTGAAATGCAGGATTTTGTGAAAATGTTTAAATCTAACAATCCTCTGCTAACCCCACTGGTCTAAAGGATGTACAGTAGCCTTAGACCAGGAAAACTGACAGCCTAGATAAGCCTACCTAACTTCTCTAAGTTAAATTATAAACATGCTCAATCTTCTCTACTGTCTCGGTTCGAGGGGAAAAAACCAAAATGTTTTACCCACAAGCAGGGGAGGGGCCTCCTCCACGATAATCACACCACTCTTTATCAAATTTAAGAAAAAGAATTTTAATACAAGAAGGATAACTGCTATATATATATATATATGTAAACAGACTAGTGCAACCCACTTCCCCAACACCACAAGAGAGGGAAAAAAAAACAAACCAAAAGAAACAAAACAACAACAAAACCCAGCAGGTTTTTTTCTCCGGGAGAAAAGGTTATACTTAAGTGTCCTTGTCACAGCCCGGCTGGCTGCAGAGTGAGTTTCAGTCCCTCTCCAGCGAAACAGACGAGCAGTGGGCTTTCAGATGGACTCAGTCTCTTCCCCCTGTGTTCCCCGTCCAAGAAGCAGAAAGGTACGAGCAACCAGCAGCAAATCCAAGGCAGGTAGCAGCATCAGCACGGCACGAAAAAAGTAGTCCGAGGTGGGCAGCGGCAAGACAGCCAGGAAAAAAACCCAGCAGTAACCAGCAGGGCAGCCTGCCTCCTTCGAGCCCCCACTCCTCCCCCGTTCCGCCGAGCCAAGACTCCGGAGAATATCCAAAAAAAACCCAAAAGAGACAAACCTGCCCCCACCCCAGCGATCAACAGTTAACTACTTCTTTTGTTAACCGCTGGCCTGGGCAGTTAAGTGGCAGGGGAGAGAATTTACATAATAATCCCAAACTACAACATCTACTCATAAAGTTGATTTTTTGTCAGCACTTTTGTGTCTTTCTAAACCTACCAACAGCTTCAACAACAAGAGAGGTAATTTTTATTAGTTGAAGATACTTATTTTCTTCACAAATCAAAGTCTTGTCACTGTTGACTTACTGGGAACGTAACACAAAGAAAGGAGCTTTCGGAGAAATGATTCCCTGAAATTCTATATGAAAAAATCTTCCCTGAAAGACCTCAACACTCTCCTCTCGACAGCCTATCCCACCTGTGAAGATCAGCCAATCTTGCTGCAAAGGTCCAGTCTTTATTACAGAATGGATAACTCTACTATGCCTATATGTAAGTACTTCCTACTCCAGTGTTGATCTTCCTTTCCAAGTTTTAATATTGGGTTCTTCAGTTTAACTTGCTTGGCCAGGTCTAGAAGACAATTCTAAGTTTTATCTGGTTTTTTTGGACTGTTCTCTACATGAGGGCCAAAGTGCATGGCAATGTTCTTAGGGCAGTAATTCAGCATTATTAAGGAATGCTGCTCAACAGTTAGTTTTCTTTCCTCTATATTCTGCAATTATACAAGAGAATTTAAGGAGTTTCTTGGGGATTTTTTTCCTTTAAGGAATTACAAAGAAGTCCTCCAAGACTTACATATTTTTTGTTGTTGTTATAAAATCTTCCAGAGAGATTTTAAAGAACAGCATGTAAGGCTAAAACAAAGCCTTCTTACTTGTTGTTCACGCCAAAACCTGAATTTTTATTTCCATAATTACATGAGTTAGGACTTTCCATACTCAAAGGCTAAGCTGTTTTATCTGCAACACTGCTTGTGTGATATAGCAAAATAAAGCAGATCTGCTTCAGAAATCACAGACTTCTTACAGAGAGTTTTTTAAAACTCCCATACATAGCACATCACAGATATACTTTACCAAGAGTCCCCAACTTCAGTAACATGAATTTCTAGCTATTCCAAATGGGTTAACAAAAATTACCTCTACTTACTAACCTTGCCCTTATCCTCTCCTCAGCTACTTATGGCAATTTCACATTTACCTTAAAAATGCCATATTAAGTGCTTGTGATCCAGATTTGTCATGCTTGTCAAAGAGAAAGAGAGATGGATCTTCCATTGTTCAAAGTAGAACTGTTGCATCTTTTTACTCCTGATTACAAACAACATAAAGGGAAAAGCATCAGGTCCTGAATAAACAACAGTCTGAGCTCCTGCACCTGAGCTGCAACTTTTCAAAGATCTCAGTGGGCTGTTTCTGTTTCACTAACAAGTTAGAGGTCTCACATGTATGTTACTGGTCAGAAGGGCTTATTCTTCTTTTTATTCATCCAGGGATTTAATATAACATTTATGACAAACTGCAACAGTGAAATAAAAATAGGCTACATGAACTTTTTCCACTTTCCCAAACTCAAATACCAAATATACATAAGAAAAATACAGGATGGCTGGTGAGGAAATCCTCAGTTGTTGATAAGAATATGGCAAATAGGACCATGCAGCTTCTGTTTGCATACCTAGCATATTTCCAGATCAAAAATCGGTCTGTAAACTGTTGCTCTCTTGCACAGCAGAAGACAGTAACACACACAGATGCCTGCCAGTGTTACATTAAATACTCCAATGTCTAATTCAGTGATCTGCCACTACTTCACACACTATACATTGCAACCAAAAGCATAAAGCTCCTTGATTTGGTTTTAACTGGTTTAAAAATACTCTATGTGATCCAAACCAATTTTTCTCCTACAAGAATAGTGCCAATGGAGCTCTCTCTCTCTACAGCTGACTGTAAGGACTCCCAAAAAAAAGCCATTAGCAGCATCTGAGTCCACCATCTAAAACACCACAGGATCAACCCAACTGACTTATTCTTGATAGAATTTCATGCTAAACTGATCTATAGGAACACATTGTGAACATTTTGGATCAGGACATCTGAATTCTGTCATTCAGTAAAACATTATGGACTAGCACTAAAGGAAGCAGGCAAAGACAATTTGGCCAAGCACGCACAACAGGGAAACGCCTTTTAAAAGGAAGAATGATTAAATGGAGAAGACAGGCTTGCCCCACCTGGACATAAATTCCTTTCCCACAGTTAATCCTGCACTTAGGACAGAACTAAAGGTTGCAAGGTCCTTAAAAAATAAAAAGCAACCAGATGAGACAGGTTTAAACTCTTGGCACCAGCACCTGATAGTATCTGGAGTTTCACCCATCTTTAGAGCAGTAACAGGCCTTAGCAGAACAGGGAAGCTGAAACAGGAAACGCTCCACAAAACCCCAGGACACAGAGAGCTAGGAGGAAGGGATGCCAAGCCCTTCTTATCTCATTCCCTCAGTTTCAGTGTGCAGCAAGGAAGTTGAAGGCAATTTTGCAAGTGACTTTGGCAGCTGCAGAATCCCATCCACGGGTATTCACGTTCCCAGCAGTCATGCAACTGCTCTTCCGTGCAAATGCACATCCCGTCCTCCGCATGCACTGCACCCCACACGCTGGTCCCCAGTCGCTTCCCAAAGCACAGCGAGAAGGTGAGCAACAGCCAGCAATGGCTCCACTGCTGCCATGTAAAAAAGCAGGATCTATTAATAGAAATATTTGTTCCAGAAGTCTCAAAGTCTTTTAACTGCAGCCTTAATAAAATGCTGCTCTGCTGACCCTTTTGAACAGTACCAAATCAGTTACAGCACACCGAGGTGAAACAGAGGACAGAGCACAGTGACCTGCCAGAACGACCAGCCTTGTTAGATATATTTAAGTGAAAGGGGCAGAAGTTACACACTTCAGGTTATTTCACATCTAGCTTCGCTATGTTTCTGAACACTGACTAAAGGTGCTGCAGGAAAACACTCAGCCCAGAGCCCTGAACCTGCTGTAATGCATTTGGGTTAATTTTGCGCAATAAATCCAAGTTTTGGATTAGCTACACCAGAAACTGCAAATCTTTCAGTCCATCTAGACTACCTGCAAAGATCAGACCAAGTTTCCACAAGCCTCAGATCCGTCTGCTGCACTGAATTAAAAGACTGTGACACTTGGAAGGCTTTTGCTGGAGGGCAGGTTCAGAAAATGTTACCAAACCTGTAGACACCGCAGATGGCACTGAGTCAGGCTGCCGCACCCGAGGGTGTGTGGTGAGCAGCAAGAAGGGGATGTGCCCAAGGACGTCCTTCAGTGACATACTGGATGCCACCTGCACTGCTTTGTGCCAACTGGACTCAGCAGCTGAGCACAAGACTTCAAAAGTCAGGATGTCACACCCCTCTGTTTGTGAGGTGAGTCAGGCATCCTTCCCATTCATGTTCTCTTACAACATCCATCAGCAAAAGACAGTAATAAATGAAGCAGCGTGACCATCGTGTCACAGGCTGTCCCTTCTTCCCTCAGGTTCAACAGATCTGACCACTTGGTATTAGGGCTTCTCCTCTCTTCAGCCCTATTTACATGCATCCTCCAATGCTTAAAGGAGTTTGTGCCAGAAAGAAGGAAGAGAGCCTAAGCACTGAAGGCTTCCTTTCCTAGGTATTTAAATACTTCCTTGCTTTTCTAGTTAATTCCAGAATGGGCATTTTTCATTAAATTCAAGGACAATTTAGTTCTACATGACTGACATTACATTTTTATGACATGTACAGAATTCTGTAATAAAACTTAATTAATTGTTCTTCACCACATCAAAGCCTGAACACGATGTCAGCAATTGTACATGCTCCAAGAACACCTTATTTTATTTCAGGAGTTGGAAGAGAGGAGACTGGTTGATAAAAAAGGCTTTAGTCCACTTTTCCAGCCCTGTCTTACCCTACTGGATCTCCCAATTGTTACATTAGATTTGTCAGTGCTACAATCCCCTCTTTAAAAGAGACATTAATTTTTAATATCACAAAAACAAGGTATTAGAAAGAGAACTTCAGAGGAAAATGAGCCGCATGTGCTGGCACTTCTCAACCTGTGGTCTATCAACCATCAGAATGTAGCTGAGAAAATGGCAAAGCTTTCATCACACATACACCCATGTAAGCAAACAAAACAAAAAAAAACCCACACAAAATAAAAGTAAGAACCAAAAATTCAAACTATTCCTATTTTTCAGTCGAGAGTGTTTAAAAAGCATTAAAGAAGCATTATGGCAATGCTACGCACATTAATAGTTTTAAAAAAATAAGACACATGAAAAAAACTGGGTCAAATTCAATCCTTATATAAGAATCATAGAATCAGTTGGGTTGGAAGAGACCTCCACGATCATCAAGTCCAACTCTTAATCCAACCCCACTTTGAATACTAGATCATGGCACTCAGTGCCACGTCCAGTCTCACCTTGAAAACCTCCAGGGTCAGTGAATCCACCACCTCTCTGAGCAGGCCATTCCAATGCCTGATCACTCTCTCTGTAAAGAACTTCTTCCTGATATCCAACCTAAACCTCCCCTGGCAGAGCTTAAGCCCCTGCCCTCTTGTCCTACTGCTGGTTGCCTGAAGACAGATGCTAGCGCAGTCAACATTAGTTAGTCTGGGTACTACTCTATGACTAACAAAAAGCATCATCAAGAAAGAGCACAAACTTTTCTGTATTATGTGTGTACATGGAGACGTCTCAGAAGTGATAATTTCCTTCATACTTAGAAGTGGCTTTTCTATGCTATCTTCTCTTGATCGTGTCTATCAAGCTGTGTCCTCCACCCTCTTCCCATTACCCTGAAGTCTTAACTGCTCTGCTGTAAAGTTCACTCCAGTACTTCTGTATTATTTAAAAACATCCCCTCCAAAACCCAGATGGTTCCTGCTGACAGTTGCACAAAGCTGTGCTAGAAGTGTCAAACCTCTCTCTGCCTGACCTTGTGTGCTCCCTGCTGCCCAGGCAGCTTCACCTCATACTTAGGACTTCTCAACTGGGAAAGAAAACAAGGAGGTACTCTGCTCCCCCTGCAGTTAATTCAGGCTTTGCCAAACCTCCCTGCCAATTCCAGCTGTATTAACAGCTTTTAGCTGTCTCAACCCACACACCATATTGGCTGTACTACCGTAACAACTCAATTGTTATAGGATAAATCTTGGTGTTTAAGCATCTGAAGCAGTCCTAGTTTGAAACTATTCTGCATGCAAAATCAGAGGTGCTCTGGAGTTGTACCCTAGAAGTTCTGGGAACCTTGGTTTTATGGTGAGGCACAGCAGTACCCCTCTAGGTCTCACAGCAGACAAGGAGCCAGAAACCTGAAAAACTGGACAGCCCTGATTGCCAAACTTCTCTATTCACAGGGCCACAGGTCCAAAACCAACTCTGAAACATCCAGGCTCTCTGACTCTTCAGGAGCCGGACCTCTGGACTTCTTCACGAAAGACTGACATATTTCTTCCCAATGGAAATAAAAAAAAATTCAAAAATTTTCCCAGGTTTGGAAGAGCACAGAGCATTGTGCTTTGTTTTCAGTTAAATGTCTCTAATCTTACTCATGACAAGATGTTACTTATTGTATTGCTGAGTAACTTTTAAGAACCTGTGTGCCACAGAAAGTATCTCCATCACCTCTTATCCAATTCAAACTTCAGCAACACTTAAAAACAGTATTACTAAGTCCACAAAGCTGAATGGATAGTAGCAGGTGTGACTGGGGTAACTACTTTTGCAAGAGCTATTTTTCCTGACACTTTTAAAAGTTTATCATCGTAACAGTACTAAAGATATTCCTTATGATTTACTTCCCTAAACTCAGGAGAATAAATCTGGCTATTTTCTTCAATAGGTATTTATTTCAGGACATTTCGGTGCATGTTTGTATGTATGGCCAAACTTCGTGAACGAAGATTTGGGAAGGGCTGTCCCCACGTGGGTGTGCCCTTCCAGCCTGCGCAGTGGATTTTAGGTGAGGCTCAGCGTGCGCAGAACTGGCCCCACCCTTTAAGTCCTGAGGTTCATCTGCCATGGCTGAGCGAGCTTGGACGGTGCCAGTGAAGTCCTCAGGACTAGAACCTACAGCACCCGGCATTTCCCAGGAGGTCTCCCATCCAAGTACTAATCCGGGGCTGACCCTGCTTAGCTTCCGAGATCTGACGGGAGCAGATGTCAGGGATGAAAGGCAGCATTACCAAGGAGTCTCACCTCTTTCCTTCTGAAAGGAGCGAGGCCCTATGTGCTTCCTCTACATCACAGCACAAAGTCCTGAGTCAACAAGCCATGCAAAGCATATACCCACAAAAAAAGGCTGGTTTCTTCACCTCCTGCCATGCTGCTGAAGGGACTGCCTTGTCCCACTCCCTCCCCTCCCCTGACCACCTCATTTACCCCAGGAACAGCCTCTACCCCGTAGCAATGAAGTGCATCAAAATAAATGAAAAACGACCTCCTTCTGTAAAATAAGCATCATTAAGTTCAAGAGTTGTTTCCATTCTAATACACCAAGAAAACACTCCTGTATCATTTGTTCTGTGAGGAGAACACACACCAGCTGTTCTGACTTTTATGAAAAGTTTACATCAAGTATTCTATTTTCTAAGACAGCTGAATTTCTCCTCCTTTGTCCCTGACACCCAAATAAATAAACAACCTTAAAGCCAAAAACTCTCAAAACCACAACCTACAGGAGCGATGCTGCAAAGTAAATTGAAAAGAAAACTGAGTCTAGAACTTCTGCTTTGAATGTCTTCTTTAATCAGGCTCCAGCAGATGAATTCTGATTCTGTTGGTTTATTTAGTTACTTATTTTATGTTTTACTTCAGAGTCAAATTCTCTCAGTGCTTTTCAATTAACTGAAGGTATTTCAGCATGAGACATCAAATACCAGAGGCCTCCCAGAACTCCATGTGATCAATCTTACGTAATTAACACACTCTGAGCTACTGGCTTTGAACCAAAAAGTTTCAAGAGGATTTCACTAAGGGCACGAAGGGCTCCATGCCTACCTTTTGGGTTGGGTTTGTTTTAATATAGGCTCCTGCACAAGGTGGGGGAAGCACAACATGCACATGTGCCAACATCAGCTCCATGAAAACTGTATTAAGGCCACTTATCAGCTATTTTTATTTCCACTGACATTCAGTTTTAACCTAAAATTAGTCCACTGTTAATTAAAATTATATACTTCTACTACAGCAATAGTATAGCACTTAGCAGAATCAGGGCAGTGAGCAAACACAATTTTGTTCTTTTTATTCTACCAATCCCTCAGCATAAAACCTTATTGGTCTTCTACAACATTATCTCATACCTTGTCAGTCTTTTTTTCTTGTTTTTCCAAGATGGCCATGTTTTCTTTCAGAACTTTCACAATCTCGGCAGGGTTTTTGTGCGATTTACTAAACAAAGGCATGGTCTTTCTTCACCTGGATTTCTTCCTTCAGGATAGAAGAGGATTGCCTTAAATCAAACAAGAAATAAAAACAGTTTTTAAGGTTTATACAAAAATGGAATAAAAACACACAAAGACATTATGAACCAGAAAAGTTATGCCTCAGGCACTCCATTTTGCTTCAGCTGCTCAGTGGAGCAGTAAAAGTTCTCATGTACAGTTACTGCAAGTTCATCCAGGATTTCCAAGCCACCACTGGCACGTGGAAAGCAATTACTCAGCACCTGCACATGAGCTGGACACCTCCCGAAGACCTGACCTACAGAGCAGCACTCTAGCAAGTCTGTGCCTATGACCAGCACATTTTGAACACTGCATATCTGGCAGGCCCCACAGATTTCTCATAAAGCTTTCTGTCAGACCACGCTGGCTCCATCATGATGCAGATAAGCAACTGTAAAGGCCAGCACACCAAAAGCACCCTTTGTTTAGAGCGCTGCAAGTTAAGGTCCCAGCTCCCCTGCCACCTCTCCTCCTTCAGCTGCTTTTCTTTCTCAGCCCAAACCTTCTCGGCAGGAAGCAGTTTTAGCTATCCCCCCAGTCTGACAGACTTCAAGAATCTGTGGGTCAGATCTCATTTGTGTAAAACATTGCCTGAATTAAATAAGGAAGGGAGGATCAGGTCCAAATACGAACACAAATGTTTTCATGACATTTAGATGAAAGACTGAGCATTTTAATGAAAATGGATTGTTTGTTTAATTTAAAAAATTCTTTCTCTGTATGGTTAGAAAGGCAAATACCACATCACTGTATTTATATTTGAAAGAAACTGAGTAACTTGGTTTCTCATCCTACAAAGCATTAAGTTGTGAATTCTTATGAGTTTTGCTGAGGGTCCAATAAAGGATCTACAGAAGTCAGCGACTGACTACAGATAAACTCTGGGTAAAGCCATACCACTTTCCAGGAAGAGAATCATTCTGGACTGCATTCCAGTTGGCACAATAATGAAAAAGAGGTAAAAATAAATTAAAAAAAAAGGCAAAAGCAAAAACAACCTCAAACTTCCAACTCCTTCCACCATAAAAGAAAACCATCACAATCCCTCCACACACACATTGCAAAATCAGTTGTGAAAATATAAATACATACACAAATCCCTTCAATTTCATTGTTCTTCAACATTTACAATTTAAAAAAAGCTTTATACAAGAGGTTTTAAAAGAGAGAATTAAATGAACACGATACACACAGCATGAAGAAGAAAACCCAGTGGTCCCAAAGAATCCACTCCTCTCATGCTTCATTGTTATCACTGACACGCTACAGAGTCCCTCAGGAAATACTATGCCATTTGTGCCATACATCCATGTGTTACTAATCCCCAAATATCCTATGGAATTGATACCCAGATTAGACATACATTCTATTGCAACCATAAATAGCAATCATATAAAACAACCAAGTACAGGCTATACAGACTCTGTCCTAACATCCTACTGAAACATTTCAAGACCTTTTTGCAGATTGTCTTCACAGTTTATATGACACAGAGGAAATATTTTAAGCGTCTTACTCAACCCAAAATTTCTTTTATAGTGTCCAGAGCAGGTGAGTTTGTTTATAGCTTCTCATTTGTTTACAGGTCAGTTCTACAGGGATATTTTCACATTCAGTGTCTGAAATCTCACCACTTTCAGCTTTCCATTTTCAAGCTCCTCACGGTCAAGTTCAAACTCATTTTTATTTCTGCAGTTTTGGCTACATACCCTTCACTCCTTAGCTAAGTTCTCAACTGCAGTCTTGTTCCCAACTGCAAGATTTGACAGCACTGGCCCACTTGCAACAGAGCAAAGTCTCACCTCAACCTGACAAAGTGCAAGAGTAAAGACTGGGTACAGCAGCAACTCACTCTTTTGGGCACATTCAGCTACATACAAGCACTGGAAAAGACTGGGGTGCCAGTATTACACGATGAAGTTGTTTAAATGCTGCTGGCAAACACCAAGTGCTCTCTAATCCCACATGCACAGCAAACCGAAGATTAATAACTCACAACACACTTTGTGAAGGACCTGATTCTGTATGTTTTTATTATTCATGAAGACAGAGCATGAGGATGGTATGATGCAAGAGAGTCTGAAAGCAGGAGCTTAAACGGCAAGATGTATTTCAGTACATAAGTATTTTCAGCTAGGTTAGGGTATGTATATTCAGAATGCTGAAGTCTTCCCTTCATCTTTCTCTTTCAGAAGATTACATACAAAGAAAAGCAGAGCGGGAGATAATTTGATTTTTAAATTGAAGTACTACTGAGCTAGAGGTTCTGAGATTTTTAAAAACTCAACTTCACATTTCTTACTGAAATGTTGACTATAAACACATTTTCCTCCCAAAGAGTAACTTTCAAAACTGTCTAGAGTAGGGTGTTTGTATTTAAAATAAACATTAATTTTGTCATAAAACTCCAACAGCCAGACTAGCACTTTGCCCGTATGTAGTTCCAGTCTTGTCACCAAGTCCCCACAGCACTGTGCAGTGATAAAATACATTTCTCTTCACTTCATGCCCTACCATTACCCTAATTATAACAGCAAAATCACCAATAACAGGGCAGGAAGGGCCTAAAGAAACTGTTTAGTTCATTGCTCCACTGAACAGACCCAAATCTCTGCATAACTTCACTTATTAGTCTTACATACAAAGTCTCTGCTATATGCCAGTGGAGGGAGGCAGAGAAAAGGGGGAAGAAGCCCAGATGTGCATCAAATAAGTTTTTGTGCTTACCCCTTCTCAGATTACAGTTTTTAACCCATCAGCACCTGGCAAAAGATGATCCATCACTTCAGAAAATACATACTGGCACCTGCAGATAATGGTCCCTTCTGATTCTCCATGGAAGAATCTTCTAGGGGGGGACACGCTAATCCCAATTACAAGTGGAAGCAAATAGGGGTAAAGTCACTTCAATGAGATTTGGGAGTTGTACCCCTTAGTCTTATAGCTGGCTATTCTACAAGGCATGTGGCAAAACAGGGACTCCTCTCCTCCAGATCTGCTCCTCATGATTGGATTCTCCACCATCAAAGAAAGCAGGAGCTCTTGCTAAAAGCTCTTAACACAGCTGGGCATTCATATCTTGTCCTCCTCCTTGAATCAGCTGTCTGCTCTCTAAGCTCTTACTTGGAAGGTTTTCTCTTTGGTAGAGGCACTAATTTGGTTTAAAGGCCCTGTTCTTTTCACCACTTATTTTAGTCCATTTTTAGGAACTTTGTATTTTCCAGGCATCAGCTCTCTGTTAAAGTTGCTTGAAATTTGACAGTAAGTCCAAAAGTTACCATGGGAAGGGAATTAGGATGAGAGATGGACAGTGTGACCACATAAGCTTGATTTTCTCAAGAAACTAGTCTAAAAATAACTCCAAACCAAAGCTGAATAACAATTGAAAAGAATGTAACACAGGCTTAGCAAAGGTAGCTCGTACTACAATCCCTTATGAATATATTTTTAAACAGAGGAGACACATGTATAGAATCCATGTATCTAACATGGAAACACCTAAATTTTAATATAGTTGAAAATAAACTACTTGAAAGAAAATTATCATTCATCTGACTGAGAAGGTTAAGAGCAATTTGAGGACAGGATTGTACTTAAAGAGGCATAGGAATTAAGAGCCTACACAAAAATTATGGAGATTCAAAACAGAAAGATATTACCAACACATAAAGAGGACTGGAATATCATTACCTGGGAAACTGGATTGTGCCAAGAGCTGAGATAAAAATGGCATAAAAGTAATGAGTAGAAAGTATCAGATAATGCCGAATGGTAGAAGAAATGGAGTTTGTAGATGCTCCAAATACCTGGAAACATTCCAGATTAGACTGGATGGGGCTCTGAGCAACCTGATCTAGCTGAAGACATCCTCACCCATGGCAGGTGGAACTGGACTAGATGACTTTTAAAGGTCCCTTCCAAACCAAACCATTCTATGATTATCTGCTTCAAGCTGAGGACTTACTATGAGAAATGACAAAAGCAGGCAGCTGGTGACATGTACAAATACACACATATTTTACAGACAGGAGACAGACAGACACAAATCTGTGATGAATTACAAAAGTAATTGTCCGTAGAAGTACAAAGGTATTTATGTCTCTATACAAAGACTTGACAGAACTTTGTACAGAACATTGTACACGATCCTGAACACCCACAGTCAAGTAAAATCAACAGAGATTAGAGTGGGTGGAGAGAAGGACCCTAGGCTGGCCAGAAAAACGGGAAGACCAGCATGTCTAGGAGGTTAACAGGGAAGCCAAAGAAGTTATTTTAGCTCAAGTAACAGTAACACTTCACCTATGCAGAAGCGAATGGCTATAAACTGCTGATGAATAAACTTCAGCTAAAAATGTAAAGGTTTCCACCCACTGGAGCTGTGAGGTTTTGAAATCACCTACTCTCCCAGGCACACTACAGAGCATCTGTTCATGGATTTTTGACACTGCTGTCTGGCAGCAAGGGACAGGGCTGAATGAGCCCCTTTCTTTCCTACTTTCTAGGAAAACTTTTTCCATCTAATTGTTACTCAACATAAGTTTTTATAGCATCAGAAACAGATTGTGGACACTCCAGAATTCATAACGGGGGACCAGCCAACTTCTGAAACATTTAGTTCTGATGATGTTACTTCACTGGTGCTCTTGGGAGGAGCTTACAAGACCAAAGGAAACAGCTGTATCTCACTGGACCAACTCTCCTGGCCTCAGAGGTTGTCTCTCTCAGTCATGAGGAAAATGTTTCAGCAGCATTGTAAGAGAAACAGTGGTTTCCAAAGCCTGCTGTGGCCATCAGCGTGAACAGGACATCAGCGTGAACTGGAGCATCCAGTACATTTCAGGAACCCTACTTTTACAAAAACACTTTCAGGGAATGTCGTTCTGTGTGTGTGTTTGAGAGCAAAAAAATGGCACTGATTTTATCTTAGGTAAGTCAAGAAACAACAAAAATAAATATTAAAACACCACTTTATAAATGTCTGGGTGTTTCTGTTTGAGGCAGAAAAAAAAGGGGAGGCAGGAATCACACAGAATAAAGCAGTGAATTGAACCTCAAGATGGATGTGCTGGACAAGACATGAGCATTAGGGTATTCAGTAGCCTGTCAGAGGTAACATAACATGCCTCCATACTCAGGGCCTTCCCTCAGAGGCCTCCAACTCTACAAACATTTAGTCAAGATTTCAAAAAACCTATATACCTGCTTTTACTCTGCTCCCTCTGCAAATGGAGAAGCTGAAGCACAGAAAGACTAGAAAACTTACCCAAGGCCACCGAAAAAAAAAGTCAGTGTTGGTGTTAAGAATGCAACGTAGATAATCTAACAACAAAGTCTATGCTTTCAAGTATCTCTTCTGCCGGTTTATCTGCTCATAATGAGAATGTACTAAAAAAATAAATTTAATACAGCTATAAAGCACAGAAAGAGATCCAGTTCTGGTTCATAGGCACTTTCCCCAGTTTCTTTGGTTTTAGTCATATACTTCCTCCAAAGATTATAGTGCAGCTGAACTTGTAAGCACGACAAAGGATAAACACACACAGCAACATCACTCCACTAAACAGCCCATTCCACTATGAAGTGACTCAGTATAGCAGCCCCATATCAAATGCTTCTTCCTCCCCATAAAGGCAAGAATGGGAGAGAGAATATGAGCCCATCCATGCACTCTTTGCAAATGCTCCTCCACACAAGCAATTTGGTCTTCAAAAATAAACAAACTAAAAAAAATTTCCTTCCCATCAAGTATCAAACATTTGTCTTGTCTTAGCTGCAAACCTTCATCAACTTACTGATCAGGATCAAAACATTTCAGTAACTCGTATCTGTGAGAGTTTCTTGAACGGAAGAAAATACCTTCATTTTTCATTCACTGCAGAGTGCCTAAGACTTGTATATATGCGTAAGTACATTTTCTTCATCATTTTGTTCAGGTCAGTTTCTACATATTGAAGGAGGCACTTTGTATGTATGTATGGCCAGACATCACAAACGCAGATTTGGGCAGGGCTCTCCCCACGTGGGTGTGCCCTTCCAGCCTGCGCAGTGGATTTTTTAGGTGAGGCACAGCGTGCACAGAACTGGCCCCACCGTTTAAGTCCTGAGGTCCATCTGCCACGGCCGAGCGAGCTTGGACAGTGACAGTGAAGTCCTCGGGACTGTCACAGCACCCGGTACTAACCGGGGCTGACCCTGCTGAGCATCTGAGATGTGACGGGATGGGATGGCAGGGAGGCATTGAACTGCCAGGGGACGGTCCCACTGAGACTGGAACTCAGGGCCTTGGGATTCAGAGTCCAGAGTGCTCTTCTTTACACCACGGGACCGCCCCAAGAGGCACTTTAACCCCTTCTTATTTCTCCTTCCTGCCATATGTGGGAAAGTTGTTGCAATTACAGAACAATGTACTCAAACCGGGTGATAGAAGCCCCCATGTATGATTGGTTCTCCCCAGTGCAATCCCCTCACATGGTCCACATTTTTATGTGATATGCAGAAGGAACCAGGGCCACACAAGAAATAACTTCTCTGCAAATCCTCAGTGAGCTGCAGATTTTGGAAGGTACATTGCAAATGAGACAAAAGATTAACAGAAGAGAAGACAGTTTTATGAACAACAACCCTGCCTGGCAACAAATTATTACAGAAACTCAGGAATTTACTCATCATAAGCTTTGCTGTTGGCTACTTGTTGCACTACCTGGAATGAAGGTGAATATTGGCTGAAACTTCACCTGAACCCACAAAACGTTGCAATAATGCCCACCATCACTGCAATGTCTTTCTTAGCAGCTGGCAAGTATGCTCAAGAGCAGACATGGAAAAGAAGTAGACAGCTCTGCCCTTAATCTGATCACCTCCACAGAATGAGAATAATAATATCACACAGTTGTTTAATACTGTTAAGAAACTGAAGGCACTCATGGTGATGCTCCACTCAAGTGCTGTGGTGCAGCTCTATGGAAGCACTCAAAAAATTATTTATTCTCTTTGTAATTGTGTGCTTGAATGCCTATTTAATAAAAAACAAAAAACTTATGTAGTCTGTCAGCAAACACAGGGGATAAAACAAAATGCCAAATAGCAATCTGGTCACTGAGGCAACAGGTTAACAAATGCTCTGTTCCATGATGGTGACACCCTGCTCCACATGTAATCATATCCATACAGACTCTGTTGGAGCAATACAGATGTTTTCAGGACTATGTGGTAAGCCAGGTCAGGGGAAGCAACCCAGGTTAACAAAAAATAGCTTGGTGGGGGAAAAGAATGTCACACAGGTTACCAGTCCGGCTCTGCCCACAGTACTAGCACAAGAGGGCAAGAAAGGCATGGAACAAAGGTACAGAGAGAGATGTGCTAGAGCAAATGCTACAGCTCAGGTGTTCAGCAACCAAACGCAGAATGAGGCAGCAATGATCAAAAAGAGGCTGTAAATGTGTGATAATACAAACAAGATACCAGTCATAGAATGGCTTGGGTTAAAAGGAACCTTAAAAATCATTTAGTTCCAGCCCCTCTGCCACAGGCACAGACACCTTCCAGTAGACCAGGTTGCCTGGCTTTGAATCCTGCCAGAGATGAGGCACCCACAACTTCCCTAGGCACCCTGTGCCAGTGTCTCACCACCCTCATCGTAAAAAAATTCTTCTTAATACCTCATCTAAATTCACCCTGAGTAGGGTGTAGAGACTACACTGGTGCAGACAAACACCAGAACTGAAGTTAGGAATTCACCATCCCTGGAGGTTTTTAAACTGAGATTGGACGTGGCACTGAGTGCCATGATCTGGTAAATGGACTGGAGTTGGACCAAGGGTTGGACTTGATGATCTCAAGAGGTCTTTTCCAACCCAATCGATTCTATAATTCTATGATTTTGGGTGTTTGACTTTGCAACCTAGTGTGTTTTTAATTGAAAATCCTGTGCTACCACACCTACTGTTATTATAATATTTATTACAAAACAAAATTTGCTCACTGCAATGCCAGGTAACATTCTGATCCTAAACCCATGCAGAAGGGGCAACCTGTGGCACCAGCATCAATTATCTCTGTATCACAGGATTACAGAGGTTCTCCCAATCATGCTAATGAATCTGGCAAGAAATAGTAGGTTATTACTCTATGTTCAATAAAATCAGAAAGACAGGAAACCAGTGATTTGACAGCCACCAAATTTGAGGGATTGATGAGTCAAGAATATTTGGGAACCCAATTTCCACTTGTCACCACAGAGGTCTTTCAAACCCAGAAAATTAAGGATGCAATTCCATGCCTAACTGCAGTCCACAGCAAAACACCCACAAGCTCAAATATGCAGAAAGAGGTCTCTAATGTCTCTGAAGTACACAAAATTCTAAGAGAAAAGCCCTTAACAGCTTTTCATTTACTTAAGTAGAAGGAAAACCAAGTTAAATATTCATTTCTAGTAGGAATAATAACTGTAGAAATACAGGAAACTGGTAACATAATTTAAATAACACAGGCAGCAGCCAAGAGGGAATAGGACTTCCTCTAATCTCATTAGTGAGGAACGTGAACACTAGTTTTGCTTTTTGCCCACTATTAGTAAAATTACCTCTCTACACAGCATTCGCTTGACCATGTTCCTAGCAAGTCCTCTGTATTACTTTCAATAGCTTCATAACACATTAAAATAATTTTCTATGGTAGTAATTTCACTTCACTACTAATATTACCCAGGGAAGAGCCTTTCCTCTGAAAAATAAAGTAACTTCCCTTAAGCTCAGTGAAGTTTTGCCTGATAAAGACTTCACGAATAGCCCACTGCGCAGAATTAGCATTTCCGGTGGACGAGACCTACGGACTGTAAATACCGAGATGGTTAATTTGCATACGCCGTCTCTCCTGGCAGTTCACACGCACGCTCATCTTTCCTTCATCTCTGTTCCCCCGTCTTATGCAAGTGGCCACGCTCCCATTCCTCCGCATCTCAAGAGCCGGTCCGCAGCTGCAGGCAGTCAGCGGAGAGCAGCAAGAGAAATGATATATTGCAGATATTTTATTTTTGGAAACCACACTGTAAATAAAGCCATTTCCAGAGATATTCCATGGACACGGAGTGCTGGGTCGCAGAGCCAGCGCCTTATGTAACAGGAGGAGTATTGTTTAGGATTGCCTGCATTAAAGAGCCACTCCTGGTAACACAGTTTACAAAGCTATAAAAAGCTTCCAGCGTAACTACCGAGAATAAGCGGGCAAGCAGTTCATTGCGAAAAGGCGGGTGTCGCCTGGAAAAAATAAAGTTTCATTAAATCCCATAACTTTCCGACGCTGAGCGGACATCACCTGGGCTGACACTTACTGTGAGTGGAAGGTGGGGGCTCCTAGGCAGCCCTGCGCAGCCCCATGGCCAGGTGCTGAGGACAGCTCTGCCGCCTCCCCGCAGCCCACGCCGCCGGCAGCCGCCTTCACTGCTCTTCCATTGAATTCCGCCTTATTCCCCCCCGCCGATTACCGACACGTGGCAGAGACAGACCGGGGATCCCGCTATTCGGCCTCCCGCTCTTCTGCCGAGAAACCGTCAGCCTCTGGAAAAGCGTGAGCAGAAAGGATCACTCGGACATGCACAGGCGCTCGCAAGCAGCTGTAAATTTCCACTCCCCGCTGCCTGCGACTGCACTCGGGGCCTCGCTCCGGCTCCTCGCTGTTCCTGCTCCGACGAGCTCTGTGCCTGGGTGTGCGTTTTTCCCCCACTGGCCTTCCCGCTTCCCACTCCCTCGCTCGTCTTGCTCGCAGGCTCACACACACCCCCCAAACTCCACGTCAGAGGAACGCGTGGAAAAGCAAAGGATGAAGTGATCACTCCGCCGAGAGATTTCTCCAGGGTTAAGGGAGGACATGCGACGATTTCGCATCACTTCTGTAAGTTTCCATTCCCTCCAAAGTCTGTCGGTGCAGGGGAGGCATCGCTGACGGGTCCTCGCACCATCACGTGGTGGAGGCTGCTGGAATTAAATTATTCACCTTGCCGTCCTGCTAGGAATGCAAATAAGGGAGCCCAACAGCGGATTGTTGTTACAAGCTAATAAAATCGACATGCTCCCGGCACACATCTTTCAGCAGAGTCCCGTCTAGAGAACCTGAAGTTAAGCTGCTTCCTGCCTGATTATATATCGTAACACAAAGATCCGAATACTTTTCCACAATAACACTTGAGGTGATAAAAAACCACCCTGCCGTATACTCTAAGCAAAATTTAAATCCCACTGAAGAAAAACATTAGCCCAAAGTATTTTTTCAAAGGCTAATGGGATGAGGATAAATTCATACATTGAAGTACTCTGAAATAAGTATTACTAACTATTATCAAGCACATAAATACAGCAAAATGCAATTAAAGGAATTTTTTATCTTCACTTTTCTCTCTCGGCAATTATTGCTCAACAAGTGCCACACATTCCCAAAGGGAATGATGTGTGCTTTCCCCCCCTGCTCCCAGCTGTCTACAGGCCTTGAGAGCAGTGAAAGGAGGATGCTTTACCAGGCACTATGGGCACTGCAAGGTGGGATTTAAAACCTATCCTCATCTGGATCTTGGCTGAGTCCCAGCAGGGATGAGAGCCCAGCATGTATTTCTGCCAAGCTCACCAGCTCGAGGGGGGAGATTTCACTTCCCATCCCTTCCTCCTTCAGGCAAAGCCTCGCCAAAGTCCTACATTATTAAAAATAATTCTGTATGCTACATTTGCCTGGGGAGCTGCTCTCAGCCCCTGCTGCATACCAGCACTACAGTTGCATCAGATCTTGATTTAGGGCTCACCTGCAGTAGCTATTCACAGCCCTACATTAAAGGCGGCCAAAAAAAGCATGAGAAACCTCATTTCTGAGGAATACAGATGAAACAGGCACATTTTAAAGGGCTAAGACCCTTTGCTTGCCATCCTAAGCTTGAAGCAAGCAGGAGTATCCCAAATCCTCACTTTGAAGAGCAACTTGCTGTCCCTCCCTAGCTCAGGCAGACAGAAGCCACCCCTGCTCCCTTACCCTCCCTGCACTTGCTCCTGCATTTGCACAGGAGGTGCCAAGACAACCTCAGATCAGCAGATCTGTGCTCCCAATTTATCTGTAAAGCACATCACTATTTGTGCTTATACTTTACCTAAGAGATACCACAGACCTATGTTTTTGGACTGCCTTGAGCAGCACTGGGAACAGGCATTAACTAGTGCTGCTTCCACCACACCGAAAAGCAAAAAGTGACACCAAGTGGCAATTTCGGCTCCAAACCTCTGGTGAAATATTCTTCCAGCACTGAATCAAAGGCTTCACATTAGCCACCCCTGAGCAGGTTTCCTCCCAGGCTACCTCCGGAGAGAGCTCAGCAAGGGATGCTGTGAATGCCAAAGCTCAGAACAGGACTGAGCTGCCCTTCTAAGCAGTATCTTTTTCCACAAAGCTTAGTGGGCACATGAACAACCTGCACAGGCAAATGTTTCATGACATGAAAGACTTGGGGAGCAAAACTGGTGCAGGGCATCTTTTCATGGGTGCCCTGCTCCGCTCCAGCTGGGTGGGGAGAGGGAAGGGGTGACGTGCCTTGTGGCACCTTACACCCACTCTGGGGTTGGCCCTTCCTTTTTTATCAGATACCACAGCCTTTGTGTAAACGTTACAGTGAAAGTCAAATGATAAACACTCTGCCCTTGGGCTACTACCGAAGGTACCAGCTTTGCTAAGGCAACACAATATCTAAGTGCACCAGTACTTCCACTGTGTGTTTTTAAGAGATTACCTGTTTTTCCTCTAACCCTGCCATGGGAAATTATATCTTTTCCATTGTCCATCCACCACCACTTCAAAAAGATACCCTTTTGCTGCCCCGTGGAGTTCAACTTTGGTGGGTGCTACTCTGCAGTTGAATAACCACAAAAAAAATTTGGAAATACCACAAGAAGTTGTTTTAGTTGCACACTAAGGGGCCCCCTTGGGGATAATCTGTGTATCACTGAGTTCCATGAAGGATTCATGGACTGTTCTGAGTATCTCAGCCCTTTGGAAACAAAAGAAATCTATCTACAAAATTACTGTTCTCTGTTTCAGACTAAATATGCCTGTTTTCCTGCTTCTGGGAAATAAATTGAATATGGACTCAATTACAGTTCAACTCTGCCCATCTTCTACCCGAGGAAATATTTTATGGCCTTCAACAGGAGCCCTCTACAGACGAGAAGAGCAGGAAACTCACCTGCCTCCATCTGCATTGCAGCAGAAGAAACAGTGGAAATCAGGGTAGCTATAGGGGCAGAGGGGGGAAAAAGGAAGATTCTCTGCTATTCCAATACTCTGCTTCATCTTAAGTGGAGTTAATTCGCAGATGACAGGAAAAGGCCCTGAACCATTCAACAGGAATTAAGCCGTAATTACTTGGTGCTCTTATCTGTTTGCTGAGGGAGAGTGTGGGGTGTGTGTGTGGGTGTTTGTTGCTGAGAGGTTATTAAATATTTCTAAAAATATGTTTTCTTGAATTCTTAATTTTCAGCCATCTGAAATCTAGAATGATGTACTTATAAATAGACAACAAATCTTTATAGTCTCAAAGTACATTGAAAAAAAAATATCTGCACTGTTAAAGGACCCCAGCTTCCACATATTTAAATTTCATTATATTTGTTTCCTTTAAAGTGAACAGAGTCCTCAGGCTAAGGTATGGTTAGAGTATTTTTGAGAAACATTTGTCCTTGCTTTTGTAACTTAAAAATCATTCCATCTAATAAAGACCAAAAGAAGAAAACCCTGGTCCATTATTCCTGCCCTTTCCATTTAGTTTCTAAAGTGGAAAAGAGAAATTAGGGAACTTCAACCATTAGTGTGGTAGCAATAAATTACAGTAGCAGATGATAAACACACAGTGTATATATATTAATTCTGCTCATTTAATCATCCAGTTCCAGTCTGCCTACCTCCTCTGAGATTACTTCCAGCATTCCAAAGCCCTAAGCAGCCTCTAATAGTAATAACAACATCCTTCCTTCCCCCCAAATTGCTCAATGCCAAGGCCCCAGGCCATCAAAATTCAGTTCTCCACAGCAACAGGTTTAGTTGTGTAATGCTGAATATCAAGAGGAGAACCTTTAGAATACTAAAAAGATTCCCCCACCCTCTGAAACCTGAAAACTAAAGAACATCCCCCACAGCATTTCATCCTATTCTTACAGATCCCAATATATCAACATTATGGCAACTTATTGGGGTGGAGGGGAACTAAAAACAAATAACTTATATAATCTACATGGTAAAGCTGTGACACTTTGACGCATTTAGCTTTACAACACAGCAATATTAAAAGTGTGCCCAACGATGCTTCTAAAACCTCATGAGAGACTTTTCAGTAACTTTGTGCTTCTGTGTTATTCTAGAAGTTTGCAGATACTTCTTTTCCTCAGATCCATGCAAGAGCAATGTGGCCACTCCAAAACAATGCAAATGAATTCCTCTTCATCTAATAGATCCCCAATACGGACATACACCAACACTCCCCCTTTCTCTCATGCTCCCCCATATAATCTTGGAGGGACACAAGTTGAGAGCTGGGTCTGTGTATCAGTCCCCCCAAAACAGCCACCAGCACCGAAAGGCAAATTAACATTTGGCTTGTCATTCAAATACAAAATAAGCAAAACAATGGGTACAATCTACAGAGGGGCCCCGTGGTTTTCCTTCTGGCCATTTAAAAAGCAGCAAAGCTTCTGGCTTCTCTCAGGACTAGAAAACTGAAATTTCTTCAGTGAAGTGTGGGAGAACAGAATGCAGCAAGATGAAGTGCCTGACCTGTAGCTGCATTTTAGCTGAAGTAAGCAGAAGGATTTAAATGAATGTTTTATATAAGATATTCCTAAAAATGCAAACATCTTCAGTGGTTTTTCCCTCTTCTTCCTCCTGGCTCCCTCTAGCGCTTTTATGCACATACTGCCTTTTCCTTCCTGTTAATTAATGCAAATACACTTGCCAAGATTATGGGGGGTTTTGTTGGTTTGGGTTTTTTTTTAAGATCTTCAGTAACTCTTATAAACTGCTCATTAGTTTTTACTGAACATGTTATTCATGTGTACATCACTCCAGAAATCAAGCACTGCCTTTATACCAGAAGTCTTTATATATTAATACTTTATATACAAGCCAGCATATTTACAGTTTTACTAATTTTAAAGGCATCCATCAGTCCCATCGTTAGAGAAAGTTAACTGAAATGAAACCCTTTCCTTGCACATTCCCACCCCCAAAGAAATGACATCTAAACAGAAGGTTAGTAGAGCCCAACAGCTGAAAAACATAACATATTAAAATTTTATGTCTGCTCTAAAGAGTCCCTTATAAAATGTTAATGGTGCCCTTATCTACTGTGTCCCAGCATAAAACACAGATACAAACCATACCTGCACTCCCGCTTTAATGAGCAGAGGAACAGTAAACTCATGACAACATCATGCTTTTTTCCTGCAGACATACGTGAACAGAAACTAGTCCTTCAAAATCAGTAACTCTCTGAAGAGCTGAGCAGGTATTTTTAATATAATTACAGCCTTCACCTCTCCAAACTGCTTCTGTCCCAGCTCTGTACAGTCAACCACTTCAGTGGCCTTGTTTGTTTGTTTAAGGTCCATTCACAGAGTTAGAAATGAAAAAAGGAAAGCTCATTGCAAGAGCAGCAACAAAAAGAGCTTTGCTGAAGACTTGAATTTTAGCCTCTCATCACACATGTGCCATGAGAGGCCCAATCTTACATTTTGTATCACAGCACACTAAAAATGAAACATTATTTATGGTAGTAACAAATAAAAGTTATACATGGCCAAATAAGCTCTCGCTGTCTAGTGTCCTTGAGTAACTGCTAGTATTTTTCTTCATTAAATTGAAAAAGTTTTTCAAGTGTATAAGAGCATCTATCTATTACCTCCCATTTCCAAAATATTTAAACAATAGTTAGAGTGCTTAGTCTTCTTGCAAATACTGAATTTAGTTGCTGGTTTCCATATAAACTCAGCAAGCACTTTTCTTAATGTTAGGCAGCATGAGGTACTCCATGTTAAGACATCCCCTTCCAACATGCTCAGTTATGCAAAAACCCCTATATATGTTCCCTGCAACCTCCCTACTGGTAAAAGACAATGGAGCATTCCTAACCAGAACTTCAAGCTTCCTAATAGTGCTTGAAGCTGAAAGCTGTATTACTGCATATCCATCTCACAAATGGTGATGTGCAGTGAAAATACTAGGCCTTTTGATGACAATCATTTCTTTATCCACCACGTGTGGCTCTGCTTCTGACAAGGTGGAAGGCAGTTCAGGATTAAGACTTTTCCTCTACTCGCCACTACTACAGAAGGCTAAAGCATTTTTCATCAGATGCTCTTGCAAACAAACAAAATTAAGCTTACTTTGAAACAGAAGATAAAGGCTCCTGTGAGACACTCACTATAACACCCCATTTAGTATGAGGAAACTGAGGTGGCACCAAGCAAATGCCCAAAGATGTCCAGTCTAAAATGTACTGTTAAAGAATGTCAGTAGACAGGAACCATCATTCTGGAGCAGACACAGCTCCATTAAATCCCGTCTCCAAGAGCAGCTGACATCAAGTGTGAAGCAGAAAAATATATACCAGAAAGACCACTCTACTTCTGCTTCTGGCAATTAGCACCTTTGGGGTTTCCTGAAGTGTCATCCAAAACCACCATGCTGAATAGCTACAAGTGGCTCCACACCTGTTTGCTTTAAACATCCCAAAAGAGCATTATTCCCCTTCTTGGAGGACTCTGAAATCAGGTCTGCAATACTTAGATACAACAGATGGCTCAAGATTGCTTCTGACTGTCCAGACTGAGCAGCCAAGACAGCTCAGAGACTGCTATTTTCTGTAGATGAGGGATCAAACAAGACATCAGCACCACCAGCGATTTATTGCATTCCAGGCAGTTACTACTCCAGGGCAGCAAAACCAGGATTTACCCACAGAACCACGGTATTTTTCAAATGGTTGCCTCAGACAAAGGAATGCCTCCTACAGGAAAGTCCCACACAGAGGTAATGGTGTTATACCAATGAAGAAATGAGTTCAGACCAAAGAAGACAAGAGTCAGCTCCTGCTTGTGTCATACATTTCTATGCGAACTTGGAAAAGCCACTTTAGTTGCCCCATGGGAAAATGAGTGCATTCAAGACCATAAGGTGCTCTGACACTGCAGTGATGGAACACAAACAAACATAACAGGCAACACGCAGCTTTCTGTGCCCTTTTCTTGGGATAACGGTCCTGCAGTTTGTGTGATTCACGTCTCCAGAAACCACCCCCACAGACAGAACAGACTTCTGAGCCTTTTCTCATGCAGGTTAAGAATCCTACTAAAGCCAAACAGTTGAACCACAACCAGAATAATACTAAGCTAAAAGTCTAAAATGGTGCTTTCGGATGGAGAATTACAGGTTTTGTCCGAGTGTGAAATAATGAAACTAAACATTTCTGTTATTCATTAAAATGGCAAGTACTGCTCTAAAACTGGCTTGCCTAAAGTTGCCATTGACAATCTCCAGCAGTCAACACTGCTGCCTTGGAGAAAGAGAACTCAGGTCTTCTCACATTTTGCTATTTACCAGCTTTGTTCTGCAACAATATTAGTTTAACATATTGAATCAGGATAGGGAACCTTGGGAATCCATCATGCTCAAGCTTCATATGGAGACATCCTTTGCACAAGTACCCCAAACTCATTTCTCCTGCCAAACAATTAAGTATATTCATCACATGTCAGATTGCAAATGTATTTGCCTTCACATGACAGATACATGGTCAGTTGATGCAGCACTGGGTGTTTGCACTTTTTTGTCCCACAATAAGGATCTTAACATATTAAAGTTTAGTGTGATCACCTTGTTAAGTGATGAATGCTCCCTATTGTCACAAAGTGCCTATGACAGATTTTAGTCACAAATTCTTCTGGACCCAAGATAGAGCCTCCAGTGGCTCCCTAAAGAGCTGTGTAGTCCATCCTAGAGAAAAGTTGACTATATTGAGCCAATTAACCTGTAGGATATTCTCTGAAATCCAATACTGTTAATCCCCAGTGGAGAAAACCTACCCACATGCATTCCCACACCACTAAAAAGCCATACCCTGTTCTCCCCATCTGTGTTGGCCAACAACTGACATCACAAATTAATTATTATGTCAGACATACAACTACTAAGTATCCAATTAGAGTCTGAGTTCCTTTTGTTTTAATTAAAAAACCAAGGTCATGCCTTGAAGTCCTTAAATGGCAACAGGGATGCTGCAATTTTTAATGCAGGATGTCTGTCCTGAACAAGGACCAACATAGAGCAGCAGTGTGCTTGTCATCAGGATGATCTCTGGTTTGGAGGGAGAACAGCTGAGGCACCTGGGTGTGCTTTGATTCAACTCCAATCCTGGGTAGCCTCAACAGTGAAGCCCTGACAGGCTCTGGATACCTGGAAGAAAATCACTCACCACATAACACAAATGGCAAGCTCTACATATATAGGTTGTATCAGGTCAAATATACTGATGGAAATCTTCTTGGCAAACATCACTCCTCTACCCAATGAGATCTGACAGCTCCTTTATTACACATCACACAGATCTATACTCACCAACTTTGTTACAGCCTCTGGAAGGTGTTCAAGAAATGAGTTTTCTCATGTTAATTGTTGTTCATGCATCTGTTCGCTTCCCATGGAAACAACTCATCATTTCTCTCCTGTATCTGTGTTTCTGCAGTATGCATTCACAAAATAACTTTATCTGCCATCAAAATCTACATTTCTGTAGGGTAAAAACCTGCTGCTGTCCAATTAAAAAGTCATCATTAGCACTGAAAATGAGTAAGGTGTACTCCTCCCAATGAAAAAGGAGTCTCAAACTGTATCATCCCAGACATGAGAAGTTATCTAGTATCTTTGCATCTAGTTAGATGGTATCTGAGTCTGACCAGCTGCAGAACATATTTTCTAACACGTAGGCATTCAGGATCATGAATTTGAGGCAGAGCTGTAGGCCTGATGGTGGAATTGGGAGATAAAAGTCTCAAAACAGTTTCTTTCAAAACTGTAGTGTTCATCAGGACACAAAACATATCTGGCATCATTCCCCATTTCAAGTACCAGTGCAAAGAAATGGCTTGTTTTCTCAGAGCAGGCAGAATATCATGAGAAGGTCACCCAGAAAGAGTTGTATCAGTTCAACTTTCCATAAGCAAGACGCTCTCTATTAGCTGTCATCATGGGATGAAATTACTTTCACAAGCACAAGAACTCCCATTGAAAGATTTCAGCAACAAAGGCCTGTATCCAAAGAGCTGCATAGCAGCCAGGTAACCAAAGATGAGCTATTTAATACCTCATCATCTAACCCAACAACAACACTACCTATCTTTATGTTTTTCCATTAAAAACAAACAAACAACAAAACAAAAAACACAAACAAATTCCCCCAAACCAAAGTCAAAATAAAAACAAACAACCCCCAGAGAGGACATGGTTAGGAAGTTCAAAAGTAACAAGCAATAAGAATTTGTGACAATTTACACAGAACTGGCTTTTTTTTCAAAAATTAAGACAGCTTCTATATGCTTCCTATAGACTTATGAAGTAAGATCTTATTTTAATTTTTAAAAGTTTGAAATAGATTCTTTTGCTCTTCTCAAAACAATAAATGAATGTTGTTACTAGCAATAAAGGAGTTTAAAAAAGTGAAAGATTACTCTGGTTCTCAGAAGACATGAGACCTTACAGAGCTCAACAGCTTCTTGAATAAGAGCAGCTTTTTAAAAGATCTTGGTTCTTGACACTATTTTCAAGTGCTGAAGAATCTGTGAAGTCCAGCTATAAGACAGTGCATTGGTTAACTAGTTAACATTTTAAATGGATTTTTTTCCCTTTTATGCAAGTTCCTATTCTGTTTTACTTTCTGCTTCGTGCTGCTGTGACTCTTATGTTTGCAAACAAATTTTGGAGGGTCCCCATTTTGTTCATGCATAGATACATGATCAAATCACTTCAACAAACTTGGAATTTACTTCTTCCTCACTACATCCATTAACTGTAGAGAGTATGGTTTTCCAACACCTACAAGCAGAACTGACTTCAATTTAACAATATGTCTTGAATTGAATTCATCAATCCTGATTGTATCACAGAAATTAAGTCAAGAGTGTTGCAAAAGAAATCTCCCATTCTGCCTTCGGTGTATTCAATTACTTTCAGCTCTTGACTGCCATATATCTACAGGGAGTGTCTTCCCCCCTGCCTGTTGCCCATGAGACTCAACACCTTTGCAGTGCTGTTTTTCCACATATTGGTGCTCATCTTTAAGGTGCATCCAGCCTTTCCCATGCTGATTAACTTCACAAAGCTCTGAGTCCATCTTTCAAAAGAGCTGATGTGCTCTTCAATTCAATCAAATCCATGAGGCTATGCCATCAATGTCATTTTCTACTCTACATGGCCTGGATAAAACTGTCAGAAAGGACGGTGCATTTTCTTCCAACTGTGTGTTCATTTGGGGATGGTTTGGGTTTTTTTGCAAACATCCAATGACTGAACATCAAAAAATTACACATTAATTAAATGATTCTTCATTGAGTGTAATATTCTCAGGAGTCAGTTTCTTAGCCACCCTACATCAAACCCTTCATCTAACCAATATACTAGGCATTTTATAATATCTATTTTCTATTAATCATCTTGAACAGCATTTGCTTTACGACAATCCTTAAAATTTTTGTGATTTACATTAAACATTAAAAAAACGTTCCTCAGGCTCCATAAATTTGTAACACATATTTTCAAAAGCTTTCTTTCAGTCTTTATTTACTGCTGGAATATTATGGATTTGTTCATAGTTATATGATTATTTGTAGTATTCAGCTTCGTTGTCATTACAGATGTACATAACAGTTCTGTATTTTCAGCAACATTGTTGATAATTTTAGTGCAGTCATCACACATATGTTACTGTTCTTTTTGCTCCTGCTGTTTTTAGACCTTCTCCCTATTAGCCCTAGATCCTACAGAAAATCCAGAGCCCTCTTTAATAATTTTTTTAAAAATTACTTATTTCTATACATTGGCTGATGCCCTTGAGCCATTTCTAAAGCAAGATGGGACCCTTTCTTTCCTTAATTATTTTTTTTCTATTCAGCTCTGCACATTCTAGACAGCCATGTGTTCTCACATCCCTATCCTTCCCCAGCTTTGAGAGAGACTTTTGCAGGAAATGCTGTAAGTGTGTTAGTGATGTAAAAGCACATCACACACACAGAAGAGATTTGCTTAGTCACTCACGGTTTTCATCCTCAAAGAGAGGAACATGACGTAGTTTTGCAGCAGAGCCCTCTCCCATGACCTTATGAACTCTGATGAGACCTTATAAACTGTGGTGAGGAGACACTCAGTCCACAGCATACAGGGAGTCCAGCAAGTGAGGAAAAACAATGGGTAACATCTCTGTGTGTGTTTTCCTGGCTCTTCAGTGCTGCCCAAGAAACTAGAATAGCATGGGGATATCTCAGCAAATCCTGTGCCAGCATCTTCTCTTCCCTGACAAAAGCATGGAATACAGAAGAATTGCAGGGGAGCACTTTGGCCACAACAACCCCATGCAGGGCTACAGGCTGGGCACAGAGTGGCTGGAGAGCAGCCAGGCAGAAAGGGACCTTGGGGTACTAATTGACAGGAAGCTCAGCATGAGCCAACAGTGTGCCCAGGTGGCCAAGAAGGCCAATGGGATCCTGTCCGGTATCAAAAATAGCGTGGCCAGCAGGACCAGGGCAGTGATCCTTCCCCTGTACTCTGCATTGGTGAGGCCACACCTTGAGTATTGTGTTCAGTTCTGGGCCCCTCAGTTCAGAAAGGATATTGAGGTGCTGGAGCGGGTCCAGAGAAGAGCAACAAGGCTGGTGAAGGGACTGGAGCACAAGCCCTATGGGGAGAGGCTGAGGGAGCTGGGGTTGTTTAGTCTGGAGAAAAGGAGGCTCAGAGGTGACCTCATCACTGTCTAGAACTACCTGAAGGGAAGTTATAGCCAGGTGGGGGTTGGTCTCTTCTCCCAGGCACTCAGCAATAGGACAAGGGGGCACGGGCTTAAGCTCTGCCAGGGGAAATTTAACTTGGAGATCAGAAAAAAATTCTTTCCAGAGAGAGTAATCAGGCATTGGAATGGGCTGCCCAGAGAAGGGGTGGATTCCCCATCTCTGGAGGTTTTTAAACTGAGATTGGCTGTGGCACCGAGTGCCATGATCTGGTAAAGGGACTGGAGTTGGACCAAAGCTTGGACTTGATGATCTCGGAGGTCTTTTCCAACGCCATCGATTCTACGATTCTATGTCTCCTTACATTAATGCTGGTTTTTTTGAAGGGGCAGCTGCAGACCTAAGCACTATAATGTCAAAGACAACACCTATTAATGGTCTGCAGGTAAGGAGAAGTAGAACCAAAGATCAGCACAATTTCTAAGTAATGAGATTGTGTTTAGAAGGTTCAGCCTTACTCAGCTCATTTGCTAAAACCAATTTTTCAAAATAAAAAAAATTAATAGACCCCAAACACACAGACTTTTCCGAGGGATTATGTGATATACACAATATTTGCCTTAATGGAGGGCTACAAACACCCAACAGTCCTGCACTCACCCTGCAAGGTTCAATTGGGTGCCTTACCTCTCTCAGCAAATAAGTCATATATTGCAGACAGCTCCTCTTGCAGCCAAAAGCAACATACAGTGAATGACCACCATGAAGTAGTAATCCGAAATAAGTTTTACTTATTTGAAGAAGAGGAAGAGAGCTGTCTGACTGCCAGTGAACTGCAGACAGTGAGAGTACACAATTAAAGGCACACTTACAGAGGGAAAGCTGATACAGCTGTGCCTCCCTGCTGACATATGGAAACAGGCAAAACAAAGAGCTGAATGCTCAGGACACTACAGCTGCTGGAAGTGAACTCTTCCCACACAATTTTAATCTCTCCCTATTCAGCAATCTCCAGTGCCCTTATTTAAAAAATCCTATGCCATTTCCTTTCCACACTTAAAAGCAAGCAAACTGTATTTTTGCATGTATAAATTTGTACAAGTGCCTTTGTGCTAGATTGACACAAGGTCTTTAACAAAGATCATCCAATCTGATAGCTGTCACAGAACTGTTCCCAAAATCCAGTAATGCAGCTGTACTTTCTTCCATCTTAATTATTGTCTCTTCCAACAGGAAACACAAGGCACAAACATTACTGAGATATCAGAAGGGGTTTTTTAAGCTCATGCTGTAAAATAATTTAAAGGTGTTGTTTCACAATTGATAAAGTTGCTCAAGGAACACATTGCTGTCAAAATGGGATTCCACCCCTTACTGTCATCACCTTCCTTGCAGCAGTTCTAGGAATGACATGACTGCAGAGGGAGGTGGAGCAGCCTGATGGGCACCACGAAAATTTAACAGATGGAAAAAACCAACCTCCTCTTACTTCTCCTAAAAATGCAGCTTTTTGAAAAGTGACAGGAAGTGTGGAGGGACTTACTAAACGTAAATTGGGTGAAGGTTTTGGAACTACCTCTATCAGTCATTTCTAAAATGGACAATATGGACTACAATACATGGAGGATGGGGGGATGCAATTTAAAAATATTTCTACAATATGTGGCAGCAAAACCAGTTAAAATAGGAAAATGCTGTCCCTTCTTCCCAACCCCTATACCCAGGTTGCAACCACCCATCTTGATCTGCCACTGTAGGGATTGTAACACCTTGCTGCGAATTCGTTAACAAAATCAATTCATTCTCAAAAATGATCCTTCACTTCAAGTGAAAGAAACTTATACTACCAAACAACACCTCATGTAACTTGTTCATCAAAAACTTGACAGAAACCAATTCTGCACACCTAACTAAGATAAAGAGCAGTATTTGGTGGACTTTTTTTTAATGTATATTAAATGTATGTGTGTAGCAGCATTTAATCTTAATAAAGATTTTTTTTCATATCAGTCTGCATGTAATCTACATTGGTTGGTATTACTTTCTATCAAATAGTATATGATTCACTTCTGTGAGAGGAATGCCAAATTCATGCACTGGAATCACTTGAGTCACATTTCTTAGGAAAAACGGGGGGGGGGAGGGTGTTTCTTTAAAAAAAGGGTTGCAAAGCTTTGGGTCCACAGTTCATTTAGTGAAAGGATGTCACACATATTTTCAACACAGCTTCTTTGGTTCCACTCCTTCAAGAATTTTACAGGGAGAAAAAGTAGTAACAAAGTCAAAGGCGGGTGCTCACGAAAGAACTCTATTAATCTCCACTCTCTGTAAAAAAGAAGGAGGGGATTTTGGTGCAGCACAACTGAGAACACAGAAAGTGTCAGGCTCTGCTCTGTGGTTAAGACCATCCAAAGTAGCCCAGACACAGCAAGTGTTGTGCCGATACCACCACTGTGCTCATAATAAAGAAGCAGTTGCACAAACACTTTAAACTTGGAGAAATGACACCAACAATCAAATTAGAAAGTGATACATTTATCTCCAGATGCTCATTTTGCACCCAGGCCACCCCAATTCCCTGAGAGAAGCAGAAATATCAAGTGGCTGCACAGCAAATTAGATGGAAAAAGTTATTCAGATAAAATTAGCTGAACCAAATAAGTAACTTTTTTTTGATAAACCCAAACCAATTGCCTGAGCAATGGCACAAATGAACAGTGAGGGGCTGAGAAGCACAAGGACATACAAACTGTCCCTTTCTTCAGCAGTGCCAATTTTAAATGTTCACAGGCCTGTGGCTTTCCTGATCCATCATAATGCTTTATAACAAACCCAAATGCAGTAAGTACTATTAGGACAGTAGGACTTCCCATTCTTACTCCTCCTATTCTTCACACCTTACTGCCAGTTCCACACCTTTATAAAATTAGGCTGAACCAAGTGCTGATGCAGCACACTGAACTGGAGCAGGGAAAACAGTCAACTCAAAAATTACAGTTTTCCTCAACTAAAGAGCAACAAGGCTGGTGAAGGGACTGGAGCACAAGTCCTGTGGGGAGAGGCTGAGGGAGCTGGGGATGTTTAGCCTGGAGAAGAGGAGG
This sequence comes from Pithys albifrons albifrons, assembly GCF_047495875.1. Taxonomy (NCBI): domain Eukaryota; kingdom Metazoa; phylum Chordata; class Aves; order Passeriformes; family Thamnophilidae; genus Pithys; species Pithys albifrons. Next base: position 59,321,874 of record NC_092458.1, read on the forward strand.
CTCAGAGGTGACCTCATCACTGTCTAGAACTACCTGAAGGGAAGTTATAGCCAGGTGGGGGTTGGTCTCTTCTCCCAGGCACGCAGCAATAGGACAAGGGGGCACGGGCTCAAGCTCTGCCAGGGGAAATATAAGTTGGATATCAGAAAAAAATTCTTTCCAGAGAGAGTAATCAGGCATTGGAATGGGCTGCCCAGAGAGATGGTGGATTCCCCATCCCTGGATGTTTTTAAACTGAGATTGGCTGTGGCACTGAGTGCCATGATCTGGTAAAGGGACTGGAGTTGGACCAAGGCTTGGACTCAATCTCAGAGGTCTCTTCCAACCCAATAAATTCTATGATTCTATGAAATTATTTTTCCCACAGAAAGCTGTGACTGAGGACTGTTTAGTCTAGAATATTCTTATTAAGAGCCCTATTGTTGAGCCTTTTCACTGCAACATGTATTTATCATGTTTTAGAAGGTTTTAGTCAAATTCCTCTTTGTGTATTTGACACCTTAGAGGTTCCAGGTTTATTTAAATGTGGTTATTTCATCTACACACAATAATGACTTCAGGTTGCTGCCATGTGCCTCCTTTGACTGACTTTTATCAGTTCAAGTTCAATTCTACACCAGGTACTGCCTCCCTGGCCTTGGCACAGCTGCTCCCAAGATCAGCACTAACCCATCAGCCTTCTATCAGCTTCCTCCACACTTGGATTCAAAAACTAAAAGGCAAACCAAAAGGAAGTTGTGGAGGTCTCCACAGAGCATCTCTTAAGAGTGGGAACACCACAAATGCATTCAATATTGCAGATTGCTTAGAGATTTTTTTCTACCACATCTTCATTTAATGAAAATACTTTGTGCTCATACTTTAATCTTCATGGAAACCCACAAACAGAGCCCATCAAAAGGGTTGGAATACTTTACAACCATTAGCTCTACTTCAGAAAATACCAGTGAAAATTTATTTCAGATAAATATATTGCCGTGTTCACATGGAAAAATGATGATAAAAAGATTTTTAGGCATCCATTTAGTTTGGATTCCTTTCATCATATACATCTACTGCCTGTTTCCAGAGATCTCAGACCCTTTCATGTGCAATAGTAATCACAAGCTTTCAGGTCCTGTTAATTCATCCAAGCCACCCAAAATTAGAGAGTAGAGCTTTAGGTCTTGATCAGTGTGGTGGGGCTGTGGCACAGCAAAGACACCACATGCTGCTCAGCTTGGTCCAACATTACCTAACATCCAAACCAGTCCTTGCTTTCTGTCCTCACACAACTGTCTGGAATCAAGGCTGGCAAGGAATTCTGAGACTGTAAGACAGAAATATAACTAAAAATGAAAACGTTTCTACTACTAAAACAGTATATAAAGACGAAATCCATTACATTACCAGTTTCCAAACGCAGTCCTTGAAGAATATGCCAGCCAGTGGATGGTTAAGAGTTTCAGCATATTGGGCCAGATTCCAAAACCCTCAAGCCAGTTAGTAATTAACAGACATCTAGGTCCTCCACATGAAAGAAGTCTATTGTTACAACAGTGACACAAATTTTTCCTTTCCTTTTCATAGCCAGTCTCTGCCTGTGTTTTAAGATTCCCTTAGGACTATAAAAGCCTATGATTTTAGAAGCTCCACTTTTCAAATAGACAATTTGTTAGACTTGTAGTTTCCAAGAATGCAAGCATGCTTACATCACAGGTAGAACAAAATCATTTTACAAGCTTCTCAGAGATACATAATCTCCCCTTTCTTTCACTTGATGCTTGGAAAAAATAATATCCAAATAACCTTCTAACATATCTGCAATAGCCAAAGAATTATAAAACATACTGAGGGCCTGTAAATAGCCTAAGATCAGTCCAATTAATGAGAAACATACCTATGAGGAATATTAGCCTGTATCTTCATAATGATGTGTTACAGCAAAATTTCTAACATAAACAAAGGTTGCCTAACTAAAGACATTTTGTTGGCAATGAATTTATAAAGTAGCGGAGATCTGTGATCTGTATAGAAATGCCTGTTCTCTGTCCTGTTATCTTACTCAAGACACATGGGTGAAAAACAAGAGGCTACATGTAAACCATACTTTAACTAATCAATGTAATAAAAGAGAACATTATGTTAAAGTTGCACCTGAAAGAATGAAGTGCAGACACTTATCTATAAAGGAGCAAGTTAAATCACCAAGAAGGACAATGGAGAAAGAGAAGGAGCTGGTAGACTCAACTGATGAATCATAGAATCATAGAATTAAATGGGTTGGAAAAGACCTCTGAGATCATCAAGTCCAACCCTTGGTCCAACTCCAGTCCATTTACCAGATCATGGCACTCAGTGCCACGTCCAATCTCAGTTTAAAAACCTCCAGAGATGGGGAATCCACCACCTCTCTGGGCAGCCCATTCCAATGCCTGATTACTCTCTCTGGAAAGAATTTTTTTCTGATCTCCAAGTTAAATTTCCCCTGGCAGAACTTGAGCCCGTGCCCTCTTGTCCTATTGCTGAGTGCCTGGGAGAAGAGACCAGCCCCCACCTGGCTAGAACTTCCCTTCAGGTAGTTGTAGAAAGTGATGAGGTCACCTCTGAGCCTCCTCTTCTCCAGGCTTAACAACCCCAGCCCCCTCAGCCTTTGCCCATAGAGTCTATAAAACAAAGAGCCAAGTCTGTCAGAAAAGCACAAAAAGCAGTATGAGAGTTAAAAAAACATTTTCCAAATGCCCATGGCTTTCCAAAGTCTATGGTTTTGACTGCTTTACTATTTTCTGCAGTCTGACTGGTGTCTCTACCTCACCCAAGTCTATCTACTCATACGAGGAAACACCCAGATCCCCACTGCATTCAAGATGACAAAAACATCCCTGGAGAACTAGATGAGACAGTTCCTTTTGGACCAGCTTCACCTCCTCCCACTCAAAGGAGCTGTTTGTGGTTTGCCTGTCTATGAAATTGTCCCTCTGAAGTCTCTGCATACATCCAGAACTATTCCCACAAAGCATAATTCAGCAAATCATTCAACAGCACCATGTTCACCAGGGCAGTCAGTCAGTCCTTTCGCTGTCACCCCAACGGAGGTGCCGGCAAAGGTGTAAGCCCCTGGCACTGCTGCTCTCACCTCTGGGTGCAGGTGGTCAGTGCAGGTCCGGAATGCCGAGGCCGGGAAGCTCACGCTGCTGCTGGAGGAGCACTGCAGGCAGGGCAGGGTGCTGGGGTGTCACATCAGCATCGCTTGTGAGCTTCTGCCACCTAACAAGTTTGGGAAGAACTGAGCTTACTGCCTCACTGGCACAATTTGCTGCTGTGCTGCAGAAAGCCTCTATTTCAGTTCCAAAGTAAAAGCAAAACGAAGGAAATTCAGGTATGTTTCAAAACTGTTTCGTTAATTTTGTCTTCTATTATTGATTTTGTTTCAAGAAAGAGTAGTTCCCAAATTTTTTTCTTCAAATAGCTAGAACAATACATAACTACTTTCTAATATATTCTAATATATAGAAGAGGAGGCTCAGAGGTGACCTCGTCACTGTCTACAACTACCTGAAGGGAAGTTCTAGCCAGGTGGGGGTTGGTCTCTTCTCCCAGGCACTCAGCAATAGGACAAGGGGGCACGGGCTCAAGCTCTGCCAGGGGAAATTTAACTTGGAGATCAGAAAAAAATTCTTTCCAGAGAGAGTAATCAGGCATTGGAATGGGCTGCCCAGAGAGGTGGTGGATTCACCATCCCTGGAGGTTTTTAAACTGAGATTGGACGTGGCACTGAGTGCCATGATCTGGTAAATGGACTGGAGTTGGATCAAGGGTTGGACTTGATGATCTTGGAGGTCTTTTCCAACCTAATCTATTCTATGATTCTGGGATAATTTCTTTTTTGCCTAAGGCAGGCAGTCATGTTCTTTCAGCTTCTTCCATCACTAGTGTCCATCTATTCTGTATTTGGTATGTTCCTCATGTACAATTTGTAAAGCTGCAAGTGTTTCCGAACACTCGGTATCCACAAGCACATATATTAATAATTTAGCAAAATGAAATTAAATCTGCAAGCATCATCTCATAATGCAGAATATTCCAAGAAGAGCTTGTGCTTAATTTTAAGAATAAATAATTACAAGGGAGAAACCCCCTTTTTAGAACATAAACTACTATTTTTATTGAGAGATTTGTCAGCACATCACTAACACTGACCCACCCCGTTCCCAGCAATGTTATGGTGAGCTGTCCCGTCCCTTTCTGTGGGGCTGGGCAGTTCCCCTGGGCTGAGCTCTGACACAGGCACAGGTGGAGGAATGCCCGTATAAACATTTAAAAGGTTCTACACAAGTCCCAAGCTGGACCTCAAACTCTTGTGAAAGATCCTAGGTCAGACGAGAGCTTCAAGTCAAGCAAACACAGCGTTCCCCGCACAGAAAAATTACATTTCTATCCCATTCTCCTCCCATAAATATTTCAGTAATATCCACGAGATTTGAAATCCTTTGACAATTATCTGAGCATGTTATGTTCATCTCTACAGTTTAAAGCAAAAACAAGAAGCGAAAAAACCGGTGACAGCGAGTTATTTTTTTGCCCCTCTGAAAAACCCCTTTACACAGCCAGAACGCCAACACTCGCTAAGCGAACGCTGCTTAAAATTTTCGAGGTCGACATAAACCTTTATTTTCACAATTTGAATCGAAAAAGGTAGCGGTAACTCAGCACTTCACGGGGCAGCGCCACAGCCACCAGTTAAGTTACGCAACTCGTCCACTCGTTATCAAACGTTTTAATTGCTGCCACACTCGCGAAGACAACACCGCCCGACGCGCCCCGGCCTCCCCACTCGCCCGCCCCGGCCCCGCCGCTCCCCAGCCCCAAGATGGCAGCGGCGGCGGTGCCCCCTGCGCGCCCCGGGCCGGGCCCGGCCCGCCCCCCGGCCCGCCCCCTCCAAGATGGCGGACGCACCTGCCTGGCCTCGGCGCTGCCCCCCCGCCCGCCTCCACCGCCTCTGCGCGGCCCCGCCCCCTCTGACCATTGGCCAGCGCCGCCGCCCCTCCCGCCGCCGCAGCCAATAGCAGCGCAAGCAGAGGCGGTCCGCGCGAGGGCCCGCCCACACCCAGTGGCTGGCGGTGTCTGGCGGGGCAGCGCCCCCTGGCGGGCGGCGGTGGAGGCAGCGGCAGCGGCAGCGGCAGGAGGAGAAGGAGGAGGAGGAGGAGGAGGAGGAGCAGCAGCAGCAGGAGGAGGAGGATGAGGAACAAGAACAAGAGAGCGGGGGCCGGAGCTGGAGCGCGGCGCTGACACGGGGCCCGACCCCTGCCCGCAGGCTCGGCCCATGCCAGCCCCACAGGCATCCCGGCCCCTGCCCCTGCCCCTGCCCGCGGCCGTGCTGGAGCGCAGTGACACCCACACGCCGCGCCCCGACCCGCTCTGTGCTCGGCGCTCCCTCAGCGCGGGTGACAGCGCTCCGAGCGGCCTCCCCGCAGCATGGAGAAAAGAAGTAAGCCTTAACAAATAAATAGATGCGTGCTTTGAGCAGCCATGGGTCTGGCGAGAAACATTTCTAGGGGCCAACAGTCTTCCCTTAGACCTGTTTTCCCGTTCAGCCGAAGGAAGTATCTGTTCCAGAAGTAAGGGAAATGGTTGGGTATTTTTCTTATAGCATGGAAAGAATGAAGTAGCCAATGTGAATGAAACGGAATGGGCTGCTCAGGGAGATGGTGAAAGGGACCTGAAGGTTTGGATTGACAGGAAGCTCAACATGAGCCAACAGTGTGCCCAGGTGGCCAAGAAGGTCAAAGGGATCCTATCCTGGATCAAAAATAGCGTGGCCAGCAGGACCAGGGCAGTGATCCTTCCCCTGTACTCTGCATTGGTGAGGCCACACCTTGAGTATTGTGTTCAGTGCTGGGCCCCTCAGTTCAGAAAGGATATTGAGGTGCTGGAGCGAGTCCAGAGAAGAGCAACAAGGCTGGTGAAGGGACTGGAGCACAAGTCCTATGGGGAGAGGCTGAGGGAGCTGGGGTTGTTTAGCCTGGAAAAGAGGAGGCTCAGAGGTGACCTCATCACTGTCTAGAACTACCTGAAGGGAAGTTATAGCCAGGTGGGGGTTGGTCTCTTCTCCCAGGCACTCAGCAATAGGACAAGGGGGCACGGGCTCAAGCTCTGCCAGGGGAAATTTAACTTGGAGATCAGAAAAAAATTCTTTGCAGAGAGAGTAATCAGGCATTGGAATGGGCTGGCCAGAGAGGGGGTGGATTCACCATCCCTGGAGGTTTTTAAACTGAGATTGGATGTGGCACTGAGTGCCATGATCTGGTAAAGGGACTGGAGTTGGACCAAGGGTTGGACTTGATCTCAGAGGTCTTTTCCAACCCAATCGATTCTATGATTCAATGGTGGAGTCACTGTCCCTGCAGGTGTTCAAGGAAAGCCTGGATGTGTCACTCAGGGCCGTGGTTCACACGGTGGTTTTTGGACACAGCCTGGACCGATGAGCTCAGAGGCCTTTTTCCAGTTTAATTGGTTCAGCGATTAATGGTGATAGAAGTTTGGAATCTTTAATATGGTTGAACAGTGCTGCCTTATTTCTCGTTACTGTTCTGACAGTGGAGATAGTGTGCTTCATCTTGCATCTGTCAAGAACAGATTTAGTAATTTATTTAACTAAAAAAACTTCCGTTTTTTTTTCCCCCTCTAAGTAAGTTAAATTGTAGTACTGACAGCATAAATTTAAAAAGAAAAAAGTAAGAACTGTGAGCTAATAGGCAGTGGGGACTGTGTAGGCTCAGTTGAATGTGCTGGAAAGTATAGGCCATGCCTGAGGGGTAGTAAGAAAAGACTATGTAAAAAAACTTCCTCACACAGTTTGTTTCATGTGAGTGTTCCTCAGCTGTGTCTCGACAAGGCGTGGGCGGACGTTTGAAAGCGGGATGAGTGTTTCACCACAGTGATTTTTCACACAGTGCTCCTGCTGATACCCACTGTAGTATTTAGTTGTATAAATTTTAAAAAGCTGAGTAAGCTACAACCACTTTGGTGGCTCACCTGATCTCTTACTTTTCCATTCTGCACCTCTTGCAGTGCTGTGCGACTTCTCTGAAGAGGAGACCCTTTCCAGTTCCAGGGAGGAGAGCATTGAAGGTAGTTTAATTTGGATTTATGGAGGGGAAGAAGAAGATAGTGTGTATTTGGCACCCCTTCTAATGTGCAAATGATAACTGAAAGACCATAGCTTTGCCTTTTGTGGTGGAAGATGTTAGTGAGCAGCACTACAGGAAACATGACAGGAGTTGTTTTTCTGGTAGCTGGAAGCCCTGACCTTGGCAGCTTGTTTCTTGTTCTGGCAGCATCCCCTGCACAATGCTGGGGAAAAAAAGAGATATGTGTCCACAAGGGTTCTACAGAGGTAAAAGAAAATCCCTCCAGCCAGTTGTAGAACTGTTACCACCAGATGCCAATCCACAGCCTGAGTCATTGGCTGGTGAGATGATTCTGAGTGCTGACAAGGTAAATGCTTCCTGTGTCTGTTCATTCCCTGTCCTCCCGGCTGGGGTTGACAGTAGCAGCACTGACATTGTAGGAATTAGTGATGTGGACATCTGTCTTTTTTGAAATGAAAATTATACTGTGAATTTCATATGCATTCTTTGCTTCTTTGTGCAAAACAAACTTGTTGGTGCTAGAGTTTCAGAATACTCCAGTGTGAGAATTGTGAAAGTGTTTCCAAGGTGAGTGAGCACTACACATAGTAGTATGTGTTTTATTTCCCCTTGACTATGCATGATTATAGCTGAGGACTCAGAAACAAAAATCTGTGTTCTGTCACCCATCCTAAAGTAATCCATCCACCAGGGCTATCCAAATCTAGTAAATGTAATGAAATACCTGAAAACCAGTAATCAATAAGGACAGCAAGTTTTAATCTATTTCTGAATGTGTGTTTAGAAACACAAATATGAAATATACTTACTCCTCAATATTTTAAATCTGTGATATTGTCATGCACAGCAAAAGGATGGGAATGGCACAGGGCAGGCATTGTCTCTTCGACCAGTAGTGTGTATGGCCAGACTTCGCGAACGCAGATTTGGGCAGGGCTCTCCCCACGTGGGTGTGCCCTTCCAGCCTGCGCAGTGGATTTTTTAGGTGAGGCACAGCATGCACAGAACTGGCCCCACCGTTTAAGTCCTGAGGTCCATCTGCCACGGCCGAGCGAGCTTGGACAGTGACAGTGAAGTCCTCGGGACTGTCACAGCACCCGGTACTAACCGTGGCTGACCCTGCTGAGCATCTGAGATGTGACGGGATGGGATGGCAGGGAGGCATTGAACTGCCAGGGGACGGTCCCACTGAGACTGGAACTCAGGTCCTTTGGATTCAGAGTCCAGAGTGCTCTCCTTTACACCACAGGACTGCCCAACCAGTAGTATAGGCTTCCAAAAATTGTCGAGGATTTTTTTGTCGTGGGACTTCACAATATTTTCACTTTTTTAAAAAAAGTTCTATGATTATGAGATCATTAAGTTATTTTGAGAGTTAGTGCCAAATCAATTCTTTCACAAGATGAAGTACTGTCAACATTGCCTGTTCATATTAAATATTACACTTTTAGCTGCTGGAGTTGTGGTGACAAAAGATTGTTACTCCCTTCACTGCTGGCATGATGCTTTTGAGAGTAACCATACACTCTACTGCAGTAGAATCCCTTGGGTTGTTCTGGTGCCTTGGGCAACAGAAGTCATTCTCTACTAAATCTGATATGAAGGAAATATTTTTTACAAGCCATACAAGAATGCGGTATTTCTTGACTGCCAAGGAGGCATCACCCCAGCACATTTGCCAGCTGATATTTGCTGTCTGAAAGTGATACGTAAACATAGTGTAGTGACAGTGGACTTCACCTGTAGAAATGGAGTAGGAAAACAGATTTGCTTATTCTTCTGTGCTTGTTCATTGAAGAAGAGCAACATTAACCACGAGAAAGAGCTTGTTCTTTTTTCTAGCATCATCTGTTGTCATACTGAACCCATTTCCTTTTCACAGTCCTTGAGAAAGATGCACTGCTAATGTTCTAACAAAAAAGCTTTCATGAGTGGGCTTAGTACCTCAAAGGTATATACCTTTGGAAAAGAAGTTCTAAGCCAGTAGTTTAAATAACATCTCTTTAAACAAAGTGTTCTTTATTTCTAGTGGAGGAAGGAGGCACAATATGTAGGGCGTATTAGTTATTTCAACTGATACCACTTGGTGAACAAAGTTTACCAAACAGCTTTTATCTGAAAATATGGTGAATATCTTTTTTCCATAGAAATCATACCAAAATTAATGATGGGACAGGATAGTCAGGCGGTGTAGCTAAGGGAAGTTACAGCTATAACAAAAAAATTCTAAATGTCTTTTTCTGAATAATACATTCAGTTCATTCAGTTGAAAATATTCTCATTTGTCACTTCTGTGAATTTCAGTGGTGATTAATTTATAGTGGGACTCGCTGCTGTTTGAAGAAAGGCTTCCACAGCACCCTTTGTGACATGCTTGAAAAGTTACCTGAAAGAGCAGTATGGACCATCAGAAGCCACTCTAGTTCATCATTTGCCTTCTGTTTCACTTTCTTGATTAGGTTTAGGAACAAACTTCTTAAGGTTTAAGCTGTTCTGCTGTCCTGACTGGTTTTTGAGAAGTGCCTCCAAATGAAAGGAGTGGAAGCCATAGTAGTCCACTGCAAGTTACACGTGCCTTTAGACTTCTCAGGAGCTGTGCAGACTTGTAAATGGGAATTTGCTTTTCAGGGGATTTGAAAACGTTTTGGACTCAACTGGGAGGCAGAAGAGTGGATGTCATATTTGAGCAGGTGCAAAATGTACTGCTGGTACTAAAGGAAAAGATCAAGAATGGAACTGCCTCAAACGAAGGTTTGAAATCCTTGTAGTGGTTAAGCTGGACTGCAGAGGAGCAGTGGCCTGCTTTGTGTAGGTCTGTGTGATATCTGACATAATTCAGACATCTCTGAATTTAAATTACCTTGGTGGGTTTAAGCACTTTTAAAAAGTCTCTTCTTTTTTAAAAGGAGACAAATAATTTCAGGTGCATTTCGCCATTTTCTTGTTTTGCTTGAATACTTTTTCAAACAATTTGTGGCTCTTCTTAGCCTGAAGGTAACTAGACAGATGACAAAGTAAAGAGAGAAACTCACATTAAATTGTCTGTATATATTTTACTGCCACTGTAGGCCACCAGTTTGTGTGTGTTTGGAAGCATTTGAGCAGCTTTCCAAAAGCCAAAGGATATTCACTGCTGATTCACAACTACTACTGTGAGCTGTAATTTTACTGCAATGCCTAGACCTGTCTGTTAATTTTGTGGTGCAAAAGGTTTCTAATAGTATCAGTCTTGCAATGCTTTACATTAGCATAATGAGGAAACAAGTATCTCTGGAGGACTTAGACCTTGTTTTCCTTATTATCATTACTTCAATTACACTTAGTATCTGTTTTGGTTTGGGTTTTTTTCATAGAATGCTGGCAGGCTTGGGCACTGGTCAATGAAGCTAATCTGGGCGATCTCTTAACTTTGACAAATGGTATGTGCATCCTGATTGTGTTTGTTTGGTATGTTGGTTCAATTTGTCTTGTTTTAGTCACTAGGAGCTTAATTCCCTTCATTGAAATCAATAAAATAGATCTGAGAAGGCCGTTAGCATTACAGTGGGGAAAACATAGTTATTAATTTCCTCAGGTACGGGACTGTGAACTGTCACCTGGGTTTGTATTTTTGTGGTTTGTGTGTGTGTGTGTGTGTGTGTGTGTGTGTGTGTGTGTGGATAATATTTGTACCAAGGGAAGAGAACTAGTAAGCCCTAATGAACCTCAGCTGTCTGCAAGCAGAGTCATCCTGTACATAGCTCCACTAGCTGTAATACTTTGGCATCCTTTTGTCTCAAATAATGAAGGGAAATCTGTAAATGTGTTTCATGTGTGTGTTGTTTCTGGTCATTTTGAAAAATACATGAAAGATTTTTAGTAGGGCACTTCCTAATAGGTTCTTTGTTAGCTGTACTTCATAGCAGTGTGTTGTTTTTCATGTATTCTATCAATTATCTCTTTAGTAACTAAAGTAAATTCAGTTATAAATTGAAATGTGACTTGATGAAGTTTCTGCTTGCATTCAATTTTTCCAGTAAGTGATCAGTTTGACCAAGATGGAGTACAGGAAACCAAACCCAAATCGCAGCATCTTCTTGCAGATGACAACACTGCAAACACTGAAGAAGGTTCTGACAGGTCAGTGTCCTTATTTCAGTAGTGCATTTGAGAGAATTCTCAATTTGTATTTCTAAAGTTAGTGTTTGAAACTCAGTTTTGAATTCTGCCAGCTTTCAAAGTGGAAATGTTTTTAACTTGACCCACATGGAAAACCTGAGGATTTGAGTATGTTTACCACATGAGAACATTGCAGAATAGGGCATTAGGTTATGATAAAGATCCATGAGTATTACCAGGATTATCAGGGCTAGGACTCATCCAGCAGTTCTCAGGCTTTCTGTACTTTACAGATTGTCAGGCACGTGACTCAGTCTCTCTGTATTTAACCTCAGATACTGATGTGGAAGATGGGAGTAAATATGTTGTTCCATTCTTTTTTTAATGTCTTTTCTGTGTTTTAACATGCAAGTTCTTTCTGGGAAGAAGCTAAGAAGCTGTTGCCTTTTTTCTTCCCTTTTTTTAATGCAACTGAATATGTCTTCATATGATGTTGGTACAGTAACAGTGCTTCAGTGAGACCCTGGGCCTTCTAGCAATGGGCTGTTTCTTTCCTGCACTAAAAATATTGGACCTCTGAAAAGCTGAATGCTTCACTGGTTGTCTAAGATGCTGCTCTTTTTTTTTTCTCTTTTATTCCAAGTAGCGAAAAAGAGGAGATGGAAAGAACAGGCTCAGGGAGTAAAGAAGTATCTAGCAAAATTCAAGACTTACCTTTAAACCTGCAGTATCAGGACCACAAGTGCTCTAGTTCATGTCTTGCCAAGAGAGCAGCAGGCTACTACAAGGGAGAAAATCCTCTGAAGATACCAATCCTGTTTCACTTTCAAAGACGCCACGCAAAAGCAGACTGCCTTTCGAAATCCCTGGATGTAAATTACAAAGCTCCTTGCGGTCGGAGCCTGAGAAACTTTCAAGATGTGCAAAATTATTTGTTTGAAACAAAGTGCAATTTCTTATTCGTTGATCACTTTTCCTTCAACACGTATGTACTGTTGGGCAGGAACACCACGAATCCTGAACCCCTTGTGTTTGACTTTGACATTAGCAATGGAGCCGAGTCTGTGCCTGTCTCCTTCTGTAACAATCTTGACCGTGCGAGATTACCTTATTTCAAATATCGGAAGTCATCATGGCCACGGGGATATTATTTCAACAACTTCTCCAGCCTGTTTGTGGATTCATGTGACTGCACAGATGGTTGCATTGATAGGTAGGAGGAAAAATCTAATCTGAGACCGGTGAACATGATACCCCACCAGCAGGGTGCTGGTGTGTGAAGGCACACAGTACCGAACAGGACCAGTGCTGGCGGAATATCTGTAGGCCTTGTTTTGTGGCACACTCTGTGTTGACTGGCACCACTGTGTCTTTTTCTTCTCCAGAACTTGGGTGCTCCTACTGGTTCACCCTCTGTTGTAGGAAAGGAAACAATCAACAGGTGAATTATTGCGGTTCCTTTCTCTTTCTTCCCAAATTAGCAGTGCTTCTGCTCCAGGTGAAGCTGACAAGGCAGGTCTTTCAGCTTTGGAAAAGGAGTGGGGAAGGGAGTCTTGTGCCGGCAGAGGAAGATTTGTTTTCCTGGCAGGCAGGGGGATGATCCAGCACGACAACTTCTGCTGCAGCTCCTATGATGGGATGGTATCTTAGAGATGGGATGGGACAGCCTGAAGGGATCAGATCATTGGGAATTTAGAAGGTTACTGAGGGCAGAGGAAGAAACATCCTTGTTCCCAACCTCTACATCCTGTTCTTTCCCTTTTCTAAACAGACACTATGAAACCCTGTGGTCACAGAATACATTTGTGGTCTGAGCAGCTCCAATAATGTTGTTCATTGGTTTTTCTAAATCCCAGTAACTCTGGGCTACAGACACTCTGTGGGAACCTGCTGCAGTCTTCGTGTCAGAGTTTGGTGATAGTTTTACCGTCTTTCTTGAAGGGTGTTTGTCTGACCTCTATCTGTAGGTGTTATTGGTGTTGGATCCATTCTGTATTATTGATAGCTGGGGCTGTTGCGTATGCTGGAGTGCAGCATAGTTGCCCATGACCCAACAACTACTTGAAATCACAGCCTGGTATAATGAAGCTTCAGTAATTAAAGTCATTTAGTTTCAGCTGAGAGGTGGGGAACAGCAAGCACACAGCATGCTACTTCTTTGCACTGAAGTCCCACAAGAGTTGAGATGCTTTTGATGTGCAGTTTTGCAGTTCAGGATTTGCACGATCACTGTGACATACGATACTGAAGAAAAGTGCTGTTGCTTGAGTTATATACAGTGTAAATTCTTCACTTCCTGGGGCTAAGGTGGGAGGAAGGTAACGAAGTAGTGGCTAACAGGGCTGGATACTGTGCCAGAAGAGGTGATTTTCATTCGTTTGATCCATTTTACAGTATCCTGTTTATAACAAATTTCTGTTGCACTTCTGCTGTTTGCTTGTGCCATTTAAGGAGCTTTGTGGAAGAATGGGGTTGAGGTGGAGGGAACATGATTATTGTGAAGCACACATAATCAGCCAAGAAACAAAGAGAAAAGTTAGGATGCCTGAAACAGCCTCATGGAGTAAAAGGATCAGGAAGGGGGAATATAGATGTATATATAGAAGTGTGTGTACAGGCAAGTACATTTCAAATTACCTAGAGTTACAATTGCTTTGGGCTGCTCCAAATACATTCTGAAATGTTTTACTCTTGTTTTCAGGTCAAAATGTGCGTGTCTACAGCTAACTGCAAGAGGCTGTAGTAAAATTTCTCTGTCTCCAGGTAGTAAAAGATCCCATGGATACCATTATAAAAGACTGGAGGGACCAGTTCCTAGTGGGTAAGAAAGACCAAACTATTTACTGCTGTCTTACATGTATGCTCTTATTTTATTCCTGTAGTGTAAGTGCTACAGGATTAAGATAACTGGAGTTTTTTGATTACTGAAAACTTCCATTTTTGTCACAATTTTACCGACAGATCAGGATGATAAAAAATAATTAAAGTGACTTGAGTAATAGGAGGAAAAAAAAGAAACTTTTCTACTGCAGATCCTGCAATTTTCGCAGCTTAGATCAAGGTCCAAGAAAAGTGTAAAGAGTGACCAGAGTCCTAAAGAAACATCAGCTATCTGCTGTTGGTGCTCTTGGTTATGTGTGACTCTTCCAAGAGTCTCCAAAGCCATCCATTGCTTTGAGTCTTTGCCCTTTCTCTTATTCAGCTCCCGTGGACTAATGTGTGTGGCCTGGAGAAGGTGCCAGTTGCTTCAAGTGTTTAGGAGAGGAATTGTGCAAGGTAACCTTGTGCAATGGGTAAGGACTTGAATGTCCAGGCAGAAGGAGACCTTTCAAACCTCTGTTACTGTGTGATGTTAGTTTATGGTTGAAGTGCAGAATTAAAGCTGTCAGAAAACCCAGAAACAAATGCAAAAAAAAAAAAAGGCACAATTGAGTTCTTTTAGAAATACTTTGTTAAATCCCTAAACTCATGACAGCTACTTTTGAGTTCCAGGCGTAAAGGTTGTCTGCCAAAATCTGTTCCAACATCTAGTGAAGTGCTTCATATGGATTTCTGCTTCTATGAGATTTACTGATACTAAACAAAAAGTTTTGGTAATGCATCCTTGTACACTATGTTTTTCTTCCTCTTGACAGAATTTATGAGTGCAGTGTGTTGTGCAGGTGTGACAAGTTGATGTGTCAGAACAGAGTTGTGCAGCACGGCATTCAAGTCAGGCTGCAAGTGTTCAACACGGAGAGGAAAGGCTGGGGTGTCCGCTGCCTGGATGACATTGACAGGGGCACCTTTGTTTGTACCTACTCAGGTAACAGAAGATGACCTGTGGAAGATGTGTAGCATGATTCTCACTCTTGTGGCCTGTGCCCTGGATTTCTTTTGAGAAAAGGGGAATACAGGGTTGGAAGAGAAGTGTGTCAATATAGAATCATAGAATTGATTGGGTTGAAAAAGACCTCCAAGATCATCCAAGTCCAACCCTTGGTCTAACTCCAGTCCATTTACCAGATCATGGCACTCAGTGCCACAGCCAATCTCAGTTTAAAAACCTCCAGGGATGGTGAATCCACCACCTCTCTGGGCAGCCCATCCCAATGCCTGATTACTCTCTCTGGAAAGAATTTTTTTCTGATCTCAAACTTAAATTTCCCCTGGCAGAGCTTGAGCCCGTGCCCCCTTGTCCTATTGCTGAGTGCCTGGGAGAAGAGACCAACCCCCACCTGGCTAGAACTTCCCTTCAGGTAGTTCTAGACAGTGATGAGGTCACCTCTGAGCCTCCTCTTCTCCAGGCTAAACAACCCCAGCTCCCTCAGCCTCTCCCCATAGGACTTATGGTCCAGTCCCTTCACCAGCCTTGTTGCTGTTCTCTGGAAGAGAAAGCAGTGTAATCAAATGGGCAAAAGAACCTTAAAGAGTTCTGCAGTGCAATGGTGACAGACAAACAATCAAAACATTCTGAGCAAAGTCTATCTCAGACTGTTGATTCGTTACCTCATAAGTCTATGCATGCTGTACCAAGGGCTGTATGTCTAATTCACTTTGTATGCCAACCTGTATCGACATCATAGAATCATAGACTTCATTCTTATTTTGCTTTCCCAAGTAATGTTCTTGTATTTTTAAATGTAAATTTGGCCTATGATAGTGAGTGTGATCCATCTTTGGAAATAAACACTAAAAGAAATCAAAATGCAAACCAAACTTTTCTTTTGCTTTCAGGCAGATTAATGAGCAGAGCTGAAGTATTGGGAGATGCTGGTCAAGAGCTGAAAGAGAAGAGTGCTGTGAATGACAGAAACCATGGCTTTTTTTCCAAAAAAAGAAAACTTGACACTGATAGTTCCGATTCAGTGATTGAACTAGTGCAAACTGGTAAACATGACATTCTTGAGAATGAGAAATCTTTGTCTGAGGCAGTGGAAAATGAAAATAAATCAACCCTGTAAGTTGGTCAAAGTAAACTTAAGCATAACAAAATCAATATTCTGCTATTCTAGGAATTCTGTTGTATAAACTTAGAGTAGAACTGAATGTCAGATGAGGGTGGATTTCTTTTCTTTCTGAACTTCTTTGTTAATTCCCAAGTATTTCTTCTAGTGGGACAGAGCTTTTCCTCTGTGAATTTTGCTTGCTATGTATACCACTTGGCATGTTCCAGAAATCCAGTTCACCTCTAGTGTGCACTTGACCTGTTCAGGGCATCAATCATAATGCAAATTTGAAACAATTAATAGAAGATCCTTGAGATAAATCATTTAAAGATACTTGATGATACTGGAGTGTTTAATAACATATCAGCCACTAACTGTCCTGTCCTTTGCTCCCCATTTCTAAACCTGTTGTTATTTGCAACGTAATCTTTCCTGCTGGGAGTCTGACAGCACCTCACTAGTGCAGTGAATTATGTTTTCATTGTACCCTCAGGGTCTCAGAGCCCATCAGCATTCCTAAAATAATATTACTGCAAAATAACCTCGTGGCAGTGTCAATATCATGCTGTAGTCTTTTCAGAAGACAGTTGGGAGCTTATTTCCTTATAATTTATTAATTGTTTTGCCACACTACTTTGTAGACACTTTCTTTGTACTACTGACGAATGATTGCAAATCCATGTTCTTTTCATAGTAGAAGATTATTGTGCGTCTTTGAGAAGTACCATGAAATTGCAAATGGAAACTTTTAAAAATCCCTGCTACTGTATTCTCACTTGCATTTCAGTATCTTGAAAACCTAAGTGAATTCACAATTTTGTAATTACAGTTATAAGCAATCAACTAGGTTTTACTTCTCCAAAGTGCTGTTGCTAAAACTTGCAGGGAAGCAGAGTTTTAAAGTTGCTTGTACTGCACTGCTACCTTCAGTCTCATTTATTTCCTTTTCTGAGAATAACAAATGTTTTATGCACAGGCTGTGTAAAAAAATACAATAGACAAAAAGACTTTGTTATTCTGCCTCTTAAGAAAAGACAGTCCAGCTGAATTTAGAAACATTTGAGAGGACATCATTGTGCTGGGCTTGACATGCCATTCACACAGACTGTCTTTAAAAGAATAAACAACATAGCTCTATAATAATGTTACATCTCCTTGTGATCTGCACATTTTGAATTTACAAAGGGGTTTAAATCTTAATAAAGCTTTAAAGAGCAGCATTTCTCACCATTATCAGTAGCCCAAAGAAGAACAAGGATTTTTTTGTGTGTCAGGAAAACACATAAATGTTCTACATTCAAAATTTTCCTGAGTAAGAGCTGTTATTTATTGCTAGACATTGTACATTCTACTGCACTCTGAATGTAATCTGAAATAATGTGATTTTAGATCTTTTAAACATATATACCAGATACTGCTTCCCATCTTCTTCAACCCTCTCCTGATGTGAAGGACTGAGGTCCTTTTTAGGAAAGTATTTTCTAAATCTGCTATATATGCCTTTTGCCCCCTTTGTCTCCCTCTCTATCCCTTGTTCCCACAACATCTTTGCTTTCCTGTTTTAAAGCTGCACTGTCAAAACTGTTGGAAGTAGAAGCAGGAAAAAGGCAAAACTCTGTAGGTGCTCTATTTTGAGGTAATCTGATGTAATAATTGTAAAACAACAAACAGTTTGGTTCTCAGCAGGACAACTGGAAAAATATGTAAAAGCAGTTGCTGATCTCTCCAAAGAGTATGAACAACTGGTTTTTTACAAATACTATAGAGAACTTACCCCAGGTCCTCAATTCTTAAAGGCAAAACAGTCATAAAACAAGGGGTGAGGCCAGACTGCAGGCTTTGCTGTAATCTCCCTTAGAGAAGAGACTAGAACTAGAGACTGAGAAATGTGTGTTGTGAGAGTTACTTGTGAGTCTATATGTCTCTTAAAATTTCCTCTTGGCTTTTCTGTGCAGGGTTCATCCAAAGAGCTCAAGTATTGCCACCACGAGAAGGCCTGGAAGTAGAGCAGATGTTTTTCGCAGTCACCAGCTAAAAGTGGTAATAATAATAAGTGGCTTTAATAGATTCATTTTTCTGTGCTGAATATGTATGTTAATTTAGACCTTTTCAACTTGTACATTTAGCTAGTTTCAATGACCTTTCTTCATGAAATGGTGTCACACTGTGAGCTAAGCTCCCATGCTGCAAGCTGCACCCATCCCTTCTCCATTACCAGTCCTTCCACATGTTCCTCCAGACCAGCACTAACTACTCTTACTGCCTTCCCTTCTACACCCTTCACTTACACTCCAGCTGTGAGAGTCTTCAGAAATTATTCTCGCCTTCCACCTTTGGCTGTAATTAACCACAAGGTTAGAGTATCAGAGTGATAATATTTTTATGCTGTCTCCCAGAAGAATGGCACAGCAGGGAGAGGGGAAGATCTTGGGATTTGTACATGGTTGTCTCATGCAGTGGCAGAGCTGGGAGAATTTGACCTGACCTGACTGTGAAGTGTTGCCTGCAAATACATGCAAAGGAGGGGACAACCAGGGTAAACTTATTCTGTAGGTTTTATTAGATTCATTGCACTTAAGAAATGCACATGGGATTTTCATGCTAACATTTGGCAGTGCTGTCCATTCAGGAGCTACCATAACTAGTTGCCTTTTTGTGGTGGGAGAGGAGAAATCCACATCTGTTCATTTCACTGAAACTCTGTAAAAAGCGTGTTTGGGTTTTGATTCAACAGCTTAGTATTTGGCAAAATTCTTGGGACTTATGTTTTATTGTGGGGGGAACTCCTTCCAGGTTATTTTGAAGGGTAATATGAAATTAAGATAAATGTTGCATTGCAGCAAATGTATTAACTTTTCTAACTTGTCCACAGTCATGCATTTACAGACGGTTTGAAAATTTAACCCTAGAGTTCCAGAGGCCACTTGCTGTCCCGTGTTGACCCAGAGTTGCATCCGTCAACAACACATCACAGCCTTTTCATTTGATACACAGGTGCACAGTGCCAGCTCAGATGAAGATAATAGTTCTCAGATGCATCAGTCAAGCAAAACAAAAGTAACTGGTGGAACAAAGAAAGGAAAAGAAAGTAGGTTTTCAGAGGTATACATACCACATTCTTAGTATGATTGTGCCCCATCAGGCGATGGACTTTAATGCAGACAGTGTGGGCAGGCCTTTTCTCAGAGTAGAACAATGTTGTCCAGATGATGTGAAGGCTGTTTGAAGAGAGTTCAGTGGTATGGAAATTATTGGTGCCTTGCATAACACAGTACATTAACAGGTACAGGGCGATCTTTTGCCTGCAAAGTTGATCTGGGGACATGAACTCTCCTGTCAGCAGCTTTCAAATACACTGCAATTATGGGAAAGTCAGTCTTGCAGATTTTGTTTTGCCACACCCAGTACATGTTCCAGTCAACAAAAATTGAACAGGATATAAGGCAGGGGTGGGGGAACCTCAAGCTGGAGAGACAGTGTGAAACTGATGCTATTTGCATGTGCATCTTGTTTCTCTCTTAATTACAGTTTGTGATTCTCTTGGGAATTGAGGTGGAGAATGATGAAAAAAAAAGCCATGTGGAAGAAATCAATCTGAAGTGGGATTTGGGAAGAGTGAGAGACTTGCTCACACACAGATGCCTTGAGCAAGTGCTTCAGAGACCACATCAGGAAACTGTCATTTGGGGGAGGATTAATGAGAGGCATGGAAAAGGATGTTTGTGTTACAGACTTGTAAATAGCAAGCTGGTTAGATTTTGGAGGACATGGGTAAGAGTGGGGGGGTAAGAGTTCAGGGCCAAACAAGACAAAGGCTTTGGTCTTAAACTGGTGTTGAAAAATAACATGTATGTCCATTGACAGAATCCACCCAGGAGCAGAAGGAAGAATATCCAGTGGAAATTGAACAGAGTAAGTCTGTTGGTGTGAACAGAGAGGGATGCAAAAGAAAGAGTCTGTCACTGCAGGGTGTTGACTGTGGCAGGTCAGGTGTGCTGGATGACACACGTGTTGGGAGACCATCCAACAATGTACCCCTAACAGCTGACTGTGAAGAGGAAAGTAGCAGGCAGTCAAATCAAGATGCATTTTGTGAGGAGGCTGATGGTGACGAGATGCTTCCGAAGAATGCTAATGAAGAAAATATTTATGTACTGGATGCCACAAAAGAAGGAAATGTGGGTCGTTTTCTAAATGTAAGTACAAAGTTGTGTGTGTTCTTTCCATTGTTTTTGCAAATACGTAATTTGTTTTTTAAGCTTAAGCTAGAAAGCTTTTACACATAAACCATGGGTGTGGTAGGTGCATGACAAGGTGGTGCATGACAAGGTGCATGACATGTGGTGCTCCCTGCAATTACAAGTGACAGGACAGTAGGGCTGGGTTGCTGTTGGTGCCTCCACAGGCTGATGCATCCTACGTACCAGCTGGGGTTTTTGGCACCACTGGGTTCCTGAGTGACATATTCCCCAGTAACGGGTGACATCTTTATCCTGATGGCCTTTTTGAGGGGGGGTCCAGAAAGCAAATGGCACATTCTGTTGATCCACATGTCTTCTCCTAGCCTTGTTTTATTTGTTTCCCAATTGTAAATTCTAGTTTGTGCTGGTTTAGGTAAAGCATTGTGACATTTCACAAAAGTTCCCCGCTGTTCAATCACAGGTTCAGAAAGTGGTCTGTCATATATGTATGTGTCTCAGTTTTGACTTGCCAAGAAATAAATAGTAATGAATTACCAAGTACTTCCAGCTAAGACGAATGGTTCATAGACACCTCTGCATGTACGCTGCAAATAACTTACTTCACTGGCATGAATATGTGTCTTACAGCAAAATCCTTGCAATATATTTAAGCTGTTCTTCCTTTTAGAGGTAATGTGGTGTAAAGATTAGTAATGCATCTTGCAGAAACCTTTCTTCTGCAACCATGAGCATACACATGTTCCTACATGCACCCAAATCACCTTTCATCTGGTACTTTGGCAACACACAATCATTTAATCCACTGATTGCTCCCTAGAAATGCACCCCTGGCTGACAGTGAGATACATCTGTCACATACTGATTATTTGTGGTGCATTCTGAATCTAAGATGGATTTTCTTCATGCGCTTCTTGAGGTTGACAAAAGAACTTGGTTTTCATAGGTAAAAGATAATACTTTAGAGAGGCATAGTTACTGAAAAAATAAGTGGCAATGGCATTGAGTAAGAAACATTCTGTGTGGACTAGAGAAGAGAAGGAAGAAACTGCCTTTACCAGTGACAGATATCTGGCAGAAAGTAAGTTTTTCAGCCAAGGATGTGGTGTTTCACTGTTTCTAATTAAGATTTTCTGTTTTATAGCACAGTTGCTGCCCAAATCTCTTTGCACAAAGCGTGTTTGTAGAGACTCACAACAGAAGTTTTCCATGGGTGGCATTCTTCACAAACAGGTGAATTTCTGGAAGTTTGATGTTGTTCATTCAAGGCACTAGGGGAAAAAAGCAGTGCTTAGTTACCAGAACATAATTACATTAAGTAGTGGGGCAGATACTGAGATCATTAAAGCACAAAACCACCTTCTTGTGTACGTGAGTTCTTATTGTGCACTGAAGACAGAAGAAATACAGCTTCTTGATTGTCACTGATGAGTTTTTCTTCAGTTTTGCATTGAAATGTAAAGTGAGGTAGCTTAATTTTTATGTGTTCCTTTCAGTGCTAATCTTCTTCAGTGGAGAATAGGTTTAACTTGGCATGGTCATTTTGAAAGCAAATATTCACTCATCCCACTGCTGTGTCTCAAGGAATGGCCAGCAGATCTCGGTCCCATAGGGCAGGATTGAACCCCACAGGATATTAAGGTTGAGAGACTTTGTGGGCCAAACAAGCTGGCTCCAGGCCTTCTCACAGCTGTCAAGAGAAGCAGGACTTTGTGTAGCCCAGCATGTCCCAGGGAGATGGCACTAAGATACTCAGAGGTGAAAATTTGCTCTGAAAGGAAAAGATGCAGGTTATTTCTTTAGTGGCTGTCAGAAAGGGAGGTACTAAAAGCTGGTGCCAGTGAGACACAAGAAGGTAGCAGCAAAAGCCAGGGATGGAAGGATTAATTGCCTGAATGAATCTAGCTGATACATGTGCCAGCAGTGGTATTATGTGAGAACTTAAAATAGAGAGGAGAGAATTTGTCCTAGACAAACCAGTTCCAGGGAACACTGATCTTCTGTGGAGCCTTGCAACCCTGGTCCATACTAACACAGATGCTGTGAATTGTACTGTGAGGCTTCCAAGAACTGTGAAGAGAGTGTGTTGAAATACATCAGAAAAAAGATTATGTTTTAGCTAGAGACCTTCTGGCCAGGTACTCTGTAAAGGCTTGTGTAGTGGGAACGGAGGCAAGTAGAGAGAGATAATAATGATCAGCAAAGACACTTAGGGAAGGAGGAGAGTTGTTGAAGAAAATTTCCCCTTACTGGCTGTCCCATTTTCTGGACATCACCCTTTTACAACTTTTATACATTAAGGACTTCATCTGGATCACTGAGCTTAATTGTGTACTTTCCATGAACTTACCCAGTCACCTTTTCATTTGTTTTACATGTCTGGTCCCTAAAACACTTAAGGCAGCAAGTCCCAGGATGGAATTATGTGCTGTTTGAAAAGTCTTCATTGTTGTTCTCAACCTGCTGCCTGTTAATTCACTGGATGTCCCTTATGTTGTATCCAGTGAGAAACATTGGAGAATTATTCTCTTCTTTATAATGCTCATATTTTATTATATTTTTCATCAGTTGTCCTTCAGCATATTAGTCCCAGGTATTTAGTTTGGCATTCATTTTGGGCAATGAGTTTCCTACCTTAGAACTTTCTTCTCTTTCATGTACTGTCAGAGCTGCTGATTCATGAGGAGCCTGTGTTTAATTCTGAGTCTGTGCACATAGGTAGTGCAATTGCATTAAAACATAGCTTGTCAGACCAAAGATGATAGTCTTCACTAACATATCCAGAGATCTGTTCAGACTTCAATGATGCATTGTACTTAAATGAGAATACAGTTTTGTTATTTTTACTAAGATGTCTTCACTTACGTGGTTTTGTGATTTTCCTTTCTTCCTTTTTTCTTTTTTTTTTCCTGGGTTTGTGTTGTTTGATTTTTGTTTCCCAGAATTTTGTCTCAGTTGTTTAGACTCTGACAGTATTGCACTGCTTGATAAATTCTTTTCACCTGTATTTGGGTCTTTGCACTACATGTAGCTCTGGTAGGCAAAGCAGCATGTGTGTGCCAGAGACTCCTTATATATCTTGGTTCTCTCCCAACAAGCTGCCTGTGTGATAGTCCCTGCCTCCTACAATTTTTGGGTTTGCATGTGAGTTGTTGGTGACAAATTGTAAGCCCAGTACTGTTTCACATAATTCAAACAAGTTGACCAAGTGTTTTGTTTCTTAGACATGTGAAAGCTGGAACTGAACTCACATGGGATTATGGCTATGAAGCAGGAAGCATGCCAGAGACAGAGATTTCCTGTCAGTGTGGAGCTCAGAAGTGCAGGAAAAAGACCTTATAAGTAAAGCTTTCCTACTGCCAACACATCTTGTACCCAGGTATTTATATGCTGGAAGGGACTACTACACAGCGAACAGTGCACTCAAGTCTGTGGTGCTCATTGCATTCAATTCAAATGTCTTTCACCTGATTTTTTTTAAATTTACTTTTGAACATCACTTCTGTAATTTACAGAATTAGAACTGTTTGTCCTTAGAAAAGTGTACTGGTTTAAAGGTAAACCAGCAGGAGAAATGAACCCACCTCAGGAGAGATTATAAGTCAGAGTTACAATTTAATAAAAAAAATTACAATAAATACAAAGAGAAATTGGTTTTAACCCACAAAACCCAGTAGTATAACCCAGCACCCTGGGGCACAAACACAATGGGGTTTGTTAGCCCCTGTGCTGAACCCCACGTGGTTCCCCTGAGTCCAAAGCAAAAGGAGGTAAAGAACCTGTTGGTGCAGATGATGCTTGCAGTCTGGTGAAGAGTGGTGGCCTCTTCCTGTGGAGGTTCTGGTCCTCCCCTAGGTCTGACGAGTGGTTCCCGAGGTCTTCAAACCCCCAGATTATGTACCCTCTGGCCCGGGTAGGAGCACACAGTGCCTCCACCAGGGTGGGGAGTTACACAATGGGTGATCTAACTCTGTGAGTCATGGAGTGTTTTGGAACCATTGATAGCCCATTAGCAGACATGCCCCCTCAGGCTGGGTGTGAAGGTGCTAATGACTTCCTGGAGGGGAGTTATCACAGCTCTTATCTCACAGGTGTCTTTCACACCCAGCTCACACCCTGAGGGGTCAGGTGTACCCTGGGCAGCTACTGCAAATGGACCATTGTTAACAGTTCTTGGGAAATGGATAGAGGGTGTAGAATACACAGCTTTGGTCACCCCCACAGTGATAAACTGGTCCCACCTTCTGAACCAGGATCAAAAGGCATCAGACTTTTCCTAAATAATTTCTGTGCTCCTGGTCTTCCCCTTCTGTCTTCTCATCTGCAAGCAAAGTTCTGAGTGCACTGGAAGAACTTGTGCTCCGTGCCATCTGCAGTAGAGACTCAATTGGTGAGAGCAAGAGTTTGTTGGTGTTTTCTGTGCCCTTCCACAATGCTGAGTTAGCAAAACTCATTTTCTGAAATTCATTGTGAATGCAAGTCTGCCTGTCTGGGGGCTAAGAATTGTTGAAATACACCTAAACCTGATGGATCCAGTGGGACAGATAGTCATGAGCAGAGATTACATTAATCAGAACAGTTTTGCAGAGCTGTGTTTGTGCTACAAAGTGAGCTGGGCAAGTCTTGTTACTGCAGGAGAGAAATGACTGCTTTCTGTTGGGTTCACAGAATCACAGAATATGCTGAGATGGAAGGTTACCTACAAGGATCATCAAGTCCAACTCCTGGCCCTGCACAGGACCATTCCCAAGAGTCATACCATGTGCCTGAGAGTATCATCCAAAGACTTCTTGAACTCTGTCAGGCTTGGTGCTGTGACCACGTCCCTGGGCAGCCTGTTCCTGTGCCCAGCCACCCTCTGGGTGAAGAACCTTTTCCTAATATCCAACCCAAACCTCCCCTGATACAATTTCAGGCCATTCCCTTGGGCCTGTCACTGATTACCACAGAGAAGAGATCAGTGCCTGTCCCTCCTCTTCTTCCCCTCACAAGGAAGTCATAACTGCAATGAGGTCTCCCCTCAGTCTCCTCTTGTCCAGGCTGAACAGACCAAGTGCACTCAGCCACTCCTCATTCAGCTTCCCCTCAAGACCCTTCATCATCTTCATTGCCCTCCTCTGAATGCTCTCTGAGACCTTAATATCATCTTATATTGCAGTGCCCCAAACTGCACACAGTATTCAAGGTGAGGCCGCCCCAGTGCAGAGCAGAGCGGGACAATCGCCTCCCTCAACCGGCTGGTGATGCTGTGCCTGATGCCCCCCCAGGACACGGTTGGTCCTTCTGGCTGCTGGGGCACTGCTGACTCATATTCAACTTGTCATCCACCAGGACCCCCAGGCCGCTTTCCATGGCACTGCTCTCCACCATCTCATTCCTCAGTCTGTCAATACATCTGCGGTTGCCCCATCCCAGGTGCAGAATCCAGCACTTTCCCTTGCTGAACTTCCTATGACTGATGATTGCCCATCCTGCCTATTTGTCAAGGTCTCTGCACGGCCTCCCTGCCTTCAGAGGGGTCAGCAGCTCCTCCCAGTTTTGTGCCATCTGCAGACTTGCTGAGTGTCCCTTCCAGTCCTGTGTCCAAGTCATTTATGAAGATGTTGAAGAGCACAGGGCCCAGGATAGAGCCCTGTGGAACCCCACTAGTGACAGATCACCAGTCTGATGTCACCCCATTCCCTGTTACCCTCTGTGCTCACCCTATGAGCCAATTGCTAACCCACCACATGATGTGTTTATCCAGCTGTGTGCTGGACATTTTGTCCAGAAGGATCCTGTGAGAGACAGAATTGAAAGCTTTACTGAAATCCAAACTGATTACATCCACTGGCTTTCCTTGTGTAACACTCCAGACCTGGAGCTGTGGGCTCACAGGATCTGCTAAGAATGTTACTTTAATATTTGTGTGTATATATATATATATATATATATATATAGGGTTCTTTTAATACCTTATGAAAATGTCCAGAAAATAAGCCACAGGCTTGTTTCTAGGGAGTTTCTTTATTAATTTAGGGAAGAAAATATAGGAACTTGCCAAAGGTTCAAAAAGGGCACTACACAAGCTAGACAAAATGTTCCACCAGAATACCAGTTCAGCACGTCTTATTCAACAACACCCAAGGCAATACTCAACCAGTTCACCACACTTAAGTCAAATTCAATCCCCCCAGCTCCAAGTCACCCAAAGCATCAAGAAAAGGAGTAAAGAAAAAAGAAGCAGGGGGAGCAAGAAGAGAGAGAAGGAGAAAGAGGGAGAGATACCTACCACCAAAACTTTGTGGCAGGCCAGCTCTCCTATGTCCAGATGGCAGAGCCATGACTTGACACCCCAAAACCTCTGGGTTTTACCTGCTCTGGTCTCTACAGCCAAACCCCCCAGGCGGGGCCTCTGACCCCCCGACCACTCTGGGGTCCCAGCCCAGGGTGAGGGGCCATGTTCTCACTGTCCCTGCCCATCCAAGTTCAGGGGCTCCAGGAGCTGTGGGAGGTTATAGTTTCCCAGGGTGTTTGTTACTGACAGCTGCTCCAGCTCTTCCCCGTGTGGGCTCCAGGGCCTGCCATGAGGAATACGATGCCACCCCAGCTCTGTGAGGTTCAGCCCGTCCTTGCCTCCTCCATACACACACCCCTCCCACAAGGTGGTTCTGGCCCAATAATAACTGATCTGGTGTGTCACATCTTGATCAAATAGATGGGTTATCTTATAATAAAAATGCCTCCCCACGTTTGTGACACACAGAGAAATCCTTGAGAAATCCAGTGTACCTCATTTCAGTGCCATATTGTGTAGCATGGGAGAGGGGGTCCACAGAAGTCCTTGCCATGTGGTTTGTTGGTAAGAGAGAAAAGCTACATTAGGGGACACTGAATGCAGATGCAGGAGGCAGCTCTGAAATGGAGCAAGGGATGCGTGTGACAGTCTGTGGCTTTTGAATGTTTAGTGGAGCCTTGTGTGAGGAAGGAGGTGTCACAGGCAGGCAACTTAGACCTCTTGAAGAACCACCAAAAGTATCAGAAAAAGTGGTCTTATTAAAAATGTTGTAAAACTGAGACTTAACAGTTCGATGGCAAGGTTTACTCTGTTACTGCACAGGAGGTAAAAATGATTTAAAGTTACCAATCCAAAGTTACCAATACAAAATCTAGTGCACTCTAATACAAGATTATGTGTGATGTTGGTCACTTACCAGACACCTGCAGCTGGTCAGGGGTCTTACAGCTGAAACAAAGATTAAACTCAATACCAAAATTTTAGCAATATTGGGTATAGGCATCCTTTATTGACAGTGCTGAGGTGCACTGGGGATAACTCCATCCATAAGTGCTCCGACGAAATCACAAAAGCCAAAACCCTGGATTTCCAAAAGTTATTGCACATTCGTGTTAAATACCGCCCATTCCACACCTCTCGCTAGATAGATCCGCTGAAATTATGTCATGGTGTTTGCTGCCATCTGGCGTCCTTTTATTACAGTTACGGTCTCTTAGAAACACAACTTTTGGCTTCAGTCCATAAACTCCTGTCCTGTATCAAAAATAGCATGGCCAGCAGGACCAGGACAGTGATCCTTTCCCTGTACTCTGTGTTGGTGAGGCCACACCTTGAGTACTGTGTTCAGTTCTGGGCCCCTCAGTTCAGGAAAGAGATTGAGGTGCTGGAGCGAGTCCAGAGAAGAGCAACAAGGCTGGTGAAGGGACTGGAGCACAAGTCCTATGGGGAGAGGCTGAGGGAGCTGGGGTTGTTTAGCCTGGAGAAGAGGAGGCTCAGAGGTGACCTCATCCCTGTCTAGAACTACCTGAAGGGAAGTTATAGCCAGGTGGAGGTTGGTCTCTTCTCCCAGGCACTCAGCAATAGGACAAGGGGGCACGGGCTCAAGTTCTGCCAGGGGAAATTTAACTTGGAGATCAGAAAAAAATTCTTTCCAGAGAGAGTAATCAGGCATTGGAATGGGCTGCCCAGAGAGGGGGTGGATTCACCATCCCTGGAGGTTTTTAAACTGAGATTGGATGTGGCACTGAGTGCCATGATCTGGTAAAGGGACTGGAGTTGGATCAAGGGTTGGACTTGATGATCTTGGAGTTCTTTTCCAACCCAATCGATTCTATGATTCTATGAACTGGTCTCTTGTATTGCTTGTATCTTTTCACTTCAGATGACTAGTTTCACAGCCTTGAATACTGAATGCCGATTGGCTACTTGTCAGTTTGAAGGTACATTCTTCTATCCTTTTGCAAAAGTTACATTCTTTTCCCAGTCTGACTTGCAAAAACTATATCCCTTACCTAAAAGTGAGAAAATTCTCAGCACATTAAGCAAAATGCAAGGCTCTTATTATAAGTATACATGACTTTAGCCTAAAATAATAACACATTAGTTCTTTATTAACCCTTTTTTATTTGTTAGTTTATTACAATCTTAAAATCTTAAAGGAAAAACTTATCCATATTAATAAATCCAGACCTAGTTGGGAATGTACGTGATTTAACAGACAATGTTTAGCAGCTCCTTTTTCAGTTGTCCCATTTCCAGGGCTGGAGACTGGCTCCTCTGTTCTTGGATGCCTGGTTTGACAGCCTTGGAGGACAGTTTCTGACTGGTTACTCCTTTTACACAATACAAAATGAAACATACATCCTTTCCATCTATAAACTGTGTATCTTTTCTTAAAGGCTGTAAGATTCTCAGGCAAGTTTCCCAAGCAAGCAAAAATATTGAACAGCATTATTCTCAGGCAAGTTTTCTCAGGTAAAGTAAGCAAAATTATTTGACAGTATTCACAACCTTCATTCACACCTTGAGAGGTGTCCCAGCTCACTGGGAGATCACTGCCATCCAGCCACAGCTGCCCAGCAGGGAGAGCTCAAAAAGGTTAACTCAGGAATAATATGGAATAAAGTGGTTTGCTTGTAGTCAAATTACCTTCAATGGAAGAGGTCAACATGAGAATCGTTGTGCCCACAACTTTCTTTGTTCTTTGGTAAATGAGTCTTGGAAGAACCACCTGCAATTCATGTGTTATTTGCATGGTTGGTGTCCCGGTTTCCAAGCCCATATGCATCAGTACTCACCATGTACTTTCATTGTATTATAACTTAAAGTTCTATTCTTTGGCCATTTTTCACCACCATCCAGAGTACAAAGGCCAGCAGTTATTACAATATTCAGTTAACTGTTTTCTGGAGAGAGAGCCTCCCATCACAACTCCCAGCTCCCTCCAGTGTTTCAAAATACATTCTCACACTTTTTAGCCTTCCATAAGGCTGACACTCTGAATGTCCCTGTAATAACATACAAACTAGCCCAAAACCTACTTTCCAAGTTCCCTTTACCTTAATCTCATTATAACCTCCCCATAATGCCTTAATAAATCCCAGGGAGCATGCCCTGAACTGACCAGATCAGGGGACTGGAGGATCTCTGGAGGAAACCTGTGGTGTGCACTGGAGTCCTCTTGATCCCAGCAATCTGTCATGCATCAGATACAGGCTTCCAACACAGTGGAAATTGGGAAAATAAAACTTCAACACTGTCATTTCGGCATTAGAAAGCAGAACAGGAACTGCTTTATCTTTGGCACCATTTGTGTGTGGGAGTCACTCCTCCTAACACATGCATGTCAATTATCAAACTTGTAACTATTTATACACTTCAGCAAACAAAGGAATTAATTTGCTACAAGTTACATTGTTCTCTTATTAGAATTCTATCTTCTATTGGTTCATGATTCTCTTGCTTATGCTAATTAGTGTGCATGCTCAGTTTCGCCTTTCTTTTGGATCAGTGGGTTTCCTGGGTCAGTGGTCTGTGATTGTCTCAGATCCCCCTTTGACCCCCTTGGAGCTGATTTCAGCACAATTACTGAGTTGGTTTTATTAGTTTCTCCCTTATCTCGTGAGTTCTGCCAGATGTCGTTGTGGCCCATAAATTCTGCATTCTTCGTGTCCATTTGCAGTGGCACATCCTTCTTCCCAGACTGTGTTAACCTCCTCCCCCAGGTTTGCAATCATGGAGGCATGTCATGCACTGAACTTTGTTTTCCTAACACCTGGACATCAGTTAGAGCTTCTTAGCTGTTGTCTCTTTCCTGGATTAAATCTCCTGTGAGAACATCATCAGCAAATTTGACACCAAGTTGGGAGGGAGTGTCGACCTGCTGGAAGGCAGGAGGGCTCTGCAGAGGAATCTGGATAGACTTGAGAGATGGGCTGATTCCAATGGGATGAAGTTCAACAAGGCCAAGTGCCGGGTCCTGCACTTTGGCCACAACAACCCCCTGCAGCGCTACAGGCTGGGCACAGAGTGGCTGAAGAGCAGCCAGGCAGAAAGGGACCTTGGAGTACTAATTGACAGGAAGCTCAACATGAGCCAACAGTGTGCCCAGGTGACCCAGAAGGCCAATGGGATCCTGTCCTGTATCAAAAATAGCCTGGCCAGCAGGACCAGGACAGTGATCCTTCCCCTGTACTCTGCATTGGTGAGGCCACACCTTGACTACTGTGTTCAGTTCTGGGCCCCTCAGTTCAGAAAGGATATTGAGGTGCTGGAGCGGGTCCAGAGAAGAGCAACAAGGCTGGTGAAGGGACTGGAGCACAAGTCCTATGGGGAGAGGCTGAGGGAGCTGGGGTTGTTTAGCCTGGAGAAGAGGAGGCTCAGAGGTGACCTCATCACTGTCTATAACTACCTGAAGGGAAGTTCTGGCCAGGTGGGGGCTGGTCTCTTCTCCCAGGCACTCAGCAATAGGACAAGGGGGCACGGGCTCAAGCTCTGCCAGGGGAAATTTAACTTGGAGATCAGAAAAAAATTCTTTCCAGAGAGAGTAATCAGGCATTGGAATGGGCTGGCCAGAGAGGGGGTGGATTCCCCATCCCTAGAGATTTTTAAACGCAGATTGGATGTGGCACTGAGTGCCATGATCTGGTAAAGGGACTGGAGTTGGACCAAGGGTTGGACTTGATGATCTTGGAGTTCTTTTCCAGTCCAATCGATTCTATGATTCTGTGATTCCCTTGTTGTTCCTTAGGCTCGAAAGTTACAAACATCAAGCATCAAAGAACATCCTTCCTTCAGAAAGTTTTTTTCCCCCGTGTAACATGTTACAATTAAAGATTTCCCCAAGAGCCTGGTTGCCACGGTGATGTTCGGTCACGGGTCGGACTTGGTGTCTCAGAGGTCGTTTCCAACCTAAGTGATTCTGTGATTCTGTGAGCAGGGCGGCGGGGGGGGTGCGGGATGTGGCGTTTTCCATGGGGAATGCCGTCGGGAAGCGGCTGTTCGAGTGCCCCGTCACGTGCCCTTTCCCCTTCGGGGCCGCAGCCAATCAGCGCCAGAGAGCGCGCGGGGCGGAGCCTCGCCGGCGCCAGCGCGCATGCTCCGTGCCCGTCCGGGCACGCGTACTGGCGCGCGGGAGGGGGTGGCGGGACCGCCGGCGGGCGCGGGCGGCGCCACGAGCGGGCGGTAAGTGCTACCGCGGGCACGCGCAGGGGGGAGCGCGCGGGGCTCGGCGCCCCCTGAGTGCTGCTCACACCCCTCACACACACACCCCTGTCCCCCCGCGCAGAGTCAATGAATGGGCCCCGCCGGGGCGCGCGCACGGCCGGGAGCGGGGGCTGTGAGGCGGCACCGGGAGCCGTGAGGGAGGCGGCCGGGATGGGGTGGATACTGGGAAAAATCCTTCCCTGTGGGGGTGGTGAGGCACTGACACAGGCTGCTCAGAGAAGCTATGGGTGCTCCACCCCTGGAAGTGTTCAAGGCCAGGCTGAACGGAGCTCTGGGCAGACCGGTGTAGTGGAAGATGCCCCTGCCCATGGCAGGGGTTTGGAACGAGGTGACCACAAGTGAAAGGTGATCAGAAAGGCAAATTTGTTTGGGTTTGCTCCTTGCGAAGGCTGGGCATGTTTGTGCGGTAACGACCTGGGGAGAATGGGAAGGTGCCCGTGCGGGTCGTGCCCTGCCATCCCATCCCCTTCTGCGCCTCTTTCCTCATGGAGCGGAAATGCGGGATACGATCAGTGTGGGGGAACTGGTGTGCCGTGCCCTTCCGTCTTCCCACTTCCGTAGATCCAGCCGTGCACTGCACTGCGGGAAGGGGAGAGCAGAGTGGGAGCTGGGGCCGTGGGTTTCTTTGGCATGCTGGAAGTAAGGACACTCGGGTTATTTTCCTTTCTCCTCTGTGGATGTGCCAAGTGACATTCAGTGCCTTAGTTTCCTCCCATGTAAATAAAACGTGTGTATTTGCATGCAAGGATGCTTTGAGAATGGGATCTGGGGAGGAAATACTTGGACGAACCGGCAGTGTTTCAGCAGAATGTATTTGGAAGTGGCGCGGGTATGCTCTTGCCAACAATGTTCTTGTCCCTTTTTACTTTCTGTTTCCTTTCCTGGTTTCTTAACCTGATGTCATTGTTGCAAAACCAAACCCAACAGGAAATGGCACAGGTACAGGAGAAGCAGCCAAGTGTGACTGTTCCTGTCTTTCATCTGCAGCTCTGTCTTCATTTGCTCTGTCATGACTGGAGGGCATTGGAAGGGCCTCCAGCTCATGTGGGTGAATTGGTTCCCTTGGGTTCCCACAGCCTGCTCCTGTGGTAGTGGAAGTGGAAGCAAAGGGTTTCCGAAGGCCTTGGTGACAGCAAAGAATTGACTATAACACAGGAGGTGAAAATCCAACATTGATCTGTAGAGGATGGGGGATGTGTCAGAGCAGTAACCATAACACTGACACCCTCCATACTATCTGATACCGCTTAGGAGAGAGATCTGCGAACTGTAACACGTGTTTGTTGCAAAAACATAATTCGAGGCTTGACACTGAGGGCAGGAATAGTCAATTAACTGTAGGTCCAGTCACATTCAAAGGAGCCAGTTGGGTTCGCAAATGGTGCAGTTTATTAAATGTGAAGCCAAAAAAGGTTCAGAAATAAACTGCTAAGAGAGGCTTTTGTCAATGAGCAGCCAAGTATTTATTTCTGTGCAGGGAAGTGAGGCAGCTCGCACTGCACAAACCCACCTCCAAGCACTAATGCCAAAACAGGTGCATTTATACAATTACGGTATATTGTTGCAACATTTTGCTATGCATATTAATTTATTACAATATGTGATTAACATATTCTTGCTTGGGCAGTACATGGTCATGGCTTGAGATGGAGCTTTCTAGATTCTTCTGTTGGCATCAGTTCTTTGGGTGCTCTTCCTGGTTTTCAGCCTCATTTCATCCTCTTCCCCAGTCTGAACTTCTGAACTTTCTTTCATAAGTGGCCTTGCCAAGGCTCTTGCTTAAAATCTTGGCTTGCTACCATCTTAGTTACTGAGATGCTCAGTTTTATCTAATTTGTGCTCTTTAGGACATGCTACATCGGTTCCCTAGCAATTGCTTAAACTTAGGTACAGCAAGCAGAACTAAACAATTCAGGAGTTTTTGCTATGTTCCCTTAGGAATGTGGATTGGGCAATTTGCAGGATGAGGCAGAGCAAGGTATTTTACAAACTCGGAGTCTTTAGGTCTTGCTCCTTTCAGTGATATATATATAAAGTTCCTTCGGATTGTCTGAGATATGCACATGCCAGCTGCAGAATAGCTCTATAAAGCACTAAGAGTACAGTTGCAATCACAGCTTAATGTCCTGGGGGAAAACACAGGGAGGTTTAGATTGGACATCAGGAAGAATTTCTTCACAGAAAGTGATCAGACATTGAAATGGGCTGCCTAGGGAGCTGATGGAGTCATTGCCCCTGGAGGTGTTAAAGGAAAGATTGGATGTGGCACTCTGTGCCATGGTGTAGTTGACATGGCAGTGTTTGGTCATAGGTTGGACTTGATAGTCTCAGAAGTCTTTTGTAGCCTAATTGATTCTGTGACTTGGTGTAGAGGAATACACAAATATCCCACAAAGGTACTCCTTCTGGGGAGGGCAAGGAGGACAAACTTGTCAATGTGTCCCTACAATTTCTGTGTCAAATTCCCACCCCCCAGTTAGGTACAAATCAGGGTACTTTTATACCTTATTCACCATTAATCAGACATTGGAATGGGCTGCCCAGACAGGGGATGGATTCACCGTTCCTGGAGGATTTTAAACTGAGAT
This sequence comes from Pithys albifrons albifrons, assembly GCF_047495875.1. Taxonomy (NCBI): domain Eukaryota; kingdom Metazoa; phylum Chordata; class Aves; order Passeriformes; family Thamnophilidae; genus Pithys; species Pithys albifrons. The sequence goes on from NC_092458.1 coordinate 59,356,320, forward strand.
TGGACGTGGCACTGAGTGCCATGATCTGGTAAATGGACTGGAGTTGGACCAAGGGTTGGACTTGATGATCTCAGAGGTCTTTTCCAACCCAATTGATTCTATGATTCTATGATTATTGTTCAGAATGCTGTGGATGGGACTGTGGTCCAACCGTCCTTTCTGTGTGGTCGCTTTGCATGGAATACTTTGAAGCTGGAGTTGGTAGCAGTTGTGCAAAACATTTCTTGGTGAGCAAGTGGAAGAACAAGACTACGTGGCTCCCAGCCTACCTCACGTTCCTCCCCAGTGCTGGGGCAGCACAAAACACAAGCCACTCTGTCCGGTTTCCATGCCTGCTCTGGTCACTGGGCCCCACTGCATGGTGACCTTTGCATTTCCTTCACTGCTGTGTACTTCCAACGGTAGTTTTGTGAAGTGTCAGCTCTTTGCTAAGAAGCAGTCTAAAATGTGATTGAAATACTAAGAACTATTAAGAAAAGGGAAAAATACAGAGGGGCTCTGTGACTTTGTAGTGTAAATGGTAGCCCACCCTTTTGGAGGTGGTTTGCTGCTTGTGGAGCATAGCAGGAGTAGAGAAGAGATTGAGAAGTGACAGAGGTGATAAGAGATGTGGACCAGCTTCTGTACAAGAAACAACTAAATAGTTCAGATTCCTCAGCTTGAACCAGAGACAGTAGGAGAAATCATAACAGAACTCATGGAAGAGTGGAGTAAGGAACAAGGATTATCTGTTTTTCCTGTGTTGCTGGTCAGTGATTCTAGGCACACACACTGATAAGCGAAAACGCTGCAAAAAATAACTGCTAAGGGAAAGTTCTATTCTAATAGCAGCAAGGTATTTATTGACAATGTTGGAGGCAAGCCAGTTCATACTGGGCAAAAACTTGCCTAACTCATTTGTGTAAAATAAGCCATTTATAGCCTTAAGTTCACAGTTAACACCCTCTAATTTCCACATTAATGACTGGGCGAAATCTTGGGCGAAACTTTCTTTTGGCTTCAAATTTGGGTAGTGGTCTTTTGACTTCATCCCTCAGGGTGGTCTTGAAGCATCTTCATCACTGCTGGACTTCTGCCTTTTCTTTGTTCAGTGACATGACCTGTCAAACTTGCAAAACCTTGCCTTCAACTCTCTAAAACCTTGGATCTTTACCATTTCATCCTGTTGAAAAGTCTAGCTTAGTTTATTTTATGAATTCTAACTCATGGTACACTCGTTTCTATATTTACTAGACTATTTGTCCTAGAACAGAGTGGCTCTAGCACTTTATGCTGTTTAGTGGCCTTGCCATGCAAACAACACTTTTCAAAGCAGTATTAGAAAATTTCACAAAACTAGGGGTTTTTTTGGTCCCTTTTCTCTTTCACGTACAGTCTAGGAATAGACACAGGTCTTCTCAAGACATTAAATTGGATAAGGCTTTTCAGATCACAGGAAGTTGTGTACTTACTGAAACCTTTGCAGGAAAGTATTCACATCACTTGATATATGAAGATAAAGAATCCTGGGATGCCAGCTGGAGTCCACGAGTAGCTGACTTAAGCCCTGCGAAAGAAAGACATTCTTGAAATGAAATGTAATTAAACTGTGAAACTGGAACCCTGCCCTTAGCCTCTCCCTTCTTGCATGGGAGCACCCAGCCAGATCCATTGCCCTGTTTAGCTCCATGTCCTCTCCTTGGCAGTACTCTGTAGCAGAAAGCTGGGGAGGCTGAAGGAAGCTCCTGTGGGGGTGTCATGGGTTTGTGTGGTTGGGTTTTGGTAGTGGGGGCTACAGGGGTGGCTTCTGTGAGAAATTACCAGAAGCTTCCCCAGTGTCCAGCAGAGCCAATACCAGCCAGCTCCAGGATGGACCTGCTGCTGGCCAAGGACAAGCCAATCAGGAATGGTGGGAACACCTCTGTGATAAATATATTTAAGAAGGAAGAAAGTTACTGAGCAGATGTTATTGTGGTCTGAGAAGAGCAGAGTAAGAATATGTGAGAGGATATACTAGAAAACTATATATATGTGTGTATGTGAGAGGGTAGTAGAAAACTATGCAGACACCAAGATCAGTGGAGAAAGAAGAGCAGGAGGTGCTCCAGGCACCGGAGCAGAGATTGCCCTGCAGCCCATGGTGCAGACCACAGTGAAGCAGCTGTGCCCCTGCTGCCCATGGAGGTCCACAGGGATGCAAAGATTAACCTGCAGCTCATGGAGGACCCCACACCAGAGCAGGTGGATGCCTCAAAGAGGCCTGTGAACCCGTGGAAAGCCTGTGCTAAAACAGGGTCCTGGCAGGGACTTGCAGACCTGTGGAGAGAGGAATCCACACTGGAGCAGGTTTCCTGGTAGGAGTTATGACTCTCTGGGAAACCCATGATGGAGTAGGCTGTGTCTGAAGGGCTGCACCCTGTAGAAGAGTAACTCATGTGGCAGCAGTTCATGGAGAACTGTTGCCCTTGGGATGGACTCACGCTGGAGAAGTTCATGGGGGACTGTGTCCCGTGAGAGGGATCCCATACTGGACAGGGGACAGACTTCTCTCCCTGGGCAGCAGCAGCAGCAGAAACAACTTGTGATGAGCTCACTGTAGCCCCCATTCCACATCTTCCTGCACCACTGTGGGGAGAAGGTGAATCTTGGGAAAGGAGAGAGGAGTAGGGGGAAGGAGTTTTTTAGATTTATTTTACTTCTCATTATCCTGCTCTGACTTTAGTGGTAATAAATTCAGTTAATATCACCAAGTTGAGTCTGTTTTGCCTGTGATATTATTTGGTGAGTGATCTTTCCAGGGCCTGTAAGAACAGCAGGGACTGTAGACTCCATCTTTAGCCTCTTCCTCACAAAATTCCTAGAACTGGATCCCCTGACTGGGCCTGAGCAGGGCCTCTGTATCTTCATTGATTCTAGGTATTAGTTTGCCACAGAGATCTTTTCCTGCATTCCAGGCCATTCAAACTCTAGCTTATTCTTCTTTTTCATTTCTTTCCATCTTTGTTTTCTATTTCTAATATTTCTGTATATATCTGTTTGTTTCTATTATAGTTATTCAATGTATAACTTCTGAGACTGATGTGATAGTCACTGTATAGATGGATATTGGAAATCAATCCTTATCCTCCTCTGCTTATAAGAGGTAGAAGGACAGCGGACTGAAACCCCAGTTGTGTGTGAAGGCAAAGTGATTTGTTGTGACTCATTGTCAGTAGCATGAGCCAGAGGGGAGAAAACAAAAAATCCCTTTCTACTCTGGTGCAGTTCCCACTCCGTACTACCCAGTCTGTTTTATGCAAGGAAGATGGGAACTAATGAAAACAGAGTTTGTTTGTTGAAAGCCAGGTAAAGGTTACAAGATTTTCTGGACTGAGAGATTTACTGTCTGTTTTGTACTTGGATCTTACTACCTTTCTCTCACTAGAGCAATTTAACTTGAAATCTTCTTTCCTGAAAGTAAACACAGACTTTTCTTCCCTTTGTCATACAGGATTTTGTGTTGTCAGAGGTGACGTCTCCAGCAAAGGACAGTTTGGAGTGTCACACCTGGTGGGAGCAGGAAATTGAAGATTTCTACAGTGGACTTGCACAAGCAACACAAAGTAAAACTTCTGTTCCTAATGTTGTGGTGTGATGTGCTAAACTGCTGGTGGGGGATGTGCATAAAGGCTTGTCCAGATGCATTTAAACTGTCTTTGTGAAATAAGTAGATGGTCTCAAAATTCTGCAGCTGCTAGAGAAAAAGAGAGACTGTATGAAGAACAACAATTAAGGCTTGAATGATTATGGCCAGAAAAAAAGAACAGGTGTCCCTGAGGCAAATCCCAGGGCATGGAAAAAACCTGTTGCTCCTGTTAGCGTCTCACCACATTGAGAAAGAATGCTCGAATCTCTCATTTCTGGTTCTGTCTTCTGCCCCCTGTTATTTGCAGGCCTCTCCATGCTTCTCTGCTACATCCTTCTTACAGTAAGAAATTAGTATTTCTCCCTTGTTTTCTGTGAACTCCTGGAAGGCACTGGAGAAGTTTGGGGACAGCTGTTTTTCTCTCTTCTGTTGACTTGCAGACCCACATGTCTACATGTGGCAGAAGTAGCTTAAGAAAAGCACTGCTATGAGTGATTGACCTCCAAGTAAAAGGAGTTTCACTCCATGGGGCATGACTTGCTGGGCTGCTCTTGGGTCCTGTTGTTGGAGCAGATATTGCCAAACAAGCTTGAAAACTCTTGTGTTGTCCCTTATGACTTGTTGGTGACTTTCCAAGAAGAGGTAAACCACTTTTCCTCCTTCTCTAACTGTTTGGGCTCCTGCGAGGTGGTTTCCATCCCACTGCTGTCCCAAGAGCAGGCTTTGCCTGTTCTACTGGAAGTTGTTGCTGCTGCTGCTGCTGTTGCTGGAGGAGCAAAGCACCAAGGGTCAGGGGATGTAGGTGAAGGAGCAGTTAGAGGAAAAGTGATAGGAAGTTCTGCTTTCCTCTGTCCTGCTTGGCATATGGTAATTGCATCAACTGCTTTGTGCTTTGTCCCAGTTTTTTCTGCTCTAGGTGCTTTCTGAATAATGGCGAAGATGGTGAGAAGAACATGTGCATTTTGTTCCGAAGGGGAGGCTGGCTCTGTGATGTACATTGCCAAGGAGAGAGATATTGCAGCTCATCAGGATTGTCTGGTGAGTGGCCTTTAGCTGGTTGGTACCTAAGACAGATGTAGAAGGGATAAGGGGGAAGTTTCCACTGCTTCTTTGTTCTTGACTTTACAATGGGATCTGATTTGAAAGGCTGGTTACTCAAACCAGCAAGGTTATATTAGATTGAAAAGCTTTGAAAACCAACATGCTTGGCCATGATTTTGGAGTGAGAGGGGACATGGCTGCACAGCTGGACATTTTGATTTGTGGTGTTCCCATGTGTGTCTGTGGCTGGTCAGTGATCCTAGGCACACATACAATCTAGGAATAGGAACAGGTCTTCTCAAGACACTAACTTGGATAAGGCTTCTCAGGCCACAGGAAGTTGTGTACTTACTAAAACCTTTGCAGGAAAATATTCACATCACTTGATATATGAAGATAAAAAAATCTTCCCGCTCTGTGCCTTATTTACAATAAGAATTAAAACTCCTAGAAATTTATTATATAAAAATATCTGTGAAGCACTAAGTGTGCTGTGATCCTAGAACACATTTACTATTCTTGCTGTCAAAATGCCTTCCCTTTATTCTGGAATCTTGGAGCTGGTTCTTGGTGTGCAGAATCCATTACAGATGTGTATTCTCCCTTCAGGAGAGAGAGAATATAGCCAAGGGTCATTTAGTGCAGAGGATGTCTGCTGCTAGAACAGCTTTCTGGCTTCAACTCTTCCAGCCTTCCCATTCTCACAGTTTCTATGTCTACCTTTTTTGGTTGGTTAGTTCTTGTTATCATAGAATATTTCAAGAACATTTGATACCTCACTTACAGTGTTACTTGGATATTTTGTTTTAAACAGGTTTTATTAGGGCTTTAATGTTGCTCCAGTGTTGAAATTTTTTTCTTTCTTCTATCTCTTGTCTTTTTCTTTCTCTCTCCTGCCAGTAACTTCACTCATTTCTTTGTCTTAGGCTTATCTCCGCTGTTTGGGGTTTTTGCAGTTATCTGTCATTTTCTGAGCAGACAGTCTGTGCCAGAGAGCTGATGAAAGGGTAGATCCCTTTTGTTTGCTGTTAGCTATTTATAATGATGAGGAAGTAGTCGCCAAGAACTTCCCCTTCCTCACTCGTTGTCATGGCTCAGCAGTTCTATGAGAATTAAAATGGCCTCAGTGTGCATGTATACATGTTTTGTGGATTTCTCCCAGACTTTATGCAATGTTCCCATATTTCTCATGCACACAACTGTTGTCAGCATTGGACTGTATGGAAATCTTATTACAGAGAAATATTGCATCCAGCTGTAAATCTGAACAACAGAGCACATAAGATGTTCAAGGTGTGAAGGTCTGTCAGCTTCTGCTTACCCTGGGCAGCCTGGAATTCCACATTTTCTTCGTTCATGTTTCTTAATAAGTTTCCCAACTTACTATCTTTTCTTAGTTCACTTTCATGTCATGTGAAGTCTCCTGTGTAGAAGAGGAACTTGTTTTGATTGCAAAAATATTTAAGCACAGCTCCTTGTTTGGGTAAAACCTCCTAAAAACAGAGGAAAATCAACCTTGTTAGATAGGGCAAGTGCAGGAAGAAAAGATGTGCTCTTCATCTCTTTCCTGCACTGGTGGCTGAGTCACTCATATTTCTTAATATTGTCTCTCTTGTCTTTAGTTATTTTCTTCGGGATTTGTGGAATCTGAAGAGTATAACCCAGAAGATCTGGGTATAAGGTTTGACGTGGCATCAGTGTTAAAAGAGCTCAGGAGAGGAAAGCGTCTGGTAAGGGGTTTGTTTCTGAATCTGCACTTAGTACTGTCTCATAGTGCTGGAGCTTGTCTGGCCTGTTCTGTGCTTTAAGAAAAATACATGAGTACCTGGTCCTTCTGTTTTATGAAGATTAGGGAAATTACAGATTTATTGTTAGAATCCCTGATTTGATATTATATTCAGTGAAATTTAATTCATTCTGTATTAAAATGCAAGTGTGGTTTTGGGGTTTTGTTCTGGCCTCTTAAATGCTTAGTCAAATTTCTCTAAGACTTTAGTAAAGGACTAAGCCAATGCCTGAAACAAAAGAATACAATCCATAAGTGTAAAGGGAAATAGCTTCTGTGTTTAGCAGAAGAAGCATTATTTATATAAGGGTTTTTTTCAGTTGGCTTTGTCTTCAGCTGCCCTCCTCCCCTACGTCTTGTGAGGAACTTTTCATTATGAAATCATCCTAGAAAACATAAACACTAATACTAGTTGGTCTTGAAATAACTTGAAGAAGTTGCCCAGTGCCCTCAGGTAGCTCTTTGCAGCATTTTGCAAATTTATCAGTATGAAGTAGAGGTAAGATAACAAAAAGGTGGCTAAAACAATGACCAGGGTAGGCGTTTGCAGGAGTGACCTTGCCTGATGAATTACACAGAGGTGACTTGCACTTACTGGATTTTCCCATGGAGGATGCCTTATGTGGCAAGATTTTCAGTAGCTGCCTGTGATGTTAACCTGCTGAACCCCATCCTGTTGTAGGTGTGCAACTTCTGTCGCAAGAAAGGAGCCACTGTGGGCTGTGAGGAGAGAACCTGCCGCAGGAGTTACCACTATTTCTGCGCGCTCTGCGACGACGCGGCCATAGAGACCGACCAAGTGAACGGAGTCTACCGGTATTTAACCACGTGTTTTCTGAGCAGTGTCGGTGTTGTGGTGGTGGTGGTGTCAGGAAGAGACACATAAAAATTATGTGGGTTTTAAAGGGTTTTTAGAAAAGGAAGTATTTTCCCTTCTTAAAGTGATGCTTGATCCTCTGTTTACATGCAGTGAGGGAAACACTTTGACAGGAAATTTTCACAGCAGCAAGAGGGAATCTGTTTAGTGTTTGAGCCTGTAACATACCTGAAAGTTCGAAAGGCCAAAACTGGGGAAGTCAGTCCTTACTGACTATTTAGCTAGTCTTCAAGGACCAAGATTTTATCAGTGTCATGCAAATTCTCTGTTTCTGTTTGTTCAGAAGCTCCAGTAAATGGGGTCTGAGCACAGAGCAGGCTATAGTACTTGTAAGTCTGTTCATGGTAGGTAAATTCTGGTAATTTTCCCTCCCTATGCTAGCAGAGAACTTTGTTTCCCACCCAAGACCTTGTATTTCAAGTACATTATTAGCATTAACATAACTAAACAGATTCTAAGTAAGTTTCCTGTCCTGATCATGCTAGTTTTGGTGTCCACTGCCCTTGGGCTGCCTGCATTGCCTTTAACAGATGGAACAAGTTGTTTGGAGGGTGCAGATGAAGCAGTTGAGAAATTGGGACTTCAGGGACCTTTCGAAATGCTGAAGTTGTGGTAAAATCTGAGGTGCATAAAGTCTGATGTTCATTTCTGTGCAAGGCCAGAGAGATTACAGGCCCTGTTAGTCTTAGATTAATCTGAGGATCATCTAATCACTCTTTGTTTCAGAAAGCAGTGGACTAGTGCAGTCCTTATTAGGTCCTTTTGTGTCAAAACACTTGCACTCCTGGCTGCTTCACTTGAGTTCTCAGTTTAAAATGAGTATGTCTTTGTGCAATGCTGTAAGCCCAACTGTGTAGGGAAGATGGGTAAATTGAGTGTCTGCTTGTAAAGTCTTTGCAAGTCTGCCAAGCTTATGAAAGAGTATAGCTGGGAAGATGGAAACATGATATGATCACAGAATAAATGACTTTCATCATATATCTTTAGAAGGGATAACTGGGGCTCAAGAGGATTGAACTTCTCAAGATGTTGAAAAGTAAGTGAGACTGTTTGGATAGAAACTGCTAAAGCAGTGGTTGAATATATAGTTTGGTTTGGTAGTTTTTTGAGCTGGTGACCTTGGAGGTTTGAGAGTCCCTTTAAAGTGCCTTGTATTAAGTTTGTGTGAGGCTAGTTGTGTGTCCTGTGTAGAAGTAATAAACTAGGCTATAGCAACCTGTATTAAAGAGATGGGGAAGCCCTGGATTAGAGAAAGATAATCATAGAATCGATTGGGTTGAAAAAGACCTCCGAGATCACCAAGTCCAACCCTTGGTCCAACTCCAGTCCCTTTACCAGATCATGGCACTCAGTGCCACGGCCAAGCTCACTTTCAAAACCTCCAGGGATGGTGAATCCACCACCTCTCTGGGCAGCTCATTCCAATGCCTGATTACTCTCTCTGCAAAAAATTTATTTCTGATCTCCAACTTAAATTCCCCCTGGCAGAGCTTGAGCCCGTGCCCTCTTGTCCTATTGCTGACTGCCTGGGATTCATGAAGCCTTATGACTTCAAGGATCTGAACCTAAAGACTTTTTGCACAGTATCAGTGGCATAAATAAAGCACAAAAATTGTAGCTAGCCTGAAATAATTGGAGAGTAGACTTGTAAAACAGTGACTGTGGACTGACAGTCCCTGCTCTTTTTCATGGTGAAATAAGACATACTAAAAAAGCACATCGAAAGGGAAAATTCCTTTGAGACAGACACAGAGCTGGTGTTTTTAAACTCTCAGTTGCCACTGTTGTGATGATGAGCAGTGATTATCAAAACAAATAGAGCAGAAGAAAAAGGAGAAGGCATTCATTCGTGTGGAAGTGGCCAGTCAAAGTACAGCTTTCTTGCAAAAATGGTAGTAGGGAAGTGCTTCCAAATAAAGCGGCCTAAGTAGTAAAAGACATTGTCTGTTCTTTATAAGATATTTTTATGCTTAGGAGGGTTGTTTTTAACTAGGAAAGACTAGAATTAAAGGGAGGGAAAAAGCAAAAAACCATGTCTGAAGGGCAATATTAGAAATTCGGGGATGTAAATAAGGTGTCCCACTTAGCTTTCTGACTGAGTTGTTACACATACCCAAATCTGATTTTCTTTGTGCATCAAAATGCGTTTCATGCAAAAAAGCTGGCTCATCAAGGAAACAGACTGCATTTCTAGGGGCAGTGCTTCTGTTTTTGTTACAAAAAAAGAATGACAATAATTAGAAAATGTCCTAGTAAATGCAGTTCTCTTTAAAAAGTGCTTCGAAGGACTTGAGCAGTAGGTTTGGCAAATAGATTTGTAAGGAAGAGTTCAACTAAACCATGCTCTTTACAAGGCATTTTTGCTTAAAAAGTGAATTGGGATCCTTCTGTAAGAAAAGCATATTATAAAAGCTGGTTTGTGTTCTCTGCACTTCATTGTTACCAGAAGATAAGGAATATTTCCAGTTATATTTGTTGCATTTTGCCTCTTCCAAGGAATTCACGTTGCTCTCCTAGAACCAGTGAAAATATTCCCATCTTTTGTACTACTAAAGCCTTTATGGAATGAATGATTGAGGGGCTTTAAGCTGGATCTCAGACAGGGTGCCCTACTTCCTCAGGGTCTGGGCACCACCTCATCAGCACAGGGCAGCGGAAGGGGAGGAGCAGAGACATCTCCCAGCAGGTCCCTGGTGGTGTGTGTGGTGGTGCCGCCTGGTTCTGCCGGCACAGCAGGCAGGGCTCGGGAATCGCAGCTGGCTGGTGAGCAGGTGTGACTGCAGAGGTTCCTGGCCTGGTGGTGCAGGGCGGGGGGCAGAACTGCAGAGCAGTGCCAGTCCTGTGGTATTTCACCCTGACAACACTCCCCTCGTGTCACTGAGAGTGCCTCTGGCACAGTGGTCACCCTGTCAGATAAAGTGTGTCTGACTCAGGCGGCAGGGCCAGGCAGAGTGGGCTAATGGGACTGCTCATTCAGGGCTTCAGTGCTGAGTCCACTGAGCACTAAAGGTACAGGCACAAACTCGTCCATGCACATGACTTTACAGCAGATGCTTTCCTAGTGGGTAATGCTGAAACAAAATTCCTGATAATTCTTTATATGTCTTTCAGTTTACGTTCAATGAAAAGAGGGGGAAATATGTGTTAAGACCAGTAAGCATAACTGTTTACATACTTATTAATACTTTTTCTCTTTTTCTTAAAACTGAACTTAAATTTTAGAGTGTTCTGCCCAAAACATGACCCAAGCAATAGGACCAGTCACTATGGTGAGTTTCTTTAATGCCTTCATTGATTTAATTTTTTGAAACAAATTGCATTATAGTCAATAATTCATGTGAACAAAATAAATGTTACTCCGCCTTCATATTAAGTGGTGGATTCCAGTCTTGCAGGAGTGGTTTAGTTGAGATCCATATGTATGCACAAAAATCAAGAAGGTTTTTTTCAAGTAGGACATGTTTAAATTCCCTTCATCTCCCTCAAAACTGACTTAAACCACCGTGGACCTGATCCTTCATTCTGACTGTTCAGGCAGGTAGGCCCAGGCAGCTTGTAAAGCCCATGTGAGACAGTAAAGCCATGCATAAGTTTGCACTTGATCAGCAACAAGGGGGCTGTTACAGGAGAGGTCACCCTGGGATTTTATCTGTAGTTATGTTGAGACATTCACATTTCTCTGTTGTATTCACTGCAGCCGTTTTTAAAATAGAGACTTTCATTCCGAAGGATTCCAAAGAACTTTAAGTGTAACAAAAGGGCTATGCAACCTGTTTAAGGATTGGTTCCTGTGCTACAGAAATGCAGCTTAATTTGGCAGTCTTCATCCTTGCTGATTGAGAGGTAGTTGGAAATCTCACTGAATTAACCAGCTAAAGCTGAACTTTGTTAACCTAATGCACACAACACTGCTGGAGGTGAAGTGGGTCCTGGACTGGCCTTTGTTTTGAAGTGAAGCTCAGTTGGACTGCCAGCACTCATGCTGAGAGGGGTGGGCTCCCACTGAAGTCAAGCAAATTTTGACTGTTCTTGACAAAGTCTTGCTCTACCATGATGCCAGTGAAGGGCTTATTTAAACTTTTAGTCATAGAGGGTGGGGCTTCTTAGCCAGATGTATAGTCTATTTAAATCTGATATTGCTGTAGTTCACTAACCAAATGCAGCTTCTTAGTTTACTCAGCTGCTTTGCCTTTTACTTATCTCTAGTTCTGAGTCCTGACTTTCCTTCCCTTTTGAAAATTAATTTGATTTCTCTGGTCTAATGGTTGTCAGTCTGTTGGGTCTGCTCAGGGTCCCAGGTGGTCTCCTGTCCAAGCACTGGACAGGACCAGGATTGCTTTGTTTCCAGTGTGAGATGAGATTAAGGCATTGGTCTCGCCCTGTAGACCACTTCCTTCATAAGGAGGGCTTAAATCTTACGAAGTTGAATCACAGAATAGTCTGTGTTGGAAGGGACCTTGAAGACTATCTAGTTCTAACTCCCCTGCCTTGGGCAGCGACACCTTCCACTGGACCAGGTTCTCAAAGCCCCATCCAACCTGGCCTTGGACACTTCCAGGCATGGGACATCCACAGCTTCTCCAAGCAACCTGTTCCAGTGTCTCACCACCCTCACAGAAAGAATTTCTTTGTAATATCTCACCTACACCTGCCCTCTTTCCATTTGAAGCCATTCCCCCTTGTCCTGTCACTACATGCTCTTGTACAAAGTCACTTTTCAACTTTTCTTTTCAGCCCCCTTTAGGTACTGGAAGGGCCTCATGTCTTCAAGTGCTGCACATACAGTGTGTGGGCTATTCCCTGAGAACACAGTTTTCTCCTACAGTTCTTCCAGTTCTTCTCTTTGGAGACTCTGTGAGGGGTAAATTCTGGCAGCAGTGTCTGCCCTGCCTCTTAAATCAGCTTCTCCCCCCTGTCTGAGAGAGTAGCTGTTCCCTAAGCCAAGGTCTCTTGCTTCTAAGCAGCTCTCAGACACACATGTGGCACTCGGAATAGCAGCGGGAATCAGCTGGTGAATAGGCTGAAGGAGCAGGGGCTCTGGCTGGGTCATCCTGGCAGGCAGGGGACATCTGTGCTGAGGTGTTTGCAGGGAAACAGGCTGGGCTGCAAGTTCTCTGGCTCCATGGTAGTTCTGACTTTCAGGATCCAACTTGGATGAAGTAACTCAGCTGTTCTCTGAGGCAGGTAGAGCCAGCGCTGACATGTGTGGGAGCAGGAGCTGCCTCTCCAGGCCTGTTTTCCCCAGGAGCTTGGAGAAAACAGGGCCAAGGAATATCCCCTTGGTCTTGGTTGAGACCATGTTGTTGTGCTGAACTATCAGGGCTCAGCTGTGTGGAATGGAAGGGGATAAGATTCCTCCAGGGCCAAGAACTCTCCTGGCAGCTCTTCACAGCAGGTATGGGAGAGCAGTTTGGGCTTGAAATGGGCTCCAGCCTCTGCTTAACTGGAAATGTAGGATGTGGACAGAGTAAAGGCTAACAGAGGGCAGCAGGCACTGTGCAGGGCAGGAGGGGTTGGGCTGCTCTTTGGACTGCTGTATAAGGCATCCTCACAGCAAATATCAGGGAGAGTTGAGAAAATCCCACCACATGTCAAAGATGTCATGCTGAACAGCAAGGAATACTTTGTACCTACACCAGTGTCTCCTGACCTGCCCCAAATTAGGCCATGCAGCTTATTTTGGACCAAGTCAGAGGCTGTGATTTTCTTTCAGGCCATGAAAAATGCAAATACGTGGCATCAGTATGCAAAGCCCAAACCCATTTCAACAGCTGTCTCGTACAACAGCAAATCCTCATTCCTCTTGACAGGATGACTTTTAACAGGAAAGACTTATACTAAGTGCTGCCCAGAACTGTTTTTATGGACTTAAAACAGGGAAGGGGGCTTGTAACCCCACTGCACTTAAACTCCTTAGGTTTTGGTGGGTGGTTGAACTCTTCTCTGGATTTCTCTGCTCCTGCCACGTCTTCCTTGCCAGAGCTATCCTTCTCTGCTTGTGATGCTGTAGCTGTTGCCAAAAGCTGCCAGTTAGGATGCTGGCCAGAGGGTGGTGCATGCTGATGCAAAGGACACAGTGAAAGCAGATCATTTTGCAGAGATTTCATACCACATCACTAAAAACTTTGTACCATAAATAATATCCAACTGACAAGTGAAATTGCTTCTGGAGGGTTTCTAGGATGGTCATTTTATCATGCCTTTTATATGTTTTTGGGACACCTATAGTAATTCTTTATGTAGTCTTAATTTTGAGGGTGCATTAGCATAAACAAGAATTGTAGTTAAAAAAAAGGGTCAGCTTTTATAATTTTCCCAGAAGATTTTACTACCTAGAGGTAATGCTGCTGCCAGGGAGAATAAGCTCACTCTGCCACAATCAAAAATATACTGAGTTTAAAAAGTAAAGAGATATCCTAATGCTGCAGTGATTTGCACCTTTTCCTAATGGTTCAGGCTTGTAATTTTTCTTAGATGGTAATAATGTGAATTCCACTAAAATGTCAGTGATTTGGGGAAGCTGAAACATACTCTTGCCTTGCCACCCAAAGTACCCCACTTTTGTATCATTTTGGGAAAAGAGGGAATTTGAATGATGTGTAGTTGTCAATCTGAGGTTGTCACATTTGTTTCTTAGTTATTTCTTGATTTGCAGGTACAGCTAATAAGAAGAGAAGATACACGTGGACATCTCCCACCATCATGGAAGAAATGGTAATTCTGAATTTCAGCAGCTCTGAAACAGGAACCCACATCTACTACAGCAAAGGGCTTACTTAGCGAAGTATTTTGACCGTGTGTTCAGAGACAGACTTCCTCACAGAATTAGTTTGCTTGTGCTTTACAGCTGCCTTGTTTGGATCTTGCCATTTTGTCACACCAAAACTGTTTGCATTTGGAGTTGCTTCAGGCAGAGCTGGTGCTGCCCGCGGGTAACACGGCACAAACACGGTAGGACCCTCCAAACCAGGCTGACTCTGTGTCTGTGATTTTGGCATGGACAGACAGAGCTTCCTCTTGGGGGCTCCATTTCTTTGGAAGTACTGCTCCCTGAGCTCAGGTTTGCCTGGGGCCTGACACAGCTTCCTCAAAAACCTGCTTTTGTTGAGTCAGTTGGCCTTTTAAACTTGTGCTTGTGAGCCTTGCTCATGGTCAGCGTGGCAGACTTGCCTTGCAGATCAGGCAGTTCTCAGCTCTGGGGGTGCAGATGGCCTTCCCAAGGGCTTGGAGCTATCAAGCAAACATCCCTCTGGCCGCAGGAGGGATTGTTTTACAGGTTGTTTGAAAACCTGTAAATGCAATTTATTTTAAATTTTGAGGTGATTCTCTTGGCTCTCTGGAAGTGTGCCTGGGAATTCCCTTTGACATTTGGAAGGGATGGGATTTCCTCTTTGTAGAGGAATTGGTGTCCAGTTTTCCTTGCGGAAAAAATCTGCCTTTCCTAGGTGTTGAGATTAAAGGGAGGTCACATGAGGGGATGGGATGATCTTTGTAGCTTTTATGTAGTGCTGTCATAAGGGTTGGTTATTTGTCTCCAAGAGTTTTTCAGCTGGTATTATAATTGAGGTTCATTTGGCCTGTTACCCACAGTATTGTTCTGTTTTTGCTGCTCTCCTGTGTTACTGATCTCAGAAAACAATACAAACACCACAAAGAAAAAGCTGAGGGGCTTCAGGATTTATCACTGTGGGATAAATTGTTTACCATTGTGTAAGAAATGCCTGTTTACACTGGTGGAGTTTTGGGACAGAACTGAAGAATTGTTTGTGGTACCGTGGTACGGTGTGGAACAGGAGACAGTGACTGCATCCTGTCCAAAGGAAAAACATTCCTGCTTTTCTTTTTCTTTCTCGTATTACATGAGATCTAAGGAACAAAACATCGTTTGCCCTGGGAGTTAGCAATAGAGGTTTGTTAACTTTTCTGCTTTTTGCAAATGAAATCATTAAGTAGGGTGGTGTCCCAGGTGTTGGGCTTTTCTTAGTGTTTTTGCTTTGAAGCAGCTTTTGTTCCCGTTTTAAAAATGGAATGTCTAAAGAGGCCAGGGCAGAGAAGCTGACTATTCGCAGAAATGTGGGCTGCCTTCTATCTTTCTGATAATGGAAAAGCAGTAAATGTTAGTATGGTGTAAAAATGTATTGTTTTGATTGTCTTACAGAAGACAGAAGAGAAAGCAGAAGAAGACCATTTAGAAATACTAAAAAGGAAGAAAAACAGGCATAAAGGTGAGACCTTACAGAGCAACGAGGAGGTACTATGATCTGTTACGTTGAAGTCCAGAGCTTGGAGATGACTGATAGCAGTGATGCTGCAAAATGTATCTTTATTATTCTCCTGAGACAAGTGACTCTTGTGAGCTGTGACACAGCAGTGTAAGTCAGATTTGCAGAATGACTGTGCAGCAAACAAATGTCTGTGGTTTGGCTGAGTGAAAGTTGCTGTTTGATGTGAGCTGGTGATTGACATGGGGATGCCCCTGCTCTGGCTGCTGCATTCAGCTCTGTGTCTCCTGCAAACGGGGGTGCTGCCTCTGCCTGAGCTCCCCCTACTCCGTATCAGTACAGTTAAATTTAAAAGGGAATCTGCCCTGCTGCTCAGTCTCCTTGTCCTGAGCTCCTCTTGAAGGAGAGGGGTGAGTTCGGCAGTGTGGTGCTCTGGAATGGGTTAGCAGAGGGTTGTGATTTGGGGGCAGGGGGGCAGCATATCTTACCTTTTGAAGCCTGGGTGTACATAGGGTGCTTAACATAACATAGTATTTTACTGAATAATATGGTGTTACAACAGTGAAATGGACCACAGGATCTATCTATCTGTCCTTCAGTGCTGCAGTTTTCATGTTACCCAAAGCTCCTGCTGCAATTGCTTGCTGGGATTCTGCTGTCACTTGGAAGTTTGGAAGGTGCTGGTGGTGATTATTCACCTCCCTGTGAATATGCTTAGTGTATGGGCACATTATTGCAGGTGGCTGCCTAGTGCTTTTTTCTGAATTTTTACTATCTCTATAAAGAACAGGGAACCTATAAAAAATCCTGAAATACTCGCATGGCATCTCATGTAAGTGAGATGACATTTTTTTTTTCACACACGTGTCCAGTAAAACATAACGTTTTTAATGGAGACCGGCAGAATTTTGTGATCTGTCTGAGAGCTCTTTCCTTTTGAACAGCCCATTGCATTGATCTTACTGAGGCTTGTTGCTGACCTGCTGCTCTGAGATGAGTTAAAAATAGACAGTTATTGCCCTAGCAATCCAAATCTCACAAGTGGGTGTATAAAAGGGGCTGTAATAAACAAGTTTAATGCCTGGATCATTTGGAATAAAAGTAATTTTTACCAAATCCAGTACTGATTGACTTCTTGCACTGTTTTCTGTCCTTTAGTCTGGTTAGTGCACTGTGGTCCTAAGGATTGGAAAGAAAGACGAGCAAGACAAATCACTTGCTTTCCTGTACTGGAGAGTTCTAGGAGTCCTTAGGATTGGCACAGTTAGAGTTGTGGAGGTATTTGCTTTTGATGAACGAAGCTAAACCTACAGGTTAGAGAATTTTACACCCAGCATAGTGCTTACATTTTCCTGACCACTTTTTTGTTCCCACTGGAAAGGGCTATGTGGGTGGCTGGAGGAGTCAGAGATTTGCCAAAGTGTATGTTACTGGAGGGAGAATTTTGGCCAAAGTTTGTGTTTCTGAAGAGAGAGGAAAAGCACATTTTACAGGTCACTTCTATGAGTGTGTTTTTCTGTTTTAACAGTCCAAATAGACCTTGTTAGGAAATACAAACAGGCTGGGCTTCTAGATGATATATTTGAAGAAATGCTGGACATGCTTCACATGGCACAGGAAAAACTAATGGATGACAACACTTCAGAAACAGGTATGGAGACCCATGGGGGATTCTGCTCTCAAGGCAGAATTGCAGATCTGAATGCCAGGCACTTGGTCCTAAGCCACTTTCCTGAGGATACCGTAGTGCAAAATATAATCCTGTCTAATTTCTGCAGCTGTGCAGGGGGTTGAGAATGACCTTTCATTTTAATTGACTGTTTAAAATGAAAATTCCAAGGAACTTCTTTTCTCAGCATTTTACAGGAGCTGCTAACTCAGCATGGTCTAGTGAGACCTACTGACTTCAGGTTTTGAAGCCACCTTTTTACCCCCTGGCATAAGCAGAGGGAGGTTCAGTTTGGTGTCTTCTCCCAGGCAATGAAAAAGAGAGAGGTCCTGAAGAGAACTGCAAGGTTTTATTTGGGTCATAAGTCTGTGTTGCTCTTACAGCTTCACAGAGGGACCAGCTGTCTGTTAATATCAGCACTCTCTTCTGAGTGAAAAATCCCTGAGTATGTCTTTGGCTGATTGATTACAACTGCACTGTCAGCTGTTGGTGTCTATTGGGGTTTCATCAGTTTATCAGCTTCTATGAAATATATTGCTCTTGGAGAATTCCAGTTTAATGTCGCTTTGTCCACAACACTGTTAAAGAAAATTTCAAACTTTCCTTTCCTGTTGTCCTCCCAGTCTTACAAAGTTATGAGTAATACCTTTGCATAAAGAATGCTGTTTTATGCAAAGTAACTGAAACACATGCATGGAAAGTGCAGTTTCCCCCCGAGTATGTCCTCCTCTGAGCAGCTTGTGTGTGCCATGACACCAGCTGCTGGAAGCAGCAGTGAAGTCCAGGACACATTAGAGATTCAGAGTCTGCACCGCGAAGGAAACCTCTTAATGGTCAGTTGAACTCTGTGAACATTTTGTGTTTTGCTTCAGTAGAAGTTTCAGTATGAAACTAAGCTGTAATTCTTGGATGGTTTTTAACATTGAACAGGGATAGCTCTGTCCCACACATCACATGGTCTGTTGGGGGAATTGGTGTGGTCAGCCCCGCCATTGCAGTCCTGACATGATGGAACGAAATATGACTTAAGTGTATTGCTCTTTTTTAAAGAGTCTGTTCACATGGTGCAAACCCAAAAGGGAATTATTTTCTGTATGAAACTAAAAAGAAAGTAAATTGACAACTTGATCCTTCTTTCTTAATGTATGTTGTATGTGAACGAAGGAAGACATCCTAAACCTCAAGCAATTAGTATGATGGAAAATAAGTAACTACTTTGTTGTGTTACTTCTAATGTAGGACTCTAAACCTTAATATAACCTTGACTTGGTAATACTAGATCCAATTATCTCTCTCACCAGAGTATGAAGAGACAGTAATGGCACTGTTTGACTGTGGACTGTTTGAAAATATACTGACAAATATTCATTCAGGTATGTGCAGAAAAGCTGTCAGAGCAGTAGCAGTTAGTCTGGATTTTCACATTAAAGTTATTCTGAGAATTTTGATAAAATCATCATTTAAAATGAAAATTCCAAGGAACTCCTTTTTTCAATATTATACAAAGTCTTGAATAAAGCCACTGCTACCTGAATCTTTAGAAATACAGTGTGTCAAATTTGTCTGAGGGAGGAGGCAACTCTCAGTGCCACAGCTTTAGAATACCCAAAGGTGTCTGTCCCAGGGGCACTCCCTTGTCCTGCAGGTTATTGCGGTTCCTTCTCCACAGCCTCCCTCCAGCAGCTGGCCAGCATTACAGCTCTGCTGCTGCCTGACAAGTGTTCAGACTAATCCTTTCACCTGAAATACAACAGCCAAGCAACAGCAGAACTTACCTGGACCTGGTGGCAATTGTAACATGCTTTGAAAAACAAGATGAGAATTCTCTGAGTGAAATGGAAACAAAGACAGGAGTGGTTGCTTGGAACTTTCAGCTGCTTTAAGCAACAAAGCTAAAACTGTTTTTTATGCAGGCAAGTCTCTTGCTCCTATTTCCCTCTCTAACAGTTAGCAGCCTTGTTCTAACTTTTGCTTTAATTTATTACAGTGTAAAGGGCTTTAATTGGCTGACACTGAGGTTCAGTGTGTGAAGGCAGTGTTTGCTGTTTCCCCTTCACTTGACTGAAAAATCCAAGCTTCTCCCTTCAGTCTTCTGTTGTTGCACTTCAATTCCTTTCTCAGCAGTGGGAGTGTCTGGTGTTACAGCTGTCCGACACAAGGTTCAGTCAGTGCCTCCTCTAAGCATGGAAACATCTCTGCTCAGAACTCCTCATGTGACACAGCCTTGGATCATACTTTGTTTCTTTCACAGATGCATCAATTATTTCATCCTCTTCTCAGCTTACAGGAGAATTTCTTGATATTGCCACCTACACACACCTAACCATGTGATTCTCACAGGTACAGGTTGTCCCCTTTCCCGACTCCCCACGACTCAGGCAGCTCAGTTCTTCCTGTACCACACAATCTTCTTTTCTGATACCACCAGTCTACTTTTCATTTCAAGGCCAATAATGAAAACACACATCAAGGCTGGTTCCAAAACTGATCCAAGTGAACCTCTTAAAATGACCCAGGGAGAAAGGAATGAAAGTGAAACTGTAGGGAGGGAAAGAAATCAACAGCTTTTCTTTGTTGTTGGTTTGTGGGGTTTTTGTTGTTCTCTGTCTTACAAGTTCTAGATAATGAGTCTCTCTGGTGACATACCAAGTCAAGGAATAAAGTAGGACTAGTATAAATACTGTGTCTTCTTTGATATCATTCCTGGAGCTGGTGACTTTGGGTCATCTGACATGCTTTACCTTCACTCCATTTTTTCATGTTGGATTATCATGCAAAACGTGTTCTAAAGCCTTATGTGTCAGCACAGTAAGGTTGCTCTGAACTGTATCTGTTGATTCTGCTTTCTAAAATCCCTTTTATATGCATGGATACACAGTTGTTTTGCAGTGTGCAGCTTTACTGCAAACGTGACTGCATGCAAAACTGTTCACGCAGGACATGCTATCGCCTCCGCAACCGTTTCAGGTTTTAGGTTGAAGGTTTTTGTCCTCTCCTCCAAGGAAAAGTGACTTCCTTTAGTTTTGCTTTCAGTTGTGCATCCTGCCTGGGAGGATACTCCATCAGCTTCCATTTCCTCTGTGCTGGTCAGCAGTCTGTCCAGTAGCTTTTGAGCTCCTTGGTAGCATTTGTTTTCAGGGGGGTTGTAGCAGCAAATTCAGCACTTCGGTTGCACAGAACAAAGGCCACGATACATAATTTTCAAACTGTTGTTCAGTTCCTTCACTGAGAGCCACATAGCACTTGTCTTACAGAAGAACAAGGGCCATTTCCCTCAGGCTATTCCCAATTTTACAGAAATACATATTCTTTCCCTTTAGGTAATTTCCTCTGAGGTAGAAGGCTCCCAGTCTGTTATCTGCCTTCCTGTGGAAGCACTGCAGTAGGCCAGTCATTCTCTTCACTGCCATCTTTCCCTGAGCTGTAGCTTTTCCATCTGTAGATCACCCAAATGCTGAATACATCCTCACAGACTATTCTGTAGTTGGAAGGGACCCCCACAAGGATCACTGAGTCCAACTCTCAAGTGAACAGCCCCAATGGGAATTGAACCTGTGACCATGGCACCGTGCTCTAACCAACTGAGCTGTTCTGTTTATTTATGATAATTTATTCATTCATATTGAAATAGTCTCTTTGACAGGTTTTTTTTTCCAGCTTTCACTTTAGTATGTTCAACCTTTTCTTCAAGTATGTACCTACTAGTTCTTCTGACTGCTTGGGCTTGATACCACATAGAAGTGCCATGAAGGCTGCCTGCAGCAAGCAGGGGAGAGGATCGTTTCCATTGTGGATTCTTCTGCTGTTGAGCTGCTAAACACTATGAAAGGGGAGGCAGAGGCTGCACTGGGGCAGCAGGGGCAGTGCTGTCCAATATTGGTGTCACCTGACTACAGAGGGAAGGGGCCATCTGCTTCTCTTCAGTCAGAGCAAGGGTGGGGCACCAGCTCCCTCTTCAGTGATCTGCTACCCTGAATCTTCAATGGACAGGCAGGCACCACCACCATCATTCTGTCTGCCTGTTTCCAACACCCAGCTTTGGGTCATGTGTTTAAAAACATGTGCACATACATAATCTTCCATGTACACACACCGACAGCAGCAGTGGTGGGCTTTCTGACTGCAGAGGAAGAAGAACCAGAAAGGCAGAAGGCCAAAGGTGCCTTTTTTTTCCCTTTAAGTCAGTTTAGGCTCTGTAATTCCAAATGGCATGGGATAGAACAGCTGGAGATAATTTCCCCACTCCTTCCAACTTTGGAGACCTCCTTCAGTATCTTCCCCCCTGCCTAAAAGAGGAAAAATGTATTCAATTTGTAAAAAGTATGTTTTCCTTCTTACTAGAATCTGAATTCTGACATTCTCACCCACTGAAAAACTTATTTGTTGTTCACATACCAACATTGCTGCTCAGAGGTCACCAAGACCTCTGTGTCTTGATAACTGAACAAAGCAGGTGCTTCATTTAAAACTTGCAATTAACACTGTAAGGCTGTTTTGGAGCTCTCACTGACTTCCATAATCTTTAACATTAGGAAAACGGAGGCAGCAGAGAGAAGCAGAAATGCAGTCAGGCAGAGCTTTGCAATAAGGTAAACAACTTGGTTAATCCCATCAGGATACTGTCAATTATGATTTTGCCAGAAGCAGAGATAACAGGGTCATGGTTTTGAGACTAGTGGGAACTAGTACTTTTTACATATGCCCTCGTGGTTTAAACTTCATCTCAAACCTGACTACACTGTGGATTTTGTTAGATGGGTAACAAAGTATGCAACTACTGCTTTGTGCTTTCTTCCAACACCTGGTCCAGCTCTTCTGAAGAGCCCAAGTGTAGGGAGTGGTGGGTTAAAGATGTTGCTGAAGAAAGGCAGAGGTTTTATTGTAGGTTAAACTAAGCATTGGTAGCTTCTGCAGTGTTTATGCACATGTAACATGTATTTTAAAATTAAAAATAGTTATGTATGAATAAAGGCTTTTATCCTTCTTTTTCATAATAGGAACAGAAGAAAAAATACAGGAACTTCTGGAAAACAGAAGAAGACTGGATCACAAGATAGAGCTACTGCAGGATTTAAAAGAAGTCCTTCCCACCCCAGAGAGCACAGCCAGTACATCTAGCACAGTGTCTGAATAATGCTTATCTGTATATAATAGGGTCAATATTTAGGGTTTTCTAATAATAGAAACCCTACAGGACATCTGGTTTATGTCTCAGTAATTCCCCACCCCTAAGTCAGGGGTCTTACACTCATTTTATACCTTAATGGTGCAATAATTTTAAGTTGTTAAAATTTTCAAATCTTCGTCTTTAAAGTTTACCAAATTAGTAAAGCAGTGTTATACACTAAATGTAGTTTTTTATACCCTCCAGTGAAGACTTTTTTTCTCAAAGACCAAGGGAAGCTTCAGCTGCCACAGAACACTTTTAAAAGTCACTTTAGCTGTGGGAGCCCTCTCTTGGCTGTGCTGTAGCTGCTTCGCTGTCTGGATCGAGACAGTGATGTGTTAAGGATCATGTTGGTGCTTTGGCTTTCCAAAGAAGACAAATGAGCAGAACTTGCACTCAGAGAAGCCTTCTGAATTATGATCAGGAATTGAATTAACAAACTCAAATTATTCTTGCTTTACTGGTCAATGTGTGAGTAGTTCTCCTGTAATGGTGAAACAGTGTTCACAGACAGACCAAAGCCAGTTGGGCATTATACTCAGAACATGTACAGTGTGAAAGGGAACATTCTGAGTCTTCCTTTCTCCATTAAGAAAATACTCCATTTCCCCATGTTTTGCCTTGACAAAGTTGTTTGAATACAGAAAAGCATTATTTTTAGCTGCAAAAGGCTAAGTAAACAAAACATTTTTGACAAAAGCTGTGTGTGGAGTTGTGCTCACTGGCCCCACTGCTGGGTAGGACATGGCTGAGAGGGAATGCTGTCAGGCCCTTGCCTCAGGAGCAAGCAGAGCAGCACCAGAGTGCTGCACTGCCCTCGCAGCTCATGGCAACTCTTAACAGCCTGTTCCAACAACTGCACTGTGTCCATGACCATTCACAACTCCTGATGGGAGCTTGTTCTGCAGGAAGGTGGGGATCAAGAAGCACAGAATAACAGCATTCAAAACAAGCTTTTGAACTATTAGCTGTGTCCCATAGAGCAAAATACCAGTAACTTTAATTGCTTATACAGTTCAGGCCTGCTGCCAGCCTGGGCCTAGAAACACCACCAGTTTACTGCCCAAACCCCAAAACCCAAGTCCCACTCACAGCAATTCGGCATAGGAAACACCCACCTGAAAACAAAAATGCATTAACATGGAACTCTGTTATTAAAAGCACACAGTAAGAGTAGCAGGTGTGGTGTCCGTACATACCTGCTGTAGGGTTACACTCAGATCTGGATGATGTAGTGAAAAAAATCAGATCCATAGAGTGCAATCAAGAGATCTAAATTAGTGCCTACCAATAAATCTGCTCATTTCTGAAATCAAAATCACAGGTACTGTGAAGCACAGTGAAATCAGCAAGACTCAATAATTCAGGGCTAAGTTTTGGTTTCACTATGTTTTTTCATGGGTTTCCTTTGTTGTTTTGTTAGGTGTGGGGTTTTTGTTTGTTTTTTTAAATAAAGCAATTTTTACAATGTATGTAACAAAAAGCTTGCAATTTTCTTCAAAGTCTAAATTAGTTTGCTAGTGAACAGGTATAAAAAAAATTAAATTTTATTACATGTAATTTAAACTTAGACAATACTTAACAGCAAAACCCACCCATCTTTCAGAAGAGTATATCCCTTCCCCTGGGAGGGAACCAATGTAATCTGGAGTCAATGAAGAGGGAATTATTTCCATTAAGCATTTTAAAAATTGAACAGATTACACAATGTACTTATTACAATTTATGTTTAAATATACCCAGATATAGAGATTAACTCCCAATTAGTTTTGCCAGTAACTCCCTTTCTCAAAGTCACTCGCGTAGGCTTTGAGGAGACATGATTTTTGCACACTTGAAGTGCTGGATACACTCTGTTAATTACACACAGCAAATGGCCAACCATTCACAATCATGCAAATGCAGTAAGAGATAACCGTGCCATTTACTTCTCTATAATCCCAGAGAGTTAATGATTGAAGTGACATCATTCAGTGGCTCAGGTCAGACTGTTCTCCCACCCCAGAACGTAAATCAAACACATGAGCAGGCGGTGCTAGCACAGATTCCCTAGGCTGGAAAGGTAAGTCCGTAGCGTTGGCGGGTGCGCTTTGCACACGGAGCCTTCCCAGCCTCAAATCTTGAGCGGTTCCACCATCCAACTTGGTTAAATGCAAGTGAGTATTTTGCTTGACGTTTTTACAACAGTTCACTCTGGAGCACTGAAAACATTTTTTTTCACTGGGGCCTTTCACGTTTTCTAGTGCGAAAGACCACGTAATTGCTTGCCCTTCCCTCTGCAGTCATGGCATCCTGCTATAACTGCACACAAGCCCTACCAACACCGCAACTTACGGCCTCCCTTCAGTTCTTAAAGGCTCCACATTTACTGGCTTTAGCAATGAATTCCTTTAGCAGGGGACCATCCATTTGCCAAAATGCTGTAGTTTGTGTCACTTCTGTCAAATGATTGACACAAAACTTAAAGCAGAATTCCTCTAGGTCCTAAACAGAAAAAAAAAAAAAGAAAAAGTGTTACTACCTTTGTTTTCATCACAGAAAATCTCATTCAGGCAAAAGTGCCTGTATATGTTTTATGTTTGCAGAGAATTAGACAAACATATTAACCCAGTGGCTGTCAGTGGTTTCTCCCCAAAACAGTCACTATGTAAATGAAACAGAAAATAATTCTTCCCATCTGTGTCACTATGTAAATCAGTCACAAGGGGAAGTACCCAAAATCCTGCTCTCCCTGTATAGCTGCAGTCACAAAAGTTGCTATTCTGAGTAATACATTTTTAAGTTCTCCCACTTGAAGATTTTCACCTGCATTCAGTAACAGCTACTAAACTCCAATACAAATAGAAAATCTTGGGGTAATGATCTATAACCAAGACTGTGGATGAAGGAAAAAATTCAACTCTTTCATTCCATAATATAAACTCAAATCTGTCTATAGGGTTGCTTGACCTCCTGCTTAGCTGAGGGCTTAACTAGAGCCTGAAGTTACATGTCACCAGGCTCAGTGCAAGTGTATCCTGACAGGAGAGTTGTAAAGCAAAAATTAGGCAGAAGGCCTTTCAGTGCATTACAAACAGACTTGTGTTAAAAGTACTTCACAGATGTCCCAAAAATTCTTCAAATGAACTACAGTAGCACAGTCCAGCACAGCAATTCTTGGAGACAGTGGACTCTGGATATCTGAGTTTACTCAGAAAAGCCTCACAACTATCACTGATATCAGACAGAAAGGATGTCTTAAAGAACACAAGCCACTGTCAATGTAAGGTTGACCACAGAACGCTTCCACTCAGAGTATTTCCAAGTCCTCTTTCGAGGAGGAAAGGTACTCTGTGGTGCAGATCTAAGTGGCTGTAAGGAGGACATTGCAGCCCTACAAAAGGGCAACTCCTGACACCACTCCCACTGCTTCATTAAACATTTGGAGGACCGATACTCTGTATGTGAGAACACACCCTCAGCTGCTCAGCGGTCTGGGCGCTGCAGGAAGATGTAACAAATTTGCAGAGCTCTTTAAGCCACATGAGGTATGAAAGACTGATTAATATTTATATTTTCACTTAAGGTCAATACTGAAAGCTACAGCAACTGTGTGTGCCAGTGGGAGTTCTTGACACAACAATAATACAAAAATATATCCTGGCCTAAAACCAGGCATCTGAAGCTGCAGATCTTGACTTGTGTAGCATCTGTGCAACAAAGAAAGACAAGCTTATTAGAACTGAACACTGATGGTTTTCTTTTTTTTTTTCAAATAACAGAAGTAACTCAAATTTTAAAGAAAATTACATCATACACATTACAATATTTTGCACTGCTTTATTAAAAAAAAATCATATTCCAAGTCAATGCAACAGAAGCATACAATAAACAGAATTATTGTGGTATTAGTAACTCTGGAAAATTTAAAGTTCTGTATTAAAAAAAAAGGCTGAATTTCATTTGCAGATGGATGTACTCCCAGCAAACTGTACTTAATAAGGGCTTAGGTGAATAAAGGCACAAGGTACAGCCAAGTATCATTTTAAAAACCAGCCCTGACCTAATGCTAGCCACTTCAGTCAGTCACCAAAAGAAAGTGTAGGAGAGTTTCACATCATGGAGGTATTTTAAAATCAGTGAAGCAGCTTCTTTTAACTGTTGTCTTCCAGGCCCAGACTCCCTTGAATGCACTACATCACCCAAGCAATTCCAAGTCCCCAACTAGTATAACAGCAAGGAAAACCAACCTTTTATTTAAGCCCAACCCCTAAGGGTCCCCCATTCTCTCCTGAAAGCAGGATTTAGGCCTACAGCTTTAACTTCATTTCTAACTTTATTTAGCTAGCGAGGTACAGACAAGGCATAGTAACTGGATTTCTTACACCCTTTACTAGCAGAATCAATCACACACTGAAGACCCATCCTGCAAACAATCTTTTGAGGCTAAAATATGCAAGTCTTCCTATTTTTGATGAACTCCCACCAAAGACAATCATCATTCACAGTAGAGCTTAAGGCACAGAAGACACTAACACAGCGCTTTGAGTAAGATATATCAAACAAGCAACACACTGCAAGGCTCTGAAATAAGTTAGGGCAACCAGCATGCCAGTTGCTGCATGTTAACTACAAGAAAAAGCAATGAGTTGATTTACTCGGTACCAAAAAACTGCTTTATAAGGATAAGCAGCAAGATAGAAACCAACCAATCGCAGAGTTGCCAATGCAATGCAGAGGTACTGCACTGAACACAAACAGCCAAAGCAAGCCCAGGAACATTCCCCCATTAGTTCCCAAAGCAGCAGGTTAATGGACTAGTTGCGAAGTCAGACATCACCCAGCAGGGAAGTTTCACCAGCCTTCCCCCCTTCCTGCACAGTGTTCCTCCCTTTTCATCATTTGTAAGGCCCATGAAGCAGCTCTTATCCTGACACATCATTAGCAGAGAGTGAAAACAGTATTTGACTGTAGCTAAAAAAAAAAAAACCAAAACCAAAAAAGCAAACAAAAA
This sequence comes from Pithys albifrons albifrons, assembly GCF_047495875.1. Classification (NCBI taxonomy): domain Eukaryota; kingdom Metazoa; phylum Chordata; class Aves; order Passeriformes; family Thamnophilidae; genus Pithys; species Pithys albifrons. The sequence goes on from NC_092458.1 coordinate 59,383,679, forward strand.
CACCTAACCAACCAAAAAAAAGCCAAACACACTCAATCCCCAACCTCCCATTATGTCATCACACACAATACACAGCCTTGCAAATAAGGAACTCCAGGCTTTTAAGACTGCTTTTCATAGTGTTACATTTTTTTCCACTGTAGTTAAACCCTTCCCTTGTTTCAGAGTGTTTTCATCCTCAGAAATATCTATATACTATTTCACCTTCCCAGAACTGGTTTATGGCTAAAAATTAAAATAAAAGAAGATATATCTCATGGCAAACACAGTTTTTGCAAGTTCAACACTCTCAAACTCTAAAAGAGGCAGATAGCATTATCTGACAGTAAGTAAGAGAGCTTATATGAAAATGTAACCAGCTGCTTTTCTCCATAGTTTAAGTTAGAAAGCAGCCACCCATTTAAGAGATTGAACTTTAGAAGTTTACCTCTGCATCATATCTGACAGCAGCAGAGAGCAATGAAAATGCATTTTCCACAGTAATTCCTCTCTTGATGATGTGCTGACACAGTTTTTTCAGTCTGTTTTCACAGTACGAAGTAGCCAAATCCAAAAGCCCTGCAATTAAATTGCCCTCAATATTAGTCAGAAGTAACAATCTCTGCTCTTTCAACAACAGTTACTGCTCCTGAGGTACAGACTGCACCTGTATTCTGCATGCAAAGTTCTACATCTCTATAATGTGCTTTTTTCAAGTAGGCCACCGCTAAGGAAAGGTACAGTACACATAAGAAAGGCCTTTTATTACCTCATGCTGCAATGCTGTTAATGTATGTAAATATAAAAGCTGTTCCACTGATTTGCATACCCAATGGCTTCCAACAGTGTCACAAAATAGGCACCACAACATGAGTAAAAGTTACTAATATCAAAATGTGGGCTTGAATTACAGCTTGCTGCAATTGCTCTGCTGTTCAAGTTTTCCTATTAGATCTACTGAGATTGTTTGATAACTATGCCAAATAAATGACTCAATTTAGTTAAATGCGTATTTTAACACAGAGAAATAGTTTCTCTCCCAAACCTGAAAAAACTCTTCGATTTCTAAATATGCACCACTTTTGCTGCAGTAAGTTGGCTACAAGAGTATTTTAAAGACAGCTTAATTAATCACCAGTCAAATACATTATAGGCTAGGCTAGAAGGCTATATTTATACACTTATTCTACATCCTGTCTCAGATTTCCTGGATACTGCTTTCTAATATAATTGGACCATAAGCAATACCTATTGCATCTTCAGGCGGAAGGTCAACACTGTCTGTATACAAGTACTCAAGAAAGGCACGATACACAGGGTATGAAAACTGGTCTATTTCTATCACTTCCTTCATATCCTCATTCCAGTATGACTGGAACATTGTTCTGAAGTGTTCACACCTAGGAGACAAAGACATCATCTGGAACACTGCTATACAAACACACAAACATTACATTACTGCCCCCCAAAATGTGTATTGGGGGCACTCTGCAATATTCACAAATATTATGACAGACAGTGGTCCACATTTTCCTTCCTAAAACTATGGACTTTGTTATGCATTAAGGTAAAACTCTTACTTTGTCCACGCTACAGAAACATCCATGTGTACATTTGCAATCAGAACTTAACAGAATTTATCAGCCTGGGAACAACAAACAGGCTCAGTGAGAAATGAATGTGGCCCACTCCTTTTACAATCACTGCGTTTAAAGCAATCATGGACACATAGATGCTACATATTACAGGTTTAGGGGTCCCTCTCTACCCCTTAGATTTTCTCACCCCTTAAGATGTGCTATAAGAGGTGGTATATTCTGTGCAAACAAGAGCTGCAAAACATGACCACTACCTGATTTTCAGAACAGCTTTGTGGACATGGATGAACTTTCCATCCACACGAAACTTTAGATCTGAGGTTTCCGGGCTGTCAAACTCTTTCTTCAGAGATTCTGCTACTGTTAAAAAGTCTTCATGTTCTACAGAAACAAATTAAAAAACAAAAACAAAACAACACATTAAGCATCTTAAATGGAACACACACATCACTAACTAAAGCTAGCAGCTACACTGAGAGCAGGTCAAGAAAAACAGATCAGTGTCAGGGCTCCATAGGCTTAAACAGCAAAATGGGAAGAACGAATTAATCCAATAGCATTTCCTGTTGGTAAGGGCTGCTCCACAACAGCTACGGGCAGCAGTTCTCATTCCATCACGTTGCAGAAGTTGCTGCACAGTACCAAGGGAAGTACCCAGAGAACTTGTTCTCCACGTGGGCACCACCCATGAAATATCCAGCCTCCAGGGAGCTCAGCATCAGCTCAGTTCTGCAACCTGCAGACTCAACTGCAGCTTAACCCACACAACACTGATGCTCCTGGGAGTCTACATCACCTGAACTCCCTGAGGACATGGGCACAGCACTCCTGCTGCACTGGCACGGTGTGAGCTGAGCCTAAAATGTAAGAGAACATGCCAACGCTGGGTCACTTGCTTGTACTGACAGACTGGATACAGCCTGCAGGTTGGTAAGCTGCTGGCCAGGGCTCACTAACATGAACTATCACTGTCACCGTTTACTCAGTTTATTAGTCAGCCATGAAAACACAAAACCCAAAGCCGTTGAAGGCAGACAGAGACAGACACTGTGCTCTCGGTACAACCAAGGACACAGGACTTCAACAATACTGGAAGTGGAATTAAACGGATTAAAGCTGAGATATGACAGTTCTTTCTATTAAGGCCTATGGCACTGGTCCCACAGAGGTCCCACTATGTCTCTAGAAATCATACAGGAGTTAGAGCAAAAGTTGTCTAAGGCTTCTGGTAAAGCTTTAGAAAACCTAATTTAACCTGTTATTTGAAGCTTTTGCTGACACACATTAAAAGTGTGTTTCAAAATACTTGGCTTCTAAGAAATGAAGTATTGAAAAGAAAATTTAGTGGATTTCCACTGTAATGGAATGTGGTCAGGGCAGTCCCGTGGTGTAAAGGAGAGCACTCCAGACTCTGAATCCCAAGGGCCTGAGTTCCAGTCTCAGTGGGACCGTCCCCTGGCAGTTCAATGCCTCCCTGCCATTCCATCCCGTCACATCTCAGATGCTCAGCAGGGTCAGCCTCGGTTAGTACCGGGTGCTGTGACAGTCACGAGGACTTCGCTGTCACTGTCCAAGCTTGCTCGGCCGTGGCAGATGGACCTCAGGACTGAAATGGTGGGGCCAGTTCTGCGCACGCTGTGCCTCACCTAAAAAATCCACTGCGCAGGCTGGAAGGGCACACCCACGTGGGGAGAGCCCTGCCCAAATCTGCGTTCGCCAAGTCTGGCCATACAATACAAGGAACGTGGTCGATGTCTCCTGTGTCCCACAGGACTGTACATTGTTCACCCACATACAATCCAGAAATCACTCTTCACTGTTAAGACCAGTTAAATAGTATTTTAAAAAGAAATATTGCCACAACAAACTCCTCAGAACTGACAAGTCACATTTGTGCCACAAAAGTCCATACACTCTTCTGATTTACACGAGTCATCCACAGAAGCTGCATCTCATCTGGGCTAACTAAACATGCCCCAGTCCCTCTCCATTTGCTCATGTGATCTTTTTTTCTAGGTCATCGGCTTAGCTTAAGCTGTGCGGTTCAACTTTCACTCCAAATACCTTAAGTTCAGTCCTGAAAAAAGGCTGCAGATTTGTACTTCACCACAGCCAATCCTGACAGACTGATTCATTTTTTTTGGCAGAGACATCATAACTGGAAGTAGAACAATAACCTTTACACATAGTCAGCTCTTGCTAAGAAAGCAAAACACCACCAAAAAAAGAAAAGAGGGAATTTTAGACCTATATGACCAAAAAACCTGAGGAAGGAAAATATGCATAAGGAAAATGGAGATTAATAATGCTCCCATAATTAAAGTTTTTGATTTAAACATTCAGTAAGATTATCAGAATATATGAGAAAGAAGCCCCAAAGGCTAAGAGGTATTAAAATGCAGGTACAGAAGTCAAATAGCTGGTTATACTCAGTCTGAGAGTAATTGATAAAAACCAAGAACTAGAAAGGTATTGAAACTGGGGAGATGGCATTTAAACAGACCTCACTATTAGCAAAAGGCAATAGACTGGACAACCCTCATACCTCTACAGAGAGCAAGACTAACACATAGTGCAGGGGATTAGAGAATGGAGAAAGTGAAAAACGGGATAAAACAAGACTTAGATTTACTCATGAACAGACCACTCCAAGCAAATCTTTTCTCTCTTTAGTAAAGCTATTGAGCTTTCCTCTACAGATGAGATGCTGTCACGTGGACCCCTACAAGTGCAGTAACATGCTAAAAGAGAAGCTGAGATGGAGAAGCTGGGTTAAGATAAGCCACATGGAATGAGTCCAGAGACAGGTTACTTAGGATGTGATCCATCCCCCCACAAAAACAATTCTGTACAGGGACTAACAAAATTAGGATCCATTGTCAACATGAACACAGATAGATTTCCTAAATGATCTTGTGAACTGAAGCACTTGATCTAGGATAAAACACCTTTATGTTTTGGACACAAAGACACCTTCATGTCTTCCAGGAAGTGCAAACTAAAATCTTTACAGCATATCTGGTGCCAAATCAGAATTAGCAGCATGTGGATCAAAGATAATCAAGGGAAAAGGCTTGGGCCTATTTGTTGGACACAGAGACTGCATCCCAAAGAGTAATCTAAGACACTAGAAGAGAGCTCAGAGAGAGAAAACAATTACATTAGGGTCTTGTTTTACAGGGTCTATTATTTACAGGTTTGCCTGGCTTTGAGGAAAGTCAAACTAAATTGGTTTGAGACAAATCATCTCACAAAATGAAAACTTGGAATTCTGTTTCAAAACATGATGCATAGGAGAGAGAGGAGAGAGAGGCTCCTTCATATTTGTATTAGAAGAGCAAATACTAATGAGTGAAGGCTAGGACAACACTTAAAATTCAAAGTTGTTAGATACCAAAATAACAACCCTCAGGAACAGTCTTGCAAGTAGGAATAGTTTTAAGAGAAAAATAAGTTATGTTAATAATGATCCAGGATTCCTTCCCAGTCCTGAGCTGAAGTTCGAACAGTTCAAATGTAGGAAACACACTATTCACAGTGCAAGGCAGAAACAGTGTTCACTCTAGACATGTATCAGCAAACAATCTTGTTAACTCTACTTTGGATCCTTAGCTGCCGAAACAGACTGGTTTTTTTCAGAAGAAAAAAGAAACACCTTGCTGCTGATCCTCCTCACAACAGGAAGCTGCCACAGCAGAGTGTCCTGTACTAATCCCTACCAATGCCCAGAGATTGCAGCACTGGCTGCCCCACGGGGGCTGGAGCTCACCTACTGAGAGCAGGCGCCACATGACGGCAGGGGTGGCAAAGCAGGCAAACACATCGTCAGTGCAGGCAAAGTGGGTGAGGTGGGGGAAGGTCACGGACTGCCCCCGACACTGGCCCCACATGTACACCTGCCCACTCTGGGTCTTGGCAGCCGATGTGTGGGCAGAGTGGCAGGCTGCAATCTCCACAACCCTGTGAACAGAAGAAACCCAGTAAGAGACTCACAGGTACAGAATCAAGAGACTTTCCAAATGCCTCACCAAAATAACAGACAATCAAGCTACACAGCTACACTCCTGTACTTTGGGGGTTTTGTCCTGCAGCATCATCACACTGTTTGAACACATATTAGAAACACACCATGACACTTTCAGATTGCTTACAGATTTTACTGTAATCAGATATTGCTTTAATTATGTCATCTTTATCAGCTGACATTACTCCTATTCTTTCATAACTATGGAAAAGGGATGACGAAAATTATTTTACCCCTTAAAACTAATGCACATCAGACACACTCTCGAGAAGAAATACTTATAGAGCTTATGAAACTTCCAGTTAGGAAAGAAGATCAGGGAAGTTACACTAATTAGATCTTTACCGAGCACTTTTCAGAACTTCTTTCAGACAGACACACTAAAAGCACTCATTTTGAGGTTAAGCTCTGATGTATTTTCCAATAATCCTTCTACTCCTCTCCCCCCTTTTAGTTTGATTTCTGTAGGTAAGCAGAGATCTCACCCACTGCCCATATTTCTGACTTATTTTGCTGTTAAGCTTCCTTTCCTCAACACTGAAATTCATCATGAAGCACAGACAGTGCTTCCTTTGAGGAGAGGTGAACACACACACACAACTCCACATTCTTGAAGAGCTATGCTTGGTTTTTAAATAAAGCCCATTGGTCTTTTCACCTACCTCACCTAGTCCCTTCAAATATTAGAGCTGCTGATGCTCACTTATCTATTCTATTCTCCCACTGCTCAAGTAATCCCTGTCTTGCTCTCTGAAACATTATAAGAGCTGAGAAAAATTACAATTCCAGCTAAAATACGCCATAGACATTGCTAGTGTTTCTGTTCATATGACAGCCAAAAAACAGGGAGGTTACAGTATTAGTTCAAAAAAAAAGCTATGCTTTCCTGTTTTTTCCTCCACAATAAAAATTCTGAGGATTTCATGCTTTTGTGCCAGAAACAGATCAACCTGAATAAATAAAAGTCTTCCCAAGTAGTCTAAGAATATACATATTGAAATGTTTGTTCCTTTACAGAACAATATCCATGAAGAGTTATACTTTTAGGTGAAAAACTTCAGTACAAAGCCCACATTTTAAGTGCAAAAGTTATTTCAAGGCAACACTCAGAATCTGTATCACTTTAATATATGTGTCAATAATTTCTGGCATATAGAAGACTACTCAGTTACTTAACCTCTGTGTAATATTGAGATATTTTGGCATCTCTGCAAGAGACATCACAGAGTACTTATTTTAACAATAACTTACTTTCCATCATAGATATCCACCTAAACTATTTCCTACCCCAAACTTTCCTTAGCAGAACAGATTTTTCTTTCTAGAGTAACTATACTACACTTCAGAAGTAAATATGTATTATTATAACACATTTATGGTACACACGTACAGTATCACCGTACATGCACAGGGTAACATGCTAAGCATACACTTAACATCAAAATTCAGGAAGCTGACCTTCATAGCTGTTCCTTCAAGCAAACACAAAATGAAGTCTAAAAGCTCCTTACAAGCTGTATGTGCAATATTCTTCAAGATAGCATCAAATGTCACCTCCTGAGGAAGTGTCACCAGCATTAAATATAAGAGACGAAAGAGTTACATAAATAACACGACAAGGAGAAGGAGCAGTAACGTGCTTGTTGGGAAATGACAGCTCACCCACTTACAGCACGGTTTCCAAGGGAGCCAAGACAAGCATGATGAGGGAGTTCAAGTGATTTATCTCTCCCTCAGATTCCAAGCAGAAGTTCTACAGTATTTTCTCCCTCCTCCAGTCATTGAACAAATGCCAGTTTTACTGTAAGCCCATGCTTGAGTTCACATACAGTTCTAATTGCAAGAGTTCTCCTTAGTTCACCCATGAAATAAATCACCAAAAGAACAAAGTTGATCTATCTGCAAACATACACATTTCTCTTCCACTGCTTTTTTAGAGAATATTTCATTTTTGTTTCACTAGTGTAAGTACTTTCACAGAAAAAACAGCCTCACTTCAGGGGTTTCTATTGTGATGATTCTTTTCTTCTTTCCCCACCCCCATTTTTTTAAGCTCTTAAACACTCTCAGTACTGTGAAGCTTTTAATTTAATGTTAAATGGAAGAAACAAAAAAGAGGAATGGGTTCCCAGACAGTACAGAAATGAAGGAGAAAAACCAATCAGAATTGTTTCCCAGGTAAGAGGAGATCACAAGGCATTTATAGACTACAGATGTTTGCAAGCCAAGGTACATTAATCTCTACGTATATGTAAGGACCCAGAGAATGGGACTGAGGTTCATGTTTGTAGGTGAACAGCAAAAGAGCTATCCCAAACACGAGCATGACAAGGGTACTGAAAGAGGGTTTACAAAGGTTGATTTCATTCTTTTCTGAGTCCAGGAACTACTATCTGGTATCACTGATAAAAAGTGGTATTAACTGTTCTTAGTTCAAGCAACCTGCAAACTGAGTTGTATTTTCATGGGTGTCTGCTGCCGGTCTTTAAAAAATTGTTTTTCTCACATGTCACTTGTTACAAAGATGCTGCTTCCTCCTCTCCTCGTTTATTTTTTTTTAAATGTAAGCCTCAATACAAATTAAAATCTTGGCTTATTGATCTCTTAGCTCCAGATTTTTAACCAAAGGAACTATACACAGAATAGCTTAACAGTCATTCATTATCTTTCAGTAGCAGGTAAATACAAAGTATGTTTACATTCACTAATCATTGCAGACAGAAGAAACAAAAATATCACTCAGCCTATTGTAAACAGTAAGTTACAATCCTTCCCTATGCTTTTAACATTACCAATAGAAAAACAATCCACCAAGTCCTTCACTTGCATGCTTCCAGTGCTAGAGTGCATAACACATGCTCAGACTTGTCAATCCAGAAACAGCTTCAGCAAAATTACCTTTCTTTTTCCATCATGATCTGCACGGGGCTGAGCTGATTACTTTTATTGCCAGTTCCCAGCTGCCCGTAAGTGTTAGCTCCCCAGGCATAGAGCAAGCCCTCATCTGTTAGTGCTAGTGTGTGCGCATAGCCACAGGCAATCTGTAAGTAAATGTATAAGCGTTACTACTAAAGGCAACAAATGAGAAACAAATCACCACACACATTCCTCACACATTCCCGTAGGCTTATTATGGATCTCAGGCATTCCTCATTCAGCACTACAATGTGTTATTTCTCAGTACTTAAAGCTAACACCACCTGTTAGCTGTAGGCACAGGAGTAGTCCCAGCTTCATTAATTTAACTGGTTACTCTCAAATAATTTATTCCACTCTGGCAAAGTCTCCCTAGCCACTAGTTGCTTTCAGCTGTAGACTCTTCATACAAGGAACAGAACACCTTCATCACATCTTTCAATACTTTGAAAGTATTTCAGAGTTGGATATTTTGAATGCTGTACAGTATGAATAATCACAGACTATTCTGAGTTGGAAGGGACCCACAAGGATCATCGAGTCCAACTCTTAAGTCAATGGCCCACATAGGGATTGAACCCATGACCTTGGCATTATTACAACCAAGTTTTAACCAACTGAGCTAATCTCAGGGTATCTAACAGTGAGAGCTACAGTTTACCAGTCGATGACACTTCAACTCAAGTTTTCACCTGCAGCTCCACAGAACCTTACTAAAAACCCAAGAAATCCCACATTTGATTTTTTAGCTAGGAAAAAAAGTAAACCAACAAAAAAAACCCCCAACAACAACAAACTAACAAAAACCCAACCAAACCCACACCCACGACTCTTATCTTCTCTCTCCCCTCTCTTCTGAAGGATTAATTAGAAGATTGATGTAGAAGCCAATTTGAACATTATTACCCTTCATTTCTTGTCTGCACCCAGTGCTTTTCATTCTGCTTTGTAACAAAGATGTAATTTGTATCTGTGCCATAATTTACTGGTGGTTACACTAGCTAACCTTAAATCTTTCCAAGCATTTACAACAGCAAATACTTTACAGCTTCCTTGCACTTTTTATAAGCAAAACATAATTTATCAGCACTAAAAAAAAAAAAATCAGTATTTGAATTGCAAACTCTAGAAGCAGATGTACAATTCCAAAGATGTGGCTTCAGCTGAAGCAGCAGGAATGCATGTCCATGCCCACAGCAGATGTACCTGGAGCACACACACACTGTGCAGCGCTGCCACTCTGCAGGGTGTGAGCTGATTGCCGTTGTTGCCCAGACCCAGCTGGCCGTTGCCATTGTAACCCCAGCCGTAAACCTGGGTGCAAAAGGAAACAAGAATTAACCCACTCCTCTACAGGAGTACAGAACATTTAAGGCTTAGTATCAAACACGAGCCAAAAAAGTACTTCTTATAAAAAAACCATATGCTATTTCAAGACCATTATACAGAAGGCTGAAAGAGATTAAATATACTGCAATCACTGACTGCATTCAAATTTTCAACCATGCATTTACCTTTTAAAGGAGCTTTCTGAAAATACATGTGTCTGAAGTACTAGGAATTTTGCAATAAACTCACAGTACACCAAAATCTTCCCCATAACATCAACACTTTAGTTAAATTTTACACCATCCTTTCTCCTTATTACTTTTCATAGAATCACAGAATCGATTGGGTTGGAAAAGACCTCCAAGATCACCAAGTCCAACCCTTGGTCCAACTCCAGTCCCTTTACCAGATCATGGCACTCAGTGCCACATCCAATCTCAGTTTAAAAACCTCCAGGGATGGTGAATCCACCACCTCTCTGGCCAGCCCATTCCAATGCCTGATTACTCTCTCTGGAAAGAATTTTTTTCTGATCTCCAACTTAAAATTTCCCCTGGCAGAGCTTGAGCCTGTGCCCCCTTGTCCTATTGCTGAGTGCCTGGGAGAAGAGACCAGCCCCCACCTGGCTAGAACTTTAGTTAACTTTTACACCATCCTTTCTCCTTATTTCTTTTATGCTTTTGGTTGGTTTGGTTTTTGTTTGTTTTTGTTTTTTTTAAAAAGAACACATTAACTTAGCTATTCTGATCAGCTGATTAGTTTAAACTGAAGTCCCCAGTTTATCTTTAATTTTTTCCTTTGGCGGCCAAGTCATAGCAAATTATGTACAATGAAAGCTCAACTCAGCTTCAGGGACTTTTACAGTCCTTCCACATTCACAAAGATGCTCCACTCAAGATTGGTGAAAAGTAGTAAAATTGAGGTTCATGCCTAGAAGCAGGACAGCACCATAAACTTACGTGAAATGAAAGAGTTGCACAATACTAGGACAATGTTCAAAAGCTTGGTTTCGTGACTGCCAATTAAGCAATGTGTTTAAACCCCAGGATCAGCCAGTGTATTGTTGCAGAAAAATTGACTGTTTGGTTGAATCACAGAACCAAATAGGCTGGAAAAGCCCTCTGACATCATCAAGTCAAACCTTTGACCTAACACCACCTTGTTTACTAGGCCACGGCACTACGTGCCACATCCAGTCTCTTAAATACCTCCAGGGATGGCAGCTCTACCACCTCCCTGGGCAGCCCATTCAATGCCCAAGTGTGCATGCTTTAGAAAAACAAACTGAAACTAATTTAACAAATTAAATGAAACTAACATTATTTATGCTAAATGATCTTTTGAAATATGAAGACAGACATGCTTAATACAACTGTTCAAATCCTTGCAGTTGCAGACACAGTAAGAGTTGTGCTCCAATACAGTTTTTTCCATAGCAAGAAATGTTTAAAGACAGCATCTCCAGTTAATTGCAGCGTTTTCCTTAAACTAGTCTCACAGAAGTTACCAGTGTAACTCTGCTCATACAACTAACTTGAGCCCTCCATGTCAGCATGTTTCCATATTCAGACACTACCTTGGTAAGTTTAGGTAATAGAGAATGTGAGAATGAAGCTGCTCTACTTACCTCACCGTTATTTACTACGGCCATGGAGGAGGTCTGACCACATGCAATGCCAACTACAATTTTACCCTGCAAACAGTTTGAAACTCTGCGAGGAGTTGGCTGGTTCGCTGTAGATCCAGATCCAACTTGACCACAGTTGTTATAGCCCCAAGCGTACAGCTGTCCACAAAAACAAACAAAACCACGCAGTTTAAGCCTCAATAATAGTAATGATAGCAATAGATGATAATTTTCCTGGAGTCAGCATCAGATTGGGTACAGTATCCTATTTAATAAGCTGAAATGCTTAACATTAATTTTCAGCAGCTGAAAGTTGTAAACAGCAGTAAAACTGACCTAGCAAATATGGATGTAACACTTGTTTCAATTTCTTGCTACAGAATTTGAGTGTCTAAGCACAACACAAAACAAAAGGAACATGTTTTCATATTAAATATTAGTCAGACTGGAAGACAAAAAGCACAGTGATTGTCTTCATAATTTCATGATGTTCAAAAGAGGAATCCAAGTCCAAATGTCATTTGTTTCTCAGATAAGCTGAACTCTCCTATTTTGAGTTTAACTTTCTTTATAGAACTCTAAACCAGGTTGTTGCTGGACACTCATCATACCTCTTCTATATCTTTCAAGAGCTGTGAAAGAAGATGGATTTGTCAGCCCATGTTTTACAGTAGCGGAATTCTCTTACTCTATGACCCTGAGATTAGCTCAGTTGGTTAAAACTTGGCTGTAAAAATGCCAAGGTCATGGGTTCAATCCCCCATACGGCCCATTGACTTAAGAGTTGGACCCGAGGATCCTTGTGGGTCCCTTCCAACTTAGAATAGTCTCTGATTCTGAGTCTGTAATGGCACTAACAAAAAAGCACCATCTCTGTCAGTTTAAAGTTTCCAGTGGCAAACTAATACAAGCAAAAATATAATTTCCTTTTATCTGAAAGTCAAGACAGGGAAGTGGTTTGCTATAAAAAATTTACAGCTGTGTACTTTCAGTGCCTTCAGTTTTTGCTACACGCACACACCCCCACAGCTTGGCATAAAACTGTTTTTGTAGCTCATTCTCTGGTGCTTCACCCAGTTTGAAAGTTTGTCCTCCTGGAAATACCTAGCCACAGATGCCTCCCAGAACAAGCACACAGACAGGTACCCTAGTGAGAAGTTGGTACATCCTTTGGTGTCAGAAGCTGTCTCTTTACTGCAACACCAAACAAAATGTCAGACATTAAAAGCAAACCTCCACTGCCACCAAAAAAAACCCAACCTGCCAAAGACAAGAACAAAAAAAAACCCAACACAGCTCTTTTACCATGTGTAATATGAGCTAAAGAAAACACTAGTCCTTTTGTTTTTCTAGTTGCTGGCTCTTTGATCCCTTCTGAATATTTGAAAAGGCTCTGTAAAAGATCTTAATTTCAATAATAGAAAATATTGAGGTAGAGAATCTCAGAAGGCAGATCAAAATGCCAAAAAACTAATCCGTTTGCTCTCTCAGAGAAGCATGAGTGTCTGCAGCCCTTTAATTCTATCATTAAAATATTTGTTTTCACTTGTACTGAATTACAGTTGCACTGAACTAACTGTCCAAACCAATTCTATCAGGTATTTCCACAAATACTTCCAACTTCAATATCATTCAGAGGCTTCAGATAACATGAAGGTGCAGGGGATTTTGCAGCCAAATCTTCCTGTAAATAAAGCTGCTTAACACATTTCACTGCTTTCAGTGTAATCAACTCTGATACAGATAAAACCTCAGAGCATTAACAGACCAAGTTACTTCAAGGCATGCTAGGGATGGATTTAGAGTACACTAACTAGCCACAAAGACAAGCAAGCTGCAAATATGCACTCCATGGTAAACTCCAAGAAACTTCCCCACTTCCATGGAGATTTCCAGCATGTTACACTTATTAAAAGAGACAACATGTCCATCACAGGCAGCTACCACACAGCAAATGGCACTGCTAATGTAACTAACACATGAACAACCTCCGCTTCTTGCATGGTCACCAAATTTTATAGTTTAACCAGGTCAAACACGACAGCACAAAATCTGTCCTAAATGTAGGCTCTTTCAGATAAAACACACATCAATTAAATTAACCCAATGTCTCTTTCCTACCCTTAAAATACTTTGTATTACCATTGCACTATTATTCCATACTGAACCATAACACAGACACGCTCAGATTACCATGACGGGAAGATCTGTAGTTTCCATTTTCATTGTTAGAAGGTTTTAAAATTAGAACTCTTCTTTTGTTAATGCAGAGCTGAAATCAGATTTTCCTCTGTGCAGTAATATGCAACTCAGATACACACACGTTCATCAAATCTGACTAAGTGGAAACTAACCATACCTGTTTCCCATGACATGTAGCCTTAAGCCATGTAAGTGAACAGCATAAAGCAGACCTGGATAGAAACCAAGTGCTCCTTCATCAGCTACACACAAAGGTATTCAGAGGTGTGCAGAGCAACATCCTTTCACAATACCAGTGTTCAAATAATGAAGACCACAAGAAACCAACTGAATGCTAACCAATAAACACAAAAAACTCAACTTGCCCCTTAACTAACAGAACTGCAAGCAAATAAGTTACATTTTCCATCTCCAAGAGGCACAACTTTCTGATCTCACCCCTGTGAGACATACAGCAAATGAAAGACAAGTTTACTAAGCTTTTATTGCCATTTTTGTAGTTGGGGCTTTTTTGGTGGGATTTGGCAGTTTGTGTCTTTTTTTATTTGGTTTGGGGTTTTTTGTTTGTTTATTTGGGGGGGTTGTTTTAGTTTGGGGGGGGGGGTAGGTTTTTTTTAAGACTGCTTTTAGGGAAACGACACCCCAGTTTGAGGCAGCAGGAGAAAGTGTTGTGTGTGTAACTTACACTGTAGAGACAGAAGTTCAAACTGCAAGGTCACCTGCACCATTCACTTTAAGAAGGAGATTAAGAGATTTGAACAGGTTTCAACTTACATCCCCATCCAATGACAGCGCCATGGAATGATGAGAGCCACAAGCTACTTCCACCACTTTCTTTATTAACAGATTTGTGCAAACTTGAGCAGGAGTAATGCCCTGATTGGTTGTGCCATTTCCAAGCTGGCTGTAACCATTATGTCCCCAAGCATACACTTCACCATCTGCAAAAATACTTGTGATGAAAATCACCAAAAACATCAAGGAATTTAAGGCAGAATTCTAAGAAATAAGTAAATACCAAGATAAAAATGAAAGTATGTTAACAAATAGGGAAACTATTGCAAGAATTGCCTGTATACTAAAAAAAATTATATACTGATTTATACACATATTTCACAGTATAACCTTGGATTTATCATGAAAATGAAAAGTGCACATGTAAAAAAATGTATCATAAAGGACAAAGTGAAATGTTACAAGTGCAACATAATGGAAATGGAAGCTTACTTTGCCTATTACAAAATCCATTTAGTTTCACTTAAGACCAATAAGAACCCCTTAGTGTATATTACCCAGTTAACAAGTTAATACAATTACACTTTAATCCATTCCTGTTAAATGCAAGTGGAACTTAAAATGGGTAACTTATGTTTCTATACCAAAAGTTAATTTTCTACCTTCAGTACAAAGTACAACATGGGGTCCACTTCCATAGCTGAGACTGGAGATCTTCTTTCCACATAAGGCTTCTAACTTCTTTGGTACTATTGTGCTCTGATTATCTCCAGTTCCCAAACAGTTACTGCAATTCAGCCCAAAAACAAATACCTGAAAAACAAAGGAATACTCACTTCAAATGACTTACACTCAGGTATGCACAGGTATGGCAACACCCAGGTTTTCATACACTGGTGACAGTTTCACCTGGACCCTCAAGGGCCAGCGGAGGCTTCCACATGGAAATAACAACTTGAGAGTCAGCATAAGGACTCTTTGGAAGCTAACTGATAAGTCTGAATTATTCAGATTCATGCAGGCCTGGAAGTCAGGCTTGTTATTTGCAGGAACCACAGTACGTCAGCAGGTTTTGAAAAACACAGATTTCACACAAAGTTTTTGAGACTCTATTTACAAGTATTCCGTGGACTCTGAAAACAATTATCTGTAGA
This sequence comes from Pithys albifrons albifrons, assembly GCF_047495875.1. Taxonomy (NCBI): domain Eukaryota; kingdom Metazoa; phylum Chordata; class Aves; order Passeriformes; family Thamnophilidae; genus Pithys; species Pithys albifrons. The sequence goes on from NC_092458.1 coordinate 59,399,243, forward strand.
GTACATTTCCCACTTGAGTGCAGCCTCACCTCATCATTGTGCGTTATGTAAATGGCTTCATTGGCTGATGTTCCAAACACACAGGCTTTCCGAATGGATGCGATTTCTTGAGGAGACAGTAAGGTAAATATTGGCCACTTGCCTACGTCCACCATGATGCTGCTCTGTGTCATGACATTCCTAAATGCAAGATGGCATTGCTGTAACAAAACAAAACAAGCCTGTTAAAAAGCGTATTATGCAGTTTTATCAACAGGCAATAAGGTAAATTCCTTTGTACGGAAGAGAAGACAGGTGGCTCCGAGAGCAAACATCCTACTCTGTACGAAATATGTAAATATATTTCCATGTATTTAGGTGAACAAATAGCAAGTCACAGGTAGGACACTGGAAGAACAGACCTTTCCTTACAGGGGATTTTAGTAAACTGTATTCCATACAATTAAACATTTGCTGTTTTACAAACAAACTGATTAAAAAATCTGTGACCTAGTACATATCCACTGGTGGCAGAGTGGAATTCTAAGGGGATTTTCAGATGGGATTTCAGTTGGAATTCCAATTTATAAAATTTTCACTTGTGAAATTTTTTGTAGCCTTACCGTTGTACATTCCATGTAAGCAAGCAACTGATGTATATGTGAAACTGCAAATAAAAATACAGCTGGGGCTGTTGTGCACATGACCCAAATCTGCCATCTCTTGTACAATCAAAAGCTCTTATTATGGTCAAAAACCATTTGTAAGAGCATGAAAGCAGGATGCAAACTCACGAGTTTGTGCAATTAAGCAGTGATACGTATCAGAGAAAAGTAATTAAGGCAAATTGTCATAATCTGTTATTTAGAATCAGGTTGGAACTCATTAAAAGCTGGAAGCATGACTGGATATAGAGATCATTTTCCAATGAACACAGATGTATACAATCCATCATTCCACAATGCTCCCTCTTCCCAGTTTTCTCAGGGCAATTCCAACAGCTCAAGAGCAGAGTTGACAGCCAGCACAAACACACAGAGCTTATCCAGACATTCAATTCTGGACAGGACAACTGTAACTTCACTCATACCCTGAAGGGATTCTGACACCCCCCACGATCCACAGGTATCAGCATGTTTTGTGAATTGGAGAGTACCACATGGAGCATCCCACAGAATGCCAGTGACAACACATATAATTATACACCAGCAAAAAGCTGGACAATCATGCAATGGGTAAGAAATGCAGTCTCTATCCAGATGCCATGCTGTCATCAACATTTAGTTCTATCCTTTTCATGTCCTATTCTTTGCTCTGTTCAGGCTGCTTCTTGATAATGCCTGGGGATACAGACACTGACACCAGTGAGAACACAGAGCCTCTTTCCTTTGCTTCTGATACCTAGTTCTCAAAACTGTGCTGACAACCAAGACTTGGCTTCAGAAAACTCTTTAACACCACCAGTCAATCCTGAAATGCAGGTTTTTCTGTGCAGATGTCTTTTGGAAGAAGGGGATTCATTAATTTTTTTATTACTTATATTACTTTTTTGAAAGTTTGAGAAATACTGAGGTCACAGTGGAAGTATGTCCACAAAAAAAAAATCCCAACACAAACAAAACCTAGGCAGGGTTGCTTCCTTATCACATTTCATAACCTTGATCTAACAAACCCAGCACTGCTCTACAGGCACTTGTCTCACTTAGAGCCCAGCTTCACTCTATATTTCACATTTGACACAGGTCTTGGAAACACCTGAAATCTCTAGATGGCAAATTTATTTGTAGAACAGCTTTTTCTTTGAATGTCTACCTAATGCCAAGACCACAGCACATCCTGCACAGCTAAACAGATTTGAATGCATTTAAGCCTCCTTAATTTCTAGTCCACTTACAAACACAGGCTAGTTAGCTGCTAAGATTTGTTACCTCACTTTGGCAAATCTTTTAACATATGACACCATCAATCAATTATAAGGGGACAGCAATGACTTATTCTTTTGAGCAGACCAAGTAATTGTCTCTTCTGACATCTCCTATTTAATTTGACTCATATAAATACAAATGGCAATGTACAAACATGCAATAAACTGGATATTAGGAAATATATTTTCTTTCCTGAAGTTATTTTCAACACACCATGTGAATTTAAGACATGAAGATAAAATGTTATTTTGATAGAAAATGTCCTAGCACCTTAACAAGTTTTACAGCACTCTGAGAACCTATTCTGCTCTAAGGGTAACCAGTTTAAAATGTGCTGGCCTTCCTGATCTTTGCACTAGGTATTTAATCCACTTGGCTTCTTTTCTGTTCTGTGTGACTCAGTTAACCACTTCTTTGACAAAACCTTTGCAGGCACTTCCAAAATTTATGCAAGGTACACTGCATTTCCCATACCTCAAAGCTTAACCTGCTGTCTTGTCAGACAAAACAATACCAGTAGGTAAAAGCTTCCAAGCACACAAGCCTTTCCAGACTGAAGACATGAGCAAAGAACTCCATCCACAGATAAGGGACCTTACAATATCTGACAGGAGTTGACACTGCTTCATTTAAAACAATGCTGTGATCTTCAGCTGTTTCAATGGTTCACTTTCAACTGTTCCTACAAACCCAAAAAGTTATTTTAAGGGTTTTCCCAAAAAGGATTTTAATGACAACTCACCTGCCACTAGCAGGTTAGTTTCTTTAATAAATCTCAATCCTAAAGCCTCCTATCCAGATTTAGCAACCAATGAAGAGTCACAAAAACTCTTCAACCAAACAAACAACAAAAAACGTTCTCACCTTTTGTGTAATAAGCACTGTTTCTCCCCAAAGACACAGCCGTTTCCCCTCCTTTTGAAATAGTTACTATTTGTCCTTAGATTTTGCCATTTGCTGGAGTATCTGTCACTCAGTTGCAACATTGCTACAGTAGCAACTGCAGCTACTCTTCTTTATGTCTAAATAAAGAGTTCTGGGGCTTACACACAGGCTACTGTTTCTCAGCTTTAATTGTGCATAGAAAGCTGATTCAACTACTTATTTTCCACAGAAAGTAACTGCCCAACTTAGGCATAAGCACCACTTTTTCCTCTCTGAAGACTGATTCCTCAACAATCTTAGCCAATTTTTCATTTTCCAATAAAAATTCTGGAGGATGCAAGAAGGGAAAAAAAGTCTACAGTGTGAACAGCAAGATAATAAGTGATAAGAAGTGATCCTTCCCCAGTACTCTGCGTTGGTGAGGCCACACCTTGAGTACTGTGTTCAGTTCTGGGCCCCTCAGTTCAGAAAGGATATTGAGGTGCTGGAGCGGGTCCAGAGAAGAGCAACAAGGCTGGTGAAGGGACTGGAGCACAAGCCCTATGGGGAGAGGCTGAGGGAGCTGGGACTGTTTAACCTGGAGAAGAGGAGGCTCAGAGGTGACCTCATCACTGTCTAGAACTACCTGAAGGGAAGTTCTAGCCAGGTGGGTGTTGGTCTCTTCTCCCAGGCACTCACCAATAGGACAAGGGGGCACGGGCTTAAGCTCTGCCAGGGGAAATTTAAGTTGGATATCAGAAAAAAATTCTTTCCAGAGAGAGTAATCAGGCATTGGAATGGGCTGCCCAGATTCACCATCCCTGGAGGTTTTTAAACTGAGATTGGATGTGGCACTGAGTGCCATGATCTGGTAAAGGGACTGGAGTTGGACCAAGGGTTGGACTTGATGATCTCGGAGGTCTTTTCCAACCCCATCGATTCTATGATTCTATGATAACAGTATTTGGGAAATTATTTTTTACATAAAGGCCTGTAAATAGTGATGTCATTCAAGTAGTTATCAAAATTGAAATCAAATTTTGATTCTAGCATCTTCTAAGACACACTGCTTACTTCCTAAAAGGGTAGACACTCTGCAATACTGTAATTGACCTCTCACACCAATCACACTGCAACTTCATCCTTGCACAACATTTGCCTGAGTCTGGTTCAGGGGATAGGCACATCCCAAGTTTCTTCTGAGCAAATCCTTGCTACAAAAGGCTGATGATCTAGGAGACTTCAGCCACTGTCACTGCAAGCAGTAGCATAAAGAAATCCAGTGTCCTTCACTCCTTCCTGCAGTGCATCAGAGATCTCAAGTTATTTGCTTTCCCTGATAACCACCTGGGCTTGCACACGCTGTGCAATGACTGCACCTTAACTGAGAAGTGAGTTTGTAAGTGCAATACAGTAGCAAATGTACCAGATGGAGCCTGAGGTAATGGTTTTAATCTGCATGCTAATATCTGTCTCAATATATTAGCACTCAAACTATTGCTTAGATTCTGGATGCAACATGGCAGCAGTGGTTCTAGGGAGTATTTGTCACATACCAACACACAGCTTTTAGCCTGATTGCAATTAAAAGACTTGTGAATATAAAACTTCTGAGCTTAAACTGGGTACTGTAGTTGCTTTTAGAAACACTGTGTGTCACTTCTCAGCTGTTAATTCTGCTGCATGATGCAGTGATAAACAACTGAACACACAAAGCTTCGCTTCTGCTGCAGAACAAACCAGCAGAGGGAGTTCACATCAATAGCACCTCTTCTCACAGCTCTGACATCTCTGAAAGGATCCAAAAACCTCAGTATCCGAGTATGAACAGAAAGAGATGACTGCTTGAATTTCAGTAAGTCTACAAATAAGCAAGAACGGATGACTTGTAAAAACAGAAACTGAACTGGCCACATATTATGACAAAAAAGAAACTGACCTCGAAGTAGCCACCAGCAGTAGGGGACAAACAAAAGAAATCTGCAAGCTTTTGGAGACCTAAGTCCCTCTAAATTCTGTGCTAAACTGCTGCCTACACATTCAACTCTTCACTAATTTGCTTTCTAAATAAAAAGCTCATAAGCCAACTCTCAGTGAGATGCATGCAGACAAACATGACACTTTAAAAAAAATAGGCAGTGTTTACAAAATGCTTTGTTAAAACAATTTTAGATAAAGTTTTACAGTTTATAGTTCAGCTAAACAAAGCCATGCTGGAGAGAACAATAGCCTAACACAACATTCTACAAGAACACAGTACCAATTGTCATTGCAACAAAAAACTATAGTTAACTCTTCAAAGATTATCCCCTTATTCGTAAAGACTGTTTGAACACAATTGCACGTTTGTTTCAGTCCTTCCTCAGGCTCCAATGTTGCGGTTTATTCCAGCTGGGCAGACCTACCCCTGCACAGAGAGAAACTGCAAGCTCAGGCCTTCGTTTCTCCTAATTGTCTCTGGGAATTACAAACAGCAGAGAGAACACAAAGGCTAGGATATCTGGCTTCAGAATAACACAGTGACTGGCAAAACTGATCCTTTTTTGATTTGAACTACACTTCAACCAAGGGAGAATTAAATCCTAGACATAACACTAAACTGCCCCATTTTTTCTGCAGTCTGTGTTTGCTTTTTTAAAGCTCATATTTCAGTATTGAGAAAGAACATGGAAATACTATTGACATTAATCATTTGTGCAAACCAAGTGATGTTATTGAGGCTTTCTCCCTGCCAGCAGAAAGATACTGCACACCCTGGAATCACATGCCTTAATTTTCTTTCCTTGGACCTTACATAAGACAAGATTTCTATGGCAAAACCCGTGTGTCCAAATCTCTACACAATTTATTTTCGGATGCCTTTGATGAGCAATACAGGGAAGGAAAAAACTACTCATCTGAAGGCTGACAACCAAACCTCCTGCTTGCTTTAAGCAACCAGCTGAGAGAGATACCAGCGAGCAAAAAGCACCACGCACCTGAGCACTATTGAACGTGACTGCTTTGCCATAGGAAACAACCCTTAGTGGGGTGTCAGTCATTCACCGTAACAAAACGGTAATTACAAAACTCTAATTACACCCACAACATGGCCCGTTTTTTCCTTTAAACTGATCTGTTACTGTAATTTACCGAAGCTATTTACTGAGGACAAGCCACCTTTTAAAGCAGTATCTGCATTTCCATCTGATGCACAGAGATAAGCATTTAAGGGGCACATTCATATTAAGGCTCTAAAGAACGAACGCATCTTTCAAACGCTTCTAAACATCTTCTGAAGTTTCTAAGCAACCCTATGCTCCAAACGCATTGCTATGTTTAGTTTTTTCTCGTAATCCCAAACTTTGTAGGAACCATTAAAGCCCATTTTACCTTTCATCAGTAAAAGACAATATGCTTTCTGAAATGGGTCATTTGAACTTTCTAGATCAGAACTCTGCAAGTTCCTTTATAAAAAAAACACCCAAATATTAATTCAATAGCTAATTTAAAAGAAGAGCTTTGTAAATCAGAACTCTGCAAGTCCCTTTAAAAAAAAAAACAACATATATTCCTTTAATTTGGAAGAAGCGCGCTAAAAACCTGAGGAAACGCTTAAGCCGCTCATACCCGGCAAGGAAAAACAGAAAGCACTGACGTTCTCCTGCCTTTTTTTGGTTTGGCGTTTTTTCCGACAAGCCGGGTCTCTCACTCTGCCTTCAGGAAGCCGGCGACAAAAGGGAAGGATGCACCGAGGCATCACCACCCACAAAAACAAACACGAATAACCAAACCACCAGAAGGCTGCACGAATGCAGGTCCCGAGGGGCACTGCTGTCTCTCACCCGGTGCCCGCGGCAGGACCCGGCGAGCGGGCTCTGCTCTCTCTCACTCGGTGTCAGGTCCCGGGGGGCGGGCAGGTCCCGGGGGAAGGACGCTGTTCACCCCCGGTGCCCGCGGCACGTCCCGGAGTGCGGGCCCTGCTCTCTCTCACCGGGTACCGGCGGGAGAGCAGTTCCGGGGAGCGGGCACTGCTCTCCCCCGGTGCCCGCGGCACGTCCCGGGAGGCGGGCGCTGCTGTCTCTTCCCCAGTGTCTGCGGCAGGTCCTGGGGGGCGGGCGCTGCTCTCTTTCCCCGGTGCCCGTGCCAGGTCCCGGAGGGCGGGCCCTGCTGTCTCTCACCCGGCGCCGGCGGGCGGTCCCGGCGGGGTCCCGGCGCGCTCCCCGCTGCCGCTCGGTCCCGGCGCTGCCGCACACGCCGCTCCTCACGGCGCTCGGGGCCGCGCTCGGCGGCGGCGGCGCCCGCGCACGTGACCGCGGCGCGGGGGGGGGGACTGGGGGGCTGTGAGCGGCGCCGCATCACGTGACCCGTCTGAGGGGGGGTTGGGGGGGACTCGCTCGCTTCCCCCCCGCCCCGCCCTCTTTAGGCGGTCGCGCGCGTCCCGTCACGTGGCCGCGCGCGCCCTCCCCCCCCTCCCCATTGGGCGCGCGGGCACGCGCCCCCCTCCCCTCCCCTCCCATCCCCTCCCCGTCCTGCCCCGCTACCCTCCGGCGCTCCCCCCGGAGCGGGGCCGGTCACGGGATAACGAGGATTGGGAAAGAGGGATCTGAGACCCGCCAGGCCGACGTGTGTCCGAACAATAACGTGCCAACTACACCGGGGCACTGAGTGCCGCGTCCAGGCTTTCCTTAAAAACCTCCGGGGGCGCTGACGCCACCACCTCCCTGGGCAGCACATTCCAATGTCTACCCGCCCTTTCTGTGCAGAAGTTCCCCCTAATGCCCAACCTAAACCTGCCCTGGCACAGCTGGAGGCCATTCGTTCTCATCCTGTCACTTATTACTTGGGAGAAGAGCCCGACCCCCACCCAGCTGCGCGCTCATCCCAGGTACCCGTGTATGTATGGCCAGACTTCACTAACGCAGATTTGGGCAGGGCTCTCCCCACGTGGGTGTGCCCTTCCAGCCTGCGCAGGGGATTTTTTAGGTGAGGCACAGCGTGCACAGAACTGGCCCCACCGTTTAAGTCCTGAGGTCCATCCGCCACGGCCGAGCGAGCTTGGACAGTGATAGTGAAGTCCTCGGGACTGTCACAGCACCCGGTACTAACCGAGGCTGACCCTGCTGAGCATCTGAGATGTGACGGGATGGGATGGCAGAGAGGCATTGAACTGCCAGGGGACGGTCCCACTGAGACTCGAACTCAGGTCCTTGGGATTCAGAGTCCAGAGTGCTCTCCATGACACCTCGGGACTGCCCCAGGTAGTCGAAGAGAGTAATAAAGTCCCCCGTGAGGCTTCTCTTCTCCAGGCTGAACCTCCCCAGCTCCCTCAGCCCCTCCTCACCAGACTTGTGCTCCAGACCCTTCCCCAGCTCCATTGTCCTGCTCTGGACACACTCCAGCACCTCCATGTCCTTCCTGAACTGGTGCCACCTGTCTGTACATGGGTCTGCCCCCACAGCCTTGCTGGCGAGATGCCGAGAGGAAGCTGAGATGGGGCTGCAGCCATCCAGGTTCCCTGCCCCAGCCAGGTCGAGTAGAACCTGCAGAGGGCTGTGGCAGCATCCATGCTGGCTACACTTAAGGGTGGTGAATGTAATGCCTGAGACCAACTGGATTCCAGGTACAGAGCTAAGGGCCTTCTGACACAGCCACATGACTTCAGAGGTGTTTAGGCACTCTGTTAATACCTTCTAACCCTTAGCATTGGCATAATCTCTTCCCTTCACTGTCCTGTTTCAACATCTGCAGATCAAGTAGGAGTCAGAGCTGTGCAGGCAATCCAGGAAAGGGAAGATTGGAGAACAGCCTTCCCAGGAGGCCTCTTTTGTTAACACAAAGTTGTTACCAGGAAATGGCTTCCGCCTTTCTCAAAATTTACTTCTTTTCCCAACAGTGCACAGGGTCAGAAGGCAGCAGGGGGTTGTTGATCCAGCTGAAACATAAAGCAGTAGGGTTGAGCCCCCTGGAAGCATCAGTCTCCTTCTAGGGGTTGGTCAGTTTAGGAGAAAGAAAAGAAAGGAAAGGAAAGGAAAGGAAAGGAAAGGAAAGGAAAGGAAAGGAAAGGAAAGGAAAGGAAAGGAAAGGAAAGGAAAGGAAAGGAAAGGAAAGGAAAGGAAAGGAAAGGAAAGGAAAGGAAAGGAAAGGAAAGGAAAGGGAAAAAAGAGAAGAGAAGAGAGAGAAGAGAAGAGAAGAGAAGAGAAGAGAAGAGAAGAGAAGAGAAGAGAAGAGAAGAGAGAGAAGAGAAGAGAAGAGAAGAGAAGAGAAGAGAAGAGAAGAGAAGAGAAGAGAAGAGAAGAGAAGAGAAGAGAAGAGAAGAGAAGAGAAGAGAAGAGAAGAGAAGAGAAAAGAGAAAGATCAGTTTCAGTAACTCAGGAATCAAGTGTGGGTGAGTTGCTCTGGGAAGGAATCAGTGATGCTGGACAAGTTCTGCCCTGGAATATTAGGCAAGGAAAGCACAGTGGTCGGTCCAGGGTAAAAAGGGATTTTTCCTGCCAAATTGCTGCTTACTGTGCTGCTGGCATTAGTAAGTGCTGAATAGATTGTGCAAATCTTGGAGCAACACAAAGAGCAGGCTGAAATAAGATACACAGAAAAGTGTCATCAGAGCCTCCATGGAAAGCCCCAAAGAGCCAGAAAGAACATACATCACACTTGTTTTCAGCCTGTGTTTGCAAAGGAATTGTCTGTGAAGAACGACTGCCTTTCCTGACATTGCTAGGAAATGGTGCAAGGGTGGAGCTGCATAAACAGAACTGGGATCTTACTCAGTTCTGTAGGACAGCCTCATACAGAAACCCAGTTGTTTTAACAAGTACCAAAACACAAACTCCCAGTCAGTTGGGGTTTTTTATTCACATAGGTTTATGTTTCTTGTTATTAATTATCACTAGTTTGTTTTCCTACTAATTTTAGTGTGCAGTAAGTCCTTCAACAGTAGTTGCAGGCAGTTTATAAAGTGCCTGAGCTTTACAAGCAGTTGAAACAGCTAAAAAAGTGCTCTGTGTGAAGCAAAACTAATGTTATACTTTCACAAATAACTAGTTTCAGTTCTTTGTCTTTCAGTGTGGCTTTTTGTATGTTAGCAATAACAAAAAGCAACCTTCCTCTAACAATTTTTTACTATAAGGAAAAGGGTTATGAAACCTGATATCTGTCTTGGAAAAGTTATGACCGACTGGAAATGTTATGAAAGCATTAAATTAAAGAGGCCAACCTGGGAAAGCAATGCTATTCAGAGACAGGTTTTGTACAACAAAGTGAAGTGTTGCCTAAGACAGCATACAGGTAATCTGTGTTGCTGACTTTGGTGGGTTAGCTCGGGTGCCAGTCCCTTTCTCTTACACTGGCAGTCTCAGCTTGCATCTCTTTTGGTAACTGTAACAAGTGACTATGAAGTGCTTTTCTCTAGTGACCAGACTGGAACTCCGGAGATCCAAAATGGACAATAGCATGGCATGGAGTTACACCCCAAACCCTAACACAAGCTGAATCTGCAGTTTCATTCCTCAGGGTACATTGCTGAAACCAAAGATCACAAAGCAGTGTGTAGTCATAGATAAATCCAAGTTTGGGGGAATTTAAAATCCAGTCAGTCGTAGATTAAAAAGTCTATTCTGCACCTGCAGTTCTGTAAGTGACCACAAATAATGAAGAGTCATGGTGACAACCATCAGTGGACCTGTTAAAGGATATTAAAGGAAGAACATTTTTCAAAGTGTTTCTCTTTTCACTAACCGTTGTTTTTTCCATCAGTTGGTTAACTGTTTTCAAACTGCAGAGTCCTAGGATATGATGCCAGCTAATTCTGATGTGAAAAACAATCTGGCACTCAATGTGACCTGCATGGAACTAGCATAATTACTGCATCTTGTTCCATCTCTGTTCTACTGCCCTCACCATCAGCTTCCTATGGATGTGAAAGAACGGGTACACAAAACATACATACAGCTGTTGTGCAGCAAAACCTCTTTCAGAGTGATCCAGCTGCAAAAGGGTGCCAAAGGCCCAAGGGCTCTAAGTCCCGCCCCGAATCAAAGCAGGCACTCTTGACATCTGCTATTTGGCAGGAGCTGATTCCCTTGCAGACCGGCTCTCCACTGAGAAATGTGTGGGAAAACATTGACACACTGTGGCCAGATAGATAAAATGCAAGTTCTGAAATTTCACAGGCGGTCATCCATTTTACCAGACAGAAAGGTAGTAAAGATCAGCTTGTAGCTTTTATTCTTGTTAATAATTTCCAGTATCTTTTCATTAAATATCCTTTATTGGCACAAAATGTCCTAAACATGCAAACTAAGATAAAAGCTAAAAACACAACCTAGCATCCCCTGAATCTGAGGAGCACTGAGAGTGAGAATCCACTGTTGCTCTGGAGCCTGGCAAGTTGTACTAACCACATTTTCAGCTCCATGCTTACATTTTCACTTTAATTACTATTTCTTCCCATGGAACTGGAACGAGAGAAGGCTGCCTTAAGGGGAACTGAATTTGTGTATCGCAAAGCAGAATTTCCTCCAGACTGATCTGGAGAGATGAACTTTGTCAGCATTCCCCCAAGGTATAATTTTTTATGTCCTGTAGAAATAACAGAGAAGGTATTACCTGTATTATATTCAGTGCAGGTAGACAGTATGGTTAAGCATCATTTGGTAGTGTCTGTAGGGCTTCCTCTTGATAGCACCCAAAGGAATACCAAAATAAATCCAAAAAAGCCAGTCCTTGCTTCATGGTTTTTATACTCAACACATGGAGAAGCAAATACCAGGATATGGGGAAGGATAGAGTAAAAGCCTTTTTTGGCACACCTAATATGGATATTTTTGAAAGGGTACCCATTTTTTTGCTCTATTTTTTTTCCCAGCTACAAACATTAAGAAGAATGAAGAATTCAGATTAAGGCCTTTCAACACAGTCAGAGTTGTATTTTACCTAGTTTCTAAGGTGAAAATTGCATGTATGCAGCATGTAGCATAGTTGAGAGTATGGCCTAAACTGGGATTTACACCAATCACAAGAAGAAATGCTAATGAATAGTTTCAGGAAAGGGAATGATGGTGTCAGGATAGGTAAGGACACCAAAGAAGCTTTAGTTTTGAGTTGCCCTGAGGAGATGAAGCTAAGATATTACGGGTCAAGGATAAGACATCTGCAAATTTAAGACATAAGAAGAAGGACCTGGAATGAGTGTTTCAGTGGCACAGACAGAGGAATACAGAGCATTGCCAACTTATGTGGAAAAAATTAAAATTATTCAGGCAGAACTTGAATAAAAGAGTTTACAGACAGGATGTGCATCCTGGTTAAATTCTAAACAGCTTTGGAAATTAGAAATTCGGAGACTGGAGTAACAATATTTATGAAAAACATTCCACTGTCATATACAAAAAACTAATTTGAACAGAAATCAAAGCTGGGCGAGTACTTTTTGTTTCCTCATCAGCTGTTGCAGCACCTTCCAGCTAAGGGATGAGAACACAAGGGGAAAAAAAGTCTTTGCTCTTTGCCATATTTCCCTACATCCACCTTGCTGTCAGGGTGCAATGAGGGCTTTCAAGGACAAGTCATGGCAGGGTCTGTCAGCCAGGACTATCACCCTGTCCCCAGACAGGGAGAAGGCAGACTGAGGGATCATGCAGGGGCAGCCCAGTCTTGAGCATCAGGCATCTCCCTGAGGAAGTGGCTGGTCTGAGGCTCTCAGGACCCTGCTATCTCCTCAAGAACTTTCTGTTCTAGCTGTATGAGGCATACTGAAATTGAAAACAGGGAAATGGTTGCTAAACAACACTTTTAAAAACATCAGACCTTTCCCAGATACCCTGGAGTACATCCCATGTCTTTTCAGGAGGGCTAAGGACAAAGAAACCAATGCCATATTGTGGTTGACAGTTGTCCTAGTTCAGCAGGTGGGACCAGTTTATCACTGTGGGAGTGACCAAAGCTGTGTATTCTACACCCTCTATCCATTTCCCAAGAACTGTTAACAATGGACCATTTGCAGCAGCTGCCCAGGGCACACCTGACCCCTCAGGGTGTGAGCTTGGTGTGAAAGACACCTGTGAGATAAGAACTGTGATAACTCCCTTCCAGGAAGTCATTAGCACCTCCACACCCAGCCTGAGGTGTCATATCTGCTAATGGGCCATCAATGATTCCAAATACCTTACGACTTACAGAGTGAGATTACTCATTGTGTAACTCCCCACCCTGAGGGAGGTACTGGGCAGTCCCACCTGGACCTGAGGGGATATAATCTTGGGGGTTTGAGGACTTGGAAAAAAACCCCACTTGTCAGATCCAGAAGAGAACCAGAACCTTGATAGTAGGAGACCATCAGTTTCAACCAGACTGTGACCACCACTCCACCAGACTGCAACCTTCAGCTGCACCAACAGGTTTTTCACTTCCTTTTACTTTGGACTCAGAGGAATCGTGGGGTTCAGCACAGGGGCTAACAAACCCCTTTGTGTTTGTCCCCCAGGGTGCTGAGTTATACTTCCAGGGTTTGTGCATTAAAACCAATTTCTCTTTATGCCATTGCATTTATTGTAATATTTTTATTAAATTGTAACTCTGATTTCTAATCTCTCTTGTGGTGGGTTTGTTTCTCCTGCTGGTTTACCTTTAAACCAGCACAACAGTGTTTCGGGCAGCATTGATCGGTCTCAACTAAGAGAATGTCACTCATGGAAGTTCAAATGGTGACTCTATTTGGACCTGGGGCCTCTTGGCATTTCCAGGTAGGAGGACCAGCTCATTATGTCCGTTCAACCTGCTTGATCACAGCCCAGCCACAGGAGGAGCTGAGCTTCTGTCCTGCCACAGAACTTAGCACAAGCAGGTGTCTACCGGAGGCCATAGCCATGTGTAGGGAAGGTATTTGACTGAGATTTCTCATCCTGTAGTTTTCAACTCCAAACCTATGATCTGAGGGGAAACCTGTGAGGTTGTTCTGCAAGGCAGAACTCAGAAGTAAGCTCTTTTCTTTAGAGCTTAGCCAAACACTCCTGGTCAAATACCTTTGGGCTACCGGTTGGCAGCACAAGCTCTATTTTTTCTCTTATGGTTTGTCCATCTCACTGACAGCAGGGTGCTCTGAAATGTAAAGCAAACAGACATCCAGCCCCAACTGTGTTGAGCATGTTTGTGTCCTGGGGGCTGCCATACTTCAACACAGGGATCGTAGCAGGCCAGACAGGTGGGGACTGAGAAGAGACAAGGACCAAGCTTTCTCCTTTCAAAACTGTGGCATGGCATCAGCACAGGCATAGCACATGACTTCTTGTGCTTTTCAGCTACTGGGAAGAGTTAACTCTGAGAAGTGCAAAGCTGACAGCATATCATCTGCCAGTTATGCTACCAAAAACGCTTTCCTTCATCAAATGTTTGTCCTGAGAAGCAAGGACCAAAGGATGAGTGGGGCTGTGAGAACAATGTCCTATTTCCAACCCCACCAGAAAAGCTCTAGAGGTACCAGCGCCTCTCTGAGTGTTAGATGGGCACCTGAAGGACAAATACTTAACATCTGCTGTGTGTTTTGTTGTGTGAGTCTGGTCACCCTGAACTTCTGGGTGTTGGTATGACTTTGATCAGTCATATCTTGTCAAGAGACATCACTGCAGGCAGGCTTTTCTAGGGCACGTCAAAGCCTGTGGCAGTCTTGTGTAGTTTTCAGACTATGCTAAGCCATCTTTCAAGCCTCTGGGAATTCAACTCAGGAGGAAGCTGGCGCTCGCAGCTACCCACTGACCCTGATGGAACAGGCAGCTTCCTGGGCACATGCCAAGAGAAACAGCACTAGTCTGTTAGCAGACTGGTGAGTTTACTGTGGGCACACCACCAATGAGGGGCGAAACAAGAGGGATAGACCAGGATGCAGATAAGAAAAGGCTGAACTTCTCTAAGCCTGAACCATTGCATTTGGTTCTGCTGTGGTTTTATCTTGAGATCCTGGCTAGGTCAAATCCAGTGATCCCCTGCAGGTCCACAAGGAGCTCTCACAGGCCAAACTTGGAAGAAGTCCCCTTCAAGGTAACTGTCAGCAGTAGACAGGTAGGCTCTGCAGGTCCATCCACCTGTGCCAAGGGCCTTCTTCAGCTCCCAGCAGGCTTTCTCTCTAGCTGGCCATCTGAACATCTTCTGCACTGATGTTCCTTCAACATAGAATCAGCTGGGTTGGAAAAGACCTCCGAGATCATCAAGTCCAACCCTTGATTCAACACCACTGTGAGTACTAGATCATGGCACCCAGTGCCATGTCCAGTCTCATCTTAAACACCTCCAGAGATGGTGAATCCACCATGTCTCTGGGCAGGCCATTCCAATGATCACTCTGTCTGTAAAGAATTTCTTTCTAATATCCAACCTAAACCTCCCCTGGCAGAGTTTAAGCCCCTGCCCTCTTGTTCTACTGCTGGTTCCCTGGGAGAAGAGACCAAACCCCACCTGGCTAGAACTTCCCTTCAGGTGGCTGTAGAGAGTGATAAGGTCTCCCCTGACCCTCCTCTCTTCAGCCTGAACAACCCCAGCTCCCCCAGCCTCTCCCCATAGGACTTGTGCTCCAGTCCCTTCACCAGCCTTGTTGCTCTTCTCTGGACCCGCTCCAGCACCTCAATATCCTTTCTGAACTGAGGGGCCCAGAACTGAACACAGTACTCAAGGTGTGGCCTCACCAATGCAGAGTACAAGGGAAGGATCACTGCCCTGGTCCTGCTGGCCACACTATTTTTGATACAGGACAGGATCCCATTGGCCTTCTTGGCCACCTGGGCACAATGTTGGCTCATGTTGAGCTTCCTGTCAATTAGAACTCCAAGGTCCCTTTCTGCCTGACTGCTCTCCAGCCACTCTGGGCCCAGCCTGTAGTGCTGCTGGGGTTGTTGTGGCCAAAGTGCAGGACTCGGCACTTGGCCTTGTTGAACTTCAGCCCATTGGAATCAGCCCATATGATACAGTGGGGAGATCCTGCAGGACTGGGTGAGTTGTGGCCTTTCCCAGAGACACAAACAAGTCTGGATGGGGAGGCATGCTCTGCCTTTGCTGGACTGAGATGTACTTGTTGCTCCAAGTATATGCCATTAGGATGAACGCTCACAGTAAGGACTAGAACTACACCTGTTATTCCTGGCTCTACTAAGAGTTGTCTCCCCGGAGCTGCCTTCCAAAGAGGTGACATAGGTTGGACAAAATGACAGTGAATATAATGATTAGGATAAAATCCCAGTTACTGGACTATTTAGGGCATGGGAAGGAGTGGGGGATTGTCTTCCATAGTACTAGTTCTGATTATTGCCCTTTGTGATGATTATCTAGGAAATAGGGAAATGTATGCACAAAACCCAGCAAACAAATAAATTGACTGAAATTCTGACTCTATAAATGGAATTAGCAACCACTGGCTTTGCTCCTGAGCATTCAGGAGACATGAAACATGAGGCAAAAACATTGGTTCTGTCCACGGAAGACATAGTTGGGTTAGGGGCTGTCCTTGTCTCTGAACACAGTTTCTGAATTATATAGAATCTGTCCTTTCTGCTCCAGCAACAGACTCACTCAGAGCTCATCTTGCATGCTTTTACTTTCTTTTCTTTTTTTCTTTCTGAAGCAGACTTGAAATTGCTCCTATATATTATTTAGTAGAAATAGTATGCTTTTGTAACATAGCTGTGGGTGATACAGACTCTGTAGGCACAGTTGGCACCCTGTATTTGAAATAATTGGCAGGCAGAAAGAAAATAGGCTGCAGTTCAATACACAGGGTATGAGCATGTAAAAAAATAAAAAGAATATAATTTCCTCTATTTGCCCACCAATTACTGTGTTCTGTGCTATAGAAAACCTGAAGAGAATCATCAATAAGACTGTGCCCTAGTTGCATTTTTTATTCTGGCTTTATTTCTTCTTTTTCTTCTCTTTTTTTCTTTTTTTTTAGAAGCAACCTTCTTCTATAGCATGTCAGAGAGTGATGCAATCAAGACTCCATCACATCATACTTCAAATAATTATTCATTGAATGGTGGAATCTCCACCCTTGCTTCCTGTATCTATATTTGAGTTTACTTAAAAGAAAATATGGTGCTAGGAAAGTCTTGTCAGAGTAAACAGATTGGTGTCAAAGCTACCTATCAAGTCTCAGAGAAGATGAGCAGTAGCAAAGGCAAGAGAAACAGGAAAAGATCAACTGACAATTCACTTGACCCACTGGTGTGTCTGAAAATACCAACCACATTGATCTCAAAGTACAATGGAATATGGGAAGGAAGGTTTTTCTAAAATGGTGAATAAGCAGATCAAGGAGCCAGACGCCAGTGTAATTTCTTTTAAAAAATTAACAACTTTGACGAAAGGATAACGATTGAGCAGCAGCACATACTTCAGGGTGTGCAAACAGTCCCTTGAAGGGCCAGAATACACTGCACTGTAGTTCTCTCTTCTTATTCCCATCTAGGGAGCTTCCTGCCATTTTTGCCCCTATGGACTGGTTTTAGGAAAGGTCACACATGAACATACACTGCACGATTTATCACATCCATGATGTTGTGTGCATATTGTTAGATTACTCTGTGCCAAGTGCTGTAATTAAGCATCACCTTTTGAGCTAACCTAAAGCCTGATGATAGTGATGTGGATGATGGGATCAAGTGTTCCCTCATGAAGTTCCCCAGTGATTCCCAATTGAGCAGGGAAGCATGAATTTCAGAAGGGAAAGCTATCCTGCAGGAAGACCTGGATAGACTGGAAGAGTGAGTTAACAGGAACCTTATGAAATTCAGCAAAGACCAGTATAAGATCTTGCACCAGGAAAGACGTAATCCAAGAGTGCAGCACAGTCTGGGATCTACCTGGCTGGGGAGCTGCTCTGTGGAAAGAGACCTGGGGGTGCTGGTGGACAAACAGGTCAATATGAGAGAGCAGTTGCTGCTGTGGCAGAGGAAGCCACGATGAGAACATTGCTCATGGAAGTTCAAATGGAGACTCTATTTGGACTCTATTTATGCATCATCAAGGACATCACTGGCAGAGATAAAGAAGGCCTTGTCACACTCTACTCAGCGATTGTCAGGCCACACCTGGAATGCTGTGTTCAGTTTTGGTCCCTGCTATGCCAAATGGCTGTGGACAGGCAGGAGAGGGCCCAGAGAAGGGCCACAAAGATGATCAAAGGACTAGAAGACCTGGCATGTGAGGAGAGGCTGAGAGAACTGGGTTTGTTCAGCCTCGAGAAAAGAAGGCTTAGTGGAAGCATCATCACCATGTTTCAGTATTTAAAGGATGGCTACAAAGAAGATAGAGAATCTCTTTTTACAAGAAGTCACATGGAAAAGATGAGGAGTAATGGGTACAGTTTATTTTTCATGAAATTTCAATTGTTCACAAGAGACAGTTTTCCACAAGGAGAACAATCAGCCACTGGAATAACTCCCCCAGGGAAGTGGTAGGTTCTCCCAGCATTGGACACTTAAGGTACAGCTGGACAGAGCGCTGAGCATTATTTAGACTGTGCTTTTGCCATGAATGGTTGGGTTGGACCAGATGATCCTCAAGGTGTCTCCATCCTGGCATTCTATGACTCTCATGATTCTACAAAGATGTCTTACACATCCACAAGCTGCCTAAAACTCATGGGAGCTCTTGGTGCCAAGACACTCTGTGGGTTAACTATGAAAAGACATGTATCACAGAAATACCTCCCAAAACATGGTCTGTAGGACCCCTTGCAGTCCTAGGCAACCTCTCTGGGCTGGAGTCCATGTTCTATTTCTCATTCATCTTCCTTTCTTTAAGAGGCGGAAAACTTGACACTTGCCCCCAGAGGAAGAAATATACCTCTTGGTGACCACCTGTGACCTGGTCACTGACCACAGTCCCTCCCATGTGCTGTGCTGAACTTCATCCCCAGCAGTGTTGGCTTGTGACGTGGAGCAGTCATGTGGAGATTATTGCTGGGGAAACTGCATCTCCCACAGAGGCACTAAAGCTTCCCCCACAGTCCCAGGGAAGCAGTGATGAATCCCATTTCCTTCTCAAACAAAGGTGGCAAGAGAGCAGCTCTCTGTTAATGCTGTGATGTGAGATCTGCAGCTGCTTTCGGGTCTGCACACCTCTGAGCAGCCTTTCAGGAGCAAAACGCAGCCAATAAAGAAGGTAAATATGGGCTTTGCTGGGACTCTGCTGGCTGTCATCAGCTGCTCCTGCACAGGCAAGTCTGGTAGCTGTTACATCAGCACATTTTTGCCTCTGGCATGTAAAGTTCAAGTGGTGCTGTCTCGTTAAACAGTTTTCCTTTCTTTTAAGGGATTTTTTTACCCTCTCAGCTACAGAGGAATGATGTTGCTTCACTTACAAAAGTTAAAATGTAGTAAACACTTTGATGTAAAGAATTTTATGGATCTTCACCCCAGGAAAGGAATTTTGACTAGTCGTATTTCAATGAGACATTAAAAAAACATTCTTGTGTGCATTTTTAAAAATTGTTCTTATTAACATTTGCACAACAGGTAGTAAAAGCTGATGATACAGAGATTTGGTTTGTACTTTTTAACATAAATTTGGCAGAAAAATTGTCAGTTGTCTCATTGCTCAAGATGCTTTAAATCCACACCCTTGAGCTGTGATTCAGCAAATTCCCAGAGTAACCCTGGTCTGAAACCCGGGTTCCTCCTTGTCCAGTCCTGCCGGGGGTGGATTTCCCCTGCAGAAGCCAATGAACAAAAGCTCGTTTATTTATGTATGTGCTGAGAAGGAAACTTGCTCCATCATCTCCCCACCTCTTCCTGCAAAATATTAGCTCTCTTTTGCACCAATCACTTCAGGTCGTGAAGTAGGATGGAATTGAGCGGCAGCAGAGCTGGGATGTAGAAACTGCTGTTTTGAACATCACTCCCTGGCTCTGCTCAACACCTCATAAATAATACCTCTCACTAATTTTAGCTACAGAGAGAAGCAAAAGCAAGCTCCCCGTGTCTTTCTCTAGCAAACCGAAGGTGCTCTTTCAGAGAGGCAGGACTGAGTACTCTGTTATTAACTCACATCATCGAGGAAACACGCTTGCTTTCTATTTTTTCAGCTGCCTTTTTTGTTGTTGTTGTTGTTGTTTTGCCACAGTTGTAGCAGTATCTGGATGGGGAAGCTGATCTCCAAACGCTGGCGAAAAAGAGATGCTCAAGTTGTCATGCTGGGGCTCGACTTTGCTGGCAAATCCACCCTTCTGTACAAACTGAAGAGCAGCCAGGCTGTGGAGACCTGCCCGACGGTGGGCTTCAATGTGGAGTCTCTGCAAACACCCTGTGGTGTATCCTTCACCCTCTGGGATGTTGGTGGACAAGACAGCCTGCGGGCAAGCTGGCCTGAATACCTGGAGGACATCGACACCCTCATCTTCGTTCTTGACAGCACAGACGTGGCCCGGCTGCCCAAAGCGATGGCAGCACTGGAGGAAGCCCTGAGCCACCCCAGCATGGCTGGCATCCCCGTCCTCCTACTGGCCAACAAGCAGGAGGTGCCAGGAGCGCTGCCTCCCGCTGAGCTGGGGGAGATGCTGCAGCAGGGGCAGCTGGCAGGGCACCACTGGGTGCTCCGGGGGTGCAGTGCCCACACCGGTCAGGGCCTGCCAGAAGTTCTGGCCATCCTGGGACAGCTGCTGCAGGGCCCAGAGCAGAGCTCCCTATCCCAGGAACAGCCCATCACAGGGGTGGTGGGGAGGAGTGAAGCTCTAGAACAAACCTAACCTCAAGCAGACCTTTCCCACTCGTCACTGCCAGCAGGTTTGGCGCAGAGGATTCAGGCCTGCAGGCATCCCCTAAAATGAGCAGACCTATGGCTGGCACACACTGCGAAACACTCCACTGCTCACCACTGGAACCCACCAGAAGAAACTCTGAGCAAAGCTCCCATCATGTAGCAGTTTTGGCTCTGTCTCTTGGACTCTCATCGCTGGCTGCAGCTTGTCCCACTGTCACCATGTTCTGCACATCCACCGCACATCGGTGTCTGGAGTTTCCGCAGGGATGCTTTCTGCCAGAGCAGTATGAATCACAACAGAGATGTGTGCAAGGGACTGAAGAGGTTTTCTTCTTTCTGCAGCTCCCAGCCCAGATGCAGCTTTCTGGATGGGGTGATTCCCACAGCAGGGGAGCCTGAATGTGCCCCATGCAGCTTCTCTCTCAGCATGAATTGCATGTTCACTGGCTGGGAAAGCAGCCAGATACCAAAAGAAATGGCTGGACAGGAGCAGTGTAAGCTCAGGACTTTGAATGACCAAACAGCTTATTGGTTTTAATATGGCATCTATAGGTATAAATCTTCAAACCATGGAAGCAAGTCAGGATTCGATGGTGTATTGCAGTTTGAGGATGTGTTTTATATTAATTTATGCATTTCTTTAATGGTTCCTTCTTTTTCCATGCATTATTTTTGTGAAATACTGATTTCATGAGAGTGGTACCTCATTTTCCTTGGATTATATTTAAATACAAAGAAATCAGACCTGACTTTTAGATGCTTGGCAATACATCTGCAGGGTCTGTCCACCTCTAAATACCCTTATGGTGGCCTGAACAGCTGAGGCAAAACCCTCTTTCAGGCTTTTTGAGACTGCAGGAGCCCACTCCACAAGCAATGGGTGGTAACCATGGGCACGTAAGGGCACAGGCACATTGGTAACCAAAGGTCTCTCCACACTCAGCTGTGTATGGGACAGAAGAAAATGCCCCTGGAAGGTCATGACAGGACAGATCCTATGTGGTACTGATGGTCTTTGTCCAACCCTGCCCAGGTTGAAAAGACCTATAAAATGTGTACCTGAAGGCTCCTTATATCCAAAATTCTGTTATCCAGGGTTTAAATTAAGATATTTCATAGTAGTCTCTGCTATATTATGAAATGAATAGGGGAAGGAGACACAAAATTTTCATTTCCATTTTCCAATTCTGTTTCTATTCAGAAGTAAACTGTTTTCAAGGAACAACATACTCAACCTAGAAACACTGAGGAGAAATACACAGTGAAACCCTCTTCTGTTCATACCAGAGCATTTTACAGCTGTTAAGGAATTAATTGTCCAGCTGTTATTAGCCACACTCCATAGAAGGCAGCAGATTGAACAGAGAGCTTAAACTGTCGTGAAGAAACAGAATCAGACATTTGTAGGGACAGCTCAATAAAAGAAGTCCTTCCCAACATTAGAAGTCACATTTTTTTAACTGCATTAATGTAGAACTATGATGTTCTATAAACCAGTGCTCCAGTGTTGATCTGGCCTAGGCTGTCATGGTTATGAGGATACTTAAGTAGCACTGAATTGTGTAATTAATTATATGACAAATCTGTCTGCGTGGTAAGGAGGACAGAATCACAGCTTTAAATCTTTGCAGGTAGCTGGTTAATCTGCCTTGTTGTGGGTGGTCATTGTTTGCCTCTCCCACAACAAGGCTCCAATGCATGTGTTGGGTATTCAGCTGACAGAACCAGGACCAGCAGCTTTTGCCAGACAACACAAGTGCCAATACTTAGGCACAGGTGAGCAAATTCAGGTCATCAGTGCAACCCAGTTGCCACTACATGGAAAAGCCACATCTTCTTGGAGGCTTGTCTGGCCCTTTTGAACACCAGGCCTAGAGGCACAATGCAAAAAGCTCTGTGTTGCATTGCCATGTCAAAAAAAATTCTCCTTATTGTGTCATTAGGGCAAGGGGTCAGGAGTGGTTTAAAATCAACACAGTCTGAAAGGTTGTCCTGGTGATGTTTTACTCTAAAGCAGCTCTTGATGTATGCGTTTGACACTACAGCATTGTCTGCTGGTGGTTAAAAGGCACTGAAGCCTTCCCATTCCGCCATGGGTGTTTTTTCAGTGCTTTAAAAAGAGAAAAAATAGGTTACTCTGGCAGCAAATAGAGTTAACCACCAGCCTTTGGTAGATAACACCAATTAAAAATGAAAATAGCAAAGTAGGAGGTGGGGAAGAAGGGGCAGTGGGAAGCCTGAATGTGTCTGAAACTGATGAAGCAACATCCCAGTTACTGAAAATGTTCTCACTTCCCCCGAAGCACTAATTTGGCAAAACACCCCATCTCATGGGGCATCATGTGATTTACCATCCTTGTTTTCTGGAATAAGGCTTTTCTGGACGCTTGCTCACATTACTCAGCCCATTTATGCCATTGTTAAGAGAATGTCAGAACAATGATGGGTCATAATATTCGAAACAGCATCACAGAGTTTACTTCTAATTAATTCTCTTTTCTTCTGCATTGAAAACCTGTTAAAACAAGTCAATCTAATGAGCACTGCCCTGCTCTAATCAAAGGCTTGCAGGATATTCACCCAACAGCACTTAAATCAGTGTCAAAGCTCCTCCCTGGTTCAAGGGGAGCAGCAATACAGTCTGCAGGAAGCAGCCAGCCCTAAAGAGGGAAGTTTGTTACTGCTTTTGCTTGGTAATTCTGCAGGAAAGCTTCTGCCACAAGGAGTGGTATTAATCCTTTAAACATCTGTCCTTATGGACCTTGGCCAGGAGAGCACCCTCAAACCTAGTTTCCATCTTCCTGGGTGTGTGATAAATGTCACAATCTCAGCACCAATTTCTAAAATGCACAGCTTCTCTCTGAGCAGCAGGCAAAAGAAAAGTTCTTGGGACTTCCATTTCAGGATGCTCATGAGTTTAAAGTATCCTTTGGCTTATTTGCCACAGAGACCTCTCTGGTTGCTCAAGATTCCCCTGTAGCACCTTTTCTAGATGCTCACTCCATCCACTTGCTATCCCTAACATCAGTTGTCTTAAAGCCAAGAGAAGTTTGGAACAGCAAGCTTCTTCTCTTTCCTTTTTTTTTTTTTCAGCAGCAAGTATTTATTTCCCTCTCTTTATAAAGGAAAAAATGCTTCTTGGGAATAGTTTCACTCCTATTTTTCCCCTCATCTCATTTGTTAAAACTTGTAATCTGTTTCCAGACTCCATTAGTATCTTGTTACAGCTTCATGATCAATCTTTAACTGCCCTGGTCAGTATTTACATGTTAATATGGTCTACTTTTCCATGAATCTGGTGGCCATGGACTAAATGTAGTGGTAAAAATAGCCAACTCACAAGATGGCAAGGTTTGGAAAGGACATCTGGTCCAAAACACTGCTTGAATCAGGTTGTTTGAGACCTGGAGCAGCAGTTTTGAATGTCTCCAGGGATGGAGGTTCAACCACCCAGCACTTTTAGAGGTGCTCTGGTTTGTATTAACCTTTACAGTGACATGGCCAGAATTCATAATTGTGCATTAATCTTCCCAGACACCACTCCATTGAGGTGAGCCATACAGGTGAGTGTCTACCCTTGCCTGGAGCTGTCAGAGCAGCCTCCTTGTCCAGGGTCATCAGCTCCTCCAACCCTTGAACCTCCCATCCATTCCTGGTTTTGCAGGGATCACTGCAGTGGGAATTAAATCCATGTCCTGCTGTGGTTTTCAAGGACACAGAGATACTTCAGTCATTCACACTGTTTAAGAAAGGGCATAGCTAAATACTCACTGATTTACTAACATTTCTGTGGGACTGGTTTTTAAAGCAGGTTTGACAAGTCCTTTTCCTGACTATAACCCTGCACAGATTTATCTCTAATTCCTGTCAAGAAGTTTTCCATCCACCTCCAATGAGAACAAAAGCAGCAAACTGGAAAAAACCCAACCAAACCAACCAACATTAAAACCAGTACAGGAAGGACAATTCACCTTTTCCCCTTCTCTTCACCAGTACAGGAAAGATGACTCACTTTTTCCCTGATCTCTTTACAACTTCCATTTTTCAGCCAGGCCATGACACAAACTGGTTCCTGTTTGTGCATTAGCTCATTCCTGCTCTTGGGGCCATTGCTTTGTCTTTGGGTGGACCTATGTGCCATTTGTCCTGCAGTTACTGATGGAACTTCCCTGATGGGTTTCAGTATTGCTGAAGGGCCTGAGCTCAGAGGGGAACTACGAGACCCCAAGGCTGCAGGGCAAGGGCATGAACAGTTGTCAAAAAACTATTTAAAGAGGGAAGAGCAGCCACGGGGTGCATGAGAGGGAACTGTGACTGGCTGTAATGCCAGGAAAAGAGTGTAGGGCAGCAGCCAAAGACCTGGGAAATCCCTGGGGGAAGAAAGGTCAATAAGATTTTTTTTTAAGGCTAAGAAGAGCTTTCTTTTCAAATACAACATGGAAAAAAGATTCCAAACCTTCTCCTTTTGCTAGGAGACAGGATGTATAATGAGTGGAATGTCTTAATTTTCTCTTAATACACCTAACAGCTGTAAATTAATTTTCTCCTCTCAAAGAAACCCTGAAATACCACCTATGAAGATTCACCTCATGTAACTCACTAAGAAAAAACAAGGAGCAAACCACATGTGACACCACCTCTTAAAAAAGTCAATACTGTTGCCAAGTGGTATTAAGAACCAGTCATGCAATAATGATTAAGACAAACTACAAACTATAGTTCAAGACATTCCAGCTTTCAAAGGGTTAATTAAATGTTCTTCATCTAAGTTGTCCAGTACCTGATGTTTTCATGATGCATTTGTTTGACTTGAAACCATGGGCCTTCCATCCAGATATAGCTAAAAATGCAAGGTGGAGGCTGGCACTTGGGTTAGGACCTCAGCAATGGCTGGAAGCACATCATTCCCCTATCTCATACTTCACACAGTGAGATTTATGTAAAATTCCTGCCAAAAGGAAAAAAAAAGCCCAACCAGGTAAATTAACCAACTGCTATGAAAGGTGACATTGTTCCAGATCCGCCAAGCATGTCTCCCCCTGCCTTGCCCCTGCTTCCCTCTCTGTGGTCAGACCAGAAGAACAAACGCCTGCTCCAACTCAGTTTGGACAATTCTCACGCCAAAGCTCTAATGCTTTAAAGCAGACTGGCACCATTAACATCTTGTGTGCTAATTGCTGTGAGAAACAATCTCCCTGGAGCTCCCAGAGCTGACAAACTGTTCTTAAATTCTCCCTTAGGCCTCAGATTTTTATTGGGATTGTTTGGCCTGCTGGTTAACCATGCTTGGATGTGGGAATGAGAGTTTCTTTCTAACAGGCCACAACCACTTGCATGGAAATACCTGTCGGTGATCAGCAGCTCTGCAGTGATGCTCTGCTTTGCCTCAGACAAAGGGGCAGTTTGCTTTTTAACCAAACAGTGGTGGGGTTACAAAGTACTGGTTTCTGCAGTGAGAGGACAAAGTCACATGGGCTCATATGAGGTTTGACAACGGATTGGAAAGACTGAACTGGAGGTTTCCTGGGGAAGAAGAATAGCAGCTGAGAGCAGGGCCCCTCATTTCCTGGGGGGGTACCATCAGGTGAGGGTCTGCTCTGCTCACCAAGACACATACTTTACACCTCATGATTTTCTGACTTTTGACAGCACTTAACAGTAGTCCTTTCATTTGATAATAGCAAGGAAAGTAAGCAAGGAAATCCAGGCCTTGGGCTGCAATCAGGATAAAGCAGTGCCAGGTCTCCAGAGCTGCCCTGGAGGGATGAGCACAATGTCTGCCATGCTCCCGAGAAAATGCAGCTCTGCAAAGGCAGAACATGGGAATGACCAGGAGAGTGGGGGATATGTCCTGCTGGAGATGGCTACAGGCAACCCCAGGGCTTTAGGTGATCCAAGCACATTAGCCTGGCAGGAAGGTGCTGACTTGACCCCTTGGTTCCTCCAGGCTTTCTCCTTTAGAGAGACCATTATTTTCCCATATTTCCTCCCTGGCAAGAAGCACCTGTGACTTACTTCAGTGAGATGCCACTCTATGTTGATAAAAAAGCAGCCTCAATAGTGTTGTTCTTTTTTACACCCTGTCTTCATTCCATATAATAACATTGCTCACGTTGCTGTCTTTCCCTGCAGCGCCATCAGCAGAGGTACCACATGACCTTGTTGCACCATCCCCTTGCAGAGATGCAGACCCATTAGCTGCCCCCACTGCTGCATGGGAGCTTGTGCACTGCTCATGGCAGGAAAGTTGCAGGGGAACAAGTCCCTAGAGCATTAAATCTCAGGGAAATGATGCCTAAGGATTTTAGTGTGTTTTGTAGATTTTTAGAATCATGTAAGTTGCATGGATTCTTCTAGGTTGCTCACGCTATAAAGTCAGTTACTAAAGCTCTTTCTCACAAATTGTGAGCTTTCTCATGCCCTGCCAAGGCCATGGTGTTTTTGAGAAGCCACTTGTAGATGGCGAGAAGACAAAACAAAAGAAGAAGGCCTAGAGGTCCTGGAAGATCTCCAGGGGGCAGTTCTGAAGATCCCCCATGGGTGGAGCACAGAGGAAAATTAAGATCATAGTTGGTTATTGATATGTCATATGTAAGTTAGTAAAGAAGTTATAAAATTGTAACATTCCTGGTCACGTGTGTGCAGACCTTCTGGTGTGCTCCTTAGAAGCTTCTAATAAATGTAACCTGTATCTCTTTCTCCATTAAAACTGTTTTTGAGTGTCTATTTTTGCAGGAATAGGCAACAGAAAGATGAGGGCCTTGGCCAGATGGAGAGGCCAAAAATGTCCCAGACTGGCTTCTGCCAGGCTGTGCCCTGCTGTGCCCTCAGGGCTGGCCCCAGCTCTCCCTGCTCTGGCCTGTCACTTTGATCAGCAGTCTGCTGAAATGCAGTCCCCTGACTGCCCAGTCCACAGCCACTGCACTCAGCCACACAGGAGCATCTCACAGTCTCTGCCATCTTGCTCATGGGAGATGCATTCTAGCTCAACTATTTTGGTCTTATGTCCATGCTGGAATTTAATGGAGCTCCTTGCCATTTTCTTGCAGATGATGTGCCCCAGGAAAGAGCTTTTGACAACAAACCGGCTGTGAATTTTGAGACTGCATGTTCTATTCATGATGCCAGTACAAGTACTGCACTAAAAGTCATGTCAACCTGTTAAAAAGGGAATAAAATAGCTCTATAAGTAATGCATGTTAACCCCCCCCACAAAACCAAAAAAAACCCCAAACCATGGAAAAAAACCAGCACCAAACACCCAAACCCTAAAAAACAGGGACGGTGGGACAGTGCAGGAAATTTCAGCCGCTAAACAAAAGCTACACCCAAACCAGACTGCTTTGGTAAAGTCACCAGCTACAGAGTCAAGAAAATTAAGAAGCTGGGGTCAGATTTTACGTTTTTCTCATGTCCTGCCTGGATTTTCCTTTATTTTTACTTAGTTTGGGCCACAGCATTGTGTATTCCCAGCCCTGTGCATTTCTGTATTCAGCAACAACCCAGCACTTCCAGTCCGAGGGAATAAGGCATGGATGATGCTGCACCACAACAATCTTCTCAGAAACACAAACCATCAGTATTCTATAAAAATTTCATTTTAAATTTTAAATATTTAGAAGCAGCAAAAATAAAATAATTTTTAAAAGCTACAATTTTCCTAGGAGACATTCTCATTGCAGGTTTGGTGATGCTAACCTGAGTCAGCTGCAGAAATGGTCAGTGGGAAGCACGTGGTGGCTTCAGGCTGGTTTGGCACTGGTGGGTTACAGCTATGGCAGGGTTCATGCGAGGAGCACAGCTTCATTTTTCCCAAATGAGCTGGAAGCAAAAGAGTGTGGGTTTCCCCTCCTGTCCCACCCAAGTTCCTGCCTGACACCCACCCTGGCCTGGGCCAATGCCCTCAGCAGGCGGGAGGGACTGGGAACGAGGTGCTCCTGAGCTGAGGGACCCATCTGGGGAGCAGATTGCCAGAAAACTTCGAAGACACCAAGATTCCCACACTGGAGGAATTACTGCAGAAACATGCATTCTTCTGTTCACAGCTCAACACCTGTTCAGGCTGAAACACATTTAATCTGCAATGGAGCCAGCTGAGCTCACATGAAGCCCAGCAAAGGGTGTCAAAATGAAGCAGTAAGTGGAGAGCACAAGGTGCCCTGACTGCTGGCCCCACCACAGGTGGCAGAGATGCGAGTGAGTGGCTCTTGCAGTGGTTGACAAACTCCTCCTGCCCGAACACCTGCCCTTTCCCATCTTTAAGGGTCAAATCTTTGTTCTGTTAAATTTAGGCTAATACACAACTGAGGTCAGTGAAACTCCTGGAGAACTTCAAGAGCTTAGAAGTTGACTAAAATATCAAATACAGAGAAAACTGTGACTGCTACAAGAGTTGATTTCTTCCATCAGTTTTTAATATTTCAAGCACAGACCTGTGGTTGAGCTCCCCTAAGGACACATCCCGGGATATCAATAGTTGTGCAAAGCTCAGTGCAAACACTTGGCTCTGTGCTGCTGACTGAGGTTGGGTTTAAAACCCCCACAGTGTGATAGCAGGGAGAGAAGGAACATCCTCCTGCTGCAGAGGCAAGATGCCTGCCTGCTAAATACTCCCCCTGGACTGGGCCTTTTTCTCAGCTAAGGGTTAAATATTTCAGCACAGAGCCCTGAAACAGAGATTATGGAGCTGGAAGTGAGTATTATCACTAAGTGTCTGACACATTCAGCTCCCTCTAAGTGTTCACAAATCAGGCCTTTGGATAGAAATTTTTCCATCTGAGATGCAGCATTTTAGCATGAATTGAACAAAACATGTAGAAAAAAGTGGGGTTTTAGCCTTTTCTTTCCTTGTTTTTTTCTTTTCTTTTCTTTTTATTTTTAATATTTGTTCTAAACCAGTAAAGGCAATGGTTTGAAACATGACAGAGATCAAGGGATGCAAAAACTGGAGGGCATCTTTTTTTTTTTTTAATAAAGCTACATATTTTTTGGAAATTTTGTATGTATGGTAATTTGACAAGTCCAAACACTCCCCCTGTACATATTTCACCAAGATTTATGTGCTGCCATTCTTAAAATGACAAAATCTAAGACTGTACAAACCATTCCTAGAGAACTAGTGTCAAATACTCTCACAACTAGAGTGATAGGGCCAGACCTCACAGGGTCACCATAGCAAGAACAGAAGGAAGTCTCAGTATTCTCAGTATTATAAAGTGCAGGCAGTACGCAGATTTCAGGGGGCCCTACCAAGACATAAAAGTATGAAATGCTGGGGAAACCAGCTGTGAACTGCATCGAACAGAAGGGAACAGCGATGGGTCTAATCCCAGGACAAGAGGTGCAGTTCCCTAAGCATTTCCCTGCACAAACCTAGAACTGAACTTGCTGAGGCCACAGGCAGAATTTTTCAATTTCATCCTCCTCTTTCATGTACAAAAAATTTTTTTCAGGGTATCAGGAGTTGGGGTTAAAAACAAACAAAGCCACTAAAGATTATCAGCCTACAAATTACTAAGATGCACACATCAGCTTCCTTGTGTTCCATTTCAGCACATGAAAAAAATCCAACCACCAGTTTTCCAGGATCCCCCTTAGGAAAGAGGATCCACATCTTTGTGTGTCCCTGGACCCTACTTAAATGTACTGAGCAAATAAAAAACTAACCTCTTCCTGCAGTTCCCACACTGTGTCTGGGGAAAAGTCTTCCTGCAGGGTATCTAAATCCTTCACAAAACTTGCCATTTTTTCTCTGAGGTTGTCTGGTGACATTCACCGATTTTACTGCTGTAGATGAAGGCGAGTGCAGTATAAAGGCTTCAACCTTCATTTTAAAGCAAAATAATCACACTATTAACATTCTCAGGTGTGACACACAAGACTGCAATCTCCCCAACATACTTTTTCAAAAGGAAGGTTGGAAAAACGCAGCTCTTGTGTTCCTTTATAAACTGGGATGCTGCTCAAGAAAGCTGCATCCTGAATGCATTTGAGGAGGAAGCTGCTCCTGTTCCTGCAGCAGCAGCTGGAGAGCTTGGGGCCCAAGCCAGGGGTATAGATCAGACCTGCCCATTCCTGTTTCTGCGGCAGGATGATGTACACACAAGCCAGAACCAGGAACGGGGG
Organism: Pithys albifrons albifrons; assembly: GCF_047495875.1. Taxonomy (NCBI): domain Eukaryota; kingdom Metazoa; phylum Chordata; class Aves; order Passeriformes; family Thamnophilidae; genus Pithys; species Pithys albifrons. Next base: position 59,429,857 of record NC_092458.1, read on the forward strand.
AAGCAGCTGTAGCTCCTAACTCTGCATCGTATCACGAGGCAATTTTCCTGAGCAGCCTCAAGGAACATCCCACCCTGAAGCAGAGCTGAGCAGTTCAGGTGGCTCCAGCTCCCGCTGCCGACACTCCCATCAAGTTGACTGTGGCACTCATGACAAACCCCTGCGGCAAAGTCTCCCAAGTTTTCCCCTGTTGGGTTTTTCCCCTTTTCTTCCTGAAAAGGCCTTCCTAATGGCCTGGCATAATTTGTTGTCCTACATATGTTTGAATAGAAGCATAATTATGCCACAAAAGGGAGTACTTTTTATGCAACAAAATAGAAGGAACACAACACAACTGGGCTGGTCTTGTGGAAATTACTAGATAGAAGGACATTCAGAATCCAGAGAGCATTATAGATCAGAATAACAAAGTGGATCTGAACTATCATTCAGTCCACTGAGATAAAAATAAAAAATTTAAAATCTGTCTGTCAGTGGATCTTCTTACTCATTTCTCTGTCTAGCAGATGAAGCAAAATGAAAGTGTTTATATTTTTAGAAGTATGGGGGACATTAGGATATCAAGATTTTATTCTTTCTAAATAAGACATCTCTTAAAATAATGCATTATTTATTCCAGTCCAGTGTCTGTTAAGTCCCCTAGGTAAGACCTATTGGATGACTACCAGGTTGAAAAAACCCAACACAATTCAGTTTGTCAACAGAAAGCTGAAGGAACCGAAGGGATGAAATAGATTTTGAAAATGGAAATTAGGTTCTTATGAAATCTTTGTCCTTTATATCCCCAGAGAAGAGCATTTCTTAAGATTTAAGTACAGCACTGGAAGCTCATCTCCACCATCAGCATAGCCATGGGGAGAAGGGTTTCCCAAGGCGACTCAGCCAATTGACACGGACAAAGGATGGCAAAGCCACAGTTGCAGTCACAGGCACCTTCTAAGCAGTTCAAGAGGTTTCCCTCCACTGGTGCTGTTCCCACAAGCAAAAGCAGGAGGCTGCTGGACAATGCAAACCTCTGACGGCCCCAATCTGGTCCCAAGCAACACCCCAGTGGGGTCACTGGGGCAAGGGATTCCAGCCACTCCTCCCAGCTACAGAGAGCCATGGAAACCTGGTCTCCTGCCTAAGGCCAGTTCAGGTGCACACTTCCTCCCAACACACACTGGGCAGGAGCTGGACCTGCTTGTGCAGCATGACCAGCTTAGAATCAGCTGCAATCAGCCATCAGCCTAGCACCAGGAGCTGGAAAAGACATCTCTGAAGGTAGCAGATGACTGTGAAAATTCTTTGGACTATGGTCCACCTTCAGACCTTTGAACTGAAGTCACCATTCAGTAGTTACACAGATCTGCTGCAGCCCACTTACCACAGCTTCCTGTACACGCTCGGGAAACACCTCCATACAAAGCATAAAACTCCATATCCAGTTTCAGAGATGACTGCATTAGCTTACTTTATTCATTCTTGTAACATACTTCAAACTTCGATGAGGAGTTCTGCTAACTAATATCTAGTCAAAGACAAAAACCCCTAAGCCAATCCATGAAGACTAAGCAGTTCCATAACCTTCAAAATAAGTTCTTGAATTTTTTTTATAGTATTTGATAGCAGCTTTTTATTGGTTACAAAACCTAAGCCCATATACAAAATTAGGAACACATTTAGATGCCTCTTTGAAAGAACGTTTAGTCTATTTTAACTGATAGTTTAAAAAAATAATAAAAACAATGCAATTTTAAACACTGTTCTGAAAACGTAAAAGTGCAGCAATATACTTTGTTTCCTTTATTAACTATGAAATGGTGCAATCCCAATCAAAAGCTGATAAGGTCACAGCAGAAAGAACTGAGCAAATGCCTTGTCCTGCCTTACCCAGTTCTCCGATGTTCACTTTTAATGTAATGCATTGAGTGCAAGAAAAGGATCAAATCTTCACAGTACTGGGAAACTGTTGTTTCAGCATCAATTTGTACCCAATCTCTGGGATAACAGCGAGTGTGGCTGAACCGGGTATCCGTCAGTCTATCTGGCGTACAGGAGACTAGACTGAATTAAAAGGGAGGAAATATTTGTCCAAAATAACATCTGCTGGAACTCTAATTTCACAAAAACTTTGTGACCTTACCTAACTTTGACTTTTTATTGTTTAGTTTTTTTAGCGAACACCACACAGTTTCAAGATTTTAGACTATAGTGTGTGAATAGGATGCAGTTACCATATGAAGCTTCAACTCAACTTTTGGGAAAAGAAAAAAGGCACAATGAACTTCAACTCAATTTTATGTGCACAAGAGTTGAAAAATCTGAGCCACCTTAAAGAGAAATTGATTCTAAAATTTATAAAACCTATAAATAATCAGAGGCCAAACCACTATATTAAAACAGATTATCTAGCAAGTAAAAATCTTGCAGTTTAAACATACGCTTGTATCCAGCTGAGATACAAGAAAACTCACTCTTTAAAGTGGCTCCACCTTGGCAGATATATATTTAATGAATGCACACCTGCTATGTGTTGTTCATCAGTGGAAAAACAGCTGATCCACAAAGCTCTGATGGCATCTGTCCTTATCTTCATCACAGTAAATACAACCCACATCCAATAACTAAATTAGTTTAGATTTTTCTATCCCTTCACATCAATGCATTGGGAAATTACACCCAGTAAACAACAGCAACAAAACCAGTTTGTGTGATAGCTTACAGAATTTCAAAATTACCGATCTTCGCCCCAGCAATACCAAATTCCCTTTGAAAACGACTGGGTCAGGCGATTTTCCAAAAGCAATGACTTCACATTCCTTATATGAAGTTATTTAATGTGCGCTGCACATCAGGTTTATGCTGAATAACGGCAGCTTCCAGACAGCCTCACACATCAACCAGTTTGTATGTTTCTAATCACATGAATAAGATTTGAGACTAACTTCTGAATTACTCTTCCAATACTCCAAGAATGAAGCTTTTATGACGCTTCTAAGTAGTTGCTGGTTTGTTGCCAACCACATCATCATAAGCACTGGTTACTAAGTAAAAAATAGTTTAAGACTAAATTACAGTAAACATGAAAGCTCCACAGTTTAAACCCAATATAAATCAACCATATCCAATTATCAATTTAAAACAAAAGATATTGACTACTGAAAGTTGAAAGCAAGATTCTTTTTAACTAATACATTTTTGGACAGAATTTTTTTCTACAGTCTGGGACTCTTGCTTTCAGCTTAAACAGAAGTTCAAGTCCATAACAGGTTGTAGCTCAGGTAAAATACCATGCACAGCATTTGATTACTTCAAAACAGCAGGAACACACAGGCTGAAGTGAGTGGTCAAATAGGGCTCGCTGTTCTCAAAAATTAGGTATAATGGCAAAAGCTTTACCAGTCCAAATCTACAGTTCATTCTCCAACCCTGGTTTCTGAGGCAGTTAATGAACACACATCAATTACTGATAGCTGAAGTAGTTTTTCTGTTTGTTTTAAACTTAAGTGTTTAATCAATTGCCAAGTGTTGTGTTTTAATAAGTTATTTTTATTTCAGTTTCACCAATGAAACTCATTTGGCTTGCATTTTTTAATCTATTCTTCCACATAAAGTATATGAAAATATGTTTGTGGAGGACGATGATGGAGGCTCAGGGCAAACTGGGCCCCTGTAAAGTCTTCCAAAATGTATGCATCATACCAAAGTGTCTTGATCCACAGCGCACCATTTTCCAAAGAAGCTACTTTTCCGTGGAAAGCCAATGTGCCACCACTATGGAATATTCTGAACGAAACTGTAGATTGCGGTTGTCAGCATGTGGCACCAGGATAAAGGCAAAAAAGGTAGTTGGGACTGTTAAAAAGAATTCTGAAACAGTTTAAGAGATCATGCATATGCATTTACAGTCCATGTGATAGTGATGTTTGGCAACTGCAGAGTGACCGATACATGGCTTGCTTTAGAAGCATCAGAACGAAGAGGCAAGTGTGTCTTGGAGCCTTTTGTTTCTTCACTTGGTAGCCATCTGGTGGTGCTTCGTCCTGGTGTGGGACAAGAGAAGCTGCACTTTTTCTGAACTTAAAAATTAAATTCTTTTGTTTGAAGGTTGGCTGTTGGATCAAAGTTGTAAGTACCTCCTTGAGTGGGTTCAGGAATGAGACTGGGGTCTTCATCAATCTGCAAAACACAACAACAAAAACACATGAGAGGCTGATTGCCCACACAATTTGGTACACATAGAAGAGATTCATAAATGTTCCTAGTTTCTTCTTTTTTTCATATGTTATTGCAATAAAATTAGATCAGTTTCTCCAATTTAATTCCTCAAATGTGTTTTAAAAGAACACATTAACTCTGCTCTAATATCATTAGGGAAACAAAAAAAATTGTAATAGCTATAGGCTGTGCTGCTCTTTAGTCAAATCAGTTGCTATTTTAGCCGTGCAGCTTAATTTTCAGCGCCAATTTTTAGTACTGCTGGAGTTGGCTAATGACTAGTTGTGAATTCCAAAATTAGTTCTGTACTTTCTTCTGTTTTCTTTCAACATGAAAATAATTTTTATCAGCATCTGATAGAAATACTTATATAAAGCTTAAAAGAGTTCTTAGTATCTCTTATCAGAATCTGAAGGATTTAGAATTACTCATTTCAGAGCAGTTTTATATAGCTCTGTATGTGCAATGTGAATTTGGTTTTAAACCAGAAGTACTTTATTGCTCTATGGATACAGAGTGAAAGGCATTAGTAGCCAAATTCACCCAGCTTCCTCAGAGCTGTCAGAATTCAGCTATTTCCTGCCTCAAGGAACAGCAAATAACACAGTCAGTACCATCAATAGGCAAAACTTCAAGCTCTACCCATCCTCCTCCAAATCACCAGCTTTCCTCTGAGCCTCATTTGGGACCATGTGTCACTCTGAAGCAGGTCAGAGCCCTTGTGTGTGGGGTCTAAACAGCTTTCTGAGACCTGGCCTTGCCGTAGTGTGGACGTCAGAACTGACTCACCTAAAATCTTTTTATCTCTATTTTGGGTGACAATACCTAACCTGGGGGGAAGAGATTAAGGGCATTTGGTGACAGTAACAATCCGCAGCAGGAAGCGTGAGATGTGTCATGGCCGTGTGAAGACTGAACCCAGATTCAGAATGCTTTGCAAAACGTTTGTGAATTGGCACTTCTGTCTCCTGCAGGGATACTACAAAGTAACACTATCGAAGTTCACCTGCCTTTAACACAAGAAACTGAAGCCAGGAAGCTCTTAGTGCTGGTCCTACAGTACACCCTGTGCCTAAGCAAAGGAGCAGATGGGATTAACAGTGAAGGGACGTGAAGCAGCCAGCAACATCTCATGAGAATACCGAAGACCCTGAAGTGACAGAAGGCAGGAATAGTCCTGGGCAGTCCATCTTAACACTGCCAAGCAGGGTGACAACCGGTCTCTTGTCTCCTTAGGGCAATTTGGAGATTTTTTTTTCCATTCTTTTATTTTTTCTTTTTTTTTCAGCAGTCCTCAGACAACAAGAGTAATTTCCTACTTACAGTTACTGCCTGAAAATTTGCCTGTTTATGTTTTGACTTTTATCTTCCAATCATGGAATTTCTACAGTTTTGAGTTTTTGAAGCACCAGAAAACATATCAGTGGTGCAAGTGATGCTCTGAAGGATAGTCCTGCTCTTGAGTAAAGGAGGCATATTCAGCCAATCAGGCATAGACTTAATTGTGTTAATGTAAAAAGTAAATGCACAAAAGGGAGTAGTAACCCCAATAGGGTATTTTTCCATCAGCACAAACTAGACTATGTGCTTCAGTTAGACTCAGAAGTCTTAGAGTCATTATGGAGACTTTAAGACACTGCTCACAAAGTCATTAGAGGCATAAGGAACTTTTCACATATCCCAACTTCTGGTGACTAACTTCCCAATCACATGCTGGGCCTGTGAACTGAAAACTATTGAGTCCTGAAGTTAGAGCTGGCATCTGGAGAGCACAGGGAGTTTAAGGGAAGAACTGAAGACACAGTTCTGCTAGGCTGCAGAACTACAGACACACTGGAACGGCCTAGAAAAGATAATTTGTCTTTGAATTGCTTGTTGAAGTGCTTCTCAGGGACTCAAAAGCAGTCAGTAGCAGGGAGAGCTAGAAGCAAAGGACCAAAACACCTAATCTGGGTGTAACGAAATACCAGATGGTCTAGATCAACCAGTTGCAGAAAGTGTTAACAGTTTTGAGGATGTTTCAATGAAGAATCCAGACTGAGAAAATACGAGCTGAAATACAGAGATCCACCCGAAAGGATCCGCTGCCCCTCCAAAGACTGATGTGTGAGAGAGTAAAAAGAAGAGCCAGAGAACTGTTTAGATTCTAATCACACATAATTACATGTCAATTTACATGTCAGTGTGACAAAATTAGGTCAGCATCATCGATTTATTAGGCAAAACTAGGGCAGATCTCTTGATCTTGCTGAAGCGTCAAAGACTTTCAATTGAGGGAAACTGTACTGAACAAGGAGCAGAAAACTGACTTTTCAGATATATGTTCATGGGAACTGCAACTGAGGATCAATGACAATGTATTACTAAGCTAACAGCACAGTGCATATACTCTTTCATCTTTAACATACTTACATCATCACCAGAGAAATACTGATCTATGATTTCAAATGCTAGTTTATAAATGTCTTCATTCTCATGCTGTTGCAAGGCTTCAATTTTCTCTAACCCTGAATAAAGGAAAATGGAGAAGAGTAGTGTAAGTTTAAACCGCAGTTACTACTTAGAAAAAAAAAATAAGAAAAATAATGAAACGTTATTACTGCAACACACTAGAAAAGATGTAGCTCAGTTTGAAAGTGTTATCTACACAGCAGCTATCTGTCTCTAAGAGGAAAGAAAAGTAGTTTGTGAACTTTGCATGTGACAGAATATTCCATTTTATGGACAATGGATAATGGAATCTTCTCTCTTTTTAGATAAAACACTGTGTTTTTTAAAAATTCTATCTACTCCACAGCTTTTGTTTCAATCACTGTGCTTTCTATGCATCACCAAAAAGAAGTGGCTACATTGGTGTGCTGCCCATGAGTTTCAAACATCAAGGTGACAAAGCCTCACACCAGGAGCAGCTAAAACACTAGTCCCATTTTCAAACTGGATATGGAATAACACAAGGGAAAAGCTTTCAGTCTATTATGTTCTTCAGTATCTCTTTATTACAATACATTAATAAGCATGTGTTACACCTTGGATTGCAATATCAAGACGACTCTTCATCCTGCTCTACTCTGTAATGAAATTATGATCCTAAAACTGCTTCCATGGCAATGAATTAGAGCACGAATTGCGTCGTTTACCACAGGACAAAGTAAGTGCAATTATCAAATGGAAACAAGTACAATTCTTAATAAGCCTAAAAACCTAAAAAATACATAGGCTACAGAAAACTCCTTTAACAATTGACCATGTCTAATACATGACTATCTCCAAACTGAACTGAACAGAAAAACAGTAATTTTTCTCATTACGAAACTCTTACTTGTTTACTCAAATAGCCCACAGTAAATAATGCTGCAGTGAACATCAACAGCAGTGAGGGGAAGACAGAACATCCAGCAAATTAAATTTTTAAAAAGCCTAATAAGCTCTTACCTCCACACTCTTCTATAATTTCAGCTATTGTGCTGGCCTCATCACCAGCCATTATCAGGATGTTTTTCAGGCCATCCAGCACCACCTGTACCACCTGAGAATCCTTTACTGAGAGTAGATTGCAGAACGGTGGGATTACATTTTGCTGTACCAGGTATTCGACCTTAATAATTAAAAAACAAAAAAGTGCTTTTACCATTGAGCTTCTTACAAATGGCTGCATGTGCAACATATTAGTGACAACCTGAATCCCACTACACATACCTGATCTTTTCTCCCACTTATTGTCAAATTGCTAATTGCCCAAGCAGCTTCCTTTTGTGTTCCAAAGTCCCCCTGAAAAGATAAAATTAATAGCTCATTAAAATCAGCATGGAAACATCTGTAAAACTTATTAACAACATCATAAACTCCTCCTGTCAGATTTATAAAAAGAGGATGACAACTTGCATAGCTGATAGTTTGACTGACCTTAGCCAGCTGGTGTATGATCATAGGGATTAGCCCAGCATCTATTACAGCCTGAACTTGTTGCTGGTTTCCTGCTGTGATATTGGAAAGGAACCAAACTGCTTCCTACAGTGGAAGAAAACAAAAAAGCAAAACACTTTTAAAAAACAGTCAAGAGATGAAAAAACAAAATCCAACCAAACCAAACCATCTCAAAACCTACAGTCATACCATGACCAATCATTAAACAGGGTTCCTCCCCAGCAGCACTTCCAGCACACAAACTTTTATTGCACTGTGAAAGCCAAACATGCAGAGAATCAACGTAAAATTCATATGATTAATTCACAGAGCCAGGTTCTTTCTTACAGATGGAGTGTGTCCATACTTCAGGACCAATAGACTCAAAGCTCATATGCACTTTGCTCTGCTGGAGTCACAGAAATGCTTTAAACTTTAAATCAGTTTTACAAAGAAAAGAGGCAAACTGGTAAAGCCTTACAATAAAGGACTTATCCTGTAATCCTGCTACTGACAGCTCAGTAGTAGCTTTCTGTCATGCTACAAGCAAGACTAACTCCACCTCCCATTTTCTTCCTGAAACATGAAGTAGTGTTCACAAAGCTCATTCAAATCAGAAAGGGCTGTCCAGAGATTTTATCAGCAGTTCTTCCTTCAGGAGGTTCATTCACACAGCTAAAATCTATCTTATGGAAGTCACAAATTCCTGGTTACAAAGGGGAATACTTCTCAAGGCAATCCAGTACATCTTAAAAAGGCTCCAAGATTAAGTCAAAGTCAAACAGCTGTGGCAAGCAGCCAATTATGAACCACTGTAGGAAAAAAAACCACAGTGGGTTCTCACTTTTTTTGGGATGTGTATCTTGCTTTTATTTGCATTTGCCCTTGAAACAAAACTCAAAGCACTTCTAGACTTCTCTTACATAAAAATAATTCCTTGGCATTCAAAATAGCTCATCATTCTTTTCTGAGAGCTAGAATGGCAGGAAAAATGAATCACATCAGTTTGACTGTCAAAGATAACTTCCTCAGAGCTCTTCACAGTTTACAGAGCCTGAAGAAACAGAGATTCCTCACAAACAGATTGTACCTCAGTGGTACATACACAAGTGGGGGAATCACATAAGCCAGACAAAAAAGCCTCCTCCTAAACCAGCCCCGTCGTTGTAGTGGAAGACAGCAAAATGGTTTAAAAAAAGCAAATAACATGAAATACAGCTCTGAAAAAGAGGGCACTGATCACTTTGTTTCATCAAACTCTCTCTATTCCATCCAATCCTTGCAGCAGTGAAATTATCCCTGCCAAAAGGAAGGAGAGGAAATTCAGGAGCAATTTTCAGGAAAGTACAGTGGTACAACACCCTCCCTGCTTGAAGGTGAAGATGGACAAAAGAACAAACTTCATTACAAAAAGGTGGAGTGGAAAAATTGGATCAGTCTTATGCAACTCACTGGGCTCAACTAAAAGCAACAGCCTTCAGTTAAGAAAAATGGTAATTGAAGTTAGCCAGTTACTCACTTTGCAAAATGAAAAGTATCACACTCCAAAGCAAAAAACATCAGTCCTCTCAGAAAGCAGGGGGCCATCAACACCAATGTATGGATACTCACTATGGATGTTTGGGTTCAGCCCTACTTAAGCACCAGCCTCAAAGGCTGCATCTTTATACAAAACCGGTCACACGCCAGAAGTAATAGCTGTAAGAAATTCTTCTGTAATATTTCACATACTACTGTTCTATTTTCTAAACAAAAACACTAAGTTAGGAAGAAACAAAACATACCTTGTTTATCTTCTCTTTTGGATGCGTCAGGAGATTTGGGAAATAAGACAAAACATCACAATTGAGAACAACTTGTGTCTGCTCATCAGTACCAGTTACTATGTTGCCTACTGCTCTCAGTGCTGCTGTCTGAATATCCAAGGTGGGAAGGAAAAAAAATTGTGTGTTAAAGACATCGCTGTTACTTAGGCTAAAACAAAGATCATTTTAAGATGCCTCTTTATAAAAACACTTTGCAAAATGCAATTTAGCACTTCATCCTCTGACCTACATCGCAAAAATGGGTACTGCTTCATCAAGAGAAACACACAGTACATCACAGAATAAATGCACTGCAGCTCAACTAAAAAAGTGTAGATATTAGAAATTAAAGACTATTAAAACAACAGACAATGAATTCATAATGTGTCTGATCTGTGTTACAATTACAGTAATAGCTCCTAAACTCTGACTGTGTCTGCTGAGGTTGCTTCCTTCTCCACCCAGCTTCCACTAGGGCCTTCAAAACATCACAAATGCTTTTCTTCTTACTGAATCACAGCTGACTTTCAGAAATGGACTTTGTATCTTTATATATTGGCCACTAAATGCTTTACAAGAGACAGAATACTGGACAGACTCCTTTACATCATGAGAACCAGTTTAACAAATTTCAAGTTAGCCAAGTCTCATCCAAGTACAAACCAAACAAACACATAAAATGCAGATAGACAAAAAAGCTCCCCATTACAGCGTCTCATTGATAAAAAACAAGCCCACACTAACTAATTTTTAGTTTCCCTCTGTCTTTGAAACTAATCAAATAAGCTCAGTTGACTTACCTTTCATAGCTAATTACAAATTTACCAAAAGGATTGAGCACCTGCAAATATTTTAACATTCCAAAGGTCCCAAAATACTGATTTCCATGAGCTATTCAGACAGAAAATGCACTACACCATGTGTGCATCAACAGAAAAAGCACATATAACCTGAGTCCTGGAAAAGTTTAAATCTGTTGTAACTAATATTTTAGGCCTATGAAAGGAAAGCACCCCTTGCAATGACACACAGAGTAAAGTTAATGTTTAACCTGTAACTTCACCTAAAATTGTATCAGAACTATTTTGCTCGAGTTTGCTTTCATTTTAATATTTTTTCCCCCAGTGTAGGTAATACTTTTTGTTTAGTTTTACCTGCACAAAATGTAGCTATAAATGCTCGTCTCAGTAACTCCACTGATAATTGCTCTAAGGCACACTTTTAGCAAGTAGCTTACAAAGGACTACCCAAGAGCAACTGAACCAGACTTACTTGAACTTTAACCTCCTGATGACTCAGAAGGGGAACTAGAAAAGGTACAACTCCAGAATCAATCACCATTTGTATCTGTTCATTTCCACCATCTGTTAAGTAGGACAAAGCCCAAACAGTGTCCACAAGAATCTAGAAATTGGAGAGAATATAATTTATACATTGAACAGAAAAATCCATAAAATGGCAACTTAATTTAGTGAGTAACACTCCACATATATGGGGGTGGAGAGAAAAAGCATGCAATTCAGTTACAGGAAAAACTTAAACATCATTGTGATGGGACCTAATCTGTAAAATGTTAATTATGTACAACTATGAAAACTAGGGCCATTTGTTCTATCACAGTAACTTCTGTATGTCCTATCGAATTCCTTTTTAATTAAACACCACATTTTGGTGCATAAAGTGACAGCATACATCATCTCACAACAGTAAGATGTTGGGCTTGTTTGCATTTCCAAGGTAGACAACCAGTTCAGAGACGTAGTGCCAGCAATTTGCTGAAGAAAATACTGGCACAGCCTCCTTAGCCCTGCTATAATAGCTGTGCTATAACAGCTGTGCTCTCTTTTGATTATGGAATACATACATTCCCTTAGTCTCTAATCCATATATTTACACTTTAGCATTTCCGATCCAGTGCAGTTCCCACGTGAAACTGCAAACTATTCTGGATATGCCTTTTTCTGCCTTCATATTAACGATAAAATCTGCAGCAAAGGAAAGGAGTTCTTATACCAGCTAAAGGACTAGCAACGTAAGGTGGCAACTGCTGGAGTGCTCAAGCAATGCAAAACCCACAGAGAAATGTCTATCCTGCAGGGCAATCTGAGTATCTTAAAGAAAATAAAGACTAAGTTACTGATGACTTGATAAGGATGATTTGAAACCAGTCAATAGAAGAAAGGTGCAAATGTTACAGTCATTGACAGGTAGTATCTGAAGCAGAAACAAAGCCAGTAGAAAGAGGGATAACACATCACACAGAATAATGTTAGCAACTGCAGGTGGAGAAATCTGGAACCCACTAAGGACATTACCTGTTGAGGGATATAGATCTAGCCTACTTCTAGAACAGATACCCATTTAAAATTCCCAGCTATGAAGACAGCTAAATACCGTAGTACTGAAAACACAGGAAGGACTTCCCAGTCCTGACCCACAGGCTGCTCCCCTCAGCTCCAGCTCCAGCTCCAGCTCCAGCCCCAGCCCCAGCCAGCACAGACCTACTGCCCTCCTGACACAGTGTGCTGCTGCCCTCACCTCCTGCACCACAGGGACAGCAGAACATGCTGTAGTGCAGCCACTGTTGCAGCAGAAGCAGTAAGAGACGGTGCCTCACCAGTTTGCTGCCCCACAGCCCTGCTGGTGACGAGAGCAGCAGCCTCCAGAAGTGCTCACAGGACTGTGGCCTGACCTACCTGCATCACTGCCTCATCTCCAAAGATAGGTTTGCTGCTCCAGTACAGAGGGGCTGGGACCAGACTGGTACCTCCAAACTAGCACCTGACTCTCAGCATCAAAATGATGGACACCCTAATTGAGATCAGTCAAAACCTGGCATCACAGTGTCTCAGATCTACTTCAATAAACTCTCGTACAATCATTGCAAAAGCTTTCAGATTTGGCAGGGGAAAACAGCCTAGAGGTTAGAAGTATATTTGGCTTTGCTATGAATTTTCATTCAGGTTTGCCCAAGTTACACATTGAAATGTCACCATGTGCTGTCTCCCACTCATTAGACTGGGAAAACCCAGGCAAAATCCCAGATTAAACTGTGCACATATTTTGTGGAGCCAAGCCCACTTCACCATTAAAAGAGCAGCAGGAACACCACCACTAACTACAGTGTGGAGGTAAGGAATGACAGTTCCACCAACCTTATGCTTTATCCCCAGACCCACCACAAGGGTTCACTTCCTTCTTCCCTAAATAAAATGATCCCTATAGAGATTACAAAGCTCTGACAGGAGAAGAGCAGCTCAGTATCCCTTCGTTACACAGATCTTTGTTCCTGGTGTCCCAATGTAAGACTTTAGGAAGTAAGTCCACACTTTTAGGACCTTCCTTGGAAAAATACAGGCAAACGCATGGAACAGGAATGTGGAAAGTACTCAATGTTTAGTATCAAAAACATGAGGGTTGTCAAAGGTGCTACAAAACAATAGTTTATTGCTGTTTATTTAAATGTATTTTCATATGTGATTTCTTTAGTGAAACAGGTTGCAAGACAGGCACCCAACAGGTTACAAAGTCAGATTTATACTTACTCTCACAATATGTGATTTGACTGATATGTGGAATTACATAAATTTTTTACACATACATTATATATATCCTCTATACAAAATTATAAATTGGGGCAGAATAAAGTGAACCTGATGGTAATGCTGGGACTTTCATTTTCTAGTGCTTAATTCTGCAAGACAGGATTTTTTAGCGTATTTCTAATGTAAAGGATAAAAAAAAATCCCAACTTTAAGAAAAGGTATTTCAGAAATGGAATTTGCACTTGCTTTTTCGTGGTCTGAAAGACTGCAGTTTTATTAGTCTTCATATCTAATTGTGCATTTATCAATTATTTATAAATTAACACACAAACCCAAGTTTGCTACTTAAACACAATCTTGCAGCATTTTCTTTCTAGAGAAAACAAAGAATCTAAAACTTTAGAAATTACTTACGTTTATATCTGTATGGTAAATGAGAACACACAATGCTGGCAAAATCTGAAAAGAAGTTCATCAGTCACTACAGTAGAATAAAATTGGTGGTACAATCATGAATCCAAGTACTGTAGTCACAACTTAGCTTGAGTCTGCATTAGCATATTGTTTTCACACACTTCCCAGCAGCTGGTCATTTCCTCCAAGTATGTATAAAAATATGTGTATTATATTTAAAATTTCTAAAAATGTAAGACAGTGCTATATTTCAGACACAAAGTGCAGATTGCATTTTGACGCAAAACCAGCAGAGGTAAGACATCCCCCTGCTACTTTGAAACCTTTGCTACCACACATACAATGAAAATCATTAGCTTAGTATCAATACACAAAACCTCTTGGATAAAAGTTGTATTTTTATAATCACATATGGAGAAAATATAAAACTGAGATGTGGTAAGACTTCTTAGAACAGTTTTTTATTTAGTAAAATATTACTTGCAAAACCTTCCCTGTTCTCTGCTTCACTTTAAGAAGTCATTAAAGTTTAGTTAACAATATCATACTTCACAGGGCTTCAAAAACTTTATCCACACTTTGGAAATTATCTTAAAATGAACAACTCTACTCACATTACAACTATAGTTTTAGTCAAATAGCACCATTTTACTAACTGTGCCTACTCTTTAAACACAGCATTTGCTCTGGTCACCAGTTTTTAAAAGAATTTTCAGATGCTTCTTGTCTCAGGCTGGGACTTGGCATAGACTGCTTGTCATTGACAGCTGGTGGACACACAAACTACACCACACTCATTAGTTTACTTACATTTCCTCTTACTGAAAAGATACATTTGAATACTTCTATATACAGAATCACATTTGCAGACTGTTTTTTTAATAAAAACATGAAATGCAGAGTATGTTAACACTTTCTAATGTGTTAATTTTTTGGTGTGTCCATTTTAATGGACAGCACATCAGTCTTCAGTCTTGCTTGGTTTCAGATATTAGAAATACCTTTATTAAAGCCTTAGCAAGAACCATCAAATTGGTCAAATTATTTCATTTAACAACTGGTAAGTGGCACAAGATGTGCCCAGTGACACAAAACATGCATAAATTCATAGTATGACAATGTAAAACATTCGGCCTCTAGCCCAGAATATAAAAAAAATTATCTGTCTTGTAATTCTGTATTTACCTCCTGAACTGTCTCCATAGGCGGTGGGGGGTCCTTATTCCTGCAGAGATTTACAATGACCCATGTGACGTTCCGAAGGAAGGTGATGGGAATGGAGGGATTGATGAAGGACAGAAGAGGTTTGACAACTCCCAGTGATATGACATAATCTCTACACTGAGGACCATCACCTACAGAAATGAAAATTGTTGTAAAAGAAATTACATTAAAAATGGAAAATCTTGAAATGTATGCAATGACATGTTGGGATACTGAAATTCTATGTTTCCTCACCAATAGTCTAATACTAAAAGGTTGTGCTTTATTAAATATACATACCTACAGTTATGTATGTATATTTTAGGAGACACAAAAATTATTCTGTTAGTATTTTGCACAGCAAGTGATAGTATTATTTAGAAAAAAATAGGAGGTACACATCTGATTCTGGCCACATTACATATTAAAAAAAATCATCAGTTCACAGAATTCAGAGGAAACATAGTCTCATATGATAATGCCAATGTTCAAAAAGTCAAATTCTAGAGTGAAACGCTCCCTGAATTCAAATCATTAAAACAACAAGAGTTACCTATAATATTTCCAAGAGCCCAGACAGCTTGCTCGCAAACATTCTGGTGTGGTGAATGAAGTAGTCTCAGGAAGAGGGGTACTGCATCTGCAGAATGCAAAGGTTGGATTTGTATTATACTGAGACATGGTACATGCACAGCACTTTTCAATGATTTATACAAAAATACTTTCTACATCATGCCTTATACATATTTCTATTATGAACGACATAGAAAACCTCAGTTTAAAATTTCTGTATATATTGAGAGAAAGCGAGAAATAGACTTGAGAACAGGCAACTATTAAAAACCAATGCTCCCCACATTGAAACATTTCCCCATATTTCTCAAAGTGACTGCAAGACCCTCAAGTTTGCACGTGTGGCGTTTCTTGTCCTGGCAATTCAGATTTTTCAGTTATCCAAGATCACAACACGCACCTAGCAGAATGACATGCCTACTCACGTAAACCTGTTTCATGTCTTGATTTTAAGAAAATAGCTCCCTCCCAAGAGGTGGCTATAGTTAGTTTCCACATGCAGTGAAGATTTACATCCATCTGCCAGTCCTAAGACACATTTTAATTTGCTCTTATATAATGCTGGCAACATATCAGATTAAGGAAATGGTGCTGATTTTAGGTATCGTTCTCTGTGGAATTAAATACATTTAATAGGGCTAAGAAACCATCCTGCTACTATTACCATGCAGTACTTTCCTTCAGACAATCCATACTGTTTGAAAGACAGTAATTCTTGCAGCAATTTTTAAAATCCATATATGATCATAGTCATCCTGTAGTCTTTCTGATCCATTTATAAACTGTTAAAGAGTATTTTTTCTTGCAGAAATAGCCTCAGAAATTTTTAAAAATTGCAACACAATCTGTGAGCAACTGCGAATCAATATTCTGTTGATAATGTAACATGTGACAATAAGCCATAAACCCCTGATGTATTTTCCTGAAAAATACAGAGCGATCAAGAATAAAGACAAGCTAAAAGTCCTTCCCCACAGTAGATGAGTAAATCAGCAATTGCTTTTAAATGACAATTTGGAGGGCCAGCAGCACACTGTTGCCTAAGAACACCTGCTCTTCTTGTAACAATTGTCCCACTTCCATTAGCTCCAGCGGAGTATTTTAGCTTCCTTCTCAGTGATTAACGAGATTACATTTCAGCCACACATGCATTCAACCTATTTCAGAGAGGAGGGTCAACTGTATAGTTTATATTAAGAGTGCAAACCTGGTGTGTTTTCAAAACCAGGAATGAAATTATTTCCTATCAATACTCAGGCAGGAGGACAACCTGAGAGAGCATGAGTTGCAGGTTATCTGATCTACCACTCCCAAAAAAATTAATTACTCCCGCTCCAAACTGGCTCCTGCCAAGAGCTGGTCTGTGTATGTAGCACTTCTCTTTTGTTGGGCCTTCCAGCTGCCATCTGTCCCTCTGGATTGCAGGAGGCCGCCTCTTTTGTGTTTAGGCTGCACCAGCCTCTTCTGCAGCTACAAGGATCCATTGCTTTGTTTCCTCAAACCGTCCCTTATCTAAAGGGACGAGAGCTGGGAGGATGTTTTCCCTTACTCATCTCCCAGCCACACTAAACTTCCATTTTCTCTTCAGGAGTAAAGCTGAAAATGCTTCTTGATTCTTTAAAGTTATTTTATTACATTTTGTTCTTGTTAAGCTTTAACTAAACAGATTTTGGGAGACACATATCTCAACTTGAACTTCTAGTAATTGTTCAGGTAACAATGTTTTTAGCTGTGCTGTACATAGTTTTATTCTACTTTTAATTTCTACTTTGAGATTGTTTCCCAATTTTTTTCCTACAAAGATAGTAATATAAACAGCCTTTCTATTACAGTAATTCGTTCAATCAGGGTAACATTGTGACACATGAAAAAGGAAGGAAGCAATGACTATGAACAAAGTTAAGAAGGAAGAAAAAACCTGGGAGTAGATTTTCAAAAACATTTAGACACCAGAAATGCAATCTAAAAACAGAGGTGCCCATATCACATCAGGAATCTTTGAAACAAATTCAACATACTGATTTTTTTAAAAGCTTTGGATTTTTATTCAGAGCTCATTTTGATAAGCATTCTTATTCTATTATTCCAATATCTTAACTGTACAGAATGTAACAATTAGTGAGATATTTTATTAGCTATGAAAACATAAAAACCAGCAGTTTGATTTGAACAGTAGGTTCATAAGACTTAAAAAAATAAAAAAAAACAAGTAACTGTTTTCCAATAAGAAATGGGAATACGAATAAGCCTAGACAATTTATTATATATTTACTTATCTATAGTCTCCTCTTCAATGACAAAACATTGTATTTAGCATAAAGGTGATTGTTTTCAGATAAGCATGCTGATACATAAAAGCTATATATATACCCATGAAAAATTTATTTGATTAATTTATCTCCAATTATCTTCAGAGTTTCTTTTCTCTCTCTTTTCATTTTCTTTCTCACTGTCTGATCAAGCAAGAAAGGAAGGCAGCACAACAAATACTGTACAGAGAAAGGCTGGTAATTTTTTTAGCTGTGTATTTAAATGTGCGACCTTACATAACTGTATGTATTCAACAAATGTAATAAAATTTACGAACACACCTTTAAGGTAGAAAGAATTACTTTGTAACTTAAGTTTTAGCCATAGAGCAATTAATGGCACACAGCTTTGGAAATCAAACCAAGAATTAGAAAGGGCTAACATTTTTGTCTTATTCAATTGTATCATCTCTCATTCTTTATGAGAAAATCATGTCTGGGATGCTTAATGCTCATTGTTAGTGAGACAGAGATTAGTGTTTAAGAGCAAATGTAGAAATTTTTAGAAAAAGAAGACAGACATGTATGTAATATTTTAACGGTATTGATAACAAATGGCATTTGTTATCCAAGTACTCCCTTTTCCCCACGGTATCAACCCCCCTCAAAATGTAATACTTACTAGACTGTACAACAGCTTGAGTCTGTGCAGAAGTGCCTGATGCTATGTTAGTCAATGCCCATGCAGCTTCAAATTGTAATGAAGGACTGTAATGAAATAATTTTATAGTATTAAGTTAACATATGACCTGAAGACTTCTTTATGTTTCATTTCAGCACTACTACAGCTGTATCCACTCTGAGATACACATTTTAGCAGTGCCACTGGCTAAAATCTAAAAAAACCCCTCTAAGCCTGAATGTTTGAGGGGAAAAGCTGTAAGAAAAAAAGAAATCTTGCATTCTATGACATTTAGTAAACCATCCATCATTCTGAATTAATATTAGTAATAAAAAAAATCCTAACTTTGCATCCTACATCAAGCACAAGCTGCTATACTGGGGTACAGAACTTTTTCTGCTCCATCACAGAAAGAGGAAAAATCAAGCATCAGTATTAAAAGATGGCATCACTCATATATTAAATTTGACTTACTAAATGCAGGTAAAATTAGCTACAAATGTCATGAAAGCTGGGGTACCATCTCTATGAAGATGTCTCTCAGCTGCTGTCTATGCCAACAGCAGTTTACTAAAACAGGTTGCACAAACACTGTTATTCAAGCAAATGCTGAAGGTTAAGAGTTCCAGAAGCTCTGGGAGAGTTTACAGCTCGTGGTCGTTGCCATAACAGTAGTATCAGGCTTTAGCAGGAGCAGGTACTGGTTTCCTTTTCATGATTTTTCTGTCTTTATCAATCATGTTTTATACCTAGTCATAGTACCTGCACCTTTAAAACTCCTTTTGTGTATTAATTTCCAAAGCATTTAAGGTTTTATTGGGGATAGGATGGAAAAAGAATTAGATAGGAGGTAAAATGAAATTGTACCTCCCAGCAGGTACCTATTAAACCTTTACATTGCATTAAAATTCTATTTCTAGGTCAGTCATTTTTTTTTCCTCCTGTGGTAAGCTTTCAGTTATAACATGAACAACAACTTTAATAATACAATTTGTTACACAAAGTATTTTCAGAGTTTAAGTCTACTAAATCTTATATAGCAAGTACAATTACAAGAACTGCATAATAAAATGTTGAGTTCAATTTCGAACGACTTATTAAACATTTACAGAAGTAAATCATAAAAAACTACCAGAAAATTCAAATTCAAAGAATTTTCAAAACACTGAAACATCCACTTCTAGAGCAGGCAGGCATTTGAAAAATTCTATCTTGATTTGAATGTTATTGCCACCTGCCTTCTAAGCAACTGTTTTGTTAAACAAGCTACAAAAAAAGCTACTTGCACTTCGTATTTCTGTAGCCACCAAAATATACCAAAAATACTAAACTGCGTTTTTGAAGTTTCTAGCCCTCATGGCTGCAGAAATAACATTGAAAATGGAAATATTATAAATACATTAATATGAAAATATTATAAATACATTTATGGCTGCTTGAGAACAGAGACAGGTTAAAATTCAGTTGGTTAAAACTTGGTTCTAAGAATGCCAAGGTCATGGGTTCAATCCCCTGTGTGGGCCATTGACTTAACAGTTCGACTCAATGATCCTTGTGGGTCTCTTCCAACTCAGAATAGTCTGTGATTTCTGTGATCTGTGAAAATATCCCCATCTGTCCGAGTAAGGGTCTCATGCTCTGTGGACTATGGCATTTTTCTTACATGCCATTAAATCCTTGCGATCAATGCTCAATGTTCTCTGCCTTCTTTACAGAAGTTCTTGTCTTCCAATAAAGAATTGTAACAAAGAGAATGGTCACCGGGTTGTACCATCACATAAAAGAGCAGCAGAGACCAAGAAGAAAACCCACCTTGCAGTGAGAAGAAACAAAACTAGAAATTTAAGATAATAAACTTAATGAAATAAACAAATGTACTCTGGAAAAGAAAAGGCCCCTGTTCACAACTATGCATGTTCTCTGCCATCATACAAATACACACAACAAGGCCGAGGCAGGTTTCTTAAAAACAGTTTGTAAAAGGCTGAAATATTCAAAACCAGTGAGAAATGCAGTAACCAGGTTTTCTCCGTTAGCTGGATATGCTCAAACAAGCTCTAAAAAATGAAATGACATTTCAGTGGCAGAATAAATACTCCTGGAGAACTCATGATTATCAACATGGAATGTGATTCACTGTGTCAGATTACATGGGGCTGTGAATCCTCAGTTCCACTTCAAATCATCAGATTTTTCTTGGATGCCAGTTTTCCGTAAAGGCGAACATTTTTCAAAGAATACTTACTTATCATCCCTTTCTAAGCATTTTACCAGAATTGGTAAAATTCCAGATTTTATTAAGTCATCAATAGGTGGATTTCTGTCACTGGATAGGAGTTTTCTGTGAATTAGAAGTAAAAACAAAGTAAGTAACTTGCATAATGAAAAATGAGTAGAAATTATGTTTATGTATCTTTATGTATTTTCACCTTGCAGCTTGGACAGCGCTCAGTTGGATCACTGGGTTGTCACTTGTGGCATTCTGAAAAAGAAAAGAAACAAACAGTAAAAACTGAAAATGCACAGAACACATAATTCTAGTTAAAAAGCAATTGTTAAATGTAACATACCTGCAGTATAGCTTCTAGTGTTACGTTTTGCTTGAAAAGAAAAACAAAATGTTTTAGTAATTTTACTGCTAAATTGTAGCCTTCTTAGACACTTAATACAGTCAATCTTATTTCAACAGTTCATAAATTTGCTTTCAAGTAACTGCAAGACAACAGAATACCTTGTTTGGAGACATCACCACGGTTTTAAAAATAATTCCAGAACCAAGGAACTTACTGCTTTGAAGTCAGCATCAACATCAGAATCTTCTAAACTTTCTTCTTGAGGAACATTTCGTTTTTTCAAAAGATGTTCGTCTCTTTTGTTCTGTAAAGGAGCAACAAAAATAAAGCCACTTTAGTGCTTATCAGTGCAGGGTGTGCTGTATAATTGACCCTCACAACACCTAAGCATACTTAAGATGGCTTTTTTTAAGGGCACTTGTGACTGCAAACACAACTTGCAGTTACCAGCTGTAAGAATACAGCACCTTGGTAATCACAGAAGGACCTACGACAATCCATGACATTTGAATTAATAAAAACTTACGGGTTAGGGATCAGTTTTCTAGCAGACATTTACAATACTCACAACTCTGCATGACATTAACATTTAGCCACACATAACAGAAATTCTTATCCAGTGCAAGATTAGTTTTCAGCTAAACCTGCTTGAAAGCTCCCTGGTTACATCTGTTTGCATCCTGTGTGTAAAGCATTCTCCTCCATGTACACTGGCACTTGCAGAATTTCCCACTCACACAAATCACCCTCCACTCTTAGCTCCTTTAAGCAAGTACAGCAGAAAAAAATCGTCTTTTCAGTGGTAAAATACCCATTTAACATTTCATTTTAACATTTCTAATTCAACAAATTTGAAGACATAAACCCCTAATTTAAAAAGAAAAAACCAATGCATCAATTGTTTACACTTCTTGATTTCTTTAAAATGTATTAGAAATATTATACTGAAAGTATGAAACTACCTCTTCTAAATTTTAAACTTTATGTTTTGTTTGGTATGTCTAGAGGTACAAAGACAGGAGGGGCCAAGGAAGTGATGCAGCATGTCTATCTGAACAGCTTTTTATGTTTGATTTTTTTTTTAAGTGCATTAAGATCTCATTCTTTAATGAAGCAAAATGTCGAAAAAGAGCTATAAGAAAGAATGTATAACCAGCAATAATACAAAGTCTATTCTACTACAAGGAAAGGCAAGCTTTTCAGTCTCCAATTATCTGATAACCAAAGAGTACTGACTACACAAATTTTATTATATCCCACCTGTAACATATAAAAAAGCCTCTCAACAGAATGATGTGTTGAAGGGTCCCCAATACTTTATTTTATTGAATGTTAAAAAACCAGCAGCCTCAGGTCTGAAATTTCTGGGACTTACTTTTTAAAAAGAATTTAAAACAACTTCTCCAATATCAGTTTGAAGGCTCTTAAGCAAGATACTTTTTTCAGATGAGAGAATGCTAAAGCAATAAATAAGCATCAGAATCAGCTTTTAAGGCAGCAGGCAACATCCCACAGAGTTAGCATAGTTTAATTTTTGTCAAGTCTAAGTACAGAAACTAGAACCTCAGCGAGTGTACAAGACCACCCAGGCTGGCTGTGGCAGCCTCTCAGAGCTGTACAGTAACAGCAGCTTACACAGGGCACATCCTGCAGACGAGCACCACAGGTATTGTGCTGATAGGTGGTTCTGGAATGAAGGAAAATGGAAATGAGCAGGCAGTTGAATGCTGACAAAGTGGTGTTATGCAGACAAACTGTATCAGGCAGGCACACACTGACAGATGGATGCACTGCAAAGACCTAAAACATATTTACCTGATTTTCCCAAACCAGGTACTCGGCACTCCCATTTTAAGCAAACAGCAAACATCGTTCAACCCTCATCAATCTGACTTTGCTCAAGTACAATTCCTTTTCCCACTTCTTGTCTCAACCATAGCCTATATGTTGGCAACTGCAGGGACTGGACCCAGTTTCCAGGGTCCCTCTCCATGATCATGTCAGCTCTTCTCCCTAGTGCACAGCACACACATACACCTGCAGAGGAAGCAGCTCCTGCCTGCCTCAGATGAATGTCTCCTCCTATGGAATCAGCTGTGCTGTTATGGTAAATCAAGCCAATGCTGGGAGAAGGGATTGAAATTGGAGGAAGGTTCTGATGTCTTCAGTCCACTGTCCCCTTCCCATCCAGAGATACCATCACAGATCCCGATGGTGAGCAGGCCCACACAGGCATGAACACACAGGGAGACAGATGCAGTTACGCAGGTGGCAGACAAGGGTCCAGCAGACATTCCCTGTTTTCAGAAAGGCACACCCTGAAGGAATCAGTGTCCTACTGCAGAACCATTGCCACTGTCTGCTGGAGCAAGTTAAATGTTTCACATTAAATCATGTACCAGGAAGGTTAAATTTTCCTTGTCATTAGCAGAAACCTACTGTGGTACAAGGCAGGGTTTTCCAGTTCTGTTCCTTCTAAAACATTTGGTGGGGGTTTCTACATTTCACATTCAGACAATGCAGTGATAAACCATTGCAGGGTTCTTCTAAAATGTGTTTGGTGTAAGAATTTGTTATCCATGCGTTTACTGAACACTTCCAGAGACAGCAATTTTGCTACTTCCCTGGGCAGCCTGTTCCAATACCTGAACCTGTTACAGTGAGCAAATTTTTCCTAATATCCAATCTAAACCTCCCCTGGTGCAAACTGAGGTAATTTCTTCTTTTCCTGTTGCTTGTTACTTATAAAAAAGGAGACTGACCCCCACCTGGCTACAACCTCCTTTCAGGTAGTTCCAAGAGAGCGGTAAGGTCCCCCTTGAGCCTCCTTTTCTCCAAGCTAAACACCCCCAGCTCCCTCAGCTGTTCCTCATCAGACTTGCGCTCCAGATCATTCAGCAGCTCCATTTTCCTCCTCTGGACACCCTCCAGCACCTCAACCTCTTTCTGGGGAGTGAGGGGTCCAGAACTGAACATAGTACTCAAGGTGCAGCCTCACGAGTGCTGAAGAACAGAATGATGAGGGTTGGAAGAGACCTTGAAAGGTCATCTAGTTCAACCCCCCAAAACAACATAGAGAAGACAGTTAGAACAAAGCAAGAATCCTGCTGTGGGTGACTGAACAGCATCCTCCAGAACAGCAGGAATGAGCTGTTTGGCCTTCAGCAGCCGAAGAGCTGGAACATCACCTTCTACAAACACCAGGCACTAAGTTAGAACACACCAGTGGACGAAGCCTTGAATTATTCCATGCTACTTCAGAAAGATCCACCAGCCTATGACCATTATTTGGTACACACTTCATGCCTATTCACGATGAGAACACTTCTATAAAAGTACTGTTAGCTGAAACAGTTTACTTGAGTAGTATTTACAGGGGCATGCACAAATTCTCTCTGCCTGTGGCCACACAAGAGGTGATGAACACCTCCAAACAGCACTCCTCCCAGGCATGCTGTGCACCTGGAGGAGAGTCCCTGGAGGACACAGATGAACAGACACTTGAGGACTTCTCTCCTCATGGCAGCAGCAGCAGCATGCCAAGAGGCGAAATAAAACAGAGCTCCAACTAACTGTTCTGCAGCGTTCAGGAATCGAGATACTCCACTGGGAGGCCACTGATGGTAAAGATGGGAACAAAGGAACATTTCAAATTCTGGCCCATCAAACATACATAACCCAGGTTTAAATTTCACTATGAGTCAGGGTCTCTTGACATGAGGAAAACTGCACCAAATGAACTCCAATGAACTTAGCATGGTAAGACAATTACAATGCAAAGCCTTTCATTCATAGGTGCATGTTAAAGATGGCCATAACACATAAGCTGACTGAGCTAAGCAAGAGCCTAGCTCTCTCCTGTTCCAGCAATCTTTTCATGCCTGCATGCACAACTATGCAATTCCTTTGGCAACATGAGTATACCTAAGAGATTGCTTCCTAATGTTAACCAAAATAAGTATGAATGAGTGTATAGTCTACTGCCAAGATATTATACTCTTCTAAAGAGAGAGATGAACTTCACAGGACACAACTGACTGCAGATTGTTGGTACAATTTCTGTGAGTGCAGGCAACACCTTCAGGCTGTCAGTCATAGGGTGCAATGGGCTCCAGAAAAAATTTCAGCTAAGAAAAGAAAGAGCAAGCAAGAATGTTCCTGTAGCTATTTACTGCTTGCAGGTGGCTGGGTTGAAAAACAACTGTCAAGAACAAGTATCGAGGAGCTTCCACAGCAGCCTGAGGCAGAGAGGCTACTACTTATGGGAAAACACTGAAAGTTTCTATTCTTATTAGCATTTCCTATAAAGTCAAGGTGTTCATGGAACCTTCCAGTCCTAAGAAGTGTCTCCAAGCCTATTTGAAACAGTTCTGTCCAATCCCTGGACAGCTAAACTCCCGTATACAGTAATTTGACAGACTAATCACTTCCCTTCATGAAGTAAAAGAAGGTGATTTGCAGCTTGCCTTGATCTTAAAATGCTTTGTCATACTGTGGCACACTCTACAAGTTTTTGCTTAAATCACAGCACCAGCCTCTTCTCTAGGCTCCTATGGTGAAAATGAAGACAAATGAACATAACTGGATACAGCTGCCCTGCTGAAAGCCTGGGGAGACAGCCCTTCCAAAGGCAGAGGCATCAGACTGAAGTTGAAGGCTAAAATCTTGTCACCAAAGAAATTAAGCAGGTCTCCTTCCAAGGCAAAGATCCTCAACACTGCCTGAAACACTTAACAGTAAGTCTGAAAGTTTATAAACAGCAGCTGACTGCTGGTTCTAAGCATGCCAACATTGATAGAGATCCCACTACAGCAGCCTACAAAGGTTTCCATACAAACAGAAGGTATGGGATGGGGATGCATATGCCAGACAAAAATGCCAAATTAACAGAAACAACAGTAATGACACCATTGGTGTACTTTCTTGTCCAGTTTAATGACAGATTTTCATCTTTTGCTTCACTGACAGTGGATGGTGAGGCTGCATGAACAGTGAATATGCAAATCCAGCAGAACCTGGTACTCCTTTTGTTTGTCTTCTTGGAAGATGGCCACAATATTAAAAAAAAGGTCTATCAATGCAAGCAAATTTCAAAAGTTCAAAACCATGAATAACCGAAGAAGAATCCTCACAGGCAAAGAGTATGTCCAACAAGCTCTGTGCTGCATTGCACTTAGGCCTAGGGGACATGGCAAATAGGATACTCTAATGGAACTTTGAAAGGTGTCAAACATGAATTCATCCATGCTTTTCAGCATCTGACACATGGGAAAGCTCTATGAAGAGTGTCAACTCAGTTGGGAGGTTTCAAAGATCAAAAGGGAAAAGAAAGTAACAAGAACATCTTTGCCCTCAGGTAACAAACGCCATTACAAAATGTTTCTTCAGATGAGGGAAGGCTTTAGGAACTCAGCAGCCAGTAGAAGTTCTTTTGGCAGGAAAGTTGATACTTATGTCTGAGTCTTCTGAAGACAAAAAGCAGAACTTCAAGACCATCTCAACAGTAGGAACTGGAGTTACTAATGCTAGACAGCATTAACTCACAGATAACAACAAACAGCTTTTCCTCCTGCAATTACATCCAAGGAAAGACTAAGGGATCAGGCCAGTGATGGAGGTAGACTCAGGTCATCTGCATGTCCCTCTTAATTTATCAGTGTGACAGACCAAGCTGAACTTCTGCTTTTCACTTAGACATATTCTCCAGTTTTGGTTTAGGCGGGTCAGAGTACCTGCCACAGTTGATCATGAAGGAAAAGGAAACACCTACCACTAAAAACTCATGCTAAATGATGCTCTGAAAACCTCTACTGAATATCGTCCTTTTAATGAAAGTTTTCTTAGGTGGATTATCTAGCCAGAGTGAATTTCCAGTTATACCTCTGTCCCAGTTCAGCAGGAGGGACCAGTTATCACTGTGTGGGGGTGATCAAAGCTATGTATTCTACCCCCTCTATTCATTCCCCAAGGACAATGGGCCATTAGCAGCAGCTGCCCAGGGAGCCATTAGCACCTTCACACGCAGCCTGATGGGGTGTGGCTGCTAAGGGACCATTCACGGTTCAACAATACCCCCTGGCTCCCAGAGTTAATCACCCATTGTGTGAGTCCCTGCCCAGGGGAGGGATGGGGTGCTTCCTGAGGGTACATAAGTGGTGGGTAAGAAGATCTCGGGGACTCCTTGTCCGATCCAGAGGAGCAGCAGGACCTCAACAGGAGGAGATCACCGCTCTCGCCCAGACCACAGCCCTCGCCTGCACCAACAGGTTTTTCATTTCCTTTTGCTCTGGACTTGGGGGAGCCACAGGGGTCTCAGCACAAGGGCTAACAAACCCCCCTGGGTTTGTGCCCCAGGACACTGGGTTATACTGCTGGGGTTTTGTGAGTTGAAAGCAATTTCTCTTTGTGTCAGTGTTTTTATTGTAATATTATTATTAAATTTTAGCTCTGACTTATAATCTCTCTCGTGGTGAGTTCATTTCCCCTGCTGGTTCGCCTTTAAACCAGCACAACCTCTTGGCTACGAACCTGGAGAAAGACTCAACTTATTTAATGGTTGGGAAAGGACCATTAGTTGGCTCTACTTACTTCTCAGAACTTATTAACACTTAAAAAGAGGGAAAAAACCCACCCTGTAAAACCGTAAAAAGGCTGAACGGGTCAATCTGATGATCTATGGATATTAAAATTATATCCAACTGCTTAGTGATCTAGTTCGCTTGCATCCAAAGGCAGTCAGATTCCAAGATTCTTCTTCAGACAAGGGCAACTTTTCCACATTTGAGTTCTGCTAATTCACCTTGTGGCAATAGAGAGCAGTCACAATGGGTATTGCACCCCTGTCTCAGAAGAGGAGCAGGCTGTCTAAAAATAAGTAGACACACAGAGGTGTACAGCAGTGTGAGGCCCCACAGCCCTAAGCACGGCTTGCAGAGATTGAAGCCTCTGAAAGTTAGGAAAACACTAGATCTTACCAAAATGGATTCAAGTAAGCCTCCAAAGAATTTCTTCATAGCCCTTTTCAGCTAAGCCTTTAGAAGAATACAGTAGGAATGTAATTTTCCTCCTAGGTTTTTGGGGTTTTTAATGAATCGGTCAAGGCAGGGTAAATGCAAGTTCTTTTCCAAGAATTAGTGCTACTAACACCACAGAGGGAAGCCTCTACAAGAACACGCTAACAGTGCTCCAGTGTCCCTGTGATTGTAGCTCTTCTTTGAACTGGGAGACTAAAATATGTACTTTGCAGTGAATGAACAGGTACACATACACATTGAACTGGAAAAGACATGTAACTGACTCCAGTTTCATTACCCTGAACCTGACCATGTGCTTTTTTTTGTTTTGCACTCTTAGACTTCCTGAGAATAAAAAAAAAATTCCCACTCTAGTGCTCCCAGAAACATGAAGATGGACTCCTTTCTTCAAGATTTACCACTTTATCTAGGAGCTTCATGGACATATATAATCTGATTCAAGAAAGATCAGAGTAGGAACAAATACAGTATGCCAGGGAAAGAGGCTAAAAAAAAGACAAACGTCCATGCCTCCTTAATCCACCACTTGTTTAGCAAATAATTGCTTTGCCTTGCACCAAATTTAATTGGCAATTAGAGCTTTCACGAGCTCATGTCCATGAGCTCTCAGAGGCAGCTGAGTTTGCCAAGAAAGCCAAAAATAAACCTTGTCAGAGATCGTGGAAGTTCTTAGGATTCCAATTAGTTAGCAGGACAGTATGCTGTGTTCCTGCTGAGGTTAGGAGTGCTAAGGCTTCCTGTGAAGGGTGGCATTCTACCTCAGCGACCTGGCTAAGGAGTACCTCTAAGCACACGAAGGGCCCAAGTCAACCTTCATCCTCAGGGAAAGCCAAGCACTTGGAATCAAAGGCTCTCTCCCAGCAGTGGAGTTACAGACTTCATTTAGACATGGAACCTTCAGGTGAATCCTAACTATTACTCATTCACCCTACTCTCCCCTTTAAACTGAAACTAATATACCAAGCCAATTCATTCCAGGGTCTCTGTTGCTAACAGAGCAGCTTTCAGGTTTCTGTGACACTGAAACTAAGTGAAAAACACTAAATCAGACTTCACCAAGACACTACACCAAAAAGTTAAAATTCTAAATCCTGATATGGTCTCCATCGCCAAGACTGACATTGTTATCTTGTCTGTCAGGAAAGAAGAGATGGCTACTGTTTAAGCTCTTAGGCCTATTGCTGTACACACAATACAGCCAGAGACCACGACATCTTTCCAGAAATGCAGCAGATCCATTCCCAAAACGCAAGGCCAATGTGGAATCAGTGAAAGGGCACCTGACCATTAGGAGTGTCATCTGACTGGCTCATGATGACAACCCATGCCTCAGTCTGGAATCTGCCAGACTACTGCTACTCCTTTTATGTCAAGTAGCTCTGCTAAATCAAATCCTAAACAAATAATAAGTGATTGGGAAAAGAAAACAGGAAAAGAAAAAGAAAGATAAATTTAAGTTTTCTCCAGAGCTGTGGTGTGAAGATAGCAAATAGAGATAATACATTCTTGAAACAAGAATGTGTTGCAAAGGCACCTTGATGTCTGTAATCTCAAGAGAATAAACACTGATGCATGCAGAAATTGTTTACTACTTTTCAAAGATGTGATTTTTTTATTTATTCCATCTTACAAAAGAGATGCAAGCAACTTTATCACATGCACTTGTTTAATATTTATATCCACACTGATTCAACAGACAAACCCACGACTATGTAGTGCTTCAACCATACAGATCAAGAATATATTCCATTTGCCTGTTTCCTTCAAAGCCAGGTGTACAGGCAGCATCAGGACAGCTGGGATAAAGAGAAGATATCCTTTTGTTTGGAAGAGGCACTGGTGGATTACCAAGGTCACACCAACACGTATTTCCTGAATTTGGCATACTCATGCTACAGTCAGAGAAGATAAGATAAAAGATAAGACTGAAGCAATGATATTGCTTCTGGAACTTAATAAAATACATCCCTTTACATTTCAGTCTGAATTCTGTACCAGAAGCAATGGCCTCTCACCTGCCACAGAGTTCCCACAGCAAACCAGTTGCCCACCAGCACCAGTTCAGCTGCTGCAAACCAACAACTTGGACACATGCTGAATTTCTTATTAAAGCAAATTTCTTCTGGTCTCTACAGTGGAAGATGTTCAGCAAACACTCCAGAAGAACACCACTTCCTGCATTTAAAAGTGCTGCAGCTGCTGTTCACTCCTGATTTACAGTCTGACCTACATCCAGCGCTCAGGCTTCTCCTCCAGACATGTAACTGATCTTTGCATGTACAGTTTTCAGTGAGAAGTGACCAGCAGCTCACAGGCTCCATCCTCCTTGTTCTCACTCCCGTATTATGGGCACTTGCAGGATTCCTTCTGCACAGAACAATCCCTTGCCTCAAGTGTATGACTTGCTCCTCACCACACGTCTGTAATAAAGTGCCCTGAAATTGTGACCTGTTACAAAAACCCATTATGAGAATTAAATTAAAATTCTCACTTTACAATGCAAAGCTCTCTCCAAAGACTGTACTGGAATGCTCTCATTCCACCACAATTTAACCAGACATATGAGGACATGCTGTGTTAGCTCAGGCCTCTTTTACAGCATTACTTTGCTAACAGGCATAGGCTGCCCAAGTGTTATGAATGACTCTTCTCAGTACAGATGTCAGTTATGCAGCAAGTTTTACACCAGTTCTGAACAGACAGGGCCCCCAACATGTCAGCATAAACTTCCAGTGCTGATCATTTTCCAGTCATGTGGATGAAATTCAATTTCTTTGATTAATTCCTATAGTCTCAGGATTAATTTTAGAAATATTTATTTTTTTCTACTGTGATGAGATATAGGAAGTTTTTCTGTAAGACCTGAAAAAAAGTCTCTTTTTTGAAGAGGAACAGAAGGATCAGAGCAAAATACTAGCACAAGATTTTTTGGTAGCTCCTACACAATCAGGTGATAAGTGTAGGCAAAATTTCTCAAAAACAAGCCAGGCCAATTTCTATCAACATAACTTCTATTTACAAACATTTCACTTTGATTTCGCAACCATTTTGTCTTTTCTCTCAGTTTGCAAACAATGAAAAAAAATTTATGAAATGGGGTGGGAGTGCACTCTTAAGCAAGCACCACTCAAACTGTCAAAGACCCAACAGGCAAACTGGAGATACGTATCACATGGAAACCAAAAGGAGTTTGGGCTGTATGTAGAATATTCAAACCACACAACTCCATTAAGTCATCATTGAAAATATGAGAAAACAGGGGTGATACCAAGCTGGAGAGGCTCTGAAGCATTCTGGGGAACAGAATAATAAACTCTGGAAGAAGCAGATGCAATTCCGAAGGCAAGAATCAATAGTGTAAAAAAACCCAAACAATGCAAACAAAACAAACAACTATGTTTGGTCTGTGGTACTCCAAGAAGTGTCCAAAGGATGTAACAGATCACAGACCGTCTGCCTGACTCAGTATAAAGAGGAAGACTGTATTAGAATTGTTTTTCGCTATTCCATGTAAACCTCAGGTAGAGTCTGCATCCTTTCAGACTTCCACACTTCCAGAAAAATACGGGCAATTTGGAACTGAGATGCAGCAACAAGTCAGAAACAGAATGTTCAAGAAAAGGGTGAAGAACTGAAGTTGTCTCAGCAGGGAAAGCTAAAGGGGCCAGTATCAGTCCTCAAATACACTGAAGGCACCCAAATGCAGATAAAAGTTTACCCCTTCTCTCAGCCTGTGAAAAGGTCCTTCAGCAGCAAGCCATTCAGGTGCCTAGAAAGGCTGTTGAAGAGTTATGAATGATGAGGGTGTAATGAATGTTTTATTTAGGCAGAGCAGTAAACTAGATCAGTTCTCATATGCATGAGCTTCCCAGCTACACTGGCATTTACCCAGCGTGCCCAAAATCTGACCCCAGAATTAACTCCTCTACAGTACGGAAGCAGCAATTTTCAGACAACAAAATAAAAGACACACCTCACTTTCTAAATGCTACAACTCTCTCTTTTCCCATTCAGAGAATTCAAACAGTTGCACAGCTGACAGGTCCACCATAACAACATGAGAACTGGTACAGAAACTGAATATGGGTTGTTTCCAAGTGATACACTGGAGTAAAGCAGTACTGATCTGCTTGGAGTCAAAATAAATTAGAATCTGCAGCTAGTAATCAACAAATTTACAACTTTTCTGTGTAAGTTTGAGGCTACAAAGCAAAGCTTAGGGCAAAATACTTACCTAAGACATCGGAGTACTATTAGCAAAGTAAAACAGGTGATAAACAAAAGCAAACTCACCTTCCGTAGTTCAATTGTAACTTCGTTTCTGTGTCTTCTCATAGTCTGTAAATAAAAAAAATATTGTATGTCAAGAAAGCAGTATTCTGTTTTGAAATCAGCTGTTTCTAGGTCAAAAGTGCAGTTCGCCATCAAAAGACATGGAAAACTGTACATAATTTATAATATGATTTTTTAAAAGGTTACACACCTTACAGAGAGCTATGACAAACCACAGCAAGTATCCAAAGGCAGAAAATAGGAGTGCCCCACAGGGCTTCACTGGAATGACTCTCCAGATGTTTGTATGTGCAGACCAAAAGCAGCAGTAACTCCCAGTTAGACAGTCTCATATTCACATACGAACACATTCACAACCTAAACACACAACCTCTGCCAGTTATCCAGCCAAAATCAACCACGAGTTGCAGAAAGTGACAGAGCACAGTGCAAACAAGACAGATCAGGCTTCTGACAAAAGGAAACAAAGTAATGCAGTGGTACTAAATCTATTTAGGATCTATAGCCTAAACACTGCAGAAGAAAACAAGCCTGTAAACATCTCAGCTTCTTAAAGATAGTGGGCTCTCAAAACACATTCCTGCCAATCTGCTACACCTCTTAGGTAAGAGATCAAAAGACTGGAAAAGAATTTTAGCCTACTGAAGGCAATCTCCCTAGGTTCATTTAACAACCAGTGGAAAATACATGTACCATCAAAATGCAATTCAGAGAAAATCAGGACTGGATGATTGCTGGCAGCCCAGAAAGATCACCCACACTAACTAAAATTAGCCTTTTAAAATACTTTCTATGTCCTCTCCTTGCTACTGACCTTCACTGTCACTATCATGTTCCTTTCAAGTTAGGGCAAATAACTCCCTGAGCAAAAAAGTACCAGTGAAGACCAGCAGTAAACACCAGCACTGCCCATCAGCCATCCAAGGAAATACCAAACAGGGGAAAGAAATGAGCAGCCTTCACACCTTGAATTGGTACAGGACACAGCTGCAGTGCTTAAAGCATTATTTTAGCTTCACTGTTCTCAACCAGTTTGCACAGCAGAACTCATTTCACAGAACCACAGAATGGTTTGGGTTGGAAGGGACTTTAAAGATCATCCGGTTGCAACCCTCCCACTATGGGCAGGGATGCCAGATGATAGATCAGGTTGCTCTAAGTCCCATCCAACCTGGCCTCAAACACCTCCAGGGACTGGGCATCCACAACCTCTCTGGGCAACCTGTGACGATGCCTCACCACCCTCTAAGTAAAAAATTTCTAACATCTAACCTAAAACTGTCCTCTTTCAGTTTAAAACCACTGCCCTTTGTCCTGTATAGAAAGTCCCTCTCCCTCCTCTTTATAAATCCCCTTAAGGCACTGGAAAGCTGCAATGAGGTCTCCCTGAAGCCTTCTCTTCTCCATGCTGAAATTCATTATCTTGAGTTGACTTGAGAGTAAGAAAGGCATTCTTTCTTCCTGCCCATTGCTTGATCAACCAGCTCACTGATGTAAACACAGACACAATCCTCCTTTCACATCTACAAGCATGAGCTATACCACTTCAAACAAAGTAAGTCCTCGCTGCAGAACAAGGACACCAACACTGCAGCACCTACCAGAACTACACTGATTTCCCCCCTTCGTTATTTTGGTAAACTATTTGGTGCTTGTAACCATCTGTGCCTGCTGCAAAACCTCTGTGTGATAAGGACTGGATAGCTGGGAATGGGAGGCATTGGGCAGGTAGGGCATGAACAAATTAAGAACCCAAAAAGTCAGCACATGCAAACCAGCAAGACCACTCGTTCAAGTTTGTTGTTCTATTAGAATTTTATATTTGAATAATCATAATAACTGTGTCAAATTTAAGGGCACTATATAGCCTAAGGTTTTTCAGCACTTCTTCCCCATGAGAGCAGCCTTCCAGTGCCCAAAGGGGGCTACAAGAGAGCTGGAGAGGGACTTCTTAAACATGGCATGAAGGGATAGGACAAGGGGGAATGGTTTTAAACTGAAAGAGAGCAGGTTTAAATTAGATATTAGGAGAAATTCTTTACTGTGGGAGTGGTGAGGCACTTGACCAGGCTTTACACAAAAGCTGTGGGTGTTCTACCCCTGGAAGTGTTTAAGGCCAAGTTGGACGGGGCTTTGAGCACCCTGATCTTGTGGATGGTGTCCATGCCCATGGCAAGGGGGTTGGAATTGATGATCTTTAAGGTCCATTCCAACCCAAACCATTCTGTGATTCTGTAACTCTGCATTTCAGTGAAAACAAATGTAGTTAGGCAAGGCTGTAATATCTCCTTTTCTTGATCCTGTGTTCTAGACACCAAAGTTCTTCAAACTTTTCACTTGCAACACTGTCCCACCTCCCCCAAGTAATATCTGATCTCTTACTCCTATTTGACATTTAAGGAGTAACTCATCACATGACAAATCAGTCAACTTGAGTGTCCATTAGAACTTTTCACCCCAAAATCCAGGATTGTATGTGCCAAATTCAAACTGTTGGTGATTTAATTGAGCAAGGCACAATCTACTTTTAGATTTGCTCTCTGACTACAATTTATTAATTTATATATACTATACTCCAGAATACTTATATTGAGCAGAAAAATCAGACCAAATCTGAAGCTCTTTAGGGGACAACCATAACATTTCCCACCTACCACTTCTGGCAATAAGGCAGATTGAAGAAACACTCTATGCTGTGGCAAAAAGCTCAGCAGCTTAAGATTTTGGTTTAGAAAAAAACAAGCACAGTGCAGTCCCAGGCAAGGCATTATTACCAATTTCATCAATTTCCTCTAAAACCTTCTCTAACAATGCTTTGACTAAAGACTGTTACTCAAAGTCATCCATCCAAAAAGGCCCTACTGGGAAGACTAAGCTTTTTTCTAAAGGCAAAGAATTCACTCAGATTTTCCATCAGGGTTTTATCTTTGTTTCATACTTCTGTTATTTCAGCCACAGTGATCCTACCCTATTACAATTCTGTCTCAATACTTTTTTACTACATTTTTTGTTTTTATCAAGCTCATCCTCAAAATATTTGACTACTCAATAATGGTTTTTTATATTTAACATGTAAAAATCTCCCATCTTTTCCTCGTTTAGAGAGCTACCACTCTTTAGAAAGGTTCTTCAAAGCAGGTTCTCACCTCTGTGGACATTTTGCTGACCAGCACCATACATTTTCTGAGTTTTAATACTTTTGAGGCAATCTCCATACTACCTGGGTTTTATCATTTTAGTTGCTCTTTTGTATTTCCTTTTAAACTTACTGTGTTTTCTCTTTTAAAGCAGCTCTGACACATTTCTTTTTACCTTGCTCCTTTAAAATGTAGCACAGGCAGTACTCACCAGTAAGTCCAGAGCTACCTCTCCGTTCGGAGTGCAGTAGGTTGATAACTGGGATATCACTGAGCTTTAACTCCACAAAACTGATGTTATCTATCCTCCACTAAATTAAGGACTCCCAGTCTCAGAGAGTCTCCTGCTGGCACATCTTTAAAAAGTCAGTTTGTCAGGGTCAGCAGGACCATCCAAGAATCAGTGACACAATGTCAGGGCTACAGTCTCGCTACACGTACATGGGACTGAAATTCCTAAAAAGCCTTTGGCACATTCTGGCAGCTAAACTTGGTTGTCATGGCCGGATCACGGTCAGTGCTCTCTGCTGGATATATGTGGACCTGCTTCTAACCTTACATTTTGAGTCTTGAGATATGAGATGACCATTGCATATCAATACATTTTAGAACACAGACTCCACTTCATTTATACTTGTCAATTGTGGCAATTATGGACTGTACATGAAAACCACATGTATGCACTTGACATTGGCCTTAGTTCTATCCATTCTACTTTAATGGGTATTTGTTCAGACTGTTTCCCATCTTGATTTTTTCCTGTTTACCAAAGGAGCTGATAAACCAGTGATGGACTGTTCTGTGATAAAACTCAGAATGTCCACAATTTAGCCATCCTTGTCTTGAAAGGCCATACTCTTAAGACTGAAAACATGCTTCAACTTCATTTGGTTACAATATACTTGATACTCTTGGGGTGGTCCCATGGTGTAAAGGAGAGCACTCTGGACTCTGAATCCCAAGGACCTGAGTTCCAGTCTCAGTGGGACCGTCCCCTGGCAGTTCAATGCCTCCCTGCCATCCCATCCCGTCACATCTCGGATGCTCAGCAGGGTCAGCCCCGGTTAGTACCGGGTGCTGTGACACTCCCGAAGACTTCACTGTCACTGTCCAAGCTCGCTCAGCCGTGGCAGATGAACCTCAGGACTTAAACGGTGGGGCCAGTTCTGCGCACGATGTGCCTCACCTAAAACATCCACTGTGCAGGCTGGAAGGGCACACCCACGTGGGGAGAGCCCTGCCCAAAGCTTCGTTTGCCAAGTCTGGCCATACATACTTTATAACTCTTGCTGGCCTTTTGGAAGTTTTATTTCAAAACTTGGAGATCAATAGGCACAATTTCTCATTTTATCCGTTGGAGCAAGAAGGTTGGCAAAGCCTAGATTTTGTTCCCTGAAAAACAGACTTTAGTGGTTCAGTTAATTTTTTGTCCTAATTTGTCATTTCTTAAAAAGTAAGTATTTAAAGCTTGTGTTTCAGATGAAGCCTTTTAGAAATATAGCAGGTCATTAGCACCTTCCTATAGTCTCAGAAGTGCACATACTATAACTCAACAGCACCAGTGTAAGTCCCACTGCCAGCCCCCCTTTAGGGCAGCATTACCCTGTAAGCAGAATGACACAATTCTACACTACCTGCAAGGCCCAGCAGGCACGTACAAAACATTCATACACTACATGAAAGATTAAACATTTTCCCCCATTAACACAGGTTGGGTAAAAAAGAGAAGAGGGAGTTATTCTGAAACTTAACCCCCGATTCAGTACCAGCTTTCAAGCTGGGAGAACACACCTGCTGAAGTGTGTACATACAGCACTGGCCGAAGCCTGGCAAGGGGTTCCAATAGATCTAACACAGGGGTTTGACATCCACAGCATCCCACTACAGTCACTTCTCAGCACAATGTACACAAACAGGTAACTTCATGTAACACTGAAACAGCACATCTCAACACTAATCCCCAAGACAAAACTGAACTGTTTCACTGAATAAAAAAGAGACTCCAAATCTCAGAAAGAGAAAACAGGGCATAGACAAAATCCTACAAATCACAAAAGTGATGATAGCTAAAGAATCTGAACTGTGAGGACACTCCTAAACACAAGGGTATTAATGCACCATACAGTAAAAATGAGTAACAGCACGTTACTATTAGTAGTATGTTACTCAGTCAGCAGGTATTACTAAGAAACAAGAACATACAACCATACAACACTTACAAAGCTCAAGCTGTGCTACAACTTTGTATCTCAGCTGTTACATCACTCAACTCAAATTTATAAGGCTTTTGCAACAAGTGACTTCCCAGTTCACCACTCCTAATTACTTACAGTGTGTCTTACAGTAATGCACCAACTACTCTAAGTCTTGTTAGAAGTCAACAGTCGATGTTGAGCAGTATTACTAATTTCAAGTTCCTCAGCATTTTGTTATTTTACAAAATAAACACCCAAACATCTACTAGATGTAGATAAATTAGTGTTTTCACTTCTACCCTGAATTTCTTAATATTCTTCCAAAGCCAGGTACAAAGAGTTACATAAGAATCTCTCCCTAACACCTCCCGCTTGAAGGAAAAATAATTCCTAGTTCCCTCAAGGTATCAAATCCTAAATTAATTTCATATGGCAAAGAAGAAAAATCACTGCACACATTAGGCTTGCTGTGTTAAGGGCTGCAAGGGAACTTTGTTCCACGGTGATACAAAACACAAAAATGCTAAGCTGACAGAAGACAAGAGATTTAAGAGACACAAGACCTTGGGGAAAAAACCCAAAGAATGTCACAGTCCCTGTAAAACTGCCTTTGACACGCTCAAGGCACGCTCAAGGGACAGAAGTGACACACAATACAGTCATCCTGGTCAGATAAGTGTTTCAGCTCTGGTATCTATCTCTCAACAAGAAGCTAACAAGAAACTCAAAGTTCAGCTTTAGCCACCTGTAAAGAAGAGAAAACATCTTCCTGATTTCTCAGTTGATACTTGGTTTATGACAGAACATAAAACTACATAAAACTTTCTAAATAAAAAAGCAATGGCCTGTGAAATTGTAAATTATCAGCGTAACAGTGACCTGTGCTGCCAGCACATCCCAAGAATTATTTTTCAGTGCCTGAACATTTGGGACCCTCTCACTCACTCACCCACACCATT
Source organism: Pithys albifrons albifrons (assembly GCF_047495875.1). Lineage (NCBI taxonomy): Eukaryota > Metazoa > Chordata > Aves > Passeriformes > Thamnophilidae > Pithys > Pithys albifrons. Next base: position 59,468,622 of record NC_092458.1, read on the forward strand.
CGTAACACCCTGTACAAAGGTGCACAGGATGCTCAGAGCATGCCAAAGAGCAAGTGTCAGTGCTGTCACAAGGGCTGTAAAGACCTTTACCTGCATAATACACCAACTACCTGAAAAGGCAACCCATACAGCTTCTGTAAACCAAGAAAAAAATAAACTCAAGGAACCTCAAGTCAATCAGCTCTACCTGTACGTGAGAACAAGATAACATATTTATGAAAGAATGATCTAAGCAATCTCAATCCCACTCACAATGAAATATCAGAACTAGTCTTAGGGTTTCTGCTAAATCAAAATTCATACTTCATATCTAAAAATCAATCTTAATTGATTATAAACACTTTAAAGTCCCTTAAGTACACCACTTTCGGAGACAAGAAGTTCTGGATACTCTGTGAGATTAATTCATCCCCAGTTACAGTACAAATCAGAAACCACAACTATTTATATGTGTGGATGATACAACTAGTGAGAAGATCAAGTCATCACATTTCCTTTGGTATGCTGGGCTAAAGATTTCCTAAACAAAATTAAAAAACAAGTTTCATGTACAAGATGCTTAATAATGTTTAATAAACATTCTCTGCACAGAAAAAAATACCACTTGTTGCAGCATTTGATGAATTTTAATAATTTTAACTACTTTTATCTATACCAATTGTGTCAGAAGGAAGATTAAGGCATAACCAGCATTTAATGGCTAAAACTCCACCTACCATTGCAACAACGAGATTGGGAGCTCAGCGTGGTGCTCACCCTGACTGAACACCTCACTGAGTGGGACAACTCATGAGTGTCATGTTTTAATCAACACGTTTAGGCCACATCCACTACAAAAGGTCCAAGTCCACAAAACCTCAGAGAGGGAGAGGGAGGAAACAGCTGTTTTCTCCAGCCAATCTCCATCTCAATTCTGCCAGCTGCTCCACAACCAGCTGGCTGGCCACCTCTGCTCTCCAGCAGGCCAGCATCAGCTTCCAGCCAGCTCAGGGAAGTGGGAAAGCGAGGCTCACCTTGACAAGACACCACAGCCAATGCCAGTTTTGCCTATTCTGGGGATACAAAAGATAAGTTTTCAGGAACTTTGGTAAGATGTGCCCTTAGTTCCTTTGAAAGTTCAGCTATTGAATGGAAAGAAAGGAAAAAATTCATAGATTAATTCTAATTTCTCTGTATATACAAACCTCATTAGAAGATAACATTTAATTTTGTTTATTCTGCTCTTGCCTCTCAACATTACCAGCACAGGTCTTGGAAAACCAGAAGGTACATGCTTAGAGGAAAGAGCTACCCTGAATACATAGTTGGGACAGTAAAGCAGCTTGATTAAACATACAGGGTACCCAAAGAGCTTAGTATTTGCAAGTCAACTCCAGACTTCTTCCACCTGCCTAACTGAGAGAAAAAAAACAGCCCAGTTCCAACAGCTGGATTGGATTTAACTTGTGCCTTCCCACTTGCATTGCAACTGTAGTCCCTCTAGAGTACAGTTTTTATACTTTACCACATAGGTGCGAGTGCAAGACAGGAAAGATCATGTTTGCACTGAAGAAGTAAACAGTGTCTTCCCTAGAAACTGCTTTACCAGCCTTTTTCATATACTCCTTCTTTGACACTTTTATATGAAATACTGCAATGCACATGAAAATGCAGAAGCCTCAGGAGCTAAGCTGGTTTGGGGCAGAAAAGAAACCTCATTGCTTGTTTTTATACAATTGCTGAGATGATTAAGGTTGTCAGCTGCCTATCTCTGGTTAACTTTAGAAGCTAAATATTCCTTATTTGCATAGATATGTAATGAGTATGTGTAAAGTTGGGGCTTAACTGCACCTACTTGTTCTGGTACAGCTGGCTTCAGCCAAAAAATAAGAGAGGCAAAGGGACACTGACAGGTGATACTGCTGTTCTGCCTCTTCACACTCTCAAAGTGCATACAGCTTACACCAAAAATTGCAAGTATATCACAATACAGAAAGGAAGAATTCTGGAACTACTTAGTCAAAATTCTGGGACAGCATCACAATGGTCTGAATGCAACTACTTAATCACAACTGTAAGAATTAAAACCAGTGATGCTGAGCATACCAATCCCCTCTATTTCTTTTGGGCATGCAAAAAGATGTGACATCAACGCCAAACTAAGCCAAATGTTTAATACAAACTACCCCTTCCAGTTAAGCTTATACCTTTAGTTACAAGCATCATGGAATACTACCCAGCTTTCCTCTACTAGTGCATGTTCTAGGCAGACTTCTTCCCCATGCCCAATTTTGAGACTTACCTAATTACCAAGTACTGCCATAAGCTCTAAATTGTCCCAAGAACAAAATGTGATTTTTTCCCAGTCACACAGGCTACACAGTTAGAACAACTTCACTTCTGTTTTTGTTATCACAGGTCCATATTAAATTATGCTGACCTAGTTAAAAATGCAGGCAGGGGGCTTGGATTCCACAGCACAAACAACAGATCTCTACCAAATCAGCCAAACAAACTTACAGTGTGTCTGTACACTGATCTGATACTCCAAGACAGCTCTATTTCATTTGATTATTATGTGACCTGAAAGGTATTTGCTCCTCTTTTAGGGTAGCACTCTGTTATTTTGCAGAAGGTATTAAAACTTAATTGAGATTCTCTGTGTACTGCAGAACCTTAATATTATAAAGTTTCATTTTGGCTTGCAACCTTTAGTGCAGTACTAGATACATTAAGAGTGGAGTGCAGTACTTATGCTACTGTATTTTATCCATAATCTGTCTGAGACTCATGTTCCTCAAGGTTAATAAAGACCACTGAAGAAAAACTAGTTCTCTTGCAGTTGGAGCTGCCACACTTTTTTAATCCTCAGTTTGGGCCCCCTAAAATTAAGACCAGCTGCTTTTTGTTAACCAGCCTGTGGCAGCTAGTTCAAGTATCTGAACCTGGCTGGCCTCAGCAAACTGGATGAATGAGATATCTCCTGTAACTTTTTTACTTAGTAGTGGGTAATGACTCACTGAAGTCAGACACTCATGCCAACATGGAAAGCCACAAGCCTCCAATTATTGCTGCTCATGATGCTGACTCACCTGAAAGCCCTTTGGAAGCAGACAAAGCTGCCCATCCACACTGTCTACTTCTACTGCTCCAAAAGACCTTGGCAGAAAAGTAAATGCTGTGTTGATTTCTTACCAGCTCTTTTATAAGTGTATTCTTTGAGGTTCCAGTACCCTTTGTGGATCTGTTCAATCTCCACATTAAGCTACAACCAGCAAAGAAGTGAGATAGAATCACAGAATCGATTGGGTTGGAAAAGACCTCCAAGATCATCAAGTCCAACCCTTGGTCCAACTCCAGTCCATTTACCAGATCATGGCACTCAGTGCCACAGCCAATCTCAGTTTAAAAACCTCCAGGGATGGGGAATCCACCACCTCTCTGGGCAGCCCATTCCAATGCCTGATTACTCTCTCTGCAAAGAATTTTTTTCTGATCTCCAACTTAAATTTCCCCTGGCAGAGCTTGAGCCCGTGCCCTCTTGTCCTATTGCTGAGTGCCTGGGAGAAGAGACCAACCCCCACCCGGCTAGGACTTCCCTTCAGGTAGTTCTAGACAGTGATGAGGTCTCCTCTGAGCCTCCTCTTCTCCAGGCTAAACAACCCCAGCTTCCTCAGACTCTCCCCACAGGGTTTATGCTCCAGTCCCTTCACCAGCCTTGTTGCTCTTCTCCGGACCCACTTCTCCAGCACCTCAATATCCTTTCTGAACTGAGGGGCCCAGATGTGAGCACTCGTGTTTGAATTCCCATATACCATTTACCCAGTGTGCAAGTACAGACACATTAAACAATCCTCAGGAGACTGCACTTGAAGTAAGTTAGATGGGTGCATTCAACACAAACTGCACCAATACAGGACACAAAGCAGTCTGGAACACAATAAACATGTTATCTGCTGGTTTTATATAGAGCAAAAGAGATGGAATTCCCTATTCAACATCAAAACCCAATTGGGAAACGGAAGACGGAATCCAGTAGATTTCCAGTTACTGCTGTTATGGGAATCAAGGACATTGTATCTAGTGAAAAGTTTTGCAGCACTTCCATTCAGATGTAAATCTTAAACCATTGTTAACCCTACCTTTACCAACATCAGACCAAAGACTGCAAGGCACCCATATGGGCTCCCCTCTGAAGCCAAACTGAAGTTTCCAGGTGATTCCACAGCATCCGAAGCTAAATTCATCACTGAATGGCTGGTCTGCAACAAACCAACATGCAGCCAGGCAGCAAGGACCACCAGCTAATTCAAACAGGGTGGTCCCAACAGGGCAAGGAACCTGTCCATGCAGTGTTCCAAAGAGGACTGGCAATGTAGTCACTGATAACTCCATTTTGACAAGGGTTCACCTTGAAAAACTTCTGTGGGGTTTGGTCATTTATGGCGAAGGCAGAAAGAAACCACTGCTCTGAAGAACACCTGTATTAAGTATTTCTTCTTCTCCTGTATCTTTTGTAAGGAAAAGGGCATACTAAATTTTACAATTCCTTATCTGAATACTGTGATGTGCCAAATAAGCACCAAGAACAGTGGATAACTAAGAAAGTCTAGTTACAAATGATTCCTATTCACACTTTTTTAGAAAGTTAGAAGATTAAAGCTTCTTGACACACAAATTGGTACAAGAATTTGAAATTTTGTAGTTTTGTGTTACAGGAATCTGGTTTTGCCAGTATACAAATTTCTCAAAATGTATTTGTTATTTTCCTGTATTGCAGTGTAGATGATTTGGAGTTTCCTGGAGGCAGAAGCTTAACCTGTCCTTGACAGAGAAAAAGTGAAGCACCTACATTGACTCCTTGGTCTCTCCTAAGACACGACACCACCTCTGTCCTTTCCTAGAATTTCTAAGCAAGGATCCCTCCCATTCCCTTACTGAGGAGGGAAAGTGCACAGACCTGTCTATTCAAGCAGAACACCTCGTTGCTATTGTAAAAGGGCAGGAGCCCCTTTCCTCTTCTATAGTCTAGAAGACTAGTCTGAAGAAGAGTCTAAAAGATCAACTCAAAGGCACAGGTTCATTTTTCTACTAATGGATGTTACACAAATCTCCCACTTAACACCGTCACAGACAAAACCATATCCACTTGTGTGAATTACAACTGCTCATGGTAACTAACTGCAAACAGTCTAAAATTTTGATCTTCAGATCAACATAAAGACCTAAATAAATTATTTTAAATGTAATAGCTTATATAAATTGTAGATAACCACTTTCAAGAAATTAATTACAAAATTAAGTGTCTGGTCAGAAAAGCTTCACAGAGTTCTGGGGCAAATGCCAGAAGACCAGACATTCTTAAGCCTGCCAAATATTTATACTAGTTTCCCTTAGGAAGGGAAGAAAAAAAAGAAAACCTAGTAGGCTAAATACTAGCCACATACTTTCTTGTGCAATCTATGTTTGAACAAAGACACTCCCTTTTCAGCTACTTAAACAGTCTTCAACTGTAACACCAAAGTACCTCAGACACTCATCCTGTGAATCCATTATGTGTTTATAAGCACCTCCCTGAAGTGAAGACAAAAGTTCTGTTATTCCGTCTATAAAATGGGAAAACAATTGCAATTTGCATACATTCAGAGGGTGCTATGAAAAAAAAAGAGCAAATCAAATCCCTGGGGAGCTCGGCTATATTCAGCCACAGCAAGATTTTTTGGTATAATATTACATGGCTCAAATGAAATCAGATTTTCTTTGGTGTTTTTTGAAAGATATAATCAAAAGGCAAAAAAAGATTAAACATGTGCTAGCTGCCTAATTAAATCTATGAAGAGATCATTCTGCTCAAGATGCAAGAGAAAACAACAGACCCAGCTGACAACCCAGGAAGAAGATGGAGCATTAGGAATCAGGAAATACACTCCAGCAATATCCCATGAACCCTTGTCAGCTACCCTTCTCATTTAACCATCATGCCACCAGGAATTCGAGATGCTTCTACCTCATTTTTTATGTCACATAAGCACTGATTCCATGTTTCTGTGATTTGAACATTTTGGATACCATACTTTCCTCCCTGAGGATACCTTCAGTTTTTCAAAATTCCAGTTTATATGTCCTACCATGAAAAACGTGTTGGCTAGCCTTAGGAACTTGATTAGATTACCAAAAGTGGTCTGGTTTTGCAAACAAGAACCAAACCAAAACCCCTTTGAATCTCACCACTAAACAAAGCCACCCAAACTCAGGTTACCCTGAGCACTGAGGCACAGTGCAGTCCCAGGCACTCAGCAATAGGACAAGGGGGCACAGGCTCAAGCTCTGCCAGGGGAAATTTAAGTTGGAGATCAGAAAAAAATTCTTTCCAGAGAGAGTAATCAGGCATTGGAATGGGCTGCCCAGAGAGGTGGTGGATTCCCCATCCCTGGAGGTTTTAAACTGAGATTGGCTGTGGCACTGAGTGCCATGATCTGGTAAAGGGACTGGAGTTGGACCAGGGGTTGGACTGGATGATCTCGGAGGTCTTTTCCAACCCAATCAATTCTATGATTCTAAGCCAGACCCCTACTGGCAATGTAAATGGGAGGGGGATACTGCCAGATTGGGATTGGCTGGCAACTCAGGATGTTCAAAGATGCTGTCACGTTGCTTGCACGTGGCAGAGCTCCTTAAACATCTCTTCTTGTCTGGAAGGTTGCTCTTCACTGCTGTTTGATCAGTGATATGAACACTACACATTACCAGCCAACATTCCTCTTGCATGCCTGACAAACAGTGGTTAACAGGATCCTGCTGACTTGTAGCAGGGCTCTCTCATTTCAGGATCCTCTACTGGAAAGTCTTCTCTGTCTGGCAGCACATCAGATTTTCATTGCAGAGAAATCACTACCACTGACTTTCCATCTAACATTTTGTGTGCATGAAAAGTCAGAGACCTTGATGCCAAAAAGCTGCATGCAGAGACAGTATCTGCTTGTTAGGGTGACTTCGGCTTACCTGGGAGAGACACAACAATGTGTCTCTGCATAATTTCATCAACTTTCTGACTTACACTGTAGTTAACAAAAAAAAGGCAAGGACTAGGACATTCTGAAATGCGACACTGCACCTGGTCAGGAATCCCTTAGTGCATCTCTGAAAACCTGGCCACAAGCCACTTTTGCACACCAACCACCTTCTCCTCTTGCAATGAGCTTTGACTAAGTTGTACACGTGCAAGTTTGCACTGGGGCTTGAACACTCAATAAAATACATCTCCATCAAGGCTAATGAGTATTGAAAGGAAGCAACTCCTCCAAGCTGATTTTGCAAATCACTTACTCTATCACCACCTTCAAAGTCCACCTGTTACTGGACTTGACAATAAGCAAGGTTAAAAAAGCACAAGAGGACGTGCTCAGCTGATGAGACACGACAGACTACGAGGGAAATGAGTGATTCAGTAACAGGTGTTTGAAAGGTGAAAATAGTAATCTGTCTCCTGTTCTGCAGTTCATTCATACAGTACATGTTCCTATTCTGTACCTGCTGTATTGATACACACAAAAACTGACTGCAACATTTGCTTAAGCTGAGAAAGGAGACGAGCATCAGGTGAGCCAGGAGAAATAACATGGAGCCTCCTCAGCAGATTTCATGGTCTTAACCTGACTGCAAAGGGATGGCAATCCAATAGTTAAATACCACTAGACAAGATACACCTTCTCCTCTTCACACTGACCTCTTTGAGCCACCACTGGTCTTCTCCAGATGTGAAGGGCTGGCTCAGGAAGCTAAGGGAGCAGAAAATTAAAGAAACATGAAGAGCTTTGCAACCAGTTCACTCCAAGGCACAGACAGTTCTGATGCAGGACTTTTTGAAAGAAACTAGTGCTTTTGACTACCCATGTCAAATTCTGTGAAACAGAATACAAAGCCCAGTTTCTGCTATTACAAAAGTAATCAGGAATACCAATTCACTACCAGAATTTCACAGCACCAGGTATTCTGGAAATAACTGACAGAGACTATTCCAGATAAAGTTACAGGGTTTACATTTCTTTTTCGTTTTAAGTCAGTTCAGTTGACAATTTGTCTTTACTACTTGATGACGTGACCCATCATCTTCAACTAGTTCATTGCCTCTTCTAGCCTAATGTTATAAATTAGATGCTTCATTCCACTTCTAATCCCACAATAAATACAAATCTGTTCACTTACTTGTAGCTGGCACATCCTCCTAATTGCTGTCTTTTCACAAAACAGTTTTAGAGCACAAAACATCCTGCTTGGATTTGTGCTGGAACTGTACAAATATTATGAAAGCCTCACAGAACTGAGGCAAAAAATAGTTAAAGAGCTTGTTAAAACTAGTATGACAGTTACACTGCTACCAACTTTGACCAGACTTTGATATTTTACAAATTAAATATGAATCCTTGGAAAAAAGAATCTTCAGAGATACCAGTGCCACTGCTGCAGCGTTAGAAATACACAAGAGTGAAGAAAAACAAATTCTGTAATTACGGGAAAACTACCAGAGGCTTGGTATATCACAATAGCAAACAGCAATAATTGGGCCTCAATACAGCAAGCACAGACCTCAATCAGCTTATGAAGATTATGTTCATCAGGAGATGCCATCTCCAAACTGCATTCTCCACAGGCATGTTTGAAATAAACAATGACTTCCTAGTGTATCTTTGTATTTAAACCTTCTAAAATGCGATACATTCAATTGATTTTGAACCTCGAAGAAAAAATTAGACAGCACTTTTCAGTGTTTGCTTTCTGCCAAGAGTCAAACATTTCACAGCATTGTACTATTCACCTGCAGACTCAAGTTTGGACAATTCTGGGGCAACAGCAACCAAAGAGGCTTCCCACATCTGTATCTTACTTCCTACCCACAGAATTCTTTCCAAGGTACAAATGTACATCTGCATTCTCCCAAGAGTACATAGACTGGTAACAAAGCAGCTGCAGGAGTCAGAAACTCTGCATGAAGGTATTGGATCTTGTATTACATCTAGTTTCCAACAGGAAGCCACCTGACCCCTGTGTTTTCACTTAACCTACTGAGAGTCAAGGAGCCAATGAGCCCACTAAGACAGCAGGTCCACAGTACCTTAAACACACCTAAATCAGCTATGACAGCCCTACTCCATCCCAATGTCCATTCATGGGTCAGCAAAGTGAAACCGAGAACAGACCAAGATGTAAAAGTGAGCTCTTGAAAAAAACTGGATTGTCACAAAGTAGCTGGGAGTAACAGGATTTCTGGGAGAGCTGCAACCTTTATTTGTTTAATGACGTGTTGGAGAGGAGTACAGGGAGACAGCAAAACACCAGCCAGGGCACAGAACAGTACCAAGAAATGCGCCAGCAGCAGCAGGTTTGCTCATTCATTAACACTGCCCAGCTGTGGTACCTCCACTGCAAAAAGCCTCTGACACTTGACAGGAACGTGGTTTTAAGTCAACCTGTACCTTTTCTCAGATGGATTTGGCCTCCCCAGAATGATGTTCCTCCACTTGCAAAAAATGTCACAGCAATGTGACAGAAAAAAGTGAATGAATTCAAACATCCTCAAGAACTGGATCCTCACTGTTAGCAAAGCAGGAACAGTAAATACCTGAAGCTGCCAGGGCTGATGATGGAGATCTGGGCTAAGCCAAATTTCTTCTGCCTCACCTGGGCTCAGGATGCTGAAGGCATAGAACAAAAATATAGCCTTCAAAGTTCACCATCCCAAAGGTGGTACAGGCCAAAAGGTGATATAATTGCCCCAAAAAAACTTTAATGGAGAAAAGACATTGGGGGGGGGGCAGGACCTCTGAAGCTTAAAATCCAATAGAGCAGGAGTGGCAAAAAATGACAGTGACCACATCTCCTTTAGGTAAATAGCACTCAACAAATTTCAAACAGATAACCCTACAGCCTAAGCAACAGAAGTTCAAGGACTTGTAATTTTTTGACTTACGACTATAGGAAATTTTATTCCCAGTCATTTAAGCTCTGCCAGGGGAAATTTAAGTTGGAGATCAGGAAAAACTTCTTTCCAGAGAGAGTAATCAGGCATTGGAATGGGCTGCCCAGAGAGGTGGTGGATTCCTCATCCCTGGAGGTTTTAAACTGAGATTGGCTGTGGCACTGAGTGCCATGATCTGGTAAAGGGACTGGAGTTGGACCAAGGGTTGGACTTGATGATCTCGGAGGTCTTTTCCAACCCAATCGATTCTATGATTCTAAATGGTTTTAGGTTATAGCCACTAACTCCTTCCTAGGTTTAGGGGATTGAGTTTTTGTTTGTTTATTTGGTTTGGGGTTTGTTTTTTTGTTGTTGTTGTTGTTTTGTTCTCTTAAATGAGTGCACATGGAGTTTATTTTTGATCTAGCATGCATTTTGCTAATGACATGACCACACAGTCTCTATCTCACACACAAAAAGCCCAGCAAATCATGCAGACAGCCCTAGAGATTATAACAACTCCGCTCATCAAGAATTTTTCCTCAGTTCTAGTTGGGGATGCTGACTAATCCTGACAAAAGAAATGGGTTGAATTGTTTGATCCATCACCTTAAACATCAGAACTGTGAGTCAACAAATGGGTGCCTGGTATTATAATAAAGAATAAGCAACACTTCTAATCCAAGATGTTGGAGGAGTAAAAAAGGCTAAGAAGGATGTTACTAGGTAAAGAATGGAACTGAAGAACTGCAAAAATCAGAAGGTTCAAATTAGGTTTTCTAAATGCTAGGCTAGCTTAGATTTCAACATACACCAAATAAACACAGCAGTTACAAGGGGTGTACTGAACTAAGTGATGTGCAACTGTTTAATCTTGTCCTGTAAAGCCTCAGCTGTACTGGAAGGATCAGTACCACACACTTAGGAAAAAACCCACCAACACTTAAAGCCTACATGCCCATGATCAACACGGAAAATCCTTCTCTTTACACGCGCAACAATTTAAAAAGTTCTTTCACATATCTGGAGAATACAGAATTGAGAAGGTCACAAGGAGAAAACAGGCAGTTATTTGTCCATATGAAGCCATGAGTGTCTTGGCTCCTTATTGATCAGCTCTGCAGGTTCAAGTCAACTTTGTCGCTAATCACGTCAGTACCTATAAAAACAGAGTCTCACTAATAAAAACAAGAACAGAAACTCATATTAAGTGAAGAATACTTCACATCTGGCATTTGATTTTGCCATTATCCCTTTTGTGGACTAAATACTTTTTGGAAGTATTAGCACATCAAAATCAGAATTCCAGTTCTACATACACAACTCTACACCCTAGGAGAAGATGCCCACAAAGAGGGATGAAACTTCCACCCAAACTCGAAGCCAGAAAAAGGAGAGTGAAACTGTGCAGGACAAGGATTCAGAACCTTTGACTTCTGCTCAACAGATCTGCTTCTTTGCTCTTAGAAAAGCACAATGAGAAGATGCATGAGGTACTGAGGTCTGTCAAAACATAAATCTAAAGTACTTACTCATGTTTTGTTTCCCTTAAAGTTGCATTAACAAAAAGCAAAGACAATTATATGGCCCAACAAACCCACTAATAAAATATGAGTTAACTACAAATTAAAGGAGTATGTATTTTGGTCTGCCAGAAGAGTCTGTACCCAGAGGGGATCAATAATAACTCACAAGTATTTAACAGAAGTCAAAGGAAGATTACCAAAGAATGTGTTCAAGCCTGTTGAGTTCAAAGGCAGTGACTGTTTCCAGGCAGAAGGTGACTCAAGTGTCACTGTTTCTAAACTGAAGTTGAGAGAGTACAGCTTTGAATATTTTATTTCCAGAGGATATAATGTAGATATCAGACCATGATTTTTTTATGCCATCATTCTAATCACTTCATTTCTCTTTGGTGAAATTTGACAAAATGTGAAGATGAAGATCAATGCCAATGACAGCACTGATGCCTCCTGATTTCCAAATTGAAGTACAGAAAACTGGAGGCAGGATCTCTATGTAAATCTCTTTACTGCAGCACAGGGAGCAAAACAAGTGCATTCAATTGCTGATAGTTGGAGATTAGGTAAATCTGATTTAAAAAAGAAACACTTTGTGGAGAACTGATAACTTTCACTAAACGGAGACAAACTGTCCAATCAGCAGGTCAGTCGGTGTATCAGTACCTCAAGAGAAGCACAGTAATTATACAGGCAATTATACAGCACTGCTGTGCTCCTTCATTCTCCACTCCAAACTCAACTTACATTGTTTTACTCCACAGACATAAGTTAAATAAAAGCTTGCTCAGAAGGGTACTTCTAATATGAACTCTTAAATAAGTACCTTGAAAAGAATCAAAAAGGAAGTGCAGTAGAAAATTTCAGACATTTAATATAAATTAACTTGTTCTGAAAGATGCTAACACATTTCCAGTCTTTAACAATCCTTTATGGACTAAATGAACCTAAATTTCATTGTAGCATATCTTTATGGGTACACAACTTTTAAATACTTTTTATTTGTTTGTTACCCCAAAGAGAAAAATGCTTCCTAGATTTTAACCCTTTCCAAAAGCCTGGATGAAAGCTTTAACCATATTAACATTTCTGGAGCTATCCACCAGTCTTAGGCTCCAGTCACAAAAAGGCAGTCAGTCAGAACCCTGGAACACAACCCTAAGGGACACACTTCTCCATAACAGCAAATACACTACTGCAAAATAATTACTCCCCTCCAGGGGAAAACGAGAGCTAAGCTACCTTAGCTGGTCCGGTGTAAGTTTTCAGTAAAGCTCAGACGGTCCATTCCCTCCTTCCTCCCCACGGAGGCAGATATTTAATTCCCCTATCCCGGGCATGCTATAATATAAGCAACCAAGGATGACAGATCAGTTCACACTGGGCATGAAACATACCTAACCTTTCCCGGTTTAGAGCTGGGATGGATTCAGGCCAGTGACCGAGAAAGCAGCAACAAAGCCGGTAACCAATACGGGGAGATGAGACAAGGACAAAATGAATGAGGAGCAGCAGGAAGAGTCTCACTGGATGAGAAAGGGAAAAAGAAACCCACCACGCCTCCTCCATGCCCTGAGAAGCAAGTGCTAAACAGAAGGACGGGCAATTTTTAGTTACTTTCTAACATTTACTAATGTTAGCCAGAAGTGTTGAAGTTACCATAATCTTTACATGCAGCGTTTTCTGTGAGAGTTCACTTGTCACCGAGTTAAGGCAAATTAAAAACTACTTTACACCATGAATGTCATCTTAAAGACACTGCTGCTGCTAAGGCTGACCTGCACAAAATTGTCTCCACCCAAACAAAAGCAGCAGAAGTGTGAATTCTGCTAACATACAAAATGTGCTTTCAGAGGACTACAATTCCAGTCCTACTGATTGCAAAGTGAAGCGATAAAATCAACAGAAGCATGGAAAACACCCTCAGGTGAAGTCAAAGCAATCTGACACATATTTAGGTTTTCACTCCAGCGAATCCTAATCCGATTTCAATCCTAGCCTGATTTCAGAGCTCCCTCCCCCTTCCTTTCCTATTACAGAAACTTAAAACACGAGATTTGTGATTTCCTCTCTTTTCAGTTGCGACTAGAACTGAAGGTGTCTCCGGTAATGACACGCAGATTCAGAAGACCTCCGGAACACCTCCAGGGAATAAGCTTTCAGTAACCCTGCGCCTCTCAAATTCGGGGGAGAAACCACTACCCCAGTGGCCTTACCGAGCACCAGACTCCTTCCCGATTTAGATGGAGACGCCCAGCAGACCACTACAGATGTGCCTACCAGCATTTGAAAATAAAAAATAAAAATGAAAAAGCAAAAAAGGGGGTTGAGTGGAGGCAGCACAGGGAGCAGCCTGGGCCCCCAGAGCACGCTGTAAGGTGGCTCACCGGAGCGTGGGAGCTGCCCGCGGCCCCGGCACAGGCCTGGGAGCGCGGCGGGCGGGCCGGGCAGCCCCGAGCCGCGGCGGAAGGGCCGCCACCGCCCCGGGGGGCGACACAAAGGCGGCCGGCACCATTGTCCGAGGCCTCATCCGAGCGCCGGTCCCGGGGCGGGCGGCAGGGCGGGGAGGCCGCCGGGGCGTGCGCGGGGAGCGCGGCGAGGGGCGGCGGTGCCGCATCCCTCTGGCCAGGCCCGGGCCCGGCGAGCCGGGCGGGCGGCGGAGGGGCCCGCGGGCGGCCCGGCCGCGCCAACCCTTCCCCCGCCGCCGCCTCCGCCCCGCGCCGGCCGCGCCCGCCCGCATGACGGAGAAGGAAAAAAAAAACCCCTCGGGCGCTCCCCCCGCCGCCTCCTCCCCGCGGCAAGCGCGGCCCGGCCCGGCCCCTTCTGGCGGCCACCGGCGGAGGCGGAGGCCGGGCCGGGGCCCCGCCAGCCCCGCACACACCTCGGCGTCGCGGCCCTTGTTCTTGAAGCTCTTGATGCGGTGGCTGTCCAGGCCGGCGGCGGCGTTCTCGGCCATGGCGGGTTCCGGCGGCGGCTCCGGCGGCTGCGGCGAGGCGGCTCCGCTCCGGCAGCTCCCGGCGGCGGCTCGCGTGAGGGGCGGAGGGACGCGGCGCGCGCTCCGTGACGAGCGCGCGGGGGGAGCGGGGGAAGCGGCGGGGGGGGGGTGGAGCGCTGGCGCGTGCGCGCCGTTGCTGAGTGACTGGGGACGGGGGGGGGGGGGGGGAGGGGGGGGGCCGCGAGCGCACGTGACGCGGCGGGCGGGCGGGCACCGCCCAATCGCGGCGCGGTATCGCAGCCATGGCCCCACCTCCTCGTCCCTGGCCCCGCCCCTCGCCGCTCGGCCCCGCGCGGCATTCTGGGGCTTGTAGTCCCGGCGGGACCGGCAGCCCCGCACGTGGAGCGGCCGCACCGGGCGCGGGGTTCCGGCGCGACGGCGGCTCCGTGGTGCTTCGGGAGACCGCCCTCGGTCCTGCTGCTTGTACAGAGCCACAGAACCACAGAACAGGTAAGGCTGGAAGGGACCACGGTGGGTCAGCTTATCCAACCGCCCTGCTCAGCCAGCCTTGTCCCAGAGCACATGGCACAGGATTTGCATCCAGATGGTTCTTGAATATCTCCTGCGAATGAGACTCCACAACCTCTCTGGGCAGTCTGTTCCAGTCCACGATCACCTGCACAGGAAAGAAGTTCAGGTGGAGTTTGCAGTGCATCTGTTTCAGCCTGTTACCTCTTGTCCTCTCCTTGCCTGTCCCTTGGCACCACCAAGCAGAGCCTGGCTCCATCCTCTTGACACCCCTCCCTTCAAATACCTGCAGACATTGTTGAGGTCCTCTCTCAGTCATCTCTTCTCAAGGCTGAACAGGCTTGACTCCTTCAGCCATTCCTTGTAAGAGGGATGCTCCAGTCCCTTAATCCTCTTTATAGCCTTTTTCTGGACTCATTCCAGGAGCTCCATGTCTCACTAGTACCGGGGACACAGCACTCCAGATGTGGCCTTATCGGGGCTGACTGGAGGGGCAGGATCACCTCCCTTGACCTGCTGGCAGTGCTCTTCCTGATGCATCCCAGAGTTGTGTTGGCCTTGGCCACAAGAGCACACTGCTGGCTCGGGGACATACGGTCCTACGCTCCTCTGTGAGCTCTGACAGCACAGCTGTGGTGGACTCAGAGTGGGCTCTGAGCCCCCACGCCCCTGTTAGCTGCCTCTACAAACACACTCTGCAGTGACCCTGCTGGGATGGCTCACGCACAAAGCGACCTCAGGCAGCTCTGCCAGCCAAGGGTGTGTTGGGAGTCCCTTTTCCACCTCCCTTTGCTCCCAATGACTGCACTAACATTTTGCCATGTGCCGCCTGGGAAACGCTGCACAACAAGAACCTAAAATATCCAGGTGTTTTGAGAAGTCCTGTGTCCCCTCTGGTGAGCCTGCTGTGCAGACAATCCCTGGCTGGAAAAAGGAAATCCAAAGCTTTGCCAACATGGCCTTCATGTAACATGTGCACATGGCATAATGCAGAACACCAAGGGTCTCTGCCAGCCCAGCAAATCATCCCCAGACTGTCAGATTTACTGCACCATCACTCCTCAAGTGGTTAGTGCAGCTGTGGGCATGGTTGGACAGGCTGCAAACAGACTCAGATCAATGGCAGCCTGAGCACAGCAGCTTGGGTCAAACACAGGGCCTCCAAGTCACACCTGGAATTTCCAGGCTAGAAAAGAGGATGTGTGTGGGTGATGTAGTTGTAGACAGTGGCAAGCATTGATCTAACACTTTTCATAATGCAGAGTGTTATTTCTTTGGAAGTGAAGTATACAAGAAAACCAAGATCCCAAAATAACGAAAACATGTAATGTTCAAATTTAGCTCCTCTTATACCACATCAGGTTCTGCAACAGACCCTTATATCTATATATAAGCTTTTCACAGACCTCTTTCTCTCTCAGAGACTCTCCCTCTAATTGACAGCTCAGCTTTTTAATTGCCTTCCCCCAAACCCTCTTCATATCATTCAAATGGCTTGAACTTGTAACTCGCAGTTCTGGCAAAACAAGGCTTGCAGCCTGATGGAGATGAGTAAAAATCTTGAAGACTAATGCTTTTCTTCACTGTCATTCAGCTGCCTGCCAAATGTTCTTATCTGAGGGATCAATATAGCATTTCCATCCCTCTCGTTTCCAAGTAGTTTCAGCTCCCAATGCACATTCCTTCAAGCCTTTTCCCATCAGCTTTATCTGGCTGTGCTGCACCATTGTTGCTAGCAATGGAAGAGAAGAAGGAGCCAGAAGCCTGTAAAGCCCAAATGGCATGACCAATGTGTCCAGTGTTTGCCAAGATCACTAATGTCAGAGATGGTTTCTAGGCTCTGGCACTTGCTCTTTTGGAGGAAAATTGTCTCCGGATGTCCAGCTGTCTTCAAGAGGGTTGCTAAAGCAGATCCAGCAGCTGAGAACTTTGTTTCACCCACCAAGGAAGGTAGCCATAGCTGCCAGCTGTGCCTTGCTTGGGCCTGGTAGGACTTTAGAGCAATGCCACTAATATTCCTTCTAGGCAGGGGTGTTGCAGTTGTCCTCTGGAGGAGTTGCTCACTCGTACCACAAACAAAAGAGTGTTGTTGTTCAGCACTACCCACTAAAATCTGAGAGGTGAAAGGAAAACTGGCAACTAAAAAATCGAGTGTCTCCAGACTGGGACAACCTCTACCCATTCCACTAGGTAGGATTTATAGATTCAATAGTCTTTTCTTTCCCATTCCTTCCTATCCATGATACAATCCTTTCAGAGTTTCAATAGCGCAATTTCATTAGTCTTAGTAGACATTCAGGAACTGAACACCTCTTAGACAGAGCTACATGGAAGTTTGCTTGGTTTTACTGCCTGAATAAAGCTTCTTGGTGGAGCTCTTGACTTGATAATTAAGGTTGCTTGTAATCAGAGAGACAACATTTTGATGCAATTAAGCAAACACCACTTTTTGGCACTGCGATTAACAGACACTACTAAAACACAAGTACTTTGCTACTTTGAAAATAGAACAAACCATGTGGTTCAGGTTGGCCATTCTTCCTCACCATATGAGTTTTGTATCAATGTGTTCTTGTTGCCAAGACCTGCAAGATACATGTCAGGGCCACAAGCACATTAATAGGATTTCCTGATCCTGAGCAGCCTCCACACACTCCATTTCAGCTCCCTGCCCCAGCAATGCTGCAGTGGTGCCAGTCTCCAGCTCCACTGCAGTGCTAGCCTGCATATGCAAGCTGATGTCCTGGCTGGGCTGAAGTGGGCCCCTGGGTGATGGGAAAGGGTAAAAGGGAGCAAAAGGGGGTGATTAGGGCCAGTGAGGTCTGTGGGTGTCTTCAGTACCCTGACAACATAAACTTTGTAGCTTAAAGAGCTATGGGGAAGAAAGATCTTTCATAATTCAAAGATAGTAAGATCTTTTTGAGTGTCCCATTACTGAACAGGGTTGAGTAGTGCTTGTTTCTCGGATGACCTGATGGTTTCAGCAAAACTGAATGAACCCAGGATGTGATATTGCCATGTTTTGGGAAGTGCATGTGATCAGCTAAAGAGTCCAGCCTGCAGTTCCAGAGTTAGAGGTTTTCAGTCAGTGATTTTGTCTGTATCCACCAGTCAATACAGCTGCAAGAAAACCAGCATGTAAAGGAAATTTAATGACTCTGAGTCATGTTCTTGCTGGCAATCCCTCCTAGAAGGACTGGGGAGATTTAGATGCAGTGCTTTAAGGTGCAGTCCCACCCTGCTAATGGATGTTAGAAGGCGAGGCAGGAGAGACAAATAAAACATGTGTCAGCTCCTCAGTCTCTGTTCATAGCCATGAACAAAAACCTGTGGGGTGGAGGAGGTGTGGATGGTTCCCCAGTAGAGTAGTGGGGTGGCTGGCAAGTTGGTATCATCTTAAACCACTGCTGCTGACATGTCTACAAACCAGTCTGTACTGTAAAATCATGCATGCAACTTGTAATCACAGAAAAGTATAAGGTTTGCTACTTAAGCTTAATCTGTCACCTACCTAAACCACTCATGGGTCTTGCTTCCCCATCTGAAAATGAGATACCTAAGCATTTCTGTTTCGAGATGCATGACAGCTGTAACCACATGTTACCATTGGCACAGCAGAGTGAGAGAAAGTCTTTTTTCCTACAAAATTTGCTGTTGCTCGTGTGCTCTCTAACTCTCAGCAGACATTAACTTTCATGCCTTGCTTTCCATCATCTGTTAGAGACAATGTGACTGGTGCAGGCTCAGACACTTGCATGGCTGGGGTCCCTGTCCTGATCATCTATAGCCTCTCCCCACTGAATGTACAGCTCTACAACTGGCTGAGCAGCATCTCATTGGGTGTTGCTCTCTTACAAAAAGGGGTGAGTAAAGAATAAAGTAAACTACTAAAGCAATGCCTTTGACATTCATTTTCCGTTAAGGTACCTGTGTTGTTTCGATGGGATCATTAATACATGTTTGCAGTTCTCTCCATCACTGAAGTAAAAAATTTGTCTTCATAGGAAAAGGGTCATGTTTTTACCTCATCATAACTAATGCTTAGTAATGAATGTAAGGTAAATACTGGTAAAGACTCCAGCTTTGTCAAGAGCTGCCAGGAAATGTCTTGTGAGCTGAGAAGTAACCTGCACTGAAGAGAAGCCCATGGTAAGTTGCTGTGTACAAGTATCCACACCCCCAGGTCTGGAAATCCCTAACCTGAAAGTGTTTGAAAGCTGGGAAAGTGCTGGGGGTAGCATCACTTTTTTTTTGTTCTTATGCTTTTCTTAATACATCCATTTACTGATGACTGTTGGAGATACAATACTGAATTAGACAGGCTTTTGGTCTGACCCACAATAATCCTTATATTCACAGCAGAAAGTCAATGCTCAGTGAACCATGTTGGTATGAATCTGACATCTGAATACTCTCAGAGTACAGTGCAATCCTCCAGTAGGTTATGGGTGTCACCTGGATGTCCTGTTGCTGCTTTGTCCCTTTCATGCCAGGGTCTGGGTTCTCCAGTCACCCATCCTGGATGCAGCTTACCTTGTGCCAGACTCTAGTCTGCGTTGAAAACAGCTGCTTTTTTGGAAGAAAACTCCAGCCATAGGTTAGGATGGTGCACAGAAGGAAACCCTCTCTGGCTGCAGTGAGGCTATGCACTTCATCAAATTGGCTGTCTAGTGTCCTTTCCCAGTCTTTCAACGGTGTCTCATCAGACCTGACAGTCTGAAATACCTCTCTGCAGTGGTGCATCTTATCCTGCTATGGGCAGCACAGCCAATGGCACTTTGCAAAAACAAGCATCTCCAGTGGGCTGTCAGGAGATGTGTGGACTGGTATAGGGCTCAGGGAAAGGAGAACCCTGCTTAGTATATCTGTGCCACGACCAGTCCCAGGGAGCCATCCTTTCTGATGGGAGAAGTCACTTCTGTGAGGCAACAAAAAGAGCTGGTGAAGGAGCCGGTGTGAGGCTGGCTTTGGAAGAAGCAGTGAACAGCCCAGGGTCAGGATTTATAAATGCCTCATTATCTGCAGATGAGGAACAGAAGCATTGAGGGAGCAGCTGGCTAGTCTGCTAGAATTTCCAGAATCTGGGGGACATTGTTAGTGAAAGAGGAACCATAAAACCTCTAGCTGTTCATAGGCCCTCTGTGTTCTGTCTGAGCCAAGTTGATATCTCGGCCTCTTTGTCACACTTTGACTGGGAGAATGAGGTTCTGCTCCTTCTGATTCAGAGCATCACTTTCCTTCTCTGCTGTTCTCACAGGAAATCCCACAGTAAGTATGCAATAGTTCCTCATCTTCTGCTGTGTTCCACTGTCAGGCAGCTCCACACAAGAGCTGGTGAGCTGGTGTTAAGGGTCACAGTAAGATGGGCCTGGAGTAGGGGCTTCATGGACAAGGACCTGCTGCTATGGTACCCAAGCAAGAAGAGCTTGGTTGGGTGATGGTAGTTGAGGTCAGTCAATAGGCCAGTCACCAGACAAGACCATAGTGACCAGGAAGGTCCCAGGTCATGTCCAGTTCCAGACTGGTGAGTTATATAGCAGGCACAGGGATAGCTGCAATGTAGCTCAGGCAAAGATCAAGGGCAAGAGCCCTACTTAAAAGCAGTCCCTGAGATAAGGGGAGTGAGTCCCTGCCAAGGTTTCTGACAGCTTGTTCTCAAACAGCTCTTTGATTCAAGGCCAGGCAGCTGCACTGTCAAAGCTGGCCTTGGGCCCAGGCAGCCCAAGCCACAGCAGGAGGGGGATGTTCTCAGGGCCCAGGCACCCACCTGGAGCTGAAGACATCCCTTTTTCCTGATGCTGGAGCTCCAGGCAGCCACAGAACTGGACAGTTATGGAGACTTAGACCAGCTTTCCCAAATTTAGGATGGTTGATGATCAGGAGCCAGAATGTCATCCTGCCCAGAGGATCCAAGTAGAGCTCCTGAGATACCGTTTGAAGAGCCTTGGATCCACCAGCCTCTAGGCTTTGGCCTTGGGACCCAGGAGGCTGGGCTGGGCTGAGCTGGGCTGTGCCAAAACCAGCAAAACCTCGTGGGCTCACTGTTTTTTCTGATTGGAATGACTCTGGGCAGTCTTCACAGCCTAGAACCTTTGGCACAGGCAGGCTGGAGATGCACTAGTTGCAATCCAGTCACAGGTCCAGGAAATCCCTGGGACAGGCAATGCTGCACCAGAAGGAGACATCAAAGGAATGCAGTTTACAGAAAACATCCCTAAGGACCTGGTAGCTACTGTCTGCAGGATGGCTCTCTTATTTTATATTTCAAAGTGGGTAATTCAATTGGCATAATTGAGAGTTATGTCTTACTGTCATGGCCCTGCACCTGCAGGCCCTGCTACAATGGTCTCCCATGAGAAGTGATGGCCACTAGTGTCAGAATCCATGTCTTTTTCCATGTGTTGTCCTATTCCTTGCCTCACTTCATCCTCTAGGCAAAAGGGCTCCTCAAAGTCCTCTGCAAGCTGTGAAGACTGTGCAAGGTGGTTGAGGGAAAGCCTGTCTTTGGAGCCCTGAGATTCACATCAACTACTCAAAGCCTCTGTCCTCCATCCTGCAAGAGTTGTGGGTCTAGTTGGAGGTTTACTGTGCTCCTTCTATGAGAAGATGGTCATCGGGATCACGGAGACACAACCATGGAGCAGCCAGAGTGCATATTTCAGCCTGTATACTCCAGCATGAGGAGAATCCACTGTCACAAACCATCTGGCCTTACCTTGAAGACTGTGAGTGAGCTTGAAGCAGCTCTCTGTTCTGATCCTCATGAGCATCACTTGCAGCAGGGTGATGGTGTTGCACATTTCTGTATGGTCACATTGTGTGCACAAGGTGAACAATGCGGAGCTGGGTGTGCTGTCCAGGCCTGGCGTTGGTG
This sequence comes from Pithys albifrons albifrons, assembly GCF_047495875.1. Classification (NCBI taxonomy): domain Eukaryota; kingdom Metazoa; phylum Chordata; class Aves; order Passeriformes; family Thamnophilidae; genus Pithys; species Pithys albifrons. The sequence goes on from NC_092458.1 coordinate 59,490,413, forward strand.
AGGTTCAGCACGGGACAGGCAGCTCTGCTGTCACAGCCCACTCCTGACAGCTGGCAGGACACATGCCCATGGCCTGTCTTCCCCAGAGGAATTGAAGCTTCTGCAAACCAGCCTGCACACCCACCTCAGGGCTACAGTTGGACTATGAAACGCAGGAGAGCCCTGGTTGGCTCTGGTGGGTCTCCCAAAGACAACCTAGACAGAACAACCTCATTTTAGTGAACACTTGTGGTGTCTCTGGAGTGCTGGTAGACTGCCAGGTCAGGTCTCAGCTTGTAAACTCCCTTGAGCTGACAACCCTGAGCAATGAGAGGTTTCGTAGGAACATAGAATATCCTGAATTGGAAGGGACCCACAAGGATTATCGAGTTCAACTCCTGGCCCTGCACATCAGACAACCTCTTGTATTTTGGCAGCATGAGGGAAGAAGATGGCTTCCTTCTTGTAGACTCTGGTTTGGTGCCATTGGAACTTCTGGAATAACCTAACTGCAGGTTTGGAGCTCTGTAGTTGGAGTGACCTTCATCAGCTCCAAATCAATAATAAAAAGCTGTAGTAACAGTTTTCTAAACATGATGGTACTGGGACACTGATGTTAGGAAGAGGTAATGAATGATACATATTAACTGACAAATGAATGGGAAATGGTGGTTTGGTCAACCATAGTCAGATGTGTTAAATATATGGCAACTTACGTCCAAGAGTCCTCGAAGCGCTAGCTGATGCCATTGTAAAACCTTGATGATTTTTGAGCTGTCTTGGGGTTCTGGAGAGGTTCCAGATGACTGGAAGCTTACAAACCTGATTTCCTTTTATGACAAAGTAACCCACTTAGTTGAGCAAGGGAAGCCAGAGGAAGTAATCTCTTTGGATTTCAGTAAAGCTTTCAATACTGTCTCTCACAGGATCCTTCTGGACAGAAGGTCCAGCACACAGCTGGATAAACACATCATGTAGTGGGTGAACAATTGGCTCACAGGGCGAGCACAGAGGGTAATAGTGAATGGGGTGACATCAGACTGGTGACCTGTCACTACTGGGATTCCACAGGGCTCCATATTGGGCCCTGTGCTCTTCAACATCTTCATAAATGACTTGGACACAGGACTGGAAGGGACACTCAGCAAGTCTGCAGACAGCACAAAACTGGGAGGAGCTGTTGACTCCCCTGAAGGCAGGGAGGCCCTGCAGAGAGAGCTCGACAAATAGGCAGGATGGGCAATCATCAGTCATATGAAGTTCAATGAGGGAAAGTGCTGGATCCTGCACCTGAGATGGGGCAACCCTGGATGTATTGACAGACTGGGGAATGAGATGGTGGAGAGCAGTGCCATGGAAAGGGGTCTGGGGGTCCTGCTGGATGGCAAGTTGAATATGAGTCAGCAGTGCCCTGGCAGCCAGGAGGGCCAACCGTGTCCTGGGGGGCATCAGGCACAGCATCACCAGCCAGTCGAGGGAGGGGATTGTCCCGCTCTGCTCTGCATTGGGGCAGCCTCACCTTGAATATTGTGTGCAGTTTGGGGCATTGCAATATAAGAAAGATACTAAGCTCTTAGAGAGTGTTCAAAGGAGGGCAGTGAAGATGGTGAAGGGCCTTGAAGGGAAGCCATACGAGGAGTGGCTGAGGGCACTTGGTCTGTTCAGCCTGGAGAAGAGGAGACTGAGGGGAGACCTAATTGCAGTTACAACTTCCTCATGAGGGGAAAAGGAGGGGCAAGCACTGATGTCTTCTCTGTGGTGACCAGTGATAGGACCCGAGGGAATGGCCTGAAGTTGTGTCAGAGGAGGTTTAGATTACCTATTAGAAAAAGGTGATTGAACACAGGAACAGGCTCCCCAGAGATGTGGTCACAGCACCAAGCCTGTCAGTTCAAGAAGTGTTTGGATGATACTCTCAGGCACATGGTGTGACTCTTGGGGATGGTCCTGTGCAGGGATAAGTGTTGAACCCACTGATCCTTGTGAGTCCCTTCCAACTCAGCGTATTCTGTGATTCTGAGCACAGATTACCATCTGTATTGGGTTACCATGGCAAAGTTTCAGTAGCAGGGGGCTACATGAGAAGCTGGGAGAAGCTTCCCCCATATCAGAGAGAGACAATGCCAGATGGCTCCAAGATGGATCTGCCAATGGCCAAGGCTGATGCCAGCAGTGATGGTGGAAGCATCTCTGGGATAACAGATTTAAGAAGGGGGAAAAAGTCCTGGGAAACTGCAGCTGGAGAGCAGAATGAGAATATATGAGAGGAACAACTCTGCGCACACCAAGGTCAGTAAAAAGGAGGGGGAGGAGGTGCTCTAGACATTGGAACAGATTCCTGTGCAGCCTGTGGTTGCAGACCGTGGTGAGGCAGGCTATGCCACTGCAGTCCATGGAGGAGCAGGAAGGAGGCTGTGACCCTGTGGGAAGCCCATGCTGGAGGACACTTCTGGCAGGAGTTGTGAATCTGTGCACTTGTGATCCCATGGGGACCAGTGTTGGAGCAGCCTGTTCCTGAAGGACTGCACCCCATGGAGGGGACCCACACTGAAGCAGTTCATGAAGAGCTGCAGCCTGCAGGAAGGACTCACATTGGTGGAGGATTGTCTCCCATGGGAGGGACCCCATGCTGGTGCATGGGAAGAATGTGAGGAGTCCTCCCCCTGAGGAGGAAGGAGCTGCAAAGACAACATGTGATGAACTGACTGCAGCTTCTATTCCCCATCCCCCTGTGTTACTGGTGAGGGAAAGATAAGGAAATTCAGGACTGAAATTGAGCCTGGAAAAAATGGTGGGGTGTGGAGAAGTTGTTTTAGGATTTGGTTTTATTTCTCATTACCCTGCTCTGGTTTTATTTGCCATAAATTAATTTGCCTGAGTTGAATCTGTTCTGTCCATGATAGTAACTGGTGAGTGATCTCTTCCTATCCTTAACTCAACCGATGAGCCTTTGTCCTATTTTTCTCTCCCTATCCTGCTGAGAAGGGAGAGTGATAGAGTGACTTGGTGGGCACCTGTTTTCCAGCCAGGGTCAACCCACCACACTATCACAAAGCATGATGACCCTTTTCAGATACTGGTACATGTTAGCAATACACTTTTTCTGCTAAGCACAGTTGATGAGAGCTGAAGACTTACATCTGCACTGCAGAAAAAAGGCATTTTTTTGACAGAAGTATCTCAAAAGTGGAATTACAGTGACACCAAAGCCTTCACTAGATCTGATTTCACTGAAAGAATTTTTTTTGTGTAAGCAAAGACAATTTAATGAAAATAATTATGACAAACAGTGCAAACATTTACTGAGGTGCATCTGAGGGTCTTCTAGTTCCATTGCCCCCACCTCTTACCCTTTGATCCCAGCAACATAACATGCATTTGCACTCTGTGTGTGTGTTGTGCAACCAGTGCCTCCCTGCACCCACCCCAAGCAGGCTGCTTGTGTCCCTGGTTAATGCAACTCTGATTACAGCATCCTTAGAAAGGCGGATTTTCTTTCGTGTTCTCATATCCAAGTATTAACCTGCTCTGACATCGCTTCATTTGCCAGAGCTGATAGCACAGCTTGAGATCGCTTCACTGCAGAGATTACGCAGAGGCAGATTCCAGTAACTTCTGTTCTGCAAAACAAGTTCTAGTTTCTACTCCAGTGTAAGTTTTTATATATATTTGTATTTATTCCCTCTCTCTGTATAATAGCTTGTCTTCTTGCAAAGATAAGAAAGTCATAGATGCAGTTCTGTGTGAATTTGGAACAAGAGACACTTCCTTTGTGTGCCTTGATGGAAGAAAATTCAGCTGTAGTTTTGATTCTGGTACCAACACAGACCCACGACAGCTGATTACTGCCACCATCTCCTGCTCCTTTGAGGAGACGTTTTGCGTATTTAAAACCTGAAAATACATTTGGTAGCAGGCTATTATGAACAATATCTAATATCCTTGTTTTGGTAACTACAATTTTTAAGAAGTTACCAAAGTGGCGAGTCTCTGTGCTTACACATTGAAGCTGCTTTCACATGATTATTGGCAGAAATGGCAATTTTATTTTAAAACCTCCTGTGATCTGATCTCAGGATCTATTTGGATCCTCAGTCCCCATGGCAATAGCTTCTCAAATCCTGAAAATAACAATGTGCACAGCTATTTTGACTGAATAAACCAGATGCCATGTATGCATAAGGCTCAGCATAAGGGTGTGTGCCTGCAGGGAGAGGGCTTTGTTTCAGTCATGAAAGTAAATAGCTATTTTCCAAGTGCACATAGAGATCTGCTGTACTTGCTCAGATGTGTCACGTGAGCGAGGGACATTCTTACATTGTCACTTTGTAAAGCAGGCCTGCATTCACCCTTTTGAATGGCTTTCTAATGATACCTGGTGTGGTGCACCAGGACCCACTAGGCATCCCTCTTCCCAGTGCAAAGATGCTGAAATGCTGCCACAGAAGAGAAGAAAATGTATTCTAGCTTCATTTTGTATTTTCATGTGTACCCCAGTTGGACTGGAGCTGTTAATCAAGATGGGAAGCCTTGTGAGTTGTTTTGGTTAAGAATAGAAATTTGTTTTCATCTTTGTTGCTGCCTTAAGTGTTTGAAGATAATGTTCAATGAAGGAAGAGTTTCTTTACTCACAGCTCTCTGCCATTCTCATGGGCGTTGATGCTGTTCTTTGATGGTGCTCGAGGACTGTGCCTGGGTGGATCTCTTCCTACAGGTCAGCAAGTACCTCATGGACCTTCTCTCCTGGTTGCCCAAGTCTGCATCACTCCTGGAGCCTGTCTCATTCCTACAGAGGAATGCCCAGGAGCTGTCAGACACCAAGTCCATCAGGAAGCTGGGAACCATTTACCATCAGTGCTCCCCTATTGGCTGGTGTTGAACTGCTCACAGCCTCACCCAGGTTGTTGTGTGGAGACAGCTGGACCTGCACAAAGATTTATTCACAAGGTCTGTAGGTGGTGACATGCATTGACTTCAATGGTGTAATAGCTGCTTTTTGGGAAAGATGAAAAAGTAAGAGGGGAGAAACAAAAGGGAAGGGAAATCTCACCCCTGTGACCAGCTGGGAGGAGAAGGAACAAGAGGTCTCCAGACGAGTGTCCTCCCCTAAGCATCCTCTCTGATGACATCTGTCACCTCTTTGCAGACAAATTTCCCATGGTAAGTATATGAGGGTTTGGGGAGTTTTTTGACCCACTCAAACCCACTGTTGGTTGGACTCAATGACCTTAGTTGTCTTTTCCAATCTAAATAATTCTATGACTCTCTAAATGATTATATGATTATATGATTTTCTCCGGTTCTCTAATGTAAGCTAAGAGCAACAGCCCAGGAATAGGAAAATAGATGGGAAAGTGTTGAGTGCTTTCTTACAGAAAATGGCCATGTGAGCAATCCAGACTGTATGGACTCTGTGAGATTGAAGCAGCTACCAGCGAAGAATAAACACAGGCACAGCTGCTGCTGAGTGGTAAAGAAGAAATCACTCCCTAGGAGTTCCCAGCAACTCCCCAGACTTTCACACAAGAACTCCTGAAAGTTTCTCACAGAACTCTTGAGATTCACCTGGGAATTGTTAGGATGTTTTATCAAAACACTGGACTTGTGAGATATGGATTATAAGCAATGAAAAATGTTGCTTTATGGTATGACAATGAATGTAGCCAATTAGCACATAGCTTTGACCCTATATAAACTGACTGAAGTGTACCAATAAGTGGTATTTTCCCTAAAATCATAATGGTTCATTGTGTGATGCCCTTTGATCCTCCGCAAAATATTTTTGCTGTAGGAAAGGAAGGTGTTTCTCACACTGGTGTCCACCACTTCTCATGGGAGGCTATCATAACAAGGTTTGCAGGTCCAGGGCCTTGTCAGTAAGACAAAACACACATGGGTTGATAAGGGAAAACAACTGACCGGAGGCTTAAGAAAACCCAGCAGCATGGCAGGGAGACATGGAACAGTGAGTAGTCTGCGAAGGCCCAGACAGGAGCTCTTCATGTCACACAGGTTGAGGTACTTCAAGCTCTGCATGACACAGAACAAAGATGTGGCATGGCTGAGAAGCACACACAGCTGAGAAACATTCCCAGTTGGAGCTGTACAACTCTAAATTGTCTCTTTTCATTACCACAACCAGCAGAGCGGGTGATGACAGTGACTTGCTACAATGACATCTCTCCAGCTGCAAGTGAGCTTGTTCAAATGCAAGTGTCTGCAGCCCCTTGCTTGACTCTCCCAGGCCAGCTGGCACAAGGGTATCTCAATGCATCCCATGGGTTTTGGATGAGGTGACTGAGGCCCCACGGCTCACTAGCCAGAATGGGGCAATGCCTGGTTCTGCACTGGACTTGCCAGGACCCTGCTGGAAGAAATTGGGGTCCATTAACTCCAAGCTTGGCATGGGACATCTGGCAGCAGCTGCGACACATCCCTGCAGCTGACTGCAATTCCTGTCCCCAGCATTCACCAATGGATGCTGTCATTCTGGGCAAGAACAGCCAACCCACTGGTGAAACAGCCTCAGCAACTGCTGTTTTCCAACAGTGGAAATTGAACTAAGCCATTCCTGAGTTTGGCTTTGTCTTCAGAGTGAGCCCAGGATGGAATTTTCAGCTTTTCTTCACCAATGCAAGGAAAAGGGAAAATTAAGGTGCAAGCAAGGGAAGAAAAAGTCAAGGCACAACAAAGCAGAAGAAAGAACAAGGCAAGGCAAGGACAAGGCAAGGCAAAGCAAAAGAAGAGATGGCAAACTAAGGAAAGACAAGGCAAGGCAGGGGAAGGCAAGGGAACAGAAAAAGCAGGCAGTAGCAAGAAAAGGCAGGAAAATAATAGGGGAGGGGAAAGGAGAGGGGAGGGAGGATGGAAGGGAGGGAGGGAAGGGAGGGAAGGAAGGGAAGGGAAGGGAAGGGAAAGCAGGGAGGGAGGGGAAGGGAAGGGGAGGGAAGGGGAGGGAAGGGGAGGGAAGGGAAGGGAAGGGAAGGGAGGAAGGAAGGAAGGAAGGAAGGAAGGAAGGAAGGAAGGAAGGAAGGAAGGAAGGAAGGAAGGAAGGAAGGAAGGAAGGAAGGAAGGAAGGAAGGAAGGAAGGAAGGAAGGAAGGAAGGAAGGAAGGAAGGAAGGAAGGAAGGAAGGAAGGAAGGAAGGAAGGAAGGAAGGAAGGAAGGAAGGAAGGAAGGAAGGAAGGAAGGAAGGAAGGAAGGAAGGAAGGAAGGAAGGAAGGAAGGAAGGAAGGAAGGAAGGAAGGAACACTGTAGTTCCTACTTCACTGCTTGTCTCAAACTGCAGGGGATTTAAAGTGCAGCCTCAAGCAGCACGAGTGTTGGTAGTGATCTATGTAAGCTAAAGCATGATGATGGCAGAGGAAGAATAAAAAGTGTGAGTGTGGAGTAATTGGGAGGGCAGGGAGCTTTTTGTAAGCATTTGTTTGCAGACAGTTTTATGATGATTCAACACAGTTGATGTAAAATCTGGCTGAGTTGAACTGGGTGTCGGCCAGCCTGGTGTGGCTACTAAAATCTAGCTGAAATTGGTATTTTATACCGATTTTGTTAGTTCAGGGGAAGGGTGCTGCTTTTTGGCCTGGAATCCCTTCTGCCAGCCCCATCAACGGAGACTAGTTCTGCTGCCCGAGGTCCCATGCCATGGGGTTTGGCAGTATGGGCAGTTGGCAGGCTGGTCATGAGAGGGAGGGAGGTGTTTGTGGGTTTTTTAATTTTCCCCAGGCTGTTTTTCCTGCCCTCAGCTAGCTACTATGTGAGAAACCACCAGAGCCTCCCACAAATGCTCCAGCAAACCTGCAGCAACACGAACTCTGTATTTCCCCAGCTGCCAAGGTAAAGACAAGCAGTGAGGAAAAACAACAGTGCTAAACCCCAAAACCCTGCAAGTCTTCATCCACTCTGAAAGATGGTAGTGACAGGGGCCTCCGTCTGGAGGGACTCCTGGGTGGGTTGCCCTCAGAGAGCCCCTCTGCAGACACACATTCTTCTCCTGCCCCTCAGACAGCCCTGCTCCCTTCATGAAGCGCTGAGCTGCTGTCCTCCTCCGCTCCACTCATCGCGGCTTCCCTTGTCAGCACTCAGCAAGCTGATACTGAAACAAGAGGGAGGCCAAGTGGGAGAGAAACTGAAAGCCTCCCTCCTGGCTATGGGGAATTCCTTCCCTGGCAGAAAATCCGTGCCAGGTCTGCCAAAGTCTCTGCCAGATTTCTCTTCTTCCAGGTAATAAGCGAGAGTTCAGTAATTATGTCAGTGCCACAGATTTTAATTTTTTTAAACAATGTTGCATAGAGCATACTTAGTGAATCCCTGTTGCTGCTCTGTTGGTGTGAAAGGAATAGGGCTTCCTTGTGTTTGAAGAGATAACAGTGCTCCGGGCTACAAAAGATAACTGTGCTTTTTAATTTAATCTTACAGCCATGACAGCAGTGCAGGGGGTCTCTACTCCAAATATGCTCAACCTGCATTGACTGATGGCTGTAATATCTGAAATCTGGTGGGTTGCTTTGGGGAAAGTGCCAGAATAAGCATCTTTTACTTACTGCAGAGGCTCAAAAGGCTGAGTCGCAGTTAGATGTGTGTATCTGGTTTGGTAGCTAATACATTTGGGGTTCTGTTCAGAATTTCATAATTTGCTGTGGTGGTTTGCTAACAATTACAGTTATATTTTTGAGTTGTATCAAACACTGGGAATATGTCCTGGGGCCTTGAAGCTGGAGGGGAAATCCTTGTGGATTATGAGGAGGAAAGAAGACAATTCACTCTTTGCCTTGCGTTATATTTAACTTCTACCTTTAACAGTTAAGGCAGAAAGTACAAGATTTCTGTGCAGATTGTTATGAACCTGTATGGGTAGAGAGAGAGTGAAACAATACATTTTGTAAATCTAGTAGAATTGCAATGCAGGAAGACAAATGCAACTATTAAATCTTCACCTCTTGGATATATTTGACTAATATTTACACATTATTTCGAGCTATAGTTTTTGGAAGTTACTTATAGTGTTAAGATATCAATAAATCCCTCATAGTGAAAATTATTTAGCATTTACATTTCAGTTCATTCCCCAAAAGGATGCCAAGGAGTGAAACAATGAATCAGAGGGCAGATGTCTTTCATCCACTCTCCTTAATTGCTGCCCAGGTTGCGTTTCTGGCAGGTTGGCAGGAGACATCTGCAAAGGGCAGTCACAGTGATGAAAGATGCCAGAGTAATGGGCACATGAAACACCAGCAGCAACCTGGATAACTGTCACAAACTTAGGTCCAAACCTGTCTATTGCAGCAGTAATTTCCCAAGATGCCAGCGCTGTCCATGGCTCTGGGAATGGCTCTTTAACTCATCTGTGAGAAGCCAAAAATTGGGCAAGAGACCCACAGCAGATGCCTTCTGCTAATGAAGCAGGGTCCAGAAGATGGACTGCTTTAAACTTAACCTAGCTGTTGCCTTTCTTTTCCTACCTACCCTTCAAAATAATGTGTAATGCCGTGTCAGTCCCGTGCTGAGTGGTGCCCCATGGGTTTTAACTACAGTTTGTCCTTGAAGGCACAGTCTGCTCTGCTCCATGATCTGCCATGAACTTGGTGACACCTTTTTTTCTCACCTCAACAGACCTCACACACTTGACGTTCTCATCTATAGTATTTGTTTGCAGGATTCAGCAAACTCATGCCTTGCTCCTACAAATCTCTACTTGAGCAGCAGGGAGCCAACACAGCAGAGGGCAAAGAATCCAATTAGGAATCAAGTAATTAATTTTCCAGCATCTTCATTTGTCTTTAGATTTAGCAGGCACAAGTCTTGTAAAGGGTATTGATGACCAGTTTTATTGCACCAGGTGTCTTCATGGTGAGTTTGGCTGGCATGAGGGTTTTTTTTGACCACTCTGATGGGTCCCCACAGCAATTTTCTCCAGGAAACATGGGAATGGCTTTGCCACTATACTACTGTTACTTTTCCCTTGCCTTTCTTCTTTTCTTTCTTTCTTCCAACTTCTCCTTGAAATGTTAGAGTTTATATATAAGAAATCACACTCTATGATGTAAAAATGCCTGATCTTGACGCAGCTTACCCAGATCAGAGCAGATTTAAGGCAAATCATAAGAGCATCCCCTCTGCTTTTGGTATATTGATTTAAACTGGGGAAAAAGCATGAAGATGAGAGATTAAATTGACTCTTTTAACTATTGCAAGCCTGCCTGAGCAAGGAGTGTGGGTGGTATAGGCTGTGCCCATCTTCTACATCCTCTTATCATAGATGCACATACTCTGGGGTCAAAGATTTTTTAAATATCCTCGACCCAGCAGAAAAGCAGGTATAAAATATGAAATTATTGGCCATGAATCATAAATTCATTATTTAAGGAGAAGACAGCGACCTTGGAAGTTGCTGAGGGATGCAAGTCATCCTCTTAAAATCATTTGTGGCTCTTGGCGCAACACAGAATGAAAAGGTTAAATGAGCAGCGACGCTTGTTGAATTATATGCCAAAGTGGTTTCGCAACAGTGTGACTGTTTCAGTGAGCCGAGTGTCTCCTGGTGACAGACACTGCAAACTGCTGACAACGTCGGATTTTAGGTGGGTTTACAAGGAAGGCATTAGAAGACAAGACTTGTTTCTGATGCACAGCAAACATCAGTGTGTCTGGGAAAGAAAACTGAGGAAAGCTACTGCATTATTGTGCCTCTTATTTGGGTGACAAAAAAATGAGGTTATACAAAAATCACATAATTTTACCATAGTTTGATAAATATGCTATCTCTTATCTTCAGTAAGCTGAGAACTTGTGGTTTACCCAAAAGAAAAGGACCCTCTCCAGCTTTCCACACTGCCATGGATTAACGTCCTTCCTCGGATGCTGCTCTAAAAAGCATTGCCTCCTCCTCTGAAGTTTTCTCCCCATGAGCACTGATGTCTTGCCTGTGAACCTCACAGGTCACCAGGCAGGACATGAACCATGAAGCCCATCCCAAGTCTCCAGCAAGGTCATCCCACTGCTGGAAGGGAGACCATGGCCTGGGCTATATCTCTGCTTGCATGTACCTGTCAGCTGCCTGGATAACCTTATCAGCCCAGAGCTGTGTAATGTGTTTCCTTGATGGATCATTCTATAAAATCACCAAGAGATCCTCAGGCAACCTGACACCTGTTACTGGCTGGAGGAGCAGATACTGCTTTGGAAGGCAACTTGGCAGGGGAAGGAAGGGTATTTTTCACCCACATTTTTTTTTCTCTCCCTGATCACAAGCAGGTTATTTGACAGTTGTTTAAACTGGCTAGAGAGTAATGGTTTTTCTTTCAAGTAAACTAAAGTTGAAATGAAAGAAAACTGTAAAATCTTAAGGCTGTAGGGTAGAAGGGAGGAGAGGGCAAGGCTGTGTAAAATTACACTCTCTGAGAAAGTCACAGGGATTTAACTGCTTACAATCCCATTAAGTCTTGCTCTGAAGAAAGCAAATCTGGTTTAAGTTGAAGGAGGGTCTCCGAAGCCTCCGCCATCGCAGGGAGCCTGGAGCAACTCCTGCTTGGCTGATACCTACAGGGGTCACCCAGTACTTGCTGGGGTGGCAGGTACTGCCCTGTTCTACACTGTTTGTTCCCATGGCTGCTCCCTCCATCCTGTCCCACTCATAGTTATTCAGATGCAATAAAGCATTGCCCCAGAGCTGGAAACCTCCACCCTGAGGATTTACAGTGCTGTCTGTCCCCTCCAGTGTGCCAGGGATGAGGGCCAACCCTCTGGCAGCCAGTTTTGGGCCAACACAGTGGCCTGGGATGTATCATGTTGGCTGTGAGGTGCCACAGGACCGTTCCCAAAGGCCCTGCTGTGGCCTGCTACAAAGAGAGACAATGGACAGAGCTCAAGTCTTATGGGAAAACATGGATACCCTGCAATGATGTGCTGGGTCCTGCCAGGTCATGAGACGCTGGGTTGGGTGAGCTCCGACAGGTTTGTGCAGGTATGAGGAGCATCACAGCAGTGTGCAGGGCTCTGTATTTCACACCAAGAGCCAACTGGCCCCAGGCAAGGTGTTGGGCCGTGGAGCCACAGGTTAATCCCTTGCAGGAGCTGAGAACACACAAGAAATTTGGGAAGCTGAAAACTGAACTCAAGTGACATCAGTTGTGCCAAAGAACTGTAGTCAGACCCATTTCTTTAACAACACATTAAAGTGCTCATTTCATCTGAGGAAGTAAAATCTCTTCAAGCCTGGATAAGCTAACATCAATCCATCAATTCTGGAGTGTTGGATTTCATGACTGTTTGCTATTTTACTTTAAAATTTTTAAAATAACCAGGTAGGAAGTTATTCGTATTTTTTAACATCCCAATTGAAGGAACACAGTATGTTTGTACTGATAGAGTTGTAGTTTAGACTATTAGTTAATTCTTTCTCAATATTAACATTCCAAGAAGCAAAACAAATATCAAGACAAAAATCAAAAAGGCTGAGTGAAAAATATTTACACTATTGTTTGCCATAGGATAGTCTTTGAATGCCCATCACCATCCTTATTATTATGCTTATTATTATTAGTGATTAGTTGTTCAATGTTCATCTTCATGAATGCCCAGAGCTTATTTCTCAGACTTCCCTTTCACAATTGATATATCCTGAGGAGTTAATTGCTGTGAAATTGAGTTCCAGGTGATGCATAGAAATTTTAGACAATATGGAAATTGATTTCAAAATTCACAAGGGATAAAGATAAAAAATTGCAGAGTGGGCAAATCATGATAAGACACTTTTGTTAGTATTTTACTATGACTTTCTGTTCTGGACAGAGTATAGACTCAAGACATCCTCGTTAGTATGCCTGCATGCTTCAGAAAACAGAAATTGCAGAACACTTCTATTTTGATTCTTACATTTTCCTCTCTCACTCTCTCTTTAGGGGCTTCATCTGTTAACTCTAGCAGCATTAGGACAGGAAGGCTAGGTTAGCACAGCTGGCTGCCCTCACAAGGCTCAAACTGAAGGTAAAACCCTTCTTAGATACCTGGATTTATTTTTGGCTCTCACCACTCAACATTTTTTTCTGATTTAACACAGGTGAACACATAGCATCACAAAATTGTTTATGTTGGAAAAGACCTCTAAGATCATTGAGTCCAACTGTTAATCCAGCACTGCCAAATCCCTAAATCATGTCCTTAAGTGCCACATCTACATGTATTTACGTACCACCAGGGAGGGAGACTCAACCACTCCTCTGTGCAGCCTGTTCCAATGCTTGACAATGTTTCTGTGAAGAAGTTTTTCCTAAAATCTATCCTGAAGCAACTAGAGGCCATTTCTTCTTGTCCTTCAGTAGTTCCTTGGGATAAGGGGCCATCCCCCACCTGGCTAAAACCCCCCTTTCAGGCAGTTGTAGAGAGCAGTGAGGTCCCTCCTGAGCATCCTGTTCTCCAGGCTAAACACTCCCAGATCTCTCAGCTGCTCCTCATAAGACTTGTGCTCCAGACTCTTCACCAGCTCCATGACTTTTCTCTGGACAGGCCCCAGCACCTCAACATCTGTCTTGTACACAGAAATCAGGGTGTGGCATCACTAATGCTGAGTATGGGGGGATGATCACTGGCCTGGTCCTACTGGCCACTCTATACAGGCCATTGGCTTCCTTGGCCACCTGAGCACACTGCTGGATCATGTTCAGCTGCTGTTGACCAGCAAATCCAAGTCCTTTTCCACTGGACAGCTTTCCAGCCACTCTTCCCCCAGCCTGTAGCACTCCGTGGGGTTGTTGTGGCCACCATGTAGGACCTAATATTTGGCCTTGTTGAACCTCACACAGTTGTCCTCAGCCTGTCAATCCAGCCTGTCCAGATCCCTCTGCAGAGCCATCCTGCTCTCCAGCACTCTCACTCCCCTTGATGTTCTCTGCAAACTGACTGAGGGTGCACTTAATCCTCTCATCCAGACCATTAGTAGAGTATTAAACCAGACTGGCCCCAGTACTGAACCTTGGGGAATACCACTAGTGACCAACCAGGTGTAACTTCATTCACCACTCTTGGGGTCTGGCCATCCAGACAGGTTTTTTACTCTGCAAAGAGTGCACTTGTTCAAGCCATGAGTAGTCAGTTTATCCAGGATAATACTGCAGGAAACAGTGCAAGATGCTTTACTAAAGCCCAGACAGACAACATCCACAGCCTTTCCCTCATCCACTACGCAGGTCACCCTGTAATAGAAGGAGATCATGTTGGTCAAGCAGGACCTGTCTTTCATAAACCCATGCTGGCTGGGCCTGATCCCCTGATTGTCCTGTATGTGCCACATGATGACACTCAAGATGATGTGATGCATGGCCTTCCCTGCCACTGAGGTCAAAGTGAAAGGCCTGTAGTTCTCATCATGGTCCTTCCAGCCCTTCTTTTAGATGAGTGTCACATTTGCAAGCCTCTACTCAACTGGGACTTTTCAGGTTTGCCAGAACTGCTGATGAATGATAGGTGAGGACTTCCACTAGCTCCCTCAGTACCCTTGGGTGGATTCCATGGTCAGCTGCAATGCCACACACAGTCCCAAGTCCCTTCAGAGTCCCATAGCAACCAGTCATTTTGCAGTGGACAGTACATTTTGGGGTGCACCACATCGAGGTGCACCAGAGGAGGATTTAGTGGCTGTGGTTAGCTCAGCATACAGTTTGTGAGCCTAAATCCAGAGCTATGAACCTCAAAATCCCGTGCAAGCTGCTGTTTAAGCTTGGAGAGGGTTCAGACTTTGGGATATGGCATCAATGCTTTTCACATGTAGAAAGCAGAAGCATCAAGAGCCAGTGATGTGCAGCCCAGCCAAGCCCATGCTCTTCTTGGCCATATATGAAAACCCTAGTCTGAAAAATGCCTTATTTGAGCTAAAAACCGTGACTCAAGTACATTTGCCACAATGTATCTTTATAAATGTAAATATATGAACACAGTATGGAAGTATAGATTTGTGTTTGTTCTTACGTAGTACTAATAAATGTTTCATATAAAATGTTCTACATGCATATATAGATTTATATACTCAATATAAATTTTGCTTATATAGACACATTATATAATGAAATATATATTTGTTTATGGTACATTTTGTATTTTATGCACCTAGTGTTGCATTCTCCTTTCAGTCGTGGGTGGAGAGACTTTGACGCTGGGACAGATTCATCTTTGAAGCACGGTGTGCAGAAAGGCAAGACACAACCCAGCTCTGATTGGTTTAGTCCGCCCTTAGTGATGCTCCAAATTCCTCCTGAACGTATCATTTTAAGGTTTCAACAGGAGAGATGCAGAGGTTTGTGGAAGATGAGGGGGCCAGCTCTCTGCAGAAGGGACTGATGGCTGTGCAGTGTGTTCCTGGGAGAAGGAGATAAGGGAGAAATGGTGAGTCTGCATGTTCGTGGGGTGGCCCAGGAGCTGGAGGTACAGACATTCATAGGAGAGGAGAAAGTGAGGGAAGATGACAAAGGAGATTGGAGCATGCTGAATCTTGTGGATTCCTGGCACTGCAGCCCATCTGTCATAGGATGTTGTGAGTGCAGGGAACTTCGTGCCAAGGGGGAATGGTTATGCAAGGTCTGGGGCTGCTTGGAGATGACCAGTGTGCTCCTCCTGATACCTGGAAACCCAGATTCCTTCTGGGTCAGGTCAGTGCCCCCAAAGCAACAGACAGATGTTACTTTTGTTCTGAATCAGAACAGAGGGAGAAAAACCATTAAAAACCTGAAGTACTTGTGACAAGCCCCATCTTCTTACAAGGGAAAGGGGGAATCACCCCAAAGCAATACCTTCCTGATGGGAAGTATGCAGTGGTGGTGCCTGTGTAAGGGGTTAAGCTCTGCCCTCGGCAGCACATCCTCATCCTGCTCAATCACAGACCCCATATGGGGTCTGCCCCTGGGCAGAGCAGAGCCAGGAACAGCTGGATCAGGTTCTGGAGAGCCCACCTGAGCTGTGCTGCTGTGAGCAGAGGGAAGCCATCTGGCTGGGACGGAGGAAGAGAGCCGTGGCTGGTGAGCCACGTGCGAGGTTCCCGTTTGTCATGCAGAAGCTTGCCTGTGCAGAGCTGTTTAGCAGGGCTCTGCCGTGCTTGGAGGGAAAGAGCAATTATCTCCCCTGTCAGAGCGTTCTCAGGTTTATGTATTATCCCCACGCTTTCCCCTAAACAAGCTTTCAATACAGAAATTGCAAAGCTGCAGAGATTCTCTGCAATTAGGGGAGAAGACATCCCTCTTTCAGCTAACACAAGAAAAAGAGCTGAATGAAACCCTGCATTGTCAATGTGCTTCAGCTTAGTCAGTGGGGAGGGTAATAAACAAGGCAGACTTGGTTGGGATAAAAAAAGCGTTGAGTATGGTGAGATTATGAAACAATAGGTACTGATAGAGAGGCAGCACAGAGCCAGCCGCAGAGCAGAAGCTTTACTGAATGCCTGGGTTTGAATGAATCCTAATGATAATCACGGGCTACATGGCAATTTGTTTAAATAACGTGCCTCCTGCTTCCTCCCAGCCTGGCAGAATGAGTCCGTACATGCTTATTGCCTCATTTTGAAGAGAAACCTCCTCTCTGTGTGGCAATATTATATATTTAATTTTTGCTGTTTATTTACTCTGCCCTTCTTCAAGCCTTTTGCTGTCTATGAAGGCATCTGCTGCTGTTGTTTGGTATTTCAAACAAAGGTGTTTGCATGGAAGCCCTGAAACAGTTACAGGGAATCTCTCAAGGAAAAATGGGCAGGACTGGTCAGGTTTCTGGAGGGAAGAGGAGTTGTTGAGCCAACCTACAGATCGTAGGTGAGAACCCCACACCACAAGTCCTCTGAACTTTGTCAGGGGTTGGAGCAAGCTGCAGCTTGGCCCTCTCGAGTGTCCTGCTCCTTTCCAAATAAAAAACTGGTGTGAAGATTCGAAGCACACCCAGGAATGTATCACTTGAGATTAACATCAACTGTGTTCGCTGGGCACGACAGGCTGGCATGCTTATGGTTTATCAGAGAGCAACCACAATAACAACAACAACAACAATAACAATATTATTATTATTAATAATAATAAATAATAATAATAGTAGTAATAACTGAATGGCATTTTAGCAAGATTCCTCACTGCTTATGTGCCATTTCATTGCTGAAGCAAAGCAGACTGCCATGCAGCTGCACATCACAGTACTGGTAGGAGAAGAAGCAGAGACAGTAACAGCTTTCTGGGCATCTGCAGCCAGATTTCTTGGAGCTGCTAGACTTAAATCCTGGCTCTCTTCTCCTTGTCCCTGTTCAGTTCCCCCCTCAAGAGCCTTTCTTGAAGGATGATTAAACCACGACTGGTGCAAACTTTTGGTTGTGTCTTTATGGGCCCAAAAGGAGCAGGGAATTCAATCCCAGCTGCTTCTGTCTAGAGTAGTTTATAGGTGTGAATTAGCATCCTCTAAGTCGTGTTTCCTCTCCTGTGGCCTTTGCTCCCATTTGTTTTTCCATTGTCACCTGCAGACTGCTACATTAGCTCATTTAATTTACAGAGGTTTTTAAAAAGTTTTTTATGAGGCTCATCTTAAAATGTGATTGTGAAGGTCACCCTGTCCCAAAACAGCCTATTCTCCAGAATAATGCCACTACCACACTGTGGGATACTTATGAAGGGGTTACCATGATTAGAAAAATGCATTAGAATACACTGGAAAAATGTAGGAATGCATCTTGCAAATGCAAATAGTGTTGCTAGTAGATATTTTTGCAAGTCTTACGACCTATCTGAAAGCAGCAGGATTGCTGTTTGTTTCCTGCAATTTGAAAAGAGGTTTTTTTCTTCACTGACAACACCAAGGGCATTAGAAATCAGATTTCAAAGCAACATATCCAAATGGCAAAATGTATTCATATGAAATAACATTTATGACTATTAAATATTATTTAGGATAATGCCTTTACGCCAGGTAGGGCATGTTGCTGTGGACCCACAAGGAGATGCAACAGAGGATTGTGTGGGAGGAGCAGCGCCCAAGGAAGGGATAAACCTGGGGCTTTACATGATTTGACTGCTGCAGCCTCTTGTAGTAGTAAAAGCAAGAAGCAAGTCCCTGCCCACTGCTGTCACTCATCACCCCTTTGTGAAGCTGGCAGGAGGACTTGTTCTTCCAACTAACTCCCAAGCTGGGCTCTGCCTGCACCACAGGAGGAAGCCTCAGTGTCATTGTACCGGTGACTCCCTTGGGTCCAGAAATTCCTTACCAAGATCAGCTCCTTCCTAGGTACAGTACTGAAGGTGCTACACAGAGCTGGATCATCGCTTGTCTTCCACAGCCCCAGTATTTAGACTGTACTAAAAAAATTATAATCAGTTTTGTTTCCAACTTTTAACAAGCTTTGAGGTACAACTAGTCATAGAATCACAGCATATGCTGAGTTGGAAGAGACATATAAGAATCATTGAGTTCAACTCTGGGCCCTGAGTAGGACACCCCAATAATCACACCATGTGTGAGCATTGTGCAAACACTTCTTGGATTCCGTCAGGCTTGGTGCTGTGATCACTGCCCTGTGGAGCCTGTTCCAGTGCCCAGCCACCTCTGGCTGAAAAACCTTTTCTGGATATCCAACTTAAACCTCCCCTGACACAACTTCATGCCATTTCCTCAAGTCCTGTCATGGGTCAGGTCATGAGAGTGAAGAGACTGGTACCTTCCTCTCCCCCTTACATGGAAGTTCTAGACTGCAACAAGGTCTCTCCTCAGTCTCCTCTTCTCCAGCCTGAACACACCAAGTGCCCTCAGCTGCTCCTTATTTGGCTTCCCCTCAAGGCCCTTCACCATCTTCGTTGCCCTCCTTTGGACACTCTCTAAGAGTTTAACATCTTTCCTATATTGTAACACCCAAAACTGCACACAATATTCAAGGTGAGGCCGCCCCAGTGCAGAGCAGAGCAGGACAATCCCCTCCCTCGACTGGCTGGTGATGCTGTGCCTGATGCCCCCCAGGACACGGTTGGCCCTCCTGGCTGCAAGGGCACTGCTGACTCATATTCAACTTGCCCATCCAGCAGCACCCCCAGACCCCTTTCCATGGCACTGCTCTCCAGCCTCTTGTTCCCAGCCTGTACACACAACCATGCTTGCCCAGGTGCAGAATCCGGCACTTGCCCTTGTTAAACTTCATATGCTTGGTGATTGCCCAGTCCTCTAACTTGTCGAGGTCTTTCTGCAGGGCCTCCCTGCTCTCGAGGAAGTCAACAGCTCCTCAAAAAGTTTTTTAATACCTCCCAAAATAATCTTCAGCATAACTTTACCAGGCACTGAAGTGAGACTGACAGGCTTGTAGTTTCCGGGATCCTCCGTTTTGCCTTTCTTGAAAATCAGGACAATATTAGCCAGCTTCCAGTCAGCTGAACCTCTTCAGATTCCCAAGACTGTTCAAAAATCAAGAGTGGTTTTGAGATGGCATCAGCTAGCTCTTTGAGGATTATGGGATGAATGTCATCAAAAGGATGCAATTGTGCCTGTGTTGACATCTCTGTCTTGCATGGTTTTCAGTTTGTTTCCACTTATGCATGGAAAAAAATAAGGTACTTATCAATGAAGGAGAGGTGGTTTTATGTGGATTACAAGACAGATGGGTGTATTATGTGTCCTACCACACAGTTGCTCTGCAAGTCTGCAAGACAGGCAGCTTGCCCCTGCTCTTTTTCGAGATGGAAGATGTGGTCATACAGCTAGGCTTCTTAGAACTGGAATTGAAAACATTTTACTTTCTCAGTAGATTGAAAAACAAGATTACTTCAATTGTAGGACCTTGCTTCCTCAAAATGCTTTAGAGAAGGAATTACCAAAAATAACAAAAGCCTTCTCTGCCTCAGACTGACAGTCTAGAATTAGACTGAAACACATGGCTCTGCAAAACCATTCCCAGACTGTACTGCTGCTCCTGACAGACCCACGGGCCTTGTCCAAACAAAAAAGTTGTTTCACTTTCATTCTTCCAGTACTGTGTAATCCCCATTCCTCTCCTTGTGGAGTGTGGAAGCAGACATTTAATCCAAAAATGTATTAGTAATGCAACTTATTTCCATGAAAATGGGGGAAATACATTACTATGCCAATTACTATTACCTGCATATGCCACCCTGAATTACATCTCCATGTGTGTCTCAGAGGAAAACTCCACCCTCTTTCCAAACACTGCCTTCTTTTTCTTGAATTCTTGAGTCTTCAATAGAAAAGCCATGCACAGACTGGACTCTAGGTTTCTGACTAGAAAAAGAAGACTTTTTTTCCTTTCTTCATTCCCTTTAGAGCCAATATAACTACTGATTGTAGTTTTTCCCCAGTGTGCTGCAGGCCAGCGCAGCTCCACATGAGGACAAGACCATGCAGCTGGAGAGAGCAACTGGGCAGAGACCACTGCAGTGTAACACTCCAGTTGCAGAATGACTCCAGGCTCTAGGAGGAGTCCAAGCCACTGAGCAATTCACCAGTCAAGCTAACACCAGCAGCTGCAGATCCTTCTACGTCAATGCAACAGGCTTTGCACTGGCATAAATCATGTGCGTGGCTACATTCAGAGACAGGAAAATAAGGAAGGAAGAGAAACAAAGGGCAGAAACAGAGATGTCTCTAAAAGGGAACTTACTTTCTTACAGACCAATCTTGAAAGCGACAATAAGGCACTAACAATCAGGCGCAGCTAAGCAGTTCATTGCTACACAAGGTCACAGCCTGCCTTCCCCCACAACCGCCCGCAGTGGGAGGCTCACTGTGGAGCGATGGATGCAGAGCTGAATTGACAGCCAAACCTGGGGGATCTGGCTGTTTCCCCAGGATGGATCTGATATCCTTGGCTCTTAGCATGAAGACAAAGGGTGAGGGAAGAGAAATACTTTGATTGCCATTCTACAGAGTCAGAATGAATAGTAGCAGCGTTAGGGCTATCTGCACGACAGGGCAGCTTTATCTGCACCGGAATAGCAAAGTGCTCTCCTGCAAAGCATGTCTGGCGAGGACAGAGCTATTTCAGTAAAGCTGGAATTGTTTTTTTATAGCAGTGTAATACCCTCCTGAATGCAGTGAGCAGCAATGCAGCTACAAGCAATGTGTTTGACAGTTTAACACTCCCTAGCCCAGAAGGTCCTTCCCACTTGTATGGCTGTGTTAGCTGGGAATATCAGCCCTTCCCTTTCCTCCCAGACAGAGCTGGCCTGGTTCACTTGATTCAGACTTTCTGTGTGGCCTGTGACAAAATATTTAGAGTAGAGCTCTACAATAGCCCTGGTGGAGTGAGAGAGCTGTGCTTTCCCACCAGTTACATGCACTGACTTTATTTGCCACCTCACTCTGACAGCAGCAGCAGCAACAAACACAGAGTATTTTTGTTTTGCCCTTGCTGTTTGGTCCAGCCCTGGCTCCTCTCCCTGGAGTCCCAACTTTCAATGTGCTGATGCTGTTGAGAAGCCTCCAGCAAGCTGTTTGTTTCCTTATCCTAACCAGCATAGCTCTGCAAGGAAAATCTCAAGCAATATGTGGAGAAAAGGAAAAAAGGCCATCTGTCACTACTGCTCACTCTGTCTGAGGAAATAATTCAAGCAGCATCAGTAGAGATCTTTTGCTGTGTGACATGCAACTCCCAAAGGGGCTTTAGCTGACAGGATTATGTTGCCCATCACTTTTTAAGTAGAGACAAAGTTTTGCAGAATTTGGGAACTGTCAGCCTGCAACAAATAAATGGCCAGTGTATTTCTTGTTTTAATACTAGTGGGAAGATGGGCATTTAGAGCAGATGAAAAAAAGATTAAGAATCGGGTCAGAAGCAAAGAAACAGGCTATAAGCAGCCCAGTCCTCTCCCAAAGAAATCTCTGGGAAAATGCAGACTCTTAAGATAATTAGATGGCCCTCCCTTTACTGTAACATCTGAAGGTGTGTTCACACTCCCTACTCAAGGAGCTTAATTTAGGAGTTATAACTACTACATTCAAATTAGTCATGAGTGATTCAGACTGCTCAGACTTGATTCCTCAGACAATGGAGAGATGGAGTTGTGACAGGCATTAGGGTACAAGCCGTCTGAACATGGTCTTGGCTGCCTCACATTCCTTCAACTTGTTCTCCTGACATCCCTTCATAGCAGGAAACACTATTTCCATCCTACACGCAGGAAAAGATGACTTTGTCTGGAGCAAAGCTACCAAGCTACGAACTTACATGAAAAATGCCTCTTCCACCAGCTTATCTCGATTTTGCCAGTGTTTACTTTGGCCAGGAGCAGCACTTTTTCCACACAAAATCCTCACTGGACTACTGCAATCATTATTCAATATAATAATTTTTCACTTATGAAAAGGTCATAAGTCCTTTTATACCGAGTACAGATATTTTAAGGCAAAAGGGAATTTGGATTTCTCAACAATGGGGATTTTAACATGTACTTCTTGCCAATATAATGAGCACATCCAAGAAAAATGACTCAAGTCTTCATGTTTCCTGAAGCTAGGAAGTGTCTTGTCTGCTAAACGTGCCAGAGTTTTCCATGGATGTGACTTGGCTTCTATTTTTGCTCTCCCTGTATTATCTTGAATTAAATTGCAGGCACAATCCAACCTAAATACATATATACAAAGATATAAACTCTTTTCTTGACATGTTCTCAAATCAAGGAATAGTGACCTTAGAATTTATACTGAATTTCTGGCACTTTAGCAATGACTCCCCATGCAAATGTTCTTTTAATCTCATTTAATCCCCAGCCCACCTCTCTTGACTGCAGCAAAGGAAATTCCAGTGTCTAAGAAATTATTCCCCTTCCCAGGAAGTGTCAGATGTTTGGACTATGTGGAGCAGTAAAGAGCTCTTCTGCTGACTCATCTTGGCAGTCAGATCAGGTGAGCTTTGTTATGTCCAACGCAGGCCGAGGAAAGAAGCTAGGAAAAGCTAAAATGTCCAGATGGGGAAACTAAAAACAAAGAAAATAAATAAAGGGCTCTCACACAAACCAGGTAAGGTAGGAATTCACACTTTCAACTCCTCGTTCTCACAAATATTCAATGCACAAATATTCAACATTCAAGCCACCAAGATTTGCCTCAAAAGAGAGCTTACATAAAGCACGCAAGGAAAGCAAAGGTCTGCCACTGTACACCTGAGGGCTCTCCCTAATCCTTTGCACTTTTGTCCAGAAATCTGTATCAGAGGCCCTGGAGCATGTCTGGAGAAGGGCAACACAGCTGGTGAAGGGTGTGGAGCACAAGCCTTACGAGAAGCACCCGAGAGATATGGGGTTGTTTAGCCTGGAGAAAAGGAGGCTCATGGGAGACCTTATCACTCTCTGCCTGAAAGGAGGTTGTAGCCAGGTGGGGGTGGTCCCTTCTCCTACAAAACAAGTAATAGGACAAGAGAAAATGGCCTCCAGTTGTGCCAGGGAAGGGTTAGGCTGGATATTAAGAAAAATTTCTACACTGAAAGGGTTGTCAAACATTGGAATAGGCTGCCCAGGGAAGTGGATGAGTCCTCATGCCTGAAGGTATTTAAAAGATGTGTAGATGTGGCACATGGGGACATGGTTTAGGGGTAGACTTGGCAATGCTGGATTAATGACTGGACTTGATTTTAAGAGTTCTTTGCCAGAGTTTCTTTTCTCTAATTCTTTGATATCCAAGATGTCTATAACCTGAGAAGTATTTTGTTGTGGAACCAGGCAAGGGAAGAAACAGAGAAGAGAAGAGGCACTTAAATTTGTTCCAAATTTTCTGTCAGAAGCTTCCTGCAAATACCTTAGTGGCATGGCTTTAGACACATGTATGCAAGCAGTTCCTCACTATGGCAAGAAGGTAACAATTAAACCCATTTCCAGAAGCAACAGTGGCTCTAAATACCTTGGGTATCTAGGGGGGCTGGATCCTTGGGCCTTAAAGCCTGGATTCAGAGAGACAGGTAAGAAAAAATGTGTTGCTGATTCACTTGTGGACCTTTGTGAAACCTTATCTCAGCCATAAAGCTGATTGACTGTCAGTATGCAAAGCAGCTGTCAACACAAACTGATAACAAAGATAAGTGGGTATACAACAATAATCTACTAACTCAGATAAAGTTAAGAAATTCCCATCAATTACTAGAACCTGGTTCCTTCTTTTGTTTTTGCACACAGCTGTATGCATGGCAGTGCACTCCCAAGACAGCCTGCAGAAAGGAAAAACAGTGTGAATACTCATGGAAGTCTGTATTCTCGTGAACATTTGCACCTGAATAGCATGTCCTGCCATCTCTGAATGCTCTTTGCAGCCTGGGATTAGAACTGCCCTAAATAGCATCTAAGGGACCCAATGCACACCATGAAGTTTCTCTTTGCAGAGCATCCATGGGACAGTATCCTGATTCTTTTGTGGAAGAGCACCTTTTCAGGCAACTCTTGACAGGCGTTGCTAGCCTTCTAGTATCTAATTAGGATTTTAATCTTCTTGAAATAATACTACCTGATTTCATCTCTCCCCAACACACCATATACTGTTCCAGTATTATAACAACTTTACTGATTTATTTGCAACCTGCGTTATGGGCCCTGTTACTTCTATCAATTTGTGGATGTGAAAATGAAGTCTGGTTCAGACTTCATATCTTGCTGCCAGAATTAAATGTCAGAAGGACTCAGAAAACATACAGGATCAGTCAATACAAAGTTTGCAATCAAGGAGACAGAGTGTTAAAATTGTAACATTCAAAGATTAAGAAAACATTTGAGTACATACAATTAGTGAAAATACCTCAACCGTTTCACTGGGAAGTATGATTCATTCTTATTAAAATGAATTTGCTACTAATAAATGTATTGCTAAGTCTTAACTGAAAATTACTTTTCAATGCAATTTTTAGAAATGAGTATTGCAACTCATTTCTTTGGGCAAAGCTGGGACTGGGAACATATCTGGGATAACATCTGGGTTTATTTTATTAGATGGTTTTAGTGGGATTACTAAGTAGGAGAATACCACTCCTAAACCATGACATTTTGATAAACAGATTATGATAATCTTTTATCCACTCCTCCCTTATTTCGTAGTTTTCCTGTGTCACCTATTATAAAACAAGAAGTTTTATGATTTTTACAGAAGAGATGTAGTTACATTACACCATATTACAAACACATCTTACTCAGTTTAAGATGAGAAACGAGCAACTTTAAGCTATAAAAGCAGCCTCTTTCCATATTTTTTGAGACTGTAGCAGCTATTTTGAATATTTTATATTTACCAAAATGTTTTCTATTTCAAACACCAGATTCAGCAAAGACAGCCTTCTCTCTATTTTAAATCAAGTCTACATTAAGCTCAAGGTAGCAACTTTTACTGTTAAATATTCTTAATCACACCAGTCTTCTAAAAAAGTTGTTTGCTGGATGCAGTTAGATAAAGTGACAAGAATTTCTTTAAATACTTCCTCCTTTTCCCATGAACATGAAAAATATAATTCCACAAGAAGCACTTTCATCTCAGCAGTCCTTCATGGCAAAGAACCACTGTTGAAGGCATTATTGAAAGATCAAAAGGAAAAAGGACACATGCCTTCCCTTTCCTTTTATACATACATATATATGTAAAATCATGTTTGAAGAGCTGACAAACTTGATTACAGAAACATTATGGTATTTGTCAACTAGCATAGCAATGGCACCTGAAGGAAGAGTCACAAAATGGCTCAGTTGAGAAGGGACCTCCAGATGTCATCTGGTCCAACTCTCTTGCTCAAGTAGGGCCACCTAGACCCACTTGCTCAGGCATACAACCAGATGGCTTTTGAATATCTCCTAGTTTGGAGACTCCAAAACCAGTCTGACCAAGCTGTATCAGTGCTCAGTCACCCTGACCGTAAAAAATGTTTCCTGATTGTCTTGATTTGAGGGGAAAAACCAAAATGTTTACCCACAAGCGGGGAGGGGGCATTCTCCACAATAATCATGCCACTCTTTATCAAATTTAAGAAAAAGGAATTTTAATACAAGAAGGATAACTGTTCTTAACTGATATATATATATATATATATATATATATATATATATATGTAAACAGACTAGTGCAAACCGCTTCCCCAACACCACAAGAGAGAGAAAAAAACAAACAACAAAACCCAGCAGGTTTTTTCCTCCGGGAGGAAAGTTATACTTAAGCAGTGTCAAATGTCACAGTCCGGCTGGCTGCGGAGTGAGTTCCCAGTAGTTCCCAGTCCCTCTCCAGCGAGACAGATGAGTGGTGAGCTCCCAGATGAACTCTGTGTCTCTTGTCCCAGATGAAGGAAAAAGAAAGCTGAAAGTGGGGAACCACCCCGTGTCCTGCAAAAGCAGCTGCAAACTTCTCTCTCCCGGGTCACTGCCCCAGCCGGGGCGGGCAGGCCGTGACGGTGCAGGCGGTGGTGAGACTGGAACAGAGGCCGGGATCCCAGATGCAGGAATCAGGAGAAACAGCCGCTGTGAGGAGAAAAAACAGCGTCTCAGCCAGAAGCCCCAGCAGTGCCAGCAGAGCAGCTTCCCTCCTTGGCAGCCACCACTCCCGAGTTCCACCCCCAGCATGTACTGGTGCCTGGAGTTGTTTCTCCCCAACTGTGGGACTTTGCACCTCTCCTTGTTGAACTTCACAAGGTTCCTGTTAGCCCATTTCTCCAACCTGTTGTGACCCCTCTGGATGGCAGGACAACCTCCTGGACTATCAGCCAATCCTCCCAAGGTTTCTGTCATCTGCAAAGCTGCTGAGGGTAGACTGTCTCAGCTTCCAGAATGTTAACAAGGATGCTAAAAAGAGGACTGGACTCAGTGCTGACTTTTGAATACGATGCTAGTTTCTAGACTCCAAATAAACTTTGTGCCACTGATCACCCCCTGGGCTATTCATCCAGTTTTCAGTCCACCTCACTTTTCTATAAGGATCTTATTGGTATGTTGTCAACAGTCGTTCTGCAGTTAATTATTGACCTGTCCTATTAGTGCCCTCACCTTCTCCCTCCTTTTCCCCTCACCAGCAAGACTTGAGTCCATCACCTGGGCCCCCATGCCTGTGACTTCTGCTCTCACAGCTCTGTAGTCACCTTGGTACCACCCAGGTTCCCCCCCCAGCAGTATCATATGTGCCTACATGAAGTAACAGCAGGATGTTGTAGGCAGAGGGCAAGATGAGCTTCAGTAGTTTCCCCAGAACATCCCAGATCCTGGGCCCCAGCAGGCAGCAAACCTCTCTAGGTGACTGGTTGGTTGACAAGATGGGTGCCTCTGTCCCCTGCAGCAGGGAGTCACCCATTACGATGACTTGCTCTTTATTCCTGGTATTGCATGGTTTAGACCAGATGGACCAGGTTCTTTGCTGGAGGGCTCATCTAGCTTCTCTTCAACTAAGAGGGCAGTGAACATATTTTGCAGCTGTAAGCCATTAGATGAGGCAGGAACTTTCTTCTTGGTGCCA
This sequence comes from Pithys albifrons albifrons, assembly GCF_047495875.1. Lineage (NCBI taxonomy): Eukaryota > Metazoa > Chordata > Aves > Passeriformes > Thamnophilidae > Pithys > Pithys albifrons. Next base: position 59,517,802 of record NC_092458.1, read on the forward strand.
GAAGTCACCAGCTTCCCTCCATCCCCTTCTCCAGAGGTTTTGCTTACCTTGATAGTATGAGATAGGCATTGCTGTCTTCCCTGTTGCACATGGGGCCTGAGGCTCTTCAAGCTGTTAAAGTCTCAGAGAAGATCCTATCTGCCTCCCTTTCATGTTCTCTGATGTGCAGCCTGCTCACTTTGCCAGTTGGCAACATAGGTTCTCCAAGACAGCACATCTCTGAAAGGACAGAGGGCCATTTTCCCCAGACTCAGGTCATAGGCAATCCCTGTAATGGGGGACCTTAGAGGGCTGCATCAGACATCTGAAGTTCAGGCTGTGTGGAAGCTGTATTGGGTTTGTATAGCAAGGTTTTGGCAACAGGGGATTACGGGGTGGCTTCCATGGGAAAATGCCAGAAGTTTCCCCAATGTCTCACAGAGCCAATGCCGGATGGCTCCAAGACAGACCTGCCCTTAGCCAAGGCCGAGCCCAGCAGTGACACTGATAGTACCTCTGGGATAACAGATTAAGAAAGTGGGAGGGACAAAACTGCACCATTTCAGCCAGAGAGAGGGGTGAGAATATGTGAAACAGCCCTGCAGACACCAAGGTCAGTGAAGGAGAGGCAGGAGGTGCTCCAGGAGCCAGACCTGCAATTCCCTTGCAGCCCGTGCTGTAGGTCATGGTGAGACAGCTGTGCCCCTTCAGTCCATGGTGGGGTCCACGAGGGAGCAGAGATCCATCTGCAGCCCATGGAGGAGCCCATGCTGGAGCAGGTGGATGCCCAAAGCAGGCTGTGACCCAGAAGAGGCTCCTGGCAGGACCTATGGACCCAGCGCTGGAGCAGCCTGTTCCTGAGGGACTGCACCCCTGGAAAGGACCCACACTGGAGCAGTTCATGAAGAACTGCAGCAATGGGAAGGACTCACACTGGTGCATGGGAAGAGTGTGAGGAGTCCTCCCCCTGAGGAGAAACGAGCAGCAGAGACAATGTGTTTGACCACAGCCCCCCTTCTCTGTCCCTCTGCACTGCCACAGGGCAAATAGGGAATACATTTAAGCCCAGGAAGAAGGAAGGGGTGGGGGGAAAGTATTTTAGGATTTAGGTTTTATTTCTCATTACCCAACTCTGATTTGAGTAGATTTCAAGAGGAAACAATAAAACTGCACTTTAATCTTCCAAGCTTTATACCATTATGCTGACAAGGCCATCGTTCCTTTCAGGCTGAAAACTTCTACTCAACACTGTCATGTGACAGCAAAGCTAAAAGCAAGGAAAACACAGCCCACAGAATTAAGAACAGATGCAGTAAATCCTAAAGTGAAAGGCTTTGAGAAAGCTGTTTGCATTTGAAAATTTCAGAGTAAGGTGATTTATAAAAATATTTAAATAAAATCATTTATGTAAATGCATTAACCCAGGAAGAGCCAAAACCAAAACACAAACACTCAGTATGAAGACTTTTTTTTACAAAAAAAAATTCTTCTAGGAAGTATATTAAACACGACAAGAGGGGAAGAAAAGCATCTCACAATGTATATTCAAGGGCATCACATTTTAGAACAATGTCTTAGCCATTTATAAATGATTCACAAAGAAATTAAATATGCTATTCCATAAGAGAATAATCTAATTTACAGTTTAGATGTAAGGCTTCACCATAACATCTCATACTCTTCACCTGGTTCTTTGCATATCCATGTTGAGTGATCTGTTCTTACTCTCCTGCCAGGGTAACCACAGCATGGTGGTCCTCAAAAACACAGGTAGTGTTCAGGTTTATTTTTTAAGGTCCAACAAGAAGGTATTACTAGAAAATATTCTATTTTTTTTTGGTCACAATGAAAGCAAATGAAAAGCTAGGAAAAATAGGTAAGTTGTATTTGCCTGGTCTAAGATTGAGGGAATGGATTAACCTATGCCTTGCAAAATAAACGTATGTAGCTGCTAGTTATGCCATTGTATTATTAGTCATTACGCACAACTGGAACACTCCAGATCACAGACTAGAAACACAGTGAGTCCTTTAAACAAATCACATCATTTCAGTGAGAAAAAAGTTAGGGGGAAAAAATCACGAGAACTATACACCTCTGCTATCATATGCATAAGAACTATTTCCTTACAGAGCTCCAGTTTATTCGAAATACCAACTGTAATACTGACAACAGTAATATCCCTTAGTCTCCTTATGCATCAAGTACAAATCGAAGAAAAACCCGGCCCCGAAACACTCATTTTCAATCACAGAACATTGCCAGAGAACTCGTATTTGCAACACATTTACCTGGTGTTGCAGTTAACATATTTATTCTGTAGACAACAGTCACAAGTACTTACTAAAAATATGTTTCCTAAATAAAGTGAAGCTTTAAGATGACAAAGCTTTTGTAACAGTGCAGGGTGCAAATTTTCAGTACGAGACATTCAGAAGATTTGCTGCTCAAAGAGGATCTTTTCAAACCCTGGTGGAGGTGTATGATAAAATTCACTGAACTGACAATCCAGAATGGCACTGTCATCAACTGTGGAAGAGAACCAAAAAGAAAGAATTAGAGAAAGAACACTTATAGTTTGATGCTCTATTACACCATCTTACTAGATTGTATCCTATACTCAAACCACAAAGAATTTCTTCAATACATCCATTCCATATATACAATTGCAAGAAATCTCATTAAGGAATTTGGTAAAGACAAATATATTCGAGGGAACCAAATAATTTCTTTTTTCTGTTGTTTCCTTCAGTCTGTAATGGTCCTTGGTGAAGTCAATGAGAACACTATGTCTGATTTCACTGGGAGTGTTAGTAGGGCTTTAGGCTACTCTCTCCAAAGTTTTTAGTCTATTTCTCTGGAAATCTACAGATTAAGGACACTACCAGATACACATTTCAGGGATGTCACCTCCTCAGGTGTGTATTTTTCTGTCCACTTCCTGATTCTGCTGGAGCTTCAGCTGTCTACAGCAGGGTTTTGGAGGTTTACAAGGTTTCTGCAGTGGTTGGTGTCAGACCATCTGTTTTAACATGTGGTTCAAAGAGAGATTTTTTGACTGCTTCTTAAAGTTGGAAGTTAATGGGGTTTTTTTACAAAACTTCTCCCAGTTTTGGACCCTCTGCACAATCCAGCTACCTGCAGCACTACTTTCAATGCAGAATATAAAAAAGAAACTGCTGAGTATTTTCAGACCAAAGCTTTGCTGTATTTTATTAGCAAACTGAAATACCCAACCAGTCAGAAAAGCAAGATCCCTTTCACTGACATCCTCTGAGATGAATCTGGCACGCCAGTAACATTAGTTCAAACCAGAAAAACTTCATCTCTGTGTTTTGGAATTCAGTTATCTCAGGACCAAGGTTGGAATTCTTCCCTCCTAGGCTCAGTTAAAACTTGTATCAGTATATTTGTACAGTTCTGCAGTACTTATGCAGTGTTTGCATCTCACTTCCATGGAAGTGACTGAGGTACAGCTGCTGTAGGGAATAACCTTTAAGTGCATTTTTCTGTTTTACATTCTCAAGCTTGACACTGCGTTTGCCTGGTCTACCATGTTTCTTTTAAAAAGATATCTATAGTTCTAGTCTGAATAGGATAAATTCTTCTCTATGGCCAAATCCTTTCACATGACTAGAAGAAGTTCACATTAAATTAAGGATATTTATGAAGTTTATACTGAGTAAGTACCATGCAGAGGCAATCTGCAGGCCTCAATTATTACAGCTGTAAGTAGGAGACATAATAATTCTGACAAAATTATGCCCACTTGTGGAAGATGATAATAAGAGCCTGGCAACAAAAGGTCACTGCATTCCCCAGGCACGAAACTTCCTTAGTCTGAGAAAAAAAAAAGTTTACAGGAGGCTAAACCTACATGCTACCAAGTATTTTCTGAAGGCAACCTTCATTCTTCATGCTATGTAACACTCCTTCCAAAATACAGGGACGCAATAATCAGTTGTCACCCAGCAACTCTTCTGGTGCTCATGAAGATTCAGCACAAGGAGATCCTGCAGAGCTGCCACAGCACTTTAGCAGCGCCATCACGTGGCTTAAGAACACATCACAACATGACCATATCAAACAATTTCCACTCTAATGGCTTGGAAATACATAATTTGTCAGCTACATTTACAGACTTCAAAGGCTCTACAATGCCTCTGGAGTATTTTCTTCCTGTTCATGAAATTCAGTATTACCAATGTTTCAAGATATAAATGGGAACATGCCAACAGTTCATTACGAACCCCCACCATGAAATTAAAACATTATCCCGACCACACAGATAATGTTATCTCGAGTAAAATTGTTTTGGAAGAAGCTACTACTTAGATGAGACCGACACAGGGATAAACTGAAGATGCACCTCCTGGAGTGGGTCCAGCAGAGGGCTATGAAGATGGTTAAGGGACTGGTGCATCTCTTACAAGGAAAGAGCGAAGGAGCTTGTTGGTACAGAAAAATCAAAGGTGAGCAATTCAGATCTATGTAGACCCTGTGAGACTGAAGGCAGAGATCAGCTGAGAAGCAGCAAGGCCACAGCTGCTGTTGTCCAGTAAAGGAGAAATCACTCCCTAGGAGTCCTTAGCAACTCCCCAGAAGTTTCTCATGAGAACTCCTCCTTCCCACGGGACACCAGAGATGTTCCTGAAAACAGTCTGGATGATTTCACCAACACACTGGACTTGTGAGATATGGATTATAACCAATTGGGATTTGTAGATTGATGGTGTGAGACTCAATTTAGCCAACTGAACATAGCATTAACCCTATATAAACTGTGTGCAGTGTGTAATAAATGGCATTTGCTTGATCACATTGGGCTGGTGCGTGGTGTCCTTATTCCTCCGTGTATTTATTGTTTACTTTACGAGCTGGGTCTGTTCAGGCTCAACAACAGATGACTGAGAGGCGACTTCATCAATGTCTTCAGTATCTGAAGGGGGGTTATCAAGAGGATGGAGTCAGGCTCTGCTTGGTGGTCAACAGGACAAGAGGTAACAGGCAAAACTGATGGACAGCAAGTTCCACCTGAACATGAGGAAGAGCTTCTTTACTGTGTGGATGACTCAGGACTGGAACAGATTGCAAAGAGAGGTTGTGGAATGTTCCTCACTGGAGACACTCAAGAGCTGTCTGGACACAATGCAGAGTAACATGCTCTAGGGAACCCTGCTGAGAAGGGAGGTTGGAGCAGACACTTCCACTGGTCCATTCCAACCTGACCTGTTCTGTGACCCTGTGATGGCTGCAGGTGTAATAGAGGGAACACAGTGAGCAATTATCATTTGCTGTAACTTACAAGTCAACTCAGAGTTTAGCACTGATTATGCACTGAGCTAGGGGAAGTGCTGCCTTGAAGAAAAGATGCAAATTCTGACTGCTTGGGAACTACAATATCACCACCAGTTTCTGGAAAAGTAGTATTTTAACACATCTAGGCCAAATTCCAGCTTCCAAAATTCATAATTTTTTAAAAGTGTCTAGGCAGTGATTGATTGGATATGGTATTTGTTTCCTGTTCACAACTGCTGTGTTTTCTTGATGGTTGCTTGCAAAACAACTACCCTAAGTTGCTCACCAATTGTTCCATTTCAAAACTGGGCACTGATTTGTGTAGCAGCAAAGAGCTGCACCACCACAAGCAGCTGTATCAGCATTACATTAAAGTTATTACTCTTGTAAGAAAATACAAACAGCAATTCTATCCTATGTAACACTGAATGCATTTATCAACAATGAAATTTAAAGGCACAAATACCAAGCTTCAGAGATAAATCAGATTAGCTCCACAAGTCTACACTAGTTCAAATTTGTTGTTTTTCTTTTTATTTTTAATCTGCTTCACGGTTTTTTTTTACCTGGCAACATTTTAGACTGAGTGCATAACTCCCCAGCTCGCTAGATGTGAACACTGTAAGAAGTCAGTAAGCAGTGCTTTTTTCCTAAGAAACAGCATTAAAAATGAAGTGAAAATAAACTTTTATAGTTTCCCAGGTTTGCATTTTCATGTAATTAGTTGTTGTACTTGCCAAGAATAAAACATAGCTCAGACAGAATACTGTCCATACTGTGAAACAATTTGAAAATCTTTGACTTACCATAGACCACTGGATAGACAGTCCCCCTGATTCCTGAAGCTGGACAGTGCATGTTCTTCCCGTTTAAATATACATTTAATTCTACATGGTCATATGTAATGCCCTACAAAATACAGAAAATGAACCAAAAAAGCATCAACAAGTTAATATGCATAAGATTGCTACTTAATATTGCTTTCTTAGCCACAGGCAAATTTTAACACTGTTATGAAAAGCACAGTATCCTAGAAAACATCACTTCATTCCTGCAAATGATTAGAAGTTAATGAATGACCAGTAACATTTGTATTTTCAAATACTCAGAATTCCTTAGTGCCCATTAAATTTGGAGGCAGCACAGTACTGTACACTGCACTTACTGAGTTTACAAAACAAATTTCCAAAGTATTTTTCACCATGTTAGAGAAACACGATTTTCAATGATTTTGAGTATTAGGCAGTTTGCGGTCTTTTTGTTTATACCTTCTCATGGAAATAACTTCAAGAAACAGTGATGTCATGAATCAGGTTTATCTTTGTATACTTCCATATGGAAACCTCTCTCAGCTCGTTTACTCTACTGGCAGCAACAGACCATGGTTTCATGCATAACGCTATAAATATGCTGACTACAGAGCAGCAAGCAAACACTAACAAGGTAATAACTTACTTATCTGTTAGATAAAGCACTTTTCTCACTGCTTTGGTATGGCTGAGTGTGACAATGTGTGTTGTCATTCAGAACTTCAGAAGTCTATTTTCGTGATAGAGCAAAATAAATTGAAATTTATGGAAACTGGGTAGGTAGCAGTAACACATCAGCTGCTTTTTTTGTGATTCGTTGAAGCTACATATGTTGATCAAACCCTGAAATAGTCTGCAACCCTCCAAAAAACAATTTCAGAAGTGGATTAAAAGAACAGTATAGTATCTGAGGGTAAAGCATGGAGATGTCAACCGTAGCTGTTTGGGGCTTCAAAAGATAATATTTCTAACCATTGCTATATAGAGGCAAGGTTACACAGCACAAAAAGGTAGTGGTGACAAATGGTCTAAATTTCACTGCATTGCTCCCATGTAGTTTTGAAAATACATCTCTAAGAAGACACAGAGGAAATAACAACACTAAAACACAACCCTTTGAACAAAGTCACTTTAAGATGTTTTGAAACACTAAAGTACAAACAAAAAAAAATTCTGTTTTCCCTCATTCTTAATAATCTTTCCAGTGAACATTACCACCCTCCCCACTTAATCTCTCCTTCCCTGAAAAAGTTTGGCTAAAAAAAAATTCAGTTATGATCCAGGGCCTATCTCTGCTCTACTCTGTCCTAATCATTAACCAGTTAGCTATGGGGTCTTGAATTCAGCTGGGCATGGGGCACAGCCATGTAATGCATTCCAGCACATTATTTGTTCAGGGAGGTGCCATCTCAAACAGTGCATGATCCTCGAGATGGGAGGTATCTGTCAGACAGATACTGCAACAGAGCATCAGAGACTACTGCTCAAACTCTGGTAAAGCCCTTCCCTCATTCAGAATGTATCAATACCGAGAATGAAGTCCTGATACCCAGGCAGCTGATCCATTCAAACACAACAGGAGGTTTTATCAGCACTTTCCAAACTGGGAAATGTAAGTCCAACAACTTGACTGAAACAGTCAGTTTGACCACAGAGCTGTAAATAAGAAGCATTTAGTAACAGCTTGAGGAAGTAACAAAGCCTTAAGAGACTCACCACCACATCACCCTCCTGAGGAAGGCTGTTTGCTGGTAGCCTGCTTTTCTCCTCATTGTTATAGTAGAGAGCTCCATCATTTCTCATCACCAAGCTGTGGACATCCCGACCAAGTGGAATTTGATTCAAGTTTGCCTTCTGGGTTGCAACTCCAATGCCCCAAATCCCTAAAATGTGATATTGACATGGTAAGGAAAAAAAGCCATTATTTTGAAGACTACCTGACTGAAGCAGGACAGCAGAAAGAATGTTTTTTTTTAATTAGTACCATAATGGTACTACCAATAAGTTTCTCCTGGAAATACCAGAACTATTGTGGGTTAGCTCTGGTAGGCAGCAAAGCACCACCCAGCCAGTCATTCCCTTCCCCCCAGGGGAAGGAAGGAAGAGGAAAGGAAGAGTAAAATCAAGAACACTTATAGCTGAAGATAAAAATTGTCTAATAAGTAGAAAAAGAAAACAAAATAAAGGGATGCTATGACAATCACTCACCACCTCCCATGAGTAGATGGATGCCCAGCCAATTTCTAAGCAAAAGATGGCTAACCTCCCTAAATCCCCTCCTTTTCCCATTTTTTCCTGAAAATGACAGTATGTAGTGTTGAATATCCCTTGGGTTAGTGTGGATCATCCACCTGCTTATGCACCCTCCCAACCTCTTGTGCAAGCCTGAGCTTATTCACTGGAGGGGCAGAGTGAGAAACAGAGAAGGCCTTCATGCCGTGCAACCACTGCTCACCAACAGCTAAAACATCAGTGTGTTTTCAGTACCGTTTTGGTCATAAATCTAAAACACAGCACTACTGCAGCTATTATGAAGAAAATTTACTCCATCCTGGCCAGAGCCAGTACAAGCAGCCACAAGAGCCTGAAGCATCTCTCCTGAAAAAGAGGGATCCAGAGAACTGTAACCACTTAGTTTAACTTCCATTCCCAGAAAAATATTGAAAACAAACCTTTTAGACTGTAGGAGGATACAAAAATAAATCCAAGTAGCATGCATCAGTAAACAAAATTTCCCTTGTCAGCTAGTTAGACTAGTCTTATGGAAAAAGAAGAAAGTGTTAGAAAGTGTGATAGATCTCAATTTGGTAATCTTTTGAAACTCATACAACACTGAAATAGTCAAATGACTAAAACATAGTCTAGACAGTTACAGCAATATGAAGGCACGAGTGGTTAGAAAACTATTCCAGGATTACTCATCAGTAGCACTCTGTCAAATCAAAAAAGATGACTCAAGTGGGGGTTGAGGTTTTGCATTGAATGCACAAGGTCAGATACTGTTCAATTCAATTCAATTACTTGGATAACATGATGATGTGCTTATTAAACATGCTGCCTATCCCAGCCTGACAGGACTTCAAGCCCTTCAGAGGCCCCTCAAATTTAAAACAATCCTAACAAACTGGTTAAGAGGTCTGAAATAAGGAAAGTGCATCAGCTTTTTGTGAGAAGAGCAGGTAAGTAGGAATAGTAAGTGGCACAAATACAGCAGTGGCTTGGCAACCAGTTCACAGAATATGGTTTGGGGGTTATCACAGAGCACACGCTGAGCTCCACTCTGGGCCCTGCCACTGTGACAAACTGACTGTGTGGCACGTGTAAAGCTGACATGTTGTATCTATAGCAGATCAAGGGCATCTACTGCTTCTGCAGCTGGAGAAGAATCCTTTTTAAGCATCATACCTCAACACAAATTACAGCAACTAGAGATACTGCAGAAGAAACAACAAAAGTTGTAAAAGAAAAAATAAAAGTGTAAAAATTTCACCTACAAGGCGACAGTGAAAAAAACCCCAACAAACTGGAACTGTTTAACCTACAAAAGACTAAAATGGGGCAAAAAATGTAAGAAAATTAATTTCAAAAGACAAAAACTGCAGAACCATTTATTCTAACACTCACATGCCCAGAATGAAAAGGACAAGAGTGTTATTAGACTTTAGAAAGCTTCCAGTAGTCAGGGTGACCCCACAGGTAACCCCTAACAGATTGTTCAGGGACACTTATGGAAATCAAAGATTTACCTTAAGTCATCTAGAGTTCTCCTGCCTTGGGGCACAGGAATAGATGAGACAGGGCTCAAAGGGACCAGGAGAGTTTATTGCCAGTGTTTCTCAAGTGTAAGAACATGGATACTGAATTTGTGTGACACTGAATCCCTTTGATTTGAAGAGTAAAGGGTAGCACAGAGTGTTACCTTTGCTTGGGCAAACACAGTCCATATTAAAAGCAAATGAAGGTACACAAATTGCTAAAAATATCACTGGATAAACTGCACTATTTAAAAAAATACTTTATAGCTACAGTATTTTATGTGGTCACAAGCATTTAGCTAGTAAAAAACATTTTTGAAATATGCCAACTGAAAAACATGCACATAACAGCATACAAAACAATGTGGGAGTTTAGTATTTGCACTCCTTTAGTAATACAATTACCATTCTTTTTAATAGTTCAAACTCACAATTAAAAAAAGAAAAAAGAGAAATTTCCTTTTATGCAATGACAACTTACAAAACTCTCCAATGTTCAAAAGTTCAAGGATGCAATGAGAAAGATCCACATGTTGAGCATTTGAGATAGGACCACTAGCAGGCAACATGACATACCTTCCAAGGTTAAAGTTGTATATTTTTTGCTGACTAACCTGTGGACTGGATTTTAAACTCGAAGTAGCTCTTGTTCTGATGCAAAGGTGCATTGGCCAAACAGCCTCCAGTGCCACATATTCTTCTGCCATTTTTAACAATGACGACATCTGTTCCTGCAAGAAGAAAAAAAACCCACAAAGCTTCAAAACATTTTTAGAAGTTTGGAAGCAGCTCTCAAAGCCGTAAGCACTGGGAATAGTTTTTGTTCTTTCTGCCCCAAGTAAAAGCTCCATTAGTCTGTGAGAATTATGATGATGGGCCACATTTTGAAGTAAGACAAGGCAAGGCTGTTTACAGGCTAAGTCATCTTTCCATTAGGGATTATTTATTTAAAATCTATACACTGATCTAATTTTCACCTCTTGGGCCTTAGGCCCTATGCTGATTACAACTTCTGCTTAATCACATCAGAAGCATAACTTAGAATTTAGTCAGAAAGGGTTCACTGTGAGATCAAAGCCCTGTACTCTGTCTCTAACATGGGAGAAAAACCATTTTGCAACAAGAAGGAAAAGCATACTGGGTAGAAATGACTGATGGAACTGCAAGGTGTTGACTTATTCTCTGAAATAATCCTCTTATTAGAATGTCTTGGGTCTGTCCCTCGAGGTATTGAGTTTTCTGGAGTGATTTGTAGCTAGAATGGTGGGATTTGTGTTCAATGGGGAGTGGGGAGATATTTTTTTGTTAGTTCTAACTTGTGTGTGTGTTACATTGTAGTTTTCTTTTAATTTTCTCCTTTCTGTGTAAATATATAAATCTGTTTTGAGTTTCGAGTTTCTTTCCTTCCTTTTCTTGGTGGGGGGAGAGAAGCTCTGAGACTCTGTATTGTGCAGTTGGCATTTTGACAGCTCGACCCAATACACAGAAATGTGCCTGTCAATACAGAGAGAAAAAAGTTCTCTGCTAGGTTTTCCTTCTCCATAGGAAAGCTTCATCTTCAGGTGCTGTTGCCGGGGTCAAGTACACAGGACACAGCTGCTTATCACAGAATTATAGAATCGATTGGGTTGGAAAAGACCTCCGAGATCATCAAGTCCAACCCTTGGTCCAACTCCAGTCCCTTTACCAGATCATGGCACTCAGTGCCACAGCCAATCTCAGTTTAAAAACCTCCAGGGATGATGAATCCACCACCTCTTTGGGCAGCCCTTTCCAATGCCTGATTACTCTCTCTGGAAAGAATTTTTTTCTGATCTCTTAAATTTCCCCTGGCAGAGCTTGAGCCTGTGCCCCCTTGTCCTATTGCTGAGTGCCTGGGAGAAGGTATTGTGCATTTGGCATTTTGCCAGATCAACCAAGACATAGAAATGTGCTTGTCAATACAGAGAGAAAAAAGTCCTCTGCTAAGTTTTCCTTCGCCATAGGAAGGCTTCATCTTCAGGTGCTGTTGCCGAGGTCAAGTACACGGGACACAGTTGCTAATAATGGTATTCGAGTACTGGGCTGTATCCATTCCATCCCTCCTCGCTCCTTCCCCGGCTGTGCCGCTGGCCCTGACCGCTCCTCTCTCAGCAGGGCCTGGGCACATTTGTGGCGGCTCATCCCCCAGGCAACGCTGAAACGAGAGGCACGGACAGGACTGTACGGCCTGGCTCCCTCTCCATGTCCACTGCCATAACCCGAGGTGCAATCAGGTGTTTCAGAAGGCCTGGGCGTGGCACTCAGCGGTGCCCACGCTGCTGCTAGGCCACAGGTCGGGCCTGATCCCACAGGTCTTTTCCAACCTAATTGATGCTGCGAGTCTGTGAACTCCCCCGGCTAGGCTCTGAGCCGGACCCCGCCCAGACATGTCACAGAATCATAGAATCGACTTGGTTGGAAAAGATCTCCGAGATCATCAAGTCCAAGCCTTGGTCCAACTCCAGTCCCTTTACCAGATCATGGCACTCAGTGCCACAGCCAATCTCAGTTTAAAAACCTCCAGGGATGATGAATCCACCACCTCTTTGGGCAGCCCTTTCCAATGCCTGATTACTCTCTCTGGAAAGATTTTTTTTCTGATCTCTTAAATTTCCCCTGGCAGAGCTTGAGCCCGTGCCCCCTTGTCCTATGGCTGAGTGCCTGGGAGAAGAGACCAGCCCCCACCTGGCTAGAACTTCCCTTCAGGTAGTTGTAGACAGTGATGAGGTCACCTCTGAGCCTCCTCTTCTCCAGGCTAAACAACCCCAGCTCTCTCAGCCTCACTCCTCGCCGGGCCCGAGGCGCATCCCCACACACTCCCTGTGCTGACCACCTTCCCTTTAGGCCAAAGCTACGCTTTTCTTCCCCCCAACCCCGCGCTGCAAACTGCCAAATCCTGCCAAACCAGTCGGATTTCCCGGCGGTCCCCCGACCCGGCTCACCCATGCGCTGCGTGTCCAGGTGCACGGCCGGCATCTCCTTGAGCGGGATGTGCCCGGCGCCGCCATCGCGGCACCACGGGAAGCAGCAGCAGCACACGGAGGCGGCCATGGCCGCCCGCGCCGCGCAGGCGCAACGGCAGCGCTGAGGCGCCTGCGCGGCCCCGCCCGGCCCCGCGCCACATTGCGGGAGGGGACGGGGTGTGTTTGTGAGGGGAATAAGTCAATAAATCCCTGAACCAGCGTCACAGCCCCGCCGTTCCTCTGGAGGGGAGGATGTAACGGCAAACAAGCGCAGCTGGCAGCGCGCTGCTGCCTTCCCTCAGCTGTGGTGGCGGCATGGGGCGAGCGGCGCGGCCTCCCGGAGCGCCAGTATCTGTGTGTGTAAAGGGCAGTCCGTGTGACATAGGGAGCCTGCTCAGGGTGGAAAGGGGTCGCATCAGTGACCCTCACACGTGGGAAGGGAGTCCCGCGTGGAAATTCACCGATCAGCTATTCCTGGCGCCAAGGAACAATAACCCATTTATCTCATTTCCGTCCGCTCACCGCCACCCCCCATCCCCCGCCTCTTCCGCCTCCCCTCCCGCTTTTCTTTTTAATTCTGTCTTAGGGAAGTCAGAATTTGAGGCAGGGCTCACCGAAGGGAAAGGTCCGTACAGCCGGGCCTGGCAGCTGCCCCTTTGAGTTGCCCTTTTTTCTCGTCTTGCAGACCTGTCCAGCCACAGTGAGATGTAACCCTGCGTGTTTGGGGCACTGTTTGCCTCTCGAGTACTCTCCATCTTAGCGGGGCGGTCCCGTGATGTAAAGAAGAGCACTCTGGACTCTGAATCCCAAGGACCTGAGTTCCAGTCTCAGTGGGACCGTCCCCTGGCAGTTCAATGCCTCCCTGCCAATCCCATTCCGTCACATCTCGGATGCTCAGCAGGGTCAGCCCCGGTTAGTACCGGGTGCTGTGACAGTCCCGAGGACTTCACTGTCACTGTCCAAGCTCGCTCGGCCGTGGCCGATGGACCTCAGGACTTAAACAGTGGGGCCAGTTCTGTGCACGCCGTGCCTCACCTAAAACATCCACTGCGCAGGCTGGGAGGGCACGTGGGGAGAGCCCTGCCCAAATCTGTGTTAGTGAAGTCTGACCATACATACATACTCTCCATCTGTTCAAAAGCTTTTGGTAGAGTGTATTTCAAAAGTTACATGGTTAAACCCCACTGTGAAGGGGCTGCCACAGTGAAAAGCCACCATGCTAGCGTTGCACTTACCATTTTTGTGCAAAGCACATTGGGACCAGCTTTAGGTCCCTTTCACAGAGACAGAGTGACATATGAAACAAAGACAAAATAATATGGCTTAAAATTTAACTATATTTTTCTAGTTTTTGAATTTGCTGGGACTCTGTAGAAGGTAATGTAACTGTTAGCAGGTGGGCCAGCCCAAGCGGTGGGCAGTTAAGATAAAAGAACTAGAGCTGACCTGAGTACGTGCAACCAAGATAAGGGGACTTGCTTGAATGGAGAAGCAGCTCAAAGCACATGAGAAGTGCTTTCTAACACAGAGGGGTGGGGGGAAGCAGAACCTGGACATAAGGGGGGGGGGGGGAGGAGTGAAGAACAGTAAACAGCATAAGACATAAACAATAGAATGTATAATTCCATGATGTAAATCTACAGAGTACCTCTAACAGATAATATTTGGAGCCCACTCCTTAAAAAGGGCTGACTTTTGTATACCCGGTGGACACGTACTTGGGGGCATGGGCCCCCTGCATGGCCCCAGCCATGGCCAGGCTGTAATACAGTTGTGCTTTACTATCAATATCTAGTTTTTCTTTAAATCACATGTAATTTAAAAACCTGTAGCTTAACTTGTTGCCCTTGGGTTATACAAGCATTTCTACATCCATTTCAGCATCCCTACATCACACGCAGCATCCAGAACAGGGACCACAAAGTGGGCTTCAACAATCACAGTAAATAGTGATAACAAGGCTGTAGAAGCCCACCTGTGCCTACTTCACATTTTTATTTCTCTTCAGAAAAATACTCATAAAAAATATGTATATGTTGTGCCATGAGCTGCTGATCTGGAATATTTTGCAGACAGCAGGTATCTCCAGTTTGGGATGAAATTGTTTCTCATTATTTTCAGCTGGTGTACTATTTTATGGCATTTCACCTAGAAAGCTCCCTAACATTTTATTACATTATGAAGCATGATGCAACTAATGTAACCCATGTGGTACAACGTTATCTCTCTTGAGGAGAGCAGGGGGATAACACAGATCCTCAAAACCCCTTGTTAAAAGAAACCTTCACAGCAAGAAATACCCCACTGGTCTGGATGGGCTGTATCAGTCTCACTTACTGTCTTTACTTGAAACATGAGATGAAATGCTATCTTTCTCAAAATTGTGCCTAAAATCAATCTGATTTTAAGCGCAGCTTTAATATATGCTTCCTTTCTTTTATTAGACTTACTGTTACAGCCCATAAACATTTGGGGTCAAGAGCTCACTTCCTTAAAATATGCCAAGTGGGATTAATCTTGAACTTCCAAGAAGTAAATATTAGGTGGAAACTGATGTTTATTTATTTTGTATGGAGGGCATCAGGATTCTCACTAGTAGCTTGTTGTTCACATAATTTAAGTCACTGCAGGCTTTTTATTGCCTGTCACTGACTGTGGGTTTGGTACTGTAAATGCTAAATGACAAATGTTAATATAGTTAAAAAAAAAAAAAAAGGAAAACCAATTTAGAAAGACACTCAACCTCCAAATGATTCCCTGTCCCATTTTTAACTCTGTGCCCCAGTATGTCCTTTCTTCTCCAAAAGGAGCACTGGGAATACAAGTACATCTCACCACATGAAGTCAGCATTGTCATGCGTTGGACTGAAGGGTGTGAGGCTTTGGGGAGCAGTGGCTGGCTATGCCTTCCTGCCAATTTCCTGCTCCACCACTTTCTTAACTTGAGAGACTGGTTTTACAGGCCACCAGACTGCAGCCCTTGTGGGGCAACGCACACGCCACAGCTCGGAAAAGTTCCTGGTGCTGCTTTGGAGCACATTGACTGCAGTGCCTGTGTGCTTGGCAGGCAGGAAGCCTTGGGGAACCAACTCATCCCTGTACCCACCCTGTGTCCCTCCAGATGCAGAGCCCAGCCCCTGAGCACTCTGGCAGTGGACGGTGACAGCTTGGTGTCACAATGTGCAGGAACAGGAACATGTATGTGTGCCCTGAGTGAAGGCTCTGGTGCTGGACACAATCAAGCAGATAACAACGTTGGTGTGGTGGAAGTAAGGCAAAAGTCAGCTGGTCAGCTGGTAAGAAACTTGGCTTATTCATGTGAGTGATTCCATCAGGGTAGCATTTGTAAGTGTGCTTGTCAGCTTGTTTAGAGTGTATTTGAACACCAACATTTTTACAGTGCATAAAGAACTACACCGAGGAAATGAAGATCTGGCCTTCAATATTTAGAAGTATAACTATGCTGGGTAATCAAGGGTTAATTCAGCTTCTGCATTTCTTCCACTGGGGAGGCCAAGTATTTAGGGCCCTCCCACACTGGAAGCAAAATTATGCTCAGCATGCCTAAACATGCTTGTTGCTTGCAGGGTTTTAACTTTATTTCCTTGAACAGTAGCAGAAGAGACATTTTGTCTGGGAACCATGTTAGCAGAACAGGAGTATGACCACTCCCATTCTTGTCACAAATGCAGACGTATTTGGAGGATCTGCTGAAAGAAAATTGTGTTCTTTGACTTGTTTCATTCTGTTTAGAGCTTCATTCAGAAAATACAACTGTCTCTCCTTAGCCCTGCAAAGCACATCTACTGGCTGCAGACAAGTGTGCTACAGAAAGGTTCTCTGATATGAGGTGACTCTCTCCTGTTGTCACTGCAAATAATTCAACAATGTAATACGACATGACTAATCAGTTCTCAGAAAAATAATTCCTCTTCACCCTGCCAGTAGAACCTCTGGCGCTTGCTTCTCCACTGCCACAAGCTTTGTGGAGGCATTTACACCTGTAAAAACCACTGAAAAGAAGTAGTTATTTTATGTGCTGGAGTGGCTTTAGTAACGTCTCTGTGCAACTTGCTCAGAAGTAAATGATGGTACAGGACTGGAAAATCAAGGTTTGTTTATTGAAAGCAGTCCTTCCACTCCCAGGGTCAGGCCTGTGGCTTGGAAGATGATACAGACAAGGTCTCAGATGAAAAACAGGTTGTGCTTGTACTTTTGAAATCTTCATTATAATATGTTCTTGTGAGGATCGTCATTCTGTAGGAAGTCTTCTGTTTTACACAGTTAATCTGACACTTGGCAAATCACAGAAGAAATTATATATGAAAATTAATTTTGTTCCTTGTTATTCTATTTACTTTGGAGGTCACTTCTCCTTTCTTCTTTGTGCAATATAAGCAAACCCCACCAGAGCAGAGCTTTGATCTACAAGCAGTATAACCTTATTAAAACTGACAGGCACGCTGGCCATGCTTTGTTCAAGAAGGAGCAATTAAGTTCTTTCATGGCATAAGATAGCTAAAAGTTAGAAAGCACTGCCCATGGCACAGGGCTACATGGCCAAGTGCTAAGATGAGCTAACTTGTATGAGAAAGCACTAATTTGGGGAAAGTCAGAGAGGTTTTTCTAGGGACTGCTTGTGAACGCAGCAGCAAGAGCACAGATTGGTTGCAGCTGTGTTTGCCTGTGTGCATGTCCAGGACCGGAAACACCATGCAAGAGCCAGCAGACAGTGGGAGAAGCAGTGGTGTATGGCCCTGAGAAAAAGCCAAGGGACAGCTTCTGGGCAAGCATCCTGGCTGGAGCAGCAAACTTGGACTGCTGTGCAGTACTCCCTCCCATTTGCTTCCTCTGCGTGTGAGGAAATGGGACATGGCTGTACATTCTTTGTAAATAAATAAGATTTCGCTAAGGAGCTAACTGAATTCATCATCAGTCCCCTCCACCCCCCTCTGCAGGAAAATCTGGCAAAGTACTGGATATTAGTTAACTGTGTGGGTCAAAGTTCTGTATGTAAAACTACAGAGCTTTTCATTACTGCTAAAACAGTCACCAGAGACCCTGCAGATATCAAGACAGTCTCTGAAATTCAGAGCCCAGAACAGCAGTTGATCATTTCAATCGCTGATGATGCTTCATAGGTTTTTAATGCCTGGTATTTCTATAATGCCTTTTAAAAGTAGCTGTTGTGGAACAATAACAAGAAACCGCTTTCTCTGATCCCTCGTTTGGAATGTTTAATATAGTCCAGATGTATCTGTTGAAAAGAAAGGTAGTCAGATGTGATGTAGCTGTGAAACATTTATACATGAGTAAGGTGTTTGATACACAGAGCTGTTTTGAGTAGTTTCTTTATTTGTGTTATCTTACACCATTCTTCTTATCAAGCTGCTCTTTGGCATCAGAGCTCTTGCAGATTTATGTCCATATTTAGGCACCCACAGCAGCTACATTGTGCACCTCAGACTGAGGGTATGCTCACCCCAGCACAGCTGAAGAAAGCAGGATCCTTCCAGAATTCTCTGTCCTGATGCTGTAGCGTACTCTGTGTGTGCTCTGACACCTCCATAACAGGACATGAAGCCTTACCCTCCTTCAGTGGGAAGTAAAAGGCAGGTTTACAGCCAAGAATAAGACTGTAAAATTCCCTTAACTCACCTCCTTTCCTTGGAGTTTCACCTTAGGAGACAACTGCCCTCTGATAGGTCTTTGGTAGTGTGGTTTCAGAGGAGCCTTACTGGTGAGGAATACAAACTTGGAGGAAAAGAATGCAACAGCTTTTAATTCCAGCTACATTTATCAATCAGTTCTTCTCCAGCACAGCACAGCACAGCGGGTGCCTGGGGCCTGGAATGAGCAGCCGGTGTGGCCGAAGGGCAAAGCTCTGTTACTTTTGGCAGCAGCACCGGCAATAGCTGGCTGGAAGCATTTGTGAAATTATGGCCTGTGGGGGCACTTCTGGTTTATGCTGACGTGTGTGCAGGCTTGCCACTGAAACAGGCCCCCTTGCTGGCTCACCCTGGCACTGGTGTTTGTTCGGCTGCAGGATCAGCTGGCTGCCAAAATTGATCCTCCTGACATTTTTTTTTTAACTAAATTAGCTTTCAACTCTGTTGGCAAGAGGATCTAGCTTAACATGTGGCTGCAGCACAGAGGAGGCATCAGGAAAGCATGACTAAGGAAAGGAGAAAGGATGGAATGATAGCTTTTGCCAGTAGTACAGTCTCGTCTTGGCTTAACCCCACAAGAACCTGTGTGTCAGGGTAGAATTACCTGTTACAACTTGAGTCACATTAATTACTTGCTTCCTCAGAAAGGGAAAAACCTTATTCCTTTTTTCCTTGCTCATCTGATGTTAGACCTGGTGATTGTCTAATCTTGCACTGAACTGGTTTAACTTGTTGAATCAACAGAAAACTCACCTCAGCAAAGAAAAGGGAATAACATTCTTCTGTCTGAGTGGGTAGAATCAGCTCAGTAAAGCATCTGTGGAGCCTGGCAGAGCTGGTCCAAGGCCAGGAGACCAGTAGCTATGAGCTCTGAGGTTGCACAGAGCTTCAGTCTCAGAAATGTCCTGTCATAATGCTTAGTAGAAGAGCCATGATGCAGGTTCTCTCTGAAGTTTAAAGATGACAATAGACAATATCCCTTTGTCTTAAAACAAACATAGTGTTTGTCTTAAAAAGCTGGAATTTGCCACTATTTCATATTTCCTTCCAAATTCCTACTTCTGTATTTTCAACCCTCCCATGGCTAAATGACATTTATCCTAAAACTTCCCTTCAAGCTGGGCCTCTCCTTTAAGCCTACATTTCCCTTGGGTATGTGTCTGTATTAGGGAAACAGTGCCACAGATATTCTAATGCTCTTTTCCATCAGCCAGAACTTCTCTCTGAAGTTTCAACAAGTGGCCTTTGATGCTGCAGTGGGAAGACACTGTCCTCTCAGATGCAAGAATGCAAGCTTGTAAACAAACTGCTATTTAAACTGCTGCTATTGAAGCAACAGAGTTACAAGGAGTATAGAAACATGGTCTTACATGTCTGCAAAATAGTTGGTTGTGTGCAACTCTATCAGTCAGATAAGCAGGAAAATGCCTAAATTCTATTTGATCATGCTCAGGACAGCCATGGGTCACTTAAATGTAGTGCTGACTAGACAGTGTTTCTATGCACCAACCACAGAAATCCCATGCTGTGTTTGCCCAGAAGTTTAGGCTTTCATCTTTGACAGAAGAAATCCCAGACCATTTTCAGGTGAACCTAATGAAGATGAGATATCCCAGGTGGGCAGGTGTCCACTCTTACACTCATGTAGCCCCTTCTTCATTTATAACAACACAGAGTAGGACCAGTCCAAAGAATTAATGGAGAATAAAATGTACTCTAAAAATACCAGGGGAAAAAAGTTATATGAGAAATATATGAATATAATAATGAGGGGGAAGTCTGAAATGCTATGTTGTTGTTAATCTTGAACCACATGTTTAATCCTTAACCGTAAAATTACAGAGAAGATTAGCAGAACCCAGGAATTCTTGACATAAAAGTGGTTGGGAAAGTGTAGACAAGGGGTTTGGATTGCAAGCATTGGGATATCACTTGAATGCAGTTTACGTGGCTGAGGAATGGATTAAACTATCACCTTTCAGAAACTACCCGAAATTACTTGTTTTTAATAAATGACAAACAAGATGCTGGACAGTGAAGAAGACACAAGCAGGACGCTGAAATGCACCTGAAGGTCTTGGCTGCTTTTGTGTAGCAACTCTACCTCCTGGGGCCATTCTCTAGTAGATAGTGGGTGAAATGCCCAAATGTGTGAGCACTCTGAAGCAGCTTTTCAAAAATGCTTGTCCTTGGTCAAACCGTTCCTGTTGAGTCCAGCTGAGCAGGCAGGCCAGCTTGTAAGCTGGGGAAGCACAGCCTTGGCATGTTATTGGATGGCTTTTAAGATCCAGATTCCTAAATAATCAAAAGAAAGATGTCAGATGCGCAAGGAAGCTTTTTTTTCACAGAAATATGGTCTGACCTGTGATGTCACTTGAGCGGGTAGTCGTGGAGGGCAGTGGTCTCCCCTGTGCTGATGAGTGATGTGACTGCAGTGGATACAGAGTAGGGGAGCAAATGGATGCAGAAGGCAGAGTGCCTGTGTTTTGGGGGTTTTGATGTGGATTTTCACAAAGTCTAACTTGAAAGTAAGTTCAGTTTCGCTTTGATGTGAGACCTGTTATGTTGTTTGAGGACTAACAGGAGGACCGTAAAAAAGATACAAATCACAAAGATTCTCTGCAGTCTCACCACTTCCAAACACAGTTTCATAATGCTGTAACTACTCTCAGGAGAACGTGGGATTCTGCTCCCTCTTCCTGGGGCTCGTTGGAAGAGCTGCAGCGGTTTGACAGGTCGCATTACTCTCCAGCAGATTCACCAGCAGGAAACGGTACAACCAGTGTATTAAAGCAAATGCGAATGAGTCGCCATCCTTTTACGAAGCACATGGAGATATCTGTCTATGATGTTATTTTAGTAAGTGCTTTCAGGCGGCGGAAGATGCTCAGCGGGATTGCTACCCAGCAGCGCCGCTCCTTCGGCTGTGCACCGTGTGCCTGTGATGCAGCCTGAAGTGTAATTTAAGCCTGTTAATAACCATCACAGCCCCGTGTATATCGTGTATATCCCGGCGGAGGAACAGGCTGCAGCCCCGGCAAGCGGCATCCCCCGCCGGCCCGCTCTCCCGGCAGCCCCGGCGGCTCGGCGAGCGCAGGGCGAAAAGCCGCGGCAGCTCCTGCCCCGGGCGGGGCTGGATCGCGGGTCAAGGTGGGTGGAACGGCGGAGCCGGGGCCGGGGCCGGGGCTGGCGGCGCGGCCGGAAGAGGGGCGGTGGCGGGGCGGGGGCCGAGGCGGTGCTGCCCACGCTGTCCGCGGCCGGGCCAGCCATGGTGAGTAGCGGGGCCCGGGCAGGGCAGGGCAGGGCAGCGCGGGCGGGGGGGGGTGGGGGGAGGGGGGGGCGCAGGCCGCGTCTGTGCGAAGGGCGGCGGCAGCGCCCGGGCCGGGGCTGCGCTGCGGGCACGGCCGCTGGTGCCGCTCGCAGCCGCCTCCCGCCAGCCCGGCGTGGGGCCGAGCCCCGGCGCCGAGCCCCGCAGAGCCCGGGCCGGCGGTGCCTGGAGAGCCATTCGCTTAGGGGCACCCCCGCTGGCAGTGCAGTGCAGGGGGGTGCCGTGTCAGAAGCAGTGGCCAGAGGCACAGGCGGCGAGTGCGGGACCCGCACACTGCCCAGCCCTGCGGGAGGGAAGCAGCGCTCCCGGCGTTGTGACTGCACTCTGGTTTCTCCAGGCCTTTCTAGCCCTATGGAAACTGCTCTGAATTCAGACTGCTTATTTCTCCAGGCTTCTCTAGCTTTCTGGAGGCTGAACGTGTTGGATCTGCCTGGTGCTCCTGGGAAAACTTTTGGCCGTAACAGGCCAAACAATAACAGGTTTAAAACATGGGCACTTTCTTCAGCTCTTTTTGGCCGTCTGGTTAAGCAACCTTCCAGTATCTGCAGGGGGCCCGCATGAAGGCCGGAGGGACGCTCTTCATTAGAAGCTGTAGTGACAGGACAAGGAGTAATGGGTACAAATTGGAAGAGGGGAAATTTAGGTTAGACAGTAGGAAGAAATTTCTTGCTATGAGGGTATTGAGACACTGAAATAGGATGTTCAGGGAGGTTGTGGATGCCCCATCCCTGGTGGTGGTCAAGGCAAGGTCGGATAAGGCCTTGAGCAGCCTGGTCCAGTGGGAGGTGTCGCAGCCCATGGCAGGGGTGGTTGGGACTAAATGGTCTTTCAGGTCCATTCCAATGCCTTAACATTCTATGGTTCTTTTTTACCCACTGCACCTGGAGGTCACTCGTTTGGTGTTAAAATGTCTACATTGACTCTCCATTAGGGTGAACGCCTCCAGTGGTGTGAACAGGGTTAAGATCATTGCTGCTGGAAGGAGGATCTCCCATCTCCCTTCCCCTCTGTGTGGGACCCTTTTTGTGCCTGATTCAACACACCAGTCTGACAGGTGGCTGGTGAAATTGCTCATAGGAGGTCTCCTGACATAGACCGGGGTCCTTGCCAAGGAGGGGAGATGACATCTCTCCTGGCTAGCTCAGCTGCTTGTAGAGATGTAGCCTGACTTGATCAAGTTTAATTTAGAACACTTACACGCCACTGCAGGAAACTTGTAATTCAGGAGTTGTCTTTATGTTTAATTTGAAACTTGGTGAAATTTTGGTTTTGCTTTCAGTCTGCTGCTGGCTGATAAATCCAACTTCTGTACTGAAAAGCATCTTAAATGAATTTCTCTTTAGAGTGCAGGAAAAAGCTTCTGTGGTGGTTTTTGCATTTATGGTTTGATGCATTTTGCCATTTTTCTTCCTAATGATCCAACTGTACAAATTGTTCTTTCTGATGGATGACATCTGTTGGGTTTGTACCCAGAGATGCTTTTGGTCCATGTGCTACAAGTGGGGAATTCCAGGGCCATCCAAACCTGGATCAGAAGTTACACAGAGAAATGAAGAAGCTGAAATATTGCTGTAGTTCCTCACACAAATACCAGGACACTAAGGGATGTTTCAATCCACAGATAATTTACTTCATGAAATTAATGTCATAAAGAAGGCAGAAGTTCATCTGTCCCAACTAGTCATAGAAGTTTTCACTATTTTTGGTTTGGCATTTTTGGTGTTGTAAGGGGGGGTGAGGGGGGGGGGGAAGCTCATAAACTTGCCCATTTTTAAATTTTTAAATCCAGCATTTTTAATGATGTACAAAGGTTTTGAAATTTGGTTGTATTTCTAAAGCATAATTATTTAATTGGATAAGTGGGGTTGGAATGCAACAGGACGGTTTTATTTGGATTCTGCAGCCTTTTTGTGTATGTTTTCTGTATTTTTAGGAGTGTGAAAGTCTTCAGTGTTTGTCCTGCAATTTTGATGGAATGTGTTGTAGTAAGCATTTTCTGCAGTGGTTTGCAGTCCTCGCTGCAGGAATGCAAAGCTGCTTTTCCAGCTCCCTAACTGGGAAGTAAAATCCTCCCTGGTAAAGGAGATGGACCAGAGTAAATACTTTCAGCACTATGAATTTCCATTTACTGAAAGATGGAGGAGTGTCCTTTCAGTTTTGTAGTTATTGTCCTCTTAACACATGAGCAAAACTGATCTTTGTGCTGCTACTGTGACTAAAAGGTATGAGTACAAGTTAGAAAGAGTGAGGTATGGATGAAGAGGAAAACTCAAGAGTGTAGGGACAAAATCATGATTTTTCTGTCATCCTATTATTTTTAGCTGTAGAAAAAAGACAGAAAGGAAATGTTGATTGTTTTAGCATCGAGAGGTGCTTGAAAACCAGATTCTTCTCACAGTAAATGAGGTTTCGGCATAGAATCTGTGAGTTTACAGGAAACTTTAAGTGGTAAATGGAGTCATTAGACCTTTTATCTGGCTTTGTCACTCGCTGTAGTGGTGGCTTCTCTGCCTGATGACCTTAGTCCGGAGCAAAGTGTGCTTTTTCTAACTGATAACAAGCAAAGCTAACGATGGCTTAGTTGATGCACCTTGCCCTGCTGAGTTGGAAGGAGATGATAAACCTAATATTTGTTCTGCTTCTTTTGCTAGAAATACATTGTATAAACACTAGTTCATAACTTGTTTTAGTTGCCTGGCCCAAATCTTTGGACCAAAGTCTTATTATAGAAAATACTTTGGAGTATATACAAGAGACCACTGGCCTATGAATCACATAACTTAGATGTTTAAAGTAGATATAGGGGGGCTTAGAGCCAGGACTTTGTACGCTTGAAGCAGCTAGATCGGCAAACACAGAAAAGAATTCGTTGATATGTATAATTCAATGTTGTACCCATGCTTCTAAAATGGCTTGCTTTGTATCCTCAAGTCGGGCTAGTGTGTCCAGCAAGAGCTGGCCAGCTCCTGGCACCGCAATAAATACCTTTGCTGCTTAAAGATAAATTGTCTATAAGCAGTTCCTTATTCTGAGGTTTCTTGTCTTCATAATAAGCACAGAGAATACCCCTGTGGAGGACCAGGCATAAGCATGTGAGTATGTTTGTCTCAAGTATTCTGACTGTTGTGCTGTGACAGGAAAGCTGCGATTGGAAGGGAGGGTTCAGTGGAGGCAGAGCAGCTGTTCTGAGACAACTTCCCTTTCTTTGCTAGGCTTGCAGGTCAGCCCAGAGACTCAGGCTCAGTGTGCCTGTGGCAAGAGAAGGGTCAGATCCCGGGCATCTCACTAAAAGGGGCTCCTGGAGCACTGGAGACCCCACGATTCATTTCCTAGAGGGCTCTGAAGGGCTCGCTCTGTGTGCACCAACAGTGGCACATGGCATGAAAAGGATGGGCACATACACCAGAGAAACTGTAAAAGGAAGTGGATTGGTCCCAGGCTTCTGTCAGCCCTGGATCCAGACCATCCACAGAGGCTGGACCATTGTGGGGTCTAAGGACTGGTGATCTTTTTCCTTTGCTTTCTCTCTTTTCTGTCCTTATTCTCTCTTCTCTTGTTTTATCCCAACAAGTGGGGCAATTGTATTCAACCCCCTACTCTGCATGGAAGTTCACTGTGAGAGTTGGGAGCTTGTTAAAGTTTATTATAAAAGTTAAGAGCTTGTTAGCCAGCACTCCTACAACTAAATAGTGGTCTGGTTGTTGGAGTTAAGGTGGCTGTATAATAAAGGATAAGAGTTCCCTGACACTGGACTGGTGTCTTTGTTCAGCCTGATGAGAATTTATATTGAAGATTATGCCCACTTCCAGGTCATGACAGCCCCTTCTCCTCACTTGAAAAGCATGGGTGGTTTGCTTATGCCTCTCAAGAATGGTTTTTCCTGTGACTGGGACTATAGGTCCTTTTGTGAAAGAAACTGAGGACTGCTCTTGCCTTTTTTTTTCCGTGTTGTGAACTTCACTCTCCTGGGATCAGTGGTGTTGATTTTATTTCTCTTCTTGTCCTGTGCACCACAGATCTTCCCTTGCAGTTCTCCTCTTGGTTCCCATGTTTTCCACTTTATATTCCTTTGAAGGGACAGAAACCTTAGTACTTACATCAAAACTAATTAAGAGCTCATTCACATGCCTTGTAGTCACAGCAGTATTTGAAGCATTTCTTCTGTGATGCATCTTTCAATTTGTAAATGGAATTTTATTACATATATATGAATTCATGTTGTATAACATGGAAGGAATTTATGCAAGGGAAGCATCTTTCTAATTATATCTCAAAACTAAGTGTTTGAGAGCTTTGTCTAATACAAACTCTCACCCATTTTGGTCTTTATTAGCTATTTGTTTTCTAAGAGCATGCTTTAAGTTACAAGGTGTCTGCATCTGAACCTAGCTTTGATTGGAGGCAACAGAAGGGTGTGCACTGGGTCTCTTTACTGAGACTTTCCAGTTGGAAGGATTACATGTTAAATCTTCTTCCTGTAGGTCCTGTCCACAGAAAGAAATTGCTGAGGCATGAATGCTGGTGGTAGAGAGAATGGGATTGGAAATAGAGATTGCAGATGAGTAAAAATGATTAACATTTTTTTTCCATGATGAATGCTCAGGGATTATGGGCAGCTGTTATTTGAAGTATTCTAACTTTGTGCTGAATAGCTCAACAGTAACACATTCTCATGGTTATTTAAAAATATTTCAGGAGCAAGAGAAAGGCTAATTTTTGAAGTGAGTGGTGACTCACCTTTGGCCTTGAAAGTAGAGCAAAGAGACACATCGCATATTCTGTAGCTGCAGAAATACTGAAGCTAGGCTTTTTCAGTCACTTTTAGTATTGTCTACAGTAGCAGTGCATGGGGTTTGAAACTGGAAGCTTTGGATGAGTTAAGCAAGTAGAGAGTAATCAAATCTTAGCAGGGCGTATTGGCTGGGTATCTTTTGTGCAAATCCAGTTTCTGTGTATTACATCAGCAAGGATGTAAGATGTATGTCTTGAACTGTTAATATGAGTATGTGAGTTTCTTTCAGAGTCCTTGCTGGGATTGGCAAGCCTTCTTTTCCAGCATTTCTATTTGAAAGTCCAAAAAAAGGGTTCTGCCTGAACATTGCACCATTCTTGTGCCTGCCATCTGCTGGCCAGATGCCACAGCTGTGGGAGACTGGCTGCAAACACCCTGCTGAGCCTCTGTCTTAAGGATACTGGAGCAAAAAATAGATCCTTTTCTCATTGAGATATGTCTCAGATGGTTTTTGTGTTGTCTCCCTGAGGGACAAATAAGTTTCATAAGTTCTGTTACCATCTTTCTCCTCTTTCCTAGGATATGATGGAACTCCTAGAGGAAGATCTCACCTGTCCCATTTGCTGTAGCCTGTTTGATGATCCTCGTGTCCTGCCCTGTTCCCACAATTTCTGCAGAAAGTGTCTGGAAGGAATTCTTGAGGGAAATGTGCGGAACGTGCTTTGGAGGCCGTCCCCTTTCAAGTGCCCCACGTGCAGGAAGGAGACTCCTGTTACTGGAGTCAACAGCTTGCAGGTCAACTATTCCCTGAAAGGTATCGTGGAGAAGTACAACAAAATCAAAGTAACCCCCAAAATGCCTGTGTGCAAAGTGCACAGTGGGCAACCCCTCAACATTTTTTGCCGGACAGACATGCAGCTGATCTGTGGGGTTTGTGCCACCCGTGGTGACCACACAAAGCATGTTTTCTGTTCCATTGAAGAAGCTTACTCCCAGGAGAAGCGAGCTTTTGAAACCCTGTTTCAGGGCTTTCAAACTTGGCGTTGTGGAGATGCCCTCTCACGGCTCGATACCTTGGAAAGCAGTAAGAGGAAAGCTCTGCAAATGCTGACCAAAGATTCTGACAAAGTGAAGGAGTTCTTTGAGAAGCTGCAGCACACACTGGAGCAGAAGAGAAATGAGATTCTCTCTGACTTTGAGACCATGAAGCTTGCAGTGATGCAGGCCTATGATCCGGAGATCAATAAACTGAACACAATTCTGCAAGAGCAACAAATGGCTTTCAACATGGCAGAGGCCTTCGAAGATGTGTCTGAGCCCATTATATTTCTGCAACAGATGCAGGAGTTCAGGGAAAAAATCAAGGTGCTCAAAGAAACCCCTTTACCTTGTTCCACTGTGGACATCAGCCCCACAGTGAAGAGCTTTGATACCAGCCAGTGGAATGGAATAAAACTAGTTGATGTGGACAAACTTTCCTTGCCTCAGGAAAGCAACACTTGCAAATTCAAGATTTGCTCAGTCTTTTCACGCACATTTATAGTGAACTGTCTTCTTTTCATTACAATTATCTTGTCCTTTTTGGCAGAAAACATGGAGATAGCAGATCATGCAGTCTCTTACTGGGAACAGATGGCAGATGGAGCTTCACTTTTAAGAGAAAAGTGTAAAAACTATATGTTGGTTGTACTGGATAATGTTGCAGAGTTTGTGTGCAAATATAAACTGTTGTGAAGGCCCTGCTGAAATAGAAGAAGGAAGAGAGATCTGGGGAAGAAAACAGAGAACTTCTTAAAATTAATTGGTCCTTTAAGACTTTCAGTGAAAACATTCAGAGATTCAAAATGTTGCCAAAACATTCATACTGTTCACATAGTTTGAGCACTGATAAACCAGAAGATGAAATGGACCCTTGAAAAACACTTTGTTTCTGGATTCTTCTTTCAGTCATGATTTTGGGAATATTATTCACTGTAAATCATGTTTCTTAGCAAAATACAGGGTCAAACTGTGTACTTAGTTTAATGTAATGTAATTGTAGGATAAGATAAAAGATCCTAGTTTAAAAAATACTTTTTTCTAACTGGGAGGTTGGTTGGTAAGAGGAAGGGCAGTTGTGGTTGAGGTGAGTGCTGTATTGACAGTCTTGCTGAGGACTGCCCTTCCTCTGTGAAATGCAGCATAGATCATTCACAGTCTGGAGCCACTTGCTATCTGACAGTGTTACCTCTCACTAAAATAGCTATATGTAGTTTTATTTTTTTGTTGTTGTATAACCAAATGTAATTATCCTGTGCATTCAGATTATATATTCTATACAAAAATATGCATCATCAGGGCAAGCATAAATTCTAGAGGTAAAGAGAAATCAGTTGAGGTTGATAAGAACAAGCTGCAAGGTACTTTGCAGATAGTACAGACTTTGCAGTTTGCTTTTTCAGCCCTGAATTGTTGGGGTAACTGAGCTATTTTGTTAGATCCATATTTCTCTGAAGCCCCACTTTCTCAAAAAGTGGCCTTAACATAAACAGGTTAGTGCAGTGAAAGGCATGCAGTGGTCTGCCACAGGAAGGCAGCTTGGGCTCTAGCCCTGCAGAGGTGGCAGGATGATTCCTTGAACTGGTTGTGTCCTAACAGATGTATGGATATTGTTGATCTTTGAAGTGCTTTAGCATTGAAACATACAGGTTCTTCTGCTGCTACAGTATTTTTGTGTACCTTGTTTCAGGAGTTAATTGAATTCTATGTGTGTATTGACTTGGCCTTAGTGATTTAAAGTGAACCTTAAGCTTGAGTTCTCTGAAGTGCCCTTCTTAAGGAGCACATGATACTGAAATGTCTTGCTTGAAGCACATCTAACCTCTTTTTGCACTGGTCCTATGAACAGCAGTGTATGGAATAAAACCATTGAGCTGACATTTCCAGAAAACAAACATAATGTGTGCTATACTTTGGGAGTAGTCATTGGCCTCTCAAGATTTAATAAGTTGTGATGGTCAATTCACTATATTCCAGTAGTCCTTGCAAGCTGTTAATTTCAAAAATAAAACATTAAATTCCAAGAATCAAAGTTTCCAAGCAACCAAACCTGGCAAACAAAACTATTGTACATGATATTTACATCTTTGTTGCCTGGGAATCCTGTCGCTGCTCGACACCTCACTCCAAACACTTGCTAAAAGCATTCAGTAGTTCTTGCAGCTGCAGCTGCCTTTGCAGTTCAGGAAAGATCAGGTCACAAACACGTGGATCAGAGTTAGAATTCCTGAGTGGCTGAAGCAGCGATGAGTAACCGAGAGGTGGTCGTACTGAGTGTGGGAGGTGTGAGATTTGTAACCTGGGCTTCCACCTTGCAGCAGTTCCCTGAGTCCAGGCTGGCACGGATGTTGAATGATGATGACCAGGAATTCAAACTGGTGAATGGAGAGTTTTTTGTGGACAGAGATGGCGTTTTGTTTAGTTACATCATGGACTTCTTGAGGACTCTGCAGGTCTCCTTACCAACTGACTTCTCAGACTATCAGAGGCTGCGAAGAGAAGCAGAATTCTATGGACTCTACACCCTGGCTGACCTCCTGAGCCAGGAACACTTGCTGAAGCCGAGGCTGGAGTTCCTGGAAGTGTGTTTTTCTCTCCAAGAAATGCAGGCGTTTTTCCGGATCTTTGGTTCCTGCAGTACCACTGTTGAGACACTAGCTGAGCAGATCACTGTGTTTGCAGGTCAGCAGTCAGGACAGAGCTGGAACAGCCCTTTTCCTTCACAGAAAACACTCATTCCACTTCCTTTGGAAAGACCTTCTCATCACGACTTGGTTTTTAAGTGTGGTACTGAGTACTCTACTGGGGACCAGTTTGTGGCCAGGTACTCTCCTAGTGTGACTTCTCGTTATGGAGATGCCTTTGTGACCTCTAGTTCAGGTAGTGAACCCTACGTGCTAGCAAAGTTCATTGTGAAGAGACTATCTGAGAGAAGAGAATTATGTTTCCTTCTTTCTGCTAGTTTAGTGTTATTTTTCTAGTTTTGGAACACCCAGTTTAATTTCTGTTGCACTGATTTGCCTGTTCTTCAGCTTACTGAAATATTGTTGATGTTTGTTTGTGAGTTTTGGTGGGTCTTTCTTTCTGCCCTTTCCTCTGCACTTGCTTTAGAATTTCACAGCATCAATGACCTTCTTGAGGACATGTAAAACACAGAGCAACAAGAAGCAAAGGAAACAAAGAAAAGGAGTGAAGTACTGGGAGAAGCCTAAAATCTCCTCTAGGTTATGGTCCAAAAGGCTTTCATATGGAAAAGAGGAAAAAGAGAATGGCTAAATAGGGTTAAAAACACCAGTGAAACCAAGATAACATTTCAGGGATTGGAAAGCTTTTGTAAAGCCTTTTACTGGGGGGAGGGAGTAGGAGTGGATTATTAACTATATGCTACATAGTGAGTTTTCTTTGAATTCAGAGCCAGGTTCTGTTTTTATTAAGATTACTGTATATCAGTAATTTTTGTGATAGCAGTATCATATGCTAATGACAACTTATATTTTTTAAACAAGCTTTTGCTGGATGTCTCTATTGTATGGAGGCATGTTCTTGCTGTATAGGAAAATGTAACCTAATTTGTCCTCTGTGGCTGTTAGAACATCTGGAATTTTATGGAAGTTTCACTGAAATATTTCCAAAAGGGTTATTCTATCTGAATATATGAACCAACACAGCAGTCTTTTGATTATTTACAAAAATAATAATAAAGTTTATCTTTCTTCCTGCTTTCTTTGGCTAAGCAAGTAGGAGAAAAACTACTCTGCATTTGTGAAGCAACATATATTTGTGTGCCAAACCTTAATTTTGTAATATATTACCAATTTGAATGGACTAACAATTGGTTGAGTAGGTTGTGGCAACTTAAATAGTGGGAAGATATTTCTGTTTATTTCCTTTATTTCCTCAGACTTGGTAAAAACTTTCCTCTGCAGATCAATAGAAAAGCTTATCTTGAATAATGAAACAAGTCAAGTTTGATTATGTTGCCTGCTGAATTTCTGTCTTAATCTTTGTGGTGACATGGATTCTCTTGCCTTTTTTTCTGTGCTTTCCATGAATGTTTGGTGTACTTCCCTGTGAACTGTGGAACAGTTTCACCCCTGTCAGCTTATATATTTTGTAATAGTATTTTTACCTGACTTCTGTTCCTCAAAATGTCTGGGTACATGCTTACACTGTACTTTATATCAAGTAGAATTTGAGGCAATGTGAAAATGATTTTCATACTTGTTATCACAAGACCTGCTGTACCAGGTAACTTTGCAATAAATGTCACTGTTTGTAGAGAGATCCTGTGTGCTGGAAAGTGATGCTCTTGGGGTGAACTGGACTTCACTGTCCATCAGTTACTCTTACCTGAAGAATAGTTGCAGCATTATATGCAGGCCATTCCCCTGTCCTCCATTAAATGAAACGAGATGGAGGTTCTCACAGCCTGTTTCTTAAGAAAGTAAGTTTTGGGGGAGATTAGAAGGGGTGTATGAAAGAGAAGTGCTTCTTCCTCAACATAGAAATGGATGAGCTGAGAATTAATGAAGGAAAGAGTTCAGTTGTCCTTAAAAGAGGAAGAAAGTAGTCAGAACCTTGGTTGCTGTAAACACATACAGCTGTGCTGACCTGCACCGTCAAGGAGTAGTTAAAATGTGTTGTAACTGCTATTTTTTTTTCTGATTTTAGGTATGTTTCCATAAAGCCTGACAATAGAAAGCTGATTAACGGTACTAATGTGCTAGGCCTGCTGTTTGACACTTTACTCAAAGATGGATTTCGCCTGATAAGTGCCAGGACAGTCGCCAGTGAAGAAAAGGTTGAATGCTACAGTTTTGAAAGGATGAAGAGGCCAGCAAGCCTTGCTGTCACAGTGAACCAAACCCCAGGGAACTCTGAGGTAGCACGGGGAAGGAGAAGCCAAGTGCATAAAGGGAAATAAAGGCTTTTCTTTACATCTTTTGAAGGTGGAAGAGGGGTGTGTCAGCACTAGGGGCTTTTTTTTGTTGACTTGTTTGAAACTGCAACTATTGAGGGAAGTAACAAACAAGCAATTTTATTTTTCATTTGTTAAGGAAAAAAAATGCTTTCCTGCCTTTTACTGCTCCACCCTCTTCAACTGTAAATAAAAGAACCACAGATTCAGTACTGTCTTTGAGGACCAGATTCCAGTATTTTCAAGGGTCGTTTTTGTTTTTCTCTGTGCCTAAGATTTACATGAGGACTCACAAAGCATCAGCCATTCCTTCTAGAAAACTGTTTTCTGTGTTAATCTGTAGTAGATTTTAAAAACATAGTAATACATGAAGAAATAAGAACTTGTCACAATTGTCATCCCAACAGTTTGGAGAAGTGGCTGGAGGAGGAATTCAAACCTCAATGACTGATTATTGCTTCTGCTTCTCTCTGAATCTCTTGCAATTAGCTGAAAGCAGAGTAATAGGAAGATCCTGAGTTGCACTGCTGTGTGGCTTTGTGAAGCCATCACCAGGCTCTGTGAAATAACACGACTGTGTCTTGTAGAATACTCCTCTGTCCTCCCTCTCCAAAGACATTTAGCTGCTCTTCAGTGCTGAGAATTAAATGATAAAGGTCTTTGTGAAGAAGGGGTCAGCTCATTGTTAAAGCTTTAACCATAAAAAGGATGAAAACCCAGTAAACAGTCCTTCAGATGGAAAAGTTAGTATAGTTCTAAACAAAATAGTAGAAAGGATTTCCTAAAGTTTGTTAAGTGCAATGCAATCAGAAGGAAGACTTGGCAGAAGTGGCTTTAAAAGTCTTGGGAATATTAGCCCTGTACAAAGCTTCGTAGAGATGCCAGATTTAGCTCAGGTACCAGAGAGATAAGTTAATGAGGCTTTATAAATTAAGAATCTTTTGTCCTCCCTTCAAGGCAGGGAAAGAAGATAGCAGTAACTTCAGAGAATCATTATTTGCACCTGGCTTTTGTTGATAAAACACCACCTTTCCAAAGCTACAAAGAGCCCAGTGGAGCTTGTTTGTGCTTTCTTGGCTGACCACAGAATCACCGAATATTCTGAGCTGGAAAGAACCCATCAGAATAATCACTGAGTCCAACTCCTGGCCCTGTGCAGGACATGCCAAGAGTCACACCATGAGCCCAAGAGCATTGTCCAAACACTTCCTGAACTCTGCCAGGCTTGGTGCTGTGACCACTGCCCTGGGGAGCCTCTTCCAGTACCCACCCACTCTCTGGGTGAAGAACCTTTCCTGATACCCAACCTAAACCTCAGCTTCATGCTGTTTCCTGGAGTCTTGTCCGTGGTCACCACTCCTCTTCCCCTCATGAGAAAGCTGTAACTGGTATGAGGTCTCCCCTCAGTCTCCTCCAGGCTGAACAGACCAAGTGCCCTCAGCCACTCCTCATTCAGTTTCCCCTCAAGGCCCTTCACCATCCTCATGACACTCCTTTGGACACTCTGCAATGGCTTAATACCTTTCTTACATTGTGATGCCCCAAAGTGCATACAGTGTTCAAGGTGAGACCAATTAGAGCTGGCTTTTCATTAGCTTTAAAATGTGAACGCATTACTTTATTTGCAGCACTTAATAATGAGGGTGGGTGGTGGTACTCAACCATCTGTTTCTTGCCCTGAGGAGTATCAATGAAATGGATCTTCCCAGACTGGTGGTGCCACTGTCAGACATCTCTTGTCATTGGCTACCGCTGCTGGGCATTTTAGCTTGACATAAGTTCAGAAGTTTAGCAGAAACAGTGAGGTCCTCTTTGCTTGTTCTAGGTCTTTCTGGGTTGAGAATAATGTGATTATGGGACTACATCTCCTAATCTTCTTACAGGTTATGTAATGTAATATATATTTTGAGGAATGTAAGAGTGAATGCTTCGAATGGGATGATTTTTTTTGGTCAGTGATGTCAATTTGTTCATATATGCCTTGAGGTAAGACATTTAGACCCTGAGATTAGCTCAGTTGGTTAAAACTTGGTTGTAATAATGCCAAGGTCATGGGTTCAATCCCCCATCTGGGCACCATTGACTTAAGAGTTGGACGCGATGATCCTTGTGGGCCCCTTCCAACTCAGAATAGTCTGTGATTCTGTGATTTTTACAGTGAGAACCATCATTCACTGGGACAACTTCTCCACAGATGCAATGGAGTGTCCAGCATTGAAAGTTTTGAAGATGATGCATAATGATTTCACCGGGGCTCCCTTTCCCATGAAAGGCTGGACCAGACGATCTTTTGAGTTCCCTTCCAGCCTGGCCTATTCCATGATTCTGTGGAGATCTTCTCTGAAAGTCTTGTGCCAGAAAGCCTGTCTTGGTGGGCTTTGAGGGCAGACTGCTGATGGCAGCACTCAGGTGACACAGCTGAATGGGTGGGTGACTGTCCCCACAGGTCGCTGTACTCCTTGTATGGAAACAGTAATGTTGAGTATTGAGTGTATCACTGACTGTGAATATTGTTGGTGGGGAGACTTGCCAATAATAATTAATAATGAGAAATGCAAGACTAAAACTGAAAACTTTTTACAGGGAAAGTTAAAAAAATAGACTTGAGGCCCTAAATGACTATAGACAGTAGTGATGCAAACTGAGACTAGTTTCAGAACCTCTCATAGTAAGAATTATGCTACTTCATCTACTATGAGAGTACTGTCTTTATTTTTGTTGCTGTAATAGCTACTTTGAAAATTGAAGTTTGGATTACTTTTTTCCAAATAAAGTGAAAAAAAAGAGAAATATTTCAATTTTTAAAAGCCCTGGAGTTTTAACCTATGCTGTAACCCATGCTCCATGTCTTTGGTAAAATGAATATTTGGTACTACCATTTCAGTGACAACTTATAGTGGGCTAATGCTGAACATTTTTTGTTTCACCTTATGGGTTAATTTTTATACAGCACCTACATCATTCTATGAATGCATTATTTTGGCTCTGGAAAAAATATACCAGTGCAAGTTCCTGTCATGTAAAGGACTGCATGTGCTTTACCTTGACCTTGAGTGATGGTGCACTGTGAGACGACGCGTCTTTTTGAAGCGAAACACATGGCTGTCCGCAAGCTTGGATTCCCAGAGTTCTTCTAGCATTTACTCATACTTAGCACTGAACTGCAAAGTGTCACCTTCTGTCACTTGTGTGTCCACAGAGAACATGACTGGGCTCTTATACAGCACTTTGATTTTGTTGTTGTTGGGGTTTTTAATAACTGATAGATGCTTAAATAAGTTTGAGTGTGTGTGTGTGAAGAATCTGACAGCAATGTGTTGAAAGTGTCTGGCTGATACCAGTGGGATAACCATGATTTTAACTGATGATTATTTGAATTAAGTAATCTAATTGAAGCTGGTTCTTCAATGGAAAGCACCTTCCTGGATT
Organism: Pithys albifrons albifrons; assembly: GCF_047495875.1. Classification (NCBI taxonomy): domain Eukaryota; kingdom Metazoa; phylum Chordata; class Aves; order Passeriformes; family Thamnophilidae; genus Pithys; species Pithys albifrons. The sequence continues at coordinate 59,553,741 of NC_092458.1, forward strand.
TCTGTATACAGAAAATGAAAGCAGTGTTCATAGAGCTACAGGTGTTGTATACCTTTGAGCTACAACTAAGTAGCAGTAATCATGGAAGAAGGGGTGAAATTGAGTTCATTTGTAGACAAATTAATATAAAATAGTATCAATTTACTAGGAGGATCTTCAGCTGGCTTCCACCTTGCAAGATAATTTTTGGTACTGTAAAGCATTGCTGAGCCAGGATGGCAGTGTTCCTGTGCCCTCTTTGGAGTGGTTTGCCATGTAACCTGCAAGCATTGAGGCAGGAATTTAGTACTGACCAATGCCTTTACTGCACCTTCTGTCCTGAGGTCCCCCAAAGCAGGGATGCAGTGGAGAGCAGACTGGTGTGTGCTCGGCAGAGCAGTTCACACTGGTGTGTTTGCACAGTGGGGAACAGCTGTACAAGTAGAAGTGAATTTGGCTGATGGGAACAAGTCTGGGTGAATTTAAAAGCTGCTTGGTCAAAACCATATTCTGTTCTAAACTGAGTATTTCACCCAAATCTTGGCAGGCAAGTCAACTGTGGTATCACACAGCACAGTCTCTGCTAGACTAGCAGCATATTGGAGGTGACTTGGTCATGCATTTACATGTGACAGAGTCAGAAGCTCTGATTGCTCCCATCTAGCTCTATTTTTTATTAAATAGGAATGGGATTTTGACACATTTAGATTTTCTTTTTTTTTTTTCCCAGTGAAGTAATTTGTTATCCCTGACATGATCCACTTCTTCAAGTCATTGCCAACTTTCTCAGGAGAATTCTTTTTTTTTTTTCCTGTGAAGATGCAAAATTTGCTGGTTCCAGTAAACTTAACTGTGGTATTTGCCTTTTTATTCTTCACTGGATTCAGCAGAAATGTGCACAGTGCCGGGGCAGCCCCCTTACCCACTCACAGCAAGCAGTGAGCTCTCCTTGGCTTTGTAACAGGCAGGCAGACTGCCAGAGCAGTAACCAGATCACTAGAGGGAAAGGAAAACCAACAGTAAGATAACCCCATCATCCTGTCCCACACAGACTGCAGTTTACGTGGCAGAAGTAGATCATCTAAGCAGAGGTGATAGCCTGCTGGATTTGTGAAAGGCAGATGATTCAGAAAGACAACACCTCATTTGCTTTACACTTTTTGTTGTTTTAATCAGTTTCCCCTCCTTTACAGTGGGATTTCAAGACTGTCAAGGGTTTTACCAGCCCAATCTTATGGTGCCTGTTGGATATCCCAATGGGACAGAAGTGCCACAGTTAGCATCGCCCTGTTCTTCTACCGTGTTGAGTTCCTTTTGTAGTCATTGGTTACATTTTTTATGCTTTTAAGTAACTTTTTGTCTGCTTCTTCACACAGCAGAAAGTTCTCGTGTCCTTATTATCTCTTCTGGCGACAAGTAATTTATTTACCACTTGAATTGTTCAGTAATCTGATGATAAAAAGGAGAGAGTCTGTTGTGAAACATCTTGTTATTCTTTGGGTGTTCATTTCAATGTGACAGTTTTTGTTTCTTTGGGAAGTGCAGTCACTGCATTCTTAGAGATTCTACAGCCACTGCTCATGTGATTGTATAAGTGATTAAGAATAGATGTTTAAATAAAGCTATTGAAATTAATACTATAGACTGAGATGCTATTTCGATTAAGACTGATCTCTTTGCACTGGCCACAGTACTTTCCCCCTCTACTAAATAATTCCCTCCACAGAAGTTTTTCCCTCTACTAAATAATTCCAAACCACTGAATTTCATGAAAATAATAGAAGACTCCTCCTTAAGATGCAGCATATGAGGAATTAATGGCCATAGGTGAAAGAATGATGCTGGAGTAACTGCATCATGCCCAGGGGTATTAAATTCTGTTAACTTTGGAGAAACTTTTCTGCACAGTGGGCTGCTCCCACTTTGTATTGATTTTGGTTGTTTTATAGCTTTCCAATGCTCAAAAATAACTCCTTTAATCTGAGCTGAGCAAGGCTGGTGCACTTTTGTCAGTGGGTAAGTCTAAGGTATATTCCAGTTCAGTACCAGGAAGCCACCAAAGTGGATCAGAAATCTTGTTGGAGTACAACGAACCATTCATAACCTTGATTTTTTTTTTTTAATTTGTTCCCAGATTGCTGGAAAGTGTTACTGAACAAGCTGGGAGTTATCCAAGAGGAGGAGGGAGATTCATTGCCTCTTACTCCTTCCCTCTGATTTGTGTTGAACCATTGCCAGGCTTTAACTTTACAAGGTTTATTTTTATCGATTTTCAACAATAAACAGTGGGAGTATCTTCAATAAAAGATTTACAGTGCATCACGAGGAAATGCAACTCCCTACCAAATATTATATTGATCTATTCCCAGATGCTACTGAAACAGCCGAAATGAAGTCCAGTGATGAGGAACTTCCTCTCTCTAGTGACGGATGTGTACGACTGTTATGTCTTCAGAAAACAATAAAAAGGGAAGGGAGTGACTTTGCTTCTTTGACCATATCTTCAACAGCCCAGTTAAATCTGTCAGCTCAATGTAACCCACATAAAAATTGAATTTGGGAACCAAAGGAACTGCTAGTGTGTCTGAAGATTCCCATTCTTTGAAGCTGCCTCTCCTGCTGCAGTCAGGCCATAATTAGTCACAGAAGGCCTTGTTGTGACTAGTAAATGGATGGACCAACAATGATTTGAATAGTCTGGTTCTGGCTGGAGATATGCCTGGAGCCCTGAATATTCTCAGATGGGTGAGATGTAAATCACTAGTCATCATATAAAATACAAGTAAATCTGACTTCTATTAAAAAAAAGGGGAATGTCAGTCTTCTAGATCATCATGTAGTTTCTGTTGAATAACCCCCTGAAGTGTGATCTGACGTGTAAATTTTTCCAAGAATACTTCCTCCATATCTACTCTGTTTTCCTTCTAATGGAATGGTTCCATAATTGGTGGCTTCTTTCTGGTCGGAAGAATGATGAATGTAGCCCTAAAGGATGGAAACAGTAATGTGTACAAGTGTGCTGAGAAAATTAATTTAGTACTTTGCTTTCTAAGCGAGTTACTGTTACAGCAGTCAGCTGAGTGCTTGCTGAAACTGTGAAGAATTAAAGATTGCGACATTGTTCCATCCTGATTCTCCATTGGAAAAAAAAAAGGCAATAGGTTGGAAACATCAAGTCTGAGGTTTTACTAGTACTTCAGAGTCAGGAACTGAGTTTTCTTTGAATTACAAAGGCAGTTTGTAGCTTTCACTGAGGGCCTTCTGGAAGGACTGGTCTATGGCTTTGGTTTTGTTCCCCAGTGATAACTGAGTAATAAAATAATTGCTGACATACCGGTTTATTTACAATGTTGTAATCAACAATAAACAGAAGGCACACTGATCCTTCTATCCTTTAATCTTCCTGTTTTTACTATGTCTTCAACCCACTCCTCAGCCTGGTACTGGAGGAACAGAGGAAAGGCTATGTGATGTGGGCAGGCAGAGATCCACAGAGGAAGGACAACTCACTTCTTTCCATTTACAGAGGGGGTGTTAAGGAATAAAATTAGGCTGGAAAGAGTCACAGCTTTTGTGGGACCAAAGAGACACAATTTATTGTATTGAAGAGATGACAGCTAACAGAGCTGTCAGACATTTCAATGCCACTGGACAATAAAAAGCAGATCTCACAGGGGTGAATGACTGGGTGGGTGATAGCTGCTATATGAATGTGGAAATGGCACAGTATAACCCATACAGGAGACCTAAACGTTCATGAGACTATAGGGACGGTTTTTTTTCAATGTGTTAGGTTAATGCATCTGCAGAACATCTTACATCAATAGTTTGCATACCCGAGGAAGAAAATTTCTCTCCAAGAGGCAATTTCTGCATATGTGTGGTGAAGTGAAACATTGCAGGACCCAGACATCAGATGGATTAATCATGTTGATACCTCACATCTGGAAACAGAAGCTAAGCCTTTGGAGGTCAAATAGACAAACTGAAGATCAGAATAACAGCACTGTTTTGGCAGTGCTGGGGTGATAAGCCTGCTGGATACTTACTGGATATGTCCTGTTGGTGGACTGTGTTTCAATTCCAGTTGCAGTATAAGCAGGTGAGCATTAGCCCTACTAGTAAGGTCCTTTTCCGTAAACTAGAAATGTATCTACTAGAGCAGACTGGTTAACAACATGTTTTCCCCACATGCAATTCAATCCTTAAGCCATATAATATTCCTTTGCTACCTGTGTTCATTCAAAACATTATCTTCTGAAGATGTCTCAGTAAGCTGTGGATCTCTGGAACACATTAGTAACTTGGTGATTAACTAGGGCCATGCCAAGAACGTAAATAAAAATTTGTATCTGCATGACCCTTAAAGTAACTGAGAGACTTCTCTCATATTGATTAGGCTAATGGTGCTTTCTGATTTTAAAAGTTTCTTTTTCGCAATGGAAGTGTGATAGTGCAATCTAGAGTTCACTGGTGTCCATATGCAAGCCCCAAATCTCTATGGATACATGTGGAAAAAGGTAAATACTGTACTGGAATTGAGTCACTGTCCTCTTCCTGCTCCTTTTAAAAAGATCAAATGGGATCTCAAAGAGGTAATGTTACTAATGATCTAAAATGCTCTCATTAAAACACCTTGTGATCAAAAGGAGTCAATGAGTGACTAAAATAGAACATCCAAGCCTGTCTCTGGGATGGTTGGTAGGCATTAACACACTATAAAACCATGTCAGTGCTTGAAAGGAAGAGGTAGAACTTTAAAAACATTCTGAATATTCCAGGGCAAACAGTCAGATGAACAAGCAGGTGAACTGCTATACACAAGGAAGTTGTCTTTTTCTCTTTAAGTCTTGTGCTGCTTCCCTGGAGGGCATGTAGGTCTGCACAGTTGGAAAACCTGTGCTCTGTGATGCCTGTGCTTGAGAATTGGTGCTTACTTATCTTGGGGATATAAGAATAGTGTGTACAACTTTGTCTATACAAAGAGAATGCAAAGCATTGAATAGCTGCCTGTGCTTCAGAAAACCTGTATAGTTTTTATAAAGATGTCTGTCTCTGGAAATGTTGCTACTGCCATAAATGCTCTACTACACCTTATCTAAATTTGTCTCTAGATGTCTGTGGCAATTCTTACAATTTTAAATTAGTATTTGCAATATTAATTAATAATACACAAATTTGAGACCCTCATTTTTGGAAAGTAGTTCCAGAGATAAAACTTCAGCATCTTTTTGCTGTAGGTATCAGTATTTGCTGTTATTGAAAGCAGCTTTTACAGAATGAATTAGGTTGGAAAAGACCTCTGATATCAAGTCCAACCTATGACCAACCAAACACCACTATGTCAACTGGACTATGGCAATAAGTGCCACATCCAGTCTTATCTTAAACATCTCCAAGTGATTCCAGTGACAACTCCCTGGGCAGTCCATTCCAGTGTCTAATCATCCTTTCTGAGAAATTCCTCCTAATGTCCAACCTAAACCTCCCCGGTACATTTTGAGGCCATTTCCTCTTGTCCTGTCGCTAGTTGCCTGGGACAACAAAGTTCTCCACAGTTACTTGAAGTGAGGTTGTAGCAAGGTGAGAGCTGGTCTTATCTTGTGCATAAAGAGGCCACATCACCTTGGCTCTGCAAGAAATGCACTCTAAACACTCAGAATTTTCTGCTTGCAAAGGTATAGTGTTGAAAAACCCTCCTTGTCTAGCCCCAAATTTATCTTGTCTAATGATACAGCAGAGTAAGCAGCAGAACTGTTGAAGGATTTACTTGCTGAGCAAAAAAAGCCTGTAAGTAGTTAAGGAGTGTTTAGCCTTGCTGAACTTTAGTAACACTGCCATCCAAAAGTGATCAACCTTGCCATAATTAATTTTGGTGTCATTGTTACTGAAAATTTCTGCTCTAGAATCATGGTTGCCAAGGGATCCAAGAATTCCAAACCACATACCAGGAAAATCCAACTCTGCATCACTGGACTGCCTGGTGTTCCCAGGTCTGAGCTACGCCTGATGACTTCTTCAGAAGACTTTATGTAGATGAAAATCAGGATCTGTTTTGCAAATGTTCTGTTCCTTGTCACCCTCTAATCAAGGTCTAGCCATGTTAGGATACTTGCTGACAGCCTAGCAAAAGAAGTGGGAAAAGCAAGAGTTCTGGTCTTTCTCAAGTGTTTTTGCTCAGGCAAGCTAGAACCAGAGGCCAGGTGCCTGCATCACTTGTGACATCTTGACACAAGATGTTTTGCTTGCTTAGCCTTCCTAGAAGTTCATGTGATGCTCATCAAGTCAAGCAAAATGCATCTTATGCAGATACCCTTTAATGACACCACTACATCACACAGTGTGTGTGAATGCCAGAGAGGTCATGCTCTTTCACAGGGTATGCATTGATACGAAAATCTTCCTAGGTTAAAGCTGTTTCTCCAAACAAAACAAAAAAGCCCAAAGAACCAGAAATGCTACAGTTCCTAAATTAAACCACATCTTACCAACTATTTAGTTGTTAATACAAATTATTGACTAAGAAAACAGTAATGAAGATTAATGAAAATTACTACTATCATTGGCTCTTTGCAGCCACTGGTAGTCCAAAAAATGAGGGGTGACACAGTAACACTGCTCTTGCACCAAGAAACAGTTACTGCTTTCACAGGTGCTTGTCTGAACAGTGTTCTCCTCTCATTCATGAGTACCACATGGCCAAGTACCAATGGCTGCAAGCAGTGTCTGTGTATCAATGCAAAACACACACACACACGAATTCCAATTACTCAAAGATAATAGAATTCATGAGGATTTTGTTTTTGTTTTTGCTTATGTAATACCAAGAGGCAGATGAAAGAAAATGACAATGGTAAAGAGACTCACTACAAATTACTTGGTTTAAACATAGAGAGTGACATAGAAATCCCTGTCTCAAGGATTTGCCTTACAGGGGATTCAGAGTATTTTCCCCAGGCCTAAGTGTCTCAAAAAGAAGAGCTTGTTGGCAGACCGAGAAACTCAAAACACTGTAAATCACCAGAACCAGGTGCTGTTTTTAAAAGAACTTTGCAGTAAATATGAAAAAAATCCTGGAGATACAGTTAGGATTTTGTCAATTATCATTAAAAAGGTTCATTGCTTTGAACTGCTCACAGCTAAAGAGAAAATCTGCCCTTTTAGAAGGAACTGAGCTACATTCGTAGTGTAAGGCAGTGTCTTTCTCAGGCTACTTACTTGATGCCTGAATAAGCATAAAATAATGGGATCACTATATAACAGCTCTGCAAGTTACCTGTGTATTCTACTAGAACTGCTCCAACAAACTGAAGATATTCCAAGAACCATGATGAATTCCTAAAGTTTAATACTAATTTGGAAATGGAGTATGTAACCACTTCTAAGAGGAGGAAGAATATTGTAATTTTTCAGAGCAGGGTAAATTATTTCAATCTACTTCAACCTAGAACAGGGTCTTATCTAGGCTGCTAATTTGTGATGGGGATTGTAAACTCTCCTGTGAAAATACCCGCAAACAACAAAAACTCCCTAAAACAACAACTCAAAAAGCTTGTTTAAATATAGAAAAAAGAGAACCGTTTGAGGGTAGACTGCAGGAGGGAAGAGGTGAGTCCTCTTGCTGGTTGCTGAACAGCCATGAAGTTCTTTAATGCTGCTGGCAGCTCCCTGCTTTCCATCTTCAGCAGACTGAAACAGTGTAGGAGCATAAAGCAGTTTAAAGCCACCTTTACCGGTGCTCTCTTTAGCAATAGAAACCAGAGCTTTGGCATAATCAAGATCTGTGATGCAATTCACAAATACCTACTTATCTCGGTGTTCATCTACTGGAAACATAAGGTATTCCTTTCGTGTACTTTAATGGGTACTTATATTTATTGTATGCTCACTTTACTGTTACTTCAGGAAACATCTTAGGAAAAGAATATGGAACTTGCAAGGAACTGCAGTTAGTCCAATAAAAGCAAACTCCACTACCCTTTGAAATCCTACCTACAGCTTGCTTTCATCTGCTAAGACTAATAGTTAGCACTGCCAACAATCTTTGAACAAAACCATTTTGTGCTTTCTTTTTTGCACACATCCTTGATTTAACAAGAAAGATGGGCAACATCTGTGGGCAACTTCCACCAGGTACTTTTTCAGAAGGCATGTGAACTTGAACCCCCTTAGGCTTCTAAAAACCAAGTTTTCTATTTCATAGAAGAGTCCCCTTGCCTTGAGATTGTTTCAGCCAGTTTCTTAAATTCTGATGAATTTTAGCCAGTCATGACAACTTTAAAACAGCTCTTTGGTCTCTCCCCATCTTTCCCATTCCCCCGTTTCAATCACAGCATGTATCCTTACCCTCTGTTGTTTCTGCCAACTGTTCTAAGATATCTGACTGCACGGGATTTTCTAACGTGTTTTGAAGGGGGGGAAAAAAAAAAAGAGTCCGTAAGCACTTTTGCTTTCTTGGCATCATGCTAGTCTTCTGTACTCTAGTAAGAAGATTAATTTTCACATCAGTTTCTCTAGCACTGTTGCAGCTATGAATTTTGAGCCACAAATCTGATTCCTCAGATGAAGATGAGCTGTTATAACCTTGGCCATACCTGATGCAGAAAGAAATCACTTCTGTATTGTTTATCTCAGAGCAGATCCCACACCTCTGAGACAGAGTTATTTCTGGAAACTTTCCTTGCTACCTACAGCATTCCATCACCACATGGATATACAGTGACCATTACAAGGGAGATTTTAGGTTCTCTTTACAAGCAGTTTGGGGGGGAACCCAGAATACCTAATGTGAGTGCTTTAATTTTCCAATATATTTATTTTGTTTGAAGAACAAGGTTTTTAGTTTCTCAGCACATGGGAAAACACAAACCGGAAGTAAACAGCTAGTTGCATTGGTAGCAACTTAAAACACATACAAAGGACAGGATAAAGCAAAGGAAAAAAATATTAACACCCCCCCCCCCCCAAGTCTCTTGGTAAAACTGTAACTTCTTAAATAGCAGAAGCTTTCATAGATGTGCCTGCAAAAGAATCTCAGTCATTAATTAAGGCTGAAGCCTGAATCTGGTTAGTTCACTGCCCGCTTACAAACTTTTGTTTTAAAATCTATTACCTGCATTCTTGACAGCAGTTTATCTAAATACTTTGCATTATTCAGACTGTGTGACATTAAAGTATGCTAGTCTTAAGTTTTATCACAAGAACAAAGTACTGCTCTGCATTTTCACTACAGCTCTTTGAAAATTAGCTTCTACAAAGGCATTAAGAAACTGTGTGCAGATACTCTATTTAACCAAGCTTTAACATTTCTCTTATACATGAGATAAAACTTGATTCAAAGGTAGTTTTTACAAGCACACACATTTCCCCCTCCTCCATTTTCTGTGTTTGTGATATGGAAATGAAAAAAAAATCAGCTTGCTGAGAGCAATGAATAGCCGAATTCAAGCACAATTCCTTCCTGGAATCTCCACAACAATACAACCAACAGGGGGCTGTCTGGCTACACGATGGTATTGAATCCGCAGTGAAATCCTTTTTCTGACTGTACCACTTACCATCCACAGACACTTCCTAAAATTGGCTGTCTCACAGGTCATTTAACAGATTTCATACCTCCAAACATTACAGCTCTTATCTATCTTTGCCTCATACTACTGGAAATTTCTTATTTTTGAGTTGGAAGTTCTACTACACAGAGATGGATAATGTAGTTTTAAAGTATTTATTGATGTGTCTGAAAATAAGATAGTGCTTGTTGGAAAAGAGGGACACTTTCACATCATCTTCATGCCAGGAAAGGTGTGTCACAGCTGTTTCCATATGCTAAGAAGCTCTATCTATGATAATTTTTGTGTTGGTTTCATATGTAGATATCTACCTTCTGCAGAAGGAAAAGAGATAGATGAGGATGTCTTTAGGACCCTTTAATACCAATTTAAAGAGCAGACAGGCAAAGTCTGGCTGTAGGAATATGAAGAAAGGAAGAATAAGGCCCTGAATAATCCTTAAAGAGATTTAAGCAATGGAAATTAACTTTAAAACCGGACTGCCATTCTCAAGAGTGGAGGGTGCTGTTCTTGGTGCCAGCACTGTTGCTCATGCAGCAAGCACATTCAGCTGGCTGAGATTACTAAAAACTAACCTAAAGTCATTCAGTGAAACCACCATGCAAATAACAGAGCCAGGCTCATGTTGAAGGAAACAGGAAGGCTCTCAGTCCCAAACTTGTCTAGCTTGAGAATCACAGGGCTGTAGAATCATTATTGTTGGCTATTCTAACTGGTCCAACAATGTAACCTCTGAGGATTTTAATTTGCCTTTATTTCAATAAAACAATAAAAATGTATACATCTGAGGTTATATGCTATAATTTATGCCTTATATACTTCAAATTTTCTAATACTTAAGGGTTTTTGTGTATTTGTTGAGAGATTCCAAAACGTTTTACTTTTCAAACCACTTAGAAGTGTAAAAGCTGCTGACACAAGGTTCCTTTATAGGTAATAAAGCCACATGCTTGCCCTGCAGAAACACAGGGAACCGTGAAACTTTCTACTCATGTCTGTCTTCTATGGCTATAAACAGCAAAAGAAAACACTATGAATAGATTACTCCTGTTTCTCAACAGAAACTAAATCAGCCTTTAGCTACTCAGCACTGTATACTTCAGACTGAAGATACAAACTGGATAAATGCTACTATAATTAATTTGTTAGTTTCAGAAGTTCTGAACATAGGGTTTATATTTTACATTAAGACACAGAAGCAATATGAGATAAATTTCATTTGATTTATTGACAAATACAGAGCTATTATAAGTGAATAAAATGTGGAAAAAATAGAGTTGCACCTGAGAGGCATTAAATAACTTCTAACAGAAATAAACCATGTAGAGTTAAAAAGTAATACTCTGAAGATTATTATGCCTCTCACAGAAATATGAGCAATGTCACTCATGCCATTGCATTTTTTTCTATAATTCTTTCTTATTTCTCTTTATAGGTAAACATTTTATTCTGATACACACTTAAACTGCCACCCTAGAAAGAAGATTCACACATATCTCAGACGTTTTCCTTCAAATACATTTTATACTTTTTGTTTGCTTGTTTTTTACATGAAGAATTGCTGTTTGGCTTCAAGTTATGCTGTGGTAAAATAGCAGCTCACCACTTTGGATAAATTTCTTTCATTTCTCGTGATGAAGATAAAGGGAGTCTAAACATTTCAAATTTCTGTCATTACTGTTAAAATTGCTACCTGATTAGGAGAGACTTCCCTCAATACTTAATGAGATACCATGACTAAGGGAAAAGCTGAAACATTTTCAGATCTCTGTATCCAAATACCCAGTACAGAGCACTTTCAGTATGTGCAGTACCAAGAAAACTGCTTTTGAAATTTGAAGAACAACGGCCTGTAGAAATCCTAAACACACAGGTTTAAGTCACTTTACATTTTTAACAACGCACTGCTTACCACTGTGCAACCAGTTCATTCTTTGTGCAAAGGAAGTCTTTACAGATAAATTTATTGTCAAATACGCTGAAGTTCAAACATGAACATTACCTTTAGTGTATAGAATATTTTGCAGAATGTTGAAGATGTTAATTACAAAACAACATTCAAAAAATGCCACAAGTGTTTAATAGGTAAATTTGCAAAATGAATCAGTGACAAGACAGGACACACACCAGAGTATTTTGGAGTTCAGAGGGCTGCACACATAGACCATGAATCAACGACATGGAAACAACTTCTCAACTTGAGCTGGTAATGAGGAAAGTTCATTGGAGATCTCATCTTTAAAAGATGCACAAAACTCACCTCTTCCTCCGAGATCAGGATTAATGCATGCCATAGAAAATTCCATGAGGAAATGCATTACTATAGTACAGCTACTAAACGAAAGTGTTTTGTTTTTTTAAACAAACAAAATCGCAACAGCCCGTCAAAGTCAGTTTCTATTACCCCTATTTTAAATGTGACATGGAGTTATAGAAACTATCATAGTAAGCCACAGTTTGAGGTACACTTTAACAGGATAGGAGACTGTCGGCAGGCAACATTACAGAGTATTTTAATTCAAATGACAACTCACAAGAAGCACAGCTACAAATGTCACCAGCCAGGGTTTCCTTCAGACATGTTAGTCTTAAGTCAGACACCTCTAAAGTGAAAAGGGATACAAGGTGTTAGAGAAGCAAAGGCCTGGTAACTTGTTTAGCATTACATAAGAATAAAGGCAGAGAAATAAATGCCATATTCAATTCTTAGGAATTCTCAGTTGACCACAAAGACATGGTCTCCTCTATTTGCAGCAGTTTGTTCCATTGCCTACAGAATTTTCTAGTAATTTCTGCAGCACCTACAGCACTATCAGGCTTCTTGCTTGCACAGTACATAAACATCTTCCCTGGCCCAGCACCTGCACCAGGCCAATCCTGTCATTAGGTTCAATACTCTGTGCAATCACAAAGATTGCTTCATAGTACACTGACACAAGGGGGCAAATGAAGATTGCAGAATCTTAAAGCAGGAGTTATCCAACTTCTTAGTGTTTCATATTGTCATCTTCATGTTCTTTTTGGTTATTGTGTGTTGGGTTTTTTCCCCACAAAAACATTTCCCCCTTTGAATTTTATTTCCCCGTTATTAGTTGAAACATTTTATTTACTTCCACAAAGACAATGAGAGAACTGAATAATCTTTCACATGAAGAAAGGCTGAGAGAGCTGAGACTCTATCCTGGAGAAGAGGCTTGTGTTTGTGTGATCTTACCGAAGTTTCCAAATGCCTGCTGATGGAGGTAGGGGACAGTAAAGACATACATAGCGAGGCTCTTCTCAGCTGTGTCCAGTGTTGGGACAGAGGGCAACAGGTACAAAATGAACTGCATGAAATTCTAGCCCATCAGGCCAGGTTGCACAGTCTTCATCCTTGAAGATATTCAAAACCTGATTGGACACAGCCCTAAAGAAACTGCACTGCCTGATCCTGCTTGAACTACATGATCTCCAGAGGTCCCTTCCAACCGCAATTATGTTACTTTGGGATTCCTTTTCAGGATCATAAATCCATGAAGTAGCTGAGGGTATTAATAAGCTTGCTCTCTTCTATGAGGGGGATGAAACTGAAGTGATTTTGAAGATGACAACAAAAGCTACTACTTAACAGTCTGCATTCCTGTCTGGATCTGAAGTGCAGAACACTCCAGTGAATGTTGGGAATGATCAGAGGTGTGCAAGCCCTTTTCCCCAAGCCTGACTCCCTTTTTTTGCCTCAAGCCAGATCCCTTCCGTCAGGCTGCTGCTTCTTCCAATTTCAAGAAACAAACCCTCAAATCTTTGCCCAGCCAATTGCAATCCTTCCAGTTTTCCAGGTTATCAGATCTGTCTTTGCCCTATCAGTTCTGAGCTCCAACATCTCAATATTAGAATTTTAGCCATGCTCCTCTAGTTTTCACTTCTATACAGCTCCCAGTCTCAGTTTATTTTCAAGCATGCCTACCTTTTATTTCCATTTTACGTGAACTTAAGCATCTTTTTGCTGTATGGTTTCTCAGCCTAGCAGAAAATAAACACCCGAACTTAAAACAGTGAGCCTTCCTTTCTCACATCATGCATAATCCTTAGGATCCCAGAGCTGCAATGCACAAAGAGTTCAATTCAGCCATGGCCTGTGGCACCATCCATGCAGGCAAACCTTAGAAAATATAACTGCTAAGATTTAAGCAACCTGAGAACCATATGAGAAGTGTAACATCCTTTTCAAAGGTTTAGGAACTGAATCATTGGAGTAGGCCTTCATAAGCACTTTAAGTAATTTTCTTAATCCAGAGAGGAACTTTGGTTCCTCAGTTGAACTCTGGTTCCACAAAACCTCAAGTTATGTTTTTATCATGTCACTGAACTGTTTGAAGTTGCTACAGCCACCAAAGAAGGCAGTCCAACCTTCACTCTTCTTCCTGCTCCCTGCCACCTCCTGCCTTGTGCCAGTGACAGTGGTTTGCATGGTGAGCCCGAAGGGATCTGTTTCACTGTTCCCACAAAGGTCTGCACGGGGCATAATGAAGTAATCAGGAACACCTGGTTTGGCCACTGGACTTTGACAAAGCCATGCAAATAGAACTACTTGTTGCACGCTCTCAGGTCTTTCTGATCATCTCTTTAGATTCATATCTATTCATACAAGTCCCCGTGAAAAATCCTGGATACATTAAAATACTAGATCTGCAAGCAGCAGTCTGCAGTGGGCTGACAATGTGACCTTTAAAGGAAACGGGATAGTGGAAGAATAACATCTTTTTCTTTCATAACTCACAGAATCTGATCTTTCCAAGCAATTCTAAGTTCTCAAATGGCTGAAATGTATGTGCAGGTCTTTAATATTAAACAGTTAAAAATAAGTAAATACAACATAGTGCTACTTAAAGAAACTCAGTGAGAAATCTATCCAGCTTTAAACTAGATGACGTCATTTTTCTAAGCAGTCAACTTCATTTTGGCCACGTGACTTAACAGACCTGTAACAGGTAAATGTACACAGGGCAGTGTTCTTTAGGAAAGGTGTAGGCTATCTAATTCTGTGCAGCTTGAAGCTGCATAGTTTGAGAACTGCTCAGGTCTGAACTGCATCAGACATTTTAGCCATCAGTAGTTTCACCAGTTCAAATGTGTAGCAGTAGCAGAGAAGAAAAGTGTAATAATTTTTACCAGCACATACACTAGGCTGAAATTCTATGCAGTCAAATAATTTATGAATTTAATAATTTATGAATTATGAAAACTTGTATTCATATTAATCTACATCATGTTTGTACCTGTCCAACTGCACCAGTAGCAGGCTTGTGAAGGCTGAAATGAAAACAAATCCCCAGCGCAGATAATATTTTTTCCTCCTTTTAAAACATCTATATGATACAAAAACTTAAATCTATGGCCAATTATTTGAAGAAGGCACGTGTATTTTAAATGGTAAAATACAACGGGGCTAATAAAATTAGATTAGCAAGTGATACTGAGTCATGATAGGGAAGAAAATAAAATCTTAAAAGGAAACACACTTTCAGATCTGTATCTAAAATTAGTGACATTTACATAACCATTAGTCTACATTTGACTCACCACACAGTTCTTGCATGCAGCTTTTAAAAGGAAAGGAGCCCAAGTAATTTCCATTCTCACTGCAGCAATTTCAATCATCTCAATGAAAAATTCGCCTGCAAGAGAAAAATCTTAGTGGAAGATGAGAAAAAATTAGTAAATCTGCAGTCAGATACACAGTTTAAAGTTCTAATCACAAAACTATTACTTGTCTATAGTCCAGTAGTTTAAGAAATGAAGTATTTAAGAAGTTTCATTTAAAAAATGTTTGTTAAAAATTTGGAAGACACTTTTGCTTTATGAGTTCCATTTTAAAAGCATGATCAAAAATTTCCCAGTTCCATTCATTTATAAAATGCTGTAAAAATGAAGACACAGGTTTAAGTTTTAATAAAAAATACAATTAAAGTTACACAATTTTAATACTTTTAAAGTAAATAAACAAACACACTTACCAAATCATTGTTAGACAGGTGTAGCTTGAGATGGCTTCTTTAAAAAGGTCAGCTTTCAGGTAAACCAAAGCAAAGTTATATATGTGTCTATTCTATATGTACCATCAGATACTATGAAGTTCTAATATTGTTTCTGAATAGATGAAAATACAAACAAGAGCCAAGAAAGTGTTCACAAACAGACAATATACAAATTTGTAGCAACAAAAAGGCATGGGAAATACATGCAACATCCTTTTCCATGACTCACGTGCAGAAGTGGCAAGCCTTACTTCAGCAGCACAGTTAATACTGGAGATATTTACAGTCTTAACACCAATATTTACGTGCTGCTAAAGTATGACAGACATCAGTATCACAAGATTGACTAAATCATAAGTGGTATGTCTCTTCAGGGTGATGAAATCCTTGTATTTTTGAGGCAGCACAATATGGCCTGCACCTTTTCAAAACCCACAAACCATTATGTGCTGCTACGTTATGCCAAGGTGTCTACCATGCTTCAAGGAACACACACTGAGAGCTTAATGCAGAATTCTCTTATTGAATGTTTGCTTTCATGTAGTAACATCACTGTATTAATAAACTACAAAATGTTTATAAAACATTTGTCCATTGCCAAACTGACTGTTTATTTACAGTGAAGCTCTAGACTTTATTGTTAACTGTGCATAATACCTTAATGGGACATGAACCAGGAACTGGACAATTGTGTATCTGATTAGAGGAACTAAAGATTATGCAGATGTTTATTTCAAAAGAAAACAAAAAAGTCTGGGATATTTTCTAATCTAACTTTTGGTCATCTGAAGACTCTTATGTTAAAAGAAAACACCAACAACTTTCATATATAAGAGAATAAGAATAACTTAAAAATAAGCTGCTGTCAACTACTGTATCAGTCCTCAAGCCATTTAACTTCTGCAGCTTACCCTTACTGCAGTTTTTGGACAGAGAGATTTACAAGTGCTTTTTAATTAATTTCAGGGTGAAAATATATTTAAAACCCCCCAAACAGATTGTTAGCAAGAACAGTAACTTTTTAGGACCAGGGGTTCATCGGCCTCCAGCCTAGAATGACCACACTATTTTTACTTCAAGAAGTAGACAAAAGACTTGGAGTTCACATCCCTGCCAGGTATCATTTTCGTACACTAACGTGTGCCAGAGATTTAAGGGTGTGCAGTGCTTTTACTGGTTCCCTAGATGACACAAATTATGCTTTCTTTGAAGTTTTTATACCAAACTATTAAGACAAAAGCTACTTACACAGCATGGACCCAAGCACTCCACTTCACTGCAATAAGCCTTCTAGTCAGTTCATGATAAACAACTTCTGTAAATTAACAGGGCTATCTGTAAGCACAAAAAAAAGGTTTGGCAGGCCACATTGGGGAAAGACTGGAGAGTTTTTCTTTTCTCCCTTCCTATTTTTGCTCCTACAAAAACAGAGCAGGATAGTATCTGCTAGAAGAGTGCATGGCCACAAATGTGCCAGTTAAAAGTGAGATTACTAGTACAACTTACAGGTAGATGCAGCAACACTGTTTTTATACAGCTATCCAGGTAGGAATGCCAACTGTAGGAAATGCATCGAAGAGCCATTTCCAGTGTATGTTATACATGTGCAGCTATATTTACACTTACCCTCCCCTCTCCCCTTACTACCTATGTTTGTTTTTTAAATCAGACAGCTAAAATAGGCAAAGTAGATTAAATTAAGGCCCAACTTATGCAGAACAACAGTGAAATAAAACCTGAATGCAAAGTCAAAATAAGCCTAACTGTAAAGATATGCTGTGGCAGTTGGTCTCCCCCCGAAGAAGCTGTGCTAGAGGCATAAGCCAAGAGAGGAAACGGTAAAGACAAAATCTCCACCACATATAGCTAATTTGGAAAGCAAAGATAAAAATAGATGTGAGTAAAAATGCTTGCCAGCATTAAGATATTTATTTCAACTTTTATGGGAAAAATATATGAAAAATGTTCTCCAGCAAGAGCAAATAGGGATTTGTACTTGCAGATTTACCTTGTAAGATTGAAAGAAAATTATTTAAATAAGACAACTGCAACATTCAATACCTTTGAAAGTACATTTCTCATTTCTACATTCAAGCCAAATTCCTCATTTGTAAACTCTGTGTGTTTAACAAGATGCTGTTCTTTCAATTGCCTATTTGTTTTCAGCTTCTAGCCTAAGCATGGAGGGTTTTTTCTGTTGCATAAGAAAATCCCTCTAAAATCAAAACTATACACACTATGAAATGAAGACTTGGCAGAACTATTATGATATTTTCTACACTAAGTGCATTAGTAAGAAAATTTGCAGGTAATTCCACGCACCCATACAAAACATGAACACAAAACCTTACATGAATTACAGGATTCTGGGGCAGGGGTGTGGGGTTTTTCTGTTTGTTTTTTTTTAATAATCCAAAATCCCCCCAAACCAACCAACCAACCAACCAACCAACCAACCAAAGAATCCAACACAACAACATGACTATATATTTTCTACACTGCTATTTCACTCCATGAAAACTGGGAATCAAATATGCAGGCAGTTCCATTAGATCCTCCCAAGCCCCTGAAAGCAACTGCACTGTTGAAGAAGAAGGACTTTGAAGATGCAGAACTGAAATTTCATAAAAGCAGGCTCTTCATACATACACAAGCCAGGAACACTATTTGAAATAAAAAGAGGGGGGAAAAAAAAGGTATGTGTGTGTGTTTGTATTTGTTTTAGCAATTGGAGTGTTTCCGAGCAAGGAGCCTTTCCTCGATTTCAGTATTTCTTAGTTGATTTATCAAAGACAAAGCCCGGTATGAAATATCATGTTCAGTTTTTACTGTTTATGGTTAAGAGTTTATGACAACACCAGGCCAAACTCAATCTCTTTCTGACCCTGTGAAATCCAGCTACAAGTGAATATCTAGCTACTATAACTACTAATAAGCTCCTTAAATGCTACTGTAACTACTAATAAGCTCCTTAAATCTCTGTGTAACATATTGTATCAAAAATGGTACCACTAGGCCTGCAATCTGACCGACAGGTCAGTGATTCAGAATAAGAAGTATCAAGGCCTTTGTATTAAATACTGTACGTTGTCTCAAATGCCCAAGAATATGGCGTAGGATTGAAAATTTACCTCATGCCTTTTGCTCATACAATAAAATCCCTTGATACTTCTTGGTCAAATCATCTTCCTCATTGATAGTGTTAAAACACCATTTGCACACAACCATATTCCACTGCTTTTACTTACTCATTAATACACAGATGCCCTATGAAAGCAAGGCTATTGCTTCACTGTTTATTGTGACCCTTTCCCAATCTCATTTCAGTTTAAAATTACAAATCTGAACATGAAAGACTCTTGGTGTTCCACAGTCTGAAGTGTTACACTATTTCTCCAGCACTGCCATAGCACTGACATTAGAAATTACATCTCCATATTTCATTTTTCCCAGTTTAGCTTAGTTTAAACTAGTAAGGAGACAGGGTTTGCACTGAGATGGCACAGTTTGAAGTGAGGCATCTTTGCCAAGTGTGTCCTGCTCTGTGCATTCCATGCAGAGAGTAAGTTATGTTAGACAGGACATTTTGCAGTGTAGCTTTTTGGACAACTGCTGGTGAATTTGTCAAGCTCTCTCAGTGTTCAGTGCCTCCAAGACACCACTCAACCTGAATAAACACACTGACAGTTGAACCTTTGCTGGAAAAGCTTTTGGTTTTCTATTAAATTAATCTGGGCAAGAGAATTAGAGATCTCACTCTTCACCATCAAGAAATCCAAACACTTCCATTCTCAAACTTTCAGACTGGAAGATCTAAAAGTGCATGCAGCTGTATCTTTCTAACACGCTGTTTACAGCCCTCCCTCCCAGTTTAAATAATGGTTTCATTTTACTTTTGTCATATGGTTATTCAACACTGCAATCTTTATACTGCAAACATATCAGAATTTGTAACTCTTGCTCATTCTTAAAAGTTAGATTTAGAACTATGTTCTTTTACTCCTGCCTTCTTGTTGTTTTGTTAAGGAACCATCTTCCCCCCCAACTCGTAGTATTAGCAGCCTTCAAAGGGATACACATGTATTTTTTAAAAGGAGAAAAGACTCCACTGGAATATTTTAAAACATTACTTCAAAGGTATCCGTGTACTTTTGGCTACTACTACATTATTATTTGGTTCAGGCATAATCCATGATACTCAGTTAATTCACTCAGCTTAATTGAGGTTACTCTGTGGTCAGAGGAATAATAATTAAGAGAATAAACGATATACCTTGGTTGCTCTTCTCCTGAATTAACAGTGAAAATTTTAATTCATGTTTAAGACTGCAGTTCTGAAAAAAAAAAAATCTGTCTCAAGCCTAGCAATTTTTTGCTAGGGTTGCATGTGGTTTTTTTTTTTGTTTGGGTGGGTTTTTTTGGTTGCTGTTTGTTGGTGGTGTTTTTGTTTGTGGTTTTTTTTAATTCAATTACTAATCCAGCCTCAGTTCATCTCAAAAACAAACACTGATTCAGGATCAAGCTTATACACTCTCCATGTATACAAGGTCTTCCCACACCTTCCACCAAGTAGTTCAATATTTCTAAGACTATTACAAAGTTGTATTAAAAAAATCACAATAATTTAGCTAATCTGAACACAAAGATAAATATTCAAACAGAGACAACAGCACCGACCTAGAGTTCTGCTAGTACAAACTTTGTCAAAAAAAAAAAAAAAAGTCTGTTAACTATTTCCTGATCATGTCAACAATACTCCCCATATAACCATGGCAAAAGACTGGGAGAACAACATTGTTTGCAATGTAAAGTATTAATAATGAAAGTGAAGGAGATGACTGCCGATTACTGAAATTTACTGCTACTAAATTTGGAGAATCTCTATCATGTGTCCAGCCATCTCTCCAAGGATCATGAACAAACAGATTTAGACTAGCTGGAGAAACACTGCATAAGCTAAACACAAAATAACAAAACCAGCTAAAAATAAAAACCAGGAAGTAAAACCATTGAGAAATTCAGAAGTATAAAAATACCTGGAAATTTAGAAGTGCAGTTAAGGACTCTCAGCATCAAGTTTTGTTTTACACCCTTTTCACTTGGTCTGAGACTCCAGCCACTGCTTATACTTACACGAGCTTGACTCACATTCCTTTGAATGAAGTGCACTCCTCCCTCCATTGCTGTCATGAAGACAAACCAAGTGAAGACAGTTACTTAGTTCTGCAATACTGCTGCTTCTTGTGGAATGATGAAGAGCAAAGAGAATGTAGTGCATTTCAGTGAAAGGCAAGAAACTAAAGGTAGCCAGTTCTGACTTGAACAAGTACAGTATTTCAATTTTTATAGCTTGCTAGCTAGAAAAAAGCAGAACTATAGGAAGCTGATATAGCACACAAAAACTATCAATGTATATTTTAGTATATTATCTGTATATTTTAGAATCAACTGTAGATTGAATAATACTAACCTCTCCCACCTCTTTTCCTGGCTTCTAAAAAGTGTTGAGTCATAAACTAGATTGCTATATGAAATATTTTACAGGGAACATGTAAAGTGTATCAATCTCCAAGTTCTAACAGTTTTTAAAAGATGAATTTCATAAAAGCTTTCCAGATCACTCATGACTGCACTGGTATTGCTTGCACACAACTTTTAAAAATCTGTCTTCCCTGCACCTTTGGCAAGCACACAGGAGGAAAACTGTGTGAACACTTTCAATCTGTACCAGCATTCTTTCTGCTTGAAAGGACACATACAAAATTAAGAAAAACCTAGTTCTACAAAGTAAGTTTTATATTCCATTACAGTAGTAATTAAAATGTTACTTGCCCCTCAATTTTATCACAAAAAATGTTAAAACTATATATAGTGGATCTAAAAAAAAAAAAAAGCCAGATCGCTCTCAAAATGTATCTTCAGTTTCTCTATTAGGATTTTAAAAAAAATCTGACACCTCTTGAGATTAAAAAAAAAATAGAAAAAAATCACCCACATTAAAAAAACCCCTGAAGATACATTTTTTCATGTTCTCCAATAAACATATCCTTAGATAATTACCTTCAGAAAAGGTACCCTGTAACAGTTCAGAATTACAAAACCTGAAGTATATAGAATAATTGCTGGTAAAAGAGAAAGTGTAACAATCCTTCTCCAAACAACAATAACTGTACAATACAAACCAGTTATACAATGTGAAATTATTACGATAGGGAAACAGGTTCTCCTCCTAAACATGCTAGATTTTTTATAAAAAACCCTTAAAATATATCAGCTATTAGTTTTCTATTAATTTCAACTTTCTTAAAAGAAATAAATTAGTTTTCCTAAATTCTCAGAAGACTTGCTCATTTAGCCCAGAAAGCAGTCACAAGCCTAGTGTAAAATTCTGTACTCTCCTAAGCTGTCCCTCTTTTATGAAAGAAGGCCATGCAGGTACAGCTGTTTAAATCTTCTAACTCTGTAATGTACGGCAAAGCATTTCTTGTCCTCAACAAAATATTCAAGCAGATTTTGCAGGAACCCTGGTGGTCCGTGCACAGGATCAATTTCCAAAGTACTTCTGGAAAAGTGGAAAATACATTGGTCAGTGTTAAGTAACTCCTTAGTTGCTGTCTTATCTGAAATTGGTAAATAGTAATAAATCATAGGACAGTAATAGAGCAATATATTTTTTAAAAAACTATTTACACTATCTTAAATTTAGATTTTGTTACATCTCAGTATTGTATGGGACTATAATGCTTAAGGATAAAGACCAGACCCATAGCTCAGAACGAAACCCCACTTGCAAAGGGCTAAATTTGCTGCATGTCAGCTTTCAAAGATTTAGGGTCAGAGTGACAATGCTATAAAATAAGGGTCAAAGCACAAAAAGACCAAGGCCACAGAACAAAGAGCTTTTCGTGTCCTGAAAACTTGCTTTTTGTAAGCCTGCCTTCTGGCTCAGACAGTAAATTTGTCTTTTTCTTAACGTCATCCCTACAGGACTTCTATAAAACACCAGACAACAGTATGACTTATGAAAGGTGAGGCTGACCTGTTAGAAGAAATCAGTTCAGGGGAATTGATTAAGGGAATCCCCTACTTAACAGCACAGGAACCTCCTAGTAACTGCTATAACTTTTCCAGTCATTAGCTTTATTTCTACAATTTCATTATTTCATTAGTCACTTCAGCAGAAGTTTTAAGTGTCCTTAACACCTTAGGGTGCAGATTCCTAGTCACATTATGTACTTAGATTATTGTTTATTCAGTGGTAGCTGAGGAAATACGCAGGAGCAGCAATCTTTTCCCCACCTCTCCATGAAATATTAATAGAATACTAATATTAACAAACACCATCTAACACACGTATCTGTGCACCCCCTTTCAAAAATGCTTACGGTTTGACTCCCCACTTCCCATCAGCAAGACTCACAGAACTGAGCAACACAAAATAAAATGCTGCTTTCTAAGGCTGACATAGATCAATAAGAAGTGAATTTCACTTCTTCAGCTAGAAAATGAACTTCTCTTAGGATATGCTTTTCAAGACAACAGTAGTTTTTCCAAATGAAAGGAACTTTATCTACTGCAGAAAAGAAAAAAGGCAAAAAATACAAGGATGCAAGGCACCTCCTGCAGCTTTATATTAAGCTAGATTTTCAGTATTTCACTAACAAGCTTAAAGTAAAACCATGCTGAATTAACTAGAAGTTAATATATTAAGAAAAAAGATTTATAATCCAATACCTAAAACATACAAGTAGTTAAGAAAAAGAATCCCAAACTCAAATTATATTCTCAGCCCTATCAAACTGTCTAATAAATATCTACCAACCAAAAATACAACATTAATCTCCAAAAATTAGTATCCGACTTTTTTAATAAAAGGCTACTTGATGGTACACTCTCTGAGCAAGTATCAGAATTGCAAGAAGTATCTCTCCATTGTAACCCAAACCTGTATGGAAGAACAGGAGTTACCATGTTCAGCATTATCTCTTTTAGCAGCTCTAAAGCAAAACATTTTGAAAACTCAGACTTCAAGTAATTATTTTCCCCTTCAAAACAGATGGCTTCTGCCTTCGAAGTTACTATTTTTATTTTTTTTTTCAGTCCTACTAACTTACTTAAAAGCTCAGGCTGGAGGTTCAGATATGTGGAATTAGGTTAAAAAATATATTAAAAAAACACCCTTACCTTTTGACTGGAGATCTATAATGGCTGAGTTTCAGTGTCAACAAAACAGAAGTTTTATGAAACAGATTTCTTTGCTTTTAATCCAGAAAGTTATAATATCTGATTCCTACATAAATCATTAGATGTAACATTAAAAAATATCTGGGCTTTTTTCTTTCTAAAAATTTAATGCAATTGAAAAATATCTTCATATAGGAAAAACCAAGTGTAATATATGAAAGGCCTACTCCAACCATCCTACACTTTCTGAAGGAAAGGATTACTCCTCATCTCTCAAGAAGCACTGGTGCGAGTATACTGATTTTCCTTGTGGTGAATAGCAGCCCACAAGTTAAGGAACTGATGCAAACTGGCAGATTTCCCCTTCTAATTCTGAGTCATATGCGTCATCTTTTTGTCAAAAGCTGGGAAGAAAAAGAGTCTCTCTTCTAGCCTGCCACATGAAACCACCTGCTTAAAGACAGAACAGACCAATATTGCAATACTGATCTGCACATTGCTGGTACTTACACATTTCTTCTTGCTTTGTTAAAATAAACAAAATTCTGAAGACAGCTTTAATGTTAACGACAGAACTTGTCTCTTTGATTTGGGGCCAAAAATCAAGCTGGTAAAAGGGAAAAAAAAGACAAGAGTCATGCTGGCATGAAAATGCTTATTCTTAAATTGGTAGTGTCTTACCTGCAAAAGTCTAAGGATTCAGCTCCTTAAAAGCCAACATGTTTGCTTGGTTTAATCACGCTGATTCAGATAGATTAGGTAGAAACACTCACACTCTCAAACCCAAGAGTTCATGTGTGTGACTAAGACCTCTATCACTGTGCATGATTTTTAACTAATCCCTCAAAGCAGAAGTCTCCCCGAAATCCCAGAGAACCTAACAACTTCTGTGGGTTAAATTTCACATGCTCCATTATTTTTTTTCTGTTATGCATTTTGCAAATTAAGAACCAAGACAGCTATTTTCTCCTTTGACAGATCGATCAAGGTCAGTCATTGTTGGACTATATATACTGTGTGATGACACAATCTTTCTTTCAAAGGCTCCAGCACCAATTAAGGTTGGGCATATCATTGCCAGCAGATTACATATTTTCAATTTGCACTGGAGCTGCTGAGCAGACCTACAGAAAAGAGGTGTAAATGTTTACTGAAACAATGCACTGTAGTATTTCTATTGATCTGTGGCACTGCCAAAGTGATTGTAAGTATTCTTTATAAAAAACAGCCCAAAGCATTTAAGGCAAGTTTAGGACCTTTATAGTAAGTTGTGCAAAAGAATGCAAAGATAATATAACTCGACAAACTGATACAGAGTATAGGAACAAACACACTATTTTAATCACAGATTAGCTTTTTCATATATAAGTACACATAAAATATATAGTAACATATTATATACATGCACATAAAATAAGAAGGGACAGGTATAAACTCACACATTTATAAAATGCCCTTTGTTTTGAAATTTGTATTGTGCCACAAGCATTTACATGGCTGGGTGCATACATTTCAATATAATGAGAAAATCTGCATTGCTAAAATAAGAATACTTGAGTCCTTTTCAAGAACCACGACATCATCATTTGCATTACAGGTTATTATTTACAAGTATTCAAGATGTTCTGTAAATCTCTAAATGAACATTCTAACTGTGAAAACTGTAATTTATTATGTAATGCACTGTTACATAAATTGTTTAAATTGTGCACAATACACACAGATGATCCCTCCTACTTGGTTAAATATTAAATAAAGCACCTGATTGCTCATCCTCAACTAAATTTGGTTTTTGTTACATTCGATATATTTATGTTGATAAAATTATGGACACAAAGTACCAATCTGATGCCTTATCCTGGTTGTCATGTGGTTTGGGGTTTTTTACTTATATGAATTAATTATTCATATTGTCTTATTAATTTGAATATATTTGGAGTATTTTGTAAGAAAGTATTTTACTCACCATGTATTCAATTTTCCTCAGTATCTACCAAAACAGATTTAAATTCCTGTGCAATGTTGTCTTACCCCCCAAACCCTGGTATTTTTCAAAGGGTTTGCCATAGCACATTAACAGCAAATTAAAAAAAAAACCCAAACCCACCACTGAGTAAGTGATGCCTTTTTGACAGTGGCAAGAGCAAGTGAGATAAGATTCATTCTGTGGAAGGTGTTTCTTAACTTGTAATGCAGCAAAGCACAAGAACTGACTTAACTTCCTCCTCATTCAGTGGAGCACTCCAAGATGAAAAGCGAGTTAAATAAACGATTTAGGAGGGTAATCACAGAGAGCAGCTTTAGCCTGGGGAGACCCTGGGAAAGTCTCCATAGGCCGCCTCTTTCTCAGCTCAGGGCCACAGGCACCCATAACTGTTCTGGGGTAAACTGCTGCTTTGAATTGCCCTCTAGTGTTAGCCTTCATTAATTCCTACCTCAGTGACAAAGTCTGTTCAGGTTTATAATAACGGAAAGTGGGTCAGCAACATAAGTTATATTCATCTAAAAAACTAAGACAAAAAAAAAATTGAACAGTGTTTCAAATTCATTTTCAGGTCAGAAGACTTCCAGGGTTTCAAATGAGGTATTACACACCAAAAATGCAAGAAGTCTGTGTATCTAAATGGCAAAAAAAAATTAAAAAAAACCCCAAAAACAACAGGGACAACACATTTGAAAGAGAACCTACGAACATTCTTGTATTTTATATTTCTGTTTCTTATGCAGTTTCACAAAAACATCAATTTCCGATGCAAACAATATTCATAGCCAAATTCACTGTAATTATGATATAGCTGGGATCAAAACCTTAATGAAAACAGAAGAGTTGCTGGTGTCAAAACAGAGCACAGTCTTGCAATATTATTCTCTCACTGCTAATTCAAGAGTCTCCTAGTTATACACTAAACCTAGATGCAAAACAGACACCATGCAGATCCAGAGCTTAAACTTGGTAATTCTAGAAAAAAAGGAGTTTATTTCAAACCATATTTTATCTACTCTTGAACTAATTAGAGAGGCCATGAATTTTGGACCTAAAGAAGTATGGAGAACATATTAATGAAATTTGCCCATCATGCAAGCTATGGATCTCCACATATATAGAATTACAGATAAATATATGACCCTTTGTTTAAAAAAATACTCTGGTCATACAGAACTAAAATCCTTAACTAATGCTCACTCTGACTGAGATGATGAAAAACTATTTTTAGAATTTAGGTGATAACTCAGATGAAGAAAGGTACAGATCTGATTGCTACTGTTGTAACTCCTGCAAATGGCATTAAAAGCATCCCTATCGCCTCTACCGAGAACCTGGAAAAAGCCTTTCAGTTTCAGGGATCACAGGGACAGGGCAATCAGTCCATAACCATTCTTTCAATCAGTTCTTTTTGCCTGTGCAAAATGCTGACCTAAGTGTTACAGTAGCAACAGAGAACTCTGTTCTGCAATAAACTTTTGACATATATTTTCTCTTAGAGAAAGACTTTCTTGTAAGAATCATTGCAATGTTTCACAACAGATGGAGCATCTTCCTTGTCTAATTCTTGAACTTGACTATAATATGGACTGACTTCCATCAAAAGAAAGTAAAGTGTTTTCAGAATTACTAAAATGATAACATGCTTAAGACCACATTATCTACCCATTCTACTGCCGAGAGAAAATTTTGCTGCAAAAGAATACAGAAATTTTAAAGTACATTTTTTCATTTATCAAATCCACTGGAAGTCCTGTATAAATCTAAAAATGACTTACATGATGCTATATCTATGTTGAAGAAGGAAATTATTAGTTAAAGTTGTGAAGATCATAGTCATGTCCATAATGACAATACTTTCAAAATATTTATGCTAACTTTCATATGACTCCTTAAATCCATTTCCTTCAGTGGCAAGAAAGTGAACTTAAAAAAATTCTTTAAATTGCTCTTCATATCAGCTAGGAAGTGGACATATAAATTCATGAAAATCTTTGACCTGAACACTTAAAAAAAAACCCTCAACAAACTCCAGAAAATAAGAAAACCCATAGGACACTAACAGGAATTAAAAAGCAAGCTTTTAAAATTTACAGGGTGTAGGTAAAGGAAAGGTGTAGATACTTTAGAGGTAATTGCATATTACTAAGGTTTTTAAGCACTAAAAAAAATAAATATTGCTGATTTCTTGCTTAAAGTATCTTGGTAGCATATTTTGATAAAAAGCACTGGTTTTCTCATAATACTGCTGTAAAAATTTAGAATAATAACAAAAAACTCATTTTCAGAGACAAAAAAAAAATCCTGCCCCAAACAAACTCAGAAAAAAAAAATTGCCATGAACATCCATTTGTTTGAAATAAATTCAATATTAACAAAGCTAGAAACAGTGGTTTATTCAAACACACCACTCAATTAGCAGTAGCATCTTCATACATGCCCTTTTTCATGTAAGTGTGCAAAGAGCAACCTAAACCAAGGTGGATTAACAAGCCATCAATACAGTAGCTGAACATTTAAGAACTTTGATTACATTTCTCACCCCCTCATCCCAAGCTTAAATGTACAGGTCTACATAAATTTTACTTAGATTTTTGTTGAAATTAAACAAAAAAAAATAGTGGGGGGGAGCAATAGCTTGCTTAAATATGTTTGCATTTGAGAAAAATAAGCATTTAAATATTCCAGTTAGCATGTTTTAACTATTTTTCCTCAAGAATTTTCATGTAATTTGCTTTTCTTTTTCTATTGCCTTGCAAGCCCATTTTATCAACATACAAGGAAAAATGATGTGTAAGTATGCCAGTTTTAAATTCTTCCTATACACACATTTCATTAAATGCCTGATGTAATAATAAAAGTTAATGTCTATTTAAATCCAGTAGTAAACAAAACTCCATTTTAAAATAATGTTAGGGCTGGATTTAGTTTAAACTAACAAAATCCAGAAAATTCAGTTGCTTCAGATTTCAAAACTTAAAAGTCATGCTTAAGATATCACAGGGTTTCAAGCACTGGTTGATTTTACATCTGTTGCAATAACTAGGCATGGGCTGCATTTATAGCTACACATCTCTTCCAGGAAAATTATTTAAGTTGCCTTTGAAAAGCAAGAGAAGTCCTTAAGGAAAGTATAAATGAGTTGTCAAGGTAATCTGCAACAGTTCCTTTTGGATGAGCAATAACATGCATTGTCAGCTCTCAAATTATGATTCACTCAACAAAGTCTGTAGAGCCTCAAGTGTTTTATACCTACAGAAGGAATAGTGAAAGTGGCCACATAAAGCTCCACGTCTGAAGCACTTCAGCAAAGAAGTCTGTACATTTCTATCTTTTCAACTTCGCTACAACTAGATATTGCAAAACAGTTTACAAAGTCAAGCACAGAATTTGCAACAGTCACACCAGCAATTTTTAAGGGGGAAGCACTGCAGCCCTTGTTTGAGGCTGAACTTCCAACACAATTAGTGGTAGTTTTGCTAAATAAGAACTACAGTATCAGAGGGTAAGAGTAGAAAAACAAACAAAAAACCCCCACACCTCACCATCTTCCTTGAAAGTTTCATCTACTCTTTGGGTCAAGGAACAGTCATGCTGACTATCAAGTAGAACACAGCTCTAGAAAAAAATTTTAAAATTAATATGGGCCAAATTACAGCACAAAAAAGTGTTCTAGAGCAAATCAACACTTAGAAAGTGGATTCTAATGATAACTGACAACTGCAGCACTCTTACAAGGGATTTGACCTCATAAATGAGTAAGACTCAACTACTACATTACTGAAAAACTCTTTGCACTTTATAAAAAATCATTTAGACTTGTCTGAAGTTCAGAATACTTTAATATGTATTACATTTATTGAAGGAAATAAAGTGAGTATCTAATGAGAATATGATTCTGCAAATCCTTCTTCATGGTAGTGAGTCACTGGGACTATTTGTGTATTTTAAAGTTTGAAGGATTAGGCCCTAAATTTAAAATCTCTTTGATTTACAGTTGTGAACCAGAAACCACCTTTTTTGCTGAGTAAGAATCCATGAGAAATACTCTGAACTTGTGTCAGACCAAGGAACACTCCATCAAACTTTCACCTTTTAAATACCTCACAAGGGAGCCTTAGATACCTTTGACTTGCAATATAATCCTGATTTTCATTAACAAGAATATAACTGCTTTTGTACAGAAAAAAAAGAACAAATGCAAACTGTTCAGTGAAATCCTTATTTTCCTAAGAGAACCAGTAGAAAAACGGGGGGGGGGGGGGGGGGGGGGGGGGGAGAAAGAAGAAATTCAACAGAAATGCAGTACATTCAGAGCACTTTCTGGACAGATTGAAATATTTATTTGGGAGCACATTAGGCATGTTACCCAAAAATGTTTACACCACTAAATAAAATTACATTCACTGTGTTTAATCACACAAAGAAAGAATTAAAAAAGAAAGCATTATCTACTCACAAACTTCAAAGCTTATGTAAAACCATGTTTCACTTCCTATACTTTCTGTATTCAAAATTTTGTTACTCCACTGATAATTTTCTGTAGACAGTCTTAACTACCATAGAACATAATATTTTATGAAAACTATATTCAGAACATACCTGTCTCCAATACTTCTATAACAGGAAGTGTTTTACTGGTAAATGCCAGCAATTCTTCAGTTCTACCAGCCATTAGTTACAACAGTGAGGAAATACGAAATTTACACCTTGCTGGATTTGCTTGGTAGAAATTAGCAGTTACTGGGATAATCTGAAATTTTGTTTTATTAAAACTTCTCCTATTTTATGGTACAATTACTTTCTCAAAAAAAAACTGCTCTTGAAGACAGACAGAATTGATTAAGGATAAAAACTGAACTCCAGCTTTCAGCTGGAATTGTTAAAGCCACAACATGTTCATAAAATGTGTTGCACTATAATGTACTCTGCTGAAGATACAGTCTTACAGTTTTTACTACTCCATTTAGTATTTAAACAGATTTACTCAATCCAACACCGGTTACTATTTTAATTTCAATTGTCTATGTAAATGGTTAGTTAAGACTATTCATATATGAGTGGATGGGTTATGATGACTCTGAATGGATTTCTCAGTTTCAGCCAAATTAGTACTTCTAGTGGAAAGCAGGACTTGCCATATGAGTGTAGCATACTCGGTATTAATTACTCTTAAATGTTCACTGTTTTACTATATAGTATCTGTTTACCAACAAATAGATTAAATAAATATAATTTCTGACTATTCTGGTACAGGTGGAGGGCTCTGAAGACCACTTTTTTCCTGTTTTCTGCTTCTTTGCTTGTCATGTAGCTGCCTTACTAATGTCTTTAAAAATAAATTTTACACACTACATGGAAATGCACACAGCCAGCTCTCCGTTCTATTCTTTAGCACATCCTTCCAACAAAAAAATAAAGTTATTGAAAAATAATTGTTTTATATCATTCATACTTTGTTTTTGGATTAACAACATTTCAATTGGAGTAATTCCCAAGACATGAATATGAGAACAATACTATATGGAGAACTTATATAACTCAAATGGATCAAAGCTGTTGCAAACTCAGCTTTTTAAACACACTTTTGGCCACTTCATCTCCTTCTGAGCACAGCTTGTGCAAATACTTTTACTTAGTCTTTTATAATTTTACAGGAGGAGTGTAAAGAAGAATTATTTTAAAAAATAATAAATTTTTGAACAAACACAGCACAACTGGACTATTTTGAATAATCTGCATAAGTTATACTACTCTATACATTTTTTAAAACAAAGAACACATGTAATAAGAGAAATGTTAATATAATATATACCATGCTCATGCTCCATCAACCTTCCTGAGAGTTTTTCAGTCACAGGAGTAAGCCGTTCTCCAAAATCAGTTCTCTATTGAAAGGTCAAAACCTGCAATAAAAATGTCATGTATTATAACATATTTCCAACACCCACAGTTTCATGGTTGATCCCCAAACATAGATGTAGGTCATCAGCTTGACCCCAGCATTGTCTATGTTACAGGAAATCCTAATTTTAAAAATACTTTTTTTTAAAAAATCAAACTGACTTGATTAGGAACACCTGTGATATGCCTCTTTATTATCAGACGCCTCCTGAAACAAATCAGATTAGCATGTTTCTGCTTTCATTCCTCCTGCAGCATTTTAAGATGAAAGTAAGAAGAAAAAAAAAAAGAGGGAGTAGGGGGTGTTGTTCTCCCTTCCTACCCACTACCAATCTCTCACTGCACCCTCAAACAAGCAAATAAGTAAGTTTCTTAAGTAAATAAATTAGTTAATGGATGTGTGATTATTATTATTATTATATTTCCTAAAATATGGTACTGACTGTTAAGTATTTAAATTCTTGAGTTTCTCTTTAAGGAGTTCTAAATTTTTTTGTTCTTCAAGGTAGTAGCATTATTGCCTTTATCAAAATGTAACCTACAAATATCAGCTACTGTAAAACATACTGGAAAAATTACTGTCATATAAGACAATCTGAATGATGAAATAAAATTAAAAAAAAGTAGCCATGTTCAGGTAAAAACAAAGTATAACTTGATAGAGGAGATAACTACAGTCCAAATAGCTACTGGAGGAAACACTGCATTCACACAGCCAAAATCTTAAATATATTTTGACTTTATTTGGACTTCTTCACTGTAGGTACCGTGACAAGGCACATCCTATGCCTAATAAATGAGTAGCTGATGCCTAGATCAAGTCACCTGCTTACAAAAATTTCCATGAATTTGTTCTTTAAGAGTATTCCAGAAAACACTAAAACCCCCCTCACAGCTACGGAACTATAGTAAGCACCCTGCTTTAACAAGAAAAAGGAGTTTGGCTGTATTTTCATGTATTCCACACATCATCTATTTCACCTTTTAAAAAAAAGTTTCTGTTCTTCAACAAAACCCACAAAAGTTGTGGTCCCCACTTTTGCTTATATTGAGATTTAACATACTTGCAGATAATATTGAAACTGGACTTACATAAAGCTATTTAAAATGAAAATACAGGACCAAGCCAAATTTGATGTGTAATTATCTTCTTCTCAGACCAAATCTTCAAGAGAATTTCACTTCATCCTAAATAAAATAATTAGTTACTACCAGGTTCAATGATGAAAAGTTTATTAATAATCTATTTACTGTGGATACACTCACTGCAGTGTCTGAAAACAAACTAAATAGTCACGGGGCGGGGGGGTCCTATTTCTAACAGTGGTTTCCTTTAGACATTAATAACGATCACTGAAAGTCACTCCTATCTTTCAGTTTTGTGCAATATAACAATATTGCCTTCAGTTTCAGAAGACAGCTTGGGAAACCTTTAACAAAATAAAAGCTAAATGTACATAAATTATATTTTCTACTGTTGTATGTGGTAGAGAGTGTGTGGGAGGTCATCCTTATAAACCAGCAACTGTTCATTATCGATATGGAAAAATGTTTAGAAGTAAATAAAGTTAAAAAACTTAGTATTCTCTGTAAAGAGAACTCTTTTTGTCTTTAATGCTATGCTAAAAATATTATTAGATGCAAATATTAAAGTAAAAAATTTCCCAACTTGAAATGTTAGCTGCACTAGAGCTCAACTGCTGCTACCTCCTCTAATATTCCTGCAAACCTTCTGCAGTTCTCATGCAGCACACAACTCTAAGATCAAAACTGTTCCTCAGTTTTGGTACTACCAACTGCCCAGTGAACAGATGTATCTCAAAATTTGTTTATTAGAATGAGTGTTTTAAAAACTTGCAATAAAGGGTTAAAAAAATAATCACATTTCCTTATACACTATAGAGATTTTTATACCTAGCTTACTCCAGTACCCACAATAAAGATATTTTTCAATAAAGAGATTTCTTTTGAAACCAAACTTATCTAGGTTGTTATGTAGAATTTTTAGGTTACTGAGATATGAATGCATAACTCCTGCCAGTAAGGCACAAAAAATTTAAAAAATTGCAAAGCAACATTTTCACTATCTAAAAAGAGGTTACTGGAAACCTATGGCTACACCTCTCTACTCTGTCTGATGTCCCCTTTGTATTGGGGGAGCACAGACATTTTTTTCCTATCTTTAAAATACATTACCAGTTCTATTAAAAAGATAGATGGCTGTGAGAAGTGTCACAGGAGACTACATACAAAAATAATTTGGGTGGTTTGTTTAAAAGAAAAAAGCATTACTGATATTAGAAAACATCATAATTTTTTGAGATCAGGTTCCAGTGTTAGATAGTAAGTGTTTAGAACTTGTATTATTATGTAAGTATTAAAAAAAAAGTAAAATCTGTGGAGAACACCTACTGGTGTACATAAAGTTAGTTTTAGTTTTAAAAACTTTCTTCTAAAAATACTTTTCTGTTTGTACCCAAAAGCCTACAATTTCATTCCCTATTTCTTTCATAGATAATCAGAACTAGTCCAAGATGCGTTTTACCTTTGACAGTTTGCAATGAATGTAAATTACTGGAATGACTTGCAATGGGGCCTGTGGGTGTGGGTGGATGACTATCTACAGAACCTGCAGCACATTCGTAGAATAGAGTGATAAGCTTCTTGGTTCTCCCTTACATGGTCAGTAGTTAATTGCTTCCCACTGCAAATAACAAAACCCAGGAAGGTCCTCTAAAAGAAATACTAATTGTTATGTGGCTACTTTTTATGTAAAGAAAGGTCCTGTGCTTGTACACATGTAAAAGTGTGACAGAAAAGTGTTGATCCACCTGTTAGGATGGCTTTTGACATTCAGGATGGATGAGATGTGGCACCTTCACACAGTGTTCACAGGCAGGGTGTACAAAGCCAGGCAGTCTGTATGCAGTTCCAGTTGTACTTAACTAAGAATTTGACTTATTAGTCATAAAAAAAATTAAGGAATTAAAGACTCCAATTTATTTTTCCTTCTATGACATTACATTTTAGATGGAATAGTAAGAACCTCAGAATTCCAGAAGCTAAGGATAAAAAACCCCCAAACAACGAACCAAACAGAAAAAGAATTCCATGATACCTTGCTATCGTATATATAGGCTGCCTTTAAAATGGTACTACAATAAGCTTCCTATCAAATACTAAGCTAACACATTAAAAAAATCAATAAATACACAGTCACACTTTCAAACTACTGTTATTTCTGAAAATTAAAAATCTCAAGAGTTCCTTCAAGCTTCAGTAGATTTATATCTATAAAATGAAAGGGAACTTCTTGGAAAGTTTCAGTACAACTTAGAGGGAAAAAAATAAAAACAAACCCCAACCAACTGAAGCTTATTTTGATGTTTTTCCTAAGAATCAAGATAGATGATTAGACTGAAAAGAAACAAAGAAAAAAATAATAATAAAAAAACCCCCACACTATGCTACATGGCGTATCTAAGCAAGATTTTATTAAGCTCAGAACTTTAACTTTCACTTATCAATACAATATAATATAAACACATATGTTTGGATCTTTAAGTTCAATAGATATTTCCTCCAAATGTAACTTTTCCAGGGCCAAGTAATCCCAGTTAATGTTTGACATTTTAACTAAGGTAAAAAATGCAGGCAGCTCTACAAGGATTTATTTAAGCTACATGATTTTCCCCCCTAAATAACTCAAAATAAGGCATATATCAAATATAAGAAGGGAAAACCTACTTAACATACACTATATATTGATATTAGATTGCTTACTGCTTTCATTTTAGCCACACCCACCTTTATGTAATTGTAAAATATGGGAATGGTGCAGCTGAGAAATAAAAAAGCTTAACTGTTGTTTCATGTAGTCAAATATGTGCTAAGAACAGATTTTAATTAAAATAAAAAACAGGAATAAATTGCATTCTATTGAACACGACTACTGAATAGTGGGAAAAAATGCACACGCACCTGTACAGCACTGAATTATAGGGGTTTTTTGTAAATTAGCTGTGAGTCAGGACAGTTATTTCATTGAAAGTGAAAGTCTGTTTGTGAGTGCATTTCCACAGCTAAATAGTGTAAGTCTGTTCAAATCCTGATATTTCAAAGTATACAGAGCTGCAATGAAACAGCTTCGTGCACATTCCCATACTGACTGCTAAAAACGTTTCTAAAAATACTCTTGAAAGTAATGATGCAAATCTAAAGAAATGAGTGCTAAAATCTCAATAAGATCTTACTAGTATTTCAGTTTCAAGGATTAG
Organism: Pithys albifrons albifrons; assembly: GCF_047495875.1. NCBI lineage: Eukaryota > Metazoa > Chordata > Aves > Passeriformes > Thamnophilidae > Pithys > Pithys albifrons. The sequence continues at coordinate 59,589,652 of NC_092458.1, forward strand.
GCTGAATTTTCTAGCAGGGCACCAAGATATGAATTGTGGAGAAAAAACTATTCTCAGAGAAAAAATGCCTGAAAAAGTGTAATTTGTATACTGGATTAAAAGAGTCCAGGGAAACCAAGGATTCGAGGCAGAAAAACCTCCTTGAACTATTGCATTTCTGCAGTAGACAGAAAATACCTTGAATCACAATCTAGTTGCCATGCTGGAAACGCTAAGTTTTGCATTTCACTTTAAGACTACAAGCCCTCAGCCATGTACACAGAAATCTTTTGTACAGCACTTCTGCACCCCAACTCTTCTCTACGTCCCTCCTACGTCCCTGGGTTAACTCGTTATTTTCGGTGGCCGGGGTGCAAAGCGCAAGGCGGCCGCTGCTGGCTTTGAACGCGGCGGAGGGATGCGCGGGGGGGGCGCGGGGGACGGAGGGGGGCACCGGGGGGGTGGGAGAGGAGCGGGGAAAGGCTGTGACCCGGTCCAACCTCCCAGCCCCGCGTCCCCGCAGGCAGCCAGGGGGGGCAGCAGCCGGTCCAGCCTCCGCTGAACCGGCGCCTTCTTAACGGGGGGCCCGATGCTGCTGCATTCGCTGCACATCCTGCGCGCCCGCCAGCTCGACGGCAGCCCCGGGCGCCCGCCGCTCGCAGCGGCATCGGGAAAAATATCCATACGCCTCCCTGCCTCGGAGGAAGAAAAAATAAAATAAAAATAACAGTAATAAAAAAAAAGGTAGGGCGGCCGAAAGCGAAGAGGGAAGTAGGAAGAGGAATAAAAAGTAACGCTCAGAAATTGTGGGTGGGAAGGAGCCCGCTGACCTGGCGGCGCCGGGGTTCCCTCCCTTCCCTGCCCCGCCGCACGGTGCTGTCCCCGCCGGCGCTCCCGCCACAAAAAGATGCCTTGTGAGCCTGTATGCGCAACTCCGAAACGCGAGCGCCCACGCCAAACCCAGCTCCGAGCGGGTTAAACGGCGTCGTGGAGGAAAAGGCACCGTGTCACACACATATTCTCTGTGTGTGTGTGTGTGTATGTGCGCGGCGGGGGAATCGCCCAGCGCACAGGCTGCGAGAGAGAGCGAGCTCGGCGCCTATCACAATAAGCACGATCGCGTTCATACAGCTACGAGAACCCGAGAGCTGCTGGCCACCGAGAAATGACATAGAAACAGCCACCAAAAAATAGCTAAGCCAATGACAAATAGCGACCCGGGTGACAGAGACAGAGAATTTTGTAGGCGGAGAAGAGGAGGTGAATGGCCAGCTCTGATCACAGTATTAGGCTGGCCTATCTGTGGGGAGGGTATTTACTCGTTTTTGGGGTGAGTGGGAGGAGAGGAAAAACACCTAGAAATAGCTGGCACGATTCAAATGGTCTCGGATTATGTTTCCCCCCCCACTAGTTCAGAAAGGAAACTCGCGTTTTAACGCTAAGAGGGGGAAAAATAGCCCTGTGCAATAGGCGATGAAGAGCACTTTGGTCCTTCGTTAATACCCAAAGGGACAGAGATGATGAATGTGACAGCATGTGGCAGCACGACCGTCACCCAGGTTCCTGCAAAAGGCGGCTCCGTATCGCGACACGGGAAATTAAGCGCTTCGAGTGGGAGGTGGAGAAAACGCTTAAACGGAGAAGTTAATCTGCTAACATGGAGAGGAAACGAACGGAGGAAAAAATTCCGAAGGTTGTCCTCTTTTTTTTTTTTTTGGAGGGGGGGTGGGGGTGGGAGGAGGGGGCGGAGGGGAGAGAAGGGACGGTGAAGAGAAAGAGCGAAGGGGCATTAATCCAGCTTACGAAAACACGGGGAGAGAGGAAGGAGAAGGCGGGAGGGGGGGCCAGCGGGCGAGAAAGGGAGATGTGCATGGAAGTGGGGAAGTCATCCTGGCTGCTGCTGCTGCTGCAGAGCCGGGAAAAGCAGGAGCCGCCGTGTCCCGAGCGCTGCCCCGAGATTTCCACGGCGGAGAGGGGGGGGAGAAAAGCATCCAGCGGGGAGGGGTGGTGGGGAGCGGGAGTGGGAGGTGAAGAGGGGCAGCCCGTCCTGTCATGTCCCGGGAGTGCGGGGAGCTCGGGCTGTCCCGCAGCCCCCGCGCCCTGTGCTCGGGCCGGGCCGGCCGGGAGGGCGCGCTCGGGATCCCCGCCCGGGCGCGGTGCCGCCCCGGGGGGGCGAGCGGTGGTACCTGCCGGGGCACACGGCCGCTCCTGCCCGCCGAGCCGCGGGGAGCGGGTGACAGATCCACCCAAGACTTGCCGCAGCCGCCTCCGGGAGCCTCCCGCCCGCCGCCCGCCGGGATTCTGGGGAGACTTTTCCCGGCGGCGGGGCGCAGGTTGCCCCCGTTTTCCGAAGACGCGCTTCCCCCCCACCCTGCCCGCCCAGCTCCCTCTGCCCCAGCCGCGCCCGCTCCCTCCGGCTCTTACCGCCTGTGCCGGCGGCGGCGGCACCCGCTCCGAAGCGCGGGGGCGAGGGTGGACCCGGGGGTCGCGCAGGGTACGGGGGTTGGGGGGGAGCGAGTTTGGCGGTGCGGGCGTGCGGGCGGCCCCCGCGCCCCGCGCCTCCCCCGCGGCGGCGGCGGCAGCAGCGATGCGATCGGGCATCACTCGAAAATGGCGCCGAAAGAGCGGAGGGCTCTTCATTCAAATTCGTTAGCGCCAGCCCCGCCGCCCCGGGGCACGCCGGGAACGGGGGGGGGCGCGCGCGGGGCGGGGGCCGAGGCGGCAGCGCCGCACGGACCGACACGGCGCGCGCTGTCAGTGCCGCCCCTCCCCCCACCCCGCCCGCGCCCGCGCCCGCGCGCGCTCCCGACCCAACCGCCGCTCCTGGGGAAGGGAAGGGAAAAGGGAAGGGAAAGGGGGGGGGGGGGCGGGGGAGGGAGGCAGGGAAGGAGGGAGAGAGGGAAATGTCACCCGGAGCCCGGGCCCGCGGGGGAGAGGTGGCGCGGTAGGGATGTGTGTGGGAGAAAGAGAGAGAGGGAGAGAGAGAGAGAGAGGGGGAGCGAGATCTCCGCCGGCCCCGCGATCTTGTCAAGGTAAAGGCGCCGGTGGGGATGCGGGCGGTGGCGGACAGCAGGGGCGGGGGAGACACAGCGGGCTTTAGGAAGGTAGGGAAAGGGGTTTGGGAAGGTAGGGAGAGGAAGCGCGGCGGCGGGAGGGGATGTGCGCCAAGAGGACCTGAGGAAAACAGGAGCAGCGCCTCCCCACGCGCGCACCCCGCCCGCGACCCGCGGACCCCCGCGGCTCCCGCGGCGCTCAGGTTGCAGCGTGACCCGCCCTGTCCCCGCCATAGCGCGCACCCCGCCGTAGCCACGGCAGCCTCGCAGGCGCTCGGCGCTTCCCGCAGCGCGCGGGCCCGATCCCGATCCCAGTCCCGACCCCGATCCCGCCTGGCAGCCGACGCTCCCCATCCCCTTCCCGCCGCCGCACCGGCCGCCCCCCGCCCGTCCGGGCCAGCAGCCCCCAAAACTGCGGGCGCATCGCGGGGCACAGCGGGCCCGGAGTACCCTGCACTGATCATTTGAAGGAAAGAAAAAAAATGAAAAAAAACCACACCAAAAAAAAAAAAGCCCTCTCGGAGGAACTTGACGGAGCGAGGTTCAACTCGGGCAGCGCTCCCGCCTCGGCTGCGCGCGGAGCGCTCGGGCAAAACGCGAACTTTCATTTTCACGCCGCATCCTCCCCCTCGCTCCCCTCCGGCCCGAGCCGAGCGGGAGGTACCTGGCGGAGCCGGGGTAGTGTCCCCAGCTCCGCTACCCCGGGGATGGGGAGCCGAGGTGGAGGGCAGGGAGCTGCCGAAAGCCGCGGGGTGAAGGCAGGCAGGCTGCGGTGCCGCCCGAGCCGCTCGCTGCCTGCACTTGCGCCTGCGGGAGGGTCCCTCGCTGGGAGCTCCACGGACCCTGCCTCGGCAGCCAGACCAGCGCATCCCTGCCAGCCGCTCCTCGGGCTCTCCGGCTTCAGTGCTTTTTACTGTTTTTTTTTCTTTTTTTTTTTTTTTAATTTGATGCGCTTTTTAAAAGGGAAAAGAAAGCAGAGGCCTCAGACCTGCAAACCGTTGTTCCCATGACTTTGGGGAAGATTTTTCAAAAGTACATAATGAGAGTCTGGGAGCTCTGCTCCCACTGACTTTCAAAATCTTCCCTTCACGTCTGTGAGCGAGTCATCTTGAACTCGGTTGACTGCTGGCAGACGAGTGTTAGCAGGCTCAGGGCCTAATGCTTTTCATGATTCCACTGCTCCCTGCTAGAGCTGCACTAGCAAAAGTATAAGCAGAACAAGTTTTTGAAAGGGAGAGGTAATTTCTCTCTCTCTTTTTTTTTAAACCAACTGCCACAGTAGAAAACACCCGACCTCTTGGGCTCAAAAAGCTTAGACCATCATGGCTACAAAAACTACTTGCTGCTCAGAAAGTATGTAATTCTGGAGCTCCTTAGTGGCAAAAGTAGTACGAGGCAACATGTAAGTAATCACATAGCTAATATTATGCATTTGTTATTATATTTCCCTGGGATTTGAAGTTTGGTGTTACTAAAGAAACAGATTCCCATTTTTTTAAACCAGGTTCACAGTGCAAATAAGCCAGATGAAAAAATTTCAGTTAGTAGAGCCATTCTGTTCAAAAGGAGGAAATATAAATGATTTGCAGCGTATTTACATTTTTGCTGTTCTTTTATTAAAATTACCCTGAGCCAAATTTTTGAAAAGCGTGCCTTTCAACTGAATAGGAATATTTTCTAATTCTTTTTCCTAAAGGTTATGTGCCTGTGAAAGTAAAACTTTGCAGTAGAAATAGCAATGAAAACAGTAAAAAATATAAAATTATGATATTGCTTATACTACTTCTCTTTACTTAGATTATGTATAGTTTTGCCCTAGAATAGTTCTAGTTATTATTTTTCACCCATTTTTCCAACCACAATATAGAAATAAGATGTAGATGATGTCAGTATTCTGTGATACATTCTCTCTAAAATATTATCTAATATGAATTACACTGTTGTCATTTCAGGTGTCATTCCTAAGGTTTCATTAAGACTTTTAATGAAAGTGAAATTTTTACATCCTCTAATATCTAATACTTGCTCTCAGATTCCATACTTAATGCACATAGGCCCCAGTCCTGTACAGACTGAAATGTATATTATTATGTGTAAGCACACTCAGTAGTTCTTTTCATTATTATGCTCTTGTATTTCGGACTTCAGCAGCCAATAGTGATATTACGTAATCATTATTCTCAGAATTACGTAGGACTGCCTGAAACATAAACCTAGTGTAGGAGTCTTGGGTTATGGCTTCCATGCATATCTCTTAACTTAAATAATGCAAAATTACAATATTTTAAGGATCAGAATGGGTAAATATTTAACTGAGAATCAGATCAAGTGAGAAAGGCAATTGCTATAGTGTAAAAACCATGTAATATTGGGTGGGTATTGTGTTCCCTGGCTGTAGCATCTGGAAGAGGATCATCAGTTTGTTTCCTCAGTGACTAGTGAAGCCAGAAAGTCACAGCAGGAACACAGCTGAGGACAGAAGGGAGAGAAAGGGATTCTGAGCTTCACCAAAAGTGAGGCCAGTTCTTTAGATCAAATTTCCATTCCGAACAACTTGGGCTCATTAGAGTGGTGGAAGTCTTATCTGCTGTGGTAGCAAATATGAGGTTAAGCTGCAGTTTCTATAATGGAGTCCTTCCCCCATGCAGTTCTCATTACAGCCTTATCTGAACACCTCCTAGTAGTGCTTGTCCTTATGTTACAGTTTGCCTCATAGAGTGCCATTAAATTGTCAGAGAACCTCCTCATACTGTAATAAGTGACATGACCTGCATTTGTCATATTAGTTGTTCTCTCATTGCCAGGGGAGAGAGTTGAGTGTTTGCAGTTAATTTTATCTGTCTTTTCTTCCATATACGTGTTATGTCTTTATGTTAGTGAGGCAAGGCTGAAGTAATGTGTTTGTTCTTCAGGCAAGGTGCAGTGAGGTTTCTGGTGGCCCAGAGCTCCCAGGCACTTCCATTCCTTAGATTTGCACCAGCCCTGAGAAAGTTCTGTCTCTAGAAATGATGGCATTTCCCCCACTTCATTGCGTGGGATGTTGGATGAGGGAAACAACATGTTGACAACTGTATCCAGTCTAGAGGCCTAGTAGGTCCCTCTTTAGGAATCCTGGATTTAGGCCCTAGAAGATCTTGAGGCCTTGAATTTGTAAATTAAAAGTCTAGAGAAAATCAATATAGAGAGGTCTTATAATAACCCACATTGCTGAGATGATGTCCCCCCAGCTTCCTGTACTCGGAGTTTCCTACATGCAGCAGATTTCATGCTTGTGTCCACTGCATTGTTGGGTCCAGTCAAGAGGTGGCAAAACCAAAGCAAGGTCCTTATCTGCTGAAAGGACAGAAGCTCAGCTAGGGATGGTTAGAAGGCTGCAGGCTGTCTTCTGACTTGGGCATGCATTACTTTACAAATTACCTTGCTATGTGCTTCTAAGATTTATTTTACAACTAGGAGGATTAGAGGAATTTGTTGTAATGAAAACTGGCATTGTGTCATTACTGCGTAACTTTTGAGTTAGATTCTTTGGCTTGCCTGGGTTCTTGTGTGTTACTCCATTTCATCTGGATCAGTTCCTGGGTAAGTTAGACCAGTTTAGGGGCACTATGAACCCACATAATTATAATAATTGCACACCTACATATTATTTTGGTGTGTATTTCTGTGTTTGTATTGTATATGGGCATACAGCCAGTGGGAGTTTGAATTTTTTTCTATTTATTTTTCTAATTTGAGCCCTGCCTTGCTCCTGATATTCATTCAGCCTTCTATCTAGATCCCTGTTACTGGTTCATCTAAACCTCCCTTCAGTCCTGTTTAAACTGTTTAAAGTTTCAGTTTAATACCTAGTAACTGTAGTTGGACATCCTCCTTCCTGTGTGAGTGCTCTACTTCCTTCTGTAGCTCTTCACCCTCTGATTTACCCTGACAAGTACAGGATTTGAAATTCATTGCTTTAGCAATTTTAATCTAGCAATGATAGAAGTTGTAATCTAGAAAGGACTGAAGTGGACAGCATTTACTATTGTACAATGAAAACAGAGTTTTGAACTTGCCAGAATAGACCTGACCTAGTGATGCTTCTATAGACTTGCAAGGGTTGCAAGAAGTATGTGCTGGCTTAGGACCTGCATATACTTCATTAGATTTCCTATGAACTTCCAGATGAAAAATAAAAGTATTTGTTTTGGTTTTTTTAGCTCCTGTTTTTTCAGTAGTAAACTTTTGATTTACCTTTTTTTAATGCCACTAAAATGCTCAGTGTAGCATAAAGACTAACGGTGTATTTGTCAAAGAGTTAGATTTACTGTATTTTGTTCACATATTTTAATATTTACTCCAGCATAGCTATAGGTCTGACTCATAATAATGATCATATCCCTGAGGATTTAAGAAAGGATTTGGTATTAAACTTAGGTTCTGTGATAAAGTTTTGCTAAAATGGCCTAACTGTGACTTCTAAATGTTTTAATATTTTTGTGGGTGTAATGGTTGTGAAAAGTGCTGGCCAGGTATCTGTGAAAACTGAAGTCTATTCTTTATTCATGGATTAATTACAGCAGAGCAGTTGCCAAGTGATCTTCTCCACAGCACCCTTGAACTGAAGACAACTCATCAAATGGTGAGAGAAAAGCGTGGTTGTCATGACTATTAAGTTAGGGATGCTCTATTTTTCTGCCTAAGCATTGATTCTATTATTTTATAGGTATTGAAGTTAGATTTTTGTAGGGTAATTTCTGGAACCATAACCTAATTTCTCTACCACCACTCCTATTTCAGCTGTTAATTTTTCAAGCTTGCTTTTTTACTGTCCTTGACTTTTCCAAAATAGTTGACAGTGATACACTGAATTCACTAGCTAATTTCTTGATTAACTTTCTTTAAACTTAGTCCTGTGCTTATATCTAACTCTGTTCACACAAGTGGTTTTATCAGCAGCACTATTTAGAAGAGTGAAATTCAGACATGTGAAGCTGTTTGAAAGACTGAAGGTTAAACTTTGCACATACATGTGCCTGCATTTCAATGAAATGCTACTGAAATGAATGCAGGAGTGAGAGATCTGGAAATGCTTTTAGCTAGGATTAATTTGTTTGCTCTTTTGCTGTTCGATTTATTTCTTTTAAGACCGCTTGATGCAGGCTGTTCTTTTGCTTCTCTAATTTCCCAGTTTCTGGGAGATTTTGAACTTTGAGCTTCACAACATTTATAAAATTTTAGTAGTGCTCATAATTCTTCTGAGAACAAACCATTATTTTATTTAGCCATTTTGTGAAAATGTGACTGAATCTACCGAGAAACTAAGTCTCTCTCTAACTCACTATCTTAATCAGGGGTTTAATCTTACTCTTAATAATTAAGTAATTATTTATATATATCTTTGGATTTATTAAGATAAATCTTAAAACAAGGGAGTTTCCTTTCTTTTACAGATACAGATAAAGGGTGGAATATTGGTAGCAGGAGCTTGTGTGGGTAAAAATGTAGTTGTTGAGTGTTGATGTTGGCCTTGTGGTAGTTTAGACAGGTGACAGTTTTCAATAATGGTGCACAGAATGATCCAGGAGAGAGATCACAGTGATCAGAAGTTCACAGAATGCTGAGAGATTCCCCTGACCTTTTTTTGGTATTTCAACAAATGACTCAATTTCTGTTTTCCTTTAGTAACTTTTGTAGAGTAAGAAGTAAAAGGGACAGAATCCTATTAGCAGCTTATGATTTCCACAGTTTTTCCTGTTGGAATATAGGTTATTAACCCTGTTCCAGCCGTTTACCAAACTGGGTTTGGAAATGCCAGTGTGTTTAAATAGTTAGAAGAGATGGTGAGATCTTTGTACCAATATCTGATCTATACCCCGTGTTAAGAATTATTTTAGTACTTTTATCAACTACTGAACTAATTTAAACTTTGCCAGGGTTCTTTACCATTACATGTTTTAAAAACAAGGTTTAATACTTAAGCCAGAAAGAAACAGCAGTTTTTAGGCACAGTGCGTTGAGATGTAACCCAGAGGTCATTTATTTTTAATACAGATTCGGCAGTCTGTTTCTTTGTTCTTTCACAGCCACTTTTTCTTTAGTTTTCTTTTAGAGAGATGATTCTTGTATTAACTTTAAGCACTTAACTATTTACATCCTGCTTCATCAAACAATTAATCTTGTACTTAAGTCAAAATACTTGCATGAGTGTGGCTTTTGAGAGAAGAGTCTGAATCCACATTAGTCTCTTGCGTCTTGTACTTTACTGTGCTTATCTGATAACCAATAGGCTGGATCCAGACTAGCGCCAAAGTGTGAGTCTGCGTGTCATTAGGGGAAGGAGCTGGGGCTCACATTTGAACGTGTGCTCAGTACTTGACACAGGCAATGATTACAATATGAATAAATTTATTTTCAGATTTAAGCACTTCTTTCATTGTTTAGCTGAACAGAGTTTAGATACTCCAGATGCTTAAAGTTAAATGGTTCAAGTTAAGTGGCTTTAAGGTTTTCCTAAAGCATTTTTTGAATTGATGTAATTCTTTTACTGCAGTGGAAAGAAGAGATGGGCCAATCTCAAACAGTTTTGAAAAGTTCATTTTCATGACTCTGCTAAGAATATAATTTTATTTCTCTTGTTCCATCCCCTTTTGGTTGCATCACTTTCACTTCCCTGACTCTTCTTACACCCATTGTGTCCTGCTAACCTTTCCTCTAATGTCCAGTTTTCTATTAACTTTTCCACACTGATTATTCTTTGTCTCTCTTCTTTTTCCTGGAGTTTTAGAGAGCTGATTATACTTTTCCAGTTTTTTTTGTTCTTTCATCAGTTCCTGGACTCCAGCAATAAATCAAACCCTCTGATTTAAACTATGCCTTTTTGGTGAGAAACACACAGGTCAAAATTTAGAGCTCTGTCAATAGAAAGAGTAAGCAGAACATGGATGCCATGTATAGAGAACGGAACTGGAACTTAAAAGTTATTCCCTAATTTAAAATATCTGTATCCAGGCAGTAAGACCGGCATTAAAAACAAACAAACAAACAAACAAAAAGCCCCCCTCCCCCCCAAGGAAAAAAAACAGCACAAACCCCCCTCAAAAACAAAACAAAACAAAACAAAAAAACCCACCAAAACCCCCAAAACAAAGAAAAAAACTCAACCAAAAACTGCGTAAAAGTCCATGTATACTGAATAGGCTTTGGTTAGAATTGATGTCACTGTTTTGTTGAACTGTGTATCACTGAACTTTTCTTAAGCCTTAGGAAAGACAGCATGGAGTTGGAAGAGAAGCAGAGATCTCCATGAAGGGCAGTCAATTATAGTCTTGGTAAGTTAAAAAATATGTATAAAATTGTATTTCTGTTCAATTTCTCCCTTTATGAAGCAACCTGTATTTAGGGCCCTGTTCACCATGGCAAAACAAAGCCAGTTGTATTGATAGAGCCTCTACGTTCTCTGGATTTGTTTATGCTATCACTGCATAAAAATCTGTGTTCTGTTATAGCTGACTTTGTGGTGTAACTGCTCAATGAAAACTAAAAGTGACATAAAAATCATTAGTTATTTTCACAGTGATTATGCTACAGTGTTTTCATGCCTAGTTTCTCAACAAAACAAGATATATAGGATCATGTTATCTCCTAATAACTTTTGAATCCACTGCTTAATTTCAGCTGCATTTGATATAGAGGTAGAGGTCACAAAGTCAAGTTTCTGCAATTTGAATGAAACTTAGCAGCTGTGAGTAGAGAAGGGACTCAAATTGGTGCCCCCAGGGTAGAAAAAGCTGCAGCACAGACTCAGAAATTTTCTGTTCTGTTCAACTTGTTGACTTGCAGGTCGGCGTGCTTGGTTGGTCTGCCAGTCAACACATGTGCAGTTCAGACCTAGACACAGTGTGAGTTGCCTCTTGTTCTCCTAAATGTCAGCAGCTGGAATTTAGGGAAATCTGTTTAGAAGGGAATGGGAAAACAGCCAAGCTAGGTTCAGCCCAGGATTACTGCAGAAGGGTGTTGGTGACACTTACAAGCATACTGATAGGTAACTAGACTTCATTACTTCTGCTAGTCATGAAAAACACTTGGTTTTGCCAGGGCCTTCTGCTCTCGCAGACCACTTGAGAATCATTCCATTTTATGGTAGTTTCTATACCTGCATTAGAAACATGTTGTTTCTGTCCATGCCAGAGAAGGGAACTGTTGAGACAGTTTCAGTATTTAATTTCTTTGACTGTTTGTATGTTAGCTCTGAGATATCCTTACAGTTTCAAAACTGTAAAACTGTGGTTTCAACTCTCTCCAAAAACTGCCTGTAGTTTAGGCTGCTGCCATGTGTCCCTGACCCATCCTACAACTTACAACTCTTCGAACAGGGCAGAAAATATGCATTGTATTCCAATTAACTTCCTTTGTGAAGAAAGATGTGGAGCTAGATACAAGGACAGAAAACAGTATTAGGATCAAGCTGTATCAAGTTACCTCAACTTGGGGAATGCTAAATCTGTAGCTGCATGATTTTGTCACCACAATTGTCCTGAAAGGTCTGGTCTGTCCATTTATCTCAGTCAGTGAGAAGTGGGCAGGTTACACTTGCCAGAGGTGCCGCTTCACTCGCTGTGCAGGTTCAGGGAGACACACTAATTTGGCATATGTCTGATATTTTTAAGTTTTCTGTGTAACGTTAGGCAGGAGTCAAGATATAAGACTTTTTAAACAGAACTTAGCTCTGTAGCATATTCTCTAGAAACAGTTGAACAGAGGCCTAAGGGTCATGCCTATGAAATTTAAAATTTAAAAGCTGTAATGTGAAAAGAAACACTTCTAGTTTATGATTGTAAGATAACCGTCCTGAAATGTCAACTTTTTTGTTTGTCCTCCTGTCCAGTTTTCAACCTGACAGCAAGAAAAAACCCCCCGTGATACTATTTTTCCTTTTCCGCTTATTTTCATGTATTTTTTTCATGAAGTCAAAGCCAAGAAGAAAACAACTAGTCGTTACCAAAAAAAAACACCAACCACCAAACCTGCATTCAATTTTCTGAAACTTTTGGCTCTTCTGTTAGGTTCTCAAATCCTTTCATTTGGTCCCAGCTTTTTTTTTTTTTTAATTATCATTGTTTCTCTAATGCTGTCTGTATTAAAGGAATGAAGAAATGTTTTCTGCAGGTTTCTAGGATCTATTGTTTGTTCTTAAAACCCATATCACCAGTAGTCTTGCGTAGTGTCACCAGTTAAATATTAATTAATGGAACCTAGGGGCTAACCTGCTTTTCAAATGGTTTATAATACATAAAAACATTATAACTTATAGCATTTTCCTATTAAACATCAACATAGATGTGTTTTAATAAGAAGAGTAAGGTCAAATCATGAATGTTAAGTTCTGTGTGAACAGCATAGTGGTGGTATAATCTTGTTTAGCATTATGTTGGGTGCTTCCTGTGTTTTAAATGGTGTTCACTAAGTTCTTAGAACTAGGAAATAATTAATTATTGTTGATTTTCATAAGGATTTGCTGTTTCAAAAAGCTGCCTGTTTTAAGTCTGAAAATGACTAATACTAAACTGCTTTTTATTACGTATTTTCGAAGACTTTGGTCTTGGGTGCTCTATATGCGGTCAGATAGTTTCAGAGTCATGAGGACCTCAGTAAATTCACAGGCCTATGCTGTGGCCCTAAAATGGGTGTTCTGGGACAGGTTTTAAGAAGGCTTAAGCACTAGAATATGACTTGCACAACAGATCAAAGAAACTAGGATAATTAATTTTTAGAAAATAATAATTAAAATTTGTATTTCAAGTACAAATATCAGTAAAAGCTCCCATAATGTGCTGCCACTACATGTAAAATCCATAAGCAATTTTAAGCCAACGTTCTTTAAAGGCGGAGCTAAATATTTTAGTTGCATATAAATAATATGCAACTTAGAGATATATGGAATTCTTTTATTGTGTGCTAAATGCTGTAATAAACCAGACTATCAGTAGGTTTTGCTGCATGTTACTAATTTTGTTTTTTAATCTTGGTATTTTTGCAGGTGTGTGGAGGAACAGGTCCTATTCTTGCTGTTGTTACTCCCACATAGGCAGACTCTGTAATTGATTATGTGTGGGTAGGGCTCTATTGAAATTCAGGAGATTCTGCGTAGTGTGGGGTTCTTTTTGTGAAAGTTCAGTTGCAAGATCAGGACCCCACTGTGACTACTAACTGTGAATTCAGTCAGTATATCATTGATTGTGCTGGAACCTGCCTTTTGGGATAATGTAAGTCCTGCATTCCCCCCAAATGTACTTTAGACATGAGCTAATCATAAAACGTTTCTAATTAGAAAATTAATATAATTTACATGCATTCTTTTAATTATGTTTTTTTGGCAGTACCAAATACTCTGTTCCTCAAAACTTCTTAATGGCACTGAGGCTTTGTGGATAGTTGGTCACATGATGAGAAAATTCACCTGTAAGTACATTGAAATGATTGACTTTTTCAATACTTAGTCTTTACTAATGTTGACAAACTAATAGTGGTAAAAATGGGAATCAAGAGGTTTGACTTCCATCGAATTAATTCCATTCTTTTTAGAAAATATATACAGTACATTCATTAAGGATTTCATTGTTCTTGGGTAATTCAACATGGGAACCTCAAGTCCTTCTGTACTACCATTAGTAGAGAGTTTTAATTTGTTTGTTTCCTTTATTTTCAGAATAGTGTGTTTCTCACTTGCTCTGTATTTTCACCCATAAACTTTCTGAAATGTATAGATCTATAAAAACTGTTTATACCACTAATATTTTTGTAGATAGTGCAAACTGATTTAGTGAGGTAATTGTCTTGCTGGGTTGCACATTGAAATGTTAATAAATACACACACTTATGTCAGTGTAACTTGGTTAAATTAAACTGAGCTGGCATTATGAGTGAGTTTGATCATAGATGCTGATTAGCTTTAGTCTTAGGCAGGAACTACATGTTACCCATATCATATGTCAGTGGATTCACCCAAAAATAACTATAAATATCTATGCTGGGATTAAGGAGGAAGTTCTTTTCCTGTAGCTATGGGTGCAGTCATTGCTTCAACTCCTATTTTTGTATACAAATGAGCAAAAACTACATGTAGGTGTTTTCCCTGTGTAACAAAAGGAGTATTGTAAACTATGCCCTTTTTATGAAGTTGTATTTTGTTTCTGGTATTCAAATTCAAGAATATTTTCAGTTGTGTCAGTATCAAAAAAATGGAAAAACTGGAAATGTTAGTGAATTTGTGAATAATTATCAAGGCTGTAAAGGTCTAGAGGAGTTGTGTGTAAGGACAATTAGAGATTCTTTTCTCATGGAGCAAGAACAAATAATAATTGATGAGCAAAGGTTAAGGAGGACAGGATTATTTTTATTGCTTGGCACAAGAGCAGAATGAAACGGAAGTAATTTGAAGAAAGAGCAAGACCAAAGAAGAAATCAGACTTGGATGAGAAGTAGACTAGAGAGTCCAACTAAAAAACAAAGCAAAAAACCTCGAAGAAACAAAACCAAAAACCAGAAACTGAGAACAGAGGACACTGGGGTGCTAGATAAAATTAGTGCTAGCAGAAGCTGTGATTTCTTGTTCAAACAGAACTTCATGATTTTGAAATCCATCATCTTCAACAGTGCTCAAACCACAATTTTATTACATTCATTAGAGGATGGGAATTTTCAGAGTTCTAGGTTAAAAACTTTAATAGTGATCCTTTGGAGATTTTGCAATATAAAATGAAATGGAGATTTTTTTAGTATGCAATGAAATCATGATTTGAGAACATTGGATGCTTCATTTTGCATAAAAAAGTCTTGATCAGCATGTTTTCGTTTGAAAATATTTAGACCTATTAGTTTAGTGGTTTTACCTTTTAATTCTGTTGGCTGTATATATTCTTAACTTAGCGTTAAGTTGGGTAAAAGAAAGAAAAGGAGATGGAGATTAGGTGATTACAAAAAGCCCCACTAAACACAGCCCTCTAGCTGTGCCTCTATATCAAAAGAAGTGCTTCAGAATAGATGTAGTTTCAGAGGAGAAAAGGAAGAAAAGTGACATACCAATGAATGGAGTATGAGGAATCCCCTGGATGTTTTGTCTGTGTCCAATTTTTTTGCTCATCACCACTGAGAGGCAGATCAGCTGGGTGTGACTGCTTTTCCTTCTCGTGATGGCAGCTTCCCAACACTTTGAGGGAGATAATGGTGGGGCATGGCTCTGTTCTGCCCACAGTAGGGCTGCTACAAACACTTGGGAGAAAAGGAACTCTGTACCAGCTCTCCACTACTTGCTGCTGCTAAACCCTGTTGTCGAGCACCTGATCTGATTGTTTCCTTGGTTTAACCCATGCTGTGATGCTGTAAAAGTCTGAAACCAGGAGAAAAGCAGGAAAGCATGCAACAAGAGAAGGAGATGATATTTTGGAATGTAGGGAGCAGGCATTTGCTGCACAGCTACACATTGTGTGGGCTTGAGAATACCTCAAGAGCTGAAATGCCAAACTACAGCACCAGAGTAAGTTTCCTTCTGTGCACTGAGAAGGAAGAGCAAAGGAATGTGCCTGAACATTCAGCATGTCAGTTGTTGTAAGTTTGTGAGATCTTTTTCTCTACTGCTGCACTTGGCTTGTATCATGACTGTCCTGTCTTCAAACTGGATGTAGCATGTCTTTGTTTGTGTCGAGTGAGGCACTCCTCATATTCTAATGTCATGAACATTGTTTTTCTTCAACCCTTGAAAGTCAAAACACGGTAGCATAGGTAGCTGTAAAAAGTTAGTAATAAATGTGACATGAAAGAATTTTCTCATTAGTAATAAATGTGACATGAAAGAATTTTCTCATTTCACAGTATTTATAGGAAAAACAATGTTTTATGCTTTTCATATACCTCGTTTTACAATCCTAAGCAGATTTAATGCATGAGAATTTTCTTCAGCAGTGCCCTCAGTTCTTTATTTCCACTTAGAACTATTGGTCTTTTGTTAGTAGTTGTTTTCACATTTAGTTTGATGCCCTCACAAAACCTCTCTGCATCCTGTATGAAGGACACTGTCATGTTGTCACTTGTTCTGTCATCAAACCTAGGGTAAATCTGCATTTTGAGAGTCTTTTTCCAATCCTTTAGGGATTCTTCTCTGTCAGATGATTATATTTTTTCATCTGGGTTTTCCATTGATCATGTCTTTATTGGAGAATCTCTAACTTTTGCTTTGACAAATTGCAGCCTTGCCATGCTTGTTAAAGCGCTACACTACTGTAAATATCATCGAAATTTACTCCTTTGGTATTTTCAATTTCCTTTTTCAGTTTAAAGCAATAAAGATAAGCTATCTGTCTTTATTTTCAAGGCCCATCAAGACTACTTCTACCTGATACCTCTCCTTCACTATCAAGAGGTTGACTCTGGTTTTGATCAACATAGGATACCAACTTCCATCATTCAGTCATTAAATTTTCAGACCACACTGGATATTTCCTCCTGGGCTGCCTCTCGTGTATTGCTTGACTTCTTCACAAACAGAAGAGTTCACTATCTTCCTTTAAATTTCTTCTTAGGAGTTTTATGTACTGTGAAGCTTAAAACAGTCTCACTAGGCAGCAGTTACATTGCAGGTATATTAATGTCAACGCCTATCAGAGTAGTACTGTTCATTGCATTTGTACTCTGCCATAATTTCTCTGTTGTCTCTTTATGTAGGATTTAAGCACATCAATATATTGTTTTGTGTTTATATATGGTCCAGCATAATGTGAAGCGGTCCAGGGTTAGGCCTTCCAAGATTTATGGTAATGCAAATAAATAATAATGAATACCCGCTGGTTGCTGTAGTGTAGCTGTTAGATCCTGTTGTGCCTAATGTCATATTTAATGCAGAAAGAAGGTGCTCCAACTAGAGGCCTCACAAAAGCAAAAGAAGTGAGTTGCAGCCAACACAAAAAATGCAAGCACCAGAGGCCTTCTCAGCTGTCAAACTCAAGTCAGTAACTACTGGCATTGTGTCCTGAAAGCATCCCTCTCTTCTCCACAGAAGTAAGAACAGAATCTCCCTTCTCATATAAGGAAGTACATGCAAATATCACAGAGTTCTGCAGTGTGTGCAGAAGGTTAAATGAGTTTTTATACTTCCACAACATCCTTAGTTCATTCCCTTCCTGGCACAGCATCTCTTGGTACAGAAATTTCAAAGAACTGCAACTGTGCCATTTGTCAGTCCTTTTTTCAAATGCCATTTGATTTCTGTTGAGAAGGAATTTAGACTAATTTTTATTTGGTATCTTGGCACATTGTTATCTCATTGTGCTCTGTTTCCATTGTGGCCCGGGAGTAAGGGTTCTTCAGAAGAGTGCTAAGGATCAATTCCATCAGAAATTCCACAGGTATGTCACCCTCTTTCTGTAAGTGGGTCTGCACGTGACCCTTTCTGTAAAAGGGACACTGAAATGTCAGTGGTCATACAGATGATGGAATGTTTAGTGCTTGGTTGATACAGAGATAGTAGATTACACTATGCAGACAAATGGTGCTGTATGTACCAGAGAAAATACAGTCAACTAATGTAGCTTTATCAGAGTAAATCACAAAACGTAATTACAAGCGGTTCAATAGCTGGATAGGAGAAGTTTAATAAGAGCTCTGGGCTAGTTGATGGGATGGAGACAGTTGCTGTGAAATACTGTGGGAGACTGGAAAGGCTGTACAACCCAAAAATTTAATCATAGCAAGAGTCTTTGGATATATATGTATAGACTGAATAAGGCTACATTGGGCCATCATGCACAGGCTGAGTATTCAGATGTCATTGGGAACTACTTTTTGAGCAAACTAACTAGAGAATCCAGAAGAGGGGAGACAGCCCTTGATTTAGTCTAGATCAGCACGCAACAAGTAGTGAGATATCATACTCAAGTTTCTCATATTTGTAGAAGAGAAAAAGATTAGAATAAAATAAAAAAAGGTCTGGTGTTGTTGGAAAAAGAGTTGCAGATTGAAGATACAGTTTAACCAAATTTTGAAAAATTCATGGGGACTTTGTTTTCTGAGTCTAACCCACCTGAATAAGAATTATCCAACACAATACAACAGTAAAAGAAATTACTAGAAATTAATAGAGGTTTTAAAAAAAATAAAATCCAAGCAAGCAAAGCAGAAAAGAGCACAAATCTCGCAAGTTAAATGTAGACTTACTATAAGGCAGAACAAAAAGATTTTGAAATGCAATGGGCTAAAATTCCAAAAGCCAAACCCCATTTTTTTCAAGAGTGAATTTTGCTAGGGAGTAAGTTTAATAGATAATTGTGGTTAAGGTGAATATTGAACACAAAGCCATTACAGAAAGAAACAACTGAACTCATTGCATTGGCAAGATTTATAATGGAGATTAGGGACATCCCCACATAGGAATTGTTTTTTATAGAAAATAGTTTGGATTTGAAACATCAGTAAAATATGTTCTAAAAATTGAATAAACATTAATAAATTGCCAAATAACATGCTGTTCATTCAGTAGTCCTAGAAAAATTCAGAAATTAAATTGCTGAGCCATGCACTGTGTTGTGTAATCTGTCACTTAAATTAGCTTTGATAACAGAGGAATGGGAAGTAACAAATGTGACCATAGTTTTAAAGAAGCCTCCAGGGATGGTCATGAACTAATGGACTAAAAAATCTGGCTACTATGACCGAGAAAATACCAGTGAATGTGATAAGGAACACAATAGGAAAATGGATAGGTGTAACAAGCAGCCCTCATCTTCTTGGCTTTTGTACAGGTAGTTTTGTCTTAGAACTTTGCTCGTTGTTTGAAGGAGTCCACAGATGCACAGGAGAGAGTGACTCAAAAGTTTTAGAAAAGTTCTGTAACTAAAAACTGTTAAAAAAATGAAGTCTAGAGTCACTTAAAATTCTTTGTGGATTAGTAAAGGGTTAGAAGTTAAGGAACAGTACAGAGACTAATGGGCAGTTTTAACATTACCATCTCACAAAGATTCATACTGGCATCTTTGCTGGTCCACCTGTTCTTAAACAGTCTGAAAAAGTGCAGTGATAAAGATTGCAGATGATAAAAAGAAAATATTCACAGTTGGAGTCAGACCTAATGTTGACCCTGAAAAGCTGCAGAAGGATCTCACAGCAGGACCTGTGGTGATCCAGGAGCCTTGGCTGTCAGAGTGGCCAGATACTGCTGACCCCACTGTTCAGCCATATCTATCATCAGAGAGAGGCAGTAGCTGTGGGATTACAGCAGCCATCGCACCGTAAACTGTGAGCACAGCGGGCTGTGACCAATCCTGCCACTCAGGAGGGCAAGGGCTCGTAGCTCTTCTTTCTAACAGCAGGGGTTGCAAATTGAAGAGAATATTCTTTCTCCGGATTTCTCACGGTTTCACAGCCTCAACAAGCTTAAAGTACAGGTTTTGAACCTGGTGTTCCTGCCTGCCACACAGTTGGAATATCACTGTTACACTTTAGTAGATAGTATCTTGCTGCTGTGAGAAACCAGGACTCTCGAGTCACCTTACCGGTGTTTGCATGGATTTTAGCAGCAACAGTTAATTTCCTAAAATCATTCCGGATGGAGCTGATGTTAGCAAAATGGGACAAAATAGTATTTGAAACAAATTTCAAATGACATGCTGGTCAGGTTTGGGCACTAGTGAGATCTGTTTATGGCATAGAAAAGGATGATTAAGAGATACGCATTAGCTCTGTGGCAGTGACATTAAATGGATCCGGATTCCTTAGTTTGGAATAATGGGGACCTAAGAGTTGGTAACGTGACAAAGGTCTCTAAAACCATGAATGTATGGAAGGAGGACTATAATTTTCTGTTTAAGGTGGAACTGTAACTCCCTATTTTGCACAATAGAAAAACAAAAGGTCTTTGGTCACTGTTAAATTCAGGTGGTCTCTAAGATGGCAAAAGGCTGCATAACAGCACTTTTATCTGCCATAATTTTGTGGATACATCTTTCCAAGTGCACAAACCCCAACAGTTTCCTGGTCTGAAAGCTCCACTTGTCACGAGCAAGCTGTGGTAATAAGTGGTCCCATTTTCTTAAATACGTAGATTTTTTTTAATTGCCTGTTTATTCCTTTATCTGGCAGTAGGAATATTACAGATGGGCAGATCAGTTTTACTTCTATTGTTTGCAAACCTGTGGGTGGTGGAAAGTGCCAGTTTGCTGCTACTTTAGAAGCTAAAAGCAGTACCAGGCCCTAAAATTAGGCCCAGGGAAATCAGATAAAGAAGCAAAAATGTTTCACACAGCAACCAGAAGGTCCAGGGGGATGGAGTAGAACACATCATTGTACCTTTGAAACACCTGGAATGGTTTCCAAGCTGATATCCCCAAACCCCTGGTGGACTCCAAGGCTGTGGTGAGTTGAAAACCTGTTTGGCTAAACCATAGTTAAAAGTGCTTTATATAGTATTTCCAATTAAAAATTTGATCAGATGGGTGTTTGGTGGCTTTTGAAAAAATGTTGAGGACTGATAGTGATCTGTTATCCAAAAGAGATGCAAACTGCTATACTGGAGTGTATGAAAAGTAGAGAGCGGGCCCCACTTTCTTAGCATTAGATAGGTTGCGTGCCTCTCCACCAGAAGCAACAACAAGAGGTTCCTGGGAAGGAGCCAAGAAGAGCAGTCTGGTAGCATCTGTCCTTCTGGCCCCATCATGCCTTCCCTAGTAGGAGAACTGTGGAGTTCTTAATCATTGCGTTGTCTGTGAGTATCCCTAAAATTCTTCACTAGCCCTACATTTCATACATACTCCCAACAAGTAGATTTAGTTTTCTGAGAAGTGAGTATAATTTTTCAAGTCTTGGGTCCTCATCAGACAAAGATTAAACTTGTCAACTCCACTAGATTAAAATATATATCCTCCTTTGAATTAATACCGGCTTTCTCATTGCCAGAAAAAGAGATTTAAAAATGTACAATTCTGTCATTATTAACAGACATAAACCTTCCTTACAAGTATTAGCATGTCTTATTCCAATACCTGTTTATTGCTTTTTGAAAAATCCCAATTGTATTTGACCAATTTCTTCTAACTTAGTACCCTGAATGGTAATTTCACGTTGTGAAAAGCTTCTTTGTCCTCGTATCATGTCTCTTACTACTTTTCTATTTTTTTGCTGTTGGAAATATTCCAGCATCATAACATATTTGTATTACAATTTCTTTTAATTGCCCTTGACATACCTTACTTCCCATTGTCCTGAGTACCATACAAGCACATCCATAAGTAATTTGTAGAGATGTTATCTTTTCCAACATACTGGGCATATTTGTGTTAGGAATTACAGTGGTGGCAAATTTTAGATACACCAAATTATAAGCCATATTCAAGTGGTATAAATATGTTTTTCTTGAAGAAATAATCTGTGTAATCTAAAATTACTATAGTGTATTTTATGAAATTTAAACAAAATACTGAAAACAAATGTTACCAACAAGAGTGTTTTAAAAGGAATGAAAGAAAGTTGGCAGGTGAACATGCTCTGTTTAACTTTTTTGTGTTCCATATTTCTTACTCGTGTTATGACCCATACATGGAAAATGAGGGGAGTTGTACATGTTTTGTATTCTCTTGCTAAATACCTGTTGCTAATTTACATGATTCTGAAGTTGTCTTTGCTCAGGTGTGAGCTACTCGGTGAATATGAGATTGAGGGAAACCTTTGCCTTGTATTAGAAAGGAACATAAAAGGGAGGAGAGAGTGACTTCTGCTATAGTGTAGAAAGAGGCGATATCCTGGTGTCTTCTGAGCGACAGAAGAGAGGGATTCATGAGACTAGGCAAGGCATATGGATACAGAAGCAGTGATGGGCTGTATGGGTAGGTCTGTATGGGAGTGAAGAATTTGGAACAGGTATCAGAAAAGGAGTTTCTTTAAGAGGGAGACAGATCACAGTTGGATAAATATACTGGGGTCAGCTGGAAGTCACTTTACCACAGAACATGCCTACAGCTTGCTATCTGACTCTTGCTCACTCCACACTTGCCCTAGCTACACCCTTCCCCATGTCTTCTGGAACCTCAGCCTCTTTTCCAGTTCTGCACATGACCCTTTTGAGTGGAAAACCTACTTTCTTGCTTACTGTAGGAACAGTTACATGCAAAAGTACAAATGGTCCTATCTAAAGCTTCTCTTCTGTCCCACTATACTTCTGCCTCCTGCCTATGGGGTTCTGCACTGCAGACGCAGGCAGACAAACGAGTAATAGAAGAGGTTCATAGAATGATTTAGGTTGGAAAAGGCCCTTAAGATCATCAAGTTAACTGCAAACCTAAGAATACAAGTCCACCACTAAACTGTGTCTCAAAGTGCCATGTCTACACATCTTTTAAATGCCCTGGACAGCCTGTTCAGTGCTTGACAACTCTTTTGGTAAAGAAATTTTTCTTAATATCCAATCTAAACCTCCCCTAGCACAACTTGAGGCCATTTCCTCTCTTCCTGTTGCTTGCCACTTGTAAGAAATGGCTGACCCCTGCCTGGCTACAGCCTTCTCTGAGGTAGTTGTAGAAAGTGGTAAGGGCTCCCCTGAGCCTCCTCCAAGCTAAACAATCCCAATTCCCTCCGCCACTCCTCATCAGACTTGTGCTTCAGACCCTTCAGCAGCTTCATTGCCTTTCTCTGGTGCTTCAGCACCTCAGTGTCTGTCTTGCAGCAAGAAGCCACTAAGACAGTATTAGTGGTGTGACCTCATCACTCAACACAAAGGGATCCAAACCAGGTGCTGTGGAAGTGCTGGTACAAAATAATAATGCTGCTTCTTTCCAGTGTACAGTTTGCACCTTCTCCAAGTGGGACATGTCACATCATTTGAAATCTGTTGATTGTAGATTAATTAATTTGTTCCTTTTCCCTGCTTCATGAAACACTCACATGAATGTGATGATTTTTTTCATACATGGTGAGTTATGACTTCTAGATAATGTTTGTCTTACTAAACAGCAGAAAAAAATCTCAGATTTCTGAAGTTCGGTCCCTTTGATTTATAGTTTTCTGTGATCTATGACTTTTCTAATAATAAATAAACAAAATAATGTAGTGGGTTATTGCACCTACTGGCAATAAGTTGAAGTTTATGAACAGTATGGTTGCTTTTCTTAATTATTATTTTGCCAATCCCTAAAAGGTGGTTTGTGAAGACTAAAGAGTCTACAGAAGGATTGGAAGCAATGTCTTAGAACATCCCCTTAAATGCAGGGGTTTTTTGGTACAGATCTTTTCATAAGTTTCAAGCCTTTATTTCTGCTGAAGTTTCAAATTCAGTAACTAATAATCCTTTTAGCACATGACCATACAAATAGATTATATACTAAATTCACTGTAACAATAGTAAAATAAAAATAAAGCATACTTTCTTTTTTTTTTCTTTTTGTTAGAGGGTACATTTTTAATAGAAAACTTTTGGTGTTTCTTTCTTGAGCAGAGTTCTATAGTGGATATACAGATAATTTTTTTAGCTAGTCCTTAAAAACTGGCTTTACTGTTGTTGCTTGTCATACGTCATTTTATCTCTAAAGACTGCAAGAGTTCATGATTCCTGAGAGGTAACACCTTGAAGTTCTGGCACTATCCTCTACAAAGGAAACTTACACTGAGCTGACTTCCTGTTACCATGTCAGTGAAGCATCAAATGTTGATCCTATGTGTGAAACAGCATTTGATATTTATCACTATTCAGCTCCTTGAAAAAATACTGTAAAATGGATTTCATGTTCAGGAGAGCTGGCATCTAAAAATGTGTGTAAAGGATGCAGGAATAATAAATGTTTTTGAATTGTTGCAGGAGAGAAAATATTTACATTTGTATACAATATTCTAGCCTTAACTGTAGCTATTTTTATCTCCTAAACATCTTTTCATAAGGTAGTTATAAAATGTTTAAAGACACGAATAATTTCATTTGTTGAGGCATTTAGTGCATCATTTAGAATGGCTGCTAAAGGAGAGAAGTGGATGTGCACTTCTCATAACAGCTAAGCATTAAAATAAAGTCTCAGAGTTAGTTCAGATCAGTAAAAATCATTGGTAAGTTTTGCTGTATGAGCAGAGCTCTTCACAGACTGGTGATTTTACTCTAAGACTACAGTTATTTAAATAATTTTTCATTGCTAAACTTTATTCTGGTGATTTTATATCTTCATTGGAAGTGAGAGAACACAAACACTTAAAATTCAAGTTGTTGATCTTCAGCCATGCTAAAACCTCTCAGAACTTGGTATTTCACCCCAGGATTGGATCCATAGCGCTTTTAAAATTTGAAAATTCAGAAATTGTGCAAGTGAGTAGGAAAAAACAAAGGAAGAAACTGAAATGCAGAGGAGGAAATTACTTTCCTTTACAGAAGGAAAGGAAAGGTGAAAAAATCCTTAATGAGCATAGGAGAACTAATAGGGTGAAAGGGAGGGGTCAGGTAAATGCTTACACTAATATTTTGTATTTAGTGCTCAGATGTGTCATGCTTTGTGCTTGAACGGAAAATAGAGTGAGGTTTCAGCTTTCTGACTGTGTGCTGAGCTGTATTTTACTCACTGTGCATTTTTATTTTAACATGGTCTCTTCTAAAGAAGGCTTTAAATTGACTTTCAGGGCCAACCTGAATCACAAAACACATTATCCTGCTAGAAATTGATGACTGGCCCAGTGTTCTGTGTTCCCAGATCAGCTCTTACAAAAACTCCACTATTAGACATGAAAAAATCAAAGGCATTTCTTTTATATATATTTCTGTTAATTCTAGGCACTAGACTTTGGGAAAGGGTGCAGTAACTGTTAGGAGTGATGAAATTTGTGTGTAAACTCCAATTATAATAATGCTGAAATTGAAGATAGAAACTGCTAATTAATTGTTACTCAGCAAGACTAGGCAGAGTCAATTCATAAGCAAATGTAGCTATAGAACAATGGATTACTTACATCATCATTTGTCACAGGTTAGACATCACTGTGTGGATTTCATTCATAAGCTGTAATAAAATAAAATAAATCAAGACATTGCCAAGAAAAGTTTAATTCTGTAATTTGTTCATTTATGTGCTTGGGTACTGCATGATTCCCATGAGTATATATGGTGCTGTAGCAGAGTAAATGCCTAAGGAAACGGTGTACTTTTTAAACTGAGCAATTAACTATATGCATACAGTGACTATAACTGGTATTCATGAATTACCTTGCAAAAAAACTGTTTATTATTAACTACAGAGATAAGGACCTCCCATTTCCTTATATTCACTCAGGAGTATGCTTAAACCTTCTTAACTGCCCACCTGAGCAACACTTTGATGCAACTGAGCCCTAAGCAAATATACATCAGTAAATGTACATCCTCTCTAAAACTGCCCCACTGCTCACTGGTGACTGAGAGTGGGAAATCGGCGGGGCAGGGAGAGGCCTTAGGGTGCCAGGTCACAATTAATTTTGGAATGCTAACATTTACCTTTTGGAAGGTAGTATATTACCTACTGCTGATAGAGATAGGTCTGCATGAGAACTATGCTATAAATTGCTGTGTGATAGTTTCCCCTTTCTATGCCATGTCTGTGTCACTGGGCAGCAGTTTTTAGGGGCACCCTGGGAAGATACAAATTCTGGATAACTGACATAACTGTGCTCTTCATGTTCATTCTAAAAGGAAAATGAAACTAAATGCAGATTAAACTTTTTGAAGTTCTAAATAAGAGACTTCATGCTGTATTTTATAATTAGCCCTTACCGTTACGTTGTTTTGCATTGATGTTACACTGTCCTATGTTGCATGAGACTAGAATGGTTTAGATCATACAAATTTTTCAGTGCAAAATCACATTTCAAGTATATTTAGATTTTAAAGATATCTTTTTATTTGAATTGTAACTGATAGCTGTGTGTTGTCCTCATGTAATGGGCAGTACCAGGATGACTGTTTTCTGAAATAGTCATTAGTGGAAGACCACTGTATACACAGTCTCCAGTGAGGTATGAATTGCACAGGCACAGGACTACGTCTGTCAGACTTTCCATACTAACAAGAAAGAGCAGACTGAACTGTCCCTTTGGTGTATATTCCAGGCCCTAGATCACTGCCCAGGAGGAAAGCTCCCATTCCCATCTTCTCTGACTCTTTATGCTTTGGCACTGCAGTTTGCATCTAGGCTAACAAGCTGGTGAAGGTGGTATGAAGAGGTTGTCTCCACAGACCCGTTCCACACTGAGGCTTCCTGCACAGAAACTGGGCTATGCACCAACTATAAACCCAGCCTTTCACCCATGACTCTTTTATTTAATTATCCTTCACTTAAAATAACCGTTATAGTATGTGTCCATGACCATGACATAGGATTTCAGCATTTTTTCACTGCAGTATTTACGTATTTAGTAGCAAATTACTGAAATATCAGCAGTGCTATTTTAAGTATCAGTTAAGTATGATATTTAGTGAATTGTGTCTTAATATTGTGAATATAGAATCCCAGTGATGTCAAGCTTTAATTTTCATTTGCAGCAGATAAACTTAAAGCCCCAGTAGAACAGAATTAGTTCTAATAGAAAAACAAACTTCCTTTATTTTGTTTGGGTCAGACTTCCTTTTTGTGCTCAGTGCAATGCACACAAGTTGTTCAGTAGTAAAATATTATGCAGGACAAACCTAATGCATGTTCTGTGCAGATCAAAGTAATTTGTAAATTTTCTTTGGTCAGTTTAAAGGAAGTTGAAAATATGCTGTATCTCATATTACTGTAATCCAGATGTTGTTATCTATAAATATTCAATTTGAAGATATATTACATTTCAACTGTGTCTAAGATTCAGGCCTTAGGATGGGATGAATCGCCCTCTGGAGGTGCCCATTTCAGTCTACTGACTTCACAGGAATCCTGCTCTGAACTGACTAGCTCAAACTAAAGCAAGTGGGCTGTCACCTTAATTGAGGAATAACTGAGCATTTCATACCATACTAGGCCTTTTCTCTAGATCTCTTTAAGAATAGCTGCCTTATTCCTCATCTTTTTTGTCAGTGTTCTTGTACTGTTTCTAATATGTATAAACACAATTGTTATGGTTGCCATTTCCTGTGTATTTTGTTTTTTCCTGTCCCTTTCGATCTTATTATCTTATCTTTCCCTGTTTTTTTTTCTTTTCCTGACTCTTTTTAGCTACCATCCCTTCTGAAGCTTTTAACTTGATACTTCTCTGACAATCCTGCTTTCCATGTTGAAAGTACTGTCCTAACTTCTGATGTGAAAGATTGCTGACCCTTCTTTTGATGCTGATACCAGTATTTGCTGGGACTGATAGTGCTGTAGTGAAGACAGAAAAAGAAGAAAATGGCACTCATGAATTTTTTTATGGTTTTGAATAGTCAAAAAATATTGTTCTGCCTTTATATAAAATGTACTGGTTTCCTAATGTAATTGTGATTTAAAGATGTTTGTAGAAATGTGAACTCAAATGTGAAGAGTATAAAATCTCTATTAAAGATGTATAGATTTAATAAAATATAACATTAGTCTTTATTTTAACAATTGATTCCTACATGGCTCACTTGCAAAAAGTGGGGTAGACTTACAAAGTCGTACACTGGTAAAGTCTGACTTAGAAAATAATTTCACCTTTTAATTTCTCACTATGGTAATATTTTAATGATTTACCTCCTTTTGAGTTCCCTGTCTTCTTCCCCCTTTTTTTTGTTCCTTTTGTTAACCTAAGTTTCTGTTTTCTTTCTATAATGGATTCTCCTAACTCTTTTTGTTCAATATTGATCCTCTTTTTCTCATATGTATGCATCCATTTGCCTAAAATACTGCCTTGAGCATGATTGTATGTACTCAAGGATATATACACTTCTAAACACTGGATGGATCTGGTATTTTAGGACTTGTAATAAAGAAGAGAAGAAACTTAACCATTCAGTGACAGCCTTTTTGACTTTTTATTATAATGTGCCTTCAGAAGATCAAAGTACCTTGCTTCCTACATCAATGGAATAATAATTATGGACAGAGATAAACATTCCTGTAAACATAAAGACATGGTACTTGTTCAATATAGGAATGCTAACTTAAAAAGAGCATCTGAATAAAAGCAAAGTACTGTTTTCATAAATGGTATGGCAGAAGTTTTCAGATTTTATTTGCAGATAAAGAAAAATGCTAATGAAAAAAGTACATTGTATTGATAGCAATACATGGAGTTAAAAAAAAGACAACTAAAAGATATACATCCATAAAATCAGGAGAATATTTGAAAATCATGCTCTGTTATAGCAGAAATATTAAATAAAAGTCATTTTTTTCTCTGGGGTAGTCACCTACATATTTTATTAGCTATATTAAATGTTCTTTAGATAATCTGAGTTCTTTGGATTGCAAGAAAAGGAATGCCATAATAAAACATAAATAGTGCTTGTCATCATACTGTTCAGAACTTTTGCTGTAGATTCTGAAGCTTCTTCTGATACTTTTAGGAGTTTGAAATAATAATAATAGCAGTAATAATAGCAATATGCTAGGAAATGATTGGAGATGTGACTGAGAATGTAATTTGTGGTGCCTAGAAGTTTTTAACTAGTGTAGGTATAGGCAGGACTTCGCAAAATTTTGAGGCCATTAAAAAGCACCTTCTTTGCCAGATTTGTTTGCTGAGCATGAGGATGACATCATAGACAAGGATTAGAAAGCTCAGGAAATTTTGGATCTCTAAAGAAGTTACACCAATGATAAGTTTGTGTTGAACTGTAGTAGCAGTAAGTTTTTGCCTGAATGAAGTTGCATCAACCACAATGAATTTTGTAAAAAAGAACTATATGAAAATTATCCATACAAAAAGAAGGAATCTTAAAAACTATGTAAAACCTGATAGGCCTTCCTGGTGTGTATCCTCAAGTGGCATAAATTAGCACTACTGCTTACTGAAGATTTGTCCTTTCTATTAACTGTATAATGCAATACAAATCCTGAAACTGCCCTTTACTAAATACTTGTATTCATTTTTCAGCACAGTAGTTACAAAATAAGGCCTTACTCATCATGAGAAATAGTACAGCTCTAACACTGGCATATTATTGTTAGAAGGAAGTACATGAAACTGACTTCAGTATCATTTCAGAATATTACTTTAGTTTTGAGAGTACTGTATTGATACAACTTACTAAGTGACAAAACTGTTGCTTGTTTAATAGTACTACTAATACAAAATTTAGACATGTAGTTTGAAGATAAAACAATTTTTACACTAAACATCTTGTATTTTTGATTTGCAATTTTGAGTGATAATGTCTCAGTTAAAACGATCAGTTAAAATGTCTTTAGATATATGAGGAACAATGAGGAAAGCATAGCTGGAAATACTAACAAAACTGGAAAGATTTTTCAGCAAATGAGTTAGTGTAACCATAGGGAAACATCTGCAAGAGGAGAATAAAGTTGAGTGAATTGCTACATTGAGATGTGAAAACAAACTTCTATGAAGTCCTGCAGGAAATAATAATGAAAAAATAAGTCTTTGTTTTCATAGACACAGCATAGGTACAGGTGGTCTTGAGAGGTGCAGTACCACTACAAATTCCAAGAAATGTTCTTTGATCACATTACAAACAAGTCTGGCTAAGACATAAATAGAATATAACTATCTATTGGTATATAAGGAATGTAAGGTGAGAGAAGCATAATTTATAAAACAACCACCCTGCTTGCAGATCCTGCAATTCACATGGCTGGCAGACACAGAAACAATGTCACAAATCAATGGAAGATGCAAAATCCATGAAGATTGGTGATGAAGGTTTGATTCATTTGACTTTCTCTAGGTTTATGAGGGTCTCTGATGATCATATATATATATATACATACACACACACAGACATATTAAATGTAAGTTATATATATATTACTGTGTATATGAAAATGCATGAAAAGTTGTAAAAGAATTTGAGTTATATGCAAGAAGTGTTTCAAAATAGGTCACAGAAGAATATTTTTGTATAGTACTTAAAACAACTGGAAGAGGTAATGAGAGTTGCTTCAGTTCTGGATCTGAGAGCGATCAGGAGAAAAGAGATACTAGATCAAAAATTAAGACCTTATGACCTTATGACTGCACAAATCTTCTGGGTTAATAGAAAGACCAGAAAAAGCATAAACATACTGTGAAAATCACTGATGGGAAGATAATGAGTTTGAAGAGTAATAGCAGAAAGCTGGTTCAGCAGTAAAATTGCAATAGGATAAGAGAAAAATTCTGCTGTAAATAAATGTTTAGTGAAGTATAAAGTAGGTGAAAAGAAAACAGAACTGGAAATGGGAACTTTAAGCTTTGCCACCACGCAAAAATAAAACGGAAGAAGAGCTTGGACCATGTGATGCTGTCTAAGAAAGCCTGATTAATTGACTTAGTATCATTTGGGTAATATATCCTGGATGTCTGTCAAACTTTTAAAGAAACACTAGAAAGCAGTTATTTTAAGATCTTTGGAGTGTTTAATTTTTATTTAGTTTCCAGTAGAATAGTACTGAATGAAATGAAATCCAAGACCACTGTCTTCAAATCAGAACATTTTTGAAAATATTTTTGAAGAAGCAGCTAACAAAAATGGTAACTGAAAATATAGAAAAGGGCTTGAAGATACGAAGGGGTCCAGATTCTCTAGCCCTCTTCTACCCACTGGAGGTAGCACAAAGTAGCCAAGATCCACTCCTGTTCACAGGCTGAGAATTTGACTGCCATGAGGAAGTCACAGTCAGTGCTGGTCTGTCCTCCATGCTGACAGCTCTCATCCTTTGCATTGGTCTGGTAATGGGGTCTGTCGGTTTTTGATTGCATTTAATTTCTTAGGTCACATCTGTGCTAGAAAACAAAATACACCACAACCCAGTCACGGGTCAGTAGCAAATTACAGCTCACATTCACCTGGCTAATCCATGTGCCCTCCTGAGCCAGGGTGGCCTTGTTCATAGCACTTGGAAGGAGAGTCCCTAAGCCATGCTGTTCCCCAGATCCTGCAGTGTCTTACCCAAGTGCTTGTTGGCCCAAGTGAGAAGCACACCACGGAGCAGGCTAACAGTGACATGGCATGCATAGTAGAGCTCCAGCATGTGCCTCATGCCTGTTTAGCTCAGTAACACAGATGTGACCTTATGCACTGCATCCAGTTGGCAATAAGTAGAGCTGTACTAGACTGCTCTGAATCAAAAATGAATGCAATGGCATGAAAAACAGTGATCTTTAGGTATCTTTCAGACTACAGTTTCTTTACCAGAAATGTCAATGAATATATTAAATTTGGGTATAATGTGTGACAATTGGAAGAAAGCGTTAAAAATATGGAAATTGGTAAATTGAGGAAGTCAGAGGAAAACAGTGAAAGGGAAAACAGTACTTATCTGATGTGGAAGTATTTTAAAATTGAAACTAGAAAGCCAGTTGGATGAGTGAATATTCTTTTCAAGATAAGCAAGGTTACAATAAAGAAGTCAATATAGGACCATTTGGATAAATAGACTTAGTTCATTATAAAAATGCAGTTTGGGTCTCACCTATGTGGACCTCCTTGTAGGATAAAAGCCTATTCTTGTAGGATAAATGCATTAATGCTTACAGCATGTTACTCTGAGACTTTTAAGAAGGATCTGATGCTGAAGTGGACATGCTTTAATATAAAATAGTCACCTTATCATGCCCATGATGGGATAAGGACTCTACTGAATATTTATACAGTTTTCAAAAAAGCACATACAATAATATCTTGGGATTAGTATAACTTCTCTACTACTTCGAAAGTTTTTCAGTATGTGATACAGTTACTATTAGGTTCCAGGTCATATTTTGACTAGTTATTTTCATGATCTTTTAAAATTTTGCAGATTGTAGAAAACTGTATGCAGAAAAAACTGCACAAAAAGGGAAAATAAAATTGCATTCATAGACCTCTTTGTGACCTGGGAGTAATATCTTATATTTGAAGACAGAAAATAAAAAAGGAAAGGCAAATGTGGGAAGTCAGACAATGTTGGAATATGCTCCATTAGCATTCAGATGAGTATTGTCGTATAAGTAAACAGGAAATAAACTGCTCTAATAGAAACAACATGCAGATTCTGAAAGGGTGTCAGAAACTCTGGTAAGTGCTGAGGACACAAAAAGACGTAAATGAAATAAATTGGACAAAATTTTAGGATGCTATAAATCAAAGGAAAATAGCTAGAGTTTGAGAAGTAAGATTGGGAGTAGGTGTTTGGAAACACTTTTCTTCATAGGAAATTATTCTTAATGGAACATTGATAAGAAAATAGACCATCCTAACAACTATTCAGCATAAATTTGCCTTTCGATGTAGCATTTGGAGAAGCAGACCTGTAGAAATGCAGGCAGTTTTTCTGGAGGAACTAAGTGGCTGTTCTGGCTTTACCATATTGCTGTCAACCAGATGTGCAACACAGTACGGAACTATGTTAGGAAAAGTCCCTTTTGTAGTATGAATGTGCAGTTCTGTACCTTTGGCTTGCTTTGACATCAGTAGGATTACGTTTTTGCCAATAATAGAAACTACGTTAAAAAAAAGCAGGAGAATATCAATGAATATAAGAAAATAGAATTAGATACACACAGGTGGAGAATAACATAAAACAAATCTGTCACATATATTACATACTTAGCTGAAAAAAGAGAATTGTTCTTTCTTTATAATGACCTTGTAATTTGGAAATGCAGGTGAATTATACAAAATTAATATACTCTGATGCCCCTGAGTATAGTTTTAGAAAATGACATGAAACAGTCAAACAAAATATTTGAAGTTATCCACTTCTCTCTGAGTACATTACATATTCTAAAACTAAAGTCTGAACTGCCGGAACTGGTAGTTCCTGTTTCAAGGAAAAGAGTCATTTGAAGGCTTCTGCAAAAAGACACTCTGAAAAATCTTATGGCAGATAGTGCAGGTACAACTGTCTGCTAGAGAAGTTTTCATAGACTGCTTCTCTCTTCATGGTGAATACATTCTGTGCCCAGCACTCCTGCTTAAATAATCACTTGTTGGGGAATTGTCTCTCTATGTTTCCTGAGCAAGTGGCGTGATATAGTCTGTAGGAGCTGCTGGAAGCTAAGCTGGAGTGTGAGAAGGAGAAGATAACTGCATTCAGAAGTTTGGCTGAAGAGTAGAGGCTTTTCTGGAGATGGAGGTTGGATGTCTCTGAGCAGGAGTGTAGTGCTGCTTGGGAGCCCTTCAGCCTATTTACTCATTTAGCCTATTGAGAGCATACCTAGATATCATGCACATTTTGCAGATGGATAGATTAACTAGATTACAAAGAACAACTACTAAATTTCAGGAATTCATTATGAAAGTACCCTATGAATAAACTATTTGAATATTAACAAGCAAAACCAAACTGTAGAAGCCACTTCTGAGAAGAACTTTCGTATTTGATTATGGTATAGTTGCATAGTCTGCGCAATTGAAGTAGAGCAAAGAAGCAGAAAATCTGGGCTATGTGTCACAAACTACTGCTCTGCAGTTTATCACTGCTTTTTATTTTTCATCTTTATTTCCAAGGAAATAATTTGAAGATTCCTGGGATAAACTATCTGTGGTTAAAAAAAAATAAAGACACAGGATTCTCTAAAAGCAGGCATTTGGTAATAAATGTAAAGACAGATAGCCATTGCAGAATTGATCTGTTATTATCATACATTCTTTGTTTTACTTTTCTTGGTCGAGAATATTTCTTCTTTATTCAGGCAAAAGTCATAGAAAGCAATGCAAAGCATGACATACTTTTACCACAAACAGGTAACTGTGTAATGATGAGAGAAACTGCATAGCACATTTCAACTAGCAACAACCTTCCAACTCTTATTTCAGCAGACATTACCTTTTTTGAGACAATAGAGTGGTACAGACTTTGAGTCAAATCTTCCTTCTCTGAAGCTTAATTCTTAAAGAAAAACTTGATTTATGTCTGTCCATCCATCTGTCTGCTTATTTATTAAGAATAGCATACTTCTTGTTTTAGCTATTAACTGTAAAACTAAGAAGAGAAACAAAATCCCTGTTTTAACCAGTTCTTTGAAGAAAAGGAAAAAGTAAGAGAAAGTGACTTACTCTATATTCAAAGGAAGTTGTCATTACTGATTTCCACAAAAGTTATGATACAGAGATGTATTTTGTTTCAAGGGTCTGTGGGGCCTATTGCTCTGGAGTACTGTGGAATTCAAGTAACATCGACACTGCCTGGTTTTACAGGTGAAGCAAAATCAAAGAACATTCCTGCAAAATGGCCAGAATGAAAGTCGGTGAATAAAATTGTTTTATCTGTGTTAAAGTCTGAAAAAGGAAAACTATTTCAATTTTCAGGTAAAAGAGAATCCACAGGAGAGCATGAGTGAAAAGATTCTTGGAATGCACGATTTATAAGGCATGTTTCAAAAGAGTTGTATTTGTTTAGTCTAGAGAAAAGAAGACTGGGGAAAATAATATGACATCTGAAGATGGTCACCTATTGTCTTTTGCACTCAGGTGTGAAAGTACAAGAAAAATTATCTTAATTTGCAGTCAAAAATAACATGCTACTTATTTGGAAAATCCTTCTAAGTACAAGGACAGTTAAAGAGTGGAACCAAGCATCTGGTGATGCTGCAACATCTTCCTCAGTGGCAATTTGGCACAGATTAGACAAAAAGTTTCTGTCATCAAAATGCTCTCACATCTATCTTCTTTCATAATTGTTGGCTCCAGACAATAAATAATCTGGAATATTACGAAGTTATTTGAAAAGTAAATTTGAACTGTGGAGATGAAATTGGATAGTCTGAGCGCATCATAAATCATCACAAATTCAGGTATCTTTTCTTTTGCTGGTAAATGTATTCTTGAATTTTGTATGCCTTTATATATTTTAATTTTCACTTAATTAAATTTTTGAGTTCATGTACATATAATTTCTATTTGCAGTTCATCAATAAGGTTAAAGCGTGTTACCTGTTCATGCAAGCAGTGCTATTATTCTACTTATACTGCTTGGTTCTCTGGTCAGGAAACTGGTTTCAGTATGGTTAATACCATTTTTCTTGGCTTCCAGTTCTATCTAGCACATGCTCTTCAGGTATGTATAGCTTTGTAGGTATTAAAGGGAAATATTCTGAATTCAAAACACATGTAGTTTCTTTTAAGTCAGATATAGATAACTAGGGTTTACTGCTTGACAGAATATCTGAAAAAGTCTGATTCCTAAACAAAACCAGAACTTTGATGGTGAATTTTACTTTCTGTGGTTAACAGGCTATTTTTACAGTGATAAATGAAGTCTGTTAGTAATAAAAATGAAACCTGGTATCTGTGCTGTGATAATGGAAACCTAAAGTGAAATTAGTTAGTGATATCAGAAAGTATCACTTGCATGCCTGCTCCAAACCTCAAGTTATTTTATTTTCCTGTACTCAAAAACAATGTTAAAGAAAATGTGAGGTTCATGTTACCAACATTCATGGCCTTGATTAAAACAGGAATAATCCATGTATGGGCTTTTGTTAGAGCATAAAATATATAACGTGAAAGCAAGAATATTGAAGGAATGAAGATTATTTGACCATTCAGAATACTGAGAGAATTTAGCCTGTTCAGAATACTGGCTAGCCTGTGTGGGCTTTCTAAGAAATTCCACTTGAAGGATGATGAGAAAACTTTATTACTGTGGTAATGTTAGGTGCTTAAGGACTTGTGTTTATATCAGACAGTAATTAAAGTCTTCAAATTAAAGTGTTTATCTTCCAGTGGTTTTTCTTGTATTGGGTCTGTGACAGGAAAGGCTGTGAACATTTGCAAATGGACATTTTATTGTACGCTCATCCCTCCAATTGTGTTAGAAACATTTCAATTATTAGAAGCAACTGTATTAAAAATGTGAATACCGTACAGAGGATCAAGTAGCTTTCATTCAGTTATCCCACAGTGGAAGATGAAATAAGAAAAGTAGCATCCCTTCACTTTTGTAGCTTGTTGTGTCTTGTTATCTTGATAAGGAACCAAGGGGTTACAGTATAACTTTTCTGTTTAATACTGCACTTGAATCTTTTAGATTTACCTGACTTTCTTTTATGGTTTGTTTTATTTTTTTTTTTAAGTAGGAGGCGTTGGCTTGTGCTGTTTGAGGATTAACTTGCAAAGAGATCACCAAGTTCTTAAAACTTTTTTGATACAAGCCAGTCTGGAGAAAGATTATTGTCAGCTTGAACAGAATTATTCAAGAATTTGACTCACATACCACTGCACCTTTATATTAGTACAGTTTATATAGAAGAAAAACAGTATAGGTGAGAGAAGTTTTTGGAGGAACACGTCTAGTAAATAACTTTAGAGTGTTTAACCCCCACTTTAAAAAAATATAATTCCTGGATAGAAGTAAATACTGCTGAAAGTTGTGTGATTAAACTTCTCATGAAAGTCAAGGAAGTAACTTTGATCCAAGAATTTCATGAAGAAAGAATAATTGTTCTAAATTGTGAGATGCCCTAATCAATTGAACAAACAGAAAAATTTAAAAAGTACTAAGGCTCCATTTATTTACAATAGAAACGTAAGGTTGTCTGGTTTTACTTGTAAGAACTTGCTTCTCAACATGTATATTAATTTAATAGTTACTGTAAACTAACATTTGTTTTTACAGTTGCAAATGCTTAAGCTTTCCCATTTAATATTTTATTGAACAGTTTAAAAAAAAATTGCTCACTACTTAACTAGAGGGAATTTATTATTATGAAAAACTTAGTTTTTTTGTGTATCTTCAGCGGCCCAGAGCAACTACTACAGAAAGCAATCCCCAACAAGGTCCCTGTATCTGTTTTGGATAGTATGAATACTCAGAAACATAGAGTTAATAATATAGAAAGATCTAAACCCCATTATCAAAAATGTTAATGAAATTATCATTTTGTAATTTTAAAATATTATCTATGGATTAACTAAGGACATTCAGAAACAGTAGGAATAATTAAAGGGTGGTCAGGAAGAAAAAATATATGCACTTTGATTAAGTGAGGTACACAGCACATACAAGGAAACTGGAATATAATATTTATGTAACTTGGCAGAAGAATCTATGATTGGAGGTAGAATTGGGAAAATATGGTGTGCAATTATTCTGAGTTACTCTATTTTAGCAGACTTAATAATGTAATGTAATCCCCATATTTAACGTAACCGCAATTGGGCTGAACGAAGTAGTACAAACTCGACATCAGAAAGATACAGGTTGGAAAGTGTAAGTATTAGTGTTTATGAGTGTGGATAATTTCTGGCCAGTTTTGAGAAATGAATAAGAAAATTCCAGAATTAAGAAAATATTTTGTTTGGAGAAAAAGAAATTGCATTTATATGCAGTTTTGGGCCCTCCAGACTAAAAGTGGAAGGTGCAGCAACAGTATAAAGAGGTAGTTGCTTTATTAATGCAGGTTGTGTGTGTATTACTTCATGTAGCCCAGTTTTTCACCCAAGCTGGCCAAAGTACAGAGAGTTATTTTAATTGCCCAGTTTTTATAAAGAACATGAAGAACTTAGTCTAGGATGCTTCTTATGCTTTTTTGAGTGGTTGGGTAGATGGCATTCATTGCTGGTGTGCATGAGCCCCATGAGTGCAAGGACAAATTATTTGGACAAGCAGAGTCCATTAAATGGTATCAACAGAATACTCTTTGAAGCACGTTCATGTCCATTGTCCTCAGGGCATCAAAAAACCATGTGAGTACAAACATTGATGATTTCATTATTTTCATCATACCACAGAGATAGAAATAATGCAGTACATGTACTATGTGATTTACTTAATTTTATTTGTGATAGTATAATTAATTTCAGCAGTAAATTAAGTCCCCTTATGACCATTAGCTAAATATAGTGTGAGTTAACATACTAGATATATTTTTGAATATTGATAAAGGAGTCATATGTTACCGGCCTTTAAGAGTTTCCCTAATATGATTCTTCTGAGAGCAACATATCCCATAGTAACATTTTCTCTTTCCAAGAGGAAACATACAGCAGGGGAGGGAAGGGCCTCCCTCTTAAAACAGTCTCTTAAACTGCCTCTTAAACAGAAATCAATATATTTTTGAATTCCACAAGTAAAGCTATAGTTATGATTTACAAGTGTGTCTTGCTCAGTGTCCTAAAAGCTGTGATTCTGACGTCCTGGGACATACCCATTAGCAGGGTCCGCTTGTATTGGCAGAGAAATCTGATGGAGGCAAAACGAACGTGTTTCTCAGCCCAAGGTGCTGCCCGTGCATGTAGCAAGACATAAAGATTCATCAGCAATATGGAATGTCTTTGTTTCATGTGCTTTATAATTCAGGTCCTAAAAAGGCCAATTTTATTACTTGTATGCTCCCTGCAGGGACCTTGATGGTTACTGGCTTTGTGTTAAGTGCTTCATGTATTTATAGCCCCGATAATAGCGATTGTCTTTGTATTTCAGTACCATGTCATACATGGTGCTGAGTGACTTGTTGGTCTTGTGGCTTTTCTCTCTCTTATTCTATATCAAGCTGTCCAGCTTATTAGAAACAAGGAACACCAGGAATAGGTTCCCTTCTATGGCTGATTGCAGAAACAAATGTACTATTACAAGTCAGTGACACAGCCTTCTGTCTCTGCAACTCCACAGAAAGGGTGAGAGGGGTAGCAGTTCAGTTATCAGTGCCTCAGCACTTTCATTTAGTATTTAAAATTCAGACTGGAGTAGTATCCATAATCTCCTAACCAATCACTAATCCTCAGGGATTTTGAATTGCCAGCCTGCAAGATGTCTATTTTTACATAGGGATCCATGCAGCAGAGAAAAGACCTTAGATTCCTCATAGGAACTCTGGATTACATTACAGAGTGCTATCCTTCAATCCTTGTAATGAACCAAGCCGGAATTTTCTATTGCCTTTGTGTTTGCCCTGCTTCCTGCCAGAAAAAGTAGCCATCATCACAGTCTGCTTCAGAAGATAAGGACTGAGGTGTAGTACCACAACAGATCATTGATTCAGTTAACACAAGTCTAAAACTATATGCTCAACAGTTCTCAGACTTACAAAAACAACAACATTGATTTAAACCACTTGGTAATGATTTTGTTTTTATATATCATATGATCAAGAGCTTTTTACTTCCCAGAGGAGAGATCCTAGACAGCAACAGGTCCATTAAATCAGCTTCTAGGTCATCTTTTAAGATCAGTGAAAACATCTCAGCAGTTATAGTGTCTCCCAAAACATTTTGTACTTTATCTACATTGTGCACAAAATTGATTAAAAGCACAGCCTTGCAACGATTTGGTACATGCTGCTGCATCAGATGTCTGGGGTACACAAAGAAGTCCTCTCCTCATTAAACTTTGAATAAATGATACTCCTTACAGTGTTGCCTTCATACTTTAAAGTACCAAAGGTCTGGGTGACAGACATGTCTATTCAGAGATTGGGGTTTGTTCCCATTCAAAATCTCTGTGATGTTCAGGAGACGCTTTATCTCCATATAAATATTTCAGACTCAGTACCCTCTGCCTTGAACAGAAAGTAAATTTGGGGTTGTTTTTTAGGGACTTCCCAGGTAAGTGCTGATAGTCAATGTCAAAATTAGATATTTTGTCAACAAGTCAGTGAGGGGCAAGACCATCCTCAGGAACTTTGATGTGACATATGACTCTGAGTTAAGTCAGTCAGAACCAGAAAACATTTGGGGTTAGAGTTGATAACATTAGAGGATCTTGAGCCTTTCTAACCTTTAGCATATCTAACCATCATAGCAGCAAGTCAACAGCACTGACCTGTCTTCCAGAGTTACATTTCTCAAATGGGGACATTTAAGTGTGTGCTTACTCATAACAGATACAAACAGATGTCCTGTTAAAACTGGAGGGATGCTCAGAGGTCCTGAAAAAATGTTTTGTTTACCTGTTTGATAACATGGGCTTTGTGTGCCTTTTTTTTTACCATTCTTTTTGTCTTGTGAAACCTTCAGTACATTCTCTTTACCTGCTTAGCCAGACATACTCTTCTGAAATAGTAATTGGATCCTTCAGCCAAACCCAGTGTGATTATAGCTGATAGACTGGGTGTTGTTTAGGTGAAATCTGCTGACAGAAACTATTTTGCAACAGTACAGACAATTTTATGTCAAATAGAGTCACTTTGGAGTTACTCACAATGCTAAATGAAAAGACTGCCTGTGTGAGCATCCTGGCACCGTCAGTCTCACTCAACTGCTTCTACTTCAATAGTATGGGACTGTTCAATAGCTTTGATACTAAGTGGAGTTTACATATTTTCTCTAAAAGTGCATTTTTCTGCAATAGTTGCTTATCTTCTTCTGTACAGCAGTACAATTTACCTTATCTTGTAGTAACATTTCTGAAAGACTTTTGTTTATAGTTTCACCTAAGAATGGAATCCTGTCTTACCTATCTGTGTAACTTTTTACTAGTAAAAATTGGTCTTTCCTATCTGTTTGAGTATTTCTGTGCCTTGTAAAACACATAGTAGGGAAAATGAAAGTATACTGCATGGGCTATGAATCTCCTACTGAAATAATAGGGAACTCTTAAAAGCTTCTGCTGTAAACTGTGCCCACTTAAGGTCTACTGCAAAACTGTAGAAACAATGCCCTTCTCCATCAGAGGAGACTTGAACTACTTTATTTTCAGTTTTCTACTTCATATTTTTGATGAAGTTTACATTGATTCCTTGAGCTTTAGTTATTAACAAGTAATTTTCTTAGAATGGGTCTGGTTTCTGTGGATTGGCAAATTTTCTTCTCTTTATTTCCACTCTCTGCTATTGTTTTCGATTCTACTTGCAGAAAGACCAGCAGGGTTTTAAGAGCACAATATGCATGAATGCATCTTTTTCTCTAATGCATCTTCCCTAACAGTGGAAAAGAATGGCTCTCTCAGAATGTGCTCATCTAAGCTTCCAGTTCCCCAGGATCTTGGAAGGACTTCTTTGCAATAGCAGCTTCAGCATCTGCCACCGATAGCAGGCAAACTGGTGGTTGATTGGCATAGCTAAGAAGAAATAGATTTCCAGCCCAGGGGCTATAGAGTCTTCTTCAGAGACTGTAATTACAGCACACGTCTAACAAACAGCAAAATTTGTTTCTTCAAAACAGCAATACATGTTCTAAAATCACAGACAAAGGATGGACAGGAATCAACTTTTCACCTTCTCTATCAATACAAAGATGAGGGTGCATCAGAGGACACTAGCAGTAGGCATGTTTGAAGCAAATAATACAATAAATTATATCAGCTTATATGTTCATGGGTAACATACAACATTTTTTAACTAAAGTATGGATTAAAAAAGTTCAATATTGATCTAAGGAGAAACAAGACCCTGGAAGGGAGATCTAGTAAAGGTCACTGACTAGACAAAAACCACCTCAGGCTCAGGAAACCCTCCAAGCTAAAACAAAGTTGGATGCTGAAATCTATGGGCATTATCAAATGTGCTTTTTCTGGGCCCACTGTTCACTGAGAGAGTATTTGGATAAAAATTGGCTTATGCCAGATACTGGAGATAGGTAAATGGGCCAAGTGTATGCCTGGTCTGAATGAGTCTGACCTCTCTAGTATTCTTAAAATACAGTTTATTTTTGAATCTTGACCTACTCAAAGTCTTCACAAAAATGAAACAAAATACCTTCTCCTCTTAAAATTCAATCAAGTGGAGTCAGTCTTAGTCATTCTTATTCTTTTTACTGCACTCTCAGCTTTTCTAACTTCATAGTCTGTGTATTTCAAAGATTTTATAGGTTAAGGAAATGCCTCTACCTCTCCTCTTTTTCCTCACTTAGTTTTGCCTTCACTTAAACCAAATTTTATTCCTCTTCATCTCTCTGGAAACTTGTTGCTACCATTGTGATTCTGAATAGTGACTTCTCTTGTTCCTTATGCTGTCCTTCAGATTCTCTCTATTACAGAGAGGAAATCTTTGAGCCTGCCAAGGAGAAGAGCAAGTAAATTAATAGAAAATCTATAGGATAGTGTTGTTTCCATCACAGTAATTTGAGAGGAGGAAGTTCATTCTCATCACAGATCTATGATACGAAATCTGTAAGTCATGTTCCAAAATACATACAGCAAGCTGGGATCACAGCCTTTGGAAATTCTCAGAAATAACTTTTCCTTCTCTTCCTTTAAACTTGTGAAGTTGTCCTGACAGTAGGATCATCCTCTTAAGTCACTTAGTAAGGACAAGGAAATGCAATGGGAAGTCTCCATTGTTAGCAGAGATTAAGATGGTCAATGCTTATGTTCAGTTCCCTGGTTAGCCCGAAATCCTTCCAGTTTTCAGGAGGCAAGCATGGGTGCAGATAGAACTTGAGGGGAAGAACAGATGGAGAAACAGGGACGGATCCAGAGTTCATCATAGCATCCTTTCAGCCTTTGCCTCCTGCTTCTGGTAAATCTGCACCTGAACAGCCAGTGCATTTAAGAAAAAGCTTATCCTGTTTGGTTTCTTACTTCTAACACCTCAGGTATTGAGGAAATGAAGGCAAACCTCTGTGCCAGGGCTTTGTCTCTTTAACTTTGTATGTACATCAGCAGGCACAGTAGGAACCCATTCTGGTTTGAACATACTGTAGTGTAAAAGGCTGATAAAAAAGAAAGGAAGGAATTCACATTTTCTGTTATTTGTGTGGCCTCCTGGAATGGTTAATATGTGTTTAATGAGTTCTATAGGTATGCTTTATTTAAATTAAATGTTTGTTTTTTAACAAGACCACTTCAATTATAAAAGTAGGGTAGCCAATATTAAGGTTAAATTTACTGTTACAATAACAGAATAAAAATACAGGGCTGCACATTTTTTATGCCAAAGTTTTAGATAAAGTCAAACCACTGAAGGAGTGAAAGTCACTGGCAGAGCAGCTGGAACTGTAATCTGCAGAATGTGGAACCTACTTCTGATAGCTTTTCCTTTTCTGTTTTAATGTGCTCATCTACTTCATATTAATGACTAGTATGTTCAAAATTGAAAAATGCGCCAGGAGATGAAAAAACAGATAATGTTATTTATTCTTTTCAGGTCCATGAATGAAATTTTTAAGAGGATGAAATGTACTAGTTCTAAAGTTTTGAAGGTCATGCTAACCAGAAACAATCACTTAAGTTCACCAACTAGCAGTGATTAGGCCTTGTTGAATAGAACAGTTGTCAATGCAGTAGGTTCTGATAACTCCTTTTTTATTATGTTATGTATATTTATGGTTATTTAATTTAACTGATAAAAAATGAAATGCTCTTTACTACGGTTTAATTGAATTCCATTTTCCGTTTACACAGACACTTTTATAAATTATAATGGGAAGACTAAGTCATGGTAGAGAGAAGCCATCAATT
Organism: Pithys albifrons albifrons; assembly: GCF_047495875.1. NCBI lineage: Eukaryota > Metazoa > Chordata > Aves > Passeriformes > Thamnophilidae > Pithys > Pithys albifrons. Next base: position 59,633,063 of record NC_092458.1, read on the forward strand.
TTTTAATCATAAAATATAAAAATTAACAATCAGAAGTTTGTTATATAGATGGTTAAATAAAAATTGCACAGGCATGAAATCACAGTCTCGATAGCAAAAAGAATCATATTTTTTAAAAGGGGTATATTTCATTGAATAAGGGCCTTTAAAATGAGAAGAAAAAAAAAAGGAAGTGTAAAACTGGGCCAAAATAGACTAAGACAAGACTCTTTTCTGTTTTAAAAGGTAGCTAGGATTGATAATTGAACTCAGGGACACAAACCAATTCACCCAGTCTGCTGATAACATGCACTTGTAGTTCTGGGTCCTAAACAAACACAATATGGGCCTTGCAAGTGCTTTAGAAAGCCCTGGTTAATAATCAGTTGTCCAGGAGTCCCCTCTGACCCGCACAGGCCCTCCCTCGTCTTGGAACAAAACCCCAGCAGCTGTTGCTTGTGTGAGCTGTCGTGGTGCAGAAAGCGCAGTCCTTGCCGCAGACTCCCTTGGCTGCCTCGCTACATGGAGCGAGAGAAACCTGCATCTGCAGCTTATGTTCAGAGCAAAGCAAAGAAGCTGGGCAGCTGAGTTACTGAGACCTGCCTCAGAATAAGGCAGAAGGAGATGACCTTGGGTTAGATGACCCTGACTATCAAGTGTGTTGCGTAGACAAATAGTAATTGCTTGACAATTGCTCTAGGCTTGGAAAACATACGTTATCATGTCTGTGCTGTATCCACTGATAGAGATTGTTTTCATTACACATACTGGATATTTCTAACTCCACTGAACCTAATGATGTGTGAAAGCATAGATAAGTTCAAACTAGGGGTCTCAAACTTGAAAGTCTGAAACCTGAAAGTCTCTCCTTTGTTCAAGTTACTCCTTTTGGCTGGCGGATGTCTGTCTTTAACTCAAGAATCGGTCTATGTCCAGCATCTACAGTGGTCTTTGGAATGCCTTTTTTTTTTTGAATGCTGTCTTTGTTAGAGCTGGAGAAGTTTCAATGAAAGAAACTTCTCAGTTTTGTGCCTTGTGAATGCTATTGTAATAATTATTTCCTTGTATAGGTTTCAACATTAGGACTGTTGGATACATTAAAGAGCAGTCCACGCTCACAGCTCAGTATTTAAGGCATATGCAAAAGTTAAGCATTCATTACATATTATATACTCTGTAATAACTTAAAATTTTTGATCTGTACTTTAGCAGAACTCCCTTTTGAACTACTGCCTACAGTTACTCGCCTTTCAGCAAAAATTTTAGTGATAATATAAACATAAGCCTCTTTCAGTTGAAAATTATTTTATTTGAAGTGAAGTATTCCTTTTTCTGAAAAGTTGCTGAGACTCTCCCTGAAGTGATCTTGTCTTTTTATGCTTTTCTTTATTCCTTAACGCGTCTACTTAATTATCGAGAAACTTCTCAGTTCAAGAAAGGCTGTAGAGAAATACTCAAGATTATAGGGCGTTTTGGGGGTTATAGATTGCTAAAATAAAAGAAACCAAAGGCAGGTAGCACACAATGTATAGCACTCATGTGGGCTCAAGTGGTTAGAGAGGTGTATGCTCACTGTGTTAAAGGAGACAGGAATCTGTCAGAGGTCAATACACGGTCGTTCATGCCCTCAGGGGCATAGAGATGTAGAATCCTTGTGACATGATTTGCAAGAGAATGTGTGGGCTTTAATTCATTCATTTACACAGCATCAGGAGACAGCTTTCTTATTTGATAAAGACTTCAGTCATCCAACTCAGTGTCTTCCATTAAACTTCTTATATTTCCCTCCATTTTCATGTGCCTCTTGCATATTTCCAGCAGGCTGTCCCTTTAGAATGATGACTCTTATGTATGAGAAAAGGACAGTTTTGTTATTACGTGTAAATTTGTCATCATATGACACAACTTGTCATGATTTTAATTCTTGCTTTCAAATTAAGTACCTGCCAGTCTGTTGAAATACTGTATTATTAACAACTAAAATTGGAAAACCTGAATGTAGTATACAGCCTTTTATCTATAGATCTCAAGCTTCTTTTAAGCCTGGAATGAGATTTTATTTCTTTTAAAACTCTCAGAGCTCAGGTAGAAGTGGCTGAGGCAAGATTAAACAGGATTTATACCTTCTCACTGTTGGGCCACTTGACAGATGATACAGTTCTTCTAGCCTCTGAGTGGCACTGACTCAGCCCAGCATTAATGCAATGCTTTGTGCAGACTCTCCCAGCGCATCCGAAACTTCCCCTATTCCAACAGGAGGAGACTCATGGCTTCCTTCCATAGTTCCTACAGCTTTTAGTGCCCCTTCCCAGTCAGGTCTTCATATCTAATGTGAAGAGTGTGGAAGACTGGTGAAGATTTCCATCGCTGTAATTTTGGGTTTCTTTTTTTATGTGGAGATATGATGCAACATGAGAACCCCTTTAAGAGAGATCTTCATAGCTGTAGAAGTCTTTTGACATTCAGTAGTCACTTCTGACTAGGTGCCTGTATTGCCTCAGGAACTGTGACTTTTGTATTTTGAAAAAGGTAAATATACATGTAGACAAAAAGTTGCTAAACACTTATTTCAGATCTCAGGCTTTTTAGACTTTTTATAGCTCTAGTATTTGTAGCACTGCCATATCCTGTAAGCATTATTTTATCTCTTAGGTTCAGTGTGAGGTAGAACAGTTTTAATTGTCCCTATCTTATAATCAAGAAGCCAGTGGTGAAATTCTGAGTTGAGGACAGGATTATGGCCCTCTTTTAAACTTCCATTCCAAACCTTGGCCAAAATACCACCCGTCTTCCACCTTTATGTAGGTTTAACATCAGTAGTATGATTTAACTTTTGAAGTGCCTGTGGGAACAACAAGTAGTAATCTGCTTTCAGATGGCAGGATGAAAGCGAGAGTGATTATATTCTTTAATGTGTTAAACAATCCAGTTTATTTAAGTATGTTCAGGAAATTATGCTAAATTGCTTAATTTTTATTTTAATTTATTGACAGGTCTGCTTTACATGTAGTGCTGAGCTGTTGTGATCGTTTGTTTTTTATGACTTGCATAAAGTGTGAAGTTTTCAAAGCCATGTGTCAAAGGTAAGTTATTTCAATAATATTGTTTGTATACATCCCTAAAAATGTTGTGTTTATGGGAGAAGTTTTCATCCTTCAATTGAAGGTTCAGCTCTGTTTGTAAGTCACTATCCTGACTAAAGGATGTTATGAAGCAGTATAAACTCCTGCAGGGAGTTCTGAGAGAGATTTTCTCCCAGTGCTTGCCAATATACTGAGGAAGTGTTCGTTCTGCACCAGCTTTTAAAATAGTGCAACCTGATCCTTTCTTTACAGCTCAAGGGGTGGGGGCGGGGAAAGAAGGTGAAAGAATGGTAGCCCAGATCCTTCTTCCCGTTTTGGGTCTGTTTTTCTCTGTTGAGTGAAGAGATCATTAATTGTGCATGACCATAATGAGAAGGGACCCTTTGCTCTCACCCTTCAGATTTCTTATGACACAGGCCAGGTTTAATCTAGTCTGTGTTAGAAGGAACTAAGTACACTTTACAGTGTCATAATGAGCTTCCCCCTCATTTTCATTTTCCCTCACTGGTATGTAAATCATTGCTTGTAAGGGATAAAAATCTGTGGGAGTTATGAAACCAAAGTGATTGCATTAATGCAGAACTCCTTCTACTTAGTCTGGTGTGTTTATCACTCTGCTTAGTGTTGTAAAAGTAAGATGAAATACACTTCAAATCAAAAGAGACTGTCTAATATTTCTCTGTCCAACTAATAAAAGTAACCGACAAACTAAAGAAATAACAAATCTTTAAAAGCAAGAATGGGCGATGTGCAAATCAGGAAATTGTTTTGTTGAGAGTTTCACTTGTGACTAGGGTTTTAAAAGTTATCGAGATATAGGGGTTTATAGCTTTAACTTGGAAAGACTACCAAAATTAATATTTAGTTAGTAGTTGTGACAGCCAGTCAGTACACTGTCATACAGTGAAATCTTTGTGAAATTTACTGTTTCATAAGAAAGGATGTTCATGCAAATACCACATTCAGCCAGAAATGAGGATACTGAGAGTCCTGAAGTACAGTGGTCTCGTTATTCTGTTTTGCTAGCTATTATTGCCTACTTTTCAGCATATTTATTTTTTACTTCTTTATGCAGTCTAAAGGCATATTTCTCATCTGATAACTATTACTGATTTCCTAATTTCCATTCATCTTTTACAAAATATTTATTTGTACCTGTAATCCATGCTGAGAGCACTTTTTTAGTCTGGGCTAGGTGTATCTTGTGTACACATTTTGTACACATTTTGGAGTAATGCCCTGATGAGCTAAATGTCATCTATACTTAGAATGTTGTCTATACATGTGGAAAATATTAATGAAAATCACTACAGTGCTTAAAAATATTCATAAAGATATATTGCTTTTTATAAAGTACTAATGCCAAACTTGAAACTGTTCTATTACACATCAATCACTATAGTTAGAGGGTAAGTCCCAGAATCCAGAAGCAGGTTTAAGAGAAGGAACTGAGGAAGGAACTGAGAAGAAATGAAACCTGCATAAAGGTTTATCCAAGAATGCTATCATTCTTCAGTTAGAAGGATCTTGCCATCACTGGCTAGCTGCTGGAAGGAAGAGAGCGTTTTCTTTTCTTAACCACTTTCCATAAAACACCAGTTACTATAAAAGGATAGCTGGAGCTGTGCTGCTTTCTTCCTGTGCCTCAGGCTCCATTTTTTAAATCTTTTTTTTCTCCCCCTGTATCTTATCCATTGTAAATAACTACTGCACTTTCCTGCTGTTAATAGTATTGTCATATGGCTGCAACAACATAAAGTGAACACTTTGAATAACATAAGAGCTGGGTAGAAGCTTCTAAAAAGCAGTAACTGGACTTGCAGTCTTGTTAGTTATGCATGGCTGCTGCTTGTTAAAGTGCTACTGTGCAAAAGCTGAAACACTGGAACAGCCTGCTTGCAGAACCAGGAAAACTATGCTGTCTGAATCAGTCAAAGTTCCACATGCAAGTTAGTAACACCCTTTACAAATGAAAAGATAGAAGTGTGTTTAGAGTTTTAAATGAAAACTGTTGAAATCCATAGCACAGGCCCTTATGGTCATCACAGACAACTGCTCGTTATCATTAGGAATTATGGGGCTGCATTTTTTAAAAAAGAACCGGGGGGTGAAGTACAGACTTAGATTACAAAAAAAGTTAAAAAGTATCAGACACCAAATGGTACAGTGAGAGTGGTCACAAATACAATACTATAGCAGGAGCTGACTGATAATCTTTTTCAAGTGTGAAAAAGGAAAGGAATGGTCATTCAGATAATCATGTGCTAAATTACTCATTTATGTACTTCAAGTATCAAAGAAAAGCAGACTTAGATAAATTAATAATAAATGAGTCTTATTTTTATAAACAAAAAAAATTGTCTTGATCTTTCAGACCTAAAAAGCCTTCATACTGTAACATAAAATTAAATTAAAACTACATACTGTATATATTAAAATACAGATTTCAACCTCCTAGTGAGTTAATACAAATTCACTTCTCTTTGAGCTCTAGTAACCCCATTCTAATCTCCAGTGCTCTTTGATAGTTAAACCAGAAGGGCTTTCTGTGTGAGAAGGTGTGTATGTGTGTGTGCATATATGTATACACATTACACACATCTATGTACCTTATTCCTCAATGGGTTAATTTAAGAAATACATATATAATACAGAGAAAGTACGCTGATATTTTAATTACTGAACACTAATACTTTTACATGTGAGATGTTGAATTGACACGTGTTTATCATCTCTGAGATCATCTCTGTGGAACAACTAATACCAATCCAAAGCCCAGAATCTGAGGGCAAAGTGGATGTGAGGTATGCAGAAACTTAGCTCATGGTGATGGGAGCTGGCTCCGGTTTCGGTGCCTCAGTCAATAAGCCATGTCCCTACTGAAGCTGCTTTATCAATCCACCTAATACATCTATCCATCTTTTGTTTTCAGAAAACAGGCAATGTTGGGGCTTGGTTTTTACTGTTGCTACTTTCATTTCTCTCTGTGACAAGCTCCAGAGCCACAGAAGCAGCCTGGCAGCAACACTCCAGCTCCAAGTGCAGCAGAAGTAGGGAGCCTGCAGGAGCCAGTCCCAGCTCTCAGTCACTGGCCAACCCATTGCTTGTAGAAGTTAGCATGCTTAAGTTGACATTGATCCCTCAAGGGACTAGCTACCAGCTAAACAAAACTGGAGCACAGGGCTAGCCAAGCATAGACTCTCTGTGACCCTGTGTCAGGACCTGTCATCCTGTTGTAAAAGCCAGCTATGTTACCTCCTTGCCCTCTGAGACTTCCAGGGAATCCCCAAGTAAATGGGGAGGCAGGGGGAGGGAGGAAGGTTATTTACATGTCCACGTCTCTGGCCCAATCTTTAAAAAAACCAAAACCGAGAGATGATGGAATATTTTAAAAAGACATATTCATTTCCTTTATGAAAGCTTACTACAACAAAGCAAGAATAATTTGCTCTATTAATTATAGGTAATGGAAAATGTGGAAGTATCTATGTAGTTAAAGAAGGGACTGTGCTGTCATTGATGGTACCACGACTGCTGTATACAACTGGGAAAGGCAGATATTTGAATATTACTGGTAGGTGAGAATATTTAAAAGCCAGGAGTTCTATAAAATCTATTAAATATGCTGAAGGTAAAAATCCTCATTTGCTTGTGCAGAGGAAATAGAGCAAAGATACACCACAGCAGAGAAAACTAGCAGGACAAAGGAGATACTATTGACTCATTCCAGACTGCCAACTTAGCAGCTCAACTTTGTTTCCTTTTAACTTTTGTAACAGTAGGAGCTCAAAGCTTCTCAGTCTATTTTCTGCACAAATAGAAACACCCAGACTTCAAAAAGTAATACTCTTTGAAGAAACCCAAACCATTAACACATTAAAAACTGTGTGTACTATTAAACAGGGCTTCATGGTTTCTTGAATTTTGCATCAAGTAAATGCTGATGTTTTAGTAATAATTTTTACACCACTGCATTCTGGCAGACAGTTCTTGACAAATATAACTTGCAAAGCACTTTGTGTTGTTTTTAGTGTGATACAGTTTTATTGACTTTGCAGTGGGTACTGCTTCAGTATTTTCACAGACTGAGTAAACCCTACAGACACTTTCTTCCAACACAGTAGCATATTGCAACAAGTTTCTAACCCTGTAACACTGGGGGAAACATACGATGTGTGAAATTTAGGTTTTGTCCTTGGTACTTGAATCTATATCCCTTAAAAAAAAGAAAAAACAAAGAAAAAAAAAGATTTTTATTGTCCACTCTAGACAATGGAGTGTCCAGGGCCATCAATATGACAGCTTCTACGCTGACGGTTTCCCTGTGGCAAAGTCACGTTAGGAGCATGTTTCCCGGCAAGAGACCGGTCCCCGCGTCCCGGCTCGCTCCCGGAGGGGTGTCCCGGGCTCGAGGCAGCGGCGTAACTTCACAGACTCCCCACGCCTACAAATACACCTCGTCTGTCCCACGAGAAATTCCTTCTCAAGCGTACAGTATGCGCTTCAGACGTCATAAAACGTCATAAACGCAAACTAATGGGCGTAGTGTAAAGCACGCCGGTTGGATTTAACTTTAGAAGTATTTGGGGCTCTGCGGGGCCGTGCGCGCCCCCGCGGCCGCGCTGTCCGCAGGGCGCGGAGCGGGGCAGGGGCGGGAGGGCCGCCCGTGCTGTGCCGTGGCGTCGGGGGGCCGCGTCCCCCCCCCCCCCCCCCCGTTGGCGCGGAGGGCTGTCACTCAGGCGACGTCACAATACGGCTGTGTGAGCGCTGTAAACACTCGGGCGGGCGTGTGTGTGTGTGTGTGTGTGTGTGTGTGTGTGTGTGTGTGTGTGTGTGTGTGACGCGGGGGCGCCTCCCCGCCCCCAGTCCCCCCCACCTGGGGTGGCACCGAACCGTCGCGGGGGGGGGGGTTTTGAGGCGCGCCCCTGGCTGTTTCCCTGCGCGCATGGTAGCGGCACGAAAGGTAGCATCACTGGAGCAGGGGATGATGTAATTCTCCCTCCGGCCAGTGACTGCCTGCGCTTGCAACGATCCGACTTGCAAACCGGAGGGGGGTGGTTGTTTTACGCGTGATCGTATCAGCATCTCCTGACCGCGCACCTCCCCCCCCCCCCCCGGCTTTTAAACCCCGCTCCGCTCATCCCTCCCCTCCCCGGGGCACGGAGGAGGGATGGGGTTGTGGGGGAGGAGGGGAGTCCCGCGCCGTGTGTGCAGGGTAAACACGCCAGTGAGCGCGACGCCGAGCGGTAAACAAGTCTAAGGTGCCCTCCCCGCCGCACGGCAACTTGCAGCGGGCGGGGTGTCCCCCCCCCCCCGCACACACACACGCACAGACGCACACGCACTTCCCCTTAACAAAAGCCCGTTTAATATCAGCGTCAGCTTTTGTTCGGCGGGCAGCGGTAGCCGTCCCCTCTCCCGACCACCTTATTTCACCGGTCGGCCCCCCCAGTCAAATCCGCGGGGCCTCCACCCCCCGTTCCCCCTGCGCGCATCCCCGCTCGCTCCGTGGCGCTGTCCCCTCACCGCACTAAGCGCCTCCGAACCTTCCCCCCCTTCCCGAAGCTCCCGGTGCCTTCTGCCCGCTCTCTGGGGCAGCAGGCAGGTAGGCGAGCAGGCAGCCCCCAACCCCCGACAAGGCAGTAGCTAAATGGCACTTACTGTCAGAAGAGAGGGTGAGGGGGGAACCTCTTCTCTCGGTGCAAAAGCAAAATAGCCACTCGCAGGACGTTGCCAGCATAGGAGACAGCGAGGGGAAAAAAAATCTTCCAGTAGCGGGGGGGCGAGGGGGGGGCGAGGGGGGGGGTGGAGAGGAAGAAGGAGGAGGATGCGACTTTTAACCGGAGAAAAAATAAAATCAAAAAATAACCGTGTGTGTGTTCCCCCCCGCCCCCCCGGGTTGCCTTTTTTGTGCAGTTTCAGCAAAGCTGCGAGGAAGTTGGTCCTTTTGTTCCACTATTTATAGATTGCGTCAACATTGCGAAAAGGAGAAGGCGGAGCGGTGGCACTTACTCCTCGCCGAGGGGTGGTGGTGGGAAGATATCGGGGTGAAGGGGCGGGGCGGGGTGGGGGGGGACATAAAAGCCCGGCGAGTACAAGCGACTTCAGCGCTCTCCCCCACCCGCCGCCGCTGCAGCGGCCGCGGCCACGGAGGGAACCGGGCGGTGCAGCGGCGGCGGCGGCGGCGGCGGGGAGAGCCGCGCCGCGTCCCCGCCCGGCTGCCGCCGCGCCGCACAGCACCGCCCCGCGGGCGGCCAGGCGAGGCGCGCCGAGCCGAGCCGGGCGGCGCGGCCACAGCGAGGGCCCCGCCGCTCGGTTCGGCGCTCGCCGGCTCGCCCGCACCGTCCGTCTCAATCTCTCGGTAGAACCTGTTGCGACCCCCTCGGCTGGAAGCTCTGAGGGCAGGTGCATGCACCGCCCGGCTCCGCTTTCTTTACGAAGTGGCCCTGGAGGGTTAATCTGGGGAGTCGACGGAAAAACATTTTAAAACCTGGGGCTCGTGAAACTTAAAAGTGTCTTCTCCACCACCGGAGAAGAAGCGGGAGGGGGAGGAAGGGAATCATCGCTTTTCTGGCCGAAGGCCAGTGTTTCTAAACTGAATGTAAACAAAGAAAACTGCCAACACCAGAGGAGGGCCTTCCACCGCCGCCAAGGCTAGGGGGACGTGTTCCCAAAGGGGTGCCGAGCTTTGCCCACCCCTCGTTTCCCTCCTGCTCCTGAGCGCCCACGGTCACCCCGGCCACCGCCTTCGGGTGCCGCGGGACGGGGGGAGCTTTCCGCCGACGGGGACGGCGCAGGATAGCAAGCCTGGGGAGTGGAGGAAGTTGTATTGTTGTATTCTTTTTTCTTTTCTTTTTTCCCCCCCTTTCAACTCGGTTTTCAGTGTTTTGTGTTTTTTGGGGGGTTTTTTTGGGGTTTTTTTGTTTTTTTTTTTTTTTTTAATTTTCTTTTTTTGGGGAGAACGTCGGCTCGTCCTTTCCGCCCCAGGTGGTAGAGCCGCCCTGCCCCGGGCGGGCCTGCCGACGCTCCCGGCTCCGGCCTCGGGACTCTCTGGATCTGCTGCTGTTGCGACTTGTAACATGCTCGGGGAAACATCCACGGAACTCCTGCTCGACTGGCAAATGCTTCTATATTTAGACGGGGAAATCCTCCCTTGCTATCACCCAGGCCAGTGGGGTGTCACTGTGGGGTTAGAGAGGAGCTGGAGGGAAGAAGGAAGGCTGGAGGCATGCGTGACCATGACACCGGTTGTGTGATCGCCCTAAACGCACCCTTGATGGACTGGTGGGCGATGCGTGCCCCCAGGAAAAATACATCCGTGAGACCGGGCGAGGTTTGGATTTTTTTCCCTGCTCTTTGCTTTCATGAGTTCTGTGGGCGAATGAGTTCCCCTCTTAGTTATGCTTCGGGACAACGGATGCCTTCGCGGTGATGATTTTCTGGGGGAGACTGCGAGTCCCTCGTAAATCTCCCCTTCCTGCCCCACCCCAGCCCACACACGGCCCTTGCTTGCTGGGGAGCTCCCTGCGGGGCGGGAAGAGCAGGTTATGCCTGAGAAAAGCTCCGAGTGAATTAAAATAAATTCCGTTAGTGTGGTTCCTTACTTGAAGCGTCCAGTGATGCCGGACTTTTCTCTCCTCTAGAAGTTCGTCGCCAGATCTGTCCCACTTCGCTGCTCTTGCGACTGAACACGACACTTGCTCATCTTTGGGCTCTCTGTGGGGACTGCGGCTATGCTTTCCCCGCTCTGGTGGTTGGGGGAAAAAAAGAGAGAGAGAGAGAGAGGAAAAAAAATATATATAAAAAGAAAATAACGAAAATTACCTGTTTCGAAGACGTACAGTGTAGAGTGTCACTCAAAAGATGAATCTGTCCTTTGCGTACAAAAGTGAGCTCTAATAGCCTTTTAACTGATGGTGTAAGAAAAGTGACTGGTGGTGGAAAGTAGTAAATAGTGGTAATAAAAGAATATATCCAAACTGTGAACCGTGAATAAGCCTTCCTGGAAAGAACAGAACTGAGTAGAGAGTAGATAGGTAATTAGCTAGCTTCTCTTCTGAAAATTAGAAGAAAATGGAAGTGTGACGCGTTGGCACTGTTTTTTTAAACACTGAAACAGAAGAGTAAAAAGAAGAAAAAATACGGTTGTGGTGGAAAAGGGCGAGAGATGGATAAAAGCGAGATGTGAAAGGCATGAGTGTCGAAGCGGGTATGCCCGCCCCGGGCGCTGCCCCGCCGCAGCCCGGTGGCTCGGAGCCGGCGCCTGAGCTTCAGCAAAAGCCACGGCGTTTAGAAATGTTGCAACAGCACTTTGGAAATCTCTGAAGAAAAGCTGAATTGTTGAAACTTAGGTAACTTAAGGAAAGTCGTTCTGACCTACATTGCTGTTCTGAGTCAGCAGCTGCAGCCCCAGCCCCGGCGGGTCCCGCCGCTGCCACCGCGCACCCCGCACTCCGCGGGCGGGGCCGCTCCCCCCGCCGCCCGGGCTCGCTGCTTCCCGGGTTTACAAACAAACTCGCCTGGATCGAGGCGGTTTCACTTCTGCCATGAGGAATGCCTCCGCTGCTTTTTTTTTCTTCCCCCTTTTTTTTCCCATTCCCTCCCAGGTTTGTGGACAGAGCAGGCTGCCTGCCTCGGTTCTGAGTTAAACGAAGGGCAAGGTCTTTTTGTCCAAGTTTTTAAAAGCTGTACTTTATTTTCTGAAGGGATACCGATTGTTTCCTGCACCGGGCAATAGATGCCTTATAGGGGAAAGTTACTACGTGTTGCACACTGCTTTGCTCTTACCATAGAGAAGGAAACTCTAAAGTTCCAGCCAAAAGCTTACTAAAAAACTTTCCATATTTCTTCTGTAATGTAATGTAAAAGTAGCAACGATTAAGCTCCAGATGTCCACATTCTCAAGACTCATAGTTTAATCCAGTTTGCAGCGAGGTCGGACAGTTACACTGACCGTTTATTAAACGCATAGTCTGCGTCAGGGGACAAACCTAGAATGTTTTAACATCTTGGTTAAAGTAATTTGTGCACGAAGGTACTGCATCATCCCAGCCGGGCGAGGGACTGGGAAAATAATCCAGTCAGCTTTCTTTGATATTCAGAATGACGAAAGAGTCGAGATGAAATGACCTCAGAAAACTCCTCCTTTGGAAAGCAGCGCTTGCCGCCTCTCCCTTATCCCCCGCCGCTCCCCCTCAATTCTCACTTCTTGTTTATCGACACGCCGTTGCCATCAGCAGGAGAACTGAAACGACAAAACTTAGCTCCCAGCGCCTGGATTTTCCGGTCAGGCGTTTACTGTGTCTGCACACCGCTCTGAGCGCTGCTCCTGGTATATTATCATTATTACTGATACATTTTTAGAAACTTAGGGTTTTTTTCTCCAAGTACGACAACTCACTGCATTTAATAGTGGGACAGAAAAATCCAATTTACTTTCCTTTATATTTTAAAAACAAAATTTCACAGCAATGGCGGGGAGTTGATTCGATGCTCTTTTCTGACAACTTCTAGCAGCTATGAGTTTTCTGCAACAGTCATAGTTCCGTCTCCCTTCTTAAGAAATCAGCAAAATTTGGAGACAGCTATTGAAAGCAGATCCCCATGACCCTAAGCAGGGAGAGGGGCAGAAAAACACTGCTTCTGATTTTGGGTGGCGGGGAAGAGTTGTTTCTCCATGGGTGGTGGCACTTCCTCATGCCCCGTTTCCCACCAGATGGGTTTGCAGCTGGACGCGGGCGTACATCCCTGCTGCCTCACCGTGGGGATGAGCCACGGTCGCTCAACCACCTCCGGCTCTGCTCTCGGCGGGTGCTGCCAACCACCACCAAATAAAGTCAACGCCTTCGCCTGCCTGATTTTCTATTTTTCAAAGAACCCCTAAAATTCCCCGGTGGTGTCATGGAAAGAGAGAGGTGATAACCTCCACTTCAGAGATCTCCTTGCTCACAATCCCCAAATGTCAAGGGCAGGGCAGAGGGGACATTTGTGCATAAAAGAAAAAGTAAGGGGGGAAAGTAAAAAAAAACAAAACTACCAGCCCAACACCCAACAAAAAACAAGCCTCACACTAAACACTCCTAGAGATCTAGCTGGGGAGGAGAAGGGTGTGAGCTGAGAGGGAGTGAGAAGCATTTTAGCTGTGTCGGGGCTGACACGGTGCATCTGCACTGCCAGCGAAGCGGGAGCGACTCCGGCATCCCGCTCTCCTCTCTGGCTGTTTTCTTGGGAGGAGAGCGGGAGCCCCGCGGTTTCTCGCGGGCTACATTCCCCGAGCTCCGCGAGGCAGCCCCAGGACCCGCTGACCTTCGCTTGCCCCTCGCTCAAACTGCTCCAGGGGGCTTGGGCAGCCCCGCAGCGGGGCGAAGGCGGGCGGCGGAGCCTCCTCCGCTCCCGCAAATCTCTCTCCGTGCGGTCAAGCACAAAGAATGGCTCTAAAAGCGAGATTTTGGGAAACCTGTGGAGAGAATGGACGTGATCTGCGTGTCAAAGCGAAGCTGAAGGATCGGCAGCCGCAGTTAACACCGGTCACTTCTGCTGAGTTTTTTGGGGCGCCTCTTTTTTTTTTCTCCCCGGTCTGGAATCTTTTTTTGGGTGTGTCTAGAGCCACGTAATTTCGTAATTATTTTTTCAGACACCGTTGTCTATATCCAGGTTGTTAAAGACTCGGTGATTTTTGCTCATAGAAACTGGATCTCTGCAAGGTTTAATTTAACCCCGTGTGCCTCATCACGTTTCTTTTACCGAACAAAATAGTTTTCTGGGGAGCCTGGCGGTCAGTCGGTACTGCTCCCTATTGCAGGACCTAAAAGGTACGATGCAATGTATGCAGAGTGATTGTAGGCTTTCAGGATGTTACAGAATTTAAATCAAAGTCCCGGGACTGTAAGAGCCAACACCTGGTAACCGTCCAAGAGCAAAATCGTTATTTTCGATTGAGTCGAGATGGGGTTTTTGTTTGGTTTTGTGTTTTTCCCCCGTGTTTTTTTCTCTATTTCTTTCTTAGCATAGCTGCTAAGAGTCTTTGTTCTTTGTAAATTAGTGAGGGCTTTAAAACGCTCGTCACGATTGACCGGCGGGAGGATGTATACAGCAAATAATGACAACCCTTAGGGAAAGAAATACAGTAACCTGGTTTTGGATAAGCGGTATCACAGGGAGGACTTCTATTTTGTTCTTTTTGTTGTTTGTTTTTTTTAAACTTCCGTTATTTCAGAGCTGTTATTTCAGGAGCAGAGAGTGTCATTTCATAAATGCCCCCCCGCGGCTGCCGAGCGCCTCTGACCAGAGAGGGGCTGTCGGGCACCGGGACCATGGGCATGGGGAGCTCGCTTCTCTCTAGCCGCAAGTATTAAGTTTCTCTCCTTTTCGTTCCCTAGTTGAAAAATTTCGCTGATAATAACAAAATCTCTGTGTGACGGCACACTTTCGTGCCAAGCCCAACATCCAGATCATCCTCTCGATGTCAGCTTTCTCAACGTCCCGTTTTCGGACACCCTTTTCCTCGGAGGTGTCCCCAAGGCCATATTTTTATGTGTCCCCTGTCCATTTCCTGCCCCAGTGGCAATGGGACGGGGTTTTGTCTCTTGTCAAACTTTACGTAGATTTGGGTGTAAGTTCAGGTGCTTTGAGTTCTACAGACGACTATGTTATCTTTCTATTTGGCATAATTAAATGTTGCCATTTAAAATCTCTTCGTTAAAAATACCAAACGCAAATATCCAGCACCTTTATTTCCTGACTATGTTATTGTTATTTCTCCCGGCACGTAAGAAGTTATTTAACATATACAAAGAAGTAAGGAATCACCTTCTTTAGCAGGTCAAACGATGCAATTAAGCAAAGAAGTGCAGAGAGCTGGGAAAAGCTGGAATATCGCTATTAAAAAAAAAAAAAGAAAAGGCAACAACTCATTTTTGTGGGTGTTGGGGTTTTTGTTTGTTTGTTTTTTCATCCAACTGTAAGATTTTTGGAATTGAGTAAGTTGCTGCTTCTGGGTTATTTACTCGTCCGGGGAAGATGCTGGGCTGCTGAGGGGCCCGATTCTGACCCGGGTGCAGTTCCCAGTGGGGCGACGGCAGGGCCAGAGGCCCGGGGGGTCCTGGCGCTGCAGCCGTCCCCAGCCTCAGCTCTTGGCAGGCAAAGCGAGGCGAAGACCTGATGTCAGCCTGTTGCAGATCTGCTTCCCAAGCAGGTTTTGGCTTCCGGGTAAAAGAGCGGTTACTGTAAAATGTGAAGATTTCTCGGATGAAAACTTTCTGGTGTGTTGGAAATACGTAAAGGCGGAAACAACAACGCTCTGAAACGTAACTTCTGACTCCCTGGAAAGCCAGATAAACCTTCGGGACCTGATAGTGAATGACAGTCATTTCCATATGTCTGCCTTATAACTCAAACGTGTGTGTTTGAGGGAATTTCAGACTTTCCTTTTCCATCACCCTTGGAGAGCAGGGGAGTTCTTGACCATCGCCTGTCCTGCCGTTGATGCTACCACCGGGACGCCGTCTGCATTTGCCGCAGGTTTCCCGGCGCGATAGCGGGGTCTCCCTGCGGCCGAGATTCGTTTTCCCCGTTCCCCCTTTGCCCCCTTGGCCGCTCTGTGCAGAGCAGAGGGACAGGGGACGTCCGAAATTGCTGCACTGCCACTGCCACTCGCTGCCACCTGCTCGGCGCGCCGCGGCTCGGGCCGGTGGTTCTGCAGCTCGTTTCAAGTCATTCGTGCTTTTTTAAAATAATTTTTTTAATTATTGTTTCTCTGCGCCAGACTCTTATCTTTTCTCGCAGATACTCGAGCCAGTGAAAGCAGTGGGCGTACAGACAGTTGCGGCAGCCCAGAGATCTCTTCTTTCTCCCCCTCTCCTCTAAACACTGACATTAACGTGCGGGCATGGGGATTCGGCTCCAGCTGCTGCTGCTGGTCAGTATTTGCCACCAGCCAGTCTCCCGGCTTCAGTTTATTGTTTTTCTTTCAGGGGAGAAAATGCAAAACAAAAAAAAATGTCTTCAGCCATTTTCTGCAAACTTGGCACCTCGAGCTGCGGGTTTGTCCGTGCTTGGACTTTCCTGGAGGAGCTGCAGCGTTGCAGGTCTTTCCCTGCTCACAGTAACTGCAAACATCACAGCTGGGCGGCAAAGCAACTTGTCGGTCCCATCTGCAGAGTCCCCAGCTCCTTTTCCCGTGCTTATCTCTCTGGTGGTGGCCATGCGCTGTCCCAGGGTACGATTAACCCTTCCCGTGGCCCTGGGGCTGTCGCCGAGGACTGCAGTCACTGAGTCTCCTCGTATCGTGCCGTCCAGTTGGTGCACGGGGGCACGAGCCTCGCCCTACGGCGCTCCGGAGACGCGTGGGATGGGTACCCACGAAGGAGCTGTGGCAATGCCGGGACAGTGCTGGCACTATGCTGGGACAGTCCACGACTCTGCTGGGAAAGTCTGTGACAACGCTGGGACAGTCTGTGACCGCGTTCGGGCAGTGGTGGGGCAGCTGGGGCGATGCTGGGTCAGTCGAGTACTGTCTTGGAACAGTTTGGATAGTTGTGGAATAAAGCTGGAGCAGGCTGGAACTGCCCTGGCGCAGTCTCGGGACAGTGCTGGAACATCTGAGACAGTGCTGGAACTGTCTTGGGACTGTTAGAATGGTGCTGCGACACCTTGGGGTGGTGCTGGGACTGTCCTGGCACAGACTGGGGTAGGGCTGGAATAGTGCTGAAACAGGACAGTGCTGGTACGTCTTCGGACAGTGCCGGGACAGCTGGAGCAGTGGCTGGGCAGGCTGGGAGAGGGCAGCGCTAGGAGGCATCGGGTCGGGAGGAGGCCGGGCTGGGCAAGGCAGGCGGGGAGGAGAAAGCTGCTGTGACAGCGGAGCTTCGGCCTCAGTTTCTCCCGCTCCCAGCGGAGAGCGCCCCGGGACGCTCTGGGGCCCCGGCCCGGCCTTTCTGCGTCCGCTGCGAAGGGTCCGTGCTGGGACGGGCTGGTCTGCAGCGCCGGCCCCCGGCTTTCCGCGCAGTTCTTCCAGGGCTCCCTACAGCTGGCCGCCGCCTCTCCACGGGCTCTCCGGTAACACGGGGCTGCCGGGCGCGGCGTTCAAGGAGTGCTCGCATCCCGCATCTCTGCCATGTACAAATTGCTAGGCAGCCCAGAGCTCGAAAATGAGGCCGATAACATCAAGTCCTTCTGACTTCAGTTTAGCTGCACTCAATGCACCTTCTGGTTTCCCCCCTCGTTCTGTTTTTCTTGTTTTCCCCCCTTTGGAGACCCGGGGCCGGCGCTCGCCAGTGCCACAGAGCCGCCTGTGTAGGGCACCTGGAGCGGCACCGCCGGCAATCCCCGCTCCGGCTCGGTGGAGCTACTCCACCGATAATCATCTATTGAAATTGCAAATGATTTGCACTCTCAAATGCCAGTGGCTCTGGAAAAAGTGTCTTCTTCGTTACTTTTGCTTAGAGATGTAGAATGCTGTTCTTTCTTGGCCATGTGGATTTAGTGGACAAAATTTATTAAAGATGAGTGCTTTGTACAGTCCCACAGGACAACTTTAATTGACGGTGAAATTTTATTTGACTTGGCAGTGTAACAGAGGGGATTTGACTCATCAAGATGTAAATTAAGAGTCAATAGAGAAAAACTATTTCTCTGCATACATCTGAATGCATATTTCCTCTGTTTAATAGATTAATTAATATTACTTCTCAGTCATAAATTAGTAAATACTCTTGAGGGAATTGAAGGAAGAGTAACCAACATGATTAATGTATTAAATGGCTAATGTATGGAGAAACTTTCAATATCTGTGGTGTACATCTGCAAAGATAGAACTGAAAGTAGTTCAGGTAATGAAATGTGTGTGCTTGTGGCTGAACAGATTTGCAATGTGCCAATGTAATAGTATTGCTCCTGCTAAAGTGCTCATTCATACTAGCAATGCTCAGTGCTTCAGGACGATGCTAGGTTCTGGCCTAGAATTCAAACCAGTTTTGAATTGTTGCTTCAAGGTATGCAAACTCCAGAGAGAAATGAGATTTAAAAAGCTTTACATGCCTGGCCTGTTGTATTACCCAACTATATGTGATGTAATGTTTGCAGAGGTATAGTAGATATAGCTTGTAACAATGTGTTTGTCACTCTTCTGAGAGTCCAAATTTTCTCAAGTATTTTACAGCAAATTGAAGCCCTTGATTTGGAACTTTGTATCCTAACTTAGAGTCTAGATCGTTAAGTCTGGATATGGCAGTATCCAGCTAAAGGTAAAAATAATAAATTGTTATATAAAAAAGACGTATTGTCAGTGTAAAATGATATTCAGAAAGTGTTTGCCAATCCAAAAGTAGTTACCTAATTTTAGTAAATACAGCTTGGCTCTTTTTTTTTATAGTTCAAGTGAGTGGCTCAGCTATATGTGACACTACCAAAGTGTAAGTTAATGCTGTCAATACATCTTTGTGTAGGCCCATGCCTTCCACATGTAACACACATTTCTAGTACACAGTGGCTATCTCTGATACAGATTTCAGAAAACAGACACATAACACCTAGTTCACTGCTCAGAACTATGTTTAGGTCAGAAACTTGGACAAAGTTTTTTGCATGAGACTCATCCACCTGAGATTATCTTGAATTATTTGATACTTTGGTAGCTCAGATGGGACCATAGGCCTGGATTTCCAAATATATCAGAATCACAGAATGTGAATTGGAAGGAACCCATGAGGATCATTTGAATCTAATGCTTAGTCCTGCACAGAACCATCCCCAAGAGACACACCATGTGCCTGAGCATTGTTCAAACACTTCTTGAACTCTGTCAGGCTTGGTGCTGTGACCACATCCCTGGGGAGCCTGTTATAGTGCCCAACCACCCTCTAGGGGAAGAACATTTTTCTAATATCCAACCTAAATCTCCCCTGATACAACTTTAGGCCCTTGGGTCCTGCCCTTGGTCACCACAGGGAAGAGATCAGTGCCAGCCCCTCCTTTTCCCCTCATGAGGAAGTTGTAACTGGAACAAGATCTCCCCTCAATCTCCTCTTCTCCAGGCTGAACAGACCAAGTGCCCTCAGCTGCTCGTCATGTGGCTTTCCCTCAAGGCCCTTCACCATTTTTGTTGCCCTCCTTTGGACACTCTCTAAGAGCTTAATATCTTTCCTACATTGTGTCACCCAAAACTGCACACAATATTCAAGGTGAGGCTGCCCCAATGCAGAGCAGAGTGGGACAATCCCCTCCCTCGACTGGCTGGTGATGCTGTGCCTGATGTCCCCCAGGACACGGTTGGCCCTCCTGGCTGCCAGGGCACTGCTGACTCGTATTCAACTTGCCACTGACCAGGGCCCCCAGGTCCCTTTCCACAGCACTGCTTTCCAGCATCTCATTCCCCAGTCTGTCAATACATCCGCGGTTGTCCCATCCCAGGTGCAGAATCTGGCACTTTTCCTTGTTGAACTTCATATGTTTGGTAATTGCCCATCCTCTGATTTGTCGAGGTCTTTCTGCAGGGCCTCCCTGCCTTTGAGGAAGTCAGCAGCTCCTCCAGTTTTGTGTTGACTGCAAACTTGCTGAGTATCCTTTCCAGTCCTGCGTCCAAGTCATTGATGAACATGCTGAAGAGCACAGGGCCCAAGATGGAGCCCTGAGGAACCTCACTGGTGACAGGTCACCAGCCTCATGTTCCCCCATTCACTATCATCCTCTGTGCTTGACCCATGAACCAGTTGCTCACCCAGCACATGATATATTTATCCAGCTGTGTGCTGGACATTTTGTCCAGAAGGATCCTGTGAGAGACAGTGTTGAAAGCTTTACTGAAATCCAAAGAGATTACTTCCCCTGGCTTCCCTTGATGACCTAGGTGGGTTACCTTGTCATAAAAAGAAAACAGTTTTTATAAGCAGGACTTTCCTCTCATGAAGTCCTGCTGGCTGTGACCAGTGACTGTGTTGTCTTTCAGGTGCTTTTCAATACCTACCAGAATAATCTTGTCCACGACTTTACCAGCACTGATGGACTCCAGCACCTGAAAAACATTTTCTCAGGGGGCCTTACTTATTCCCTGAGCAGCTTGAAGTCTGCTCTCCTCATGTCCAGAGGTGATGTTTTGCTGGCACTGTTCCTTCTGTAAACAGAGATTTTTAACTCAGTCCCGTCATGGTCACTGTGGCCAAGACAGCCACCAGTCTCCACTCACGAGATCTACTCTGTTGACAAGCTGCAGGTGAAGGAGGGCATCTTTCTGAGTCAGCTCCCTTAGGAACTGTTCCATAAAGATGTCATCCAGGTTTTTTAGGAATCTTCTGACCCTGGTTGTACCAGCTGTGTGATGATCCCAGTTTATTTCTGGAAAGTTGAGGTCCCACATAAGGACAAGGGAAGTTGACTTAGAAGTGTCCCTTAGTTCCTTAAAGAGTAATTTGTTGGCGTCATTATCCTACTGGGAGATCTGTGGTAGACTCTTTGGATGAAATCCACATTTTTGTTTACCCCTTGTTTCTTATCCAGAGCCTCTCAACTGTGCCATTTGCCAACTGTGAGCTCCATACATTCTATGCCTTCTATTACATACAATGCCGCCCTTTCGCCTCTTCTGCCCTGCCTATCCCTCCTAAAGAGCCTGTAACCACTCAACAGGGCATTCCAGTCACAGAACTTATCCCACCAGGTTTCACGTATGCCAGTGATGTCAAATCTCTGGGACTGGGCCAAATCTTTGAGGTTCCCGTTTGTTCCTCATTCTGCGTGGGTCGGTGTAGAAACATTTTAAGAGCAGCACATTGTAACCAACACCTCATGAGGCAGATTGAGGGATCCTATTAGTGCTCATTTCCTCAAGTTTTGGCTCATTTTGCCATTATGTGTCACTGGTGAGCCTGGTTTTGTCCCTTTCCCTCTTCCAAGATACTTTAAAGCTCTGTCAAGGAGTCCTGTTAGCTCCTGCACTAAAGCTCTTTTTCCCTTCAGGGACAGGTGCATCCTGTCAGGTGTCAGTAGACCAGGTGTTGAGTAGATCATCCCATGGTCAAAAAACCCCAATTTTTTCTGATTACCTGAACCTCAGAGCCACCTGATGGATCTTCCTATTCCTATCAATATTATTCCTTGTAACGGGAAGGATCAAGGAAATCACTACCTGTGCTCCTGATCCCTCTACAATCATCCCAGGGCCCTGAAGTAATTTTGAAGACTTCTCTTTGTTATTTTGTCACTGCCAGTTTGAACAACCAATAGTGGATATTTATCACAGGGCCTTATTAGGCTGGAGGGTTTTCCAGTCACGTCCCTTATCTGAGCCCCAGGGAGACAGCAGAATTCCCTGTGAGTTGGGTGCAGTCTGCATATTGGGCCCTCCGTTCCCTTAGAAGGAAGTCTGCTATTTCAACTACCTTTCTTTTCCTGTTAGCAGAGGAGGTCACAGAGTAGGGTACAGGTGGTGTTTTTTTTGGGAGGCCTCACTACTCCAGAAAGACCCCATCATTTTCTGGCCTTCTAGTTGCAGAGCCTCATACCTGTTGTAGAAGGTGCCAGTCCTACATGTCAAATTCTGAGAAGCAGGAGGAACGTTCCTCCTGGTACATGGGGTGACTGGCGTCTAACCTTTATTTTTAACAGACCCTTGAGTAACATTCCTTTAATTAATTACCCTGCAGGGTTCTGAGTCCTCCAGCTTCTCCACTGCAATGCAGTTTCAACACTCCGGAGAATCCTGAGGCTATAGTGTTTTTGAAAATAATCGATCTCTCTCGTCATCTGGGATACTTGGGGATTTGACTCCTGTTTAAATATTTCTTCTTGGGCAGTAGGAGGTAGGTGTCTGAGTAGGTTTAGATAGTAAGCCTCATTTTTTTCTTAAGCATTACATCAAAATCTCTCATTGCACCTGTAAATGTACATTTGCTAGAAAGTATCCCTTGACAGGATGAAGAGATTTCAGCTGTTCTGATTTCATGTCCTGCACTGCACTGTTAGAGAACTGAGCTCCATTTTGTAACTGGCAGGAGGTGAGAGTGTTGCAGCAGTGAAGCTCTTTGATCTTGAGAACAGGAGAGAAGAAGCATAAGTCTATTGAAAAGTAACCTCTAAGATGAATTCTATACATCTTCATTTGGAAGGAAAAAGAAATCTCAACAACAGTGGAAAAGTGAAAACGAGTGGTGGGACGGCATAGCAAGAATAAGAAGAATCATAGAATCATAGAAGCAATTGGGTTGGAAAAGACCTCCAAGATCATCGAGTCCAACCCTTGGTCTAACTCCAGTCCCTTTACCAGATCATGGCACTCAGTGCCATGGCCAAGCTCAGTTTAAAAATCTCCAGGGATGGTGAATCCACCCCCTCTCTGGGCAGCCCATTCCAATGCCTGATTACTCTCTCTGGAAAGAATTTTTTTCTGATCTCCAACTTCAATTTCCCCTGGCAGAGCTTGAGCCCCGTGCCCCCTTGTCCTATTGGTGAGTGCCTGGGAGAAGAGACCAACCCCCACCTGGCTAGAACTTCCCTTCAGGTAGTTGTAGACAGTGATGAGGTCACCTCTGAGCCTCCTCTTCTCCAGGCTAAACAACCCCAGCTTCTTCAGCCTCTCCCCATAGGACCTATGCTCCAGTCCCTTCACCAGCCTTGTTGCTCTTCTCTGGACCCACTCCAGCACCTCAATGTCCTTTCTGAACTGAGGGGCCCAGAACTGAACACAGTACTCAAGGTGTGGCCTCACCAATGCAGAGTACAGGAGGGGAAGGATCACTGCCCTGGTCCTGCTGGCCACGCTATTTTTGATACATGTCAGGATCCCATTGAGTGAGGCACGTGTCTGAGATATCCAGGGTCATATATAAATCAGTATATAACTAGGCAACTTATATAATGCTCTCAATACTCATATTATAAATATGACAATAGAAAGAATTGTAGTTGAGTGATATTATCCTAAGTATGGGTAGGTGGAAGTTTTGTGCTTGTCTTTGATAGAACCTAGTTTCAGCTGCAGTAGAACCATTCACTAATGCAGTACACTCAGAAGGACTTATCTGAGAGCAGTTATTATATCTTTATCATAATAATTTCAAAGAATAAATGATTTTTAATTGTTGTAATTAAAATAGTTATTTTCATTACATTTATAAATTTATTTCTAAATTTGTATGGCTAGTGCAGGAGCAGGTATGGTATGTAACATATGTTGGACTGATTGGCCTGTCTCCACATCCCAGCTGGTTGCCCATCTCATGCCAAGTTTGAGTGAAGAAATGCCCCTTGTGTGGTTGCTGAAAGCCCAACAGATTGTGGATCAGGCAAGGGCTTCCTATCAGACAGGAAACAATCTGCACAGGACAACAGTGAATGTCTTTCCAGAAACTCTCACGGAGGAATTGTAATTCTTAATACTCTGCCTGAGTGTGTTTTATCATGCAGAAGGCAATTACATAGAGATAGTTTAAAATATGAGGGTTATTTATATCACGTGGGTATGCAAGCTAATTGTATTGGCTGATTGAAGAAACAAGACATGGCTAATTAGCAGAATTTGGTTTTTTTAACACTAGCCCTGAATGTTCTCCTGCCAGGATCATTGCCCTCAAAGACCTTTCTAGAATACATACGTGCACTTCCCACCTTCCTATGAAAGTTGTCTACTGGGAAAGTTTGTGATTGTTTCTGCTCCTTCCTTTTGGAGCCCTAGATCTCTGAGGAAGGAAAATAAGCATATCGTATCAAAACCCCCTGAAGTTTGTGCTTGATATTTTAACTTCCCTTTGCAAGGCAGCTGCTGCATCTGCACGTGTGGGAATCTGGTGAGCCATACAATCTTAGTCTGAGGATTTCTATTCACTAGGGATTAGCTGAACTGTTTTCCTAAATCAGTCACCAGATCTGGATTCGAAATTAACAAAGTGGTGCTGAGCAATAATGTAGACTCTAGGTAGCAGCTGTGCAAATTTATTCACTGAAAGCGTTATAAAAGCAGGCTGTCTAACTGCCTTAGCTTTAGTGCAGTGAACTCTGAGAAGTAGCGGACTTACTGAATTTATAACAAGTAAAAAACTCGGGTTCATTCAGTTTCAAGGATGGTGAATGAGAAATGCCGGTCTTTGCACAATTACTCTGAACACAACTAGTCACAACAAAAAGTTTAGAAGATGCAGAATGACTGTATCCTAGAAAATAGTGGTAGAAGGGACCTCAGAGATCATCAAACCTCTCCCTGTTCAGCAGGCCCCAATGACCTGCTATTCCTGTCTTTTCCATTTGTCTATCCTGTTCCTATAGACATCCAGGGATGGAGATTTGACACTTCTCATGCAATCTATGCCAGTGTTTAACCATCCCTCATGTTGAAAGTATTTTCTTGGCATGTCTTCTTTAGTCATCTGTAGACTAAACCATGCCAGTCCTTGTGCTTTTTCTTCATAGGTGAGATTTTTTTTGTCCTCTGACAATTCTCTCTTTTCTGAACTCTGTCCAGTTCCTCTTTTACCATATCTCAAATTAGACTCATTATTCCAGCTAAGACTTTGCCACAATTCATGTTTCCTGGAGGCTGTCTTATTCTTTAAGTATCCCACTATGGGGTTTGCTTTTTATAGTTATTATTTTGTTATTGCAGCAGCATAGTTGATTATATCTTGGCTATGCTCCCCTAGCTCCTTTCTATGGGGCTGCTGTCTTACCACTTCTTTTGTAGTCTGTATTTTGCATATGTCCTCACATAGGTTTGCCACCTATTTTTAAGACTATTTCTCCAACTTGTCATGATTATCTGAATTTCAGTCCTGTTTTCCAGTCAACTGGCAGTCTATTTGGGATTATCTGCCATAATGAATAAACATATTTTAGCTTCCCTCATTCAGGCTGTTAATGGAAATATTGAGAAGCCCCAAATTTCACACGGATTCCTGAGAAATCCCACTCTATACATCCTTCCATTTCAATAACTAACCATTGATAAATGCTTCTAGCGAATGACTTCCAGCCAGTTTGTACTTGCCCAATACTAGTTTCCTCTAGACTGTGTTTCTCTGTCTTAGGTAGAAGAATAATACGTATCAGTGTCAGAAACAGTCAAGATATGACACCTTCTGCTTCTCCCATCTGTTATTCTGTTACAGAAGGAAACTAGATTAGTATGTCACCACATAGACTTGTCTAGAAAATACCATATATGCTTAATTCAAGCCTTTATGATACTTGGATCACCAGTTCCCAAACTGTGGCCTCATGTGAAGGCTTGGCTTATGAAAGGATCCACCAACCCGACTGATATAAAACTTGAGAAGTGGGGCTCACAGGCTGAACTACATCTGCCAGGGTTAATGTGGTGTCACAGTCTCGGCAGGATTCTAAGCAATCTGATGTGAGACACTGCCCCAGAGCATTTTCCACCTGTCTTTTCTACAGGTGAGTATGGTGTCTTGATACAGTGGTGTTTGGGCTGAATGATATTCCGATGCTGTTTGTAGCAAAAGAAAAACAGTCGGATTAGTGGAAAACACCAACAGAAAAATAAACCATTGAAATATGGCTTTCATTCAGGTGTATAATGAAAATGAATGGATGACCTTCAGAGGGACAAGGAGAATACAGCTTGCAGCCAGAGATCATGAACTTGATCATCCTTAGTAGGGCATGAAAAGATGAAACAAATATTAGGGAAAACTTGATACAGATTAATGTAATTTATCTTTAGAAATGTACAGCTTGTACCATGTCACATCACACTTCTTTATGGTCAGTAAAGAGAAGTAGGTACTTTGAGTATATAATTCGTCTAGTCTGTTTTAGGGAGGAGATGCACCTGTAAAATACCTATTTGTGTAGAGCATGATCTGACAGGTCAGATGTAGATGCCTGTATTTTATGTGTCTAATGTTGCTATGCATTTTTTTGCTTTTTTTTTGTCAGATGTATTACAAATCCCTTCTGTTCTCTCAGTTCTTGTGGAAAGAGGAGCAATATTTCCCTATTTGCAGTACACCATTAATCTGAATTTTAGGAAAGCTTGATACCAACAGGGCATTATTTGATATACAATATCTAAATGCTCCAATTATAACACCAAATATAAGTGTACATTTCCAAACTGTTCAACAGATCACTTCTCTCATAGATTTCTCTTGTTACTTGGTTAAGAACTGCAGATTTACATGGAGCCTCTCTTGGCTGAAAAAGTCTTAGGAAAGAGGATGGCTTTATGGCTCGCATTAGGGAGTTTCTGTTAAGAAACTGCCCCTGTCACTGAGCACAAAACACTCATCTGTGAGACATGGAAGTTAATCTCAATGGAGTTCTAATCCAGATTTACTAAATAGTATTAAACACCTGTGCAGATACTTTGAGTGTAAATCCAGTGTTATAGTTCACTACATTTGGTTGATCCAGATTAATTTTCTCAAAGCACCTTGCCTAGACAAATCCTGGGCATGTCTTTGTCCTGATAACAGAGTTAAACTGTGCTACAGTATCTGTGGATCTGGTTGGCAAGTGTCACTGATGGAGTTCCAAAAGACAGTACCTGTCCCAGAGCCACTGGCTACTACATTGCTGCTTGAGGGGTTATAGAAGCAAAAAATGGTGTTGAAATTTTATTGTAATCCAATAGAGCTGATGACCTTGTTAATATATAGGGTCACAATATTAAAGTCTGGTATCATGTTCCCTTTTAATCTTGACATATAAAAATCCAACATGCTGAACAACAATTTTAAGGGGGTTTTGCCAAGGCATGGAGAAGCATCACTGCATGTATCCAACTACAGCACTATGCAGAGCCTGAGACACAATGTACCCCAGAGTTCCGTGAAGCATATAAGAATGCTGGTCCTGAAACTGAATTAGGAAATTCAATTGAATTCTAAAACTTGGTAAAAACTCCTAAGAAACAGATAACAGTAACATGATAATTTATTTTAGGAAGAAAGAAGCACAGGCAGGTGAAGCCACAGATATGTAAGAACACTTGGCTTTAAAGTGCTAATTGCCATGTTCATGCTTCTCCTCCTCCCAAACATCACTTTGCTGAAAGGCTCTGTAGTATTGCCATAGGACCTCACAGAAGTGGTGGATATATGCTTGGTCCATCTAGAACAAATTACAAAGTATTTTTTGAGCCCTGGGCAAAAGGTCATTGAAATATAATACCAGAAAATTGCTTTAACTCAGTGCAAATGATCACCATGGTTTCTGAGAAGGTAGAGTTTTAACAGTTATGTTAGAAGATTATGAAGTTGCAATTTTCGTGGTGATTCCCCAACCCATCTGTTTTGAAAAGGTCAAAGAATGAAGTCATATTCCTGGGTTTGTGATAACATTATTCTGCAGGGAAGTCACTGAAGAAAAAGAAAGTGATATTTATGTGACAGAGTCTTCAGGGTTTTCTTTGGTGTCTTTGTTTCAGGAATTTTACAGGCAACTTAAAAGGATGCAAAACTACTGCATGAAATTGCATGCACAGTTTTGTATCCGCTACATGATATATTTACTGTGCTATGTATTTGATGTGGCTGTAAATGCAAGTGTGATTTTTAGACATAAAAATGGTGAAATTGCTCTATTTATATGTAAAGATTCAACAATTATCTAGTTACACAGTTTTTAAAAATTTGCAATGGGTTCAACACCACCCCCTGCCCTGTTAAATAGAAAGACTAGTGACAGATGACATAGTGAAGTCTGAGTTACTCTTTTTTATTTTGGCTCAGTTTTCAATGGTAATGTCCCTTCTCACATGTCTCAATCCACTGAACTTCAAGACAGGGACTGAGGGAGCAAAGTCCCTCCCATGGTAAACGATGAGCAGGTTGAGGCCACCTGAGGAACAAGAACCACTCTCCATCATATTTGAAAAATCATGGCAGTCACGCCAGGCCCCCAGTGACTGGAAAAAGGGAAACATCACACCGATTTTTTAATGGAGTAAAAAGGAGGATGCTGGGAATTACCAACTAGTCAGCCTCACCTCCAGCCCAGTAAGATCACGAAGCAGATCCCCTTGGAGGATAGGTCAAACCCCATGGAAGATAAGGAGACAATTAAAGATAGCTAACATGGTTACACCAAAGATGAGTCCTGCCTGACCAGCACAGTGGCCTTGTACAACGGAGTGACTGCATCAGTGGATGAGGGAAAAGCTATGGATGTAATCTACCTTAAGTTTTGTTATTCCTTTGGTACAATCCCTACAACATTCTTGCCTCTAAATTGGAGAGATACAACTTTGAAGGACGAAGTGTTAGATGGGTAAGAAACTGATTGGATGGCAGCCTCCAAGAAGTTTCAGTCAATGCTCAATGTTTTTGGGGTAATTGTGGATGTCCATATGTGAGTTGGGTGTCTAAATGTTCTTTGTAGTCATACAATCATGGAATCATTAAGGTTAGGCAAGACTTGCAGGATTATCAAGTCCACCCTTTGATCTAATACAACCATGCCCATTAAACCATATTGTGAAGTGCCATGTCCAGTTGTTTTTTGAACACTTCCAGGGATGGTGACTCCACCACTTCCCTGGGCAGCCTATTCCAGTGCTTAAACACTCTTTCAGTGAATAAATTTTTCCTAATATCCAGCCTAAGCCTCCACTGAGATAGTCAAACTAGTCAGTGCAATCAATGAAGCTTAGAGACAATTAATCTTGCTCTTATTTAGGCATCTGCATTTGGTCTGCTGAACAGATCATTCATTAGCCTCTTCATTATTAAGTAATGTTAATTCAGTGTAAACATATCAAAGGAGGCCTCTAGGCCTACTCTAGCTTGGAAGACAGTGTGAAATAACATAATAAACCTCTCTGAGAAAGGCATAACAGCAGTTTTATAGCTTGTGCAGTAGGAACTGGAAGTAGGAGCCCCAATTACACTTTTCTTTCTCATTTCTTTGTTCACCTGGAACAGCTCTGTCTCTTACCTGCCTACTCCTAGTTTTTAATTATTAAAATTTTACGGAGGAATCTTATTGCAAAGCAAGATAAAAAGCTTATTTTTCTTTGAATCATGGAATGTATGTTTTCTCCACACAGGACTCTCTCCAAGGGTGAAAAGTGGCCCCAAACTCTACAGATCTCTACCTTTTGGTTCCTTGGCTGTTATGGGTTTAGCCAAGTAGGCCAAAAATTTAGACTTTAAAGTTCAGACTAGGCCTGGAATTGTCAGCTGACTTGAGCTGGGCTGGGCTAGCTAACAGCTGACTTCTTCTAGCTAGTAATGTTGTATTCCATGCCATGTTACGACATCATCTCAGAAGGGGTAAGAGCCGGTGTGCGGGTGTGGCTTGGTCAGTTCCATCATGGCTGAACTAAGAAGAGAATGTCTTGCAGCTCCTTTACTGTGCTAGGCCCTGCTCTGGCTGCTGCTGCTTGTATTTTGTTTGAGTTCAGGGAAGTAGAAATATTTTGTTGCTATAACTTCTCTTTCTTGCAGGGTGTCTTCTAGAGTACTTATAAATCTAGAGTAATACACTTTGTATTAATTGGGGAGTGGGAAGTTATTTCTTGTTATATATATATATAACTTTTGTAAGTGTGTGTTATATTGTAGTTTTCTCTTAATTTTCTCTTTTCCGTATAAATACATGTGGTTAGTTTCAGCATAAGCCTGGTTTAAAGGTGTTTTTCCTCTCCCTCTTCTTTTTCCCTTAGCTGGTTGGGGGTAGGAGGAACCCTTTCTCTCTGTCTTGGACACTTGGCGTTTTGCCAGCTCAATCCAAGACATTGGCAAAGTAGTAGATCTGTCCTCGTGTTTGCTTGGGTATATTAATTATGGATAGTTTGTTATTACTGTACTTCATAGTAGTTGTATTTTTTTTGTCAGTGTAGGTGTTTTCTGTTGGCAAATAAGTAAAATAATAGTTTATAGATGTGCAGTTTCTTTTAATGATCAGCTTTATGAAACTCTCAGGCTTTGAACCACCCATATGTGAAAGATCTATAACATGATGGACATAATCTAGGTTCTCCTCTTGAGAAATAGGCCACATTCCTTCCAAATATGCAGTTTGACATTCTTTGTGAATGCCCAGAGAAGACTTGGGAGTCAAAATTTTAGTCTTTTTGATGTGTAAGACTACAATAATGTCACATCTTAGGTGCATCTATGCCATAAGGCACCAGTATTTTCCTCTTATGAAACGTGGATGCGGATGTTTATGGTGGGATTCTTCTAATCTAATTGTAGGTGTCTGCAATATGGATGTTTGTGTCTAAGCATGTCACCTTAGATAAGTAACATTTTTGGTTAATGGAGAGGAGTAGGTAGTCCAAGGGTATTATTTATCTTACCTGGTTTTGACATTTCCTTTATGGTGAGAACGGCCACATGGAAGAAGTGTCTGTTTCTTTCCTCTGGTGTTCTGTTAATGAGAGGGCTGAGGCCACCCTCTGTCATCAGCTGCACCCAAGACCAGTGTTTCCAGAAGACCAGCACTGTAGCATCAGTCAGCTGTCACCAAGGCCCACAGAGAAAGGGAGGACAGCTCTTGGCTGCCCTTTCAGTCAACCTCATTGATACCAAAAAGGAAGAGAACACAAAACACTGAGGCTGACTGAGCCAGTGCTTTGCAGCTGACACTGGAGTTTGAACTGACAGAAGCAAAAGAATAACTGATTTCAGTTTTTAGATTTTCAGTATCTTTTATTCACTGATAAAACTCATCTTAAAGAACATAATGTCCCAAATATTTGGGTAATTTTTGCATCTACATCTCCTCCCTTTGGCCCTGGTGGTATTGATGTTCTCAGGTGATATCTCTGGACTAGAGTCACTCTAGAGATGCAAACAAACCCCTCTTTCTAGGGAGAAAGTGCACTCCTTGTCTTTCAATTTGGCCAAAGGAAATGTTTTTCATCATAGGTTGTAGTGAAGAACTACAATCCAGCCAATCCCTCTGGTGCCTTTGTTGTCAGGAAAAAATGATCTATCAAAGCCCATTTAGTGGGAACTTCAGCCAGACACTTATGAGTGCTGATTCTTTGTTATTTTCTCATTATGTGGTTCCTAGGTTTCTAAAGGTCTTGACATACATTCTCTACCAATAAGAAAAAATCCCTCCTCATGAGATTTAAGTATGTTGCTTTTATCTTTAATGGAGCCATGTTTGAGCATCTGTCATCATGTTCACTAAATCATCTGTCAATGAAATCCACATTTTTAGTAGCCATTACCTCAGCTCAGGGATAAATGAAGTTCTAGCTTTTATGTCTAATCCTCCATATTATTTTCAGGTGGATAGGGTAACACCGAGGCCACATCTCAAGTTTATTCTAAATGTGGTTTCAGATTTCTTATTAATCAGTATATCCACTTACCAATACTTTTTTCCCATGACCCAGTTCACCAGTAGAAGGATCAAAATGTTGATCCTTTGTGAGCATACTGCCATATCCAAACAAAGCTCTTCTGGAAATCTGTGCTATTCCTTGGTCTCAAACATCCTGTATTGTTCAGGGTCAAATCTAAGAAGATGTAACATCAAATTCATTTAAAATGAGTTAACGACTTTTTGGAGCCACACTTGATGCTACCAGATGAGATCCACCAACCCATCCCAAGACATATACAACTAGAGCACAAGGTATTGCCACAGCATGTGCTGGTAAAGTTCCAGTAGCCAAGGGCTGTAGAGACACTGTGCCATCATTAGTACTCACTTACAAAGCCATACACACGCTTGTAGCCCAAAGGCTTGAAGGACACCAGTTCTTCAGTCTTTGTTCCAATGAACAGCTTACATTTACTGGTGTGATTGCACTCCTAATGAAACATCCAGAAAGAGTTTCATAGGTGCCAGAACTTGAAGAAAGAAGAGAGGTTGCCTCCACCACAGTTCTTCAGTATGCTCTTTGTAGCTCTCACAACTGGCCCTCCTGTTTGGAGGGAGGAAGGCTTGTCATGTAAACTGAAAGCTGCTGAAGAACTGGGTGGTGGTGTGTTTACATGTTTGTGGGATGAAAAGCACAGGTTATGCACACACCTTGCTGGGACACATAACAACATTAGAAGCATTTGAATTTTTATGCAGAAGAGACGTACATTTAGAATGGGTCTTACGTGCATTTAAAGCATTCTGAAGTATCATAGCTATTACAAGGTTAGTATTATTCCTTGTAAAACACTTGATGTGAAACACTGTGCTATCTCTTTGCCAGGTATTCTCATTGTTATTACCATAAACAGCAAAAAATGTATTATTGCCAACACTGTTACTATGATTTCTTTCATAGGAATTAGACCTCATTAGAAATCAGAAGCAGGATTTGTTTTGTATGCTGCTAAATTTTCTTTATGAAACCCAGTAATACAGAGCAAGATTACATGCCAAACCACAGAAATCTATCAGAATTGTTATTTTAAACCTGTATCAATGAATGGTTTATTCTGAAGCCTTTCAAATGTGTATGCATATGCATTATAGACATATATGCTATGTATGTATGTATATAGTATATATGTAGTGACAGAGCAAGTAGTTTAATACATTTTATGGGTCCAGCCTGGAGTTCTGCATACATGAACTTGTGTGTGGTCAAGGAAGCTTGCATACTTCCGAACTCTAAATTGGCCTAATAAAAGATATACTACAGTTCTTGCTTTGTCAATCCTGTTTTGCTGGTCCAAAATGACTTGCAAGATTAATTTTCAATTTTTAACATAAAACCCAAGAAAAATAAGTGTTTACTTACTGCAAGGAGTTGATTCCATGTTAATGACCCTGAAGGAGGCTTGTACACAAGGTACAGATCGTTGCCAATTTGATGTATATTCGTGTTACAGAATATGAAAATATGAAGTTACACCATCTTGAGGATTTTGTTTTTATAAGTAGGATTGGTTAAAAAAACCTTAAAGTATTCATAGTGTGTGTTTGATGGTGGAAATTAGTATGAATGTTTTTGGCAGTGGAATGATGTGATGTGGTTATGCATTTCTGTTTTCACTGCCTGCTCAGTACTGGCCTTTTACAAATACAGATTACCATGTTGATGGAAGGAATTTACGGCTTTGGCCCCCTTGTCTCACTCTGTGTTGCAGCACCTTTTTTTGTACATTATGTTACATATTCTCCCAACTGTGTTTTTATTCACAGAGAATGGAAATATCTGTGGACTGAGACCCTGAAAACTTGTGAGCTTTACTATTTAATTGAATGAAATGAGCATTATTTCCTGTTTACCTTGATTTCTTGTGGAGTGAAACCTGGCTTCTCTGAAATCAGAAGCAAATTTTCTGCTGAGTATGACAGTGATCCCTTACCAGCTAGTGACATTGCATACTGGAAACTCAGAAAAAAATAGCTCCTTAATAGTAATGGTAGAAAGAATGCTCTTTAAAAATCAGAATTTAGAACTGTAAAATAAAATCCAAACTGAATACAAAAGCTGTGTGTATGATATGTTTAATATTGTTAGTTTTGGGACCTGCCAGCCCAGATAGTTAGAGCAACAAGATCCATTTGTGTCATGTAGGCTGTTACACTCCATCCCTTACTTACCTCATCTTGTGGGCAAGGAGCTGCTTGCTCTGACTTCATAGAATTGCAGCTGTATTTGTGGAGTGCTTTCGTCCTTTGGCACTCCCTTCCCTTTGCATTAATGTGGCTTGAGTGCACCAGCATTTTCTCTGGAAACAAACTTCAGAATTTGTCTTTGATCTTGATGCAATGCATATTCAGAATTTTTTATTTTCCTGGACTTTAGTTCCGGAGGAAAACATAGTTGATTGGTGCTCCCACCAACCAGCTGCGGTTTTTAACAACAATAATTAAGATGCTGCAGCAGAAATGGGAAGCAGAGAAATGCAGTCCCATAGCTTCAGTGATGTGGTTCTGTTCACTTCTAAGGATTCCAAAGTGCTTAACAAGCAATATTACAGGCAGTATGGGCAGCTCTGGCCATGATGAAGGTCTCCTAGTGCTTCCTGTTATAATATTTTGGTTTAGATTTTTTCCTAGGGCTTTGTGAATATTAATGTATATTGGCTAAAATTATTTTTATCAAATGTCAGTCTCTAGGTTTTTAAATTTTTTAATTGAAAAGTGATTGAACTATTTATAAGAAGGTGGCTAGGTTTCCTGCTTATGTAAAAAAAATAGTCTGACCCCTGTATTTTTTGATCAAAGGCAAACATCTGCCTTTGAATCAGGTATGCACCTTTTGCCATCCTCACAAAGCCTTTCAAGTTTGGTCGACTGTTTCAAGACATGGAAAAAAACACAGTTACCAAATGTCCCATGGAGATTTACTAAAGTCTACCAGCAAATATTTCCAGAGATTTCATTTTCTCCGCCTTGCACCGCTTCTTCCCGTGATCAGACTTTCCATACCCTGTCCTCACAGAATGACTGAGCAGTCACTAGCTGGGTGCGCCAGAGGCCAAAACAGAGGCAACCCCTGCAGTATTGCCCCTGGGCATTACTTTGAGCTGCAGGGATGCTATGCAGTGGAACCAGTAGTCGGGAACTTGTCCCTCTTGATCTGGAATGCATCTTAGGGTTCCCTAATTTTGGTTTGTGTGCTGTTGGCAAGCCTCCAGGATGGCTCCTCTTTGCCACTAGTCTGAATGCACATAGAGAGTTGGACAACCTTAACAAGGCCCTGAGCAACCACACCTAATGGTGAAATTAGTCCTACTTTGAGCTGGGGGTGGGACCACACGACCTTCTGAGGTCCTTCCCAACCTAAATTAGTCCATGGTTCTGTGGTTCTTTGCTGTCCATTTCTCTATTAGTGTGTGTAGGCCTGAAGGCACCATTATAATTGATGGGTTTCTGTGGATATGATGCACATAATGGAAATAAACCCTCATTTTAGTTTTGTGATTAAACTGTGTTTTTTCCCATCCCTATATCTAGCATGGATCTGTTCTGGAGATGAAGAAGCCCTGAGGAGGACTGGTGGATGCTAACTGCAGTTCTTGAGAAGGTGCAAGGTATTTTCTGAATGAAGTACAGCATGTTAGAGAAAGACAACAAGATCTCCAGGTTTAGGTAGTTGAAGTCTGGTCTGGAGAGCTGGTCAACATCCTTGCCTCTTCATTGCAATGTTCAGGCAGCCTCAGCAGGCTTAATTAGGTTCTGAAGTTCAATCATTTGTACTGAAGTCAATTGGAGTTTTACATGTGGAAAGTCTGCAAGATCAAAAATTATGCCCAATGGCCACATAGTTCTATAGAAGAAAACATCAGTTCTGGATGGTAGTATTTCTGATGTCTCTTCAGTTAGACTCTCACCCCACACACTTTTTCTCAATTAGCCTTTCTTGCATTTTTATGTGAGTGGTTTTGAAGGGGTTCTTGGGAAAAAACCCTTGCTGCATATACTGTACATGTTTTCATTTCTAGATCAGTGAAATGGATAGGCAGATAAATAGATAGGGTTTTCTGAGCTTGTGAAATATGTCACATAATGGAAACCCCTCTTTTGTTTTGTCAAATGTATCAAACTGTATTTTTGAAATTATATTTCTGGAATATATTTTTGATATTTCTTATTGCTGTTCTTGATCTATACACCCATGTTTGACAGTCCCTTAGTCTGTCTGACATAAACTGAATGAATAGCAGCATTTAAAAATATGGCTTCAGGGACTCCTTAGGAGGTTTCTTTGTAAGTGTACATTTACTAGTTCATCTGTAAATTTATTTTATGAGGTGTTTAAACCTCAAGAAAACTGAAAAGCATAATATTAAAATCTGGTTTACATCTACTGAAGTCAGTGGGAACTTTGCAATTGACTTTAATGGTAGCCTATGTCCTCTAATTATGAAAGTAGCAAGGATGATATACACAAAACCACAAGGAGAATTTTCTGTTTCATCATATCCTATTCTCTTTGCAGATGCATAAGAAAAGTACAATGTGGTTTGTTCTTGAATTAAACAATTCAATATTTGGACATAATCCTGAACCCCATTGATACTTTACGTTGTGTTTTCCTTCTCATAAGATCACAGACTGCTCATTCTCTCTGTGGCTCATGAAGGTGACAAGGTAGGAAATCAAGCCAAATTTTCAAAAGGCTTTCGAAAATGATGCTTTTGGTTTTGATCTTACGTCTGCCCTATGGTATGAGTAATGAAAGAAGTTGATGAAGCAGTTTTCTTCCCAATAGTCTTGTTTTTTTCATGTGATCCATTTTGACAAGGTTCCTGGAAATGCACGTAATATCTGTAGCACATATGTACATGTTTTCCCTTAAGGTTCCCTGAAGTGTAGTAGAAAGTTTCCATCATGCTATTGTAATCCCAGGCATCATTTTTGTATTGTGTTAGTGAAAGTGTGTGACAGTACACCACAACAGAAAAAAGACTCCCATAATTCAGCTTTTTTTTGTGTTAATGTAATGAGCACAGCAGTCTGAACAAGCTAGATCTGGTAACTAATTTGTAGTAGTAAATAACACTAGACAAAAGTTCCCACAAGCTTCTTGTTGAGTCTGCTTTAGATATTACTCATTTGGTGGCTGAAATACTGATCTTGCTTCACACTCTTAATGCTTGTGAAAGATTTAAATATTTTTTGGTAACTGGAGTTGGTAGAGCTGCAGAAAAGACTTCGTCACAAGTTTTTGATTGGGACCATTCTCAGTTGGAAAATGCCACTTGTGCAGGGTGGAAATAGTGTCCCTGGGGTTCATCAGCTCCACTGGAGCTTCAGAGGGAGGTGAACTGAGAGACTGCTGCCCTGCCCCAGCTGCTCCCACCAGCCAGCCCTTGGGTCTCTTCTGGGGTGAAAAGACTGCTGGTGAGGTAATAAATAGTGAAATGGATAAAGTCACCTCTTAAGTTGGATGAAAGCTACACCACCAAAGGGAGTAAATTCTATTCCCTCCTGCCCCTAAGTCTCCCCCGGCACCTTGTCCATGCAGTGGGCTAGCAGCTCTCTGGCTTCCTGGTGAAGGATCAGACCTTTCTGATCTGCCTCTCCAAGACTGCTGAATCCACAGGCTGCTGCCTCTTCAGGTTATCCTTCCCCAGGGCTTCACAGGAGGCTGGGTTTTTTGAGGTATCCCAGTGTCTGGGCAGCCACAAATCCAGCAGCCCTGGGGTTTGTGCTGTCCAGTGATGCAATTGCTTTGGGAGTGACCTGGAAACATTGCATACTGTCTCTCTCAAAAAACCCAGTGTGTCACAAATTCTTCCTCAGAAAAAAACGTAATTAGTAGTATTTATTGCTGGCCTAAGACAAAATTTGTATGTGTCCAAAATACTTGGAAAAGTTAGTAAAAGAGATGGCTGCTGTAGCCCTTAGTTCATCTTTATAGTCTAGGCATGGGCAGAGATCTCTGTAGTACAATTAGAGAAATAACAACTGGAAATTATGTGTCTATATGAGACTTAGACTTGCTAGATGTAGGTTAGAGGAAGGTGTGCAGAAGTAGGGACCTATTTCTCAAGGTACCTGTAAACATGGTAGATAAAATAGTTCACCAAATGACTTCTCAGACTTAGTTTTGACTCAAATTTGGAAGTAGGGGAAACGTAAGGAGGAGAAAAGTAGTGAAGCAGCAATTCTTTATCAAGTTTACCTGCTAGTTTGAGTTAGGTAATCATGCTTTTTTTTCCCCATGGACTGACATGATACCCTGTGCAGTCTGCGGTGTTAGCAGTCCTGTGCAGAAGCAGAAGGCACTCACAGTGTGGATTCTCTTGCTTTGCTCTTACCACAGTTTAAAATATATGACATTTTGCCTGAAAGTATATGTCTTTAGATGGAGAACCATGTAATTCTGGTGTTTAGAGTAGGACTGTAAAATGACAAAAAACTCAGAGAAAGGGAAACAGTGTGGAAAGCTAAAAAAAGACTGCTACAAGTAGAAATACAAAAATATGCAACACTCAGGAACCTTCTTACTTCCACTGCACAGGGAAACTGTTGTGGTTTCGAATCTGTATCACTTTTGGCAGTCAAACTCCTGTGTAGCACTAACAATTTCCAAAGGGAAGGAAATAGCAGTGTACACCTCCTCTGCTGCCCTGTGATCTGGACAGGGATACTCTCTGCCCCAGAAAGAACACAGTGAGCTTTCCTCAGGGATGGTGAGATGGTGATCTGTCTGTGATCAGATGTGTCCCACAAACACAAGTGCAGACTGATGGGTTGGTTCAGGTTTCCATGAGCTCTGGTTCCCTATGCAGCATTTCACTTCCTAGTGTTGCTCCTGCACGTCTCCCCTTGCACACTGGAGACTCCCAACACTCATCAGCCTTTAGTACTCTGAAGAAATGGACACACTTCTCAGTTGTTAATGTGAGTCTTCCAGACCTCTTCAGACCAATATAAAGTAAGTGACATTCCTAAAACTTATATAAGTTAGCTGGTATTCATCCTTGTGGGACAAATACTTGATCACTGAGAAGTGGCTGCATGGTGTCTGTGCAGCCTAAAGAAGTTACTGTGCCCTAGGGATAAGCAGTTCCCTCTCTTTGACTTGACTGCAAAGGACTATGGTAGGCAGGGAATTAATTTTTATGAGAGAGGCAAGTGAAAAGGTGCATGCTGATAAAGTCCTTTACAAATACAGCAGTTATGTGGGTAAGACAAATAAGGAAAGCTTGAGACAAAGAGAGGAAGGTAAGGACCTTTATTTTGATGGGAAGAAAGTACTCTTAGAAGTACAGAATCAACCCAAGTTGGAGTAAGCTGGTTACAGGAGGAAGAAAAGCTACACGTGCAAAACTACGGAGAAAGTTGAGCCATAGTATTATTCATGGCTATTTCTTGTTCTTTATGGATCAGTTAAAAATTAATGTTTAACTTTGATGTAGAGGTCATTTCTGCAGAGCCCATGGCTGTCCCTGAGGAGGTCAGCTGAAACCAGAATGCCTTTAAGGAGGAGCTTCTTGGTCATAGTGTGGTCAGCTAAGGGAGTTTGGATGAGCTGTGACTTGTCAAGGGGCATATGCTGCTTGGTGGGGGAAGGGATGAGAGGACTTCTATGGGAAATTATACGGGAAACACATTACCAGAAGTGATGAGAGTGCTTAAACACATTGCAGCTGCAGTGCTCTGGTCCAAACCAGTTTCCTAATAGCTGCTGAGTAAGAGTGGGATGGGTCTATGGCAATCACACGCATCTCACAATTCATTGAGCAAGGCTTATAAGGTTGAAGTTAGGAATAAAAAGAACGGGACAAGAAAAGTTTATTCTGTGCCATGTGAGTCCAATAAGTAGAGTGGAGAGAGCAGAAAAATGTGGCCAGATTCAGAGCCCTCATCCTTGTGCAGAGGTTTATTTGAATCCCAGACTGTTTCTATCCCATGCATGCATTTCATTCACCATGCATAGCATTAAAAACTGTAACAACTGCTTAAGGGTGAGTGGTAACCTGAGATCAAAACTCAAGCTGACCTCTGGTCTTAGAAGAAAAGCAGTGCTATTACTTTGGGATTAGAAGTGTCTTTTTGCTGGATTCTAGCAGAGAACTGAGACAGTCATGGTCAATTGTTGATAATGATGTGCTCAAGGAGACACTCCTTGAGTTAAGTGGAAGCAGCTAGAAAACATGTTTCTGCAAAGCTTCTCAGACTCCGCCACTAAAAAGGAGGAATATATTTGAACAAGCGTTTTTTCAGCAATTTACTCTTTGCATTTCAACTAGCTCAAACCTCATGGGGCTGTGCAGGCTGTCACAGATTTGGGGGTTAGGTCAGTCTTTCTGCTTCCAGCCTGCTGCTGTTTGCAGCAAAGTGCTTACCCTGGACTGCTCGGAAGGCTTTGGGATACAGCTGGGATCTTTGTGAAGTCACTGCTTTTTTAAGAAGGTTAAGGAGGATAAAGCACAGTTAAGATGTTTCCAGGCTTTGATAGTCACAATTATATATGTGGCAAACAGACATATAATAAGGAAACTATAAACAGAAGTGCATACAACCATAGGTAGGACTGAAATTCTGATCAACTTTGCAATAAATATGTTTAAGAAAACTCTCCAGATGTAAACTATCTTTTGAAACAGTCTCATGTGTCTTATATTTACAAGTGAGTTTACAGAAAGGTACTCCCTTTTCATGTATTTGCATTTACCAAAATAAAAGCAATTTTTAGAAATCAATCTTTTAACCATTAGAGTAATACAATGTTATCTTCTTTTCATAGATGGGAGAACTGAAGGGACAGAGTTCTGAAGTTATCTCTCAAAGCCATAGAGGAGGCCACTGGTGAATCCAGGAACAGAAGCTAAGGCTCCCAAGTTGCAGCCTAACACCATCAGCAAGCCAATGTAATCAATAAGAAAGTGTGCCTTCTGATGTTACAATAAGGTATGCCATAGCAATACCTATATATTAATAATTCATCCAAGGGGAACACATTTGAATGTTTATATTTGCCTATGTACTTGTAAATAATTCAAAAGATTTCTTTGAATTCTAATTCTGTATTTTATCTCTAATAGTTTTCTTTATAACTGGGCATTTTATCCACAACAATTTCTTTGTAAGTCATGTTTAAAGCATACAGTTTGGAGTCCAGCTTCAGGGTCTTCTTCAGGGTTCTGAGCACCTTACGCTTCTGCTTACCTTTATAGAAGCCTGTAGGTAGTTAACAGCTGAGAAAAAGGAAATAAAATTGTACATTGTTCTTAGCATTGGAAATCACTTTTAGAAATATTGCCGTAAGTGTGTTGGAAGCATCAAAAGCTCAGGTCTGACTCTGATTTAGCTGTAGGGGATGCTGTGGCAATAGATCCAGGCAGCAGAGGAGCTATGAATATGGAAGCCCATTAGAGCCTAGGGCTGCCTGGTGTATTGAGCAGTATCTGTCACAGTTTTGGCAAAGGTACAACTTGCTTTCTGTCTCTCATAGCTGTGTGTCCCCCTATACTGAGTCAGGAACATGTGCACAGTGCTTCTCTTTGACATGCTAATCTTTCAGGATATTAAGCACCAATAGTTGCACTAGCAGCTGGTTTTACTTGCAATCGAGCGTTTGAAGCAGCGCAGCAGCTTTTTGCATAGGATAAGGAGAGTTTCCTACTGCCTTTCACCTCAATCTGATATTTTAATGCTGTGGGCTTCCCAAAACTGAAACATCATGGAAGCGTTGTCTTAGTAGTAGGTAGCTTTGTGGTTTATTAAGTGCAAATATTAAATCACGTTGGAAAACAATATTACTTCTACAACACACTCCTTATAGGACCTTTACAATTTCCAAATCTTTGTTTGCAATAATTGACTTGGACACAGGTGATGAGCATGCTAAGAGAATATGTCAGGTTAGCTGCAATGAGACCCATAAAGTGTCTGCAATTCATCCATGCTTCTCCCACCAGCAGGTGTCATTCTGGAAAAAGGAAAATATTGTAAATTCCTGAACTGGAGAATTTGGCTGTGACAAAGAAGGAAAAAAGTTTACTTAAAATACAGCTTTTGAAGGATACTTTACTCCAAATTAAAACCAAATGAAAGCTGACTGGTTTGCATTTTTTAATAATCTTTGTGCAGTGTGTTATCCTGACCTATAAGCAAAAAAAGGCAGGCGATGGGTAAGGCAAACCTATGTCTTCTGCTTTTTACTGTTCTCTGTGATGTGTTTACCACTGCTTTCTTACCCCTCCAACTATAAAATCAGCAATATTCATCAATCTTCCCAGAAAAAACAAAGAATTAAGGTCTTGAATTCAGATCGCATTTACTTCAAGGTAAACTTGAAGTAATATCACTGAAGCAACTGAAATCAGTAGAAAAATTTGGAATTTAGCCTGAAATAACCAAAAGTAGTATTTAACTTTCTACTCCATAAATGAGCCTCAAGCAGAAAATAATTTCCTAATAATTTTAATGTCTCTTATTTATGTTTTCCTTTAAGTGTTCTTCTGGGTGTTAGCTGCAACCTTCTTTAATATGTAGAGACCTTTTGTTTTCTCACAGTCACAGTGAGGAAGCTATGGCTGAGTTGTAAAGAACCAAGACCTTGCTGGTTCATTGCTGAGGGCTCGTGGTCTATCAAATCTAGTCTTCTGGCTGTTAAAAACGAACTTACTGTGAAATCCATGCAGGAGGTGCCTTGTCTACCCTGTATGCTGCCGAAAGTTTGTTCAAACCCATCACATCTCTGATGATTTAAAATTTAAATCTATCCAGATCCCTTGTATATATATTGTCCTTTTTCATTAAATATTTTTTTCTCCTAGCATTTGCATCAGCATGTAGCTGAGAGGTTTGGGCCTGAGCATTCTAGACTGAACAAATACAATTTGCATAGTTTTCTTCCAGAAGCTCATTTTCCATCCCCCAGCATTACTTTAAGTTAAATTGATCTACTTTAAACAAAGGCAAGCAGAAGGGTGCATCCTTCATTTTTGCCTTGCATACAACATTAATACAACAGCTTCCACACCCTACTGGAAATATTTCACCTGATACATCTTCGCCCTGTATCTATTTTCTTTCTGGTGACTTCATCATGATCATCTTCCATATGACTGGTTCAGCCAGGTTTATTTTCTCCTCAGCCATTTCTAGAAGTGTTACTACAAAGGACTCTTTGCTACTGTGATGTGATGCTTCTTCCTGGAATCCAGGGGAAATTTGCTTGAGGAAAAATATGAGAACAAGCTCCAAGTCTTGGCTGCAAGGAGCACATTGAAGTGGGATTTAATTTTGCATTTTTAGAATTTGTATTTGCAACAAAGTGATGCAGAATAATTGTACTACAGGCAGCCATGTCTTTTCTAAGAAGTTATTTATCCATAAATGCCACAATGCTGTTTTTGAGAACAGTATCAAACACTCAGTTGCTGAATGAGAAAAAAGAGTGTATAAACTTAGAATTAAAACCTTCACCCTAAAATAGCTGAAACCTCTACTTTGAAAATGTAGTGGTATTCTAAAATTTCAAGTCAGAACGTATGAAAGTATTTTGAATGTGAGTAGTTCATTATGGACTTTATAGGATCTAGATAACAAGCAGTGGTGATCTCCAGCAGGTTTTTATACAGTAAACAGTGAAATGTAGACAAAACTATTTCTTTGGGGTTTTTGCTATTTTCCCCCATGTTTTTAGTGAAGTGAAATAATATAAAATTCTGTTTAGTCTCTATTGCTTTTTAATTTTATTTATTTTATTAATTTTAGAAAAAATA
This sequence comes from Pithys albifrons albifrons, assembly GCF_047495875.1. Classification (NCBI taxonomy): domain Eukaryota; kingdom Metazoa; phylum Chordata; class Aves; order Passeriformes; family Thamnophilidae; genus Pithys; species Pithys albifrons. The sequence continues at coordinate 59,676,174 of NC_092458.1, forward strand.
CATGTGCCTAAACATAGACCTCCTGTGCCATTCTAGAGCCCCTGGGGATCTCACCTGGTCTCTCACTGACAGTTCAAAGGTGTGGTCTTTTGTCAAAGGTCAAAAGTCTACTGTAGATCACACATCATGCCAGCCCTGCACAGATACCCCGGATACTTCAGGGTATTCTAGCAGGCATTAGGCACCTTCTTTTAGGCACCTGAATTTCTCCTTCAGAAAACTACTGTAAAAGATAATATGCCTCTACAAATGCTTAACAAAACTGAAGATACTGTATCTGTGAATGTAATTCCATCTAAAGTGTTTTATTTCAGTTTAACAAAACATAGAGACAGGAAAGTAATTTCGTATCTAACAGGTAGAGTTACTGTGTTCAATGGGATGCTATCAAGAGTCTGTTTTGAATTATGGTGGCTGAGCTGAATCTGTGTGTGAACTGGGAGCTGGTATTGTTGAGTGTATGCACCACAAAAAGGTCCTGGGGCTTCTCATCATGTTGAAAACCATTGGGAGTCTGGCAAAAGGAAACTTAATTCCTCAGTTTTGGGCATGATGTACCCAACTAACCGTGCTGAAGAAAGCAGTTTTTTTAGTTACCAGGACATTCAAATAGAGGGAATTAAAGAAGTACTTGCAATAATTGCATACACAGTTAGAAACTTAAGTTAATCAGATCCAGTTTTGATGGTCAGAGGGAAATTAAGCACCTTGTATAATGTGGGGCTGAGCATTTCTGAATTGTTATTTTATAACAAGAGTAATTCACCTCATATAATACATAAAAATTATTTATTCTATATGCATGAAATATATAACTCATGTTAGAATAAAATTATTGGTAGTGAAAGGTAAAGGTAGTGAATTCTGGATAAAATTCACCACAGGCATTAATTAGGATTGTGTAGACAAAGAACACTTTCCTATGAGCTTTTTAAAATCACTTACTAGCATTATGATCAATAGGAATTTGGACTATCTTCTGCAGAAGTTAAAAAAATGGAACTGTTACAGAAAAAATCATGATGGAAAGTGACTTAGAAAGGGATCATAAAATCTGATTTAGTAATTTACATTATTAATGTTATAATTTGCGAGTGAAGCAGAACTGTTTTCATGTCCTTTTTTTTAATGTTTTTCAATCTTTTTCTGGATGAACCCCCAAAACACAGCTGCAATAGTTGTTTGAAACAAGAAACTGATACCCTCTTGGTGTCATTCATTTCACTGATCACTGGGGATCTGAGCTTGAATGAAGGTGGAAGAAAACTCCTACAGAGAACTCAGAGTGGTTTGACCCTTAAGAAGGGTATAATGGCATTTTAATGTTTTCACCAAATAAAGTTTATGGATTGAGAATTAATTGAAAGATTGCAAAATGGGGAAGAATGTACATTATGGGAAGTCTTAGAGAGCTACAACCTGAGCACCCTAAAATCTGTGACCAAGCCCACAGAATATCTCTGGAGTTGATGGAACCATCTCAGATGACTATTTTTTTTAAATATAATTTGCCAGCCCCTGTAGTCTTCCCCAGACATGCTGAGGAAATACATTCCTTTTATTAATATTAGTCCAGGGAACTCAAGTGTATTCTGGGCAGTAAAACATACAGTTTATGGAATTTGCTACAGAATTCAAATTAAAAAAAACAACCAAAAAAGCAGTGCAAATTTGTACCTGGGAGTTGGTATATGTTTTAAAAAAAGTTTTTCTAACAATAATGTGCTTATGTCTAAATTCTGTTATTTGCAACATAAAGGTTAACAGTTTTATACATTTTAAATAATATATCTCTATGATGAAACATGGAATGTTTAGTTAAAACAATGACTATAATCATAGAACTATGTAAATATTACCTAAATCATATGTGTAAACATTAAATAAACAGTTTAATTTCTAGAGGTTGCAGAAAACACTTTAAAATTTTATACAGTCTTTCCACATCCCTCCCTCCCAGTTTTTAATGTAATTGCAGGTTTAGAGTTAATCTGTCTATTAGTTTTTTAATATTTGCAGTTGCATTAAATTTTACTGAGAAACAATTTGGTTTGAGTAAACCATTGAATCTGTGGTTCATGTTGTTTGAACAAGAAGTCCCTGAGTATTTGTCCCAGATACCAATATTTTTAGTGCACTGCCATCTGTATATTTGTGGTCACCCAATGGCAACATATGCAAAGACTGGATACAGTGGCAGTGCCTCTTCCAGAGAATACCAGGAGGGAAGCTGGATATGGTCAATGCACACATAATTTGCTCTGCTTGGTGGAGGTCTCATATAGACAGGACTTAAATGACACTTTTTGTCTCTGGATAAGATGAAGGTAAGAGATAGAAACTGTTTGAAAGCCATTGCTTATGTCCCCTGAAACGGCCTGAAAAGAACAGCTCTTTTGAGACACAGCTTTACACTGAACATACACAGAGCTGTGTCATTAGTAATTCTGAAAATGTGTTTACAATAGTAAGGTAAAATATTTAGTTGCCATTTAAATATTTTAGCTCATACACAAATTTTAGATGTCTACTACCCTTAACATTTCCAATAACTGCTTTCATTAAGATTTTTAGTGATACAAATTAATGACAAAAAGCAGTAATAAAGAGTGCAGTTATGAGACCAAAATACATGTGGTTTAAATTTAAAGAATTAAATGTTACCATTTCCCTATAGAGAAAGGTTATTTCAGCAGTGGTGTACTGACATTATCGCCACCCACAGAGAAGGGGACCTGTTGATCCTATTGGTTAAACAGATATTCAAAAAAGGAAAAAAGTAGGTCTAGAGGGTTTGCTTGGTGTAAGTGAATCACACAGGAAAAATGCTGATACCCAGAGTTGTCGTAGCGACCTTTGATGGTTAGAAAGAGAAATAAGCATGGGATATTTTTGTCAGGTTGGAGGGTTTAGATTTCTTGCTGGGTAAAATCATTTTTGGTTATTAATATAGTGGAAAGTTAAATGATGATCATGGAAATATGATAATAAGTGCTGCTGTAAATTAGATAGAAATGATTTTCTGAGGCTATTAAGAATAATCCAGTGTGTCAACCATTGGGCTGAAGGGCCACTAAGAAAATATATGTGCAAAGTGATTAAAATAAAGGAAAGCTTCCTTCAGGAAGGTATTTCTGGACATTACCATACTGATTCTGGCAAATCATATTTGATGAGATTCTGGTAAGAAACCAGCACTCATTTAGCAGAAAATAGTGTTATCTGTGTCTCTTGATTTCTGTTTAAACAAACCTTTGTAATAATCTTGTGAGACCTAGCTAGAAACAAATCTATTAAAAATAACAATTACTAATTTATAACTATTTAATGTTAGTGTAATCTGACAGCTCTGGGTTTGCTCTGTTTATTATTCCTGGAAGAAAACTACATAAAATTGGATGGGTTTGAGTAGTTTCATACAGACAAGGTACTGCACAGAAAAGCCAGGCATCAACATCAGTATGTGGAGAGAGGTCTCGTCTCTGGCCCCCTGACAGCTTGAGCATGGGCTGAGCTACCCTAGGATACCACTACTCTGCACTTTGGCTTTTGAAACTTTCTGTGTGAGACATAGTTTCAACATGAAAAGTCAAAATACATTGGTTTACAATCAGTTTTGCTTTGTTTGAAGCTAAAACTCAAAGCAAAACTCCTGGAGTATAGAACTGAATGAAGCAAAATATAAGAAAGTTAACATGAAAACTCGGCAAACTGAGCAAGCTAGTTTCACTCAGCTCTTGAAATAAACCCTTTCTGCAAGTTCACTTTTCAATTGCACATGTGTGAGATGTCAAAAATGAGTTGGTTTCACAACCCTGTGGCACCGATGAATGCTGCAGCTCTGAAGCTTCACCCTCTGTTCGAACAAGGTCTCTCTCACTCTCGTTCTCTGATGATACTCCTGATACTTCAGACATCTGCCAAGAGATGAAATTTTCTCAGTCCCAGGTTAGTTAGCTTTTGTTCATTTGTAAAACAGGGGATTTGAGGTAAGACCCGAATTCCAGTCTGTATGTTTTTATAGTTGTATCCAGCACTGAAAACTCATTTCCCAAATCTCTAACAATGCTCTACATGGCTCCAAGTCTCAAAATGACAGGAGCCACTTCACCACTTGGGGGTCATTCAAGGATTCATGTGCTTTAATTTCAAAACCTGGTATTTCAGAGATACTGAACACCTGCTACTCTTCCTACTTGGTAAGGAGCTGTAGGGGCTCATGCTGCTGTGAAGATCAGACCCCTCATCCTGAGGTACACTCATTCACAGTAGGGCAGTGAACAGTCCTCTGCTCTGCTCTGCTTTCAGTAAAATTTTAGTGTAACTGGATTGAAACAAAGTGGTGAAACGCACTGAGATTGTCCTGGTGGCAGCTCAGATAAAATTAATTTTCTTTTTAGAAGCTGGTACAGTGCTGTGTTTTGGATTTAGTATGATAATAATGTTGATAACTCACTGATGTTTTAGTTGCTGCTAAGTAGTACTTACTCTGAGTCAAAGACTTTTCACTGTCTCATGCTCTGCCACTGTCTAGGTGCACAAGAAGCTGGGAGGGAGCATAGCCAGGAGAGGTGACCCAAATTGGCCAAAGTGATATCCCATACCATAGAACGTCATGCCCAGTATATAAAATGCAGGGATTTGGCTGGGAGCCACTGTTTGCTGCTCAGGGATGGGATGGGCAGTGGTTGGTGTGTGGTGAGCAAATGTATGGTGCATCACTTGTTTCTCTTGGGTTTCCTATTCTACACATCCTCCCCGAACTCGCCACCCCTGTCTTCTCTTTAGAATTATTATTATGTTAATATTTTCTTTTTCTTTTAAGTGATTAAAGTTATCATCACTCACCTCAACCCACAAAATTTACTTTTCTTTCTGATTCTCCTATGGCAGGTGGGGAAGTGAGCAAGTGGCTGTGTGGTACTTCGTTGCTATCTGTGGTTGACACATGACAGAGGCAGAGATACTTTCAGCAGAGGATTGCTGAGTATGTGAGTTCAGACTGGCCAGGGCTGTTTTGTTTCCTGGGCAGCTGGTCAATATTCTTTCCCCCAAAATACAGAGGCACTGAACTCCTGAGCTTTCTAAATTATCACTGATGGAGAAGCAAGACCTCAACAGCAGTGGGGCTAAGTGAGTCAGCTTCTAGATGTAGCTCTCACACTTTGGCAACTTAGTTGAGAAGAGCTAGAGGGATGTTGAGAAAAAAAAATTAATATCAAATAATCACTGAGCTTGTGTGCATGTATTTTGGTTATTCATATGTCAAAATTTCATGGTGAACTGGTAACTAGAAAAGTGCAAGGGGAATGGCTAAGTTTCTAGTTCTAAGGGTATCTTGAAATACAGCTCATAGACTGAGTCACACGAGTTACATCAGAATTATTGTGAGTGGAATTTACAATATAATGGCTCACCTTTGCAAAAGAGTGAATTTTATATGGTGTGAGCATATGTTATCAAAAACCCCCAAACCATTGGGCTGTTGGTGGAATGCAAGTATGTGACTCTGAATCTCACTTGGTATTTTAAACCATGACAGTTTAGATTTGAGTCATCTTAACGTGTAAGTAGGATATATATATATATATATATATATATATATATATATATATATTTATATATGCATATATAGCATGTGAGCTGTAAGCAAGGCTTCTGTTTCGGGGTTACTTTCCCCTCAAATTGCAGATTTAGTTCTCTGTTACTTTAAATTGTTATAGCCACAATGAAATGTCACAAGTCAGATTAGGTGCTTCCAAAAAAGTTGCTTCCAAAAATTTGCAAAGAAACCTGAACTAGAAACCTTTACAGTCTTCTATTTTCTTCCTCTCTGTCTACTTGGATTTTCGGAGCCCTTGGGCCACCAGACCATGTAACACCTACCTTTCACCCCTTTTTTTCCACAGTGCTTCCTGCATCAAGCTGGTGTTAGAATTTGCCCATCTCTAATTTGTCCTGTCAGAGCACTCAGCAGCATCTTATCTTTCATTAGAGGCAGAAACTTTGTTAGCACTGCTCTAAGAGCACCTTTGACTCAAGATATTTATTGGAAAACTCCACTAGTCAGAGACAGAGCTGGAGATGGGACACAGGTGCCAGCCAGCAGCCCAGAGGCACATGTGGGGAAAAGCTATTTTTCTTCCTTTTTTCTTTTAATTCAGCACTTGACTTAAAACATGCATCTAGCCAAGCTATGCAGAGAGTGATTTGCTGAACAGAAAGCTATAAGGTAGGATTAGAGGCTCCACTTAAGAGAAAATCTGCTTCAGCCTAGAAAACAATCCCACCACAAAATAAAATTAACTTTAAAAGTAATGAGATTTTCCACTGTTAACTTAATAGCAGCAAACCACATGTTCCAAACAATGTCTTTTTTTTTTTTAAATAAGGACTCATTTTTAGTAACAAACCCCAGACTATTAGCCCTGCCATTTTTCCACTGGAGGAGGAAAACGTAGACTCTTGCTGAGCTGTACAGTGAGTATCTCAGAGATGTTTGAATATACAACCAATAAAAAGGCCTCTAAAATGCCAATATGGAGGAACTTGTTTAAGGTAGAAGAAATGGAAAAAATGGGAAAAAGAAAAAACATCTATTTGGATCTTTAGCTCTGTTATTCTTTTTATATTATATTTCTTCTGGACTCCCAAAATCTTCATTAACAAATGAGTTTTCTTTTACAAAGTATTAAGTTATCAAAACATTTGCCAGGTCCTAATATTAAATCCTAGCAGTCAGCAGTGTTTTAAGTTCAGCCATATCATTTTGCTGAGTAAGTCATGCTAAAACTGGATGTTTTCCCCTCAAAATGATCTTTCTAAATGAGATTGATATTGTGAGAAAAAAAAAAAAGAGAAGGATGCCTTCATCATGAGGAATTATGGAATTAATTTTCTTTATATACTCTGCACAAGACATTTTTGTTAACTCTTAATAAAAATACCATTCAGCTGCTACTTTCATTGTTTTTATCCTGGGACCAATACAACATTGTCATTATTGGATATAAAGTGCTGTAAAAACAAATCTAATTTGTTAAGTTTATTTTGATAAGAAATAAATATAAAGGTAGTGCATAGTTTGTACAGTGCTGCTATCATAGGACTCCTGGGTATAATTTATATAAAGAAAATAAAAAAGCATACATAACTTTCTAGTTGATTTCCTTTAACAGGGCTAATTGAAAACAGTTTCTGTTATTTAAAAGTAATTTATTTTAAATATACTTTTTAAAACAAAGTTTTTATGATATCCATTTTAAGTATAATATTATCTCAGTGTGGGATACAAGTAAAAGGTCAAATCTTGTAGGAGTATTTTCTGTATGACTCAGTTCTGATCACAGATAAACTTATCGGGGAAACCAAATTAGTTAACCTTTTCAGTACCGAAAGATTGTTTTAACAGGCTATGATGGTTTCTTTCACAAATACAGCAATTCAAAGCTCATGCTTTTGTTCCGAAACATGACAAAAAGAGTGTTAATTTCCCTTTTATCTCTCTGATAAAAGGCAAAGGCTCATGATTTTAACATAAATTAGATTTGTTTAGGTTCAGAATGATGCACAGTAAGCAATACATGTGAATTTTTAGTCAAGAACTGCTGTGCATAAAGGTAAAGAAACACATGCATTTTTAAACTTTGATTATGTCTGTCATTTATGGACATTGCTAAAGGATATATTTTTTCTTCCCCAGTAGCATAATCCTTATGTATGGATCTGATTACTGGAGCACTGAAAGACAAAATGGCTGTGGATGGCATATCTCTAGAAACGAGCCTCTTTCCATTTGGCTTGGGAAGTTGTTCAATTCCTGCCCATTTAAGTGGTTTGCGACATTTCTCAGAAGTCCCATCAGCTCTGCCTTCTCCCTTGCTTCCATCGCAGCAGCACCAACTATTCAATGACTCGGGTCGTTTCAATACAAACAAACTCAACACCAGAAAGTGCCCTTCTTTCTTCAAGCCAAGTCTGGAGTGACTGAAAGGCTCTAATGGACTTCAGATCTGGGACCACACTCATGTCTGAAAAAAGCTCTCAGATGTCAACGAGCCAAAACCCTTTCCATGGCATTCATGCAATCTCACCTCTATCAGCATGATTTAATGTGGTAGCTGGGGCACAGTTTGACTCACGGAGGGTTTTGCCTGCAAACTCACTCCTACCACCTTTACTTATTTTGCTTAGTATTTACACTCACTAACTTGTTTGAAGAAGTTGTGCTGAAAGGGATTAAAAATGGTGAAGTCTCTCTACAAATGGCTTTCAGAGAGCTACATTTCAGGCAGTATCTGGAGGACAGCTTTTGAGGCTTGAATATTAATGATATTTCTAGTAGTCAGTGAAGTAAACACATTAAGAGTATCCAAGACTGAAGATATCTAGAGATCTGGTTTTGAAGGTCAAAGTCTGCAGAGTGTTAGCTGAGCTGTGGGAGTATACTGAGTCTGCACAGCAAAAATAAAACAAAAAAAGATGGTAAGGCATGTCCCAATTTGAACTCTTATGGGCTTGGAGTGGAAATTTTGTCAGCCCTGGTCATATGCAATAAAACATTTGTCTCATGCTGGTAGTAGAAATGAACATTTTTTTCTACCATAATTTACAAAATATGATCAAGTAGGTAGTTAAAGCAGTTAAATTCTTCCATGAATGGAATAATTTTACATGGTATTTTATAAGGAGACAAATAACTGGCACTTGGGGAATTACTTTGTCACTCTCACAAAATGTAATTTCATCCAAATGGGCAAAATAATGCAATTATCTGGGCAGATAATGCAGCACACTTGGCATACATGGGCAGGGAAGATAGTCTTATTTCATGAACAAGAGATGATTGCTTTGGAAAACTTGTTGAATCACTTTTAATTATTAAAAGAGCAAATTCATGGTTTCTTTGTGGACTAGTCATGCTGTATAGTATTTGCTTTTTTGTTCTATTTAAATTTAGATTGGTTATTCATACTTCCTGGCAGTGGTTATAAGAGGAGAATGACTGAGAATTTAGTAGGTGAGTTAATCACGTTTTTACTGTGTCTCTAGAGCCACCCACTTTCCCTTCATAAGACTTGACACTCAAAAGTTCTTACATGTTTTGCAGAGGGAGACCAAAGTTTTGTCCTTCTCCATCTCTCCATCTTCTCTTCTGCCCTGTTTTTGCTGCTGCTCTTTATTCTTCTGCACTTCTCTCATTTTTTTAGCCCCTCTCACCAGCTCAACACTTGGGTCAACCCTGCAGATGCCTGGTGGGTTGCCCAATGGTCGCTTGAGGTCAGGGAGTCAGCAGAGAGTAATTAGGTAGCCACTGACTCAATGGGGTGAAGCCATAAAGTCCCCAGCAAAACCACATCTGTAGCCCTGAAAATGAGCGTACCCTTAATGTCTGTGAGGAATCCCTCAAACATTGGGACTACTGAAACTTAGTGGATTTGTTTAACAAGTGAGCATAAAGTGGTGTTGAAACCATTCTTCTTATTGAAGTGGTACGGGTTCTTCCCTGTACAGTGTGTATCAGGGGACATAATAACATGGAAGTTCATACCATAGCCTGAATTATTGTAGAGGTTGTGTATGGGCCAATTATTTTCATGTGGCTTTTAGAAGTGCTGATAACTTTGTCTCATTTGACTTCTTTGGCAAAATAGTTCAGCAGCTTTTCAAAAGGGAAGGACACAGACGTGCCCATGCAAACACAGAAACTGCCTTATAAAACAGGGATAAGTTACAGACAATAGAGAAATCTTTCTGGTGTTCTTGCACTATTGATTGCACTAACTCTAGGCAAGGATTTTCAGTGGGAAATTTGCCCTAGCTGTGGGTTCTCTACATGTTTCTTATTTATACTGAAAGATGACTGAAACAGGCCTAGGATTCTCTAACAGTCTCATTATCTGAGATAACGAGAATAAGGAAGATTGCAGATGGCTCAATTCATCTTTTAACAGATATATTAAAAAATTGTCCTGATGTCAGAGAAGTACAGAAGCTCTCTGTGATATATCTTTGTGGTGCACGTCACTGCTTCTGAATTTTGCTGTACACTCTCCAACACTTCCACTTCCAAAAAACCCCTCTTTGTCCTGAGCGTTTTAAAGAAAGCACTGCCAAAACATGGCATCTCTAAAGTCCCCATTTAGCAAGGGGCTGGAGACACCATTTCTCTCCCCAGTGTCACTCTGGGTCATGGGTGTTCGACCTCCCCAGGACTCCCTCTTATCATGGAGTGACAGCACAGCCCCATGCTGTGCTCAGCAGTTGAGAACATGCTCCTTTTTCTACTGCAAGCCTATGACAAGCACAGTGGCAAGACAGTCATGCTTGGGAAAAGGTTTTCCACATCTTAGGAGTGAAATTTACAGGATTTTAATGCCCAGAAATGACAGTTTTGAGCTAGACGAAGGTTATCTTGTTTTTCCCCCAAATATATCTGTTGGTCTTGGGAAAGATATTGCCTCTTTCCACAGACCTCACCACACTTAGGGCCCTAGACTATCTTGGCTGCAACAACAGTAAAAACTACCTTCAGCTTTTTATTTTCTTTTCCATTTCAAGCCCTCTAAATTATACATTCACATTCTCACTGCAAGCTGAAGAGCAGTATATCTCACAATATCGCTGTCTTCATGTGGGACATGTGGCATGATGTTGAGGAATGTGCCCAGAGCAGTGGGATGTGGACTTCACCTGAATCCAGGCACAATGAGTGAAAGTTGCAGCAGTTGCCAAAGGAAGGGTTCCTAAGAGAGTTAAACACTTTGAATAAAAAAAGGAGAAACTGTGAGTGTTTTAAAGGATCAGGGCTTGGAGATTTCTCTTGGCTTCAGCTTCGTGCAGATATGGAGCATCTCTCACTGACAAAGAAATCAGCTTTTTCTATTGAAGTGATAAACAATTGAATTAGGGTTTCTGCTTCCCTGCTTCTGAGTGCCTCAGAGGCCTGAGTATGGCTGCCTATCATTAGCCCTTATGCACCTGAAACCTTTCCACAATTACTGTGGTTGCAGTTCTGCAAATAGGAAGCAATAGTGATATGCGATCACTGAGCATGGTCCTGTTTTGTCTGTGTGTGGTGTGGTCTTCAGTAAGGGTTGACTGAACACAGCATCCCACCATGGCAGATTATCCCCTGCAATATGTTATCTCTAAGAAAGCCGAAGCCATACAGTTCACCCATTGCCATACCACTACATTTTTATGTTCTGAGAAAAAACAAGGAAAAAAATTAGGTGGTTTTTTTTTTTTCAGCTGGGGGAGACAATATATATGTCTCTAATGTGCTCTTTGACTCATTACCCAGCTGCAGAAAGCGCTCCAGTATGCAAGTACAGGAGATATGTTTGTGTCTGCTCATTTCTGGAATGCGTAGCCACTGAGTGAGAGGCTGGGAAACTCTTGCAGACGGCTGTGCCAGTGATGACCTGCCAGCACTGACAGCCTGATCTCTGATGGTGGAGAGGGAGCATGAGAGCCTCTGCAGTGCTGAGGGTCTGCGGAATGCTGGGACCATGAAGCTGGAAGGATGCTCCATACCAGGACCTCCTGATATTTGCTCAAGTGCAGTAGTGCCTTACAACTGGCGTTCAGCAGTTTGTAGGACTGGGCTTCTGCTGGCCCGAGAGAAAAAACGTCGTTTGTGCAGGATTTCTGTGTGTGTAAAGGGCCTGCTAGAAAACTGGCAAAATTAAAATGATCACACATGTCCTTCAGCTTAGGAAAAGGGAGCTCTAAGTGAGAGCATGTGTGCTGCAACTCTGGGGCTGAGAAAATGTCAGTCTGATGTGCTTGGGAAGTTCATATTGATACAAACAGGGAGGCTCCCTGCTGCCCACAGATTTCCCACATAAAAGTCCTACTGGTAGCCGTGGGAACTTAGCAGCAGCCACGCTGTGGCTAAAGTCACCACTCTAAAAATGTAGTGAAATTAGTGTTCATAAAAGTGAAATACATGCCACAAGAATGAAGATGATCTGATTCACAGCCATGAAAATTACATGAGTTCTGGCATTAAAAAAAAAAGCAGCTGAATTTTGCAGTTACTCTGACTTTAGTAGGAGGTTGATGGTGAATTTTTAAGAAGTTCCTTTGAGCAAAAAATCTTGGCTTTTCTCAAATCAGTTTGTTGCACCAAACATACCCTTCTCTCCTGAGCAGTGGCCTAGGTGTGACGCTGGTCATTCTTCCCAGCCCTGTGGAAAGGGCCAATCCTATGCTGCACAGTGGCCCCTAGTGAAACTGAGTAGTTTGTTCCAGAGTCTGTGAAATAATTTCTAGCAGCTGGGTTGTTACCAATTTCAGTTCTGCCTTATGATCTGATTCTCCTCTCACTCAGACTATGCCACTTGCTTTGTATAGTTTTAAGACAAATAAAAAAAACCTCACGGGAGGGTATGACATACCAAAAGACTTGTCCCAGTGTAAACTTAGCATGAACCTGGGGCCCAGATGCAAAGGTAATACTAGGAATAATGCAGCTTAAAATTATCATTTAGCACCATTTTCAGTTTGGATTTCCCTTTTTTCACTTTTTCTGCTATGTCTACCATAAGGAGAGGAGACAGCTATGCTAGCTGTCACTCTTGATACGAGAATTTGGATTTGGGTGTTGCATCTCTGTACCAATTACAAAGACTCGTCCTGAAAGAGATACTCTTGTCTTTTGCAGCTTTATTTTTCTTGCACCACAAGGATCTGAAACATCAGATCTGTAGACAAAGCATTGAATGAGGCTCTTTCTCTGTGTCCTATCAAACCTGTTTTCCTTGATTTTCCAGGAGAGATGCTACCAAGTGACAGGCATCACTCTCCCTTCACTCCTCCATGATATTCCCTCCACCACCATGCCATCTTGCAATGCAACAACAGTAAAAACCACCTTGAGAGGGGGGTGACAGCTGGGTATTTTGCTCACTGGGCAGAAACCTTCCCATCCCCACCCCCATGCCAGCAACAGCTTATGACAACAGCAGTCTTAAAAATAAAGCAGGAAATTATTTCAATAGGGGATGTAGTGGCTGACAGAGAAAAGTGGAGTAGGTCTGAAGTGCAGTTCTTTCATGTGAGCACCAGGGCCCTGCAGAAAGGTTGCAGGGCAACGAATGTTTGTGCAGCCTTTCATGTGGCAGAGGGACCTGTGCTTGTTATTGTTGCTGCTGTGAGATCTATTGTGGTGGCTGTTCTCGTGATCTGGGTCCGAATGCTGCTGGTCCTGAGGTGCTGTCAGCACACACTCACTGACTGCGTGGGCATTGCCCAATGGTCTGGCCCGCATTTGAGCCACCCTGATAACCCCTTGACCTCAACATCTTAGCTACTTCCTTGCATTAACTGCAGCTGGGATAGTTGTGCTTTGGTCAGTAAATAATTCACTTGCCGAAAACATTCCAGTATGAGATACTGTTTTGGTCTAATTCCTGAAGGAAACACCTATGTAACCTGCTATTTCTTCTAAGAAGAACCTTCAGTGTTTGATTGAATTATTGAATGGTGAGGCTTCAGATGCCCCAGCCCTACATGTTGCTTAGAGCTCCTCATCCTCCCTGTTTTCTCCTGGGGATCAGCTGGCAGGAAGAAGAGAGCTGCATGACTGCTGCTCCAGAAAGGCTGAGCAGTCAGAGGCTCTCAGGCTAAAAGATGCTTCTTGGCCTCAGAAAGCTGAGTGTTTTCTTGGAGGTAATATCTTGGGCTTTGAAATGCACTTTTGGTCTGCTTCCACCAACTTTGCATTTATTACTCTTACCATCTGGATTAAGTATTCTTTTCCCTGTAGCATTCAAATGCTTGGAATAGAGGTTCAAGTCCTTCTCTGCCTTCAAACACAAACATACTATATCTAGGTCAGGAAGTCCCTGACCTCCAAATTACTGGAGGTTGACAGAGTATGTCATGGTAGTTTTATTATAGGCTTGCCCTCATCCTGTATTCTTCCCATCTGCTATTGTCAGCTTTAGAGATGTGATATTGGGCTAGAGAGACCTTTGGTCTGACCTCCTATGGACATTTTTATGGTCTTTTGTCTTTATCTAGGGCCTCTGGAGGCTAATAAAGATTTTTGAAATATAAATTAGTCATTGTGATCCAAGAAGATGTTGTGAGCATAGGAGGGGTCTCCCAGCCTGGAGCTCCCTGGGAGCAAAGGTCTGATAAGAGAAGTGGGTGTCTGGCCAGCGCTGATGAAACAACTTCCAAAGTCTATCAGTTGCTAGATAGATGGTCCTCAGTGGGTAAGGAAAATAGCTGTTTCTGGACACTTCCTAACATACAGTTTAGGATTTGATAATTTCATACAATATGTAATCTAGCATTTGATTTTCTTCTAGCATTAACTCACAGGCCTCATTGGAAAAAACAGATCTACCTCTCTTCTTTGTCTTCATAGTTGACTTCTTCAAGAGATAAAGAGGTCACCAAAATGGACCTGTGTCCCCCTAGCCAAGCACTGAAGGCCTGCTGAGAAGCATGGGTACTGGTGCTTGTTATTCACTGTTATCTAAGTGGAGCAACTGCAGTGTTACAAAGCTGTGTGCGGGTGTCAAGCTCCTTGGGACACATGGTGTCTGTAGTGTTACCGGGTGTGAGCAATTTGGTGCAACAGGAAGTGCCAAGAAGATTTTGAGACAGCAGAAAAGCATCTGCTGACACTCCTCTGAGCTCTGTTTTCTTTTCTCCCTGTCTCTCCTCTCTGTAAGGTCAGAGGGAGCGAGTGGGACAGAAATCCTTTGTGTAATTCCATTTTCCTTTCCCCTTTTCAGTTTGCTTTTAAAAGGCATTTCTATGTAAGGGCAAGCAGCCTCATTGCTGAGGAGGGACCTCAGGCAGACAATGAGGAAGCCTTGCCCAGCTGGCCCCAAGACCTAACCTGTGCATACCTGTCTTTGGGAGCAGCAGAGCTGCTTTGCCACATGAAGAGAGAGGAAAGAAGAAGGATGAATGTTTTGATGTGGAAAACCCCCAAAAAACATAAGAGAAGGATTTTAAAAAATATTGTCCATTTTTCCATCTTTCTTCACTCTTCCAAGCCTAGAAAAATCCCCTTAGGTTTGTTATCAAGCCTGTAAGAAGTCCTATTCTCTTCTTAGTCAGATGTTGTAAAAGGGTTTAGAGTTATGGTTTCCCAGTCCTGCACTGAAGCTGCTTAACCTTCACTTGCACCACTGTGATCCCCATGTCCTGAACTGGAACTTCAGTATTGACAGTTGTAAAGAAGATCCTATTTTTAAAATCAAACCCCACATCGATGTTTTGTGCACTCCCAAAATAGTCCTGAAGATTCAGATCTCTGTGTGCCCAATCCTGCCACCCCCTGTTCCCTAATGGGCCACAGCCCTGTCTCTGCTGCCAGAGCACATCACCAGCATGGAAAATTCAGTAGAACTTACCAGTTACCCCAGGAAGGAAAAGGATTTCACTTGCACAATAGGTGCTGTCCTGCATATTGTGCAGCTTTAAAATAACCAGTATTTTTATCAGAATGAGCAAAATGTATGGTCCTGCTTAAAGGCTTTTTAAATGACACATAAAAAGAGTCAACTGTTTAACATTATTCAAGTGTCAGTGCAATATACAGCCTGAAAAAACACTTCATAGTGAAAAATGCTCTCTGCTCACAGGATTGGTTGAAATGGCTGGTGAGGATTCTGCTACAAAACTAGAAAAAACCCCAGAAGCCAACCCTTGACAACTCATGGAGAGGGTCAGACTCTTGCCAAAAGTTAAAGATATCTGAATATAAGTAAGTGCTTTAAAACTGCTATGGCTGTCTGTTCATGCACCTCACTTGCCTAATCTGTGGGGATCCTCATTACTCATTCAGAGAGGGAGGCAAATATTACTGAAGTCAATAGAAAGACACAGGGCGTTTTCAGGCGGTTTTAGGTGTGGTTGTGCATTTTACTCACTCTGACTCCAAGTATCCTTGGGGCTTGCTGCCATCCAAGGCTTTGGTGGCCTCTACAGCTGCCACAGCCATTTCGGAATTGCAGTGAGAAGATGCAGTTCTGAAGATTCATGTTTCCAATGTGCTTGCCTGCCCCAGCCCCCTCACACTGCAAGCCAGGGGCTTCTACAAATATGGTCCAGATAGTCTCTCCACTGATGGCAGACCAAGTAGATCTGGAAATGAAGGCTTTTGAAATTTTTTTGGTAATAAAATCTAAAAGTCGCTATTCTCACACAACGGCACAAGGTAAGGAGGTTTATGGAGGGATTAACAGCATCCTTTACAAATGCTGAAGTCACTAATGTGTATGACTTTAGTTCAACCAAGACACTCAAGATTTGCTGAAAGGCAGCAAATGTGCAGGCTCACTTAAATGAGTGGATTTGACTGAACTTCATGGCTGGGAAATAAAAAGCACAAAACTCCAAAGCTGTAGTTTACTGCCTGGTATTTTTTAACACAAATATGTCCACAAAATAGTTGGTGTCTGCAGTCATGTTTTTGCAAAGATGGCTGTGACAGCTGGTTGTGTTATCCATAGGTGAACCCTGCACTTGGGCTGACCAGGTTCTCCTCATTACAGAGGCTGGCAAGGCAGCCACATCCCAAAAAACCCCACCGAGAAGGATGGGTGTGAGCAGAAGCAGCAGCACTCTCATGGGGCGCTCTGAAATTCATCTCTGGCTGTGCAAAGCAGGGCACTCTCTGGGGAGGCCGGGCGCTGGCTTGGCGTGGCGGCAGGGACAGCTGTTGAGCACGCAGACAGCCACCCACCCACAATGTCTGCAATGCACACAGCTGCTGCCTGGCTGCATTACAAAGGTGCCTCGCAGCAGCACATGCGCCGGCTGCGATACCAGTGGCTGCGAGCCGTGCCTGGGCTATATTTTACAAGTTCGTTTTCTATGGCACTGCAAGCACAGGCACGCTTTTATGGCATCTAGAGCATTTCACTGAATGATTTGGTAGTGTGCTACTGACCAGACAGCACATTTCCAGATTTAGATTATAAGAGGAAAACAGCAAGTGGTAGGTTCAAGTGCAGGTCAGTGGATACGTTATATCAGAGCTCCTCTGCTGAGCACAGGAGTACTTGCGCTCCCCTAGGACCAATACTGTAAGCTGTGCTCAGTAGAGATGGCCTAGGGTGTTTGCTTTTATGACTGCCAGTACCATTCACACTGGGAAAACACTGTTATCACATTGTAAATATAATTTTTAATATTGCAGAATCTTTTTAGTTGGTATTTGGGCTTCAAAGACAATTGTATGATGTTAATTTCCTCCTGTCCTCTGGATATATTAAGCAGCATTTTATCAGGAAGTTTTGAGGAGGGAAAAGAGGATACAAAGGTGAGAGGATGTTCCGAACCTGCTGATGGGCTTGTTTTTAAATAACCGGTACCAGTTTAGAGCATGGTTTGAAGGAGGGAAGTGAAGACAAGGTGTAACCCAGACCATGAAGACCACAATCAGTGCTGATGGCCACACTATGGATATACACAGAAAAACAAGTACTGCAGCACAATGTCATTGGCATTCAGCATGAATGAGTGGCATTTAAATGTTTCACCTGTAATAAAACTGGAGTCTATAGACTATGTAAACCAACTTACTGACCCAACTCATGTCCACCACCTGACAGTTGTTCGGAGAGCATATACTGATGTCTTACAAACTAAATTTTGTATAGCTAAACTTTAGATCATCTTTTAATGTCAATATTCCCTTTCAAGACAGGCCTGGGCCTGTATGCACTCCCTCTCCCTGCCCTCTCAGTGTAAATGGCAATTGCTGGAAACACAGCAGGTATGATATCACCTGAGAAAGCTGTGTACTGTTACGTTGCCACAAGGAGTAAAGCACCCTTTCTCACTCTCACCAAGCTGAACTGCTTCTGAAAGCATAGACTGGGCCCCTACCCTGTGTTTGCTGAGTAAGATCTGGCCCGGGTAGGAGTTAGTCCTGAATAACCTGCCCAGAGTTATGGTTCAGGTTGCTCATGGCTCTCCCATATCTTCTAACACAACAGTATTTTTAATGTCCCTGGAGGTTGTGAATCCCTGTCCCTGGGCAAAAAGGAGACAAGAGAGTTGGGGGGCAAGAGATGAGGAGTATGCCTACACCAGAGAGGGAATCATCTGCCCCCAGCACAGTGTGCTAACTTGCTTATTATTTTAAGTGTTTATTATTGTGACAGGAAGACTTGGATTGATTGGAAAGCTGTGGTATCACCAGCTTTATGGCTTGAGGTTTTGACACATCCTTTGGGAAGGCTGGCTTCAGTGGGGCAGCTAAAAACACAATAAAACACACACACAGTAGCACTTTCAGGCTGGTTAAAGCTCATTTTTCAGGATAGTGTCTTTCCCTTACAGCAGCCTGCTCAAATCCCAGTTTCCTGCCTTAGCTCTTACTCAGACAAACCTCCTGTGGACCAGAATAGATAAAAACCGTCAGGTTTTGACCCAGAGTGTAAAAAACAATGCTGAAATTAAGGTTCACAGAGCTACACCCCTTTCATTTAACCTAGTTTCTGTATGACATAGGCACATCTGACTGTATGACAGTGTGGTGCAAGTAGGGCAGACGCAGTTCATTGAGAAGACATGTTGTGCCTGTGCTTGCAACATGTCCCACTGAACAGGACCTCTCTCACCTTTGCTCTGAGGATGGGCTGTGCTGAGGTGGGGAAGAAGGAGGAAAGAAAATGTTTAGAACTCCCTTTCTGAAGTAAATGGGGGGCTTTTTTTGCTTTTGCTTCTGAATTTGACCTTTTTGCACAGGCAAAATTTGCCAGATGATGCAACCGATTCCAGTCCCACAAGGACAGTGGGCACTCCATGTGCCTGCCTGCTCCACGTGGGCTGCCCTGCCTGGAGATTTCTGCATTTTTGCCCAGCCCTGGGACAGGGTCTGGCCTCACAGAGGGGCTGCAGCCCCACACTGTGTGGGAGAGCAATGCTTTGCATTGGCATATTGGATGCTGCTGGCAGAGGCAGAGACAACCTCAGTGTGTGTAACCAAACAACTCCCTTTAGACAGCACAGCCTGAATTCCTGAGCAGTGCTAATTATTCAAAGCAAAGCTGGCAGAAATTCAAACTCCCAAGCCGTTCCCAGGAAATGCCCTTTCCCTTTTCCCTTCCTCATCATACTCCTCTGGCAGATCTGGTCAAATTTCATGCCTGAACATGTCCCTGGCGGGGCATTCCCAGCTGCAGCGTGCCATGGAACATGGCAACCTTTGGCACATGTGGGCTGCAGCCATAGGGCACACATGTGGTTTTGTCCCTATGTGTGTTGATGAAGAACTAAATAAATCCTAAAAATGTGAGAACAGAGGGTAAGACCAAGGCAATGGTACTTTGCTCAACTGGTTTTCTTACTGTAATTGCTCAGGTTTTAGAGCAAAACCGAACGATGTGCTTAATAAATTCTGCTCCCTTAATGTGTCCTACAGTTAGAAAAGGGTGATAGTATAATATCTGTGCACTGGGGTGCACAAATGGACTGTACAGCTTTGCAGAAGGCCAGTCCAAGGACAGAAGGCAAAGGGCTGGCACTGCTTGGAGCAGGTGTCACGGTTACTGCAGATGCAGCTGCGATTGCAAGCAGCCTTGTTTTGAATAAGAAAACTTCAAGTGGGGAGGCACAAGGGCTGGTTAAAAGGGGGAAGGAAGAGGAGGAAGGACTGTGCTAGGCGTGCTCAAAGCAGTGGAGCTGAGTTAATATCTCACTGTCTGGGCATGGCTTGGTTATGTCAAGCAGCCAAACAGCCTCCCTGTCACCTTCCCTACTCCAGTGCTTTAGATGGTGCTCAAAAACCAGTGCTATCTCTGGAAAAGATTAGAAGCATCACACTTCCAGGAGAGCCCAAGGAAAAGTAACATGAAAAAGCTTCCCACTATAAATAAACGCATTTGAGGAAAAGTCTCCTGTCCAAAACCAGAAGGCATAGGTAGAGCTGGTTGTCCATATTTTGCATACTCTGGTTTTTCCATGACCCCCGTTTGCTGCTCACAAATCAGTGACTCACAAATTTTATTCTGCTTTTTATCGAGAATGTGCTGTTTCATGAGGTCCCATATCTCAACTTATCATGATGAAACTCTGACTCTGTAAAAACACTTGATAAATTGAGTATTTTGTTCCGTTTGAATATTTTAAATTAATTGCTTAATTATTAAATAAGGATTGAATCCAAGAATGATGGAATTTCCAATTCTTTGCAGATCTAACGATAACAGGCTTCTTTCAATCAGGACTTTGTTTTTCTTATGTCTTTGTAAATTATTCGTTATATCTGTGTCATTAGAAAATTGGCAGACTTCCTCACAATATGCAGGACTTAAAGAAGTGGATCTGTTATCTTTAAGAGGGTGATACGTCTGAAAGTGGCAAAGTCTGTCAAAAAATATATTTAAATGATAATTACTATTGTTGTTAACTATGTGAAAGTAACTGAAATAATGTATTTTAGTCTCCTTAATTAAACACTAGAAATATTTCAATTTTACTTAAATTCTCTATTACATTAATGTGTAATAAACATATACAATAAATAGTACATGTTGTTTACTGTTGCTCCTTATTACTATGAATTTTATGTCTGGTTCTGTTATTAGTACAAGGTCTATTTTCATTGAAAATTCTTCAAATGTCAAAACATGACTAAAATTCAGTAAACTGCAAGTATAAAAAACCACATTTGAGAGAATGCAAAAAGTGCTTTGGGAAATTGTTATCTTTGCAGTGGTATCTTTGCTCTATATATTTACACAAATACACAGAAAGATATTATATATTAATTACACAGGAAAATCTTACTCATCTCTGTAGAAAAACAGGATAGAGATTTCACATGTGGCTCAGCTCTAGGACGATGTGATATTAGTGTCTGTGCTGTTTTCAAGATGCAATTTATCTAACACTGGGAAAGGGTATGGTTTGGCTGACTAAACTCTGGAGTGATGCTGAATGATAAAAGTGCTAAGGGGAATTTTTGGGGCATCTAAAAGGCAACATATAAGACTCTGTAGGTGTAAAAAAACCCCCAAAAGACCTTTTCTGGTGGTTGTATAAAAAGCTTACTGACATTTGATGACACAGACTAACCTCCTCCCATACCTTTAACCCCCTCTTGCAAAATGTAGCTGCCTTAAAACTGAACGCAATCTCGCTCCCATAGAAGTGTTATTTTGGCACTTTGGCTCATCTCAACCCAATGTGAGAGTTTTGTTTTGCATTCAGTGTTTCAGACTGGAGCAGGCCATAGTGTACATAGGCACGACCAGTGAGAAGGGCAAGCACACAAACCCAATGGATTGTCTGGGATACACACCACCAGTCATCTGCAAAAGACTCAGCATCACAGACCTTCGGGAGCTGAGGCAAACTCTACGCTATTTTCAAATGCTGGGGAGGGAGACCGTTGCTCACCTCACCCTGCTATGGGGTCTGCTCCAGGCAAGGGATGGTTGGCTGCAACAACATGCTGAGCCAGGCAGCTTCTGGGAAAAGACCTGCCATGAGCTAAGGAAGCCTACTTGGAGACATGGTGGGGGAATAAAGGACTGATGGGGATGGCTGGAGAGCATTCTGTCCCAGGACAGATTTGCATCAGGAGAAGCACATTTCCATAATGGTGATGGATGAGTCTAGATGGTGATGGATTGTCTTCTCTAGCATTTGCTCCTCTAGATAGGCTGGCTTCTTTCCACAGTGAAGCTGAGGTATGGTGACACTGTTATTAATGCAAAAATCTGAGCTAGCTCTCAATAATAGCACTGCCAAAAGTACCCTAACCCTGTCTCAGCTACATCCTGGAGGCTCCATGAAAACCAGGGAGACCTTGGACTTCCTCCTGGACCACCCAGCCTGGCCCGTGCAGGGTCCTGCACCCTGGGGAACCTCCGGACAGAATTCATTCCATCTAGCTTCTGGGCCAGTTCATAGGGAGAAGCACATCTGCATGGAGGTAGATTTGGATCTTTAAGGGGCTATTGGAGTTATTCTTCTCAAGAACCTTTTGATTTTGTCTTGAGAGAGAGCCTGATGTAAGCTGCTCTTACCTGTCCAAAACCCCCCAGGTGGAAATGCCCACTTTGACCTAAGATGACCCTTGCTATAAGTGTGGAGGTAGGTGCTGGCCATAGGTCTTGGTGGAGGTAAGCATAACCCTATGTCTTCTCCTTTCTCTTGCAGTGTAGTCCCAGATCTGTGGACATCAACTTTTTCCCATCCTCACTTACCATTGTTTCAGGGCTTTGCTTCATAGGGAACGGGGAAATCCAGGTCCCAGTTGGATTACGGAAAAAAAAGGGATCTTGCTTTCTGTTGTACAGCATCTGGGCTTCCTGTATTCTGATGCTGAGCCTCCATTTTGGGTCACTAGAGCAAAGATATGATTGCTGTTGATTTTTGTGGAGTTCCAGGTCTGTGCTAATAGCTTTTTCAAAACAAGCTTTATTTCGTTCTCTTGTAGTCCTAGACCCTGACTACATAGTAATCCTGGCTGTGAATATTTTTGAAGAATAGCTTGGCTCCAGCAGGGTAAATAAAACCTTGAAAAGTCAGTGATCCTATTTCCATTCCCACCAGTTCATAGAAAGCATCTTGGGAACCAAAAAAGCACATTTACAGTTGAATCTCAGGATTTCTTTATCAAGAGGACTTCAGGAGTCCAACAAACACCAACCTGGAGGCAAAGAACTTAGTGGCTTTTCTGCTTATCATTAAAATCTCATTGAACTGGGAAGGTTGCCTGCCAGGTGTGAGTGGCAAACCTGTCAGATATTGATTTTCAGTCGGTATTAAAAGCAAACCCACTTCTTTCATGTCACCTTGTAGGGTATTTCTGTGCATTGTGGCAGTGAAGACAATAAAACATCCTGTGAAGAAACAGACTAAGCAAAACACCAAAGAGAAAATTGTGAAAAACACACTTCTCTGTTCTCTCTCTTTTTTTTTTTTTTTTTAAACACAGACTTTTGGTTAGAAACACAAATATACTGGATGTGAAATGGCTTTCTCTTGTGATTTGGCTTCTTTTTAATTCTCTAACCATATAAAGCTCCACTCCCCTCCCTCAAACCCTGTTGAAGCTTGATGTGGGAGAACATAGACTTTTTTCCTACTGTTTTCAGTCACTGTCTGACATAGTCTGAATGTGCCTTGATGTGTCCGCTGCTTTTAATATTGCTGGCTAACACAAACCACTAGATTTGTTCTCTCCTACTGACACACATATTTGCTATTTCTTTAGCAAAATATTACTGTATTTTACAGGGGGATTATACAGGAGGAAAATGTAAAAACTTGTATAAAGTCACTGCTTGGTACTGATTTGGTCAATAAGTTTTCCTACAGCATTACATACTTACAGACTGGGGCATCTTGCATGCTAACTATTATATTAGTAGACTTTGATGCTTGCAAGCAAAAGGCCTTGTTCTTGCAGTTGTGGCTTTGAAGTTGATGTAAGTTTTATTCATTCTTTTAAATTTATTAGTCCCTGCCTTCAGTGCTCTTTGGGACACTGCACTGTTGGAAGTGTAACCTCAGAAATGGGACTTAGTATTGAGGTACTGCAGCCTGCGTAAACAAAATGGCATTTTGGTAGTTTTTTTGTGAGAGGAATCATGAAATGAAATGACTGTCACCAACACACCTCTCCCCTGTGTTTTCAGGCCCATGCAACTTCCTTTGCTACTCCCTGGCTTAGGTCCATGTCCAGTCTTTCTATATTTAAAGTTCATTGCATCTCCCTCAAAGCTGGCTGAACTCTGTGAGTGGATGAAATGATTCCTTGAATGTTTACTGAATTTCTGGCTGCAACATCAACATTCTTTATTAAGAGAATGATCTGCCAGCAGTTCAGGGTAGGTATTGATCAGTTACATTGCCCACTCATGCAAATCTTTGCTGGAATATCAGTATCAAAACAGGAAATGATGAGGGAAATGTTAATAAAACTTGACAACAGCTCAGAAAGGTGTTTGATCCACCGTTGAAGTGTACGTAACTATTACAGGATGAGGAAACAGGAAATATGCTGTGGGGGAGGAGATAAGAACAGAGAACTGTAAAAAGAATAAAAACAGTGAACTTGAAAAATTCCAAGTCACCTTTTCTAAGTCAGCTGCCATGCATGAGGCATTAGTCACAGCACACAGTTCCTCATTTAGGCTTTACACACACAAAATCCAAGGAGCCAGAACTGCTCCTTCAGCAACAATTTTTATTATGACATTGATTGTGATACCAAGTTAATGTCAAAAAAATCCCTCTTCAAAATGAACAAAACCCCAATTCCTAGACTTATTTACAAGCAAGGGTTTTGAGATTTTTGAAACCAAATTAGCCCTCTGTGGTTCCTGTGTCTTCCAGATCTGTATTTGCCCACAGCCTCAAATAAATGAAACACCATAGTGCTACTCCTCTTCAAGAGTATTGTCATTTCATGACCACTTATTACTCTCCTCAGATCCCCATAATAACACCCCTGTTTAAAGAAACAGTTTGGGGATGTAAGGGGCCTGCCCTGGAGGCAGAGCTGCCCTGTGACATGACTATTTCTCACTGTTCTTGGATTAAAATTATGCTTTACCTTCTGCTAATTTGGCAGACACAGGGGGGCTCTGGCAGGAGGTGGCTGCCTTTGAGCTTTAACATAGGCTGCACTTTCTTCAGAAAGGTAAGTAGAAGTGAATGTGAAGTCACTACTTGGCAGCTTGGACAGGATGTGTGACCACCACAGCTTGGACACTTCTGTGTACTTTTTTCATTCCCTGTGATTTCCATCTTTCGGCTTTATGGGCAGTGGGTCAGTACTGGCCTTGTATGAACATCTGACCCACAGATTGTGTGAGCTCTGTTGTGTTGTTTCATGGAGACAAGGCATTTTGGTGGCAGCATGTTGCTTGTTGTTGCTTGACAGCCAGACATGTAAAGATTTAATGAAGCCAATTATTAAACTGCTCCTGAAAACTTCCTAAATATCTTGATGTGCTTGGTGGTTGTTCTATAAAACTATTTCAGTGGAGGTTGGGAGAAGTGGTACAACTCTTGATAGATATGTTAAACTAAGCACACGCTTGTCCTGTTGAGTCTATGTATGTATGAGCTTACATACATATTCACATATAACCACAACTGTATCTGTCCTTCATTCAGTGCTGAAGGTTTGCCCCAGTTTAAGTACAGAAGGCTATTGTTTCTAGTCTTAAAAGTGCCACTCCCTCCGAACCATGATATCATTGCTTGGCATCCCATGAACTTCCTCTAAGGTTCTTTAATGTCCTTTGGTACTAGACAGAAATATGAATTTGCTCATAAATGGAGTGAATATCACCTGTATGTTGGCCTGTCATACTGGAGACAGTGTGGTGGGTGATGAGTTCCCTTTTCATCATCTCCTCAAGGCAGGAAAGATAATACAGACACCTATTATGAAACAGGCCATTTATAGAAGATGATTTCTCTGTGACACAGTCTTCTTGTATGTGTTTAACTCTTCTTTGTGTAGCAATAATGAAAACATAATAAACTTGTGGCTGATGCAATGCCATGATGCCCTTCTTTAAGATTGACTGGAAGTGTGAGAGCACTTCACTAATCTCCTTTTTGAAAGACAAAGAAAGCTATATCCAGTTTGACTAGTGAGTCATCTTTTACCCCTCTGGTCCAGTTCATGTGTTTTCACTTTACTCCAACATTTCTAAACTCTTCTGTCTGTTTTTTCACATTGAAGCTGGGCAGATAGTGCTTGTGGGCACCTTGGGAAGGCACAGGGGGCTGAGAAATGTGTCTAACGCTGTGTGTCCTCATGGGTTCTTAAGGGGAAGCCTTGTTTGTTGGCATAGGAAAACACAAAAAGGTGAAGTGCAAGTGAGTTCCATACCAGCAGTGTGGCTGAGACTGGGAGCAAGAGCAAAAGATTGGTGTGGAAAGGGGAACAAGAAGTGAGGTGTGGAGAGGGATGACACATGTAGGATGAAGGGTGAGGTAATTATTTCCAGTTATCCTTGATCCTCCTTTTTTGTTTTGGTGCTTTCTCCTTAGCAATCTCTTCTTTGAAACTCTTTTTCTCCGTTTTTCAGATAGAAAACAGCACTGGAGGGCAGCAGTCTCAGGAGGACTGTGTGCTGCTTTCCTTATAGGCAGAGGGACTTACAACCTTGGATTAATGATTTAAGAAACAAACGAACCCAAACCCCACCGAAACAAGCTGTGAAAAACTCCCAATGTAAATTAGATTTTTCTTAATGGGAGCAATAATGTTTAGCTAGAGGGAACTTCTATGAACACTTTCCTCTTTCTGTTCACCTATTCATAAGAAAACGAGAGTGGATGTAAATGAGCCCAGTGAGCACTGGTTGATTTAAAGGCAGGACACAGATAAGCCAGCACTGCCTGGACTGCACTGTCTCGGGTGGCAGTGTGTTGCCCTGCTGGTGGCCTGGTGTGAGACGGCAGCTCTTTGTTCCTGTGCAGAAACAGGTCACTGTGGTTAACCATGCTGACTCCTTTAGGTGCAAGCGCTTCTTCCTGAGCTTATATGTATTGATCTTCTCAGTGACATCAACGGGACGGTAGGTTGGAGGAGAGATATGCTGACTTCAGTCATTTAAACTTCTGACAAAATCCCACATAGGAAAGATCTGTGAGTACAGAAGAAGTTGCTAGAGGCAGGCATTGACTTGTGAAAATAAATGATTACTTGACAGCTGGCAAATGGTGGAACTCAAGAAGTGGCCAGTTCTGTGTAGGATATTGCTTGGGGTGGGCACAAAATGAATTGGAAAAAAGGAAGGAAATATTTTTGAACTGTTATTTCACTACCAAACTTTTTCAAGAGGAGACTTCTGTGCTACCGATGCCATAATGAACCATGTGCTTTAACCAGAAGAGCCATAAGCAAAGCATGCAGTGGCCTTGGGTTCTGTAGACAAACCCAAGTGCTACAAGGCACTTCTGGTAACTGAGCTCCAGCAACCTGTGTGCCTCAAGACCACACAGAACACCCGACAATCAGAAGGAGAAGAGGAGGTCCTGGGATGTGCAACAGTTCTGATGAAGCTCCAGGCTGCCAGGAGACAAGAGGAGAGGTGGCAGTGAAGCAGGGTATGGTCACTGTGGTTGAGGAGCTCCAAGAGGTTCTGCAGTTAATGACGTCAGTGGCCACGTGGAGATAGAAAAGGAAAGCATGGTGACAGCAGTCTGAATGCTTTGTGTTTTACATCAGTGCAGGAATGCCACCTAGATGAGTACTGGACCTTGTAACACTCAGCAAAAATGTAATAACTGATGTAATAGGATTGTTTTATGTAGTTCTTTCTCAGCAGTTATATTAATCTTGCAAGAAAACCCCGTAGAGGTAAGTACTCTGACTATCTACTACTACAATAAAGGCACTTAATATTTTTGTTTTCATACTTATGAACTGCAAGTTTTATGCCAATAACTAAATTGTGAAATACTCTAAAGATTTAGGAAATTCTAACAGGAACAAGCACTGCACATTTTGTCCTTTTTTAAAACAAAATATTTTTTTCTGTTTTTCTTGGAATAAAACACTGTTTTATACTGATACAGCTGTTTGTTTCTGTATGACAAGTAAGTTGCATCTCTGAATCAAGAGTGCAGCTATCTGGCTAAAGGTGCCGAAAAGTCATCAATATCTGTGTAAAAACTCATGGACTGGAAAAGCAGGAAAATTGATAGAATTAATTGAACTAATGTTGTGCTTGTGACCCTGACAATATGTGGCATCTATTTGGGCAAAGACTAAGGTATTCTGCAAGAGAGGTGCATTTTTTTAATGTTTTCTGGAGGCTACCTGTTCGGTTTGCCTGACTGGGTCTGCATCATGCCCTTCCCCAAAATTGCATCTCTCCTCAATTAGGGACAAGATGTGGTCATTGAAGATCAGTAGTTTTCTGCTGGGTTGGGATATAAGAATCCAACTGATGCATTCTGGTCTGCTCCTGACCACTTTTTTTCTAAACCTGTTGTTTTCTTATGCTATTTGACATATATGCCTTTAATCCCTGTGCCAGTGCACCTTTCAAACAAGTACACATCCTCAGTGGCTTAGAGATGCATAGAAGAGGTAGCTGACTGACCTATTCAGTGTTTCCCTCACTCAGCTGTACTGAAACTCTAGGGAGATTAGACCTCTGATTCTAATATGCAAGTTAGGTTTGAAAGGTGGGAACAACTTTTTGTTGTGACATACAGAGGACAGGAGAGCTCAGTGCATATGGATCCACCACAGCCTTGACTAGCCAGCAGTCGACTGTAGGGCTTGCAGGTATCTGCTGGGGGATGATATCTGTGCAATATTAACTTCACGGTTTATTAGCTAAAGAATATCTTGCTCATCCTGATATATCCAGTATTGTCTGTAGTTTTACTGTTTATGTTGCTGCATAACACCCTCCATAGATATTCTGGAAGAAAAACAGGGGTGAAATAGTAAATGAAAATGTGGGAAACTCACTTTTTTGATGTGTACAGGAAATGGGTGAAGTCAGCATTGCACAAATGATGAGTGGATGAACTATACTTACCCCCATTTATGCTGTGACTCTGAGGGTGTTACTGTGTGGGCAGAAGTGATGAAGGGACTGGATCTCAGGGAGGAATAAAGAAAAGACTGCAGAAAATTGTGGGCCAGACTTCTGCTTTCCTCTGCTCTAGCACTAGAGCATCTTTTCATAGTTCACACAGCAGTGTGAACAGCATCAGTTGCAGAGTTTAATCTCACACCCTTTGCCCAGGGGAGAAGTGTGCACTGGAGTGTGCTGTTTTTCTGGGGAGGAGGGTAGCTGTTGGTGGTAGATGTGCTGAACGTGTTCATATTAGAGAGGAAAAGAGCCAAGGTATGGGCTGTGTTGGTGCAAATGGAGGTGATGTGAACAGTGATGGTGCCCAGACCCTGTGAAAGCTCTGACACAGCTGTGGGGAATCTCAGGATCTGTTGTAGACAAAGTTCATTTTCTCCCCTACTGCACCCTCTGAAGATGCTGAGACCACTGCCTGCCTGTGAGGCAGTTCTCTAGGCCACAGTTCAGTATTTTTCACACCACTGAACTGTTTTGTGGAGAAGCCCAAGTCTCTTAGGCCAAGGCATGTCTACCTGGTGTTAGGTGTTCCAAGCTGTGGGCTGTGGACATCTGCATGGAAAGTGGCAAATCCCACTAGAGCCTCCCTGCCTTGTCTGTGTGAAACCTTTCTCCTCCCAAACCCTCAGTGTTTTACCTTTTCTCCTCAGAAAAGGGTAAAATAAAGTAACTCTGAGGACTCAGATGACTTGAAATGTGTTTATTTTTTAAAATTTTCTGCTTGTAATCAAGAGAGAATTTTGCTGTGTAACCATCTTCTACAAAATAGCAGCAGGGCATTTGGTTGTCATATGACTGGGCTGTGTAATTATAGAACATGTTATGGTTTGATGGATGAAGTCATTAAGAGCATAGTGATTAGTACCAGCCTACTACTTTGAACTGCTGTGTGGTGTCACATATTCCTTACAGTGAACTACATCTGTGCACATGCACAGAATACAGCTTTCTAACCATCTGATGCCTCAGGCTTACATATTGTTACCCTGTATCCATCCAGAAAACTTTTCATTCAGTTTAAAAATACACAGCAAACCAGACAGAAATCTATTGCTTCCTATCTCTTAGAAATGACAACTTTTTTTTTTTCCTTTTTTTTTTTGGAAAGGAAAACTCCAAAAGTAGAATTTAAAGGTTTGACATGATTTCTGACATGGTCTTGGCACAGGAAATAAAATCTTGCAGTGGGAAGGTGAAACTTTCTTCTGCCATGTGCGGGACCTTGGGCCAGAAGTAATTCTGTTGTTCTGCCTTTTTACTTGGCAGGGTGTGCTTGTAGTCTCTAAAGAACAGTGACTGGCATGCAGCCTTTTAGCCTTGAGCTGAGCTGCACTTTGGGATTTCAGTGATGGTCCATATGGAAATACCAAGCAGATGATAGAAGTTTTCGCAGTGAGAGCTGGATGCATGCAGAAATACAGAGAGGATGAGAAAAGCAGCCTTGCAACAGGGAGAAGTCTGATGTCTCATCATGTGAGCTGCTCATTTGTGGCCACATCTTCTTTGAGTGAGGTGCTTCACTGCAGGCTCCCCCAATTAGCACCCACTTCCTGCCCATTTCCCACTCTAAGCCCCTGCAGCTGACCCAGGATGATCTCCACTGTGAGCAAATATGTTTTCCTCCCTTCCTCTGCTCCTCCAGCAATGACCTTAAATAAGTCTGTGCTCCTGGGCATGCTGGTGGGACCAACTCAAATATTTCACTGTATTACACAGGACAGACATGTTCTTGCATGGGACTACATCAGATTCCCCTCTAGAGTATCTCACTAGGTGTGAAACATCAAAATGTGACTATTTTCAGCTGCAAATTATAGCTCTGGTTTGTGGCATAGAATGTTGGTGCCTCCTGGGAATTATGGTGTGGTTAAAGACACACTGCTGAAGCTATGAGGTCTCACTTTTCCATTGGGGGTCAGACAACCTTGCCATGCCACAGCTCTCAGGGTGCCTTGTTGTCTCCCTGTATGGAAGGTCACCTTATATTGGGGAAGAGGTATCTTGAAATATGTTAGAACAACTCAAAGAGGATAATATTCAAAGTATACTGAATCTGAGCTGAATTTGGAACAAACCCACTGAAATGCTTTGGGTTTTTAAGGATTTCTTTTTTTTTTTAATGAAAAGTTGAAATTTAGTCTGGGAAACAATTTCTGTTAGAAGAAAAATAGAACTGAACAACCACAACTAAAAATTCCATTTCCTGCTGAAAAAATATCTGACAAGAATTGTACTTAATCCTGCTGACAAAAAAGGAAGACATATGAAAGTGAAAAAAAAAAGTCTTACACAAAGACACTGGGGAGTATTGGTTTGTTTATCATATAAAAAGGTTATATCAATCTCAGGTTTCCATTCTCTGTCCCATCTTCACAAAAGGCAGAGCTGCCTGCTTTAGAAATTGCTACTATTGCTTGAATCAGTTTTAGAGCTCATTTGTGGGCGTTGTCATGACTGGAAATGGCCTTTGCAAAGTGACATTCACTTTGTGTGTCACCCCTTTTCTCAGTTCAATGAGCTATTTCTTCAGCTTTTTCATTCCTTTTGAATGTGGTATTGCTCTGCATACAGCACTGAACTGTTCTGTACATATAACAGTGGTCCTGAATCTGATCTGCCCTGTGCTCATTTTGTCATCATCTGCCAAACTGGTTGCCTGTTGCCACAGGAAGCTTTAGGGGGATAAATATTTGCTTATACACACTGTTCCCATGGATGCGAACAAGCATATTAAAAATGTTTCCCATTTCATCCTTTTCACACTTTCTTGCCAGATGTGCTGGAATGTAAGATGAAGTCTGCCCACCTTGCTCTAATCTCCAGCACTGCTGCCGAGTTGGAGAAAACCTTCTGTAGACGTACCTGTCCAAGATCAGTGGTAGGTAGACATGGAATTTTGGAATGGCCTTTTCAATTTTGATTCAGTTCTATGAGTTGAGGCATAACACCACATGACTTGAAATGATAAAGAGGTGTCTTTATGTGAGAGACAGGTCTGTGCCAGTGTGACTTCATGCACAGTTTGAGTGCTTTGGGGCAGTACTCTGCTGTGAAGATGTGGGATTCACCTTGACCGAATGTAGGGTCCAAATCTGAGGTCCCTTTGAGGTCAGTGAAGGGAAAATGGCTCTTCTGGGTTAGTGTCTCTCATCCTGTAGTAGCTGTCTAGGGTGGGATTTTAATAGTATCTCAGTGCCTTGTTTTGAGTAAAACAAAATGCTTTTTCCTTTGAAGCAGCTGACTTCACCACTGGTGGAGTGACTGCTGTCATCCTGTAGTCTCTCTCACCACCAGGCTGGAGGATTGGAATGCTGGAACTAATTAATTCAGGTGCCTGATTTAAAAGAGAGCTAATCCACATGGTTTCATCTGGGTGCAGGTTAAGTAGTGACAAACAACTCCTCTTTTCAAAAGGAACTCACTACATCATCCATTTCAAATGTTCCCTCTGGAGTCTGCCTTAATTCCTCCTTCGGTTTATGTGAGTACTTCCAACCCTCTGAAAGACATCAGGTGCTGAACACCAGGTAGATGGTGCGACTGTGTGGGTAGTGAGCTGGAACACTTACCACACCTGTGTCCCACAGTGTGCACCAGAACAGTGAGTTTCTTTGAAGCCCTTGCACTAAAGATTTATCAGAATAGCTAATATATTAATTTGCTTTTTAAAATACCATTGTCCATTAAATTCTGTTCCAGCCTGTGCATTACATGATACTGAATGAGACAGGAGTTATACATCAGGTTTTCTCTTCATCTGCTTGGACGGTCACTTTAGAGGTCACTGGAGCAACCTTAAGAAGACTGTGAATGAGTTGGGAGAGTGTGCACGGCTTTCCCAGTCCAGAATCAACACCTTGGTCTACTCAACACCAATCCTCAAAGTGGAGCAATGTATAACTTTGAGTGGTGTTTGCTTTCTTCTTCTGTACTGTGCCCAGTGAATGGCTGTCATGGCAGGTGTCAGCTGCAGGGTGTTGATCGTGGATGGGTAAAGCAGGTCTGTGGATGACTGGGAAAAGGCAGAGCCACCTCTGGGCTTGCTCTGGCTTGTTTTGTGCTTGTCAGAGGTCTTTAAGTCTGCATCTGTTTCCCACACCTGACACCCCACAGGGACCCTCTTCACAGAGCTTCTGGCTGTATGCAGCTACTCTGCTGAATCTGTTATCAGACATAACTTCATACTTGAGACTTACATAGCTTGTGGCTTCAACCATATGGTCATTCTTTTATGTAGTATTTCTGCTTGCTTATTTTTCGTTTTCCCACACCCACTCCATTTATTGTTGGCTGCTTTCCCAGCACCTTTCCTCCAGAGAGGGAGTTACATAAATAGATCTCTGTAGGCTTTAGAAGGCAGATGCTGATGGATAGATCTTCCCAGATAGACTGCAGAGCAGTGTGAAATGCACATCACCTATGTACCTACAGCCATAGGAGTTGCAAAACATGGTTCTCTGTGGTTGAGGATCTTGATCAAGGCGACAGTGCCACCGTGTTGACAGTGCCAACATGGGGCCAGTGGCAAACTCTGGGGTTTGGCTCCTGCATCTTATTAAATGGTATCCTGCTTTGAGTGATTAGTCTGTCTGCAATCACTGGGAATGAATGTAGGGCTCAGGGGGAATTAGGAATAATTGAGGAAATTAAAATCTGCATAATGTTTGCATTTTCCTCTTCATATGCCTTTTATAATGATTTAATATTTATGTACCCAATATCTGGAAACATGTGGTTGATTTGTTTTCTTCACTTAATTTGCTACTGAAGCATTTAATTACATTTAAGACTAAACACACAAATATATTTGCTTTGTATGGTTCATTAAAACTTGGTAGTTGCACTGCAGTGGCCCTGTCTTGATTCCTCACACGTCCTGGACTCCCCTTGGTTTTAATGCAGCCTGTGGTAGGAATGGTTACTGTGCCATCTCTGTAGGGTTAGCAGCTGGAATTTAGTGAGGCTTCTTTGTAATTAAATGTGTTTTAATCAGAGCTAATAAAACTAAAATCAAGGTACAGGTCCCTCTAGAGGAAAACTGTGAAAAGGTTATATGTCTGCAGCTGAATTCTTGGAGAAACAGTCATGATACCTGGAAAGAGGGAGGGTGATGATAATAATTTGAGGTTTTGTGGTAACTTATGTGGCTTGCTGGGACAGGTAGCAGGTGGAAGTACCCTGAAGATACATCATTGTCCCAGCAGTTGGAGGGCTGAGCCATGGATGTCATGTCATTGCCCAGGGAGAGCCAGATGACCCAGGGAATGGAATGGAGGACTCGCTCAAATTCTGCATCAACAAGGGAGGACAGCTGATCTTGTGCTGGATAGTGTGAGAGAAGGGTGCAGCAGGAAAGGTAGCTATTGGGCTTGAGGCATGTGTAAATAGGCGGCAAGGTAAACCAATACAGCTGGCTTTGGATCCCACACCCTGAAGGTCCCTCTGATAGCTGCAGCTATGATGTTGATGTTTTTTGCACTACAGTCAATGGGTCATTAACACCATCCACAATGGGAACAGTGGTGAGGGTCTGGTGATAGCAGTATGATACTGATGAGGGAGAAATACAGAGATTTGGACTTCAGCCATGAAATGCCCCAGTGCATCTTGAAGACATGGGGGAATAAAACCCCAAACTATCTGTGTAAGGTGCTTGCTGAGAGACTGGGGTGATTCACCCAACTGGGAAGGGAGCTGTACAGCAGTAAAGCCTCTCTCTATGCTTCAGAGTAGTTGCCTAAGTGTAAAAGAAACCTGCCTGAGTGTGCATCCTTCCTGCCTGCCTTCATGGCACAGTCTGAAGATGTGCCACATTCATTAGCTTTTGGCCAAGGGAATAGCTCCATGTGCAAAAAGGGAAGTTCCCCAGGGAACCCACTGCATAAACCACTGTCTGGGAGATAAGACTGGACCTCAAGGAAGAAATTGATCTTCCCAGACCATATTATGTCTACATGTCTGAGATCAGACAAGTGTTGAGACCAGGAAAAGCTGCGCGCAGGAGGTTTTCATCAGGCAGAGAATTCTGTGGGTAGATTGAGCAAGTTGGCTAATGAGATAAAGGCACAAGAGCATGAGGAGCTTGAGAAATAAAGTAAGGGAGGATGGGAGGCTTGAAGCTGGATCAGGATGCTGAGACACAGGGGATTTCTGTTACAGAAGTGGTGGTGCTAGACATCCCAAGAGAAAACTTCAGACAACACTGACCTTGTGGAAAAAAAAAGTGGGTTGGGTGCTGGCATGCCACACACACAAATATATCATCCTTCAGAAAAACGTGCCCTCCAAGAGACTGACTAATGTTTTAATGGAACCTCTCCTGTGCACAGATTTTTTTTTGAAAAATTGCTAAAATTACTCTGACTGGTCATGGACATCTACTTCAAAGTCTGTTCCTTATGTATATGGAAGTCGTATCAAAGGGAAAGTTTGTGTACCACTGGCCTTTAAGTAATGTTCAAGAGAATTTTGTTGTAACTTACTAAATTCTCTCTCTTTACAGTTCACTGTTGCAGCCCTGATTTTGGTGGGTCTGAATGACCACCGTACAAGTTTCATTTTCACCTTAAAAGCAGATGTTTCCAGCCTCAACCAATTGGAGTCAGACCTTTGCACCTGGGGCAGGGTCACTTGAGGTCATATATTACCTGTGTTTTTGAATAAACTTGGGATTTGCTTGAACATCATATTGGTGTGTGTGATCTCACTAGAGCGTGGTCGGCAACATTTGGTGACCCTGACATGATTTGAGGACATGGAAGCCATCTGCAGACCTGCCTAGAACCTTAAGTGGTAGCCCCTGAGAGCTGCTGTGCCCCAGTTTTTTGGGTGCTTTGTGAAGAAGCCTCCGAGAGCTTCTGTCTCCCGTAAACTTGGGAGTTTGTTGTAGTGGCCCAGAGAGCTGCTGGAAGAACGTGGACTGAAAGAACCACGACCTTCAAAGCGGTAAGTTAAAGAAACATGGGAAATTCCAATTTGACTAAAACGAACTTATTGCTTGATAAATTTGAAAAACTAGCTCGTGTTACAAAAACAAACATTGAAAGACAAGCATTACAGGAATTTTTGGACTGGCGCCTTAGTCGGGGGCACTTAACAGATGCCAATTCCACGTTTTCCATAGACTTATGTGACAATATTGGGGCAGATTTGTGGAATTTAGCGCAAACTGCACCTGAAGAACTTTTGCCGCTTATTCCGTCATATGCAGCTATAAGGAAAATGCTGTTAGAGGTAGAAAGAGCCCGTAAAAACCTCGAGCTACCTGAGAGAAGGGAAAAAAGCCTGCTTCTGCAGGGCGGTTTTTCCCCTGAGCACCCTTCTGCACCGCCATGGGCACTGCCGCCCGCGGGACCCCCGCCACAGTACCCCTCTGCCACACTGCTGCCGCCCATGCCGCTCGCGGAACCCCCGCCACGGTACCCTTCGGCATCACCCGTGCCGTCCGTCGGACCCCTGCTGCCGTTCCCTTCGGCATCTCAGCCGCCCTATCCACAAGCACGGAGCCCGGAGCCGAGTCGCGGAGCCAGCGCTGTGCCGTTCCCGTACCCACACGCGGCACCGTCCGCTCCCGCTCTGGAAAACCCGACGGAATCACAGCAACCATGGAATCAAAACTTTTCCACGCTGTTCGTCGCCGCAAAAAGCCACAAAGTCGTCTTTGCACCGCCTTACAACTACGAAGAAACAGCCTATGCACAGCAAATGAGACCACCAGCTGCCACTGTAGGAGCGGCCGGACCTCAGCAGCAACCCTAGAACCCCACGAGACACGCTGCAGAAAACATCCAGCCATTCCAAACCGTGAGTGACTTTTATTTATATCCTGAAAGCAGCTTTCCCCCGTCCGTCCACCTTTGCCGCTGCCACCGCCGCTGGCAATGCCCTGCAGGTACCTCGGGACTGGGGTCGCCCCACTGCCGCGCTCCCTGCCGCCCCGCGGGTACGCCAGAGTTGCTCTGTTGCAGCAGGAGACTGTCGCGGGAGACATTCCAGCGGGGCTCGAAACCGCGTGGCCAGGAAAACAAAGAGACCATGTGATCGCAAAGCCCGCGAAAAGTCACCACGTGGCTGAGCCAAAAAAAGAGGCTGCGCGCGCATTCAGCAACGAGGCGCAAGGACCACCCAACCCCCCTCCCTACTGCCTGCCAATCAAAGCGCATGCGCCAGGCGCGGGTCCCCCACAGCCCACAGGGGCTGGGGTCGGCTCCGAATTCGCCCGCCTCTGGGGCGGATCAGTTCCCGCGCCACCCCCACCCTCTCCTGCGTGGATGGATACCCCCATCGACTGCGTCATGGAGAGGAGAGAGACTCCTCCCCAGTGGAGCGAAGCCAGCGGAGCTCCCCCTGGGCGTTCCCTTCACTGCGCGCCATCCACAGCACAAGTGTCCCGGGAACGAGTTCCCACAGCGCTGGTCGCGCAGGACACAAGCTCTGCAGCACCAGCGGGGATTCCCTCCTTGATAGCCGTGCGCTGCCCGCAGCTGCCAACACCGGCACTGGATCCCCCCGCGCCGGTAGGGACTTCCCTTGCGCCGGCAACCTGGTATCTGCAGCCTTCATCACCGACAGCCACACCCACCTGCTGTATCCCAGAATGGAGAGCAACAGCACAGCCGTTTAAAGGCACGGCACCGAAAGAAAAAGAAGCCTCTGTTTGGGACATGCTGGGGGGAGCTGGGAATCACGATGTAGTAAAAAAGGGATTTGAAAGATCCAAGAATGCTGCCCTAGCTGCTTTTTCTAACCTTCCTAGAACAGGGAAGCCTCTGGTAACTCAAAAGACCATTTTAGAAGCTTTCACAGCTACTTTGGTACAGTTAATTGAAGCCTGTGCCAAATTGCCCTGGGTAGAAGAGGAGGAAAAAGCAAAGCTACATGCCTCTGCCCTAGCCACAGCTCTTAGCAAACAATCTACCCAAAAAAGGGGGAAAAGACCCTGGAGTTTAACAACAAAATCTTGTTCAGCACAACCAAAATATAGCAAAACTCAAAGCTTCACTGGGGAATGTAACCGTTGTCACAGGCTTGGTCACAAGGCCCAGGATTGTCATTCTAAATATAAAAAGGATGGTACTCCTCTAACAAACATGAGGTGGGGAGCTGGGCCTCCAAAAAACCAGAGGGGCTGCAAGCCATGGGGCGCAGCCAGTCAAATAGCTCATGGAAACTGGAGCCACGCTGCCTTCCCTATATGGCAACCACAACCACAAGCAGTGGTGGCCTAGGACTAGTCGTTAACTGTCCAATCAAACAAGAACAGTCCAGTTCAAGTTAGCATGTTGTTTAGTCTGTATCTCCAAGTTACAAACAAATCCTAAAAGCTGAAATTTTGAAATTCTGTTAATTTTCAGTTAAAGTGCATTTTTCAGCTTATTGCACTGCCAAGTTGCCCAGCAGGCAGTAGGGGTAAAGACACCTGTCCCCTCAGCTGCTGAACATTTTCTGCAGAATGTAAGTAGTTATGCTTAGCCTTTGTGAATTTTCTCTGTGAATTCACACTTGTTTACTGCTTTACCAAGAGTGTATAAGGACTAAAAATCAAAGCTTCATTCTCAGACCTCTGTGATGGCCACACAGAATTTCTGAGAATGGACCTTGAACTATAGCATAAGGAGATTTTAGTTCAGCTGGACTGAACTTGCTTCTTTGCTAAGTAAAGTCACTCTGCACTCTTGGACACTTTGCACAAAATTTAATAAAATTCGTAGTTTGTTTACAGTGGTTTGTGCGGTGCCGACTGCACAAAAAGACCACAATTTCACGCGTGAAAGAAAAGTTTCTTGTTTTACACTAGTTGTAAGTTTGCAAATTCCAAACATACATGTCTTAGTCATGTATTGGTTTGTGTTAGTTTACAAAGGTTACTGTACCTCCTTCCAAAGGTCTATTTTGAAAAGAGAGGGGGAGGTAGGGATGTATAACCTGCAAAATACCCTGTTAAGTCTTGAATTAGCAAAATCTAAAATCTTCAAAATGTTATTTCTCAATTTTCAAGATTTTCAGCCTTTCTGTTCAAGTTGCAATATGCATGAATCTGGATAGTATCCTAATGGTAACAATTTCCCCATTGGATAAATTAGCTAAGGAGTTATGTGTATTATGTTGTTTGCATTTTTGCTTTGTTCTTTGAAACAAAAGGGGGAGATGTTGCAGCCCTGATTTTGGTGGGTCTGAATGACCACCTTACAAGTTTCATTTTCACCTTAAAAGGACATGTTCCCAGCCTCAACCAATTGGAGTCAGACCTTCGCACCTGGGGCGGGGTCACTTGAGGTCATATATTACCTGTGTTTTTGAATAAACTTGGGATTTGCTTGAACATCATATTGGTGTGTGCGATCTCACTAGAGCGTGGTCGGCAACAGTTCACCCTTCCAACACTTTCTGTACATAAAAATTGCTCTGCTGAATCCTTTGTGGGATCACGTCTTCTGTTTCTCAAGACCCCTCTCTATTGACCTTGGTTATAAAAGCACTCATCCCTCTCCACACCTGACTTCCCAAACACACACTTTTCAAGACTAGTGGTCCACAAAACATCCTGAAATAGTAAAATAAGACTGAAAGAGATTTTTTAACTTACTTTTTAACCTTCTTTTACACCATCTGCTGTATCAAGATGAATTAGCTTTTTACTGGAAGAACCGTGCCACTTCCAGGTGGTGACCTCAGTGACACTTGTCTAATGCATGATTCTGTATACGCTGATGCAGTGTTTCATCAACATGTTTGAATATTCTCCAGCTTCTAATTTTCTTTGGCTGTATAGGACCAGGGTTTTAAAAATCAAGTTACCTTCCAGAAGTAACATGCAGAGGCTTCAAGGACAGTCATGGAGAAGGTCTGCTGCCTGAGAAAGTGTTGTGATGCCAACAAGATTCTCACTTTAGTCTATTAATTCTTGATCTGCTCTGTTTTCTAACTGAAGCATGTTTCAAATCAAGTAGCACAGCCTTTGTGGATATGAGTAAAACCTGCGCCTAGGTTAGAGAAAGGGAAAAGTGTAGGTGGAAAGGAAAAACTTTGAATCATATTCAAACAGATATTCTGCTTTCTTACTGCTTGTCTTTTTCTTTAGAGCTCTTGCCACTCTAAATCATCAAGAAGCTGTTTTCTGGACTTGACTTTTGCCAATGGCATGTAGGCAGTGAGACGAGGGGGGAAAGGAAATGTCTTTTTTTTCCCTGCCATAATTCACCTGATGTTCAGAGAGGAGCGAATCAAGGAATGAGCTCAGTTTTCACTGAGCTGGACGTAACTCCATGTCAGTGGAAAGAACTGTGCTGTCTTACAGTAGGAGAAGAGCCCCTGGGAACCCTCACAGTAACAGGGGCCTGGAAGGAAAGCTTGAGTCACTAGGTCCCATCTCTTTCTGCTGTCATCACCACATCATGCAGACCTTTCACACACTGATCACATTCCATCGTTAAAGTAGATAGTGGTTTTGCCCCTGTTACTTGTATTATGTAGCTGTTTGAAAGCCTCGGTTCTGCCAGTAGAAAGAATACAAGTTCCAGTGTGCTAACACTGGACAGGGTGTTTTAAAGGAAAATTCTCACAAGCCATAAATGGTTGGCTACAGCCATAGGATTTATGACCTATTCAACAGCTCCATGCACATAAGCAGGGTAGGTGATGTATGCACACCACAACATCCCAGACAATCTGAAAAACAGGGGTAAATTACTTTTTATGGATGGCATGGATAAAACTGTGCCCCTCAAACTGCTTTCAGACTTGAAGATGTGGAATCTGAGTTAAGTTGCTGAGGCGTGACTAAGTTTTGGTCGTGCTAGAAATGTTCCACTGTTTGGTAACCACATCAGAGAAAAGTAGAGCTCTGAAGGCACTACTGGGTTAGATCCCAAATGTGAAGGCAACCACTTTACAGAGCAATGCAGTCAGTTAGACTGTTTTTAATGCTATTCTAATAATTAGCATGAACAAGATCTTAATTGAAATGCTCTGATTCCAGGCATATTTTGTTGTTCCTGAAGGCTCTATTTTTAAATATTTGACAGGAATTGCTCTGTTTTGCTCTATTGAGGCATTTGCAGTTTGACAGGTATGATCTATGTGATGTGTGTGTTGTTTCTTTCTTTGTTCTGAGGCTAAAAAAGTGTAATTAAATCTATTTAAATAATCAGAATTAAGGCAGGTTCATTTGATGAGAATTGCTGCAGGAAATTTTGCAAAGCAGAAAAGAGCATACAGTTGATCATAAGAAAAAAATGATGCCCCAGAACTCCCTGTGAATAGGAGTTGCCAGGATGGTTTTCCCCAGTAAAAATGTCATGTGGACACTATTAAAGGGAGTTGGTGAAGCATATTGCACACCAAATAGACATTGCTTATTTAGATATAAATTGCATTGGAATGAATATTAAAACTTTGTGCTTGTGAGGGAGGAGATAGAGTGAGATAATGGTCGTAACACGATTTCCTACATTGGCAGCAAGTCAACCACAAACATAAGATTTGTTCTGAGTAACATTCATTATTAGCTTACCCCAGAAATAATGTGAGAATTCCACCACAACCAGAGAATAGGCACAGTGCATCATTAACAGCAATGTCAGCCAAAAACCCAAGCACAATTT
Source organism: Pithys albifrons albifrons (assembly GCF_047495875.1). Classification (NCBI taxonomy): domain Eukaryota; kingdom Metazoa; phylum Chordata; class Aves; order Passeriformes; family Thamnophilidae; genus Pithys; species Pithys albifrons. The sequence continues at coordinate 59,717,347 of NC_092458.1, forward strand.
TACAGCCTGATATTTAAAGCAAATGGGTAACAGACTGAAATTCCCAATATGCCTGTTGAAAAGAGCAAATTGTTTACTCCTTAGGTAGTTTTAAAATGTAAGATAATGCAAGATGAATTTACAAAGAAAATAGAGCACACTGCATTTAGATCAGAGGGTAAATGAACCACTGGTATAAATACTGGTGTTGTACCCACTTACCATGGGTATTTGAACACAAATATTCTGTTTAAAACTCTTGGTGTGCTCACTCTTTTTTGCCTTCTCTTCTCCCGCACATGTAGCTTTTGTCATCCCTCTTTGCTGTAATTGCTCCCCTAAAGAGGAAAGAGGAAAGGCTGACACGATGCTTCTCGAAGGAATAGGTATTCTGAAGTGTAAACTGAGTAAATGTTTATTTTCCGCTGCATGGTGATACTTGGATATTCAGTGCTCTAGACAAGGGCTGTCAGTGACTTGAGTCCTTTGGGAGAGAAAGGAAGGTCTTGGCTGTTCATCTTAGAGCTGGAGAATTGCTCTGTAACGAAAGCCCCTTCTTCCCCTTTACTCTGTAAACACAGTGCTTTGTTGAAATACTGATCATCTTTTTTTCTTTTCCACTTGCTTACAGGCTCAAAGATGCACAAGTGCATAGGTGCAACTCTTTGTAAGAAGCATCCTTTCCAACCCTCTCAAATTCCTTCTTTTTGAGCTGTGGGAGGTGGTGCTGCCAGTGCTATGTGCCTGCCCAATGCACTGGAACATGACCCCTGGCACCAGCAGTACCTGTAACTCTCTAGGAGTGCAGTGGCCACACATGCCTTCTGGACCTCTGAAAGCTCATAGCACCACTGGGCACTAGTGCCAGTGGAGGAAGCTGGTTCTCCTAACAGGGCTGGGCAGACCTTGTGAGAAGAGGGACTGAAAAAGTGGGAAACAGGGCTTCCCAAGGACATCAAAAGCAGCCCCGCAGGCTGGCAGTAGAGGAAGATGGGTATTCCAGCTTGCACACCTGCAGCTGAGCAATTTCTTGGGAAGAGGCTTGGTTTGCCCAGTGCAGTGGGCTGCTTACAAGGGATTATTTTCTGGCTCTTGCTGTAGCAGGGCACCTAGGACAGAAGTTCCTTTGCTTTTCAGGGGAGGGTAGAGTCACATGTGCTCTTACACCCACCCACTCACATCATGAAACAGTAAAATATGCATTTTTCTCTCCTTTTTTCCAAACACCTATCTTGTCTCTAACTCATTCCTGTATCTTCCCTGCTTTGCTCTACACACCTCCTACAAACCATCTCCATCTTTAATTGTCTCTAATGATTGGAAAAGATCCATATGATTTATGGACTTGCCATCTCCTCAGGGTTCAGCACGTCCTTGAGAGTGAATGGGGTGGCCATAGTGTCTGTCATCTTTGGCTGCAGGGATGTGTCAGTCAGATTTTTTCTTTTGCCAAGAAAGGCAGGAAGTGGTGTAGATATAGAATGATGGACTTTATTTTCCCAGTGCATGAACAATGTTATACATGGCAGAGAGCAGGCTATTTAACAGGATATTACTTTATGTCTGTCTTCAAACTCCATACCCTTAAGAAAAAAATCTTAAAAAAGAAAAAAAGTTATTTAGTGTGGGAGGTAGCTGGACTGAACGGCCTCTTTCTGGTGTTGAAAAATATATAGACAAAAGATTCTCAAATGGGATGGATTGGTGATTTAAGGACTTACCCACACCCAAGATCCAATCATGACACTCCTTGAATAAATGAAATTTTTTATCCATTTTCAAAGCCAGATCTTTTAGGAGGCTTCACATTTGGACTATAGAAATAAGAAATTCAGAAACAGAATTTGCAACAGACTGTCTTAGCTGGCATCTTCTTGCACTCTAGTTCAGTGGGATTTCTATTCTGGAAAATTGCTAATACATATATATACACACATACATATATTTATTTATTTATCATTAATTTATATATTATTTTCTAGTTGTCAAACAATTGTCACAGTTGTCCCCTTACCAAATATACTGGTATATTTTCTGAATAGGAACTGTCTCCCTCTTGTGTTGTTGAACTGATCCCTAGTCTTAGGTCCAGGCCCCCTGTGAAGCCTCTGTTTGTGTAAGTTAATGAAAGGAGAATGCATCAAAGACAAGTGTCCTTGCTTTCCCTAAAGCTTCAGTGTGGCTATGGATTTGACACCTTTAGCTTCCTCCATTATACCTTTCTGTTGTACCTATTAGTTTTTGTAGGATCACCCAACATGAGTCCATTGATATCATTATGTCAAATTGCTTCAGGAACTCTTCTTCATGACCCTTATTCTCCAACATACCTCATTCACCCCTCTTGTCCATGCTTTGAAAATGGCATTAAGTCCCCCCTTTCCTGTACAGGCATGAAGTTTATGTTATGATAACTTCTCTGCATCCAATGCACTGAAGACCAGTCTCAGAGATGCACTGACACATTTCCGCTGCTAGGTTTTCCTTCCTTTTCTTCCTTCCTTCCTTTCTTACATGGCATGTCTTGGTATCTCAAGCAGCATCCCAGTCTGTGCCACAGTATCCCGGGCTTAGCTCCTATTATGCTATCTTCTTTCATTGTATCTTCTTTCTTTCCCATAATATTTCCTTTCCCCCCCTCCTCTTTCTTTTTTTTTTTTTTTTGGTAATAGGCACAGCATGAAGTAGGGGGAGAGGAGCCACTCTAGTGAAAACATGCATGGGCTGAGTACCAATGTGGTAACACTGACCCCTCATTTGGCACTGAGCATGTGACTTGTCACCTGGTATCAACACTTAGCATTGTGTCACCAGAGTTAATAAACCTGAATCAATGCAATCCTGAATATGGCTACTAAGGTGAACAGATAGTGGCAGTGTATGTCTGTAAGAACAAAATGATCTCCCATATCTCTGAACCAAGAAGCAAATGGCAGATGAAGTAGAGCATCTAATGTCTGCTTAATAGAGCAGGTACACATCTGCTTTGCGGCTCTGTTTGTCCAGGTTAAAAATCTCCTTGCCAAAAACATTTGACCTTCAGTATCTCTGCATTTAAAAATGAGATTTCATTTTACTTTCTTAAATTTTAATTATTTAAAGTCTTCAATCTCTTCCAAAAGTTCATCTTTTTTTTTCTTTTTTTTTGGTTGTTTCATTAACCTCCTTTAAATGTTGCTAAAAGTCATATATTGGCATACCTCATGTACCTAAGTAGTCTTGGCTATAAGTGAAAAGTTCAGTTTGGGAGGAGATTATCCCTTTTATTGTGGTTTCCTGTAATGTAATAGGATTGTGCATTAAAATGATGTGGAACAATAAGCATGATCTTTCAAACAGTCACTGCAGAGCAGAGCAACAGGGATGCATTGTGGCCAGATGTCCAATGCACTGAGAGCAATGAATGACTTAATTTTTTTGTGTGTAATGGACCTGTTGATTACATTTAACAAAAATAGAGTGATGAGACAAAATAAGAACTTTGTGTCACTTTCTTTACAAGAGCTCTTCAGGTGCTGGGCTGGAAACAGAGCTAAGTCAAGGGAGTTGAGTCAGTGTAGGAGTGAGTGCTGACTGTTTTCATAAGGTGGAGGAGTTGCTGTTTTTAGCAAGCATGGAGACTTCAGTTGTTTTTGGTTTTTACTCTGCTTAGTCAGTCAGAATGGCTCCATGTTTCTTGCCTTGTCTCATCAAGCACAGATGCTTCCGCAGAAGACCGTTCGAAGGGATGTGCTTCCAAGCCTAGATCAGGTCTCTTGCCTGCTTCTCCTTCTGTGCTTGTGTATTGTTGGAGACAAAAGGGATTTGTTGACAGAAGTGATCTTTTGCTAGAGAGACTTTTGCTGCTAATGTTTTAGTATCATGAAGAAAAAGGGTTCCTTGTCACTGTGCCTTGAGATATGTTTCAGTCAAACACCCTGGACACAAATCTTGGAAAACCAAGGGGGAAGGGAACATGCAGACATGCATCTTCCTCTAGGGACACAAGTGTGCTATGTGATATGTGGGGTTACCAACAAAATGAATTTGGAAATCTTCTGTTACTTTTTAATGTGTCTGTGTCCGCCACAGAGACCCACACCACTTGCCATGACTGTCCATAAATGTTCAACAGAGGTCCAAGATTTAAAAAGCAAGAGTATCACATGTTGGGTCTGAGATGTGATGGCAGAAGTGTAAAAGCTTGCAAAACAATTACCTGAAATTTGGCTGGCTTTCTCCCATGCTTGAAAGTCTCTACGTTTCAGGAGTGCTAAAACTGATCAAACTAAAAGCAAAGCAAAAATAAGAGAGTTTTTAATGGAAAGACTGGCAAATCCAGGGCTAAACTCTTTTCACTAGCAGATTATTTGAGCTTTTCAATTTTCTCTGCCAATGTTTGTTAAACTATTTTGCTTATTAACTCCTTTGCAATCCCTTCCTTAACTGTGCCTGAAATTTCAATGTTAAACCACTAAATCCATTTTACAACCAGAGATTAGAATGTCAAAGAGGATGGATTTGTGACTTTAAGCACTGACCCTTGAAAGTTGAGACATGAAACATACTTGCTTCGTTTGAGACTGTATCCTCTTCTTATGAGAGTCAGTGAGGGCACGACTGAGCCTATGTTGAGAAGTGTAAAGTCCCTCCAAGCAGAGTTACCATACACAAGCTGGCTGTAGCTATTGTCCATGTTTGACCTGAGCAACCATATTCTGGTGGTGACTCTGCAGCAGTGGCTGTGAGCATTACATTATTGTGTTCCTAAATTTATACCTTTAGTAGTGAAGAAGGGATTTTTATGAAGGACTGAATGCAGTGGTAAATTAAAGCACTGTCTATGATTTCCATGTATTTAAGGTGGCCATGGAAGAGTCTGTAGCAAGGTAGAGAGCACAGTTTGAAAGAAAACTGACATGTAAGCACAATTTCAAGCTAAAAGAGGTGGTTACTAAGTCGTATTCAGAAAAGACAGCTTCTTGGGGAAAATGATCAAGCATTGGATATAGATGGAGAAGGAACATGTTAGAGCAAGCATCGGCTACAGAGAAAATGTAAGCAATCAGTATGAGCCATTTAGAGGTATAGGATAGAAGTGGAGGCATCTTGTGGGAAGTAGGCTACAGCTGCTACATAGTTTATGTGGTTTAATTAACTTTAAATCTATGAAAAATTAGTAATTTCTGTTAAAGATGAGTAATTCCAGTAACTGACAAGCATTATGTCATAACATTTGCCTGGCTTTTGAATAGCAATCATCGTAATTTTAATCTTAACTGTGTACTTCTACTTTGCACATTAGTAGAAGTAGCAGCCTCTTCTTCACTCCATAGAAGAGGGAAAGTGAGAAATGGAGGAAGATTTAAGCATTGCTAGCAATGATTCATTCTCAGGCTACACAACCTGCCAAATGATCTCCAGAGTGGCACTGTTGCTTGGCCCGGGAACAGTTTTCTTCCCTCCCTGCCCTCTTAACTAGAAGGAGGAAAACTGATACTCATGGCAGACAACCAGGATGGCTAGAACTAATATTGGACAAGTTCAGGAAACTATATACAGGATCCAGAGTCTGGAAAACATGCCAGACAGAATAAAAAAAAGAAAAAAGATAGAAACAACCAAAAGATATTCTGTTACCAAAAATCAACCCCTGGGATGAAGTAAAAGGGCGTAATCTTGCTTTCCCTATGCAGAAACTGGTTCTGTAATGTTCTGCTGGAGGCTGAGCAGACGTTCTTCTGAAAGAAAGCAAAAGACAGATTTTGAAGTGTTTTTCTGTATAAAACTTTTCAGGTCTCAGGGAACTGCAGGGATATGATTAAATTCTGGGTTAGGACAACCTGGCCATTGAAATAAATGGTTAAAGTTTCCCCTTGTTTCCAGGAGTCAGGGAAACATGTCATCCTAACCCCACTTCAGACTCAGCAAGCACTTATTTCAGACTGTTCTTGGATCATATTTGCAATTACACCCTGCTAATTTATGCAGTTCTTTAAAGTCCCAGGGCTAATAGGTGCAGCTGACACTTCTCAGTGGGATGTCAAATACTGCTTATTTCACCAAGGTGCTTCTGAGAAGCTACACCCTTTGGATGTTCTCCTAGAAACTTTAGTGGATATCAGGGCTATCATTTTTAGTGTTTTCTGAATGCCAAGATGACACTCTGCTTTGACTCTAATACAGAAACTGTACTGGGGAAGCCTGGGGAACTGTACTTTTGTTGTATTTTGATTTTATTGATAATTTGACTCACTAGAAAAATGTAAGCTTTGTATCTTCTTTTCCTTCTGTTCTGACCTTTCTTGAAGTTTTTCAATGATGTGAGGTAATGTAATTTTGAGGAATCCAGTCTCCACAGACTAGGGAATTGCAGCCCTCACTACTGTGGGACGTAGGGAGCTGCTCTTTTTGGGTGCCTAAATTATATTTTTCATATCTATGTTCATTGTTTTATAAAATCTGAGCTTTCGTGTACTGCTCTGTGCTTCTAGTCATGGCAGAAAAGTTTTGACATTGTTATTGCATGCCCAAGTAAGTCAGACTTGCCTCAGCATGTCATGGAGATATTGTTTGGTTTTAATCCATTGGTGGCTTTGCTGATTAAGATAAAGGTCTTCATTAGGCACTGGGAAAGATCTGAGAACGGTGGAAGCCCTCGAGCTTCAGTGTAAACCATGTTCAAAGCCTGAATCACTTGGGAATCTGACTACTTTTTTCCATGCTACGTAAGTTATTACAGCTGGGAGACAATTGTTGCCATATTGATTAAATGCTGGGCCTTTATGAATAATAGTTCCCTCTACATGGGTAGGATGCAAATTCCACTTCTCACAGCTCTGAGCTGATTTTCCTATGGCTAGGTCCTTCAGGGGAAGAATGGAGGTAGTGCAATGAAAGGAGCTCAGTTTTGATCTTTGACAAGGGCATTTTCAGTTTCATATAGCTAATATTTGCAAGGATCATATAGGAGACTGAATTTTCCTTACAAAGCAAGGCACAACTTCTCCATGTGTCACCTTCTACAGTCTCTGTTGCTGAAGAGAGAGAAACATTCAATTGATAGACTCAAATTCACAGAGGCTATGGTATATTAAAAGCAGTTTAAAAGGTCTTTGGAGCTCTTGCAAAATCAATCACTGCCTTTAACGTTGTTCATTGTGTGTGCCAGCCCTCCTCAGTTCAGATGATGTACTCTTCTCTTTGGCCACCTTCCTCAAGGAAGAGCTGCTTTTGTGCTGTTCTGTCCTCACTAGTCGAGGTGTGAGTTCATGTCTTCTGCAATGTATATTCTGGTCTACCTTTGCTGTGGCCAGCATTACGCAGCACAAATATATTCAGGCATCTTTCCACTCGCTTCATTTGCATTTGTGAGTGCTTAATGTTTTGGACTTCTGATTACCAAGCTATGCATGCAGGAAAAAAACTGCAAATCATTAATGAACTTAAGTGACACCTTTGGTTTCATTAATTTGGTATTGCACAGAAAGCCTACTGCAGCAGCAGGGATAGATCCAGTTCTTTAAAGCAGAGTTCAACTGCCTGAAACCATCTATTTTCTTCTTGCACCAGAAGCTGCAAAGTGTTTAACCCAAATATCATCAAAGCTGTGCACCAGCCTGTTTTCTATTTTTTTGGTCACAGCACAACATTATTATCAAAATACAGATATAAGTGTAAAAAGTCAGAGATGCATCTTCAGGTGCTCACTGACAGTCTGTCCCTGCAGAGATGGGATACACAGCTCTGCTTGTGATGTGCACAACTGACAGAACTAACTCTGTTTTGGTACAAACAGAATTTGCCTCAGTAAGAACTCAGCAAAAATGAAACAAGTACTTAGGGATTCAAACAGAGTTCTGGAAATATTCCATGCCTTTAGGAGTCTAAATGTAGGAGATTGGTGGATGTGATTCTTCTGTTTTCCTTTGATTGTTGATTGGTTTCAGACAGTTTATAAAGCAAAAAAGGGTTCAGGTTGCTCCAGAAAAATTTCTACTCATGCTGAGCACATTTATTCAGGTTAACTCCTGTCTTGCAAGTGCATTCTGGAATGGGACATGCTGAAGAAATTCCTTCTTGCCTATGAAAACAAGTTGTTCTCAATCAAAAGCTCCACACTATAATTGAAGTCCACATTGATTTTTCATATTTCTCTTTACAGCATTACAATATATAAAGCCCAACTTTTGCTTCTCAGCTAAGCAGTTAAGCTCTAGAATTCAGTGTGAGAGTAAAGGTAGAATCATAGAATGGTTTTAGTGAGAAGGAACATTAACAATTATTTCATTCCAACCCCTCTGCCACAGGCAGCAACACCTTCCACTAGATCGGGAAGCTCAGGGACCCATCCAACCTGGCCTTGAACATTTCCAGGGATGGGGCATCCACCACTTCTCTGGGCAACCTGTGCCAGGAATTTGTTCCTAATATCTAATCTAAACCTACTCTTTTTCAGTCTGAAGCCATTCTCCCTTGTCCTATTATATATTACAAGAGATATTCACATAGTTGCAGTTCAAAGTGGTACTCCATCTTAACTTTTGTATTTGAACACAGGAAGCAGGACACACACAAATGTGAATATGCACTCTCCATTGCACATATCTTTTATGGATATAAGAGGTCTATAATAGATACTAAGAAAACACATAACCAAATGTTAATTTAATTGTTAATGAGGAAAATCAAGGTGTATCAATGAACAAAGATACAAACCATGATTATCATAAGAAAAGACAGGACTCAATCAACAAAAGTTCTCATGGAACATATTTTATTTACAAAGAGGGTGCAGAAAAGAGGGAATCAGAATCACCAGCTATGTGACTCCGGGAGATAAAACACCAGTAAATATTATTTTAAGAAGCACCATAGTTAACATGGAACAATTTCACATTTGTAGATAATTTACAATGGAACAACATTAGAATCATAGAATCATAGAATCGATTGGGTTGGAAAAGACCTCCAAGATCATCGAGTCCAACCCTTGGTCCAACTCTAGTCCATTTACTAGATCATGGCACCCAGCGCCACGTCCAATCTGTGTTTAAAAATCTCTAGGGATGGTGAATCCACCACCTCTCTGGGCAGCCCATTCCAATGCCTGATTACTCTCTCTATAAAGAATTTTTTTCTGATATCCAACTTAAATTTCCCCTGGCAGAGCTTAAGCCCGTGCCCCCTTGTCCTATTGCTGAGTGCCTGGGAGAAGAGACCAACCCCCACCTGGCTAGAACTTCCCTTCAGGTAGTTATAGACAGTGATGAGGTCACCTCTGAGCCTCCTCTTCTCCAGGCTAAACAACCCCAGCTCCCTCAGCCTCTCCCCATAGGACTTGTGCTCCAGTCCCTTCACCAGCCTTGTTGCTCTTCTCTGGACCCGCTCCAGCACCTCAATATCCTTTCTGAACTGAGGGGCCCAGAACTGAACACAGTACTCAAGGTGTGGCCTCACCAATGCAGAGTACAGGGGAAGGATCACTTCCCTGGTCCTGCTGGTCACGCTATTTTTGATACAGGACAGGATCCCATTGGCCTTCTTGGCCACCTGGGCACACTGTTGACTCATGTTGAGCTTCCTGTCAATTATTACTCCAAGGTCCCTTTCTGCCTGGCTACTCTCCAGCCACTCTGGGCCCAGCCTGTAGCGCTGCAGGGGGTTGTTGTGGCCAAAGTGCAGGACCCGGCACTTAGCCTTGTTGAACTTCATCCCATTGGAATCAGCCCATCTCTCAAGTCTCTCCAGATCCCTCTGCAGAGCCCTCCTGCCTTCCGGCAGGTCGACACTCCCTCCCAACTTGGTGTTATCAGCCAATTTGCTGATGATGGACTCAATCCCCTCATCTAAATCATCAATAAAGATGTTAAACAGGACTGGACCCAATACAGACCCCTGGGGAACACCACTGGTGATTGGCCGCCAGCTGGATGCAGCTCCGTTCACCAGCACTCTCTGGGCCCGACCCTCCAGCCAGCTCTTAATCCAGGAGAGGGTGCACTTGTCCAGGCCATGGGCTACCAGCTTTTTCAGGAGTATATTATGGGAGACAGTATCAAAGGCCTTGCTGAAGTCCAGATAGACCACATCCACAGCCTTCCCCTCATCCACCAGGTGGGTCACCTGGTCGTAGAAAGAGATCAGATTGGTCAGACAGGACCTGTCCCTCCTAAACCCATGCTGGCTGGGTCTAATCCCTTGTCCACCCTGAAGGTGCTGTGTGATTGCACTCATGATGAATTGCTCCATAACCCTGCCAGGGACGGAGGTTAGGCTGACAGGCCTGTAGTTGCCAGGGTCCTGCTTGCAGCCCTTTTTGTGGATTGGGGTGACATTGGCCAACCTCCAATCATCTGGGACCTCCCCAGAGACCCAGGACTGTTGGAAGATGATGGAGAGCGGTTTGGCAAGCTCTTCTGCCAGCTCCCTCATCACCCTGGGATGGATCCCATCTGGTCCCATAGACTTGTTAGGATCCAGCTGGCTCAGTAAGTCGGTCACAATTTCCTCCTGGAATACAGGAGGGGTATTCAGCTCCCTCTCCCTGTCTACCAGCTCCAGAGGCCAGTTGTCTTGAGGGCCACCTGTCTTACTGCTGAAAACTGAGGCAAAGTAGGTGTTAAGTACCTCAGCCTTCTCCTCATCTTCCTTGACTATATTTCCCTCCAAGTCCAACAGAGAATGGAGGTTTTCCTTGCCCCTCCTTTTGTTATTAATATATTTATAAAAGGACTTTTTGTTATCCCTAACTGAAATAGCCAAATTTACTTCAAATTCCACTTTTCTTTCCCTAATTTTTTTCCTGCATGACCTAGTTCTATCTGTAAATTCTTCGTAAGTAGCCAGCCCTTTTTTCCATAGTCTGTAAACTTTCTTTTTATCCCTGATTTCTTGCAGAATCTCCCTATTTAACCAAGCTGGCTGTCTTCCCCTCCGGCTGGCCTTTCGGCACACTGGTATAGCCTGTTGCTGTGCATTCAAAATTTCCTTCTTAAAACATGTCCATCCCTCCTGGACCCCCTTGCCTTTAAGGGTTGTTTCCCAGGGTATGCTCTGAATCAGTTCTTTGAATAGGCCAAAATCTGCTCTCCGGAAGTCCAAGGTAGAGGTTTTAATGGTGGCTCTCCTTACATCCCTGAGGACTGAAAATTCTATTATTTCATGGTCACTATGCCCCAGGCGGCCTCCAACCACTACATCATCTACCAGCCCCTCTCTGTTTGTAAACAGTAGGTCTAGCGGGGCCTTACTCCTGGTAGGCTCATTTACCAGTTGATGAAGGAAATTGTCCTCTATACACTCCAGGAACCTCCTTAACTGCCTCTTCTCTGCAGTATGAAGCTCCCAGCAGATATCTGGCAGGTTAAAGTCACTCACAAGAACAAGGGCTGGAGATTTTGAGACATCTGCCAGCTGCTTGTAGAATAATTCATCCCCTTCATCATCCTGGTTGGGCGGTCTGTAACAGACACCCACAAGGGTGTCAGCCTTGTTGGCCTTGCCCCTGATTCTGGCCCACAGGCACTCAACCTTGTCACTGCTGACCTCAACTTCAACAGAGTCAGGAGACTCTCTAACATATAAAGCCACCCCTCCACCTCTCCTTCCCTGCCTGTCCTTTCTGAAGAGCTTGTAGCCCCCCATAGCAGCACTCCAGTCATGTGATTCATCCCACCACGTTTCTGTGACAGCAACTATGTCATAGTTTTCCTGCTGCACTATGGCTTCCAGCTCCTCTTGTTTGTTTCCCATACTGTGTGCATTGGTGTACATGCACTTCAGCTGGGCCATTGATTTCATTCTCAACTCGGGCTCTATGCCCTTAGGCCTATCTCTGGAGAGCCCAGTTGCCGTCCCTTCCCCCTTCAAACCTAGTTTAAAGCCCTCCTAACTAACCCTGCCAACTTATGGGCTACAGTTCTTTTGCCCTTCCTAGATAAATGAAGCCCATCTGCTTTGATGAGACTGGGCAACACAGAGTTTGCGCCATGATCAAAAAACCCAAAATTTTGACGATAGCACCATCCCCTAAGCCATCTATTGGTAAGCTGGGCTTTCCTAAACCTCTCCTCATTCATCCTGGCTAGCACAGGAACTGAGGCAATTACTACCTGTGCTCCTGTCCCCTGAAGAGATCGGGTCAGTGCCTTGAAATCTTTTTTAATTACTCTGGTACTCCTTTTATTAATGTCATCACTTCCAACCTGGACAACCAACAGTGGGTAATAGTCTGAGGGTTGGACAAGTTTAGGAAGTCTTTTGGTAATATCCCTCACCCTGGCCCCAGGAAGGCAGCAAACTTCCCTGTGGGATGGGTCTGGCCGACATATAGGGCCCTCAGTTCACCTCAGAAGGGAGTCACCGATTACAACAACCCTTCTCTTTTTCCTCTTACCTGTAGTCGTAACCCGTCCGCTAGACTGGGGGTAACCAGAAGATCTTGTAGATAGATCCTCCTCCTGACTGTCCTCCAACAGACTGTCCGAGTCCAGGGCCATATACCTGTTTTTTAAGGGCACCCAGGCAGGTGAAAGGGGTCGAGAGGGGGTGTTCTTGCCTCTACGACCAGGCACCTGTTTCCATTCATCCCCATCCCTATGGTTTGTTCCGTCTTCCTGATGGCAGGAGGGGCTGGGCTTCACCACCTCCTGCTGGGCTTCCTTAGGAGTGGAAAGGGTGAGACTCCACCAACCAATTTCCCTTTCACTCTCCCTTATGTTTCTGAGCCTATCGACCTCTTCCTTTAGCTCTGCCACTAGACCCAGCAAATCGTTCACCTGCTCACATCGTATGCAGGCGCTTCTCATACTGTCCTCTGGTAGTAGGTCCAGGCTCAGACAGTCTATGCAGCCGGAGGCCTGAGTGGCTGCATCCTTTTTAGAGGGTTCAGTCTGTATTGACACACCTCTACTGGTAACAGGAGCAACAGCTTTCATTTTTCTGGGCGGCATGACTGCCTTAAGCTGTGGGGAAAGGTAGAAAGAGACAAAGAAACAAACGAACAGAGGAGAAAAAAAAAAAAAAGAAAAGGCTGCAGAAATACCTAGGCTTCTGCCCTGCCTGTGCGAACTGCTGTGCAAACTGCCTTGCAAACTGCCGTGCCACGCCCTCACTGACGTGCCACGCCCCTGTGTGCCCACTCCTGTTCGCCACGCTCCGGGTCGCTTGCGCTCCCTAGAGATGTTTTTAAAGCCTTCTCACTCTCCTGCTAACGAGCAAGCCCCGCCTCCAACTCCCCTCTGAGTCACCTGCTGATAGCTGAAGGAGCAGCAAAGCCTGCCAGGGAATTGTATCAAGATTTCCTCATATGCATGGTTTGACTCAACTTAGTGAAAGACACCTCCCATCAGACCTGAAATGTCTCTGAGGTTTTGATGATTCACATGGAAGGGGCACACTTGGTAGCGAAGGTGTCCAGTTTTTATTCAGTATGCCAAAATTAAGCAACTCATGAGTATAGTGTCAATGAACACAATTGCTTTAAGGCAGGAATGCACATCCGGAAGGAAAACAAAGTCCAGTGGTGCCTTGCTTCTTCAACAGGAGGATTTTTAGTCATCCTTGGAGCACACAGCATATTTGAGAACAAAATGTTAGAATCTTGTTTTTCTTGGCTGTGAATAAATTCATCCTGGGATACATGGTTTAAATATGACCTGATGTAATTCCCCTTCTCCTACTGCTAAATGCTATCTGCTGAGCCAATTTCAACTTCAGCTCAGTTTCTTTTGAGTAAAGATTGCAGACAGACTCTCGCCTTCATTTGTTCTCTCCAATTCAGGATACAAAGCACTCCTGGACACAGAGCATAGAGCGTTTTTCATTTTTCTAGTGTGTGACTCAGTTTCAGCATATGAAACTACTCCTTGTTAATGCATTGTGTTAGAACTGACTCATTCTTGTTGAAGATGCAAAGTCCTTGAGTGCTTTACCAATTGCTTTAAATTTTAGAAAAATGTATTAAATCTTCTTGGGTTTTGCTTAAATTTGTATTTGAAATTTTTTGCCTCATTAATAAATCATACACACAGATAACTGAACCTTACAGCTTAGATGTAAATAAGTCTTTGGAAAAAAATGCAGCAGCTTTCATAGTTCAGCAGCCAAAGAAATCCTTAGTCTTTGTTTGTTAATCATGATTTAAACCTGTGGGTAATTATAAACTGTTCAATAACTACACAGTGTTAGGGGGCAGATTTTTCTAAAGAACTCAGAGCCTACAACCAGTTGCAGGTTTTCAGATTTGCCCAACTTCTACCAAAGCATCAAAGTGAGTAGGCAAATCCACATGCTGATTTGTGAGTTCATCTTAGCACATGGATACCCCTTTTCTTTATCCCTACCTCTGCAGGAGGCCCTTGAAAACCTGCCCATCCTCTAGGCAGGAGAAGACAAAATCCAGGATAAGCTTCATATTAGTTTCTCGCTATGTCTGATCCTACAAAGGAGCTCCCATTTTCAAGTCTGAGAGATATCCAAGCAAAGATACAAATCCCTTGGATTTCCAATTGGCTTTATCCTTTTAACATGATAACCTGTGTGAAGTGACACACATAAATCAACATTTTTCCCTTTGAAAGGAATGTGAGATTGGAGTTTGGCCCCCTTGCTAGCTGCTTGGCATTAGGCCTCTCCCCTTGGCACCTGTGAAAGGGACACCTCAGTCACCCCAGCTCTCTTGAAGATTTATGGTGAATTCGTGTTTCAGAAACAAGCTGATAACCTTTGCACTGGCACGAAAGGCAGAACTTTTATTACAGGATTGTTGAGATAACAACAGCTTTGAATGTGTACTGCTGCTGTATTAGAAACTGAACTGGAACAAAGCTCTGCCTATCTGCTCAGCTACCTGGATTTTGGTGGTGACCAAGGGTAGGAAGCTCCTGCTTAGCCAGTTGGGTATTTCTTGCCACTCTTATTTTGAGGCATAGAAGTTCATTTGGCTGTGCTGCTGCTTTGTTATCTAAGGAATTCATATACTACTTAATCTCCATAAAAATCCCAAACCATGACTGTACTGTGTGACCTCTGCAGGGAGCATCAGAATTCCAGATCTGGTGTCACAAGTATTGTGAGTAGATTATGGGGTGCACAAAAACCTGTGGGTTTTTTGGCAAGCAGTACGATTAATAAAGGGAAAGAAACAATTCTGTCTGAAACAATTTGGAATTTCTGAACTTAAGATATTAGGTGAGGGATTTTTATTTAGTGCAATAATAGCCCTAAAATGAAGAATATGAGATGTAATTTGCATCTGCCTTACCATGTAACATGTAAGCCTTTTGCCCGAGTCTTGAGAAGTAGTTGTCTTCTTGAGATATAAAGTCATCTTGAGATAAAAACCCTGAACATAAGAGTGAATGGGGAAAAAAAAATTGTATGTGAGCTATACAAATATCCCCTGAAAGTGATATTCAGAAGCCTTTATTTTAATTTTTTTTAACTAAATTATGAGAACAAGACAAAATATGATAACAATACACACCGGAATGTTTATTTTAAAATAGATAACAGCTCTGAAAACCCCCTTGCCTAGTTCAGTATACTGGGACAACCTTGCAGCTTAACCTCCTGTCAGTGTGAGCCGGAGCAGGGTGAGGAATGCTTCTTGCTTTTCCCAGGCAAACTCCTCTGAGGAAATTCAGAGCACACCGTTTGTTCAAACTCCTTTTTCCCTCTTTAGAGTTATTAATTATTTCATGTTGATGCACAAGCTGAAGATTGGGTTGGATTCTTTCCTGGACATCTGCCTTAATGTATCACAGGATGTTCCCCTCGTGTCATGTGTACCTGCAAATTACTTCCAACAACTGGTATTTCCACACTATGGAAAATAGAGAGATTTGGAATGGTGCATCTCAAAGGGAACTGAGGAGTCTGAGCACAAATGCCCGACTTTGTCCTGCCTCCCTTTCTTAAGTTTTAATCAGCCTAAACCCCTAACTAGTCAGCAAGATTTTTCACTTCCAGAAGAGCTGTGTGAAAACTGAGGGAGGGCTTCAGCTGTATCCACCACAATAGCTAAAAAATAACACGACAATGTAAAAAGAAGGAAGATAAGTAGAGCACACAACTTAAGAAAGTGTTTTTGCCAGACAGAACATCCAATATCCAGCTGCTTCTCTGAAGGAGGTAATGGCTAACATTGTCAGTATGAGGGGATGTGAGGCATCTAAAAAACTATCCTAGAGTTTTATTTTCATATTTTGGGAGTTGAGGGAGAGTTTGAATTACAGATAAGGAATGGCAGGTGTTAATGCCAGTCTTCCGCTTCTTACTTCTAGTTTTAAAGTCTGGGCTATCTGATTTCTTTTCTCCCCAGGACAGTAGTCATCTTTTTTTACAAAGCTTTTGTTAGTATCTCATGTTTTGTTTGTGTACAATACTGTAAGCAATATCAGGATATGGTTAGATGAAAGATCTACTAAATAGACAGGCTTGGGGGTTTAGGGAGCTTATCTCAGCAGATAATACTCCAGTAGATTTTTCTAGTGGCTCTCACTAGTTGTCTCTGTCTTATCTAATCCGACTCTGAAGCCAATCAATACAAAAACTTGCCAATCAGTGCTGAAGCATTTCATGTGGTTATATTCCTGAGACTCACAGGAAAAGAAAAGGGAAAGGAGCTTAGAAGTACTTTTTGTTTTGTTCTGGTTAAAAGCTGTTCTGAACAAACCGTTACTGGATGAGATGCTGAGAGCTGATCCTTGCTAGCTTTTCTGGCACTGCTTGATGCATTAGGCTGCAAATGTCTTTATTTCTTTTGAGGTGGGATTCTTTTCTACTCTTTAGGTGAGCCTTCAGTACTTTGCAGCAATGTGTTTATGCAGCCTACCTAACTGGACTTGCTACCCATGTATCTTGTTGCTGAGGATCCTCCACTGGTGATGTTTATAGACAGCTAAATTGCTTAACACCAAGTCTTTGCTTTTCCAGCAGTGCAGCTTACAAGCAGTTCAAATGAAAGGGTTGTAAAACAGCAGACTATCAACATATCCATCAGACTGAAAGGAGCATCTTACCTTGGTATAGGGAAAACCCTTTGGATTCTGTTGTGGGTACCTGTCTCAGTTGGCTTTGCCTACACTGCCACCTGAAAGCCAGTGGTATTTGGCCCTGGTTCTCATCATTGCCCCTAGGCCCTGAAGTTCCTTTTTACAGTTTGTATTTATCTTCACTGTTTGCTTAGCATGCTTTTAGATTTCAGAAATTCCGCATCTTGAAATGAGAAAAACACATGAAACCCATTGCTTTCACTTCTTGAAGCACACCTGTCTATTTACACATGGAAGCAAAGGCCATCTGCATCTTCTAATGCTGCAGGTGTCCAAGGCCATGTTACATTTTTGATCTGACTTTTTTTGCTGTGAAAGCTAAATGAGGAGTGTGATATGTTCCTGATTTAGTTTCTGTGATCAAACCCAAGAGATATTTCAAGCATTTTCAAACATGATGAATGAGAAAAAAAGCAGAACATGGGGTATGTGAGATTGCTCAACTGTTTCAGTCCCTCAGTCTAAAGGGTGTGAGTCTGGAAGCAGGCTCTTAAGCTAAGGTGCAAATTGACACCAAAATGATGTACATCTGGTCTAGTTGAGGAGCATAACTGAGGCATACAGCAAATCCCACATCATTTCTACAAATGTGGGAGTTGTGGTAGGTGTGATTGACCCTACCACTGAATTGGTGTATGTGTCCACAGGGAAAATGTACAAGCACTAGACATCTCCAAAGCCAAGTTTGTCCTATCCCTGGCTGCAGTATTAGACTTTAGCCTGACATCCCTTTGGTGTGGGACAAATATGGAGCACAACCCAGAGGTACATCAGTGTTGTGGGGACAACTGGGACATTAGGGTTTGAGCAAAACACTAACAGCATGGCAGCAATTTGCACATACCCATGGAGCAGTGCTCAGAGAAGAAGACCCTCCAAGTGAACACTTCTGCAGAAGTGTATCTGCAAAATGTGCTATGACGAGAAAGTTCAGATAGGAGATGCAGCCAAGGGATACTCAGACCTCCAAGACTCACTCCAAAAGAAGCAAAACTTAAAAAAAAAAAAAATAGAAGAGTCCTTGGCAAACCAATGAGATCAGCAATACCTGGTGTCAATATATTGCCTCTCTGTTTTCTCTTTTTCTTACACAAATGACAGTGGTCACCATTGAGACCAACTCTGGGGTAAAATGTACATCCAAGTTGAGAATGTCTTGTTTTCTGTCTAAACTTTTAAGTCACAGTTTTACTGGATGTGAGCTAGGACTAAAGTCCTAAATATAAATGCTTACTGTATTTGCTTTCCTGTTTTATTACAGCTGCAAAAGTGAGCCATAATGATTGTTATAGTATATGATAGTATTTGTCAGCTATGGGACAGAATGAACTCACACAGTAATGATTGGCTCAGCCTCAAAGTGATAAACATGTCAAGATAACAGCAATCATTTTTTCCTGTAGCATGAGAATACAATGCAATTTAAAACAGCTCTTTTTCTGCATTTTAATATTCCTATAATCAATCACCAACCATAACGGTTTTATTATGACTATGGACACAATAGATCAAATTTTTATGGCCTGGTCTTAGTTTTCCATATGTAATCTGCCAGCACCAGTAATTGCACAGTTTAGGTCATTTGAGTACCTGATTACCCCACAAATCAGGTAACTAGACATGTATGCTGCATGCTGACATAACTGGGAGAATAAACTAGTTTGCAAAACTTGGCACATGTAAAGTTGAAAGTCATACTTCAGGCCAAAGTGAAAATTTTGCTTTGCTTGTTTATTGTTATGATATCCCCAGAGACTATATGAAGACAGAAAATTTAAAAAATATTTGCTTTAAATATGCAGTTTCTTTCAAGACTCTGGCTAGAGCCTAACCTGAAAGTCAGGGTTTCTTATCCACAAACAAACAGCAGGTAGGATTGAAAGACTGATGCTTTCAAAAACTTCAAAACTCTCAAAGAAATTAGCTGTATTGGAATCAGAGTGGAGATTCAGGTTAAAGTTTGATTAAAAGATGGGAAATAGGACAAGGAAGAAGTTACTAATTTACACAATGGACAACGGCTACCTGAAGGTAACGATAGGCATTTGTATAGGTTATCATCTTCATAAATGACCTAATAAAAGGGATGGTACCAAGGTATCAGTGTTTATGGGTGATTAAAAATGATGTAGGATATTAAAACTAAAGGTAGCTGAGAACACTTGCACAAGGGTCCTAAAATGTGGGAGGCTGACTCATGAAAAAGAGGCAATGCTTCCAGAAGAGCAGACATGCAGGAACCAGGAATTCACTGTAAGGTGAGGCACAAAAGTTAAAATAGGATCAGCTATGTACATATGTACAAGAGAATGTCTCTACCTAACTTTTGCCTCTCAGAAAAGAATTAACATTTGCTTCCTGCTTATTAGTGGCCAGAAAATGTGCATGAAGTGTTATTACCAAAGGAGTAGATAATAAAAGATAATCTGTCATCATTTACCTGTATAAATCCTCAGGGCTCCCACATCTTGAAATGTGGGTAGAGACCTAGTCCCCTGGGTGAAAGAGGTGGGACCAGGAAAGCTGCAGACACAGATTTCCCATGGCAAGGAATGTTTCACCCTGTCCTTTCTGGGGTAGCAGTGGGGTCCTGCTCCAGTTGGCCTGAGCTCTTCCAGCTCTTCTACAGAGTCAGATCTTGCTGCAAATACAATGCCTCTTAGTCATGCAGAGTCCCTCCCAGTTGAGTCAGGGCCTTTTTGGTTGCGACCCATCATGAGGATGGGCATATTGGGAAGTTCAGCATGTTGGCAGGTACCCTTGGTCGGAGTTGCCCTCACCTCATGGTGGGTGCTCATTCCCCATGCCTCACTGACTTGTGCTCCTGGAGGTTTCACCATTTTGAGCTGGAGGTGGCCTCCCTCGCTGTTATTGCAGTCCCAACCTCTCCCAGACTGGACACATTGGAGGGGAGGCAGGCACTGCACTCAGCACTGAGGACATCCACGCTTCTCTGGGAGGATGAGAGCTGGGAAGAGGGAGAGAAAGTGAAAGGAATGGAGATTCCTGTCCTTGTTCTGGGTACAAATATGGCTCTTGGCATCCTGTGCCATCATGCTTTGTCTGCCTCCTCTGTCCTGGTGATGTGTGCAATGGCACTGCTGCCTCTTGTGCAAGGGAAACACGCATGTGAGGCAGAGGGGCTAAGACATGTTAGCAGGGAACACTGCAGGCACACACTTATGTAAAAATTGGAAGAGCTATCCAATTGCTTATTTTCTATGTGTTATGTTACCTTAAAACATTTCTTCAGAATTATCATGGACTTATGCCAGTAAAGGTGCAGAACTCACTGCTTGTCCTTTACCATGATAATGGGAACATTAGTGATATTTTCAGGTAAAAAAATAATACCCCAGGGAGGTAAGATTTTGTCAGGCTTTTTTAAAACTTTCCTTCATGTTCAACAATATGTACGTGACTCAGCTACTAAACAGGCATCTAAATAAAGAGGCTTCTCTTGTGCTTTATGTTCACAAAACTCTCATTCCAGTGTGCAAAGAAACACTCTCCAGCTTTTCTCCATGTTCTTTCTTTGATCTGTACAGTGCTAATGATAAAACATCTTAGTGTGAATCATAAATGTTGAACTATTTCTGAGTCTGATTTTTTTTAAGACTCCTGGTCATAGTTTAATATGACAGAACTATATAATTAAATTATAAGAGTGTGTAGTTCTCCACATAGTTTTATTTCATTTGGGCTTTAAAAAATGCTTAGGAGAAATACAACAGTCTTGAGAAATTCTCATTTTAACAGAACTCAAAGGCCCTAATAATATTGTGTAATATGGGAGAGAGTTTTAAATCTGCTGTGTCTAATATGAATGCATGCTGTCATGTAGAGATTCCTCAAAGGTATTTCAGTGCATTACCTGAGTGGTAGATGCTTTGAAAAAATGCTTACAAAGTAATTCCCAAATACAGCATATTCAGACACAGTGCATCTTTTACCAAAAAAGATTACTTTTAACTTTACTGTGCATGTTCTTCTGCGCCTGTACAATCTTTGCATAACAGGGTCCTAGACGACTCCTAAGGCTTTTTGAAATCACCAAAATACAATAATTCATAAGAGCAATAAAAAATAAGTTATACTAGGAGGTGCAAACTCACTTAAAGAGTTGTTACAGCAGACAAGGCCCACTCTGAATTGTCCTAAAGTTTATACGAAAGTTGTTTCAAAAATCAAAAGATTTTTGCAGTATTGAATGCATTTTATCCTTAGTAGAACAGCTAAATGGCTTTCCATGATTAAATTATGTCAACACAGACCCGCTGTCTGCTTGAAAATATGTTGGAAATTCACTGTAATTTTTAGTAGAGCAAATATCTACCAAGTGTTTTGGGTATTGCTTTCGGTTCATGCACTGATCATTTTATTCTGTGGCATTTTGATATGCTGTATTTGTACAGTGCAGATGACCATCAATTATTATTTCTGCCCTTCAGTTTGGCAAATTGATTTTTTAAGCAAAGAAACTAGTCTGAGCTGAAAAGCAAAGGTTAATCTTTGTGAGCCCATAGGAGCTCTGGCATAAATAATAGCACTTAAGTAAATAATTGCATTTGTATGAAGGGTGCCGATGAGCAAATATGTATGCTAATGTGTGCAGTGAGGATGTCTCCTCTAGAACTTGAAGTGCTGGACTTTCTATGTCTTGTTCTATCAGTTCCAGGGCCCAGTTTAGGAAAGCATTTAAGCACATGATCAACATATGAGCTTATACATTAACAACTGCCTGTTTCAACAGGAATTTGTTCTTAGATTGGAGCCCTAGTTTCTTGGAATAGAAGGCACGATGGCAATAATATAGTGAATGATTTTAAAAAGGTGTTAGATAGATGGATTTGAACAGAGAGATCTGCCAGCTCCCAATCATGTCATGTCATGTAAAATATCTTCCTGTAAATGGAGATGGAGCTGTTTCTCTTATTTTCTTTGTAATTTTCATTTTACAATAGAAATAGGATAAGGCACACTATATTGCAAAGAGATCAACGTTATCATTGAGTAACTCTGTTTACGGATTGGTCTTGTGCCTTTAACACTTGCAGTGCTGTAAGTCAGGAGATCTACTATAGCAAGGTAGAATCACATCAGCACAAAACCAGTGAAAAGGTAAGCAGGTCCAACCTAAAAAGTCATCTTATACATGACAACACACCTCTTGTATATTAAATGTATTTTATTAGTTGCTAATTTTATGGAAGTATCACACTTACTGGTTTCCCTAAAGGTAAAGGAGGAATTTTTCCCATGCTTAGTTTTCAACTAGCTATTAGAAGAACAACATTTACCTTTAAATTTTTAATGTACAAATCACCTGTTTCCTAACCACTGTAGTTCTAGAGGTCCTCAGGAGAAGTCACAGACTTGGCTCTCTTCCAACACAGAGCATCCTTCTGATGTTGTGCCCAGCTTTGATCTCTGGCTTCAGGAGGTCAGTTTTGCAGTGGTCTTATGCTAGTTGCTTAGACTGTGGATGAAGGACCAAATCTCATTCACTCTGAGAACAGTTTAGACTTAAAAGTTTACCATTAAAACTGTGCCAGTTGTTATCTGGCCTGTTTTACTAAAATATTTATACTAGTAAAAGACCAAATGTAAACTCAGGTTACACCAGAAATAAACTGTGCTTTTGGGAATGCTTGTATTGCAGGTTAACTATATTCACACAAAGATAAGATTTATATCAACAGCCAGATGTCTCTTCCATTGCTCTAAGTAAGTTCTTTTTGCATCAATTTTAAAGATTTTAGACTTGGAATTTAGCCTAGGCTTCTTATAACATTCACTGTCTGTATCTCTTTTAGGAGGTGGTGCAGATCAACAGGAGGTTTGTGAAGCAAAAGAGTTGTGTCTGAGGTCCTGACATCCATACCAGGCATGCTTAAGGGAGGTTTACTTTGCCCTGGTTCTAGTCTGGGCCATTCACAACACATCCATTAGCTGATGGAGTAGGCTGGCTCCATAGCCACGATTTCTGCAACAACTTTGTTTGAAAGGAGTTCAGTTCGTGTGCTATACGCCCACTGTGTGATGTGAACCAAGAGGGCACAACCTTCAGATTCACTTTAGAGCATGCTCCTGATCCAAACCGAAACCTTAAAGGACATGTACTCATTCAGGCAGAAGAATTAAAAACTTGCATCTGTTTGAACCCATGGAAATGGGAAGAACTACCCTCATGGCCCATTGATGCATGGAAAGGGAATTTTGAAATGAAAAGAATTATGGGAATCCACCACAGAAAAAGGATTGCAAATACAGGTTTCCAAGAGGAGGGGAAGTGCTGAAAGATGTGTCAGATAATGGCAAACTTGAGAGGAGTCTACAATGCAACAGAGCAATAGGAAAAAAGATCAGCCTTGTTTGGAAGGGCCTATAAAAATGCACTGTGCCCTGCACAGCCGTTCTTCTTTTGCCCCTAGACTCTGGTGAAGGTGCACCTGGACACTGGGGTTGTTCCATGATGCTTAATATTTCTTTCCTCTGACAAGCCCCAGTGTTGCAAAGCAATTCTAAAGAGTTCCAAGTTAAAACACATCCAGGAAAGGACTGATTTATGTGGAACAACTTCATCTTGATTTACATAGTTGGTGTCTTTGCTAATTTTGGGTAATGCCAGCCAGATTAAATTGATTATTGTGAAGCCACATACAACTTCTTGTGCCATCTGCTAGTTCTTAATTTACTCTTTAAGTTATTTAGCACTCACATAGATGGCTCTCTTTAATGGAGCAGTGGTGATTTTTCTGATTTGAAAACAAACCATTCTCAGACTGAAACAGCTGACACAGCCAGAGCACTTTTTTAATTTTGCTACCTTGAACAGGCTGTGCAATGTGACATGAAACTGAAAATTCACAGAGCCCTCCAAATTTACAAGACCAGGTTTAGGAATAGGAAAATGACTAAAAATCCCTGAACATAAAAGCTGTGCTTGCTATCATGGTTCAGATAATCATGGTTCCTTCCCCTGCTAATGTACACTTGGATTGGCTGCAATAGTAACAGTTGCATGAAGAAGATAGACATATTTGATATTATCAGCCATATTTGATACTATCAGCTGTTGTATATCATATGGATAAATCAGGACAGCAGTTGGCACAGGTAATACAGCTAGAAAGTTGGTTCTTCCTTCAAGATCTCAGATTGTATTTTTTACAGTAAAAAATCTCTTAAATGATTCCTCTCAAGATACATGCTCCTTCTCCATCCTTGTAGTCACTTGACTCAAAAAGAAAAAATAGAGGCTGTCTCATTCTCTGCAACTCTCCAATAAACATGGTGGTTCCAGAAAACATTTTTTTGGCTTTATTTTCATTTTTCACGAGATGAGCACGCTGAGGAAATGTGGATGTGAAAAAAGAAAATGGATCAAAGTCAAGTGTGGTCATGCTTATAGCAAAGAGGAGAAGCAATGACTTGAAAAGCTGCTCTGGATCAGAGGATGAATTGATGCAAAGTAGTAAAAGTACTGTTGAGTCTTCTAGCTACTGAACCTAGGCATATAATGAGACTCAGTGCTAGGAGTCAGCAGTCCTTGGCTCTCCTGTTTTTATTCCTTGTTTCTCCTGCTCCCAGTCTGTCTCTCCTGATGTGTTTCGTCCTCCCAGCTGGAGAGCAGAAAACCTGCCTCAGCTGCAAGCTGTTGGCTGACAGCCACATGAGAATTTATGATGGTCGTCATGCCTCTGGAAGTAGTCCAGGTGGCATCATCTTCACAGTTGTGAATTCATTTTATGCCTCTACAGGTTGAAGGTTTTCTCATACCTAAAGGCTCTTTCCTGGATGATTTCTGGGAGTACCTCATTTAGGCTCAGTAGTATGACTGTGACATATTTCTCTGTATTGTAAATTTAAAATATATTTTTGAGGGTCCTTTTGCAGTGAAGAGGGTTAGAAATGCACTTAAGAAAAAAAAAGTGAAATATACTGGTGTTCGCACTATGGCTGAGCTGAATCTATCTACATTTAAACACCTGATCTAAGACAGCTGGTAGGGGTTTTCAAGAGTCTGCAGAGAAAGAGATGCTCCAGAATGTGATCTACTTTAAACTAATTTAGGACCTTAAGGCTCCAGGAGGAGCCCATCTCAACCCAGTGACTTGAGGGGGACCATAAGTAAAATTCAGTGGGATGAACTAATCTCATGGTGTGCCTGCGCAACCACATAAGCAGGGGGTCTGAGTTTGTTCTCAAGTCCAAAATGAGCTGCCAGCCCTGCTGTTAGTGGGGCTTCCTGAGAACAGCTCTCAGACATGGCCTTTGCCCTGGGACATAGATGGAAGGGAAGAAGATAGGCTGGCTTGCAGTCTGGCACAAGTATCCATCCATGTCTTTCATACCACATGTACATGCCATGATGCCATCCATGAGCAGGTGATGCCCTTTCCTACATACAGTGAGGTGTCTCAAATAAAGACTGCAACAGGTTGCCATCCAGCAATCTAGTAGCACCCAGGTGATTTGGCTTCATATGGCCTTACATATCCCTTGAAATATCTACTGATCTGTTGACAATATAATCTGAACCCAAAACTCTGGTTTTGCATGTCCTACCAACCATTTCTATATGAGTCACACTGCCCATGTAATATTTGTTGGAAAAAGGGATTTGTTTTTCTTTTCTTTCCTCTCTCCTGAAGTGGAAGCAGTTAAGAAAGCAGACTGAGTGAGCAGGAGCCCAGAGCTTGGTGTAAGGCACTGTCTGAAAGGAAGCAGATGTCTTTCCATCCATCCTCAGGTGGTAAGATGTTTGGCTCAATTACTTGTGCAACAAATGGGAACAGAGCATTTCAGTTCTGGCTTTGAATGTTTGGGCTAGTTCTCATCTGGAAGGGGCCTTTTGCAAGCTGTGTTTTCTACCTGTCTTTAATGGAAGGTGAGCATTGGATTCCAACGCATATTTTTTCTGTATCATTTTAGAGGGTATAAAAGATTTGTACTGGTAATATTTTTTGTTGGTGTAATTTCCTGAAAACAGCAAGGTAACACCTTGACTGGAGGTACTAGAAGTCACATATAATCATGGAGTACTCTTTTTAAAAAAATTTAGGGCAGATTTTGTTTTTTAAATAAATCTTTTGAGGATGGTGGCAGTAGGAAACAACAAATTTCGTTTTGCTCTACCACTTGCTTCAAAACATCTGCATCAAACATTCAGTGCATAGTGACATAGCATAACAAATGTAGAGCAGACATTACAGATGAATGGCTTGTTGACAGATTAGCAGATGAGCTTCCCTTGTGTTTTTGACAAACATAGCTCCCTAGACTTAATGTACAAAGGGAAAAGCTGGGATTAAAGATCAGATAACAAATAGTAAGGTTTTCTTTTCAGTGTTTACTATTTGTATTCCCTAATATTATGAAAGATACAGAGAGCGAATGTAGAAAAATATGGTGCATCCAACACAGGGAAGTGAAACATGGACATCTTTCAGGGCTAAAGCTGCAATCAAAGCTGGGCAAAATGTTTTGGTCTTTCAATTTATATGAAGAAAAAAAAGCAGATTTGGGTTACTGAAGCTGCTGGCAAAATTTGTGTTGAGCTCATCAAATTATTTTGGCTGAAAAAGATCTGACCCTTCTTAAAAATTTTAAAGATTGTTTTCTAAATAGAATGCTTTTTTGTTTCTAAAATGGTATTTTGTTTATAAAGGTACCTAACTTTATATACAGAAACTAAATTGCACTTTAACACTAATAAGTTTTTACTCAAATAGAAATTATTTTGTTTCTTTTGCTGTTGTTTGCTTGCCAAGGAACTGAAAAACAGGTTATTTGTACAGATCTAGACACAATATGAGCTGTGCATCATTTTTAAGTAACTCTGTTCAGGCGTGTTCTAATAAAATAATTGAAAATTTCCTCCTGAGTCAGAGAGCATATAAGTGTGGCTGGGCTAACTCTCCTACCCATTCCAGTTCTCAAAAATCTTACCAGTAAAGTAGCTCTTTTGACTTGCTTAAGCACTTTGACGCTGCCTTCTCAAGCAGACATGTTACCAGTTTTACTCTCTCTGTGAAAGCTGTGTCCTGTATGATATGGGACTGAGAATGAGGTAATTGCAGTAGTCAAAAGAGATGTCTGTCAGGCTACATGATGTGCAACACTGCGCACTGCATCCTGCTGGATCCGTCAGAGACCAGAACTGCTGAAATGTGTATGTGGGGGTTTTGTTTGGTGTCACCCTTTGGTAGGTTAAAGAGCTTGACACAGTGAATAGCAAACTCTGAGAAGGACACTGCTAAAGCATTTAAGACAGGCAGTTACGGTTCTGCCCTGTTACATGCGGTTTGATGTAGGGAGAAAGGAGGAGGATGAAGAGAAATATATCCCCAGAGTAATTTTCCAGTGTTTCTCTGGCTAATCTCAGCCAGTCAGCATGGGGAAAGCCTTCCGATGAATGCCTTGGGAGAAAGCACAATGTAAGCTTCTCCAACCAGTTACCCTAGCTCTGTGTATTTAAGGTGGCCAAAATCTAGAGTTGATCCTTTACAGTGTGTGAGCACTGCTGGTAGCAGGAAATCCCCAGTTCTCCCTGGTAGCATAAAAATGAAATTAATGGGCAGCCCTTGCACAGCTCTGCAAGAGGTTGAAGACCTCTTACTTTTCATTCAGTTATCCATACATGGGCAGCCCAAAACTAGCTGGTGGGTTTTACAATACCTAATATGAATGGAATTATTTTCATGTATTGCTTTAATTTTTTAAAAAAACTTCCTTTTTATTACATGCTGACAGAAAAATCCAATATATAATCCACTGAGAGCCAGTGAGCGCCAGAGACCGAGAAGTCATCTTACAAAGAAGGATATACAATTTTGTATTTCCATCAAGCGTGCTATAATAATAAGTCAGCTGCCACAAGCCTTGGAGAACTGGATGGAATTGGACCTCCTACAGTAAATTGTAATTAAGACTGTAGAAATTTCCCTTTTCAGGAATTGGTTTGCAGAATATAAGGTCTTGAAATTTTTTATAAGCTTCCAATATAGGCTGCTATGTAAGGCACATTAGAATAATGAGAGAGGTACAATTATCTCCTCTATTCCCTTCAGTGAAGGAGGTAGATGGCCCCAATAGAGTTCTCTGTTAGAAGGAAAAGTTCAGAGTGTCTGCTGAGGAACTGAGCACCACAACCTATGTCTAGGTCTGTGATAGCAAAGTGTGTGCTGGCTGCTTTCCTAAGGCATGAAAAGCTGATCATCCCCACCAAATTTTAGGTGCTTAACTGTGACACCTCTATCAGGTGCTCAGCTCCCCCTCCCCTCCAGGTCCCTCTGCAATTGGTGGAAGGAAATAGGCATCTTCAGAGGTTGAGACAGCCTGCTGGTGTGCTGGCATGTAGAGGTCCTTCGCCTTCACTAGCTGTAAAGAGAGTTCAGTTCACTGCACTTCTGTCTGACTATGGCACTGAGGAACTTGGAGGCTTTCTTTTCATTTAACTGTATAACACTTGATCAGGACTCTAAGTAGAGATTCTTAGAAGAAGCTTCTAACTGTGTTAGCTCAGTAAGCCCTACAGGATCACTATTCTTTGTATAGGGAGTCAGGATGGGTTTGGGATGAAGGCATGGTAGTTCCTACTCCTTGGAAACCACTGTAATACTCCTAGCTCTGCCCTGATTTGTTGTTATATTGCATGCATGTTATTCAGCTCAGAAGCTGCCTCTTGGCTAGATGTTTCAGAAGGCATTGAACATTTTGTGTACCCTTCACTGCCATCAGGAACAACAGATTTTTTTCCTGAGTAAGAAGCCAGAGTATGAGGCCTAAATAGAAATTGCTAACACTGAGCTACATGTCAAACTGTGGATTCTTAATTTCTTCAAAACACACATGAGTTACCTGTGTGGAAGATGTCTTCTATTCCAGCACACATGACTGTGGCCAGTCCATACTTAGTCAACCTATTTTCAGGGTGGAGAGATTTCTTTGAAACCGATCTGCCTAGACAGAGAGGGAAGTGGAAGAGAGTTGCCTGCAGTACACTACCAAACCAATCAATATTTCTCTGTCTGATATGATGTGCATACTGTGAAACAAGGACAACCTGGCCCTAAAATCCTGTAGATTCCTTTTGTCTTCAGCTGTAGTTTTTTCTTCAACAAATACTTCCTGCTTAGGAGAACATGCTGTTAAACACGAGACCATTTGAAACTCAAATAGATTTTTCAAGTGCAGGTGATTTCCTTTTGGTGGCCAAAAGGCCAGCAAATTATTTCTGGGATCCCCTTCCCCTTGTGTCATGGGGAGCTGCAATGACGTGTCCAAAGGGACTGGCAGGCTGGGCTTCTCTGCCTGTCTGTCAAGAGCAGGCAGCAGTCCCACATATCTGTGGTGATGGCAGATCTGAGACCTGGGCAGGTACAGGGGAAATTTGGCTCTGTCTGTTGTTCAAATAGCCATCCTTCAACTCCTTTGTGGACAAGATGATGGGTTAATTTACTTAAGACTATGTAGTCCACAGGCTACCAGTTGAGCCATGTTGGAGGGATCATAACTTAAGGTTTTTTAGGATTGATATGTCCTGTTGGCTGGACTTGTGCATTTTCATATTTATAATTCAACCAGCATGTACTGTTAAAGGAGCTTTCCACATTTAACCTTCAGCATTTCAACCCAAAACATGGACTTGTTTGGGAGAGAATGCAAAAATGACTGCACTTCCTTTTCTTTTTCAAGCTTTATGAAGTAAATGAGTTGTAAGAGTGCTGCAGAGTAAGGGGGGTTTAATGTAAATACTTGGCTTTAAAACACAAAAAAAAATTTAAGACAGACAGAGCCAAGCTCTAGTCTTATTTCCAGCAAAGCAGAGCTGAGCAGAGCAGAGTTGGCTTCATTTGATTTGGAGTCCACCTGAGCTCTGCAGTTGTGTATGAAGCTGCACCATGCTAACATAGGGCTTGGGGGCTCTCTAAATGGTGTTAGTGGCACCAGATGAGGTGTCATATTGATCGTGTGCATCGAGAATATTCACATCAGGAGCAAAAGCAGTGTGTGCCTTGCAGCTAGGCAAAGGTCTCTTGACCACATCACCAAATATTTCCTGCATGCTTAGGGCACTAAACCCAAGTGCAAGGAGCCAGTGAACTTTGTGACACCCAGGTTTGGTCCCACCTCTTAGTTTTAGGACTCTTTCAGATGAGCTCCTTGCTATCGCCAGGCAGTGGCACTGCTAGCACCATTTGCCAAATGAGCAGTGAACAGGACTTGTCACACCTCAGCATTCACAGGCTGGAAATAGAACAAGCTCACACCACTCCCACACAGGCATGCATTACACAGTCAAACAAAAATATCTGTACTTTCCGCAATGACTCCCATCATTTTTAATGCCACTGACTCTAAATCATGTGCTTTGCTATAACCTCAAGAAGACACCCAACATGTGTTGAGCTGGCACAGCTACCTGGTATGGCCTGGTGTTAGCCACACCATGCGCAGCCATGGGCAGCTTGATTTGCTTATGATGTCTGGGAAAAGCTTGCTGTGGTCACTCTGTTCTGTGTCTTTGTCTCTAATGAGTATAAGGCTGAGCCCAAGTCCCCTTGCTGCATTCCACTGTATCGGTGACCTGAAATGAGTAGGGACTACTCCCATGAGTTAATATCGCAGGAACTCAACCATACATCACAAAATTATCCCCACAGCTTACTGTCAGTTTTTTCTGTCTCGAAGTTCAACTTGAATTCAGATATATGGCTTTAAAATCTCCAAAAAGAGATCACCGGCAGTGCTGTAGGAAGGAGATTTCATTCCCCATCCCCATTAGTCAGCCATGAGCTTTCCGGTGCTAAAACCCACTCAGGAAATGCTGCAAACAAAAGAAGTAAATAGTTCTCTGCATTCCTTGTTGCTTGGAAGGAGTTAAGCTCTTTGCAACAGACTGATCGAGTTTTTCTGGCATTATCCCATTAGCTTAAGTCATTGCTGATGACTTCACCCTCCTGGTGACATCAGCCTCTAATCTTGTGAAGGTGAATTCATGTGAGATTGTTTCAAAACAATTACTCCCTGAATTGTAGGCCATTTCAATTGATATATGGATGCAACATTCGCTTTTGCAGATTGTAGCCCCTCTTATGCAGTGTGTGTGCACATTTTCCATATTGTATTTCAGCATGTGTGTTATGTTACAAACTGGCACTGCCTGAGATCAGCAGGAAAATGGTCTTGTTTTAAATGCACAAGTAAAACAAACAAACAAAAACCAACCCACTGATATTACTATTTTTATATGTCTGGTTAAGACTTCTCTTCAGTCATATAAGTGGTTGGTTTGATTTCCTCTGGATGCTGCCTCCCTCTCTGTGTCTTCTGGAATATTCTGCTTTGTCTAGGCTGTGTCTTTGCTTAGGAGTGGTGTGGTCATTTCAGATTCTCTTAGTTTTCCCCATACATGGGGAAAAATGTAGACAGAAAAACACCCAGAATGGCTACTTAATAAATCACAATTTTTAAATAACATTAAATATCTTATCACCCCAAATCAAGTTAAATATAAATATAAGTGCATGAAGATGAAAGATTGGGTCTTAAAATATTTTTCTCTTTCCCCTGAAGAAGTGACTCAGAGGAACACGTAGACACTGATGACACTTGTAAGAAGTGGTTTTAATAAGAGAAGACAAGTCATCATCCCAGCTGTGCAATCCTTGCTGAAGTCAAAGGGTCTGAAAAGAAAGGCCCCATTTGTCCTGAAGATCAACACACACATGTATACTGAAGGAGGATAGTGATGTATTTAGTCTAGATGTTCCCCAGACCTAGACGAGACATTTGTTTGCTTAACTTCATTGTTCTTCCCTTCTCTCATCACTTGTCCTCAGCTGGCTGCAGCAATCCCCATGGAGCACTACAGCAGCATCCTCCTTAAAACCAGGGGGAAGAAAGTTCCTGCTCCCCAAAAACTCTCCTGCTTCCAACAGCTGGTAGAAAACCTCCCTGAGCTGCCCTGTGTACAAGTCTGGCTGCAGCCAGGGAGGGTGACAGGCCATAGGGCAGCACTGAAGGCAGGAGGATTCAAACACTCTCTTCTCTATCTGCGTTGTGAATAGACTTCTTAATGTGACTAATAGCTCTTGGCATTGAACTGTAGCTCCTGAAGTGCAGAGCTGGCATGTCCATGTGCTAATGTTTAAAGTAATGTGTCAGAAAATTTTTATAGTAGTAGCAGCACAGTATTGTTGGGGGAGAAGAAGCCTGTTTAAATAAAGCCAATAAAATTCTACTATCATCACTTTCTGTCTTTATTGTTGAGAGGGTGGAAATGACTAAAGTTTTTATTTAGTGTTAGCAGGGTGATGCTGCAATTTTTTCCACATTTGGAAGTGGACAAGGTAGTGATAAAAAAAATCATTAAAAAGTGAACTAGTTGTCCTCAGCTCCTGGATGCTCCAGCGGGGCACAGCTAAAGAGACATCAAACTTATTGTAGGCAACCAGAGAGGGATTTTTTTCTCCTTACAAAATAAACCCTGTTGTGCTACTCCTTTAGGAAGGAAATTGGATTTTTGGAGGACTTGCAAATGTTTTGCTCATTGTAGTGGCCTGTACGCTTCCTGAATATCCATATCTGATTTAGATTAGGGCCTTTTGGATGGGTGTTGGGGGGGAAGGATTGGCTAAATAAGAGAAAATTTGTTTAGTCCAAGGTCCAAGCACTGTGAGCAATTACATGTGTATAAGCTCTAAGAGAGGGACAGTATTTGCCTTAGCTATAGTTAGCCATTCAGTGCTTCATCCTTTTCCTCTGCCTTTTCTTCCTCTTTCAGAGGGAAGGGAAGCAAGAAAAACAAACAGAGAAGTGTCTCCCCAAACTGCTTTCTGTGATTGAAACAGGTATCAGGGTTAGGTAAAGTCTCTAGAGTTTAACTCAAGTGAAAGAATAGGCAGGAAAAATTGAATCAGCATGTGTTCCTTCAAGTGCAGATTTTGTGGCCTCCAAGTGGGTATGAAGTGAAGCAAAAAAAATAAGGCAGAAAAGCTAAAGGTGAAAACAGAAAAAACCTTTCTTTAGTTAAACACCAGGTGAAATGGCAGCTTTCCCACTCTGCCAACCTCTTGGTAGCTGCTTCCAGGATGCCTGGTATCTGTAAAAGCACTACAGTAATACGTCCCTCAGTAGCAGCTCAAAACACTGAAGGAGTGGTTTGCGCCAAACTGTGATGATGCAATCTTTCTGGTGCTGAGAGCTGAAGAGAGGTCTGAGAATGGGGCTGGAGTGATTCAGCAAGGGTGATGCAGGGCTCTGTATGCCAGGCATTTCTGGGCCATGGTGTCCTCCCATGCGTATGAAGTCACTGCTTCACCATAAAGAAGGCAGTGGGTTGTTGGTGCTGCTGGAGTGTCATACACTTTCAATATCCATGTCCTGATAATCCTTCTCTTCTGACTGGAAGACCATATCACACCCAATTAACCTTCTCTGCCTGCTGCTTCTGAGGTTAATGAAATGCAAGTGAGCAAAGGGCACAGGCCTTGTAGTGTGCCTACCAATATTGAAGAGAGTATCATCTATGACTTCATTTTGTGTTTACCATGTGGCTACCAGATCGTGCTCCCTGTTTTTGTCTTAAAGAAAGAAATTTCATTGTATTCACTAAAAAACCCCAAAGCTGGCATGCAAAAGACCAGCTTCATACAGAAGGCTGTGGTTTGTTCTTACCACCTTTGCTAATAGGGCAAAAATTTCCTGCCTTTCAAGATTCACCTTCTTTTTCCGCTGTGTACCAGGACTATGTAAACCTTTTGTTACTGGGCATGCTGAGGTTTTACGTGGGCATAGGAACCTCAAGGATTTGAGGACACATTCAAAAGAACCAGAAACACTCTCCAAAAGAACAAAGAGGTAATTCTTCCTTATGTATCTCTGCAGTAGCAATAGCTGTTCCATCACAGCATCCTCATTAAATGAAAGATCAAATCTATCCTCTGAAAATACTGCTTGGACCTGGAGCCTTCACAGAACAAAAGAAGCCTAGAAACTGTAGCACCATACTTAAGAGAGGTTTAGCATACGAATTCCAATGTCTGGCACTGTCTCTGTCCCAAAGGGTGTAATTAGAACCTTAGATTTTACATTAGTGCCTACTTCTTGAACTGCATTCTTATTTTTCTGTGAAAACTTTCTACCCATCTCACTACTACCAAGGGGAGCCTGCATCTCAAGTTGGAGCCCCTGGACAGTGTCAGGTTCCAGAAATGAAGGTGAGCTCTGCAAAAGTTTGGTTTCCTTGGAAAAGACCTATTCCATCTGACTGGGGCACTAGGTTTCAGTATTTCTGGTATTTCTTCATACTTACAGGAAACATCACTGCTCATTGAGGTACAAGGAGCTGTGCCAGCTTAGTTAATCTCAAGCAGCTATTTATGTGTTTCCACAAGGCACGATATCTATAATTTGAAAATGGATTTCAAGATAAATTTGTTGCTTTCATCATGTGTTGATGGAACTGAAGGCTTGGGACAATTCTGTGCTGTTCACATTGTGGTATAGAAGAGTGCTGTGCTGTATCAAGATCATGATATCCAGAGCACGTTCCATGACCAGGGAATGGGTTTGTAGCCCCTGTTCCATTCTGTTCTCTACATTTCCCTTCTTGAGATACTTTTATGACAATAAGGAGCACCTTGTCACTGCCCACCATTTTCCATAGCTGCTGGGTCTAGATCTGATGCAGGTGCTCAAGAATAAATAGGGTGGTCTCTGGATTTTTTAAGACCACTGGAGTTTACTGTGAGCTGCAGAGAACTCTTCTTGTTTACTTTTTATGTTGGCTCTTAACCTTGCTAGAGGTTTCAAACCTCTGGTGGGCACTGTGTACTTGGGGTGAGATGTGTCAGCTGCTCAATGTGGGCAGACATACATGGGTTTGTAGAACAGAACTACAGAATAAGGCATGATTTTTTTAATTTCTAAATGAGGCTCTTTTTTCAGATAATAATGGAAATTCATGCAGTGGAGTAGCTAAATGCTAGCTAAGATATCTATGGTCTAATCCAAAGCCAGTCAAAATCTATGACTCTTGAAGCATTTTAGAGGGGGCTGCTGAAGTATAGATAAAACATAGATGAAATTAAGATATATATATATGTATTTGAAGAGGTGTGGTTTCAGTGCTGTGCATGAGCTCACTGTTTACTTAGGGACTGTATGGAAAAACAATTAATTTCCTTTGCTTGTCTAAGACAAAAATACTTCACAAACAATGTCTTCTGCTTGTCTGTTACAATGTTCAGTGGAGCATTGTATTTGTGTGTTAGAGGATCACAGCCAAGAAAATGTATTACCTTATTTTGTCGAGCACACTTTCTTCAGGAAGAAATAAATTGAGCAGCACAGCTGCATGGGTAAAAATGAGACATACAGCTAAGTACTTTTCATATTAGGTTTTGAAAATGGTTTCTCAAGGACAGCACCTCCTAGTTCCATTTTATAAACAGTATCTTAGATATGGAGGATTTTAACAAATGGCACAAATTAATGGAGGGAATCTGCAGATGCAGGAACAGGATCCTGAGATATATTTTTCTGGCTTTGTTCATTTGGGTAGACAACTGAGTGAGAAGGTAATAAGAATGGAAAAGTCCCACCAGGCTCAACTCTTTTCCCTTTTCCTTTCTCCCCACTTCCCCTTTTGGACAATGGGGCAGCCATGGGGAGCACTCATTTCTTCCCACTCACACCCATTCCCTGTCTAAGATGATGCAGGAAGAAAAGGAACAGCAAAAGAAAGGCCCCAGCAGAAGGGATGAATAAATGGTCTCATATGGCACAGGGTCCTTCTATACCCAAACTACCTCTGTTTCAGTATATTCATTTATTGCAAGATATGCATAGCCACAGTGAAACATTTTTGGTTTCTGTGCAAGATGCCACTCAGATAGCTGCTCTGTGTTATGTGAGGACCAGATGCTGTTCCCTCCTGCCTGCGCATCAGGGCTGGATTTAGACATTCCTGTGATTAGATGAAGGTTTCTCTCTGGGTGAAGATACTCCTGCTGTTGCTTTCCTAGCAACCCCATCTTGCACCTCTCACAAGTTGCTCTAGCAATAGTCCTGGAAATTAAAATACTTTGTGTTTTCTCCCTAGTAGACACATCACTGGCTAGCAGGAACTTTCTTTATTTCTGCATTAAGTAGCTTGAGCTTTGTTAGGGCAAGAACTGAAGAAATATTGAAGAGAGATCATCATAGAAATTGTATGGATGACACAATGCTCTGTCACTTAAAAAAAAAAAATAGCCAGTGATGGAAAAGCATTTACTATGTAGATTTCTTTCTTCTGTTGGAAATGACACTAGGAACTCCCAATCTACCTCTTATAAAGACTGCAGATAAGATATTAAATGTCATTTCTCTGTCATTTATGAGCCATCTGTGTAGGAGGGAAGGGAAGGAAGGTGATTAACTGAAGCCCTGAAAGTGTAAGTCTGACTGAGAGACCCGGCTGTGTACTGTACCCACTTAAACTCAACGCAGGGGAAATGTAGAGAGGGCTGTCAAGCTGTTAAGAAACAGCCTTCCCACAGAGCAGAAGAGACAGAGATGGAGCAGGGGCTGAAAATCTTACCAAATATGTCCAGATATTTGAAATAAGCTCAAACATTCAGTGGCTGCTTAACTATACCTTTCACATCCAACCCACACCAATTAGTGTAAACTGAACTGTGATTTATATAGAGGAAGAAAATAAATTTGGAGAAGTCAAGCTTGACATTTTTTATGGCTGCTACAATTTCCTTATTTCTTTATAAGGTTTGATTAATGATTTTTCATGTCAATGAACATTGAACTTGGGCTCAACACATCACCATGGATAGCAGTGAAATGAAAAAGAACAGAATACATGTACATATACTTCAGATGTACTGGATGTCTTCTCCAAAATTTTACCGGACTCACTAAGATCTTTTGCATACCTAGGCTTTATACATCATTGCTGTAAAATAACTGCTGGGATGGAAAGAGGACTAAGACAGCCTCTTACGAACTTAACTTTGTATCTTACTGAGTAACTGCTGTGTGTACTTATATATGCGAGTGACTAGGGCAGTGATTGTTACCCTTGACACAGCACGGGTGAAGTCACACCTCAAATACTGTGTTCAGTTTTGGGCCCCTCACTACAAGAAGGATATTGGGGTGCTGGAGCATGTCCAGAGAAGGGCACTCAAGCTGTTGAAGGGTCTGGAGAGTAAGTCATTTGAGGAGTGGCTGAGGGAGCTGGGATTGTTTAGAGTGAAGAAAAAGAGGCTCAGATGAGACTGTATCTACAAATTATCTGAAAAGAGGTTGTAGTGAGGTGGGGCTCAGTCTTTCTCCCATGTAACAAATAGTAGTCTGAGAGGAGATGGCATCAAGTTGCACCACAGGAGGTTTAGGTTGGATATTAGGAAAAATTTCTTCACCAAAAGGGTTGTCATGCATTGGAACAGGATGCTTAGGGAAGTGGCAGAGACCCCATTCTGCGAAGTATTTGGAGACATGTAGATGTGACGCTTAAGGACATGGCTTAGTCGTTGACTTGGCAGTGCTCAATCAACTCAATGATTTTAAATGTATTTTCCAACTTAAGCGGTGCTAGGATTCAGTGAGAAAAGGTTTGCTAAAATACTGGCCCATAGTGCCTCAGGTCATGCATCAAAGTCTTTCTAGAGGTGTGAAATACCTGCAGAGCTAACTGACTTCTCTGGACAATATGAATATCATCAAAATATTAAAATCATGCCATAGCTATTTGAGGAAGCATTGAGTTGGTCATATTTGTCTATCAGAACCTAGAAAAAAATGACATGTCACCAGTAAACAGAAAGTGTAGCTTTATTAATCCAGGATGAGAACTAGAACTACAAGTAATTGTGAGACTGAATTAGGACACAATGGAAAAACAGGAAAGAGAAAGTCAAATAGAACCTAAATTATGGTTACAAAATCCAACAACTCAAGTGCTTCTTTGCAGAAGTACTATTGCCACAGTACCATTTTGTCTTTGGCGGTGTCACACCCTGTTATCACCTACAAACGAGATAGGGTGTGAAGCTTATTTTCTTGACAGAATGTTAGTGAGACAGTGCTGATACTATCTGAGCACTGCTCAGCTATAGCCAAAACACTGGTGTACTATCAACACCTTTTAAACTACAAATACAAAGCACAGCCCTATGAGGGCTACTATGGGAAAAATTTACTCCATCTCAGCCAGACCCAATACACCTGATCTAACTGTCCCTTGGTAATTAATGTAATTGATCTTTTTCAA
Organism: Pithys albifrons albifrons; assembly: GCF_047495875.1. NCBI lineage: Eukaryota > Metazoa > Chordata > Aves > Passeriformes > Thamnophilidae > Pithys > Pithys albifrons. The sequence continues at coordinate 59,755,645 of NC_092458.1, forward strand.
GTGGTGTCATCTACAAGCAAGTGTAGGAGGAGCCAGTTGTCACATTCATTTACCCTGTTAATTGCATTAGTGATCAGTGACTGAAAAGACCATAATCAAACTCTCCAAAGAGCAAGTAAATGCACTTAAGATTCTGGTGCCAAGTCACATTTCATAAATTTCACAGAGATTATGTCCAATCTTCTGTTCATCACTGCCACAGTTTACTCACTTCTCAGGATGGGGAGGAATATTCTTCTTGTCAAAACTCCAGTGCTCTTGGCAGAGAAGGGAAACCTCTCGTGCCACTGTGATTGTGTGGCTCAAGGTGATAAGTGTTGGTGCATTGCACCAGAAGAAGAGACAGCAAACTTCTCTTAGCCTGCCCCAGGGGAAATCCTTTCCAGGTCTCAGAGGTGTTGATCCCAAGCATATAAAAGCACTTGACAAACACAGGTGAAGCTTGAACCATGAATCTTAATTTTACTTGTTTTCCTGTTGTGGAGCTGATGTTTGTTATCCTTATGTGTATCATGAACACACTCAGGCTCCAGAATGGATGGGTGAGAGAGAAAGGCTCAGATCCATGGGTGCAGAAGAGACTGTTGCAGCCATTGGAGATTGGAGAGTTTTTCCATAAAACTGAAACAAAACATGTCTGAATGTTTCCTAAAACATTTTCACTTAAGGGCTCTAACTCACAGTGGGGTCACAACCTTTGAGAAATATGTGACAGTGTCATGTTACATCATAACACTTAACATTGAATTATTAACCTAGGAACATGATTCTGAGATGCCTGTCAGAAATACTTCTCCATTTCTTTAACAGACATTAGTATATTTGAAGTAAGCATCTCATTCTGGAGGCAGAGGTTTAATGATAAATTTTGAGAGAGGTCCATGGTTCCTCATAAAGGAATAGTTAAGTGCATTAATTCTTTATTACACAAATTTATTATATTGTACACTTGCAAAGTGGATTAGGTGTTGGAGTTTCAAGTCTCTTGATTAGTTCATTTGTTATGAGATCCATATAAAAGGAAGGTTTGGCAGCTCTATGGCTAAGATGACACTGTGATGCAGAAATGAAGCAAATGTGGAATCACTCATCAGAAAAAGGTATTTCAAGGGTATGACAATGAATATGGGGATGAGAAGTTTTCTAAACCCCAAAAGAACAGAAACAGTTACAGAAGGAGTTGTCTCTGTGAGAGTTGAGTTTTTAATATGTAATTGGATTGTTGCAAAGTCACTGAGTTTGTGAGTATGCTAACATGCTGGAATTTCAATACTATTTTATTTTACTAATAAAATGTATTAAATGTATATCCTGTTGTTTCTCCTGTGTAAGCATATGCCACTTTCTATAGTGACTGTTAACTTTCATGTGACTGTTTTGAAGTATTCATTGCATTGAAGACCAAAATATTTAATGGATCTCGTTATCTAACACTCATCACCTTCTCTAATAAACTGATGTGATAGTCTGCCTTGATTGCTGCAAGCTGTTTGCATTTGGGTATATTTGAGCAATTCTAAGACTGGAAAACTATCTCAAAATAAAGAACTGTTTTCAAGGAATGCTGTTCAGAAAGCAGTATTTTCTGGATCTCAGGAATGCTGATTTCAGCAAGAAATAAGCGTATTTCAGATTCTGCTTCCTGGGCTATTTGGGCTGTGCCCTGCAGGTCTTCTAGAGGAATCTCTTTACAGTGCAGAGTGTTTCTGAGTCTGTTAAGAATGCAATGTAGGAGTTTTCAAGTGTGGCTAGTGGATGTTATGGATGTACCCAAAGTAATAAAGGGGCTAGGTGAATAGAGGAGGTAAATATGGCTTCATGCCACCCATTGCTTTTCCTGGACTCTGTAATTTCCTAAAGACAGACTAGCTTGTTGGAAATTGTACTTAGCTGTTGTGACACATCCCACCTGTCTCCTGTATCCCACAGATATTTCTAATGTGGCACAGAAGACGGATGGCTTGTAGTGTCTCTTGCATTAGATTTATAGGGGGTTTTTATTCCACCAGTGTGGTGAAAGAGCCAAGGAAAGGTTGAGAATCTGGAAAATTGGATTTTTTTTTTAAACCATGATCATTGTGAGTGCTGAGCAACATTACTACTGCAGTAATTACAAAAATTAATTAAAATGATCAATAACGAAGTTAAAAGAAAATTGAATTGCACTCACTTCTCATATTGTAACAATTAAATTGCCCATTAGTATAATAACTCAACAAAAAGTTTTTGTGGACAGCTCAAATTGTTTGTTAGAGTGTTGGGATGGATTTCTCTCAGATATCTTTAGCTGCTAGTAATGCTAAAATCAAAATACTTACCAGTGCTGGTTGGCACTTCACAATGACAACCACTGCCAGAATGCCAGTATTTCAGTGACACCATTCCTTTGAAAGCATCAGTTTTCTATGTGTGCTTCCTATTTATTACTTTGTTTGAAGGCCAAAGTGCATTTATCAGGACTGTAAAAATTACAGGCAAAAATAGTACTGGTATAATTTGGGTTAGCTGAACTCAAGTTTTGTGAAATAATTTTGCATGTATTCTGAACAAGTTCTATCAAAGGTGAAAACAGTTGGAAGGACTTACCCCTATATGCAAAGTCTCTGGTGCACAGGAAATGCAGCATGATAAAAGAATTCAGAGTGCAGAAGAGGAAATACTCACAGGAAACATGCATTATGGCTCCCACAAAACACTACCATGGTGTATTTTTTCCCAGATTTTAGTTAAAAATTTTTTTCCCCCTGGCACTTGCTTTTTCATAAAGGGAAAAATGAATCTGTTTTATACTGTTATTGCTATAAACTTTGACTTTTTGACCAGGAGGCTGAATTCCTATGGGTTTCAAAGCCAACAAATGAACTATATGAATTTTACTTCAGAGTATATAAAAATTTGCGCTGTTATACATTTTACAAAGGTGTATCCCAAAGATGGGATGAAAGCGCAGCTCCGTGGTTCTCTGTGGAGTTGGAACATCGCAAAGGAATTTTTCCCCATCATCTTGAAAGCTGAGGCAGAGGCACTGAGGAGACATCTTCATAATTTGTCCCACTCCCCCAAGCTGGCACCTTCCTTTATAGCCAAGTTTCCCCACTTAGAAAGAGGCTAAGGCTTGTGATGCCCTGTTTTCTTTATCCCTGAGTCCCTTCATATGTTTCTGCATAATTCTTAGTATCTATGATGTGCCTATGGCTCTGACTGCTAAATTGCCCCTTTTACTCTGAGGGTATGCTTTCATTAAATACTGGGTGTTAAGCTCTTCTCCATGTATCGCCTACAATTCTTCAACTCTTCTGCTGGTGCCAATCTTGATGGTCTCTTCATTACTTGCTTTGTGTTCTATCTCTGTCTCTTTCTAGGTTGTCTCTTAGGAATGAAGTAATTTCCAAAGCTTTCTTTTTTTTTTCCTTTCCTCCCAAGAAGACTATTTAACTGCATGCAAAAATCCCAGGGCTGCCAGACTTGGAGGGTGCTCAAAAGCACAGATGGTGGCTTGCCCCTTTTTTTTTGTCTGTTCTGCAGGGAAGGAAGATGGAAAGAAAGGGTTTTGCTTCAGTCTAGGCTTAGGCACAGAAGCAGGTATGCTGTCAAAGCTGACAAATAGCAGACAGGGTAGGGTATTAACATGGTATTCAGCTCAATCCTTGGCTCAGTTTTCAGTAAAACAGGTACAAAATTTTCCTTTCTCTCTAAGGTGTTGTGAGAGTAAAACCACGTTAATAATTGTGGATTGCTGGCATCTATGGGGTGATGGGCAGACACTGGTTTTCCAGCTCTATGCTTAAAACTGCAAGAGAATGAATCTGGTGTTGGGTTTGAGTTCTGTCCTGTGAGAAGTGGATGCAGAAAGCAGCTCACTGCCACAATGGGAGCTCCTGTGAAGACATTCAGGCAGCTCCATGGTATAAAAACATGTGAAGCACAGAAATGTGGTCATTGAGCTTAGCTCCCCTGTTGTTACTCCATTTCTGAACTTCAACATCTGCAAGAATTTGCAACAAGCTAGATGCAAAACTGAAGAACATTTTTGGATTTCTGTGTTACAAGATACATATTCTTTTTGGAAGTTCAAAGAAAGGCCTAATTAATTTTTGTTAATAGGAAAAAGTCCTCTTATTAAATTCTAATTGCAGTGTTTAAAATTTTTCTTCCTTTTATAAACTGTGTTAGAAATAGGGCAACTCCCCCACTCCCAATAAATAGCAACAGATGTAGCTCTGTAGTCTTCAGACCATTCCAAAGCCTTTGACAGGACAAACAACACTAACATACTTTCCAGTCTCAACCATCAAATGGTGTTTACAAATTAGGACATAATGGCCATCGCTTTTCTCCTGCATAATAAAACAGAAAACAATGGACTTCAAATTGTAAAATCTATTACTGAACCTTAATTAGCTCTGGTTCTTTGGCTTTCTGAAATCTACATGTATAAAAATAATATTTGTGGGGTTTTTTGTATGCAACAAATTTTTGTTTACAAAATGCAGTGTAGTATGAAATCCTCTATTCTCTCAGGATACAGACCACATAGTGACCAGGGTTTCAGTCTCAGTTGGTGATTCCAGTTGAATAACTGAAACAGAATATGGGTAATCATCATGTGAGCACAACAAGCCACAAGTGGCAAAATGCTTAACAATGTCTCAGATTTGCACTGTTTCCAGGGCTTTTTTTCAGGCCTGTGGCTCTTAGTGCCACTGTGCAAGTGTTTGCCTAGCAATGCTGCCGTGCTAGATACAGAGATGGACTTGCAAATTAGAAATGAGAGAAATGGACTCTATTTTAGGCTTTGTCAGGCACTGGGATGCTTTATAGTTCTATTCTCATTAAAAAAATTCTCATTTTTTTAAGAGTGAATTATTCTTTATTTTGTCAGATTAGTATAATACCAAATGAAATGAGTTCATGATCAGGATAAATATGAGCCAGAGTTCTATCAGTGCTCCAAATTCTGCTACTGATACATTACATTGCATTTTCTGCTGTGTGAAATGCAAATAGACAGGATCTGGACCAAGACTGTGCTTAGTAATTTTGATTTCCCTAGAAAAGTGTCTGTATATAAACTGAATCATTCCTGATTGTGCCAGGATTTAGTCAGCAAATGAAGCAAATCTCAAACACGTGAGTTTGTTGATTCAATGGATCTTAATATTATTAAAATTTATCATTGGTGTCCATCCTTTCTCTGCTTTGATTTACTTTTTTCACTGTTTTATTGACCAACATCACACTATTTCCCCTTTGTTTATATTGTACAGTGCATGTCTCTTTTATCCAAGTATGAAATACAAAAAAATTCCTTGTTATAGAGAGAAGGCTCTGTCTCTGTCTCTCTCATTTGAGGGTGCCATATGCCCACTTAAACCCTTCTTTTCACCTTGTTGATTATTTTTTTATTAAAGATGTAGATATCCAGAGCATGCAGACTGAGCTAAAGAATTGTGGTTGGACCTGGACCAGCCGAAGACTCATTGTTCAAGTCTTGTTGGTACAGCTTGAGCAAACACTCAAAGCAGCTGGTCAGCTCCAGATGGATTTCATCTCCAGTCAACCGTTACGTGCAACCTTGCTTCCAAAAGCTTACCTCTCTCTGCCCAGGCCCTATGCCTATTACAACTTTTCCCCCAACAATTCTCATTCTCATTTCCCATCTTCTTTTGAACAGCTAGGTTTTGTGGCTGTTTCTTCTCCGGCAGGAGAAATGTCATATTCTTCCTTGCCATCTTCTGAACAAAAGAGAAACAAATGAAAGCAGAATGCCAAAGAGCTTCCCTTCTCTTCATTCCAGTTCCCTGCTTCATTCTTCCAGTGGAGAAAGGTAGAACAGAGAGATATGGATAAATTGAAAGCAAAATCACACCTCAATCTGGAAAAAAAAAGGAAAAAAAGTGAATAAAATTACTTTTGAAATCAAGATAAAAATAATTTTACATATTTCTGTATAAAAGTTATTCAGTAGCATTTCAATGAAGAGACTTTTCTGTCCTCAGTGAAGTATTTTTTTTAGCTTTGAAAAATGCTTGGTTAAACTATTTTTTTAAATCATCAAGTACTAAGCATATCTGCTCTTTTTTATATCTTCTGACAGATTTAAGCCAGCTTTATCTTCTGGGAGTTGAAGCTGTAACTGTGTTAGCACATGAAATGTGCTTGGGTCTGAACCCCATGAGCCCAAGCAGACAGTGCCTGGACAGGCAGAGGAGCTCAGTGCTTGGAACAGGGTAGCTGCCTGTAGACTCCTGGACACTCTGAGGCTCCCAAAATGTGCCTGGAAATTGTGGGGGGACACTAACTGGCACACAGACCCAAATTGTGCTGTAATCAGGCTGCTCCAACAGCTTAACAGTAGGGGTGATCCCTATTTGCGGGACGCAGGACTTTTTCCAGGGACTGGTTGACTTAGCAGTATAGAAACAAACAGAGAGTATTTGAGCTTTTTAGTAGGTCCACTGTCTTGGTTTCAGAAGTGGATTTTAACTGCTGAAATTATGAGGAGTAAGGTTTTAGCTAGTTTTCAGAAGTAAGGCATCCTTTCTTCTGTCAGAGGTTGTGTAGACATCAACTGAGACTTGAAAAAGTGAGATGTGGGTCATAAACCCTCTGTGATGAACATAGAACTGCATCAGCTCACCCAGCAGGTACTCTGGGTGCTGGCCTTTGCACTTCAGGGAGAATAGTCACAGGTGTATCATTACTGAAAAGTCTAGGCTTCTCAGCGGGCTTGGGCTGAGGATGTACCTTCCAAATCATATACCTGTGAGGCACCATACCACTTAATGAGAAGAGCTCCATCTGTGAAAACAGAGTTCATGTTCTTACTTGACCACCCTCTCCTGTATTGGACAGGGCAGACTGGTTTGCTCTTCCTTCAAGAAAATCCCGTGGTTATGTAACTCATGTTTAGATATCAACCAGGAGAATTCCATGATGGATGTACACCACGTGGCTACACTGGCAGGAATCAGCAGTTATTAAAGTCCCCAGCCTCCAACGTGGGCCAGAGCCAGATATGAGCAAATTCTTCTCAAGTTACAAGTTGGTTACAGCCAGAGGTTTAATAATGTGGTTTCACTAGGTAATTGTGCTATCCAAGTTAACTATTAATTAACCTCCCATCAGATGATGTCAAACCTTGCTGTGCAAGACACAATTGCCATAATTGCAACAGTTTTTATTTCCTAGTTGGTTTTATTGATTATGCAGTAAAAAGGTAAGCAGCAAAGCATTAGATTTCCTTTACTGTCCATTGAGTAAATGATTCTTATTTCTGTTTTCATTCAGATCTTTAAGAAGTCCTACAACTCTGGGAAGGTATTTTATTTGCATTTTTAGAAGAAATGGTGATGTCCTGTCCTGCTGTGACAAGACCCACATACTCCTCCTTCAAGTAATCTCTATTCTTTCTCCCCTGCTACATATTCAGTTGATAACATTTCGTTAAACAAAATATTCCCCTTTCATTTATAAAGCATTGCTGGAACAGAATAGTTTGTAAAATTGGGTCCCTGCTTCTACAATGAAACTCTTCAAAAATACTGGATCAACAGTTACCTGTTATTTCCTTCCATTGCTGGGACTGTTTGCAACTCAGCTGTGTAAAATAAGAACATTGTCTCTTCCTGTGTCTGCACCAGTGGCCTTTGAGGTGACCTTTTTGGAATTACAAGACAGGGTGGTCTGAATGCCACCATTAATTCAGGTTAGCCAAGAAACTGCAATATATGTCCCTTCATATGTCCAGCATGACCACAAAAAGCTTGGACTGCTGAAGTACTGGAATCCCAGGGCTTGTGTGGACAAGTAGGCACCAATTTTAGCAGTGCTCCCACTATCCGTGTTAGCAGGTTGTTTACCAAGTTATTTTGAGAAACTCATGGGAAGTCAAGGAGCTGAGAAGGATATTCAAAATAGACGTCTGTCACGTAGCATTTGTAGAATTTATTGTGTGCCAGCTATCAGGGGATTCCTGTGAGACATGCTGGCAGCATTAGACTTACTGACGGAGAGATTAAACATTCATTTTGTAATTAGTGGGAATATTACTTTGTTTTTATTGCAGTAATGCATAGAGGTTCCAACAGAGATTGAGGGCCTCTCTGTGATAAGCATTAGATTTATGTACAATAATAATTAAAGTTCTTGCCTCATTCTCCTATGAAGGTCATCTGAAGGATGCTGAGAGATTTCAAAACAAATAAAGTGATTATGAAATGGATCCACCTTGAGCTGTTCAGCTCCCAAAGTTGCAAGATCAAGTCAAGACCACACACAGTGCTCCCCCTCTCAATGTTGTTTATGAATGGTTTACAAGGGCCTCTTCCCAGGGGGTCACTACCACAGGCACTCCAATATTATACCCACTTCTAAAACAGCCTCCACAGAATCGTTATTATGAACATTTTTTCAGATGTTATAAAATAATGGCTTCACAGTGAGTTAACTACTCTCTGGCTTAGTCGGATTGGGAGCAATATAGTTTATGTGCTCTGAGCTTTCTCATGGATTAAATTTATCACTTGGTCACTGGTAGTGCCCCTGTTTGACAGATGTAGGCCATTATTGAACAATTTGGCCTTCAAAACAGTGACTGTATTTGGAAAAGTACTTTTGGCATAGCTAACCTCAATTCTAGCAATCCATAATAAAACTTAATGCCTTGGGAGACCTTCCTTATACTGACAAAGACATGAAGTAGGTTACTTCTGAAAATATTTTAATAAATGAGATGGTGACGCCTCTTTCAGTAGAAAAAAGTTGCCAGGGTTGGCTCTTCACCATTCTTCTCTCATTAAGATGATGACTTACGTGAACACCTCCTGAAGATAATTTCACTTACCTGTGTAAAGTCTTAAAAATAATGATTCCTGCTGCAATAGAGTTGAGAGGTGACAGTGCTATAGTGGAGGAGGGAGTGCTCAGGTGTGACCTCCAAGCAGAAGTGAACGGGTGGGGTGTTTGCTCACAAGCTATATTGCAAGAGGAGGCTTTGGCTGCATGGCAATAGAAAAAACAACAGGAAAGAAGAGCTACTGAAATGTATTATTTTAATAGTAAGGGAGTGAGACAAACTTGGAAAGACTGGAAAGAAAGCATGAAGTCTGCAGTGTCTTAAAGCCAGGCAGAGGTGGAAAGAAACAAGCCACTGTAGCCAGGGATTTGGAAGAATATGCTGGTGTAGGAATATTACTCCAGACACAACCCTGCCCTTGCAGGAGATATGTTTGCTGAGCCTGTGGCCAAGGACATCCCAGGTTTAACCAAGTACACTCCAGAGTGCGTCCTTTCTCCAATACTGAATTGGAAGGAGTTTTCCCTTTTTGGAGTGGTTTGTAGAAGCTGAAGCTGAAGCTGAGCCTTGTCAGTGAATGCAGAAGGTGCAAGGCCATGAAGAGTGTGGTATAGTATAGATCTGGTCATTTTGGAAAAGGCTCTTCCCTCACTAAACAAGGCATGGTGTTGAATATCTAACATGAAAGTCAAGCTATTGACATAGAGTCACAGTTCCATGAATAGTCTCCTTCCCACTGCCCTTCCCCAATCCTCATGAACAACCACAACTTCGTGGGGTAGCAGATGGGCTGGAAAACAAGACCAGAGTCTGCTGGGACACCACATGCATGCAGCAAGACAAGGGCAAAGCAACTCTGCCTGTGCCTGAGGATATCTTAGCCAGCAAGAAATATTCTAGCCAGTAAAGTTCTCTGCCAGAGGGCCCCAGGCCTGGAGAGGTCCTTGAAATTGTGGCATGAGCATTAGCTTGAACTTTTTCTCTTCTTGGGGAGATATTAACAGCCAGATGTAATTCTTCTGTCACCTTCTCTAGGGTTTGAAAACAAAAAAGTGACTTTTAATGCAAACAATTCACTATTCAAGTTAAAGTTTGGGTGTAAACAGTCCCAACAAGTTGAGGTGCATATATGTGTTTAGACATCCTCAATGTTCCCAGCCTCTGACCTTCTTTTTTTTGCTTGTGAAGCATAAGACCAAAGAATTTCTATTGGCATAGATTAGAATAAAGGACTAAACTTACTCTTTGTCCAAGTGATCTTTGTACATTAGTGTCGGCTAACATTCAGCCACTGTTGGGATGGAGCACAGCAGCAATTTTTATGCAGCAAATCTTACTAACAGTTTTCAAGGAGTGGGAGAAGTGGCAAATAACTTCCTTAATTGAAAATTATGTGGGAATTTCACAGTGTGTAGAATATAATTAACCACACTGGAATCTAGCCAAGGAACCAAGGTTTACACTGCTGTACTTGCCGAAGTGCCACTGGTAAAGCAACACCTCTTGAAAACGAACCTAATCCATTCCTTTAAAGTAAATAAAAATCACGTCTTTGAAAGGTAGTGTGCAGCTTTTATTTATATTTGGCCATGCCTTCATCACTTACCACTGAAACAGTCAATCATGGCTGTACACTAAAATCAGAAGTATATACAGCTCTTAATGACATATATTTTTTTAGTGAATCAAAGTTGAGTTAGTACATTGCATTATGCCAACTCTTTATAAAAATGAGCCAAAGTCATCTAATGTATGCAACACATTTTATCAAATGTGTAAGAAATATTTGGAAGAAAAATATTGTTTATATAGAGGGAAAGGGGGGAAAAGTGAAGTTGGCAGCATATCATGCAAAAATTAGTTCAGTAAAAGGGGGGGAAAAAATCAAGGTATGTGCCAGAGTTTCAGTCACAGTCAGATGAGCTTTTCTGAGCTTGCAAGTACTATACATATGTGAAAAACACTCTCTTGGTGCAGAGGAAGCAAAGAAGGAAATAGCTGATGGAGAAGTTGTGGCTGTTTATGCCAACGGTGACGCTGCAAGTCAGACAGAAGAAAAAAAAGGAGCAAGAAGTGAAGTCATGCCTAAAGCCTGGTTTTATCCCTCACATTGCTGGAGCTGTTGCAGATTCTTTAGGCCACAGTGTGGGATGGCTATGGGTCTTGTGGCACAAATAATGTTGCTTCTTTTCCAGGGGGAGCATGATTCTCATGATGGCTACAACTCAATAAGCTAACCAACCCTAGGGAAACCAGGAGTTACATTTGCATGCGGTACAAGGCCTGGACTGGGCAAGCAGAATCATGTCTCACAGAATGGTTTGGATTGGAAGGAACCTTAAAGGGTCATCTAGTTCCAATGCTCCTGCCATGGCCAGGGACACCTTCCACTAGACCAGGTTCAACCTGGCCTTGAACACTTCCAGAGATGGGGCATCTACAGCTTTTCTGGGCAACCTGTGCCAGCGGGTCCCCACAGTGAAGAATTTCATTCTAATATCCAACCAAAAGCTTCTTCCCTTAGTTTGAAGTAATTCCCCTTTAAGGTTCCTAAAAACCTGCCTGGGTGAGCCCAGCAAGACTTCAAAATTTCCACCCTTGGGACTGAAACTTGAAAGATTATGGGAGTGACATTTTAGACAGTGCAATAAAGGGAAATTCCCAAAACATGTAGGTGTGCTGCACGTGTCTTTGCACCTGAAGCAATACTGCAGGGTTACAGCAGCTGGTAAAAACCTTTTTGAATCTCATTAATGCCTCTGAGAAAGTCTTGCTCTGCCCTGGAGTGAAGGAGAGCTTATAGTGCAGTGTTTATTTATCCCTGTGACAGGCCAGATGGCTGGATGCCAGTGCAGAGAGAAGCCTAGTGCTTGGGGTATGGTGGGGCAGAGCAGGAACCTGTGGGGCTGAAGGTGCTGTCCCGGTTGTCAATGCCAGGACTGGTGCCAGGTCTGGCCTTCCCTAATTTGGGGTGAATATGGGGAGGTGTATTTTGGGCTGGAGGGCTAAAACAGCAGGAGCCTCTGCCCAGTGTGCATGCAGAGTTTGAAGCTGCCAAGCAGCTGGCCTGGGAGGGGCTGTCAGCCCTTGGGGGAGTGGGTGTTGGGCATATGCAATGTCACTGCTCAGCACTTGGGAAGCAACAGCACCTAGAAGACAGTGAGGAAGACCTTGCATTGTTGGCCTGAGAAGACACTGGGAAGCATTTTTGGGTTTAATGTGACTAAAAAGAGGCAAGTCTGCTTGATTCACAGTTTGTCTTGTGAAATAAGACTCTGTTTAGAGTCTTTCAAACTTAATAGTATTGCATCAAAGAAATACCTGGCACTATCATTAATTTCTCCAGCCCACTGGGAAGATTAACACCCTGAATATTGACTGAGTGCTTTGGTCAAAAGGTAACAGTGGACAGTTTGCTGGAAGAGTGTTTGCTGTTTTGTATTTTGCATTTACTTGCTGAATGCTTCAGATTTCACTGGTAGAGATTTTATATTGACTCTGTATTTTTTGTTTCCTTTATAAGACTTTGAATTTGCTGATGGAAACTTCTGCCCTTGAGTATGAGCATAGCCAAGGGTAACATCCCCATGCCAAATACTAGAGGGGATGCCATCAGCCCCTTAAATCAAGGAAACTATATTTACTAGTAATGTACTACAAATTGCTAGTCTCCCTGTTCCCTGATGCTGTGGAAGTGGGTGCCAGGGGCACTGAGGGGCTGGCAGGATTTAGGAGAAGGATGGGAAGCAGCTTTTGCAGCCACTTGCTGAGCCCTTTCCCGAGCAGAAGTGGGCTGTGGGACTCTCTGCCCCAACAGCAGACACACAGAGAGCATTTTGAGTCATATCATAACTATAGTAAATTTCCACTGAGCAAAAAAACACATAAAGAAACACTACAAAGAGGCAAAGCCCTCTGGCTGCGCTGGGTGATGGAGAGAGTCAAGTGGCTGGAAAACATTGCTAAACAGTTAAATCCAGAAGTGAGTGTTGAAGCAGCTGATTCTCTAAACACAGCATTTCTCTGCAGCCTATGCTGGATTTGGGGGGAGCCACAGGGCTGCTGCGTAAGAGCAAGGCACGAAGAAGGGGATTGGTATGCATCCCAGAGGGCACAAACCTGGACTCATTGCTCAGGCAAAACTCCAAGGGACCAGCCCCTTAATGCAATTTCACTGGGGCTTTGAATGCAATTTTTACACAGCATCTTTCTCCTTGACAAATCCAAACACTTTCATCAGTGATGACTGGCACCAGCCCCCTGTGGCTTCTCCTGGACTGAATTCAAGCTGTGTGTTGTTTTTTGCTGTAAATCTTTCTAACCCACTCCCCTGCCCCCCTGTCCCCCTCCCCACCTTTAAAATTCTTCATTGATTTAATGTTCCCCCTCCAGAGGCTATCAAACAGTTTTTCCCTGAACACTTTTGGTTGCTCCAGCAAAATGGTCTTGGAAGAAAAGTGGTTCCAGGCTGAAAACTTGAAGAGGTTATACATAAGCTCTGTACAGAGATTGAAAAGCTCTGAGTTGTTATAGCAGCTGTCCCAGCTGAAAAAATGTCAGGGAGTGGGATCATTTTCTATGTATTTTATGGACAGGGAATAGGCCAGGTTCCCTGGTATTTGAGTTACTCTGGGATTGTTCAGCCAACCCCTACACTTTGTAGGATAGTAATCAGATCCTCAGTGCCCTTGAAGTGTGTTAGTGCTCGGTGTAGAAAGGAATAGCTCCATGCCAAGCGCTAAGTGGACTTTTAAGTATGTAAGCCATTTTTCTTCTTGTAAAATCTAGGTTTGATTCTGTAAAAAAACTTGCACACCTTTTTTAGGGGAGAGTCTGATGCAATTTTTCTGTGGATTAAAGCAGAGCCAACTATTCTTAGGAGCTAAGTCCTTCTCCCCCTTTCTTTTTTTCTGTGTGGGATAAGAGACAATTTGATTAAAAATAACTTTTGGTCAGCTGTACTTGGAGCAGTACATTGCAACTCTTGATCATTTGCACTTTGTTTGCTAGTTTTCCACAAAGTTTAAGGCCAGAGGGGACCGTTAGATCAGTGAGTCTGACCCCCTGTACATCACAATCCCTTAAATTTCACCCAATCAGCCTCTCACTAAGCCAAATAATGTCTGAGTTGGCTAAATCACAGAACAAAGAAACATATCCAACCTGGAGCTGAAGACATCCAGGGACACAGACTCTGAAGTTCCCTTGGAAGTTTGTTTCAATGGCTTAAAATTGTGCCTTGTTTCCTTTTTGAATTTGATTGGAAGCTGAATCCAGACTTTGTTTCTTGTTATGCCTTTCTCTGCCAGGTGACACAACCATCTGGTATATGGCATTTTCTCTCCATGAAGATACTTATATATAAGTTGCAATCAAGACACATCCCTACCCTTTTTCTAGCTGTTAAAGAAACATAATGCAAACTGATTGTACTTTTTGATTTTCTCCCACTAAGGAAATTTTTATTTTATTTTAAAAATATTTAAACATTATTTCATTGTCTTCTCAGGTATTTGACTATCCTTTTAAGTAGACAAATGACAGCACTGCTGGAAATCTTCTGTCTTGCCAGAATACAGGGAAAATTTTCTAAATCCTAGACCTGGACAAATGTCTGTTATGAACTTATCTCACTACCTGCTTATGGGCAATGCCCAGGCATGTGCTTTTCTCTGGCCATAGCTTGCTATTTTATAATTTGTAAGGGAATGGAGTGATTGGACTCATGAAAAGCTTTTTTCCTGCTTGGTACATTCTCACCTCTGAGAGGTTGAAAAAACTTTCTCATTCTGCAGAGTGCTCACAGAAATAAGATAATTGTGGTTCTCTTCCGAAGCATGAGAAGGTGAAGCTCAACTAAGGACTTGAATCTTTGTCCCTGTTACCTCAGTCAGGCATTCCTGAGTGGATTTTGCTATTATTACACCTCTTCTCTCGGAGCCATAGTGCTAAGTCATTGACTGCATTGGTCTGCGAGTGCCCATATAGCAGCTGAATACTCAGCTGAATATGAGCTACAGAGGTGGAGTACTCGTTTCCCTTGGGGACTGTTTTCCTTGACCTAATCATCACATGGTTATGGGTTAAAGGTGTTTGATGAGGAAAAGATTTAATGAAAAATCCAAAGAGCCTTAGGACTCATACTGTCACATTGTTCTATATTCCTTGTTGGATGTGCAGTTCTGCATTTGACTGCTTTAAAATATTCTTTCTTTATTATTGCCAAGCCACTGATGAGAAGTGAGTTGAATAACATACAGCCCAGCTCTGATCACAGCAGAACTCTCCATCAGGTACACCCTTATGGAAAATTTGCCTGCTGATAACTACTTTTGAATATGTACTGAAGCCAGCACTTGGTTCAGTTACTGCAGCCTTTACTGACTGCGTACAATGCTAATTTTAGGGAGATGAACACACCCGACAAGTTGATGTATATTTCAGCTGCATACTTACCAATCTAATAAACGCCAGTCCAATTTAATTTTTAGGATGACATCTTCCCTATGAAACTGTACTGATTACTAATAATTATATTCTTATCATCCCGTTCTTTATTGATAGAATTACTCAATACTGACTTTTAAAATTTGTGTAGGATTAACATCCACTTACCCAGATTTTGTCTACCTATGCCTCATGACCTGCCCTTTCTGTCTTTTGGCACATCACTGTATGCTTTAAATCTGTGGAATGGATCCAGCATTCAAAGGGGCATCAAAATTGAGCATGTTAGCAAATTGTGGCCTTTAGCAGAAGTCCGGGTGATTTTAGATGTACATTCTATGGGCCTTCTCATACAAAAAAAATTGTTTACTAGATTTTCAACATCTTTCTTATTTGGATGGATTCAAATGTATCTTTTATTATTCAAGTGATATGAATATGTTATTAACATTTTATGATGTCTTCCACACATAGGCCAGAACTAGATGCCCAACACTTCTGCATCCTTACATATTTTTCTAAAATTCAGATATTATCTAGAATGTTTTTTAACATATTACAAGGAGCTATCCTTTGTTATTATTATTAGAGGTACTTTTTCCTGGTGTTTTCAGAATTCCATATCAATTTTACATACTTTGATTTTAGTTTACATTAATTGCTCTCTTCCTTCTTCACCTTTATGTCATATATTGCTCCCTTATGTCTAACTTCATCTTTACATTCACCATTCTGGCCTTTTAGAGAGTGTCATTATCTTTCTTGATTATGACATTATGCTTTTGACACAAGAAAATCCATTTGCCACTTACATTTTTCTTTCTTAGTTTTGAATCCCCAATCAACTTTATTTTTAATTTTCTTTTTTTTTTAATGCTTTTTGCTTGGAAGAATCTTCTGTAGCATTAGGTAAGTTTTGCTTCCATAACTATGTCTTTATAAAACTGTATTTAAGTATGGTTGATTGGTTGAAACTGGCTTTTTTTTTTTTTGTTCCACGCTGATATCTTTTTTATTGAGATTGCTGTTGCAGTTTACTCCCTGTAATTTTCACATATAATGATATGTAAAACGTTGTATTCTATACAAGGTATTTTTATCAGAAAAATATCATAGATATTTTAAAGAATCCTGCTGCTCCCTTGCTACTGGAAGTGGAGGGATCTTTAGTCCCCATTTGCCAAACTGTAGTTTTCAAACAAGCTTTTCTGATCTCCAGTTTGACTCATTGGTCTGTCAGAAATCTTCACCTCTTGTCAACTCACTGCTGGCTGCTTGTTGTATGGGATTTGCCAACCAAGACATATGATCTAGAGGATTTTTTGTTTGTTTTGTTTATTTTTTTTAATTCTTGATCAGATTTTTTTGAAAATACAAGTGAGCTACACAATATTCCCCTGGGATGAAGGCTAACCTATGCCAGGAGAAGCTGAGTGAAGACGGCTTTGCAGCTCCTCCTCTCTCCCTCTTTTGGGCCCCTTCAGAATCATTTCAGTGAAGCAGTTAAACACTTTTCCCGCAATCCCTGCTATGACATTTAGTTCATCATTCATATTTACTCGGCCACGTGTGAGCTCTGCTATAAGAATGAGAATAAATACCCCATGTGGAGTCCTCCATATAAATTTCTCTAATGGCTTGCATCTTTGCTTATCATTCTTTTTTTGCTATAAACTGTAAAAAAGTGCCTGGATCTCAATTGTGAGCATTTTCCCTCCCGCTACTTCAAAAGAGCATATTATTCATGTAATGAACAGGCTTAGTGCCGGACTTGACAAAACACTGGGAAATACACTGTCGGGCACAATTCTGAACTGGCAGGGAACTGGACTGGATGACCTAATAGGGTTCTTTCATCTCCAGTTACTTATGATTTTCAATGCTAATTAAAACCTCACTAGCTAGTGGGGAAGAATATCATGGCCAATTCAAATAACTTCTTAAAAACTTTCCTCCTGTTTATTTTTCCCACTTGCCCACTTCAATTTTATACACGTATCACTTAAAAACACCCTTAATTACAAAAGTGTCCAGCTACAAAACTACAGAACAAACAAACAAAACCATTTACACATACCAGATTGTAATAAAAGTGCAAAGGCCAGGAAATAAATTATTTGGCTTTATTAAGGAAAAAGAAAGTAATTTCTGTAGTACTACCTAAGTCCCCAGGTGTGCTGGGATATGGCTGTATTCTCAGCTCACCTTCTGCATGAGCTCTCCCTCAGCTCTCACCAGATCTGGACACTGACATATGTTCAGTGGGAAACTTTTTCCTTAATAAAAAAATCAGCCTTCAAACTTCTGCTGAGTGACTGTTTCAGCTTGGTGGCTTGCCGGAGAAGGGCTGCACAAACCTGGTGGCTTTAACCTTTCGTTCATATGTGATGGATGTCTAGGGTGTGGTCACATGTTGGAGGCTCAGCTTCTGAGCCCTGGGAGGTTGCTGGGGAACCAGGGCTCCTGGTGCAGCCTCCTGGCCACAGCTGCTGGGTGGCTGCACACAGGAGAGGCCTGGGTTTAGTGTCAGCCCAGTGATGGACATGCTACAGCAACGAAACACAACTGTCTGTCCTGGTGGGCTCATAGACAAACCACAATGATTTCTTGTCTTTTCTCAAGGCAGCAAAACAACTGAGGCACTAGAGAAGACCTTTGAGAAAACCTATCAAAAGCTGAAAAATTATGAGGGGACTGCAGCTGTTAAGATTTATGGAGACATTAACACAGAAGTGAATAGAATAATCTTGCGTGGACAGGATGTCTGAAGGTCATGTGGGCCAACCACCACTTAAAGCAGGGCTGACTTTGAAGTCCAGCTGTATTAGAGCAAATTTCTCAGTGTCATGTCCTGTTGAATTCTTAATTTCTTTCAGGATAGAGGCTCCACAACCTCTCTAGGCAATCTGTGCCTGTGTCAGACTACTTTCATGGTAAGATCTTCTTCCCTAGTATCCAAAGAGATCTTGCAATGTGTCACTGTTGATGTTGTCATTTCACGGTGTACCTCTGAGAAGAGTAAAAATGTCAAGGAAATAAGAAAAAAAATCAAAGTAGCAATACATAATAATAAACACAAAATATTTCAGACAACCTGTTTACTACATGGAAACTTTCTGTTTAAAGAAAAATGTCCCTCAATGGTTGTTATAACTGCAGTGACACACCATCTAGAAACAGTGTGGCAGTATTTGCATTCGCCTTGCTAAAAAGGATGTCAAAACTACAAAGTGTGAGATCAATGAAGAAGTAACATAGATTAGAGCCAATCAGAGCAGATGATTAACTTTTATTTTCGAGAATGACAGGGCCTTCAATCCATATTTATGTTAAGTCTTTTGACGAATGGATGCCAAAATATAAATATGTTTCTTTTAAAAGCTGATCTCGAGCTGTGGGGTTTTTTGTTTTTGGTTTTGGGTTTTTTTTGGTGTGTTTTTTGTGTTTTTTTGTGGGTTTTTTGGTTTTTTTTTGTGGTTTATCTTGTGGCTTTTTTGTTTGTTTTTTTACTTCTTATCATCATGTATTCAGATTTGTAAATCTGTCTCATCCCCTTGGACAGAAAACAGACCCCATGAATTGCCCTCAGAACTGACCATTACTCTGGGATGACAGAGTACTAAGTGGTGGTTAAAACTTCTGATGTGAGCTGGAGTGAATCTAGTCCTGGTGACCAGCTCATGGATCTACATAGGGAGAAGGAAGATAGAAGCACAGCCCTGTTTGCTGTTGTGTGCTGCCACAGACTATGAAGATCGATAGGTCTTCAGGACATGTCAGAAATAAAAAAGAAATAAAAGGCTCAGGTCCCCACTTGGAACGGGAATTGTTCCATTTGCTGCAAAAACAAAAAATGAAAAACTATTTGGGCTTAAGTGAAATAATTTTTTTTCCTGCACATTGTAATCTTTGGATTGAAGGTCATTCAATTCTGTGTTTAACAGGTTTGGGGGTTTTTTGTTTATTTTTACATTTTGGTCAAATTTGGAACAATCAATGCTGTTTTGAAAAAGTAATCACTTAAAGAAAACCCTTATTTTTTCTTTCTCAGCAGGAACTGGATCAGCCAAATTCAACCCAAATTCATTTTTACTCTTCTGAAACAATTTTTTTCTTGTCAAAAAGAAATATTGCCTGGCTCAGATAAGGCCATGCCAAGGAAAGTGGAACATATGGAATGGACAGCTTATAAGAAGATTGTTTTCTGACAGAAGTGTTTTTAGAGAGATGGGATACCTAGTGAATATGCAAGAAGAGCCTTCATTTGCATGGGGAACTGTTGACTATGGATAAAGACTGAGGCCACATGCCTGAAAAAAAGTTAAAGCTTGATTTACTTGTCGAGAAAATAAAAAACTGTCAGTGGGCTAACAAGTGTTGTACAGGTCTGGACAGGAAGTTTGTTGACCTGGGGAAGCAGAGGAGGCACTCCAAGAGGGTGAGCAACGTGGCAGAATTGTCAGTAGTCAGTAAATAGTCAGTAGTAAGTGCAAGCTGCGTGCACACCTCAGGAGGTGCAAAGTGGGAAGCGAAGCCAGCAGGGCAGGTGAGAACACATGACAGTGGTTGGTCATGGCTGAGGGTAATGCTGTTGTTTTGTCTCATGTGTGGATTCGATGCTGATAGTGGGTCTGGACTAAAGTTCCTGAGCCATACCAGATTTCCCAAATGTCATCTTCAGCAAAGCACTTCTGAGTGATGCACCAAGAGTAGTGAGTCTCTAACTGAGCAGGACCCGCATAGGTCTGTGAAGCCCAGGAACTCGTCTTTGGTGCAGCAGAGCTTTTAGACCATCAGGGTGATCTGTTAGGGTTGTTTTGGCACAGAGTGGGTTCTTCAGACCACCAGGTGAGGAGGTAGGGGTATTTTAGTATGCAGGATTCTTCAGGCCATCAGGTAAGACTGTAAGGAAGAGTTGTCCAGCAAGAGATATTCAGGTATCAAAAACTGTCTAAGCAATATCCTTAGACATGCTTATGATGACTTTCCTGAGAAGTCATTCTCTACCTGGGGGTGCAGGGACGGTGACCTCCCCTACTGTGATGGTTGCTTTAAGGGTGAATTCAGTAAAGACTGCACTCTCATATTAATGGGGCTGGAGTCACAAATGTTCCTTTGACAGCAGAAAGGTGCTAAATCACAGCCGCAGAACGGATGCACTTTAGAAACTGAGTGGGTTTGCCCAAGATAGGTTTGGAGATAAGACAATGGAGAACGCAACTTTTTGCAGAAATATACTTGTTATGAAAGGTATAGAAAAGAATCACGCCCTGAGGCTCACTGTACATGCACAGGCCCTTAGATGAATAGTTGTCCAGAGGAATGACAGATAAAACTTACAGGGTATTACATGCAATTAATTTAAATTTTGATCTTCCTCTCCTTCTAGCCTACCTTTTTTAACATTTGCCTGTAATTATTGTGTGTGGTAGTTTAGTAAGGACCATAAACTTGCACTTTCCAGCAGTCTGAATTTATAAACTGTCACAGTTTACACATTGTTGGCCAAGAAATATCTGGTTTTCCATAGATTATTTTAGTCTTTTGTTCTACTCAAAGCAATGAATTTGTGCATATTCTGAACAGGAGTAGGATGAATAAGTTGGAAATTACCTATTAAATAAAGGTATGTTTGAAGGAGAGTCATACTGGAAAGGAATTTGTATTAGACAGTATCCTCAAGTAAAATGTTTACTTGTTCTTCACTTTATCCTGTTTGTAGGTATTTTTGGATTAACTATAATTGTCATTCTGTTAAAAGGGTTTGTCTTTCTAACAGATTTTGAGTCAAATTGTTGATATCAACTGTGCGATGATGGCCAACTTGTGTAGAAATATGAAAGTCGGAAATTCAATGAAAAGAAAACATTTCTTCTGTTCCAGGATGTGGGCAAATGCTTATGGGTGAAATAGAGCTGAAGGGCAAGAAATGTATATATTTTTTGGCCTGTCCCTCCAATATACTCATTGATTTATGTCAGGAAGGCAGCAGAATATGTTCCCATGACTTTACAAGCTCGCATGGGAAAAGAAGAACATTTTCATTTAAATTAAAAAGATAGAATTAACCCTAGTTGGAGAGGGTTTAATGCTATTTCAACAAGGGAAGTCGGAGAAAAGGTAAGTATCACACATGTTCTCTTGAGAGCTTTGTGCACTTTTTAATAATTTTCCTTTGGATGCTGGGTTGGACACAGAAGCTGCACGTTTTAGCATTGGTAGTGTCTGGCTCAAAACCAAGACACGTCTGTGAGCCTGCTCATCTCTCACGCAGATCAGGATGTGTAGCATTACCCTGACAGATGTAGGAAGGAATATATCTTGGAACAATTTTTAAAATTTTCCACAAAGAAATTGAGTTGTTTTGAAAATGGATGTGATCTAAATGCAGAGCCCTTCAGAGACAGATGTCTTCAAAGGCCAACAACAGGCTAAGCAGCTACTTGCTAGCTGAATCTCCATTGGCTGCAGGTGATTTGATGCAGAAAGGGTAAAGACCTACCTTTTCTTTTAAAAGGTACTTCTGGTGCTCCCATGCTGCATGTCTCTGACTTCATGGCTTCACAGCGGCCACCTGAGTTGATTTTGGACTGGGAGACAGTCTATATTATGTCTAGGACAACTGGGCATACCCCAACAAAAATAGCTCTTACACATTATTAAAGTGTTTTACTAGAGGGCAGGGGATTTAAAGGAGGGAGAAGGGTTGGTTTCATCCAGAGAAATGCTCTTTTACAACCTGCAGCCAGCTGGATGCTTGATGGGCAGCTTCAAATTGGAAAGGAGGGAATAAAGTAATTATCCTTCCCTAAAAATTAAGGATCTTAAATTGATTTGACTTAACTTCCAGCCTAAATGGAGTGACTTATGATTTACAGCAAGGTGAGATCAGAATCAGGCCTGTGATCTTGGCCTTTTTTTTTTTTTTTTTTTTTTTTTTTTTGGTAAAAGCTACTTTCATTTCGAGATGTCATGGACCTTTCTGGGTCACATGTGTTCAGAGGTGTCTACAGCATTACTCCATAGACAGGGTATTTTTCTGGGCAGAGATTTCATTCCACTGATTATTCATCAGCCTTAGTGATGCTGAACTTACACAGTCTATTTGATATCCAATTTTGGGTCAAGTTGGCTGGAGTGTGCTTTCTATAGCCTTTAAAACAGATTTTTAGTAGTAGTGCTTGCTAAAGGAGTCAGACTTCTGGCTCTGAAAAGCAGCGTGCTCTGTTGTAACACATTGCTATAGATCTGGAAGTTTTCTTTGTATTGCTATGATGTCTGAGGCTTGATGTGGAAAGAACAGTTTGTGGGAAAAAAGACAAATTGATCAACAATTTTTTGATTCTTCCCTGAGACTGCTGACTTATGTTTCAATTCCAGCAGCACTTCACCGATAGCTTTTTCCAAATGGAAAAAATTGCCCTTTGGAAGGTATGATTTGCCCAGGACAAAATCAACTTAAGTAGTCATTCAGCAAACAGCTTTCAGAGGCTTCCCAGGTCAGAGTTAAGTATCTGCCACATCTCTTTCCTTCATGTTGCACAAAGGAAATGCAGTGCAGTAGGGCTGAACTGGGAAACGAAGCATCTTAGAGCTCATTGGAGAGGTCAGCAGAGGTGCGGGGTTAGAGGGATGCATGTGAACTGCTAGCTGAGGTCCTTTGGAAAACAGTTTTATTCATTCCCTACTACACAACTTCTACAGAAACCAGTGAGACCAGACAATTCTCTTACAACAGTTGCAGGTAGATATATCACATATATGTTTATAGCTGCCTCTCCTATGCAGTTCACAGTGACTAAAATACAGCTCCAATCTGTTATAATTAATGTACTTCTTGATGTATAGACCCACCCTGAGGTGGCAGTTGTCAAAGCCTGGAAATATTGGTGTTCATTCTTGTCCCCATGGGATCAATCAACGGACCACTATCAGTTAATGAGTGTTGGAATCTAAGACCCAGTGATTCAGATGAGCAGGTAAAAGTTTAGTTGTTTAAGAAAAAAATATGGTAGAATGTAGGTGTCCAAAGCCCAGGGGTCCTCAAAACTTGCACCCTGTTTTTTATTATTAGAAGTGCTGTTACTATGATTTCACTGGATTTTCACCAGTGCATCCCAGGGTTGTATTGCTGTGTTTTCCCAGGACTGGTCCCATCTCATCAGGGTTGGATGGCATGGTGCATGTGTCACCACTCAATACAGGAAATGTCCCTCTAGATGTTAAGAAGACCATGATCTGCTAGGGTGCACAGTTCATTTTCTCTGGCTGTGAAGGGTTCTGTGCATACAACTTTTAAGTCTCAGCACAGCAACTCCATCTCCCTGATCAGGTTGTAGGAAGAAAGACTATCATGGGTTGACCTTGGCTGGATGCCAGGTGCCCACCAAAGCCACCAGGTCACTTTCCTCCACAAGTGAACAAGGGATAGAAAATATAATGAAGGGTTCATGAGTTGAGATGAGGAACAGGCAGAGATCACTTACCAAAAACTGTCATGAGCAAAACCAGCGCAGTTTGGGGATATTGATTGATCTTATTACAAACAAAATGAGAGCAGGATAATGAGAAGTAGAGTAAGTCTTAAAAACACCTTCCTCCCACCCCTCCCACCTTCCTGGGGTCTACCTTCTCCCCTAGTGGTGCAGGGAGATGGTAATTGGGGTTACAGTCAGTTCATCATATGTTATTTCTGCCATTGCTAAGGGAGAGGAATTCTTCCCTTGCTCCAGCACGGGAATCCTCCCATGGTAGACAGTTTCCCACAAATGTCTTCAACCAGAGATTATTCCAAGGGCAACAGTTCTCCACGAACTTCTGCAGTATGGGTTACTCCTCCACAGGGTGCAGTCTTTCAGGCACAGCCTACTCCATCGCAGATTCTCCACAGGGTCACAAGTCCTAGCAGGAAACCTGCTCCAGTGTAAGCAGCTCTCTCCATTGGTCTGCAGGTTCACAGCCTTCTTTTTAGGCATCCACCTGCTCTGGCATGTGTCTTCTTCAAGGGGTTGCAGGTGGATCTCTGCACTCCTGTTGACCTCCATGGGCTTCACTGTGGTTTTCATCGTGGGCTGCAGGGGAATCTCAGCTCTGGGACCTGGAGCACCTCCTGCCCCTCCTTCTCCACTGACCTTGGTGTCTTCAAAGTTGTTCCTCTCATATGTGGTCACTCTTTTCTGGCTGCAATTACATCTGCCCAATAACTTGTTTTGTTTTTCCTTTTTAAATATGTTATCACAGAGGTGTTCCTATCATTCCTGATTGGCTGGGCCTTAGCTTGTGATGGGTCCATCCTGGAGCCAGCTGGCATTGGCTCTGCTGGACAGCTGGGAAGCTTCTGGCAGCTTCTCACAGAAGCCACCCCCCTAGCTTCCTCTGCAGCTCCCCCTGCTACCCAAACCTGGCCATGCAAACCCAATAAAGGAGTTATTGTGCCACAGAAGGAGAGTGCTTCCTCCTGAAGCTTGGGTATTAGGTCTCGCATCTGAAGGTTCAGGACTCTGAAATGACTTACTTCTTTGGCATTACAGGATTATTGAATAAATTATATGAACTGTTTGGAAATGGGAAGCACACACTGAATGCTTCTGTACTTGTTTTTCACATTAGCCACTGGAAGTGTCTATGGATGGAATTCATCTCCTCTAACTGTGTATGTCTATGACTGAGCAGAACAGAGGTGGATACATATATTGCCTGACACTGTGATGAGATTTGCCAGATGCATTGGGTGACATGCACCATTGTGCCCATACACAGATCAGAGTAAGTGAGGAGAAACAGGTCTTCTCTGTATTTCTGTGCTTTGCTTGTAACTGCGTAATTGCCAGGTATGTTCACACCATTAATTCCAAGTTAATGCAGTAGAGAAACCTTCTTCAGACCAACAACCACCTCACCTTTCAGTAAAAAAAAAAAAGGAAAACCAGAAAACCTACTGCCATCTTGTGTCCCATTGGTGTTTACTAGTTGGAAGGGGAAGAGGGATAGAAATAAGGTAATTCAATACACAATATGATGATGTTTTAAAAAACCTGTAATTTTAGTAAACAGGTTCATCAGAAGAATTTGAGACCCTAAGGATGATACTCATGGAAACTGGCAGTAGTAGGGAGCCATTTCTGACCTTTGCCTCCTTGAAAATGCTTGTACACCCACTGGTTGCATGGAAAACCATGGCCACGTTGCATTGCAAGTGCACTGTTTTGCACTGATTTTGCAGACTACACTCAAATGTAGTGTTGTTTTCAGTCACCTGTGGGCTGCAAATTGAGTGGCAGCAGAGCAAAGGGCTTTTTATTTCTTTTAAAAGCAACAGATCAAGAATGGATCTGGATGAAATTTTGAATTTTTTTCTTGCTAATAAATGCACTTTTAAGTCATTAACATTTTCTGAGAGGGAAAGGAGAAAAACAATCAAAACATTTTGACTCAATACTTGAAAAAAGAATAGTTCTTGCTTTTGTTTTGCGATTTCTATTTTTAGAGGCTGACCTAGCCTTAACTGAATAATAGTGAAGTATTTCCCCTTCCTCTCTCTACTCCCCAGGAAAACAAAAGGTTTTGTATTTACTTTTGTTTGAAAGAAAACTTTTGTTAGACTGAAGTTTTGAAGTGCTTTGCTTTGGGTGGGGATGCTGAAAATTGTTTGGTTTTGGTAAATTCTGAACAAGTTCTAGCCAGTGAGACGAAAAAACCCTAATTATTTGCTTAGTTCTTGTCATGAGTTTGAGTCCTGATGCTGCAAGCATGCAAACAAAAAGATTTGCTTTGTGTTGTGCTTCAGCTGGACATGAATGTCTTCAGTGGTCATTTAGGCAAACCTCTCCTACAAACGAACACCATTTGTTGAACAGTTGTGGGAAATCAGAGAGAGCTGCAGGCAGTAATATGAAGTCCATTCTTCCCTTTGAGTCTTTTGAGGTCTAAAACTTGAGGCAGCTTCAGGAGATTCTCTGTTGTGAATTAGATGTACAAGCAATACTCACTGAGACCAGACCCACCCCGACAAACAGCAAAACCCCAGGCAGTGTTAGAGAAAGTGAGCTGGCCTACTCAAGGCAGATGAGTGGGTAATTTGGATGCAGTGTTTAATTTGCCTTTTGGACAGAAGTTGCACTGGGAGCAATTTTATGGAGCTTTCTTGGCCAAGGTCGTACAATGACTCTTTGCCTTTTGTGTTCCTACTCATTCATAGTTCTGGCTATGGTAGATGATGTCACATTTTGAGATTGGGGATGTATGGACCACGTTAATTTTTTGGAAAGGTGTGTAAGTGGTCTTGCTTTAACTCACAAACTTGGCTTATCACAGGCAAATTGGGTACTCACATGAATTTCCTATGACTTCAAGATGTGCAGTGACAGGAAACAAGTGCAATGCATATGAACAACAACTTGAATAAAAGCTGAAGAAATACAGGGGTCCCAGGATTGTTAACACTAAATAGCAATTAGTGCAGCATGTGAAGTATTGAAGACAGCTGAGTTATCACTGCAGAATTAAAGCACAAAATGCCTGTGAATTGTCACACTATACATATGTTCAACATCAATATTTAAGACTGAGACAGAAAAAACATTTTGCAGAACTGCACAGTTGGACAGAGGAGAAAATTGATCATTGCATTATGAGTTAAAATACTTGCAACTCAAAACACAACTGTGCAGTTTCTAATCTGATACAGCCTGGCACCGCTTCTCTGCTTTTTGATGCAGGCTCAAACCTGTCTGTTAAATCACAGCCTGGCCATTAGAAATGCTTGCCACTGGTGTGCCAGGATTTCACGCTCGGTGCCCCACTCACCTGACGCTTGCCCACGGGACGTGCTGGGTTATGTGCTAACCCCTTCAGCTGTCTCCTGCCACTCTGTACCATCCATCTGCAGCTCCTGTCTCCATCTGCTTCTCAAGTCAGTCCTTGTCTGCCTGTGACCTCTTTACAGCACACTAGCAAAATTTGAGACAGGTGAGGACCTTGTCTTAACCATTTATGATGTAAGTGGGAGAAAGATGTGACAATTTTCTTTTTTGAACGTCAGTTGTCCCAAATGACTGCAGATGTGTAAATAGATGTAAATGTTCGACTTCCTCAAGAGTCTGTTTTCTTCCATAGATTTGGCTCTCTCGTTCAGAGCAGTCATTGACTTCTCTGTGCCTTTGGAGAAAGTTGGATTTCCAGCTTCTAGGGAAGTTGTAAATCTTGGCAACACATATCACAGTGTTTTGAGAAAGATAAAAATCTGCTCTTTCCACAGGTGATTTTCTGTAACCCATCAGTCCTGCACTATATTGAGTAACCTTGTACTAAAAGCCAACGTGCAGTTATTTTAAAACATTGCAATTAAATGGAGGCCCTTCAAAGTGAAGTAGTGTCCTCTTTTTCAGGCTAAAATAACTAGAAATAATTATTGAAAAAGAGCTAATGTAAGTAAATATTGGATATCACCTAATTTTTCCCATAAAGAAATTCTAATTTTTTCTTTTTAAATCAGGACATGCCACAATGTGAGGTATACTTATTTAACCCTTTGCTGCCCCTATAACTTGTGCTGTTAAAACTTTCATGGGCTTCTTTGAAGAACTATGTCTCACTAAGATACTTTCACTTTAATTTGAGACATACCTTTAATTAAACATGTACGAGACATGGAATTACTCAGCACTTGCTATGCTGTTTAGTAGTCAAATGGTTAAACTTATTCAAAGGAGCTGGAAAGCTTCTTATGGCATATTCACTGGAAATATATTTATATTTACTGCAGAACCAAGCCCACATGAAATGTCTAAGAGAATCTGCTTGTGAAAACCTGGATTCATAGTGGAAGGAAAATAAAAGAACAATGATAGTATGAATCACGATCCTAAGTTTTGTTAAGAGCACAAGGTCTTTAAATTAGATAAATAACTCAGCTCCATAAAAGGCAATTTTCAAACTGTCCCAGGCTTATCAAGAAAGTCGATAAAATATCTATTATTAATCAAAATGCAATAGAATTCAAATTGACATTTTTTTAAGTTCCATGTTTAACTCAAGCCTTATTTAGAGCTCCTGGGGGAGAAACTCAGAGGTGACAACCAGCCTGAGAGCACCACAGCCCAGCAAACAGGCACCCACTTCACCCTGCACAGTCAATGCCCACCTAGATTTTGGCATGGGAAAACAAGCTGCTGAGCATCCCTGAGGCACAGGACACATGGGGGGGCCAGTGAAGTTGTTGCTTTCTACTCCCTTCCTCAGAAGATTTTCCTCTTTGTCCTATGATGGAAAAACCTTTGTAAAGCTGAGTAAATAAGCAAATACTGGCATGGGATCACCAAACCCCACATCTGATTCAATTGCTCAGCTGTGATTCTCCAGTTCATGGTGTCCTGCTTCATGGTGCCACCAATCCCTGTGGCTCCATGATCTGCATGCACATCCCCTCCGTGGCATGAACAGCCTTGGACAGTCAATGCTTACAAACCTCCACCTGCTCCTCCAGTTTTGTTTGCATGTTTTCTGCAGCCATAGGTTAGTTTACCCAGGTTTATAGCCATATATAAGTCAATTTCAAAAGACAAAACGACTCTGCCAGGCAGGGAGGATGTTGTTTTATCTGTTCCTGATAGTCAGTTATGGCCCTTCTTCTTGGTTCAAGGAGCTAAATGTCACCCTTAATTATGGCAGATATTAATTAAATAGGAACAGATGTTAAATGATCTCAGGGTCCTTCTCCCAGAGTGTGGGACTATTATACATCAGGCCCATATGATTCTCCACATCTCAAGTGTGCTTACAGCAAAAACATGGGCTCACTCACTTGTGGGTGCACCCCAGTACACCCCAACAAACTTCATCTTGTCTCAATTTCATTGAGATAATAAAGGACAAACAAAGCAAGAAAACTATCGCTAGGACTCATCACAGAATGCTGACTGCCTTCTATTTGTCTTGTCAAAGAAGTAATGGCTGTGGACAATCTTATGTGAGCACAGGGAAAGGGTGAGGAGTGCAGGATTTTGTCTGCTGATGCAGTGTTCTTACAGGAACCCCAGGCTTTTCAAATGAGAAAGTGCTTAGAGGCAGTTTATGTAGCCAAAAATGAGGTGGTAAATGGTTGTACTGGGGCCAATATGGGGACAAATTGGCATACCTATTTATAGGGCTGCAGTGCTCTCAAGCTATTTGATACATCTGTGGTTCTGTGTGGGAAAGTCCATGACAGGTTTGGGTGAAAACGTGAAGCTTTTAAGAATTTTAATATGATTTGTACTGCCATTTATTTTTAATAAAACTTTGAATAAAGTTGTGATTAAATGGCCATCATGAGTGGAAGATTCCACTTTAACATAAAATGTGAGAGTTCCCAGAATGGGCTCAGATAGATTTTATAATATGTAAGTATGCACCTCTCTCTCAAATTCATTGAATAATGGATTCTATCAAAATGGAAAAAAGGAAGGTATAGATTAAAAAAAATATAAAAATCTGCTGTGTAGTCAGTAGTTCCACATTTTGGAAGAAATTGCTGAGCTTCTGGCATCCTTAAATAATACCCTTTTCACATGATAGTTACACTGCTCCAAAGACAGTATAACAAACCATGCCAAAAATTCTTCTGTTTCGTTTGCATGAAATTGAACTGACAGATATACCTGTCTATGTTACGTCCAAGAAAATGTCTTGTTAGAAACGTGTGAAAATATATTATATGACAGATGCTGAAAATGTTTCAGATACAGCAATAAATTGATTGTGGTTTCTGGACCAGATGTGAACTCTGTTTAAAATTCATCATGCTGGTCTCTATTCTAGCTCTGGACTTAAATAAATGCAGGGAAGTGGCTTTGCTTTTCAATGAAACCCATTATAAGAATAGAAGAGCTTCCTTCCATCTCATAACGAATGGACCTGACAGTAAGGCTTGCATCCACAGAACAAATATTAAAAGCACAAATTGAACTAAGAGAATGCTGTGCCAGTTCTCAATTCTTGCTTTATTAATGTGCATGAAAATACTTGGCATGTCAAAGCCACTGCAACAAAGAAGACTGTGATGTCCATTATTTTCATTTTAGAGGGAGATTCACAGCCATAAAACAACCAAGGAGGGAAAAGAACGGGGATTTTCAAGACATGGTGCTGTTAAAGGGGAAGGAGTCAGTTGTAAAGGTGTTACTGACATGACTGAGTGCCTAGAACTGGTCTGTGCTTCCTCTTTATTTTGAAGCCGTGCGTTCTCCTTCCCTGCAAGGAAGCATGACAAGAGCTAGACTTGCTTTTTCTGACACATAGCTTGGGAGCTACACTACCCGAGATGGGCAATCTAGACTGCTGAAGTCAGGTGCTCAGGCTTTCCCTTCAATCCACAGGCACCTCTGAAAACCAGCCCAGTAAAACCAATGTGCTGAGGCTGGAAGAAGGGAGGAGGAAACAGGGGGCAGATGGGTATTTTTGAGCATTTCCAGCCACCTCCCGGCTCTGGCATTTGGCTGTGAGCAGCATGTTCAACATCTTGCTATCTAGCTCCATGCTTCTGAATTATTTTCTGTTATGGAGATGGTAAGTAGCATTTTCTCCAGGTCTGAGCAGTTAGAGCTTGCCTCTCCTTTGTGTTAGCACCCTGGACTGAGGGGAAGAAAGGAGAGCCTGCTTGCTCCCCTCTTTGCATGTGCTTGGTAGGAACAGGTGCTTTTGCTCAGGGCTAGCTGTACCCATGTCCTTCTTGGTCTGTTACATTGATTTGTAGCACAATAAACCTCTTGTGGTCTATCAGGGCAGTTGTGTATCTGCAGTGACATGTGTCATGAACATAATGTAGGGTTTATGACTATTCCTCTAGATCTGCTAATTGCACTCTACATTGGGTTTTATCATTTTTTTTTCATTCTCTTAGAAATAACATCTCTCTCTCCACCTCTCCTTCTAAAGGAAAGCCAATTCACTTATTCTCCTATACCACAGGAACATGCACAAGGAGGGTAGTAATGATATCTGTGGGTATCTCTCAATATGTCTCTCCTCCGTTTTAAAGGATAGTTGAGGCTGTCATTTGAAATGCTGTTAAAGATGCATGAAATCCTCCCTGTTATTAGAAGAAGGCTTTCTTAGAATGAAACAGCTCTTCATACATGCTGCATCTACCACTCACTAGCACAATACCGAATATTAGAAATATTTAGGCTTGTCAGACATTACCAATAGTGATTATATATGAATTTTACTACTGTCCCCCTTCTTTAGCCTTTAGAGATTTACATGGAAATATATTCCCCAAATTATGTAAAACCTCATATTCCAAAAGCTCTCTAGTTGTGATAGACTGAGTCAGAACTGTTTAATCTACGTGGATTTTTTTTTTTCTGATACACATCAGAATAGATACATAGATACCCCTCTATATAATCACAACCACTCTTATTCTCCAGTGACTTCTAGTTGTCTGAGCTGTCTGTCCATAAAGACTCCTAATACTGGACTGCCTCTTTGTTGGACATATGCACTGTACTCAAACCCAGCAAAAACCTTGGGCAGCCATGGATGTAACTTCTGTTCTTTCTGTAACTTGCAATCATATTGCAAGCCAGAAAGCCTGTTTCAATTACAGTTGTTATGTAGGTTGGACTGCAGGTTTTTCTGAATTTTCTGCTTAGGTACCCTGTTAACACTGTCGGTTTAACTTTGTTGAAAGTTAGAAATCTTGTCACAGACCTATAAACTTTGAAGATTATAAGGCTGAAAATATATTTTAAATATATTTATATATCTGCAAGTCTGAATATATATATATGTAAATATATGAATGTTATTTATATTGGTATACCTTCTATATAATATATATGAGCTGAATATATATCTATATTCAACCTATAACCATGAAAATTTACAGGCCAAAAATCTTAGTCAAAATCAATATTTTTCCAGTTATGATGTTTGATTTGAGGTATGGGAATCTTTAAAGTTAACATGCTCTGTCTTCTTTCAGAAATTGCCTTTTTTTTATTTTAACAGAGATGTAAACAAATAAACAAATGTCAAATAGGATTTTCTCTTAAGTTCACAAAAGCTACGAGTTGGGTCTTTAGGAATAGAGATGCATACTACAAAACTAATGTTAAAATCATTATTTGGCAAGATTATTTTCCTAGCTATGTAAAGATAGCCATAATCCCATCCATAAAAACCAGGACTGCCCAGAACAGGATTTAAGTTATGATTGATCAAATGTGAGGCCAAAAAGCCTGGACACCTTCTGATTTAACAAAAACAAATGCTTTAGTAATTAGGACTGAAACTCTGCCCCTAAACAGTCCTTTACACATCCTGCTTCATCCAAACTATCCCTGAAGAGGGTTAGTTCTAATGAAAGTGCTGACACAAGCTCGGTTGTACTGATGCTGTAAGACACTGTTATGCTAATATAAGCATTCGACTCTAAGAAAACATATTGAGTTAGCGATACACATTTTTCTTTTAAACAAAAATTGCCATAGGAACAAAGGCCATATATCACATAGGTGCCAATGTTTACAAGTGATGTACATGTGTGGCCCTTCACAATGACACATATTTTACCATGTTTTAGTAAAAATAGGCCCTTATTGGAAAATAACCATCTTCTTTTTGGTGAGCCCTCTTTGGCTTGGCAAAGCCTGATGTTCTTTTGCCTTTTCCTTGCAAATGCTGCTCATTTTCCCTTGGATGAGATAATAATTGCTATCTGCAACACAGATGGGCACAAAGTGCTCAGAGGGACAGGGAATCCCCTGGAGTCCAGGCTGTTTTTGTAACTTAGGAAAGCCATTTCTGTGTCCCTACTGGCATTAAGGTTAAGAGTTTCTGGTTGCTGCTCTGGGTGTGGTGATGTTGAACACTGAATACAGTACCATGGCATCTTTTCTGAAAGGAAATCTGATGCTGAAGTCTCCTTTTGAACTTAATGTTGCCCTTTCCTACACTGGTGCCATCAGCAGGACACTTTGCTGTCTTCATTACTTTTTTCCCTGTCTTGCTCTTAGAAAGGCCTTTTTCTTGCAAGTGCTTTTATATCTTTCCTTTTTAGACTAATGCAAGGGTTTACGCAATCCCAGCATCATACATAGCACCCCAAAAGGCTATTTCTCATTCAATGCTGCTGCTTAGTACTCTGTGGGACTAGACTACAGCAAGGTTTAAATTCTCAGTCTTTGCAGGTTTCAGCCAGCCTTATACCAAAAACAGGCATTAAATTTCAGATGTGTGGCCAAAGCCTGGGGCTTTGAGGTGGACTGCCTCTCTCCAGTTGAAGTTTTTTAAAAAAAACAAGATGAAACAAGACACTTCATTTATGTGACTGCAGTCATCTTGAGTGAATCATGAATCCATGGGCTTGAAACGGTGTGTGCCAGGGGACACTCCTGAAACTTGTGGTGATGTCCTAACACTCCCGCACAATCACAAGGTAAACAGAATATGTACCAAATGTATAAGCCAGCCAGCTATAATTTAGAGTTGTGTCTGAGGGACTCCAAATCCACATTGCCAGCCCCAATGAGTATATTCCCCATTCTGTATCCTGGAAAGAGAATCTTGGGGTTAGCCTGGGGACCAGCTTGCTTTGACTGGTGGGTCATGCTCAGAAAGGCATAAGAAGGTTTCTGAGAGAGTCTTGTGATGTGAATGGGGAAGGTGGGGATCAAACCTCTTCAGAAAAAGGGGAAAAATAAGTGAATTTGGATTATTCATCTCCTGGTCTACTTAAAAGCTGGGCTATGGGGTAGGGAAGGTATAGGACCTGCCCGGCCTTTTGTTCCCTCTGCATTTCATTCCAGTAACTGAAAATAAAACTGTGAGATGTGAAACAGAAGTACAGGACACTTTTCAGTTCCCCCTCCATCCCTTTGTGCCTTGGGAAAATGATTTAGGTTGAGCTGAACTGACATTTTGAAACCCTTTCTCTGGTTAGGCAGCCAAGCCTGAATGTTGGCCACTTGCACCCCCCCTGCTCTGTGAGCGAGAATGCTTCCTGGGGACTGGCTGACAGCAGCCCCGTGCGAGCCCTGCCAAGAGAACCAGCAGTAGGCCTCTCTAGAACAGATTGAATTCTTGACCTCTCAATATGCTATTTCTAACCACATCAGTGTCCTCTCTTCAGCAACACAATTAAAACAAAAGCAAATGTGGGTTCCAATCGAAAGGGCAAGTTTCCAATATTTGCTTACATTCACGTATAGAGACACAGGAGTTAGTGATGTTTTTTATAGCTTTGGAGGTAGCCTGAAGCATTGTAGGACATGTTTCTTTCACCTTGCTCCATGGCCTGAGATTTACCACCACACTGGTGTGAAAGCTGCCTGGGGCAAGCTTGGTCTCATCACCAGGCTATTCCAGTGCCATCCAGCTAGTGCTGGACAAAGTGACTAACTGCCCCTTGCAGCTTCCTCATCCTCTCCTCAGGGCCTGTCAGAGGGGATCACAGTCTTTCCAGTTTACGTTTTCTTCCATCAACATTTCTTTGGGGTGTTTAGAAACAAAAAGAAGCTAAACAAGTGTGTACTCACAGGGTGCTTGCTTGTACCCAGCCCATTAAATTTTGGTGAGTCTGTTGCACACTTTCAGATCTGCCTATAGGAAACCTGTGTTTCCAGATGGGCTTTTGCCCTGTTGTGGGCAGTTCTAATGTCAGGAGTGCACTTGCCAACCACAATTCTTCCTACAGCTTTAGTTGAATTTTAGATGTCTCAGTCTATGACCACTGGGTGCCTTGAAGGTACAACCCAAGGCTGTGAACTTGAATCTTTTGGGAGGGTAGAGCTGAAGGTGAAGAGTAGGTTTAATATGGTTTAATAGCGAGTGCTATTGAGGAAGATTTTTCTCTGTTTTGAACTGGAGTTTTGTTAAGGGCTGACAACTTCATGTCTGTGTGTATTGCTTTGCTGAGTCTTGCTACAAAATGATGAGGGAACGAATACCCTGTGCCAAAACACTGTTAGCCAGGATGTCCTGGGTAAACAGAGATTTTTAGAAAGTGTTATTTATAAAAACTGGCAAGTGAAACCATTGCATCAGTGAAGAATTCAACAACGCTGTTAAATTACCAGAGTGAATTGACTAGTTGTGCATGTGGGCATATCTTCAACTAAATGATACTAGGCGGGGTTGCAAACTCTCCAAAGTACTGTTATTTTCAAGCTAAACCTCAGATAACCTCCAACCCTTTAAAAATATCTGTTGCTGAAAATAAGTCCTCAGATAACCTTCATCCTTGGATAACCCACATAAAATCAAAGACGAGGAACTAATAGGAGAAAGGGGGCTTGAAAATAAACTTGTTGTATTACCCAAACATGTGAGCAACACACTGCTGCGGACTAGCGGCTATTTTTACATATAGTCCATGTGTTATAAGCAAGAAAAGGAGTGCTTTCCTTTGTTTATCAGCATGGTCACTGTCTTGCTCATTTAGCTAGGGTTGGCCCTGGTTGTCTGATTGCCAGTGGAGCTGTGGGTACTGCTGACGCTCACATTCTTGCTGTTGACTTCATTATCTAGGACTCCACGTAGGACACAAACCATCCTTGGGCAGACCGAGGAAAGATATGAATACAGGCTGAATGAGTGTCAGAAAAGTGCCTTTAAACAGCCTGACTCCTTCTGATAGGATTTCTGCCAGGGAACAGTGATTTCTCCTAGATGAAAATGGAGTTTTAGAAGTTAAAACATTTTGAAAGGGTTAGAGTGACTTCTGCTGTCTCAGGAGATGTGAAAAAGACACACCTCACAAAAGAAAACAAAACAAGACAATTTTCTGTGTTATCTACTTGAACACTGAGCTGTGGCTAGACTTCAGAGCAAGGTAAGGAAGAAACTAACCAATCAGAAACATGCAGCCAGATGCATTCTGATGAATAAAATTCCAGTACATCCAGGTTCCTGCAGGTACATTCCAATACATCCAGGTTCCTGCTGAAGTCTTAAACACATGCAATTTGATTACAGTCATGGGTGTGTTTAATCGCCCTTGATGAGAGAATACAATGTCCCCCAAAGTGAGAAGACTCCTGTGACTTGATGAGCAGGATTAGAAAGGATCTATGCTGTGTGTGAACTTTCCTGCATGTGCATGATATTTTTCTGCAAAGCAAGGAGATCATCCACAGCACTTGGCAAATGGTTCAACTAAGTGCAGGGGCACAGAGGTTTGATAAAGCATTTTGCTGTCCCAGTTAGTTCCTCTGGGTGGGATTTGGCAGCTCTAATGGAGGCTGAGAGTAAGGTTTGAATTCATTCATCTGACAATAGAAACTTGAGCCAAAGCTAACACAGAGTTTTATGCTCGTTTACAGACCTCTACAGACTAAAGGGTTCATAAAGGAGTCCACTGATACCTTGTTGACAATAGTGATGAAATACCCTGACTTGTCATCCTGGGAGATTTCAACACACACATTGACAAGACTGCAGATATGAAGTCCCAGAAACTCACCTCCTGGCTTTCCTTCCTAAGCTACAACAGCAAAGCAGCAAACGGCTCTGTATCCTGCGGAAGGGATACCTCCAACTAAAGTGGCCACAGGGAGCAGCCAGAAAGAATGCTGCTGAGAACTGTGGATGATGACTCAAGGGATTCACTAATGCCCAAACTGGGTGTCAAACCAAGAGTGGAAGAGGAGCAGTGGAGGTTTGTTTGCTTTTAAAATGCGCTTCCTTTGTTTTAAAATCACTTGCAACCTTTGGGAGATGTTTCTTGGCAAAAAAACAAATTAAGCTCATGCCCACACAAGCTCTGATAAATAAGTTTGAGTCTAAATCAAAACCCTCAGCTATAGATTTTATTTTCTTCTCTTTCTCCAAATTTGACCATGAAATAGTGGGCATGATTTCTGTGCCTTAATTTTGGCTTTTCCCTTATCTGTTTTGGTTTCCTAATAAACAGCCACAGATCCTGTATGCTGTCCCACTACTGTAGGAAAAACTGCAAAGAACCAAACGTAGCTGCTGAAATAATGATGAGGAAAACACTCCTTTGCTTTCTGTTCACACAGGTAGCTTGTTCCTAGTCAATTAGGCTTTTGACATGATCGTCAGAACAAAGCTGTTAAACGTATATGGAGACATGAATTTTTTTAATTACTTGCTAGAAAACTTGTAGCCATCATTCCCAAAATCAGTGAATCTTGTCTTGCAGGTGCAGTTACCACGAATTTTTTTAGTGTTATTATTTTCATCCAAGCATAACAGAACTTGACTCTAGATCACATACCTTCTGTTACTGAAATCTGAGTAATGCATTAAGTAATGGATGAATCTGTCTGGATTGACTAATGTGGTTACAGGAGTTTATCCTGATTTGAGATGCATGAATCAAGGATGAGAAGAGCCAGTTTTAATAAAGTGCAGATACCTCCCAGGGACCGCAGAGGGAAAGGGATGTTTAAATGTCCACTATCCCAACACCAACCTTTTTCTTTCTTTTCTTTCTTTCTTTCTTTCTTTCTTTCTTTCTTTCTTTCTTTCTTTCTTTCTTTCTTTCTTTCTTTCTTTCTTTCTTTCTTTCTTTCTTTCTTTCTTTCTTTCTTTCTTTCTTTCTTTCTTTCTTTCTTTCTTTCTTTCTTTCTTTCTTTCTTTCTTTCTTTCTTTCTTTCTTTCTTTCTTTCTTTCTTTCTTTCTTTCTTTCTTTCTTTCTTTCTTTCTTTCTTTCTTTCTTTCTTTCTTTCTTTCTTTCTTTCTTTCTTTCTTTCTTTCTTTCTTTCTTTCTTTCTTTCTTTCTTTCTCTTTCTTTCTTTTCATTTTTGCTGGAGCATTGCCTAAAGGAATGAATTAAGCCTGTTAGGGTCTGGGGTTGATGTTGTGATGTTTATAGCCCCAGTAACGTGATGATTGTTTTATGGTGTTTGTGTTTAGGCGTCAGTGATGCTGTGATGTTTGCACTATGAAGTTGTCATCTGGGGAGGACAGGGCAATGGCTACATTACATATATGTATCCCATACGTGGTATAAAATGCACATATAAATCATACAAATGCTGTATTCCTGGGGCTGTGTTCGGGGGCCCTTCTCCCCCAACCAAGTGCTCATGGGGAACAAGTGTGCAGTCATGCAGTCAGGCGTGAAATGGCTGAGGGTGGCTGCAAAACCAACAGCCTGCCAGGCAGGTC
This sequence comes from Pithys albifrons albifrons, assembly GCF_047495875.1. Lineage (NCBI taxonomy): Eukaryota > Metazoa > Chordata > Aves > Passeriformes > Thamnophilidae > Pithys > Pithys albifrons. Next base: position 59,794,007 of record NC_092458.1, read on the forward strand.
AGCTCTGCAGGACAGCTTGAAATTTTCTGTCAAAAGAAAAAGCATGTGTTGGCCTAAAAGTATGCAGCTTCTGCCAGTGTCTTCAGAAAACTCTCGTTGGCAAGGTGGAGGTTGGCCCTGGGGTGAGGACACAGGCGCTGGGGTTGCTGGCATTCCCATATCAATGTGAAAGTGGGCACTGAAGATTTCTCAGAGTGATGTGATATTTATGGTGCTTCTCAGCAAGAGAACCAAGATATCCTTCATAGCCTGAAGGATGAATCCCTTGCCCAAAGAGCTTCCTGCTCTGCTCTTGCTGGTTCTCTCCCTGGGGCTGCTGTAGCCAAAGCAGAGTGACAAGGCAGACCAGGAGAACAGCAATACAGGCATGTAGGTCTCTGCCTTTCGTTGGAGGGAAGGAGTTTCCCAGGAATTACCCTGACTACTTGGTGCTCACAGACATGTAAATGACAATTTGATTTTTTTGAGTAATTTCTCTCTGAACTAAAGGCTGCCCTGATGTCTCCTCCTTCCCAACGCCCCTTCCCAATGCTGAAGTGCTGCTGAAGGTATCATCCCATGAAATAAAATGCTCTTCCTCTCTCATCACTATCAGACCAGATACTGCTTCCCTGTGTAGCTTGTGGGCTTTCAAGTCACGTGTGAACCATGTTTCTGCCTCAGTGACCACATGTGAGAGCTGTGCATTTCATGATCCTTCTTGCTATTGTTATCAAACTTTTGTCATCAGTTTCTATTTCATTAACCAATGTGTAATCTGCAAATGCCAGACCCCTGGTCCTGTCCACAGGGAAGATCTAAATGCCCTTCTTTAACTAAACTGTGTTTTTTCTTTCATCTATCAGTACTCTCACCACGTATGTTCCAACAAAACAAGTGCCTTTGTTCTCCTAAAGCAATACTGCCCAGGCTATCCTTCCAGTAGACATTAGTTCTTTTGTTTGGATAAAAGAGTGTCATCACTCATTCACTATGAGAATATGATTCAGCCCCCTCTCTTCACATTCATGGTCTAGTCTTCATAAATACTTGCTTTTACAGCATATTGTATGTGTATTCAAATGGCTGACATCAGTGGGCCAAATTCTGCCCTGACATGAATCTGCTCCAGTCCTGCTGTTCGTGTCAGAGGAATTGTGGGGAGTCTAAATCAGAGGAAAGTATCATCTGTACCGAGTCCTATTTCAGTGGAGGCTTTCTCTGATGATAATGAGATGTGAGAGAGCCAGCCATTATATGAAATACTCTTGAATTAAGAACAGACAATAAAACAGTTAAGTAAATTCATTTTCCATTAAGCATTTCTGTGATTCCTGAATCACATATGCCTTTGAAAATTTAACATGGCACAGGCAACTTTATAAACAAGAAATGGGGTGGGGTTGTCCCTCCCTGATGACCATGAACACTGAATGGGAGACCTTTGCACTGAAAACTGTGGGTTTCTGAGACAGCTCTGTTGTCTCAAGACCATTAAGACAGAAAAACTGCATCAAAACAGAGGGGCCTGTGCACAATCCCCAATGCCCAGAATTGCTGTCTGACCCTCAGGGTGCAGCAGAGTTCATGGCAGTGCCCACTCCTTCCATTCCAGAGAAGCCTAATGTTGACAGCCTGGTAGTAATAGTGTTGTGTCCCAGCCAAGTCTCTGCTCTGGGGCCAGCCTGCTGAAGCATTGGTGTCACACACTGACTGCTCAGGCTGCTTCATAATCCCTGCAGATGGGCTCACAGAGGAGAAATGGAAAGTCTCATGAAGCATAGGTTAAATTTCTTTATTTCACTCTTTGGCTGGTGGTTCTTTTGTTGTTGTTGTTTCTTTTTTCTTTAAATTACATTAAAAACTTCATTCAAATAAAGTGATCCCAGAAAGTATCTTCCAGCAATTTCTCTAACAGCTGGAGTCTAAACAGCAGGCTGTTAAAGCACCTGTGATTTTTTTTCCACCTCCTTCATTGAACTTTGGATCCATACCTATCATAAAAACTTGCTAGTGTTGCTGGTGTCATGTTGGCTTCAGCTATACAGCCAAAATTTTGAGTCTTACACTGAATTTATTGGAAGCATACTTTTAAAATTTTACCATTATGTGTTTTTTCTTCTCTTGTCCACTGAAATAAGATTGCAATTTCTCTTCTAGAAAGGCTATATTTGGGCAGGAATACCACTCAAAGGCAGTGAGTAATATTAATAATTAACCAACATCCATTAGAACTTCTTGCTCTGCTCCTGAACCTTCAGATTTGTTATTATGTCTGTAAGGCAGGGAGTGGTGACTGTAATCACTTCTCTTTGCCCTGAGGTTTCACCACTTTCTGATTTTTCAAATCAGAGGTGTACACTAACGTGTATGAGCTGTGTCCCAAAAATGGATCTCTGCCAGTTCAAGGGAGAACAGAGGATATGAGACTTCTAAAATGTATAAAAATACTTGGACTGCAGTGATTTAGCTTGATGCAAGGTTTATTTAATGATAGTGAGGGTGTGGTGTAAATCTCTACAGTTTGGGGTTTTTTCTCCTGGGCAGAAACTCCTAAAATTTGCTGAAATTGAGCTGAAAGATATGGAGAGATACAGGATACAAGTGACTTTAAAATAATTCCTTGCAACATCTGTTAACACTGAGACGAGCTAATGTTGCTTTATTTCATGAACTAAGGAAGTGGAAAAGAGCCTTAAGGAAAACACATTAGGATAAGCTTAAGGAAGAACATAAAGCATACGGTGGCACATGGGTTAGGAGGTCTGGATTACCTTGGTTAATAACTCACCCAACACATTTCTTTTCTAATCTATTAATTTCCATATTTACCTTGAAGTACTTTACATAGGAGTTTCCCAGACTATCCAGTGTATTAGAAGGTTTCTGCTTGGTGTGGAAGGATTTGTGCTCAAACATTTCATGGTCCTGTTGGTAATGTGTTAGGGAGCCTTCCTGAAGTCAAAATTTATTTTAAGAAAAGCTTGTCCTAACAGTTAGAAAAGCCTCTAAAAGCTCATCTGTTGAGCCTTGATGGTTTTTTAGAAGGTACTCCAATGTCTACTGAAGCCTGTAGAAAGGCTCTCAGTGACTTTAGGATATATTTTATTGGGACACTTAAGCAAGGAGTTGGCTGAGCTGAGTATCTGCTTTCATGATGTTAACATTTAGAGGATTGTACAACATCAACGAATTATGTACCTATTCAGTTTATTTTATTAAGTAAGAGTATTTTTCATAAATCTACTCTCAACATTACCAGGACAAAAAGAACTTTCAGTACTGAGCTTGGCTTAGAAGGCAGTCAGTGTGTTGTTAGTTAGTTTGATTGGAAAATTAATGGGACACGTAATTGGATGAATGGTGTTGAGAGACTTTATGATTCTCTCTGTTCTTCGCTGAATGATGTAGATTGGAGACCTTATGTGGAAAATGATGGCAAAGAGCTGTGAAGTTATTCAGCAATTACTTTTTTTTAATGTTGAGCTTTCTGAGTCTGGCAGATAGCAATGTATCTGCTGTATGAATCCTAACCCTTCCTCTAAAGAAAGGGTGATGGGACTTTATGGGAATTCTTGCTTGTAAGTATCATCATAAAAATAGGACCTGCAAAGCTTTCTCTATGATTCACCACAACAAAAGACCTTTTGTTTCAAAAGCCAGACAAGACTGGTATTGGGCTGCATACTTGAATAACACGTCATGTACAAACCCAACCACTTAAAATCATGGAAAATTCAGGACATCATAAATCTTACACCAACTGCATCATTTTATTTATCCAAAACTTTTTTGAATATTTAAAATAAACAAAATATGTTCTTATATAGGCTGTAAGCACTCTGTCAATTTACAACTGCAAAACCAGAATGCTATATAATTGACTCACTGCTTCTACCAAACCGAAGTAAATAGACACTGGAGCCCCATTCATCAACCAGTCCTCTTAAGGCTCCTCAAAGAGCTGCTCCAACACATGGGTCTTGTAGCCTGTCTAAAAGGCAATAAATACATATGGTGTCAGACTACAGGAAGGGATTTATGAAGCCATGGAAGTTTTTTGTGAGTATCTTGCTGGCTATACCTTCACTATTACATTGAAGGGAACATAATCCAGTCTCAGTGTTTCTAATGTCTGCATCTCTGAGAGATACATGACTGAGTATTTGTCTTAGGAAGGATCTTCCCTGGAGACTCTGGGCTTCCTGTGCCCAAGCCATCACATTCAAATCAATCAGGCCAATCAGAAGTAGCTGACCTGGATCCCAGAGCAGAGATGCGCATCCCAGGTGTGTGATTGCCTTCCTCAACACAACCTGCTTCCAATTAAATTGCAATGTAGCCCCTTGTGAAGGATGTGCTGCAGGACTAAGCCAGAAATGACAAAAACACAGATGATGAGTGCAAGTTATTCTTCTGAAAGTAATGACTGTAGCCATTTAGGCATGCATACATGAGAGAATCTCAGAGAGTCACTGTCAGAAGTGAATGCAGTCCCATGGAAGGGAGAGGCGTATGTCTGAAAGAGGGTCTCTGCATGAACGGTGTGCTGGAGGTTCAGCAGAGGATGGCACTGGGTAGCAGAAGCAATTACAGACCTCAAGGGACTTAGAGAAACAGAGGAGGTCTTAAACCACTTCAGTTTCATTACCTTGAATTCAAAGGAAAAGACTCTGTAATGACAGCCCTGAATTTTTTAGGTGGCCTTCTAGGGCATATACTTGGATCCCTAAAGGAGTGTGAGGCAACCTGAAGAACACGTCTGGGAAGTGACACATAGATGGATGCTGCATGCTGACCGTATTTGAAGATAGAAGGATGGCTTTGAGCATGTCTGTTTACCTTCTCTAAGAAGAGAAGGAGGTAAAGTCTGGATATATTCTACTCACAGGAAAGGTAAACAATTTATAATTGAGGAGTTGGTTTGAACAGCCAGGAGGATATTAAAGTCATAATGAAGAATTATAAAAGAGGGAACAATATATTTTTGCTTAGAAGAACATCAGACTTTCAGTCAAGGAAAGAATGAGGCTATCCAAGGACACGATGCCAACAAGTTCAGTCATTCCTGTCCCATCAGTGTTGGGTAACTGGATGCATGTTTCATGCAATGGTATCAAAGCTGGGTGAGATAATGTGCATCAGTAGAATATTAAGTGGTTGGCAGTAATTAGACAAATACGAATAGTGGATTTTTTTTGTGACTTAAAACATCTCTTTGAGGAGTCATTCTAATTGTGAATAATAGGAAAATGAATATGCAACTTTGACAACAAAAATTAACTACAAACTAGGAGCATTTAAACTATTTTTAAGACAGAATAAAATTAGAAAACAAAGGCTAGATTTGTTAGAAGGATGGGTTCAAAGAGTCATTATTCAGGGGTTAGGATGCTCGCCCAGGACTACAGGGGTCCAAACTTCTCTGCCAAATGTGGATCAAAGTCTTGAGTCCATCCTCCCTTATGACTGAGTAAAGGTTTTATTTCCTTAGCAAAAGTCTGATCTAATTATGACACATAGAGAAAAATTGATTACAGAACTGACGCAAATGTTTGCTTATGTGCAAAAGATCGTGTCTTGAGTAAAATACAAACCAGTAATATGGATTCTTAGTTCTTTAGAAAGGCCAGCTTTGTAAAGCTGAAAACAATTATAAGCTATATCTACTGGGAGAATTTAAACAGAAAAATATGAATGATAGCTGCAAACTGTTTAAAAACATTTTACTAAAAAGCTGTAGTTGTTATAAACCAAAACAACACAACTGAAGTGAAAACTGTTCTGTAATGCAAAACCCCACATGTAACAGTTGGAAGAAAGAGTGACGCAACAAAAATTAATTTAAATCAGAAGATAAGAATGGGGATAAATTTGCAAGAGAAGCAAGAGAAAAGAGAACTGTAAGTAGAGGTGTTTGCCCAACAGAATTAAAGGTCATACAAGTTAAGGTCAAGAAGTTTTTGATGGAAAGTTTTTGAAGGAAACCTATCAGTAATGTTTCTCTCAATGGATAGAAATGGTAGAATTATTTATACTAACGCAGAGAAGACAAGAATGGCTTTCTGTGTTGGTTGGAAAAAACAGCTGAAAATATATAATCCCACAATAGTGATGATGTATTTTCCATTACAACAATAATTCAAGAAAATGTTTTAACAGCAGCTACTAAAGTAGGTATGTTAAATGAGAGGCTTGAACAGCTTCTGTCCACAAGTTTGAAAAGAACAAGTCAAGAAACACCTTTGACTATAAATAATGGTTTTCTAGAAGACATTGAACACTAGGAAAGTTTGAGAAAACTGGAAAGATACAGTCTTATTTGTATGACACTTACAGGATGAGAACACCAATCGTGCATTTCCATTTGATTTTCTCTAGTTTTGGAGAAATTAAAGTTGTTGCCAGACTGCTAACAACTCTGTAAAGGAGATTATGATTTTAAAAACTTTAAAAAATGTTTATGCAAATAACTTGTTATATTTTTAAAACAAGATTACCGTTATTGTAAACACAGGTAATAGTACTTGATATAAAGTACTTTGAATTCTGTATGGCATTTAGCTTGGCACATGATGAAAATTTAATTGAGAAAACAAATGTTTCCTTAATTATAAATATTATTGTACAGATATGAAATTATCATGTCACACTGAAAGTGGGTTAAATACTGCCACACTGGTCTGAAAATGCAATTTACTAGATGTTTTGAATGGAGTCCTCAAACAAGTGATAGCTGGCCTTCTGCTATTCAGGAGGTTTGTCTTGGATATTACATTTGATTTTTTTCTAAAAAGTAACACAGGAGGAAAAAAAGTCAGCAGAATGAAATACAGATATGAATAGAGAATCATTTGGATTACTTAAGTAAATTCAAACAAGTGGAGGGTGGTTTCTTTTTTTTTCTTTTTTTTTTTTCATAGGATTTCAGTCAGGTTCTGAAATGCACTAACCATCTCTACATTAGCAAATGATTTGGCTGAATAGGAGTGGAGTAGCAACTCATTCTGGGGTCTTTACATGTGCCACAGAGTTTGATGTCAAATCCGACTTAGTTGAGTCCCACAGACTAATCATCAGTTGCTCATTCATCCTAATGCCTGTGGCAGTGCCTGGGGTGCATGTAGGAAGCAGCTTACTGACGGTTTTTCCCTGGCAGGAATCCAGTTCCATCAAATCAAACCCATGTAGATGACCTGCACCCACATGCAATAAGCGATATTGAGAGGAGACCACAACTCACCTCTAAAGCTCTCTACTGCACCACATGCAGTTATTAGGTGGATGCTGCCATTGAACCTACAAAGAAGGTGGGGCTACGATGTTTGCATGTCAGTCAAGTGGTAGTTGCTGGGAAAGGCTGTCTTCCAAAGAGCTGGTCCTGAGACTACTAAATAGGAACTGGAAGGCTACATCTGCTGTTGGCATCACTGTGGGATGTTGCTCTTAGTCCTGATTTCCCCAGCTGAAGAAGGGTGCTGGATGAATTGGAGGGAGTTCAGAGAGAAAAGCCATGCGAATGATGAAAGGTCTGGAAAATGTGTCTTACTGTGATAGGCCTGAGGAGCTTGCTCTGTTTATCTAACAAAGAGAAGATTAGAAGGTGACTTGATCACAATCTATAAATATGTACATAGGGAACAGAAATTTGATCACAGTTTGGTCTTTTCCTCTGGCAGACAAAGGATGTGATAAAGTCCAACTGCTGGAAGATGAAACTGGGCAACCCCAGACAAAAAGAAAGCAGTGTATTTTTAAATAAGAAGACAATTAATCACTGGAACTATTTACTAAAGGTTATGGTAGATTTCCTACCCTTCAGTATTTCAGAAGATAGATTGGTGTTTTCTATTAAGGATGTGCTCTAAATTACTGCTTAACAGCTTTCCCTTCTCCCTAGCTGCTAGAGGATCACCAAATTTCCTCAGAAAAGAAGAAATACGCAGATGGCCTAGTAGAGCACTTACACAATGTCTTTCATTTGCAATCAGCTCAAAATTAGGATAAGCTCTGAATGTTTGTTTATTCTCTTTATTTCCCTCAATTTTATTCACTTGTTTGTTGGATATGGGGAAATGCATATGCACATGCGCACGCATGCACAAGTACTTCCCACTACAAAGCTTCAGATACAATGACTGTTACAAAATTTTGAGTAAACTGGTTTGTTAAAGTTTAAAGATGTTTTATTCCCAAATGAAAATGTCCAGGTTCTGCTAATAGTAATGTAATAAAAAGTTTCATATCAAATTTTTTTAAATTTTGGCTGGAGTTGAAGTGACCCAAAATGAAACACTTGGTTTAAATTTTTCTCATAGGACTTTTCTCTATAGCAAAATCAAAAACTTTTTGTGAAAAATTTCAGTTTTGTAGTAAGTGCATTCCCAATAGAAAATAGCTGCACTGTGAAACTCCCAGCCAGGGCTAGTTATGATGGTCATGACAGAGACGGGGGGAGAGAGAGGGAGTGGAAATCATTACACTGCCTCGCTCAAAAGAGAGGGAGAACTGAGCTTCTACATTCCCTTTGTTTTTGCAGTCAAGTTTCCTGCCATTTCTTAAGCACAAAACCCATATGTGTATGCATTTATTGCTTGGGTATCAAACTGATAATATATTAAAAGGATTATGATTTACTGCTGTAATTATTGGCTTGCCAACTTTCACCTACTATTATTGTGTGCATATATCTTCCAGCTTGCAAAATCCCCACTTGCCCATATAAATGATGTGATTGCATTACTCTGTACTTTCTTTGCTGTTCTAACTGCTCATTAGAGCAAACACCTCAAAGTGTACATGTAAATACATTGGGACTGCTAGGACTATCTGGCTTACTCCCTCCTTTTCTCTCTTAGTTGTTTTTCTTTCTTTTCTCTTGCCATAACCACTTTTTTCCTGCTATAGTATATCACAAGGTATTTTTCCTCCCATTTTTCCAAGTGTCCAAATGTTCCTGTCTAATTTATTTATGTCTGATGCTATTTCAGAGTGCCCAGTTCATTTCCCTTGGGACCATTCTGCTTTAATCTCTCTTCATTTGGATGCTTATTTCCTCCCTCTTTGCTCCCCTACTCAGCTCCTCCAGTAAATAGTTTTCCTCCCCTGTCCTGTATTTGTTTGCTCTGATGTTATTTATTTCCTCTCTTAGCCAGATCTTTTCTTTTCTTCTACCTCTCCTCATCTCCTGTTTTTTCTCCTTCTTTTACGTTACTCCTGTGTAACTCTCTATGATCCAAAGGGACCACTTTTCTCACATCTCCCTCTGCCTGCAAAGGAGCTGCACCCTCCAGGCCCACACTTCTCCATGCCCCTTTTATTCCACTCTGCTGCTTCTTATTTTCTTGTCTTATTTTGCTCTCCTTCTTTCTGTCTTCAGCCTTCACCTTTGTCCAGGCTTATCTAAGGCTGTTTTGCTTGACAGGGATATTCCTGTTTCCTAGCCCCACATTTGCCTTGAGGACTTGAGAGCTGAGGACATACGTGGCTGATAGTGGGCTGTCCCAAGTCTGACCTTGGGTTGATCCCACATCTCCCCAGTGCAGGACACAAGTGTTGAGGAAGTTGGGGAAAAGAAAATTGGAGGATGCTATTGCCTGATCCGGTGCAGCAGCCATACCCCACCCAGTTATGCTACAGCCCAGAGTTGTGTGTGCAGCTGCCTGTTTGGTGCTGCCTGTCTGCACTTGAAAAAGTCATGGGTTTGTGTAGACAGTTTCATCAAAGGGTCTGAGCATGCACCCTGCACTGGCCAGTGCTAATAGGCAAGTGAAAGCCCCCGGAGGGCCACTCACTTCCCTCCTGTAAATCCACATGTGGTTTGAAGGGTTACTTTATGAGGTGTCTCTGCATACTTGATCCCCTGTATTTTTTCCTGCTGTGAAGCCTGAGGCTGTCCTTCACAGCTCCAGCAGTAAACCAGGGCCTTGGGATCCGGACTCCCAGGGACACCGCAGGCGATGAGTGTCGGCTTTCATAGAAGTCACAGGTGCTTTCATCAGAGGGCTGCCGTGCAGCCCCTGTCTGCCCCCCCTGCAGCATTGCTGCGGAGTGCTGGAAGCCCAGTCAGGGGGCAGCTGAGTCTGGTCTGACACACTTTCATCTCTCTGCCTCTGCAGTGCTCAGGTACTGCAGCTTTTGTGGGTTTTTGTACTCTACCATTACAGGAGAGTATCTCTCTTAGGCTCTATGTCCCCTCTCTGGATCTTGACTGAACTATCTGATAGCTAGTTCATCCCAACAGTGAAAAGCAAAACAGGAACTAGGACAGCAACAGAAGGCCTTGAAAGAGCTGATGGTAAGTAACTGCATGGGAAGACCAGCTCCTGTACCTCCTCCATGCCCATTCCCTTCTCTGACTCAGTGCCCATAGAGCATCTCCTCTGCCAGGAAGAAAAGGCCCTTGCACAAAGAGGTTATGGGGGATAACTGACCTTGCCTTTGCTACAGGAAAAATGATAGTAGGACTTTTGGGAGTTCCTCTTTGCATCTTGGGAAGACGTATAACTGCTTTATGAAAACCAGCATCTGTTTAAGACCCTCAAGGACCAGATCCACAGAAACAACCTACTTTGTAGGTCTCTGTGAAGAGTTTTTAGGTAGTCATTGTAAATAAGCAGAAAAGGAATGTGAAATGCTCCAAAATATCTCTTTCAAAAATCTCAAGCATGGTGGACATAGGTTGTAGAATTTCTGGAAAGGAAAAAAGAATATCAGTGCCTTTATCCCTGACCCCTGCAGTCTGATGATGTTACAGGAAGAAAATGAACTTGCTACAGACAGAGTTTTTGGAGTTACTGTCCTATCAACTCGTGATTATCAAATTGTCTGCCTGTAACGGCATATGCAGTCATATGTTTTCCCCATCAAACCCAAAATAAATGAAAGGAGGAAACAAAGGAGTGTAAGAGTCCAGCACTTCATTCTTCATACTTCAAGAGCTGCAGCAACAAATATTAAGGGAAAATTCCCAAGTGAGAAATGATACCAGTTCAAGGTCACATAAGATGATGCATGGAAGTACATTACAAGAAAACTGGAAAGCTATTTTGGGAACTGACGTTGTTTACTGAGTGCTTGGAAGGATTCTTTTTATGCTTTGTGCCTGGGCTCTGAGCTAGCAGTTAAACCAATGTTTCTCAAACAAGGGGTTTGGAACTGGGGGATTCTGTGTGCTGCTTCTGGGGACCAGAGGCTAAACTGGTCCTTCCTTTCTGAGCCTCAGGAAAGCTCCCATTTTCACAGTAAGGACAATCAACATTATGTGTTCTTAATAGCCCCACAGAAAAAGTTAATTTCTTAGTGTGATGGCAGTCTGTTTCATGGGAAGGAACTATAAGTTTTTGTTGCTGAAATCATTAAAAGCAATGTGGAGCCACCTTTTCTCAGAAAGAAGGTGTAAGTTGAGCTGTACCTTGGAGAAATGTCGCTTTTCTCAGAGCTCCCACAATTAGTGTGATGCAAAATGTGCTGCTGTTTTTCTCTAGTATCAAGGGATGTGGGGTCCTCTGTTCCTTCCAGAGCTACCCCTTATGAATCAGGGATCACTGGGACCAGGAGGAAATGCTAGTGACAGATGAGGAGGCCAAACTTCAGGAGAGCTGAGGCAGGAGCATGAGCAAGAATTGACCCACTGCCTCATATATAAATACATTTCTTCTTGACTTATTAGAGTTGCAAGTTTAACTGAGCACTGCTTGCACAAACCAAAACCCTGCCTGAAGCTAAACTGGGTGTCAGGTCACAGAGAAAAATAAGCCTCATTTTCTACCTACCTGTGGGACCTGGAGTGGTTTATGCTTTATTCAGAAGGGACCTCTCTTCCTAGAAACACGACAGTGGGGCTGAGAAAACCTTTCCAACAAGAGCATCGTCAATGGTGATATGTTTCTGCTGGCCACTCCCCATTTGCCAAACAAACAGACAGCTTGTATGAAAAAAATCCCCTGTGAGGGCTAATCATAACAACATTTGCCCTGCTTGACCCTTGCTCCATTCAGTCACTGCAGATGGCAAATGCATTCATGTGGGGACTGTCCACTGTGCCTTAATGGCATTTGGGGCTGCCCCCAGCCATGGAGTGCCTCCCCATTACTACTAACAATAAATTTGCAGGACTGGCATGTTCTGCCTCTGCTTCCTGTGGCAGCTGAAGCCAAGTCTGTAAAACAGGTCTAATTTTAGAGCAGCCAGGACTGAGCACAGAGTGAGACCAAACCCGGGAAATTTTGAGTTTTCATTGTTTCCTCAGCTGTGTGAATATCTCCCATGGATGTTTGGGAGAGTTTTTCCCAGATACATGAGCGCTTGCCTCTAGCTTCATCTCACACAAGCTCGGCTTCCAAAACCCTTGTGACATATGCCACTTTCTTCCCTTTGTTTCCATGTCTTTAAAGTGAGAGACTGTTATTTTCCTACAACACTTCAAAAAAGGAGAAAGTAGTTGTGAGAATTCATAATGAACGTTGCTCAAGTATTTGAATAACATGTTGAGGGCTTTGTTTTGTGAGGTAGTGCTTCAAATGCAATGCAATTTGTTTAGGCTTCCTGGGAAATTATGAAATGTGTGTGCATGGAGGGGGCAGGGAAATCCGAGACCAGGTTTTTTTATGTGTACAAGGAAAGATTTACAGAACCGTGTTTTCTGATGTCTTCTTGCCATCAGTCAGTTTAATGGTGCTATGTGCTGCTGAGCTTTTAATGTTTTGTCATGTGGAGGGAAAACCTACAGTGAGGCCGGTCCCTGCTTGAATGCCGTGTGTCTGGAAACCTGAAGTAGCCCCTGATGTATCACTAGACACATAACTTCAACACTTTGTCCTGTGAAAGGCTATCAGGTAGCACAGTGGTGCAGTCATTTCATTGGTATATTGGAATATGTTGCACAAGGAAAGATATTCTTTGCACAGGAGATTTTTCTTGTAAACAAACTGACTGACAGGCTGAAACAAAGCTATTGAGCCATAGCAAAGAAAAAGGAAAAGTCACACTTCCTTTGTGTTCAGCAGGCCACTGTCAGTCAATGAAGTCTGCTATTACTGACCTTAAGAAGGCCTATTTTGTTACTGAAAGGTTTTTCTGTTCGCTGGATTGATTAACTGGAGCTTAGAATATCCCGCTCTCTTTATTGTCAGCTTTCATCTCTTCCTGTTGAGTCAACATCCTCCAGAAAACAAGAGTCAACTCACAGCATGATGTTGGAGGTGAGAAATGTTGCCTGCATTATTTTCACTTCCATTGTTTAATAAGTGGCCGTACAGTAGTTTCATTTAATACTTCTGAGCTAATTAAAACTATAATTTAAAATTTTTCTCATAAGACTTTAATTGTCCTCTTTTAATTTGCAAGGTTATTTGTTTGTCTGGGAGCTGATCATCAGAAAATTGAGAAAACAAGGAAAAGGCTCCTTGAGCATAAGGCAGAGTACCAGTTCTGATGGCTAGATATAAGCCAGTCTTCAAAACACAGAACAATTGTAAGGTATTTCTATGAAATGTTTGATTACACTGAAACTGTATTATGGATGGACAAGGAAAGGTGTTTCAATGGTATAACATAACCATCCCTGTGCTATGGGCTTGAAGACAAAGGGTTTCTAGAAGTTTCTGTCCCTGCAATCCTGCTTCCTGGATTTTTAGATGGCTGGGGGGATTGTTGTTACTATAGCTATTACAGTGCAGTCTGTGGGATTGAATCACCAGCTAGAACAGATAGGAAGACAGCCGATCTTTAAATACCACACATGGTAGAAAGTCTATCCCATTCTTAGATAAATTGTTACAGTGCTTAATTCCCCTCCCTTGTTAAAATCTTGGCATTTATCTAGTTCAGATTAATCTAGGGTCAGATTCCACCTACTGGATGTCGTGTCTCTGTCTGCTAATTCAGAGATTCTCCTGGTATCAGAAATATAATACAGCTACTTGCAAGCTAAGACCGAACAAAATGTGGAATTTTCACACAGTGGGCAGATGCGACTTGTCAACATTTGTTTTCACTCCAAATATCACAGAAACCCCCCTTATTAACATAAAGAAAACCCAGAATGGAAATATTCAAACAAATAAACCAATCTACACAAAATGATAATTTTCTTTAATGTAGGACCCTTGTTTGAATGTACTAAGTTGATTGACCAGTGCTTTCTTTTGTGTCAGTTCAATATTAAAAACAAATATTTTCCCATAATGCTGCATTGCTCCTGGGAATTACAGCCCGAACAAACACTATCCTTATTCAACTTAGACAGAAGCTTTTTGGCTGGACTACAGCTCCTGCAATGTTATATACAACTCTGAATTAAGTGACAAATTACTCTGTGGCTGGCCTGTAGGAGAAAACAGGTACCTACACTGCAAATAAATATGTTCACAAAAAGGTGAAGCTTCAAGTTTTCTTGAACAGAAAAAAACTGAGAAGCAGAGTGGTTTACAGTGAACTTTTTCATTTTGCTTGTCCTGAAGGAAAAGTAACATTATTTTTTTCTTCATAGAAATTTTTGTGGAAATTTCATTTTCTATTGTTGAGACAGAATACCCAGTCAGCTCTATTATAAACCACAGATAAATGACCATTTACTCTCTTACTGGATAAATTAAATGAATTGAGATTTTTTTTTTAGTATCTCACTAACAGCTTTTGTCAACTTCAAGTATATTTGTAATTCTTTCTTGAACTCTTTCTAGTTTGTCAATAGTGTTGTCTAAAATATGGACATTTGAGCTGCCCCTGCCCTCCTTCTGCTATTAATATTCCAAGGAACAGCGAGCATCTTCCTTTCCACCCTTGTGTTTTATAGTTCCCGACTTGCAAACAGCAAGATCACATTTTCTCTCTTTGTCAGTGCATTGCATGGGGAACTCTTGTGCACTTGACTGGTTATCAGCCATGACCTCTAAATATTTTCCTAAGTCTCTGTTTCTAAAAAATCCCACTTATTCAGTGTACAAACTGTCTGGGATACTCAGAATTATGTTTAACTGGACAGTAAAATATGTTGGGGTTTTTTTTCCTAGTGTTAACAAATAAAATTGCTTGTAGAACAGATTCACTTTTCTCATTATTTATCAGTTGATGATTTTTGTGTTATCTGCAGACTTTACAAGTAACGGATGTAGATTTTTTATACTGGATCACAGATATTAAATAATGAAAGCAAATACAAATGGGCCTCTTGTAAAATATCCTCACTCTAGCTCTCTCTTGAGTTACTCCGAAGACTCTTCAGTTTTTCCTATGTTTATTGTGTGGTATACTGTCTTTCTAGAAGATCCATTTTTTGGTATGCTGTGCCGTGCTGAACTTGGATATTAGCAGGGATGTACTGCACTGGAAAAGTTGTGTAAGATGGTGAACCTTTGTATCTGCTGCCTAAAACACCCTGCTGATTTTAGGAATATGCAATATTGAATTGGACTGGAATGTGTTCCATTGTATCCATCAATACAACATTTTCCACCCAAATGCAGAATAGCCTTACTCTATATCACTGCCAAAGACTTTATCTTTTTTAAGGTACCCTGATTATTGTCTTACACTTATGGGAATTGTGTTTATAATGTCTGATGTGTTTATAACCTTAGTGATAGAGCAGGAAATATGTACTTGGTGCTTTGATACTTGCCTACTGAAGACATTACATTATTCTTTGAACCTCTCAAAGCATTTTCCATTACATTTAAATTTTACTCTGAAGGTAGAATGTTTTTCTTAAGTAGGTAGAAGAAGAAAGAACAGAAAGAGCTCCCAGTTTTCAAGAGCAGAAATAGGTGGAGCTGGAAGTGTGACTAATATGCTGCAGTCCTGCAGACTGATACCCCTCTGCAAGTCACAACCACAGGGAGGATGTGAAATTTTGTCTGGAGTTCAATCTGCTCTTGCAAGGAAGTTTGGCACCATCTTCCTACTTACCTACATGAAATATCCAAATTTTCCATGACAAATCAAGGTTGCTGGCAATTTTAAATCTATTAAATAATGTCTTGGTTAATAGTTTACACTCAGATGGCACAAATCTGGCTTTCACCTCTCCAACAAAAGAGGTGGATCCATGAGGAAATATTTACTAAACCAGGAGCTGCAGATTGCAGTGTCTGTGCTTGTGGTCCTGTGGAACTGTTTCTGTCATGCTTCTTCAACAAGAGATAACTGTGATCATACCCAGGCTTGCAATACCAGCTTATAGCATGTGAGACCATGGGCTGACCAGCACAGCTGCAAAACTGTGATTTCAATTCAAAGGCTGCTTTGAGACACCAAGCACAGAGAGAACCGAGGTCAAGGCACCTCATGTTGGTGTTTGTCAGTAGAGGATGTGTCTGATGACCACCAGTGTGGAGTCTGTGTGGGATATGTCTGTTGGAAACCTGTTTTGGGGTCATTATCTAGGGCACTACAAGGCATTAAGCATCTTACACTTGTACTGGTTTCTCTGAGACCTGGATTCATTCCTTTTCAAGAAGTTTTGGAAAGCCCATACATTAGCATTTTCTGTGGAAACCCCTACTGGTCTCAGCTGTGTGTACTGAAGGCAATTGATGGTAAAGACTCAGGATGGACAAAGAGGAAGGAGTTTGTGTTCATCATTATGTAGTTGTGGCATTTAGGGACACAGTTACTGGTGGACTTGGCAGTGATGGGTTAATGGTTGGACTCGAAGATCTTAGAGGTCTTTCCCAATCTAAATGGCTCTATGATTCTATGACTCTATCCTGGCCTTCATATCAGTCTTTCAGGGTGTTTGTGAAATGATGTAGGAAAGTGATCATCCCTAGGTACCCAGAGGATTCAAGGGATTGTGCATGACATGTCTGAGTGCAGGAAGCGCATACATAGCAGGCATTATATGCAAGATTTGTACAGAGGAATGACTCCTCCACTGGAAAATTCAAAACTGAAAGGAGTGGAAGGAGCCAGCTCCCTGGTCAGTGAAGAGAGACACTCTGATTTCAAGAAGAGATACAGTTTTAAGCAATATGGCAAAGAGGAAACTCTTTCTCTCCAGGGCAGCCTCAGGCTAAAGTCAGTTTGTAGAAAACAAACTGATGCCATGTGGCTTACATATCCAATGCACAGCCCTAAAACAACCCACAGTCATGGATCAAAAGTGAAAGTGCTCATTGTTTGCACAAAGAGCTTGCTGAACACTTCAAATACAGTCATATGTGAATCCAGGAAAAGCAATGAAAGGGAAAAAGTTTTTTAGGAGAATAATTTATTAGGATTAATTTCTCTGAATTAATTCCTTCTTCACAGCAATATTTTGAAAGCTGGATACAAAGCCTAAATTAAACTCAACCCTGTGTAGAGACTCAGCCTTAGGGTTTTTGCTACATTATGCTGCCATGAAAGCCTGATTTTGAAGGTTGCCCTGGTGCATGGGCATGTTGATGCTGCTCCTCTGTGATCTGGTGATGCTTCAGATTGCTGCCTGCAGGCCTTTGGTTTCTTACCATATCCTTATTTGCATAAGAAAAGACTTCCCATTTTAAAACCTTCCCTAACCTACAAATTAGTGGGGATGAATGGCCTCTTGTTGAAACTAGAGTGGTTATCCTAGTTCCAACAATAGCACAGCCAATGCCAGATTTTAAACCCTCATAATGCATATAATTGTGCAATATTATACCAGAGGGGAAATTTGTTCTGTAGTCCAGCTGGTGATTAGCTTTACATTGAGGCATGGAGATTGGATATCCCTTGAAACTTTATCCTGGTTAACGTAGCTACAGCTGGTATTTTGTGGTATAACAATTCAACCCTTACTCCTGAAAGCAGTCCCCTTGGGACAGACCTGGAAGTCCTTGCTTAGATTTTATTCAGGCAAAACTTTTCCTACCTACAGTTGAAGTTTTGACCCAATAAAGTCCAAGTGTGAGTACCAGAAGGTGATCCATCAGCTTTCTTTGTTGGCTAGACACTTTTTATTCACTTGAATAAGGTTTACTAGATCAAACCCAAAACTAGACATAAATACTTGCCAGAAATGTAGGAAGCACTAAGTTGTTTTTTATTAATAGCTCATCCAAACTATCCCAGAATCACTGACAGCAGCTACAACAGTTCTTCGGAGGTTGCTCATAACTCAGTATTTTGTGCTTAGTGTACTTATAGCTGCATATTCTCTGGAATCACATTGCACCAGTAATTAATGGACGGCTGATAAACAGCACCATATCCATTTGAGGTTCTTCCTTTCTGCAGAACCACTTCTCTAGATGCATGGTACTACTTTTCCTTCTGCCTCTAATCTCTTCTTGAAACTTCTGAACTAAAGTATATTCAAAGTCTTTACTTTGATGGATGTTTCCAGAAGACAAATTATGCCATAAAAATTTCCCTCATGGATCACCCTCTTTATTTTTTATTTTAATTTTTGGGAAAATAAAATTAAAAGTGACTTCTTGAAAGTTAAATTACAACAGTGTTGGTGTTTTTGTGTTTAGTGCATTTTGAGAAAATCTGGTTTCCCCTAAAAAATGAAACAACCCAATACCAGACAAAAACCATATGAAAACCAATACCAGCTGACAGGAAATAAGATTCTTCCTTAACTTTCATTCTGACAGTTAAAAAATTTTGGCTTGAAAATGTATTTTGAAATTCATTTTGAAAAATGAAAAATGTCAATGGCATTTTTTTTTAACCAAGTGAAAGCAGGGGTGTAACTCTTTAAGAGCAAAAAGAAAAGAAAACGTTCTTTCCTAAGAAAACAGCTACATATGTGTGCAATGGATATATTTATTTCAAAGATATGTGGTAGCAGTAATCTTTAGAGGGTATTTAGGAATTGCAAACAAATCTGTCTTCTGTCACTTGTTGCATTTTGCTTCATATTGAGTGCATTTTTTTAGTCTAGAAGAGTATGGATAAAAACATACTCTTGGACTTCTACACACACTGCACTTTTTATCTCTAACATATGTTTTCCTTTGTCCATTGTAAAATAAATGGTCCTGTTTATGCTTTTTTTACTTATATCTTTTGTAGAAATTCCCTCTTACACTATTAATTCTTTGAATCATTTTCATTGCAGTATTTGGAACCTTTTAAATGTCTTCTATGTCTTGTTAAACGGGATCAAAAAGGACTCCAAGGCTGTACATGACAGCACATCTTCACCCTTTCCACAGCATAACGGCCTATATAACATTTTATTCTTTATATTAAAAAAAAAGGTTTACCATCTTTGTGCAATGAACCACCAAACACACCCCCCACCCCCCACCCCCACTTTCATACTGAAAAGAGAGGAAATTTAGGACTGCCAGACTTGTTGGGTCAGACCAAAAGTCAATATGACCTAATAGGTTTTTGCATAGGAGCAAGCAGTGGCTGAGTTGGAAGAGCACAGAGCAGCGCAGGCTGGAGAGATCCTTCCCCCTGCCACCCTTCCCACAGTCTGTCTCAGGTTGCAGATAAGCCATCATTTTTATAGCCACTAATGGCCTATTCTCCACTAATCCGGGTAATCCCTTTTTGACCAATTTTATACCTTTGCCTTCCACAACCTCTGTTATGGGACTTGGCCTGTACTGCGTGAAAAACTACATCTTCATTTGCCTCACAGTTTAATGAGTACCCCTTGAATATGGTACTGGGAGAGGCAGTGGTAATTGTTCCCCACCTACCTCTGTGACACCATTTGGGATTTTATTTTATTCTCCTTTTCTCCTTATCTTTTCCTTCAAGAGCTGAAAGGTTCATACAGTCCCAGGAGCTGAATGTGAAAGTAAACCTCTAGTGAGGTAGGAAAGAAAAGGAGAGAAATAAAACTCTGATTTACTAAATCTGCTGTTATAGCTGTGATTAAATTCTTGAGAGTAAAAACTAATTTGACTTAACTGTGAGTCCACTTACTCTAGTAGAAACATATGTAGGGTTTATATATTTGGCTGGTATACTCTGTAGAGGCTATGATGGCCAATGGAAAGATACAAAAGAACTTGGCAGTGTAAACAATATAATTCATTGAACTAAATATTTTGGATAAATCAGTAGGCATTGGGATTCATGTTTACTCGTGGGACTGCAGGGAAATCTGGGAAAAATTCTAATAGAGTGTACTGGAAGGTAGAAAAGAAAGACTAGAAAGCTCCTTTGAAATTACTTGCAGTTTACTTTTGTCTTCTGAGACCTTTGATGCTTAGTTGTGCTGTCTGTGAAATTGTCACTTGGTTTATAAATGAATGGTGTTACCCTCAACATCCAAGGATGGTTTTGAATCATACAATGCCACATTTTCCAGTGAATCAAACTGTGCTAGCATGGACACAGTCCTACAACACTCCCTATGGCATGTTTCCATGAGCTTTTTGCAACTGATGTTGGTGCCATTTGACTTGTTAGGTATGATGATGTGTATTCAGCAACCACACTTGTACACAGTCTTGCTGAGAAATTTCACACTGAATACACACTAAATGCTTGAGTAGCTGTAAGCCTATGGATTCTTTTCAATCACTCTAAAGTCTGTCTTTAAATGGTGTATTGCAATTTTGAATCAAGTACTTAATTCTCTCTGCAGAACAATTTTTTCAGCATTTACTAAACACTAATTTCCAGCTCTTTGAGTAAGATCTTTCTGATACATGCATGCATTACACATTAAAAAACTATCTAAACAGGGCATATTTTAGGATTTAGGAGGGAGTTGGCTGAAATGTCTCATGATTGCTTTTCAGTCTTCAAGAGAATTATTCAGAAGGAAAGGAAACAAAATATCATGAAACAAGAAAGGGAGGATAGGGCTGGTCTGCATTATAATGAACTCAGCAGTCTCCCTGGGGGAAGCTAAGGAAACTGGTACCTTGCTAATTCCCTGCAAACCCTGCCCCTCAAAGCACCTGAGATGTGCACACCTTTTCACCGATGAAAGGAACAAAGCCAATGAGAAATTTAAATATTTATTGGGGCACATGAGAGCCTTGTGTCAGCAGCAGCAGTGATTAAGTGCTTAAGCGCTTAAGCTGTTGCAGGAAAGGGACAGGTTCATCCAGATGGAGCATGGAGAAGTGGGCAAATTTTCACAGAATGAGCATGGGGTAGCCGGATGATGTGACACATCAAGTGAGTAGGTTGCTCCATGCTGTGCACAAAGTGTGTGATGGGTTAATAGGCTTATTTTACCAGTATAATGTTTGAAGGAAATTAGGGACCCAGGGCTGCATGGGCTCCATGGAAACAGCCAGGCAATATACCAGGGCTAGGAGAGGATATTTTGCAGTGGGCATGAGGACTGCACTCCGAGGCTGTGGCTGAGCCACGGTGATCCACAGGGGGACTGGGGAGAGCAGCTGAAGCTTCATGTGAGGCACTCATCTGCTCCCTCCTCCAGACATAAAGACTGCCCTTGGCATGCTGGCAGGGAGCTGAAGTTGGAGAATTCATGGACCAGACCATGAGTGTGAGGAGGTGCAGGTGAAGAGCAGGTCTCAAGGACAGGCTTGGGGTTCTTGTGCGGAGGATGCAGAATCCCTTATGGTTGATTAACAGCTCCTCAAGTCCTATGACCATTTTGGTAATGCTCAGGTGATTTATCAGCAAGGTGTTCACTGGTCTTAGAACACTTTTTCCTCTCCAGCAGGAAAATTATTACCTATCCAGCTATTGGAAACATTAAAAAAATTCATACTAATGAATCTCTGTCTGTTGCCTTCATTATTGTGTGAACCACAACAATTTTGAAGATACAAGTATTTTCCATCAAGACTATGAATAACACCACTTGGCAAGGCATCCCTATAACAAAGAATAAGCCTCCAACTTTTTTAGTGACTTTACATACAATGTGCCTTAATTACTGGCAAGCATGTCAAGAGTCTATTCCCACATGTGTCAACACTTTCTTAATACACTATAATTCATCATGTTAGCATGGCAGAAACAAGGTACTCTACATCTTTACACACATCCTTATCCAAGTTCTGGTCCTGAACTGAGTATTAAATGAACAGAAAGTCTTCATCTAGCAAACAAAGAACAGACCACAGCATCGAAACAGTAAGGTCCCCTGAGTCAATCAAAGTCATACATCACAGAGCACTTTATCATATTCTTCACAGCACTGTCTAAATCCAAGAAGCACTGCTTTATTGTCAAAAGGACATTCACTTAATAACAGCAGTAAATCCAGAAAGGCAGGCTAATTTTAGACAGAAAACTTGGCTAAGAGAGAACCCTATCGTTTCCCACTCCTGACATTTTTATTCACTGACTTCATTTTCATGCTAGTTGTGTGATTAAATGCAGATAGGGATTTATTTCCTTTTAATAAAAATATACATTATGCTGAAAAAAGCCAAAATTGCAAATAAGGGACCTGATCCTTTTCCCACAGAAACAAACAATAGTTTTGTTGTTGGCTTCAGTGATGACAGGAATCAAATCCATGATTCTGTGTTGGAAGAAAAGGTTAAAATTCCATTTGAAAACTCTTTTTGGGCCATACATTAACTCTGGTAGTTCTGGGGCAACGAAGAAGCAGCATGATTTCTCTTCTATGCTGCCTGCACGTGTGTGCAAATGTATGCAGAGGAGTAGGGGGCCATTTCATAAAGAAGCAAATGAAAATAAATCTGTTCTCAGTGTGTTGAAGTGAAATGTTTTATTTGCAGTTATAAACTGAAGTGCTTGCTGTATTTTTGCATTGCAGTTTTATTGTCAACATTGATACAATCTCCCTTCCTTATGCAAAGATACTTGTACAGAGCCAAGAAACTTAGATGAAGGAAAGAGGTACCATATAGTGAAAGTAAATGTGAGAAATGCTGAGCCTTTTGAAGAACTGGATTTGAGCTCCAGAGAGAGTGTATACATTCCCTATTAGTCACTCAATCAAAAGTAACTGGGTTTCATATGCATTCAGAACAGGATTCAATTCTTTTCTTGGGTAGCAATTACTTGGGTAGAAACTGCTTAAATTCCACTAATGACCAAACCTTGATCTTCTTTATGCCACTTTAAATCTGTCAGGACACTGCTGAATGAGTGGAGTTATTCTATAATAACAAGCCTAAAAGATATTTTTAAAGGTGGTGCTCAGGGAATTGGGTATTTTTAAAATGATTTGTGTTCTTCCACAGGCAAAATGAAAAAAAGAGGTTTTATTTTCAGTAAAAAATGCTTCCTTCATGCTGTACATTGCTCTGCACTGGGAGTGCAAAATCAGCTGTATTTCTACCATAGCTGTTCTGGCTGAATGGGTTTTGTGGTAGGAGCACAGGACAAGGACTTCTCCATCTACTTTTTCATCTGCTCCACAGAGGCTGCCTACAGCTCTTCAGTTACTGTATGGTAGCAGGCAAATCTGGACAAATAGTTCCTAATAAGTAACTCCATAAATTTCACCTCCTCTCTTCTGTTCACAAAGTTTCCATCATCTGACCACAATTTTTGTTCATTTGTTCATTATTGAAATTTATTTGTAGTGATTCATCAGATAATTTCTATGAATAATTCTTGGTCTGTAGCTTGTTTGCAATCAGTTGGTCGTAAGTATATTGATACTTGAAATTCAAGCTCTTTTGGCTGCACGCAAAGAATGTTCCCTAAATGAGCATGTTTAACATTCAGAATTTTTTTTCCAATGCAATTTCTCTCCATTACAAGTCCCAACTTGACTTTGCACAAATATTTTGCGTTATTAATTTTAGGTGACTTTTAGTGAACATTCCTTGCTACAAAAGTATCATGTTCAAGTATGCAAAAAAAAAAATGAAAGCAAGATGATTTGCAAACACAGGTCAGGCCAAATTTCTGTCCATACTGAATGAACATTTTCAAGACCTTACACAAAAGTGACAAGCCTATGTTGCGGGTTTGGCATTATTCTGCTCCTAATTAATTTTGTGGTAGTTCTACAGCTGATGTGAGAGAATGATAAACCTATTCTTATGTACAGATGTTTTCTGGTTTCTGTACATATATTCACCTGCAGATTCATGATAGTATGTGCAAAAAAGTTATCATTGCTTCATGTGTAAAACACATCGTGAAAACACTAATATATTTGGTCCACAGTGAGGCACACACATAATATAATGTAGTTTGGATCCAAATATGTTTACTGCATCTGTCAGAACTTAAAATAATGTAAGAGCTTGTTTCTTAAAGCAATAGTTTGCTTAAACAGGAACATCCCAAGCATGTCTGATAACTTCTAAATGAGTCAATAGGGGGTTTGGCTTTTTTTTTTTTAATTGTGTGTTTCAGTGAACATAGCAATGTGAAAGGACTCTTCAGGGTAAAGATGGGCTTGGAAAGGCTTTGTTTGTTCCTGTCCAATAATACCTTTCTGGAGAAAGCTCTCTCAGTTAGACTGTTTGAGTGTTTCTTCCACTACTGAATAAGATTGTCAGAAGTAGTCTATTCCTCAAGGCACTGACTGTAGCCAAGTTTTGGTCTGTTCTGTGCATGGTAAAGCTATGTTGCTCAGCTTTCAAAATATAAAATAACCTATTAATCTCAAATCTCAAATACTACATTTAATCCTGTTACTGTCTTTACTGGCTCATTAGGTCACTGTTGAAGCGAAGTGTTCTTATATCAAACAGGTTTATACTCCCTTGATAGAGACAGTAGGGAAGGAAAGAAAGATACTTTCCCCTCACTCTTCTCATCAGGTTTAAAAGGAAAATATGTGCCAAATTTTTTTTCTCCATAAAATTAATATTTTTTCATTGTGTGCACTGATAAATGTTGTCTGGCAACTCTGTATGAGTTTTCACCAGCAGCTGAAAATTGTACACAATAAGAAATCTCTACTACAGACTAGCTGGTTACTGCCCTTGCCCCCTGACCAGGATTGTCTGGTCTGATAAGTATGAGGTATTTCACTTCTACAAAAGGAAAATTATTGCTTGTGATTTCTTAGCTAGTAGTACTTCATTCAGATCAGGTATGTGCATTTTCTTACACAAGCCCATATGATCTACAGAGCCTACCAGTCTGATTCCCATTTACACTAAGGGCAATGTAAGCTAGCTTATAAATTACATTTTGAAAGTCTTTACGTTGCTAGGGTTTTAAGGTAACTTTAATGTAACTGAGAGCGAGGTACTATTGACTTTAGGTCTATTACAAATTCAGTCACTGTGTATCAGCTGGAGAATAACCAGGGCAGGAACTCATTGCCCTTCCCCACAGTACTTCAGGGATGGACACTGGTTCTCTCCAGCCCTCCTGTTTTGGGATACAGCTTATGTTGTGGTTCAGGGATAGTACTCCCTAATTCAGTGCTCTCACTGAGATTCTCCAAACCACATGCTGCTTGCTTGCTCCCCACCTCCCCCTGCAGTGGGCTGGAGAGGAGAACTGTAGGTACAAAAGGTGAAAATCATGAGATAAGAAAAATTTATTTGAAACAGCAATGAGATAAGAAACTGAGCAGTAACAGCAACAATATTAAATAACAAAGAGTACAAGAGAGGCAAACAATTCATACATGATTTCTCAGAACCTTTGTTACCTGACTGCTCCCTCTGCCATGCTTACTCGACCAGAAAGGACCCTTTCTGCTGGAAGAGACTCCCTTTCCCACCCCTAGCAATAACCTCGGGTCCTAGCCATGGTCCCTTCTGGTTACTGCAAAAGGATTAACCCTGTCCTGGTTGGAACCAAGACAAGTTACATCTTGGATAATTGGGGGAAATAAGAGACACTCCCTAGCTCTCTAGTTATTAGGGATGTGAGAAACTCTGGTGCAAGCTCCTGCTCTGATGGAGCAGATTTCAATGTCTTGCAGTGAAGGTGGTTGCACTGAGGACACAGGGCTTATTTCTTCTGCCAAGGTGAACCTGTGGATGTGATATGAGACCTGAAGTCTCCAGGTTAGCAAATCAGACTGTAAAGGGAGAAGTAATGCCTGCTGTCTTTCTTGGGAGGATACAATAGACTGGAATTTGAATTATTTACTTAGGACTAGCCCTCAAATCCTTTCTTGAGAAAAAAGCAAGTGAATAATTTGAATTTGAAAAAGAGAGTGCTGTTCCCTATTTCACCTCTTATCCAAAGCATGTGACATATGCAGGAAGGAAAACCAGCAGTTTTGCTTCCTGCACAATCCCCACATGGAGGCTTCACTTTTTCTATAAAGTATAAAATGGCATATTAAATAATTATAGTCCAATGAGAACTGTCCAAATAAGTGCATATTCATTACCCCAGATTTTTATTGTTGTTCTTCACTTGCTTTAGTTTGGTGAATCCAGTAATTTGAAAAGTCTCCAGTTCTTAGTGTGTAATAGGGAGGACTTACTTATCAATTTGTTTGCTTAATTATAAGTGTCACGTGAAAGGGGGGAGAGACAGAAATGCAAAGACTCCTAGTCCCACCCGTATTAATATAAAGTTAATAGCTATAGGCATCCTCAGAACAATCAAAGCTTTATGAACCCAGCACTGCCTGTCGACTCTGGACAGAACATAGGCTGGAAAGATTTTTGACTTTCCTATGAGGACCACACTTAAGCCACGGTGAACTTATTAGCAATAAGCGCCTCCAGACAATCATAGCCTTATGCACCCAACCTGCCTACCAACACGGATAGCACAGAGGTTAGAAGGGTTTCTGACCTCTGATGTGAGACCACACTTAATAGCAAGAAAAGAACTTTGCCCACAACATCTCCTGAAATAACATTTACTAATACAAGTATGTGACAGTTATTGTGGGTTTTGCATTGCCAGTGATAATGTTTAGCTGCAAGATTGTATTTAATTGATAACAAAAGACCCCAAAAGAAATCAGCACGGAACACATTTTACAGAGACGAGCGTATCAAACTTAAGTTTCAATACAGCAGTGTATCCCACTCTCATGACAGACAGAAACTAGCAACAGAAAACTAACTAGAAACACAACCACCCAAAACACTTATCTAGACACTCCCTCAGTAACATAGGGCAATAAAATAGCTTGCACACCACCTTCTCTGTAACACAAAGCAAAAGGAAATAACAGAGCTGCTTCTCATCAACACACATGTTGAAAAAAGAACTGCACGCTGCAAAAGAACACTAATATAAAGTACCTAGTAAGTTGCAAAGTGTAAAGCAAGTTACTGTTATTAGTATTAAAGTAGCAAAACACAGTTAGTAAAGAAGGTGCTTATAGATTAAGAATCAAAGTAGCTGTAAGCATAAGATATAAGATAGAACGTATAAAGTAATAAGCTTTGTAAGAGAGTAAAGCATAAGTTATGAAATATGAAGTATAGAAAGCACATGGTTTCTCACCCCTCCATTGTCTGAAGAGGTGGGAGGAGGCAGGACAAGCTGCTTGCAGTTACCCCTGCAAAGATGATGGCATTTCTTCCCAGTTTTGGCTATACTCCATCTCTTTTTATACCTTTTTTTTTTTTTCCTTTAGGTGGTTTGTGTGACTAAAGTCAATACTTTGGGGGTGATAGACAGCATAGGCCTGAAGGGCTCCCTGTGTAGTCAGAGAAGATATGGCAAAGGAGGGCCATGTCATCTTTACAACACTTCATTTTTTTGTTAATCTTACCAGTTTGAAAGCTCTTTGTCTTCTACTGGAAGCATCCCTCGGGGTGGTTGAGGCGTTTCCCTCAGCTCATCAAGCCTTATCAGGGCCATCACCCCACAATAAGTAGTAAAAACCTCCTGGCCAGTCAAAGTCATTCACTAGTACAGGTGTTTTAGACACAATTATTCACATCCACTACAGAAAAAGAAAATAACGTATGGTGAAGTGAAAAGAAATATTTATTTACTATATGTGCAGTGCATGTCACAACTTACTCCCAAGAGCCAAACAGAGCTTCCCACTACAGGGAATAATGCATCCATTACCATTCCCTCTGCTCTTCCCATTTGCCCCTGCTATTTGGAAAACACTTCCTGCTTTCACTTCTGCTCCTCTATTCAAGACTCAAAGCCTTTACCTTTCCTAGCATCCAGAGCACTCTCTCTTTCACTTCTGTTTTTGATTCAGATTTTATGAAGCCTTGAGGGGACCCCTTCCTCTACTCTTCCATAAGTTTCTAGTTGAACAATTTTGCTGTTCTTTGTCATGCACTTTGTTGACTGTTGAGGTTGCAGGCGATGTTGCAGGACAAGGCAAAGATGGAGTTAGGGTGGGTCTTGCAGTTTTGGAACATTATGGAGTCTCCAGAGGACTTTCTCCATCATGTGAAAGTGCAACAATACCAATAAAGGCTTGGAATTAAGTACAGAAAAATCTAGAGAGGCATGAAAATGCCTTCCTGGAGTGAGTCATCTGAGGTGATCCTTAGTTATCCAGATGACAGCTCTTATATGCCATCTCCTTCCCCAGCACAGTCTGAAGCTCCAGGAAGAACTTAAAGAGTTCTGTCCAAAGCTTCAGCAGTCCTTCAGTGGGTGGTAGCCTCCACTTTCTGCAGGCAGAGCCCTTTCTCATTTTCAAACAGTGTTTACCTTGCTCCTTTGCAGTGACAGTATCATTGCTGTCTGTGCTGTGCTCTGCAGGTGTGAAGCTGGACAGGTGCCTTCAAAGCCCTGTGGAGATGAGATGGGATGGTAGCAGCAGAGGCTGCAAGTACCAGACAAGCAGGATGCTGACACATGTGGTGGGACAGTACTCTCCAAACAGTGTCTCCTCTGTGAAAGGGCAGTGTGTGGCTGGATAGAAACATCATGGGAGCAGGCCCATTCCACATGTCCTGCCAAATGGATCATGTTGGAAAAGCAAGATATAATGCTGTGTCTGGCTGGGAGAGCCATGGTTACTACAAAGACAGAATTGTGTGCAGCAGTGTTTAAAAGAATTCCATAACAGCAACAAATCAAAACAATGGAGAAATGTTGATATGAGTAAAATCTGCAATGTAAAAGATAGTGGATTCTACCATGCAAAGTAGTGTCCACCAGACCCATAGCAGATCAAACTTGTGCTCAAGTCACAGGAACTCCAGTCCCCTTGCTATTTCTAGCTAGTATGGTGATTCTACTTTGCTATATGGAATTGCCCTGTTTTTTTCCAAAGTCACCATCAAACTTTGTCTCATGATAAGTGTCTGGACACTCCACCTTTGCCTCCACACAACCTCACCTTTCTGGAGATTCTGAGATTTGTCCATCAGTTAGAACATGAGGGTTTTTTCTACCAGTTGTTCATTATGTGGCAATGGACAGCTGGCTCAGCTGAGAGCAATACCTCCAGCTAGGAAAAATGTCTTTCTTCTTGCCATGTGCAGAGACTGTGAAGCAGCAGATCCACCAGGCATGCCAGCACCTTCTGTTTAAAATCTATTTTTCCTTTGGGTTTGGACCAACAGTTCAAAGCCAATTGCAGTTGTTGGGTCCAGACTTCTAAGAAATGGTCTTCTTGTGTAGTGTCTAATACCTTTGCTTGGCAGCCGTGTCAGTACTGAAGCTTGTTTCCACACCCTGGCTCGAGGTTAGACACATTTAACCTGTTGTGCAAAATGGAGGCTCAAATTCAAGGTGGAATTTGCAGTTCAAGACCCCCATATCCTGTTGTGTCATGGCATAAATGGCACTCCTCCAGCTGCCTGGAATGGGAGGCTCACCACTGGTCTCCCTGCCCTGGAGAGAAAACAGTAAAACTGGATGGGGAGATAGACAATAAAAAAAGATTGGATGTATGGAATGACCTCCATATGAATAGAGACTGCAAATGTTGGGATTATTTAAAGAGGAAATGAAAAAGTATATGGTAGACCTACCCAAGCTGGTTAATAAACTGGGAAGATAAATCAGATGGTCTTTCTTACCATTTTTCCTTACAAAAAAAATATCCTGGGGAAACACTCAGTGAAACTGAGACTACAAATTAAAATATATAAAATCAATTGCACAACAGATATTTAACTTTCATGAAAGTCATTGTTCTGGGATATCATTGAGATCAGGAAGGTAGCGGACATGAAAGAGGTACTGAGGAGAAGCAGCCATGGAATATTAACTGTGAATAAATAAATAGAAAAAAACCTCCTAAGTTACTCTATATTTGATAGTAGACAGGTAAAGCCTTGCTTTTGTTTACTGAACCTAGATTTGATGTATTTGGAAACTATTTGGTGTCCCTAATCATGCACTGGCAACCATCTGAAGTGAGAGGAAGGTGTATCAGGAGGATGGAGGTGAGGGCAAGGTGTTGGTGGCCTGGTCTCTGTGAGAGTGCTTTGAGGAATGCAGCCATTAGCACCTTTTGAAATCATTGGCAACTGCAAGTCTTTGTTGGGCTGTTGAGCTTGGCATAAATGAAAGACAGACTAATGAGGCATCAGGGACAAAACATAACTGTGTGGTAGGTCCTTTTCAGCAGGAGCCTCCACAGGTCCCAAGACCTCTTGGTCCATGGATGCCCCTGACATAGATAAATAACTATAGGGCCCTAAGCCAAAATCCAAAGATGGATGTGGATGCCAAATGTGTGATTTAAACTGTCACCAGGTGACAAAATTTGAGCCAAAAAAGCTCTTACGGTCCTACAACTCTGCAGCTGTGTACACTGAGAAGTCCTGCTGGTTTGGCTGAGCTGAACCTGCATCTTTTAAGAACTAGAGTTTGGGAATCTCCATTACTGGTGAAAGTGTCCAGAGCAGAAGACTGCAAAGCCTGTTCTGTCCTTTCTCTGGCCTCATGAATTCTCTTTTTCCTGTTGGCACAAGGGGCCTATCTTCATCAGAAGATGTGAGAGCTACTCGACCTTCCTCCCAGGGAAGCAAGTAATTGTTTCAGTCCACAGAAGGATGGTGTTCATGGAAGTGGGTGATATGGAGTCTGAGTGCCCTAAGACAAGGAAACTTAATTCTTCCTTGTGCTTCAAGGAAATCACAGGCTGACTGCTAAGCTGTTATATATGTAAGACTCTCATCACCATCCCTGCTAATGAAAGCATCCCAAGTTTTCATGACTATCAGAATACTTTAGGTGTGCTTTGAACATGTTTACTGGATCCAGCCTTCTTGAACTGAGACACAAGCTGTGAAACTCACAGTCTTTGGCAGAGATGGAGAAAAAGCATTTGGCTCAGCCAGTGTCATGGTCCCATTGGGCATGCTTTGTAGCAGAAATGTTGACGCCAAACTAAGCTTTCCTGGCCAAACTTAAACGCTTACAAACTCTCAGACATCTAAAGGATTAAGCAAATCCTTCGTGGATCACATATTTAGACATGGGTGACTAAATTCTGACTAAAGTGCTTGAGAAGTTGGTTTGTGCACATTGTAATTTTCCAGTTTCTTCCAACTAACCCTTGGTGCTATATTGGTGATAATTACCTCTCTCTCTTTGGCTGTCTGTCTCAAAGGGACCTCTCTTCTCAGTAGTATAACATTTTGTGCAACTGGTAGAAACTGTATCTCTCAAACCACCTCACTGATTAAAATAGTCAAATCCCAGAGCAACTGTTCACATTCTAGATTTAGCTGTGAAGTTTGCTGCCTCCCTTTCTGAAGTAATGAACAGCTCCCGCAACTCATCTGTTTTTCCCCCAACATATCAGCTGGTATACTGTGAGACATTTTTTCTTTATATCAGTTTTACGTTGTTTTTGTGAGAGCATTACCTGTACAAAAGCATTAAACACCTGGGAAAGACACATACAATGTCACTGCGTGTTCTCAAGAGCTCTAAGGAAAAGCAAGTAGTTTGTCTAATTGTGTACCTCTTGCAGCCAGAAGACAAATATTCTGAACCTAAGTGAAAAGAGAAAGGAGATTTCTACCACTGACAGGGAACTGAAGAACTGTGTAGGTAGAGGCATTTACTACAGTCCTGCTGCTCAGCCACTGTGTTCCCGACAGAAAAGTTATGCAGCTGTTTTGCTATTTTTCATGGACCAACTCCATTTCTAACTGGTTGTACTCTACCAGGAGTTTCACCAGCCAGAGCAAGATTTGGGAGGGTCAAGGCCACCAGTTCCTCGTTAGGAGCAGGCAGGGGGCAAAGACTACCTGTTTCAAAGAAGTATGAAGAGCATCTGGGGTAGGATTCATCCTGGCCAGCTTCTGATGTCAAGAGTAGAGGTATCCACACCTGTGTTAGTCACATAGCTCTCACAAGAGCCCGTGGAGACATAAGTAAGATGTTCTGTGTTAGAGTAAGATGAAATGTGTCCAAAAGTGCCTGTTTCTCCCCTCTGTCCCAATGCCAAACTTGCCCTGTGGTAACTAGGTCAGACATTGACTTCTGCAACCATCTAATCCCATCCTCAGCAGACTTGCTGAAGTTGAAGTGGTTGGAAGTTTGCCTCTTAGCTGAGTCTGGCTGCACCCATAGAACTTTTCTCACTCTGTACAATGTGCTGCTGCTCTAAAGAGGGAAAGCAGCTGTCCCCAACACATTTGCTTTGCTGCCTGGTACTTGAGCCAGAAGGGCAGTGGCACATCTGCATCCTTCCCCAGTCACATCTGGTTGAGACACAGTAACAGATTCTCTGTACAAGGCACCTCCCAAGGGCTATGAAGGGAAAACTCTACCACAGCTCTTGAAGTAAGGGTGACCATCATACCTCTTTGTCTCATTTTGTTTTCATTCACATGGCATGTAGCTGCTTATAGAATGAAATACATAGGAAATACATATGCTTGCATGTGTTGGGTGCACACATATAGATGTGCCTGTATGTGGTTTATTAAGAATTAAAAATGCTTCTTTTTGCCTCAGATAGTGCTTCCAGTGCTTGCCTTTTCAGCTGGGGGGACTGTGTTTTTAATCTCACTAATACAAAGAAAACAATGGCCCTCTTTCTCTGCTAGCTGTAAAGGGTCATAAGTAAAATGAATTTTGGCAGACTCGTTCCAACTAGACATGCAACCACATACAAAAATGACTCTAAATTTAGTATGTCATTTGTCAAGCTTAACCCTTCCCTTCCACAAAGAAAAGAGCTTATTTGTTATCTTTGTGTAGTCTCTATTTGCAAATTTGTCTTGCCTCTATAAAACTCTAAACTGCAGTAATTTATAATGGCCTTTTGTTGTGTAAGCCTGTATTTCTCTTCTAAGTTACGATAAATGCACCTTTATGCCTGCTTCTGGGAACAGGTTACAGTACTTTTGTACAAGAATGGGTACACTTAAAACCAAGGACAGTGTTTTCCTCTCATGTTCAGATGAGGGGTGGGATAGTCTTGCTTTTTCATATGGACCTAAAAAACTGTTGGACTCAACCCTGTGTATTTCTGCAAGTCCTGGTCACCAGCATGAAAGTAGTTTAATGGAATAAGGTTACCGCTGTGAGAAATCATTGAATGTAAGTCAGTCCAGAAGTCTTTGAGAAATATTATATTGCACCTGAGACTTAAAGCACACAGCCATTGGTGTATTGCCTGCTGCAGCAGAAGAATCAGGAGCTGATCTTCATCTGCAGCTATTTCCAGCAGAAAAGGAACACTGAAAACATCCCAGTCCATTTTCCAGACTGTGAGGTTTCTGAGGTTAGTGAGTGTTGTTTTGTATGGTTATCAAAGAAAAACAAGCAGGGGGTTCAGGGGTTCAGTGAAAGATGTAGTTTCCATAAATCCTTGATTTATACTAAGAAAACCATACCTATTGAGCAGTGCCAGTAATTACGTTGGGCAAGGCAAACAGCTTAGATGTATAAGAGAAAGTGATAGCTTACCCGGTTTGAAATGCACTTCTTGGAAAAGTTGGTCTGAACTGGTCTGATTCTGTCTGAGTATCTTCCTCCTATTCTCTTTTCTGTTCCACAACCAAGACAACACCATTCCCAGAAATCCCAGAGGACATTCCTAATTGAAAGCAATGATCATGAGTCATTCCTGTATATTAAGTGAAATACTGTTGTATGCCTCCCAAGGGATAAAGTGATTAAACCTACTAGAGAAGGGCCCAGGAACTCCTGCTGTCCCTGCAAACCTTGAAATTAAAAATCAAGAAGTTAAGCTAGTGGTACAGTATTTTCTTTCAAAATACATCTTTCCCTGAATTACCAGAGCCCACATACAAAAAGATAGAAAATGGGTTGCATTTCTGACATCTTAAGATTCAGATTTTTTCAGCTGAGACTGTTTGTTCTTCTGAACAAACTGTGTGTTACACTGTCCTGTTGTCTAGGTTATAATAGAATATAATATTAGCTTCGGACAGTGGTTGTTGAGCCAGTGCCAGCCTCACTAATGAGCATGTGGTTTCAATAATAATATGGCTACTTGTAAGATGACTGGCCACAAGCCAAGCATTTAATATGGAGGGGGCAACAGATGTAAAAAAGTACCATCCCTGACATGATTGCATTTTCAAAAAGTCTCTAGCAAAAAAGTTAAGACTCAGCAAATCAGGATAATGAAGAATCTCCCCATATCAGGAAAGGACGAAGCTCTGACAAATGAATAGGAGCCCTGTGAGCTTTGTGCACATATGGTAAAAAATAAGAAATATAAGAACAGGGGTGATAAAAGAACTGATAATTCTTCTTTATGGAAAAAATTTGGTCTGGTAATGGAAGGTGCTGGATGTTTAGATTTCCCTTCCCCTCCCCT
Organism: Pithys albifrons albifrons; assembly: GCF_047495875.1. Taxonomy (NCBI): domain Eukaryota; kingdom Metazoa; phylum Chordata; class Aves; order Passeriformes; family Thamnophilidae; genus Pithys; species Pithys albifrons. The sequence continues at coordinate 59,828,457 of NC_092458.1, forward strand.
CCCCTCCCCTCCCCTCCCCTCCCCTCCCCTCCCCTCCTTTCCCCTTTCCTCTCACTTTCTCGTCCCCTTTCTCTTCTCCTTTCTCTTCTTCTTTCTTTTCTCCCTTCCCTTTTTCTCCTTCTTTTCTTTTTGTTTTTCTTTTTTTCCCCCCAAGCTTTTGACATTCCAGACTTGGCCCCTAAAAGTCCAAGTGCATCAAGATGGTGAAATGAATTACAGTTTAATAATATTCCCACCACACAGACAAAATGGATTCAATTACATAATGGTAGCATTAAATGTTATTATGAAGGAGATCCAGAGTCTTGAGGCCAGACATTCAGAAAATCATGATAAGCTGCTTAGAACAGCTGAAATAGCACATTTATAGGTTTTCAAGCCATAGGTTTGCTGAGGGGAGGGAGCACAGGGAAGGAGTCATTACTTTTGCTCAGAGGCTTTGGTGTGCTAATCTGTTATCGAGGATTTAGTGTGTAGAAAAGCAGTGCCAGAAAGTTTCCAATTTGATTATTGCATCTTAGCTTGTATGGTCTGAGGATGCTTTCTGGAGTGGCTGTTGCTGCAGGAGAACACATGTGAGAGGTGTTTGGATGGAAATGGTGGCTCCTGGACTCCAGCCAGAGCAGCAGGGCATGGTCAAGCCAGCCAAAAGCTGGGCATTCTCAACAGAGAGGAGACAGAGGCAGCCCTGCCCCATACAAGGTTTCCCCAGAACTCCCTGTCCAGTCACCAATGGGCTTTTAGGTGGCATGAATGTGCTGAGCTGCTTTCACACAACCAGACTCCTCTGTTCTGGACTGCTGAGAAGGCCTCTGTGTAGCTGGGACACGACAGAAACACTGTGCAGCTCTCCCAGAATGGGGCAGGCACAGGCAAAGCATTTTTATCTCCTACAAAACCCCCCAAATAATTTCACATTCTTGGTATTTAGAATTGCAGATTATATTTTATGATCATTTAATCATGTTTCTTTTTTTCCCCTACCTGGAGAAAAAGAAGATACGATTTAAAAAAGTAGGAAAGAAGCAAATTAAACCCATAACTCTTTTATTAATATTATTTTTTGAATTTGAAAAATTGAAGAGAAGTTAAAACAAAGAAGAAAGCAGAAAAAAGAGTGGTCAGAACACAAAAGTTCAAAGCTAAAATAGGGGGATGAACTTTTCAGACTGCCACCACATAAATGAATTGTCATTTTCAGGTAGAGGAATTTTTAGTTCACTTCACAGCACTGGTAAGACATAAATGTTCCCCCTGAATTTTATGGCTGATGCTATTAGCAAGATTTCATTAAAAAATTCACTTTGTATTTAAAATAAATTTCTGTGACTGTTTTGAAACTTCAATAATTCCAAACAATTCTGGTATAGAGTGTTCCAAATGATGCAAACTCCTTGTTTTCATGATGATGTCTCTCAGTATTTCCCCACATTTGGATGCGCTACCTCAATCTGGCTTGCTGTATACTGCTTGCCAGGAAATGTTTGTGAAAACTTCTTGGACTAGAATAATGTTGTGTGCCAGTGTTGGGACACACTTTGTGTCCTGTGAATGGCCACTACTTTCATCAGGGTGCTTGCTGATTCATGGCCTTATGATAAATGGTCTGTGGCCAGGGAACAGCATAATCCACTGCTGGCAGGCAAGACAATATTTCACTTCTACCCTACTTCTAACAAAGTGTCCACAGGCACCTCAGGTCATAATTGATCAACTATACATAGCCTCCAAGAGTGGTTTGGGATCCTATCTGAGAAGAACTCCGAGGTTTCTGAGGCCTGAACTGTCCTGTGCAATATGATACCTGGGGTGATGCACACACTCTGACACTGACCACTGAGAAACTATTTGTGTGAAGCTCCCTCCACCCTTAATGGAGAATGAGAATGACAGAGGGACCTCTACACAGTGCTTCATTTCAACCCCAGTAGATATCTAAGGAAGGGGAAACAAATTGGCTTTTGAAGGTGCTGCTTCTCATGTGTTTTTATCAAGGAGGGGGTTAAACATCTAGCTGGCAAGCAAATAGTTTGCTAAAGTTATATAAGATGTACCTCAGCTGTATTGTTGGCAGAGCTGCATCCTTTATGCCCTGCCAATCTGAAAGTGTTCTGTGATTGTCATACAACTTTACTTGCAATGAATTGATATTGCAGTGTATTAACTGTGTAAACAGTCGAAAAAACTGGGCACCACAAAAGCTTGCTGGCTGGTTGCTGCATGCCCCCCAGGCAACAAAAACATGTGCAAAGAACAAAGAGCTGCACAAATCGACTGCAGATATGACCACACACGTTAAGATGTAACATGTTATTGAGACAGGAGAAAAAGACTTTGTAGCAACTGGCACTGGGTGGAACTGGCTTAATCCCATTAAAGAGCACCAAACTCCATTGATAAAGGGCCAGATTTTGTGCTCTTACTTACACTGGGGAAAACCTACTGACCTTGAGGGAAAGGAGCCAAGAGCAGGACCTGGCACAGGGCAGTCGCCGTCCTTGCCTGCAGAGATGGCAGCATGTGTGGTAAGTGGCAAGGCCAACATGAAAGCGTGTGTGGCACTGGTTTCTCTGAGCACCCTGCTGTCTGAGAGACAGAAGGACAAAGGAAGCTTATAAATCAACTCACGCCAGGATGTTGTGGCATGTGAACGTGCAGATTTCAGAGGAAAGGCAACGAAAGACGCACAGATACTGTGGTTCTTGGGAAACAAATTGCTCGAACCTTGGAACCTCGGAGCCTGCTGACTCTCCCAGGCGTCCCATATTTCAGCATGTTGAGAAGATACAGTTGCTCTTTGCTTGGATGCCTGGAAGAGAAACAGGGGAAGACCAAAGGCAAGGTGCTCATTTACATAATCTGTGAAGGAGGTGCTGATCCTGTTTCCAGCCATGACAGGTGCCCAGGGCTCTCCAGGAGGTATTTTATTGCTCCTCTATTCTTGTAAGTAATTGTACAAAAAAAAAACAAACCAAAAAAGTGACTGAACTACCATCATTAGTTCCTGTTGTGCCATTTTATACTCTCTGGCAAGTTTCTGGCTCACTTGCCATTCAGAAAGGCTGTGCTAGCTGCCTTGGCAGTCTCTGCCAAGGATAACAGCTGAGTTTGGCACTCCATTCCCTCACTGGTGTCACAAATTCAGATCTATCTTCTATTCCCTCACTTCATCTTAGTTGTAACTGGAATCAAAATTTATTAGGGTGTGTGTACTGAGAGGAAGGGGAGGATAAAAGACAGGCAGGCAAGCTGGCAGCACAATTGCAGGATTCTCCCTTCTAAGGCTAAAATTAACCAGACCTTACACCAGCTTTGGTTTGAAGCGAGCCTTGGTTTGGGGAGTCAATCCTGGTGACAGGCTTTGGGAAGAGGTCCTGGTCCTGCTATGGGATGAGAGGAGAGACTTTACCCAGGGAAACTTCTCATCACTTCATTCCTGGGCTGTTGCCTTGTGACCAGCTACAAAGACAACACCACAGAATAGCCTGCCTCTGCCCTGCTTGTTCTGCAGGGCTCAGGGATCCTTCTCATTTCCCTGGGTAACGTCAGAGTGAGCCCCTAGATGAAGAAACCCAGGGTGAGTGAGCTGCAGGAACTCCCAGCACCCTCCAGCCCAGCTGGGCTGGACTTCCTGGGGTGCCAATGAGCCAGGTGACATGCTCAGCCTTGCCCAAGTGCCTGCTGAGGTCGGGTGTGAGTCATTCCTAGTCTGTCTCAGACCATGGTGTCTTTGTGAGCTTGTTTGCTCATGTGAAAGGTTTAAGGAGTTTGTAACAGGCTAGTTGGAAAAAAAGAAAAAAAGATAATTCCAGAATTCTTCTTTCTTTCCATGTGGGCCTGCTCCTGTCTACAAAAAGTTTAAAATAAAGGTGGGGAATGCATCTCTGCTTTTACAGTTTTATTTGGTGGCATTGGCCACATATAGTTGAACATACTTAATTTTGCATGAGCTCTTTGCAATTCACATCTGAGCAGATCTTCATCTACCCCTGAAAACATGAGAAGGGCTCAGAGTTGGCTCAGCCAAAGGAGGAGAGACCAATCAATCTATAAGTAAATGTTTACAGGAAATATATTTTTAGGCTTAGAATTTTAAAACTGGTGTATGTGAATCTGGTTGTGCATGAGGCTTTCTTTTTGTCTGTCTCTTAGCCCTGCTCCCTCCTTTCCTCCTCCTGCCTGTTCCCTACCTATCCCCCTCCCCATTCTGCTTCAGAAAATTAGCTTTCATTGGGCTTTTATAGCTGCACTTTCAAGTCAGTCAAGATTATTTTCTGGTGCTTAAATTCCTAGTTAACATGTCATGGTGCCATTCAGTGCTGGAAATGATGTAATTTATTGGGTAGCTGGCCATTTGCACAAATAGTTGGAAAAACAAGTTTAGCTTGATATAAATAACAAGACACAACAGTATATACAGTACAACACCTTGCCTCCTACGGCAGATCTGAATTCTGTTATTCTGTTTTCAGCCTGCCTAGCTGCCTCCTTACATTCACTACTGTGAAATAAGATAATTATAGCATGAGTAAATATTACCCAGTCAATCTACTGTAACAACTGTTAAAACAAGCCATCTTATAAATTTTGCTAAGAAAACATGCCTTGACCTAATATACACAGAAGGTAAGTTTCTCTGACCTTGAAATAAATTTCAACAGCAAAGAACATTGAGCACATAACAAACATCCAGTGATGAGGGGCAGAACCAGAGTCCAGCCCCATTGAATCTGACACCTCTAAACCTCCTCAAGCTCAGCAGCAGAAGGATGGTGTATTTTGGGACAGCTTGTCTTTTCATTTACAGTGTAAATAGGAATAGTCCCCTGAAATCACAGTTGCCCTTCTTCCCTTAAGCCTAATGGCTGCACTCAGGTATATTAACCCTCCTATTCCCAGGATAACACCAGACTCCAGTACAGGCAGATGTGATGGCTGCACAAAACGTCAGGGGTTCTGTTCAAGCAAACCAGAAAACCTCTTCAAAACCCAGAGCATTCTTTCCATCTCCCAGACATAAAAGAAAAAACCTCATCATTCATCATCAGAGATCAGACTAAGTTTCTCAGCAGTAAGCTGCTCACATTTCTGTGCAGAAAATACTGCATGGGATCATAACAGTAAGAACTACAAAAGATGGTTCAAATAGGGGAAAACATTTGGACCAACTGTTGCAGCAGATCTGTTTTGAAATGCTACTGGATTTCATGTTTACATTCTGGCAACACTCTGTAGATTTGCCTAACTGACTCACAATGAGAAGACAGTTTCTGTTGGGGTGGGGATAGGGGAGAAAAATAAGCCAAAATGCCAGATCATAAAGATTAATGCCTTTTAGAAGAACATAAAGATGTTCTGAATCTGTGTGTGGCAGAGAAGGGTCTCAAGGGAGAAGCTAATTATGATACACTGTTTGAATACCATTATGCACTAATTACTGAAAAAAAGATGATGGATTTGAAAACCTTTGTGTTACTAAAGGGAAGCAGAATAGGACCAGTGTTGGCAGATTCTGAAAATCCCACTGAAAGAAGCAGCTGGATTCTGTGTTGTCTGGACATCTCCTAACAAGCATGTGCTGAATTTCTAGCATAAAAGGTGAGGCACAACCATCTAATCCCTGCTAGATTCAGGTGTCAGAGGTGGTTGTTGTTCTGGCCAGACTCCGTGGGATGTCAGATGGAAAAGATGGCATGCATCATTTGTACAACTGGTCTGCAAGCTGCAGGGAGTGCATGGTCTGGACTGGTAGAAGAGAAAGAGAGCCCTTTCCTAGTTGATATCACTCATAAATGTGCCTTCTCTAAGGCTTATCACTATCCCTCATTTAGAGGGCCTTGAGGTATGGCAGTAGCCACACAAGACTCCTCAGGACTGAGCGAAGAAAGATCTCAGAAGGTGATCTGGGGCCAAGGTAGGCTGAAACATCTTTCTAAAAAGCTGAGTAAATTTGATGTTCTTCCTTCTGCCTGGGAATGTGCCCTAGGGTGGTGGCAGCGTAGGTCTAGGATGACATAGCATGTCTAAATCCCCTGTAATACCCACTCCCCCATTTCAAATATGTTATGTGAAAGAGGAGTGAAGTGGGCTGGAGATGATATATTGCATTCATGACTGCAGTAATGGAGAAGCAACACTTACTAGCGCGCTGGTACATTCTATCCTTCACCTTCTCTGCCAGCCTCTGGACCAGACACATGCCTCTGCTGGTGCCATGGATCTGCTGGGAAGTCAGATGCATGTGTTGCCTCTCACAGGGGTTTTGCCACATGGACTAACAACTCGAGGGATTGGGACCACCAAAACCACTCCTGTGGCTCATGCCTATTACAGTAAAACAAATGTCCTTTAGCCCATTTGTGGTAGTAGAATGGCCCATTTACTCATTGGACTGTTTCATCTGTCCAAAAGAGGCACGTGTCTGAATTTTCCACATAAACAGTTCCTTGCAAATGTGAAACCCTGAAACATGCCTGGAAATTCAGCGAGAGAGTGCTAGTGGGCATGGGACAAACGCCACACCCAAACTTTTCATGCCGAGTGTCCATAGTGGCCTCTTCAAGGCCCTTGAAACTTGTCCAGGGCCTGACTGTTCTGGAAAATCTCACAGGGTCTGTCCTAGCAGTTGCACAGTACAGACATCTAACCTCCAGGCATGGACAGTGTTCATTACAGTAGCTTCTAGGCATCCTCATGGTCCCATTTTCATTGATGTAGGGTGGCCAAACAGTGAGGCTTCATGCATAAGGGTTGCAAAAAAGACACCTAACAAGCTCAAATGCATAAATGCATTTGCTTGTTGAGGACTGACTTCCTCTGGGATCTGGTTGAATCTGCTGCTTCTGGCAAATTTGAAAACTGCAGACAAATACTGAGGTATATACAGAAGATGTCTGGAAATGGAGTCCATGACCTCGTAACCTCCTCTTATCAGAAAGCAAATACATTTTACCATTACTTTTGATGTGTTGTTGGTTAAAAGAGGAGGATATACTTCCTGTCCCTCCAAGGAGACATTTTTGGTTTGTGTATGACAGCCATATTCATCCTGCCAATAGAGCCGAATTGAATTAATAGTCTGACATATGCCTTCTGTTGTTGTTTGTCACTGAAAATATGGCTTTCTCATCAAGTGATGTTTTTCCAGGAAAAATGTCAAGTCTTATTTTTCCTCTGCTTTTTTTTTTTTTAATTTGAATTTTTAATGAAATTGTAATAAAAGTAATTGGGTTTTTTTTGTTTTTTTTTTTTTTTCCCCAGGAGAAAAAGCACTGCTCACCCTGGTGAGGTGCTGAGTATGCACCTAGAGAGAAACAACCCCAGCCATTAGCATATGCAAGGACCATGCTGCTGCAAAGTAGCTTGGTAGAAAAGGACCTGGGGGGCCTGATAGGAACCAAGTTGTCTATTAGCCAACAATGCTCCTGGTGGCAGAAAAGGCAGATAGGGTCATGGGTTGCATTAGAAGGAGTGTTGCCATCAGATAAAGGCATGAACATTCCCATCTACATAGCACTAGTAAAGCCACACCTGGAGTGCTGTGTTCAGTTCTGTGCTCCTTAGCAGAAGAGAGACAGGAACATAATCAAGAGAGTTCAATGAAGGGTTGCAAAGATTGTTAAGAGACCAGAGTGGTACAGACTACATGATCTCCCAAAGTCCCTTCCAACTTCAACTCTTCTGTGATACTGATTCTGAAAGACTACTGGAAGATAATACAGCAGTAGGAAATTACATCAGATATCATCTTGACTGTGTTCTCTATTAGGAGCAGTTCTTGAAGTCAGATATTCTCAAAATCATACAGGAATTTAATTTTTTTTAGAGAAATACTTTTGTTCCAAAAGAGACAAACAAAGCACACCGAATAAACAGGAGATGGAGGTCTGGGAGTGAAGATGGGATCAAGGTGATCTGAGAGGGTGCCTTGAACTGGGTCTAAAAGGAGGGAAGGGGTTCCCAGGAGAAGAGCAGTTGCACTGGCAGAGGCAAGGCTTGCTGGATAGGGCAGCATGGGAAGGCAGCTTCACTACTTGCATTGGAAGTGCTAGCTTATTTGGTACTGCCTTGTGTCCCACGATGGGACCCAAGTTTTCTCCAACTTGTTTCATGCCTGACATTCAAAGCTAGACATTCAAAAACGGCCTCAACACAGCTTTCAGGTTGAAACACCCAGAATGAACATGTAGTCCTGGCTGCATCCAGGGAGAAGTGAAACAGGCTCTGCTGGTTTTAGAGCATGAATATTTTCTGCCTCAGTGGAAAGATCTAGATTTGTTATTGCAAAGCTATGGACAATATTATGAAGCCAAGCTTAGGTCAAACAGAGAAGAAATGAGAGCAACACAACTGTGCAAGGGTGGAGAACAGAAGCATGGGATTTGGGGTATGTGGTTTTGGGTGTGCATGTAAATTGTTTATGTGGGCAATTTGCTGTTTTTACAGTGAAAAATCCTGATCTTCCAAAACTGCCTGTGTGGAAAGAAAAGAGAGAGCAATTTTCACTACTCAGATTTATAATCAACTCTCAAAAGTATGCCCACAGAAAGCAAAAATAGAATTTTCTTCTCAGGACAGTGCTAGCTCAGGAGTTTAAAATATATCTTGATCTAACATTTTGTGATTCATCCTGCATCACCAAATAAAGATATACATGATGTGATCACTGTAGATTTAGGAACAAGCCAGGATTTTTTTGTGCCTTGCTCCATTATTGAGAATTTTCTGATTCTGCCATCGAGAGTTTCAGTTTGCCCCGGGTACAGCTCCACAGGACATGATGGAGAGATTACTTTGGTCACATAAACATGCTGCTAAGATCTGAACAGCCAAAATACGTGACTATGGACTTTTGTGGTGCTTTCATGGGTATCATTACACAAAATAGATAGTTAGGTACCAGCTCACAGTCTTATATCCTCAAAGGGAAAGTTTCCATGTGTGAAATTATTCTGTTTAACAGGAGACATATCAATACACGACAACATGGTGTAAAATATGTTTGGTTTGTAATTACATCAGCTGCATTGGGAGAATAAAGCAGGGGTTAAACAAGGCCACATGTTTAATCAGAGGTCTCACAGGGCTATGAATACAAGGAAAGATGATCTTTTTTCATGATATCCATACAATGTAGTCATCCTGTGTGGGTTTTACATACCATCCTGTCCACAGTCAGAGAAGTGACTTCTATTTCAGTACAAATTCAAGCAAAAGCAAAGAAAGAACAAAGGGGTGAGGAAGTTGATCTGGAGGAGATGATGATAAATCCCACTGCATCTAGTAAAACCCTCCTGCTCTTTCCTCCACAGAGGCATTATTTCCCATTATAACCACTTCCTTAATAAACAATTAAGCTTTGTGTTTGGAATATAAACATAGTTTTTGGGAGTGAGACAGAGAAGGACTGGATGGCTCAGGGTTTGGCAGTAAAGCAGTGAAAACCCTGCAGTGGCTTGAATTTGATCCTGGTTGTGTTGCCCTTGATTTATTAACCATCCTGCTGCAGGAGAATCACTGTCTCCCCTCCATACTGTTTTGGTGAGACTACACTGTAGTAACATCAAACAAGACAAAATAATGTGCATTTATTTTCTCATAAATATTTGACTGATTTATTTTGAGAACTGAATTCATGCTGATGTTGTTCATACCCCTCTGTAATGGAAACTTAGCTTGAGAGCCAAGTGAATGCTGAAAAAATGAATACAGGTATTCAATCCTGACATATGATTACAAAAGTGATAGGGACAGAAAAATAATGAGACAGGGGTGGCTACATCTGCATGTACGGTCTGTACCTCCATTGGTAGCTGTGGGGATGCAGCCCATTCAACGTGGCATCACTGCATGGACATATTGATGAGTGTCAATGAGCAGAGCAGCCACAAACTCAGCTTGTGTGGCACAGACACTGAGCTCACCCACAGAAGAGGTCTTGCCTTGTCTCATCATCTAGGGAACACATAGCATCACTCTAGCCTTTAGGTTGAGCCCTGGAGTGGCAGTAGTCTGGTGTGAGCTCTTTCCCTTGCTTTTGGTGGCCTCTAGCCCCAACCTGTGCCTAGCACTAGCCTCCCTCATGTTGTTTAACCTGTGACAACTCAATGTGAACAACTTGTAGATGGGCTGTGGGCCAAGAGTTTTTCAATAATTCTGAGACATAAATCTCTGAAATCATAAGAACACTGCAAAAATTCACTCCTCAAATCAAAAGTAAACAAAAACCCCACAAACAAACAAAACAAAACAAAAAATCAAAAGGACACCAGCAAATGTCTTGCTTTGAATAATTCACTTGTTTCCAGGATAAAGCCCAGGGTTTCTTTCTCTGCTCCCTCATCAGAGGCTGTGGGGACAGCTATGCTGCTACTGTCCATCCTGGTAATTGTCCATGGCCTGAGATACTCCCTTGCTTTCCAGTGCCATCAATCTGGTAGCTTCCCGTTGTATGTAATTATTATTAATATCTGTTTTTTCTCCCCCAAAATTCTTGGAAAATGATGAGATAATTTGCTAACAACAGTTTTTGTTAAAGAAACAGCTGGGTTGTTCTACTTCTAGCTCTTTTCAAAGGCTTTCTGCATGTCTGTCAAGCCAGGGTGTAGCGTGATGAGCTGTTGCTGTTAAGAAACCAGAGTTTACAGAATAAACAGAGTTGAGGTAAACCCTGATTATGCGGAAAGTCTGTGTGTTAGTCTCCCTTGCTGCCTTAACTCGCACAACTGGTCTGTATTTTTGGAAACACTTCCAAGGTTTTCCCTTTGTGAATTGGTGCAAATGGCTTGTTGGAGTCAGGCGTGCCTAAATTCTCACTGACTTTTCCTTAATCTCTTTGAGTTGAGTGGGGCCTCAGACAGGCATGAGGAGATCAAGGGGGTCCCTGGGGAGCACTCAGCCAGCAGGGTATGGTCCAGCAGAACCAGGTCAGCACTTCCAACTCCCAGCCGCACACACAATTGTATACTTTCCTAAATGGGAGAAAGAAAGTGATGTGTGTCAATAAGCTAAAAGGAATTATCTCATGTACAAGCAACAGCGAGCTCTGTGTTTTCCCTTGCTTGCTCTGGGATTTTTGTGATTTGTGCTAAATTTAGCACACCCTAGATTGAGGGCAGCAACCCCTCCCTGGGGGCCACTTTCAGACATGTCTGGTCCTTGGGGTGGGTGAAGTGCAGCAAGGGAGATTTGAGGAAAAGCCAGATGCAAAGGGAAGTGACAGAGCTCAAACAGTTCTTTTTCTTGGACTTCGTTCTCTGTATAACCTAACCGCAGCCTAAGCGCCCTTGCTGCTGTCGGAGCTTCTCTTCAGGCCATTGTGATCGGTTCCTACTGACTCAGCTCCTACCGCTCTTCTCCAGGCCTTGCCTGAGCCGCCACATGATGAAACTACGCAGAGCTTGGAGCCTTTCCAACACACAGCTACTGAGCATTGCAGAGTTACTAATAATGGTGTAGGTGGGATGATGCATGTGTTGATGTGCCTCACCAGTCCAGAAAAGATGATCATGCAATTCAAATGCTGATTGAAAGAGCCTGATTGCCCACTCTGCCGTGTGGTGGGAGTCATGCAAGTGTCCTTGGTGGGCGTGAAATGCTGGATCTTTATTTGAACAGTCAAAAAGCCCCAGGCCTTGTGTTGACTTTGCTTCAGTCTTTGCTTTAACAAAATCTCTTCCCTCTTTGCTCTGGGATTACTTTTACCAGGGCTAGGACGAGATCTCTAGGTTATGTAGCATTAGTTGCTGATTTTTCCAGCACAGTGGGATTTTGCAATTTTGAAGCCAGGAGGTGTGTGGCTTTCTAACTAAACACTCCAAGATTTCTGTTTGTTTTATTTTGCTCAGAAGAAGGTTCAAAGATAGAAGAGTGATTAAAAATGATGATGTGTACCCATTTTATTTCTGACTGTCCCTTAGCCAGACCTTCAAAGAGAATTTTATTTGCTTATGTTATGAACTGAATTTCTTGAGATCTGTGCTTCCAAGAGGCCTTGATATTACCTGGGAATTATTAATTGGGAGATGCTTACTACCTTTGGCTGCTCAAAAACAGCTAGAACATGTTTTTTTGTGAAATGTGAAATAAAAATGAAAACAATTTCCTATTTGCTTTCTTTGAAGTTAAGGGGGAAAAAACCCTCAGAGTATAGCTGAATTACCACATAAAGCAACATTTTTTTTATTTTATTATGTAAAGATCAAAGTAGAGGGAGAAAAGCACTGCGAGGAGTTTACTTTGATGAGTTTGGTTAAAAAGCAAAACTCGTTTTGATGGGGGAGATAAAGACACAAAACCCTATGTGCCATGGATTTGCTGAATATGTTAAAAAGTGCTGAGCAGTATTAAATTAATGCAAAACTGAAGATTACACAAGGGTAAACATTGCAGCTAATGTTTGACTAGAGCTGAGCTGAGGGCTGAGTGCCTCCACTTAATTTGCAGACCATGCCCACGGCAACCCCAGGAGGCTGGGAGTGGAGGAGACAGACATTTTATAGTGAGGACCCACATTATTATTTTTAAATTTAGGAAAAAAATCCTGGCTAAAATTACTGCTTCTAAACACTGGAGAGAGGCAACTGAGAGAAAGCAAGAAAGAAGGATCAGTGCATGGCTTTTGGAGCTGAAAGAGAAAAGTCTGCTAAGCTAATACCCAATAGGTGTGAATGTCTCTAGTAAATACTACATCATAAATAGAACTGAGAAAATCAGTGCTGTTAAAACAGCATGCTGCAGATAGCTATTCATCCTGAAAGGAACTTGCAGACACTGCTCAAGTATGTGTGTGAAAAGTGTGCTTTCCATGAGCATTCATTTACTAACATCCAATTGGTGTTGTTGAGTGAACATGATGGCATAGGGAAAACAGCGATATACAAAGTGTCTTTCAAGTTCAAATGAATATTTGACAATTATTTCTTCCACTCTGCCCAACACATTTTCTTTCTCCAGCAAGATGGGCTGTCCCTATCATGCTGACTGGTGGCCTGATCCTGCCTTTTGAAGGAAGAACCCAAAAGACTGTTCTTACTTTGCAGTTGAGAGTTTTGTATGTGATCTTCCACTTACGAAGAACATGTTTAAGCTCCTGAAGATCTGCTGCAATTCCTATTTGTGTGAGTGGTGTGAGAAGTGAAAGGAAAGAGCAGAGGGCAGCACCAGGCTGGGACTGTAGCTGGTTTAAACTTATTCTTCATATAGTTTTCATTTGGTCATTGAAGCCCAAAGTGACTTTTAAGCATGAGATGCTATGTCTTCAGTAGCACAGTAGTGGATATCTTTAGATTGGGTTTTCATCATATACTTTAAATTTCTTGCCTGGGGGATGACCATAATTGCTGAACAATTCAATGTAATGGAATGGGCTAATTCAGCACTTTTTACTGCATTTTTCCACATAATATCTAAAATCTTTTTTTCCACCATAACCCATGTTTATGAAAGCAAGTACTTAACCCGCACATTTCCTGGGCTTGAATCATTTCCTTAATAAGGCATAAAATTTTGCAAAATCACTCCCCTTACATTAACACATCATTATAAGGAGATATCAGTGTTTAGCACGTCAGAGGCATACGCTAGTCTGTGCAATGTACAGTTACACCATTCAGCCTCAGAGTCATGTACCATGGCTTTCGAATAATAATTCTAGAAAAACAAGAGCTTTTCTTTCCTTTCTTTCCTTATTTTTTTTTAATTCAATATTTTCTTCCTAGCTATTATAGCCCGTTCTCTTGCACAGGAGGAAGCATATTAAACATGCTAGCTTTTCTTTTAGTTTCGACTTCGAGTCTGATAAGAAAAAAAAAGCAGCAAACAATGGCTATGATTTGAAACTGCTATAACCACAGTTCATAAAATAATAATAAAAGATGACAAAATTCATAAACGTCTCTGTCTCATTTTCTCTGTCAGATAGGAATCTTCTTTTCCAGGGAGACACTGAAAAAGCTGGTATATTCCTTCAAAACTAAAAGCAAAAATTTATACAAATCAGAATTTTTCCTATTGTGGAGCTGTGAGCTCACTGTACTGCTGCAAGATGAACACCTAGTACCCAGTGGCCTGGGCACATGGGCAGACTAAATCCTGGGATCAATTCCTCTGACATCAAAAGATTTGGTTGCATCCACTGACTTGCATGCATGTGCTCAGGAGCTGCTCTTGTGCAGATTTCTCACTGCTATGTGAACTTTGGTTTGGAACAAGGCTTCTTACAAGAGCTGTTTTGCTGCAACAGCCTTTTGCATAGGGAGGGTCACTGAGGTGAAAGTTCTGTATCTTCTTAGGAGTTGAATGCTCCTCTGTGTCCATCTATTGGAAGGGTGGAGTGATCAAGCCTCAGCAGAGCTGGCTTCAGGGAGTGAGCCTGAGCCTTTCTCTGCTTTTGTGCACTCCTGAGATCTGTTAACTTAAACTATTGTACATAGAGGTGTCTCCTAGAGAAAAGTTTTATAACTCCTGAAAAGTACTAGTTAAACAACTTGAATCTTGCTTCATTTATGATTTGGAACAGAGTTCAGACCTGACTACATTTCAGGCACTTGGACCATCTATCTCAGGAGCCATCTCTTGCTCATGTGAAGGCCACCCAGCAGCTTTGTTCCTGTCAAAACCATAGCAGGCTCAGGTTTATATTAATAGAAATCTGCACGAGGTCATACTTTCATAAGCTAACACATATCAGATTCCTAGCTGCTGCCCCTGAACCTTCTCCCATTTTGTGAGCATGCAGTTTGTATTTTGACCATTCAGCATGTCAGAATGAGCACAACAGAACACAAAAAGAATAACATGTTTAATGAAGACCTGAGTGATACAGGGTTAATGAAAACAAAACACATGGAGGATAGCCACAACCAGAATTAGCGCTACTAGTCTGCTGGGGCAGTTCTTGACAGTGTATTCAGGGTTAGGACGAGGGGCTAGCAACATATTACTACAGTGAGGCTGTTTGTGTGAGACTGGGCTTAGTTCACTTGGAAATGTGAAATCATAATTATTGGGTTCCTTTCAGTTTGGAGCAATCTAGAAATGATACATCTTTTGAGTGTGTGGGATGAGATTTTTCTTCTTTTCTTTCTTTTTTGCTTTCTTTCCCACATGTCCTTTTCTACTTCTTCATCCTAATGTGTGACAGTAAACAGTACTGGAAGAATTATTCCTACTGAATAATTTTGTTGATGTATTTCACCCTGGAAACTCTTCAAGCACATTGTTATTTCTCTTGAAAGTGTTTGAAAAATGCTACTAACTGTAAGCCACATGGTATGGTTTCCCTTCCCTAGTTGGATAACTGGCTCTGTGATGATGGCACTGATGAGAGAGCTCAAATGGGTCAGGAATGTGAAGCATGTCAGGGTCTTGCCAATTTTTCCTGAGTCATGGGATTTCCACTAGGTCAGAGCCTATTCCTTTGGTTAAAAAAAGCAAACCAACCAAACAACTAAAGCAAAAATAAAACAAAAAAACAACAAAACCAAAACCAAAAAACAAACAAACAAACAAAAAACAACCAAAAAAGAAAGAAGCAAACAAAAAACCCCAACTCACTTCATTTCTGTCATGAATTTTAGTCCAAACCAGGAAAAATCCCACTCACTCTCCCTCTGGCTACCCTTCTTCTTTCCCTGTGTTCTGAGTGAAGACCAGCCCATAAGAGCTCAAGTTGCCCAAGTTCATTCCAGTTTCACTTGTAGTTGTGTTAGGGTCACTTAGCTCCTACAGATTTTTTTCAGGCATAGTAGAGTGCAGAAGCCCTACCAAAGAGGAAGAGCAGCCTGGGCAGAAATTCAGCTCCCCAGTGAACACCAGTGAGCCCATGAGGAGAGGAGGTGTTGCACATGCTCCAACTAAGTGAAAATCTTCACAGCTTGGGCTTTATTCCTGTACAGATAATCCAGCATTGAACAATAATGAACTGTGAATGTTGTGGAGGAAAACTGACTTAAACTGTGAATGCTAACAACCAGAAGAAAATTGTATGTGTGGGTGTGTTTGAATGGGCCAAAACAAGCTTTTGAACACTCAAGCAGAAACCTGCTACTTGCTAGCTGCAACTGACATAGGGAAGAAGGAGGACCCTGGAAACTACAGGCCTGTCAGTCTCACTTCAGTGTCTAGTAAAGTTATGGAGGAGATTATTCTGGGAGGTATTAAAAAACACCTGAAAGACAACAAAGTTATTGGTCACAGCCAGCACAGCTTCAGGAAAGGAAAGTCCTGCTTATCAAACCTGATTTCCTTCTATGACAAGGTAACCCACCTAGTTGTTCAAGGGAAACCAGTTCATGTAATCTCTTTGGATTTCAGTAAAGCTTTCAATACTGTCTCTCACAGGATCCTTCTGGACAGAAGGTCCAGCACACAGCTGGATAAACACATCATGTAGTGGGTGAGCAATTGGCTCACGGGGTGAGCACAGAGGGTGATAGTGAATGGGGTCACATCAGGCTGGTGACCTGTTACTACTGGAATTCCACAGGGCTCCATCCTGGGCCCTGTGCTCTTCAACATCTTCATAAATGACTTGGACACAGGACTGGAAGGGACACTCAGCAAGTCTGCAGACTACACAAAACTGGGAGGAGCTGTTGACTCCCCTGAAGGCAGGGAGGCCCTGCAGAGAGAGCTCAGCGAATCAGAGGACTGGACAATCACCAACCATACGAAGTCCAATAAGGGAAAGTGCCAGATTCTCTACCTGGGATCGTACAACCCTGGATGTATTGACAGACTGGGGAATGAGATGGTGGAGAGCAGTGCTGTGGAAAGGGGCCTGGGGGTCCTGGTCAATGGCAAGTTGAATATAAGCCAGCAGTGCCCCAGCAGCCATGAGGGCCAACCGTGTCCTGGGGGACATCGGGCAAAACATCACCAGCTGGTTGAGGGAAGGGATTGTCCTGCTCTGCTCTGCACTGGGACGGCATCACCTTGTATATTGCATGCAGTTTGGGGCATTGCAATATAAGAAAGATATTAAGCTCTTAGAGAGTGTCCAAAGGAGGGCAACAAAATTGGTGAAGGGCCTTGAGGGGAAGCTGCATGAGGAGCAGCTGAGGGCACTTGATCTGCTCAGCCTGGAGAAGAGGAGACTGAGGAGAGACCTCATTGCGGTCTACAACTTCCTTGTGAGGGGAAGAGGAGGGGCAGGCACTGATCTCTTCTTTGTAATGACCAGTGAGGGAATGGCCTGAAGTTGTGTCAGGGGAAGCTTAGGTTGGATATTAGAAGAAGGTTCTTCACCCAGAGTGTGACTGGGCACTGGAACAGGCTCCCCAGGGAAGTGGTCACAGTACTACCACTGACAGAGTTCCAGAAATGTTTGGATGATACTCTCAGGCACATGGTGTGACTCTTGGGAATGGTCCTTCACAGGGGTAGGAGCTGGACTTGATGATCCTTGTGGGTGCCTTCCAGCTTGGCATATTCTGTGATTCTGTTAAAAGTCTCATGTCCTGATTCTCCCATTAATAAAAAGATGTGAAGCAGAGACACCTGTTAGGAGACTGATTGCATATTGAGCTTTTGCACATAAACTATGTGAAATCAAGGGCTTGGTGACTTGGAAAGTAGAGTTGTCAAAAAAGAAGGGGTCCCATAAAGAAGTGGCAATGTAAAAGAGAAGAGGGGTAAGGAAGAGAAGGTGGTGATCCTGGTAAGAGAAAATCACCTGGTAGTGGGAAATTTTCATGGACATCAAGGAGATAGGGGATCATTGTAATCAGTCCTGTTCAGTCAAAGCCCAAGAGAGAGCAGTGTGATAGTTGTGGGTGAAAATCCTATGTCCAGTTCCACCATGTGCATTATTTTCCATGAGTTTTCCTTGGCCAGCCCATAGTACGCAGAGCTTTGTGACTCTGCTCTCCCTTCTACCTCATACACCTCCTTCTACCCCCGGTTACCCTAACAAGGGCAATTTGTGTTTGCAAACTGATTTGAAATATAATGATGAAGTGATACAGTGTTTGCAAAATAGAATTTAATCCAGTCTGGAACTTTTTAGACAATGTATAAACACGCAACATAGATGTCCTGCTTTGAGAACTCATGTTGAGAAAGGGAGAAATGACAGTCTCAAGGTTCATAAAAGGTCAACAGCATGACAGGTGCTCCTCCTGACACTGACCCACTGCCACCTCACATTTATGCCCTGGTAAACAACTAACTACCCAACACCAAATGCCTCGTGGCTGTCAGATACCTTTAGAACCAAATATTTAACTGAAAGGACTACTAGTCTGATATGGTTCTCTGGACCTTATCCAGGGCCAATTTCCATACCATTTTTTTATCATGTTCAACTTCACATTTTGGTGGAGAAATGCTCTGAAAAGGTCACTCATAATTTGGAAAGAAATGAATTAGAAGATTGGGAAAAGGTGCAGAATGATGTGAGGAGTGAAAAAACCCAGTGAAGGCCTGGAAAACTAAGGAAAATGTTGATCATCACAGTGTGACTGAACTGTAGATAGAATAAAAAGTGACAGTAAATAAACTAATAGCAAGACACATCTTCTTTATGTTTCTCTCATTACCTTGTGTCTTTCCTGCTTAATTCCTTACTTGCTTTATTCAGTGCCAACCTTCCCTTCTCTCTCTGCTTTTTCCAGCTATAATGAGGAAGGAGTCAAGTTGATTATAGCTCTGATGGTGGGAGGGATGGAAGGAGCATCCTGAAGTGACTCCAGCTGACATCAGGATTTGTATCTACAGCCTTGCCTTCTTTCAAACTGAGAATTAGATCCTACTTGTTGCTAGTGCTGGTGATGGTGGGTTGAGAAGGTTTGCATAGTTACCCTTTCCAACACAGACAAATTGAGGCTTGTTGCTGAAGCCCTGATTCATGGTTTAGGAATAGGCTGATGATTAGGCTGTTTCTGTGGATGTGGAGCTGGTCACTGGTTCTCTCAGGAAACCACTGAGGGGTTTTGACAGTACAGAGATAACAGGTGATGTGTCCTTACATACCTCCTGGCGTGAATGCCCTCTCTGACAGAGAAGCAAAAACAGAGAACAAAAGCCAAGAGGGGGAAAAAGAGGAAGAAAGAACAATATGGGAGAGGGCAGGAAAGAGAAGGAGACATTAAAAAAGAACAAAAAAACCTTTAAAATCGAGACTCACAAAGAGTCTTATATGAGGAATCTTGAGCTTGTCGTAGCACAGAAAGTTACCAGTAAGGCACCGGCAGAAGCACACAGGCAGGTTAATGTCCCTAAAATAAAGTATGAGCCAGTAACAGAGTCATACAAATAGCAAGCTGCAGCTGGTCAGAAAGTCTGCAAAGTAACACACAATTAGATCTAGCAATTATTGTATACACAGAAACACATTCCCACTTCCCAAAAAGCTCTTGGATGCACAGAAAAGGCTTTTGCTCCAGATGATGACCCGGCATTGGCATTAGGGTGTATCCAGGCACAGAGAAGGGACACTGAGCCCCAGGAGCTAAGGATACTTTGCTTCACGGGTACAGCACCAAAGCAGGCCCTGGCAAAAAAAAAGACACTGGAAGGAAATCAAAAAGATGGATGTTCAGGTAATATCCTAAAGCTTTGTCAATATGACAAAGTAACGAGCAGTACAAAGACTATTCTTTCTTGCTTAATTTTCATATCTACTTTGACTTTTCCCAGGTATTGTTTTGCCTCTTTATGGCAAAACTAGAGATATTGCATGAAGAGAAAAGAGAAGGATACTCTTATGCTTTAAAAATGCAAAAGAAGACAGAACTTACTTTTGAAGTAGTTCACATTGTATTTTTGTTAAGAAAATGTTTCTTTTATGGGTTTTAAATTCTAGTTCTCCTTGCCCTCTGCCACACTGTGCATATACCAGACAATTTTTTCAAGAAATATAGTCTGAAAACAATCAACATTTTCAGGGGCAGTGGAATCTATTTCACTGCTCTTCTATAACATTTTATTATGATGAAATCACAACAAAGCCACCTGGATATGAAATATTGTGCCTGAAAAAATCCATGCAGATGGAGAAATTTAAAAATGACAGAAATGGAACAATAATCTATTCACATGTATAACAGCATCCATCCAGCAAATGCCATGCTCTGCAGTCAGTGGGAACCCAAGGGCCAATCTCCTGGGCTCTCTGCCTAGCTCTGCTTTTTCACAGTCTCATGCAGGCACTGCCAGGTTTTGGGAAGGCAAAAAACGTGGTGCAGGCAATTAGAAGTAACTCAAGTAAGGGACTTAAACCCTCAGGGGGTCAACATCTCAACTGAATATTTACATGCCTCACAGAGCAGAGCCTGGCTGAACGGCACTGCTCAAGAGCAAAGGCAGACACTTAAACAGAATTGGCCAAGAGCAGGGATTTTCACTAAGGATTGGCCAAGATCAAAGGAAAATGGCACAGCTGGGCTGACCAGGCTGTAGCAAGCTAGACCTGTGCAGGAGCAATTCCCTATGTGGTCTGTCCATCTGTAGTTTCTTGCAGGATGAGGTTTGTGATTTTTTCTGAGAGACTTGATGATTCAGCAAAGTAAAATTAGTCTCTTTTTCTTGGCATGAATACTCTTTTCGGGATATTTCTCTGCCCAAGACTGAAAATGCTTTCATAAAGAGATGAAATTTAAAAGGTCAACAAACAAATGAGCAAACAAACAAACAATCAGGCAACAAGAATGGAAAAGACACCTATCCCTACACAACTTAGTGGATGATATTGTGAGGAATCAAGAAAGTCTCATCAGTAGAATGAATTTACAATAAAGAGGGAAAAAAGAAAAATAGCAGAAGGCATGCATTCATTGTCTGCAACCCAAGAGCTTTTTCTAAAGAATGTGCTAACTTCATAAGAGTAGGAAATACACAGATAATACTGGGGACTGACATATGCTTTTGCTATGAGTTAGCTAAAAAAGAAGGAACAGGTACATCAGTCTCAGAATGACATGCATCCCAAGACATTTTAACATGAGCTGGCTTTACACACATCTCTGGACAAAATAACCCCTTGAGAAGGGGGAGTAGTGACTGGAGAGAGGTTTGGCTTTGTTTGCCCCAGGAAAGGACATTCTCCTCCTGTCACCTCCCAGCTGCCCCCATGATTGTGTGAATGGAGTAGGCACTGGATTGAGTGGTTACAACCAGAGTATGGTGCTGCATCTTTATTTAACACAATTATTAATGACCAAGCAATCACAGTTCATTACATCAAATCACCTGATAATCTACTGCCTCTCTTGGGCTTGTTACCACTGCCACTGATTTTAAACCCTGTAATGCCATTGCTTTTGATGGAGTTAATCTGAAAGGTACACGCATGGGAGATAGATAAGAATCACTTCACTTCTGTGCTGAATGACATGGCCTGCACTCCATAGTTGGCAAATGTGTATATTTAGTGGCACCACTGCACACTTGGGATGGTAGATGTTGAAATTATGTTAATCTGAGTTGAATATTTCAAGCAAAGCTACTGCCAAAATACACACCCTTTTTGGTAGCAGCAATGGAGTGAAGCCAGTGCTCCTCATTCCACCCCCTACAAAGAGTTCATGCAGAGTCTTATAAAGTTACTGAATGGATAAAGTGGGGGTATGTCATCATCACCTGACAGTAATGATTGCATTTCATGGTAAATAATTACCAGTTCCCAAATGCAAATGTGAGCTTTTTAGACTGCTATAATTCATGGCAACATGCTTACCGCCTCCAGAGAAAAATCACAATTTTTGCTAGGATTTGGGTGAAAGAGCCATCTGTGCTGATTTGCAGCAAAGCCTCCAAAAAAGCCCAGTTTATCATTCTGCCCATCTCCATTGGCCCAAGCATGCCTGAAGAATGTCCTGTTCCTCCCTCCCAGTGCGGGTCACCAGGACAGACGCTCCAAAATGCACATCCAACCCTACAACACCAGTTCCTGTTGTCTGCTTAGAGTGCTGGATGGGCTATTTAGCCTGTGCACACTGGTAGCCACCTGTTTTAACAAGTCACTGGTGAGCTATGCTTGGTTTTCTGCAGCACGGTGTTTATTACAGGACTAGCAGACATTATTCAGTTTTTGCCTGGAGGTATACCCAACACCAAGGCACCTCAGTAAGCTTGCAGAGCAGCAATACTCCTACCTCAGCATTCACATCTCTGCCTTGGTGACTCATATAGAGTGCTACAGCTCTTTCAGAGTTATTTTTTTTTCAAGCCAGCGCAATTGGTGAGTAAAACTTATGTAAGTAATCTAAAACCTCAGTATTTACAATTTAAAAGCACCACAAAAAACCTCTCCCAGACTTTAAGCTTCTGTAGGATTTAATTGGGGGAATTTTATTTGAAAATGCAATAACCCCACACCCCAACTTTATTTACCCCCCCCCCACCCCTGCAGAACAAAAAAAGCAGATCTTGGATAGAAATGCACTATTTATAAAAATGAGCTTGCCTCATTTGTGTAAGAAAGGAAAGACTATCAACCTTGGTTAGAAAGCAGTAGTTCTTAAAAGGAGTCAAGTAAGGGTTAGTATTAGTATTATTTTCTTTAGTCCTGAAATGATAGAAGTTTTCAGAGATTTTAAATAAAAAAATGAAAAATTAATATGCAACTCAGGGAATTATTCTGTCTCAGGACTACTGCCAGGGCTGTTTAAAAAAAAAAAAAAAGAAAAAGAAAAAAAAGGTCCAAAATAGTTTGGGCTGTTCTAGGACTGGAAACCTTACAAAATGCTTAGAGGAGGTACTATCAAACTATGCTGCATTATGAGTTTTCTTACTATGGCCAACAACAACTCTACAGCAGTAGACTTACACTGAGGTATCACAGTGCTGAATCAGGTTCCTTCATCTGATTCTTTCATTCACCTTTTCAGCTCATGCTCCTTGGCACAACAGTGGGATGTGATCCATATAAAATTGGCTTTAGTCAAACTGGAGCAAGATGTGGTCACTCAGACCCATTTAAATCTGCTCTGTATCAATTTAGTATAAGTCATTTCCTGATCAGATTAAGCTAAATCAATACAAGCCAACTTTAAATACATTCCAGTGTTTGTACTGGCTCAACTAATTTGATTTTAAAACACACCTTTAATTGAACCAGTGCAATTCTGAGTGTGGAAAAGGCTTTGCAAGGCAGATCTGCTTGTCTGTGCTAATTGGCTAATATTTTACTGCCCTGTTCTGTTAATTGAGACCTGTAAAACAGAGTGAAAAAGTAATGTTGTGCCTAAGAAGCGTGACAGTAGGTGAGACTTCAAAAAATGCAGTGTCCTTGCAATGGCTTGGGGCAGTCCAGATGTGGGAAGACAGTTTTGGCTTGTCAAAAGACAATTAACATATTTACAAGAAAGATGTATTTCACTTATGAAACAGGCCACTCTCTAGAGAACTGATATCAGCTGGAGAAAGCAGCTGTACCTGTGGCTTGGGGGTTGCTGCAGTAATTTTTTAATTTTGTTTCCATACTTTTTACTTGGCTGTTCTGAATATTTCTCACAATTTTGTTAGCAAGGGAGATTTCTTTATTTTCCTGGAAAAGAGCGACCATTTTTCACAACTTGGAGAAACATTATAGGAAAGATTTACTCAAAGAGAATACAAGAAACTCACAGTTTATCCCAAGGTTAGAATTGTAACTATTCTTTGGGTTGTTGGCATGGGTTTATTTTGCTATCTCCATGAACATTTTTGTGTATACTCTGCTAGTCACATAAATTCTATCCTTGACTCAAACTCAGAGATTTGCAGTCTTTTTGGGTAACAGCCCAAAGGTATTAGAAACATATGTAATCTCTAAATAATTGATACCCCACGTAACAAACGAGCCAGGAAGCCTATGCACTGTTATTGCCATTTTGCTAACAGGGAACTGAAATGCAGAGAAACACAAAACGGAGATCCAGCCCACTTCTATGCATCTTGCATGTCACCAAGTGGTTGTGCACACCTGCCTGCAACGTCTGCCTGTTCTCCTGGAAGAGGTGGCTAGGAATTAAGAGGAGCATAAGGAACCACTCAGGATCACCTTGGTTCCTCCATCATTCTGCAGATTCTGTAGGGGCATTGGAGTCCTTCTGGGCTGATCATGTCTCCTTAAGCAAGGTGCCTTCTTCCTCTAACGATTGACTGAGCCAGCAGGAAACTCGATGTGCCTCAACAGACCAAAGATACAGACTGCCCAGGGATTTTTTTGCTATTTGATTAAATCAAAGCAAAATGGAAGTAATGAGATTCC
This sequence comes from Pithys albifrons albifrons, assembly GCF_047495875.1. NCBI lineage: Eukaryota > Metazoa > Chordata > Aves > Passeriformes > Thamnophilidae > Pithys > Pithys albifrons. Next base: position 59,852,650 of record NC_092458.1, read on the forward strand.
TCAGGTAAAAAAAATTTCCACAGCAAAAAATTTAAAAGGTTTTGTTACCATGTCCTAAAAATTTGTGAAGAACCCCCCAAAACCTAAAAACCTGGCAGCAGTATGTTACCCCACAATGTCCCAGTGCTGTATAAACAAGAGAGAATAAACTTTTACTGCTTTGCAGAAGCAGAGGAGGATAGTAAGGAGTTGTCCTTGTGTTCTCCCTTCCTCTTGGAAGAGCTGGAACAGAAATGATGCCGCTTTAAACACTTTTGGGGGAGTAAAGTGAAAGACTGCATAGAAACCTTGCAAACGCTGTGGAGATGAAGCTATGGAGGACTTTGATGGACAAGTATAATCTAAAACGGTGTAAGCATGGCCTGCATGGTCTGCCCATCTCCCAGCTCTGAAGGACAAGGACAGGTTCTCATATGCAGCTCTCCATCCCAGAATGGGTCACCTACTGTGGAAAAGCTCTCTGACTGAACTGTGAGTGAGAGAAACTGTGGTTTAGCTTTGAGTTCCTGTTCCTCAACCAGGCTTTTATTTCATTCAGAATGACCATGTACTCACACCGAGCATGAATAACTTTTTGGTTCACTATAGAAAATAGGTTAATGAGTCCAGATCAACCTTGGTGCTCCTTGGGCTGATTGACTAGTAGCTAACTTAGGTATTGATGCAGAGTGCAGATACACACCTCACTGCCTGAGAAGAGTCAGTAGCACAGCACTGTTCCACCTGTTGTTTGATTTCACTGTAGAAAATGCAAGTAGAAGTGTCTAATTTGCATACAACACAGATGCAAAATAGACTTTCTTTTAGATTTGATGCAACTCAATTTGCTGTCCATATGCCAACATCACCCAGGAAGCGCTACAGGGTAGCCTGCAGCCATTCTCCCATTTTCATTACTAAAATGAGCCAATGGAGCCCAAATCCCACAATTCAGTGCTCTATTGTGACTACAGAGTGTTTCCTCTTACTAAGATGAAACAGAGCATATTGGAACCTGAAACTTGGAGGGCTCCCAGGTGGATAATGTCACTGTGTCAGTTGTAATCACAGAATTACAGAGTGTTCTGAGTTTGAAGGGACCATCAAAAATCAATGAATTAATTAATTCAAATTGTCTGGAACCCTGACACGCTGCCAATGTACCAAACAGACAGAGGTTGAACATGCCCCTGTTTAAGAAGCATTTGTAGACTATACAAGAAGTTAAGGGTGTGCACTCAGGCACATTTTAATAACTTTCATTTTACCTGGTAATTTCTGGCTTAAAATCCCATCTGCATGTGTTAGAAGCAACACATACAGAGAATTCAGCTGCTAGTGTAAAGAAAACATACATCTAGGATCTCTTCTTTTACTGTGGCATTAAAGCCTGAGATCACCCATATTGGGCTGTTACTCTTTGTGTTATGGTGGTGTCATGATTTCTAAATGATGGTCAGGACTGAATACTGTAAGCACATTAGGGACTTTGTGAGACTCAAGCCTCTGAAATTGAATAGCTCAAGTGGTAACATGTAGAAGGATAAGGTGAAAACAAAGGCCTGGAGAGACAGAGTGACTTAAGCAAGACCATGCAGTAAGCCAGTAACAGAGACAAAATCAGATGAAAATAAAGTCCAAGCAGGCTATTCCTTCACCATTTGAGAACTAGATGTGACACAGCCTTTGATGGGGCTCAGATCATGTGTAATGAAGGCAGGCTAGAATTTCAGTCTTCAGCCAGAAATACCTCAACAAACCAGCCATGCTGATACTCCTGCTCTTCCCGTCACAAGGCGTATATCGTCCCTATTCAAAATTTCACAGGAGTCTGAAAGTTGGAGCAAAGTTTGTCCTTGTTAATAATGCAGAAAAAGTCTAGGCAGAGCAGATATGGAAGAAGAATCACAGGAACCAATCTGAGGACAAGTAAATATAGCCGAGTATGGACACCATTGAACACACTCTTGCTTTGCTGATTGTAGGTGATCTCACAGAGAAAGATCATCCTTCCTCAAACGACTTGATCCTAACTGCCACTGGAGTCTGTGCAGAGGCTCCTACAGATGTCAGTGGAACTGAATCAGGCCTTTAAAGAGAGTTGGTGACACTCTGGTGAGTAAAAGAAGTTCAGTGCTCATAGAAAGATGCAAAGCTAATGGTACAGTGCTCTACAGACCTGTGAGTTCACACTCATGTGACTTCAGTTCCACACTAGCAAGACACCCACAATATTCTTGCAAACTCCTGAATGGAAAGCTTCCAAAAACAATACCACAAAATACATATCTGCCCTTCTCTTTGCAATAGGCAGTGGTGCAGTTAAGGGTAGAGCTGGTTAGACAGAGTATAATCACTTTCTATTTTTGGAGGCAAACTTTTGCCTGTTTTTGGCAGCTGTGAGTGTGGGTATGCCAAGAAAAAAACCAACACAAACCAACAGTCTTGTTTACCTTACATAGCTTCCAACCCTTTCACTTACTGAAACTGCTCTGGAGATGATATCTTTTGGGTACACCACAGTATACGTGATGATGCTGTGATAGAAGCCTTGATAATATCTTAACTGCTCAATAAATCAGACATTGCCTTCTGATAATCGTCTGGGATGCTAATTAGACAAATGCAAACCAGAACTTTGCCTACAGACTCTTTTTCTTCCCTTGTAGGACCTATTATTGACAGTACCAAGGGCAGATTCGTCTCTCATTGGAATCCTGTCTGACTTTTCCCCCACTGAAAACCATGAAACACCATTGCTCTTCACAAGAGTTTGCCTTCATGTCTTGAGTTTCCAGGGTTTGAAGCCACATTGACGTAGATGTAGAAGACACAAAAGAGCTGTGGTAAGTCTTATCTGGCAGCTGACTTGCTGAAAAGGACCAAAATGGAACAGACAGTTTGCTGTATCTGCATCAGACAATTGTCCAGCAGTCAACACTTTAAAAAAGAGCTGCCCAAAGAAAGAGGTCTTTGGCATATGCAAAGGTACATGAAAGTGGTCTTATTCCTAAAGAAGTAACCAAAAATAGTTAGTAATGCGCAATAACAATTTAAATAAAATATATAAATACTGGTTCCTGGGCCTTACATGCTGAATTTACAGAGGTAATAGGTAATAATTTATTTAAATTTTGTTTGGGAAAGCATTAAAATAGTAAGGCCTGATCTTACACCTGATGCAGTGAATGGGCAACTTTCCACTGTCATTCACAGGCTTTGGATCAAACTACCAAGTATCATTTGGACTCTTCTGCTCAAAAGCCAGAAAATGTCAGTGTTCAAATGATTTTGTTTTGGTTTTCCTCTTATGCATAGCCAGTATGGTTGCAAAGGTAAGGCTGGAAAATAATTTTCCAATTAACAACCCTTTTCCAGTGATTTTTTTTATAAAACATATTTCTAAGATAACTTGTTTTCACTGAAATTTGAATCAGCTTTGTGAGATGACATGCCATTACTGAGGAGTGCCTTACTTTTAGTTAGCTTTAATGTTTCAGGAAAGCGTGTCCTTCTCCATTCTTGTCTGTTGTTCAATAAGGAAAAAAAGGCACAGAAAGTAGATAGATATATTGCGTGGAGGTTTACCTTTGCAGAGTTGAACAGTTTTTGCAGTATTGGGAAGGAAAGCTTCAAAGTTCATTAAGAAGATCCTTTGTTAAGGATCTAAGGATCCATTGCAACCCATTGCATTGCACCTGTGCCAAGAATCTAAGGATCCATCATCTTAGGACCCGTCCGTACAGGAAAGAAACCTGGAGGAGATACAGGTCCATTTTTGAATTATACTCATATTTTCTCAAAGTTCAGTAAGGTTCTGATCAAATGCAGACTTATTTCCTAATAGATAAAGGAGGCAGACTGTCAACACAGGTCCAAACTTCTCCAAAGTTTATTTTGGGTCTGAATAGTTCTCCTCCTTCAATATCTGGGAAGCGACTCAGTGGAGAATTCAAACTACAGGAGTTATGTGATGATGTAATGTGTTATCTTTTGCTATTTTCCCACATTTATTTAAAAAGCACCCATCATGATGATTCCCCACACTTGGGTAATTATTTTAAGTATATGGATATATGGATAAAAGTCCAAGTATCTTAATTTTCTCTACTACAGCAATTCCTATGCAAAAGCAAAAGGCTCCCTCAACTTACAATCTTGATTCATTCAACCTGTCATCTCCAATAAAAACTAAGAAAATAGATGCATCTTGCCAGGATGCCCCCAAGTCAGTGAATTTGAGGTTTTTCATACAAAGAGGGCGGAGGATTTTTGAGAATGGAGGACACCACAGGGAAAAATATCTGTTATCAGTATCTCCTTCTTAAACAAAGGATCTTTTTGCCCAAGATTGTATCTGTGGCAATATCACATGTGGGAAGAAGATCTCTTTAATAGCCACAAGGCAAGCATACTGGCTAAACCCATCTATTTCTCTTTGACACTTTATATTCAGTCTTATGTTCCAGTGGTTGTAAAACACTAGCCTTTTGGAGCTCTTCCACTCTGGAAAATTTCATCATGATAAAACACAACCCCAAGGAATCTTGGTAACTAAGACAATGCTAAACATGCTGTTAAACAATGAACACAGACAGGGACTGTAATGTTTAACATCACATCAGCTGGTTGTGGTTAAGCTCATGGGTTGACCAGCTGCCACAACACTAAACATGATGGTGTCTGCCTGCACTGATTATTTAGCAATGTGTTAGCAGCCCTGAGTCTCAAGGGTCTTTTTTCTTGCATGATCTGGTTTTCTAGCATAGGCACACATTGTACTGATACAGATGAGAGATAGCAGATTAACCAGACTGGAAGAGTTTACATGGCACTCTGATTTATATTGAGGACCTCAGTGTCTTAGTTGAGATTCTGACCAAAGCAATCACAAACAACATGTTAGTTCATACCTTGCCTTTGTTCCTGCACACAATGTCTCTGAACCCAGCACAGCTGGGTTGGTTTTGCATTGGACTGATGGAGAAAATAGCAGACACGTGGCACCCTGACAAACCTTGTTTTTTTCAGAGTTCTTATCCTAGCATGGGAGAAAGGGCAGACAAATGCTTGAACAGTATTTATGTACCAGCAAGATGGTGAAAAAAGAAATGACAAGCATCTGCTTTCCCTCACGTGACTGGGCATGATGTACTGATAGTAGTATCAGCTCTGTAATGTAAAAAGATAATGCAAAGTTAACTCTACTAATGGATCAGTTCCAGAATTATTTCAGTCCCAAGAAATATGTGACATTTGGATATCTGTTTTTATTTATTACCAGATATGAGAATCCTGCAGATATGCAGAAACAATAGATCAGTATGTGAATGGTCTAAAAATTAAGGCCAAGTTTGTGAGTTTGTGCAGCTTGATGCATGACAAAGTCCCCACAAGACTATTGGGATGAGCAGATATTTGGCTTTTGAAAGGGAAAATAAAAGCATGGAACAAGTGAAAACAATTCTTTCCCTGAACATGAGAAAAAAATCACCAAAACCCCCAACAAATGAGACACATGGCTTAAAGCTAGGAAATGTAAACCTAGGTAAGTTTTATTAAAATAACATATGGTCTATAAGATGGTCCGCTCTTATTGCAGCTTTTCCATAGGCAGAAGGGCTGTTTAGGGTCTTTCTTTTCTTTTTGGTTGCTGATTTTCTGGTCACTGAAATTATAGCTTTATCTGCGCTACATAAAATTTCAAAGTTGTTGGAACTTCATATTTTGAGATTTCTTTACACCTGTCAGATTTGACTGAAATTAATCAGTGGCTTCTGATATGAGGCAGAAATTATAAGAATAATGAAGCAGATGTTAACTTTCTTAAGAAAGTGGGCTACAATGAGTATGCTACACTTTAGTAAATGACAAATGTTTCTTTTTTTATAGTTTTGATACTGTGCTGGTTTTGGATGGGGTAGAATTAATTGTCTTCACAGCAGCCAGTATGGAGCTGTGGTTTGGATTTGTCCTGAATACACAGTTGCTAATATAGAGATATTTTTGTTATTGCTGAGCAGGGCTTGCACAGAGCCAAGGCCTTTTCTGCTTTTTGTACTGCCATGCTGGCAAACAAGTTGGGAGTGCATGGGAGGTTGAGAGGAGGCACAGCAAGGACAGGTGACCCCATGAGACCAAAAGGATATTCCATGCCAAATGATATTGTGCTCAGTGTATAAAGGGGTGGTGAAGGCACAGGGAGTGGGGGGCTTGAAGTGGTGGCATTTTTTCTTCCCAAGTAACTGTTATGTGTGATGGGGCTCTGCTGTCTGGGAGATGGCTGAACACCTCCCTGCCCATGGGAAGCAGGGAATTAGTTATTTGTTTTTCTTTGCTTGTATGTGCATCTTTTGCTTTCTCTATTAAACTGTCTTTATTTCAACCCATGAGTTTCCTAGCTTTTACCATCTGATTATCTCCCTGATCCCACTGGTGGGGACTGGGGTGGGGTGGTAAATGAGCAGCTGCATGGGGCTTGATTGCTGCCTGGGGTGAAATCATGACAGATACTTTCTTACATTTTTTTCTATCATTTTTATTAGAAGAGAAAAGCAACCAATAAAGGAGCTGGTATTAGTACTGTAAGTCCAAACTGAAGAAAGAAATATAGAAGATACAAAGGGTGAGTTTGAGGCTATGAAAAGAATCCTCAAAAAACAGAATGAGCATATCAGCTTTTCAGGCAAGCATGGGGGTTCCTCAAGGGGAAAAGGGAGCATGCACAGGCTGTAGAATAGGAGGGTGAGCTCTGCTGTCAAGCAGGCTGAAGAGGGGTGAGATGGGAGTACAGAGGACTCCAACAAAACGAAAGCCTCTGAAATATCCTTCTCCTAGCTCCATTTTCACTTCTTACTGAGCTTTAAAACTGGACACGGATCCTGCTAAGTGAAAGAACATCCATACTGGAGATCTGGTATTGTGTATAACTATCACAGTTTAAAAAATGGCTTGTATCAAGTGAACTTTCCTCCAGCTTCATGGTATATTGTTTGTATATAGTTGGGATGGAAAGCTGTTCTTCCTGGTTCCTCAAACACGGCCCCTTCAGTGCAGACCCTAAGGAGTTCCACAAACTGGGCTTTGACCTAAGCTGCCATGTGACATGAAAACCACTGCTTGAGAAGCAATTATTGTCACACAGACAAGGGTGGAATCCAAACTTCTCAAAAGCCTGACAGACGTGACAATAGAGCCATAGAATAGTTGTAGATGAAGTGAGTATGAAACTGAGTATAGGGCTATTGGCTATGGGATGGATGAAGAAGGCCTGGACTGTAGAAATTCTGCATAGAGGAAAGGCTGGCAGAATGAAGAGAGCATAACCTCAGCTTTCACTACGCCAAAGAAACACTATAGGTACTACTGAGGTTTATGGAAACTTTCTCCTTATTGTCCTTTGTGGGAGAACACCAGAGCTATGAATTATGGAAATCATACTACAAAAAGTGGATATATGATGATGATGACAGGCTAAGGGATCTCACACCAGAAGACAACATAAGACATGAAGATACGGCTGTTTAAAGACTTGTTGTCTGTGACACAGTTATAATTAAAGCCATTATGGCATGCCCAGTTGTGTTTCCCCTTAGTCATCCCTTCTTCTTCCCACAATTCCCCTGCTTAGGGTCCTTTTCCCGCCTTTTCTGCCTGCTGTTATGTTATTGGTTGATATCTACTGTTCCCTATTTGTTCTCTAATGTTGCATTCCTCTATGTTATTGGTGCATATCCTGATCCTCTTCTCAGCCAATGAGGATCAGGGTACTGCCCAGTTTCTGGACTCCTCCCCCTAAAAATCCTACATAAGGAGGTGCACGCCTCCCAATAAGTGCTCTTCGTTTCTGCCTCCTGACTCGTTCGTGTCTTCAGAGCATCGTGTCAGGTGGTTGGGTCAGGGAGCCATTTGCCCTCCCGATAGGGAACAGAGATCAACAGCCCCAGTCCTTAGCAATTTTCAAATCTATTGCCCAGGCCTAAGAACTCTTCTCATTGAAAGGGAAGCAAGACAACTGATGGATATTTATAGTCAATGCCCAATGGATATTTGTAGTCAATGCCCATTTGCCTCATTCAGGTAAGGATTTAATTTCTAAACTTCATGGCCAAAAAAACCATTATTTGACATAAATTCCTTTGCCATGTCTAAATCAAGGCCTTCCTAACTCTCACTGGACGCCAAAAGTGCTTTGGCCTAAAGGCACAAAGGGAATAAACAGGAGTTTAAGTGAGATTAATTTGGGCCAAAGGGATCATGGTGTGATGTGTCTGAATTTCCCCTTAACACCAGCCATTGACAGACCTAGTTTGGATCCCTGATACCCCAGCATTCTGAAGGTGGAGGTAGGTGTTCCCCAAGAAGTGGCAACAACAAACATCCTGTTTCCTGGTCTCAGAGTATGTGGGAGGGTGAGATTATTACTTTTTATCTGCTATGCTGTAGTTCTTAGGATCCTTTACAGTCACAGTTGTACTCTGATTTTGGAAAGGGAAAAACTCTTGTGCATAAATAGGCTGTATCACGTTGGCTCTGCAAGAAATGCACCCTAAGCCCTCAGGATTTTCTGACTGCAAAGGCATAGGATTGTGAAAACTCCTCTTGTCTAGACTCAAAGTTATCCTGTCTAATGGGATAGCAGAGTAAGCAAGCAGAACTGTTGAAGGATTTAGTTGCTGAGCCAAAAAAGCCTGTAAGTAGTTAACGAGTATTAGCCTTGCTGAACTTTCATAACACTGTCACTGATAACCAAGTGGGACCTGCATGGCACAGGATCATGGAAAAAACGTGCTGGACTTGTCCTTTCTCAATTACAAGAAGCCTCCTAAGCCCCAAGTGGTGAAAGATGTCAAAGTTAAGATGCCAGTAAAAAGAGACAGCTGAAGGCAAAGTCATTGCCCATTTTCTTTGACAATAATGTAGTAAAGCTACATATGGGGTGATCTGATAACTTGTGCAGTAGGAGTTATATCCTATTCTCTTGAAACATGAATCTGGGATGCAAGACCACAGAAAACAGGGAGAAGGTCATGACCCTGGGGGAAAGCTTTTCTGTCAAAGTATTTGGGTCACTATGTAAACATATTGTAAGTAAGAGGCTACAGGAATGTTAAACCAAGGGCATTTATTCTTTTACTTGTAAGTCTGATACCAGGGCCTTTTTTTCTTTTCTTTTAATATATTGGCTCATTTTTAATTTAACCCTTGGTATTCAAAGACTCATAGTGCCTGCCCCATTTTGATGAATGAAAACTGGGTCTGAGTCAGTTTTAAAAGAGTTTTCACTTGGTGACTTTGCTGTAAAGCTGAAGCAAGCTATCACTCAAGACCAATTTTTTCCCCACAATCAAATGGGTTCAGGTAAATGTATATCTAATGTATATATATATCTAACTAGAGGGCCAATACCCAAATGCTTAGGCAGTTATCTTCCAGGGATATGAAACCCTGTGGAAAATACTCAGTTTTTCAATTTTTTTCTGTTACTATTCCAAATTTATGACTACTGAGAACCTAATTAGATTATTCCCTCTCTTCAGGAGTTGATGAACATCCCCAGTTATCAAGATGCATATGGGCTGACTCATCAGAGTGGGATGGCCACATTTCTGAGCTTCATACCAAAATACACAAAGAGCCAAGAACTATCAGCTGTCCCATTTGTCAAAGGGCTGTGGGAAGGGAAGACATAGGAGTAAGAACTTGGCAGTGGTACCACCACCACCACCACACTGCTCACTGGCTCCAGGCTGAGAATGTTTGGGGCTACCAATGACATTGATCAATAGGGCTGTCTTCCTTGCCCACCTTCTCTTTCAGCTGGAAAGCCAAATTCCCCAGGAGCCTTGGTGCCACATCAGCTCCAGCCACTGATTATTTTCCATAACCTCAGTGGAAGAGCTGAACTTAAACTTTTTGCCGGCACACATAGCTTGAATCAAGATGCTCCTTTATCCTCTAGTGTGAACTATCCTTAAACAGCTCAGGGTATTTAATATGACAGGTTATGGCAAATGAGTGCTTTTTTGCAGCTGGTCTACGCTGGATTACTGATTTCCAGAGGAAAGTAAAAAATACAGAATATATGAAGATTTGTGTCTAGGAAAATAAACTTTGAGTGGGACTGGAGTGGGAAGAAGAAGCCACTGGCAATCTGACTGTAGAGGATCAGCCCTCAGCCAGTATAGTGCTGTGCCAGTTGCAATGAACTGCTTCAAGATTCAGAGAGGCTGGTGTAGCACCTTGCTGTGGACCTCTGGAGCCACAGGGCTTTTCAGGCAACCTGCATGGCCACATTGCTGTAACTAGGTACAAACTTCTTGTGATGCCTTATGATTGCTATTGAAGTCCTTGCTTGCTACTACAAGGCTCTGTTTTCTGTTTTGCATGCAACAGTAGAATGCGGCCAGCAGTCAGAGAGATTGTTCATGCCACATAAATGTACAAATCTAATCCTTCCCTTGATAAAGTGCAGTTTGTTGTGTTCATGACAGATGTCACAAGCAGCAAAAATCTGCAAGAGCTACATCTAAAAACGTCATTTCCAGATGTGTGTACAAAGCAAGTTCCTACTGTTCATCTTAATAGGTGGTTTCTGTCTGAAGTGCTACATTTGTGCATGCACGTGTAATAATGCAGAGTTGCTGTGGCCTTTCTTACTGTTGCCAGACCTGCTGAAGAACAGCAAGAAGATTACACATTCCTCTGAATTCAGTAGAGGTCTCCAAACAGTACTTGTGTAAAGAGAGTCAGGCCTAGGAAGCCTGTAATTATCAGCTAAATAAATAATTTAGTTATTACAAACTCTGGGCTAGATCCCAGTCTGACTTGGCAGTTTTATTTCGTTCTGGGGAGGTATAAAATAGTGCCAAAGGCCCAAAATCTGGCCTTTAGGGATTCTTCTTTTGTACAAAAGTCCAGGTGTCATGCAGAGGGGAGGACCCAGCCCTGCAGGTTAGCAAAATGTGTCAGAAACAAATAGGAACTGACCAAACTTAATCTTTTTTCCCTTCATTTTCTCAAAAGCTCGGCTCTGTTCCCCACCCCAATCTCCCATAATTTTTTTCATCTTTACATACCTCTAAATTTCCTGCCTTTTGGCTGGGACCAGGCATGTCAGAGCCAAATACTGTTATAGCTGTTTTTGTGTTGGTTCCAGACCAATTGGAAGCAGGAAATACTAAAATTCTCCTGGGTAATCCTCTTCTCTGGAGACTTCTAGTCCAATTTTGCAGATTCATGAGTGTTACGTGCTTTAGGCAAAGTTCAGAGAGGCAACCAAAGCCAATTGCTACAGATATGTAGACACAAGATACACAGGGAAGGCAGTGAGTTCTGTATGCCTGTAACATCCCTTGCCATCTGGACATTTGCCTGCATCAAAACTGCTGCAGTTTCTGTTTAGAGCTGAGTCCTAAATCATACCGCTCCTGCACACCTCCAGAATTTCCCTGCACTACTTATTGTCTGAGGATTCAGGTTCAGGGGGGAGCCAGCAGAAGAGCTATTTGAGGAACTGAAAGCAGAGTCTAGAATAAAGCAAGCAGACTGTGTAATCTTCAGTTTGTTTCTCACCTTTTTGCTCCTGGAATTTTTTCTCTTTTATGACATTGGCGGTGCTGTACTGTGTTACAGATTGCTGCCAGGAATGCTGTGTGATGACACAAGTGGCTGGAGACAGTGTTGGTGCTCTACAGCAGCAGCGTTGAGAATTCAGGATGCCATCATAGTATGAAGGGACAACTGGGCAGGAACCTCCAACTTCGCTGCACACAACTTACATTTGCACTTCCTGTGGAGGAGATGGAACATGCAAGCACTGCTGGAGTCTCTCTGGACCTCTCCTGCCAGCTGCTCTCTTCGATAGTAAATTTAAACTCATTTATTCTGTAAAGAGGACTCAGAGACAAAAATCCTGCAAATGCAGTTCCCCTCCATGGTGAATTTGAGCTCAGGTTTGCTGATGGCAAGCATGTTTAGAGCAGCTACCATGCAATGCACCACTATGTAGTGGCCATTTCTATGGTCAGTGAAAAAATAAAATCCTTCTCAGAGAGGTGGGGGAAAAAAAGACTGAGAATAATCTGGGGAGCTGTTGGAGGATCAGGAAGGAATGATTGCTGAGTTAGCCTCATATCAATGTGATTTTTATCACTAGTGCACAAATAATCCTGCAGGATACCCCTCTCCTCACTGTGTGCTCAGCAAACAGCACAGACATGCAAAGATTTATGAACATCATCCACTGTCAGAGAACCAGGGAGATTAGCTTCATGAGGCCTGTTTCTGGGGCAAAAACCCTGAGAATGTGTTTCTTTGCCTGTTCTGGAGCTGATCAGAAGATATTCATTTAACAAGACTATTACTCTGTATTGTTTGCATGACATTAGCACGACATTAATGCTCATTGAAACTGGAGCCCCTTTTTAAGTGGCACTGTACCCAAGCACAGTATGACACAGTAGTCACTATGCTTATCAGCTGAACAGACAAGATGTGGTATGTTCCCTTTCCAAATGGGGGATTGATATACATAAATGATGAAGCAATCTATGCCACAGATATTCAGTATACAAATATGACCATGACAGTCAGCTGCAATATCAAACCACGGTAAGAGGTTTAACAACACAGAAAACAATAGGCATTGTATACTGTGGGTTAATAAAATAGGATTGGATGAAAAAAGGTTCTTTTCTCCCCTGAGAACTGACAGATTTTTGTCAAACACAATTTGGCTGAAAACTGGAATATGTGCTTATTGTAATATATTTTGTTTGGTAGCCCACATTTATTTTAAGGCAGAAGTGAACACCTCACATGGAGAATTTCCCTGTGACCAAAACCAAGATGAGCAATTTTTTACTGAATTTTGCTTTGATGAAAAATTTGCAGCCAGTTCTGATGCAAAATACTTTATGGTAGGTGCTTCTTTTCTATTTGTTCTTGCAGTCAGGTCTGCAATTCTGTGCTCCTTTGGCCTTTACTCGAATACCACCTTCTGCTACTAATATAATACTGCCAGATCCAGCAGCTCAAGCATAAATCTGTCTAAATTTGAGCATTGGGGTATTGTGGGAGAGAAGGAAGAGGAGAGGAGAAGGGAAAGATTATCTGGGGACAACAGGAAATTCAAATCCCAGTTTTAGAAGACAGGTGTCCAGCTTTGGTTAACAAATTAAAAAGGAAATTAAATTTTAGTTGTTGTGGTCATGGAGACAAATCTAGAAAATGTGAAGCTCACAGGCTCAAAGAACACTCAGCCACAAAGACTCTTGATTTTCCACTTTGCTTGTAAGGGCCAGATGCATCCCAGCTTGCCATGGGCATTCAGGGTAGCAGCTTCTGCCAGCATCTCTGCCTTGGTACCTGACCCATGGTGGCTCAGGGGCACCGATGCCAGCAGCTCCCAAACCTGCCCCACACACCAACCCCGGGTAGGAGGAGGAAGGAGTAGCTAGCTCATCCTCCTGCTGAGCTGCCTTGAGGCCCTTGTGTCTTCTTTTCTGTCCAGTTGGCTGCAGTGGTGGAAAGCCTGTAAGAAGAAAAAGAAGGGTCTTGCAGGGAGTATGTGTGGACTTTGGAGGAGTTGCTGGCTGGAAGCAATACACTCAGCACTTGTATCACCACTTCTGTTTGGACTGTTCAGGATACTTATATCCATAGGGCTACTGGTATCCAAATACTGCATATTGGTTTCGTGAACCCTAAACGCCATCTTCGTCTTCCAGCATGAGCCAGCTTTGCAATTTTTCATTTTGCTTGGATATCCCTTTCTGATTGAAAAGCAGGGTTCGTTTGCTCCCTGTGACACTTCCTCTACAATAATAAGACAAGAAAGATTGTTTTTCCTTATCTCAGGTTATTAGTTTCCCTGCTCTGAACCATGAACTTGAACCACACCAGTCTTCTATTGACAGCTCTGGGAGGTTTTTGGTGCTGGACCAATCACCTTGAGCCTAAACAACAGGTTGAATAATCTCAACAACTTCCAACAGGTCCATTGTGAGGGAATGTGGGTGCTTAAGGAGGGGCTGGGTGCCATTTTCAGCTCCCTGGGCTGCCTGCAAGGTGATGGGGGAAGATAGAGGTGGACTTCACCTGCCACAGCAGTAACTCTGGGGACAGCTGTCAGGAATAGAAGCAGAACAGAAATAAGAGGGCAGAGGGGGGTTGTGAAGCTAAGTGGAACTGACTAAGCTGAGGTTGTTTATTTCAGAGAAACAAGAACTTGTTCAGAGGGTCCAAGCAAGGCTCTTTCCAGTAGAGCTGTGGGGAAAGGCTGAGAAATGTTGTGCTGGAACCATGCACCTCTGAGGACCAGACCCACCTGTCAGGAAGGCTGTTATGAACTGGGCATGCAGGGCAATATGCTTTTTCTTTAATTTCATTACACAGGTAATAGTGTGGAGTTGTGTCTATCATCTGTATTTATCCTAGTCTGAAACAATGCTTCTGTGAACAAACACATGTGTCAACATCCCTAAAACAGTGGAAGATTGTCAGGATATAAGCTTTTTCATATCAGTGGTTTAACACCCAGTCCTAGGTACCTAATGCTAGACTCCATCTACAACACTGCTGAAAAATGTTTCCTCTGTCAAAAAATGGTGTCATTTAATTCTCAGGAACTACTGAGCTCCTAATATATGTATCAAGATATGTAGACCCAATGATTTTTGATTGAAATAATTTTACAAATTCTAACATGCTAGAAGGATTTTAAAGTTAAAGGTAATACCAGATGTTCTGTAACATAAACACCATGAAAATACATTCAGATCTTTTCTTTGCCTGTTATTTTGTGAGAAAAGTATACTATGGAGTAATGAAAAGATTATGCTAAGCATTTAAGAGAAAAATCTCAACTACAAATATTATATAAAAATGAAAACATAAACACAGTTTTCAGAAGGATATGTCTCCAGGGGGCAGGCTGGGTGGCCCTAATGGTATGAAATGCCTCATTGCACAGGGTATCCTTCACATACAGTCCTTTGGGGGACAGCACACATTGTTTGTAAATTAAATCCAAAGTAGAAAGTGGGTTGAAAGGGTGAAACCCACAAAACTGTGGGGGAAAATATTTGCAGATCTGCCTATACCTTTTGAGGTAAAATCAGTCAAATAGTTACAGTAGCATGAAGACTTATTTAAGTGGAAAAGACCAGCATAAACATATTCATGGAAATTCTTCCCATCTCTGTCTCTGCATTGGTTTTTTGTATTATGCTGTTTTTATTTTTCCAGTTTTCAGCAATGAGTTATATAAAGACCCTTCTCTTCTCTCTTGGCCATTGGCTGAGTGAAGAATACTGGGATATGATGATCTCTAATGTGAGAGATGAGTAGGTACCCTACTCACAATGAACATAGTACATATTCCCTGCATGACTGCTCTACAGTGATTCTCAGAAAGGAGGAAAACTCTTTTTATAACACTTGATGTCAGATATCATTTGTTTCCTGTGAAGAAATCTATTTTGGAAGTGACATCTTAGGTCATAAATTATTCTTCATATGAATGCTCTCCTTCAAAGGCTGTAGGTACATCCTTCTTGATAGATTTTTAAAGCCCTCTCTGTTTGGGACTGGCATTTGATTGTTGAAAGGACTATACATGGAACTGGACTGCATGTGAGCAACCAATACAGACAATACTTAACACTGAGTTCTACTGAATTGGCCCCACTGAAATGACCACTAAGCCAAGACCACCTGTGTATCACTTGCTATGCAATGAGAGAGCTTGAAGCATTTTTATTAAGTGCTTATCAAAGCATGACACAGACCATCTGCATCCTGTTATCACCTATTTTCCATTTGTGATGAAAAAAGGTTTACCTAATACCAAATGCCTTTTTTCTACCTTCAATAATTTTAAGATGGCTAATATTTGCATTTCTTCTGATCTGAAAGAGCTGCCTTTTTATACAGTTTCTGGTGGTCTATATGTTTCTTAAGTTCATATTCATCAGGAGATGATAAAAACAGTCTATATTTTCTCAGTTTATTTTGTTTGTGGAGTTACTTCTACATATCCATATATTTTTGTCCTTAATGTTTTGTTTTGCAAAAGCTACCATACAAGCACAACCTCAGATTCAGGAGAGAGTGTGCACATACACATATATATTTTTATATATTAAAAAATCCTGTATGAACTGTGCTGATTACAACTAAATTGCAAATAGCTCTTCCATCAGGGAACCCCCCAACTCTGCATTACTCTGTACTACAAAAGTAGCAGATGAGTCAGGTTTCCCAGTAGACAGAAGAAGAAAGCAATGGCAGTGCGGCAAAGCAACAACCACAACATGACTAGTCATGCCAAGACTGCCATTATTTTTTGTCTGTCAAGTATGTATTAATAAAGTTACCTCAGTTACTGAGTTATTACTTAAGGGATGGGAGGTAAACCAGAGAGGCTACCACTGCTTTCCACATGAACAGGGGACTTGGAGCATTTTCTGAGTTGTTAATTCACTAAAATGCTCCAGCCGTGTGTTAAAGTTTCATGTATTGTATCATGAGAAAAAAAAAGCTGCTACTGACAGGTGAATGATCTGGGGAATCCTCTTTCAGGGGGCTCATGACCCTTTCATGGCTGTGCAATGCATCACACACCTGAGACACCAGGGCCTGACCTTTCTGTACTGGTAAAAAGGTACCAGTTAGGACTGTTTGAGAAATTGGGTTTTGATTGCTCTCCAAGGTCTTTCTAAAACAATGAAAGATAATCCTGGAGTTGACTCATGTTTTAAACCTATGACAACCCAAGAACTGAGGCAAATGATATAATTAGGCTGGCAGAAAAGGGGAACTTGGGAACTCTAAGTATGGTGGCTGGCAAATACTTTTGAAAATGCTGGTGGAGGAGTGTCAGGGGAAAACAGTGAGGTGGGCTGAAGATATTTGTTTAGTGACACCTGAGACAACAGCTGTGTATAACAGTTGTGATAATTTTAGATGAAAAGAGAAGAAGTCAAAGAGATGGGAATGCAAGGAGAAGGGGGATTCACAGTAACCTTCAGCTGTTTCAAGTGAGAGTTTGTACATTGAAGTGGATACCTGTTCCTCAGTATTCCTCCAATGTACATGTGCATTAGGTCTACCAGTCTGTCCCTTATTGTTTGAAGGCCTGACCTATGGTTAATAATCATTACGCTGTATTTTAAAAAGCAGGAGTATAGAGCGTATGCCAAAAGGGAAAATGAGAATTCCTACTTTTTTACAGAAGAAGTGCAAAGAATTGTATTCATAAAAAACTAAATGGAAGGCCTCAGCCCTCAAAGAGCAAGGCATGGTTTGAGCACGGAAATTACTTGTGTTTTGTTGAAGCTGGCTTTTAAAGCAGTTTAATTAATACAAGTTGCTTATGTCTCTTCTGGTCAAGTAGTTGATCTGGTGTAGCTCCAGTCACTAAAGAATGAACTGCAGCAAAGCTAGCATAAAGCCACTTGCTAACCAAAGGGAGAGACACTTCAAGTTAAAGAAATTGTTTTAAAACTCACGCTTGGCCAAGTGGTGCATGTCAGTATGAATAACGCACAGCTGTTGAGTGCCTGCGTGCTGTGCTTCTCTGTCTGCCCCAGGCTCTACCCTGGGGTATTTGCTGGGCACTGTGCTGCTCCCCTTGGTCTGGGTGCTGATGACAGCAGCAGGGAGTGGCAGGCAGACCTCGCAGGGGCTGGACTCAGAGCTTTGTCAGCAAAGTGAATGAGGTGCTCATTTTGAATAAATTGGCTGTAAATCCCACTTAGCTTTTGATTCTAGCTTTCTCTTAATATCTTGCAACTCTGGTCAGGATCTGAGGTTTCAGAAAAAAGCTGTGCTGTGGGGGAGGTTTCTTCATTTATTGGCTTCTTTTACAACCTTTTGCTTCACTTCTAAGGCAGACAGATTGATGGAATAACTACGGTATGGCAGTGCCATGGTTGTAGAAGTGCATGTTCTGTTACAGTTTGGTGTGGTTTTGTTTTCACACACTGGCTGCTTTTTGTTGAAGTAACTCTCTTTTTCCTAATACCTCCAGCCACAAAGTAGTTTCATCTCAGCAGATGTCTTAAGCATAGTTCAGCTGCATCAGCAGATATTTCGGCAATGGTATTGCTCCCCTGTGACTCTCAACAGGGATTTTATTTTATTTTTTTTATTTAAGTGCTGGCAACACGGTTTATTTATAACAAGGAACATATTTCAAGAGCATTTTCTATATCCCTATCTACTTCTTCAATCTTTATCTCAGTAAATAGAACTTAGTGTTCACATTTAGATATTTTTCTCCTCCTCCCTGTACTTTCTGCTCTTCAAGCAGCAGCACGGCTAAGAAACATTTGGTGAGAGTGCTGTTTGACCAGTGTTATAGTCTAGAGCAGACTCAGCAGCATTACGCAAACATTTTCTTTACAGCATTAGTTCTTTCACCTACCAGATATATCAAGCTGAAAGTTCGTAGCACTGCTTTTTTCTCTCATGTGTGTTTCAATCTTTCTGACATCTGGAAAAAGTGTTTTTTGACTTGGTCCTTCCTGCATAACTTCTGTTTAAACTTGATTCACAAAAAAGATATAGTGTTTTCCTAGGGTCCGGGTGATTAAGATCATTTCTCCGTTTGCCTGGCAGTGCTACAACTCTTTGGTAGAAGGAGCTCCAAAAGAACTACTCTGGGAATTGTCACATTTTATGATGTATGAGCTTCTTTTTCTTTTTAATTTTACCACAAGAAAAGAAGGAGCATTCTCCCATCTGCATGGATCTCCTCAGTCCTGCTGAAGGTCGAGGCTCAGAGCTGCTTAACCATTAAAATGAAAGGCCAAAATCCTGCAGAGTCCTTTCAGGCAAAGCTCCCGTCTCCTTTGGTAGGTCTTTCCTTGATGAAGCTTGGAGGACCAAATCTTTAACAGATGAAAAAACAGGCTTTCTCAGGGAATGGCCTCTGCTTCATGCATTGGGACTGAGACAGAGTCCTTCTCCTGAAAGTGTGACAAGAGCACTGCTAACATAGACAGGATTGTGGTGACAGCTGCCACCTTTTTGTCTCTTGTTGAAGGGAGAACTTTTTTCAAAGTTTGTCATTTTCACACTTGCAGACCCACTGGCTGGGTGCCTTCCCCATTTCCTCCAGATGCCACTCCTGAGCAGAAGCATGGCAAGGACCAGTGAGTTCTGTGCTCCCAAAAGACGACCTAGTCTTTGCTATAAATTCAGGTCCAGAAGAGCCATTTGCATCATTGATCAGGGCACTAGGGTAGGACCATATGCTGGAAGTTTTTACTGGCATAAAATGATCAGGGCGAAAGAGTTCTAGCTGCTGCATAGAGTAGGTATAGGCAAAGGGGAAGATTATTAAGATAATAGAAAATTGTCTTTAAGGTAACTTGTCTTGGATGTTATGTCTAGTGGAATCCTGCCTCCTGATAGCTGCTGAATGGTGGCTCCATATTTCGAGCCCCTTTGGCTATGGGAAAGTGATTGCCCACAGAGCTGAACTCTTAGCATAGTCTTTAGCATGGGTTTTGCTTAGGTCAGCTGTCACTCCCTGTTTCTGGCTGGTAGGTCCAAAATTAGCACAGCGGAGGAGAAACACCAAATAAGAAGCTTGGTGATGATCACCCATTTTTGGAGACTAAGTGAAGTTAGTAATAAAGATGTAGGCTGTTCACAGCTTGGTACCCTCAGGGACAGAGCCTAGTCCATAGCATATTTAATTTACTACTACGTTTAGCAATATAGACTTCAGTGCTCCTTACTAAGAAGCTATGAATGCTCCAAAAACCTGTTTTAAAGTTTTCCTTACTATCCATTGCTTGAATGAACAGTCCTTTACTGTGTTGAGTAAAGATGAGACTGTTTCAAAATGCTAGTCAAAAGGATAAGTTTTCTCTCTTCCCGCTCTCAGCACTAGTTCCTGTCATGATTAATAAAGTCATTTAAAAAACATTTTCCACTTGTTTTTTCCAGCTACTCTACCTTGCCCTGACCTCAAATTAGTGAAATGAAACAGTGACCTTCCTGAATGTACCTTCTCATTCCATGTCATAATCCTAGGCTCTGTTTTGTCTGACTTAAAACATCACTATGAGGATTAACTGTCCATCTCTATCTCTGCTTTTACACCATCATATAGCAGTGCTGCTTTACAGCCACTGTCATTCATGACTGTCTCATATTTTCACAGAGGCACCACTGAGGATGGTACAAATGAAAAGAAGAAAGAACTTCTCCCTGTTACTCATAATACCAAAACATGATCTCACCATTCAACTGTAAAAATCTTCAGAGCAGGACTGTTGAACTTGTTTCCATTCCTGGTAGTGTCATTTGTGCAATGCACAGATGATCAGTACTCTTTTCTTTATACGCATTCATAAAATATCTGAGACATGTCTGCTTGCAAACAGTAATGAAATACATATTAGCTTATTCACCCTTTGTAATGTACTTCTGGTTTGTTGGGGAAAATGTGGGGTTACATGTTCTCTTCACTGGAAATTTTGGTTATAGACACACAGGCCATGCTTGGTCTGTCAGCACACACCTCCTGCCTTTTTACTATCGTGGCTCTTCTGAGAAGGATCATATGGCCTTAGAGCCTTTCCAGCTTGACATGGTAACTCTAGGAACAGATTACTAGTGAGGAAATGAGAGCTGCTGCACCACAGGTAGAGTTGGCACTGTAAACCCTGGTCAGAGATTAAGTGCTTCACAGGGAGTAACACTGGAATTTCTTCAGCCTGGCAAGGTGAGCGTTGCTCCAGGTGGATGATGAGGGGACCTGGCTGCCTCAGCCTCAGGCCTGCCTGCCTCAGACTCAGACCTGCCCTTCAGGTCACTCAGTGCTGGAGTGCAGATGGAGCCATTTGAGATGTCAAGATCATGGTGATTACTTCATCAGAATGAAATTGGGAGATGCTTAGCCATGGTGACAAGTGAGCTGGAGGTGGCAGCAGACCCTTATCATGAAAAATGAGGCCTATGGTTTCAAACTGATTTTTTAATATTTTCTGTTTCCAAAGTGTTCAAGGTGCCTTTTCTGCATGTGGAGGTACTGTTGTTTCAGATCCCTTTTCTGCCATCTTGATTATATAGGTCTGACACCCAAAGTCATATTCACACCAACTATGCACACAAAGCTTCCTCTGATCCCATGAAACTCTCTCTGGAGTTTCAATCTCCATCTCAGCCTTCTCCTTGCCTGTGCTTTGTAGTATCTGCAGCCTATTGAACTTTGGGGGAGACTAGCACCTCAACCTTTTCATATAAGTCCATCAGAGAAACAATCCACTTTCCTTTTTCTTCCGAAAACAGGAGGCCAAATTTACATTGTTTATATCGTAGAATTGTGGTGGTCCCCTGGTGTAATGGAGAGCACTCCAGACTCCGAATCCTAAGGTCATGAGCTCTAGTCTCAGTGGGACCGTCCCCTGGCAGTTCAATGCCTCCCTGCCATCCCATCCCGTCACATCTCGGATGCTCAGCAAGGTCAGCCCCGGTTAGTACCGGGTGCCGTGACAGTCCTGAGAACTTCACTGTCACTGTCCAAGCTCGCTTGGTCGTGACAAATAGACCTCAGGACTTAAACGGTGGGGCCAGTTCTGCGTACGCTGTGCCTCACCTAAAACATCCACTACGCAGGCTGGAAGGGCACATGGGGAGAGCCCTGCCCAAATCTGCGTTAGTGAAGTCTGGCCATACATACATTCTGGTAGAATTGTGATGTACCTGCATGCCTCAAACATATGATTTATGCCTAAATTGAGGAGGCAATGTAATTTTACATGTTGAAAGTGGCAGACTCATTCTTCTATTTCTAAACTTGATCAGTAACTTCCTTTTATACCCATGTATTTCATTCTCATTTGGTTCTGTTTTCCTTTATCCTCTTTCCCCTTCAACTCTGTGACAAGTTCAGCCCTGATAGATGTAAGTTTATCTTCTTTGAATTAAGAAGATGCATATATATTCATTTTCTGTTTGCTGGACTCTCCCATCTTTCACTCTGAAAATTTTCAGATAATGTTCTCCATAAAATGATAGAAAAGCAGGATAATTCCAAAACTAGGAACTTCTCCAACTTTTAAAACACTTTTGCCTCCTAATGTGTTCAGATGTATATGCAGTGGGAGAGGGGAAATCTAGCACAGTGGCATATTATACCACAGTAACAAAGAATTTCAGCAGGTTGTATAACACTGTATTTTCATTCTTTCCCCCTAGGATCCTTGAAAAGATGTGGAATTCATTTTAAAAATATATTTAGCAACAAAATCCAGATCAATTCAACATTACTCAGCAGTGTCTGTCTAGGATCACAGCAGAAGATGCTTTTTAGTTTGTTTAACTGAGAGAGCTTTAAAGCACAACAGCTATTAGCAGAAAAAGAAACAAAAATCATAATTAAAAAAAATATACCTAAGTAACCATATTGAACATTTTTCTGTTCTGCTGACAAAAAAGGATTCTGAAAGTCATGTGGGAAAAGTTATTTTATTGAAGATGTTTTATCAAAAAAAACATGTACTGTCTCAGTGCAGCATAATAATTCAGCCTCTTAGGAGACCAGCTGTCCTAGAGAGTATCCACACCCTGATGTCAGTTGTTCAGTTGCTTGCAGAAAGCTAAACGTGAGCCACAGAGAAGGGTGAGTGTTGGAGCCCTGTGGCTGGCAGCTGGTGAGGTTTGTTGATGCATGCTGGTGCCCTGGAAGTGGTTGTTTCTGGCAAGTGCAAGAAAACCAGATGGTACCAGATCTATAATAAGATTACTGGCGCCATGGTAGGTTTTAGGTAATAAAATCTGTGATTTCCCAAACTCACTCTCCCAGCAGGTTCCTTATCTGGTCATCTCCATTTTGGTCCCGAAGAGTCTCTAGATGCTGACAGAACCATGCAGTCTGGGCTGTAGCATGTTGCCAGCTACTGGAGAAGTATCTTCAATGGTTAGCTGAGTGGTGTGGTTGCAGAGTGGTGTGGTTCTCTGATGCTCCATGCACACAGAATATGAGATAGGAGCATGCTGATCACCAGCAGTCCTTGCCTCAGTTAAAAATACAACAAAACAACAAACAAACTTCAGTGCCTTTACATATTACACTGTGAGTTAGGTGCTATGACTAAGAAGTAGGAACACTGTCTACATCACCCTCATCAGCCTGAAGACATTCAAACCCACATTTACTACTGAACTGGAGAGTACCTTCAGTCATATCCATGAAAATAAGGTTTTGTGGCAGGGCTCTTCCAATCTTTCCTACTGAAGTAGTGTTATGATGTAGCAAATAATGTGGGATTCATATAGCCAGAATGAAAACCAAGACAGGAGATGACTCAGGCTACTTGGGGTCAGGATATTCATCTGGTGCAGTATACCCTGAGGCTGGTCTACACTCCAAGGACTGCTCATAAGTTTTTTTCAAACAGACCCTGGATTAAAAAAAGAAGTAGTCATGAGAGCCTTTTTGTTAGGTTACAAAGTCATATGTTCTTCTGTTCTGGATGAAACTTTTGCTGGTTTTGTTGTGTATATGCTAATGGGGGAGAATAGCTCTTGCAGACCGATCCAATGAAAGGAAGAGATGGTAGAAGTGAGTGGATTTCAGACTGACATGAGAATGGAGCCTGGTCTTCTGCTTCTCAAGTGATTGCATAGTCACTAGGATACTCTTTTAAAAAACTGCTTTCACTATAAAATACTGAGATTATTAAAAGAGTGATCCTAGACCTGCTTTTCTAGGTGACTTCAGCAGACCAAATGGAGCCTTTCGCAAGTTCTGGATGGCTGGAGGCACCTTCAGAAACTCCAACATTGTGTGAAAGTCCAGACACACTGCTGTGGCTCATGGTTCCTATTGGTCAGAGCAGAAAGCAAAATCTGGGGTTTGCAGGGGTATTTTTAGAACATTTTTTTTACGCTACAACTGTCCTAGTTAAACCAATCTGGGTCTTGGATTCTGTTCTGGTGATCAAGATGACCGAAGATCCATTTTTGATTCAACCCGGCCTTCACTGTGTACCTTTGAGCAGCTGTGTGAATCCCACTGCTGAAGGCATTGTGCCATGCCATCCACTTTTCTTAACCAGCCAAGTGTCCAGCTGCCTGGTAACTAATACATATAGTTTAGACTTTACACAATGCAGTGCAATACATTTGGCTCCACAATTTGAAAAGGGTCTGCCCTTTGTCTCTCTTTATCAGTATTATCTGACACTGAGTTATGAGCTGCTAATGACCCAGAGATAATGAAAGTCAAGGCTCAGAAAGCTCACAGTCTGAAACATTGAAGAAGGAAGACAGAAGAACCACTCAAGAAACCCAGTGGGAAGAATAATCTGTGCCTTTGAGCATAATATATATTTTAATTACTGTTTATTTGGCACTCTGGTAAGGAATAAGGAAGAAAAAGCTTTTAGAAGAGTTTTCAATGGACTGATGGCACTGGTTTAATTTTCTTAGTTGAGTTTCCCTTCTTCCCTTATTTTTATTCTCATAGTACTGGTGCTTTGATAAGTGTTGATGGAAAAGACTGTCTTTTATGCTTAATGTGGGTGTGAGTAGAGGGGAGAGTATATGGAAAGTGCTGCGTGCGAGTGCCAGAAATGCCTGTGGTTCCCACACTTGAAGGAGGAGAACAACACCCTGCAGGAGGCCCAGCAATGTTAGAAGGTGCAAAGCAAAAGGAAGGTGGGCTGCAGCCCAAGCTTCTGTCTCTTTCCCAGATCTGAGTAATTTGGAAAGCCAAGCAAGGTCATGTAAGTTAGGAGCTTAGTGCCCTGGGATTACCTTCTGAAGATGTGTTTCTTAGGTGTCTTTACAGTAGACTTAGAGTCTTTGCTTAGGCCAGTCTCTTTGTTGGAGCCTATTGGGCACTTTTTCTCCTCAATGGTAATGATTTCTGTCTAAATTATTCAGGATTTACATTGGTATGATCTAGATGAGAATCTGGTGCAAGTATCCTGCAGATATACCAAGAAAGAAGGCAGTAGTATGTGAACACATTCATTATGCATATTATCCCAGAGAGGCAAGCTACTGTCTCCGCTTGCCACTTCAAAGGAGTAGAGTCAGTCTGTCAAGAGAAAAACAAAATCCACAAGATGCCTCAAGGGACAAAAATTGAGATTTTGTTGATTAGTACAGGCAGCAATGGAGACAGAAATCTCACACTTGATTTTAAGTTTGCATGGCACCCTTTTCTCAAGTATGCTGTTGTATGCAAGTCTGAAATCTTCAGCTAAAACACTGTGGCCCAGCAATGAGGCTCTATGATCTTCACAATATGCCTTTGCTTTTGTTTTTATAAGTCAAAAATATGCAGCTCATGAAACACTGTCACAGATTCCCTGCAGAGCGCTCCCACTCTGAATCTCTCTCTCATGCCACCAGAATGAGTTAGTCTGCAGACAGCATTTTTCAGCAAAGCTGCTTTATTACCAAGGCTGTAGCACCCACTAGAATGAGGAAACTCATTACTTTTAGAAAATTATTCAAATGTTTGAAGTTCTTTTACAATCCCAAACTGGAGAAATTACAAAGCTCCACTTTTCTTTTTTAATGAGAATGAATGCACTGGATCTCTTTAATTAGACAGAGGTGGAAATGTATTAATTACCAGAGGACAACTCTCCACCTTCCAATAATGGTATGGATGGACTGACCTGAGCTCCCAGTGGTAATAAAGCATCCTGGCATGTTGACTAACAGCCTTAGCTCCTGCTGTGATGAAAAGAAGTGGTGGGTATTTCCAAACCTACACTATCATGAAGTACCATGAACAGTAAAAAATGCTGTACACCTTTGGAATGCTTATTTTCTAATTATACACAGTGCTTCTATAGAATCTTACTGATTTACACATGAAAAATAATTCCCTGTTTCATTTTCCTCTCTGCTTCCACACTATCCAGATTTTAACAGCAGCTGTCTAGAGGATAGAGGCAGTAGACTATGTTTAAAACATGTTACTTCCATTTTGAGTGTTTTAACTTTTAAGTAGTATTTGCTGAGTCTAGGACTCCATGAAAAGCATGATTGCTAAAAATCATGCTGAAACTGAAGGAGAGGAACAGCTTGATTTTTAAGTGGGATTGTGAATTAACTTATTCAGCTGGTGTTCCTTTCTACTGTTGTCTTTACCAGCTGTTGTAATTCCCTCATCTTTTACAAATGTTAAATGGAGAAAAACATTGGACATCAAACATATTGACTAGAATTCAAAGTACTTTGGAAGAGTTGCAGTGCCTATGGCTTGAACGCAGAACAAGCAATTGTTCAGGCCAGCAGCAAAAGCCTGAGCACAGAACAGCTTTTCTGAAGTTGAAGGGTTGTTATTGACATCAAGACTTGAAAAGCATAGGAACTTTGTTGTTAATAGAAGATTGTGCATCTGTGTGTTGAATGCATATTTTTCTTCCTCTAAACACTGCATAAAGCTTCAAAGACATCCAAGGTAATTCTTGGCGCTGACAGTTTTTTAGATTTGACATGCGAAGAGCAGCTAAAGAAAGACTCCTTCCTTTGGACAAGGTGATTTAGTCAGTGAAAGGGAGTAATACTAACCTATCTCTGCTGCTCCTGAATTTTCTCTATCAGCTTGAATTGTGCATTACCTTGCTGTTTTGTGCAGGCTCACGAAAATTGCACAACAGGAAGTGTTTTAAATTGTGTGAGCAATTTTCTGCTTTCTTCTTTTTACTTGCTTGTGTGATATCAACAGTACATTAAGATTACATTATGTAGTTATGTTATGGTTGGGTATGTCAGTTCTTTTCCTTACTGTTCTTTTCCTTACTGTTAATGTTTCAATTCATTAGCATTAATAGAGGGTTAAGTTTCAAACATAAAATGTTTCTGCAGAAGGTCTGTGAGACATATGGTGAAAGAGTATAAGGATCCACAGTTATCAGGACCTCCACTGTGTCCTGTCTTCTCCTTCCAAAAGAAAAGTGGGGCAGAATTTGCCACAGGGCAGCTGTAGCACTGTTGTGGACTGTGCTATGGAAAAGTGTTTGACTCCTGACTAACTGGTTGAGGAATCAACATGGGTGTCCCAGCCAGTCAAACTGTGTTCTTCATATAGCCGTGGCCCCTACAAAGGTCTTGATGTCTGTTGGCCCACCAGCAAGCCGGAGAAAGTTGTTTAAAATATAGATAGGGGAAGAAAGAATATAAAGGGCATAAGGATGTTGTGGTGGAGGACTGAGGTGTCCTGCAGTGAGGAGAAATGAGGGAGCTGAGGTTGTTGTGGTGGGGCTGTAGATAATACAAGGATGAGTTCATTGTTGAGATTTGTCTGAAGGTGCAGCCAACTGTGAAGCATAAATCCAATAGAAATCATAATTAATTAGTGATAAAGCTCATAAAGTTGCTAGTTGATAGTGTGTTGCATTCTTCTGCTTAATTCCCTTTGCCACATTGGGAAACTGCTCTTCTTTTCAGACCTAGTTATATGAAAGGTCATCTTTTGGACCCGAAAATGTTTACTTAATGGCTTTAAATGATGGATTGCTTTGTATCTTAATTTAACGACAGTGGCACTTGAAAAATGTGGTGGTGATGTATGGATGAGAAAAACAAGGCTTAGATCCTGGTCTCATGCCAGGATCCTGTGAGTCAGACTCTGGTGTACTCTGTTTTGTTGTGTTTAAGTACATGCACTGGACCAATGAACACGACACTTGGAGCACCTGACTTCTGCAGTCATATTGAACAGTTCATTGACCTAACTCTGGTCTAATAGTAGGAAAAATCAGCAGTGATTTGATTTAAATTGACAGAGATAGTTCAATATATCTAATGTGGTGATACCAGAAACAGGTTTGTAGGATTTGATCTGAGCTCATACAATAACTGGAAGAAGTGCTAACTGTAAAAAAATAGGCTCTTTTTTTTTCCTTGAAGTTTTTACGTCTGGATCTGAAGAGTTGTAGTCTTGTGGGAAGCCCTACAGACTTCAGGCCTCATTTGTCCCCAGGCGAGGAACAATGCTGGTAGCCGAAATGTGAGCTTCTCTAGAGATCTGTAAATGGTCTTCCATTGGGCCCAGATGATCACTCTCTTAGGGGTTAAAAGGCAACTTCAATGTAGCCTGACTTTCTGAGCTGGCTTTAATGCTTAGGACTGCTGGGAAACCTGTTGAAAGAGTGGATCTACCCTTTTTTTTACCCTACACTTCTTACTTTCTCAAACACATCAGTTATAGAAACACTTCCTGGCAGAACCTCAGCCATCTTAACCATCCCCTTCTAGCTTTAAATCTGGTGGCCCATTCCATTCTAAAATTGTGCAGCTCTGAGCTTGCGGAGTTGCAGCTCTAGGTATCATCCGTTATGCTTTGCCACTCACATCAGCTTCTGATGGTTTCCTCTTACTTATATTCAATAGTTTTTGATCTTCTATGAGTTAATGATCAGTCTTCTGATTTTTTCCCTCTTGGGAAGGATATCACTGGGTGGAAACATCCATTTTCACAATAAGACAGCCACAGCTCTACCTTTTACCACAGCTAACAACGTCTATATATCAAATATGAGTCTGAAGTAATTTCTCTGTCTCTTCATGAAGAGTGTTAGCATCTTACAAAGCAAAGAGCCCTGGATTGCCACACAAACATTTTCAGCACAGCCATCCTGTCATATGGCAGGCCAAGTCATATGGCTTCAGCAGAGGTCAAGGAGTCACAGCAACCTCTCAACTAAGCACAGGTCCAGGAATCTCCTTTCAACTCCTTAAAGGAGAGTCTGCACAATGGGAGGGAATGAAGTTGTCATGTTACAACCACTGCTTTTATTTTAACTGAGAAAGTAATCTTGCCTTTTTGGAGAAGAAGAAGGAAAGAGAAAATAAAGAAAAGAAAAGAAAAGAAAAGAAAAGAAAAGAAAAGAAAAGAAAAGAAAAGAAAAGAAAAGAAAAAGAAAAGAAAGAAAAGAAGGAAAAGAAAGAAAAGAAAGAAAAAGAAAAAAAAGAAAAAAGAAAAGGAAAAAAACCAGAAATCAGTGTAACAATAACCTGATAACTCAGTGGTTTTAAGGCAGTTTTGAAGTTACGGAAGGGAAAAAAAGCAAGCAACTTTCCAAAAGAGAAGATGGAAAAGTGAGAGGGAAAGCATTAAAACTAGTTGCAAGGTGTAATGTCACTTCTAGATAGGCACATTTACCATTAAGATGGGAAAAGGTTTTGTCAACAAAAGATAGCACCATGCTTTCTTCCATCTTCTTCCTATAAATAGGTAACAAACACTTTATCTTGTGATGTGGAGTGCCCAGTAGCCTGTAGAAAGGATTGCTCTATGTCGTTGCTTGCCTGAGAGCTGTTCTCCTGCTCTGACAAAAATGAAATTTGTGTAATGTTCTGGTTTATAAAACGAAGTGTTCTGTTGCATGTATAAAATGTGAAATGACTTTCCATGAGAGTTTGATTAAACTATTTGAAAAGACCAAGAATTGCGTGCATGGAATTAATTTTTCTTTGGTATCAAAGACCCTTTGGCTTGGGCTTTTTTGTCAGATGGGAGAACAACTGCGCAGATAAATTACTTCAGTGTCTGCCTCAAACAGGATGTGTGATGTGAGAAGTGTTCAGAGGATTTTGGTTTGGAGAATTTTTTTCATGTTGAGTTGATGCAAGAACACTACAAAATGGTTTATGTAGCATTTGGGCCAATACAGGGCCAGGTGGGGTGCTGGTCTGAAGGCCTGAATGTTTTCAGCCATCCCAAAAAGCACATCTGTAGGTCACTGTAATGCATTCTGTCTTGTCATATAGCTGTTGGATACTGATCTGTACTGAGAATTTGCACGTGTGAGTAGGGGTGACATTAGGCACTTTAGAAGTATGCAACACTGCCTCAAACCCATGTTCACCACAGCTCCCCATGGTGTGCCACGTGCCATGTATTTCTCACACTGCATTTCCATTAGCTCAGGAAGC
Source organism: Pithys albifrons albifrons (assembly GCF_047495875.1). Classification (NCBI taxonomy): domain Eukaryota; kingdom Metazoa; phylum Chordata; class Aves; order Passeriformes; family Thamnophilidae; genus Pithys; species Pithys albifrons. The sequence continues at coordinate 59,882,554 of NC_092458.1, forward strand.
AATAGACACAGGGGTACTTGAGGCTGGAAGAAATGAGCTCTGCCCCAGTGTATTGCCATGGACTTTTGGCAGCCAATTTCAGGCACTGACTGGTCAGTTTGATATAGCGAGTATTATCAAGAGAAACCAGAAGAGAAGTTCAATATTTAATAACCAGTCTATTAAGATTCCTTGGACAAAACCCATTTAAAATAATTTTTTTTCACAATCATATTTTCAAATGTTTTATTGTCTGAGATCTGTTACAAAGTAGCTATAATTAAAACATGAAGACCTGTAATCTGTACAGTTTTTAAGAACAGCACAGTAAATTATATCCTGCTCTCTGTATGGATTATACTTAATTGTTCAGTTTCAGCTACATGACTGAGAATAAAATGTGCCTTTTAGTTTTCTTTTAAGACAGTGAAAAACTGGATTGTAATTAATTTCTTCTTCTACTATGCTCATCTTTGAGTGTCTTGTGCTGTTAACTATCAAAGTAATCTCTGTTGTATGTTTGCTATTTCAATTTCATAGGGAGAGAAACAAACATGAGGGAAAGTTTTGAGTTTCAAGTGTTTGAAATGTGAGAGTGTTTTTGCAGATGCACGTGCACACAACCAATCTGATACATTTATATATAAGTTATTTTACTTAATGCTCACACATGTCATTGGAAGTACATAAGTGTGGTTCACTTCAATCAACTGATCCTCTGAAAATTTGTTTCAGGTTCTCTTATGCTTCAAACTTAGTCATCTTAGATGGGAGTGTAGCCAAGAGGTCTCATTGCTATATGATGTACTATGAAATCAACACACAGTACAGACTAAACTAAAACTGGTGTTAGATAAACAGATCCAAGCTTGGAGTAAGTCTGGATGACCTGAATGGATGTGTCACATATTGCTATGAGTTATTGATGACCTTTCATAACTCACAAGTGGCTCAGGTTCCCTCCACCACTTCTGAGCTATGAGATCATTAATAATGTGTTCAAATACATAACATATCTTGGGTCAGCTCATTGTATTTCCTATTGTTCTATTTTGCTCCATGTATGGTATGTATGCATATCATATTTATTTCTGAAACAGTGAAATTCCCATTAGTAGCTGTTGGGAAGAAAATGATATAGAATAGTTATATAATTGGAGAGCTATATTTCATAGCTGTGAGGTTATAGTAATAAAATATAGCCTTTTAATCTGTTAAGAAAAACTTCTGCAGTTATTTAAACCTTTAGGGCTATTGTATTCAAATTAACTAAACTTTACAGTTCAGTCATATCTGCTGGGTCAAATTCTACCCAGACTTACAAACTGAACTCATTGGGTATCACAAATGGCATCATCAGTTGCTACAAAACTGACTCTCTAAGTCTTCTGGGTATGGTGAAATCACACCAGGGATGAATTGTTCCAGCAGTTAAGGTCTTTGACCCTAAGTGTGCTGTAGTATCAGTTATCGTTTGCCAAGTCTTCTTTCTTTTAACTTGGAGTGATGCAACTCTCTTAGCCAAAGGGAAAATTATGCCAAGTCCATTGAAGTTAAATATTTCCATTGAATTCAGTAGTGTTTGGGTCATCTCCTAAGAGCAACTGCCATCTTGGAGAAAATCTATGTGAAAATTGTCCTTGATTTTGCTATTAATTATCTTTATCTTGAGACGACTTCATTTTTATGTTTTTCCAACACAATATTTAAGTGCTGTTGTTCATTCCTCATTATTCATGCATCTTTTGAGGTCTGTTCTCATCAGCAACTTTCTTACTCTGCTAGTAAGAAAAATACTGCCATTTATAACCTCTTCTTTCATTCCTGTAGTTTTTATGTTTTGAGAATGTATGCAGTTCCGTGAGTCAGTTATGCCAGTGAACGAAGTTTTGCCATATTGCTTACCATTCCTGCTCACAGCCATGCAGCCTTTTATTTCAGTTTCTGATAGGCACCTCCCAGAGACTGCTGTAGCAATTGAATCAATAAGACATATCCATGAGGGAAGTAAGCTGAAGGCTGTAATCTTAGTTTTGATGCATGTATGGCAGTGTCCTGGTAGCTCACTGATTGGTTATTTCAGGCTATTTCAGCACATGGGCAGTAATCCAACATGCCAATAGACAATTATAGCAGTGTTGCTAATCAGGCTGGTACCAGTTTAGAAAACCTCTGTATTCACTTGATGTCTGTATCCACAAAGTTAAGTTTGCGAACAGCAGAACTCTTAAATTACAGTATAATCAGATGAATCTTGTTCTGACTATTTATTCTTTCTGATATTAATTGCACCAAGACTGTTCAAATAGTCAATTAAAAAACCTACCAGCATGGTAGGAATATGTACCTAAGTGAATCTTCATTCTGACACCTTTAGCCATGCTGTATGGTCATAGAGTCATAGAACAGTTTGTGTTGAAAGGGACACTAAAATCACCCGGTTCCAATCCCACTGCCATGGGCAAGGACACCTCCCACTAGACCATGTTTCTCAAAGCCCCATCCAACCTGGCCTATGGTCTATCATTTCAGGTCTGAATTGGAATGTTTTCCTCCCTCCACTAAGCATCTTATTGGGGAGTTTTTTTCACCAAAAAGCCATTTTCATGGTTCAAAGCATTCAGGGTGAGGAAGTCCAGAAGCAGCGAGTTACTGCAAGTTTCTGTGTGGCATAGCCTATTTAGCACAACCAGCAGTGCTTTGCTGCAACCTGTAAGGGATTACTTAGTTTACCTCAAGATAGCTATCCAGTGGAAACTCTTGGAGGAGGAGTTTGCATGAGAGAGAAGACAGAGAGAGAGAAAAAAAAAAGGTTGAATTGAAGCTAAGACAGCGTGGAAGGTCTGGATGATGGTCCCCTCTCCAGAATGAAGCCATGCTGGCATTTCTAGCAACTGTCTGAGATTACAGCAGAGCTAATTGAGATTTAATCATTGCAACCACTGAAAATTCACTTTCCACATCTCCCAAAGTGATCAGAAAACCTGATACTTCCCCAAACTGCTACTGAAGTCACTGCTGCTGTTAGATTACACTGGCTACATTCTTCAAATTGAAGTGCCCTCACTTTAAATATGAGTTTTTGGGGGCTGCCCAAAACATGAGTCATTTCTTCACAGACAGTTTTTCAAAAGCTGTTGCCTCTGTATTAGCAAATACCTGTCTTTCTGCTAAATAAGCAAAAGATTCAGTTAACTGTACTAACTTTACAGAGTAAATCACCCTCTGTCCCTTGAGTGCAGCAACCTTTCCACTCTAGCACTGGAAAGCTTGCATTCTTGCTGTCTGGCAAAACAATAATAAAAAAAATGTATCAACTCCTAATGGACTTAGGAGAGGTGAGTAATTTAGATCTGGTAAACGTATGAGAGTAGCAGTCCCCCTTTCCCTGGACAGTAGAGGAAAACTTTGCTTTAAAAATTCATTTAAATATCCTCCTACATGAAATGAAAAAAAATGTTTCTCATCTGTCTAAGAAACGGTAACAAAGATTCTTTGTTCAGGCTAACCAGGTGCAGTACTACCCAGAGGGCTCCTGGTGAAGCTTCCACCAACAGAAATCTGCATTGCATCCTTCCATTGACTGCATTGGGGTTTGTCATGTTGTTCAGGCCTGATTTGAGAATAATGGGACACAGGCAACCAAAAGCTTGTCTGACTCATTACAACAAGGAGAAGATTTACTCATTGTAGGAGTGCATAGATAATTGGTTTCTGCAAAGTTTGGTGAAAAAACTAAAAATTTGCCCATGGCCTCCTGGATGTGAATGGGGAAAATCCTACCAGCATTAGGAGGTGCAGGAGTGAGGCTTTAAAACCAAGAGAGGGGAGGGGAAGGGAAGGGAAGAGAGAGGAAGGGAAGAGGAGAGGAAGAGGAGAAGAAAAGAAGAGGACAGGAGAGGAGAGGAAGAGGAAAGGAGACCTCATCAGTGGTCTGAAGAGTAAAGAGGATGCAGTCGAGCTCTTTCCAGTGGTTCCTAGGGACAGGACCAGAAGCAAGAGGCCCAAACTAAAACACAAGAGGTTCTCTCCAAACATCAGAAAACAGTTTATTTTCCTGTGAGAGTGACCAGTCTTCAAAAATAAATTGTTCAATCAATTGTGACTTCAAATCACAAGGAGACAGCAAAGGTAATAAAACATACAGCATGGTGAAGGGCAAGGAAATCTAGCCAAGACTATTCGGAAACTTTTATATCGGTAACTGGTTTTCATTTGTGTGGCATAAGTGTAAACTGGGTGAATTGTGTGTGTGCTGTGAATTAGTCATTAGTCAAGGGAATTGAGGTTACACAAAATGGAAGTTTTCTTTTTTTTTTCTTTCTTAGGAAAAATAATTTTCTACATCAATAAGTTAAATAAAATCCTTATCAACTTTTAATGAATGCAAGATAGAAAATTTATTTAAAAATCCATTATGAATTCAAAAAAATTAAAAATGTTGCTAATTATGCAGAACTCTATTGCATGGTCACTTAAAGACAAAAAGCTTAATATGAACTAGGTCTTAGTCAGCTAAATGACTTATCAAACCATGGGCAGTTACTTTTTTAAAAAGTGAAAGCACTGGGAAATGACTGGAATGAGAACAGAAGCACACTAGTAATTTTCAAAAGAGGAAATATTCTTAGTAATTACAATTTTTTAAAGTACTTTAATCCAAAATTTAACATCTGATAAGGAAAATAATCTTTGAACATCTAGAAGACCATAAATTATGATCCATAACCTGTACTGTTTTGTCAAGACTGAATATTGCCAGACAAACCATTTTTATTGCCTAGACTAATTAGTGGATGAAGAAGGTGAGGTAAATGTTATAGTGAAGGTCAGTGTCTCAGCTGGAAAAAGGAAACATAACCATATTGACTCTGTCATACTTACTAAAGCAAACTGAAGACCAGCATTTATACTTTGGAACGGCATTTTTTCAAATTAATGAAGTTTTACCTGAAATATTAAATCAAATAATTTAGAAACATCTCACATAACATGAAACCTGTGTAAATGTCCACCAAAATGAGCAATATGTAATGGTCTTAGGTGTTGTAAAGATTTTTTCTAAAGCATATCTTATTTCCCGGCTTTGTCAATAATTCAAGGAAGCTCCAAATTTTATGAATGCAGCCTGGTATATGCTATGAAGATTTAGGAAAAAAAATTTAAAAAAAACATTGTTAGGGAGAAAATATGGAGAATAATACAAATATGATATTTATAGAGAAAGAAATTAAAAAATGCTAATATTCAGAAGGAAGAAGAAACCTGACAGCAGTAGTGCTGTTTTTCTTGCACAAATATCTAAGCCCAATTTTGCTTTGTGTGTTTTTTTCATAAATTCTGTGTCTTCTCTGTAGGTGTTTCCATTTGAGTTACACTGGTTCATTGAAAACGATTTCCATTTTTTACCTTATATTATTATTTACTGAAAGAATTACTCAGTGTTGACATTACATAGTTACTGACATATTTGTTAATATTCATAACTAAAAATATTGTAGTGCAAAGAATAAGAAAGAACTATCTTTTACAAGAGGTAAGATATAGAAGGGGACAAATATAGAGAAAAGGAAAGGGCAGCGGCACAATCCTGGCCAGCCTGATAAGCAATGATTTTGGTGGAGGCAATGTGGATCTGTTCCTTATTAACACCATCTTGAGGATATGCCTCTATTCTCGGGACAGTATTGGTCAGAGGTTACTTCCAAGATCAGATTCTCTGACAATGTGCTGCATGAACACTCAGCCATATCTTGGACATTATTTCAACCTGGAGGTCTGTAGAGAAAAATCCAAGTACAATGATCTTATCATACAGACTAAATCAGATTACAAGGATCCTCCAGTCCAGCCCACTCCCAAATGCAGGAGAATGTAGAGGTACATTAGGTTGCTCTAGGTCTTAACAACACTTGGTGCAGGCCAACAGAGTAATACAGGTGGAACGTCTGCAGGCTGTGTCACCTCTGATGTTTCATAGCTCTCCTGGTTTCTTAGGTAGATAGGAGTTTAGAATCCCAGGTGCTCCCATAAGACCAATGCTTTTTGATACAGAGCGGTTACATTTTTTGGCAGCACTGATAGGAACATCAAAAGAAGGAACTGTTGTCATTGTGCTGCAGGCATAGCTAAACATAAACAAAGAAGGAAGGGCCAGCTTCATCTGCCTAGATGTTTGTGAGAAAATAATCAGAAATATTTGCTACTGGAATCTCCTGTGTCCAGACTTGCATATAGGTTATATGCACTATTATTTTTCCCATGCTACAGTTTGTACTGAGAGTGTGGGGCAATTATAAAAGTGAAATTTGCTGTTTCTGCAATGTGTGCAACATTTATTTAAAGTGAATTGTTCCAGGGAACATATTTGCCAAGAAACTCTTTCAGGAGATAATTTAAAGAAAATGAGCACCAAAGAATGGAAATTATGGGATTGAATTCACTTAATTCAAATGGAAAATGTCTTCATGGTTTCTACACAGCAGGTAATGCATATGTTTATTGCATTATAGAAATTACAGAGCTAGTTAAGTTATTTCACTATTTTTGACATTCTGAAGATCTTTCCACTCCTTGTGATCTGAAATTGATACTTTTTCTGCTTATTTTTACAATGTATTTCCACAGGTTTTTGCCAGAATTTTTATGATATGATTTTAGAAAAAATCATGTTTACTAATAATCTATTTTCTTCCTGAAAGGGAGGGACATAATGAAAACAAAAATGTTAAAATAGATTTTAAAAATAGTGACATATGCAATTGCCAAAGTTTTAATAGGAAGTGCTGATACTGCTTGAAACATTCCCCTTGTAAAAGTATAGGCCATTTTTTCTACTACCTAATGGCACAGGATTTGCTAAGAGCTATCATAAATCATAGAATTTTGAAAAAATTCAGACTGGAGGGGATCTCTGGCGGTCTTGTAGTCCAGCCTTCAGCTCAAAGCAGGGCTAGCTTTGAAGTTAGATCAGGTTGCTCAGTCTTGTCCAGTTGCGTTTTGAGTACCTCCAGAGATGGAGACATGGAGACGTCACAGTTTCTGTGGGCAACTTGTGCCAGTGCTCAGACATCATCACTGTAAAAATTTTTCCTTACTTTTGATCAGGGCCAAATCCAGGACACACTATTCCAGATATATCTTCACAAAGCCTGAGAAGAGAGGAATAACCACTTTAAGCAGAGTGCTGCCTACGTTTCTGCTGCTACAGCTTATTATGTGCTTAGTCCTCATTCCCACAAGGTCACAGTGTGAAGTTGGGTTCAGTGGAATCCTTGTCCACAGAGAAGCTCCCTGGCTGTTGGTCCTAGTCTGTGCTAACACAGGGAGTAGACCCTATCCAGGTGGAGGACTTTGCATTCATCTTTGTAGCATTTCATGAAGTTCCTTCCATCCCTAGTGGAAACGGGGAACAAGGGAGAATGGCTACTCAGAAACCACACCACACTCAATGTAGGGGTGAAACTGAAAAGCACTTTATTAATGGACGAGCTGACTTGTAAGGGGTTGATTCAGGGAGGTGTTTAGACCTGAGTGGAAACTCAAAAGAGATTGGGTGAAACATGTGTCAGTAACTGTCAGCATCCAGTGAGAACAGTCAGAGCTTAAAGTCCAGCAATAAGTCCCGTATGTGCAGCTGGCCAGGTCTGCTCCACTTCTCAGCACTGTCCTCTTCACAGGCACATTTTAGCATTTTTCCACACATCCCATTTCTCCAGCTTCTGCAAATCCTTAGGTAACATCCAGTGTATGAGCCACTCCTCCCCAATTTGGTGTCACCAAGGGACTTGCTGAGGGCTCATTACCTTCCTCTGTCCAGATTATTGATGAGATTATCATATGTAATCCATTCTGGCTGTTCACAGTTGCTGCCTTTCCATTCATGTGCAGTGAAATGACCCACATAAAGACTTGCTCCATAATTTTCCCAAGAACTGAGGGAAGAGTGAGTGTCTTTCAGTTGCCTGGATTCTTTTCCTCACTTATTTAAGAAAAACCACTTTTTTTCTCTTACTGCAGACACAAAGAGGCAGTCCTGCCTGAGGACATCTCTTCTCCATGGTGACTTTTGGGCAGTGGAATCACATATTGTTGTGTAAATAATCAAGTCTGTCCTCTCCAAGCTAAAAATATTCTGTTTCCTTGGGGGAACAGGGAGTTCATGGGGCACAACTCCTCAATGTCCCCAGACATGACAATATTGTCTATAATCATAAGTCTTTCCTTTTCCTGATCCAGGCTTCTCTGTTGGCATGCAAACATATGCTCAGGGGTAGGCACAGGCTGAGTTTTGGACTTGTTTATGAGAACCTAAACACGTCTGGCACCTTTGCACAGGACAAAGACCTCGTTCACTGAAGCAGACTGGGTAGAGGAAGGACCAAACATTCCTGCTAGGTCTGCTGATCCATGCCCCAGGAATGGCTATTCCTCAGCACTTCATGTAAGCTTCAAGCCTAGGCCACATTTGATGGAAAATCCAGTGATAAAGACAGAAATGATGAGGGGGATGGGCTCTCACACACTATGAGTGGGTGAGATGGGCAGTTTCTCATTCTTTTCCAATCCAGAGGGATGTGATGGACTTGCTGTGTGCCATGGAGCTGAAGAAAAGGTTGGGGGATTAGTCAGGCTTTACTTGTTCCATATACTCACTATTAAAGAAATGCTAAAATAACAGCTATTTGGTCTAGTGAAAGAAGACATGTTGTTTGCTTTCTCAGAGACTCTAGGCAATTTTAGGCAAAATCCATGGAAAGGGATTAGCAATCAGGCTACAAAAATGTTACAGCTCTAGCTTTATTTCGTGTTTCCCTGTGATCAAGCACACTCTCACAGCAGATCTCAGCCAGCCTGATCCATGGAGGTTTCAGATAACAAACATTTTATCTTCCCAAATGAGAATTATACCAGCTCCTCTTTTTGTTAAACAATCATTCAGAAATGAAGGGGACTTTCACGTCAGAGGGGTGTTTCTCTGCCATGACATCCTGTCTGGGCTCTGGGAACTCCTGTTTCCCTGTGAAAATGAAGGTGGATAAGTACTTGTGTCTAACACACTGCTGATGGCAGGGCTTAGCCCAGCAGCTCCCAAAGGAGCCTAAGTAGAAAGTGGCATTACCTCATATGTCACTGTGATATTTAAAAAGGTTGCATAATTACTTTGACTGTTGCACTCAGACTGGGTGACAGGACTATGAAAACTGAAATGTGTTCCAGAAACTGTTTGGATTTTTTTCTTTTTTTTTTTTTTCTTCCCTTGTAGACTGGGGGCCCACAAGAACCTGAGCAATTACGCTGAAAGGGAAAGTTGCTAAGGAAGAGAGAAATAGGTAATTCCAGATCCACACTTTCCCCTGTTGCTCAAAGCTCAAGGGAAAGGCATGCAGCCACCAGATTTCCATTACCATGACGGGCGTCACTGATGATGCCCAGCAGAGTGTGCACGTACACGGCAGGTGGGTATTTGGGTATTTTGACACAAGGCAGCCATCTCCCAGCTGTAGTGCCATCACAAGAGGAAAGACAAAGCCTTATTCAAAATCACTGTGCACCCCCTTGGCCTCTGCGAGGCAATGCATACAAACCTCTCCCTGAGGAGGCACTTTTAGGAGTGCAAGGACTCCTGCCTTGCCCCTGAGGATTGCAATCTGTGGCTGGAGGGACATGGGGACCTGATCCTGCCTGACCCCTACAAACTTGGTACCTGCCCAGGACTTACAGGAGTCTCCCTGAGTCATGGCCCCAGAATTAAAATATACTGAGGTAACTCTCTGAAAAGTAAAATCAGTTCAGTGCAAAGTAGATGTCATTGACTTTAAAGGGAATAAGGAAAAAAGAAGTATTTTGTTACCTTCATAACAGATATTTACATTTAGCCTTTTGACTGTGATCTGCATTATCTGATCCAGACTAAATGACTATTGGGTTTGGGACTCCACAGGACCATAGTTAAGACAAGAATATTTTGAAGCATGTGAGGAACTACTGAGTGGTCTCAGCTTTTACACAGATTTTGTAGAGCAGAGATGAAAAATGAGTTTCAAGAAAGATATTCCTCAAAGACACATAGAAAGCCCTTTAAATGTGGACTACACAACACACAGAAAAGAGACCACATTAAAAAGGCATTTAAAGCCCTGAAAGTCTTTTTGACTTTTGACTTCAAAAGAGTTCCCTCAGAACTGTACCCACAGTAGCTGCCTTCAGATCATATGGTCAGGCATGAGGGAAATTCAGCTGATTTCTCCCTCAGCTATACAATGAAGTGTGTTACAAAACACGAAACTGGAAAATTATGTTGAGTTTTAATCTTTTTATGCAAAAAAATAGATTCTTTTTTTTCCACTGTATCTACTAGAAATGCAGATGGTGATGTATGAAATGAGTTTGGAAGCTAGATGTTGGTAAGTTTAAGTTTTAATTTTTTTTCCGGGGATGAGATGACCAATTAGGCCTCCTTGGTGCCTTATCCAAAGTGAAAAGACAAACGGTCCTGGGATAATCTAGAGATAACTAGTCTGTTTTGCCCAGACACCTAAATAAAATGGAAATGGGAAAAATGAGGGCAGCAAGGATGGATTGGGTAAATAACATCAGGATTTTTAATTTGCCAAAATGAAGATAAATTAAAAAAAAGAAAAACAAAACTTCAGTGTAAAAAGTCTCTGAAGGCTTTTCTTGGAGTTATGATGTAAAAGTCAAGTAAATTAAATACTAAATTCATAAAGTCGGCAGCAACTTGGACACCTCTTTGACTTGAAAGGAACCTCTGGCTATTCCTCTGCCCAGGTTGCAAGGGAATGTAGGATATGCTGATGTGGACATCTCTGCCAGCTGTGCTCCTGGCTAGGACTCCCTCTTTTGCATTGGTCATGCTCACCTCCTGGCAGTGCCCTTCTCCTTGCAGCATCCTTAGCCTCATGCATTGGCAGGGACTTAAAGAGTACTGGGAAAAACAGAGGAACCAACTATTCTTCAAAGGGATAGACAGCTTTAGTTCAAGCCAGGCCTCTTAGTCAGGAAGGATACTTAGTTTGCAGAAACTGCAGCACCAACCACAAGATCCATGACAGCAGAAACGTGCCAGCACTGACTGATCAATAGTGGAGATTTCTGGGATGTGAGTGCAGCTCCTCAAGCCAGGGGAAGAAATCAAACTTATATCTTTCATTTTTTAGCTGAGGGAATTAATATTGTACTATTAAATGGAAAGTTAACTACTACCAATATCCCTTTATTTACATGACTTTGATTGTAAGTGCCCAGAAACTTAAATATTTCAAACATTTTAAGGGCTTTTGTTCAGAAAGTGTCTAAACAAACTGTTTCTGACAGTTAAAAAAACCCAGTTTTCATTTGTTTTGGCGAAAACAGTTTGTTGAATTTGGTCAAACTTCAGAGTCATCAGCCAACCTAAAATGGTGGGTGTTTTTTGTGACTTGTGATTTACCAAAAGAAATACACTATCTTCTTTCTCAGAGGAATATAATTCATTTGGGAGTTCATGGTTGATTTTCCTTTATTCCTTTCTCCCCTTCTCAGGAATTTTGAGTTTCCCCAGAAGATGGGTTGCTGCCTTTTGCATTGCGTGTGATTTGACCTTTCAAAGAGAGAGATTTCTAGCCCCCTGCTTTGGATGGGATCAGTAAGACCATCCTTTTTGCTCTGCCTCACTCAGAGCAGGGGGATGCTGTCAGCACTGAGAGGCTGTGACCACAAAGACCAGTGTAGAAGGGAGAATGAAATTATGAGGGCTGCAAAATCAGTGTCAAGCTGATGTCTTGCCTGACTTTGCATGCTGTGTTTGGGCAGATTTGAAAGCAGGCAAAGAGGATTTAGTTACGTGTATTGAATCACACCATCCTCAAGCACATTAGGCAACTGACAGAACCAATCTGGATCCATGGCTCCTTGCCGGGGAAGCTCACAATTTAGTTTTATGGAATGGGCTGAGAAAATACAAGGTGAAGTTGCTCAGAGACTCAGACCTCCTCATGGTCCTCTAAAATTGCCTGTTTGTTTAAATTAACCCCTCCTGGGGGGTCATCACAGACTTTCAGTGTTGTCACTGTGCTGATGTAATTGCAGGAAGGTATTTTCCAGTGCTGGAGAATTCAAGAGAGAGCAATGGTGAAAACAGTTTCCTGGGGTCTCTTCCCTCAAGCTGAAATGACGCCCAACCCAAGACCAGTCCCAGCAAGGGGCTAGCGAAGGGGGGACAGCATAAGCATAACATGGAGTGCTGTGGGGTGCTGGAGAAAACACCATCTCCTGATGCAGTAGTTTCTCCACGTCCCAGTCCTATTCCATGTAACACAAGGGCAGGGATCTTGCCAGTCACATGCTGAGTACCATATGTGAGCCTGGTTACATTCACTCAGAGTCATTCAGCTGTTGATTGCAGAAAGACTCCCAGGAAAGTGGGTGGTTATCTTTAAAATTATCTTCATCCAGCAGAGCAAGGTTTTGGTTCAGTTTTGCTAGTGTGGAGTACTCCCATAAATTTAAATCGTATCAGGACATGATTGTGTGTTTAAATATATATGTAGAGAACATTTAAGTCCTGTGTTAACAAGGACCAGAACAGAGGCCAAGACAAGCTGACGCATGAGCAGCCATGTTGTTCCCTCTCCAGTCCGAGAACTGGATTCCTTCACAAAACCTGCTGTGCAGCAGAGATAAAAAGATGAATATTTGACATAGCTGAAGATAACACTCTGACAGCTTACTAAACAAAAGTGAGTTAGTGGTTATGAAGAGACCCTATGACATGGTTGCTTACAATGGTAATTGGGTGCTTATAATTTTATTGTTTGCTGGTGCAGATCCATGGGGACATGTTTAATGAGATTTAGGTTACTATTTTGTTTATAGAAAACCTCACCTACCTCTTGCAATATAATGCACTCCATGTGTTGGAGCTATGCTTGAATAAACAGCTCTGGATCATAGTATCTCTTTCCCATAAGGCCAAATTGTCATGCCGCTATTTGCACTGACTGGAGTCATAATCCCCCCAAAGTCAGTGCAGTGACTTGTGAAACAAGCAGTGCTCAGTGCCCTGCCTTTGGCTCCCCTGAGCATCCAGAAAGCACTGCTGCAGCTCAGCAGTGGTGGTGTAGCAGCCACTGGCACTGGTACACTTGCCTGCTGAGCCCAAGGGCCCACCAGAGAGGTCATACTGGTGTTCACCAGGATGCCAGAAACTAACTACATAGTCAGGAATATTGATGAGACTTTGAATCTCTGCAGGCTGTGTTGATCATAGAATAATAATTAAAAGCTCGATGGGAAAGTTTAGCAGTATAAGTCTAGTTTAAAAATTGCAATAGATGGAGTATCTGCAAATTGGCATATTAGACTTTTACAACAGCATCCAGAGTCCTTGTCCCTCCTGCAGGATAGCTGGTTCTTTTTCCATGAACTTGATTTGTTAGCATGTCTGTTGTCAAAAGGTCTGTTTCTTATTTTTGTTGAGTTATACCTTAAATGTGTCTTTTTTTGGCTACTTATATTCTCATTTCTGCACAGCAGCAGCCAAGCAAGGCTTCAGTTTCTGGCCCTCAGATTTATTCTCATCGCTTTGATGGGTTGAGTCTGGTGCAGCCTGTATCACAAAGTACCTGGATGGGCTGATTGTAGACATTTGCTGGCACTGCAGCCTCAGCTGTGGAAACAATTTTGCTGGCAGTGGAAGCCCAGTTTTTCTGGAGAGGGGCCCATATTTCTAGTTTGAAGTGTGTGAAGCCTCATCAGAGCTCTGTTATCAGACCCACTGGAACTTTTCCCCCTTGTTCTCTTGGTCCACTTCTCTCACTCCTCCAAATCTGTCTTCTGCTTCTTCTCAAAGTTCCTAATACATATTTCTGGCTGCTTTTGCTGTAATCTCTTCCCTTATTTTCTATTCACTCATTAGCTCCTTCTTCACTGTGTTTCTCCACAGCCCCCTCTATTTTCTCTGCCCTTCCTCTTAATTTCTCAGGACTCCCCTGTTTTTATCCTCCTGTCCACATTTTCATCTCTTCTCCAGAAACTCCATAAATGACAGCTCCATTAATGGAGCATATCTCTTGAAAAGGAAGCTCTCTTGTTCCTCAGAGTGGCTGTGAGATACAGACCCAAATGGCATTGTTGCTGTTAATATTTTATTAACAAGCAATGCTGGGAACCCAGGGTGCCAAGTGTTGTGTAGCTGGGCAGGAAATGATAGCTCTTGAACCAGAAGTCCTCATATAAAGGAATTACAGCCTCAATCTTACACACCAGCAACTCAGACATATGGAAAATAAGGATAAATTTACTAAACTGTTTAGTCTTATAAAGTTGTGAATACATTTTTTTTTCCCCAGCCTGACATTCTTATAGACATTAACTGTCTAATTCCATTCAAGCTATTGTTTTTACTGGTGTATAGAAGTGACACCCATGTAGAAAACATATCAAAACTTGCTCTTGGTGTCTAGATCAAGACCACTCAGAGAGTTCAAGACCATCCATTTCTCTCCACAGTCTCACAGCAGGGAATGAAAACAGCACAATTCAAGGCAAGGAGAGAGAACAGTGGGAGAAAGAACAAGGAAACTTTATAGTCTGTATTCACCATGCTGTATCTGACTCTGATTCAAGGGCCTGGACTGAAAAGTCTGTTTTCCTGAGGCATGGCTAGAACTGAAATCTGCAGCAGGGTTCTCATATTCTGTGATATTCCAGTGCAGCGTTCATGAAATGCTGTGTCAGTTTAACAGATACATTGAGACAGAAAACTATAGAGATCTAAACATGAATGTCATGATTTGTATTCTCTTCTTTTGTGTCACTGATGTTTAGACTAAAGGTTTAGTTCATCTCCTAGTGAGCAGGTTTTGATGTGCCACAGGCTTTTCTATCAATGTATGGTTGTATTTTTCCTGTGACTTGGAGGTCAGTTGGTGCTTGGCCAAGGGATAAGCAGTCCTGGTAAGTTCAAGAGCAGTGAAAGGGTTAACTTGATATTTAACTTGACTAATCCTTAATATGCAGAGGTAGCATGTTCAGGAGAGGAGCAGGGCAGTGTGATCTCCCTTAGCTGTCATTTCAGGATCCCTGCAGAACCAAGAAGGCTGTGGATCAGTTTACACTCAGCTTGGTAATCTTGCATGGGGCCTGTTTGTGTCTCTTGTGCTGAAGGCTGAATGTAAAATGAACATTGTTAGCCAAGAAAGCAAATAGAGAGAACTATTTCCCAAGGCATTTTACTCTGCTTATTTAACGCCTCTGAACAAACCCCTTTCCACATCCTCTGAACCTACTGGCCACTTCAGATAGCTCCATTTCCTGCTGGGTGAGATTTTTTTCTAAAATGTTTATTCAGCTCCAGGAAATGATGATTTCCTGAATACTCTAAAACTTCATATTTTTATTGTATCCCTGTTTATTTAATAGTCTTACTTATCTTGCAAGTGTGCAATGCACAGCAACACCTCTTGCAATGTAACCATGAGAATGGAGTGGAGCTACACACAGTACAAGAAAAAACAGTTAAAGTGAAATTAAATCTGGTTTTGCTAATTTATACACTAGTGTATTTCCATTAGCATGAGCCATTAGTCCTTATTTATACTGGCCTTAATGAGTTCAGAAGTAGGCTTTTAAATTTATCTTGCTCTTTAAGGAAAAGTGCCTAAAAATTCAAGCTAGTGAAGGAGAATTAATTAACTTACATATAAAGATTTTTTATGTCATAGTTTACATTAATGTTCTTTCTTTAAGCAGAAAACCAGTGGAAAGGACTCACCCTACACTGAGACTGAAAATTAGCAATGTTTATTTTGTGAGATTGAAGTTAACCTGCATCCAACACTCTAGTCTGACATGAATTTCACTACAGAGAGTGAAATTCATGCAGTCTTAATGAAAAGGCCATAATACTTTATGTACAAGGATGGGAACCAGAAGTGACTACTCCGAAATAAAAAGAGCTTCTTTAAAGTAAATTAACTGGGATTGGTCCCAGAGGAAGTTCAGGAATTGCATAGCCTTGCCATTAACCCCAGACTGAGCTACATGTCCCACTCATGCTTTCCTCTTCTCTGTTCCTGTCTGCTTGTTCTTAACCACCTTCTCCTGATGCTGTCGGCTGTGACTCACTCTGGCTTTTTACGGGAAGAACTGATAGTTTCCATCTCCATTGAGTGTGAAGAGAAAAGCAATGTGAGCATGATTCTTGCCCCATGCTCACCTGGAACTTTCACCCTTACAGAAACCATATCCTTCAATGGCCACTTGGAAAGATTTTCAAGGGAAAATAGACTGAAGATTAGATTTTCCTTTTCCTTCCTTCCTTCCTTCCTTCCTTCCTTCCTTCCTTCCTTCCTTCCTTCCTTCCTTCCTTCCTTCCTTCCTTCCTTCCTTCCTTCCTTCCTTCCTTCCTTCCTTCCTTCCTTCCTTCCTTCCTTCCTTCCTTCCTTCCTTCCTCCCCTGCTTCCCTTTTTTATTATGCATCCCTTAATCATCCACCATTTTCACCCAGGTGGAGACATGCTGCAGACAATGCCTCTATCACCAAATGACTGAAACAGACTGAACCCTTGTAGCACCAGAATAGTGTCTGTTTTCAAACCACCCCTTGTGTGATACCACTGTGCCTCTGTCTGAGAGGAGTGTTCTTGCTTTTGACACCAAATATTTAATATTCACATTGCTGAGCTGAGTAATCTCTAAGGATGCCCTTCCTGGCATGTTGCTCCCTCCCCAAATTCATGTTGTGCAACTTTAGCACCAGGATGCAGGACCACAAGTATTTGATTTTTGAGTAGACTTTGAGTGTTTTTACGTAATCCCAGATTAATTCACTCTAATTCCTTGTGTGTAATTTGCTCTCTCCTTTCGCAGAAGGGTACTGTCCTCTCGTCCTCCTGTCTAACACAATTGGGTAGAGCTACAACACTTTTGCCTTTTTCATTCCAGGAGTCTTTTTCTTCCTACCTTTTCTACTCTACTGTAGCTCTGATACCAGACCATCATCTCCAGTAGTATCTTCCCCAGCTTTAACAGAAGATTGTATCCTGGGAGATGTGTTATGTTTTAACTCGCTTTAGACTTGGTGAAGCTTTTGAAGGATATAGGGGACCCATGAAGAATTTTTTTTATCTCCTATAGAAGTTTTTGCTACTTGGCCTCTATTATCACGTCATCTGCTGGGAATCATTTGCAGTACTATGTTTAAAACTGAAATTTCATGAGAAAAACCTACCTCAGGCTACCATTGCATTTGCAAACTAAGCTGCTAGGTGCTAGGAAAGCAACTGAATCACACAAATAAATAGGTTTAAATTAACTCCAGGTCCTATACTAATGCATGATGACATTTACAGCTGCCTTGGCTTACCCTGCCATCTTCTGGTGATACCTGCTGCAAGATCAAAAGTTAGAGGTGAAATGAGATGAAATATTTTATTGCTAAAAACACAAGGGTTGGCTCCAGTCCAACCGAACACTTTCCTTAAATAACCATTTTTAATATACAGCACCATATAAGAATCCTGCAATAAATGTTAAGACTTTAGATTTTTATTTCACTTCTTTCAATAATGTATTTATTTTACTGAATGATATTTCTCTAGGCTAAAGAAGGCTTTCTGGCCTGACAATGCCTGCCCTGGCAAAGGCAGATTAAAAAAATTGCATTAAGGCAGCCAGGGTCACTGATTGGCCAAGTATTCAAGACTGTGACTACTCGGTCTCCAAATCTTTAGATGCTCTGTTACAAATCACTTCTCAGCCATCCAAAACAGACCATTTGACACTTTCTACAACAAAACCACCAATCTGCAGTCCAATTCTCTCACTGCATCTCCCAGCCTAATAGCTTCAATGATTTCCTTTTTTGATGGTTGTATGGGGTTTGTATGTCAAGGTTTTGGTAGCAGAGGGGCTACAGGGGTGGCTCCTATGAGAAGCTGGCAGGATCTTCCCCCCAGTCAGGTGGCTCCAAGGTGGATCTGCCACTGGCCAAAGCCAAGCCCATCAGTGGTGGTGGAAGCACCTCTGGGTTAACAGAGCACAGAAGGGGGAAAGTTACTGTGCAAGAGCAACTGCAGTGGGACAGAGGAGTGAGAATATGTGAGAGAAACAGCTCTGCAGACACCAAGGTCAGTGGAGAAGAGGGAAGAGACACTCCAGGTGCTGGAGCAGAGATTCCCCTGCAGTCCATGGTGAATATCATGGTGAAGCAGCTGTGCCCCTGCAGACCATGGACAGTCACAGAGGAGCAGATATCACCTGCAGCCTGTGGAGGACTCCAGAGCAGTGGGATGCTCAAAGAAAGCTTTGAGACTTGTGAGAAGCTCATGCTGGAGCAGGTTCATGGCAGGACTTGTGACCCCATGGGGACCCATGTTGGAGCAGTCTGTTCCTGAAGGACTGCACCCTGTGGAAGGCACCCATGCTGAAGCAGCTTATGAAGTGCAGCCCATGGAAAGGGCTTGTGCTGGAGAAGTGCATGGAGGACTGTTTCCTGTAGGAGGGACTCACTGGAGTGGACCCTGCTGGAGCAGGGGCAGAGAGTGAGGAGTCCTTCCACTAAGTATCAAGGAGCAGCAGAAATAGTTTGTGATGAATTGACTGCAGCCCTCATTTCTCATCCCCCTGTGCTGCTGGAGGGAAGGAATTCAGAAGTGAAGTTTAGCCTAAGAAGAGAAGAATGGGAGGAAGATGTTTTAGATTTGTTTTTATTTTCTCATTACCCTCCTCTGATTTGATTGCTAATAAATTCCATTGCTTTTCCCTTAGTTAAGTCTGTTTTGCCTCTGATGGTAATTGGTGAGTGATCTCTTCCTGTTTTTATCTCAATTCATAAACTTATCTTCTTATTTTCTCTCTCCTGCCCATCTAAGGAGGTAAGCAACAGAGCTGTGGAGGGCACCTGGTGCCCAACAAACATTAACCATCACAGTGGTTTTCCTGGTTTTTTTCCATTTCTCTTCGCAACTTGTCTGGAATCAGTCTGTTTTTCTGCTTGGGTTTCCCTCTGACCAGCTCCCAATACTGTTTTTTCTTTTTTGCAAAGTTCTCAGCACTGGCCATTCCTTAATGCTGGAACTGAGTTTGAATTTTTTCTTTGGCTATGTAAAGTGCTGCTTGTTTGGAAAGTGCCCCCCTTGCAGAGAGGATAATTTGGACTTTTTACTGGAAGTCCAAAAAGTATTCCGTGTTTGGCAATAAAGGCATTAGTCATGTCTCAAAACTACAGGCCATTCTTTAATATTACCAAAAATATTAATTTTTCTTTTGTCTGAAAATATTTAGTTGCCATAAACAGAGGGTTGGGTGTTTTTTGGCTTTTCCACAAAATGTTGAAAATTTTCATGGAAAGCAGCTGTTGTGGGTAAAAAAAAACCCAGAGTAATCACACAAAAGTACTCTTTTTACTGTTCAATAGAGAAGTTTTGATGGAAAATTTTGACTAGCCTTGCTTTAAGACCTTTTATGGGTTGTGTTATGAAAGGATTAAACAGACTTTATCTGGCTTTGTCACCTATTTCTGTTTATACTTCATTATGATGGTCTCTTCAGTGTCCTCAGGTCTGTAAATTTTTTTCCTTTGATATTTACAGTATTTACTCACTTGATTTAAAATGTTTTGCTTGCTCTTCTAGTTAAACTTTACCAAGTGGACACCTCAGTGACGTGTTTGTTGTTAACCTGTCTGATTTCCTCCGGGTTGCTTGACTCTGCTACAACAGGTTGCTCTTAGGGTTGCTCCAGTTGCACGGCACTAGGTCTTTAAGGCACTTCAGTGCTGCAGACCTTTATGGCTCCTTTGGTGTGCCCCAATGGCACAAGTCTTCCTTGCATCTTAGCAGCATCTTTATCCTGCGACTTGGCAGCACAGTCCGATTTATGTCCTCCTTAAAATCAATGAAGCCAAGAGGCTTCCATTTTATAGCAAAAATTGTTGTTGCTCAACCATTGAAGGCGATCCTACTTAATGTTATTGAATTATTGCTCATCTTCATGGTGCTCAAGTTGTGACTGCTGTTCTGGCTCTCAGCCTCATTCTGCCCCAGCTTGTGTCACCTATTCTGCCCTGGGACTGCACCCTGAGATGCACCATGCTTCCTAAGGGCTCCTGCTCCCACAGCACCACTAATCCAGGCTCTAATTATGCCCAGGTTAATTCCAGACGATGATGGCTTCTGGTATTTCACAGAGAAAAGTATCAGGGGGGAGCAGGACCATGAGTGTTACAGGAACTTGCACTTCAGGCAGGCAGAGACACTTGAATTCTTCCACAAACAGCCAATAGCAGTGGTGTATAGAAAGCACGAACACAGCTGTGTCAGAGTAAAAATCACAAGGTAATATGGGTTTTTTAATACATTGGAAGTCTCCAGGGAAATGGCAAGTCAATTTGGCTGATTGGTATAATTTCTCCAAAGCGTGTACATCAAAACTAAGACTAATTAATTCTCCAGACACCGTGTGAGTGCAAATATATCAGCTTTTATTTTTCCATCATCCAACTCCCATCTGATGGCACTCAGTAGCACCTTCAAGCAGTGATCACACAAGGAATTCTGCTGTCAGTCTTGAGCTCAGGAGGAGGGAGTGCAAAGGAATGCTGGTCTGCTGCAATTTGCAAGGTCCTGGTGGGCAACGGCTGATGCCCACAGTGTGCTGTAGTGACAGGTCTGAGTCTCCTCAGCTGAGTCTTCAGCTAAGGCAGTTTGAACTCTATCTCAGGAACTAGTGTAAAACTCAATCAAGTCAGGCTACTTATACCCTATACCTCATCCATACTTTGAAAGCAGCAAGGAAAGTGGCACTTTTCTCCCCAGGCAGTCAAGTCCCTGAGCCCACTGTTGTAGGCAGGATAAGCAACCTACAGGGAGCATTGGTTCAGATACAAGGGGCTATTTCCTACATGAAACTAGACAAGTATGAGTCATGTAGGCTCTGCCAGGATCCTTGTGTGCAGGCTCAGGCAACAATTTGTACTGAGCAGTGACCCAAAATATCTGCTGATAGTGACATTATGTTCATCATGGTGCTTGGTCCTGCTGAGCCTCCTGGAGCATCTGATGCTATAGGACACTGTGAATTTTACAGAGGTGATGATAATATTTGAAATAAGTATGACTAGATGGTGAGAGGTTTCTAATAACCAAGGACATGGTCTTAGTGCCTGGACTGAAGAAAAGATACTTTTGGCATCTCTTTCAAATTAGTCTTTTTAAAACAGGCAGAGAGGCAGAGTTTCATCACAGTGACACTGGTACAAGTCCAAAGTACCTGCTGTGAGTGACTGAATTATGCTAGATTCACTGCAGGGTAATGAGATCAGACTCTGGTCTGCAGTGATCCGTCTGGTCTGCAGTAGGCGTATGTAATTTCTGTTTGAAAACGGCAGGTACTGCCACATAAAAGCTGGCAATGATTAGAAGTGTCTTTCACAGGAGAAAGGAACTGTCTGTTGAATATCCATGATTATAAAAGTAGAGAACCACTGATTTCTGTCTCACTTCAAGGGCTGGTGGTGCATCGCAGGTGGGGAATTGCAAGTGGTTTGCTAGGGTAGCCACAACAGTATCTTGCTAGAGGCTCTGGCTGTCCCGCACACAACATGGGGAACTTGCAGCCTTCCAAAGCATGGCAAAAATTGACACCATTTCATGCTGCAATGCTAGAGAGAAAAGCCCAATCAAGAAAAGTTCAATTACTTATTTTTTTTCTGTCTTACAGAAAGGTGGCACAGTTATCTCAACATCAAAAATTCTCATCAGACTCTTTCCCAGACATCACTCACTTATTTGGTCATGTTTGATGCATATGGTAGGTGGGTTTAAAATCTTTGCATGAGGAAAAAAATAACTGTTCAATGAAAGTGCACAAGAGTTCAGAGCTTGTGAAGACTGTGATGAAATGCCAAGAGACAGTAGAACCTTATGACACTTAGAGAAATATTCTTTAAAGGAAACATAAACAGTCCCTCAGAAAAGCAAACTGACCATGGGTGAAAACAAATCAGTGAAGAGATATGCCTACAGCACTGGGATGTGCTTAGCTGAGGGAGGCAGAAGAAGATAGCAGTCTGGATGGTAGAGGCTGGAGAGACTGTTAATTATGGGTCCAAAGTAATTTTCAGTTTAGGTTTGGTAACAGATACTCCTATGCTGAAATTTTTCAGTGTTTCCTTTACAGTGCTTCCTAATTGGAGAATTTACACTCTTGTGCAATTAAGAAGAAATAAACCTGTAAAAATTATTTGAAAAATAAAAAAAAAAGTAGGTGTTGGAAAGATATGCATGTTTTTATTAATACTTTGTGTTCTGGGGAAATCCTGCAACCTTTTTGCCTTCTGGCTGTGGATTTCCCCTTGCTATATATGACAGGATCTCCTAAGAAATTCCCACTTTCAAGGTGAAAAGCCATTCTGTATTTTAGGTGGGCTTGCTTTAAGTGAAAGGCAGATTCACCACATCTGGCTTCTGCCACAGCATCCCATCCTGCTTGAAAAATAA
Source organism: Pithys albifrons albifrons (assembly GCF_047495875.1). Classification (NCBI taxonomy): domain Eukaryota; kingdom Metazoa; phylum Chordata; class Aves; order Passeriformes; family Thamnophilidae; genus Pithys; species Pithys albifrons. Next base: position 59,905,035 of record NC_092458.1, read on the forward strand.
CTAGCAACAAAATACGTAAGTTTAGCTAAGACATCGAGGTCTTAGCATCTGAGTCTGGCTTTGGCATCCTACTGGGGCTCACAATAGAGCATATTCAGAGCTCTCAGTTGTGGTTTGGGGCTGTGGCAGGCACATACCACACTCCCGTTTGATGGCTGGAAAACCATTACTACCTAGAAGGTCAAAGACTCAGCTTTAAAAAATAAACAAAGAAGTGGAAAATGGGGTTTCTGTAGCATATGGGCATGCCAGGTAGACACAGCAAGGGTTTGGTGAGGACCAAATGCTGTCTGGTTCTTGCTGTCCATGCAGAGTGGGCTGTGGGGCTGCAGATCCTGGCTGTGTGGGAGCACAGGCATGGACAGCATCCAACAGGGAGGGATGCCATTGCCTTTTGGCTGGGCTAACACAAGGAGCAGATAAAATGGGGGAGGTGCATTTGGCATAGCCCCTGCCAAGTGTGAGCTGAGGTCTCTGCCTGGAGTAGTTACGTCTGGGAGCAGGAAATTAGGAGCAATGTTTACAGGGCGAATGCTATGAGAACATGCACAGTTGCACCCAAGGAAAATCCTACGTGAGGACTTAAAATTGAAATATTTAACCTATCAGAAAACAATAAAAATTAAGAACTTTTTATTTCTTTTCCCCTTCTGAAATAAATTATTATGAAATTAATATTCAGTAGTTCAGTAACCAAGAGAACCTTTTCAAAATGGGATTTAAAGGACCAGATCAATCTGGTGGAACATTACCCTTCTGAAGTATGCAAGATTTTTTTGGCATGTTATTTGTTATTTAACACAGCCATTAAGTGTGGTTTATCTGTGAAAGCAGAGAGGGAGATTAACGAGACCAGAAGAAATGATAAATTAACTGACCGTGATGAGGTGCACTTGCAGAGTGAACTACTGTGGCAAATAGTTTTGTGAAAATAAGAAATATTAAAGCTAGATCTCTGGGGATGATGAAAGTGTCATGACTCTAGACAAGGTTTCTGCTGAAGGGCCTGCAATGGGCTCTTTTCATGGGAATAGGAAACAGAATTTTTACAGGACCCATGAGAGTGCTGTAGGACTTAGAATTTTAGAGTACCTACGATACTATGCTGTGAACCTACAGTCCCGTGTTGCACAATCTTAAGACACCTCTCTAAGGCTGCGCATGATACTTTGGCAAGCTATTTAGCATGTTTGTTTCAAACATAGACTCAGATTTTTCCAAAGTTTCTTGGAATTTCTTAGAAACTCATGCTCAACAGAGAATCAGAGCCTTTGGACACACTTGAAAAAGGCTGAACACAGGAACATAGCAGTGGCCTGAAGAAAATTAACCTAGTTAAACAAATTTAATTGAATAAAATAGACTTTCAAAGGCAGTTTAGTGAAACCAGTGCATATCTGTGAACATGCATGGGTGAACACCAGAATCTGTCTAAAATGTGAGGAAGAGTGTGACAGGACCAAAGTGCTCAGGTACAAGGAGCACAGGAGTTGTGGAGAGTAGGGCAGTATTTTCTGCCTCCACTAAGCCCCTGTTCCATACCTGATTTTATGGACAAGGCTAAAATTATCATTAACTCCTCAAGAGCATTGGCACCTAGGAGTGAACTGTATAAAGACATAACTGGATGCTGTCAAGGCAGTTAAATGCCACCCTGACATCTGAACCTGTCAGATGTCAAAAGCTGAGCAGGGTCAGCCCTGGTTAGTACTTGGATGGGAGACCTCCTGCGAATACCGGGGGCTGTAGGTTCTAGGCCCGAGGACTTCACTGTCACTGTCCAGGCTCGCTTTGGCAGATAAACCTGAGGAGTTAAAGGGTGGGACCAGTTCCATGCACGCTGTGCCTCACCTAAAAAATCCACTGTGCAGGCTCGAAGGACCCACCCACGGGGGGAAAGCCCTTCCCAAATCTTCGTTTACGAAGTCTAGCCACGATGATGGATGCTGCTTGTATTTAATGCTGTGCTGCTGCCTGTACCCTACTGGTTGGGCTGCCACCACCTCTGATTTTAACGATTTAGGCTTCAACAGTCTGTGATCAGATCCATATCCAACACTGAGTTATTTAATTGTGGGCATGATTATTTGTGCTATAAAATCTGCTATGGAACCATGTGGTAGCCTTTTTGTAAGAGGTAGGTTGACACTCCATGATGAGGTCAGCTGAGTGACTACTTTTTTCTTTTTTTGAAGGGGGTACAGGGGGGAGTTAATGAATGTCGAGGTGTTGAAGTCAGTAAAACCTCTAAATGTAAAAGTAGAAAAGAAATATTCTTCAAACACAATTATGCCATGAACATTTTCAAAATGAGACCTTTTCCTGAATCAAAATACAGGGAAAATGTTTTTGCTTCCAAAAGTAAAAAAAAAATATTTCACCCTGGGCCAAATGGGGTGGTTTGGGCTGACCCAAAAGCAAATGTGTCAGTACAGATTATATTATTGGTTTTCCCCCAAAAGACCAAAATTGCCCTGCTCTGCCTGGACCAGGATGGCCCAGAAACGATGTGTCTGCCAGAGCCCACTGTGAAGGCTCTGATGATACATTCAGAGCTGGTGCAAACACCACTGGGGTATCACTATCCCAAGCTGGTTTTAACAGCCAAGGTAAAAACTGCTGAATGTCCAGAAAATGGTTACAGCTGCATATGCTGGCCAGTCCTCAGAGGTAGTGGTGCAGAAATCCCTTCTCTCTGGGGCCATCCTCAACCTCCTGTGCTGGTGGTACCTTTACTGCCCGTGAAGTTCCCCTGTAGTTGCCAAGTCTTCAGTTAGCTCTGGGCACACTGGGTCAGGGTAAAACAGCCTTAGGACATGAGAGAAGCACAGAAGGCATAGTCCTTCAGAGAGTAGACATTAGAACAAAAGGAAGCACAAAAATGTGGCTTGATCCCCTACAGAGTGGACTGGTTGTTGAGACTGGGTGTGCCATACCCTGGGGAAGAGAGGAAGGACTTTAATGTCTCAGTGTTTGCATGTCATACCAGTGAAATAAATTTACAGTCCTGGGGAAAAAAGGGCAGACCAATGTTCTGTGTGAGGAATGCATGATAGCAAATCATGCTGGGCAAGACTAAAGGTCTGACTAGCCTGGTAACAAGTTTTCAGCAGTGGTCAGCAGCAACTGAATGCCTATGGTGAGGGTCCAAGTGTACAAGCCACTTCCACAAAAGCATTCCCAGAATCCAACCATTTGGAGCTCAGGGTCTTCCTGAGGCAGAAGTGTCTGTAATACACTGAGCCACCTTTAGTGGATTTATACTTGTCCAGTCTCCCCTTGAGTCCACATACAGCCTAAATGCCCATAACTTAAGTGCACACTCTGTGGAAACACACCGTTTTTCACAGGGTTTGATCCAACTACCAGCTGCGAGCTGCACAGTGTTCAGGAAGAGGAAAGTTTTCCATGCTTCTCATGATTACTTGATTTTAGACTGTATTAAACCCTTTCCTCTATTCCCAGGTCTTCTGTTTTCCAGGTTGAAGCATTCTAGTGCATTTAGCTGTTCCTTGTGTGCAAACTGCTCTGTACCTCTGACCCTTCTTTGCTGATTTTCTCTGAACCTCCTCCCATTCTGCCATATTTTTTTTAAGATGTGGGGGTGGAAGAACATCCAGGACTGTACAAAGTGTTTGCAGTACAAGCTCGTCATGGCTTTATATGGTGGGAAAAGCAGCTGAGTTTGCCTTTGGCTCAGCCACGCCAATCTGAATGGTACTGATACTGTAGACAGAAACAGGCAAGGGAGCTGTGGTGGGAACATGACATCAGGGAAAGGGCAAACTGCTACTGAACCGTGTGAGAGTCCTGTGCCCAGAAGGCCCCATTAACCTGGCAGACAGAGTTACCACATATTCATTCTGGAAAAGAAAGAGGAGGAGAGGCATTTATGAGGTATTTGTTTCTTCTCTTCTGAAAAGCTGGAAACCCTCTAGCCTGTGAGCTGTGATGTGCAGCTTCCCATCAACAGCCAGGTGCTCTCTGAGGAACAAGGGAGATAGGACTCAGAATGGGATGCTTGCCAATAGCATGACCTAGAACAAGGCTGATTTGGCAAAAGCAATGGGCTTAAGAAGGGAAAAGACCTCAGAAATGTCTGGAGGTAATAAAGGCTGACTACTTGCAAACTACATGATCTTTTAAGGTGTGGTGCTGGATCCAAAGACATGGAGGAGGAGGGAAAAAACCAAAGAAAAAAAAAAGAAAAAATGGAAAAAAAAGGTATGAAAAGAATGTAAACTGGATCCCAGTGGCCAAGGACTTTATGGTCCATATTCTGTGTACAAACAGCACTGGAGATAGCTCCTGGAAACCTGTCTTTTTTGAGGTGTCTCTGCTGTAAGCAGTAATTTCTCTGGTATTAAGTAAGAGAATAGACTTGCATTTTAACCCTATTCTTCCCAGCATGTGAAACACATAATATGGAACTAAAAATCACTAATCCAATGAATGCAGTCTTGGTTGTTACCTCTGAATAAAAGCCATTGGAGACCATCTCATTTTAAAATGAGCAAAGTTTTTGAAGAATGGACACTAAATATTTGTCCCAAAGTTCAGAAACCTCAGAACCTGGGTCTTGGCTGCTGCTCTTCCAGCTGTTTCATCTTTGACTTCAGGAAATCAACCAAGGAGATGGCCCCCCCATCTCAATCACACAGCATTTTCTCCTTAGGTCTATGGTTTGCCAAAGACTTTCGCTCTGTGTTTGTGGCTTGATTTACCAAAAGCAGAGCCAACACAGGCATTTTTGAGGGTGGGGCCACGTGTTGAAATTTCAGTGCTTATAATTTCTGTTTCAGATTAAAAAGAGATCCATTTCTGCTCTTCAGTTTTGTTTTGCAGTTGGCAGGTAACTCTTATTTACTTGAAGATGTTTTTTACATCTTCTGTTTGAGTGCCTGGAATAGGGCAGGCTGTGTGAAAAAGTGGGAAGAGTTAATCCAAGTAGGAGAGGTTTTAAATGCAGCTGTGTGAAAAATGGGCCAGAAAGTGTTTTATACATTTATCTTTGTTTCAACAAAGCCTATTTCTTTTTCATACTTCAAGTACATAAGAGGGGGTAGTCAATCTGAAATGGTATATTTAATCCAAAATAGAACATCTTGATTTTGCACTGCTTAATCCTAGATAGATAGATAGATAGATAGATAGATAGATAGATAGATAGATAGATAGATAGAAAGAGTCAGCCTATAATTAGAAACATCTTCTAAACACTATTTTGAGATAATTTCAGTCTGAAAATGGTGAACATATTATTCTGCTATTAAAAATTATTCTTTCTGGTCAAATAAAACTTATTCAAAAAGAAAAAAAATCTGTCGTCCACTTTCTAGTGCCTACATTTAGATCAATGGCAAGGCTTGCTGAATTGGACTCCTTCCCATGTGGAAGATTCAGAGATGCACTTAGGGAGACAGATTCCTTGGCCATGTCACCTTTAGCTCTGGCACATTTGGTGCTCTTGAATAGCTGGGGCTTTTCAATCTTCCTTTGGTGCTCCCTGATGCTTGTCCTTGCCAATCTGAGGATACCTTTGTGATACCACACCATACACGGCAAAGAAGACAGTTGGGATCATGGGGATCTCTTCTTGAGTCCTTGGTTCAGAGATCTGCTGAGTTTGGCTGAGCAGAGCCACGGGCCCTGTGTATGTTCAGCTGCCATGAGAAGTAGTGTCAGCCCAGTGCAGGCACCAAGGCTTGGGCAGCTGAGCTGCCTTGGACAATTACTGCAGCCTGGAAGCCAGACGAAATCTTGATTGAATCTAGCTCATAAAGAGTAACTTACTGAAAACTCCTTGAGTTACTGGTACACATTTTTCTAATAAATGAGCCAGACAAATACTTAACCCTATTATTTCTTCCTAAGACTATAATGTTAATAGTTTATCTTTAGTGGTACACTAATTGAAGTTTTATCTGTGAGGCTTTAAAGTTTATAAACAAAAATTTAAAATCAAATAGATTATAAAAGTAGACCAATTAATGCGGTGAGATTGTGAATAACACTCCAATAAGCTTTCAGATTAAACACCTGGAGTGAGTGAACAAGTATATTCCTGCAAAAGGAGTCTTGAGGAAACCTGCATGTGTCCTTGCATTTCCAGGCAGGTTTTTGACAGGAATCAGATCCATTTCCTGGGAGCTCACAATAGCCTACTAGTTGCACTGATACTTTGGGTGCTGCAGCAACCCTGCTGGGTGTTTCAGATCCTGTGGCCCAAACCTCAGGGAACAGCCCAATGAATTGTTTTGTCATAAATCAGTTCCAGATTTTTTAATTTGTTTCCTTTCGAACAATGACCTGTGGCAGTGTTGTCTCTCTAGCTCAGAGGAGAAGCTTTATTAGCATAGAATTCACATGCAACGTGGAAAATTCTTATTGGCCAGCTGTTTCTACAATGGAGGCAGTAATGTAAACCCACGTCTAGGGCTTCTTATTGAACATGGGACATGCCAGTGTGTAGGAAGTCTCCCTGTGCTGGTAGAAAGTGCAAACAAAAGACTGCCTAAGAGCCTGGGCACTGTTGGCAGGAGGCAAGGACGCACAGTTGGGTGCTAATTTGCCATTTATAGGAGATGCAAACTGCCACCAACTGTTGATCCCTTTGCGATCTCCTCGCAGTGCCACTCAGCATGTTTTCCTGCTCACTCTATCCCCATTTTCTCCTATCTGTTGCAATCTACCACCTATTAAAGCCCTTTCCCTGTTTCTCTTCCACCCCTGCCTGTGCACTGGGTGGCTTTCCCTCTTCCAGTGCAGACAGGTGGCAAGGGTCTGCCTGCTGCTGCTCACTCCGGATGCAGGGAGGGCTGCTTTGCCCAGCAGCAGGCAAGTGGAGCAGAAGAGGAGCACAGGCACTGTGGTTGCCACAGGAGGGTTTCCACAGTTGTAAGGGTGGACGGATGACAGGCAAGCAGCTGTTTTTACAGATTGCAGATGCCTGTATAATTGTTGTGTGTCTGTAGGTGGGCATCCAACACAGGTAGTTTGGGAGTCATGCAATTCCCTTCTCCAGCTCCCATGCCATGTATCTTCTGCCTTCGCAGAAGGCAGGATTCACTGGCTTAGGATTTTCTTTACTTTAAAAATAAAAGAAAAAAAAAGAGAGAAAAGAAAAAGAAAAAAGATTATCCTGGCTTTTGAGGCATGCAATGTAGTGTGGAAGCAGCAAACCCTTGGCGCAGCAGTTGCAGAAAGCAGAGCTGTTTGCTGAGTCAGGTCCTTGATGAGCTGGCAGCTCCACATCGGCCGTCTGGTATTCATTGTCAGCAACTTGCAGTCTCAACTTCCTACATCATCTCTTAGTCCTCTAAAAGATGTTTCTCTGACTCAGAGCAGACTGCTCTCTTGCTCCCCAGCCACTGAACGTGTGCCTTTCCACAGAGTTGCAAAGGACAGGGCTAACCTGGACATCATCGTTCCTGGGTGATGTTTGCCTGTCCCATTCTTAGATCATGGTAGGCAGATGTCTCCATCCCAATCCTGTCCTGTGGGTGGAAAGCTATTCCTACCAGCTAAAGTATATTCCAGCTCTGCTCTCGCTCTGCTTTTTCCACTATATTCAGCATGGCATGGAAGGGTAGGAGTTTTTCTGCCATACGTTCCCCACCAGTTTTTAATTCTCTAGACTAAAAAACACCAGATCTTCAATTGCTCCTCCATAATAAGTTTTTCTTGACTCCTTTGCTTTTCCTTTGGACTTTCTTTGTTTGCTTAAATCTTCTATGTTAAAAGACAATTTTGCCTTTGACAATCAGTGTTTTCTCTGGGAGCCAGGAGATGTCATTGCAGGAGGTAAAAAACCCTTACACTTGAGACAGATCAAACTTTCTTGTTACAAATAATTGCTGTTTGCCTTCATGTTTGTGGTCTGGCCTATAAATTTTTTGTGTTGGCTGTATACACAAAAGTAAATCAGTGGAACTGGCACTAACCTGCATGAAAAATAAGAGAGCAAGGAGTTCTTAAGAAAGGATATTTCTAAATCAGTGTAATATCCTGTTCATTGTTTAAGAACTATCCTATCTTCATATGATAGAAGGTTATATGACAGACAGTTAATATAAACAGGGACAATTCTGTGATTGAGTTGTGCTGTGCTACATTAGTGGAAAATCTGTCCCTGTGCTGGCATTTTGGGGACTTTAAAGGAAGAGGTTTTTCGCTTGAGTTTGCTTTTTTTTTTTTTTTTTTTTGAGGGGGGAGTGGAGTGGGTGGGGATGGTTTGTTTGTTTGTTTTGTTTGTGGGGGGATTTAATTAATATTATTGTGCCAACAAACATAACTGAAAGAGAGCAAAGAAATATTTTCCTCTGCCTTTCTTATTTTGCTTGTTTGCTGGTGTGTTTAAACCAAGCTTTTAATATCCCTGATTATTCAGTGCATCCAAATACACAGCATTATTGTTTGTGAAGGTGTCCTGTACCTGGAGGAAAGACAGGCCTCTTTAAAATGGAAAAAGCCAGTAAAGTGCCCTAAAGGTGGATGAGAGATTCAGAAGTGCAATGCTTGAAAGATAATTATCTTTATTTTTAAAACTGACTAGACTGAATCTAGGTGGGGAACCTGCTGAGAAATTAAGAAACTGTCCTTATCATTGAGGACATGTTCAAACATGCCTTCTGCTCCCAAGTCACTCACTTCTGCTCTAATAATTGGAGTCAAATTATTCTGAAGAGTGGAAGAAAAAGGAAGATTCATTCAAATACTGTGTGGATAAATAAATGTTATTATCTGCCCCACTCTCAAAGGTGTATTTTCTATGCAAAGCTATGGCTACTGTACTCATTAGTTATCCTAATTCAACCACACACTGAGTAGAAATAATGCTATTTGCACTTACAGACTTGTACAGCATCAGAAATACTCTACAAACATTAGCTTCAAAAATTACGGTAGTGGCATTTTTATTGCTAATTAAATAATCACTTCATGCAAAAGCAGTGTAAAATTACATCAAGCATAAAATATATTTAGTAAAAGCAGTTACTACATTTAATAAACAGTTTTGTTAGAGATCTTATCCATTGAACTACAATCCTTTCCCTATATTGTCTCACAGTACAAATGCAGCAGTTAATAAGTGGCACAGCTGGTTAATTTTATTGCATGCCAGCTTAAAGTATACAGTGATGGAATTGTAAAATAGAAAAGTGTGCATGTCTATATATTGCTACAGTAGCTATCATTGAGATGGTAACATTTGGACAAGAAAAATCAACTGGAATAAAGCACTGAGAAGAGTAATTTTCAGTGAGGTCTGTGTATTTTTTAACTCTTTTCTCTACATGGGAACAAACAACAAAATTGTTCATTGCTCTTCCTTCTCCCACCTTGTTATAGAGTTGTGTGAAATTCTGTTCTGAAATATTCTTTTTCCTGTGGTGTTTTAATAGGAGTAATTGATCTCTTGGCCTTCTCCGAGGGGGCCTGGGCTAGCAGAGTAGGTTCTCCTAGTGTTATTTCATGAGAATTATTTATGGGAAAAAAGCTAAGGAAATAGGGTTATTACTAAGGACTTTGGAATGGAGGAAGATGAACAGAACTGGGGGTTGTAAATTAAATAAAGAATGAGAGTGAAGGAAAAAAACCCACAGCAAGTCACAGGATCTGATTCTGCTCTTGCTTCACATGAGTGTGCTCTCACAGACCTAAACAGTTCTACACAGTTTCAGAGTCTGTTTTTTAAAGTACATAATAGGTCTGAGTAAAAGAAAAAAAGTCTGAGAAAAAAAATTGTGAAATATGTGTACATTCCAGGACAAATCACCAGGTGAGTGTGAATAACACAAATCTCAAAAGAGTTCAGAAGAACTGGTGTAACTTGGGCTTTTGAAAGGTCTGATGTGTTTAATTTTTTGATGTTATGAATAATTGAGAATTATGCAAATTGTTACTAAACTTGTTTCACTAGTTTGTGCATGGCTTGCTATTTTTTTGACAAAAAAATACTATGTATGTTTATCTCAAGCCAATACAGAAATACCCATAAGATCGTGTCCATTTACTGTGTTTATGCTGCCACAAAATGAACCCAAATCTCAGTTTGGTGTGTAGATGCTTTGAAATAAATCACTGAATTGGAACCTTGATATCTTTCTTCTTTGTCTGACTGCACGGTGGACTGTCTAAGTCAGCACAGTGGTTTTTTTCAGGATGACACCCTTTCTTGTCTTGTGGGTAGAAAAGATGAACAGACACTTTTGAGGAGAAATGTTGAAAGGTACAGCTAAGTGCATGTCCATCTGTTCTTCAGTGTTTTGAAAGCCTGCTGTAAGTTGCTGTATTCTTTATAAAGCATTCAAGTCATTATTGAATTGCAAACTGCAAGAACAAGTGATCCAGCCACAAACTAATGATGAAGTATAACAAACTGCCACTTAACCTGAGTGACTGACATGTTCATCCAGTGTCCCTTCTGTTCAAATGCTTGACTGAATCACTTCCCCAGGATTTCTCTTGGTGATTTGAATCTCCTGTTGCTGAATAATTTTTGCTTCCTGTAACATTTCAGATAAATGAGATTGTACTGAGAGGAAAAAAAAAGAGCTAAGACCATTCCAGTGGAGAATTTCTTGGCTCCGCAACTTGTCTTTTCTCACTTCTGAGACTCTCCAAGTAACAGAACATATAATATAGCCTTTTAATGTGCACATTGTTTCCAGCCTTCTTTCTAATGGCGATGATGTAAATTGAACTAACCGTTTGGTCATGTTTTAATAATTAACACTTTAACACAAAAGAGTCTTTCTGGTATCCTGTCATTGAGTGAAGTTTCATAGGTGATTTAAAAAGTCTGTTTTCTCAATCTGCTCTGTAGTTGCAAGCAAAGAGATTCTAAATTAAACCTAATGGACCTTTTTTTTTTAGGGGCCTCAGCCCAGACTTAATTTGTGCCTGCAATACTGTGGTGTGATATGTGTGATTTTACTGCCCCTCTGCAGCAATGGGTCTGCAACAGTTGCTGCTCCTGTTGCAGCTGGAAGTGAAGCTTTCCCTTCAATCACATTCCTGGTGCAGGAGGCACAGGCCTTGCACTTGGGAGGGATGTCTTCCTAGGGCTCGGCCAGTGACTCCCCCTACCCATTCCCAGTTTCCTGGGAAACAGGTTGATTTGCCAGATATTTGGGTCTAAGGAGTAGGTTCATCAAGGTGTGACCTGATCCACTGACTAGAAATTGCATTTTCCATGATATGTTCAGGACATGGTGAACCTTGGGTTGGTTGCCTAGTGCTTTCTTGCGGAAGGTATGCTTTTGGATAGCAAAGTGATTCAAACTGTGAAATTGTTCAACAGGTCTGAAGATACACTCACATCACTGCCTGCCAGGCATATATGTCCATGGCTTCATATCCATAGTCAGCTGAGGAAAAACATGCTGGGGCACTTGTACTCTGGAAAGTGAGATAATGCACAGCATAAAGAAGGAGATTCCCTTCCTAACATTAACACCTGCCATGGGAGGTGTGGATGCTCCTCATGCTTTCTTCTGTGTTTGAACAGAAGCGGTGTGTCTTTGCTCCTTGTGCAATCATGAGGCATAAAAATATGCTTTTTGTGGAATCTTCTATGGTTTTCAACTAGCAGTTTCTGTGTCCCTTTCTCTCTCTTCCCTGTTTTCCCACTCCAGAGCCTCAAGAGATTCTTTGGGGTAGGTAGGTTTGTGCTCCACAGTCAAGTGCTATGCAGAGAGATCCCTGGGCTAGTTTTGGACAGAGCAATGTGGTACTGAAAGAGGTCTACCAGGGTGTCAATGATACGGAAGTACACCTGTGCAAGGCTGTGTGCTTCAGATTATGGTGGCAGTCAAGCCACTTGCTCCGAGAACAGCCCAGGACTGTCTAAATAAAGGGCAGCTTGTGAACCAGATGAAATAGGTGATTTCACAAAATAGGAGATAAAATTCAGTCCTGCCCAGGAGAATGGTGTGTTTTTCATTGGTGTACTACCAGAGTAATAACAGTTCACAAAAGCTTCATCCAGAAAAAAACTATCATCAGAGACCACACCCACAATATGAACCTAAATTGCCAAATAATCTGCCATCCTTATGAAATGAATACATAACCACAATACTGCAGTGAAACGGAAAAGCAATTTTGCCCAGAGAATAACATTTCTAAAGGCACACAGGACAAATCTCAGAGCCCACCGCACCCAAAGGTCAGGGTGACAATGAGAAATGAAATGCCAGAAAAATAATTCAATCTTTAAAAAAAAACCCCAACACTCACGCACACACACACATACACAAATTACTTCTCTCCTTCCTGTCCTTCCTCACTTCTTCTGATTCTCATACTAAGCAGATTTCCAGATAGCTGCTTAGCTGTATGAAATTTGTGAAGAGAAATCCAGATCTTGGGCATGTACAGCATCTCTGCTTGTTGAAACATGTTGGATTCTCTCAGCAAGTAGCTCAGTACCCAGTATGTTGCCAGTACTCAGGGTACAGAGTGCTTTGTGGGAATAGTGGAGAGCTTCATGCTTTGTTCAGCTGGAACTTCAGTAAAATGATCAGCTTTCAGCTAGTCCTCATTCATTGCTTCTTGCCGCTCACTCATTCCTGCTTCCTTCTTGCAATCACAGAATACACAGATTAAATGTAGGTTTCATTTTTTCCTAGCTAGCCAGGGTTTTTCTTAATCCAAGATTATGTTACTGCTGGTTTTAATATGTAAACAGACAGAATATACTTGATGTTTGGCACTTCTAGATGTCTCCTCCATGTGCCTAATTCTGCCTGTCCTAATATGAGCAATGAAATTCTTATCAGCATCAGTAGGAGTGGAATTGAGATAGCAATGAATCCTACTGGAAATGCGTCTTTTGTGTTGGCAACTTTTCAATTTCTTTTTATTTTGTTTCTTTTTTTTCTTTTTCTTTTTCTTTTTCTTTTTCTTTTTTTTAAATTTTTTTCCTTTTCTTTTTATTTTTCTTTTCTGCATTTGAATTTTAGCTTCCATAACAAAAGGTTGTTTATCTGTATATCTCCACTGAAGTTGTTTTGAGAGTTTTTTTCAGGAATTTAGGCATCATCTTCATAATCTGAAATGAAGGTGACACCACTTTCTCTCACCTCTCTCTCTGCTTTTTCCTGCCCAGTCATGAGGGTAGAGTGGATCAATCGATATTCTATTATACATCAGTGCCACACACCATCATGCCTACCTAATTGTGCCTTTAGTACCACAATTTTAATGCTTTTATATTCTCTAATTAAGAATTTCTTATAAAACTAGGGTACTTGGTTGGTTGGTTAGGGTTTTAATATGAGCTTTCTCAAGAGGTTGGACTCTGTGTAAAGGTAATCAACACAGAGAGATGGGTCCATTTGGGTAATTTTGATAGGGACCATTGGTGGAGGAATTTTGAAGCAATGATGACACTGAGGTTATCACAGTCAACATACTTGCCTTAGGATGGGGACCCTGCTGAATGTGAAGGGCAAAAGAATCCAGGCATCCCTCTGAAGGCACTGACATGTGGGCAAATGTGGTGGTGGAATACTGCTTAAGGTCATCCAGGAGGAACAAGGCACCGGGGATCTGTGTTGCACTGAATGCAGCCTTCTCCAATGTAAGTTTGTTTAGGAGGAGGGAGGACACTTGACTGAAATGTCTCCTCAAAATCAAAACATTTTGCTCCATTCCAACAAAGAGAAGCATCTTCTGTAGCAACAGCGCAGTGGTAACAATGAATGAGGCTCCAAAGTCTCAAATTCTGCTCCCGTCTGGCCAGTGTCCCAGCACTGCAATTCCCGGGTAGCAAAAATCATGAGTCAGCTCCTTCTCCCTCCCTAGCAACTTGCTTGAACCCAGTCAGGCCATGTTTTCAAACTTTCCCCTGCAAACAGGAGGGATGGAAACTACTCCTGCAGGAATGAAAGTTGAGGTTTGTGTTCAGTCTCTTCATTCCAGGCTGTGACTCGAATGCCAGCTTTATGTTTGTGAAAAGCTGGATAAATCAGGAGAGCTAACAGAGACAGGGAGTTTTCTGTTTTATGTTTTTTGTTGTTGCTGGGATTTTTTTGTGGGAATGAAGTCACATTTACACCCCAGAAATGAAGGTTTGTGGTTTTGCAATTCAGCCTCCTACTTTTGAAAATCTTTCTACTCTGAAATATATTTTGAAAATTAAAAATAATATAAAGTGTGTCTAAATGGCACAACACAATCTGCCATGAGCAGATAGCTAAAACCCTTCCATGACTTTTTAGTAAAACTCACTAAGTGTAAAAGTGAGAAGTAGGTTTTCTTGAACAGTTCCTGGATGCTCCCCTCTCTTACACCAAAAGGTTACACTTGGTGAAAAAAAAATACTTTGGATGCAAACAGCAAGCTGGTTTGAGCAACAAGAAGTATAGCCATATGACTGCTCAGAGGCATGTGAAGTTAGATTTTGTGGCACACTGTGACAATAAGCTGTCTTGTTTCCAATATTTGATCAGGAGTGTCTAAAGATAGTTCAGATGTCTTTATAAGCAGAAGAAGAAAGGAAGGGTGAGTGCAGAAAAGCTGAAATACAACACTTTCCTTTCCTTGGCAGGGGTAGCCTGCAAACAATGGATCCCTTAATATTCCTGTCTTTGTCTCTTAAATGGAAAGGTTGTTGTATGGTTTCTTTTTCACATAATTTTTTAAAGAGAGAAAAGAGGGAGTAAGGCTTCATGCAAAACCAGTGCACCTTGGGCTGAATGAGTAATGTAAGAGCACCATTGCGGTGAACACATGTGGCATTGTTTACTTGTGTCACAGTAAATGATTAATGTGGAAAAGCTGCATTTGAACAAGTGAGATTGATGAGAGCTTTACAGGCTATTTTTGTGTAATTTAAAACAGTGCCTATACTGGATGGTAAAAAGAAGATGAGAGAGCCAGTGCTGTCAGCTTTTCTCCCTCCTGATTCAGTCTTTGGCCATGCCCTGCCTCTGCTCCATAAAGCCAAGGGTTTGGATAAAGAGTGGAAGGAGAAAAACAGAAGACTTGTGGAAGATTTTCATCTTAACCACACTGAAATATGCAGAAGTATTTGAGTTCACTCTCCCACATTAACCCTGGAGCTTTTAGCACTGGGAAAGTTGGGTGATGGTAGGTACAGGAACAACTGAAATGGCTGGATGTATGCTGGGGAGAGAAGGGAAGTGCCCAAAGGCAATTTGGTCATGTTTGGGCCCAAACTAATAAGGTCACAGTGCTGACACTTACTATCTCCTATGCAGTGTCCAGGTTATTAAGTTGCATCTGGACCTCACTCTGTTAAAGAGATGGGTGTTATGCTGTGTCCAAGGGTCTCTACTAACGTGCCTATCTCTCTACTCCAGTTCTCCCTACTCTCTAGATATATCTTTAAGGTTGTTTAAATCTGAAATCCCAATTTTCACAGTTATTTAAACAAAAGACAGGTTACAGATAAGGGTCTTTTATAGCCTAGGAAGAATTTCTAGTTGATAAAAGTAGCTGTTCCTTAAGCATCAGTTAATAATTTATAGGGGATGTTGGAAATAGCGAGTCAAAAGGTAAGCAAGAAACTTATCAAGGATGACTTCAACCAGAGAGTCATTTGGTGCTGACCTTCCATAGACAATAACAAATTTCCTTAATGTTTCTTTGAATAATAATGTTGTCTTCTCAATACAGGAAATCCCATATCCAGTACAAGGTGACTTGATAGTGGACTTAAGTCTGCCTTATGAGAAAGTGTTAGTTAGAGACCCCCAAAAAAGCACAGTTGCTGAAGTAGTAGAGATTAGAGTCAATTCAGACTGAGTTTACACAAATTAAATACGACATTGACTAAAAATCTGCCCATTAGAAACATTTATAGGGACAGCTTTCCAAAACTTAAAACATTTGTGACGTAACATAACTGACTGAGGATACACATTTAAAGTGAGAAGGCACTGAGAAAAACAGAAATTGTTCAAGAATATTGTGCTAGTTTTCCAAAACCCCATGATTCCATCAACAAAAAAAGGTTATGTAGAACACCACTTTAAAAACAAATTTCCTAATAACATAGAGAAAGAACAAAACATTAAGGAATATATAGAGAACAGAAAAAAAAGGTTTGATTCCAACTGAGCTAAAAAAAATACAGTATTTTCTTGGGTCTGTGTCCTAGTTACAGAGGACCAGTTTATCACTGTGTGGGTGTAACCAAAGCTGTGTATTCTACACCCTCTATATAATTTCTGGTGGACTGTTAATAATGGATCATTTGCAGCAGCTGCCCAGGGCACACCTGATACCTCAGGCTACAAGCTGGGTGCTAGAGAATCCTGCAGGGATGATATAAATTCCTGATATAAAAGATTGCTTCTCTGCATTAAGTAGGGAATGTTTCTATCTTTGTGCCAATGACTCAGGTGTGATAACTCCCTTCTGGGGAGGTATCAGCACCTTCACACCCAGCCCGAGGGGTCATGTCTGCTAATGGGCCATTAGGGACTGAAACAATCAGGAGAAAAAAGAAAGAAAGGTAGATAAATACTTTATCTGTCCCTGCTGAAATTCTGGATTGGGGAATAAGAAATCTGTTAGTTGTAACAAATTTATTACCTGTGCAGATACCTGAAGCATTATTAATTTCCACCATAACTGTGAGAATGACTGACTTTTGAAGTTTTGAATACAGTCACTGTCATTTTATTATCTGTAGATTTACAAAAGGAATAGAGAACAATAGATGTTAACTAAAATACTGTGGTGAAAATGTTTCAATTTGAAAAAATTGATTGCAGCCCCTGACTCTCAGGGGTGATTTTAACCAACTGAATGAGTAACCTCGCAGGCCACAAGTTTCTGAAGACTGTCAAGAACTATTTTGTAACACTGTGGATCCACAAGCCAATTAGTTGAGATGTGTTGTTTGTCCTGCTACTCATTAGCTAATGGGAGGAAATAGAGAAGACAGGTTTATACTGCTTGCACAGGCACACATTGATGGAATAATAGACAGCAGACAGAAATTGCAATGAACAAAGTTCTCATGAATATCAGGAAAGATTTTCCTCAGAAAGGTGACAAAATATTGGCACAGGTTATCCTGAGAAATTTTGATGTCTCTGTTCTTAGAGGTGTTCAAAGCCACTGAGCATTCTGACCCAGTTGTGCCTGTTTTGAGCAGGCTGGGCTTGATGACCTTCAGCAATCCAACCTAAATTATTCCAAGTCAGTGGTTAAACTGATTGTATTGTGTTTTAAACCTACAGAAAAATAGAGAGAAACAAAATGAAGAATTTATT
Source organism: Pithys albifrons albifrons (assembly GCF_047495875.1). Classification (NCBI taxonomy): domain Eukaryota; kingdom Metazoa; phylum Chordata; class Aves; order Passeriformes; family Thamnophilidae; genus Pithys; species Pithys albifrons. The sequence goes on from NC_092458.1 coordinate 59,922,290, forward strand.
CTAAAAAAAGATCCAGTATAGCAAAGAACAACATTATTAACTGTGATTTCTTAAATCCGTAATATCCCTGTAGCATACTTACTATGTTCTCTCTGTAGTGAAGGTAATCAAACACAGGACTAAAATATTGGATGAGACAGCAAACACACTGCTGCTTGGAATCTTTTAAAATCGGCAAATCCATCCCTAATGTTGCTGTTGGCAGAAAAATAAACCATAGAAAAAAAGATAAGTTTGGGTTGGAAAAGACCTTTAAGATCATCGAGTACAACCATTAACCTAACACCACTAAGTCGACCACTAAACCTTGTCCCCAAGTGCCTCATCCACACATCTTTTCAATACCTCCATGGATGGTGACTCTATTCTTTCTCTGACCAGCCTGTGCCAATGTTTGACAAATCTTTAGGGGAAATTTATTTTCCTAATATTCAATCTAAACCTCCCCTGGTGCAGTTTGAGGCCATTTCCTCTTGTCCTATCACTTGTTACTTGGGAGAAGAGATTGACTCCCACCTCACTAGAACCTCTTTTCAGGGAGTTGAAGTGAATAATAAGGTCTCCCTGAGCCTCCTCTTCTCCAGGCCAAACAATACCAGCTCCCTTGGCTGTTCCCCATAAGACTTATGCTCCAGACCCTTCACCAGCTCCTTTGCCTTTCTCTGGACATGGTCCAGCACCCTAATGACTTTCTTATAGTGAAGTGCCCAGAACCTGACACAGGACTTAAGGTGTGTACTCAGGAGTGCTGAGCACAGGAGGACGATCACTACCCTGGTCCTGCTGGTCAGACTATATTTGGTACAGGCCAGGATGACATTGGCCTTCTTGGCTATCTGGGCACACTGCTGGTTCAGGTTTAGCTGCTGTTGGCCACCACCCCCAGGTCCTTCTCTGCTGGGTAACCACTTGTCCCTCAGCCTGTAGCACTGCGTGGGGTTCCTGTGACCCAAGTGCAGGACCCAGCTCTTCTCCCTGTTGAACATCACACAATTGGCCTCAGCCCATCAATCCATGGTCTGTTCTTGGTTGCACTGGGTCTGTGCTTGCTACTTCTGTACTGAGGATACCTCTTTCATTCCTCCTGCTCATCCCCTAGTCTCATGACTATTGCAGGAACTAGACTGTGTAACCCTTCAAATGCTGAATTTTGACACCTTGCATAGTTACCTATTTTCCTCAAAAATGCTGCAATGAGATGCATTGTTTTCAATCACATGGAAACCATTTGAAGATAAAGACAGAAGTATAGAAGATTCTTTCTGTATTAAAAGTATTAGTCTTATTTCTGTAGATGTGGCTGCTTTCTTATCACCCACAGGGTCTATACCTTTGTAAGACTGTGATGGGACCAGTTTGACCCCATCTATAGGCTTGGACAGGGAAGTCAAGATAATCTAGTCTATCTTAAATAGAAGCTTATATGGCATTTGGGGTACCTACATACTTGAATTAGTAACACAGCATGTATGTTAAACTAATGACTTTGGCTTTTAATTGGCGCCCTAAATGTGGGGTCATAATTACCTAGGCATTCAAGGGAAAATTCAGACATCCTGAAATCTTCATGAGACATGACTCAAGGAATTTGAAATCAAGCTCTGAGCATGGTGACAAGTCTCCTGGTTGAAAAGGTAAATATTTATCTCCTGCCAGAGGTGCTTAAACTTTCTGAGTAGATGGATGTTGCAAGCATATGGTCCAAATCTTTCTCCTAGTGAAATCTCCTGGTTTCGATTTCAGATTCATGAAGCTACCTAGCAAACTAACTCAGAGCACTAAAGTTTTTCTGGACTGCTGTTACCTGATAATAGTTTTTAAGATTGCTGTCTGGTCATAGCAGTCAGATAACTCTTTGGAACAGGATGGATGTGTTGGGATGCCATTCGATTAAAAACATTCCCTCTGATTTTTAAAAAAAATGTCTCTGTCTTCTCAGGAAAGGACTGTGGGCAGAAGTTTTTAGCACATAGGACAAGAAACAGCAGGTCAAGCCTGTCTTTGTTCTGCATCAGCTAGCATTAGCTAGTGAAACCTTCTTCAGTGAAGATTTCCATACATTTTGAAACCCAACCAGACTGAATTTGTGGTTTAGGTGCAAAGTGTCTGAAGCCCATTGCAACCACTTCAGATAGTTAAGACCTTCTGTGTTTTGTTGATCAATCTGCCTTTGGTTTAGATACAAAGGCTAAACTGATTTGGAGTTTTCATTTCTTTTCATAAGAGCCCAGAGATTACAAGAATATATGTGTCAGTATTTGACCTGTTCAAAATCAAAGGTTCAAAAAAAATTAACAAACGTTTTCTGAGAAAATCTAATTCTTGTCTTTGTTAGGATTTCCAGTACTTGAGACTTTTTCTTCCCTTCTCCAATAAAATAGCCTTCACAATGAAAGAATGCAAGACCTCTTTTTTCCTAAGACCTGTGACTCTTATGCTTGCTATATTATACTACCACAATTTCTCAAGGAGCAACATGATAGTTTTCAGCAGAGAAGGGTTAACTTTGTTTAGCTAGAATATGGCATTTGGAAAAGTAAGCTGTACATAATTTCTCTGAATGAGATGAATGTATTCAGAATGCCTTCTTAAGCTTCCCTGAAAATGTTATAGACAGCTCAGATCAGTATGATTTAAAGTACACACAGGGGAGACGAGGAAGGTTTGTTCCCATCTATGTCAATGACCAGCCAGTGTGCATGAAGCTCTGCTTGATGAATAATGAAGAGCCAACTGTGAGCTTATTGGCTAGGATTAAAAGGAGGGCAGAGGTCACATGGTAGTAGGGGTCTGCTATAGGCCACCCAATCAGGAAAACTAAGTAGATGAGTCCTTCTATAGACAGGAGCAGTCCTGGTCTTTGTGGGGGACTTCAATTATCCAGTTAACTGTTAGAGGGATAACACAGCAAGGCGTAAGCAATCGAGGCGGTTCCTGGAATGTTTTGATGATAACTTCTTTTTTAAGTGATAGAGGAGCCAATATGGAGAGGTGTTATGCTGAACCCTGTTCTCACTGACAAGAGGGGCTGGTGTGCAATGCAATGCTCAAGGGCAGCCTTGCTGCAGTGACAGTGAAATAGTGGAGTTCAAGATCACTGGGGCAATGAGGAGGGTGCACAGCATGCTCATTGCTCTGGACTTTGGGAGAGGAGACTTCAGCCTCTTTAGGGAACTCTCTGGTAGGGTACTGTTGAATCTTGCCATGGAGAGAATTGGGGCTCAAGAAAGCAGGTTGATATTCAAGGATCACCTCTTCCAGGGTCAGGAGTGATGCATCCCACAAAGAGCAGGTCAGACAAAAACACCAGGAAGTCTGTGTGGATGAACAAGATATTCCTGCACAAAAAGAAAGCCTACAGAGAGTGGAAGGAAGGATGGGTAGCCTGGGAGGAATAATGAGGAATTGTCTGAGCAGACAGAGATCATACTAGGAAAACTTAAGTCCTGATAGGGCTAAATAAAGGAAGAGAAAATGATGTCATCTACCTGGACTTGTGCAAAGTAACAGACATTGTACCACATGACATCCTTGTCTCTAATTTGGAGAGACATGGGTTGGGTGGACCACTCAATGGATAAGGAATTGGCTGGATAGTTGTATTCAAAGAATTGCAGTCACTCGCTTGGTGTCCAAGCAGATACCAGTGATGAGTGGCTTTCCTCAGGGATCAGGATTAGAACCACCACTGTTTAATATCTTTATTGATGACATGGTCAGTGGGATTGAGTGCGCCCTTAGCAAGTTTGCCAGCGACACCAAGCTGTGTGGTCTGTTGTGATTGACATGATGGAGGGAAGGAATGCCATCCAAAGGGACCTTGACAGGCTTGAGAAGTGGGCCTGCGTGAACATCACGAAGTTCAACAAGGCCAAGTGCAAGGTCCTGCATCTGGGTTGGAGAAATCCCAAGCACAAATATAGGCTGGGTGGTGAATGGATTGAGAATAGTCCTGAGAAGAAGGACTTTGGGTTGTTGGCTCCAACAAGCCAACATGACTCAACAATGAGCAATTGGAGTTGAGAAACCCAAGTACATCTAGGGCTGCATCAAAAGCAGCATGACCCATAGGTCAAGGGAGATGATTTTTCAACTCTGTTCCACTCTGGTGAGACCTCACCTGGAGTACTGTGTCCAGCTCTGGAGTGCCAACATAAGAAAGACCTTGACCTGCTGGAATGAGTCCAGAGGTGGGCCACAAAGATGATCAGAGGGCTGGAGCACCCCTCTTACAAGACAGGCTGAGTGTTAGGGTTGCTCAGCCTAGAAAAGAGAAGGATCCAGGGAGACCTTATAGCAGTCTCCTAGTACTAAAGCAGAGGTAGAAGAAGGCTGGAGAGGATTTTTTCCAAGGTACTGATAGGACAAGGAGAAATGGCTTTAAATTGAAATAGAGTAGGTTATATTAGATACTAGGAAGAAACTTTTCTATTTGAGAGTGGTGATGTATTGGAGAATAGGTTGCCTGAGTAAGTGGTGGATGCCGACTCCCTAGAAGTGTTCAAGGCTCTGAGTGACCTGGTCTAGTGGAAGGTGTCCCTGCTTATGGCAGATGGGTTGGAACTAGATGATCTTTAAAGTCCCTTCCAATTCAAAGCATCCTATGATTGTCTGGTGTCATAATAAAGGTAAGGATTTGAATTTGCATGACTCCAAGTGTAAAAATGAAGTATAGATCATAAGCTCAAGGGATTCTAACATGAGATTTCTTTAGTTTGATAAAACAGGTTGTGATGCTTTTAGAGGAACTGGGCAAAAGTGACACTGCATGAGTGTAGAGTACAAGATTATTCACCAGTAAAGGAATGCAGAGAGTTTGGTGACTGTGTCTTTCTCATGCTGATGATTTAATTTCTGCATTTCACAGCTATTGCTTAAAGCGTTAGTGAAAGAGAGGCATTTTAAAAACACTAATTCCCACCTGCCTGGGTTTCTTCATTGTACTCTGTCAACAAATGTCTGCAATGAACTTTAGGAGCAATTTTACATGTAACATTACACTGAAATATCTTGAATTGTGTTCTTATGTGTTTCCCCCCTTGTTCTTTTTCATTGCCTTCATGTTTCTCTTCACGTTCAGATGTGTGGCGACTGGCTCATTTTCAAAGGCTCCAGAGCTCAGACCTTTGCTTCAGATTCCCACTGAGAATGGAGGTCTCAGAGGAAGAATACCAGCAGCTTTGTCATCTTGCAAAGTTTCAGCAAGTGGAAATGGAACATGATTTTTCTGGAGTTTGTCAATAAACCTCTACGTGAAACAAAAGAACTATGTTTGCACTTCAGGTCAGATCTGCTGAGAAATGCCTGCAAACACCAGTATGTTAGAGAAACGTATTCAAGAACACTTCATCCTTGTGAAAATATTACCCTATTACAACAGCCAAGGTCACTAAGACCCAGAGTGATCTTCTGGTCACAAAAGTTAAAGATGCCTGGCGGCTACTATAATTAAATTATGAGCGCTAGGAGAATAAAGAAAGTAGTTTTCCCACAAATATTTATTTGAATTCAGAAGTGACTTCAGATGTGACTTTGCTCAGAAATCCTCTGTGTTTTGGTTGTTCTATTTTTTTTTTTTACCTTGAAAACATTCAGACAGTGAAGCTGGATGTGAGTGTCTGGGCCATTCCAGGTTCCACAGCCTTTAACTTCAGCCCAGCTGAAGAACACAAGCAACAGATCTCAGGTTTGCATCAAACAGGTCTTTTAGATGTTTGCAGCTATCCATTTACATCTCATGAAGAAAATCCAGACAATTACTCGGGTGAATTAACATAGACAGAACAATTTTAAATTCTCACCAGGACATGTCTGTAGATGGATCTCCAAAATAATAGGATGGTGACATTTGGATAAACTGCCTTGATAATCAACTGCTACTTCTTTTCATCTCCATGGATGTCTTAGGGGATTTAAGCTTTAAATTTCATATTGCCTGACCATTTGGAAATGCTCTTTTGCTTGGTCTAATTTCAGCTTTTTTGGGTTTTGATTAATTTTTTCCCTCTTGAAATGCTGAGCAAGTGAGTTCACAGGCGAGTACATGCAGTGTCCAAAAACCTACTATCTCTAGGCCTCAGCGCAAAGTAGAAAAGACATCTTACACTACTTTCTTCTTGTGGTTCTGATTACAGGAAAATCTACAACACCGAGTATCAGGAAAATCAAGAACCGACCACAAAACACAGAGCTCACACACAGGCAAAACTGAAATACCAGGGGTGGTGATATGGTAGGTTTTGCACGGCACATAGCATTTCTGTGCATCCACACTAGGTGTTTAAAAATTTTCTGTTGTTTACAATGCAGATATATGGATATAAAAATAAAACCAAACCAACAACAAACAGCAAAAATCCTCCAGCAGTGTCTCATGTGGTATTTTAACACACACTCTGTAAAGAATATTTAGCATCTCAAACTACAATTAACCTGCAGCTAGCTGAGGGATTAAACATGATTATTCTCAACTTGAATGACCCTTTCCCCTAAGTCAAGCTGCCCATTTAGCTCCCTTAATAAATACAGGGATAATTTAAACCATGTGGCTGCAAATTGAAAACATGGGGCTTTTGAACTATGTATTTTCTTTCTCATGTTGGAACTCCTCCCTGGAGATAGACCCAAGTCCCATGATCTTGTAAAAGACAAATCCGTGTATCTTTTTTTATTAAGTGTTTCATGATATGTATTTTTTCAGCTCTATTGCAGTGGATGCATCTGAAAGATGTATTTCGTTGACAGTACACAATACCCTCAAAGGGTTTTGATTCATTTATCAACTCAAACTAATAAAAGGAGGATAATATTTCTATGAAAAAGAATGAGTTTTAAAAGCAGTTTGACAGCTTGGTAGAATACATCTATTAAGTGTACAGAGAAATGGAAGGAAAAATGGGAATCATACTTTCTTTGCTAGCATTAGAAATAATAAAAAAATATTTAATTTGTCCTTTAACAGGAAAGAAATAGAGTTCATTCCCAGCTTGCATACCTTGTGGTTTGAGCTGAAAAATGTTACACTCTAGTCTATATTCAACTACTGGTTTAAATTATAGCCTTTAGAAAATAATCTACCATTCACTTTAATTAATATCAACAGTCATGGAGTCAGTTGGAAAAAAACCACACAACACAAAATGCTAATGCAAAATGAAAAATGTTTTTGTCCATTTTTTTTGTTCATAAAAAACATCAAAGGGTCTCATCTATTGGCTGCTTTGTTACTCTGTAACCTTAGGCTTCTTTCATGTTGATCCAAGGAAGGTTCACAACCAGTTTTCTCTAGGAGGTGGCTCATGAGACACATCTGGCCCCATAATTTCATCTGTGGTCAGAAGAGACACAAAGTGCTCTGCTACACTATTTTACCACAAACTCTCTTTAGTGCCTTCTTACCCTGAGACAAAGTCATTGGACCTGTCTTTCCTGCCACCATTTGGAGATTTATCTCCATGGAAAAAAGTAGTGGCTGAGGTTCCTCTCTAGCACTGGGCCAGGGAAGGCAACTGTCAGAGTACAATCTTGGATCCTCTTGAGTGCCTTGTCTGGACATTTTCTTGTTTAACTTAGCAATGCCAAGGCAAAGAATCCTGTCCTACTGATGGAATATTCTTGCCCTCAGCTGAAAGGTCCAGATATCACTGAAAATAGGGTGGTAGGAAACAAAAAAAGCAAAGGAGAATGGTTTTCTCTGCAGATCTTACATGCAAGTACTTGAATGCATCCAAAATGGCTCAACATGACATAGCAGAGAACAAATCTGGCCTCTGAGGATTCAGTGGGCAGGTTTGTTAATCTCCAGCTGAGTGTGTGTGTTGTGTTTTTCTGCTAGGTTGGTGCCAGGGATCATTTGTATTAGTTAGAAACTTGTCTTCATATGGTCAGATTGGAATCTGTGTGAAGCCCTTGGATCAACAATGTGTATCTTCTACCAATGATTTGCCAGAACAAAGTGAGTAATATTAGTATACAGTATACCAAGGGCTTAAGGTAAACAATTTGGTTTTGGCTCATAAGGTTAAAAAGTTGCAGAGACAACATTTTGTGAACTATATTCCCCCTGAACAGCAACATTAATTTCTGTTTTGTTATTCTATCACACTTACACCAGCTCTACAAAGCTTGTCTGAAAAACACAAGACTGCAACACAGTATGATGAAGCATAAATCATTTATGTTAATTGACCACACTAAGAAGATTTTTTTTGCACCTATTCTTCTATCTCCTAACAATACCCTGAATATATTGGGATTGTACAGTCATGTCAATAAAACGGCACCTATCCTCCTGTCACTTAAAGAGTTGTCCACAATGTATTTCCTGTATTTCTTTGCATCTTCTCTTTTGTGAGGGTGTCGAAGGAGAAAGGAAAAGTCTGTGTCTTCAGACCTTAAGAAGAGTTTTTGCAGGATCTGTTGCATCCAGTTTTCAGCTCTCCAATGCCCAGAGATCCTGAAGAGCGATGCAAGTAACAGTCATGTTCACCCTTGAGAAGATAAAAACTGGCATGTCCAATGTTGCTTGTCTGGGTCACTGTGTAGTGTCACAAGTTCAGTGAGAAATCTTCTATTAGTGTATAGTCATCTTTCTCAAATTGTTTTTTAAGGTTTTGGAAGCTGGTGGAAAAAATGTTGACTGACTTTCCTAAATAATTTGCATTTTCACAAGATTCAGACAATTTTGCTCAACTAACCCAGAATGCAGTTAATAAATTCTGCCCCCCTCCTCCTTTTTTTGCTTCTTCAAGGTTTATTGATTAAAATTTTATGACTGTACATTCACTGCAATAATTTTTGTGAGCATTTCTTGCCTTATGCATTGTCTTCCAGTTCCATTCCCAATGCCAGAAGACTACATTTTCCATCATGAAGAAAAACATCTATGAGGTGGCTCAATCCTACAAGCCCTAGGTTCATAGTTTGATGTCTCTAATGGTAGGGTACCCCCCCACAGTTTGATGGCAAGTGGAAGCTCTGCCAGGGGAAACTTAAGTTGGACATCAGAAAAATTTCTTTCCAGAGAGAGTAATCAGGCATTGGAATGGCCTGCCCAGAGAGGTGGTGGATTCACCTTCCCTGGAGGTTTTTAAACCGAGATTGGATGTGGCACTGAGTGCCATGATCTGGTAAATGGACTGGAGTTGGACCAAGGGTTGGACTTGATGATCTCAGAGGTCTTTTCCAACCCAATCAATTCTATGATTCTTACCTCTGTCTAAGGGATGCCAAATGAAAAAAAAAATAGTGCATACTCGTAAGTTACACATATGATATGAATAATTCTAGATGTGGTTCAGCGCTTTGCTGAATGGGGCCCTTTCTGAGTTTCTAAAATTGCAGGTTTTCTGTGGGTGCTTTCTCTTGGCCTTGTCTCTACATTTGTCTTTCTTTCACTTCAGCACTGCTTATATACCTGAAGAATACCTACTGTCAACAAATAAAAGGAGAGATGTTGATGACTGCAGTTGATTGAGCATCATCTGCTAGTTACTGAAGTTTAAGTTACTCTTTCTAGCAAATCCACCAACTTTGAAATGGAGGTTTGTCTTGATTTAGTTTATTCCTTATGGTATCAAAATGTGGTGACAGCTTAAAAAAGAAAAATAACATAGTGCTTCAGGGAGCAAAACCAGAGTACAGCATTTTTAATGGTTTTAATTATATTACAGCACTGTTGGTCTTTTTTTCTAAGTATTCACTCCTCATATTTTTCTTCTGTTAGTAGCCAGCTGACAAGGGGAAGCTCTTATTCCCTCTTCATATTATTGTGTTCAGCTTTAAAAATTCCAGTTGGAAACATTTTGTTTATCAAAGCTATATGAAGAGTTGTTAAGTGGGTCTTCATTAGCTTCAGCTTTTGAAAGACCCATTTGGTTAAAGTAAAAGCATATCACTTCTCTTTTTCTATGTTTCTGCATTGATTTTCCAGATAAATACTTCTTGCCTTTATGCAGGGGAGAGAAATGACATCAGGATCCATGCAAGGAAATCCTGTGGAGTGAAACATTTCTTTTTATGAGCAGTAGTAATAATGAAATAGTTGAGCAAGAGGCAGAGCAACCCGACATACACAGTCCACATTGCTGCTTTCAGGGCTTTACGTGATGCACTTCCACCCTTACTGCATTGGGTCAGGTGGTGTCTGCTGGCCTGAGACCCTGACATAAATACATGGCATGGAGAAGTCGTCTGGACAGGACTCTGACTGGGATGGAGGGTCCACTTACATGCCCTTATGCACAGAGTTGTTTCTTGAAAGGTAAACAGTGGTATGAAATCACATCATCTAGGGAACGTTTTAAGCCTATGTGAAACTTCCAGCCAGCTCCTGTTGGAACCTTCAAAAAGTCTTTTGACCCTGTAGCCTTAAGAAACCTGCCATGGACTTCAGGTCCAAGGAAAATTTCAGCACAGCTGACAGTCCTGACAGTCATGTATCTGTGGGAGGCAATTGACAGGACAGGAGCTTACTTGTTTCCTCTGGTTTTGGGTGAAATCAGTCTAGAACCAAATAAGACTCAAGGATGGGGAGATTTTGCCCTTTGCTAGGAAACTCTGCTATTTTGCCACTTCCAGCATGAAAAATTATTGCTGAGATTTTGCAATAATGTGCCAAGGGAGAGTTTTTTATAAGGGTTTTTAGAGGCCAGGTCTTTAAATATGTTATCTATCTATCTATCTATCTATCTATCTATCTATCTATCTATCTATCTATCTCTATCTATCCATCTACCCACCTACCTACCTACCTACCTACCTACCTACCTACCTACCTACCTACCTACCTACCTACCTCATTATTATTTCATGTATTTGCTGGAGTACAATGTTTTAAAGACAAAATAAAGAGCAGTCAATTACAGGAATAGGGGAAGAAATCAAAATAAAAAAGCCTTCAACTTCACAGCTGGTAAATCTATCCTTATTATGCCTCTGTTGCCTGAGATGATTTTCTTTTTTGGAGCTCAGTAGTCGTATGTGATTTTAAAAATCTTTTTAAAGAACTTTAATCCTCATGGTTGTAACAACATACAATAGACTCATACAAGGACAGTAAAATCCATGGGGTAGACTGCCAGAAAACTGGAGAAGTGCCATCACTGAAAGTTGTCATCACTGATCTGACAAATCTTACGGGATTGTCTGATTTCACTTGAACTTGCCCCAGTGCAAGGCAACAAACTGGATGATCTCTTGAGATCCACCCTATCCCTTCACTCTGTGATCTTATCGTGGATTTTCTAGTGGCAGTGTAGTGTTTGTTAATATTTTCTGCTGTGTCAATTAACATAGCAACCTCTGTAAAATTAAGTTTCAATTTTAATAAGCAGACACCCTTATGGGAATCCAAGAGACAGCAAGGAGAGGTTTAGAAAACATAACCTACAAGGAAAGGCTAAGAGAATGGTGTTTGTTTTTCTGGAGAAGAAGAGACAAAAGGGGATGTGATACATTTTCCAGAATGCAAAGACTTCAACAAGGAGAGCAGTGATTAAAATGGTTCCCTGTGGCTGTCAGGAAAAGGTCAACAGGAATTTAACAATTTGCAGCAAGGAATATTCAGGTTCCATGTTACAAAACAAATTCCCAGCTTTAAGGGTGATGAAACACAGTCTCCTTATGGAGGCTGTGGCTCTCTCTGCTTGCCTACAAGAGCAGGTGAGAATAACATCTGTCAGGGGTCATATACTCCTTATTGCTGCAGCAGTGTGGTGGTTCAGATGACTTGAGTCTCTTCCAGTCTTTTGTCTACAAAAATCCAGGAGCCATGGGTGAATTGTTATCACTGCTGTCTTCTGGTAGGCTGGCTTTGAACCGTTGCTTGTGAGAACTTTTCCTCCAAAGTGCTGACTTTCAGCCACCACAGCCCTGCTGGCCTCGGTGTCTGGTGGGCTGGGCATTGTCTCAACCCCTGGAGCATCCTGAGAGTGTAGGTCACACCCAGGTCCCCATGCACCCATTTCAGACTGCTTTCTGGATGCTGCAATGTGCTCAGGTTAGACATTTCAGCCACAGCAACCCAGCTGAGTTGTAGCCAACCTTCATGGTTTCACCAAAGTATAATCTTACTTGCTAAAAGATTGCGTAATCTCTCAGACTGACATCTTCAGGTGCTGGAAGTGAAAGGGATGATGGATGAAGTAAAACCTGCCAACACACCCTGTCTGCTCTCAGCTCAGCAGCTCACAGCCCACTGTAGCCCACCTGAAAGCCTCAACCAGCAGCTCCTCAAGTCAGCACCCACCTCAATGTTCAGTGAAACAATGTCCCCTGGTCTCCTAGCTGGGGTCCACCAGGAGTCCCTGGGACACAGCAAGCTGAGTCTGGCAGGGCTTTTCAAGTGAGGATGGTATATGCTTTCTCTGTTCTCTTCCCTGAGGAGTACGTCGGCCACTTTCAGAGATGAGATACTAAGCTAGACAGGGCTTTAGCTCAACCAAGTATAACCACAATTTGTTCTTACCCTGTTTGTGTTCAGGACCCTGAAGAAGACACACAGAAGAGCAAGACAAGAGTTTTATCCTGTGCATGTCTGGTTCCTCCCTAACCTGTCCCTTCCTGACAGGTTTGTGATTCCCACCTCAGCCACCTGTGACACTAAGGCAAGGAGGTATAGAAGCATATGAGTAGCCAGGTCCTGCTGGGAAATTGCTCCTGGCTTCCCTAGAGGGAGAGTGAAAACTGTACTGCCTTGGCCAGCTTTCTTTTGTCATTAAAATTTACTGGAAACACTGCTTATGTACAGATATCAGTGCTTGAGGATCTAGGAGTTATTTTTTCCAATGACCACTTCAGGGAAATACTTGTAACACTTAAAAGCTGAATCCCCATGTTCCCTGCAGTAATAAAAGCACCATAAATAGTCAGGCACTACCCTATTTACAACAATGAACTCCCTTCAACTATTCAAATCCCAGTAAACTATTCACTTTGGAAAATGTATTCCACTAAACACTTGTCAGTAACAATGATCTAGGAATCCAGCTTGATGCCAGCCACTAACACACAGGTCTCAGGCACAGCAGCACCCTGTACAGTGCTCCTAGCACACAAACATGTTGGTATGTGTGGAGAAAGGCTCAGTTAACACAGTGGCAGCTCAGCTGCTCAGGTGTTTGTAGGTCTCATGGACTTATTTTCCTCAGCATCATCCAGTTCAGCTGGAGCTGAATTTTATCCAAAATGATACCGCAGCTTGCCTTGTTTGAGCCACAGAGGCAGCAAGGCAGGATAAGTAGCCCTATGAGGATGTCACCCAAGGGACAAATGTGTCTGACCTCTGGAAGAAGTTACTGGCACACAAATAAAGGTGCTGAAGCAGGGATTTGAGCAGGCAGCAGATTCTGAAAGGAGCAAGGTCCAGGAAGGGGACCCGTGGGTTGAGAGAGGCAGGGAGTGAATGTCAGGCTCCATAATGTCTTTGTTGAGAGTACTGATGGTAGCACATGTACTATGGAGCCTGTGTGGAGCTGATCTCAAAGGAGTCTTTGTTACAAGGATTTTGCAAAACAGCTGTGTATTTTTAAAGTTTTCATTATTAAAATATTTTGCAAAGACTTCTGCAAAACTGCCCTGTTCTGTAGAAAGAAGCTTGGCAGGGAAGGATGCTGAAATGCCAGACCCAGGTTTCAGCAGGTCCTGTAGCAGCTGATACAGAGTGTGGTGGCTAATGACTCTGAGCCATGTCAGCTCTGAATGAAAATTAGAGCTAATGTTAAGCTAATTCTATGCTGAATGTTCCTATTGGTCTGGCCACAGGGAGCCGTCTATAGATCATTTTAGCCTTGTTATTTTCTTTAATGTTTATGTGTTTCATTTTAGAATAGAGCAAGCCCTGCTTTTCAAGTTCAAAATCTATTCTGAATTGATTTACACGCTAGGCAAAGAATGAAATCTCGCTATAGATAATGACTGATGATTCCAGTATTTATAATCTGAAAGGTATTTCTTTCTTGAATTCCTTAGCACACTTTGACCTGCCTCCTGCAGTAAAAGCTCACTTTTAGTAGTTCAGTCCAACTTCAAATGGGAAATGAAATCAGAAACCAAACAAGAATACTTTCTGTGTTTTATCCAATGTGATTTGTGATAGTTAATTTTACTCAGTTTCATATCTACACTTTTGTAACCTTTTTAACTCCTTCCCCTCTCTCATTCCGATACCCTGCCAGCTCTGGTTAATTTAATCTCAAAAATTTTCCAAGCCTGTAATGTTAGAACACAAATTTTAACCCATGCAACAACTTCCCAATCCTGACAGCTGTGGGGCATGGGGTTTTGAAAAGAGGTCAGCTTTGCTGTTGGGATTAGAACAGACACTTGATATGCTGTAATAGGAACTAATAGAAAAACAAAACCAACAAAAATAACAAGAAAATTTGGGTCAGTTCTACTCCATGGCCACACCCTTGGGGCCCCTGGATATTTATTCTCTGTTCTGTTCCCAAGTTAAGTGATGAAAGCTTTAACGTGCCCACATAACTTCAGAGAGAACATTTTGATGAGCAGGCCACCTTTGCCAAGATTTGGTCCTCTTAATGTGAATACTCTGCTACTGTTTTCTCAGGAAAGGGTGTCTCCATATGGACAGGCTATGTCTCTGCAGACTGCACTGGAGAAGAAGATATTCCAGCCTGTTCTGCCTTTTCTCCATCCCTTCTGTGCACAATCAGGCATATGACCTGCCATTCCCCTGGAACTGATTCAAGTCACCAAATGAACAAAATTAGCTCACAAAGTCTTTGACTGAATTTATCTCTTCCCCCCTCCCCTCGCCCCCCTCCCGTTTTTCATAATGCAGGAGTAACAGGATGTTATTCAAACCTGGCCCCAGACCCTTCCTGAGACTTAATTCTAATTATCACTAGGATGACTTCGGGAGTTGTCTCCGAACTGCTCTGTGGGATGGAAAGTTGTCATCAATCTTTCTCCTTTGTCACTGTCCCTTTGGAGATAACAGCAAGGTGCTCCATCCTGCTACAGCTGCTACTGTGCTTGCAGCTGAGCAGCTGCATGGATTCTCCTGCAACACCTCAGGCCTTGGGCTATGAGCATGGGGATGGCAGATTGTATACCAGTATTTTGCAAAGCCAAAGCCTTTTTCCATGTCACTGCCCTTTCCCACAAGGAGATGCTTTGAAATATGGAGAAGCACCATGTTTTCCCACATATCTGAGCTCCCTAGTGGCTGATGTCCTCGTTGCTACCTGCTTGGTCGGATGTTTTTAGGAGTATGCTTCTGCTCTGTCTCCTCCACCTCACAAATATCATCTTGGGAACCTATGTGACCCTTGCCCTGTATTGTTTTCCAAGACTTTCCAAGGTTTTTAATAAGCCATTCCTTGTTCTTTATACCTGGATTTCTTGCAAGTGTTACTCTACTGCCTTGCAGCTTCCTTGACAACATTTCTAGTGGTCTCCCACTGGGACACCAACCTCCCCCATCTCATTCACATAGGACTTTTCTAAAGTCTCAGATTTTTTGCTTGGTTGATACTTCAATCTATGGTTTTTATTCTCCAAAGCCTCTGTCGTCACTGCAACTGATCTGTTTCCTTTGTTTTCTTATGATAAGAAAGCTGTCTTTCACCCTAACTATTAACAGGCAATAATTTTGTTTCCTTTTTGCTTCTCATAGAAACCCTTTGGGCTTTTCATAGACTGGAAGATATTTTTGTGTCTTCAATCAATATCAATAAGGTTATCTCTCTGGAGGTGCTTCTTCTTTACATCCTCAGGTGCCACTCTGAGTGCTTATGCACTCACTCACTGCACCCGTGACTTCCTTTCTGAGACTTGGAGAGGGGTATCTTTTCCTGCTTTAATTTTCATTCTGCCATTTGAAAAGCGTGGTCATTTCATGCACGTATGGGGTTTGATCATGCTCCACAATACCTAGGAGACTATGGGCCTTTTCATGACACTTGTGGGCCTTTTCATGACACTATGGGCAAGCATCAAAGATCATTTGCGCACATATACAAGGAACAAAAATCACCACCCGGTGGATTTGCTACCTCTGATTTTCTTCTTTCCTTGGTACAGCAGGAAGTTGCTATGAGCAGTTTTCTCACAGACATTGGTAGCTGCATTCACCTAATTTTTGTCCTGTGACTAGACTGGGCCTTCCCCCTGAGCCAGGATAAAATCACCAGTTTTCACAACTGTGTTCTTCCACCCATAAAGCCCTTCTAATGCTGCATCGCACAGCTCCCAGTAAACTGATGTGACCTCAAAAAAGTGTTTTCAAGGCAGGTGAGATGTATCTTGGCTTTGAAACAGTTAATCCAGTGACAACCGAAACCTGAAGCAATGCTGAAACAGCACTCATAAGCAGTAATTTTGCCCTGGCAAAATGCAAGTTGGTCAAGTTAATTCTACTCTGATTTAGGATACCACACAGCAAAGGTGTGGCAGCAGCAAACTGCTACCCAAACACTTCAAGTCCTTGGAGGGTTTCTGCAGATGATACTACCACTTCTGCTCCTGCTGCTATTACCCAGGCTGCCTACAGTGTATGTACTGTGCTGGAGTCAAGTCATCTAGGATAACCCTGCTTTGGTTCAAGTCTCAGCTCTTGAACCCTGAGTCAGGAATTAATTTGTTGCAGGTTATCAGCACTTGTGTTGTGCATTGTGGTCTCTGTACCCTTATACCTCCATGGGAACACTCTGCCATGGCAACTTTCTTCTTCCCATTGTGTCCAGTGCCTCTTAAAATGCGCTTTTGCAATTGTCTTAACCCAGGAAGAAGAGGGGATGTTCCCAGGAGAAAGGCACCTGTCAGGGACCTGTTTCAAAAGGCCTTTTAGGACTCAATCCTGGAAAATAATACAGCTTTTGAAAACACTAATATCATTTGAGCTCCCCCTCCTTGCACAGCCCTGCCAGTCAAAACACCTTGACTTTCCAAGCTGCAAGATGTGCTAAAGGCGGCTCCTTCCTCCACCTTGACCCAGCTGCTCTTTTTCAGCTTAATTCTGCAGCTGTTTGGAGCTGGTAGCACAGAAGTTGCAGAGTTGGCTTTTCCAGCTTTCCATTTATATAGAAGAGAAAGTGGCTCCCTCCAGAAAGGCTGCCCAAGCAGGTGCTGAATCCCCTCTGGAGCCTGGGGACCCCTTGGGAGTGTAAAAGCAATGCATGCCCAAACCACATCTCTCCCCACTCCTGCCTTTGTTCTGGCTGTGCTGACTGTGGGCACTAAGGTAGTGGGCAGCTTGCCACTCTCCAGATGGACTTGCTGCCTCTATTTTTCTTTCTTTTTTTTTCTTTTTCTTTTATTTTTCCTTTCTTTGCTTCAGGCTAAGGCATGATCCCAGGGAAGTCAGTGGCAAAACTCTCATCTGTTTCTCAGGGACCCCATATAAATGAGCTGGGATAAAAAGGCAAACAGGTTGTGGTAGAATATTTGTACCACAGCAGAAAAATGAAAACTTGAATCATCTCCCATAGTTTTGGCTGCTGGAGCAGCTGAACTAACACTGAATCCCCTGAACGCTGACTGAATTATCTATGCTCTTAAGATTGTGCTGAAGCACCCAAATACATCTTTTCCCCTCGGAGCTTTTATGCAGCCTGATGTGTTAAGGTCAAGATCTACACTCCAAAGAGAAGCAGATGGTCTCCTGAGTGATGTGTTTTCACTCACTGAGCATGAATATGAAAAAGCCTTCTTATTTTCCAAGCATATGAAAGTCAGTAATGTAGAACAGTCTCAGGGAATCTTAATATGTGAATAAACATGTGTTGCAAGAGTTTATTTTGGTCCTGGTGCTCACTACGGATTCCTAAGATTAAATGATACCCGAATACTATATATCATTGTTTTTATTAACTTGGTTCAAACATTAGAGCCATGCCAAAAGTCTGTTTCAATTTGTGTAGATGTATAATAATTCTGACCTTCATAATGAACTAAACAAAAGCAATTCTGGAGTCAATAAATGTTCATTTTGCAGAAGTATCTATATATTATAAATACCAAATACCCATGTATGTGTGCATTTACAGTGCAGCACAGCTGCACTGCTGAGGGAATGGGATGAAGACAATTGCTGGAAACTCTATACAATGTATATATGTTGAATTTTAAAGCCTTATCCTGCTCTTTCACTGTATCATGCAGCCTTCAGCAAAGGGCCTTAAGCAAAGGCAGCAGCCAAGGGCAATCCTCATCCTTCAGGTCTCACAAAGCACAGCACACCAAATTCAAGCCTGTTGCCCTCTCTATACCACCTTTGCTATCATGTGGTTTTAGGTCTGTGCCCTCATGGCCTTTCTTCCCCCACTCCTCACCCATACAGTGAGGGGGGAACCAGTCAGACAACTCACTCCATCATCTACCATACTGGGACCCTGACACATCACTGAGTCCTAACCATGAGCAGAGTCACCTGGCTGGCTTCTCTGAGTTCAGGCCAGTGTCTGCTTCTTCTTCCCAAAATAGCTGTGTTTAAGAGGGCAGGAAAAATGTCAAAATGTTTTCAATAACCAGCACAACATTTGAGGCATTTATTTCAAGTCTTACTGAGCCAGTGGAAAGAGACACATGGATTTCAGGAGATTTGTATGAGACTTTCAAATAGATTGTATGTCCAAGAGGGGTACAAAGCAGAAAATCAGGGAAAAGGCTCTTAAACACTTTCCCCCCCTAATTCTTCACCTGTACCAGCTGTTGGAAAACATCTTGCCAAACATCCTCTCTCATCATGCTCGCTACAGAAATTTCCTGAGCTTGTCCAGCCAACCAAAACATTAATTTCTACTAAGACACACACAACCCCCCCACCTTTCTCGCCAGCTCAAGTAACATTAAACATTTTATTCAAACACAGAAAAACACAGAGATTCAGAGCTGAGGCTGCTGCTTCTCTATGAGCTCTGTGTATTTTTAATGTTTCTGGCTAAAGATGTGAGGTAAGGAAGAAGTGGAAGTGAGAACAGTGAATTCCATGTTGAAAGAGTCATATGCAGGTTTTTAACAGCATTTTTAAGTGCACCTGAAGAATTTACAGTTGCATCCATTTTGTGTGTGGAAAATTGCATGGTTGTGCAACTTCTTTGTGTACAACAAAGAAGTAACTGCGAATGCCTGCATAAAATGTCATTTCTCTGTTCATTTACTCACGAGCCAAATGCAAATAGACAAGCCTGCAAGTTTTGCAAAAGGGCTGTGTAGGAGTCTGTGTTGAAAATATCCCATTTATGGTCTTTAGATGTTTCCTGAGTTCGTTCTGTCTGCTTGTTTTCTCCCAACATCTAAGTCATGTAATGAGAGTTAAAGAAACCCTCTGACAGTCTGGGGCACCCCCATAATCAACAGTTTATTGGTTCTTAAGAGCATTAAAGTCCAGAAATGAATGCTGCAAGAAACTTTATCTGGGACCTGACTGATGGATAGAGCAAACTACAATGGCAGGCATTTAAAAACCCAGCTGGCTGTGTCACACTTGTGCCCTTGAATGTGAGCAGAATGTATTTACCTCCCCTGAAAAGTTTTACAGCACACTTGTTCCTTTATGAATTTTGATAACCAGGTTGTACACCATGCATTTTAAATGTCCCAAGACTAACCCACTGATTGTCTGCAATTTAATATGGGTTGGTTTTTTTTCTGAGTGAGATAAATGTGTATAGTTGCCACTATACACTAACAATATTGGCTCAATACTGAGGTTAAAACATTGTTTTCTTTTGACATAGAAGGAAAAATCCTTCAAAAATCACAGATTTCTCTTTGGTTTGTTTATTTGGAAGTTGTTAAATTTGTAGCCTAAGCCTGTTTTTTTACTTCTTTTGACTCAAAATTTATTTGTCTCTAAAGAAAATAGGTTCCAAGAGACTTTGTTTTCCCAGTCCATATATGTATTGTAGTAGAGGCCACAAGGTATGGGGAAAAGAGATCTCATTAGTCATCTTCTTTTTATGATGGTTCTGACTTACTTGTCAGTTTGGGGTAGATGTTTTTCTTGCCAAGTAAGACTTATTTCCCTCCATTCCTAAGGAAATGAGCTTAGCCCAGTGATTATGGCAATAGCTTGGCCCACCAGACCATTGAATATGCCTCTCAGGTTTGCAATGTCCCTGTGCAGTTTCTCAGAACCTCTAGCACTGATCCCAGGTCCCTGTGCCGCAAAGAACTGGGTGTTAAAGGATGGGTGTCCCAGAAGCCAGTGTGATGAAGGAGATGATAGATCGTGAAAGACTAAGTAGTGTTTTTGTTTTGGGTCCTTCCATTGCAGAATTCTCCTGTCCTGAAGTAAGTGCTGAGAGGCAATTCTGTGATTTAGAAACTGTAGTTTGAGTGTACCCTGGGGAAATGGGTTGGGATGTAGCCCTTTGACCCCATTTATAGGCTGGTGGGACCATCCCTCTGATGTCAGCCAGTCTCAGTTGCATCTCAGATACTTCAGAAAGACTTTCGAAAGCCTTCCCTGGTGGATATGCCATGGTTCTGTTGTTCCGGTGTGACCTCCCTTTAGCATTAGGAAGGTGTTCCCTGACCTCAGTCTGCCTTCCTTTGGTCTACATCCATCTCTTGTCACCCCATGTGTCATGGCAGAAAGTTCTCTCTTCTCAAGAAACTCTATCATTTCAATTTTCTCCTGCATTGTGTTTCTAGACCTCTAATTAGCCGTTTTGCTGTTCTTTTGACTTAGTACAACTCAACTACATCTTTCTTGAAGACCAGTGCCACAGACTGCACACAGATATTCCCAGTCACTTTGGAGAGCTGCAAAATAGTTACGTGTCCCATAGGGTGTAATTCTGCTCAGGCACTGCTAGTTTGGTGCTATCCTCTCGTGCAACAACACAAAGTTGCTGCTCAGCCTGTGATTCACTACAGCCTCTAGATGATTTTCTGCAGAACTGCTGGCTAGCCAGCTGTTCTGCATCCTTCATTATATAGCCAGTTATTTCTGGTGTGATGAAGAATCTGTAAGCTTGTTTCTAGAGTAGCATGTTTTTCTGTTAGACCTTAAAAACACTAGTTTGCCAAGATCATTTTGAATTCTAATCCTGTCTTCCAAATTCCTGACAGTCCTTCCCTGCTGGCTGCCATCTGTATATCCTCTCTGTTCCATCGTCTGGGGCATGAATAAAAATATTGAACAAGACTAAACCCGGGAAAGGCTGTGCTGCACCTAGCCCATATGTCCTTCCTCTCTGACTGGCAATACAATATTCTTTCAGTACAGCCTTTGGGCCTCACCATGTCTTTCTCTGGATTACACCTCACCAAAACTGACTTTGGTGGTTGTTGTCCTCACTAGGGACAAAAACCAGAGTAAAAGTGAAAGGCTGTTGTTCAACTAATTTCCTTTCTCCATGCTTGTGTTTACTATTATAAAATCATTATTTGCTGTAATTACAAATTCAGAGATAAATAACATCACAGGCATATAATTGTAGGTAGACATGATATTTGTCCTCTCCTGTTCTCCTGCCATAGATAAGACTATCTCTTTCTGCAAGCAAAGCAGAATAGTGTGTCACACTAACACTAATGCAAGTACTTGAAATCTTTAAATTTTTCTGTGAGCCTTACCTAGTTATTTTATGCCTGTTCTCTTGGGACTTGTGTTTCCCTCATTCCCTATCATTTTCTACTGTTGCTCCTCCTCCCTGCTGTGCTATGGTTGTTCTGCTCCTAGGGACTGCCCAATCACATAGAACCTTCCCTTCGGTAACATGTTGTATTCAGTGCTGGAGGTTTCTGTTACTTCTTTAAAAGTACTGCCCAGCTAAATTTCTGGTCTGGAGATCCAAACTAGCCCTGTGTTATTACAATAGTTGTGCAATTTCCCCCTTGTATAACCTAAAATCCCTCCTCAGGTTGATCTACTATGGTCTCAACCTCAGGGAAAATGAAAGCATTTTAGGCTATAACACAGTATGATTTTGGGGGTTCCCTGCACCTCCCAGGCCCCACGGGAGATCTGGGGAGCAGGCAGTCCTCCCATTAGCAATGGCAGCAGAGAGGGGCTGATTGCTGTGCTTGGTAACTCCTTGTCTGCTGAGGGAAGCTCAAATTTTTGGGCTTGTTAAATTGCTCTGTCATTCTAGAGGTCCTGTAGCAGCTCAGATCTAAAACTTATGCAGGCAGATTAGGAATGTGTCAGATGTTGAACCCCTCAAAACTGCTAATACCTTGATGCCCTTTTATGTGGTTTAAGTTGTGCATTTGTTTTGGAGCCAACAGACATTGCCAGAAAAGAAGAAGCAGCAACCTTTGCCAGTCCTTGCTTTGTAAACCTTCATTGCACAGTGGGAAGCAGGAGAATTTACTTTAACTAAAGCCAAGTCAGTGGTTTAATCTTTGTAAACACATCTTAAGTGCTCTGCCTCTTATCTTTATGCAGAGGCTTTTGTACCAAAAAGAAGTGTGTAAAAAGCTGTTCAGCCAGAAATACCATAGTTTTGACATGAAAACTGGTCATCAACCATTTTCCTGTGGATCTTTGTGTGTGCTTGTGTGTGTGTGTGACTCTGTGTGTGTTTGTGCTCCTGAGTTGTTGAATCAGCTCCTGGTGGCGTACAGTGCAAACACAGGCTGCTCCTGCAAGTGTCAGAACACTTAAAAAAAAAGAGGGGGGGGGAAGAAAAAAAGAAAAATATTAAAGAGTTAAAAGGGAAAAAATCCTCTTACAATGAAATCTAAATTCTTCTGGATTGTCTGAAAAGGTCTTCCATGGAGGAAAAGGTCTTGCAGACACCAAGAACGCTGCAAGCTAAACTGAAGATTAGAAAACGATCTGGTACTCTGTGTATGTGTGCATGTGTTTGTACTCATAAATCAGATCAATGTTTTAAAATGTTCTTTTAAAAAATTAAATCATCATGCAAGTCCTGTTTGGTACTGTTTTTAGCCTTTATGGAATAGGTTAGCACTGTGCATGCTGGTAGTGTAATAAAAGGAGGTGCGAGAAATGGCAGTCTGAAAACTCAGCTTTTCATCTAAGACTTTTGGAATAAAGTTTCTTCCCTGTTTCATGAAGATATACATTAGGATAGTCTTTCACATCATGTATCACTCCTCATCAGAGCACAAAGAATGCAGTGCAGAATATTGGGAAATTTAAGGCACAAAATAATACCAATTTTTGCAGATAGCACTGAGTAACTGAACTTCTAAAATGGAACTGAGATAATAACATGTAATATTGGTGGATCAGAAAAAGCTAATGGTAAATCTCATCTACAAAAAGTGAGCTTCAGGAGTTGTTCTTTCTACATTTATATAAGGCAGTTATATTTGCCTAATCTCTCTATGCTATGCAGTCCCAGGGGGATGTTTTTTATGGTGCTGTGTTTAAAAAAATTTTTTTTCAAGTGCATCATCCTTTTTAATCCTTTTCGCTATATTGATAATAATAAAAGGCAAACTGGGTACACTGTACATTAAGCCCCCATTTGACCCAGAAACTTTGTAATGACTCTGCAGCCAGAGTTTGGTTTGGCATCCAAGGAGATACCTTTATGTAACTGAGGGTGCCTGTGCATCTTCTGCTGAAGGAGGGTACTACATGATGGTCACATGTCATGGGCTGCTGAAGTTGCTACTTCTGTTAAAGTCTGTAAAATATTATGGGACTGGTTTCCAGAGGGGCCAGTAGGAGATTTTCTCAGAATATAGTCAGCTGGGCAAAGTAGCAAAGGAGAGATTATCTATCTATCTATCTATCTATCTATCTATCTATCTATCTATCTATCTATCTATCTATCTATCTATCTCCTGATTCACATAAATCAAATTAAAAAGTCCCTCTGTTGCAAAGGAAGAGAAACCTGGAGGAGGCTCCTCAGTGCCATTCCTTGTAAGGCAAAACACCAAAGGGAAATCAAGAGTGAGAGGCCAACTGTGCTCCGAAAGATGGTGGAGTCATATTGGTGAGAGCAGATTGGTGCTGCAGTGTCTCAGCATTTCAGACGTACAGACTTGAGCTGGGGAGAAAGCTCTGTGGGGCACCACAGGGCTATGTGTCTGCTGAGCAAGATTCACCAGGCAAGCAAGGTGCTGGGCTGGCACAGCTGTTCTCTTCCCAGACCCACCAGCTCTGGGTCTCAGCCGTTTGGGCATCTGCACAATGTGGCGATGAGTGCTCCACAAAGACACTGTGTCCTGCATGAGATACCAGGAGAAGATTAGGTACCACTACAGAAGATCATGGGCTCTTTTCTTCAGGTTTTTTTGTTATCAGGGGTTTTATCTTTTGAGCACCCTGATTTTCTGAAATAGTCCAGATTTTCTGAACTAAACAAAAGAGAAAGGTTACAAACAACAGTTTCAGTGCTACATCCAACTAGGAAACCTCCTACATTAGATCTTGTCTTTACTACAGCAGAAACACTGATTATAAAGTGAACAATTAGCAATGGCTTGGGTATAACTGATGACAGTGGGTTTATACTTATTGTTATCTCAAAATAGAATGAAGTTCAAGCCAATAAAGGACATTAATTGTGTTTTAATGGAAAAAAATCATTTTAGCTGAAAACAATGGTGGGAGAAGTTCAACTGGGAGAAAGATTTTATTAACAGAAAAATCTGAATGATGATTGAGAATCATTGGATAATACTTAAGCGGATGCTCAAAAAATCCACACCCAACAAAAGAATCTGCAGTCATTAAATGGCCTGCCTCAGAAGGGAAGTAAAACTTCTTACACATATGTGTACTTGGACCCTGAGGGAAAATGCAAAAAGCACTTAATGGCGATATATGTAAATTAGAAGATAGGTTTTGGAGAAAATTGATAAAAGGAGAAACCAGTCACAAGGAGAACCATGACAAGTAGAGTTGAGGAAAGTTGCCTATTGAGTATTTTGTTGTATGTTTGGGATTTTACTTTAGTGTTTCCAGAACATAAAGAATGGTAACAATGACATGAGTCCATTACAAGATGAAAATAGTAAAACTGCCAATAGGAAAAAATGTAAAAAAGAGGCTTATTCTGTAATATTTTTGTTCTATGTCCAGGAAAAAAACCCTAATCATTTATTCATGTCAACCAATAGTGATCACATAATTTTTGTTCTAGTTATAACTAAAGAGGAGGTTAAACAGCAGATAATGAAGTCAGGCAAAGATCCGAGTAACCTGTATCTAGCTGTCTCAAAAAAAAAAAAAGCAAGCCAAAGAAAATAAATCTTAGCACACTGGGGAAGTTCCAGATGCCTGGGAGAAAGCTAGTGCAATAAATGACACGACCCGAATAATTTGTAGACCTGTCAGCCTGATGGGATTCCTAGGAAGCTAAGTTGGTGCTGCATAACATTTTTATCAGGCAACAAGAGTAATGCAGGAATCAACAGGTCATGTGTCAGAGGCACCAAAAATGAGCAAACTTCTGGTCTCAAAATGCTCTTGTGCAGGAGTATGTTCATTATCTAAAGATGTTTCTGATAATATATGTGTTCCTGTGCATTGTGAGAAAGGAACTGGGGGAGAAAGGAAGCAGGTGGGAGTTAGAGATCTTACACTGGTGTTGATGATCCTGAGACAATTCACAAACAAAGAAGAAAAATATGCTGGCTTGGAAAATGTACTTGTGAGAGGTCTAAGGGGACCATCAAAGCAGAAGGTGGTTTGACTACAACCTATAACCATATATATGTTAACAGAGGACTGCAGAGACTGTTACAGTCTGGCAGACAAAGATACAAAACAAGATTCGGTGGCCAGGGTTGGAAATAAATTTTTAATTAAAAGTAATGTACTGTAAGAAAGTACTTCATCATCAGAACAACTCACAATGGATAAAAAAATGTTTATACTGGAAGTTTTTCCAGAAATATCTGGTTTATTCCAGCCATTGTCTTTGGATCTGAAGCATGAAATGATCTCAGTAAGTCCTGTGGTCTATGCAAAAAGAACATTGGCTGGAAGATTCTTGGTGAGTCCTGTCTTTAAAATCTATGACCTGCAGACAAATAAGAGTGACACTGCATGCTGATGGTTCTGCTTTTTGTCAGGTGCCTGACAGAGGAAGCCCCACTCCTAGTGAGATAAATGATTTCTGAATCAAGGAGATGTTTCATTCAAAAGAATGTAGTCATTTAGGGTGAGTGCATCAGCTTGGCTGTTTAAAAAAAAACCACAATGCAGTAATCTAATGATAAAATCAGCAAACAGCACAGTGGGAGAGGGGCAGTTATTCACTGTCTTCAATTCTTCTTTAGCACACCACATTCAAATATTTCCTTGGACTGGAAGAGATATCCCTTATTGCATAGATTAGATTCAGCCATTTGGGAAAATGTGGTAGGGGAGGAAATCTTAGGGTGTTTTTGCTTTGTTGAGTCATTGTATCTGGTTGCAAAAATACCACTGTAGCAAGCTGGCAATAACACCAGTTCCTAACAGCACTATTATACCCGTTTTCATCCAAAAAAAAAAAAAAGTTTTAAAAGGTAGACACACTATGTAAGGTAAAAGCCAGTTCAGAGAAAGGCCATCAGAGATGCTAAAGCAGATCAAACTTTTGGGGGCATCTGTGAACTCTCAAAAATCATGCAAAGGTTGGTGAAAATCCTTGTGGCCTCTGTGATTCATAAATACCAGCCAAACAGAAACAAAACCTTTTTTCTTTTGTAACACTCATAGTATTGTGGCTTGAATTACACAGAGCCCTCTTGTTGAGTTATTTTATCTTATTTCTTTTGTAGATTCAAGTGGAGAAATAGGCTTAAAGAGCTGTTGGGGCAGAGCCTGTCTTGCATGAAGGTGACTGAGGTGGGTCTCTCATCTCAGGGTCTTCTCTCATGGGTTTCTGTCATTGGTCCTTTCTTCTCTCTCATTATCTGTCATGCAGAGACATGCCTGCAGATGAGACCAGACCTCAGTGAGCTGCAGGTTACTGGGACCATGGACAACCTCAGTAGTTGTGTTGTTATTTGGGTTACTTGAACAATTATTTGGGTGTTTAAAATATACACAAGTCCAAGCTACACCAGCAACACTAATAGCAGAGCTCATCTGGGAACTTAAACCTAACTCCTATAGTCCAGACACACCTTTTGTTTTCAGGGAAACACAGTGAGCCCAGGTGCTCTTTTCTGGCTGGTATTTGATTCCATATTTTCTCAGCAAAACTGATGAATGGATAGAAAATGAAACTAAGCCATGCCTCTACAAGTAATCTATTGCAAGGGCTGCCAAACACAGCAGCCTGGTTGAAGCGAGGCAGCCACAGCTCCATGCCCCTCAGGTCCATCCCATAGCCACCACAGAAACACATCCACGCTAACACAAGATGCACAAACACACACTGTTGGTCATGCAGACTGGCACAGGCAGAAATACTCACACATACACAGGTGGCTCAAATGGGCTAATCCTTTCCTGCTTTCTGGCAGTTCAGGATGAAGGTCTGGGAGTGGGAAATGTACGCAAACATATAATGTTGGTTCCCTCCATTGGCTGGGGTTGGATTGTTAGTCTGTCCAGCAGCTGGTCCGAGATCTCAGTCTCTCCAGGTACTGGCACCTAGGCATGCAAACACCTGTGGCAGTGGGCCCACTGCAGATACCTAAGGTACAAACTCCCTTGCACATGCTCAGACACACACATATACACACACAAACAAGTCTCTCAGTCATCCCCTGTATCCCTTGACTCCTCCAGCAGATGATTCACAAACCCTTGGGTCTTTCCAGGACATGGCCCAAAACTACAACAGGCACCTCAATATCTGGCTCATCCCCTGTCTGTGGGGCTGACAACCTCCTGCAAAAGCCCTAGGAAAAGTTAGGTCAGGATGCTGTTTTTTCAGATCAGGTTATTGGGGTCTTCTGTCTGTCACTGGTATTATGTGCTCTGTCACCGTTGGGAAGATAGGCCTTGAAACACAGAAATTAGCAGTGTGAATCCAGATATCACCTCTGGCTATATCAGTGGCTGGTGGTGCAGCTTCTGTGCTTCTGCCACCGTGAAGGGCTGGGAAGGAGAGCTGAACTTCTGAAGCACCACTGGAAAATCTAAGTCAGAAAAAGTCACTGTGGTACACAGATCACCATTAGTCACCTCTATGTAGGCACCTTCTCACAAAGAGTAATGTGCAATTTTCAGCAATTTTGTGTCTCTGAAAATTTTACATTATGTCAAGATTCCTGATGCATGGGAAGGCCTTTAGCTCTTTTACACCAGCGAATGTCAGGACAGGCAGTGACACTTCCTGCGTCATGTGCCATAGAAAGTGCATTCCAGTATCTGCCTGCAGGATACAATTCCCATTAATGTCAGTGGGGTTCATTCGCTGCTTCTCCTGAAGTTTCTCAACTCATAAAAGAAAAGGAGCAAGTTTAGAAAGAGAGAGAATGATAATTTTCTTCTTACTAGGCCTGGATACATCCAGTATGTTTTCCAAGTGTCCCAACTCATCTAAAACATTTAATTTATTTCACCCAAGTATAAAGTTTGCAGATACTTCAGTGACGGAGTTTGCTGTCAGGGTATCTCACAGAGACAAAAGAAGTTAAGCAAATATCAGGAAGTATTACATTTGTAGGGAACAGACAAGTGTAGCTAAGATATAGATACATAGATATAGATATAGATAGATAGATAGATAGAGAGAGAGAGAGAGAAAGAGAAAGAGAGAGAGAGAGAGAAAAATAGAGATGTTATAGATCATCAAGCTCAATATTATTACCAGCTCTAGCAATGGGCCCACAAACCCTATTATTGTTACGGGCTGAAGGACGAAGGGCTTCAGAGCAGCCCTGCTGGAAGGACCTGGGGGTACTAGCGGATGCCAAGTTGGACATCACCAGGCAATGTGCACTTGTAGCCCTGAAAGCCAGCTCTGGGCTCTATCAGAACAAGTATGGCCAGCAGGTCGAGGGAGATGATTCTGCCCCTCTGCTCTAGTAAGACTGCCTGGAGTACTGCATCCACATCTGGGGTCCCCAGCATGAAAAAGACATAGAGCAGGTCCCCAGGAGGGTCACAGAGATGATTAAAGGGCCAGAGCACCTCTCCTTTGAGAAAAGGCAGAGAGAGTTGGGCTTGCTCAGCCGGGAGAGAAGGAGGCTCCAGGGAAGCTTATCACAGCCTTTCCATACTTAGAGAGGCTTATATAAAAGAAGAGGACAAACTTTTTAACAGGGCCCATTGCAATAGGACAAGGCGCAATGGTTTTAAACCAAAAGAATGTAGATTTAGACAAGATACAAGGAAGAATTTTTTTTACAATGACGGCGATGAACCACTGGAACAGGTTTCTCAGAGAGGTGATGGATGCCCCATACCTGGAGACATTCAAAGACGGCTGGATGGATGGGGCTCTGAGCAACATCATCTAGTTGAAGATGCCCCTGCTCATGCCAGGAGGGTTGGACTAGGTGACCTTTAAAGGTCCCTTAGAATCCAAAATGTAATATGATGCTATGATCAGGATTGAGCCATTTTGAAAATCTGTTCATCAAAAATTTATTCATATCTGGCAGAGGCAGCAAAAAGAGCTCTGGCCATGCAAAGGTCAAAGGGGATTTTGAGGCCTTTTGTTGAAAGCTTGAGTGTCATGTTTAGCTTGAAAATCTGATTTAGCATCACCCTCCCTGTAGCACATGATGTACATGAGGGCCTGTAAGAACTCTGCCAACTTGCCACTATCCTCAGTAGTCCCTTGTTACCACAACTGATGATGGAAAATGATGCCGTGACAGCATCATCTGCACCAGTGCACTTCTCCCTCAGCACAGGCCCTTCCATCCTGGGGCAGGCTGGGCCCCAGCACTTCTGTGAGATCTGAACTCCCCCCTTTTTTGTCTTGCTAAACTAGGAGAAATACTGCTGGCTTCAACAGTAAAACCTCTGTGCAGAAAGGTCAGAGAATTGGGTTTAACTCAGTCCCAGAGCAAGCATCCCAAAAACGTGTGTGTGTCTTTCACCAAGATGCTCCACGTGCCAGTCTTTTATATAGCCCTACAAATCCCCACCATAAAAATCCATCACTGAAGGAGGCCATACTGAACTCTTCTGATCTTACCAGTTAGCTCCATGAAAAGCTGCTTTCTAAAGCAGAACAGGGGGCTGAAGCAGAGCAAGAAAGTTTTCACAAGGCTGAGTAATCAGAGGCTCTTCCATCCTCTGCTTCTTGACATCAATCATAGACATAGTATTTTGCATTTCCCTTGGCACCCCAATTCTCAGTGGTTGTTAATTCCCTAAGAGAAAAAGGAAGAGAATGTTCATAGCTGGAATAGAAGTATACAAGAAGTCAACCAAATGATCTCTACAAGTCCAGAACAAAAGAGATCCAGATCTAAAAAGCCACTATTGCTTTTTAAACTCCTAATTTTTCAATGATGGAATTCAGCATTTGGAACTGGCTTTGTTTTTCTCATTTCTTAGCCCTCCTTTCTCAGCCTCTTTCCCACTTTGGTTACAGGAGTTGTTTAGATGGTCTTAGTCACCAGCCACCACTGAGAAGAAATCCCAGTTTACTCTTTCTAGATGTTAGTAGCAGTTACTAATATTTACCTTTCCTGCAGTGGTTTTGGAGAGCTGACAGATGGTTTTGGAGTACTGTATTTACAGACCTTCCAAGGGTGGAGTACTTGTCCTAGTTTGCTAATGCACTTGGCCTCTCTTGTGGCAACTTTAGCACTACTAATCCATGGATTTAAATGGAACCTAAGAGCATGCATAATTTTTTACCAGATAGTTGTAAATTACATTAGGAACTGGACTTTTCATTTGCTACAAGCCATTTAAGAACTATACTCTCATCATCTTTTCCACCTATTTCCTATTCTGATGTAGCCAAAATGTTGGAAGCCTTTGTAAAACCTGTCATTAATACTTATGTATTTTCTATTGTAAACAACTTGCTTGGAGTTTACTGGCACTGACGTGAACAAAGCACACAATGGTAAATGGAAGCTCATTTCTTGAGCCAGCTTAGAGGTAGGGGTTTTGTATTTGCTGTTTCCTAACTGAGAAAACTACATGGAAAGTTCTACAGGTGTCAGCATTTTGTGATAATCATTTCCATATAGCCAAATAGAGAAATACATGATTTTGGTTTCTACACTAGATTTTGAAGCCTTTTAGAGCAAACTGAGAGACCTCTGAACAACATTCTCCTACATTTACATCTTGAAGTGTAAAGCTCTTGAAGGTGGTGGCTCATAAAGCATTTCTTCCTTCCTCAGAGATCCAGTCTTGCAAATGGAAATAAGGTCTGCAATTCCTGTGAGGAAGCCAGTATGAGGGGTGGGGGGAGGTGTCAGGGCCCACATTACATGATGATGGATTGATGGGACCACATCAATGGGCACTGAGAGCTATATGGCTCTCTGGATAAGAGAACATGGCAGGAATTGAAGAACGTCATTAGTTAAGCCACCCATCGGACAAGAGAAGCCTCAGAACCAAAGAGCAACAGCCTAGAGGTGCCTGGATGCTCACAGCTGACATCAGCAGATGAACTTGGCTTCCTTATGGGAAATCTCCAGCCACTGGAAAGTCACCAAAGCTCCCACCTGCTCCCCCACTTAAATCAAAGTCACAAGGTGTCACAACACAGATAGAAATGAACTCTGGCTCACCCTCCAAGTTAAATATTTAAAAAGCAAGGCAGGCCTTGCTAATGTCATGTAGTTCCCTTTGCAGCCACTGATGTTGTTAAGTCTAGAAGAAATTGCCCAAATCTAGTTGTGTTATAAGCTGAAGCTAGAGCACCTGACTCTGCCTCTTTTGTCACTAGCTCCATGATAACCCCAGGGGTAAAAATCAGTCGAAGGAGTAAGAAGGAGCATTTCCTCTGTGAATGATAAAAGCAGCACCAAATGATGTGTATGAATCATTCTATCTACTCTTATACAAGCTAGGAGAGAAATGTAGTAGTCATGAAAGCTGGGATAAACTGTTATATTCTGGGACATAATGCATCTCTTAAAGAAACTCTTCCACAGGCAAATCATTGCATAGCACTACATTGTGTGGGGTTTGCAACTTTCTTCAAAGCACCTGTGCTAACTACTGTCAGAGACAGAACACCAGATTGCATAAGGCATTTGACTTATCTGCAATGGCAATTTCTATCTCACTACAGGTTATATTCTGTTCTGGTTTTCAGATTTTTGTTCCATAAGTCTGTCAGGGAGTATTTATGTCCTTGCTATGAGAAGGTATCAAGAATGTCAGTCAATAGGAAGAAGTTTTTATCCAGCATTAGGTTTGCCAGGTAAATAAATTGTCCTTTTAATGCTTATTTAATCAGAGTGTTTTCTCTGGTGGTGCATGTGAAGAAATGAAGATGTCTTACTTCCACATATTATAGGAGTATCCTTGTGTTTAATGTAGACAAGGCAGGAAGTTACTGCTCCTTTTGTTTTGCCTTCTGCAACAATATTCTGAAGACTATATTCTTAAAATATCAATCAGCACATTGCAGTTAGAGAAACTTAAGTACTACACATGGTGACCAAATCCCAAAGGCAAAGCATCTGCAAATAAACCGAACAATGTCAGGGAACATATCTGGGCACTGAGACTCAACCATATATCTTGCTAATGTGTCACTGTCCTTCCTGGCACATTTTCAGTGCAGCCCAACCACCAACATGTCAAACACTCCTCATTTTAGGAGTTAGCATGGCATACTGGCCATTCCCCAAGCAGTTTGGATGTGGTCACCCTTCTCTGAAGATCTACATAGTTTTAGTGCAGTAAGCCCATCCTTTGCCCACTGTCCTCATTTCTATAGGACAGTGATGGGCACAGTTAATTTATCAGTGTTGACAGCAAAATTTATCTCACCTCATATTCACAGCTCATTTTTGTTCCCTGCACTCCTGCATTTCCTATTCTTATCCTTTACTCTGCTTTATCATATTAACAGAGCATGCTGCCTATGAGTCTGGCAAGGAGAACCACAGTTCTTTATGTGCTCCCATAGGCAAGGTGTTAAGGGCTGCAGGGCTGGCAGAAGGTCCTGGCTGTTGCATTTTCTTATGTTTAGGTTCCTCTTCACTCAGAGTGGCCCTACATCTGCTGTGCAAAAGTGGGATCTGCAAGAGCCAGCAGGCTGAGAGGTGTATAAGAGAGCTGATGGGGAAAGTCCTATAGGAGAGCAGGGTGAACCTGTGAACCCACTTCATAGAACCAGAGCTGGGTGCCAGCAGATGCTCCCTCTAGTGCTAATGGATGATTTTATAATTTTCTGGGATTACATTTGTAAACCAGCCCTTTTTTAGGAGCCACTAATGTCAGAGGAGACCTTCCAGGCAGGCTGGTTAATGCTTTCTGCTTTCAGAAGGAACAAAGGGATTAGGAAACATATATGTGTTTACAGCCTCGCAGTGGAAATAGTTTGCCGTGGTCTGCCTAAATGATTTGTGGATGAAGCCACAAATTAGCCACTGCTGAGATTTACATGGTTTCCTCTGACTAAGCCTCATCTGCCCCACATACCTCACCACAGCTTCCCTGAGCAAGAGCTCCATAGGGCCCCCAGCATAGAGGGCCAGATCAGGGTCAAGATATTTCCAAATTCATCAAAATGAGGCCTAAATGAACCTCACACAGCATGAAGGCGCTGTGGTGTCCCCACACAGCTGTCCTTCTCTCCCCAGCAGCTCCTGTGTGTCGTCTGGTGCTGCGTGACGGGCAGTGCCGTCAGCACAGGCTCCTTCCATCTGTGCACACACCATCTGGGTGCCTTCTTCCCTTCACATGCAGCTGCAGGTTTCCTGCTGCATGTGTTCAGCTTCCCACAGCTGGAAGCAGTAAGAGTCAGTTTGATCTACATGTTATATGCAGAAAGGATTGAAGTCTGCAAATTTTTAGCACTCTGCACGCTAGCAGGCCTGCAATAATCTTTATTGGCTGGCTCGCTCATTTTATGGTTGCCATTTTCATCCTCTTATGAGAAGATGTTGCGATTCCTGAGAGAGGAAAAGGCTGTTGTCACTGTATCACCTCACTGTCATGGACATCTGTCCACTCCTTGCTATTCTGTGGAAAGAAAAGCAATCTTCAGCATTGCTTCTGTCCATCAAGAGAAAGGGCTGAGCTGGCACTTTGCCACACTTGGTGAGTGTGGGTTGGTACAAACTGTCTGAGGTTTTTTATAGTTGCTATCACCAGATATCAAAGCACTGAAATACTGTAAGTCATGTTTGCTTCCCCATTGATCTTATCACCAAAGGCTTATCCTACTGGAGACCATCGGTCTTCCATGTGGTATTGCTTAGAGGGTTTGTTTTGCTAGATGGGCTGATGTGCAGCCAGTGCTGGAATAGTCTCTAACTCTGGGGTCAGATTCCAGGCTTTAATTAGTACTGATGATAAACACACTGTTCGTAACAGCTTTTTGTAAGATGACTTTAGCACTGCTTATAGATCTGTTTTCTTAAATTAATTGGTTTCATGTAGTGAAGTGTAAAGAGGTCTACAGACACCACAAGTCTTAAAATCTAGGTAAAAAACCCTGTGGCAGGTGTAACTCCTGTAGGAAACATCACAAAAATGATTTTATAAGTGGTCTGTGATGTTTAGAAATAGCTGACTGTGCTATTTTGAGTTGACTGGCAGTTTTCTCAATGATCTATATAACAGTTACATTAGACTTTTTAAATTTCAATATATTTTCATGCTTTGGCACTCCCCAGACACATTGAAATAAATCTTGTGGGGTTTTGCATGTTGCAACAACTGGGTAGGTGCTACTGTGGTCAGTTTTAATAGGTATTAATACTGTGAGTATCAAGCAAATTATAACTGTTTCACATTAGACACAATTTTGCAGCAGACAATTTTATAAGGAGAATGGAATGAATCAAATTCAGTAATTTGTATTAAAATATCTTTTACATTCCCTGTGTTCCAGTGGAACTGATGACAAGCCTAGAGAAGCATGCTAGGACAACAAACCAGAAAATTAAATTCTTCTCGTTTTCATATGCCACAGCAGGAATAATTTGCTGCTTTTTTCCCCCCTCAGCTTTTCTTTAAATTTTTATTTTTGAAGAAAGGATTACAATGTAATCTTACATTTCTAAATCTTATCAATATTTTTTCTTCAGTTTCATAAAACTATGATCTGTTTTAGGGTTTTTTGGGCATAGACTGTAATGTGGTATGAATGACAGATTGCATTTACTAAGATGTAAAGAAAGCCAAATGGTTAAATTCAGGGTTGCAATCTCAGGACTCTGGGTCTTTGGGGAATGTTTATTCTCTCAATTAAGCATATACATATACTTGCCAGATGTCCAAGATCAGACTGCATTTTTGACATACAACCCATGTTTAATGAGGTTGTGCTTAAGCTCTAGATCCTCCTGAAAGCAGAAAACTTAAAGACGTGGGGTGCCTTTGGGCTGCAGCTTTGAGCTCATTGTGCCCCATTGATCAGGAGATGCCTGCAAAGGCTATGACGGCTGCTGTCAACTGTGGAGCATCGAGGGTCAAAACTTTCTTCTTAAAAAGGGAAGCTCCTCCAGACTGATTTTAGGTGCCCATAGATTTAGCATCCTGTCCGGGTCACTCACCCAGTTATAATCAATGCAGAGAGAGGCACACCTGTAAGACTGTCACTTATCCCAAACTTCTGTAGGTATTCAAGACCATTGGGGAGATTGGTGCCTGTCTCTTTATCATCTATAAGGAGAACCCAAACAACAGCCTTGGCTAGATGTCTAACATTTAGATAGCTTCACTATAGGCTGGAGCACAGCCAGCCATCTGCTTGGGAAGCAAAGACTGACTGAAGTCACCATAGTTTAGGTTTTGTTTCAAAGCCCCTTTTTTACCTTGGAGCAGACACAGACGCTTTAAGTCTCTGAGCCAGTCATAAATTAGAACAATGACTGCCTTTTCCACCAGATCTCTACCACTTGTAAAATAAGGACTATCAAAATATTTATGATGGTTTTTACACAAGGCTGATGCATGGTCATTAGTCAGTGTATGCAAAGGACTGTGTGATTCATGGATCAAAGTTGTGGAGCCTGTCTCTTTGGTTTAGGGATTTTCATTGCACTCATCACTTGCTCTGAAGTCCTGACCCTATAAACACTTCTGTATGTCCTTAAGTTTTTTATATGAGGAGTTTCATTGATGAGCTAATCATACTACTCACTGCACAGTTACTTATTCCAATTCACTGTATTTATAAACCAGGACTGTTTCTCAGAAGTTCAAAAGCTCAAAGCACTGTGTATGTTTACATGAAAAAAACTCAGGTATGTTTCTGTTTGAAGTGTCCTTATTTTTAGGCAATAGAAAAAATATTTTGCTTTCAAAAAATAGAAACTTTGTAAATATATAATAGTAAGAAAAAAACTAGTACCTTTCTTTGCTCCCACTTCCCTTTTGCTTAATATTCACTAATGTTATTTCTCTGGACAAGGTCTTAATGTTTCTATTACTGGTACTGGTGATATCTAGAGCTAAGCAGTGGGAAAGCTTAAAACAAAGATAAGATGCATACCTTTTTCATAACTTCCTGTTTATTTTTTCAAATGGGCTGATATATTGTTGAGTGTCTATCACTGAGATACTGAAGCCCACCACAAAGAAGCCTGATGGACCAAAATGCTTTCTCTGATTTAGTAAACTTGTTTTTCTCATCAGTGTCAAAATGTGGTCAGCTTTTGAGATTTCATTGGATATATGGCAATGACACGTTTTTTTTATGAGACCTCAGTTTATACAGTCCGGTCATTACATGGAGGCTCTCATCAAAAGAGAAAAAAAGTTCAGGTGAACACAAGTCTACTGGAAAGTACACTCTGACTTT
The DNA here is from genome assembly GCF_047495875.1 of Pithys albifrons albifrons. Taxonomy (NCBI): domain Eukaryota; kingdom Metazoa; phylum Chordata; class Aves; order Passeriformes; family Thamnophilidae; genus Pithys; species Pithys albifrons. The sequence goes on from NC_092458.1 coordinate 59,959,045, forward strand.
AGACTTTACATAAAAGCAGACTGAACTATGCTTCAAAAGAAAACAGATTGTCTTTTCATTCAGACTTATTTTTAAGTTCTTGAGGCTGTCTAAACTCAAGCTAATATCAGGCTCCACTGCTGTTAACTTCTTCATTAGTCTTGTATTAGAGTAGGTCTGAGGACTGCTTACTGGAATTGATGGTTTCAGCTTGTAGTAGAGATTAAAGATGATTTCATTTGGTATATCTTATTATGGGTCCAAATAGAAACAAGTCCCCAAGGAGGAAAGGGAAAGATGGTTGTGTTGCTGCCATAAGAGGCTTGCACAATCTGACCTCAAACACCCTGGAGGGAAGGAGAAGTGTCCTGTAATTCCAAACCAGCCAACTTTCCCTCTTCTCTCTGCTACACTCTCTGCCACTCCCCTCCTCCCACCCCTCAGGTGAGGGAGACAAAAGGCAGAGATTACAGATTGAGATAGCAATTTACTGGAAACAACAATGAGATAAGAGAACAAACAGTAATAGCAACACTCATCATCATGGCTAGGCTTCGCAAACGAAGATTTGAGAAGGGCACTACCCACGCTTGCTGCAAGTGTGCTGGTGGCTAAAAAGGCCGATACGGGATAGGCAGGTCCGGTCACAAAAGGCACAGCGGAACGTCTCCCTAGGTGACATTGGCAAGGAACAGTTCTTTCTGCATTGTCTTTTCTGCTCAAGACTGACTCTCCGTGCATTCTCAAAGGAAGTAGCAGCATCGTGAATGGTGTGTCTCCATGAATCCCGATTGGAGGCCAGAGCGAACCATTGATGGCAGTCAATATGGCCAAGGCTGAGGTGTTGTTTCAGGGAGTCCTGGTATCTCTTCTTCGGGGCTCCTCTCTTGCGGCAGCCGGTGGCGAGTTCACCATAGAGCACAATCTTCGGAAGGCGGTGATCCTCCATCCTGGAGACGTGTCCTGCCCAGCGCAGCTGCGTTCTCATCAGCATGGCCTCGATACTGCTGACCCCTGCCTGTTCAAGAACAGACACATTGGTCATGTAATCAGACCAGTGGATGTTTAGGATTGAATGGAGGCAGCGCTGATGGAAGCGTTTGAGAAGCCACAGGTGGTGGCGATAGATGACCCAGGATTCAGACCCATATAAAAGAGTAGACAGTACAATGGCTCTGTAGACACTAATCTTTGTACTTTTCTTCAGGTGTTTATTGGACCAGACTCTTTTATGGAGTTTTCCGAAGGCTTTGTATGCCTTTGCTAGCCTGTTGTCTATCTCTTTGTCAATCTTAACGTCTGAGGAAATGATACTTCCCAGATAGGTGAACTGCTGGACTGACTTAAGCTCTGAATTGTCTATGGTGATGTGAGGATGATGGAAGACTTCTTGAGGTGCAAGTTGATAGAGAACTTCCATCTTCTTCAGGCTGACTTCCAGCCCAAAAAGCTCAGCAGCCTCTGCAAAGCAGGATGTTAAGCGCTGCAGAGCTGCTTCTGTGTGAGCAACGAGGGCGGCATCATCAGCAAAAAGCAGCTCACGGACAAGGTGATTCAGGGTCTTGGTGTGGGCCTTCAGTCGCCTTAGGTTGAAGAGGCTTCCATCGGTACGATATCGGATGTAGATGCCGTTTTCTTCATCGAGGTCTGCTGTGGCTCTTTGGAGCATCATGCTGAAGAAGATTGTGAATAGAGCTGGTGCAAGAACGCAACCTTGTTTCACACCATTGGTTATTGGAAAGGGCTCAGAGAGTGCATCGCCATATCTGACTTGTCCACGCTGATCCTCATGTAGCAGTGTGCTAGTTTAAAGGCGAACCAGCACGGGAAATGAACTCACCACGAGAGAGATTATAAGTCAGAGCTAAAATTTAATAATAATATTACACTAAAAACACTGACATGAAAGGGAAATTGCTTTCAACTCACAAAACCCCAGCAGTATAACCCAGTGTCCTGGGGCACAAACCCAAGGGGGTTTGTTTGCCCTTGTGCTGAGATCCCTGTGGCTCCCCCCAGTCCAGAGCAAAAGGAAATGAAAAACCTCTTGGTGCAGGCGAGAGTTGTGGTCTGGGCGAGAGCAGTGATCTCCTCCTGTCGAGGTCCTGCTGCTCCTCTGGATCTGACGAGAAGTTCCTGAGGTCTTCTTACCCACCCCTTATGTACCCTCAGGGAGCACTCAGTCCCTCCCCCTGGGGGGGGACTCACACAATGGGTGATTAACTCTGGGAGCCAAGGGTATTGAACTGTTGATGGCCCCTTAGCAGCTCTGCCCCCCTCAGGCTGGGTGTGAAGGTGATAATGGCTCCCTGGGCAGCTGCTGCTAATGGCCCATTGTCCTTGGGGAATGAATAGAGGGGGTAGAATACACAGCTTTGATCACCCCCACACAGTGTTAGCTGGTCCCTCCTGCTGAACTAGGACATTATCCACCCCTTATTCTACACCACCTAGCTATTCCCAAATTAATCCCCTTTTTACCTATACATATATATACATATATACAATGAAACATTACAAACTCTTCTCGCTCAAAATTATGTCCCCTTGTGGTACACAACGTGTTTCTCCATCTTTTTGCATTACCCACCAAGTGCCACCAGGTCCTTGAGCAAAGACAATCCCTCGGATGGGTTTGCCTTTGTTTGAGGTGGGACTCACCCAAACAGTCTTTCCTAACATACCTCTCATATGGACCACAGGGACTTTATCTCCATCTACAGTATTCAAGAGTTCTGATTGGGCAGGGCCAGCTCGATTGATGGAGCCCCGGGTGTTGACTGACCAGGTGGCCTTTGCTAAATGCAGCTCCCAGTGTTTGAAAGTTCCCCCACCCAACGCCTTCAAGGTTGTTTTCAGCAGTCCATTACACCGCTCAACTTTCCCGGCAGCTGGAGCATGGTAGGGGATATCATACACCCACTCAGTGCCGTGTTCTCTGGCCCAGGTGTCTATTAGGCTGTTCTTGAAGTGGATGCCATTGTCAGACTCTATTCTTTCTGGTGTGCCATGTCTCCACAGGACTTGTTTCTCAAGGCCCAGGATGGTATTCCGGGCAGTGGCGTGAGATAAGGGGTATGTCTCCAGCCATCCAGTGGTTGCCTCTACCATGGTCAGAACGTAGCGCTTGCCTTGGCGTGTTTGGGGAAGTGTGATGTAGTCAACTTGCCAGGCTTCCCCATACCTGTATTTAGACCACTGTCCACCATACCATAGAGGCTTCACCCGCTTGGCCTGCTTGATGGCAGCACATGTGTCACAGTCATGGATAACCTGTGAGACACTGTCCATGGTTAGATCCACCCCTCGGTCACGAGCCCATCAGTATGTCGCATCTCTGCCCTGATGACCAGAGGCATCATGGGCCCATCGAGCTAGAAACAATTCACCTTTATGCTGCCAATCCAGATCTACCTGAGAGACTTCAATTCTGGCAGCTCGATCCACCTGCTCGTTGTTACGATGCTCCTCATTAGTCCGGCTCTTGTGTACATGAGCATCTACGTGACGGACCTTCACACTCAGCTTCTCTACCCGGGCAGCGATGTCCTGCCACATCTCAGCCGCCCAGATGGGTTTCCCTTTGCGCTGCCAGCCGGCCTTTCTCCAGCGCTCCAGCCATCCCCACAGAGCATTGGCCACCATCCACGAGTCAGTGTAAAGGTAGAGTCTTGGCCACTTCTCTCGTTCAGCGATATCCAAAGCCAGCTGAACAGCTTTCAGCTCTGCAACCTGACTTGATCCACCTTGTCCTTCAGTCACTTCTGCAACTCGACGTGTAGGACTCCATACAGCTGCTTTCCATTTCCGGCCTGTCCCTACAATGCGGGAAGAGCCATCTGTGAAGAGACCATTTCGCTTCTCCTCTTCTGGCAGCTGGTTATATGGTAGGGCCTCCTCAGCTCGTGTCACCTGCTCCTCTTCTTCTTCAGAGGATAATCCAAAACTCTCACCTTCTGGCCAGTTGGTGATGATTTCCAAAATCCCAGGGCGATTAGGATTCCCTATCCGGGTTCGCTGCGTAATCAGAGCAATCCACTTACTCCATGTGGCATCAGTGGTGTGATGGCTAGAAGGAGCTTTTCCTTTGAACATCCAGTCCAACACTGGCAGTCGGGGTGCCAGGATGAGCTGTGCCTCAGTGCCAATCACTTCTGAGGCAGCTCAAACTCCTTCATAAGCTGCCAGGATCTCTTTCTCAGTTGGGGTATAGCCGGTTTCAGATCCTTTGTATCCCCGACTCCAGAATCCCAGCGGTCGTCCTCGAGTCTCCCCAGGTACTTTCTGCCAGAGGCTCCAGGATGGGCCGTTCTCCCCAGCTGCAGTGTAGAGCACATTCTTCACATCCTGTCCTGTCCTGACTGGCCCAAGGGCTACTGCATGGGTAATCTCCTGTTTAATCTGCTTAAAGGCTTGTTGTTGTTCAGGGCCCCACTGGAAATCATTTTTCTTCCATGTCACAAGGTAGAGAGGGCTTACAATCTGACTGTACTCAGGGATATGCATCCTCCAAAAGCCCACGGCACCTAGGAAAGCCTGAGTTTCCTTCTTGCTGGTCGGTGGGGACATAGCTGCTATTTTGTTGATCACCTCTGTTGGAATCTGGCGGCGCCCGTCTTGCCACTTCACTCCTAGGAACTGAATTTCCTGAGCAGGTCCCTTGACCTTACTTCGTTTAATGGCAAAACCAGCTCTTAGGAGAATCTGGATTATCTTCTTTCCTTTCTCAAAAACCTCCCCTGCTGTGTTCCCCCATACAATGATGTCATCGATGTACTGTAGATGTTCTGGAGCCTCACCCTTTTCCAGTGCAGTCTGGATCAGTCCATGGCAAATGGTGGGACTGTGTTTCCACCCCTGGGGCAGTCGATTCCAGGTGTACTGCACCCCCTTCCAGGTGAAAGCGAACTGCGGCCTGCACTCTGCTGCCAACGGAATGGAGAAAAAGGCATTGGCAATGTCGATGGTGGCATACCACTTGGCTGCCTTGGACTCCAGCTCATACTGAAGCTCCAGCATGTCCGGCACAGCGGCACTCGGGGGGGTGTGACCTCATTGAGACCACGGTAATCCACCGTCAGCCTCCACTCTCCACTGGACTTTCGTACTGGCCATATGGGGCTATTAAAGGGTGAGTGAGTCTTGCTGACCACCCCTTGGCTCTCCAGCTCACGAATCATCTTGTGTATGGGGGTCACAGAGTCTCAGTCAGTGCAGTATTGCCGACAGTGCACTGTGGCTGTGGCCAGCAGTACCAATTGTTCTTCAACTTTCAGCAGTCCCACAGCAGAAGGGTCCTCTGAGAGGCCAGGCAAGGTGCTCAGCTGTCTGATTTCCTCTGTCTCCACAGCAGCTATGCCAAAGGCCCAACGCAGTCCCTTTGGGTCTTTGAAATATCCATTCCTCAGGTAGTCTACGCCAAGGATACATGGGGCTTCTGGACCAGTCACAATGGGGTGTCTATGCCATTCCTTCCCTGTCAAGCTGACTTCAGCTTCCAGTACAGTCAGCTGTTGGGATCCCCCTGTCACCCCAGAAATAGAGATGGATTCTGCCCCGACGTATCCTGATGGCATCAACGTGCATTGTGCACCAGTGTCCACTAAAGCTTTGTATTTCTGTGGGTCTGATGAGCCAGGCCACCGAATCCACACAGTCCAATAAACCCGATTGTCCCTCTCCTCTACCTGGCTAGATGCAGGGCCCCCCTAGTTCTGGTCAGGGTACTCACTGCACTCTCCCTGTGAATATGACCGGGAGGTTCCTTCAAGGGGATCAGGAATAGCATCATCATTCCTATACTGTCTGGAGCCTTGCCCACGAGAGACTGGAGCAGCCTTCAACCTTGAAGAATTCCCTGTGTTAGTTAAGCCTCTTTGCAATTCACGTACCCGAGCTGCTAAGGAAGAGGTGGGTTTCCCATCCCACTTCCTCATGTCTTCTCCATGCTCATGGAGGTAAAACCACAGATTGCCGCGTGGAGTGTACCCTTTCTCCTTAGCTGGAAGATGTCTGCTTCTGATGGCAGAGACTCTTGTTTGTTCTGGAGAGATATGGAAGAGTCCTTCCTTAATCTTCTCTTCCAGCTCAGCCAGTTTTGTTTCCACAGCTGAGACGTGGGCTCGTAATGGAGCAGTGACAGTGTCTTCATAAATCCTGAGTTTGCTGACCAGTGCGCCCACCTTGTCTTCTCCCTCTCTCCACTGCAATGTTGCAAGGTAGCGAGAATACATTTCTGGCCCAAGTCGTGCAAATTTTAACCACATCTGGGATGTGCACTGGACACCATCTGGACTTTTAGGGAATCTCTCATCCTCTGAAAAGATTATCTCCAGCACGGCTAATTCCCTTAAGCACCGGACACCTTGTTCCATCGTGTTCCACTGTCCTTGCTGTACGTGGAGGTCCTCCTTACAAAGATATCTCTCCCTCACGCTTGACAACAGTCGCCGTCAGAGGCTGAGAGTTTCCTGCCTCTTTCCAATGCCCTGATCAATGACCACATCTCGAGACAGGGATCCCAGCTGCCTTGCTTCACTCCCATCTAGAATTGTATCATTGGCCACAGCATCCCAGATTCGAAGCAGCCAGGTCAAGATGGACTCATTTGCCTGTCGTGTGAACTCTCTCCGGAGCTCACACAGCTCTCCCAGGGATAGGGACCGGGTGATTATTTCTGGCTCCATTTCTTCTGCTTGAGGTGAAGGTCCTGACTCTTCCTCGTCATTCACTATACGAACTGATTTGGTCTTTGATTTTCTTTTCTGGACAGGGGCAACTGCTATCGGTTCCTGTTGTCCTTCCGGCTCCTCCATGGTTTGGGTGGGCACGGTGCTGGTTGATTTGTTTCTTTTCCTCTCTGGCTCAGCCATGGTTTGAGTGGACACGGTGCTGGTGGATGTACCTCTTTTCCTCTCTGGCTCAGCCATGGTTTGGGTGGGCACGGTGCTGGTTGATTTGTTTCTTTTCCTCTCTGGCTCAGCCATGGTTTGGGTGGACACGGTGCTGGTGGATGTACCTCTTTTCCTCTCTGGCTCAGCCATGGTTTGGGTGGACACAGTGCTGGTGGATGTACCTCTTTTCCTCTCTGGCTCAGCCATGGTTTGGGTGGACACGGTGCTGGTGGATGTACCTCTTTTCCTCTCTGGCTCAGCCATGGTTTGGGTGGGCACGGTGCTGGTCGATGTACCTCTTTTCCTCTCTGGCTCAGCCATGGTTTGGGTGGGCACGGTGCTGGTTTATGTACCTCTTTTCCTCTCTGGCTCAGCCATGGTTTGGGTGGACACGGTGCTGGTTGATGTATCTCTTTTCCTCTCTGGTTCAGCCATGGTTTGGGTGGACATGGTGCTGGTTGATTTGCTCCTTTTCTCCTCCTCCTGATGATGCTGTACCACAGCAAGCAGTGTGTGGTAGGCAGTGGCCAGGGCCCAGCAGGTTGCTGTGAGCTGCACATCTCTGGGACTACCAGAGCATCTTCCTTTCACATAGCTTAGCATTTTGGCAGGGTCCTGCAGTTGTTCCGGGGTGAATTTCCAGATCATTTGAGGAGAGAAGGTCTCCAAATACTGGCCCATATCTTCCCATTTCCCGTGCCACTCAATATCATCCGCTCCCAGGGCAGACCTCCAGCAAGCCTCCTTAGAAAGCCCAGTTCTGACCCTAAACATGGTGCATACAGTACAGAGAAGACAAAGCAACACTAACAGCACTAACAGTAAGATTATGCTGTCCCTAACATCAAAAGGAAGCTCAAGATTTTCAATGATTGTTGTAGCAGAGATGAAAAGGTGGAAGTAACCATCTCTGCCTGTTTTCCCCACAGGCTGGGTGCTATTTTTAATGAGACCCCAGAGGTAACAACCCAAACCAGGACTGGCACTCCAGACTGAATATACATTCACAATGAAATTCACTGCTTCTGATGTTATGACAACATAAACATAGTATATTAATAAAGCAATTTTGATCCTTCTCCCTGGTACTAAAGAGAGCATCAAAATAGGCAAATGGTTCCCCATGTGTCGAAATATGAACAGGCCCAGATACACCATCCACATGAATACATCAAGCAACATGGCAGTCAAGGAGTTTCTATATCCAAATACACAAAATGAAACTGTAATTCTGACTTCTCTGTCGTGCTTCACGTTGGGCGCCAAAAGATGTGCTGGTTTAAAGGCGAACCAGCAGGGGAAATGAACTCACCACGAGAGAGATTATAAGTCAGAGCTAAAATTTAATAATACTATTACACTAAAAACACTGACACAAAAGGGAAATTGCTTTCAACTCACAAAACCCCAGCAGTATAACCCAGTGTCCTGGGGCACAAACCCAAGGGGGTTTGTTTGCCCTTGTGCTGAGACCCCTGTGGCTCCCCCCAGTCCAGAGCAAAAGGAAATGAAAATGGTGCAGGTGAGGGCTGTGGTCTGGGCGAGAGCGGTGATCTCCTCCTGTCGAGGTCCTGCTGCTCCTCTGGATCCAACAAGAAGTTCCTGAGGTCTTCTTACCCACCACTTATGTACCCTCAGGGAGCACCCAGTCCCTCCCCCTGGGCGGGGACTCACACAATGGGTGATTAACTCTGGGAGCCAGGGGGTATTGAACTGTTGATGGCCCATTAGCAGCTCCGCCCCCCTCAGGCTGAGTGTGAAGGTGATAATGGCTCCCTGGGCAGCTGCTGCTAATGGCCCATTGTCCTTGGGGAATGAATAGAGGGGGTAGAATACACAGCTTTGATCACCCCCACACAGGGTTAGCTGGTCCCTCCTGCTGAACTAGGACAAGCAGGATGATCATTTTGAGGAACTTGGGGGGACATCCTAAACATTCCAAGATCTGTCACAGGCCTTTTCTGCTCACAGTGTCGAAAGCTTTGGTGAGGTCAACGAAGGTTACAGAGACCTTTGTTCTGTTCCCTACACTTCTCTTGCAGTTGTCTGAGAACAAACACCATGTCTGTGGTGCTCCTATTGGCTCTGAAACCACACTGGCTTTCAGGTAGAAGATCTTCTGCAATAGTGGGTACTAATCTGTTCAGAAGTATTCTTGCAAGGATTTTACCAGCAATGGAGAGCAAAGTAATACCTCGGTAATTTCAGCAGTCTGATTTTTCTCCTTTCTTCTTGTACAGGGTGATAATGACTGCATCACGGAGATCTGGTGGTAGTTCCCCTTGTTCCCAGCCACGCACAACAAGCTCATGGAATTTGGCATGGAGTGCTTGACCTCCATGCTTCCAGATTTCAGGTGGAATTCCATCAACCCCAGCTGCCTTGCCAGTTTTCACCTGTTGTATGGCCTTGAGTATCTCTCCCATAGTAGGGGCTGCATCCAATTCATGTTTCACCGGTTGTTGTGTAATGTGCTGAATTGCTGAGCCTTGGACTACACGGTTGGCACTGAAGAGAGTCTGAAAGTGCTCAGACCATCGGTTCAGGATGGAGGTTTTATCTGTTAGAAGCAGTTGACCATCTGCACTGAGTAGGGGGCTTTGAACCTGGTGTGTGGGTCCATACACTGCTTTCAGGGCCTCATAGAGTCCTCTTTGGTCACCCAAATCTGCACATAGTTGTGTCTTTTCTGTTAGGTCAAGCCACCATTTGTTCTGGATGTCTCGAAGTTTCCGTTGGAGCTTACTGCATGCAAGACAAAAGGCGGCTTTTTTTATATGGCAAGATGGCTGAGCAAGGTGTGCTTGGTGAGCAGTTCTCTTCTTCTTCAGCAATTCCTGGATCTCTTGATTGTTCTCATCAAACCAGTCTTTGTTTTTCTTGGAGGAGAACCCTAGGGACTCTTCAGAGGACTGCAGGATGCAACTTTTAATATGTTGCCAAAGCGTTTCAGGAGAGGGATCTATGGGATTATCTTTAAGTCTACTTTGAAGGTTTCCCTGGAAGCTGTCTCTCACTGTGGCTGTTTGAAGATTGCTGACTTGGAGCCTCCTCCTTGGAATGCCACCTCTCTTAGGTTTGGGCTTGAAGTGGAGGTTAAGTTTGCAGCGCACAAGGCGGTGGTCTGTTTGACATTCTGCACTGGGCATCACTCGAGTATGACGGACATCACTGACATTTCTCTGTTGTACTAAGATATAGTCAATGAGGTGCCAGTGCTTGGATCGAGGATGCATCCAGGTTGTCTTCAGGCTGTCTTTCTGTTGAAAGATATTGTTGGTGATGGTGAGCTGCCGTTCTGCGCAAAACTCTAGCAGGAGGCGTCCGTTGTCGTTGCAGTTTCCAACGCCATGCTTGCCCAGGACTCCTTTCCAGGCTTCAGAATTCTTACCTACTCTGGCGTTGAAGTCACCAAGGATTATGATCTTATCATCTGCAGGAACATTTTGGGTGAGGTGGCGCAGGTCTGTGTAGAATTTGTCTTTTTCCACTGGGTCAGCTTGGAGAGTTGGGGCACATACGCTAAGAAGAACAACATGTTGCTTGTTGTGTAGAGGGAGGCGTAAGGACATAATGCGATCGGAATGACTTGTCAGCAGATTTTCACGTTTGGAGGCAATGGAGTTTTTAATCATGAAGCCAACTCCTGAAAGGTGTCTTTTGGTTTTGGGTTTGCCTGACCAGTAGAGTGTGTAGCCAGCACCATGTTCTTTAAGGCTGCCTTCCTCATGAAGATGAACTTCACTGAGAGCAGCAATGTCAATGTTGAGCCGTGACAGTTCGTGGGCAATTAGAGCAGAATGACACTCAGGATGTCCACTATCCCCAGTATCAAGCATGGTTCTGATGTTCCAACATGCGAGTGTTAGTTTGAGCACATCTTTGCAGGCAGGTGTATGCCTTTGAAATCTCTTTGTTTTTGTTTGACCGCATGGAAGATGCCGGTTGGCCGCGGTTTGTCCAACCGGATGTGGAGATGAGCTTTGTTTAGGCCACCTTTGCTAGGCCCCTCTCCGTGTGGAGCAAGCAGTGCTGTCCCTAGAAAAGGCTGCTTGGTCATTCAGGATGCTGCCGCAAGAGACTGTCATCTCCGGGGTCAAGTCTCTAATGACCCATATCCTGAACCGCCTGCATGCAGAGTTGGGTCTGCGGCTTTCAGCTGCTTCCTATCACCTGCCGTTTTCGACCCTCACCTGTCGCTACAGTGCTTTGCAATGTGGGTGGACCCTTCGAGCCTGCGCAATGGATTTTTTAGGTGAGGCACAGCGTGCGCAGAACTGGCCCCACCCTTTACTCCTAAGGTTCATCTGCCACGGCCTAGCGAGCTTGGACGATGACAGCGAATACCTCAGGACGTAGGTTTGGTTAGAGTATCCTTCTCTTAGATGGATGGCCTTACAGGGCTAAACGAGCTCCATCTGCCCACGTTTGGGGTTGGAGTTGTCCTTCTTCTAGGATGGTTGCCAGACGGCTAGCGAGCCCATCCTGCCCGTGGACACACTTTGTCTGACCCTTCAGCTGAGACCTGTCTGGCATGGGAGACCCTACCGGCGGCACAAACCACCTCCATAGCTCTCAACCTCATGAGGGCACACAAGTTTCTCCCCTGCAACAAGGGGGTGTCCCCGGAGAAGACAGCAACACTACAATAGTGTATAAAAGAGGGTCATTACATGCAAAATGCTCACTGATGAAACGCTGGTTCCAGGAGACAAAGAACAAAATGGGCACTGGACTCTACACAAGTGTTGTTTCCTCCTTAACCTGAGCCATTGAAAAGCAATGGTGGACAAACCCTCTAGTCAGGACCAGTGCCACTCCATTGCACCACTCACTGCCTACTTCCTTGGAAAAGGACAAAATTAGTGCAAACCCTCTGTGTGCTACCTTTTCCTCCACCTGAAGCCACATTCGTTCTTCTCGGAGTTGAGAATCCCTTGCTTCTGCCTCCCAGCAGTGATCTGGGTGGTACAGAACGACAGCCTCGACACACTCACATGGCTCCAGGCTCTGCCCCATCATGTCCATGTCTGAAACTAGGACAGGACAAAACAACCTGTTTCTGTAAAACAAAACAGAAGGTTCAGCTCTTTAACTGCAGGCAAGGACTCCTCAGGGATAATGATGGCATGGAAAGGAAGCCACAAGTTTTCAAGAGGTTGAAATCTGGATGTAAGAAGGCTGTGTCCTGGTCTCAGTCATGTCACAACGCCCTCCTTGAGCAATATATTTCCATCTCCATACTGTACTTGTTGAACAGTTAGAATAACTCTGCACATCTGCCTTTGCTATGCAGAACTGTGGACTGTCCTTTCTGCCCAGCACTACTAATAAATGAAGATCCATATAAATAAATGACAGCTAGTGCTACCTGAGGACTTGTGAGCCAGATGAGTACAATATGGCCTGGAGGCTTTTCCCCGTGTCGTTTTGTGAGAGCCTCTCCTTTACTACATTAGGAAAATTTGCTGTTCCCTTGATTCTCTTAGAATTTTTTTGTTTCAGACAGTCCCAGACCAGTTTGGTCTATTCATGGTCTAACTTTAAGCCTTCAGCCAGGCCCTGACTGTCTCCAGTACTTAAAAAGTGCTGTGCATCACAAATATGCTGTTTACAATATGGCTTGCTTTACATGTCCATTATAGCATAACTAACAGTTGATAATAGCTGACAGTTATATATAGATTTTACATGATTGATGAAAAACAAATGCTCTGCAGGCACCATATTTGAGTGCTAGGAGTGCTTACCTCCATCAAGTGTACAAAAATCAGGAACAGCTATAGGAAAGCCAGTACCATGCTGACAATGCCTTCTAATGCCACCACTGAGGCAGTGAGCAGCCTTTTAAGGTCACTCCAGACAAAGACTAGTTGAAAGGCAGAAGCATCATAGAAGTCCTAGAGTTGCCTTACCAACGTCTTGGTAACATTCAATTAAGAGAAAGTTCACTGTTGGTAGGATCCTTCCTGCTTCTGAAGTGGTAATCTCTCTAGATCTGCTTATTTTTAGTCTAGGCAGATGTTGAGGAGGAATCTATGATGAATTCACACTCTTCATCTAGCTGAATATTCCAGGTATGTTCCCTTTGGTGTTTGTGCAGAGGGTGAGACTCTTGGGACTGGAAAAATGCCACTACATTTTCTGTGTATGTAGTGCATCTGTCAAAAGGTGTGAAGAACTTTTATCCACTCAGACACTTTTTGTGTTTTCCATTCACCTGGCACAGTACTTAGGAGGATCATCACAGGTTTTGCTTTTACTTTAGTATGTGTTATTAAATAGCAGACATTTAAATGCCTAGTGGAGTAGATTGGCTAGAGTAGATACAGAAGAGCAGCACAGACCTATCTCCATCTATGAGATCTGCATAAAAATACATACCAAGTCATTCCAGTCATTCTGGAAAACAAAACAAATATACAATGTGCAACACTATTCACAGTCGCAGCCTTAAAGTTCTGTGCCATAAAGATGACAGCAGTGAATATCACACATAATTTTAACAAGTTGGAAAGAATAATCAGTTTGTGCTTGTGTAACAGTTACATGAAAACTCCTTTAAAAAATTGTCATCATGGCTGCAGCCCTCCCTCGTCTAAAGAGGTAGTCATATTCCAGCAGCCTCAGGGTTGATAAGCCACTCAGTCCCACCAAAGTACCCGATGAAATAACCAAACTGCATAATACCAACTAGCAGTCTGTGAGAGTGGCTGAATTTGATCACAAGGTCTGCTGCTATAAAACAAGGTTTTAGGAACTGGTCTTTCAAAGATCCTTGTGCTTCAGTGTGTGCAGAAGAAAATAGTCATAGACAGAGCTGGTCTAAGAGGTGTGCACTCTTGGCAGACGTCCAAGGCCCCAAGACAATGGGGTCCTGCTTAGTCCAGTTTAGCAGAGAGGCATCCTGTAAGGCAGCTGGAAAGAGGGAGCCGCCAATTGCCCAGGATCTCTATGGATCTGACACCACCTGTAGAGCAAAGATGCAGTGTCTGCAAACAACCCCAGCAGAAGAAGCCAGAGAAGATGAATCTAATCTTTGCTGACCATTCCAGATGCTGCACTGGACATGTTCATCGCCAGTTCTCTTCTTACATCACCAATGTAGACATTCCACCATGGTACACCATCATGAGGATATCCTCACACTCCCAAAGCTGTCCAAGCCAAGGTTCTGGGTAAAATCCAGAGCTGTCCAGAGGACCAGTGCCATCTTCTTGCGCATCCTTCAAGACCCACTTGAATCTTTTTCCAAGTATTTTGGAGAACATGGAACTAAATGGGAGTATCTGGATTATTAACGCCCCTGCAGTCGTGGACAGCACACTGCTCAGTTTAGTCAGAAATGCCCAGGATTACTTCCTCCTTATAACCACTCAGAACATTCCTCATCCCTTTGCAACAAATTCACAAATGTGCAAAGTCCAATAAAACAAGGCTGAAAATTACACTTATCTCTTACAACTGATGTCCCCTCGGAAGAACCTGGTGCTCCATATGGTCAAGCAGAACACTGGGCAGAGTGGATTGTGGAGCCCCCAGTGTACAACACTGCACTGGTCAGTGCTGGTGTGGAGGAGAGGGGCTCCCACCTCCCACCACAGTACTTCTGTTTCCTGATTCTAACAAGCCCAGAATTAATTTGTATTTGCTCCCTTCTGCCTTGCTGAAACAATTTCTTGATGCAAATAACATGCTCTATTTTCATCTCAAATTTTTAAAGGTGTTCTGAGAAACTGATATTAAAATTTAATTAAGACCTGACTGGCCATTTCTTGAAATAAAAAATTATGTTGTTTTTTGACATTTATTTCATGGGGTTTTTTTCCTTTCCAATGGAGATTCAGCTCTTACCTTGTTCCACTGGAGATCCTTTCTGAGTTTTGAATTCCTCCCTCTGCCTCTCCCACTTTGCGTGGACTGGTTTTTCCTTTTTTACCTAGAACCACCACTGAAATCTCACAGAATAAGACTTTCTCTACATGCAATGATATTTCTTTGCAATCTCTTAAATGCTGTGAGAGTCACAACAAAATTGTGCTAAATGGGATGGGCTAACAGGAGCACATGTCCAATTTATTCTTTTCAGGACATTCAAGAACCCACATCCTCAGCCTGTGAGTATCTCTGCTTCCTTGCATCTCCAAGGCACTGCCTGTATTGTTGTGGGTTGCTGAAGCTGCTGTACTAAGTGCTCACATAAAACCTCTGTTGGACTGAGAGCAAGTCAAAGCAGGCCCTGAGTGGCCTTCTGGGCAACAGCTCTCCATGTTTCTTTTTACAGCCTGTCTTTTCCTGTACACAGTGTGTACAGTCTCCAACTTCCCTGTATTTCCTCCAGCTCCATGTGGACTGTGATTTGAGTGACCACTGATCCACACAGATCTCCTGGAAATACCCTTCAATCCTATGTGCTTAGGGAGCAAGACGTCTAAAAGAAGCCACATGTGCTCAGTGCCAGGCTCCTGGGCTTTGAGAGAACACACAGGCAGGAGTCGAACACCAAAAAAGCCTACCTGTGTGCAATGCCTGCCCCACTGCATAGCCGGGGATGCAGGAGGAGCCATGGCTTTACATTAGGTGGTCATGCCCTGCCCAAGGGCCCTGAAGAGCCCCTGGCTTTGAACATCTCCACATGTTATCCCTGTACAGAGCCATGTGTGCCAGCAGTGGCAGAGGATCCTCCAGCCTCCATTATGTTTTGGAGCTACATTTGTTAATTGTTTCTCAAGTTCAGTTTAGGCAAATGCCTTGTTAGTATAATTCTATTTACAGAGGGGACAGATTAAACCAGTAATAATAATGACACATATTAGGTGCAGCTGTTCTATTTGGTTCCTCCAAGCAGGCCTGCAGCACTGTTTCCTAACGTAAGTCCGGATGCTACAAATTTGAGTAAATTTTACACATGGAAATATTTTATCTAGACTTGGTGGAGGCTGCTCAGATGTGCAAAGCTGGATTTTACTACAAGCATTTTTAGGACTGAACCTATCATTGAAGTGGCCCAGTTTAGTCTAGTTTTTACCTATATTAAAAATAATTAAACAAAATTACCAAATGTTACAACAATCGGGGCCAAGGAATCCTCTATTACTTTTCTGACCACATTTTAGTGAATTTCTTAATGGTAGTCATGTCAATGACCTTTTCCACTTTTGAAAATGACCTTTTTCACTTTAGAAATTGTCTTGCAAAAACCTGATGATCATTGTTTGTGTCTCATCTCTATGATGTATAAATCTGATGTATAAATCCTATAAAATTAAAAGGAATGAAGTTTTATTGCAGAGGGTGGGGTGTTTACATGGTTGATTGGTTGACTGGGTATTTTTCCCTACCTCTAGAACCCAGTAGAATACTACTTAAAGTAAGGAAACAAATAAGAGATGACTTCACATTCAAACCCCTTAATGTGTAGCCAAAGATGGTGAATTTATATGCTGTGGATTAAGTGACAGATTCATAGATTTTGTGTGACTTTTTACATATTTTTTTAGTTTTTATCTATAACACGTGAAAAACAAGAGAACAGAAAATAAGAGAAACAGAGGAGGAACACAAGAACCTATAGAAAATCCTTTATATTCTCTTAATTAAAAGTATTTCCATTTATAATTATGGTATAACAGACAGTACGAAAATAATTTAAAAATACCCTGCATATCTGCACACTTTCCAAACAATGGGAATAATGTTTGCTTCAGAGGACTCTTGACACTGGACCTTATAAATCATGGACTGATCCTCACACAGAAGGTATACTATAAAATATCCTGCTGCAAGTGTTTAAGCTTTTCTTTAATCAGGCCTTAAGACTTGTGATTTTTTAAATTCAATCTTCCTATTTTCCTGTCATCGCTTTGTGCTTTTTTTTCTTAGTTTCTGCCTTCTCTGAGTATGATGGAAAAAAGCAGGGAGCTATTGTGGGCGCTGGCAGATGGGGGCAGGGGCAGGCAAATTAATTCTGCACAGGGTATTTGGCACTCTCTGAGTTTTGTAGACCTGTCTTTTTCACTTAACTACATAAAAACATATTTTTATTTAATAAAGGGGGAAAGCAGATGAGAAAGTAAAGCAGATCTTGCTATGACCTTAACAGATTCTGAAAAAGAAAAGGGAAAAAAATGCGTTTCAATGCTTCATGTAGCTGGAGGCCAAAGCCTCTGGCTGTTGTTACAAGAAGAGTGTTAACAATACTGATAATGGCAGATGAGACAGAGGATGCAACTGGGAGGAACAAGTGTAGAAAAATGGCCATCCCTCTACTAGACTCAGTTACATACAGGCACAGAATTGTTAGTGCCACAATTCTACAGTTGAACAGCAAGAAACTAGCTGCTGTTGGATCACTGTGAATACATCAACAGCAAAACAAAAAGTGGCTAAATAGCGCAAAATATACTGTGAAAACAGGAAGCAATATCATGTAGGTGGGACCATATGGCCTAAGCTTCTTCAGCAACCATAGAACATCACTCTTCAGAGAATAAAGAAATAAGAGTTTGGCATAGAAATGTTTGCCCATGCAAAGTACTTGCTTTATATAGAACATGGAGGGAATCAAACTTGAAATTGTTGCTAGTGTCTGTATCTTTAGTGGGGGATTTTGAGCCACAAGCATTCAGGAGCATGAGCAGTGATGCAAAATCAATAATAACTACAAGAACTTTATATGTGCCTGACTGGAACAAATGCAAAGAAAATTCATCTTGTAGACCTAAGGTGGCTAAGCGGCCAGTCCAGAGAGAGATTATTCCAAAGGCACGTCAAGAGCATCACCCTGCTTAAATGATTTGGCCATTGGACACAGGAAAGAGAAACTTCACAGGTGTGTTATCCCCAGACACATCTTCTCCTACTTCTTTCCTCAAGGATATCTGGATAATGACATCTTGTGGTTAGCTGGACAACTTGTGCTGTGTTGTCTGGATGCAACCCTAGCTCTGTCTATGATGGCAATCTTCCCAGCTAAAACAATGGTCTTTTTCAAGTACCAGTGATGTAGATCCATCAAACATATCAAAGCACAACTGCCTTTTTTTTTTTTTGGTGTAGAGGAGATGGTGGTGTATGTGTGTTAATCACCAGACAGTGATTTTATTTTAAATGAGCATGACAAAGCAAGGGGCTATAGCAGCAGGAGCCCATTGTAGGAGTTCTGGCACAAAAAAACTTCAGCTGTACCAGACATTCATGTTCTTTGTAAACCAGGCCATCCCTGCATCAGGAAGGAGAGGAAATCCAAAGGTAATCCCTGCATTTACATAGCAAGCCTTTCAGCTGACTAGCTTTTTATGGGGCTGCCACCTTCATCAAGACTCAGGAAACTCAGGGAAAGCAAACATTTATTGTCTTCTAGCATTTCTTATCTGAATCTCTCTTTCCTTTCACTAAATTACTGTGTTCCTCTCGAGAACTCAAGAGCTGCAGTGGGCTTTTCTGTCCCACTGCCTGGTCGCAAGGACTGGAAGAACTCCCTGTCTGCAACGAAGAAGGAATCTAACTTCCTGCAACTATTTTTTTTTTCATTCTGATGGTAGAAATAGTGCTGTTTTAACTGTACAGAAGCAATTTGTACTCACAGTACCATGCTGAGGCTGTAGAGTAACCCTGTCCTCACAGTGTCAAGGGAAATGCTGCACTCGGAACTTTCTTTGGATATGTTTAAAATACAGTACAGCCCAGAAGGGACGATGTTTGAGTGAGCAACCCATGGCACAGCACCATTAAAGACTGTGTAAAATCTAAAGATAGTTTTTCATGTGGGACATAGTTTTCATTTTCCAATAAAGGCACCAAAGGAATTAGTCACTCATTCCCTCCGTTAAATCAAGTTACTGCCAAGCATGGCAGGTGTGATGGACCTGAGTAGAGGCAGACCTCTTCACTTGTGGTAGTTGACCAAGGCTGCCCACAGTGGTCACGGGACAAAAGTACCACTGCTGCGCAGCTCTCCTCCTCAGGAAGCAGGAGACTGACATGGGACAGATGGGTCATACCTTAGACAGCCTCCATGTCTCCTGTGACTCTAAGGGGAGTTGATGGTGGCTCGCTCAGATGCAGAGATCTCCTCTGCAAGCATGTCTTGTCAGGTGAGTTGAAGCCCAGCACTGGATCATCCAATCTCCTTTAGTATGGGATGTTGAAGACAGCAGCTCCATGGAAGACTGGACCCTGAACAGAAAAGTAGACACATATCTGAAGACAGCTGTAGGCCAGGCTAGGTATTGGTGCCACTTTGTGCCAGGACTGATTTTGGGCCCTGCCTGCAAAGTGCAGCTCTGTGAAGCATTGCAAGTAGGAGAAAGCAAAAGTGTGTGGGAGGTTTGTATGAGGGAAGAATGAAGCATCTTTCTTTCAAAACCTGGTTGCCACAGGACAAAAAGCTGTTATTGCAAGTGTTTGGAAAGCATAGTTACTCCCTAGTAAACACTTACGATGGTGTTTATTCCCTGCTTAATAGAGCCACTGTAAGAAAGCAGACTGAATTGTAATAGTAGTGTTTTGAAATTACATATATTTTCCTGCTCTGAGATTTTGAACATCTATTGAGACTGTCAGAGACTTAGAACATAACTAAACACAGCTGAAATTTTCCGTGAAGTGGGAACTGGAAATGTCTGATGATTTGAAAAAGTTCATTTCAGAATTTCTTTTTCTTTAATTTTGTTTCTTTTAGTTAACTTAATGTGGTTTTAATTTTTATACTAATTATTTACAGTATTACACAATGTGTAATTAGTGATAGCGTGCAACTACTTGATTGAAGTATTCTATTATCTAAATTATCTTTAATAATCACAGAGGCAAGAGAGGTGTCACTTAGCAAGCTTAAATGTTTTATCTTCTTTTCTGTTTCAAAGCATCTCCTGAGTAGTTTTCATACAAATTTTGTTCAAACATACAGACCTTTGATCTAGAGCTCTTCCTTCAGAGACATAATTCCCACTAAACCTGAGACATGTGCATGTCGTTGCATGCATAAATCTGGAGAAAGAATCAGGCCTGAAGTTTGAATAAAACAAAATTATCAGATAGCCAGATAAATTATGGTGATGGAAGATGTGACTGGGCAGAGATGGCTAAATTAATTCAAACTACCTCATGCTTGCCATAAGCAAACACATACCACAAGTTAACTCTGAAACATACTGTAATGCTAGTTTTTCATGTGTTATAATCCCTTTTAGCTGTAACTACTTAGAGGAAAACTGTTTTAGAGAAAAAATATATATTGATACAATTATTCTCTAAGCATAAATACTGAATCAATTACATATTTTGATGTAGCAGACATTGAAGACATGTAAAACACATCAGCATTTAGACAAGCAAAATTATCTACTCAAAAATTTTGTCATGTCTTAATCTTGAGGGTAGGACCTCACTGTGTAGGAAAGCTAAAAGAAGTAGGACTTTCACATTTGTCACTGTGGTAGTCACCCTAATGAAAAGAACAAATCCTCTAATGAGGCTAAATGAGCTTTCTCAAGGAGGTGTTCAAAGTGGTGGGCAAAATAAAGGGGAGACAAGAGACATCAGTGAATCTCCTGCTCCTTTCAAACGTGGACTTCTGGCTTTGGTGAATCCACAAAAAGATAAGGAGGGGAGAGAGGAGAGTACCAAGGTCCAGACACTACCTGGAACACTTGTTGTCACCCCTACGCAAAATCAATTTCATGACTCCTGGGGATTGTGACTCCATGGGAAATGCATGAGATCCCACTGCAGCTCTGGCATTCAGACCTGGAAACGTTTTTCCCCATGTGAGATAACATCTGCTGCTGCTGCTGCTAGTGTTGCAATATGGTGATATTATTCAAGCAGTTCAAGTGGTAGCAGGCTGTGCAGGAGTAGCCAAAGCTGAAGTTTAAAGGCAGCTGTCAATGCACAGCTGAATGGAACAGTGGCAGGGGAAAGGGAGAATTGCTACAGTGGCACATAATGGAATTTATTTCTGGGGGTGAGGGGTGGGGTTGAGGTTTTGCTGGTTTTTGGGTTTTGGTTTTTGTTTTCGCTTTTTAATTTAAGTAGAACCTTAGAAATTAACTACTAACTGGAGTCAGCGAGCCAATTGAAAAGCCTCTCTGGTGCAGAGTCCTCAGCAAGAACTGGGGCAGACTTACCATGGCCAGGAAACTTGCAAGTGTGTCAAAGCTGCCTCTTCTGCATCACATTCCACCTTTACAATCTTACAGTGAAGAGAATGGAAAATTGTTCTGACAGAACATGAAATCTCCCTAGTCACACACACATGCGCACACACACACAGAGTCTGCCCCTGCAAAATAGAGATCAACTCCATCCTCCTGTCTCTGTACCATATGTCAGATAATTTGTACTCATCCAGATGCAGGGGAAGTTATTGTATCTCCAAAAAACCTAGCGTGTGGCCTAAACAGGTTCTGGATTGCCTGTGGGAACCTAAGGGCAAGGGAAGGGCAAATCCCTAGGCACTGCTATAGACAACTGGTCCCCATAAGACACAAAAAGCAAAGCAGGACTGTAAGGGCAATCCTTCAGGATGCAGGTATCTCAGGGACCAAGAATTCACCCCATCCTGACAATTCAATGTGGCCATCACAGGTATCAGCAAGGTGTTGCAGCCACCACCTGTATTTCACCAACAATACTTTTTTACATGACCCCAGCACTCAAAGCCAGACATTTGAGCACTTTGCAAACACCCCCTGCTCAAACCTGGACCTCATGGCAAGTCTGCCTTCAACTATTCAGCTGCTATACATTTTTTGCGGAGTTTGTTTGTGGTTTTTTTCAGTGTGGATTTAAGGCTTTTTTGTAAGTCTAAGGCAACAAAACAACTCAGGGGAAAATATATCAATGGTTAATTTCTAAAAGAAGAAATGTTCAGACTTAAGGAATATATAGCAAGAGAAAGCTCTAAACAGAAAGGGCTTTTTTCCCCCTTGACTTCTTACAGAGTTCTGGAGGGATGGGGAGGATACAAAGGTCTTTGTGGTTTTTATTGCCACCTTTCCTACCTATGGAAATTGTGATACACATAGACACTGATCTTTCTCTCACCAGTGTAAACCCACAATATATCAGCTGGCTCCTCCCCACACTACCCTGGTGTCCCCGCCATGCCCCAAGTGGCTCTGCAGAGCTTTTGGCCGAGGGTGGGAGGAGGGGAAAACTGAGAGGGCTCACTGTTGCTGTGTTATGAAGTGACAGATAGAGCCAGTCAGGCAGTGCCCCGGCCCTGTGCATGATGATATTCATTTCACACAGCCCTTGCCTGTTCCAGCTGGAACGATAGGAGATGCAAACTTTGACTTCTGCATTTGAAAGAGATATTGTTTGATGGAAGTGTGTGGGTGGCGGGTAAAACAAGCAGCTAAGTGTCAGCACAAGAAGCAAACATTCTCCTTCCCTCCCTCCCCGATGTAGTTTTTGACGTAATGAGCATTGCTCCCAATTTTCCTTCCAAATAGGCATTGCACCCGTCCCCATGGCAACTGTCATGCTCAAAAGATGTCCTGTCAGGAGCCATGAAAGGCCCAGAGACATTTGTATTAGATGGTCACAACCATTCTAGCTAATGCTTAACAAATACACTACGAGGCTGCATTCGTCAAAATGAAGAGCGCAAACATTTGTGTTCCATTAAACAGAAATTAATAAGATTCAAATAGGAAGAAACCAAACTGGACTGGGGTTTTTTTGTGTATACAGCTGTGTTATGAAGTAATACAGGGAACCTTAGTATGAATAATGATTGCACATGTGCATTCAATTTATTTCTTCTACTTCTTGTATGGTCTCCTTTAACCCTTTTTCTCTATAGGTTTTTCAGAAATCAAACCCAGGTTTAACAGCTGGGCAAGACAGGGATTTCAACTGCTCCTTTCACACTACTGAAGTCCAATAGCATTTCTTTATTTGAAGGCACTCTGGGTCATTGGGAAGTTGTGCTTTTGAAAAATGTTCACGTACTTCATGACTGAGCACATGAATGTAGTGGTCTGAATTTTACCAGGGAAAAGAAGCGCTCCAGTCTCTAAACAAGGCGGGTTCTATCCTGAACCACTGTGCATCCTCCTGACTCCCTCGGCCACAGGGAAGCAGAGCTGATTTATCCCAGCTGAGGATCTCACCTCAGGTTCAGGCACTAAAAAATAAAATATAACAAAATGGCATCATGTTTCCAGCTCAGCTGAAAATCAAAAGTGAAAGTTCAGGAAGACAGCGGAGCCTCCTCCCACGACAGCCCTTCTCCTGACTCCTCATCACCCAGCATAACTTAGAACTGTGCCTTCCACCCGTTGCTGCAAGTAAACAACAAAAGTGGACTGTGTTACACAGCCTGACAATGACAGTCTGTACTCAGCTTTACTTGCCACAAAAGGCTGTGGTAGCTTTGCTTTCTCTAGTCAGCTTAACCTCGTGCTTTTTCTTGCAAGAAAGAAAAAAAACAAAGGAAAATTGGTCAGGGTTCTGTCTCAGCCATGGGCTAAGGGCAGCTGCCCAGTGTGTCTGCATGTACCAGTGTCTGGACAGCCTCTACATTTGCTGCTTATAACTTTTCTCCACTTACTATTCCCCTGTTTTAACCTCCTAGCTTCACAGGCAGCAGAAAATATCATATCAGAATCACACAGTTTTTATTCCTACGAGGTCTAGTTTTTCAACAGTTTGAATGCATATACATTTGTGCCAGGACTCTTACCTTCTCCTCCCCTTCTTTCCCCCTTTCTCATCACACTCCTTTCTTTTTCTTTTTGTCCATGAAACTCCCATTATTCCCCCAACCCTCCATCTCTCAGGCTGAACTGAATAAGACCCTTATCCAAGGCTGAGCAAGTGGGAGGAGAGGCAGCAAATGGAAAACATTTCCCTTTCTGGATGTGATTGCAAAACGGGAATTTGCTATTCCATCAGCATGCACATGTCCAGTTCTGGACTTCAGTAGAAAAGCAAACTTTCACTTAATCCTTTGGATAGGTAACTGTTCTTCTGGATAAGTTTCACCACTCCAGACTCCCATATTTCTGTCCTTAGTTTCCCCAAGCCTTCATGACCGGGCAACAACCAAATGAGGCTAACAGTCTTCTCCAAACCAAACCACTGCATTCAACAACACAGTGAGCTCTGGGCAGTTCTGGATGGCAACAAAAAAGATCTGGCGTGAGCTCATTCCTGTGTTGCATTTTCTGTGTTTCCTGTTGCAGTCCCATGAGATGATGGACCCTCTCTCCCTGTGCAAAACATTTTCCACCTTCCTGAACACCTCTGATCTCTGAAAACACACAGCCTTGGAGCAAGGCAGGACCTTTAGTCCACAGCACACGTTTTAAATTGGAAAATGCCTATTTGCTGAAAGAAAAAAATTTTTATTACAACTAAATCTTTTTCAGCAGAACTCCCATTCAGGAGCTCCTGACCAAGGTTCCTTCCAAAGAGAAAGGAGATAAATTCCCAGAGAAACAACACTTGGTGCTGCTGCTTTGCTGGGGATTCAAACGCTCAGTTCAAGTCCTAGACCCAAACTCTGAGAAAGGGATTTAAGTGGTGTCTGTACCTTTCTAGGTTTTCATTTCAAGAACTCATCAGCTACTCTAGCATGTTGTATGCACACTGGCTCTCCCTCTGAATGTTTCTGAAAAATAATTAATCTTGGAATGCACCGAAATAAGAATTTTAAAAAAAAAGCTGAAACAAAAATCATTAATTTACCCTCTTTATATCCTCTCTTTATCCAGCATCTTCAAGGAGAACAAACCAATATTCAGTATTCCCATAGGGAAATTCCTTTTTCCAAGAAGGAAAAAAAAGTTCAATCTTCCTGCTGGCTAGCTTACATGACTAATAACATGTGTTATGAACAATTCTTGCCGTGTTCAAGTTGTGCTAAAGTCACAATAATGGGTGTCTTTTTTAATGCCAAACCTTTCAGGAATATTCCCTATTTCCCAACCCATATCCTTGTAAAAGATTCCAAGGTTTTGTGATCTTATGTTTGACATAGCAGATGTATTCTTTCAGCTCAAGCCGTTGTTTTAATGAAGCTGTGGAGACTTTGCTATCTCCAAGCCTGCTTACAGAGACATCTTTGAATGATATTTTTGGGCTAAAATTGGGCTTCAGGTTTTTATATCTTTATCACTCCTCAGCTGGACAACATGGAACATGACAGGAGCCATCAACACCCAGAAAATGTGGTCCATGTGCCTCTTCAGCAATGTGAGCTACCATAAGCTTGTCAGGCTCATTCTCCCCTCTTTACAAAGTTTTCTGATAATTCTTTAGAGAAGCTTGAAGTTTAAACTTTAATTAAAGAAGTAGAAGAAGGGACAGATGACGTAGGAGGAATATAGACATACTGCCTGCAGGACCAGGGTTAGGAGAGCCAGAGCCTACCTGAAGGATGATGAGGAAAGGCTTCCACAGGTTCTACTTATCAGGAGTGAAAGAAAAACCAGGGAAAATGTGGGCCCACTGCTGAATGAGGCAGGAGACCTGGTGACAAAGGTCATGAGAAAAGATCAAGGTACTCAAGTCTCTCTTTCTTGTAAGATATACCTTCAGGAATACCAGGTCCCTGAAACTGGTGGAACAGGTGGGAACAATAGATAAATTCTCTTGGCAGAGAAGGACCAGCTTAGGGAATATCTAAGCAAATTGAATGCAGCCATGTCCATGGGAACTGGCAAGTTCCACTCATGGATGAAGAGGAGCTGATGGTTGCCCTTGGGAGGCCACTCCTGATGGTCTTGGAAAAGTCTTGGGTATCACAGGACTCCTTAAGACTAGAGGAAAGCAAATTTCACTCTTATCTTCAAGAATGACATGCGGGATCCAGGGAACTATAAGCCAGCCAGCATCAACCCAGTCACTGGGAAAGTGATAGAACAAATCCTCCTGTAATCCATTTCCAAACATATTAAGGACAAGGCGGTGACTGGGAGTAGTCAACATTGATTTATGAAGGCATAAACATGCCTGAGCAGCCCAAGAGTCTTCTGAAGGAGCTAGGCAGCTGAAGTGGGGCTTAGGTAGGGCACAGATACCAAACACAGAATTGCCTTTTTGTAATTTCTTTCTTGAGATTGCTCCATAAGAGGGATGGCAAAACCTCTGGCAGGCCTCCAGCCTGCCTTGCTTCTAAGTCAACTTCTATTTTATTGAGCAGACAGTTACATGGCCAAGATATCCATAGTCAAGGCTGAACAATATGAACTGATAAAAGTCGAATGCCATGAAAGATATTGTCTTGTGTGTTGTATTAGCCAAAGATTCTATCCTTGTTTGCTTGAAATTTGTATTTTATTTAGTTAGTCCACATGAATATGTGGTTATGACTGCAGTGTGAAAATTCTGGTAATAGTCTTTATAATAATGAATGCTCTGGCCCAAATATTTTCCCTTATGTCAGTGAAATTTCTGATAATTAATTTTGACACCTTGTATTAAAATAAAAATAAAGAGCCTTTACTGAACTTCTTGAGCCAAAAATATAGCATAACACTCAGAGAAGGTTGAAAATTTTCCAGAAGACAGGGGGTGTTTTGACAGTAAAGGTAGTTTGATTTGACAAAATGGAAATGTTTCACAAGAACCTTACTGAAACTTTGGCACTTAATTGTAAATATAATGTTTAATTTTAGCTTTATTGAACTGTCCATAAATTATTTCATCCTGGTCTACACTATGAAAACCTCAGAGTTTTAAACTGAAACTCTGAATCTCTGAATAACAGAGGTGGGGAAGGTGAATAAAATCCTGTCTTTCACTTTCACACAGAACAAGAACCAGTCAAATGCATCTAGCAGAAGTCAGGCTGAAAGCAAGGAAAAGGAAGCCCTTTTTAAGCTTCAAGAAGACAATAAAAGTTGGGGGACGAATCTTGTGTATGCTACTACCTACATAGATACCAACCCCTGCACAGAGTCTCTAGCTGTACTCTCTTTGAGAATATTCTGGTGAAGAATCCCCATTTATTTTTCTCTTTGGTGTTTGGTACAGGATGCCTGGTTCAGGGAAAACTGTGCCTTTGATCTTATGTTCCCAGGGAGCTGGAAAGTGAGGTTTTTAACTGCTAGAAAAATTTGGTTTCCACCTGAGTACTTTCTGGATGTTCTATCCTTATGTTTTTCAGGAGGAAAAAACCCCAATCAAACAACACTCCCTCTCCCCTCCAGTATTCAGCAGCATTTATTACAAAAGATTGGTTTTTTGGTTTGGTTTTTTTTTAAAGAAAAAACCCAACCTTTATTAAATTTCCGGTTTGGGATATACTTAAAGAGCATAAAGAAGAAAATAATGGAGCCTAGGAAAGAAACTTCAAATTCCTTTAAAGTAGGCAGTAACATGACCAAACACTCTTTTTTTCTTTTCAGATTATCCCTTTGTCCATAATTCACTAAGTTATTTCTGCAAAGTGTACCCTGCCCGATGTAG
The DNA here is from genome assembly GCF_047495875.1 of Pithys albifrons albifrons. NCBI lineage: Eukaryota > Metazoa > Chordata > Aves > Passeriformes > Thamnophilidae > Pithys > Pithys albifrons. The sequence continues at coordinate 59,986,341 of NC_092458.1, forward strand.
CAACACAAACAGATGCCATTCAATAACTAAGCATAACTTGCAGAACTGGTCTTCTGCCCTTTAAAACTGTTATCTGAAAGAATTTAGGTCAGGTGTACCCTAAGCTTTTGGAAGAATGATTTTGTCCATTTTTCTCAAGGAACCAAGAGAGTCCAGAAGCACAAAAATTACTTAACTGTGGTCAAAATCTAGACTGAATATGTCATCTTTAATTTTTAATGCTCTGGGCTTTTCTGGTTGGCACAAGAACCAAAATGCTTTACTGTTTTGGAAAGTTTATTTCTTGTTATTTTAATGCAAACACTAGAAAAACCAACATGGTTAATCATTCAGTGACTAGGTATGAAAATTGTTAAAAGCAATCTTTACAGTTTATTGAAACATTTGCTAACTACCATTTGAAGATTTACTAGCCCTTTAAAACTATGATGATTTTTCCAGGACATTGGAAGGTCTTTAAGGATCTGTTATAATCCAGTATGCAATACTTGTTCAGAAGATTTCACACCACAGAGTACTGAGCTATTTATCTTTATGCTATGTCTGGCACAGGGCAGTCCTGTGGTGTAACGGAGGGCACTCTGGACTCCGAATCCCAAGGGCCTGAGTTTGAGTCTCAGTGGGGACCGTCCCCTGGCAGTTCAATGCCTCCCTGCCAATCCCATCCTGTCACATCTCAGATGTTCAGCAGGGTCAGCCCCAGTTAGTACCGGGTGCTGTGACAGTCCCGAGGACTTCCCTGTCACTGTCCAAGCTTGCTCGGCCGTGGCAGATGGACCTCAGGATTGAAACGGTGGGGCCAGTTCTGCGCACGCTGTGCCTCACCTAAAAAATCCACTGTGCAGGCTGGAAGGGCACACCCACGTGGGGAGAGCCCTGCCCAAATCTGCGTTCACAAAGTCTGGCCATACATACATACATACATGCTTGGCACATATATGTATCAAGTTTGCAAGTTTTAGGCTACCATGAATGTTTCTTGAGAAACAGGCTTGGATGGAAGTAATTTTTCTAAATTAAATAAAAATGTTCTTTCTGATTTTTCAAAATACCCAAAGGAACTAGATCACATTCTAGATCAATGGCCTGCAAAATTTCACTTTGAAATATGATGACATTTTTACTTAGTGAAGCATAAAATGTCTCTAGGAACAAAGAAACTCTGCACAGGATTGGATCCTGCAAACTTTATCCTCTCACAGTAAGTTTTCCCACTGACTTTAATAGTGCTTATTATCTGAATTTTCATGTTAGCCAAGTATCTGAATGGAGCACTATGCACAGGTGTCCGTACAATCAATATTATTTTGTAATTCACTTTCCAGAATATTTGGAATTTTAAGAAGAAATTAGGTTTGTCTTCTTTCTCAAGAAAAGGAAATTTCAGCCCTCTGATAAAATAATAGATAGATAGATAGATAGATAGATAGATAGATAGATAGATAGATAGATAGATTAAATCCTCTGATATAAGGATTTATGAGGGTCAAATTATGAACCATTTTAGACATGATGCCCAAATTCTTTTCACATTGTCACTTTGTATAAATGATGTTCAAGACTCCAAGTTAGGAAGCGTAGGTGTAGGAAATAAAACCTTTTGAAGGCTCTGGCCTCTCTGAAGACAGTAACTCAAGTTGCGCTTGGAGCTCTGTGTACAGCAAACACTGTGGACACAGGCTGTTGCTGGGTCCATTTCAAACACACTGACTAAAGACTTTAAAAATTAGCAGAGAGATTTAAATGAGGTCTTGGGGATAATGGCTTTGTCATAGAAGGGGGACAAGAGCATAACAGAACTTATACCAATACCACGGAGCATTAGAAATGAGAAGGCACAGATGTGCATATGGAGAACAATAGCAGCCCTGAATTCAACCATCATTTAATACGACGCAAGAACAGCAAGAAACCAAAGGCAGAATGGGCTTCAGGGTTTTTATGACTTCACTGTTTGCTTGAAGATATACATCAATTCAGCTTAAATTTCTCTGCAAGCAGGACTTTGTCTTTTGCAAGATACGCTTCTTGTTAGCTTTGGCAATAGCTGCACAACTATCTCTCCTCTCAGTTCTCTGCCAAAAAAAAGGTAAATTGGATGTGCAGGAAGACTTGGGTGTGCTCCACAAAGCGTTATCCATAGAAACAGAGTCAGTGAGTCCCACAGATGTGCCCAGAAAGGCCATTAGATCATCAGGATTGATTTCCCAGGATAAAATAGGCCATGGTTTTGTTCAGTTTTCTTTGTTTTTTTTTTCTTTTATTTGTTCGATTGTTTGTTTTAAATTAAGTTACTTCCACATCATTTTGTCTGCCTGCCTAGAGTTTCTCTGAATCAGTCTTCCACGTAGACATCTACTCTTGAGGTGAGGGCTTTTGGACCAAAAAATTACTTTGTTTTTCCAAGACATTTGCTTTATTTGTCTTGTGATTTTTTTTCCATTTTTGCTCTCTGTTGCTTCTCATAGTAGTTTAATTTAGTCTCAGAAGAGTCTTGCGAGGAAAGAACATGGGGCACATTCAAGTTACTTATTCTTCCTCTTTTTATCAGGTCTTTAGGTCTTGCACAGTCCAGAATTCTTTTTCCAGCATTGGAATATTTTTCCTGGCTCAATTTTTGCATCTTCTTCAGTTTTTCAACATCTTTTTTTAAATACAGGATGACCAGAACTGTACATAATGTTCCAACATCTGTGTTCCTGCAGTTACATACAAATGTAAAATTACATCTGTATTTCCACTGGTTGCTTTTATTCTTTTATGTTTAGGGCTTGTTTTATCTCCAGCAATGCAGTAGGAACTCTAATGCAACTCCTTGCCCCTGAGCCCCCAGTCCTTTTTGGAGGCACTGCTTTCCCAAGCCCCAGAATCTGTGACCATCATTGTCTTTCTTGGTCCCACATGGGGGGATTGATTGTTTTTGCCTGTATTAAAGCATATGCTCTTTGTATGTCCAGACCATATAATACTGTACCTCTGCCCAGCTCTCACCATCACATCCCACTCTACCAGGTTTTATGTAATTAAAGACATTTTCAGTAGTGATTGACATTCCTCTCTAGATTACCAACAGAAATGCAGACTAGCACCATCTCCAGTGCTTATTCACACAGATTTGTATTGTAAACATTTGCATTAGTATGTGATTTCCCACTGAAAATACTCTTTTGGGATCTGCCAATTATTCAGTTCTTCACCTACCCCAGGATTACTTCACAGATTCTGTATTTCGCAATGCTACATAGATGCATGGTTTGATATTAAACCAAGTAGCATTTGTTAAGTGTTTTACATCTATAGAGAGCCTTTCATCAACGAACCACTATCAGACAATGAAACAAATTTCCTTAACATGTTTTTGGGGGTTCCTTTAAACCACCTTGACTGGCAATATTTTCTCAGCTGTTATTTCCTTGTTACAGTTGCGGAGAAAGTTTCTTTAAGTCTTCTTTTTTCCCACTGAGAAATGCAAATTGAAATAGCCAATGTATATTCTGAAATAACGTTAAGTTTCTAAAATTATTACAGCTGAAAACAAGGGTTTTCATAAAAGTAGGGGTACAAGGAGAACTTAAAAATAGCTGAAAAATACTGGGTTTTTTAAAATACTGACTTTTTTAAATGGAGAATTTTGATTTTTTAGTCAAATATTTATTTTCAAAATGTGTTTCAGCTTTATTGTAAGAGCATTTTATACTTGAAAAAACAAACAAAATATATCTTTGGGGTCAAGAGGTAATTTCCTCAATCTGTCGTATTATTTTTTAAGTCTCATCAACCTAGAACAATTCAAAGAATAGAATTGCAAACTGTTTAGGAAAGACTTTTATTCTTATTCCTCTACTGGTGATTTCCACTTCATTTACTCCATTTTTTTCTTAACATTTCTGACAGATGAGAGAACCTCTCATTACTTTTGTTTACAGTTACCTATTTGCTTTCATGAATTCTGGCACAAAGTCAACATCCACTCAGTTATCTGAATTTATCCTGATACACTAAAATCTATTAAGCATCTCTTAAGTATAAGACCAATATGCCAAAGGTCACCTCAGGTATATCTTCCTCTGAAAAAGGTGATTTTTAATCGCCTCTGTAGGTAGATTGCTCTGCAAAACCCAAGCGAGCCACATGTGCTTCCTTCCACTGCTTGTGAAATGTCTCACGGAATGATTTCTCTCAAATGTAATTGGCTCCATCTTTAAAAAAAAAATTGCCATCTCAAAACTATGAAATTCCTATAGCACTCATAGGCCTCTTTTTCTTTCACAATCCACCTATACAGTTCTACAATGGAAAGACAGATATTTATTAGATCCATTTATTTCCCTGTGCCTTTACTTTCCATATTGCTTTTTCATGTTTTCATAATTGCGTCCACATCATCTTTTTCCTGACACATCTTATATATTGTCACTATTGTTCCTTTATTCCTTCCTCTCTCTTTCACCTTCCCTTTCTTGTTGGTGGAATTGAAGTGGTCTGGTCCATGCATTACTCATCTTCTAAAAAGCATTATTTTCACTCTGAATTTTTCTGGCTTTTCTTTCTGATCTGTGAAATCTGCAAGGACATATCTCCACGAATAGTTAAAATTGTTCTAGCATTTAGTCTCTGTAAAGTTCTATTAAACATCATTTACCTGAACATGTTAAGCCAAAGCTTTTAATCCTATACTACAAGCATAACTGCACACAAAGCACATGACTTCATAAAGTGGATAAATTTGCAGATGACACTAAGTTGAGAGGGAGTGTGGACCTGCTGGAAGGCAGGAGGGCTCTGCAGAGGGACCTAGATAGGCTGGAGAGATGGGCTGATTCCAATGGGATGAGGTTTAACAAGGTCAAATGCTGGGTCCTGCACTTTGGCCACAACAATCCCATGCAGCGCTACAGGCTGGGGACAGAGTGGCTGGAGAGCAGCCAGATGGAAAGGGACCTGAGGGTTTGGGTTGACAGGAGGCTGAACGTGAACCAGCAATGTGCCCAGGTGGCCAAGAAGGCCAATGGGATCCTGGCCTGTATCACAAATAGCATGGCCAGCAGGACGAGGGAAGAGATCCTTCCCCTGTACTCAGTGCTGGTGAGGCCACACCTTGAGTACTGTGTTCAGTTCTGGGCCCCTCAGTTCAGGAAAGAGATTGAAGTGCTGGAGCGGGTCCAGAGAAGGGCAATGAGGTTGGTGAAGGGACTGGAGCATAAGTTGTATGAGCAGAGGTTGAGGGAGCTGTGATTGTTTAGCCTGGAGAAGAGGAGGCTCAGGGGAGACCTCATCACTCTCTACAACTACCTGACAGGATGTTGTAGCCAGGTGGGGGTTGGTCTCTTCTCCCAGCCAACCAGCAGTAGAACAAGAGGGCGCAGGCTTAAGCTCTGCCAGAGGAGGTCTAGGTTGGCTATTAGAAAGAAATTCTTTCCAGAAAGAGTAATCAGGCACTGGAATGGCCTGCCCAGAGAGGTGGTGGATTCTCTGACCCTGGAGGTTTTTAAGGTGAGACTGGACATGGCACTTAGTGACATGATCTAGTAATCATGGTGGTGTTGGATCAAGGGTTGGACTTGATGATCTCGGAGGTCACTTCCAACCCAGCTGATTCTATGATTCTATAAATATGAAATGCATGAGATAAAAAGGTAAGATATGAGGACATACTAATTTCAATGTTAGTTCTTTTCATTACATCAATTTTCAGTGGAAAGCATTTGGGACTTTGCCTGAACATGTATTATTTAAGGAGTTCATCACAGTCATTTAGGATGCCATCACCATTCTGTGCCCAGTTCTGTCCCCTTGCACTCTCTCACTGACTGATATGATTCACAGCCACAGACATACAACCTGCAGTCACGTCTACTCCTAAGTTTGGACTTTGCTTAACATGCCACTGGTATGAGAGGATGCAGTTAGCCTGAGAGCATGCGATAAAAAATAGAAGTGTTGCCATTCAAGTGTGATTTCATTACAGAGGAAGAGCACTGGAACAAAAGCTAAATTTACTGACACTGGTGGGGAAAGCCCTATTCTGTGGAGCTGGGTACAAATGGTGGTTAAAGTAACCTCTGACAAGAAGGATTTCAGTACTTAAATAATGGGATCATGAGGTCACATGAAAGCCCCTCTAAGATGGCGGACTCTTTATATGTCACAGTCTCCAAAACACTCACATAACAGAGAGGGCTCAGAACACAGATGGTGGGTCCACAGGTCACTCAACTTTTAGTCCCCTCTAAAAAAGGGGAATTCAGTATGTAAATAGTGAGAGAACAGTGTCTTTTTGTTCCATTATTACGATAAGGAAATTATTTTTAATATGTAAAAAGCAATACCTCTAGCTTCTCTGTGGAAGTCTGTCACTAATGCTGTGACATACATTTCTAGACATATGTACAGCGAGGACTGACATGCCCACTCCAAGAGTCTTCCTGAGACATTGCAGTATTACCAACTTCTTTCCCTGTGTGAAGATGAGTGTCTTCTATCCAGAACTCACTTCAGATACATGGTGTCCATAGTCTTGCTCCCCTCCCCTTTCCCATTGTCCCTCCCTGCTCATATTGTATTCATGTCCTGATGCACTGTCCTGACTCCATCAAGTGGCAGTTTTGTTTTGTCCGAAATATTGCCAGCTGCCCTGGCCCAAGTCACAGGGACTTTCAGAGTGCTCTCAAGACTATCTGAAGATAAGATGCTGCTTCCCAGTGCAATCCATCAAGGCAGGCACTGCAGCAAAAAGTAGCAGCTGAATGGGACATGGAAGAAGACGTGGCCTTCCCATAGCATTTATTTAAAGTTAGTCATCAGACTAGATGCCTAGATGGCATGTCAAGGATCTAGTGTGGAGGCAATATTAATAAAAGTGGACCATGTACATAACTTCAGTCCTTCATAGGCCAAGACATCAGGCAGCCTTAAGTGAAGCTTGTTCTTCCAGGAAGATAAGGATCACTGGGACCTTGGTCCTGGGTCTTCCCAAGCAATGCTACCAAAATCCTGTGGAGTGCTATGCAAACCAGTGAGCTCTGGGTCCAAACCCATCTAGTACATTCTTCTGAGAGCTCAAGCCTGTTTTCAGATTGTATTTGCAAGAGCAAAGGCTCTTGTCTTATCCCATGAATCATCCTGTTATGCAGACTATCACTTCAAAGTGAGAGAGCATTTATACTAAATTTGAAACATTTTATAATGTAAGAATCAGATTATGCACAAATACTCTCCCATAAAATGACATGTGTTTTATTGCATGTTTTTTCACAGGCAAAACATTTTATTACATTTTTAAACGTAATGCAGTTATGTCTATATCCATATGTTGCACTTAGAGGGAGAAGAATAGCTTCCATTATGAATGTACACACATCTTAAACAGGCCCACTTACAGAGATATAAATCCCACTGAGAAGCACAAGTTTTGACAGGTCCTATATATCTTCTGCTCAGAAGTACATCTGCCTGGTGTAAGATCAGAGTGATGTCTTTTATCTTGAACAGAAGTTATATTGGCATAACTAAGAGTAAAATCTCTGTGCTTAGGAGGCCTCTGTGCAATTTGGATTACATGTCCATGTATATTTTATTTCTGATAAAAGCGTTGTCTTTGTTGAATTCAACAAAGATAGCTGCAGTGAAGAGCAAAGATTTCTGTGGTTAAAATAATACTGGCTTGTGCTTTGATCAGGTAACAGGTTTGCACTATTCTTGTGAAATAGTAATAATAATATATGTATATGCATCTATGTGCATATATAAGTGCATTCTTCAAATCTATGCTTCTGAAAGTAGACTGATCTGGAAGTCCAGGATGCTGAGCATCTCTGAAAACACAGGTCACACACATACTTAATAGATTTCTGGTGCTTGCTGAGGCGTGGTCCTGAACACACTGAAATCAAGAGCAAAATTTTCAGTGACTTCCCAAGTACAGAATCAGGCCTGCTCTGCAACCACAGCTGGAATATTTGAGTAAGCTTCACTAGAGCAGAAAAAAATGAGTGGCAGGCAAATTTTCAAGTTAACTCCATGCTCTCAGGAAAAAGAGCCATTCCACTACAGGAAATGGAAAATGCAGGCTTCAGTCCAGTGTGCAAGTGTGTGGGTAGCATCTCAGTGTGTCAGTCCTCACGGTGGCTTCAGCAGAGATCTTCAGATACTTAAGAATTGATGTATGTTTGTAATAACTCTTTTGGATGGGACTAATTACTCCTAGTTTAAATTATATGAAATGGCTGTGAGTACAAGGACTTAATCAGTGATTAAAGAAAAATAAGGGACACTAACAGCCTGGTTTTACTTCAACATCATTTTTTCATTTTATTCTATGTTTTCTGTGCTTGTGAACACTTCTTGCAAGGAGTGTTTTTGGAAAAAAACCTCTTTGAAAAAAAGTTTTTGAAAAAATAACTTTCCATGGGTGTCATCATTGTGGCTATGGGCTCTCCTATTCCTCCAGATTATTTTAAGTCAGCATGATCCTGAGGAAGGTACAGAGTTGCCAGGACCAGGGTTGTGTGTTGGTAGGAACTTGTATTTTTCTCCTTTAAAAGAAGCTTAGAGCAAGTATTGGATTATGTGTCAGAAAGGTGAACTGACTACCCATTTTGCTCCTATTTCTGCTCCTGGAACAGGTCCTTTGTCATGATGTGAGAAGTTCTGGGCCACCAGTAATTTTAGGTGATGAGATGCAAATGCTGAGAGGATGCAGAGCTGAGTCTGATCCAAATAGCTGCAGGAATTACTTCTATACCATTAGTTTAAAGCGTTTTTGTTGCTCATGTCTCCAACATCTGATCAAGCTTATGAGCTTAGTTTTCCTTGTCTGCCATAGGGTCAGTCTTTCATCTTAGCCTGAGAGTGTACGGAACATATCTCTTGGCAATCCAAAGCTGTGGAATCCAACATCCCACTCCACCCCCAAAAAAGTTGTCATATCAAATTCCTTCAGAAGTTTTAAAATGCTGTTTGGGGTCATTTTTGATAGTTGTATTTTTTTGCAAATCATTTCAACGAAACATTTGCTCTTCAAGGCAAAACCAGATTCAAGAGAGGGTGATAGTAAAAGAACACACAAGAGGATGAGATGAGAATCCTATTCATCTGACAGCAGACCATTACTAGTCATCACCACCAGCCTATGAGATACCAAGACACACCAGTCCTTTTATTATGAGCAGAGGAGCAACTCCTCCAACTTTGGAGTCCTGTGTAATTTCTTGGCCATGCTCACAGGGTGTGGGGTCAGGGGGATTGAAGGTACAAGGAGCCCAACCTCAGCAACGCTGGGAGAGAGGGATTGTGTTGGCACAAGTCCTCCTGCCTCTCCCAATCTGATGTGCAATTTTCAGGCATAAAACTATTGTTTTGCTTGCTGGGCCTTCTACGGTGGCTGGGCCAGGCTTCCTGCTAGGAGCCAGGATCTGCAATCTTATGAAAGTTGCAGGGCCCAGCAGGCTGTCGGTATTTTCAGCTGGATTGAACCCAGAAAAGTTTTATTTTCATCAGAAATGTTCCCTGGCCCTACCACATGTGCAAGCCTATATGAAACCACTAAGAAGGCTCCCTCTCTCACTTATCTATGTAGCTCAAATTCAGCTGCCCAGCAGAACTGTTTCTTATCCAAGCCCTTACAGACAGGAGAGGAGTGGAGAGATTTAATTATAATCCTTCTCTCTCTGCACCTCCCACAGTACATTAATGCTTTTCATTAGCTGAAGCCAAAACCTTGCTTTATAAGCTGCGAAAGCTGTCTTTTAAAAATACATTCACCATTAAAAGAGTCCTGAATGGCAGTAACAGCAGTGTAACCCTCATCCACAGGTGTGGGAGATTCGCAGGAGAACTGCTGGTGGAGAGGCAAATTTTATTGGAAAGACATCTGATTCCTATTTCTGTTCACTGGCTGATTACCCCTCACATTACAACACTTCTGTGCCCACTGACAATTTCAGTCCAAATGAATGAGAGAAAAGCCTTGACATCCAAGAGCTCTAGATGATTTTTATAAGTATCCAAATGTTTGAACTTTCATCTGAAGCTTATCCAAAAAAATATGAGGCCACTCCTAGAGGCAGCTTGACAAATATCCTCAGTCATTTATTCTGTGTGTAGGTCTAGAGCATACATTCATACAGACATACCACTGGAGTAAGTACATCTGTCGACCTCAGTGGTATAGAAATGAAGGTAAATGAAGAATAACATTTTTGACCCACAATGACAATGTGATTTGAATGACACAATAAAATCAGTGTCTTATATTGACAGAAAGGTTCTGAAGAAATATGACTGACTTGATAATCATTGCCTTACAGAATACATAATGCTGATTTCCATCTTTGAAAAACTAGAGTTTCTTTCTGGTACTTTCTCAGAAGGTGACTCCCCAGAGGTCAGAGAGTACCTTGAAAAAGAGGGAGACTTAAATATCCTTCCAAGAGTAGCCACTATCGGGCTGTAGGCTGTTCCAGCTCTGAATTGTTTTTGCCATAAACACAAAAGCACAAAAGCTGAAGAAGACAGAGGTGGTCCTGGAAATAGGCCCACAAACTGGACACACTATCCTTGATTCCTCAAGAAATTTTACATGGTTGACCGGGTCTTTTTTATTTACATTTTGATAGTCTCTTATAGGAAATCTGCTGAATGTCTAAAATGCCTTTTGGCAGTCAGACTTTTTGTTGCTGATCTCTGATTAAAAAGAGTTTAACTTATCAAGAAGTCTTGGTGTAGATCTGCTGTAGTGGGTTGGTTCATTTGGTTTTTAAATGCTTTCTTTTGGATCACTTTTAATCATCACTTACATTGCATATGACCATTTATGCATTGACAGGTTGATGGGGACTTTAATGTACATAAAACTTTCTCTGTCAGGACTTATGCCTCTCTGTCAGATTTTATCCTGCAGTAGAGAGGGTTCATGTACAGTTGCTGACAGATAAAATAAGCTCCTCCAGCAGCTGCAGTTCTGCCTCCCACAGATTTTTTTCTGCTCTGACTCTGTGTCCCCAGTTAAGTGTTGAGAAAACACAGGGCTGTGCTGGGACGTACAGGCAGGAGCACAGCACCAGATCTGCAAGAGGGATGATGATTCAGCCACACCGTGGCCATCTTCTGTAGTCTGATGCTCAATGTTTGTCATCTTTCTTTATTGCCAGCTGCCGGGGACAGGCTACAAGAAGAAAACCCTTTTTCTGCTCTAAGGAAAAGTACATTTCCAGCCTGGATTTCTGCAGAGAAAATGTAAAAGGCAAGACACTTCTTTAAAAAAAAAAAAGATTTAAAGTCATGAATCACATACAAACTGAAAAAGCTCATGAACTTTAAGTCTGTCCCATGATCTTAAAGACTTAAATCTTGAATCTGAAAATATTGGGTTGGAATATGGGGACCTGTGTTGTGCAGTTCAGAAGGCAAGCACTAAGGTTTTTCACAAGCCTGGTGCAATGACAGAATTGAGGTATGCAAGTATCATATCTGATATGAAAAGGTGCCCTGCATCTGTAATTTCCACAGAGGCTAAGAGAAACTGCAAACACTCAGCTTTGAAGGATCAGGCTTTTAATCATTAATATGTTTCCAGATCTATAAAAAAATATTTCCTAAGATACTTTATTTCTGCAAGAAATTCCCTGTTGGCAAGAGACTTTTCATAGCTCCTTAAAGACCTATAAGGAACTGTGGAAGAAATAAAGAGGGGTTTTACTTACAGAAATCAGACCTCCTGGAGAGCAACTGGAAATGTTTTTATGAGTCTTTATAACAGAACTACAGTAGCAGTTCCATGTTGATTTTTATTGTCAGACCAATTTTTTTTTCTTCTATTTTAAGCCTAGCTTTTTTCCTACCTGAAGCTTCATGTGTGGTCTTTTGGCAAAGGAGAATATTTTTGTAGAGTTTAAGGCTGATCTGATAAGTAGGTAAGAAGATATTTTGTAGAACAGAAAGATATTTCACTTTGAGAATTTCTTCAAGCCTTTCCTTGTTAATTTAGAAGTTGAAAACTGCATACACTAAAGTTTAACAGTTTGATTTTATATTTGCCTTTAATGAGATACAGCTCATAAATATGTTTTTAGTCACTTCAGTGGTACCAAAATTCAGAAGTTTATTAAGTTTTCTGCAAAGGTAATGTTGAAGAATAGAATAAAAATAACATAAAATATGAGAGATTGTGTTAATAGAAGATTAGGATATTGCACATAGGTGTGTCAAGCAACATGAGGGTATAAAATAGAGGAGACAGCAAAGTTAAATGTATGCTAGAAGATTTGAAATAATTAAGGTGTTCATGGGTATTAAAATTATCCATCCTTCTTTTTATATTGATTACAAGCATTTTTGTAAGTAATTTTTTCCAAGTAAATTTAACCTATACTGTTCATATCTAATAACTAGTTTCCAGTAGTAGCTGAGAACTGTCATGTTCCCTTACTGACTTGTTCCACAAGTAGTAGTTCTTGCTGGTTAAAAAATAAGGCAAGGGTAGTTTCAGTGGGAGCACCACACTGAATTTTACATAGATCTATCAAAGTCGATAAAAACTGAAGCACCCCACAGATGACAAACAATTTTGTAGTGATATTTTGAGCTACCTCAAGTATCCCTGAAGAGAGCTCTGGGGCAGAGAAATTTCATCCCTGGACAAGTCTGGAAAAGAGTATGCAGCAGAGATGTCTCTTCTCCATTTTGAAATGCCTTTAAGTAAAATTTTAGCAAACAAGTCACAAGCTTTTGTCAATGGACTCACTTTAGCATGTGATACATGGCCTGATCACAGAGGTCATCAGATCTGGGCTCTGTTCCAGGCTTTCCTCCATGGCCATGGCTGTTGCAGTGCTACCCCTCAGGCTGTCCTCCATTCTCAGCATGCTGGATTGCTGACTCTTCCTCCTCTTTCTCAATGTCTCTGATGGACACTTGAGTTGCAGCACACAGAGATTTCACCTCAGTTTCTAATAAGGCTGCTTCTGGAGCAGGTCTGTGGGTTTTGCCATTTTGTTTTTCTCAAGACAAAAATCGCATGAGATAAAGTGACTCCTTTAATCTCTGGAAAAAGAATATTCCTCCCAATAGACAAGTGCCACATCTTCTTTCTCTATGCTCCCCTCTCTTTCCCTCATGTTCTCTCCTTTTCCTCCCCTCACACTGATAAATTCATGCCTGCTTGTTTGCTTTACTTTCTTTAGTAAAGAACTTCTTTCTTCTTTCTCTTCTTTCCCCCCTACTTATACTTTTAAATGCCTTTGGTTATATTTTTGGAGCAACTTATATCCAGAAACAATGGGAAACATAGCGCCTCTCTTCTGATCATGCCATTATCCCTATCCTGTATACAGTAGAGTGTATATCGTGTTTTCTCCTCAATTACAGCAGAATATGAACCCACCTAAGTCTTTACCACAGCAAATATGCTACGCTGAGTAGGGAAGGGATTGCACGCTTCTTCTCTGTAAACCTTTGTTGAAGTTTGATGAAAAGCAAGTGCAGAGGACTCCAGCAGCGGGGTCCAGCTGTTTGGTCACCATCACATTCTTCTGCTCTCTCCCTGTGAGGTGCTCAAGGGACCTGGGGCTGTACCTGATCCAATTTGGCTTGTTATAAACTCTGCCAGTTCAAAACCTCATTCCAATCACAATGCAACTATGGGGTAAGTTGTTATACCCAGGCTAATAACAATTTCTATACTTCTGTTTCAATGAAAGACCCTCAAGAATAAGAGCAATGTCAGGCAGGCAGACCATAATGTAGGATGTTGGTTTCCGATACAAGGGTTAACTCACACTCCTAATCTCAGTCAAATAAAGTCAAAGTTTCACAGAAGCTGCACAACAGCTTGTTTTCCTTCTTATGCAGCTTCATATTTCTCATTATAATGAGTACCTGTAGCAGAAGTGCCACTGAATAACATAAAGCTTTTTTATTTTTGCAGTCTTTCTAATGTAACTAGAGATGACAATGTGAGCAATCTCATTAGAGTCTATTTTCATAAACCCCTCAGCAGTATTCAATGCTTTTAGTGACTGCTTCATTCAGACTTCTGGATATTCACCCTTCTTTGCTGTTTCTGGGATTTGATCTATATACCTTGCCACGGAGTGAGAAATCCTTTTTATACCTTGCTGCTTGCGATGAGGCTGTGACATGCAATACATTCCATCCAGCATCTCCTTTAATGCCCGCCAATTTCATAGAGCATTAATTTCAGGTATCAGGGCATGGACAGACATTTGGAAGGCAACACTGAGTTTATAGCTAGATACAGACTTAAGCTTGGAATTGCTCAGTGATTTTCCATGTAGGTTTCAGGGTGTGACAGTATGTAATAACTGGAGATAAAATGTCCTTGTGCATTGTCTTTCTGTACCGAAGTAATTCCTTATGGGCTCCGTGGATGGCTCATTCAGACACATGGCATGGTAGTTTGAAGTATTATCCTTGTGGAGAAACAGACCTTCTTAGATCATTAGGTTGTCATCCACAACAGTGCTCTTCTCAAAATAAATGGGGTGGTGGTAGTAGTGCATGAGGGCTTGGCTGCATTACCTTCTCAAATGCGTATATTGAGTTGCTAAGCTTGCCTGTAGGTTTTATATACATGTATTACTCTTAGGAAGAAATTCTTTACTGTGAAGGTGCTGAAACACTGAAATAGGTTGACCAAAGAAGCTGTGGATACTCCATCCCTGGAAGTGTTCAAGGCCAGCTTGGATGGGGCTCTGAGCAACCTGGTCTTGTGGAAGGTGTCTCTGTCCATAGCAGGGAAGTTGAAACTAGATCATCCTTAAAGTCCCTTCCAACCCAAACCATTCCAGGGTTCTATCATTCAATGGCTAAATCTCTTCAAGAAAAGGGGAGGTTCTGAGAATACCATTTTAGGTGTTTCATGTGGGATTCATTTCACCAACTTCAGCCATCAAAGAGTTTGTTTCCTACCATTCCAAATCAGCAGCAAAAAGTAAGTAGGATCACCTCTTTGCTACATGTGCCTCTCTGGTTGACCCCAGAGGGAAATTAGAAAAGCAGCTGAGACCACTCTTTGGAAGCGGAAAGGGGATTCAGTCATGTCCTTCAGGGCATGGACATGGTAAACTCTCAGTTTATTGTGGTCTAACAATTTATTCATCATGTACCAAGAAATAGTAATTGATTGTGCACAGGATCCCAGCCCACCCAAGTTAAGTGCTCACTTTAATCACTCTCTAGAGACACTTCTTAGGTTGCAGTAACTTAATTGCCTGTCAGTGTCTATTCAGACTTTATTTTCTCAAAATGCAGTCATATACACCAACTTTGCTCCAGAAAGCCAACTAATATTGCCCACACATAGACTGAGACACACAAAATTAGAAAAATAAGATAAGTAATAGGTCTACAGTTTTTCTTATTCCAAGCAAACCTTCCAAGTAAGGAACAATGCAAATGTACAAAAGTAGTAACATTTAAATTTCCTTTGGTGTAAAGCTCGAAGAAAGGCACTAAAGCTAACAAAAAGAAAATTAAAAATCATAACAGTCACATGATATTTTTATTTGCTTTCAAACAGGAGCTGTGTGGCTCAGGGAAGGGCTATACTGACCTTTCACTTCTTTGCTCTCCAGCATCAGCACTGCTGCAGGGCCTAAGTGAAAATGAGTCTATTGGTCTCATCCAAACCTCGGCGCATGTTAGCCCACATTACAAAACACCAGAGAATTTGGCATGATCAGCAGTTTCTGCTCAAGAGAGGCCCAGGACTGCAATAGCAGAGGTGTTAGAGATCAGAATTTGGGAACGCTGGTTGAGTTATGTGGGAAACTAAAATACTTGGTCTCTTGCTTTCATTGGGACTGTATTCACTTGCACAAAATAAACACAGGATGAACAATACAAAAAATATTTATATCACACCAAATTATACTTATAAATAAGGCAAACAGCTCATTACCACCATTCATCCAAAGGTCACAGACTGCTTTTTAAGCAGAAATTTAGCTGCACCGGTGAAGCAGTGTAACATCGTTCTTATTTTACAGATGGAAAAACTGAGGCACACAGACACCTTCCTATCCAAGACCACACAGGAAATCTGTGGCAAGACCAGTACAGGCTCCTGATCACAGGAATCTGCGTGTGTCGGGGTTTGGGGAGGACAACTGAGCTCACTTGCACTCAGTTGCCTGTGGCAGGAGCTGAGGAGTGCACAAGCAAAAGGTCAGTGTAGCCAGTCTCCAAGCCACAAAGCTCCAATCTGAAAAGAACTACAAATGAGATTTTTCTGAGGTTTCATTTTTTCAAATTTTAATTGTTTCTTGGTCCCAGGAGGAGTCATTTTTACAACAAAAATAGTTATATATTACATACTGTTATTTACATAAAATTGCACTGTCCCTAATTTGGAAAGTTTAATATGAAGAAAACCTGTAGACCACTGGAATCTCAGGCTGATGCTGTCCCTTAGCACCAGGTAAAGGAAAACTGTTCTAGTTGAAATTGGTGAATGTCCTCTTATGTCCCTTTTTCCAGGTTATTGGTTTTTTCCTGAACTGATATTCACATTACTTCCTCCTTATAGCCTCTGAGCTGTAAACTAAATTAGACATTAGTCCGGGTCCTGGACTTTTGGCTTAGAGCTGCTTAGAGTAAATTCAACCACCCAGAAGAAATCAATCTTGGTAAAGCAACACTTGGGTGCTATGACACAAGTGGCTTGCATGAGAGTCAACCCAGAGGAAAACCAGTCACTCCATAGCTGGGGATCTCCCTAAGCTTTCTTCAAGCTTGCCAATATCACCATATGTACCCAGACTATCACTCCTACAAACTATTCTCCCCCTTCATTCCCAACCGCCTGATCAAATGCTTTGGACTGCTTTTGGTGACACCAGTCCCCTCCTTCTTACCTTTCATTCTTTGAAGGCTCTCTTAATTTGCTGCTTGCTCTCTGTGGAAACAGTGAATTGTGACTCATTAGATCCCATGTAAACTTCTCTGTGGATTCCGTAATTAAAAAGAATTACTCCAGGCCTTGTCACCCAGTTACCCTGCATTACAATGAGCCCTATTAAATGGGATTACCAGCTGAGGACACAGCCGTGTTCACTAAGCACCAACCTGGTGTTCAAAGCAGCACAGAGCTGCAGTACTCCTCAGGGCTTACATGTACCTTGACATCCTTTGGCAAGGAGCAGAAATATGGGCTTTGTGATAAAACTTGTACTGGACACCATATTTCAATAGTGTCCCTCATATAAGCTTTCTGCCTTTGAGGAATGAGACGGGAAGCAAAAGGATGTCACAGGGGACTTGGTGCAGCAAACCTCATGCTAGCTGCAGAGCAGCACATCCAGCTAACAGTATCACTGGCTTGCACTGTGAAGCACCAGCAGAAAGTATTATGGGCAGGCCTTCAGGAAGAAAGCAAATAAGAGTCACTCTGTGATAGTTTCTTTGAGCTGAAACATCTTGCTAGCTTTTAAAGCCAAAATGCAGTGGCAGTGGTAATGCTGCTCAGGTTAAATAACCTACCTTCTTCAGATAACCCTGGGGGACTGAAACTCAGTCTGAAATGAGAGAAGTTTCCCAAAGGTGAGTTCACAGATCACAATATGTGGAGATGGAAAGAATCTATTCAATCTCCTATCCCATCTCTCTGCCAGTTCAAAATTACTCCCCACGATGTTTTTAACATAACTGCTTTTCTCATTAAAAAAAGAAAAAAAGTAGGGAAGAAACACCTAAAAATGGCCTATGAGATTTTCTATCAAAAACTGCCTGATTTCTTGACTAATTGTAGTGTCTGTGTTGCTTTGTACAGACGACTTCAGCATGTGCCAGGATGAAAAGTGAACCAGCATTTTCTGGAGGGACTCTTCTACCATCTGCAACATATAGCAATTGGGAAAATCCTCCCAGTATTTGAGTTGCATCTGCATTTTCTTAACTGTGTTCAGTTTTTCCTCCCTTTGCATGAGACTGAAGACTTATTCTTTCATGGTAGTTATGGACTAGCCAATCTGGAAACTGCTACCAAGTCCTCCCTATTTCAAATATTACACGCAGATTGAGACACACCTTTGCTAAAATAATGGAAATAAGTCATGAATCTAAAAAGTGGTTTGGATGGTGCAGTTATGAAAGGAATCATCCTATTTCACTGTTGGGAAGAGAAAAACAAAGACCATTTTTCACCTTTAACTGAGGATTCCATGAGTCTAACATTATTTTTTGTCCTCAGTTTAATTTATGTCAATGTGTAGCAGAGTCTGGATCTCTTTTAAATGTCTGGTTTGACACGGCAGCCTGTTTCACCCCCAGCACAAGTTTCCTATTTCCATCTGAGAGTCCAGATGTCCTGGGGCCCTTGCAGGGCTCCTTGATGATACATATATTTGGGACTACCCTGTCCATGCTAAAAAAATTCAGGAAACCGAAGACAACACATGTATTATTCAGAATATCCTGTTAACACAGATAAATGGTAAGCTGTGGGGACAGCAAGACTTCTCCCTGCTCCCTCTTACATTGATGCTGCAGTGGGATGAGTGTCAGCAAGACTCTGGCTTTTTAGAGAGTCCACCCATGTCAACTCTGGGCCTTCTCAGCCCATGCTACAGACGCTATGGCTACTTTCAGACTGCTGAGGTGTGAAACACAGGTTCAGTGTCACATCAGAGCTGACAAAGCTGTCTTTTGTCAATTTTGAGTAACAAAATTAAAAGCTTCTTGCTCCACTCATGTCTTGCATTCCTCACAGTGAAATGGAAGAATGTGTACAGAGAAGAGTCGTGCAACAAGCTGTCACATCAGCTTCAAAAGCAATGGCCCACACAACTAAATTTCCTTACTGTACAGTCTTGTTATTTGAGATTATTTAATCAAAGGTGTCAGAAAGCCAGAGGTGGTTGTTGTTGGTTCTTTTTTTGACAGCCAAATCTACCCACAGATATAAGGTATGAATTGCTTTATTATCTGTGAAGATTTTAGGAGACATGCCATGCCTGACTCACCAGCAGTTATTTAAAAAGGTAAAATGAAAATGATTAGCAGATCCTTTTGGAAAGTGGCTGTGGTAGTTTTCCTGCATGTGCATGTGGGTGTTGCTGTGTCTCCTGGCAGCATTGCACCCACCCTCACTGGTGTGCAATGGCAGGGGCCAAACGAAGCTCAGGGCTCAGACATCTTAATGCTAACAGCCTTCCATGGAACAATGCAAAGAAATGGAAGAAAAGCTGGAAAACGTGATTTCCTGGGAAAAAAAAAATAACCAGGCAACTAAGCTCTTTGCGCTAAAGACTATTATTGTAGCACTAAGCATCTTTTCTTCATCAGATTTTATGTGGAAAGCTTTCAGCATTTCCAGAACTGCCATTAAACTGAGGAAAACCCAATGCTACTCTTTTGTGTAGTCATGCTGCTGACAAGTGTTGAGCCTACTAGTGTGACACTGAACACAAAACCTACCTGTTAGATGTTGTGGGACAGTAAAAGTGGCACAGTCTTGCTGATGAGCCTACAGTTTTGCACCAGTTGGAAGGCTTCTCTTCTCTGGTGCAATGTTTTCCTCCTCAGGAGAGGTAGGTTCTATACTGGTACAACTAGTGAAGGGTGAAGGCAGAGTTGTATCACCAAAGTAACCTTGTAATTAAAAAAAAAAAAAAAAAAGAAACCTATCCCTTGACAGAGCTGTAGATTTCCAGTGCTTTTGAGAGTTCAGTAAATACTGTATTTGAAAAGAGCATCCGAGTTCCTGCACTTTCAACCCCAGCAGGCAGCACGGATATGGCTGAAAATTTAATAGCAATAACAAAGTAGCGACAGGTAACTTAATTATTTTGATCTCCTGGAAAAGTTATGGGGGAAATGCACAGAGAAGTTTCTTCTTTTTAGTCATTTATTTTCCTTTCTTTCTCTCCTTTCCCTGACTCCCTCCTTTCCTCCCCGTGCCCCCCCTCCCCCCATGCCCAAGTTGCCCATCCCCGCTTCCCATCACACGCCCAGCCCTCGGCAGCCTCCAAGGCTGCATCACTTTTTCCGCTTTTAATTCCTCCCACCTTTTCACCCTCCCCCGTCTCCTCTCCGCGCCCAGTTTCTCACCCTCTCCGCCACCTCCCGCCACCCATAGCGGGTCCGCCAGGCCAGACCCGGGTCCGCCTCTGAATCCCGCTCCCGGTCCCGCTCCCCGTCCGCGCATTCCCGCGCAGCCTCCGCCGCCCCGCGCCCCGTCGGTGACTCGACAGCGCCACCCGCTGTGCGGCCGCCGCCAGGGCGCCCCCGCGCCCCGCCGGGAGCCACGTGGGGACACGGCGAGACCTAAGGGCGCGCTGGACACCGATGCCCCTCTAGTCCTCCACCCTGGGCTCTGCGCCCGACTCCGGAGCCCGGCGCAGACGACACCGGTGGGACTCCTGGAGGACACGGCAGGCTCGCTCACCAGCTCTTGTTGGTTTTCTTCTGGGGCAAACAAGGTTGCAGCAGACGCTGAAGTTATACACCCCCACATACAATGCTGTGAGCTGGCAGCAGAGTGACAAGTTGGTAATACCAAACCCGAGTAATCCTGTCTCATCCCAGGCTGGCACACATGCAGATTCTGGGACCCTTCCTGGGTTGTCTGTTCCCATCCAGAGACTGAGCCCAGCATGGCCTAGTCTTGCCCATGGGAGGGATCACCAGGGGCGCTGCCAGCTGGGGTACCCTCTGTCTGGGCCCACCGAATGGGCAGCAGCTGGTTGCTGTCATCCCTGCGTGCCACAACTCTGCAGAGCAGCCGTGCGAGCCCGTGTGGAACTGAATATCACAAGGATGCTCGTTCAGGGAATGCTGTCTGTCCTGTGTACCCAGGGGAGCAGGAGCCTTCAGAAAGAGTCTGGAAATTAAAACCTCTCACATTATGCCTGTGCAAAAGGGAGCTTATCGAAGGGCTGGCAGAGAACTGTACCCTGACAATTTTTGCTTTCCATTGCATGTTTGATGGCACTGCTATCACAGTGCTCCTTGCACACTAAGCTAAAAGAGAAACCAGAATATTCTGTGGTGCAATGGAATTATAAAATCAGTTTTCCTAGAGAAATATTGAGTTCTTTGCATGACATTTTCATAGTACATGCAAAATTGCACATAACTACACAGAAATTTAGAGACCTCTGAACTGTCTGGAGAGGCTCAAAGTGACAATCACTTCTAAGTAATGGGATATTCAGCCTAAAATTGTTAAAAATTACCAATTTCTAGCTGTGATGGTTTGTCAGATACTGCACGTTCAGCCTGACACCAAGTATTTGAAGTTAGCTATGAAGGAAACACAGTTTAATGTGTTTGACAAACAAGCAGCTGTGCTTGTTTAAAGCTGGTCAGGAATTCAGAAGGCTAAACTCATCTCAGAATAGGGATTCATAAGTGCACGTGTGCTCCTCAAAGGTGAATGACAGGTGAAATGTATTACAGGAAAAGGTTACCTAGATGGTAGGACTGGTCAGAGCAAAAACTAACACCTTCTGGGAAAAGGTGTACCAGGCTTCTTTTCTGATTTAAATCTCACACTATTTCAAGCAGCTAAAATAAAATGCAGGGCAGTTAGCATGAAAATTATTTAGGAAAAATTGTCTACTGAAAAATCATTAACTTTACTCTTAATTTATTTTTTCAGTCTTGAAATTTCATCTTAGGTTTTGGAAACAAAATTCAAGTGGTGCTACACATGCAATGAAAAGGGTGTATGTTTTGTTGCATTACTATGTAATTTTCTGATTTTTCTGGACTACTTTGCCTTGTTAGCCTAAGCCTCATGTGTAGAGTATAAGAGGAAAATACTTTTATCAGATAGATTTGTTGATACATTTATGCTCAGGGTTTCTTTGCCAGTTCAGCTTCTTATTCACTAATTCCTTGATGTAGCAAGTGTGTCTTGTGTTTGAAATCTTGTGTACTGGTGGGAAGCATCTTGGTCCTTTAGCTGCTACAGTAGGAAGACTCAGTTAAAACAACAGAGTATGTGTTCAAGCAAGAACTGCTCACATGAGTAAGGATTTGAGTCATCCAAGCCCCAAAAGGACTGGTAAGGAGGAGGAAGCTGTTTTATCAAATGTCTGGTAGCAGGAGATGTAAATACATAACCTAGGCAAACAGGCTGCTTTTGTGGATCATATGCAGGGCAGTTGTGCTAAATTGTGTTACTTGGAAAGCACAACAGAGAAGATGCATACAGAGAGCTCTAAATCAAAGATCACGGAATTACAGAACATGCTGAGTTGGAAGGGATCCACAAGGATCATTTAGTCCAACCCTTATCCCTGCCAGAACCATCCCCAACAGTCACACCATGTGCCCAAGAGTATTGTCCAAAATGTGTCTTGAACTGTCAGGCTGATGCTGTGACCACTTCCCTGAGGAGCCTGTTGCAGTGCCCGACCACCCTCTGGGTGAAGAACCTCCTTCTAATATCCAGCCAAAACCTCTACTGACACAACTTCAGGCCATTCCCTTGGGTCCTATCGCTGGTCATCACAGAGATCAGTGCCTGCCCCTCCTCTTCCCCTCATGAGGAACTTGTAGACCACCATAAGGTCTCCCCTCAGTCTCCTCTTCTCCAGGCTGAACAGAACAAGTGCCCTCAGCCGCTCCTTATTCAGTTTCGCCTGAAGGCCCTTCACCATCTTTATTGCCCTCCTTTGGACGCTCTGATCATGGCTTAGATGCTGTGGCGCAGGATATTGGGGTGGGTATATGAAATCACAGAGGTGCAAGCAGTGTTTGTTCTCCTTATAAACCCAAAGTGGACTACCTTAGCAAAAAAAAATGAGCTTTTTTTAATTGTGGCAGCAGTGTGTGTGGTGCATGAGCTGGTGACATAGTCACCATTGAGAGGGGGCAGTCCCCTTGCACCATCTTTGCTTAATGTGTCAAAGGCAGGAAGGCAGAATTTAGACTATTCTCTCTGATGCTCTGATTTTCATCTGCTGCATAGCAAACACAATACACTGCAGAGAGCAGCTTGCACCCTGTCTTGACCAGGCTGCTCACCTTGGTGAGGGACTGCCAGCCTGCTGAGGCCATGATGCTGGATGAGCTGTGAATCACCAAGCCAGGGCATGGTGGATGTTCATATCTTCTACTACACTTCATCTTGATTAAGGCATGATGAAACAGGACCTTGAGTTGCAAACATGCCAAGGGGTAACTTGATATAAATGTGCAGCTGCACAGTTCTCCTGAAAGGGGGTGAGTTGCACATTTTGCAATTAGGGCGAGCTAATTGTATGTGCACAGGCAGTTGCCACAGTTCAGCTGATGGGTGGTAACTTATTAAACCACAGTAATGTGAGCACTTTGAGTCATGAAACCATACCCAAAGTGTTTGCAGACTCAGGGCCTGAGAACCCATTGCCCTCCCTTTCCGTTGCACCATCATCACTAGGACAAGGAGAGGAATTGAAAACCTGTGCTGTATAGTCTGATGCAAGATGAAGTTTCCCAAGGGATTCTTAAATTTCTAGCCAGAATTTAAAAGAATTTAACAATGTTTTCTTTTTAAATGACCTTGAATCAAAATATTCGTTTTAAGTGGGAATGTTTGGGAAAGAAAAAGTTCTGGAAATTTTCAGCATAAACACTAATTCTTGTAAAAAAAAAAAAGAAGAGTGTGTTCAGAAGCTCTAAATTTTCCCAAGTTTCTGGGCCTTGTGTTTCTTACCTGCTAGGGATCTCTGCAGGCCTAGAGCCATCCAAAAGGGAACCTGTCCCATGTGATGGAACTGTGAGTGAACTTGCTAGTTTCTTAGAAGCTTGAAAAGAAAACAACCTGCTGAATGCCTTTACGCCTCTGTTATTGGTCATTAGTTTTCTGTACACATGCATGTGATTGGGCAAACAGAGTTGAAGTCAGCTGGGGATTTCTTTAGTTGTTTTTTATTTTTCAGCATCTTCCTGATGCCTCCAATGCTGTTAGCAACAATGATGAGGTGAGCGTTGATCTGGACAGCACAGCTCAGATTCTGTCCCTGGTGATGTCAATGGGATCTTGCTCTCGATCTTAAGACCAGGGTTTCAGCACACCGAGCTGCATACAAGTGAAGGGTACAGAAAGTCTTTGGGGAAGCTTTTCTTTAAATGACTTTTAAATTAAATGGGAATAAAACCATTTGTGCTCCAGGCTAATGAATTTCTGAAGGAACTGCAACACAGACCCTGTAATATGGTGTTTCTATGTGAGAGCAGATTGAGTGAACTAATAGAAACAACTGCAGAGAGCCAGGGAGTGACCTGCCTAAATGATGGGAAATAACAACCCCTTGCAGCCAGGGCAACAGGGGTCTGAGCTCCAGTGAGTGGCTGTCACACCAAAGTGTGTGGGGATGGTGGCACCACTTTGTGCTCTGTAAAGCAAGGGGATCTCAGGGCTGCAGCTGCAGCTGCCTTCCCCCAGGTTTCCTCCCCGGCCTCTCTGCTGCCCACGTGTCTCTCTTCAGAGAGGACAACATTAGAAAAATAGCCAAAAGACTCACTTCATAGGACTTTTTCAGGTTTCTGTCCCTTTGCTGTGAAGGATGCTACCAATGACAGTAGATACACACTCACTAGTACCTGTGTAGGAACGTGTATAACACCTTCTGTGCATTCCCTCTGTTTATTTACTGCCTGCTGTTATGTTCAGCGTTGCCCTGGAGATC
Source organism: Pithys albifrons albifrons (assembly GCF_047495875.1). NCBI lineage: Eukaryota > Metazoa > Chordata > Aves > Passeriformes > Thamnophilidae > Pithys > Pithys albifrons. The sequence goes on from NC_092458.1 coordinate 60,010,979, forward strand.
ACAACATTTCAGAGAACACCACCGTGTTCTGCTCCCAGTAGAGCCCTTTTCCCTCTTCCCTTGAGTCACACTTAAAAGAAAAAGAGAAAGCAGATATCTGGCTCTGGCCTCACCTTCATGGTTTTTCTTCCCATTTCCAAGTGAATCCTAAACTAAGACATCCCATACAAAAAATCAACTTAGGGCAGTTTTCTGTATTCACTTTAAGAATCAATGAATAAGTGTTTTGCGGTGGCCTTAATTATAGCTGTGAGAATGACACCAGTGTGACATTTAAAGTGTGAACATTAAATATGGCAAATCAATCAGACTGTGGAACCACACTCGGAAAGTATTCAGCTGATGATGTTCATGATCACACATTAAAAATAATAAAAAAAATCACATGTGGAAATTCACTCCTCCAACCAATGGAAAGAGATACTTTTCTATCTCATAGTCTACAAAATCCCCTCACCTACTACCCAAATCACAGTTAAAAGGAGTTTAATTTATCCCGTTGAAAAAAAAAAGGTTTTACAAGCCGTTATTCCTGCTCAGCAATCACACAGACATTAAATCTTATTGCAAAAAGAGGGGAGGAATGCCTCTTCTCAGCATTACAGCTGCAACTGTTTGACAGAAGTAAGTGACTTCATAAACCATCCTGATTTGGCAGTAGAAGAGCAGAGTTTTATGCTGTCTGCTGCACAGTCACAGGGGCTGAGAAAGCTCTGCAAAGCCATCTTCACAAATGCTTCACCTCAGCTTATAAATACCTTTGTTTCACCATGTTAATGCCTGTTTGCCTTGCTTTCCATTCACCTCCACTGGATCATCTACCAAGACCTTTTATTGCTTTAAAGTGATTCATCCCACTGGACCCACATATTTTTCTTTTAATTTATTTCCTTTTCTCAACAGAAGATACTGCATTTTCTCTTCTCCATGGGTTAGTTGTCTTATTATGGTAAAAGTCAGTAAAGATCTAGTAGACTGTCTTAATTTGCAGCATATTCAGGCTGTATAACTTCTCACGAAAGAGTCTATACTTAAGCACACTATTTTCTCTGTCCTTCTCAAACGTTCACTCCATAAAGAATTACTTGAAAACACATTTTCCTGAGCTGTGCTGAAAATAAAGAGATTTTTGATGGTTGTATTCTCAGCCTGCACATTTCTATATTCATTTTGAAACTTAATATTTAAGATTGAATTCTTGTTCCTTCAGAGAAACCTCTGGAGACATTCCCAGCTCCCATTAACATGACGTTGGTATGAGTTTGATATGAGAAGATTATTCACTACTTTGCAGGAACACCATTTCCATTGGGAAATCTTCACTGATGTAAAGTCAGCAGGAGCTCTTGCTATAGCAAAATCTCCAGGATTCACCTTTCAAGATATCTGTTATTTTTATAGGACCATTACAGCTCATAGGTCTTGCTCATTCCTTGGGCAAGCAGCCGGCTGTTTCACATTGCATGGGGATTTTGCAAGTTTTCCCTCAGAGCAGATCGAACGGGAATATAAGAATCTGAGGGAAAAACTGCCAGTGAATAAATGAGTTTCTCAGTGACACTCTTCAAACACTGGTGAACTTCATGTAAGTCTTTTACAAATTGTCCCTCTCTGTGTAAAGCCCGAAGACTACAGATGTTTCTAAACTCAACGCTACCCTAAAAGAACAAGCAAAAAGAAGTGAATGAAAAATAATGCTCCCCAAGCATTCTAGGTATAATTTCCTAAGCAGAAATTTTGTAATCATGAATGTTCATCTCTGTTTTAATGTGAAACATCTTCAGGTTTGAGATAAAAGTTGAGTAACCATTAAATATGGCTGCAAGCTGTCTTGGCAGGCAGCCGTAGGTAGCAGTTGCACCTGCTCAATATTAAAGGGCACCTTCTTCCCCAGGCCTCAACAATTAATTTTTTTTTAATTATTTCTACAAGACAGACCTTTTGTGTCTGTCTTTTAATTTAATTCCCTCTACCCTGTCAGGCAAGGGTAGAGCCTCAAGGAAATGTTATTTCCGGAAGTCTCTGGAGAGATCCCAATGCCTCCTGAAGGGACTTTATGATAGCAGCCCTTGCTGAAGCATCACTTCCATGCAGTGTCCCACATCTATGATGTGACTGGGATCACCAATGAGGTGTGTGACCTCGACAACTCTCCTGGTTGCACACCATAAAAAATTATGACAGCTTCCCAGTCCCGCACAGGTGGAATGGTCTGCAGAATGAGAAGCGTCACCCTAATACCTGCTTGTGATAGGGAAATGCTCTGCATGGGATAAATGCATTCCTTAATACAGTCAAGCTATCTCTGTATGTTGCAGCTCATGGAACCCCTTGTCTGTTGAGTTCAGAAATAAAAGCCAAGTTCCCTAATAATTTGTAGTGCTGCTGGTGTAGGACTTTACCTATGGCAGGGGTTGCCTTCTCTCTGCCATTGAACTAGGCCAGCACAGGTTTGTGAGTGCTCTGAGGGGATGCACCTGTACTGTGCACATTTATGCAAAGCCTAAAGGAAAACATTCCCTTCTACCTCCCTCTGTTTCTACCTCTCCCTAGAAGAGCAGTAGGAGCAGATGGTAGAAGCAGAACTTTAACTTCCAGTGGTTCCCCAGCCTGGTTTACTCTAAGAAAGGGTGGTGATAGCGCAAAAGGAAAAGCATCTCAATACTGGGAATGGGCATTTGGAGGTGAAGAAGGCAAGACACCTTTTTCTGACAGCAGAATCAGCCTCCGTCATCCTAAAATTTATGTGCAAGTGGGGTCTCAGTCTCAGCCTATGGGTTTATGAGGTCTCATGCACAATGAATCCTCTAGGATAAGCTGTAGGAGATGGGGAAGCCTTCTCCTGTGGCATGCAGTACACACCAAATTGTGGCACCTCTTACCTCCTCCACTTGACGCATTTACTCTTAATTAGTAGCACCCTGTGCTTTTAGCTGAGAGAAATTTAAAATTTACTGTTATTCTTGAAAGTGTGAAGGTTCAGACTTATTGAGGGTTTCACTTTTATTATTAAAAGCAACAAATAAATCAGTTTTAAAAACTCCATTTCACCTAGAAAATCCCAGGTTCATAATGGCAACAGCAAAAAGAACTCACAGTTGAAGGATTAAAGAGCAGGTTAACATCAAAATCAGTGCTGAGTGACTGCCCCAGCCAGCATTTGTTATAGAAACTCTGAAACTGGACATCCAAAACCATTCTTGGGCCCTTCTGTACTGCATGATAGCATTTGTAGGTCTGCTGTAGGCAAAATGTACTCACTGCTCTGGTACACTTCTATGTTGAAAAGCCAGGGAGTCCTGAGTCAGGAGGTTAGCTGAAAAGCAGCCTTTTTCACATATATTTCCAAAGTTTCTTTTCCAAAAAGATTTTGATGTTTTCTTTGAAGGTCACCTTTCAAATCTGTTCTGTAAAGTTGCCTTAGATATAAAATCCTTACTCAAATATATTAAAAGGTCAAATAAATTGCACTAAGTAAACAAACTGGCTTTGCTAGCTTTTGCAGGTGTCCAGCACATGGGAGCATAAGGATACATGACAGAGAACAAAAACTTGACTTATCTCCTTTCAGTAAAAATGGGCACTGACTAACTGAAGAAAAAGTTTCAGACTAAAAATTCTTTCCATTTTAGCTTGAGGAAATAGGGCCCTTTTGAGCTGAACTGATAGAGAGCAACAGCTCCTGTGGTACTTCGCCATTAAAGAGAGGGTAACAGAATATTTGCAGTAATTTGATTTTAAGTGTTTTCAATTGCAGGACAGAAGCAGATCCTCCCTTCAGCTCTCATTTGTCAAGATCCATATGTTTAGACAGATGAGTTAGTAAAGAACCTCCCCCAGAATAAAAACAACATGGCCTACTGGTTTCAAGGCTAATTTACGGCTTAAAATTTTCCACTGCTCTGGGTCTGTTTCATGCAGTTGTCACTCAGTGGTAGGCTGAAGTTTCAGGATGTTTCTGATGGCCCAGCTTTTATTTTTGAACCTTAACATAAAATTGATTTTATCCACCAAGTTGCTTTGCATTTACAAAGAGGTCACTTTTATAAAGGCTTCCTTAGAGAAGATACAAACTGCTTTCATCCATCTTTTATTTTATTCAGAGATGCCAACCTGACCCATCAAACAGATCCATACAGCTGGCTGTTACAGACAGCTGCCTTTTTCTTCAGCACACTCAAAATTTAGATCCAGGCCTCCTGCCAACCCTCAACATTTTTCCTTAATCTCTATGCGTCCTGGTAGACAAAATTTCCACTGAAGGCAGAGTGGCAGTGGTCGTGCCCTGGTCCAGGTGCTGGATGCGCTCCACGATTGGCGGGCCAAAATCTGCGAGCCAGGGCTGGAGTGCCAGAGCTCCTAATGTTCATTCCTGGTAACTCAGTGCTCCCACCCCCACTGACCTATTTTATTTTTTTCCAGTATAAATTCTCAGGATAGCTCAACTTCTGGAGCAATAAAGTAGTCATTTTAGAAAGTGACTCCTGTGTCATTCCTTGAGTACATGAAAGTCTAAGCTGAAACTCTTTCCCAGAGGCTCTGCATAAGGTCAGTGGGGAGCAATAGGAATCACAGAAACACAGATATGCCAAGTTGGAAGGGACCCACACAGACCATCAAGTCAAACTCCTGGCCCTGCACTAGACTTTCCAAAAGAGTTACACCATGTGCCCCAGACTATTGTCCAGATGCTTCTGATCCAGCTTAGATGGCTGTTACAGGATGAACTGAATCTCCAGTGCCTCTGATAACCCTAAAGGGAACATGGTTTAAGCATCTCAGTCTTTGGGAAACATCCACGGGACAGGTAGGCCCCACCTCAAGTCTCTACCCATCTCTCACCAGCTGTTCTCTAAAACAGTTGCATTTGGAAGATATTTCTAAGACATGTACCACTGAGAATGGTGGAGTTGTTAATGATTTCTTGTAAAGTTACTATTCCTATGTACAAAGGAAATCCCCTGAGCCCCTAGAGTTTTCTCTCATTCTACAGTTTGCCACTGCAAAGCCTTTTCCTAACTCAGCAGGTGCAGATTCACGTGGAGTGCAGCACTATCATATTAATAAATTGCAATTGCCTGAGCATATTTCCTCTGAGCTTCCAGAAATATCTTGGAAGCAATTCCTCATTTGACAAACTTCAAATTGTGCATTTGTCAGTAATCAAAAAAAACAGCCACACAAACAAGTATTGATGCCTACAGCTTGCAAATAACTTTATGGAGGGTGAGGCAATTTTTTCCAAAATCACTCTTCATATTAATTACTTTTAAAAATGAACATTCAGAGCTATTAGGTCCAGAAACAACTTCATAATATCAGTGGCTGCAAAATGAAAAACGTGCACGTTGGCACATTTGTTCAGTCTGTGGTGGCAAGCAGGGACTCTGCTGCTGTTTTATGTGAATTTTAATAAAAGCAATTTATCTCGTTTCCGCCACCCCTAAGCTATTATTTATCAATCAGTCATCAGATCTCCTGCACAAGGAAGAATGAGTTAGTTTGGTACTGAGAACCAACCTCTGATTTGTGGCAGGAAATCAGCAACCCGAAAACAAGCTTATAACTACTATTAGAAATGTAATCTAGAAACTGCCACTATTTTCATATTCCTCACTCAAAACAGGCAAATCCCCTGGGTGAAAAAATCTGGACTATGCTATGCTGAGCAGCTGGAAGACGTGCCTGGCTGCACCAGCCCTCACTGATCTGCTCCTGAGGAGCAGGACATCTCCAGGTCTTTGGTTCACCTGTGGCCAAAGTCAGCAATGCCTGATGACATGCTGTTTTCTGGCCAGCAGCAAACTTGCAGTTTCTGTTTTGTTTCCCAGGAACAGGTCTCAATATATCAGGAAAACAAAGCCTGCATCTGGCACCACTGTGGGAAGGGTTTAGCAGAGGCAATGCAGTGCCCCTCTGCCTGCCTGCCAGCCTTCAAGAAGTCTGGCAGGGCTGTCTTCATGCCATCACTGTATGTATGTATGGCCAGACTTTGCAAACGAAGATTTGGGAAGAGCTCTCCCCACATAGGTGTGCCCTTCCAGCCTGCACAGTAGATTTTTTAGGTGAGGCACAGCGTGCGCAGAACTGGCCCCACTGTTAAAGTCCTGAGGTCCATTTGCCACAGCCGAGCAAGCTTGGACAGTGACAGGGAAGTCCTGGGGACTGTCTCCAGCACCTGGTACTAACCAGGGCTGACCCTGCTGAGCATTCGAGATCTGACGGGATAGGATGCCATCACTAGAGTCACAGTGTTGTGACGCTCTCAAGACAAATTAAGTGCCACTGGGCTGCACTGCACTGTTTCACCCAGATGGGAGATCCAGGGCAAGGGAACTAGAGTTGAATATGTGAGTCTGTTGGTGCTGCTCCTTTTTTGTAGGAGTGCCAAGCTTGCTACCCTGACCTTCCTCTGAGCCAGGCAGAGCAGTGGCACCATAGCACAGGGCAGGAGAAAGTTGCATGGTCAGAAGTTTTTTTATTACCCAACCCTGCCAATCTGGCACCTCTTAAGCATACTATTTTCTTTTCCCCCTTAAAGAAAATACCATGACTGTTTTGCAAATGGGACGGCTATTTTAACTTCTTAGCATGATTTATATTCCATTCACCTCTGGCTGCCGTTGAGATTGGCCCAGTCCAACCTGCTACAGATTTCTGATTTAGTACTGTCCTCACAATCCCTTAGTAACTTTAGCACAGGAGACAGGATGTTATCAAAAAGCTGGAGTAAAGCATAACTGCACCTGAGCACAGCCAGGGCAAGCCGCACACTGCTATTTTGGGAAGCTTTTATACCTTGTATTTTTCCTTTTCAAATGCACCCATATTGCTGCTTAAAATACAGAATCTCTGTTTTAAAAAAAGGCTTTTCTGTTCAACTTGGCAGTGTGTAATTATAGGAGAGAGAAAACACGGACATTAATACAGGAGGCCTTTGTGGAGGCAGAAGGCACAAGGAGTTTGCTTGTGGGTGTTATGCCAGTAATCAACTGGTTATGCAGTGGGGTGATGTAGTCACCTGGGGCCCAGGATGGGGGAAAGAGGCCCCTTGCCCTTCCTCATCTCCCATCTGCCCTTTGGCTAAGCAATCTCTACATTTGTACTCCAAAATCAGCAACAATACACGTGCTGTCAGTAGCAAAGCATTTGCTCCAAAGTCTTTGCAAAGGTGTCATTTTTCAACAGAAATTAACAGCCCCCCTTTTGACTGCTGAGGACTAGCACCGTCTAATGGGCACTGGGGTGCTGCAGATAGTGCTATTCCCAGTACCTACAGAGGATGAGTGTTGTTCCCATTTCTTGAATCTATTTTTTCTTCACGCCTATCTCTGTTTCATTTGGGACTATTTTATAGAATGTTTTTTCTTAACCAGTTCAACTGGTAAATCAATATCGATACCATAAACCAATTAAGGGAAAACAAGGAATGATCTCAAAACAAAGGGAGAAGAGGAAAGTCAGGGCTGTCAAGAAGGAACTGAAAGTGACATAACAGTAGCAATAGATGAGAAATATCAAATACTGACTACTGGTATAAATGAGTGTCTCTGAGACATCAATCCAGAGTTTTACCTGAAAAATGGTGAGTGGAGGGACATGCTATCAAAAGGCTTCCATTTTGAAGGGACTTTGGCCAAATCATTGGTTTAGGTTTATTTTTAAGGGCTTGTTCATTGGAATTTATGAACAGGTAATAATATAAATGGATCCCTTGGAATCCAATTTACTTCAAACTCACAGCAGTGAAACTAACTTGCAATTAAAGGCCTTGGTTACCTGTGACACAGGATCTGAGGAAACATAGTATAGAATTTATGTACCCTTATTGTAGAAGTAAAGGGACGGAAAGTCCCAGAGCTCAATAGCTCATGATAATGTGTTTTCAGTGAAAAAAGGACCTGACTTTGCTTCAAGTAGAATAGGAAAATCAGAAAGCAAAGGAAACTGTATTCCCAGTGGTAACTAAACACATGCTTTCATACAAGTAGATATTAAAGTAGTTCTGGGAAAGAAGAGGAAGAAAATAAAACTTTAATTGAGATGGCGATATTTCATCAAGCTAGCAAAAAACAAATGTCATTAGCCTTGTTTATTTTAAATTACGAGCAATAAAGAAGTTTTATTGGAAAATTGGAATTGCAGATGTCCAACCTGTCACTGTTCTCTCATTTGTAATAACAATGTTTAAGTATTTAATTTAATTTTTTAACACTCTTCTTTTAGTTTCCAATATCACCTCTTCCACCTCAGCATGTGTTTATTTCTAGTGGACCCTCAGATGGATGTTCCTAGAGACTGAGAATATTTGTATCCGAATGTTTAAAGGTTGCTTCTGATTCTTGGTGACTGAGCTTATGAGTGAATTGTATCTTGATTTGAGACAGCTTGGATTTCATTTTTAAAAAGTAATGAAAAATCAAAAAGCCGGACTCAGTGCACATGAAAACACTGTCTTGCAATATGTCAAATTCATCACTAAGATACTGAGAAAACAGAAGACATAGCAAAATTTCATTCACAAATATTTATCCACCAGATGAGACTTTGAAGTGATTATTGCTTTGCTGCTTCCGGATACCCCAGTTTCCCACATTGTACTGGTCTATGCTAGGAAGTCTGGCATAGAAGAAAAAGAGCAGATTCTAGTTTTAGCTCACCTGGCCCAGAAATTGGTGTTTACTACTAATGGGGTTTCTGTGCCATGGTACAGAAATTGGATAAGAACTGCCATCTTGTTCTACGTGGTGTCCCTAGAGCCATCATAGGGTAAAGACCTTTTGGACAATGCTGAACTAAATTGACTGGGAACAGGACAAAAGAGATGTATTGGATTTGAACTAAACCCATGAATTGGAAGCCCATACTTAGGCTTTTTCTTAGAATTCTTTCTCTGGTAATATGCATGACAATTGTATTTATTGGGAAATAGAGGATTTTTCCAGCTATATATTTGTTTGGCCTCAGATGCTGGATATATACTGTGTCAGATTGGACAACTGTGAGCTCTATCAGTCAGTTAGGTGTCACTTGCAGGTTACTGGTCATCTTTGCATCTTGTATTGAGTTTTTGGCTCCTTGAGAACTGGAGAACAGCTTCATACTTAAGACTTTAGATGTATTTCTAGAAATTTAGATATATAAAGCTGGCTTCTGAAAAAACTCTAAATAATCTTGCCAGGCTACTCAGCATGTCATTAAGCCTTCATTCTGCCAAAAAGTGTTTTTATCCCCAGAACCCCTGTGATGCGACTACACTGAACTGTCAGTAGCTTTCTGTTTTGCAGACTTTATGCTTAAACTACTTAACTGAAAATTAATGTAAATGAAACTCTTCCATTCTGCACAGCAAAACCCAGTGTATGCAAGTATGGATGCAGTCCACTGCCCTTCTGACAGAAACCCAAGATCAGTGTACATCTGTTTCTCTCTTACTTTTGGATGCTGCTGAAGGAGAGGGAACAGGAGATGTTTTACATGTAGAAGACAGGAAGGTGTTTCTACTAGTTGGAACATCTTGCTGCATAGAGCTATCTCTTGAAGTGTTTCACATCTAGCCAGCCTTGGCTGGGCCAGCCCACCTAGCCTTGCCTCACCTGCACTGAGAGATAGGTCTCCAGTCTTTTCTCCTTCCTTAGGACTTTTCTCTTCCTGAGTTTTGCCATACTCAGACACCTCCAATTCCTTTCCTGTGTTGTGCCAAGCTGGGCCAAATCTGCTGGTGCTGGAGGTTTGGGTGTGGGAAGGCTGTGAGGGGCTGTGAGGAAGCTGAGGGGCTGCAGCAGCCCAGAGGATGTGGAGAGCCTCTGCCTGGTGCCCAACAGACACAAGCAGAGCACCAAAACTGACTATCAGCCTTCCCACCTCCCTTCCTGCTCTAGACCTTGGTGGGGCTTTTTTAACCCAGTGTGGGCCCTTGTCTCCTTCCCTCTTATCTCTGCCCTGTGGTGGGTGGCCACCTGCCCCCCCCTGCCTCTCCAGCACCCCCAGGTGCTTCAGCAGATTCATACCTGTGAGTCCCTGCAGGAACAGTCAGGTGAGTTCAAAGCTTGAGGCTGCTGAGCCTTTTGCATGAGGCAGTGTAAATCCTCCCATGGTCCCTCCTGGGAGTGGGCTTGCCATGGCTGGCCCAGTCAAGGAGTGGGGTTAGCCCTCTGGAGGCTGCATTATAAAGCTCAGTGCTGAAGGATTTTGCAATGTGTTTCAATGTGTAATTTAAAAGGAGAGCAAGAGCCAGGAGCAAAGCCTTTTGTTCCAGACCCCTCCCAGTTTTGGAGGTGTTCAGGATGGATCTGGTTGATTCTCCTGCATCCCATGCCAGGTGCCTCTTAGTGACACCCACATGGAGAGGCAGAGATCCCTGGAAATACCCACATGGGTCCAGCCATCAGGGTTTCCACCAAAAAGCTGAGGCTGCCTACCTTCTCAGCATACCTTCAGTTTTATTACTATTATTGTTATTATTCATAACCCCAAAATGCATCAAATGCATCCAAAGCTGTCAAGCTGAGAGTACCAAGTTTGGAGCATTGAAAAAAAAAATCTTGAGTAGGAAAACAGTGGGTTGGAAATGGGAAGGCTGAATGAGCCCCACCTGAAATAACTCAAAAAAAAAAAAAGGTATTTTTGGCTTTAGCAAGTCAGCCAGAAGGATCCTATATGTTTTTGTATATAGTTCCCAGAGGACTTAGAACTGTAAGATTTGATGCTAAACCTATTTCTGTGCTGTGAAACCAGGGACAGCTGTACAAATATTTGCTGTTTTTAATTAAACCTAACATTGCTACTTCCTTCATTTAAGTTAGGTCAAAGGACTGGCAATTTTATGCTTTGATAGATGAAGAAAAACAGTTGTGGGTGTTGTGTTTTAGAAATACGTTATAAAATAAGAAGTCTGAGGGAAAAGGCCTCAGAGGCTATAATAGCTCTACCCTTGTGATTTCTTCTCAGAGATGTTTTCCTTGTCAAATATTTTGCCTTATCCATATAGCAACTGTTTCTACTGTAATTCTGCTCATTATTTTTCCTTGAAAAACTTTTATATAAACTTTCCACAAGCTCCCTAGATAAACTTTAGGCAACATTCTCTCAGCTTTGTGTTCTTCATAAATGTAGATAAAACTGCTTTGTTAGAGGGAAATGAAGAGGGACATGTCAGGTTCCACTCTCTTTAGACTCCTACTACATTGCTTCTATCACTTAGCAGAGTATCACACAGCAATTCCTGCTGGAGAAGTGCTGGTCTTTCTCCTGCAAGAAAGGCTTTACTGTCACTGTCTTTTCTAAACTCAGGACCAGATGATAAATAATCAGTTCAAAGACTGATTTTTTGGTTACAAAGCAAAGACCAAAGAGCACTGAGTTGGAACTAGCAGGAGAAAGTTCTCATTTCAGCTCCATGGCTGGTCTGCTGCTTGTCCTGGGGCAAGTCCCTCAGTCTTCCACTATGGCAAATGAAGGTAATGATGTTGACTCCCATAGTGAGGTGTTTTAGAACCTGTATGGTAAAAATGTCAGGTATTAGAATTTATTGGGTTTTAGAGGAGGGAAAAGATGACTTAGAATTAAACAGGACTTTTCCCCCAATTATCTTTTTGTCAAAAATTTTGGATTACTGAATATGCACTGTCAGCTGGAGAACATCCATTTTCATTTTTCTTTTTTTGTTTAAGAATTGAGGAAAATGTTTAGAAAATCAGAATAATGCATTTAAACACCTAAGCATGTATTTTAGGGTTTTATTTTATTTTAATGCAATTTTTTTTCAGCTTGCTTTTAAGCCAAGGTACAGAGAAAAGGCACCAAAGTGGCCTGAAATGAGTTTTTTGCTTGTATTGGTCCATACTTTTTGTTTTGTATTGCTTTAGATTTTGATTTACAAAAAAAATTGATATTTCAAACTTTCATCCCAGTAAAAAAACTCAGATTTTTGGTGGAAAACAAAAAGCATAATTTCTCCCCCTAAGCTACATATAATGAAAAGAAATGAGAGATTGTCCCTTCTACCTAGTTTTTTATTTCTGCTTTAAAATCACATGTCTTGCTGTGCTAAATTAAATCAATATCATAGGATTTAAAGATCTTCAGTATGTTCTCAGTAAAGCTCATTGTTACTATTATCAATGTTAGCATTATACTGCTACTACTAGCAATTGATAGATATCTGTCAGCAGATAGATACCTGTTCCTCCCTATATCAGACTTGCCTGTCATAAGTGCAGGACCTGTGCTAGGCACTCAAATCAAACTGCAAATGTGGTAAAATAGTGAAGAATGGGTACAGGAACATGGATAAGGATGCACAGATTTGCAGTTTATCTGCTTGACCACTTTCTTAGTGCTGGAAATATGGTCTCCTAGATAGTCAAAGGTTTTGGGCTGGATTAACATTTTATAATACTTTTTTTAATAAAGAAACATAAAAATCTTCAAACCATCTAGGCAAACCCTCCAAATGTAAAAAATGAGAAGTAGAAGTACATCTTTATTTCCAGCATCTGCATTCCTATCTGCTTGTTGTTCATCTGTGTACTAAGTGGAGTCCTGCAGATATTGAGCCATCCGTCAAGTGGAGAGAAAAACAAGAAGAGATATATCATTACTTATTGCTAAAAAATCATGCTGTGACATCTATCTTTGTTACTACTCTCACCTCATTAAAAAAAACCTTTGCAGAATGGGTCTGTTAACTGTTTTTAGCAGGGTTCTTTTATCCATAAACTCAGAGATTCTCTTCCTGACACTGCTGCTCTCCCGTCTGCTTTTGCTGAGCATGTCTGAAGGGGCAGAAACGGACATAAGAGTTCTTGCCCCCCCTCCAGGGCGTATAAGGAAAAGCCAAGTTTGTCCCCGCTGTACTTGTGCTATAACTGAATGTATTTCTACAGTCGATGAACTTTTCTCAATGACTTAACCATCCTTTTAGAAAAATAAGATGAATAGCTGCTTATTTTAATCTGGCAGCACTTTGAGCAAATACAGCATTTTTTCTGTCTCATATAGCTGCAGGCTAAAAACCCAAAGAGCAAGAAAACTCCCCTCCCCCCCTCCTTGCAAAAATGAAAGTCAGGGGTTTGTGGGATTCAGCCTGATGCATGGGATTTATGCTGCACCTGTTGAATTCTCACAAGAAATATCAATTAAAATATTGTGACTTTGGAAGGAACATAGGAAACCTGTGGGGATACTCAAACGCCGTGTCTTTTCTGCACCTGCAGCAGTCTGCCGTCCCAGCTCGGTGCCTCTCGGGTAAGGAGGGGCTGCCGGGCTGGTGCCACGTGCCACTCCGTCTCCATTGGTGAATGGGGAGAAGCCCATTTTCCCCATCTGTGCTGTGCTCACTGTTTCTTATTTGAGTTGGCACACACTGAAGTTATTGGGATGAAGATGCCTTGCAGACATAGTGTTGGAGCATTCAGTGGCATGGATTTGGGATGCTCTCACTGCCCTTGAGTGAGGGGGAAGATTGTGAGACTGTGAGATTTTGGAGCAGTTAACTCCAAAGCCCAAGCCAACCTGATACTAACTTTTAAGACTCTCAAGTGGCTGTGAATCCATAAGCCTTTTTGCCCACTTGGTGATAGTAGTATTTAGTAGAATGCACAGCTGTTGGTTGCTGCCATTGCTGATTGCACACTACAGTGCTGATGGGGTGGCCCCAGTAGAGCAGGACTTCAGGGGCACCTATACTCAGGAGAGACTATATTTCCAGGAAACACACTACATGTCTTCCCAGAATTCACTGTTCTAATTTGAACCTGACTAGGTTGTCCTAACTTTCTCCTTGCCTTGCCTTGCCTTGCCTTGCATGTTACTAAGGAGAACTCTGGACTGTTGTGGAGATATAAGCCCTTCAGCTTCAAGGAAAAATCCAGCCAGGAACTGATGAGAAATAAGAAGAAACTTCTCTCTGGGGAGAATGCAATTGCACTGTGTTCTTTCATCATACACTCTGCTTCTTCTGGTGCTTATTTGCTCTCTACTTACACTAATTTCTAGACTGGCAATATATTTCCAGCAATGAGGGAGCAGGAGGGGGAAAGTACCCTGGAGTATTGTGGAGGGCATGGTCCTTGGAGCAGTCACAAGGGAAAGCAAGTGGCACATTCCTATTTGCCGAAGGCAAATATACCTGGGCTCTGCTGCTACATGGGGAAGTGGGCAGCACTAATAAGCATTTCACTTATCCTTGCACTTATCTCTGACTTTTCTCAACTAGAGACATTTTTTTGTGCCTGTGACAGTTTCTTTTGTTCAGAAACCCATAGCAGACCCCTTTCAAAGTGGTTATCCACTCTCCCTTTAAACCTCTGCAGCCCCAATGTCTTTTCAACAAAGTCCATGACCCACTGGCTGCTTGAGGAATCACTTCTCTGTGTTTGTTTTCAACTTGGCTCCTTTATAGCGCATCAGTCTTATACTGAAAGGGACAGGTGAACAGTGTCCATGGCATCTAGAATTCTGCTGACCACTTTTCCCTACTGTTTATTTCCAGCTTCTTCCCATTCTCCTGCTTCAGGTTATGTCCTCACACAGGGCCAGCTGGGATTGTCCCTTCTGAAAGCATGGAGTCAGCCCAGTTCACTCACAGAACCACAAACAACTGATTAGTCTGGGTGGCTTAGCACTGGCGTTGGTGCAGACAACCCACTTGGCTGGTTCTGCTGGCTCAGCTCTGGGGTCAGGACTCTGCAGCCAAGGGCCAGGCACAGAAGCTGGGTGCTGCAGCCTCTTCCACTCGTGTAGCTCTTCCTGTGGTGAACTCTTGACCAGACTTGGGTGTATGTTTCTAGGATACAAATGCAAAAATATTTTCAGTCTCATATGTGTTCTGGGGAGACATTCTGCCCTCAGAACCAATCTTTTCATGTAACACCAACTAAATCCACATTGTACCTAACTGGAGATACTCTATTAGAAATAAATGTGCTTGTAAGCATTTGGAAGTGTAAAGGTGATATTTATAAAGTGACCAGAACACCCACTATGTGCTGCATAAGCCAGTGAAAATAACAGCTGCTGAGTTTTATCAGCTTTAGAGCACCACGGGAGCAGTGCACAGACCGGTTCATCTGTGATGTGTCTGTCCTGAGCACAGCTGACTAATGCACTGCTGTAGCTCAAGAGAGGGTAATCGTATAGAGACTATAAGCAGATGATAAAATGAGTAGCAGCTTTATGGCTTTTCAAATGCCTTTTCCTAATATCCACATCTGTACTGTATTTGTGAGGGTAAAAGTAATGAAAATTCCTGCAAGTGAAAATAACTTTATCCTTTAGAGTATACCTAGGGTGTTGTCTTCCTTCAAGCCCAGTGGTAAACATGTTGATGTTGGAGTAAAGAAAGGTTTAGTGTTTTCCCTGAATGAGTGAAGTACAGCTTTATCATTCTGCATTAACTGTTTCAGATGTTGCATACACTTTTTTAAACTATTAACTGAGCGTTCTTAAGTCACAGAAGCTTTCTTTTAACAAAATTCTGAAACCATTAAGAGCTCCACACAAAATCTGATAAGTAAAATCTGTCAGGAGCTGAAGTAAATGCAAGTACCTAAAGTAACAGTTTTGTTCTCGATCCAGTTCCCACCATAGAATGTCCTTATTTGTCGTAATTTTCTGTGTCTCTGAAAGAGATACAATTTGCATTTTCCATAGGGGCAACATCAGGTAAACTAACGAAAGCTGTAATTCAATGGACACTGAAAGTCAGTATAAAAGGGCATTGGTGCTGAAAGACATAACCTTACCTTCTTCCAGTCTGGCCTTACATTCCTGCTTCTGCATCACCTCCTCCGCTGTAGTTGTGCAGAGAACTGGAGTGAGAAGCTGATCTGCATTTAAACCTACCCAGCTAAAACACTTCAGATGGATTACCTCCCCGGGAAAGCTAATTTTGCAGATATGGATGCTGCTGTGCTCACATAGAGAGGAATGCTAAGAGGCATGAACAAGTCATGGGAGATGAAAGATTACTTTCCTTGACAATCCTTTTGCCAGTTTACTGTATTAATCAGACTGTTACCGCAACTAACCTAAAAGTAGCAATATTAATATGGGCCAGCAATAAGTGGGACTAGTTATTTATTTATTAAAAACAAAAAAAAATATACTTCTGTGCCTTTAGAAGTCAGGTTATGAGAATGATTTACATTTTTCTGGAAGTCTAAATACACATTATTTGGCATGGAAGGCAGTTGCTATAGGCTCAGTCTCACCTGTGCTAGCTACAGTTCACTTTGCAGATGTGCTGAAGGATGTTTCATGTGCTAAGAGCAAGTGACTCATAATTGGACCTTCTGGGAAACATTATGGGCAACCTAAATTCAGCAAGGAGTCCAGAGGGAGGAAATCGAGCTTAAAAGAGCTAAGAGGCTTCAGCTTGGGCTGAACACAGAATATCAGGTGGCAGGAGGAGGAACTGACTCTGACCAGACAGACCTGGAAAGGAGTCTGGCTTGGTAAGGACAGACCTGCAAGGCTCCTAGCAAGGATGTGAGCCGGCTAGGAAGGTGGGAGGGAGTCTCTGCATAATTTTGAACTTTGGATTAATGAAGCTGGCTGTCAAAGGGGAAATGTTATTGGGAAAACAGGAAGAGAAAGAGGCTGAAGCAGAGCCAAAAATTAGACTGGGTGAACAGCAGGAATCATAAATCTTTGCACAGTTTTTACTCACTCTGACAAAATCTGTCATGAAAGAAAATGAAACTTTCACATTTGAAATCTGCATAGCAACACATGAGCAGTTTATAAGGGTGCATGCTCAGCTGAGCAGCTAAACAAGAGGCTGGCTGTTGGTTAAGAGGTAGGCTTTGCAGAGAGCTGTTTGCGTTCACAGGAGAAGAATGGCATACAAATATCCTGCTATTAAAGAAAATGAATAAGACACATTGTTCATCTAACAAAAGGGGCTGAGTCAGGACTTGAGAGTGGTGTATGGATGCAACAAAAACACTAATGAAATCTGCTGTCAGTGTTGTACACTACCTTGCCATTCATGCACATGCGCTGGGTCAGGGGCCTACTGAGTACACATTTAGCAGCAGATTCCTAATTTTATCTGGATAAAACTTAAATGTATCACTCTAAATGGAGTTGTGTGTATTTGCTTTTTTGTCAATGGAAAAAGAAGTAGTCTCACATAGTGATGTATTCCATTGTCAAACTACACAGAACTCACTATAAAAGATGTTTCCAGATGGATGGCTCAGAGTAGGTACCTCTTTCCCAGATGGCTGAGTTCAGGTAGATGAATCCCAATCACAAAATCTACTTTTCTTCAGAGTCATTGTGGGGTTTTCAAAATGCAAAACTTATGCCTGAGAAGCTGAATGTAGCTTGCAGTCACTAATATTGATCTGTGAGTACAATTCCATCTCCTCCAAATTAGTTATTTCTGCATCTACCCATCTTACACATTTATAATGGCATCTTTGACGAGGTTGGACCAAAGAGGTATTGTTTTGCTGTTGATACTCCCATGATACATGAATTCATCTGAGTCTGCTATTTGAAACAAGCACACGAGGGACCAATTCATTGAGCACAATTTATTCCAGACCTTTGCAGAAATATACGATGCTCTTGAGCCTGTACAGATGTGTAGCCAATAGGGAGCTGTTTGGCTACACAAGATTTTTATATGTTTTTCAACTAAATCAGAAATCCAAATGCAAAAGTCAGCATTCATACATGAATTTGTGACTCTCCTGCCTCAACTCTATGGTTATAAACCAACTACGGGATTAAATCATGTGTACAATTTTTTTTTAGCTGACATACCTAAGACGAATAACATCACTCATTTACAGAATCAGAGAACATTTAGACGGGAAATGTTTCTTCAAACCATTGAGGTAAAATCATGGATTTTTTTGAAAAGGGTTTTAGGCTGATTTGGATAAAACTCAGTGTCACCATTTTTCACAAGAAGACATCTCTTCTGCTAGCTCTGATGATTTCCCATGAGTATTTTTCAGAGCCTCATTCACTCCAGCTTAAAAATACCCAGAAATGGGACAAACGCTGGTAATCCTGAGGCATATACTGACATAAGCCAAAGTTATTTAATAAAACTGTAATATAATTAATTCTGTTCACTCCTTCCAGAAAGCCACATGTGAAAGAAACAGAAGACAGCAGAAAAGTGATGCTGTTAACAGTCAGTGCATAAATGCTGTGATTTCTTGAACGCACAGAAGTGGGTTCAAGAAATATTACCGTTCAGGATGTACACATCAAGTTCATGAATCCTGTCATGCTCGTCCCTCTAGCCTTAGGACCATCCTCATCATCAATTCACCAACAGCTATCAGGTGCTAAGCCAATTACATGTGGGTTTTGTCACACTTCCTGCGAGCCCTCATGCCAGAAAGGGGGGCTGGACTTGCAGCAGGCACACCTTGGGGAAGCAGCAGTCTTAGCAGAGGGGAGGTGGATACAAGTCTGAGCTTCTGGCCCTGGGGAACACAGACCAGTGGGACCCTGGTGTGTAACTAGCTGCCCTTATTTGCAATCACAGTTTAGGCTGAGGGAAATGCTAAATTGCTGTGCGTCCTTCCACCCCTTCTCCTGCTGCTGGAGAACTGCTCTGAGCTGGGAGGCACTTGGTGGGCAGTATAAACTCTCTTTGTGACTGCGTTCAAGCAGCACAGCTCAAATTCAGCAGTGTTCCTGTTCAGCAGGAACATTTGGCCCCATGTGACTTACAGGGAGACTTTCCTTGCCTGCAGATATTAATTGCAGGCAGCAGATATGGCTATGCAATGCCACCTCTGAGTATTTCTGTCGTGCTGAAGAAAGGAGGACCAGGCATGAGCTCCAGTAGTGTTTCTTACTGGCTTATTTTCTCCTTTGCTTTGTTTTGGACCTCTCCAAATAGCTCTGTCCAAGATGATGCCCAACCATAGTTTTAGTCAAGCCTGTGCCAGCTTCTGTCTAGCTTATACCATTCTCTAATGCTATTCCAGCAGACTTTTCATTGTCCAATTCCCCAATATGCTTTTATGTCACAGTCCAGGGCATGAAACATGGACCTCACAATCTTGCTGTCAAAACATCACAGGTGGGCTGCAGTCTTAGCCTGCACTTTTTAGAAACTATGTGCTAAAAATGTTACACAGAATAATGCTGATGCCTGAGGGCAAAGTGTACCACATGAGGCCTGCAGGAAATCATGAGCCAAGGTGGTATGGATGCAGTTTGCTTGGAAGAAGACTTGTTCCCTGCAGTATAGACTAAAGCCAGGTGTTGACTGCTAAATGGACACTATTAATCCAGCTAGACCTTCTGCCAGGGTCCACACTGACATAAATTGGAAAAGATGATGTTTGTTCCAACTTTCCAATGATGCCCTGACCTTTAGCCTAGGTGCTTTTCAAGCACTCCAACCTTTTCTTGGAACACTGATGTCATTTCCAGGAATGTATCACAGACCCTCCAGCCGAGGCAGTGCTGGTGCCTACCATATAGGGTATGAAGGTCGACCAGACCATGCTGGTGAAGCTTCAGAAAAGACAGGCCTTGAATTCCAGGGTCTCACCATGGCCTAATCAGAGAAGAAGGAAGGCTGTACCTTTAACAAAAGGCCAGATAAATCCACAGTGAAGATGTGAAGCAAAAATAGGGTCAGCCTGGGAGAAAAATCATCTATGTGCAGTTAGTTTTTCAGTATAGGAAGAAGTGATGACAGCCTGTTCACTTTCATCCAAATCCCTCTGTCGTCTAGTCCTGGGAAAGGATCAGGGTCTCTATGTGGGGCATACTATATTTTTAATCCAATTATATTATGGCTCAGTCCCTTTCCTACAGCTCAAGCTAAAGCATTAATGCAATTAGACAGAAACTGAGTTTAACAGCCATAGCCATAAACTTGATGGTTTGTATAATTTAGTTGGGAGTTTCCTTAGAGATTTGCTGAAAGTATTGAAGTTCACATTTTGTTTTTGGTTTTTCTTCGAAAGGTAAAAATGAAGACTATTGCAAAGGCTATAAATACAGAGCTAATTTTTCTAGAAAGAGGGGTCTGTGCAGTTCATAGTCTTATTTTGCAAATATTGTCATGGACTGCTCTTAAGTTCATTATGGCTTTGCATCTTAGGTAATTTTGCAGGATTGATCTTAGATCCACGGAAATGCATATAAACCACCCCCTAAATCAAACGCTGCCCATTTTCACATAGTGTGTTTCAATCAAATGTGTCACAATCAAATGTGCAATTTCTATAAACAGATAGAATAATATTAATAGAAAAAAAAAGGAAAAAAACCACCCCAAACTGTCAAACTGTTTGATGGCAGAAGTCAAGGATGTACTTGGAAGGAACTGTGAGGATGATTTGGCTGTCCTGCTGACATTATCACCAGCCAGAGGAACAGCATGACATGGGAGCATTTGTGTAGCTACATTGCAGGCCCTCACCCAGATCAGAGCCATATCTGACCCTGAAAGTACCTCACAATATAGTCCTTGTAATGGGAAAAAAAACCACCTCAATTACTGACAACTTTCTGGTGTTTGCTGTAGGTGATTTGCTTTTAAATATCATTATAAATTAACATCCCATTACTGTAATATGAAAATTAACCCAAATTTAATTTTCTTTTTGCTGCTCTGTTAATTTAATGTAATATGTTTTGGACAGGTAAGCATTTAAAAAACATAATTCAATTAAATTGCCACTGTTATGTCCCTGACCAAAGAGCACTGAGTTCCTTAGTATGGAAATTTAGACAAAACACAATGTCTCATTATTATTCTATGGCTCTATTAAGCCAATATGCTTAAAAAGAAACATTCTATTAGATGTGTTAACAGGATTGTAAAACATAGATGCATGTTTTGGTCCTGTTCATATAGGCAAGATTGTTATCATTTTCTTGAATAGTTGAAGTGGTTAATTTTCCTGTATAGATCTTCATTCATGCACGTTTGAAATTGCAATGGGCTAATGCCTCACGGTCAAACTGAAAGTTACTTGGAAGACGTAAAAAGTCCAGGAGTGTAATTTTCTACTTTCCATTACAGGCCAACAAAAAACCCAAAACAAAAAAAAACAAAAACAACAACAAGAAAAAACCCTCAAACCCAAAAACACACCACCACCCCCCACCCCCAGTCCCCTCCCCCCCAAAAAAAAAAAACCAAACAAACAAAAAACCCAAACCAAACCAAAAAAGAAACTTTTGGTTCTGGCAGACTTCATTTGAACCATTTCTAATTTTACTTACCTATAGATTCATACCATGTGGTGGGTTATTTTGAGTTTATATTATGGATGGTTATACCTAATGCAAGAACATTTGTAAAAAAAGACATGTGCCCTGGATACAATGTGTACTCTACCTCTTCCCAAGTAGAAAAACTTGCAGAAATGCTCTCTCTAGCCCCTCCCAAAGGTCTGGGACTCTGTCCAGGTATCTGTCTGTTTTTGCTCTGAATTTTCCACCCACAGCTTGTGAAATATATGTAAAGCTAATTCTGTAGGTCATACTTGTGGCAGAGCTATAACTAGTTACACAGGGCTCTCAAACCAGACCAAGCAGTTAGCTCAACAGGTAAATGCAAAACCAACAGAACAGCCAGATGGATGTCAGATTTCTCTGACTTCACCTTTGCCTTCCACAGACTATACACTGGTGAATGAATTTCAGTTTGGGGCCTCAAAAAAGTGGCAAGGCAGAAATGGTCTGGGTCAGCTGAAGCCTGTGAGGAGAATGGGGTGCTGTAAAGTATCTAAAGACATCCACATAGGGCTGACATATGAGACATAGGGCCATGGCAGACCAGTGCCTGTCTAGGGCATCAGCTGGAAAGCAGGTGAGATACAGCAACACATCTCAGTCACCATAGTATGGTTACATTTAAGCAACAATGTGGACTCTTTAATATTTTCTTACATTGACTTTTAATTAATTTTTTCAAATAATTTTTAATAACTTTGGCTAAATAAAGAGCCTTGAATGCAACATTTAATTAGATTTTTGGGGGTTTTATTTGACAAAAGCAGTGTTTTGCTAGTGTTGGTTTCTGCAGAGTGCTGGTTTTGTCTGGAAGGTCAGCCTAAGCAAAAAATGCTCAACAAGCTTTATGTTGAAAAAGTGATGGGTTTTTTTCAGTCTCTGAAACCTTGAAAAGTATAGGCTAGAGCTACTGTGGCTTTTCACAGCACTTCATACTGACTCATTTGTCTCACTGCTTATGAAGATAAGGGACTGCTAAGAAGCCTTTTCTGGACCTTCTCATTTCAAATGTCTGGGACACTTTTTACTCCTTCATTTTGAAATCAGAGTGAAAGAATCTTTTCTGCTCTCATTTCTTTTCACCATGCCAAAAGGCTGTCTTGAATTATTCAGCTTTTGTAAAACTCATTGAAATGTGTTTATATAAGAATAAACCATAAAAATTGAAAGGACCAGATCCTGTGCTGCATTTATCCTCCAGTGATGAGGTACTCAGGGAAAGCCTGACTGGCAACATGTGAATAAGGGCAGAAGAGAGATTAAATGATACTCTAGGGATGTTGAGGCATGATGGGCCAGCAATGCAGATTCCTAACATGCTCCTCTGTGGATCCCCTATGTAATGGTAGAAAGACAGTTCATTCAGGACACTGACACAAAATAAAGATTGAACTTTTTATCCACTCTGCATGGAAAACTGGTGAGGTAGTTGTTTCTTTAGCAGCCATACTTAGAAAATTTGTACAATGTCCAGAAAACCAGAGTTCACTTTCTCTTTATAACTGGTTTCCTGATAGTTAGTGCATTAGTCTTAACCTCTGACTGGGAAAGACACTGTGTAAGAGAGCAAGACCTCTTCTAGATCTGTGGCCTCCGACATAGGAAGGACATAGACCTGTTTGAGTGGGTGAGAGAAGTGCCACAAAGATGATCAGAGGGCTGGAGCACCTGTTGTACAAAGATAGGCTGAGAGAGTTGGGGATATTCAGCATGGAGAATTCTCTGGGGGGATCTTGTAGTGGCCTTCTAGTACCTAAAGGGGGCTACAACAGAGCTGGAGAGGGACTTTGTACAAGGGCATATTGTCATAGGAGAAGGGTGAATGGCCTTAACCTGAAAGAGGGTGGTTTAAATTAGATATTAAGAAGAAATTCTTTACTGTGAGGGTGGTGAGGCACTGAAACAGGTCGCCTAGAGAAGCCATGGATATTCTACCCCTGGAAGTGTTCAAGATCAGGCTGGATGGAGCTTTGAAAAACCTGGTTTAGTCGAAGGTGTCCCTGCCTATGGCAGAGGGGTTGGAACTAGATGACCTTTAAGGTCCCTTCCAATTCAAACCACTCAATGACTCTGTGATTCTATATCCTCCTGGGAGAAAAGCACATAGGCTTGAGAATACCCTCCACAGCTCTAAGTCTTGAAGGCCACCAGAGTCCTTTTCTTTAACGCCCTTTGGCACTGTCATAGGCAACCAAGTTATAATCATATTTTAGGGATTTTTTTTTAAACTAAAATGAAATCACTACAATCTCCTTATTGCAAGCACTGCCTTCCGATAACAATCATTGAGCCACCTCCCCTTCTACCAGTGCATGGATACAAAGAATTCATAGATGTTGAAAGCATATAAAGCCCAGCGACTTAGGATCTCTCCAGACAAGACAGATAGTCTAGTTGTTCCAAAATTAAAACTTATATTTTAAAATGCCAGGGGCACATCCACAATTTATGGAAACAGACATGCTTCTATAGGCATCTGTGGGATTTCATGCCAGAGGAGGGACTGGGTCTAGAATTTGAGTGGTTTTAAAGAGAACCTTAACAAAATAGATTTCAGCTTGTACTTCTGGACATGAAAAAAGACATACATTTAACTTTAAATAATCCTTCTGTTAAAATTTAATTTATTGTCTTATCAGAACTAGTCAGGTAACCTTTTCTGGGCGTGGTGTCTTAGTTGCATTCATACTGTTTATTCTAAAGAAACTGGGAGGTCATCTTGTAGGAGACACTCTACTGGAAAGCATAAAAGTGCCACAACAGGACTCATGAGGCTAAAATAGCCCATCCTCTGATTCTTTCCTGTGAAATGACTGCTCAGTCATACCATTTACATAGTTCCCAGGGTGTCCAGGCATTTTTTAAGTAGCACCGCAACTCTCTCTCACTCAAGAGAATTTACAGCACAAAAATAAGTTGCACCAGTCAAATTCCTACCTTCCCATTCCATGTGGGAGCTGTCCTGTTGAGGAGATCAAAGCCTCCCTTGTAGCAACCATGAAGAGTACTTGGAAGACACAGCACTCCCCAGCCACACTTGACTGGCCTTAAGTCACCATCCACTCTCACCCGAAGGCCATGGCATGGGCATTATAAGGGCCTCAGACTTTTGCTGGGGAAGAGACTGGAACAGAAAAAGGTTGTGTGACTTTCCTGCCCTCCTGGTTCACCCCCATCATATCACCACAATACCTTACCAGCACAGGACTGACTCTTCTCTGGGGCCTCCTTCCTCCTGTGAAGTGCTGCTCTGTGCAGTGTTAAGAAGGTTCCCTACCCCTTACTGTCTTATAAACAGACGATAATGCTTGGCTTTATGAATGTGACTTTGCCTGATTTTTGAGATACTGAAACAATGTGTATTTGAAAAGACAGTTCCTTCCTCTGGCCATCTGAGTACAGCGTTTGAGAGAATATTTATGTTTGGACATGTGAGATCAAAGACCTCGGTGAACAAAGGCTTCAACAGAAAAGTAACAAATAGAAGACACTTGCAACAGCTGAACACAGTTGAAAGCACAATGAATATAAGGATAAATACAGGTTCCTGTGCAGCTGTATGCTTGAAGGAAGAGATCAGCCATAGATGCAACAGTCAAGCACAAAGGCAGCGTGCTACAAAGTGTTTACAGAATCATGCTTGTCAGGGAGTGCCTGAAGTAGGACAGGAACTGGGTATTGCAAAAATCTACCCATGGATGACTTAAGCCAGCACTCAGAAAAAGCAATTAAAGTTCCTTCTGAGGTCTGGAAGGACCTAGAACAAGCCCCAAAGACCAGAAATTATGTTTTCCCAACCTGTCAGTGCACACAGTTAGCAGCTGTGTTTTGCCAGTCTGCTGGCCCAGGTTTCAGGGGACTGTTACTTTTCAACCTGTCTTTGGCTGAAAGGCAAGAGATTTCAAAGGACCGCTTTTCTGCAAGACAAGAGGGCAGTTGGAGTTACCAAGAGATGTATCAGTGGATTTGCAGCTAATATTTGCATGCTGTCTCTTCCCCAGGGCAGCTTACCTCTGTCTCACCAGAGTCTAATTGAAAAGCTGCAATGCAATTAGATCACCCACGGCAAAAATCCCTCCCAAACTCCTACATTGATTACACTGTCCCTCATCTACCTCTCAACTTAGACTACTGCTTTACTATGAAAAAAATCCTCATATTTTGTTTCCTGCCACACTTTCCAATTCATCTGCCCAGAAAAGTCCTTTCATTTAGCTCTAAATAAATATTTGGGATGTACGTGCACCTTAGACCTGTTCTCTGGAATCTCTACTGACATACCTGATAAATTCCAGAGAATAGCATAATACGGCATTAAATTGGAAAGACATGTGAATAAATGCACCTTTAAGCTCGTAAAGAACAGGGACAAGCAATGCTACCAGAACTCATAATGCTAATGGCAGTAACTATATCCACAGAGCAAACGAGTGGAAATAAAGGGACAAGACACATAGATATACTGAGAAATGATTGCCTAAACTAATGCAGAGCAGAGAAAATTAGGCATCTTGAAGTAAGATGCACAGAAAAATTAATATGAGCATAAAACAGAGGAACTGACATTGTGGAGAAATTGTATATTTTTCCAGTGCACGATCCCGTGCTGGTCACGTACCTAGGGGTTATGTGCTTTACAGGAATCTGTTAGTTTAATGCCCTGATGCTGATGGTTCTTATCTACACACTGCCCGAACGCCTGGTGGTTCTGGTTTGCAGTTCATAAAAGCAGTAATGCTGACAGCGACATTTTATTAGTGACCCATTGTGTTTCCATTTTCCCACTGAGAAATCCTAAAAATATATTATGTCATTTTTTGAGGGAAAAACTGTAATACCTCATCCTTTTTATGGATGTCTGCTATCTCTTCTCATTGTTTCTCTCAGGTATCTTCTGTTAAATGAAAAATGACAACATTATACAATTGAACAGATATTATTAAATACTTATTATTAAATAAATTATTAAATACGCAAAAAATTACAATGATCATACACTTAAGTCTTAGCTAGACAGCGTAAAACCCCTGAAGATTATGTGAAAGAAGCTAAAATTCTGATGTTTTAGGTGAGTAAGGCTGGCTTACTGCATAGACTGAGAGTCCAGGCTCATATAGGATGGCTTCCTCATTATTTCATTTGAAATGTTAGAGATATGGGATATGTATCTCCAAAAAAAAAAAAAAGATGGGAAATGAACATATTGTTCTTCAACACAGTGTTCAAAACTTTTCTTCCAGAAACCTCCTACTGTACCACTCAAGGTAGGATCTGGATCCTATAGGTGTCTATATGCAGGTGAGCATGTTGTATAAGCTCCTGTCACAGTCAGCTGAAATCTATTTACTACTCTCAGTGGAGTTCATTCAGGCACCTAAATAAAGGTATCTAGTTGAGATTCCCTAGTTCCATAAAGAAGCTTCTGTATAGGCTGGCAGAAAGTTATGACAGGACTTAAGGCAAACCAGAACTTGCTGCAGGAGCAGTGGGATGCTACAGGGGTACCCTTTACTATCTGACTCTTGACTCTGTTTCAGCAACTCTGTGAAGCTCAGTGACTTCTGGTTTTGGCTTTACTATGATCTTAATAATCGCACTTTTTAATATATAGTGCCTTTATGGAGTCACCTGGGCCTGATCCTGACATGAAGGGTAATTCTGAAGAAGCTGTACATAACACTTTTAAAGGGTAACGATAGCCTACGATGCACAGCAATGAAAAAAATCACAATGTTATTTCAGACTAATGGCTGCTCTAGCACTGCTGGCGGTCCTGCTTCAAGAGGCAGGTTAGACTGGATGACTGGGCAATCTCTAGACATATATTTCAGCTGAGTTTTCTATGATGCTATGGGCCTGGCTTATTCAGTCCTACACAAAAGAACATCTTAATAACCTCTTCATGAGATCTGCTCCAACTTTGAGTGGAACCAGAAGCCAGTATTTATATTTTCATGGCTTTTCTTTGTGAGTTGGTTCAACAATTCCCTACATCATAGGCTGTGTCTCTATTTACCTTTGTAAAGGGTCCAGCACACCCTTTGTGCCATGCAAAAAACAATGTCTCAAGAGACCGCAACTGTTCTTCAACTGTGTCTAATGATATGGATGCTTTATATCAAGAAATATCTCACTAACTTAAGGAAAAGCTAAGTGTGAACTTAAAGCCGATGACATATTTAAGTGGTTTTCAGAACACAGGTAATAAAGAAAATAGCAAGTCTTGCTTTTACCCAGACCAAGACTGTTGTACCATGAGCAGCAAAGCCTTCCTCATTGTGACAATTTGTTGTCTTTATCTAATTTTATGACAAGTTTGAGGTGTTAGGAAGTGTGAAGATGGGCTGCTACTAATGGAAGGAAGAAAGGCTGAGCTGGAGCACAAGGTCTCACCCTACTTGTTGCCTTAGCTCCAAATAGCTCTCCCCAAAGAAACCTAAGAGAGAAGAGCTGTAAGCAGGGTAAATGAGGGCACTGGTGGTTTCTAACCCTCTTTTATCTTGTAGTAGAAACAGCCTAAGAAGTCAACATTGGTGAGAGAAGCCTAGAGCAGCTTGGGCTAAGATTTTACAGAGGCTATAACCAGAAACTGCAGGCAGCAGTGGAAAGGAAGAAAGGGAGTGTGTATAGAATCAGTGCTAAGTGTGTTAGGAAGAAAGCACACCAAGGTTGTCTAGCTTTGGGGGGCTCTATTGCAGTGTTATGGTGAACACTTGTACAACCAGAGCAGCTGCATCAGCAGTAATGTAACAAACAAGCACAGAATAGGATGGTTTTATGTTG
Source organism: Pithys albifrons albifrons (assembly GCF_047495875.1). Taxonomy (NCBI): domain Eukaryota; kingdom Metazoa; phylum Chordata; class Aves; order Passeriformes; family Thamnophilidae; genus Pithys; species Pithys albifrons. The sequence goes on from NC_092458.1 coordinate 60,038,999, forward strand.
TTTATCCTTTTCACCTGAGAAATTAATTTCAGAAGAGAATTAAATAACTGGATGTAATTGAACAGACATCCAGCTTAGTATTTGTATTTGTAATATTTGATAACTCCATTTTTTTTGAGAACTTGGTGTTGGATTCTCAGTTCACTCATTCACTGTGCAAATATCCACTAGAATTACAACCCCTGAGATTTATTTCTTTTCATTAGAAGTCCACATTATTATTTATATGGTACAGAACATAAGTAATTTTGGAAAAAATAAGCATTAAAGTCTAAGGAAAAGTATTCAAGTCAATAGTAACAGAAGAAAAATATGTAGTACATATTAAAAATGAAAACAATTGTTATAAATATAATGGCCTTAAATGTTTGCTTTTATGTGACAGATGTTTTTTAACAAAATGTCTGTGTTGGCAGTTTGAGCACACTTATGATTTTAATTTGTGTAATATTCCCTTTTAGTATTGATGTCTATTTACAACATCTGTGAAGGGTCTGCAACCTGAATGTGACAGGGAAAAACTAACAGACTGCTATTGGAATCTTTCCACTGCGTCCATGTAACAGACTATTAACAAAAATCTTAAATAGCTATTCTAATCATCAACAGCAATCTTACGCAAATTATATCAGACCCAAAGGACCCGACTAACTTTAAAATGCCTTACAGACCTGAAACATAAATTTTGCTCCTCCTGCCTTCCTCTGTAGAGTCAAGATCAGATCATATCACAGGCACTGTTTTTAGCTAGTCGCCCACGCAATCAATATGCAAGGCAGGCTGCAGACACGCAGGCGGGGTTCCACTTTCATGACAAGGAAAGCACACTTCTGAGTATTAAAATTAAATGTAATCCTCTTTTTCTTTTTCTTCTTGCTGCTCTTCAATAAATCTCCAAGTGAAATTCCCATTCTGTGACAACTTTTCAACCAGCTGGAATTTGGACAACATCCTGGCATGGGAAGGCATTTATATGTTGTTGAAGTCATACTACTGATAGAGGTAGATACAGGATTTCTGCTTGAGGAAAGCCAAACCTTACTTATCAAGATGGTTTACTAGTATAGGAAAGTGTAAATGAGAGAATATGACTTGGGGTTTTTGTTATTAATTGCTTAATATTTGCACCAAAATTCTAGATGTTAACTGTTATTGTTATGTCCCAGAGGTCTTTTCCACAGAGTTCTTGCTTGTTCACGCCTTTTAAGTCAGGAGCCAAGATTCCCCCACCTTTTGTCACTTAGGCCCTCTCTTTCCCTCCCCTCCCACACATACCCTTTGTTTGACCCCATCTATACTACAATAACTATTTAATTAACAACAGTTGTTAAATTTGTTTATGGCCTGACCTTGTAACACCGTTTGGCTGGCCAGTTAAGATGGAGCCAAACTGTTTTATATCTCAGTTACAAAAAAAACTAGGTAGGGACCTAAGCTAAAAAAGCTTGGAGTTTTTTGGGTTTTGTTTGGTTTGTTGTTTTTTTTTAAATAAAAACTGAAAATGAAAATGCAGAAACAAAACCAAAATTCTATCCCTCTTTGGCTGTCTGAGATGCATTATAACCAAGTCCTTTACAACTGAGCTACCCCTGTTTTGCTTGGCATTCAGTTGGGTCTGGTTTCTGGCAGGACAGCCCCAGAGTCTCTGACAGACTTGAGTCTCTGCTGGTAGAGCTGCTTCATTCTGAGTCACTGAGAGAGTGTCATGGGTAGGAAATCCTTGGTGTTTCTTGCAATTTCTTTCTTTCTCTCTCACTAGATATATTTTCACTTCTCTATTTATTTCTGTATCTTTTTATCTTCCTTGTCTAAAATCCTCCTTATTTCTTGTGGGTTTATTTTCAATTACCTTTTCCTTTTTCTGCTTTCTGTCCCTCAGAATTTCCACATTAAATCACTTATGAGTAGAGCATAGAATTCTTAGTTTATAAAAAAAAGGTGTTAGCTTTTGTTTACTGCTCTACTTCTAAGCGCATTGAATGTGGAAATCCTGCAGGGCAGAATTAAGATGTCATCCCTAAGGATATTGTCCTAGATGTTTTCTATCTAATTCACAAATTATATATTGCATAAATAAAAGCAAGGTGTTTTTCATATTGTTTAGGTTTTCTTCTTTTTCAGTCACATTCAGATACTAGTTTTAGTACTTTAGTGTTTTCAGTACCTCAGTGGAAATACCTCTGAGTCTAGGATGGTTCCCCAAGCATTCTGCTGCTCAAGCAAAACTGACTTGTAAAATTTTATTTCACCTCTGTGAAGAAAAATGTGACTACAGATGGGTCCAGAGCCAGACCATAAAAGACTCTGAGTGCATTTGCACATTGGAGAAGAGAAAAGGCCTCACTGCATGTGAATGGAAGAAGACAAAGGAACTCATCTTCTGAAGGCAGGTTGGTTGCTGGTAGCAAGGAGAACTGCTTTTCCTTGTGCCAGTGTCACTGCTGACAGAAGAAGATACAACACGCCTGTGGGTGTGACGGTGAGAAGGCACAAAACTTAATTTCATAGTGTGTTCTTTGTTATCCAAATGTGAAAATGATTTCAGCTTGAAATCAGTCCGGTTTTTCAATGCAGGCTCAGCTGATTTCTTTTATTCAAACTGACTTATTTCAAGTTCTGTTACTATATTTTTGAACTAACACCTGCTCTGTTGGTCTAATGAGCTGTACATGTTCCAAAACAACTGGGATGGATTAAATCATAAAACAGTGGATCTCTGCTCAACCTGAGTGTTAAGGAAGAATTAAAAACATATTTTGGAGAAAGGTTAGGGAATCACATCAGCCACTAGTCTAGGTACTTTCAGAAGATACATGTATATTAGTAAACCTGAGTTTAAATGCATGACTTTTCTACAGAAGTTTGTGTTCAAACAGTTTTAGTCTTCTGTTAAGCTCACTAATTGTGTACACAGCAAATCAGTTCCCCTACCTGAAATCAAATCTTGGACTGAACTCTTTTACATTTCTTGAATTAAATTGTTCCAGGTAGACAGAAGCTTTGGACTAGTATTCAATTATTCAAAAAAAAGTTTTAATGAAACTAAATGAAAATTTATTTTACTCTTTGCAGTACTTTTCTAGATTTAGAGGAATATTAAAGCAGTTAAATCAATAGATTAGATACACATTTCCTAATCACTATTACTTTTAGACTAATTTACTATAATCCTCACAATGGTACAATCTGTCTGTCCCTCTCTCCTGACCTCCATGGCCAGTATTCAATCAAATTAGAAAGAGTAAGGCTCAAACTGGAATCCTGTCTTAGGTTCTTCATTTACCCAAGCATTTCAGGAAACTGGAGAATAAGCCCTCCTACAGCAAAGTTTCCCTCTACAGTCAGTGGAGACAGGTGAATAACTTTGGATCTCTCTGAAGGCAGACCTTGTCTGCAAAAATTAGATATCTAGTGTGTCTCAGTTTGAGGGGCAAAAACCAAAATGTTTACCCACAAGCGGAGGAGGGGGGTTTCGTCCACAATAATCACGCCACTCTTTATCAAATTTAAGAAAAGGAATTTTAATCAGACAATGGATACAAGAAGGAGAACTGTTTTTAACTGATATTGATATATATATATATATATATACATGTATATATATATATGTATATGTAGGTATAGATATAACTGTAAACAGACCAGAGCAAACTGCATCCCCCAACACCACAAGAAAAAAACCCACCAACAACCAAACCAGTAAGTTTCTTCCTGAAGAAAAGTTAAAGGCAGTGTCTGTGTCACAACCCGGCTGGCTGCAGGGTGAGTTCCCAGATGAATTCTGTCTCTCCTTCTGTGTCTCTCGTCCCAAATGAAGAAGGGAAACTGAAAGCAGAGAACCGCCGCGTGTCCTGGAAAGAAACTGCAAACTTCTCTCTCCCAGGTCGCTGCCCCAGCCGGGGCGGGCAGGCCGTGATGCTGCAGGTGGCGGTGAGATAGGCGCAGAGACTGGGACCCCCAAATGCAGAAACCAGCAGAACAGCCTTGGCAAGGAGAAAAGAAGCGGATCAGCAAGAAGCAGCAGCAGCAGCAACGAGGAGCAGGAGAAAACGGCTTCCCTCCTCAGCACCACACACCTCGCTCCGCGTTCTGCCGAGCTAGAAGTAAAAAAGAAAAAAAGTCCCCAAAACCAAAAAAGACAACCTGCCCCCACCCAACCAATCAAGAAGAAGATGGTAGCAGTTAACTACCTCTTTTTGTTAACTAATGGCATGGACAGTTAGTGGCAGGGGAGAGATTTACATAATAATTCCAAACTACAACAAGTGTCAGAAAGGCAGCAGTGATTTTACTGTTGCTTTTGGTAGGACAGCTGACTTTCTTGAATGTAAGCTCAACATATGTCCCACGGTTAGGCTGATTCCATCTTAGGTACCTATAGAACAGTAAAGATGTTCTGGAGAACATAAGTCCTCAGACAACTTGTCCTAACTGAGAGAGTGCCCCGGTGAGCTCAGCTATTGCAGGGCCTGTCTGGCTGTGGCCAGGGGGTCAACAGCATACCCCAGCTCTGGGTAAACTGGGCATATAATGAATCTAAGCTGGCTCAAATGATGCAGAAGACCTGGGCAGGGAAACTGGGGTTATGAAGAGGGAAGCTGAAGACCAAGGATAGAAGTCCATAAGGAACGATTTGTTCCTGTTACAATTTGTTTGCATTCATCAGTTCTGCTGCTCACAAAATAACTTGTTCAAGTATGTCAATTGATTTTGTTTACTTTTGTAGATGCCAAATGCATTCCAAATTCAACTGCTGGAGAATTGGGTAAGCCTGTTCTTACCATACCAATTCCTTTTCCAGAACATCAAATGCAAATCTTGTGTTGTAGCAATATATCTTTTGTGGGTGGATTTGCTGATATTGCAGTCCAAATGTCTAACTCTTACAGGAACAACCATTGCACTGACTCTTGCTTACATTTTTAATCTTTCTTTGGCCCTTGGCCATATTCTAAATAAATGAAACATGCCTGTATTATTCCATCCAGCAGACAGATGATAAAAAGTCTGTTTCAGACTATGGGCAAGTCAGTCTTCAGCCAGTCACTTCTAAAGATATGGAACAAGTACAGCAGTCTTTAATACAACCCTTTCACATTTTAAATCAATTTACAGTCTTTCTTTGTAATCAGTTTGGTTACTTCCCAAATCCAGTACAGGGGATGTTTTATTGCCAATTCTTCATTTCTGGTATGATGTTCTTGATAAGGGTTATGTCAAAGACAACAATTCTTGATATGTACAGAATCTTTGAAACAGTGTCTCACACAGGACCTTTGTTTCAATAAAGCTATGGATGGTACATAAACCTTAACAAGTCATTTTTCTAATTATCTGCTTTGAAGGTCACAAAATTCTGTTAATGATGTTCCAAGTAACAAGGACCCTCTGCCTTCTAGAGTTCCCCTTGAGAACATACTTGGCTGAAACAAAATTTTTTGCATATTAACAATATAATCTTTTTGCAGTGCTCACAAAATAAGACTGACTTACATTACTGAAGACACAACACTTCATAAGCCAATACATAATTCAACAGAGAATACTGATTTTCAGTCTGAATTAGAAGTAACCTTAGATTATAGCTAGTTTCATGATTAACACGTGCAGCAAGGTAAGAATTCACCAAATACCTAATTACCAGTAAGATTTCATTTTGCACATGAATTCAGGAGACTTCTAAAAGATAAAGGAAAAACTGTTGTGAAATGTAAAATTTTATATGGTATAGGTGCTGAAATGATTAACTCAGAAGCAATTGAAAATCTTAAATTCTTAAATATAAAAAAAATCTTAGGTATGTCTTCATATTTCCACAGAAAAGACCCATTTTTCCACCTCAGAATTTCTACTGTCAGAAAAACATGGTCAAGGATTCCTGCATGCTTGGCTATCCATTTGGAGTGATGGCAATCAGTTTGCCCAATCTGTCAGTTCTGGACAAATGGACACCATAGACTCACCAGGACTTGCACTCATCTGCAGTTGTTACACAGTCTATTTGCACACATTACAAATGCAGATGTACAGTAAGTCTTACACATCCAGAAAGGTCAGAATCACAGTGTGTGAACTGGCCATCTCTATGCGATCTTCATGCACAACTCCTAGAAATAGATGAGCCTTGTAAGATTTATTTGAATTTATTGACCTGTTGTGCCTGCTTGCAGTAGCTCTATTTGGCAAAAATTCTTCCAAGATACATGGGGAGCCATACTGAGGCATACTGTGTCTATACCAGCAAATAAATCAAGCCATGTTGCCTTCCATGGACCCAAGGGAAGAAGTATGATGCTAATGCTGTACTCTTTCCCCAAAACAGGGTGGCCTGTGTGCTGGGTTGACCCGGGCTAGGTGCCAGGTGCCCACCAAAGCCATTCTGTCCCTCTCCTCAGCTGAACAGGGAAGAGAAAATACAAGGAAAGGTTTATGCATTGGGATAAGTGCAGGGAGAGATTCAGCAGCTACCATCATGGGCAAAACAGACTCAACTTGGGGAAATTAATTTATTGCCAGTCAAATCAGAGCAGGGTAATGAGAAATAAACCCAAAGCTTAAAACAACTTCCCTTCACCCCTCCATTCTTCCAGGGCTCAACTTCACTCCTGATTTCTCTACCTCTTCCCTGCCTGTGGCCGTGGAAGGATGGTGAGTAGGGACTGCAGTCAGTTCATCACATGTTGTCATCACACATCCTCAGTAGGATGACTCACACTTCCCCTGCTCCAGCATGGTGTCCCTCCCATGGGAGACAGTCCACAAACTTCTCCAACACAATTCCTTTCCACAGGCTAAAGTTCTTCATGAACTGCTCCTGCATGGGTCCCTTCCATAGGGTGCAGTCCTTCAGGAACAGACTATTCCAGTGTGGGTCCCCACAGGGCCCCAAGTCCCCCCAGGAGCCTGCTCCAGAGTAGGCTTCCCACAGACTTTCAGACTCCTTTGGGCATATCCACCTGCTCTGGGTAGGGTCCTTCACTGGTTGCAGGGAAATACATGCTCTACCATGGGTCCTCACAGGCTGCAGGGACACAGCTGCCTCACCATGTTCTGCACCACGGGCTGCAGGGGAATCTCTGCTCCAGTGCCTGGAGCACCTCCTCCCCCACCTTCTCCACTGGCCTTGGTGTCTGCCGAGCTGTTGCTCTCATATATTCTCACTCCTCTTTTTGGCTGCAGTAGTGCAGGCTTTGCCCTCTTCTTTAATCTGTTATCCCAGAGGCACTACCACTGTCACTGCTGGGCTCAGCCCTGGCCAGCAGTGACCCATCCTGGAGCCGACTGGCACTGGCTCTGTCAGACATGAGGGAAGCTTCTGGAAGCTCCTCACAGAAGCCACCCCTGTAGACCACTGCTACCAAAAGCTTGCCATGCAAACTCAATACACGCTATTCATATTGGGTGCAGTCTTGTCCCTGATATTGTGCTGGGGCAGTGACTGGGACAGCTGGCACAGGACTATGCCTGGAGTTGCTACCAGTTAGACAATACAAATGGTTTGTGGACAGTATTTGAGCCCATGTTCTAACCCCATTTATTTTACTTCTGATGTAACTCACAGTTACAGTAAAGAAGTCACAACCAGGAATTATGGAAGAGGCAGGTGAAGCCATCTGCATACTGGGGGACTTGGCCATTCTAACAGCAGAAATACCAAATCCTGGCCTCAGAATTGCGTGGAAGTAAATGAAGAACCAATAATTTGGTTTAAATATGTTTCTTCATCTATGAATTCAGTGTTTGTATTCTGCTTTAAATGAGGCTCCATGTGTATAAAATTCAGGTGTCTCAAACTGCTATAGACCTGCTTGTTCTTTCTAAATACACTCATACATCTGCCTTCTGCTTATAGTTCACTCTATTTTCACTTGTAAGCGATGTTTGGTTCTCACACAATCATTACACAGCCCACATTTCTGGCCCTGTGGAGGTATTTCTATGCATAGCCACAGATGGGAGTAGGCAGATAACCCCTTCTAAAATACTTGGTTTTTAGAATAACAACAACAACAAAACAGTACTTTTTAATTCACCAGTGAAGGTCAGTTTATAATGAATTTGAGTTCTGTAGGTAAATAAACTTTCCTTTGAATTGTAGCATAAGCTCAAGTTCTAGTTAGATATCAGATAACCAACCCATGCAGGTGGCAGCCACTTTACAAATGCTATCGCTGAAAGCTGTGAAGTCCTCAGGAATATTCATACCTACATGTGTTGCAGTTTAACTCCAGCTGGCAGGTAAACACCATGCACCCACTCACTCCCATGCAACTTGGTGGGGAGCAGAATCGAAAAAATTTCAACGTCATGGGTTGAGGTAAGAACAGTTTAATCATTGAAACAAAATAAACTATATTAATGATAATAATAACAATATTAGTAATGAAAAAGGAGAACGAGAGAAATAAAACCCAATAAGAAACAAGCAATGCTCTGTACAATTGCTCACCATGAAATGATTGATGCCCAGAAGGTCCCCAAGCAGTGGTCAGCCCTCCTGGTCAACTCCCCGCAGTTTATATATTGAGCATGACATTCTATGGTATGGAATATCCTTTTGGCCAGTTTGGGTCAGCTGTCTTGACCATGTTTCCTCCTGGCTTCTTGTGCACCTGCTGGTTGGCAAAGCATGGGGAACTGAAAAGTCCTTGATTCGGAATTAGCACTACTTAGCAACAAATAAAATATCAGTGTGTTATCAATATTATTCTCATACCAACTTCAGAACATACCACTGTAGCAGATATTAAGAAGAAAATTAAGTCTACTCCAGCTGAAAGTAGGACAACGTGAATGATCAATTAAAAGAGAGAAATCTTGGCTATGATGTTGATACACCACTGCCTTGTGGCATCTGAAAATTAAAATATTCATGGCTAAGGCATTTTGAATTTGTGTTTCTATACGTCACAATCCCTCTCTCCCCTAGAAAGGTCACTAATGTCAACTAAGATACCCTGAGGTATCTGATACATGTATATGGAATTAGAGGATATGACAAAAGGCCTATGGGGAGACCACTGCCCCACTGGACCAGAAGTGGGTGGCCAGGTATTCCCACTCTGCAACCAAACTGAGCCTGCAGTCAATAAATGCCGTAGATTTTAGAGAGGTAATGGGCTGTCCAGAGATGCGAGAGCTGAATGTCAACTGTAGGGTGTTTCTTTCCTCCACCTAGGTGCATGTTCTCATAAAATATCAACCTGCATCAAACGTGTCAGTAATCACTTATTGAGGGAGGACTCAGACATGCATTCATATGCAAAATATGGTCCCCTAAGCCCTACTTCCTTAGGTGACTGGGCTATAAACAGCATTCAGTTTTTCCATAATTATTCTTCTGTTCCATATCCCATTCTATCAATGGTAGAGGACAGAGACCTTCTTCCTGATCTAGAGGACTGTTATGCCAGCCACAGTGACAGAAATTCAGTCGGTCTGCTGGAAGACCAAGTCTGGGTTTGAAACACACAAATGACCAACTTTGGTGACAATTGCAATCAGTAGATTGGCGCACAGTATTTTCTAGAAAATAAACTGAATCTGCATGGAATGACCTCTCTGAAGACAGCACTATAAACAGTTCTTTTCTTTGAGATCTCATGTTTTTTGCAAGAGGGTAAGTCTATTGGTTTAGACGTGTATGTCTGAAACCAGAAGTTAACTATTTAAGTTTCCTAATTAACCATAGGGGACCTCTGTGATACTTTCTGAGCATGGAATGCTTAGTTATTACTGGATAATAGAATCATAAATATGTTGCATTAGTAACAGAAATGCTTATAGTGAAAAGCAGGGAGGAAAAAAATGGCAGAAATAAAACCATTAAACACACAGTGGTTTTTCAGAGAGAATTCCTCAAAGAGGAGAAATGCGAACATGGAGATCAAAGGTGATTATAGCTGCTTAAAGATGTTTGAGAAGAAGAATAAGTAGCATTTTGTGAACTATATGGATAATATTCTAGCATAAATAGTACTTGAAGATACCCTAGGATAAATCATACTCTCACAAATGTCTGAGAAATTTAGACTTCTGTTTCTCAATATCAAAGGAATGAAGCTTCAGTAGAACAACACAGATAGACATATGTATATATATATATATTATATTGAAGATATATATATTAAATGATTGTGTCAGCGTACACAGATATATGTACAGTATATATATCCACGTGTATAAACTATGGTAGAAAGGTACTGTTTACCTTTTTTTGCTTTACAGATATTACATTGCTAACCATTGACACTCAGAAATGAAAAGCGCAGCATCCAGATTGTCAAAGTGCTTTTGGTTAATGATAGTAATAATAACAACAATAATACAAGCAAAAATAGCCATAATAGTATCACATGGCACTTATAAGGGTCACTAACATTCAGTCTCAAGTGTTGCCTTCCTTCTTACCTGCCTGGACAGTTTGTTTGATAGCTTTTTTGCATGTTCTGCTTTTCAAGTGAACATTTATTTTCTGAGTGTCCTGATGGCCCTGAGAAATTTGTTGAAATACAGAGTAAAGGAAGGCAAGTTTAAATGGTTGACAAAACACTTTTGATGCAGAGATTTTTAATCTGAAAATGTCAGAAAAATCTCCAAATGTTTAGTGTTTTTTAAAAAAATAAATCTGTGGGGGAGGTTTTGTCGGTTTTTTTGGTTGTTGTTTTGGTTTCTTTGGGTTTTGTTTTTTTTTGGTTGGTTTGATTTTGGGTTTTTTGTGGGTTTTTTGTTTGGTTGGTTTTTTCGCCAGTATCTGAGTCATAATGTGGAGGATATTTTTCAGCAACTTACTGCTGTGGATGAATGTATCATGCACATTAAAAAAGTGTTGCTACTGTTCATTTCAAGCCAGCTCACAATCTGTATACTCATTCAACTTTTTTCTTGAAACATCGTTCTGAGCAGGTTCTATAAACAGATCAAGTTCTGCTTGCTATAGCAACACACCTCCAATAAGGGAATTGTCTGGTTGATTAAATAGGAAAAATTACATTTCTTAGGTCCAGCATACTTGGGTCAATAAATATCTGCTTGTGTTAACCCCACAAAAAGGTCCTCATCCATTCTTATGATGTGATGGATGCATAAAAATCAGAGGGAAAAGAGATAATAATAACAACTGGAAAAAAAAGGTAATGGAGACAGGTTCTTACCTGTCATCTGCAGTATCTGCGATTTGTATATCTACATCTAGATAGATGGGCTAATTCTGAGATAAACTTACAAAGTAGGCTAAATGAATGCTATTCTGTTTCTCTCTACAAACTATAAAATTACATTATATAGTGAGATTTAAACTAGACATTTCCAGTATAAAATTAGGCAATATGAATTCTGTGGTTTCTGTAGATTGTGTCTATATTTCCCAAACTAAATCTGCTTTCTTTTCTTTTCTCTCTCCTACTGCTATTGGACCTGACATACAGGCAAATTTTGGAACTCAATAGGTTATTTCTATTAAGGCAAAAAATTATAATCATAACCTATAGGTGTACAAGGTGACATAAACTAGTTTAGTGCAAAGGGCAAAGTGATTTCTGCTCAGAGCTGGTAGAATCTTTTCCACCATTGCTTGAGTGCTTTTAAATGAATATTATTACTTTCCTTAAAATGGACTATTTTCAATAAGAGAAGTACTTGCTTAGATGAATACTGTAATGAAGAACTATTTAAAAGAATTACTTTTCAGCTTGACAGATTAACCTGAAGTTTCAGTTAGAAACTCAGATGTTGCTTTTATGGGTTTGTAACGCTGGTATGTGTTTTATCAGGTCAAGGCCATCTCTGTGTTAAGCCTCCATATGGTCTTGTGAGTCACAGCAATACCTTCTAAGAACATAGGGATTAACCAGATCTTTAGTATTTTTTAATTAAAAAAAAAAAAAAAGGAAAAAGAGAGATTGAGAAAGTGTTTTGTGAGCAAGCAAACCTATTCTGGGGGACAAGATACACCTGGACATGTTCCCTCCTTGTGTGTCAGCACATGTGTGTTTCATGTGACCAAAATGGAAATTTTTCCTGCCACAGAATGAGACCGTGCCAAGGCATGTGTGATGAGATGATCCCATTACTTGAACTGGGAGAGATGGATTTCACATTTCAATCAAATCAAGGAGGTTTTTTGGTCACACAGTGAGGAGGATTTGCTTTGGTAGATCAAAGCATAGAAACTTCATCACTGGTTTATGTTCTGTTAAAGTACGCTAAGAATATACTATTTGTCATTTAAATGAGCTTATTTTAATGTATAATAAAGCATGATCCATGTTTCCAGTTATAGTTTTATTAGGCTTTTCAGTTTTCATATTTATCTGTTGTTTTACTTTTTGATGTTTATCCACAATTAGTCTTGAGGAAAAAGAGGTGTTATCCTAGTCTAATATGAAGAAAAACAAGAAAAAAAAAGACTGAATAAAATATTTTCAATTGGTTTCAATGTCACATATACTTTGTTTTAAATAAAACCAAACAAAAAATTAATTTGACCTATGATGAACTGATAACAGTGTTTCAAACCAGATAATTTAAAAGGAATCATAATTATCCTCGTTTATCAGCTAAAGTTACATGTATCAATACGCCTTTTACTGCGATGAAATGCAACCGTAGCACACATACAGTTGACCCTTAAATGTGCAGATCAATGCATTTAAAGTTATGCATGTAAAGGCTTGAACCACTGAAGCATAAAGCAGATAAACTTGGCCCATATTTGTTGCAACAGTGTAAAATGAAACATAATCGTGTGGAAACATTTTTGTCTTTTAAATGACAACCTTGACTTGACAATAAATCCCATTTCTTTCTAAACATTGGTTTGTTTCTTGCTCCGCGCAAAATTCAAAAGTTGCTTCACTTAAGACTAGTGTAGGGGAGGAGAAAGGGGTAAATTCCATAGTTGAGGATGGACAGAGGTAGCATTTCTTTGACAGCAAAAGTAAGTAACTTATTTTTTGGCAAAAAGGGATGCTTGCATTTGCAGACATTTGGATTATAAGAAGCAGCCCTAGCAGAAATGAATGAACAGACAGCATGCAGGTGAAGTCTGAGTGCACATGAAATGGCTCAGATATGGGGAAAACGATTGTCCTTAGATTGGATGCAGTCCCATATTGGATGCATTTAGCTTGCTGTACTTAATGAGTCATATGGACCCAAATGAGAATACACATGTGCGTAAAATTAAGATTGGAGTATTTAAAATTATATCACCACAGCAGTTCAGATCACTCTAGTGTTTTAAACGTCATCCTTTTTTTTCTGGGAGACATCACTAAGGTTTAAAATTGTTGGCAAGCCTGGAAGTAAAGTATTTAATTCTTAAGTAAATAAGATTTTAGTATCATCAGTTCCTGATAGAAATCCCTAATTAGTTTATCTTTTGCTTATAATGATATAGTATATCCTCCATTTATAAAGGCAAATAGTATATCTCAAGTGTGCATGAGTAACAACAGAAAGTTTAAAATATTTAATATGTATAAATTACTGCATTATTTTATTCCAAAACTGATGTCATTCTAGAGCCTTATCCAGCCCTGTTTGAGAATTTCTGTTTGGGGCATTTCAAAGTATCTAAGAAAAACATTTCTATTGGAAAGTTCCTGGAAAAGGACATTATAGATCCCAGGGCCAATATACATCTAGAGAATGTGGGAGATGACCATAAATCAAAACAAATGAACAACTGGAATGTCCATTCAGCTCAACTGATGTTAGGAGTACTCAGCACCTCTGAAAATTAGCTTACTTACCAGGTGTCTAAATAAGGATGGATTGGTGTTTTGAAAAATGTGAACTTAATAAATCACTTTTGTAAATTTAGAGCAATGTTTGCTATATTATTTCCATCACACACTACAGTAAGGGAGGAAGTAGGATGTGTAGAACAACTGCAGCTTATGCCTCTAGACTCAACCTTGGCATACGTTGCATCTGAAGGCTTGCAGACTTGGATTCCTGGCTTTTCCAGAGCTCTGTTAAGCTTTGCAGTGTACAACAGCCTATGACTTGTTGTCATTTTCAGGACTAAAAGCCAAATTATGGAGAATCCTTTTTTCCGTATGTAAGGCTTTTCTTCTAGTAAGGTTCAAACACAGCAACCGGCTCTGTTCTGCTCTTCCAGTGGTCTTGTACAGATAACAGTGAAACAGTCATGAACTTCTATCTCTCTTTGCTAACCTAAGTATTGAGGAGAGTTTTACAGGACCCATCAGTGAGTGTTACAATCCAGGCATATGCCATGGCAAATTGCAATCACTCTAAGAACAAGTGATTTCACAGGCAACTTCTTCAAAACACATGGTGCAGTGTGGTCTTTGGCACTTAAATCTTGCCTTACTTCAAGCAGGGGGAAAGAAGTCAGAAAAATTAAAATAAAACAAATTTAGATTAATATAATCTCAGTTATGAAGGTATATGCTTAACTTCAGGAAATTATTTTTTTCAGCCTTACATCAACTCAGCTGTTTTGCATATGCTGGTCTTGGTTAGTTCTGCTCTGTAATGGACCATAGATGTTAGTATGTTTTTAATATTTGTTTCATATCTCTGAGATTTACAATTGATATGCATACTGTAATCCTTTTGATAACATAATATTTCCCTCCTAAATCTCTGGGAAGGTGGCCATCAACGCAGTTTTGTGTTGGTAAAGCCAAGTTTATATACATATATGCTCATGTGTATGAACATATGCATTTTATGTTGTGACTATGGCTTCTCAGTGCGATGCAGAGGTATAGAACCTATATTTAACAGGATCATATTACACACTGGGTAGGATGACTCTTACAAGAGGGCTCTGCCTCTGTTCATGTCCAGCCTTGTAGGACCAAAGTTCCATAGAACAGCACAGGCTGGCAGGCACCTCTGGAGTGGGTCTAGTCCAACTGGTTGCTCAGGGCTGGGCCAGCTGCAGTTAAGTGCTCAGATCTAGTTTTTACATCCTACACTGATGGAGATGCCATGGTTGTCCAGGGCAACCTGCTCCAATGCTCAACCACTTGCACACTAACGGCATATTTTATGTTTAAATGGAATTTCCTGCATTTCAGTTTGTGCCCTTTGCGTCAGGCCTTGTCAGTTGGCACTGCTGAGAAGAGCCTGGCTCCATCCTCTACCCATGAGGTATTTAGGTACAGGGATTGACACCCTCCGCCCCTTAGAAGCCTTCTGTTCTTGGGGTTGAACAGCACCAGTTCCAGGCTGAACAGCACCAGCTTTTGGCCCTTCCTCATGTCAGATGCTCAAATCTGTTCATCCCTCCTGTGGGTCTGCATTTCAGAATCACAGAATGGGTCAGGTTGGAAAGGACCACAGTGGGTTATCTCATCCAACTTCCCTGCTCAAGCAGGGTCATCCTAGAACAGATTGCATAGGATTGCATCCAGGCAGTTCTTGAATATGCTCAACGAGGGAGACTTCACAACCTTTCTGGGAAATCTGCTCAAATGCATGGTCAAAGACAGAGCAGAGTTCTTCTTCATGTTGTGGTGGAACTTTCCGTGCATGAGTTTCTGCCTGTTGCCTGTGTCCTAGTAGTTGGCACCATCTTCTTGACACCTACACTTCAGATACTTGTACACACTGATGAGGTCCCCTCTCAGTCATCCCTTCTCGGGGCTTAACAGGTCCAACTCTGTCAGCCTTTCCTCTTAAGAGAGATGCTCCAGTCCCTTAATCATCTCCATAGGTCTCCACTGGACCTGCTCCAGGGGATCCATGTCTCTCTTGTACTGAGAGAAATTTCTGCCTTTAGATCCAAACTCATTGCACTTCATAAAAGCTGGACCCCCATCAAGACAAAGGTCTCAGCAGAGGGGTTGCCTAATGTGTATGTCTCAAATGCTAAGAGCTGGACAGCCATGGAGGTAATGGGTGATTGTTGGTATAACACACTGTGAGAGAGAACTAAGATGTGGCTGGAGAAAGGGGCCCTGTGAAGGTAGGGCAGCACTTTTCTGGGACAAACACCCTTGTTCTAGTTCCTGGAGATAATCACAACAAAGTACTGTGCAAGTGCAGGAATAAAGCCAAGAAGTATGGGGGGAGCCCTCCAATCTATTTCCAGAAACAACTGAAAGAATAGACAGTACATAACTAATTTACATAGAAAGCAAGAAATCTAACTTCAGGGCAAGGAAACCACCCATAGAAAGGTATTTACCCACAAGTCAGGGTGGCATTCCCCAGCACCCTGAACATCCCATCAGCGCTCTGTCAGCGCTGGAATCAGGGCTGGCATCCAATCAGGTGGATGGACATTGGAAAAAGGAGTAGTGATGTCTTTTTCATTTTCTTTCCTTTTCTCTTTCATCTGTTTTCTTTCTTTCTTTCTTTCTTTCTTTCTTTCTTTCTTTCTTTCTTTCTTTCTTTCTTTCTTTCTTTCCTTTCTTTCTTTCTTTCTTTCTTTTCTTTTTCTTTCTCTTTCTTTCTTTCTTTCTTTCTTTCTTTCTTTCTTTCTTTCTTTCTTTCTTTCTTTCTTTCTTTTCTTTTTCTTTCTTTTTCTTTCTTTTCTTTTTCTTTCTTTCTCTTCCTTTCTTTCTTTCTTTCTTTCTTTCTTTCTTTCTTTCTTTCTTTCTTTTTCTTTCTTTTCTTTTTCTTTCTTTTTCTTTCTTTTTTCTTTCTTTCTTTCTTTCTTTCTTTCTTTCTTTCTTTCTTTCTTTCTTTCTTTCTTTCTTTCTTTCTTTCTTTCTCTTTCTTTTCTTTTTCTTTCTTTTCTTTTTCTTTCTTTCTTTCTTTCTTTCTTTCTTTCTTTCTTTCTTTCTTTCTTTCTCTTTCTTTTCTTTTTCTTTCTTTTCTTTTTCTTTCTTTCTTTCTTTCTTTCTTTCTTTCTTTCTTTCTTTCTTTCTTTTCTTTTTCTTTCTTTTTCTTTCTTTTCTTTTTCTTTCTTTCTTTCTTTCTTTCTTTCTTTCTTTCTTTCTTTCTTTCTTTCTTTCTTTCTTTCTTTTTCTTTCTTTTCTCTTTCTTTCTTTCTTTCTTTCTTTCTTTCTTTCTTTCTTTCTTTCTTTCTTTCTTTCTTTCTTTCTCTTTTCTTTCTCTTTCTTTCTTTCTTTCTTTCTTTCTCTTTTCTTTCTTTTTCTTTCTTTCTTTCTTTCTTTCTTTCTTTCTTTCTTTCTTTCTTTCTTTCTTTCTTTCTTTCTTTCTTTCTCTCTTTTCTTTCTTTCTTTCTCCTTTCTTTCCTTTCTTTCTCTTTTCTTTCTCTCTTTTTCTTTTCTTTCTTTCTTTCTCCTTTTCTTTCTCTCTTTCTCTTTTCTTTCTCTCTTTTTCTTTTCTTTCTTTCTTTCTTTCTTTCTCCTTTTCTTTCTTTCCTTCTCTTTTCTTTCTCTCTTTTTCTTTTCTTTCTCTCTTTCTCCTTTTCTTTCTTTCTTTCTCTTTTCTTTCTCTCTTTTTCTTTTCTTTCTCTCTTTCTCCTTTTCTTTCTTTCTTTCTCTTTTCTTTCTCTCTTTCTCCTTTTCTTTCTTTCTTTCTCTTTTCTTTCTCTCTTTTTCTTTTCTTTCTCTCTTTCTCCTTTTCTTTCTTTCTTTCTCTTTTCTTTCTCTCTTTTTCTTTCTTTCTTTCTCCTTTTCTTTCTTTCTTTCTTTCTCTTTTCTTTCTCTCTTTTTCTTTTCTTTCTTTCTCCTTTTCTTTCTTTCTTTCTCTTTTCTTTCTCTCTCTTTCTTTCTTTCTTTCTCCTTTTCTTTCTTTCTTTCTTTCTCTTTTCTTTCTCTCTTTTTCTTTTCTTTCTTTCTCCTTTTCTTTCTTTCTTTCTCTTTTCTTTCTCTCTCTTTCTTTCTTTCTTTCTCCTTTTCTTTCTTTCTTTCTCTTTTCTTTCTCTCTCTTTCTTTCTTTCTTTCTCCTTTTCTTTCTTTCTTTCTTTCTCTTTTCTTTCTTTTTCTTTTCTTTCTTTCTCCTTTTCTTTCTTTCTTTCTCTTTTCTCTTTCTTTCTTTCTTTCTTTCTTTCTTTCTTTCTTTCTTTCTTTCTTTCTTTCTTTCTTTCTTTCTTTCTTTCTTTCTTTCTTTCTTTCTTTCTTTCTCTTTCCTTTCTTTCTTTTTCTTTTTCCTTCTTTCTTTTTCTTTCTTTCTCCTTCTCCCCCTCTTCAAACACACTCTTAATTTCTCTCCTCCCAGTCACCTTTCATCCAAACCTCACTACCGTCTGCTTATAAACCAGGTCAGCCATTAACATACCAACTTTCACGTCAAGTGTGTAAATTACTAATAAAACTTCCTGGTTGTTTGCCGTCCCTTCGCCTTCTCTCGTTCCCTTGGACCACGCGCACCTACAACTCCCGGCTTCCCGGCCGGCACTGCCGCCCGCCCCTCAGCCCACGGTCCCTCCCTCCCATCAGCCCACAGTCCCTCCCGTCCATCAGCCTCCGGTCCCGCCCCTCAGCCCGCGGTCTCTGCTGCGCTGGCTGGCGCAATTCCCTGGGCGTGGCGGGGAAAGGGGAAGCGGCGGCGCATCCCGCTCGGCCCCATCGCGGCGCTGCCACCGCCCCTCCGCTTGCCCCGCCCGCCCGCCATGTTGCGGCGGGATCGCGGGGCTCACGGAGCATGCAGGGCGCGGAGCAGCGCCCCGCGGACGCGCACCCCGGGCAGTGGGTGCTCATTGCACCAGGTAACCCAGCGGGCTCGCTCCGAGGTGGGACGGGCGCTGCCGCAGCGCCGGGCTCTCGGGCCCCGGCCCGGGAGGTGCCGCCGCTCGGGCAGGGGGCGGCTGCCCTGGGCCGAGCGCTGGGGGTGTCCAGGCCTGGCCCCGGCCCGCGTGTGGCTTCACGCAGCTCTGACAGGAGGCCCGCAGAGCGCCCGCCCTCCCCTCCCCAGGGCCCTGTGCCCCTCGCTGCAGCCGCGCGTTTAATTTGTGTGTCGCTCCTGGATCACAGAGAGCGTTGTGAGCCTCGGGAACCGGAGCTTTAGGAGAGAGCTCTTGTCACTGAGGTCCCTGATGGGGCCTCGCTGTCCCTTCCCTGCGGTTGATGCCCCACCTTGCCTCTGTCCGCTTAGTTCATACCTGCATTTTTGAAAGACACGGTTTAGTGCCCTAAACCACAGCTGTAAAATAATCTTAAATCCTAAAACCGATTGAGATCTCAGCTCTTCATCTCTAGGCTGAAGAAGCAGAGCTGCACATGGCACCTCTGCAGGTGCAATACACACAAAACCTTAAACACTGTAGGTTTAGTCTCTTCCACGCAGTGCTGAATAAATGGGAGGATGCCTTTGTTCCTTTACGTTTATTTCTGCCTAGTATCAGGTTTTAAACTCACAGATCACAAAATGTTTTGGTGGTAAAGAGGATGAGTGAAACAGGGTGCACTCAAACTCCAAGACAGTAGGAAAAAGGAGGTTTGGTGTTCTAAGGAAATGCAACTTCCACAATTATTTGTGGCTGTTTCTTAGGCCACACAAAACTTGCGAGTGTTAATAACCAAACATGATAAAAAGGAGGAGCTCTTTTGAGTAGTTTTACGAGCTTTGCTTGTGATAGTGTGAGAAATGGCACCATTGAAGGAAAGGTGTAGCAGAAATTTAGTTCAGCAAAGGCTGAAAATAAGGCAGGAGTTCAATCTTAAGATATGCACCCATAAGAAACCAGGTTTCTCTACTTACATGAGGAACAGAACCAGTTATTATGATTTCACCGATTCTTACATGAGGAACAGAACCAGTTATTATGATTTCACCGATTCCTCTCCTCCTTTTAACTTTTCTGTTCCACACTTTGGTATCTGACACGCTTGATGCCTAAGAAAGGATTTTATAAAGTGAGGAATTCCCTTTTTTAATACTGACTTTATGCAGACTAGGATTTGAGGCGGAATCTTGTATCAGATGACTGGCTATGCCAACAGATGTCCATACTGTGCAAATATTTACAAATATGCTTAGCTTATGCATGAGTAGTCAGTTCTGTGCAGTAAGTTAAGTGTTTGCAGGATTGGAGCCAGAGCTTGTAACTTTCATGAAGCCAGACAGTTTGCATTACCAATTATGCCAGCACAGCTCTGACAAAATTTATATAGTACTCCAGACCTGTAAGAAAGTTTATTAAGCCTTAGTCAAACTTGAGAGTACATAGTAATTTAAAAAAAGGTCTGTGGCTGATAACTTCAGAACTCCACAGTTGATGAGACTTGCCAGTCATATGAATAGGACTGCTGAAATGAAATAATGATTTTAGTTTGGTTTAGTTTGGTTTTAACATTTTTTTCAGAAAAGAGGTTTTTAAAGTTAATGTGTATCATTTTTCAAAGTTTTACGTTTCTTGACTCCTTTGTTGAATTGATCTCGGAAATTTTTCATTGGCCTTTTAGCAGAATGTGTAGTAGGAAGACCTGATTACTTTTAGTAATTAAGATGGATGCAGGTGGTTTTATAACAAAAATGCCTTTTCTTTAAAATTCAATTCATATGATAATCCATATCTTCATAATACCCACATGGCATTATGCTGCATAACATATTTAAAGCCAAATGGTGTAAATAAGTACAAGATCCGTTTCAGGATGTGAGTTTAGTGCCATTTGTTAGTAAGTTTATCAGCACCTTCTGGTTGTAAATAGCCTGTGTATGTTCTTGTATCTGCAGCCATTATTCTATCCATAGTGGGAGGAAGGAGAAAGGAGTGATTTCATTCTGTGCAAAAAGCTCCAGAACTTTTCTTGAAATAAAGGTACTTTCTAAGGTCTGGATTTCAAGTGCTTAAATTAGTTTGAACTAGTCACCTGAGTAGTCTGTCTCCTAGAATAGCTTGTAAGGTTGATAAAAATACCATCCTGCACAACATAATAGCATCTCCACTTGGATATATGCCATTCATCTTTCTTTCATTGTGATATCTCAGAAGTTCCTGTATGGATGGGGATGGTGACTAGTTCTACAAAGAGACCAGATACCATAGTGTAAAAAGAATGAGGTTTTTAAGAAGCATGGAAGTAAAACAACTGTAACTGAAACTTGCTTTCTTAAGCATCAGTTTGTTAATCATTCAGACTGCTAGAGGTTCAACAGTAGCTTCCTAGAACAAAACAAAGCTACAGCTGGAGTTTTGAATGACAGTGCATGTGTTGCTCTGATTCCTTAGTTATTGTGTCATTCTGAGGATCTGTCTGATTGTGGTTTTACTGTTTGTGTGACAAGTGAAAACACTTAGCTGTGAAAAGCACCTTAAGACAAATGCAAGGCTTTCTAATTTGGACTTCAGCAACTGGCAACATTGGATTGGTATCTGGAACACAGTTAAAAAGCAGGAAGATTTCGTTTTCTATTTGCCATAGGAAGTGAGCAGAGTATGTTTGTCTGCTTTAGTATTGAAGGTTATAAAACTTACTAATTTCCTGGTTTCAATACACATCTGTACACATATGCATTGACAATAAATTGCTGCTCTGCTGAGTATATGTGATGACTGAGGAGATAAATTGAAGTTTTGTTTTTGTATTTTTTGTATTGATCTTGTGTTCTGGAAACAGAAGCAAGGAGCCTCCTCTGTCAGGTAGAACTGCCTCTGTTCTTTGTTGAAGTCATGATTCTTGTTAGAGGAATAAATGCAGTTGGGGTGGCTGTTTACCAGTGATGTGTGTTATCTCAGCCCCCTTGAACTGTTCTAGAGGGCCATACTGTCATTTTCTGTAGCAAGTGATTAACTATGTTGTATTTCCAGTACTGTAATATTTTGATCATTAGTGTCCATCTCATGCCTACACATCATAGGACAGAGCTATGAACCACATGCTCAGAAGTTACTTTGCATGAATTGTAGAGATGGGTGAAGATGGGGAGGGGAAACAGAGTTGACTGAGTTGAAAGACAGAGCTGATGTTCCATTAGTCTCCCTGTGCTCCGTTTCAATCAGTCTTTGCCTGCCTGCATTCTTTACTATGGCATTCTTTCCTCATTCCCTGTTCTTAACAGTGGGCTAATTATAGTTTTTGCCCTCACCAGCCCTTTGCCACACACCAAGTCACGCAGGCTGTTTGGCATGAGAGAATCACATGAGACAAGTCCAAGTAGGACGGAAAAAGAAAAGCCTCAGATCACATCTGGCTGACTGCTGAGCAACCTCTAGGTGGGATAGCAAATTTTACCTTTAGAAATATTAGCCCACCCTTGGCCTGATGAGAGCTTTTGTGATGGTGTTTCTGCTTATACTTACTTTTTTCCATGGAGACAGAACAATTTAAAACACCACTACAGTCAGTTTTGTTTCATTTTTATAAGCAGAATGGTTTCTTGGTTAGGGATTGAACCACCAAGAGCAGGAAAAAGAGGGAAGCCAGAAGTCAGGGGAGAGTTAGGAAATGCTGGTCTGGTTGAGAAGGCAGGATGAGAAGAAGGTGGTAACAGTGTTAATCACTGCAGAAAGGCTGGAAGCCCCTGATGTACATTGTGCAGCCTTATCGTGAACATTTAGAGGAAGGTTGAGAAATTGATGAGAATATTCAAGAGAGTAAACAATGAACAAATAGGAAGAGGATAGATGGAGGGATTGGTTGTTTAGAGGGCGGTGATGAGGACGGGAAATTTGACCATGTTGGTAGGGGTAGAGCTGTGCAGGCTGGGTTTGAAATAGAGTCAACTCTTTGGGCAGTTTCTCCAGTTGCAGATTAACTACAGAGTGGATATACAGGCACCAGATTTAGCCTGGGGCAGATTCGGCTCAGAACTTACAGTTTATTAGTTCAAGTGCTGTGCCATGTTAACATATCTCTGCTATTTCCAGAATCAGCTTTGCAGTGCAGCTGCTTTCAGGCAGTGTCTGAACTAATAAGTCCTGATGGGCCAAGCTGGCTCCGTGTAAACTGTAGACCTGCTTGGGTGTTTCTGCACTCCACGTTCCAGGGGATTTTATTAGCTTGGCTGGAAATCTGGATCTGAACTTGCTTTGTGTGGAATAGTTGACATTGATGGTTAAGAAGACCTCCCAAATCTGGAGTTCTGGAGTAATCATGGTACAGAGATGCCAAAGTGCTAAGAAGTCCAAAAGGACCCACATGGACTTCATTGGTGGATGGCCGAGTTTCCTGATTGTGCTTTTCTGGATTTCTGGTGGTAGTTGGATAATCAGAGCTGTTTATTACATGTGCATCCAAACTCACCTTTACCCTTGAAAATGTAGAAATTCCTGTACAGGCTTTCTGTTGTTGTTGGTCTAGCTACTGAACAGGTACAAGGGAAGGGGATTAAAACTTGGCCATCTCACATCTAGAAAGTTGTTCCATTGTCCTTTAGTAGAGCAGATCCTCTCTGTATTGATCCTCTCTGTATTCAAGTATCAATATACTCTTTTTAAAAGATCCCACTACCTGGATCAGTGAGGATTGTGGGGTTTTTTATTGTGCATATGAGAAATTTGTACTTGCTTTGTGTGCTAGGCCCATGGAACTACCATTTTTAATGTTTTCTTTGAAAATCATACAAGCTAGAAATTATTTTCTAGACTAGGAAATAATACTGAGACCCCATCTAATTTGAGGGCTATCTAAATCTAAAGACAGGGCTTTGGAAAACCCTCAGATACTGTGGTAAAGTCACCACGTGTGACATAGATCTGATCTGGGCTCTGTATAACAAACTTTCTTACATAATAGTTTCAAACTGATCTTACAAAAATCACACTAGCTACTTAACAGGATTGGTGTGAAGGACAGTCTCTTTTTCACTACTCTCTCAGGGGTAGATGTTGTGTCAGAACTGAAACTATTTATATCCTTGACTGGTTTTAGCAAAGAGGTCAGGATTTGAAGGCAGTGTTCTAAGACTGGTGTTCCACTCTACACCTAGATCTAGGACTGCTGTATTTCATTTGTTCTGGTTTTGTCTGTATTAGGAAGATAAGTAGGGGTTAGCTGCATGCTGAAAATTATTTTCAACGTTTATTTTTCTGAAATAGACAGGTTTAGCTAACCACATTTTTTCGGTCTTCTGTGTTCTTAAACAATAAATTGATTAGATTTTTTTATTGTTTTATGGGAACTACCCTATGAATAGAACTGGAAGGGTTGCAAGGTGGGGAGGAAAAATTCAACAATCCTATTATTTTAAGGAATTACTTATTCAAAAATAAAAGGAGCAGTTTCACATTGGACTTGGCAAGTTGTTTGAGCAAATCTCATATATGCCAAAAGTCAAATGAAGGCGGAAATAAATGGACTGTGATGCCAGACCATGGGGCATCAGCATACATTAAATTAATCCTTTCAGCTGAGACTAAGGAACTTTAGTCTCTGTGCAGTAACTGGGGAAGTGTTTGACTTGAAAATTTTGTGTCATAGTGAGAGAAGATGTCATAGCAAAAGAAGCTGTGGAATAATTAGTGTATGAAAGTAGTTTGTCATAAAATCAGAAGTAGACAGGTTTCACATTAACTTTTTTCCATTCTTGCACATTGCACTTTGATACATGCTTTTATTTAGTGTTTAAGAAGCATTTAATTTACCTGCTACAAAAATGATCACACTATGGGGCTGTTAGGGAGCTTGAATCAGAAGTTGTACTGTGTCAAAATTGCATTAATACTTCCAGAATAATTTAGGTAATGAACTTGGAAATAATGTTTACAACATACAAATATGTACCTTTTTTAATATCTGAGTAAAAACATCAGAAAGGTTATATGAAATGTGCACACATGTTTATATCCCTTTTTAATAAGGTGAATGTGGATATGCTTATATTAGAAGTTAGCACTCTGTGGGCACATTTTCCTTAACCTCCCCCTAACTTAGCATTTGCATCTCCTGAACAAAGACTTTTGCCTGCTGGTAATTTGCACTATTTCTTACATGTCATCTCCTAAAAGGCATCCTCAGCTGTGAATAAAGCAGATACAACTGGCAAGCTAAGGAGCCAGAAGGAAGCATAGCAAATAAAATAACTGAAAAGAGATGTTTTAATGTGTAACACCATCTCCTACTTCTGCTTTCTTCCATCTGGCTTGGAAGAGACCAACGTATGCCAACTTAGGCCTCTCTGCAAATGGGAGTAGGGCTGATTCAGCCAGTAATATAGCTGCACCAGTGTTGACCCTATAAATATTGAGAAGGGAAGTCTGTAGTTTTTATCCTTTCAAGTGATAACCAGTTCTTGAACTTCTCAAGATTGACCTCTCCTTTATTCAGCTGAAACTCTGCATGCTCTGCCAAGCCTCTAGACTTCAGTAACAGATGAATTAGTACTGTCTGTTGCCTCCAGTGAATCCATGAACATGGTTTTTCTTGGCCTAAGAAGTGAACTGTGCCAGCATAAGGTGAAGCCAAAAGATGCTCTCAGGCATAAGTCTTAAAATTTAGCTGTATTGCATAGCTGTGTGTCCTGGAGCAAAAGACCATTCAAACTGTCTAGTAGCATTTCTGTGTGAAGTTGTGCTCAGGTTAAAATACAGTGCCATTTTTAGATATCATTGTGTTTTATTGTAGAATTTTGAAGTGAAGTGAGAGCCAGAAAGACTTCAAGAGGTGCAAATTATGTCACATTAAGCATTATTTCCTTAGGGCGCCAGGGTGCAGTCCCGTGGTGTAAAGGAGAGCACTCTGGACTCTGAATCCCAAGGTCCTGAGTTTGAGTCTCAGTGGGACCGTCCCCTGGCAGTTCAATGCCTCCCTGCCATCCCATCCCATCACATCTCGGATGCTCAGCAGGGTCAGCCCCGGTTAGTACCGGGTGCTGTGACAGTCCCGAGGACTTCCCTGTCACTGTCCAAGCTCGCTCGGCCGTGGCAGATGGACCTCAGGACTTAAACGGTGGGGCCAGTTCTGCGCACGCTGTGCCTCACCTAAAAAATCCCCTGCGCAGGCTGGAAGGGCACACCCACGTGGGGAGAGCCCTGCTCAAATCTGCGTTCGTGAAGTCTGGCCATACCGTACCATACCTACCTTGGGGCACCAAATAATAACTTACCAAGCTGTTAACTGTTCTGTCTTTTGCAATGGGTATGGCAAAAGTGCCCTTAGTACTATGGACAGTCAAGGAAGGAGTAAGGTGTTGAGGTCGCATCAAGTTTACGTAACTGAGGAACAACTAAGAAGGTATTTCCCAAACTCCAGTGTGTGCAAGTGTGAAGCCATATCCTCAGTTTGCAGAGGTGAATTAGCTGTGTGCTGTGCAGTACTCCCCGGAGAGTATTGTGAGCCAAGGAGACAACAGTGTAGTTCCATGGCTCATCTCCTGCTTTCTCACTTCTGTAAAGTCACTTACGATCTAGTTTTCTAATTAGCATACACTGGTCAAAGACACCAAATGTCACAAATAGAATAGGTTATATTCTATACCATCTGCTCCTGCCATGGGTTCTGCCCCATGTTCCAGTGATCATGTAACTGTATGGAGAATGAGAATAGCTTACGGATCTGGTTGAAAATTATTACTTCTTCATTGTAACTGGTTATTTCTCAGCTGGATCAATGAACCAAGCCAGCTTTTGGGGCCACAAGAGTGCTAGTTTTGGTGGAAAAAACCAGCAGAGATGCATGACAAGAAGGGAACAGAGTTGGAGACCTCAGAACTGTGCCTTTCAAGTGCCTGTGGTCTTTGGTCATTTGCAGCCATTCATGAAACTGTATCCTCACTCTCTACATACCTGAATGCATTTATTGTGCTTATACTTAATTACCTTATAGCTTACTAAAATGGTCAAAAATGGTGATGCAAAGTACTGGATTTATTAATCAATTTTTACTGGGCTTTTTTCAGGGCATGCTGCATGACAAAAGACATGGGCACTGAATTAAAGCCATTTACTTCAGGGTTGAGATTCTAAAAAGAGCACAAATAAAATGTTTGTTAGATCTAACCTATCTGTACCCTCAGGCTGCCTAGTTTAAAGTCTTCCATAAAAAGTCTATTTAATGGGCTCCATCATAATGTCTCCATCTGACACACCGTTCATGCATAGTTAGAAGTTAAGAAGGGAATGGAAAAGACTTGTGTAGGTGACGTATGGTTTAATACCTGTTTTTAAATGAAATCTTAACTTTCCAGACTTAAATAATCCTGGTTTTTTGCAGGGTGATGGTGGTTGGGAAATTTGTGCTCTCAGAGGGTTTTTTTCCTCTTACGCAATTGACAGATATTTACAGCCTTTTTTCTTGCTTGGCTGGCAGCTTTTTGCATGGGAATTCCATATAACTTGATATTAGTTTGTTATATACAGTATTCTATAAGTATTTTTTTAAAAAAGGTGAATAGACCTTGCATCATCCATAACAGTTTCATAGATCTTAGTTGGAGTTTTATGTTAGTTTTCAATTTATTAATGTTGCTGTACCAGCTAAATCTTTTTTCTTTTTAATGACCAAATTCATTAGTGCCTCATATCTATCCATTGTGGAAGAAATTGCTGCCAGAAATCCTTTGACAGCTGGTTCATTTTTACTTTGTTCTGTTTATATATTTTGTAGAATTTGCCCAGTTGTATGTCTGACCTCCAGGAAATATAATAGGCTTTTCTCCTTTTCTGTAATGAAAAGCTTTGTTTAAGCTTCTGTAGTCTCTCAACTTCAGGATTCTCAGGATCTGTCTGTAGACTCCAAACTGACATACATATCACTCACATTTTTAGATAGACTTTGTGTGATCTGGTTAATGGTGAATGACCAGGGGACCATAACTTGAGCAAAGTGGACATACTTACAGGCCGAGTATTGGAATTTAATTGTCCTGCATTGTGCTTTCCTCAGAACTCCCTTCTCTGGTATAGCTGTAGTGGTACTGCATCTGGATTCATACTGCATTGCCAAAGGAGTCTGTAAGCTCCATGCAGACAGAGGCGTACTCTTGCAGGGGATGATATAGGTGGAATTAGGCTTTAGGTGGGTTTAGCTGCCTCATGAAAGTGTCTGTCGTGCATCTTCTCAGGCAGTTTAATGAGTGACTTGCTGATTGAGATGCCTCCTTGAGACAGGATTAATTCAACCCTCTGTACCCTTCTGTCAGTTTTTTATATGATGTAGTGTATGTTGTCCTAGGAGGAAAGTGTGCAATACTGGCACATGTTAGCAAGCTGACTTGTACTAGCTGTGTGTCACCTGCAGGACTCTTGGTAGAGAGTATATATTCAGTCAGAAAGGTCTTAACCTCTCTCCCTAGTTATTCATGTAGGTTAACAAGTTTCTCAGGTCTGAGATATGGGAATTGTTGTAATAAGCATAGTGGCAATCATCTGGTGTTTTCCTTTAGGATTTAGTAAGAGAGCTTTTCTTATAATGTGGCACTTAGTGCCATGATCTAGTAGTCACAGTGGTGTTGGATCAAGGGTTGGACTTGATGATCTTGGTGGTTGCTTCCAACCCAGTTTATTCTATGATTCTATGATAATATCTCTTTTGTCTGCTTATTTGTCTGTAAGATAAATTTCTTATCTGGATGTGAACCTTAAAACTGAAAAAAAATTAGTTTAACTCCTATTTTTGCTAGAAAATGGCTACAATACTGCTTTTTAAGAAGTCTGTATTTATTTAGCTGTAAGAGATCCTTGCTGAAATACAAGGATGGATAAATGTAATGGCATTAAAGAAGTCTAGTTACCTTTCCTGGCTATAGGCCAGAACACACACAAGTTAGGTTTGGACACCTAATGTAAAAAATCCTTTGCTCAGCATTTTCCTAGTCACAAAGTTTTTAAATTCAGATAAATAGAGCCTTCTTTGCCCTTAAGGCCATGTTAATATTGCATCCAGTTTTCCAAGCAGGCGTTCTCCCAACTACCTCTTTTTAAAAAAAAAAAATCTGCAAACTTGACATATAGTAAAGCCAGTCTAGAACAAAAATATACTTCAGATGCCCCTGGAAACGGACTGGGATATTGCCTATATTTTGAGGAAGTTGAAGGTTAAAGAAACTCACAGAAAACACTTTTGCCTTTGCCCAGTCAGTCCTTTCCTTCTTCCTGTGTGGGCACGCATGGGAATGTCCCTTCAGGTAAACCACCTGCTATGGCAGCTGTGTGGAAAATGTGACAATTGATCCCATCAGCATGAGGTAGTGGGACTGAAGCCTGCAACTTGGACTGTTCATTAGAGTTTGATCCCTGCTGTCCTCTGCACAGTGGTGAATGCCTTGGAGCTTGGGGAGGACCAAAGAACCAAAGGAGCAGAGCTGTGCTGCTCTGCACTTGGGGAAGAGCATCTGCCTAAGCCAAGGCTGCTGCAAGGCTAGGCTGTGTATCCAAAGAGGGAGACCCAGAGCATGCTGAGCCTGGGGCAGTATGGGGCAGGCCTGAATGACAGAGGGCTGCTTACCTGGGTTTGGAGGGCACAGTTGATGAGCAAGAGAGAAGGGACATTGTATCCCTTGAGTTTGTTACCCTGAACACTTCTCCTTACAGGTCTCCCAGGCCTCGCAGAGATAGGTTAATTGAGTGTGATACTGGAAGGTTAGGAAGAGAAATCTCAACAAAATAAAGATGTGAGCTTCATTAAAAACAGAAAATGAGGAAGGATTTTCAGCTTAATTGTTCACATTGTACAAAATGCAACTCAGGGCTCAGCTGGACTCATTCCCAGTGTTCATAAATCTATGCATGAAGAAAGCAGAGAAAGTGAGCGCTAAAAGTTCCTTTGGGGGTTTTTTGTTTTGCTTTTTGTTTTAAATTTTGAAACTCACATTTAGTGTGTATATTTTAACATGTTCATCTGAAACACATCAAAGTAAACACATGCAGTGTGTTTCTTTCACTATCATTAATCACTTCAGTGTTTTAAAAACTAACAAAAAATACACTAATGTTAAACTGTGGTTAAGAATTGAAATATACACAGCTCTAGAAATTTGAAGTTTGCCTTTGCCAGGGCAAATGTAGCTTGACAACCCTGTGTTTATGTATCAGCATATGAAGCAAGTCTGGTTAGCAAATACGGACTTTTTCCATTAAAAGCCCTCAACTTACACTGAAACTTTTTGAAGAACTTTTCCAAGCCACCTCAAGACTCAGTTAAAAATTGAGGCAAAGCAAATTATTCTAAATTCTCTGAACCACTCTGACAACTATTATACTCCAACACTTTATCACTAAATGCAGCTGCTTTTTGTGTCCTGCTTATGTCTTTATCTGGGCAGCTTCTGTTTGTGACACAACTGAATAACCAGGAGTAAATGTGAAGGATGAGAGTTATTTGGTTTTTTCTTTTTTCACTGAGGTGCCAGTGAACAGCCTGTGAGTACACTTGCCCTTTTCTGATGTGTTGGGGCTTTCAGCTAGAGAGGAGGACAGCTAGATTTGGTTGTATTGTTCCTACTTCCCTGTTTGACACAGAAAATAACTACTAACTCCCTCTTCACAAACCTCCTAGATGCTACTGAAAGGGGAAGGACAGTGTGGCACTTCTCTTCCTTTATATAGCCATTCAGCCTTCCTCTACTGCTCCTCTCTGCTTTCCTCAGCAGCACTATAGTGCAAACATCAGCCTGATCCCTTTCAGTCCGTTCTCTGGGGTGTTGATACTAGTTATGTATGTGAAATGTTTTAGTAATTTTCCTTGCTCTTATGAGTGCCTGTATGAAAGGAATTGGGACAGAACTGGCAGTGTGCAAGCTAAGAAAGATGATGCTGACATGGTGCTCTTCACTGAGATGTGGGAAGTTGTTTTCATGAATATAAGTTAGATTTTCCCTACAAAGAGAACTTGGATAGAATATAATTAACTGGACATCCTTATAGATGTTTTTTCATATTGAATCAGCATCCTTATGGTAGCCATTCCTTTTTTTGTTTTTCAGTTTTACAGTGAACTTACTCTTTTGTGGCTCTGCTTTTTGTCTTTTTTTGCTCAGACACAGAAAATAGAAAAACTGTCAAAGGCTTAAGCCAGAGGTGCTGTATTCTCTCAGCCTTTTTTTTCCTGTGTGGAGAAGTAAATGCACTCTTTATTTTTCAAGTTTATACATAACATATAAACAAGTATGCATAATTTTCACAGAAGTAACAACTATTCAGACAATTCCTGCATTAGCTGACTTCCTAAAAGATTTAAAGGATCACTGTTTCTTTCCACAAGTATTTTACCTTTTGCACTTTTTTAATGTCCACATTGTGCTTGTCCTGGCTTCCCAAAGCATTCTCATTGTCTTTGTGACTAATCAGGGCAGCATATCAGTTCATCTCACTTAACTGGGATGTCAAACTTAGGAGCACTCTTGCCTGAAGGCTCTCTTAGGGGAACTGATTTTCAAAATCTAAATCATCCCCAGGTGCATATCTTTCCTGTGACAGATAGAGAGTGCCAGGAAGTCTGGAATCATAATTTAGGCGCCTTGACCAGGTAGGATGAATTTGGGCTGAGGCACATAAGTTTTAGGCAGATGTGAGTTTTCAAAAAGTGTCAATCCCATTAATTCTGAATGTCTTGGAGAAGCAGATGTGAAATATTTCACAATTTACAAGTTCACAACTTTTTCCTCTCCTCCTACAGAGGCTGCTCTTGACCCCCCTGAGACACCTGACAGTGAACCCATGTTTACAAAACTGCGGAATCCAAGCACAGGCAAGTTCTGGATTTGTGACATGAGCCAGTTAATAGTCTGGTTGATTCCCTCCACCACCAAAAGATTCATATTTTGCAAAGCTGAAATAATGATGATTGTACTAGTCTTACGTGCCAAAGATACAGCTGGTGATGCCAGATAGTTAATGCTGTGCAAACATTTAGGATTTCTTTTATAATTTTAATTGGTTGAACTGTTTATTCATCAGGAATATTGGCAGCACAAAAAAGGGGTGTAATTTAAGTTCTGTTTTTAAGTTCATTAGTTTTGGGGCTCTTACATTATTGGGTATTGAGTCTGGGCACTTTTTTAAATCCAGATTTAGGCTTCATAACATTCATCTTATGCTATAATATACATAGAGTTAGAAGAAGTGATTCAGTTATACTTACCAAGCTTTTTGAATCTTATAATTTTTAAATCCAATTTTCTTCTCCTGGTCCAAGTCATAGTGTCTCTTTTCTTCTTAGCAGAAGATGAGGCACTTTAAATTCAAAATACATTGGAAAGACCAGCAAATGCAGGCAATGCAATGATGCAACCATCCCACAGTTACTTTCTGCAAGTCCGATTGTTCTTTTTGTCAAGGATTTGTTATTATGATGTGAGAAGTTAATATCTGGAGTATGGGATAGTGCAACAGAAACTTGCAGTGAGCCTTTGTTAGGATTAACATACTTTGTTTGAAAGACATGTTTAATACTGTGTTTTTTTTCTTTGCTTAAGCTTCTTTGCTTTTTGTAGATTTGTGGTTTTGGTTTGAAATTCACTGCTTTTATTTGTATGTATTTACATGCATATATGTGTGTAACTAAAGTCTTCAGATACATTTTAATGTCACAATATAGAAACTAGTTCTTGAAAGAGGAAAATAATAAAAAATAATAATACAGAATGTGAAATCACTTACTCATCATGTTACCTGTTTTTTGATTGCTCAGATTTACAGTGGGAATAAAAAGCCACATTTATTTTCCAACTGTGTTGTTATTTTCTGCTGTATTGTATTGACTTTATAGTTGGTTATGTTTTTCAAAGCGTAGATGTTAACTTGTTTTTTCTGTTTACCTTGTAGAATCAGAGATCTTGGGAGAGTGTTCTGGGGAAAACCTAAAGTGCAATGATTGCCTGGGTGTGTTCCTTCAGAATTTAGAGGAGTTTATTTATAGACTTCCATAAACTTTCAGTTATGTAGCCTATTATTAAAATAGGATCTCAAAATGGAAGGACTGAGAACATACTATTAATGTATTTTCCATATGTTTGGGTCTAACAGATGAATTGTTGATGCCAGATATTGTATAAATATGCACTGAAGGACTCAGCACGATACAGAATCTATGCTAACCACTTTATTAAATAAAAGTATGCTTGGTCCTTTATATAGACAAGTAAAAAGGACAAAATTTCTATCCTTTACAAAGACTATAAACTAGGATTCAGGCTGCAATTCAGAAGTGCCACAAAAAACATTGGTAAAGTTGTGAACAAAGCTGCCTGGGTTCTCTGTCCACTCCTTAGAGCTTCTGTCTAACAATACTGTTGAGAACCTGTCGTGACTGTTCTTTTAACATCATTGCATAAATTAAGGAGCTGCCATTAGGCAATAAGAAGGGTCCCTTGCCCAAGATTGTGCAGCTCACCACTTGATTTGGCTAGCACACTCACTGGTAGGAGTCTTTAAGTTGTTCAGTCAGCACTTCTGTGAGTAGTTTGATGTCTGGTGCTGATCAAACTGTGGTGTAGACCCTTGTTGAGGGTGCACATGGTTATGATTGAAACCTCTGCTTCCCCTTATTTACTCTTTGCTCCTCTCCTCCCCTCCCCAAAAGAAAAATTATCAGAGAACTGAAATTACATCCTTAAGTGAGGTTAAACATCTGGCCAGCCTCTTGGATAAAGGAGGAAAAACTGCATTATCAGTAATTTTTGGAAAGTGATGTGTCTGCCCATTTTAGCTGACCTCCCTCCGCACCTGGGGCTGTCTGCAGACTGAGAAGAGCAGTGCTGATGTCAGCTTACAGAGCTTGCACTGAGACTTTTCTGAGCCAGCCCATGATCTGCAAGGCAGTGCAGCTTTGCGATTTATGCTTTTTGGGCAGGACAGCCGTGTTGTAGTTGCTCTTGTTTCTTGAAGGTGGATTGATAACCAAGACAAGACCAAGCCAGCCAATGGACTCAGCTGACCACATTTCAGTGGCCCACATTTCAGTTCTGGCAACTTGCCATTTTAGATAAGGAAAATGCCAATCCTCCTTGCAGTGTATTTGTCATCCTTCCATTGTAACCCAAAACTAGTGTGGAATGGCAGATCTGTGATATGGGGTGACCTAAAATAAAGCTTCCCTTTTCCTTTCCAAACTATCAAGATTCTGATGGGCACTTCAAAGCAACTTCTTCTAGCTTCCTTGTTCACTTTATATGTCTACCCATACTGAGTCATCACAATCCATTTTGATGCTCAAAAACCCCCCTTTTGTTCCTGTAACCCAGAGTCTGATATCTTGTAGGCAAACATGATGGAAGGAATGAGAGTTTTCTTGTTTTCCACCTTCCCCCTTCAGCACAGAAAAAAGCTGATTTCTTGAGTGATTTTGATTTGGGTTTGGATCAAAGGCTTTGTGTTGTAAGATGAACTATTCACACATCTTATTTATTGATTCAAATTCAGTTTCGTTTATAGAGCTGGTAAATGAACATCTGTATATAATAGTGTTTTTTCTCTAAGCTTTCTTTGTAGTGAGTTTATGTAGAATGTATGTTTGTGTATCTCTATGTATATAAGGCACATTCTTCAGACATATTGGGTATTCTTTTGATTTTTGTGAAAGCTTACAAACACAAACCAGATTTCTTTTCAACAGGGGAAGCAACCCTTTACTTATTCAATAGTGGTGCACAGCAGCTGTTTGAAGTAAAAGCTTTTCATGAGGAATGTCGTTCCTGGTTTATAGGTCAGGCTGTTCAACAAGGTGAGTTGCATAACTCCCCCAGCTTTAACTCATGCTTGTACATAGACCTTCCCTCTGTCTTCTAGTAAAATTACAGGTGTTTTTCCTAGTTGTTTGAGGCATGCTGCATGATATCTCCGCCTTCTGATAGACTCATTTGCCATATGGATTTATGGGAGTTGGTTGTTTTCTCTTAGAAAGGTTGCCTTTGGCAGCCTCAATTCAAGATGTTCATTTGTCTTCTTTATTTTTTGGCAAGGGGAGAGTTAAGTAATTCAATTGTATTTTTTAAGTGAAATGCCATAAAATACGTAGCTCGCCTTGTCACTCACATCAGCAAGTCCTTAGTGTAAGTAAATATGTGTTATCCTTTGGGAAGGAAAAAAGGCTGGAAGGCCTTAGCTATCCAAGCAAAGTGGTGTGTTGGAGCTCCAAGTGCTGGAATGTATGGTCTTGCTTTCTTTCAATTACCTCTGTCATTCCCTGTGTCAGTTCTGGGATCTCAGGATAGGACTGCTGTCTGAAATTTTGTCTGAAGTGAGCTTGTCTGTACCATACTGGACATTCTCTGGTCCTACTCGCCTTCTGAAAATGAGGAGGAAACTTATGTAATCTGCTTGTGATGACTTTCACAATCCCTTTTCAGTAAGGATGTCATTGTAGTAGGGTTTCTCTGCCGCCATGCCCACAGACCAGTAAGTATTAAGTCAGGAGATTAAGGTATATTTATTTTGTTCCTTTCCATTAGCAAAAAGACCATTTATAGTAATAAATAAAAGCAACCACACCAGACATGCCTTCTTTAATGGTAATATCCCAAAGTGTGTGCTAACTTTTAAATGTCCTCTGCAGGCACATAAAGCAATGCAAGTAGTATGTCTGTGAGCTTTTCTTTGCTCCATCTTGGGGACAAGCCAGCAGACTGGGCCTGCTCCCTGCTCCCAATTATGTCCATATTGTATTCTCCCTCTCCCTTTCTAACCTTTATTTTGGCCCTTGGGAAACAGTTGCCTTAAGGAATCATGGCCTCAGTTTTCTTTAAAAGATAACAGGGGAAAAATTGTTTCTGAGTGTTAGGGCTGCTGCATCTCTGGAACAATCAGGACAAGAACAACATGAAAAAGCTGTGTGTTTGCAGTTAAAGCAAATCATCTTGTTATCTGCAGAGAAGGGCAGAGGTCTTCATACACCTCTAGTGAATTTGAACCCTTTACAACAAACAAAAATAGCTCTTCCTGAAGGTTCAGTGGAAAACATTTAAATGGAAGTTTCGAGAAAGTGACTAGTGGGCTTTCTTTCCTTCTAGTTTGTTATCAAAACTTTCATGTTTGTAAGTAGTCCTGATGCTTGCTTTGCCTCCCATGGCTCACTCATCACGTTAGTAATACAGATGTGTTGGATATCAGCTTTGCCCAAACCACCTTCTTCCCACCCGATTCTTTGTTCGTTTTATGACCATCATAATAGGATTTCTTTTTTTAAAATTATCTTAATCATGTGATTTAAAACAAAAAGATTACATTTATTTACTTTTGGTTTGCTAATTAATATAAAATTGTCATCAATTATTGGGTCTCGTTAGTGAATTTTTTTAATGTTCCATTGTTTCCAATTGTCTGCAATTACACAAAAAGCCTGACTAAGCTGTTGTCCTGCAATGAACTCCAGATGGGCAGAGGTGTCTGTTTCAGTGGGAGACCAAGTTCTTCCTTTGTGTGTAACTTTGAATGCAACATACTGAGCCATGTTTTCTGATCTCTTTACATTTACTTTGTTCTGTTAGGAGCCTGTATGCAGATTCTCCCCTTACAGATACAAGGCAGCTCTAACTTAACTACCTCTTGAAATTCTTTCTTGTCCTGCCTATCTCTTCTGCCAGCAGTGTTGCCTTGCCCAGTGATTGAGGTGGAGTATACTGAGTCTATCTGCTATCCCAAACCAAGTTTCTGTTACCCCCCAGTCTGCCAATAAAGGGCAGTTAGAATTTTGGTGTTTTTAATATAGTCCAGAAAAAGGCAAAACATGAAGCCGGAAGACATGAAGTCGAGCTTGTGCTTTGGTTTGTCAGGACTGAGAATTGAGTTATCGCTGTATTTTTAATACAAAATTACAAATAGAATTTTTGTGTTAATTTTATTAAAATACTGAGATACTTACTGAAAAAAATACTGTCTTCACACTTACAAAAATCCTAAAACATAAAGAGATCACTGTATTATGCCCCTTTGTACTAAGCTTACTTTTACACATCTATCACCTAGATGGGCGCCTGCTGTTTGTTACACCAGTGGACCCTTTATTTCTGATACTTTACTACCTCATCAAGGCAGACAAGGAGGTAAGTCTGCTTTGTTTTTTTGACTGGAATTCTCAAGAGAAAACATTATTTCTGACTTAATTTCTGCAGAAGTTATGTTAATTTTACCAAGAGTAGCTTCCATAATAATGGAAATTTAATTTGCATTTAAAGCAGATTTATCATAATACCTAGAAGCATTTTTGTTTGCATCAGGTTTTTTGGTCAGTCAATTATGTTCCAGGAATGAGCTTACAATCTTGATAAGCTCTAATAATTTCCTTTTTTAAGAGAACCAGACAAACTCTATTGTCCTTTTGTGACAGTCTCTCCTAACACTATTGAATTTAAAATTATGTAATCAGAGTAAAACAAACTAGTGCTCTTTCTGAGGCATCACTGGATTGGTCATTTGGGGAAAGAAGGGAAAAAGAAAGAAGAATTTGGGTGCTGTGGAGGAGGAACACTTCTGTGTCAATTTGAACTTGAAAGGAACCATCTCCGTTTTAGAAACAGTATTTGTAGAGATGCCATTATCACAGAACAGAAATGGGATGATGATCAAGTATCCCAAAGCTGGGCAATTAATAAATGGCTTCATTGATATGTCATGGGTGTAGCAAAATGTCACATAAGTTTCTGAAATAAATCAAAAGGCGTAGGCAAAGTTACCAATATATTTCTTATAAACTGCCTGTGGAAAAAAGGGCACAAAATAAAGTGGTAATGTTGATCCTTCTTTTATTTTGTTATCTATAGGAAAGAGTTTATTGCAGCTTTGTGTCTCATAACCTTCTTTTTGCCACAGTTAATGTGCCTTCTGCTTTTTAAGGAGAAAAAAATTGTTAAATACTTTCTGGTTTTGCTTTTTGTGTGCTTGGGATTTTTGTCTTGTTTTTATTGTGATTTAAGAATAGTTGGTTACTTTTATTAAGCCTCTGACTGTCTAGCAAGAGAATTAATTAATAACGAAAGCAGTATACCCAAGTGGGTTCTTTTCATGCTGAGCAGTATAATGACTTCAGCCTTGGCTCCCAAGGCCATGCACTCTCTAAGGATGAGGAGCTCACAGCGTCTTTGTACTGATGCGCTAAACGATCTTTCCAAAGGGAAGGCTGCCAGTTGTGCCAAACCATGCTGAATGATTATACATTGTTTGGCAGTGGCAAAATTTGTTTGATGGTTCTGTCATGTGTGGGGCTATTTAAGTTGTGCCAAAATCTC
Organism: Pithys albifrons albifrons; assembly: GCF_047495875.1. Lineage (NCBI taxonomy): Eukaryota > Metazoa > Chordata > Aves > Passeriformes > Thamnophilidae > Pithys > Pithys albifrons. The sequence goes on from NC_092458.1 coordinate 60,076,931, forward strand.
TTTGTATCCCTACTCTGGCCAAACTGCAATTGACTTTGCAGAGGTGAAAGGTTAATACTGTGTTCCAGAAGCTGCCCTGCTCCTTTGAGATTTATCTTTATGGAAGGAAAAGCAAAATTTCAATGGAAGTTATGACACTGGGTTTAATCCAACAGGTTTTGGTCTAAAACACTATTGGCACACACTGACTACTATGTCTTATGTCATCTTCCAAAAAATCCTGCTGTACTTCACATTAGTTTCTCCCCATGTTGTTTTAAATTTGGTCTTTTAAGTGCAGTATTTGAAGACTTCAGCATTTTGCAGGTATTTACTGGTTTGAAATAAATATTTATAGCTTTCTTTGTAATCAGTTTCTCAATGTCTCACGTGTTACCATTCAAAATACGATCTTCTTTAAATCCTTTATTTTAGAAGTATGGCTATTACATGCATATATATTTCTACGTATGTGTAGTGTGTATATATGTTTTAACATTATAATAATGCTTTTGTAATCCCTTTGATGTATTTTCAGCAGCAAGGAAAGTTCCAGCTACTTGATCAAGTTGTGCTAGACTTGGAATATCCTAGCTGCTCATTGCTGCTGAAGTGTGCAAATGTTAAACAGTACATACAGCACGTAACAGAAGAAAAAGGTGAGGAAAAAGAGGTGGAGAGGAGGGGGCAAAAAAAGTCTGGATTTTTTAGTGTCATTTCATTACAAGATAGATTTAAAAACTAGTTTTTGCTTTACCAAACACCCAAGGTGCTGGATGCAGCCGTATTTTAAAAACAGAAGCCAAGACTTAGAAATTGTGAGTGTAGTATTGTGAATAGTAACATGTGGATCTCAGATTATCTGCTGTAACTCTAAAATACTTGTGCAGTCTTGTTGCTAGGTGTCATAAAAATGATAAACTGATCAGATCTGGCTTCTCAACATTATTGTATATGTTGTGAACTTTCTTTGACTTTGAATGAGAACTTTACATCTCTCTAAATTCTTTATTTGCTGTAGGATGGTCTGGCATGGATTAAGTTATCCGTTGTCCATTTGAATTTTTTTTCACCCTTTCACGCAAAGGATTGAAACAATAAGCAGGAAAAAGCTGGAGAAGAGCGAATATGCTGCGGAGAAAGAAAAACACAGCTTTTCTAGCTTTGCATAATTTAGTGTTGTGGGTTTAAGCTTAAAGACTTAATTGTTTTGAAATAGAAAAGTTGATTGGGATGTATAAGTGTATGAAAAAACTACATGGGAAAAGTTAGCAATGTATTGATTCTGTGTATCATTTCCTCAACCTTTGCTTAGAATTCCCTCTGGCATGGGGCCTTTTATTTTACTGGAGGACAATATATGCTTTCTGGGGAAGGAGCATTACATAATTTTTGCAGGTTTGCGGACCTGCGGAAGATGCAAGACCTCAGTTTTTATATACAGTCCTTTAAAGAACACTCTATTTATGCCTGCTTACTTCCTGATAGGGAAAGGAGGTTTACCCACAGGCAGATGGAGACATACAGGAGAAGGTACAAGAATCTACCACCAAGTCCAAAACAGCTAAGGTGTTCTACCCTTCTGCATCTAGAGCTCCTCCAAGGAGTTGAGATGCAGAGATTAAAAGCTAGAAAAATTAGAAATTTGCTTTCACAAAGCAAACCAACCACTGTTATTGTATAAGAAGAAATATTTCAGTGATGTACAGATAATTGGGAAGTGGCTATGGAAAGGTGATGGAAGAATAAAAAGCCAGCTAAGTAAAAGACTAGACCTCTTCCTAGATGCGTAGAGCATTAAAATGTGTGTGGGGTGGGAAAGCTGCAAGTTTTCCTGCACAAGTTTAAGTGTTTCCAGTATGATATGGTGACCATGCAGTAAAGTAGGGCAGTTGCATTTGAACTTTAGGGCAAGACATGTTTCCACTGAAAAGTGTCACAGAGCAGAAAATCTGAGCAGCAAGGCTGTTACACTTCTGCTGGGACTGGGTTACTTGGAATTATGTGCCTCTATAAGTACATAATTATGTAATATTAAATTTCTGAAAGAACCTTCAGAAAACAGTTATATTTGGTATCATTAGGACCAATTAACCTTTTTCTTTGTGAGTTCTGCCTTTGAGAAGGCTTCTTTAAGACAGCCTTCCTTTAATGCAGGCTTCCTTGAGACAGGTGCATCTGAAACGCAAACCCCCTTTTACCTTCCTGTAAAGTGGTAAGTACTTGCAGTGAAAAGTGTTTTTAAGCTTTTGAGCAATTGCTGTGCCCTATAACTTGTTTAACACTGGCTAAGTAGCTAGGAGTGAGAGAAGAGCTATTTAACTTCCACGCACAGAATCATCAAGGTTGGAAGTGACCTTCAAGATCACCAAGTCCAATTATCAACCTAACACTCTCACTGGTAACCATGTAACCCATTAAACCCTTAATCCCCAAGTGTCACATCCAGACACCTCTTGAACACTTTCAGAGATGGTGACTCCACCACTGCTCTATGCAACTTATTCCAATGCCTTACCACTCTTTCAGTGAAAAAAAAATTTCTAATATCTAATACGAAACTTCCCTGGCACAGCCTAAGGCCACTTCCTCTTGTCTTTCACTTGAGATATGGCATAAGAGAACAACCCTTACCTCAATCTCATTACAGCCTCCTTTCAGGTAGTTGTAGAGAACAGTGAGGTCCCCCCTGAGCCTTTTCTTCTCCAGACTGAACAAGGCCAGTTCCCTCAGCTGCTCCTCATAAATCTTGTGCTCCTGACTCTTCACCAGCTCCATTGCCTTTCTCTAGAAATGCTCCAGTACCTCAATGTCCTTTTTGAAGTGAAGGGCTCAAAACTGAACACGAGATTCAAGGCTGACTCACCATTGCCAAGGACAGGGAGAAAATCACTGCTCTAGTCCTGCTGGTCACACTATTTCTGATATAGGCCAGGATTGCATTGGCCTCCTTGGCCACCTGGTCACACTGCTGGCTCACATTCAGCTGGCTGTTGACCAGCACCCCCCAGTTCCTTTCAGCTGAGCAGCCACTCTTCCCCCAGCCTGCAGTGCTGCGTGGGGTTGTTGTGACCCAAGTGCAGGACCTGGCAGCTTTTGTCTTGGTCTACCTTCTGTATCCATTCTGATACTATATTTGTAGCTGTTATCTGTCAGAGCATCCTCTGATAAACTGGCTTCTGTTGGACAGTAGCAAAGATGCTTTGCTGCTTGGTTTTTTGCATTTTCAATAATGAATTCTGTACACCTATTCATCTGTGTTTTGCCAGCAAATTATATTAGCTGTTAAAGGAGTTACATTCACTTCCTGGGCTTTGGTTTGAAATGTAAAGTAAAAATTGCTTTTGTCACAAAAGCTGTACACATGTGCACACATCGGCTTTATGTGATATTTTTGGATGTTCTTAGGCATGTACCTGCATGTACATGGTGCTTTTTTCCTTATTCAGGTTTCATTTGGATTCAAAGTAACAGTGGGATTTGTTCTAAGGATTTTTATTTTTGTAGAACACCAGGAGTATTTTTAGGCAACAAACCTATTGGCACTTGCCTGTCTGTCATGTACAGATCACCCTTCTGTTTAATCCACTTCTATGTGTTTCATATTCTCATGTCTTTTATTGCCTGTAAAAAATACCAATATTATGACTTAAGGTACTCTTTTTTTAGCTCTTAAGACTTGTCCACTTTGTAGTCTTTCTTGTTTAAGGAGTAGAGTGTTAGGATAAGATGTATCTGTTGTGTTGAGGCTTCTGCAGCTCTATTCTGCTTGACAGAACCTTACAATATAATTATTTCACTCTTAATTTAATCATAAGTCATTTAACATCTGTCCAACAATTTCTTATCCCAGAGCACTCACAGTTTACACTTACTGAATTAGCAGAAAATCCACCTTCCCTGGCCTTAGATGAAGGTCACTGAAAATTCATTTAGCTGAATTAAATTCTAGGTTACCTGCTTTAGTAGTTGGGAAAAGGGTGTATAGCAACTCACTAAATCTAGGTGAAGCAGGTTGTTTGCTAATGAATGCAGATGTTGAAAGAAAGTACAATAGAGAAGGTTTAAGAAAAGGTTAGGAATTCCAGTTCTAGAGTGTTACTCTTTGTTTCATTTTGCAAGGCAAAAGCTGCACTGTAATCTTGTCTGATGTGATTAACATGAGGAGCCAAGAAAACTTACCTGATTAGAATAACCAAATAATATTGCCAAGCTTGTATTCCCAGAAGGTAGGAAAAAAGGGGCCATAGGAGTTTCAGAGTTATGGAAAACACTGAGAAAATGGATGTTAAAATGTGCTTTAGGCAGTTTGCTCAACAATACATCAGGGAAACTTCCAAGTCTACACAGCGATTACCCGATCGCTGAACATATTATTTAATTGTAGAACCACTTATATTCCATCTGTATTTCTTAGACCCAATCTTTCCAGATGTCTCAGACCAGTTTTATAGGCACCAGACACATTAGGGAACAAAAGGCTTTCCAATATATACTCATATTATCAAACATAGTCACTAACTCTCACCAATATCAAATGTGCATCACATGTTAAATCCACGTTCCAATATTGAATCCTTTTGTCAGCAGTTTGTGACTTTCATAACTCACTTTAATTCTTCAGAGGTCTCAAATATTGTCAGTTTCTAGAGTTTAATAGTCGAAACTGTCAAGCACACAAAATATTTTCAAACAAAGTGATCTCTGAAGGGTTCAGTGTAATTATTTTTCACATGTTTTAATGAAAATGGCTTCACAGTTCTTCATTTCCTTTCTCTCACTGAGTCACTCTGAATCATGCTGTTGTGGGGGAGTCTGCCTGGGAATCCAGACTAGAACTACTTTCCAGCATAGGTTTGGGGATGGTGCCTGAAGGATGTCCTTTCCTCGAACTTTTGTAGGTACGAGAGGAATCCACAAATTGTACTCATTGTACTTGAACCCAAACCGTGTTAGCCCTTTGAGAAGCAGGTTCAGGTATCCAGAGCCTTGCTCCATTTTCTGCTTCTTTTCTTTCAGAGCTATTTAGAAGCTTCTAAGTCCTAAAGGCTGCAACTAGCAATGGCGCAGCTAATTACTTTACCTGTAACTTATGATGAAGCAAAGTGTATATTAGTTTTTTTCATTTTTTGCTCTGAAGAATTTTTGCATTTTGCTATTTTACAACTGTTGAGGCAGATTTAAACTTTGTCTTGTAAACATCTTTCCTCAACCTCTCCATGCCTGCTATGATGCATACGGAAAGAGCACACAATAGTTCACTATTTATATGCAATTTGAAAGAGCCAAGATAAAACTCCAAAGAAGGAAATGCTGAAGGAATCATAAATAATATGTTGTTGTTTGCAAGGGGAGAAGGAAAATTCATGAACTGAGTTTTGGAATACGACACTGTATCAGTAAATGACATGAAACAGATGTAGGTATTTATGGGAATGGTATAGAGGAGATTAAAACTTACTGAAATATTTATTAAGGAAAAAAACTGAAACAGAGTGGGCTCCAGAATCTCCTGTGTAATCTTATTAGGCATCTCATTCCATTTCCCAAATGTAGCTTTCTGTGAAGTGACACTGAATTTTTATACTGAAATTTTTCGAGCCTTTGTAATTTTCTCTCTCTTTTACCTCAGCATTGTGAACTCACATATCTCCAGATAACTGATCACATGTGAACAGCAAGTGTTCATGATACTCTAGTTATGACAGGGGAAGCTCTCACTGAATTACATCATTGAGTTAATTTGTGTTGCTCCATAAATCATAAATGAATCATGTACTTCCTCCCATAACAAGTGTGTTTCACTATTTTGAATTCTGTAATTTCTTTTGATATTATACTGGATTATGTAAAAGGGGGAGAGAAGTAAAATTTCTGCTTTAGTAACTTTGTGACATGAGAGGGGAGAACTGATAGAGAAAGGGTTTACTGAAAGGGTGGATTTATGTTCAGTAACCAACTCTGTCCCAGCCCCCTACTAGGTGCTGGAATTCAATAATCAAAGAGTGAAGATAATATGTTTTGGTTTGGTTTGTTGTTTTGTTGTTTTTTTTTTTAAAGTCAGTTGTGGAACCAACATTTTGTGTTGTGAACTATGTAGTTAAAATGGCCAACCTGGTAACAAAGGGCAGTGAAGGTTTGGCAAACTGCAAGGGCTTAAGAAGAGTCTTAGTGAATTCAGGCAGCCCAAGATTACACATAAATAAATAAAATACGTGGTTTGCTGGATTAGATCCTAATTAAAGAATTCTCAAATTGTTCAGACTCATGCCTATCAGCTCATTCTGTTTATTTTTCTATGTTCCCAATATTTTTGAAACGTACTGCCCTGATATCAAACATGTCCAAGATACAAATCAACTTTCATGCTGTATCTACAATTTTAGGAGATTTTAAATGCATTGAAAAGGCAATCCAAACCAGACATAACTTTCTTCCCCTTACTTGTGTTTTCTTAGAGATTGGCAGTCAGAAATTCCATAAATACAGCCAAGAGAAGACACTGAAGTGGTTAAAGAAAAAGGTATTGTCTTTCTCTTCTGCTTTATGTTGAAAATGCAAATGGTTGTTAGGTTGTCCATTTCTGCATATGAGCCATGTGGTGTGCCTCAGTTCAAGGTACATGTCCTGTTCAAGAAGGACACACATCACAGTAAAGTTGTCACACTGGGGAGTGTGATCCTGTGTTAGAGATACTATAAGACATGTTGTGTTTTTGACAGGGCTGGCCACGAAAGGGATTCATGGGGTGTGGGGAGGCAGAAGAAGATGCTGTCAGCTTATTGCTGTAGTTTTTGCATGAGGTTAGGGGCTTGCCCTTTGCTTCATCCCCTACGTAGATAGGCTAGAGTAGAGCTTTGAGTGTTACAGCTTTTAAATTCTGCCATGCTTTGAAGCTGGACAGAAATGCCTTGGTTTTGTGCTACAAAATGTGTTTCCTGAAGTTTTGGCAGAGTCACTTAGAATGGTCCTAGTTTGGTTGCTGTTATCTTGATCCAATCATGCTGTTCAAGAGGTCTGTACAGAATGCCAAAAATAAGCTGTTGTTAAAGCTAAACTTAATGGGGTCTGTGTTTTGGTATAAAGAAGGTGAATTTTCATGCTACTCACACACATGTGCCCCTAATGTGATGCCACTCTGTAGAAAAAGGTGGTATGCATCACATGATACAAGAAAACCCTGTCATTTAAAGTAGTCAATACAAGCACAAAATCTATTCTGCTTCCTGCAGTGGTGAGGCATGGGGATACCTATTTTGGAATGATTACCTGAATATTTACATTTGAACATGTACCTACCTGTTTGTGGTGTTTAAAATTTCTTCTTCTGACAGTTATCTCTCTGTTGGATCCAAAATGGCAGTGCACTGTGAAGTCTTTCATCTTTGATTTCTGCTAGGACTGCCTCTGCAATCCAGCTGAGCTCATGCATTCTCTGTTCTGCGAGCAGGTGTATTTCTCACCTGTATAATCATGGCTGTTAAATCTGAGTGGCACATCTCATCTTAGGGTGCTACAAACCTGGTGCTGTGTTGCCAAGGCAATGTGTTCAAAGATATGCTAGTTTCTTTGGGTTTTTTGAGCTCATATGCTAGTCATTACAAATGTGTATTAAGTTTCACCACAGTCCATAACTTGAGTGTTTTATATGCTTGAAACAAAATTACAAGAGCTTTGTCACTGCGTGAACATGTGCATAGTGATACTGATACAGACATTTCATTCTTTGGTTTTCTATAGGTTAATCAAACAATGAAAGCACTTAAAAGCAACAATATACCAGTAGGTGAAAGGGTACTTGCAAGTACATTTATCAACAATAAACAGATCACAGATACTAAAGAAGGTAAGAAAACTAAACATTGTATTGAATTCCATTTTTGTGAAGTCACCTAAGTGGAGATAAAACACATGATTAGAAACTAAAATGTATTGAAATTAGCTTTTGCAGTACCTTTATTCCTCGTACAGAAAATTCAGTATACGTTGTTACTGTGTGCCTTGGCTTTTCCAAGTTCTTTGGTATCTTCATTGGATGACATTGTAATGAACAGCAGGTCTCAGCTGGGATTCTCTTGACTTCTCCATAGTTCAAGAAGAAAGCATTTTTCTCAGTGAAATATATGTTGAAGTGCTTTGCTCAGCTGAGACTGTCATAGACAATAGGACACATATTTATAATATATATAAGTATCCACCCAGTAAGTGTCTCAGTATTGGAACATGCTTCTTTTTATTATTATTTTTATTAGGATGCATAGAATATTAGCATTCATGGAATTCTTCAGAAATATGAAGGGATCTTGGGATGTCACAGTCACAGAGAAAAAGCTTCTGGTCCAAATATTGCTCTATGTGACAAATGGATAGAATGCACAAATGTATAATTATTAAGGGCAAAACTGCTGTGTATCAAATTGCCCTGAAATTGACAATCCTTTGTCAAAAAGTCTGGTGTGATCCTGTTTGCTTCTAGTCATCTTTTTTGCTGGGGAGAGCAATATCCCGAATGTTACTGGGATATGAAGTTCTATAGAGAAACCTGAAAATGGACTCAGAATAAATACTTTGAATGTTAATGAAAGTTAAGAGAAGTTTAGAGCAAGATGAACAGAAGCAAATTATTTCTTATTACAAAGATATTCAGAAGTCTTCATGCTGTTGAAAATTAAGGAGAAACAAAGCAACTTGCTGACAAAGTGGAAAATGAGCTACCAAGTAATGATATCAAAGGAAACAACATAAATTAGATTTAAGAGGCAGCTGGACAGTTTTATAGAACAGAGATTGTAATATATGGTTTTTAAAAAGAGGCAAAGCTGCAAAACTTGTGAGTGACTTCACAGTAACTTTTCATCCTTTTCCCCACCCCCATTTTTTTAAAGAAAGGGAAAAGCATGCTGACATCAACCATCTTGACTGTGCTTAAATACCTTTTCTCTGAGATTTGTAATTAAGTGGTTCATCTGCAGTGGCTTTTTTGACCTTGCTTCTTACTTACAGTGACATGAATATAATAGTCTTTTTAAAAGCCTTGTTTTTTGATGTTTAAGAGAGGAGCATTGAAATAAGGAATACTGGGGTTTAAAGTAGGTCAGTTTTGCAGGTAGTACCACTGTATGTGGAAAGGTGAAAACCAGGAAGTCAAATGGACATTACTCAACACTTGCTTCTAGTAAGACTAATTTTCTTGTCCAATCCTTTCACTGCCGTGACAGTGCAAATTTTTTTCTGTAAAAAACTGCTTTCATAGGGATATTTTGAAATTTCATTACCTTATAAATAGATGTGAACATGTAGGTGTTGTGCGGAAAAATACGGAAGCATATAATGAGGGCAAATATGGAAGTAAGGGGGTGTTAACATATGACATGTGAATATTTCATTCAGAAGACAAAAAAGGGAGGTGTGCAAGTATTCCTGACGTTTGACAGAAGGTTAGTAACAAAGCTAGACCAGGGAGAACATAGACTCCCAAGAAGGCAATAGGTAAAGGAAGACAGTAAAGATTGCTTCAAGGCAGAAATACACACAGAATGGATTTTGTATTTAGTACAAAATAATGGCAGTTGACTGAGACTACCATTCAGTGTCATAATGCAAGGAGTAAAATGATAGGAATATTTTTCCTAAGCAATAAATTGGACATATTAAGTGCTGAGATGAAGTTATCTTGTGTTGGAATTATATCTTATTCTCTGCTGACCCTAAAGTGGGCTTAGAGCGTAACAAATCCTGACAAATTCTAGGCAGTGGAGGAAGGAGAAGTGATACTAAAAAGTTACTGTGAATATAGTTGAAATGCATCTGCTGGTGACAGTTTGTTAATACTTCCTGTTTCAATGCCTGTTTCCATTGGGCTTTTTATATTATAAAAAAAAAGGGGAGGGGGGGAAACATCTCTGGCACTAGAAAATAGTTCTTGGCCACTCTGATGCTGGTATACCATGTGCTTCTGAACTCTCCAAGTGCGTAATCATGTGAGCTGAAAAGCTGGCCTGTTGTGGTTGGAATTCAGAGGTGAGATTTTAATGTCTGTCTGGTGAATGCTTCCCATACATAGATGTACTTACTCCCTAGCAGCATCAACAGCAGCAAGTTTAAAAAATCCAGCCCATGATCAGTAAGTGCCTGTGTAGAACGTGACCGGAAAAGATCTGGTTTTGGACTTCATATTATAAAAGGGTCACTTTTTTTTCCCAGTCTCTCAGAAAAACATTTACAGCAGGAGTGCCCTATACTGAAAACAGCTTCTAGTAGTTCATGTTTCCACAGATAATTATCCCATCTTGCCAGTGATGTTTAGATAGGCCTTGGCATTTTCTATAAAGTACTGAAAATTAGGTACAAGACTTTGAAATAGACTCATTGTCTCATCTAATTGTTTTCAGTTGAAGCCAGAAAATGTTCTTTAGTACTGAAGCCCTTGCCAAATAATTGTAAGATCCAGATGCTTTAAAATTAATGATTGCATGTTCTGTTGAGTCAGCTTTTTACTTTTGCAGGTTTGTAAAATTTAATTTCTTAAAAAAATACAGGATATCTAGTATTCTCAGACAGTGAACAGCTTTTGTAAGGTACATACAGCAGATATTAATAACATATGCTGACAAAGTGAGTGTAGTAAGTCTTTACTTTTTAAATAAACCTACAAGTGTCATATAAATTACTCAACACAGGGAGGCATCACAGTCTCTTACTATTAATTCAACCTTATGCTTTATGGTAGCATATGCAACATGGCTAAAACAACCTGATTATATAACATGAATGGTTTTTTTTCTCCTTTCTACTCCCCATTCTACTCTATTCCTGAAGACTACATACGGTATGCCCATGGGTTAATATCAGAATATATTCCTGAAGATCTGAGTAAGGAGTTGTTGAAATACTTAGGGTAAGTATTGTTCCAACCTAGCTAATAGTTTTATATAGCATGCATTACTGTAATTTCTATTGAATACTGAGATTTGTTCATCAAGGTTGCAGTGAATGACACAAGAAAATTTATATTTGTCACACTTTAAATATGATTTTTCAAATGTAGATTATGCCTTTCTGTTTTTCCTATGATGTTAAGGACCATGAGCTGATGGAGAGATGTAATCTTTAAGTTGGATATGTCTGTTAGTATAGTTGCATCATGAAACCATAAGTAATGCATCCTATTTATTTTAAAACAAGCAGGAAGGAAACGGAAAGAGTTAAAGCATTTTGTCCAGAATTGGTAAGCATGAGCAGCAGAACCAGGAGTACGGTCCTCATCTCCAGTCCTCTTTTTCCTTTTCCCTACTCATTCAGTGCTGCTGGGGTTTGACTTTACATATCTAACATGTGTTAGTTTAAATCTGGACGGTGAGCCAGCATCCTCATCTTGGTATTCCCTGTCGGCAGGAGCCTTTGCTTGGGGCATCACTGGGATTCTGCACCTACTCCTCAGTTCAGTTCTTTTCAGAGAGGGTTCTGTTGTGGTTGCCTGTGGAAAGGTGTACAATTTGTACCTTGACGCCCCCCTTGAAGCTGAACAGCGTCATGAGTCAGAAATACAGAGTTTGTGAGCTGCTGTTTTGCAAGTACTTGCCATATGCAAGCATATCAAAGTAGCCTTTGTGAAGAAGGAGTTACATTCTTTAGGTTGCTGCAATCCACCTGTTTTAATTTATAACTTGAAATCTTTTGTTCTGCAGGCTTCCAGAACTTAGAAGCCCAGCATCAGAGCCACCACTGAAGGTAGGAGAACATGAATATATTGATGGATACATTGTTTTGTAAGGTAATTTCTCAGATATATTGTTAAAACTAGGCCAGGCCAGGCACAGGGTACAATACAGTAAGTAAGTTTGCCTTGTGAAAGCCAGTGTAAAACAACACAAAAAATTTACCAGATAACTCATATTTTTTAATAAGGAATATTTTGGTTGGTTTTCTTGCTTAAAAAAGGGGAGGGAAAGAGAGAGACATATTTTATGGGTTTGGTCAGCAGTCTTTTCATACGTGTTTTGCTTATTTAGTTTTATTGAGGTTGATGGGACAGTATGACCTCATAGGTTTTCTTTCGTATATAATTTATGAGGACCCTGAAAGGGACCTTCTGGGTCATGGATTTCCAGACAACCATATTGGATAATCTCTCGTACACTGACCATTCTTCACTGTGAGTCTCATTAGGACTTTTTATTTCCATTACTTGGAAGACTGTTCTGTAACCTCATTCCTCTGATGCTCAGAAACCTTTCTGTAAATTCCACCTTGAATTTATTCATGGCCAATTTAATCCCTTATGCTTTTGTGCTAACTGTATCATTGTTTTTTTAAATTTAAGTGGCTCTTTTCCCTCCCTAACATTAGTTCTCTCAATGTGTAAAGAGAAAACATACATCTTTTGTATTTTCATTTGTGAAGCCAGCTTGGTTGTGTAAGATGGGTTCTCCATTTCCTCTTCGTTGCCAGCAACATTTCTTTACACCTATTCCAAGATGAATTCAATTGTTTCAAAGCAGGTGACCGGAATAATATATTTTTATTTCTGATAAAACCTTTATGCATATAATATGATGGCATTTTTCCCTTCCTGTTTTATCTAGAAGTACTTTGTCCCATTAGAGATTAGAATCCCACTTGCCTCTATTGGTGCATGACGTACCAGATAGCTCTCAGTCATGCTGTGAACAGTTAAGACACACAGTTGGCTTTTTTTCTTCTCCTCAGTTTTGACTTGATCAGTATTCATATTTACAAGAAATTCATTGAGTTAGCTGCTGTGTACGTGATATTTTACTTCTGTACATTTAATCTGTTTTTAATACCTCTAGTCTTGAAGATACCCTGGCTTTTCCTTCACAATGTTAAAAGTTATTTAGCTATTCATAATGCTACTCAGTGGTGTACACTCAGCAAATATTAGCATTCTCTTATCTTTAATTAGCAGTTAATGAACATTTTGAATAGGTATTGTTCATGGCAGTCCACTAGTAATATCCATCTGATCCAGTGACATCCCTTTCTGCATTATTTATCTTTATTTCCCTTTTACCCAGTTGTCTACCTACCTTAAAATTCTTACATGGTATTTATTTTCTATAATTTCAGTTGATTAAGTGGCATGATGTCAAGTCCTCTGGCAATCCTTCACATTTTCTGTCACCAGAAAATGTGTTATATTTGAGAAAGTAAAGATAAGTCAGTAGGCATTACCTATGTTTAGGTTTCATGCTGAGAACTGTGGTTGTTCAGCCTGGAGAAGAGAATGCTCTGGGGAGACCTTATGGCACCTTCTGTTTCCTAAAGGGAGCTACAACAGAGCTGGAGGGAGACTTTTCACCAGGGCATGTAGTGATAGCACAAGGAGGAATGTCCTCAAGCTGAAAGAGGGTAGCTTTAAATTGGTTATGAGGAAGAGATTCTTTACTGTGAGGGCAGTGAGGCACTGGAACAGGTTGCCCAGAGAGGTTGTGAACTTGCCATCCCTGCATCCCTGGCAGTGTTCAAGGTCAGGCTGGATTGGGCTCTGAGTAACCTGGTCCAGTCGAAGGTGTCTGTGCTCATGGCATGGGGAGTTGGAACTACATGATCTTTAAGGTCCCTTTCAACCCAAACCATTCAATGATTCAATGGTTCATTTACTCTTTAATTGTTCTTCCTTCTTTTACTTCCTCCCCCTCTGTTCTCCTGAGGCCGACTATCACTTTTTCCTCGTCTTTACATATAGATGAGTTTTTGGGTATTGTGCAACAATATGGTCCCTACCTGACAGAACATTTGCCAGGTTTTGCCTCTAGTTCTGTGATTTCTGAAGCAGTCTCCCAACAGGGTCAGCAAATTGAGTTTTACTTCTACCTTGAATAGGGGGATTTCTAGTCTCTTTTCTGCCCCTCTGTTTAACCTCTCAATCTTTATTGAAAGTGATTTACTGAGGCAAAAGATTTCTTCCATTTTGGATTTACATCTAGATTAACTTGAATATCTATCCAATTCTTACACCATAGCAGCTTCACTTTTTCTTTTTTAATTCCCTTCTGCCTCTGTGGCTAAACAACCTTGTACTGTTTGTTTTAATTCCCTTTCCAAGGTCTAACTCAGCTTGACTTTTTGGCAGCTTTCACTTAATCCCAGTATTACCTGACCCCTAAACCAACTCTTTTTTCTTTTTTTTTTTTTTTTTTTTTGGCAGTCTTTTTTTCCCCATTCATTGTAGAATTCTGCTTACACCTAGTATCATTTGGATTTTTGGGGGGAGGGGCGTGGAATATGTGTGCATCTGTGTGAGCAATGAGGCACCTTCATACTGTTTAGTCTGAGAAGTTCTTCCCTTCAAGATTTTTTTACCTTGTTTGAAGTAAAAGATCCCAAATCACTTCTTTTTCTTCTACATTCCCAGTGTCCTCCTCACACATCAAGTCCCTTTGCTTTGCCTTAGGCAAGTAAGGCACATGGTTTGCTAAGTTTTCCTCTCTAGCACCAAAAACCCCACTTTTGATTATCCTTTCCATTTAATTTAAACTGAGGCACTCAGTGTCTACCGAAACCAAGTTACTTGCTACACTGGCCTTTCCTGCCATGTCGATGCTACTTACCAAAACAAAGTCTAAAATAACCTCTTTTCTGGCTGGTTCAGTGACTGTTCTGTTAAGCAGCATGTCAGCTAGCACATACAGAAATAATTGAGCCCTACTGTTATTAATAGCATTTGTTCTCCAATGTATATCTGTAGATATGTTATTTCCATGTGGCTGGACAGTTGTTCTGGCTGCACGGTTACTTGGCCCTTTGATTCAGTTAAGAATTATCTTTATGCATTGCAAGAAATATTAAGCACACATCAAGAGCCAACTGATATTCATTAGCTGTATAAGCATATTAGAGTAACTGTATTAAACTGCATGTGATGTACATTACATATTATGTATGAATAGCTTTTATACCATTGGGATAGTTCTGAGAATCTATTTTTAAAAACAGTTTTATTTCAGCAGTTTGGTTACAGAGGAAATGAGGCTTAGAACTGTTCAGTTGTTGGGCAGTGAAATCTTGCTGAGGATCTGATTGATTTCCAGAGCACTAACCAGAGTGTGTATGATCTTGCTGTGTTTAAGTCTTTGCAACTTTAGGGATTAAAACAATCTCAGAGGAGCAAGGTAGAGTTGTATTCTGAAACAACTAGGGTCCTTCAGACCATTTTTATTCACTTGGGTTGACATTTCTCTTCATGAGGGCAAGCTGCATTGGCAGACATAATATATGATTGTTACTAAAGAAGGAGGTTCTAACATATTTCCTATTTGGTAAAGTAACTGCATGTTTAGAAGTTATGTTAAACTCTGAAGGGAAGAGAGATTCAGAAAAATCAGTGATTAGCAAAAAATCAATGACATTCTCTTTTAGAACAAGAGCAAAGTGGGTACAGTCTGGACTTTGTGATTGAATGATTCAATCAAAGTTGCATGTTCTTTGTATTAATTCTAAGCCATTGATTTTGTGTTGTAACCATCATACTGTCCAGTTTGTCAGCACAGGGAGTCTGGCCATTGGCAAATGATGAGAGACATTTACAAAGATCATGTAGGCTTTGCTACAACTAAACAGCAAATGTTTTGCTGAAATGCAAACATTTTTATAGTAAGTTTTAAAAACTTGTTTATCAGATTCCAAAAAGAGGAGAAAAGTAATTATTCATTAGATTGTCACTTGAAAATGTAATCACAGCACAGTAAACAGCCTCCTAGAGAGCCTGATCCAGATTCCATTGAAATCAAAAGAAAAGGCTGCAGTTGGATCTGGTTCTAAGAGCTGAGAAATCTAAGCTGCAGACCTGGCTTCTGTGCCAAAGAGAGAGAGGGAGGGGGAGAGAGAGAGATATCACAAGCACCATAAACAAAATGAATAAAACAGGATCTTAAAATGTATGGTACCATCCAAGTTGCTTGCAAAATCGCTCTCTTTGGCACAAAAACTAGGAAGGCCATGGTCTAGATTTCACAGGATATTAAGGACAGGGTAGTAATATCAGATATATAATAATAATAAAAATGCAGTGCTGTAAAATACTACATACTTTTTTTTTCCTTTTGGAAACATACCAGAAAGTTTTTACCTTTAAACTAAACACATGCTCACAGTTTATGGAAAGAAATATTCATTTTTACGGCCTGATCATGTGAGGTGCCGAAAACCATTCACTTGCATTATTTCTGAAGTTAGAAGGCACACAGCACATGGAGAGTCAAACTTCATAATATGCTGTTGGATTCAAGTGATGAAGCAGTTAGTGGAGCTATGTCAGTGTTTCACTGTTGCCAAACTGTAGAAACTAATTAACTCTAAAGGCCATGAACAAACAGATAGTAGACTACATGATGATCCACTTGTGTTGGTAACACTGGAGTTGCTGCACGTTTCCATGAGATCATGGGGACCAGAGTCTAGGTTCCTTGACTGTAAGGCACTAACTTTCAGCAGCTGCTCCCTAAAGTTCTCTAAATAGACTCTGACTCTAAAGTCACAATCATGGCTGATTTCTAAAAGTCATTCTTCAGAAGACTAGGAAGAAAATGCCTCCCATGACACGGAACGATCCCTTCTGAATGCTGTAGAGACAGTATATATTCACATGTCAAGAAGATGATTGCAGAGAGAAATTTTCCACTCTTGCTGCCGATTCTTCAGTTGATTGCCAGTCCTGTTTTGGTGCTATGGTTACATTATAAAGCCAAAGCTTTGAACTTCCATGTGTGTACATCATAAAAGTGGTTGACAGAGCAACTTCCTCACTCTAACGTTTCAGAAAATGAAATGGTCAGATGTCCCTGTGGAACCAGAAGAAGACTATACTAAGCTTAACAGTGACAATCTGAAAACCAAAAAGGTAAGCAAGTCTTGCACTGATGCATGTTTTGCTAAAGCGTAGGTTAATATAAAATATTAGCACAGAGTGCTTAGCTTTCTCCTCCAAAACACATCAGAAAAACAAATACAAAATTGTCTTATATCTGTATCTTATATCTCTTTGAACATTTTATTCAGATTTAATTTTGACTTAGACAGTTTTAATTTCCCATTCTGAACTCTTCTATACTATTACTGCTTGGCTGTATTTGACCAGTGAACATTCCAGTGAACCTTACAGACTTAGACACATGTGTTAAGTTGTTCAGCTAATGTTTACAGATTTCTTTGAGATCTTTAGATAAGAAATCCTGTGGCTTAGTGATAGCAACTGTTAAATTTCAGTTACTTGAAAAAGAAATGAAGATGGCAGCATTTGCTTAAATTCCAAGGGATGCTAAGACAGGCCTTATTTTTACCTAGAAATATTGCTCGTGCACTTACTTATGTCAACTTAATGAAGTTAAATCAACACAGAACTTACTGATTGCCAGCTCCAGTGCAAGTTTAGAGGCCAGTTCAAATCTGAGTCCAGCAGTGCCTGCCACTGTACTCTTCCTAGGAGAGCAACAGAGATGTGCAAAGAAATAGATCCTGTCTGTGTGTGCCAAAGTTGTGAGGCTTGTACTGGCTTATTTCTCTGAACATTGAAATAAAATGAATCTTCCTCCAATCCATCAGGAACCAAAAAGGCCCACTGTGCTTGTCTTGTGACCTAATGCTGACCACTCGTTAGCCCTTTGCAAAGAGAAGCAGCTGGTGACAGATGCATTCCTTCCTCCCCCCAAGGCCCCCAAAGTTTTTATAGTCAGTGCACATTCTAGTTCTGAGGCAAGAGGATTGCCCCCTAAGTGAAGGTGATAAATAGTTTAAAATACGCATGTTTCCCCCTTCTCCCATTATATACCTATAGCTTTTGAACTTAGCATAAAGACAGAATTAACTGAGGAGAGGTAATTCGTTTTAATATAAATATGTTTTACTTCTGAAATAATGAAGCACATTGATGAGAGAATCTGGGAAACAAAAGATAGCTCTTGGACTCTGTACAGTGTGCTGCTCTTTTTTAAATACTTTGGCAGTGGTTTTGTTTGTAGAGTAACACAGACAGTCATACTGTTCCTGCGTATCTCCATCCTATCCATAACCATCTAGCTGATCCCAAGTATTGTAATTGTGAAGTCCTGCAGACTGAGGAGCATCATAAAGAAAGGTCAATGCAAAGTTTTCTTAATAGGGAAAGCAGCTACAGATTTAAAACATAATGTTTTAAAATATAAGAAAGAAAAGAGATCAGTCCTATAAAATGTGGCTCATAAAATGTGTTTTAGGTGTAGAAGTCTGGGAAGTTGTTCCAGTGGCCTCAAAAGTACTTTGCAAATGTTAGTTACTTTCTTCATTCCTAGTTCTTCCATCTCTTTTCCCATTATTTCACTGTGCATAGAGTCTTTGATAGTAAATCAGTGTGAATTATTCATCATCTGTAATGCAAGTGTGTAATTCAGCTTGCTGACAGCATAATCACGAGATTGAGTCGGAGGGTACAGTATGCATCTGTTACATTGTATGCATTATTCCTCCTAATGTACAGTCAGGGATTATCCCAAAGAAAACATTTGATTTGGGATACCTCATTCTGCAGAAAGGAAAGATGTTTCACCTCCTTGCCCTTGTAATTGGTTTTCTATCTTTGTCTGAGGTTAAGTAATTCCTGGCAAGTATTTTTCAGTTTGAATAATCTCAAATTTGTTTTTAAAGGTCTTTTTCATACAATTCAAGCCTGCATAATATTATCTTTACTGTTACACACTAAAACAGCAATTCTTGCTTGACTTCTGTACTTAGGAGTTTGTAGCATATATTCCCCCTCTATGGAGTTGCTGTTTAACTGTTTTTGTTTATCATTTCACTAACAGCCAAACACCAAGATGTCTGCAGCACAGAAGGCTCTGGCCAAAGTTGATAAGAGTGGAATGAAATCCATTTCTACCTTCTTCAGCTCCAAACCTAAAGCATCAAAATAAAGACCTGTTCTTGAAAGAGTTTTATACAATGATTATTTTTATGTCAAGTTAAAGATGTCTCCTGGGGGATTTTTTATGTATAGTGTACGTGGGGTGTGTCTGGTGGAGTGTGATGAGGAGGTCCATCAGGCAGCATGGCACAGAGCTGTTGTGCCTTAGTGAGGCCAGGCAGTACTATGCAGATATTCCATCCTGGCTCAGGAAGACAGTCTAGCTGCTTTACCATGGTCCTGTCTTCTGTCTAGCATCGTATCATACTGTACTGCTGCTGCTTCTAGGGCAAGCCCAGTCAAGGCCACCACAGAGCTCCATTACACTTCATGCTAGGCTGAAAATGTGACCTCCTTGTATCTGTTTTTTGCATTCATAAGGAGGCTTATTTTTTGAGACTTTCTGAAATTTTTTACACAGTATTATGTGAGTGTAAGATGGCATTGTTACATTTTTATTTTGACACAAGTCTAAGTGCTGATGTAAGCATTGTCTTTGGTGGCAATTTATCAAGGCAAAGATACTGTCTATATTGGGATTTGGGTTGTTTTCAGTATGCTAGAAAGGAATTGCAATAAATGTCAATGTACATGTAATGCAATAAAGTGCTTTGTATAACAAACGTGTGCTTGTTGTATTTGCTGTATGTTTCAAGAGTTAGTTTAGATTTCAGGACATTTCTTAAGGGGTTTTGGTATTTTCCTGTTATATAAATTGTAATCCTTAGAGTTACGGCATCTCTTTGGCTTACGTGATAAATCTCTTAGCACATAGCAATGTAGGGGTATTTTTGTGTTTAGTTCCCAGGTCCTTATGAAAATAATTAGGGAAAGATTGATTTAAAGGCAAAAATGGGTGGGGGGGTTTTAAAAAGCATATTTGGAGCTGGATTCAAAAGCTTAAATATGAGCGTCTTAGATAAGGTTTAGTTTTGTGAAGTTTTGCACAAGGTAGTACTGTTACTTAAAATGCACTACCCACTCTTTTCTATGTTCTTTCCTCATTGCAGAGTATTTCTGTATATTTGGAGGGATGGCTGATGTTGCAACTTTTCAGATCTACGGAATTGAAAAAGAAATGGAGGCACTGTGATCATTTGTACAGATCTAGTCAGTTCTTCACAACACTTGGTTGCATCCACCAGTTGTCCTCAGTCATTACTGTGGATGAGCTACAATGTGTATTTTTGAAAGACAAATGTCATTCTTTGCTACTTCAGCTCAGTAGAATCTGCCTGTATCCTTTGATAATGTTTCAGAGAAACTAGGGTGTTCTCCTTTTGAGTAACTTAAACAATTTTCCTTCTTCAGACTTACTTGCTGCCTTTTGCAACCCTTGAATTACAGTGGTGTCTGTTAGGTTGAAGAGCTCTATGGCATTTTCTTCCAGCCAGAAATAAGAAGCTTTGCTGTGTCCTTTGCAGTTATTGTTGGGGTTCATATGCCTTTCAGACTGGTGGGGTTTTTTGAAGCTTTGGATGTAGTTTGGGGAAGTCAGTATGGTTAGAATTCCAGATAGAGGTAAATACTTGGAAATCTATGGAATAATAATGATAACTAATGTTGGGTGAGCCCAGAATGAGCAGTTGCAATCATGAACAGGAAAGATTAAATTTTTGAAAATTTTTCAGCCTAGCCCAGCAGTTTATTTGACAGTGAAAGAAACCCCTCAACATCACTAAAATGCCAGATAATACTGTGAGGGAAAAAAAAGTAAAAAGGACAGGCACATACTGTCATGTTAATGAAGAAGTTTTGTGCATTAAGCACCATGTAAAGGGGGTGTTTTGGTAGAAGAAAGGAGTTGTGTATCTAGTAATGGAAAGCCAATTCTGAGCACTAGAAGATGCTGAGAAAGCAGACAAGTGTGGGATGGGTATTTGATTGGAAAACCAAGAATGGGAGAGAGGTACATTAGAAACAGTAATTAGGAGGTAGAACATATACATAGTAGAAACTCTTCCAGATATTTAAATCTCCTCTTTTTAGGGGTTTGCATTTTAATAGTTCAAAAGTTTTGTGAAATAAGTTTTGGAAATGCATCTTTTCTATGACTGAACTGTTCGAGAACCTTCTAAGAAAACATACCTGTTTCTTTAGTTAGAATTTGGAACAAGAGGACAAATATGATAGAGATGAGAGGCCTTCATGCTGACTTCTGATCTGGACTACCACATGGGTTTTTTTCTTAGTCTATGTATGACTTTCACATCTGTGGCCACACTCAAGGGCTAAGTCTAGAGTTCTTCCTCTGTGCATAGATGCATTGTGCATTGTGTCACATCTCGACTTCAGCTGTCAGCTATGCTGTAACTTACAACAACAGTGATTTTTTATTAGTGACTGTGCTTTTGGTTGAACAGGAATTTGTGCATGACAAAAAAAATAAGCCCATTTCCAAAAGTCATTAGAGCTTTCATGTGAAAACAAAAACTCTTTTCCCTTTAGGAAAACATGAAATACATTTAGTAACTTTGAAACTTCCTCAACATGTAGCTGTAAGAAGTTACGAAGAGCTTATGGTGCCAAGTGCATAAAACAATATTTCCTACCACAATGAGGATTTAAATATAGTTATTCTGCCTGGCCAGCAGTAGCAGTAGGTCATTATGAAGTGCTGCTTTGCTATTTCTTCTTTTTTAGCGTAGTATGAAACAATATGCCAGCACCATTATAGAAATGTGGTTTTACTTTATTTCTGTTTCTGGGTTAACATGACATCTCTGCATGTTCATGTAAATATCTGATGAGTTGTTATGCTTTTATAGTTGTTTTTTGGAGGATTAAGCAGCTCTTACATTTTCACTTTTTTAGACTTCACATAACAAATGGATTGACATCAGTGGGCATGGAAATCCAAGCACTGACTTAGGGATATGTAAGGGTCAAACTGGCACATCATTTTCAGTCTTAAGTAATGAACTTAGATGTCTGAAGTGACAATTGGTGATTTGAATATTTTCAGTGGAAAAGGCAGCACAGTTGGCAGAATTTGTGTTCAGATCTGAAATCTGGAAGAGTTCAGTGATGCTTGTTTTCAGGTGTTCAGTTGCATCTGACAATGTTTATTAGAGGAAAATTAAATACATGGGCGCTTATTTGAATAGAGTAATGTTTATGACTGGAGTTTTCTCTTTCCTTTGTAGATGCTTGTGAAAAGACATGCAAAGAAGAAATGAAAGGAGCATAAGGAGACTTGCTAATACTATTTTAACTTGCCATAATCTCAAAGCTGCTTTTAAAGGCTTTTTTTACACTCTTTCTGAAAGTAAATGCTTGAAGTTAGACATGCCCTGTTCCAAGAAAAAGCAAATCTCAGCAGATTAACATTGTTAAATATGCGGTGTGTTAAACATGCACTGCTTCAAATTTTATAGCTTATACACTATTGGTCTATCGGGCCCTTCCAGGAAAGCACTTACGAGCATGCCTAATGTTAAGCACATGAGCAGTGATCTTAAAGTCAGCAGTGTTGTTCATGTGGGTAAGTGCTTTGCTGGATCAGCGCCTAAAGTCTTGTTAGGTGCTGAGCATCCTGATCCATATCCAGAAAAGCACTTACATCCGTGCTTATCTTGAAGTGGAAGAGCCAGTCTCATATTTGTGCATTAGTATTCACCATAAAATCTCTCTTGGCACAATGACTCATATGCTTAAAATTAAGCACCTGCCCAAGTATTTTGCAAGGTCAGACCAACTGCATCCTTGAGCAAGTCTTAAATACTGCATTTTCTATTAATTTCCCTTTTAATACTAATTTTTAATAGAATATATTATTTTAGTGGCAATAATTACAAGTTTTAGAAGCTGTATAGCTAAATGTGTTGTATGCAATTTTCTGCTTTCTTTTTCAAAACCTATCCAAATCCAGCAAAGTCCTTTATGGACTAGAAGTCCAATGTTCAGACACAGAATCAACCAAAATGGAAAAAAAGTTAACTCTGATTTTTTAGGACATTTACATTTTTTGAAATAATTTCATTGAGTTTGATTTACATGATTTTGTCCAAAGGTGTCACCTAGATTGGGTTGTGGAGACAGTCCGACTCTTTAAGTGCTAAAGCTTCAGGTGGGTTGTATGTTCAGAAGGGCAGATGGAGAGGCTGTATTTTTTTATTTTAATTGTTTTATTCTAAGAGATTGAAACCTTATAAATGTGTATAAAATAACATGTACATTTTTTATTGGGAGCTAAATCAAAACCTATGTAATCCTTAAGGTAAAAAAAAAAGGCCTAATTATAATATTTTTTATTCATGTAAGAGACACTTTCTGTGGAGTGAGTTTCAACTAAAATGTCAAACTGAGTCTACATAAAACATGCAGAAAATGAATGCTAGTGAGATCCTTAAGTGATCTGTGTCAGATGTAGTCTGACGTTTTTATTTTAAATACCTGTTTATCACAGTACTGTTAATATCTAAGTGTTCGCTAGAAAACTTTTTTAAATTAATACTTTACAGGATTTTGAACATAATGACTGTGTACTTCTGTAAATTCTAACTGTGATCCCAGTTCACAGACACCTACAGCAAATGACCAAAAGCTCTAAAACTTGAATATATTTGAAGCATTCTAGATAAGAAGTAAAGAAATAGTTTACATCTACTCTGGCAAATTCTGCCTAACTTAAAGGAGACCTCCAAGAAGAGTTTATTATGACATTGCTGAAAACTAAATTGTAAGACAGAGGCAATAGCTTATCAACTTTCTTTTCAACTGAGTTGGATCAACTCTTTCAGAATATGAAAATCCTGAACTTTTAACTATTTAGAAATCATACATGAAAGTAAATGTTTTCTGAATGCCTATTTTAGAAATTTGCACTGAATTATTTTTGTTACTATTATGCTTGTCTGGTTAAGCAACGTGCACTTTCCCTTTTCAAGGAAAAAATATTTATTTTAACATCGTTTTCTAGGCAGTTCTGCACGAATATTATATGGGTCCAAGATGAAATTTCTGTTTTTCTAGCTTACATTAAAAAATGCTTGATGTATGAATACAATGATGTATTTCAGTAAAATGTGATTCTATTTTTTGGTAAGATTTTATTTTTAATTCATGTACAAGAAAGAAATAAATGTCTTTGGAACAATTTGTTGATTTTTTCTTTATTAATTTCACAGAGAAATGCAAACTAAAATGCAGTGCAGTCAGGCTACTAGTACTGTTAGGCTCCACAAGGTAGTCAGTAATTCTTAGACTGAGTTGAAGGAAATAGTGAATTCTAAGTTAGATATGAATCCCAAAGTTCAATTAAGACAGATTCTGTGAAGCAATGAGGGTAATCCCTGAGGGTGTTACTGTACAAATGTTATAAAGAAAACCCATTTCTGTATACATATAGTTGTTGGCCTACATACTCTGATTATTTTCATTTTCATGGACATGGTAGTGAATCTCTGAGCAATGGTGGGATGAGGAGAGTGGAGGTGAAGAGAACGATGTGATATTCATGTAATGTTTTACATATTTCACGTTCTTCATCATCACATAGGTAATATATATGTGCTCCATCACAGTCTTACACAGAACTGATAGACAATTATTTTCCATGTTTTTTACAGCAGACAATCAAACACAAGAGAATTGCTGTTTCTCTGCCAAAATGTTATCCTGGTATCACCTTGATGAGTCATTATGTCAAATGACAGAAAAACAGACACACTTTCTGAGCTGGTAATCAATCCTATGCTGGAGAAGCAAAGCAAAGTGGTGATAGAGGTTGGTAGCTAGTGACAGCTGAAGCTTCCTTTAAAGAAGTCATAACAGTCATTCCACCTCATTTTAATCACTGAAAGTTTGGTCTCTGTGTGCTCTTATGCAGCTCCTCTGTTATTAATAGAGAGCATCCTGAAAAGGTGACTTATATTCCAAGAAGAATTGTCCATTGGAGCTGTGGCTTTTTCTCATGCACCGTGAGAGGAGCCTAGACACTGTGTGTGCCTGCATATAGACTTTGTAGATAGCTCTCTTCAGTATGACTGTAGTGCCCCCAAGAATTCGGGTCAGTCATGTATTTGTGGAATTGCATTTAGCCTCTAGGGTAAAAAGGAGAGGCCAGGCTTTCAAGATCTCCTTAGCTTTCCAGTGAGTATTGTTTAACTTCTCTCTTCACATTTTATAAACACATGGTAAACTTAATTTTAAACCTGTTCTGAGAACCACTGTACCAATTTTATTCTGCACTATTGCCATAGTGCTTTCCCTTCCAGCCCACTAAAATAATAATGGAAGTTTTGCCCTGTTATTCTCCCCCTCCCAGCCTTCTAATTATTATTCTGTGTTTGAGAGGGCAAAGTTTGTAGTAATTTTGCAGTCCATTCTCTGATGCCTAAAACCTTTACATCGGCACACTAAAATCACTGAGTAATTGGGCAGTATCAGCTTTATCTGCAAGCAGTGAAGGTAGGTAAGTTGATCTGGGCCTCTCCTCCCCTTTCCAGATGTATTCTTGTGACTGATTTTAAAGAGTTTTAGCCCCTTAATTTCCAGTTATTGTTTCTCAGCTGTTAACTGCCCCCTGCCTCTTTGGCTGTGATACTGTGACTTTCTGTGTGAGGCCCATTCAGCCTTTCAGTGTGAATTAAAACAGCAACCAACAGCCAGAGGGTCGTAACTGTTTAAGCTGTTAAGTCTCAAGTGAAAGAGTATATCCAAGTGTACTTCAACTCTGTCCCTCAGCCTTCAATCTATAAACTGTGAGTTATGTCTCCCTACCTCACCACAGTAAGTTGTGACAGTTACTAGCTCACAGGATTCAGTTTAAATAAAAATACATTTAAAACTGAATCCAGTGAACTCAACCTGAACTTCTTTGAATTCCCATATGCCATCCACAAGCAGGAATATCTCTTTGGAGACCAGGCCTACACAGTGACACTTATTTTCTCCAAATTCAGGAAAAGCAATGTGAGATTACCACTTGATTCATAAGACTTGTGTGAGGTGGACACCCTGCTGCAGAGTAACTGGGCCCTGACCCAGGCTCCCAAATTTCAGTGTCTAGAAGTTATTCTTTAGGTAGATGTCCTGAGTTGTTGGTTTAGACTGGGCCCTGTGAAATAGACATAAACAAAAGCCTTTTAAGTTTTTGTACTGCTATGATATGATTTTGCCCTTAGTAAGCACAAATTGTAATTTCTGGTCTTCCTGGAGCCTCCTTATACCATAAACCTAGCAAGAAAAAGGTGTTCTGGGGTTTTAGTGGAATAGTTGTTTCCAGGATAACTTACCAAATGGCAGGGTATTTGTACAGCTTGCAAGATCTGTGGAAACAAGGAGAGATTCCTCATGGACATTCCTCCCAGCCAGGACAGGATTTTAACCTTTGCAGGTGCTCCACACCTGGCACAGCCATAAGTATGTGCTCTGCTCCAGCTCCAAGCAGATGGAACAGTGACAGAGCTGGAGTGAGACTGAAATGAGGAAATAAATTTGAATGTAGTGGGGAAATCTAGCAGAGATACAGATATGATTATCCCACTCTGGGTAGCATTTGTCAGTATGCACTTGCAGAACTGCATCCAGTTCTGGTCCCCACAGTTCTAGAAATAAGTGAACATACTGGAGAGAGTCCAAAGGAGGGCCACAGAGATGGATGAAGGGCTAGAAGACCTCCTCCATGAAAAAAAAAAAAAAAAAAAAAAAACCACTGAAAGAATCAGGTGAACCCTTCCTGGTGAAGAGAATTGTCAAAGACAATTGAGGCTCTCTTCCTGAGAAGTCACATGGAGAGCACAAGGAGCAACAGGTATCATGAGTTGCACTGAGAGAAATTTTAGCTTGACATAGAAATTTTTACATTAGAAACAGTCATTCACCGGAACAGCCTCTCCAGGGATGTGGTAGAGTCCCCATCACTGGAGATTTTAAAGATGCAATTGGATGGGGTGCTTGTTAATCTCTTCCAGGTTCCTTTTCTCGTGAATGGTTGGACCAGATGATATTTTGAGGTCCTTTCCAACCTGGGCTGTTCTATAATTCTATGAAATCAGTAATGGATGTGCTGCCACAGAACTGCAGCAAGTGTGCTATGTACTTTTTCTCCAGCTTGTTGATTAGAGAGTGCAGCTTTGGCAGAGAGGAGACCTACAGGGAGGATTATTTGATGTGGCTGTTACCTTCAAAGCAAGCTGTCCCTGTGTGCATATGCTGGACTTGAAAAGACTGACATTTCCCTTCCAGAGCTATTGGTTAGTGACAAGCAGCATGGGCCAAATGATCTCCCACAGGGATCAGAGGTTTGGTGGTTTTTTTTGCAGGCAGTTATAGGGGACAAAAAGCTCACAGGATGCTCAGGAAGGTCGTTGGGTCTTCCTCTCTGGAGACACTCATAACCCACCTGGATGTGTTCCTGTGTATCTTGCTCTAGGTGACCCTGCCTTGGCTCGGGGATTGGACTAGATGATCTCCAGAGGTCCCTACCAACCCTCACAATCCTGTGATTCTGTGGAGATGGGAAATAAAGGAGCAGATGTAGGAAAGGTAGAAAGAAGAGAAAGCTTGGGTAGCACAGGGGAACAAAGAGGGCCATGGCTCAGCACTTTTCCATGCTCTCATTTTGCCTGGGAGTTGTGCAGTAAATGTTCTTCTTTACTTGTGCCAGTGGTATGTGTAAACCACTAGGTTGCAAGAAACTACTAAAAAAGCAGTAACTCGTTAGAATGCACGTGCTACTCCGTGACAAGAAGAAAATGTTTTTGGATCTTTCTAAGGGAAAACCACCACAGAAATGAGTTTGCCAGTAGCAATTGCAAGGATCAGAAAGATTCTGGGTCCAGTTTTCCAGGGCCGTTTTCAGCATTTCTTCATAGAAGTCTGTTTATTTTTACAATGTACAAAAAAGTCCTACTTGGCTTTGAAGACCATGGAGAGATGAGGTGTCTGTCCCAGTGGACTCAGAGAATAACCACAAGCAGTGACATTCTCAGATGTCATCATACTTGTGTCCATGTGTTCTGTTCTATGTGTGTGTGAGTATTTTCAACTCTGCCAAAATGTAACCACACAAATCCTATTGAGCAGAGAGGGAGTTTTGTAGCTAAATTCTGTCCTGGGGTTTGGAAGCATTGAGCTTAAACTAATAGTGTGTATTAACATGTTTTTAGGCGGGCAGAACCTAAACCTATGCTCACAATACCTGTCTCCATGAGTGAAGGGAAGGGCTCAGGGAAGAACAGAGCTCCAATGGTTCAGGTCCTCATTGCACACTTGGTGTCAACAGGAATGAGGCATCTACCACCATGGAACCCACTCAGGACTGAGACCTGCTAGGGAGAGGTGGGGTCCACTTGACAAAGTGGAGCAAAAGCATCTTTTCCAACTCAGCTCTCCTTACCAGGTTGCTGACCATTGTGGTAAGGAGAGCTGAATTAGGAAGCACAAAGGAGGGAGGCAACAATGATGGCCTAGTTAACTGGGGTAGCAGTGTGCAAGGTCAAAAGCAGAGGTTCTAGAATCATGTTGGATAAAAGATTTGATAAAGCAGAGCAAAGGGACGCTTGCCCTAAGTATAACTACACAAATACAGTCAGTCTGGGAAACAAGCAAGAGGAACTAGAGGTCTTCAAGGTCTGCATGCATCTGCGACACTATGGCACCATTAGTATAACAGACATAATGGGACAGTTTGCCCAGGTGGAGAGTTGTGATGGATTGATATAATCTCAGGAACAAAGAAGGAAAGATGAAGAGAGGGATTATTGTCTGTGTGAAGGAGCTGTTTGGATGTGTGATGCTCCTGTATGGAAGAGATGTGCTTGCTTTCTGCCTCTTGTGTGAGGTGGAGAACATAACCACCCTCTCTATCCCAGGTTGTCACCCTTTAGCTTTTTGGGGGAAGTTGAATAGAGTCTTTCATTGCAAAACTTACTTTGTTCAAGTTTGAACATTTCAAAATCTGGATCCTACTCTGGATTTTGCAATTTGATATCCTAAACTCACATTCTCCCTGTTAGCCACAATATTGTGGATGGTGTGGGTGTTCTATCACTATTACACTGGGCCCACACCCTGCCTTTTTCTCACATTCATTGCTTCCTGGAATGGTCTGCACTGTTTACACCTAGGCTTGGCAGTGCTGTGCATGGATTGCTTATGGCCCACTGTCCTGACACTGTCACCAACTTGTTTTTCTCCTTTAGCTCCCTATCAGCTCCAAATATTCCTAGGAAACATTTTGAGCGTTTTGCCAAGTTGTCGTAAAATGTGTATTTGCAGAGGGCCAGAAGCCCACCTGATGCTGATTCTGATGCCCCTTCTGCACTTACAGGGAGCTCTATCATTTGGGTTTGTTGGTTCATTTTTTCCCACCTAATCTGTGGGACACTGATTTTTGCCTCTTATTGAAGAAGTCATGTGACATTAATCTATTGGTGTTACAGCAGCACTTGTTGATCCAGTATCTTCAATCTCTTCAATGAGCACTTACAGTTTTCCTCTGGTTTATCTTCTACAGAGGATTGAGAATTAAATAAATGAGACAGGAGGAAGAATGTGGAGGTGTGTGTCTTAATGAATAAAAGATGCCTTTGCTAGGGGACCAGGAAAAGACTTAAAAGCAGAGCCTGTGACCAGAGTCAAAGAGTAGGGAGGAAAAGTGAGCAGAGAGCTGAAGAAGACAAGAACAGAAGGGTTCATGTCCTGAAGCAAATGACATCAGGACTTGTTCCCAGCTTGAGAGCTGTGGGTGGCAAAATGCACAGTTGCCCATTGAGGCTCCTTGAGCTGCAGAAATAGGGTAGGGTTTCTTCATGTTCATCAGAAGTGTCCAAGTGCCAACAAATGCTTCTGCTTTGCCTCTCAAGGAGCAGCAGACCCAGGACATCTGCAGCTGACTGGACCCAAGCAAACAGCTGTGTGCTTTATTCTTCTCTCACACAGATAAAGGTGACCTGACTCACCAGAGGAGCAGCTTAAAACCCCAGGCTGGCATCTGAAAACTCTAGGTTCAGTTCTTGGCTTGCTCCAAAACTCCACTAAGACCTGGAGTGATAGATATACCTTTTTTGCCTCATGGAGGGGAGGAAGGATAAAAATCTCTGCTTTCCCCTCTCCCTGCTCCTGGCCCCCCTCTCCCCCGCCAAGTGGTTTTATGATGCCTTGTACTTTTAATATGGGCTCCTTGAGGCAGCACCCATTTCCTCAGCTATGTTCATGCAGCTCTTGTCTTACAGAAGTCCCGATAGTCAGATGTTCCTCTCTAATCTCAACTGTAAGAATTTTGGTTTAGTGAGGGCTACAGGATTTGTCCATCTAAAATATCCATTAAACAAATAAATTCTCCAAGTGCTTTTTGATCTTGTCTAGAAATTCATTTAACTGGAGGTTTAGTTATTGATGTACACCACTGTGCTTCTGAAGGGACCTTTTTGCTTACTGGTGAGTATTTCATTGAAACATTTTAAAAATACTTCATTTTTTAAGATACTCTCTCCCTTGGGCCCCAGATTCTTGTTGATTTCAATTGGGCATGGGCACAGACCTTTGCCTGAGCTCACTGGCTGCTGGCTTTGGACTGCTATTGGTCTGCTACACCCGAGGGAGTAGCATGAAGCCAATGACCAAGGGCAGAAGAGAGTTACACAAAAGACTGCTGAATAAAGCCTGCAACAAACCAAAAATAACTGGGGGGAGGTGGGAGGAGGAGGGAAGGCAGATTGTTCTGCATGAGGTTCTGGACCAGCACTGTGTGCTGCATTACAACGACAGAGCCATGGGGAACATGTAGAAGGTACCCATACCTATTTCATGTGTGGCACACATTTCTTGCCAGGTGAAGGATCCCCCAGCTCCCTACCCCAAGAACACCACCTGGCCAGCTGAGCTAGAGAGCTGATGCTCAGTAAACTGGGAACAAGCATGGCTCTTTGCTCCTACAGCACTTGTCTTGGTACCTAAGTAAACCAATCCCTAAATAAGTGTTACAAATAGTAAACATGCAGTAGCATCCTGGTTTAACCAGAATGGAGTTGAAGATAGCGTTGAAAGCATTTATTTGTGTTTTAAAAGGCTACTGGAAACCGCCTTTTCAAGGATGAGTTGAGTAGCTTCATTGTCATGTCGCTACTGCATTTTGAAGTTAAACAGCTCTGTGATCTATGAACTCAAATCACACAGTTAATTACCCCACATTCCCCCTTCTTACCCCTCCCTTTCCCACTTTGCTCTTGAAATACATTATATTTCTTTGGCAGTCCACTGAGAACAATGTCTGCTTTTGTGACAGCGACATTGCCAGTGGTGTAAAAATCTATGCGTCTGTCAGGTTTCCCCATGTGAAACATAATTGCTTAATTTACATTTGAAAGTACATCCCTGACATTGGAACAACGTAGACACACCAAAGATAACAATGATTTCCTGACACCTACAATAGGGCATAATGCGGTAATAAATATGTGTGCAAAATGAATGCTCGGCACACAGAGGGAGCAGATCTGAATTTACAGCTGCAGATGAAGTGTTCCTCAGGAAAAAAAAAAATAAAAAGAAAGAACCCAACAGATTAGCATCAGTGTGAGTCTATGTCAGCCAGATGGCCTGCTATGGAAAAAGAGCTTCCCTGCTTTATTCCGGTAACCCTGGCTAGCAGGCTGAATGCTTGAGATGAGAAGAGAAAAATGATCTCATTCTTCTGGGTTTTTTTCCTCCTTACATACATACAGTTTGAGCTGGAGTGGAGTAAAAGCACTGAAAAGAACACAGAAGTTGACCCCTAATGGTGGCGTGTGATGGACCACGAAAGCTCCTGGACACAGGTTCAAGCACGCCAAGAGCACAGTGAAGACCACTGCCAGCTGGGAGGAGGGGAGCCCTTTGGGGACTGCCACTGGTTCTAGCCAGACATCTTCGCTGGATCTTGAAATGATGATGTGTTTCTTTCTGACTTCTTCCTCTGTGCGGCAGCTCCTAAAATGTTTGGAGCAGAGGTCCTTTCCCCAGGGTCCTAGTTCCTAACATCCTGAGATGTTAATGTGATGCCAGTCATGGTGTGGCATGTTGGCCCTAACCTGCCACTGGACTTGGCACTTAAGCATATAGACAGTTCATGTGGAAGTAGCTACACCAGGCTACTGCCTGGTCCAGGTCAATTCATCTGATTTTAGGCATTTACCTGAACACTTAATTAGGAACAGTTTCCTCCAGGGTCACTGGGCACAAAAATATGTCTTCATCTTAGCGTTGACAAGGGGTCTAGTGGTACCTCTCTTTATAGATTGTGGGTAAAAGTCCTAGTGTGTTGACTCAACTTGGCCTGAAGTGAAGTGGGATGAGTCTAGGCTCAGATGCCTACCTTCAGGGTGATGACTGCTCTCCTTTGCCAGAGCAGGTCAGGATGTCATCACCACCAGACTATCAGTATCACACATCGCTTCTCCCTCGAGACACTGTAGTTGGACAACTGAGTAAGGGACCCGTAACTGACAGTTTGGAGTCCAAGTGTGCTTATCTTTACAGACATTAGAGACTCGATATTAGATTGATAGTGTTGGCTTGCTGCAAAAGTACCATTTCACAAAAGCTCTTGTACAATGGTTCCTAGGTCAGACATAATCTTTGGATGATGTACTTCATGCAGCAGGCTATTTTGCTTGGAGCTTATTGATTCCAGTAAGAACTAAGTGCATTTTAGTGACACTGTGATGAGAGTTGTCCTACAAAGAGGTTGTAAAAGTAACTGGGGTGATTAGACCTCTCTTATCTGCAACAAATGATGAGATGTGACTGTGCACCAAGATGCAGGAGATAAGAGTCCTCTTTCTCATTGGAGAAGCTGTGACACCATTTGTTAAGACCTGATTCAAGGCTAGGGCACCATTCACAGGGCAAAAGCTGAGTAGCTATTTTTCATTTTTTGTTTAAATTCTGCTCCAAATGGAAATTTCTCACTGTAAGAAGTGAGCAAGATGTTTAACATTGATTTGGTCTATGATAGAATTAATGTGCATGGAATATCCAGTCCTCGATTCTTTACTTGTCTTTGGCAGTGAATGAATGTCTGTCATTGCAAATGTCTACAAAATTACTATTTTAATGACCTGTTTGCTTCAATTAAGGCCTGGCTATTATCTTTCCAAGAGGCAGAGGGTTGAGGAGGGGGAGACAGAGGAGGAGAAAAAAGCTGATCACTAGGACGTGTGAGTAGAACATTTAATGGGCCAGCTGAAACTGAGAGTGGATTTGGAAAGGCTGTGTGATGAATCTGTGACATTGCAATATTTCAATCATCACATTACAGATTCTGGTTCATGCATCATTTGCTATGAAAGTTTTGAGATTTTAATCAGTGTTTCAAGAGTAAATTGATACAGCCTAATCATTTAGAATCTCTGGCACAAGACCAAAGTGTATTATGTTAAGTGTATGTTATGTATTATAAAAGTTGCTTGCTGAAAATTAATTGAGTATTCCCATGCTAGATAATGTTTCTCCATTCCCCAGAGCCCATCCCTTTGCGTGCGAGTGTTTTCCCAAGTGCAATGCAGATGCCAGAGAAAAGGTGAATATATAACATATGTAAAAGACTGGCTCAGTTACACACAGCACGGTATCAAGCCTGCTAACCTTCCTGGCTAGATTGTGGAGCTGTTTATTTGTCTGCGTGATGTGTAGGAGAAAAACTGCCGGGTACAAAATGAAAGGAAAAAGAAGTATTTTCCATAGAAGCAAAATTTAAGAAAGCCTGTGCCATGACTGTAATTCATGTCAAAAATTGGAAATGTGTTTGCATTTCTACTGATGACTTATGCAGAGTTGGCAGAACAAGCAGCCCAAGTAAATGACACTGTTAGCAGCCAGTGAGTCTAGGTAATGGATGTGCCATCAGGCTGTATATTCAAAAGCTCACTAAATTCCCATGTTATGCTTGTCTTGTATTTTGTACCTGTGGCAATGCTGATAAAAGGAATGGGTTCAGAGATGTGGGGTTGGGCACACTTTTAATTTGCCAAAAGCCAACACTGGGTGGCCACCAGGATTGTTTATGCTCTGTGCTGACATTTCTGACACAAACCATTTCCATCTTAAGAACTTTTTCTGTTTCTCAGGAGAATTTGGGCCCCTTTTGCAGAGAGGGGTTGTTTTTGGAACTTCCCCTAATTACCTTGTACTAAGGCAATAGACTCATATACCACTGCTGCCTGATTCATGGTTCTGTGCTGGCACTCTCCAGCTGAATCTCCCCACCCATCAGGATGCTCTCCCCAGCATCCTCGTTGAAGCTGTCCTGACTCATTTATGGATTTTGGTCAATCACAATGTCAGGCAAAAGACGATGGGTATTTTCTGTCCACACCTGGATCTCACTTCCTTCAGCTCCAGTCTCAAATCCTCCTCATTACACATTTACTTCATCTACTACCTCTCATCTTCTCATAAGATGTCAGTGCAAGTTCATCAGTCTGAACTGAGCAGACCAAAGGTTTGAAGCCCATTCGTATACACCCCAGGCACAACCACTGCCTCATTATTGCTTAAGTCCTTCAGCCACAAAGTGAGGAGAAAGGCATCATTTCTCTCGATAACTTTGGCTAGGACACCTACTCTCCTCCTTTGACTGTCTTTGCCTTTTTTAAAGCCCCGAGGCAATGGAAGAAGAGCATTTGTTTAGGGTCACTTCAAATGTTTCAGTCAGACAGAACAAATCATTTAATTCTGCTGAATATTGGGAATTTCTGTCTTTCTGTTTAATTTTACTGCCTAGTCTCCTCCCCAAGTGTAAAATCAATTATTCTCAGTGGCCTTAATTAAAGCACACTTATTACTTAGTCCCTTTAAGATCAGACATGGTCCATAAGATGGAGAAGGGAGATAGCTGGAAGGAGGTCATCCATCTCTCTTGAGGAAAGAATATCTCAAAGGACTCAAGCAAAAACTTTCTGCTCAGAAGGTTTGTAGTCCTTTGCCTCCATACATGGCCTGGTTTCTATCACAGAAATGTCAAGAGTACATTTGCTGGGTGCACACACAACAACTCTCATTTACTGAGCAGGGAAATCCCACATCTGTCTTCCCCTTCAGGGCCTTGATGCCCCGGAGTCATACATCTGCAGTTCCACTCTCCAGTACTCTCTGACCCCTCTTTCAAAGGACAGCTAGCTGACCTCATCTGTCAGCAGCTTGCCCATCACCCAGTGCCCACAAAACAGCTGACGGGCATCCTGTTAGCAGGTTTCTTGCTTCCAAATGAGCCCTCTGCAGTCCAAGACTACAGCCTTCACCCTGACACCTGATCATCTGACTTGCTGGCTTTGATAACAGGAGAAGGTACTTGGGTGTCCTATGGGAGAGGTTTCATGTTCATGACCACGGGTGATTTAGCACTGCCAGGGAATGCAGCTTAGCCACCAACTTTTATAATTAGCATCAATAATCCAAACAATCACCTGTTCTCTGTTCATAGTGGCACCCTCTAATAGGACAGTGAGCAGGAAATAGAAATGGAGTATCTGAGAAGGTAAAATATCCCTAAGGTTCAAAACCAATATCCCTCTTCAACACTGAGGGTGAAAGTTCTTCACCCTAGGAAGAAGTTAATGATTTGGTGAGTGTGAAATCCTCATCTTTTCCCCTTGTGTCATTTAGACACAGACAACAGCCTTCCAAAAACAGGAGGCAAAGCTCTTTCTTTCATAAATCATAGAAGAGCTTGAAGAACTTCTTTGGAATATCCTTCAAAGGTATTGTGGTCCTAACACCAGATGCCAGAAGACACAAATGTGTTTCCTTTATTTAATACATACATGCAATAGCACAACAAGGAATAAAACCTAAAAAAGAGCTAGAAGCTCTCAGCTACTAGAGCTGAACATCTCTTTCTAAAGCCATTTCTTCCTTCCTGTCACTGGCTGCTTATTCATCATATGTCTGTGGCCATCCAGCCACACCTGGTCCCTTTCTCACCTGTCTCACTGAGTTGGTCCATGACATTGGAATTGCTATCATCCACTATAGTGCTATTGAGAGGTCTCTTGTTTCTCCTGCCCTATCATGGTCCATAAGCACCTCCACAGTTACCCTATTCCTCTCTAAACTCATCTCTGCATCTCCCAGAAGAGTGAAGAGAAGAGATAGTATCAGGAACTCTGGAATTTGTGTGACTGTGGTTAAAACACAGCTAGAGAGATGGGCTGATTTCAATGGGATGAAGTTCAACAAGGCCAAGTGCCAGGTCCTGCACTTTGGCCACAACAACCCCATGCAGCGCTACAGGCTGGGGACAGAGTGGCTGGAGAGCAGCCAGGCAGAAAGGGACCTGAGGGTTTGGATTGACAGGAGGCTGAACATGAACCAGCATTGTGCCCAGGCGGCCAAGCAGGCCAATGGAATCCTGGCCTGTATCAAGAATAGTGTGGCCAGCGGGATGTGTTCAGTTCTGGGTCCCTCAGTTCAGGAAAGATATTGAGGGGCTGGAGCAGGTCCAGAGAAGAGCAACGAGGCTGGTGAAGGGACTGCAGCACAAGTCCTATGGGGAGAGGCTGAGGCAGCTGGGGGTGTTTAGCCTGGAGAGGAGGCTCAGGGGTGACCTTATCACTCTCTACAACTACCTGAAAGGAGGTTGTAGCCAGGTGGGGATTGGTCTCTTCTCTCAGGCAACCAACAGTAGGACAAGAGGGCATGGGCTTAAGCTCTGCCAGGGGAGGTTTAGGTTGGATATCAGGAAGAAGTTCTTTACAGAGAGAGTGGTCAGGCATTGGAATGGTCTGCTCAGAGAGGTGGTGGATTCTCTGACCCTGAAGGTTTTTAAGGTGAGACTGGACGTGGCACTTAGTGCCATGGTCTAGTAATCAAAGTGGGGTTGGATTAAGGGTTGGACTTTTATGATCTTGGAGGTCTTTTCCAACCCAACTGATTCTATGATTCTATGAAAACAGCTAAACAGGTTATGGCCAGCTAAACAGGCCATAATGATAGCCATGGCTCAGCACTGCCTTCACTTGTTTTCCAGTGAGGGAGTGTAGAAGTGCACTCAAGGAGATGGGACAGCATGAGTCAGTGCTTGCCACTTCTGCAGGAGCCATGAGCACTTTTATGCTCTTCTATCTCCCAACAACAGGCATGAGAGTGCTTATGGAGCCTTTTCTACAAATAACCTAAGAGAAAGAAAGGGGTTTTGGAGGATGAGAGCCCCAGATTTCTCCTGGTCATGTCCTGACCTTTGCCAAGTCATTTTGTCTTTCTTTGTCTGCTTCCCCTTGAGCAAAATCAAATGGCACTTATACGGCAGAGTGAGGTGTCTGGTGCTTCTACAATGAAGGGACTAAATTGTGTCAAGGAGTAATCAAGTTTCCATGAGCTTTTTACAGGGTGTGACTTTGGGAATGCCTGCAACAGGAAAGGAAGAAATAATTAGTAAAATATTCAGGTAGACCTTTGCAGGTACCAAGGAGTGACAGAACCCATCACCATGAGATGCAGGTGTCAGGGCCAGAAATCATAGCTCTTGTCGATTCTTCAAATTCATGGATTTCAGCTATTTCCTCCCTATTTGCTGATCCTTTTAAGTTTCTTTTAAGGGAAGGACACATGACTTTACAATGAATTAAAGTCTGCTAACAAGAGGCATTGCTGCATTCTATAGGTCACAACAACTTCAGATAGAAAAATCTCTGCTATAGCTGTAATAACTCCTAGGTACATACTGTTCCAGACTTTATAGGACAACACAATCTCAGTTTCTTAGCCAAAGTAGTACATGGGTATCCTAATAACAGATCTCTGGTGCATCATGCTTAACTTTGCTCTGTGCTTCACTTGAGAATAAAGTCAAGGATAAGGAGCCAAAGTCCTCAGTCAGTGTTGCCACTAAATCTACTGTATAGAGCAGAGGACTTGAATTATGGCTCCAAATACAGCTTGTAGACACCTGCCTTCATGCTGTATGTCTTTTATTAAAATAGTCTCTCAGCGAATGTCATATTAGCAAACTGAAGTTTGGGGGCTCTTTCCTCTTTTAAGAGCAGTCACTGTGTCATGACAATATAGCTCATCATTTACTTTATATTAGCACCCAAAGAGAAAGGCTCTGGACTGTATTTGATTTTTTTAAATATAGGTAATAACACTTCAT
Source organism: Pithys albifrons albifrons (assembly GCF_047495875.1). Taxonomy (NCBI): domain Eukaryota; kingdom Metazoa; phylum Chordata; class Aves; order Passeriformes; family Thamnophilidae; genus Pithys; species Pithys albifrons. The sequence continues at coordinate 60,114,880 of NC_092458.1, forward strand.
CCTTTTTCATTTTGGGACTCGAGCAAAACCACTGAACACTTCTGTTTACCTTTATTACACAGTATTGGCATTTCTAAACTCTGGACTGAAAACTCATCATCTTTTTTCAATAAAGTGCTCAATATCAGGCTTTCTGCAATTTATTGTTTCTTATTTTCCATATATTATGACAAAACACTAATCCTAGAATCTCCAATGCCATTGCGAATTGGAAAGCCACTCTTCATTGGTTTTTTTTATTCATTCTCCATTAAGCCAACTGGCTTTAGCTGCTGGCAGATAAAAAGTGAGACCACAAAGAGGTGTTAAAGTGCCAGGAAAATCTCCAAGAAGTTCTCAATGTGAACAGATCTAACTTGTTAGCCACCCCAGGAGAAAACTCTGGTAAAGCTGACAAGACACTTTCTTGAGTTCTGCATCCCTCTCTGTGACCCCCAACATAAAAATGATGTGGACCTGCTGGAACAAGTCCAGAGGATGGCCATGAAGATGATCAGTGGGCTAGAGCTGCTTACTTATGAAGACAGGCTGAGAAAGCTGGGGTTGTTCAGCTTGGAGAAGAGAAAACCTTCTAGCAGCCTTCCAGTACCTGAGGAAGGTTTACAAGGAAGCTGTAGGATGGATTTTTACAATGATATGTAGTGATAGGAAAAGGTAAAATGGCTTTAAACTTAAGAAGGTTGGATTTAGATTAAGTGTTAGGAAGAAATTCTTTACTGTGAAAGTTGTGAGGCACTGGCCCAGAGAAGTTGTGGATATCCCATCCCTGGAAGTGTTGAAGGCCAGGTTGGATGGGGGTCTGGGCAACCTGGTCTAGTGAAAGGTGTGCCTGCCCATGGCAGGGGGTAGGAACTCGACAAAAAAGTTCCTTCCAACCCAAACCATTCAATGACTCTATGCATGTGCTGTCCTGCAACACTTGCTTGTTCACCTTAGCAGGGCTGGCACATTGCATCCAACTCTATTTGAAGGACCTGCTGCTTTGCTTCTGAGTTCTTTTGTCATCTGCCATGTCGCAAATACTGCAAGTCACACAGGAAAAGCAGAAAAGACAAAATCCTCAGATCAAATTTGTGCTAGAAGTTTCCTTTTGGAAGGTGGAGGAAGATAGGTGGAGTGGAGCATAACCAGGCACAGCAAATGCATGTGAGGTGGCTTGAAGGACTGTATCAAGATCAAAGAAGTGGAGGGCAAAGCTCTGGGAACAATTCCCTTTTTTTTTTGTGACCTTCATCCACCGGATCAGAGCTGAGGGAGAAATATTATAGAAGCACACGGTGTCCACATTCTTAGATCCATTTTTTTCCTTGGAACTGTCTGACTCTTCTACTCTCATTTCCTCATGTAGCCCATAACATTTTTACAATGTCTCTGGGAAACTCCGAAGCCTTCAAAGGCACTCTTGAAAATTCAGTAATGAAGATTACTTGTGACTTTGAAGTGAGGTTGCTGTAGGGCAAATGGCTAATGGAGAGGCAGGTGGTGGCTTGTTCTGCACAATGTAAATGATCCTCAAAGTCATTCGTCATCAATCCATAAAGGTGTGAACTCTGCTGTGACCAGGCCAGATTATTATTGCATTTAATGGAAGCAGTGTTCAGTATAAGTATCCAGAATAAGGACAAATCAGATTATAAAACTGTTTCAACTTGTGAGTCCCACATAGTGCAATATTGGAAATCTGGTGTTTAACATGCCTTGCTGTGGTGGGAACCTAGTGGTGATGCCCTTTAGCTATGGTTGGGTTTAGCACTAACATAAATCCCCACTCCCAAATCCCATTGCTACTGTGCAGTCTTACCAGCCTGGTGTGTAGTTTTCCACTCATACTGGTGATAATGAGTCTTTGCCCTAGAAACAGACAGAGACCAGATACAAATGCAAGTCAGTAAAGCCACAGTTTCCACCTCTCCTTCAGTCTCTCAAGATGAGGTAACTTGTTAGGGATATGGGGACTCCAGTAGCAAAGCCAAAGGGATGGATTTTAAAGGGACTTAGTTCCCCCTCTCCCAGGGTCCTTCAGGAAGAGTGGAGCACATAAATGCTGTAGAAAAAAAAATTGGCTCTCGGGGAGCTATTTGCTATAGCATTCAGATGAGGTATGACCTGGCTTTACTAGGCTCATATGGATCATCCTCAGCCCACCTCCCCTTGTGTAAAATAAAGTCTCAGGACCACTTTAAAACAAGCCCCTGACGTGCTCACTGCTGCTTTTGCTGAGCAGCTGCTCATCATCTCTGTGCTCCGTAACAGTGACCACTTCACTGCCCAGGCTTCCTGCAACATCTGCCTCCGGAAGGGTTTAGAGGAGGAAGAAAGCAGAGGTGACAATAAGAAGTGCCCTGAGGAGCCAGGAAACTGTGGACTCAAAAGTGGGAGGGAAAAAAGTCTTTTAAGGCCCAGAGTTTGTTACATTTTCTTTTCCTTTAATAAGTACAAGCTTGCTTGGATCCTCACATCCACACAAAGGTGTGAGTGTAGTTGCCAAATTGGGTTTGTGTGTGCAGCTATCACAGAGCTATGGAGTAATGGGCCCAAAAAGGGATTAGACAGATTCAGAGAGGGTAAGTCCATGGTGGCTGTTAAACTTGGTGGTCTGGACACAACCCCAGGTCTAGAAAGCCTTTAAGTTGCTGTTTGCAGGAAGCCAGGACAGGATGCCAAACAGAGCGTCAGTCTCTGCATTTCCCATTCTTAACGATCTTCCCTAAGGATTTTCTACTGACCCCTGCTAGAATGCTGAGCTAGACAGACCTTTGATCTGACTGTGTTCCTCCAACTTCATGTTGTTATTCCCATATGTAATTTGGGCACAAAAAGTGGAAACTGAGCTTAGCTGTCATCCCCGATCCCAGCATTATCCCTATCATGCTCAATGCATATAGCATCTGTGCTTCTCACATGTGCTGGCTAAAGGCTGGTGGCTTCATGCATTGAGAAAGAATTCATAAATCTGTTACTGTTTTCACAGTACTGAGATTCAAAACTATTCAAAACTATTGTCTTTGCCAGAAACAATAGCCTTTTCATCTCACTAGATGGGAAGTGGGATCCTGCTGACTCGCTTTCTGCCATGGATGCTCCTGCTCTGTCAGTATTTCAGTCTTTCTCTTTGGTGAGGTGCTATTCCTGTGTGCAGAGATGTATGAGCCAACAAACAGGCAAAGTGATTGCATCTGGGCTGAGGTTCATGGGACACTTCACGGTCCATTGCTGACTTGTTTACTACAGGGTAGCAGCCAACACCCCATCCGTGGGCATTTCAAAGACAATTTGCTAAGCACAGGATGCAGTGAAATCCCCTCCTCTTGTAGGCAAAATGTCTTAGTCACAGATTTTGTCTGGCTCCCACTGGCAGAAGGCAGGATGTACATGGCCCAAGAAGACACACCTGTCTGTGCTAACACAGGCTGCTGCATGTGAAGGTGGGAGGCAGTCTGTGGTCTATGTCCTGGGGCTGGAAAAGGGCTTAAAACCAGCCATTTGAGTCATGTTTCTAAATTAAATTATCTCTCAAACTTACCTCTCCTACAGATAATTTCTATTTGTGCTTCTGACACACTGCAGAGCTCTTTGCCTACTCCCTTGTCCTTCTGCATGTTTGTCTACTGGTTCACTCACACCATTTCAAGACATGTTCCCCTATTCTCACCTCTGAGTTCTTGCTGGATCTTGTCTCCCCCTTCCATTCTCAAAAAATATTAAAGTAACAGAGACAAAGAAATTTTATCCCTTATGTCATTCGATATTCCATTCACATATGTTTGTGTTGTGTCCTCCAACTCCAGGTGCTTTGTTGCTATCTGTTTTGGGCCAGGGCAGTATTTCCCTCTTTCACATGTATGGCTTCCCAAGCAAGGGGAGGCTTAGATCTAATTCTATGTCTACTGCATCAATTTTCCTCTACATCTACTTTCAAAAGACATCCTGCTATCTCATTTTCATATAATCCAGTGTATTCACTGAGAGCCAACAGGAAAGGGGAAAAGAAAGTATAGCTAGGCACCGTGATATAAATTGCATTTCTTGAAGGATTTTCTTCAGGTTGTAAATGGAGAATAGCTGAATTACTTGACACTTCAAAATAAAGCTTGCTACCTTTTCCCAGAAATCACAGCAATACTGTTTCATCTGCTTTATGTTGGGCCAACAGGTTCCCTGTACGTTCTTTTCTGTTCAACCTGGCTGGAGGGAGGCTTTGTTTTGATCTTCAGCTGCATGCAGATACTTCCCTGAAAAGCATGTGGCCCTTTTCCCTTTCACTTCCTTTTCAGTTTCTCTTCTTTCATTTGTTTTGATTTGGCAGATCTCTGACAAGAAAAAAATGTGGAAACTTGGACAAGGAAGCCTATGGCAACATGTGGACTAAGAATTGTCAAAAGGAAATTAAAAGGGTTAGGGTTAGGTTAATGACAGTGCAACATCATTAGTACCTTTTCATGTCCAGGGCAATGGTACCCAAGATAATAGTTTATTGTTCTAGGTTAGCTTGTGCTGTAATTGGTTCCAGGTGTAATCAGCTTCCTGTGTACTATACCCATTTATATAGCATGGTGTAAAAGCACCTGATAGAGTCAACCCCAACACCCCAAGCAGTCAATAGACCCCTTGATATTTCTGATAAGGATCTACATGGGCTGGAAAATATATCAAAAGGTCATTTACTTTGAGAAAGGATACAAAAAAGCTACATGGAAGGTTTTCTAGATATTAAATAGCTGTACAAAAGAATTCAAGAAGATTTTAATTAAGTAGAAGTCAATAACCCCTCAATTAGTGGTTCATAATGCACAGCACATGGGTAGGCAGCTAAACTGCATGGAGTTCTTCTGCCTTCTTCCCTGTCCGTATTGCGCTCTGCCCAGACATGTCATGTTGCAGGACTGGGGCTCAGCAAAGCCTTCTGGAATGTACATTTCATACAAGTATCCAAATTTCACACATAAATCAGGAAAAACTGATCTTGTAAAAAAGAAAGTGTGAGGGTCCATATTTGTGGATTCTGGTCTGATTTGCTCATTTTTTACCAGGAAATCTCCTTCCTGAATGCCAGCTATGCAACCATCCGGCCTCTGCTCTTTTCTGGCTCATGCATCATCACTAGAAATAAAAAATCCTGCAACTGGAACTTAACAATTCCACTGTGAGGCATGAATCAGAAAGGAATCCAGAGTTCTCTCCATTAGCTCTGCAGTGCTAGTAAAAATTATTTGTTGCTAGCAATTTTTTTGAGCAGAAAAGAGCTTTGCAAGACTTCTCAGAAAGGGATCTGCTCTAGGCATTTAAGACTTCATTTGCACACTTATTTTGCTGTTTGTTATTGCACTTTACAGCAGTTATTGATGGTGTGAAATATGTGAAGGTGTTATACGTAGAGCACAGCAAGCAGCATTTCGTGACTATTTATTGTGTATTTCTGTCTGTTCTTGTGGGAGCATATGTTGGTAATGCACAAAGCAAGTCAAAAAGACTCCATGATGCTCAGTTCTTAAAGTGCATTAAAAGAGCAGTTTTTCCTTCTTTCTATAACAACATGTAAATGACTTTATCTCACAAACTGGCCATTGTTTTTCCTGCAGGTAAAACTAAATCATTCTGGGTTGCATGATAAGAAGTGATGCCAAATGTGACCAGGAGGTAAGATCCATCTGAGAAGCTCAGTTTTACACAGGTAGCAGAGCAGAGCAGCTTCAATCCACTGTGACACTACTGCAGACCAGATTTCAGACTTCTGAGGGAAAAGTCCCACTAACATCAACAGAAATTTTGCCTGAGTGGAATGCAGAGTTGGACCCTTTTTTTGTTAACTAGTGGAGGAAGTAATGCCACAGTAAGAAAGTTGTTCTTGTAAGTTATTTATTGCTGAGTTTAGGGTTGGTTAGGATTTGTGCCAGGTACTAAATCACTGCAGGTCATGGAAATTTTATTTTAAGCATTGCTCTTTTGGATGCCCCCAAAAATTGCTTTAGCTGTGAATTATTCTGAAAGACCATGACCAGTAAAAATGTGCAAATCATAAATCAAAGACAACACATTCCTGATGGAGATCCTGAGAATAAAATAGGAAACCAGAATCAGGACTAGTAGGAAATAGGTTCTTTTTTTTTTCTGAAGGTATGGCAAAATATAAATCCTAAGGCCTTGTTTCCAAGGGAGTTGCCTCAATTATTCCACAAAATCTGTAAGTACCTGCAAAGAACTCATGTTTATGTGCCCAAGAAACTTCTCTGCATCCTCTATATATTTTGCCTTCTTTAGCTCTCTATTCTGTGTTTTCACTTCATTGCACATCCACAGAAAGCCTGGTTCCTACTTATTTGTCCCATATTTAGCACTGCTGTAATGAACTGATCTTGCAGAATATCTTTAGAACAGCACTAGAGAGGACAAGTCTAGATCCTATGGATCTAGAGAACTCTCTAGATTCTATGTAGCTCAAATTTCTCCAGGTAGAAGCCTGAGTAGAAAGAGAAGTAAAGCCTGTCAGCAAATAAGTCCAAACACAGAAGGCAGTGGATGTTTCACCCTTTCCAAGTTATTACCTCACTCAGTCCACCCTGTTCTTTGAGAGGCCTTGAGCCCATGGAAACCTGTCCAGGCAGGGCAGCGTGCAACTGCTGAGAGGTCTGGATCTGCCTGCCAACAATTGATTTTTGTGTGAGTAAAGCAATTTCTAGGATTTTTACAATGTGAGGATTAGGAGAATCTTACTCCTCCATCTAAACACCTGGATTTTAAGTGGTGGGTGGATATATTAAGTAATGTGAAAATAATTCTCTTCACATGGTATGTGTGTGTGGGTAGCACTGCTCACACCTCTGATTATAGCTTCCCTTGATGTTTCTCTTAGACATGCTGGATTATCCCCCCGACGCAAGTCCTTTTTTCCACTGACTCATGCTAATTTGACTGATCCTAAGGACATCCACAAAATGAAATCTCCAAAGTAGCCTGCTGTAGGTAATTCCAAAATGACCCCTGTTGTATGATTGCTCTAGCCAAAAGTGATGGGGAAGAAAATACTTGCGTAGGTTTGTTCCATCTGCACTTCTAAAAGCTGTTGAGCTGAGGTGGATGCTCTTGGAAAGACTGTGACTCTTTTTCCGTAAAGTTGTGTTGACAGTGTCTCCAAACAAGTGGTACTTGTACATTTTCTCATCAAGAACCCCATTAAGTACTGGTCCAGAGTAGATCCCAACCCTGGCCAGTTGTTAAGAATCAAAAAGGAAGCATAATACATCATATTAACTTCTCACTGTCACTACCTAGAATATTTAGTAGGACCTTCTTGAACAACCATGCCCCACAGAAACTTGAACAGTCTGGTCCCCACTTTGCACTCTAGGGCCTAAAAAATATCTTAGTCCTCTGTCGGAAACTGTGCACTTCCTTGGAGAAACATAGCATTGGACTGATGGTGGGGAGGACAGTGTTTATAAGAAGATGAGAATAGAGTTTATAGCAGTTCAGTTATTTTCCTATCATCTTGTGACTGTCACACTGTTGAATGCAACTGGCAGAAGCAAAGAAGGGATTACTGCCCCACTGCACCCAAGACAAATATCACTTTGAACACCTCTCCACAGGACTATTCTCTCTTCCTCACAACACTGCATGCTAAAGTCAGCATTCTGTGTATATACAATTAATGCTATGCTTTTGTAGCTGGCCAGTATAGAGTTGTAAAATTCTGTATTTTCAATGAACAATTTGACACACGTCCTTGTATAAGTAGCTCTTACAAGCAAGGAACAAGTGCAAATAAATCATTACATCAATTATGTTGTGTCCATGCGTGAGTTACAAAATTACTTTCCCCCTATTATCCCTAAACACAAATACCAACAAAGAAAGAGTTTGCTCCTGAGTACTTGTTTCTCTAAATTGTCAGTGAACTGACTTCTTGGCTACACTTAATGCATGTTATAGTGCACTATTGGATTCTGGACTGGAAAGTTCTTCCTGCTGCAAAATTAGAATCCCACAGCCTGAATTCAGCATAGCATTTAATGTTGAGTATCAACCAGAAGTGCAAGTCTGTTGACATTCACTGGAGCTTGAAGTTCGGCTTAAATATCTACAGGTATGTAGCCTCTGTTTCAAAGCAAGATTTCAGTCATATTTACCTGACTGGGCTCCTCAGTCATGGGGTTTATGATCTCTTGAGATGCAACTCCCATTACAAATGCAAGATTGACTACTCTTAGTGCATGACTAGTAATGGGGACTGTGATGTCTGGAAACGTCAGGTATTTATCTCCTGTTGTTTTATCTGGAGAGGAAGAAATTCTACGGTCAAAATATGCCCAATCCCTATGACTCATTGAAGTTAATGGTAAAGATCCCATAGAGGTAAGAAGGACTCAGACAATGGCCCAGTCTTAAGAGGTGCCAAATGCTTCCATTTCCATTGAAGGCATGGGTCTTCATTGGAAGGATAAATAGTTATCCCTAGCATGGATAAGTAATTTTTTAAAATATAGTTTCAATGATTTCCTAGTGACAATGGCTCAGTTTGGTGTTTTCTTACATAGTTACATGAAAGGAAAGTTGAAAAGATCTCTAAATTCTGATCTCAGATAAGGATTAGAATCAACTAGGCTGGAAAAGATGTCTGAGATCATCAAGTCCAACCTTTGGCCCAACACCTCCTTGTCTACTAGGCTATGACACTGAGTGCCACATCCAGTCTCTTCTTAAATACCTCCAGGGATGGTGACTCCACCACCTCCCTGGGCAGCCCATTCCAATGCCTAATCACTCTGTAAAAAGAACTTCTAAACCTACCCTGGTGCAGCTGAAGACTGTGCCCTCTTGTCCTACCACTAGTTGCCTGGGAGAAGGGATCAACTCCCACCTGGCTACAACCTCCTTTCAGGTAGATGTAGAAAGTAATAAGGTCTCCCCTGGGGCTCCTCTTCTCCAGGCTGAACAACTCCAGCTCCCTCAGCTGCTCCTCAAGGATTTGTGCTCCAGTCCCTTCACCAGCCTCATTGCCTGTCTTTGGACATGCTCCAGTACCTCAATGTCCTTCCTGAACTGAGGGGCCAAAGCAATGTCAAAGCAGTGAAGAGAGAAAAAGTTTTTATGAAAGTGTTTACAAGAACTGATGTCTGAAATTCTGTAGCAACTCTGTTCACCCCAAATTTTCATACAGTTTCACTTCTTATGTTCGCATCAGGTTTTTTGGTTAGACAAAGAAAGCTCATCATAGAACTAAATGAACCAAACAAAAAAGATGCACAAAAAAGTCATCCACTAAAGAAAGCAGTAATTACTTTATAAATTCTGTGGGCATTGCCAAATGAATCAAACTTGGAATACATTGAACTCATCACATCCGCCATTTGGGTGGGCTCTGAGGCAAAGTGGGTATTTGTGATGGTCATAACATCACTGAAGAGTACTGTACAGGAATCAAATTCTCATGAGGAAGAAGTCAGCTCTTAGATGCACATTCTTCATAAAGACTTCTGTTCTTATTTTACTAAGTCAACAATAGACTTTGAAAACAGATTTCTGCAACTTGTGAAAATTCTATTAATTGGTTTAATAGCTGAGGAAAAGCTTTCTGTAACAATAGGAAAGATTCCAATCTTTCCCTGTTTGGTAGCTGAATTACACTGATTGAAGTGTGGACTTCTAAACTTCCAACATTTCTTTTGACTTCCTAGCCTGAGTATTCTAATATCCTGAGCAATATTGGACAGAATTAGTGTCCTTTCTCTTTTGCATCTGTTTGTAGACAGAATTTTCCTGAAGAAGAGCAAGAGCTCAGAGCCACAGAGGTCTGGGCCCACAGCCTCATGCTAAACATCAGGATGGGACCAAAGAAAACTTAGGTGCTTATGTTGTCAACAAGTGCTGTGGACAGACAAATTGGGGACGTGCTAACAAAGTATCTCAGTTCTCTTCTCACTCTATTTTATCCTAACTATGGAAAGCAGTGAGCTGGAGTAGGGAGACAATGGAGATGGCATTGTAGAGTTGGGAAGACTGAGGATATAGATTTGGACTCAAGAATTTAAGAGCACTCTTATGCTTCTCAGTTTACCCATAAACACAGAATGTTTCTGAATGCCTATTTTTAGTGGAGAATTAAAAGCAGAAATTTGCAGCACTAACTCCAAATCATGGTCACCATTTTGTTCACACTGAAGCTCAGAATTCTAATACAAATAAACACATGCAAAGTGTGCAGTAAATTATGTGTGCTGAGCAAGAAACGGTCAGGCACCTCTAGTGGGAGTAGCTAAAAAAGACTTGCTTAGCAAGTGTTGCACAGGACTTTGCTGAGTTGGTATATTGCAGGTTGAAGGTCAAGCAATATACGTGTCAGAAATGTCCTCTTTTCCTGCTGTGAAGTACTTCTCCTTCTACATCTACTTCTACTTCTATGTCTACATCTATGTCTGTGACTACTTCTACTTCTATGTCTACTTCTACTTCATTTCTTCAGAACAGGGTGGTCTTTTAAAAAAGTTTTCTATCAGTGGTACTCAGTCATGAATTTATGGTTCAGCTCTCATACCTGGGGTTCCCAGGCAAGGCCTGCTCTTCATGTGCAGCCATCTGTTCCCTATCATCATAAGTGCAAGTTGTGATCCCTGATGATGCTTGTATGCTCTGGGTGCTGTAATTCATCATGTGAAGAAAAAGGATACCTTGGAACTGCTCTGGTAAATACACTGTTATAAAGGGAATTGCAAAGTTTAAGACACATTAGGAGAACCCTAAGCAGAGGGCAAGAAAGGAAACTGCAGTACCTGCATCCACCTTTTTCCCTTCCTTAAGCTGATTCCTTAAGCTTCTTTAACCTAATGTGCTTTGTCAGCATGGCATATAGCAAGATCTCTGTCTCTTCTGCCTCCAGATTCTGGAACCTCTTCCATTTTTCCTCTCCAGACAGTTTGAAAGATTTGTCTATACAAGACGCCATTGCTTCATCAGGAAAAGGTTTCTTATCACACTATGAGTTGCTGTGTCAAGGAGTTTCACCTTCAGCTCCTCTAGTTACATCAAGCTGAAAGCTTGGGGGAGCACAGGTGCACTGTACATTGCATGGACTCCATCCAGATCAGACAGTCTTTAAATTAAAGCATGGGTCGATGACACTACAAACACACACATTTGTCTCCTTTACACCTTCCCAATCCATGGATTAGTGTGTGATAGAAACAATACAATCTAGCAACGCTTAGTGATTAATCCCAAGACTCTGTGGAAAGAAAGCTGCAATAACAGCCTGGTATAAACAACTGAGTAAAGCCTTATGCACAGGCTGAGGTACAGTTGTGTCTTCTGCTTGTCACACTCCCATACAGAGAGAGCTATATGTCATTCATTGGAAACATTATGCTTTCTCCTTTATTCCATGCCCTAGATGTAGACAATTGACTCCTGTATGAGTCTGGCTGCTGCACCTGGGCACAGACTATGAGAAGGCCATAACTAGGCATCTAGGAAGAGCTCTGTACACCCAAAAGGCTTTCTAGGAAACATATGCTGTCATTGCTGCAATCTATTATCTCCAGTCTCTGCCTTATGACACAATACATGCAGAACTTGTTCCATGGAGGTGAATCAAAGACACCTAGAATATTTTCCAGCCATATTAACAAGCAGCTGATATTTTCATGGAAACAAGGACAAGACGTTTAAAAAGAAGTACAAGGGTGGAGCTGACATAGTTTTTAAAGATGAAATAATTAAAAGATTTTTAATATATTCATTGGCAACTCTTTGTTCCCACTGAAGTCATCACTAAAGTTTTCACTGGGAGCAGCCATAACAATGGAGAGGAAACCTGATCATATCAGAAGATTACATTTAGGATCTCAGATGCTTAAGAATGGAAGGTGCTAACAGGAAAAAATATCCAGAAGAGCTGATATTCTGTATAACATTTCTTTTTATAGAAAACATATATACACAAAATCTTCATATGCTCAATATTTTTTGGTTTATTACTTTAGTGGTTTTGGTTTAGGGTTTGTTTTTTTCATCTTCTCATCCCCCTGATTTCCTCCACAAAGAGACAAGAGATACTTCTGAGCTTCAGCATAGACTGTTTTCTCCATGGGTCAGACTAATTTTCTCCTTTTGCGTTTGAGAATGAAGTTGGTGATCACTTTTCTCCTGCTGGAAATAGGGAAGGTAATTGGTAGATGGATGGCAGCAAAATATTTATCTAAACAGAATCCTGGGTTTTATATGCTTGATGTGTACTCCTGAATATTCATATCTGCTTGCTTCACACATAGCTGAGGAAGGAAATTTATGAATAAGGATTTAAAATGCTCTCTTTCATAAGAAATGTAAGATAATGTCACAATGTGTGTCTGTAGATGTGTGTGAATGGGGAAGACTAAATAAAACTGATATCATTGTTTCCCTTGGGAAACCCTAACCATGGAGAAGCCCCAGTCTTCCAGTCCTAAAACACAACTCATTTTAGGAACACTGTCTAAGCTGATTTTAATTTCTCAGGTACATTAATGCAAGCATCAAGTTGACAATGTGGTGTTCTTTGATTTCCAACATAAGAAAGAGCCCACATCAATTGCACAGTAAGCTGGAGTAGTTTGTGCCAGATAAGGAGCCAGTCCATAGTTTTGTTTCTCTGAAATAAAGGTTTCATTCCAAATTCATTCCAAATTCAACCCAAATATAGCCCAACTGCTTCATCAAACACAATGTGGGAAGCAAATGCACAGCAAAATTTTCTGTCTTCAGCCTGAAGCTTCTCCAGATAAAGAGGATCAAAAATAAGTTACAAATTCTCTGTAAAAGAACATAACAAGACAAAATAGAGACACTAACACCATGGAGAGAATTTTGAGAGGCATAAATAGTGCTGGGGGAAAAATGTGCCTCACTGGAGATCTTGGATGCCTTTCTGCTTGTACCTTCAGAACATTTGTTTATCTGTAATAAACTGGTCCTAAAGCAGCACTCGATTAACAAAAAATTATTTTCCACAAAACAAAACATCCTAACAAAACTGATGTGTAAAAACTTGTCTAACTTTTTCATGCTATGATTTGTATCAGAAAACAGAAAATAGTCTTATTTTCAAGGAAATTTCAGTGACCCTTCATTTTGCTTTGCCTGCGGATATGTTCCCAATACACATTTCATCAAAAGAATTAATGGAAAATGTGGCTAGCTAGCTATTTTATTCTGGTAGGAAGCATAAGCAAATGAGTAGTTTGAAAGATTTCGATGAAAGAGGTGGAAAGTGATTTTTTTTCAACACGTAAGTTGTCTCAGTCCAGTGAATGCAACCTTACCAAAGTAAAATCAACAGTTTTATACTGATGTTCCAAGGGAGAACCATGTAGTGTCACAAGGAAGATGAAATCTGCCTGCCTGAAACCAGAATTAACACACAAATTAAAAATTATAAAATTAATTTTAATTTCCCAAAGTAAATGTAAAAGCAAAACATCAGCAAATGTTATTAATTGTGTTGAAACTGCTCTCCAAGGCCAAATTCCTGCCCACAATATAGTTTATGGAGGTTGTAGTAAATCCAGAATACAAGTTTTGTGAAAATAGTGACAGAAAAAGATCCTGCACATAACACAAACATGTGGGGGGGGGTGGTTATTGTTATAGAACATTTCTTTGTATAAGGCTGGAGACTACTTCTATCCAGTGACTTGTGAGATGACTCCTTCTTCATTACAAATATTCCCATGAACACAGAAAAGAAAGAGTTGTAGTTCATATGGCTTGGTAAAAATGGCAGTAACTTTGCTACCTCAGCCTGCTGAAATTCTGTGTCTGACCAGAAGAAGAGCTAAAAGGAAGAAAAAGAAGCCAAAGACAGTGCCCCCAAAACAATGAACTGTAGCACATCTGGAAATATATACAAATATATATTGGACATGAATCCTGACATGTTCTAGATCAGTGATCCTTGAAACTGGAGTCTTTTCTTTAGCCAGCGTACACGTATGTCTGTGCATGAATGTGTGCATAAACACTATTGGTACGAAACAATGACCAGCAGTGCATATCTAAAATCTGAGGAGTTATCATTCTGACAAAGACTAAACCATTTCTTCCTCTTCATCATCCTTCCAGACACCAGTGTTCCATCTGGCACCATCTACCAAAGAGGTGTTGCAATTTTTTACTCCAGGCACGTCTCTGGAAAGCTAATGGGACAATTCTTGTCTCCTCCTCTTGCTATATAAGCAATCACAGCAATTATATAACTACTGAAAAACCAACCTTCTTTCAGAACAAATGTACACAAAATAATTGAAAGAAACCAAGGAAGATCCCAAATACGTATTTTTCCTGAGCAGATAACCCAATGCACCACAAAGATAAGTTAAGCAAAAGGTCTGCGACAATCAGAAGAAAATAAACTCACTGCATACCATGGTCTGGCTGCATTTAGACAAGAAAACTTCTCCCACCAAATCCAAACTCTGCAATCCTTGCATAAATCAATGACATCACCTTTGGTGACTCATTGCTTACAATATTTATATTCAGCAGGCTGTCTTCCTCGTGGGAAAGTGTCTGTACTGCTGAGACCCATAACTCATTCTGATCCTTGTGCAGGAGATAAAGAGGATGTTCTCTCACCTTGCCTTAATTTCACACACTCTGCACAATATCCCAGCAGGATTTCTTTTCTCAATTTCATGACAATGTTGAACAGATCTTTGTCTCCTGTGAAGCTTCATCTTATGCTGTCCAGGGAACAGCACAGAGAAGAACATATGTGAGTGTACATATATTCCTGCATATGACATGAATCATCTTGGTAAACTGTTTTAATATGATACACTCAGATTAACACAAGGGCTGAAAGATAAGCACTTACTAAACATGAGATGGCAGTGGTGCATGCAATATTCATTTTACTTCAGTCTGGGAAGGAGTGATGATGCATTCTTTCCTTACATACTCATACACTTTTTCTCAAATACTCTTATACATTCTTGTTATATTTTCCCATTATCTGAGCAGGTCACCCCAGGCTCCCTTTATAGTCAATAAGAAGAAACAGGCATTTCTGCAGTGCAGTTCATCTCATCTGAAAACAGACATCCAAAATATGACAGCTGAATCACACTTGAGAAGTACCCTTCAGTCATTCACACCTGTATAAAATAGTCACTTGCCCTGATTTAGCTCACAGACAATTGCCCTGTGTGAACAGCAAGATAAAAGACAATCTAACTCATCCATCTCCATCCCTCTTTAGATTTCAAGGCTATAATATGTGCTATTTCTAAAATATTTCTAGTATATGAAAAAACCCACCAAACTGGCAGAGAAAATTGTAAGCAATTTTCCTTATTTCTGTAAAGCATTGAATGCACTTCATCATGTTTATGAAAGCCTTCATTTTCTGAATTTGTGTCCATTCTTCTTTTCTTCTTTGGGCTGTTAAAATTCTGCAGCACAAGAAATACTACATGCTTCTCTCCCTCATTGCACTCTTCTTCTTGATTAAAAATTTCCATTGGCACTTCCCTGCTGAAGAACTCTGGTAACAGACTCTCTGTTTCCTCGTTTAAAAGCAG
Organism: Pithys albifrons albifrons; assembly: GCF_047495875.1. NCBI lineage: Eukaryota > Metazoa > Chordata > Aves > Passeriformes > Thamnophilidae > Pithys > Pithys albifrons. The sequence goes on from NC_092458.1 coordinate 60,130,431, forward strand.
TATAGCTTCATATTATGATTAAATGGTTAAAGTAACTTATTCTTCATCAAATCCTGCCATTTAAAAAAGTTTATTGATGAAACATCTTTCCTCTTCTCCCTCTGGTTCAACCTACATTTTTGATGTTACCTAGCTCATCAACAGGAAAAATAAATATAAAATATGCCATATAAGGAACAATTATAACAAGTTTTAATAATGACTTATGTACCTGCAACTTTGTAAATCTCAAAGAATATTAGTCAAGGCATAATGATTACAGATTTATATCAGAAGAACCAAATTCAACATCAGAATCAGAATTTCATCCAGAGTAAAAAGGGTTTAAATTGTGAAGCTAATGTGTGCTGGGGTCCAGGTGAGTGTGAAGTGCAAGACAATGGGCATCAGGCAATTTCATAATTATATTCATAAAATCTGTGAAAGCAAGTTGAGTCACACACACAAACCAAATAATTATAACCCCCAAAACAGGATGTCCATCTGATCCTTTAAATGTTATCTCAATTCTTTTCTGTCTATGGTATTTATAGAGTATGTCATGCCTTACAGGTACCAGCTGCATAACCACTGCTCTTTGGATATAATAAGTTAAAGCCTTAGGACTAAAAGTAGCAACCATTAAATTCTATAATGATTCCCACTGCCCACAACAATGCGATGCTCATAGTAATACATACACACATACAGAAAATAAATCCTGATCTTCAAATCAACAACCAGGGCTGTCTCTTTGCAAGTGGTTGTGTCTTAAATACCAAACAAGATCTCGGCTCTCAGGCACTTTTAAGCATATATAATGCAAATCGGGTGTTGAGCTCAATGCAGAGTATTTCTAGACATACATGTGGCTCACAAGTAGCTTAGGCTTCATTTACAGCCTTCCCTAACTTCAATTGCCGTGGTAAAGAAAATACTATTCCAAGCCTGACCAAGAAGCCTGTTGCCACCCAACCTACTGATAAGACTTGCCAGGTGTGCTGCTCATGTAACTGCCCCCTATCCATTTCATTCAAAGCCTGGCATGTAGAAACTCATTGCCATTTCAGAATTAAAAAAATAGGGAGGAGTAGGAGGGGCCTGGAGCTGAAATATTTTGCATTATGGATTCCTGCATGCAACTAATCTGCCTCAGCAAGTGTCCTCTATTCAGTCTTCCTCCAAGCAAGACTGTCAGGGCAGACCTGGCCCGGTGCAGTACAGGTGAGACAGCATTTACCTGGCATGAAGTGACAAAGGCCTCTCCTGGCAAAATAGCAATGAAGAAGCATTGCTCTGTCTGCCCCTCCTTTCCAAATGAAAAGATAGTGCATTTATTTCAGAACAGAACTTCATAGCATTCCCAAGGACTTACAGACACTAAGAATATCTTGGACATATTAGCTGCTGGTGGAATCAGCATGCTACCTGTTTGACCTTAAGAGATACACCTCAAGCAAAGATCAAGAAAATAAACTGCCCTACTGGATTGAGGCATCTCCTCTTGTTTGCTTTCTGGGGATTTCTAATTATATTTTGAGATACTGGTAATGAAAATCATGGCTAGTTTGGGGCAAGCCCCATAGAAGTGCTGCTTGTCTCTCATGAGCTTTGGTTGTCTACAGGGAGAAACAGGAAAGGCTGTTGATCTTGTGCAAATGTGAATTCAGAGAATAAGGCATTGCCTCGTCACACAGAGGTGATGTAATCTCCATATGCTGAGCAGTGGTGTCCATTTCTCCATGATCTGTAGGGACAACCTCTAGGACAGGCTTAAAGGCATCTGAACTGAGTTTGTCATGAGTGAGTGAGTAGAGTTTGTGGAGTTATTTGTTTCCTGGAGGAGATGCACACATCTGGTCAGCTGAATAACTGCAGACTCCATTTGATCCATTGACTAGATGTCCATCGTCTTAGAGCTTAGACTTCAAATTAATGTGTGGACACTGACATACAGACTTCAATGTGTACAGTGTCTACAGTCTGAACCTGAGTGGAGGCTGATGGCACTGCTTGGTTTTACACAGGCATGCAGATGCCCACTGAAGCCTGTCTGTAGGAAGACTGAATCTAGCCGGCTGGAAGGTCAACTTTGGCACCAGAGGGAATGGCCTGGGACCTAGTCTAATGCAAAGGTAGTGAGCAGAAGTAGAGTGTATGTACATGCCCTTTGCATGTTGTTTCACCAAACCCAGGTGAAAGACCCTGTGATCTGCAGGACAAATCCTCACAGGGCTTACACTGGGATGGGAAATATTTCCTCTTGTGTTCAGAGAGAAGCTAACAGCAGATCTCCCACAACCTAACATCTTGATATGACAGCAGGATCTGCCAGGAGGCACTGGAATAGATATCTGTGGTCTCTAAACCATAGAGAAGTAGCAAACTGTTTCATGTGAATGTGTGACTTGAATTGTTAACATAATCATACAAAGCACAGGTCGTGAAGGTGTTTTTGACTCCTGTCTGGGTTTTGAAAAATACAGAGCACAATGATTCATCCAAACTAGTTCCCTTGGAAAATGATCCTGCCAGTGATAGGGCTGAACATAGAGGAGCCAAAACACAGGGTCCAGCATTCTCTGAACCTCTTGATTTTATAATAAAAGAAATTTCCAAGGAAAATTAAAGAAATTGATTTAATTCCTGTGAAGAGGCCTTTGGAGTGATGGGCTGAGGGGAACACAGTGGGCATGCAAGGATTGCTCTATCCTTTGTCCGGGAGGCATGGTTCCTCAAACAGAAACACAAGTGGAAGAAATAGCCATATGAGGAAAGAAAATTTAGTCATTCAGCCTCATCTCTTTAGAGTGTCTTATCTCTTTATGTTTGTTTATCCTATGCATTTTCAACTCAATGCAGAGCTATCTTCCTTCCCTGTTAATAAAGAAGATCAATAGATGTCATAAATAACTAGCAGGAGGCCACCAAAAATCATTCCTCAGAGCAGGTGTGTAGCTTGTGTCCCTCTGCATCTTCTGCATCTGAACAACTTCCAGAGGGCCTAGACATGACCCTGGTCCTGGTGTGCCAAATGCTACAAAAACCTGTGTAAGAAAGAGTCTCTGGCCCAGTGGAAGTCGGGGAAAGGCTGAGAAGGAAAGAGAGAGAGCGTGAATTTAGAGGAGTGGTCAACACTAACATTTCAAAAGTAGGGTTTGGATTCCCAGTTTGAAATACTTCAAAAAGACCTAATCCCCAAGTATTTTAAGCTGAGTACCTAAAATCCCTGGAAGTTTTGGAAACCTTGACCTATACCAATGTGTTATAATATTTTCCTTTATGTAAGGAACATTCAGGATTGAATGTTCATCCCTTAGTTCCCTTCCCTACATTAAATGTCACTTCTATCTTCTTAGTGAAACTCCTGATAGCAGCAGGTCCTGTCATGATTGCTTTCTAGGTATTTGATACTAATGGCATAATAGCCAGCAGTAATTTCAAACATTTTCCCCAGCACAGCTACAGACATTGATTTAATTTTCAATATTCTTCTGATAGCCCTGTAAACATCAACAAAGCACCATAAAAACTGCAGAGGAAGGGATGGAGGTATATTCAGGCTATGTACAGTGTGCTAAAGTGTGAGTTCTTTCCACTTACAGTCAAGAGCTCTGGATTTGAGCAGATCTGGGTAGCAGGCAGGCTGAACGGCACATTACTCTGAGATATCAGACATGTTGCAAAGAAAAGATTTGTGACTCATTTCACCTACCTTAGCATTTTGGATTGCTAAAAGTCAGGCATGTAGTCAGAGCTAATTGCCTAGAACCCTTCATGGACTGTGAGAAAAAGGTATTTTCGGAAGGTGATTCATCCTACTACTCCTAACCCCAAGAAGAATATCATGCATGAAGGGCTATCAGCCTCTGGTGTCTGCACAAGGAGCTGAGCCATGGCTTGTACTAGATGCATAAGTGTTTAGCTGGTAAGAGTCACTGCAGGCAGAGTTACACAGACTGAATGTGAGTCCATGTACCCTGTCAAGAAGAGTTCACGTCTGCATTTTTTTATATCTAATATAAAATGCTTATATCAGTCGGTCCACTTTCTCCACATCCTTTTGCATTTTGGCTACATCTATCGTTAGTTTTTTCTTCCTGTTCTCCTAGCATTAATGCAATAAGGTACTATCAAAGAAATTTAGCTGTAGTGGGGGGAAAGGAAGAAATAAAACACACTGTGTGCAAAACCATTTCAGAGTCTGAGAGCAGAAAATCAGAGCACAGGCAGAACAGCCTGAGTGTTTCTGGCAAGATTGCAGGCACAACACAAGTAAACAGCTGAAAGACAAAACTACTATCGGCTCAGCATAGAAAGCAAACTGCCAGATCCAGAAAAAAATGAGTGTGAGGCCCAACTTAAGCATGTGTGTGCATGCTGAAAAGAGCCAGAATATCTCTACAAATGTCACCATCCACTCTGGTTTGATATACAGGCCCCAGAGGCCAAGAACTTGACTCTCGGATCTTTTTTTGTGCAAACTGTGACATCTCAGACTCACATCAAGAGCTTTCTATATGTTTTGGCTCAATATCTGCACCCAGTTATGTTGGTAGAAGGAACTTCAGATTCACACCAACCTAACAGAGTTTATTTTGCCATCTGTCTGTGTTTAGTCTTCATGTTAATAATTAAGGCAAGCAATGAAGATTGAGATGGCAATTCCTTCCTGAGGAGCAGAGCTGTGTGCTGTGCAAGCCACCTAGCAAGCACTGAAACTGTTGTTTCAAAAATTACTAGTGAGAAACCTCACTACTCATTTTTACCTAAGTATCATCATTGTTAGGCTGTCCAATGCCATGGGGACATTATTTAAGATTTCTGCTGAACAAGAACATGCCACAAAAGTAATGGGCTCAGTTAATAACATGCTATGAACTCTGTGAGGCTTTTTGAGCTATAAATGTACTTTCTGTGGTCTGTTAATGAAATCATCCTTCCTGTCAATGAATCAGGGCTGCAGAGAGGTGAGTTGCATGAGTTTCCTAACAGAGTATTTCCCAGCCCATGCCACAGAGTAGGGTTAGTTGAACAGAAGCCTCTTCACTGGCTCAGGAAGTTCTTCCAGTCAAGGCCACGTCCTTCAAAGGATTGTTGGCATTTAGTGTGGCCTTGGCTCACAGCTTTCCTCCACCCAGGAGGGGCTGGGGGGTCATCACCGAGCAAGGTGGGTCTCTGTCAGCCATTTGGTGCACTCTGGCACAGGTTGTCCAAAGGAACAAGTCTGTTTTATGATACTCAACACATGAAATCCCAGAGGGGAAAGGTAAACCTGGCAATAGGTAAAGGCATAATTAATCTCATGGGCAAATGAATCTGTCATCACTGATGTGAGATGTCTTTGCCGCTTCTGAGTGCTTTCCTGATTTACACTGAGCGCAAGCCACTCAACTTCTATGGGGATATGACTTAGCACTGAATTTTCGCACAAACTGCTCAGAATTAATTATAACTGTGATGTGAAGAGCTGTGGAGGCCCCAATTGTATTGATATTTCTTCTCACCATGTAATCAGATTTCAGTCCACCTTGACCTCATTACAAAACTCCCCATCCAGGACTAGTACTTCTCTTCTGGAGGCTCAAATATTTACTTACATTTTTTTTCCCCAGGTCTCTTTACTGAAGGTCTCTATAATATATTAGACAAGAATTGATAAATGCATACTAAAGGAAGGGAAAACATATTATGCCTCATAGAATAAAAGGAGCAAAACAGAGCTCACAAAATGCTAGATAAAAACCCAACAATGCCTTCATTTTTGTGGTTGTTTGGAGTTTTTGAAAACTCTGCTGTTTTTGACCCCCAGTCCTAAATTCTTCACATCAGTAATTCAAGTTTCCCTCAAGAAAACAGTAAATTTGGAAGCAAGAGTGTGACTAAAGACAGTTACAAGTTGCACTGAATTTCTTCATCTGAGATTTATTCTAGCTTATTTGATTTCTTTGCATTTTCTGAGCAGATTTACCATATTAAAGATCAGACTGATCTTTCACATCTCACTTCAGGGTGGAACAAGTTTAAAATTTTCTCCTAAGGAACAGGAAGTGTGGTGGGATGTTGCCACAACAGCTTGTTTGTGGAAAATGCTATGCTGTCATGTGCAAGTATACCCTGGCAGAGGAGTATTTATGTAAGAGCCCTTGGACATATTTGTCTGAATGCAAGAGCAGCAGCATTTCTCAAATTCATACAGCATTCATAGAAATTCTGGGTTTGTGAGTAAGTGCACTTCCAGGAACATTGTCAACAAATTCTTGGGGTCCATATTAAATGGTAACATCAACAACAACCACAGCCCTGCAGGAGGAGAGCAACAAGGGCTGCAGAAAACTGAGAGAGGTTTGGGACAATTCTTTCAGAGTTATGCCACTCAAGGGCTTAAAGTTAGTATGTTTAAAGGCAGGCAGGCTGCAGTAATTCTGAACTTCTCATGAGCCTAATTTAATTCCAAGAAGTGGAGCTGTGTTTGCTCAAACTTGGCTCCAGACCAACTTTTCCAGAAGCAGTCAGGCACCAGTGCAATTGTCAGAGTCACTTTACTCCCACTGATGCTAGTTATGTGCCTTTTGAAAATACCACTAAGGGTGACTTCAAATCTCACCCTAACTATACTCACTACAGTTTATTCAACTATAATTACAGGTCAGCTCTGTTCACACTGGAGTTCTTCCATCAAACTGCTGCTTTCCTGGCAGAGCAATAACCTATACCATTGAAATGAGGGGAGAAAAAATTAATTCTGTGCATTGGAAACTGAAAAGTGAAGGTATTGAAAGGTAAGAGTTCTATGAATTAGTTCTCTCAGTGAACTGATACTAAAGCTAGCTCTAACTTAGAAACAGCTCAGAGCACTGTGTTGCTGATCAATCCCCTTCTCCCTTTGCTGCTCCCCATACAATTATCTGAAGATGATGATGCTGTGTTTGTCAGTTAAAAAGAACACAGTGTCATACATCAAACCACAAGCAAGCACAGATTGAGAGCCTGTGTGTGAGCAGTTACACCTGGGCTTTATTAATGCAGGGAGCCTTATTAGTCTGAAAATTCTGAGTCTGTAGAGCCGTTTAAAGCAAAGAAATCTGCCATTGCTGAACTGTAGTCATAACTAGTGCAAAGACATATTCCTTTTTTGTTGGTTTTTTTTTAGTTCCCTGTAAATTAGTATTTTGGCATAAAACAAAGGAGAAAGCCTCAAGAAGTTTAGTGTGTATGCCCTAAATATAAACATATCCCTGGAACACACAGCAGCAGCGGATGCAGGAACAGGTTAGCTTTTGACTAACTGAACTGCTTTGGATTAACAATTTCTGGAATAACAGTCTTACAAACCCCAAGAAGCTGGAAAACTCGTATATTGATTTTTCTGGGCCTTCGAAGGAACTCCAGAATCAGGGAGAATCCTTAGCTCAGGCCTATCTCAAGACTGAACTTCTGAATCTTAAAGTCCTCTGCTTATTATTTTTAATCCATCTTTATATTTTCTGTGCCTTAGAGTGCATTAGTTCTGTCAATGACATTACTTTGTCCATTTGTTTCCAGACTCAGAGGCAAGTGGTCACCATCTCAGACATGATTTACTGAGGTCTCAGTGTCCCTTATGATGTCATGGTTATTTATTTCCTAAGGAATAATTTACTATTCCTGGAAGAGTAAACTCATTTAAAGAACTAATGTTAATTGGAAACTGCCAAAAATATGCTTGGGAAATAAGGAACCCAGAAGTGAATAACAGATACACACATTGTCTGTCTGTTGAAGAAGCAGGACAAAACACCTCCCTTTTCCTTTCATCCTCAGTTCTCTTGCTGATCACAGAAATAGAAGGGCTACAGAATAGCTAGGAATGAACTGCCACCATGTGGCCAAGGCACAGTTTTAGCTACCTTTCTAGAAATGTCCTTCAAGAGCTCATGCTCTAAGATATGTGACCAACCCCAGCACTTACTAGTGACATTTTTGTGCTTGATCACACATTTTACATTGGCATCACACATTCAGTGCCTCCCTATCAGCGCCCATAAGCTTGTTGATAAGGTCTTGCTCCCTTCTCAAGCTCACTTTAATAAAAGAGAGGAACACATCACTTTTAATTCCATAATTTTTTTTAATATTTTCTCTAATAGGGTCACCTCCTCTTCTGTGAGGGGTCAGGGTATCATAATCACTGAGTCATTCAGGTGATGTTGCCTGGTCAAGGCTTATAAAAGATGAACAATTTTTTAATATGACAAGCCTGTTAAAAGAAAACTTGTCAGCATGCACTAAATTACCGCTAATCAAATAGCGGATTCTAGCTGCTTCTTCTCAGTCTCGTCTGAAGCAGCTGGGCTCATTTGTTCTGAGAATTCTTTTTTCTACCTGTTAAACTAAAGATAGGTCAAAAGTAATTCCAATGACTTAAAGCACCTTCACTTTTCTTGATCATGGGCGTAATGCAGAGCTACAGGCCCAAAAGGTGGCAAAAGCCTTCTAAACACAGCCTGCTGTGACATGCCAGCTCCTTGCAGCTTTCGTCTCCTTGCAGACCATGTAGAAAAAGCAGACTCTCCTAAATTTACCCAAACAGATCTATGAACTGACCCTACAGTTGTGAAAACCTTGAAGATAACCCCATATGCTAATCTAAGATTTTTAATACACTACATCAACCTGGAGCAGCAGATAACCATGGATGTTTGCTATGCGTTACCTTGAAGGACTTCCTACATGACTCAATGCAGTGCTGACATCTTCTGCCTTCATTGCAACTATGGCAATGCAAGATTCAAACCAGAGCATACATCTTGTCCAGCTGCCAACTTTCCATTAGCTGCCTGTATTTCTTCAGCTTCTGCCAAAGATACTTACTTATTTCAGCTCACTTTCATGCATCATGATTACACTGAGTTGCTCAACATAAAAGGACAAAATCATATTGAATCCTCCAGGACATGATTTCTTCAACACTTCTTCCTCATCTCTTATCAGTTGCTGGATTCATGTACACAATGTCTTTAGTTTCTCAAAGACAGCTGTGGATGTGGTGTCACAGAAATTCATAGCCAGAGCTCCTTCAGAGCAATTGCTCAGCAGTGACACCAGCTAGAGGAACCTGACATATCCCAGTACCTCAGCTGAGCTGGATTTGAAACAACAAAATAAGAGATGCTTCCCTAAAGATCTTGCCTGCTATTCCAATGCACTCTGGGAAAGGGTTGTTAGGGATCAGTGCTGCAGGGACACTCGCACACAGTGGCCTTGATCGATAGAGCTCCTGGTTGATGCACTTCATTACCATGGCCTAGGGGCATGACTGAAAGAGCTCACTAACAATCTCAGAGAAAGATGTAGGTCATACCAAGCTCTGTCAGTCATGAATAATTATTCTGTATGGTTGGCATTGTCAGAACACCTATAGTTGGGGCTTCATTTCTAGGTTGCAATGCCTGAAAATAATTGCATGCTGCAGAAAGGTCATTTAGAGGACGTACCCATAGCAGAGTCCCTTTAGTCTTCGTGCAGAGAGCTCTGACTCCAAAGCCATGAGGGAACAATTCAAAGCAGATGAGGAGCACCTTTGTAGGACAACCAACTACTGGAAACGGTGTGGAAAGCTGCCTAGGGCGAGCTGGTGTTAAGCAGGCACATGGTTGTGTTTTTCAGTGCTGCTGCCCACACTAAAGCCTTCTCTGAGGAGGCAGCTAGCAACAGGGATACAAATGTTTCTCTTTCCTCTCTCCTGCTCCCTTTCTGCTTAACCCTGTTCTAGCATACGTAGCATTAAGACCCTTGAATCCTCAGCTCCCTGTCCCGGAAGAGTGCTTTGAAATGAAGGAGCTGCTCTCTGTAGCTCTGCTGGAGCTCAGCCACATCCAGTGAGCAGCATACAAGGGCTAATATGCTAGAAGTAGAAGGAAGGTGCCTGCATTTATGGGACATGTGATAGAAAATGCTGTCAGCAAAATAAATCAGTTTATTTTACTTGCTTAATTAAAATTTCCTAAGATGATAACTGGCTTGACGGGGCCGTTAAGAAAAGGGGGGAAAAATATCATGGGATTCAAACCAAAATCACAAATCTGATTTCCCCTCTCTGTCTCTTATTCATAAAAGCAAACACAAATTTCACACTGAACAGCGTGAGCTGGACAGCAGGGGGAGAACCCTCACCCTGTCATAGCCAGATGACCAGAGATGCCTCTGTTTTACAAGGACAGACAACAGGTCACAGGAAAGGTCAAACATGCTGAAGCAATCTGATTCTGCACATCACAATGTATTCTTAAAACAATAGCAAAAAGATGAGATATTCCAACCTATAAACCCTTGGCACTATGAATACAAAACACAGCCCAGGGAAGAACAACATTGGAATCTTTTTCTTCTTTCTCTTTCATTAGTATTTTAATTATTAACATGCCTAATTCTGTTATAGATGGTGAGGTTTCCTGTCAGCATGCATCCATGCTGCAGGTACTAGTACCTAAAGGATGCCCACAGACTCAGTAAATGTTCCTCAGCAACTGCAGCATGAGATTCAGCTTGGAGAGGGGTTTTCAGGGTGACACAGTTGCTAAAAAATGTACACATTTGAGTGCTGTCCTCCTTGTCTCACACATACACAGAGCTACAGCCCTGAAGCATGCCAAAATCTTGGGATGTGTTTGGAACATGCTTTGCTCTGGCCATCCCACCTGGCTAAGAGGCCTAAATGATCACATGTCAAAGGCAGAACAGTTTTGAAGACAGTTATAACATTCAGCTCAGGGCATTCAGTACAGTACTGGAGAGGTACAAAGGCAGCAACACGGTATAGAGAATACAAACTATCATGAGAAGCACCAAGAGCAGGAAGACAAAACCTAGACCATAATTTAAACTCTTCTTGAATATACGTCAATTATGTTGGTTAAACTGGTGATTTTCAAGAGGGTACAGACAAAGCAAAGAACAGCAAAACCATATCCAAAATTAAAGCGCTACAAAACCAATTCTTCCCTCCCCTTCACAAATATCACCAGAAAAAGAAGCAAAATGCATTAATCAAACAAGAGATGCCAGCTCTGCATGGAGGACCATATGCTTTTTTGGCACTTTCCTATCTTATGACAGAAAGTGGCCTAGATCAGCTAGTTCTCAGAGGTACTTGCAGCTCATGGCAGAAATGCTCTTTGAGTAACTCAGTCCCAAAGACTAGGAACACAAACAAGCAAGAATTGCCACCTGTCAAATGTTCTGTGTGGTGGGCACAAGGTTTATGGAGGTTTTGGTGTATCAGATGGGCTACATTGATGGCCATTGCTTTAGGAAATTCATCCAAGCCTGTGGATACAAAACCTACTGAATATAGAAACAAGAAACCACTAGCAAATTACCACCTGGTCATACCAGTGCTGCCATGATCCATCTGATACTGTCAAGAACCAACGGAACACCAGATGAAAGAAAAGGGGTAAGCAAAGCCTTGATGCCAAACACCTGAGCAAATTCTTAAGGCAAAGTATTAGCTGGGGGATGTGTCTCAGACTGATTACTGAGATATTAATGGCATTGCACTTTCTGAAGGACCATAGTTAGTATTTCCATAGGGTGCTAGCTCCTTGCCACTTTTTATGCATTTTTACATTACTGGACATCAGTCAAACAGGCAGAGTATGGGTCTTAATAATTCCAAGTATTACATGGAAGACATATCACCCCTCAGATGAATAGGAATGCTTCCAGACTGCGTTCTTCCTAATATATAGTCTTTAATGATGAAGTAGTAGAATTCCAAATATTGGGTATAATCTAAAGCTGATGCAGTGGCTTTGTCTGCAAATTGTCTTCTGCCCTTGAGAACAGCCTTCACTCTAATTTATTCCCAAAGCATTCTTCTCTGAGACATGAAGATTTTCTAGTGTACACTGGGATGTCTAGATTCAGCAGTTGGGTATTAAAATAGATGAAAACTAGCAGGTGGTGTAACCATATGAAAAAAGTTGCATACATTTTTGCATGTAGTGAATCCCTTGATGTATCCAAGAACAGAACCATTTCCAGTAGCAAATAAAGCACAATATAGTTTGTTTTTTTCAAAACACACCAGGGCAATTCCTCAAAACACAAGTTTCTAATTCTGATTACTTCACTGCAGTTCTTTTCTTCTTGTACCACAGCCTGATCACATCTCACTGCTGCTTTATACTGTCGGATCACAGAGTCAATGATGGCACATACAAATTTTCACAAGCAACAGAAGGAGAAAATTCTGCTTCACTGCTCTGAAGTTGGAAACACAGGTGCAAAAGCTCCAATATATTCATTGAATTCCTTGACCTGCTTTGCAGTATTGAAGTCAGAAGAAAAATTACTGCACCAGGCAATCTCTGAATCATTGCTTTCAATGACAGCACTAGAAAAAAGGCTTGTCAAGTTGGAGTTTCCCCCCAAGTTAAGTGATGAAGCAGTACTGTTAGGCACAATAAACTTGATGAGTTAAACCCTGATATGCGTCCAAAGTTGGAATAGACATGGCTTAAAACATGTTCCACACAAAGAATCTTCAGCGACTTTACACACCACTTCTAGAATGTAAGAGATGGATCAGTAGGGGGGGAAAAAAGGCAAGTCTTATGTGCCCTATTTCATATATTCTGTTTTCAGGTGAAGAGGGAATATTCTTTCAACAATCTTTCTTACGTGTTTTAGGCTTAAATTTTAAAGTGCTATATGCCCCTTCCACAGCTTTGGGCAAGTACATGGGGTGTCTTTCCAACCTCTTCCTAGAGCCAGTGGTTCTTCGCTGGCTGTTTCTTTGAGATTGGTTTGCAGTCTTTGCAGTTTGGGCAGTATCTTGTGAGTATCTCCGGGGAGCACGGAGGATCCAATTTGAATGCAAACTGTGTTCACTCGTACTGGTAGCAACTGTAAGGCAGAAAATAATCTGACATTAACAGCTTGACAATGAATTTTTTCTATGCACAGTGAGAAAATAGGGTGCTTGCTGGGTCCTTCCTGGAGGTAATGACAAGAAAACCAACCTTGTTTTACTGTAGGGTATCTCTTAGGACAGGATTCACTTTATCTAGTATTTCAACGCCTGCAGCATAGATGTGTATGTGAGAGCTAGTCCCTTCACACACAGGCCTAGCAAACAGCTAAGCCAACCTGTTTCAGATATTCACCTTAGCCTGAAATAAAGGTGAGAAATATCTATTTCTCTCCACTGATTATATAGGATAGACAAAGACCTCAGATGGGCACATCTTCATTTATTCATCAATCCCATCCATTCTGTTGAAAACATACTGTTATTTAGCCTAATCTCTAAATAAATTCCTTTTTGATTGTTGGAAACAAAACATCCAGTCATTTCCCAGTGAGAAAAAAGAAAAACAAATGAAGAAAAAAAAAGTCTTTATACTTTTTACAGGTGTCCTTGGGGTACAGATGCAAGGGTAGAATTCAGCCTTGAGCAGGGGGCAAGCACTATTACAGTGCTAAAAATGCTACGTTTGCTCTTCTAATGATTGCACATAAAATAGTTGCACCTATTCAACAGGGAACAAGCAATGTATTACCGTAGTTTCACATATTGGGTGCAATGGCCCTACACTGGGAAGGAAAGCAGGAGGATAACTGTGCCCGTTAGATAAACAAACATGATTGTACAATGCCACTCCTCCCTCTATCCTTCACACACCAACCCCTGTAATTTTTGGCTAGTTTATACCGCACCATCAAAATCAACATCCACATTTGGCAGATCCACATCAGGAACTCTCAGCCATCTCTCTGAATCCAGGTCTGCAATGACTGAGTCAAAGAAAGCTATTGCTTCTCTTACATCCGAACTGGACTGCGGGCCTTTTCTCTCCACAGATGCCTGTTGATCAGATCAGGGGGAAAAAAGTTAGCCAAAGGTTGGGCACAGTGACTTCTTAAGGAGAAAACTGTATAAGGAAGATGCAAATATTGTATTTCATCCTGTACTTCACACCATCAGAAAAGAAACACAGGTCCAGACTGCTCCATAGTTTGCAGTCATCAGTGAAAACAGGACAGCAGTCTAACAAACATCCATCTTGTTACAGGCTCAACACCAAACATCTTCCACTTGGGCACTGTGTTATGAAGTCCCTCAGAATCCACGTATCAGGCTATTTAATTGGGTGATTCAGTGATAGATGGGCTTTGTGGCCAAATTTATTCTGCCTACCACTAGGCACCTAATGAGACACACATTAGAAATGTGGTCATGCAGGGTTCCTTCCGTAATTAATGCAGGGTTCCAGTACCTTCAGAAGATGAGTCAGGCCTTAAGTAGGCTGAACCCTCCTTTGCAAGCAGCCCTTTCTCTTGGCTGAAAAGGAATTGTAGGGTAACTTGGTTACTAATTTAAGCATCTTATTAAAATGCTTAGGTTAGTTGAAATGAATCCAGATCTAAATTGCTAAAGTCTTTTTTGAAATGGAAAAGGGAGGTGTGCTCTAAAATATGAGTCATTCAACACTGTGATAATTCCCATAGGAAAGCCACAGAGTTTAAAATTAGGAGCCTGTCTTGATAAAAAAGCAAATGCCTGTCTGTAAAGGCTGAAGCAATCATAAAACCCTGGCTAGAAATTTTGAAGGTCCATATGGGATGAATAATTCCTGCCAGGTTCTACCTAATGCAGGGACATGCATTTTCCTTGCCATTCCAAGTTAGGTGTATTGTCAGGCTGCAATATGAGGTCAGAAAACTGCTACCTTGGATTTCAAACAAGCAAACAAGGGACACATGTATGTCACATCTCTGAAGGACCAGCCTGTTCTCTGTTCTGTGGAGGCAGAGATGAACTGATTCCCCTTCTGACATTATGGGTTGATTGACAACCTCTGAAGTGCTAAAAGATAGCTGCTACCACACATCTACTGAAAATAGTGACTGCTATTATGACTAAGCCCTTATTGGTTAAAAGACATTTTAAAGAAATGACTATGTGCTTTCAGCATCTGACCCACCTCTCTATTCTTTTATCCAACTAGACCCAAGTGACACAGTTTAATCTACGGTTGGCCTAAAGTCCAGGTCACGGGGATCTTTGGATTAAATCTCCATGAGGACAAGGTTGTTTGGACAAATTACCTTCCCGTAAATCATGCAGCAGGTTAGAGAATGAAGTGAATTTCCACTGACAGGTAATTTAAAACAGACAGGTATCTTGGGACAAAACCATTCAAGCCTGGTGGTAAGACAAACCTTGCAATCTGTGAATTTAAAATTTGTAGTTAGGAAGCAGAATATTCTGAATCTTGTAGAAGTCTTCTTGACTGTGACCCTGCCATTTGTGTTGGCAAGAATGACTCATATGGCTGGCATATGTTGCTGATGTCCTTGTCTGTTCCCTAGGGGACGGCTCATGTAGTTAGCGTGCCAGTTAGTACCAGGACTGTTCGTACATAAGAGCTAGCTCACTGCACTAAGGTGACAGCACTCTTAGCCTCAGACTGTGGGAGATTCACTTGTTTGCCAAAACCATGTTAAGCTTTTGACAGTTTTCTTGAGTGAATTCTTAAGTTTTTTCCCAGCCTCCTGGTTCATGGTTTCAGTCCAAGGTTAGTCATGTACTGCTCTGTTACATCACTGCTCAGCTCTTCAGGGAATTGGAATGCTGTAAATCTTCGCTGCCTCAAGACAGTGACAGTGTTCAAAGTCAGTTCACAGACTTTATCTATAGTTTTGGAATTTGTCTCCTGGCACCTGGCATCAGAAGGCCACTCTCCTATCTTTTAGTCATTCTCTTTGGATGTTTCCCTGGTGCTAAATTATGATGTCTTTATAAAAGCTACCTTCTCCAACCCACTGAGCTGAGTTTTGTTTGCTACTAATATTCCTAGCTTCTGAGAGTCACCATTCAAAAACTAGTGACATAAAGCCCAATAAAACCAAATGAAAAATCCCGCTGATCAAATGGGTAGTGGAACAAAATATAAAATTTAGAAATGTACTATCTAGGCCTAAACTCATAAGTTGTCCTAACCCCTTTCATCAAGCAATGCCTGCAACAGAGCTTAGTTGCAGCCATTCTGACATTCTGCTGTGACAGAACACCTAAATATGGCAGTAAAAGTCAGCCTGGCCTAATCGTTAAGTCAGACATACATCCTTTCTTTCCACCATTCCCATTATTACCCAGTTTAAAGAATGGCTGGTTAATCTATGAGTTTGCTGTCAAAGTCTTACTTGTGGTCATGTTAGCTAAACAGATCATCCTACCTGCTGCAGTCCTTTGCTTTGTCCTTGCGGAATCAAGTCTAAAGCCAAAATAACCACTGAACTATCTAGTGACATAGAACCTATAAAATGCAACCATGAGGAAGCTTTTCTTTCTAGGATACATGTAAATAATCTGCAGCAAAGATGACATTCCAGTTTTATTTTTGTGCTATCATTACAGCAAAGAGTGAAGAAATACACTGACTAGAAACGACCCACCAATTTATTAATCAACAGAGAAAGGAATACCTAGGAATTTCTTATGGCCTGCAGCCTACCAGTAGAGCTTGCACTGACCAATTAGAAAAAAAAATATCGTATTTGTTTCATCAAATTTATAATTATTTTGTGCAAGTAATTTTATGTCAATAAAAAGACTGTCAGGATATCTAGGGTTTACTGTACTTGTCAATCACTATCAGCTATAAATAACCATAGTGAAGAATTCTGATGCACTTAAGTAGTCAGAGCTTACTCTTTCCTAACATGCTTTCAGATACTTCTCATACTCTCATAACTCCTTCCTTTTCCTATTTTCACTCCCCCAACCTTATCACCCCTGACTCAAACATAGGCATATACATTTCTTTCCATGACCAGTCTTTCATTCTTAGTTTCCCACTACTCAGAAAAAACCTTGTTATATAGCAACATTTCAAATGCAACACTAAAAAGACAATTTGCTGAAATCAATAAAGCAGAAAAACAACATAGGTCATACAGTTTCAATGATTTTGTGGCTTAACACCAAGCACATGGCAAAAGTTCTTGGAAATTACCTTAGAAGGCTCTTTGGAAGGAAGTGGAATAAATGGCTTCTTTCCAGTTTTGGATGATTTATTGGATGTTGGAGAAGCTGCAGCCATATGCATGGATTTCAAGTTATTGATGTTGTCAAGATATTTTTTCCTCAAGGCTAACAAATCCTGTAGGTACTTCAAGCAGTCCTGAGTCTTAGAGTACATCCAGTCTCTATCTTCCTCTTTTGGCTGAAAACAAGAGTCGATGCTGGTTGTACTCCTGCATTTCTTTAGTGGTTCACTAACTTTTTCCTGCTCACATCCAAGGACATACATAGAAGTGCTGCGGATCAGTCTCACTGCAGAACCTGTGCCATCACAGTAAGGGATGTCCTCTGTCACATTTCTTCGGTGGGAGTTAGGGTGAAAGATAGAATGGATCTTTTTGAACATAGTGTGCCACTTCCTCCCCTTTATAATTTTTCTCTTTCAGCTCCTTAATTTAACACTAGATCTGGCAATCAACAGCCATTACTTTTGCTCTCAGCAGACAAAAAATTTTCCCACTTACTGTAACGAGGAGAAGAAACAAGCCTATGGCTGCACCAATTGCTTTCATTCTAACACATTGTGAAGAGCCTAATAGTAATGCGGGCAGTTAAATGACACCGTGACGCCTGCTCCCGTCAGATCTCGGAAGCTAAGCAGGTCAGCCTCGCTTAGTACTCGGATGGGAGACCTCCTGGGAATACCGGAGGCTGTAGGTTCTAGTCACAAGGACTTCACTGTCACTGTCCAAGCATGCTCAGCTGTGGCAGATTTGAACCTGAGGAGTTAAAGGGTGGGGCCAGTTCTGCGCATGCTGTGCCTCACCTAAAAAATCTACTGCACAGGCTAGAAGGGCACACCCACGTGGGGAGAGCCCTTCCCAAATCTTCGATCGCAAAGCCTAGCCATCAATCAATAGTAATGCAGAAATGTCTTTTCTATTCCATTTGTGTCACTGAAAGAGCTTTGTCCTTTTCTCCGTTTAAGATGTAGTTGAGGAGGTCAAATACCATTGTTTGACCTTTTGGTTGGCGTCTGGTCCCCATAAGAACGATCAGCATCGAGGCAGGAATTCCCGCTTCCCCGCTTCCTCGGCGCTCCTGGGTGCCCCTCGGCTCCTGCTGTCGCCGGCCGGGGGGCGCCGGGCGCTGGCCGTGGTGCTGATCCGCTCCCGCCCGCCACCCCTCATCCGTCCGTCTCCCGACGCGCTGCCCGGTGGGATGCTGCTTTGGAAGAGCTTCTTGAGATCAGCCCCGACAGGGACAAAAGTCTTGAGTGCGGGAGAATAGTTTCTGTCGAGGGGAGTTCAGCTGCTGAAAGAAGCTGCTCTGGGTTTCACCCGGCAGTAACCAGGAGAAGGCTACAGCTACCTGATACCACAGTGCTACTAGGAACAAAGTGGATTCAGATGTCAGGCTCTATTACACTCAATACAAAGATGCCCTGTGTAACAGATTCTGTAAAATAAAACACTCACCCAAAGTACTCCTATGGCAAAATATTGCAGGCAGAAACCTAAGAATTTGTATTTTTCCACAATAGTTCTCTTCCTAGATTGATACATAAACATTTAATACAGTAGGTTTGATGACTAGTTTTTGGCCGAAAGTACTGAGAACATTTGCTATTATTGGCATATTCGAGCATTGCTAGTATTTGTGACTATGGGACAACATAACGTATGCTTTAGAGACAAGTAGCTAGTGAATTTGTACAGTTCTCATAACTAAGACAATCATCAATTATTTAAAATCAAGCAGGAATGCCAAGAATTACCATGTTCAAGAGTTTTCATAATTGATCCTGCCCAAGCATTGAGTGCTTGAGAAAAAGAATTATTTTGAAATCAAATTGATATCACTCTGCAAATTTGTACCAAGCAAATTTCTGCTAATGTCTCTGGAAGTACCAAGTGAAGGCTTAAGCATCCTGAGATCTGTAGGATCTCAACGGGAAAGATAGGTTCTAACATAAATTTGTGCCTAATACCTCAGGAACTCTGATATACTGGTTACTAAACACACACCACAACCATCTTAAAACATGCACTTTGTTGTTTTTACCTATAGCTAAAGTTGAAATGTCCTATAACATAACTAAAAATTGAGGCAAACTAAATTTTTGCCACTTTTTCTGCCTTCTAATATTAGCAATTCCCATAGCAGCTGAAAGCAGCCTAGAGGTTTTTCTGAAATATATTCAGATGCTTGATATCTAGTACTTCTATAGAGGTATTCCATTATTGATTTTCTCCAAAGATCTACTCAATTGCACAGCTAAGTAATAGATGAAGTTGACTTTATGCTAGCACATACTTGTAGAACTATGAAAAACATGAGCTCTCTCCCCAAAATTACCTGAGATGGAGGAAGTTTCTGATCAATACCAGCATAGAATAATAAGAATTCCCATCTACATTTTGTTTTTATTTTCAGAGCCAAAGGTTTCAAGGGGGTATTAATGTACAGTCCTGAGAAAGTAAGGTAAATATCTGGCATAGTCATTCTAGACAATTTGTTTACTAAGTTCAGAAAATGTGACTGTTCCAGAATCACCCCAATAAAAATTTACTTAGATTTGCTACACAGGATACTGGTCTTTGTTTATAGATACGATACAATACCAGTGAGCCTCAGAGAGGCACTCTAAGTGACCTCATAGTCAGAAAATCTGTAATTCAAGCAAATCAGTGATAGCCCAAGAAATTACTGATAAAGGCTTGTGTCTATAAGTTCAATAGGAACTTCACGGATAAAATTCCTATAGTATCAGACATCGCCTTTCAACAGCAGATTGATTTATAAACTCATCTGGACTTACAAAGAGCTACAAGGTAAAGAAAAAAACCAGAACCAACCAACCAGCGGAAAAAAACCCCAAAATTCTGTTGATGAAACCACAGAAGAAGACACATCTGTGAAGGGTAAATCTGAGCATATACACTGGGATTTGAAAATATTTTGTATCAGCCATAGATTTTCCTATCCTGCTTCAACTAAATACTTAAAACATATGCTGACATCTCACTAATTTAAAAAAAGAAAAGAAAAGAAAAGAAAAGAAAAGAAAAGAAAAGAAAAGAAAAGAAAAGAAAAGAAAAGAAAAGAAAAGAAAAGAAAAGAAAAGAAAAGAAAAGAGAAAAGAAAAAAGAAAAAAGCTTTCGGGCTCTAAAGAGAGTTCTCAATTTCAAACATGTAAATTTCCAATTTTTTAAAAGGCTTGCTGGGCCACATTCATTCTGTGCCAATATATGTGTCATTCCCATTGTTAAAGGTGATGTTAAAATAAGGAACTATAATAAATGCATGAAACAATACAGTAACTGCTTTATATGCTACAATTTCGTTTGAAGTGATAAAGGGTTATTTACAATTATTTCAGACATGAATATTTTATTCTGTGTTTTGGTTATGGGCAGTGAGACAATCTTCTTCTCCTAACATAAAAACTAATATTAATTTGTTTTCTTCAGAGAATCTACTGTAATTTAAATAGCTCCATGGATTTAGAAAGTTACAGGGAAAAAGAATGGATATACTCTACTGTGTTTTGTGAGAAGAGGAATGCCCAACATATTTTTACGATATTTTCCTATAAGGCATTTACATTAAAACATGTTTCCTGAGTAGTGCTTCATTTATTTATAGTCAAATGTTGGTCCCCATGTACCTCTGAGTGTCCCAGTTCAAGTAAATAACAGGGCAATTGTAATTCAGCCACCACCACAGAGCACAGGCCTCCTCCACTGTGTTACTGCTGTGGACTGAATATGCTGTTGTTGTCTAAGATGGCTGGTAATTAAAAATGAGAGTCTTACTTAAGAACAATTTCCTTCTGCACAGACATTCATCAAATGGCAAATTTGCTTGAAGAAGAAAATATAGTCTGTTAATTCAAAGTTCCAAATTTATGGACAGCTATTATATAAATAAAGATCTCTCAAAACAGGAACTTGTGAGAAGCAGATCAAATAGACCACACTAATCAAATAGACAACACTAAATATTTAATGGCATCTAAGATTACTAACTTTGACAAGGCAATGCTCACACCTTGCTTGTTCTCCTGGCTACTTGAATCTGACTTCATTTACTCAACATTTTTTATTTAAGGTTGGCTTTTTCCCTCTCTATTACCTCTTTCAACATTTCTGAATTTTCTGTAGCTAGCAGAGTGATCTAAATTCTGTGGACCAACACCCAATCAATCACAAAACTGCTTCTGTTGTTTAGCCATGGCATTCTGTCAACTCCTGAGCCATGATGACTGGAAAGGAAAACAAAGTTAGAAAATCCAGTATACATGTTTTGTTTAACTAAATTAACTATCAGTTGAAAAAAAAAACATGAAATCAAATTTATAGATTAACATATTTAAGTTTTTCTGACAATAACGTTTTCATCAAAATGCATTATCTCCAGAATAACATGACAACATGCATACAATTTCTATACGTGATAGTTACATTTCACCCAAGTGACTGATAAAAAGGGCTGTCAAATCATCCTTGAAAAAAAGTAAGGTTCTGATGTCAAAGAATAAAACTTCTGACAAACTGTAGATGACCAGGTACTCTTTTTCTGTCATAAAGCTGTTGTATCATATAACTTAGGATAATACATTTTATTATATTTTAAAAATTAAAATAAAACCACTTCCTTTGCTTTTAGAGGAAAAAAAATCCACACATGAAACATGTGAGTGGAAAGTAAAGTTATTGAGAGTTGTATTATTTAATCCACAAACTAGATCACAGTTGTTGGTCTCCGCTGAATTCCACTACATCTATATAGCTGTATAAAAAGTAGGTTGTTTGGAGAGAGTTAACTGAGAGAGTCCAAAACAGAGGAAAACAGAGCAAACAATTCATCACAGCAGGCATCAACAATCTGCTCCCTAGGCCCTTACTATTTCATATATTCCCTTGACATTCTGCAAAGACACACAGATGCACACAGACACACAAAAATACACAATCTCCTAAATATTTCAGAGAAAATCAACAAATGCAGGAATGCTGATACCACAGCTCAACACTAAAAAAAAAAGCATTGCAAGATTTTATACCTGCATATTGTAGTTGTCATGAAACTTAATGTTTCAAAGATCACGCATACTTGAATATATCAGATGGTGGTACATTCCAAAATTGTACATCATGTGCAGAATGTCGGTGCTTTTGGAGGGTGGAAGGAAACATCCAGTATTAGAGGTGCAATACCACAGGTTCCACTGCGCAGGCTCGAAGGGCACACCCCCACCTGGGGAGAGCCCTTCCCAAATCTTCGTTCGCGAAGTTTGGCCATACAGACAGACAGATCACAGGTTCCAAATTTTCATTGAGTAAAAGGGAAGATGGAAGAACAACGGACCTTATTATAAAGCAAAGAAGAATTCTCAAAAATGGTTATTTTTTCTCTTTCAGCCCATGCAGGTAATAGTCTGGAGGAGTTCTGCCACCCCAAAACTGCAATCAGCAACTGCTTGGTATTATTCCTCTTTCAGAAATTTCTCAAAGTATGAGAAAGAAAACCAATTCTGATATCTTGCACTTGAAATATCTATGATTATGCTCTGAGGCATTAAACTGCAAAAATCATTTTATCAAAAATGAAGATAAAGATTTTTGTTTGAGCTGATTTAGATGTAAATGCAATGAAATCCCTGTGTCATGCCCACACCAGATTTAATGTTGATCTTGTTTTTTAAGTGTACATGCTTAAGTAATGTCAGACAACGCTGACCTGCAGAACCAGCTGAGTGAGAACAATGAGTCTCCTATCTGAGGATGAATTCAATTTTTTGTAAATCTGGAGCATCATCTTTCCATCTGATCTAAATTTTAATCTAAGTGTTTCCATTTGACTTAGAACCCACATATTCTCCATAAATTTTCACCACATGAAAAAACTCATTAATTGAACAGGTTTTGTTGCAGCATAAGCACAGACTGTGACTAACAAAAGCAGTGACTGCATTCCTATCAGGCATGAGAAAATAAAGAAATGCCATTCATATACAGAGAAATGCACAGGAAATAATTACACAAATAAGATATCAGTACCTATTATTATTATTATTATTATTATTGTTATTATTATTATTATTATTATTATTATTATTATTAGTGGTGGTGTTGGTGTTGTTTTGTTTGTTTGTTTGTTTGTTTTATCCTGGCATCACTGTTAAGAAAAGTTTTGTGTACACTCTGTGACAAAGCAATAAGATGCTCTGTAGGGAAACATGCCCCTCTTTAGAGCTATGTCTACAGCTGTTGTCTGGCAGCATTTTCAGAGGGTGAAAGGTTACCGCACTTATCCCCTGCTGTATTTAGCCTCCCCTTTCCCTTTTGTTTCCTCAAACAACCCTGCTATCATTAAAAACTCCATCTCTGTGACAAGCTTGACAAGGGAACTTTGTCTTGTCTTCTGTCACACAGGGTCAAGGGACAATCAGTTGGTCTTGCTTGTTTCATTGGAAGAACTCATGTCCATTTAGTGGAAACTCTGTTAGGACCTTTCAGGGCTTTGCTAGTCTTTGTTGAATTAGATATTGTCTCGCCTCTTGAGTTCTTTGTTCCCAAGATTGCTGAAGAATTATTTTAATGTCTAGCTTGTTGCCTGTCACATCCATCACCCATTGACAAAGTCTTTGGCTGGCAACTGTGATAAATACCCCTTCATGATAGCTCAATGAGGAATGGGTGTTGCAAGCAGCAGTTTTTTAAATTAGTGTACAGAAGGCAAACATTTAAATGACCTGTCTGTCTTGATCTTTAACTGGATCATCTGTTTCTCATTCCAATTAAATTCTAATACATTATTATCCTTCCCACAAAGGACGCCCATAGGAGGATTCATAAAAGCGGACAGTTTGGATCTTCTGATAGGTCACAGAGTTGGCGGATCATATCAGTCATACCCAGGCAAGACCCATTCACAATACCTACACACTTTTTTGTAGGCACTCTTGGATCCATACTTTCCATTTTTGTCGTCTTTCTTCTCTGCTAACCCAATAAAACATGGCAATGGCTAATTTAAGTGGAGAAGTAAAGAAGGAGCAGTTTAATTGGGATATCTGTGAAAGAGAGACTCAGTACAAGTAAGGTATTATATGAGCACTGGGTAGGATGGAAAGAGAGGAGAAATACATCTTGAGCACTTCCCAAAAGTGGGGGGTTTTTTAGCAAGTTAACTTTTTTCTGCTTAGATCACTGTGTCTCCAGTGAAAAATGTATCTGTACATAGCCTAAAACACAGTGGTCCTGTCCTGCCCCTGCCTCTGCTGCCATGACATAATTAATAAAAGGGGATTATTGTGTTTCCTGCACGCTTCTTGAACATATCTCAGTACATCTCCTTTGGCACCTGCAGAAGTGCTTTCCAAATGAAGGAACTCTGGCCATACTAAGGGATACAAGAGCCAGTTAGGACCCTTTCAGCAAGTAGCAGCTCCACCTGTGATGACACCCTACAAGAACTGAATCCTGCCATATCATCACTACTATGAGTGTACACCACTAGCCATCCGCTGCAACAACTGATGCTATCACTCCATGCACTGTCAGAATGGAAAAGGTTTTACTGATAACAAGTAGCTCCCTGAAGGGAAACAACCCAAAAGAGACATGATAATTATTAACTAGATTGGGTAGGAGCAGTTTTTGTCACCTCAGAGTGATCAGGAAAGAAGCAGGAGAAACCAGAGTCCATGTTGTTCTTGCTCGTTTGCCAGATTTAACAGAAAATGTGGTTACTCTTCCTCTACTATCATCCCACCTACCTCCCTCCACTACCCTTGTAATGCAGCCCTGCCAGTCTGTATTCAGCAAGACAGGCTTAAAGGACTGGGGAAAGGGAAGATGTGGCTACACAACTTTGCTTACCACTTTCAAGCTAGACTTCAAAGAGCATTGCCCCTTTACACACTGTGAACAGTAAAATCATACACACAGATGTGGTTATTTGCAGGGGCAAAGAGAGTTCATTTAGATTCTCTGAGGAATTTTCAGTCAATTAACACCATCTTCCATAGTAGCTGACCAATGGTGTGGGATCTAAATATGAGGGGGAAAAAATATCAATCTAAAGCAGTGGCTGCACAGAAGCTGCAAACAGACTTGCTGCCAGCCTGCTGGGCCCTGGGTAGCTGCTTCTAAGATATCTAGATTCAAAAAGCCTGCATGAGGCCCTTTGGTAACTGGAGGTGTCCCTGGTATAAATATTGTTCGCAGTGAGCTCATATCTGAGATGGCTTACCAATAATACTGAAGTAAGACAAAAATAAATAAACCTTTATCTACTCATGTTCTTAAAGCAACCTAAAGAGTCTTAGGAACGGTAGCTGACTGAGATTTCAGTCAGGTCAGAAAAAACACTGAGATATTGGCACAGG
Organism: Pithys albifrons albifrons; assembly: GCF_047495875.1. Lineage (NCBI taxonomy): Eukaryota > Metazoa > Chordata > Aves > Passeriformes > Thamnophilidae > Pithys > Pithys albifrons. Next base: position 60,155,822 of record NC_092458.1, read on the forward strand.
TGGGCACATATGGTGAAACACATTTGCAGCTTAGCAAAGTGTTTCCAGTAACCTACAAAACAAAATAACACTTTCCAGGCTAAGCTACTCTTTAAATTTACAAACCTTTCAAGTCAGCTTAAGCTGTGCTCAAAGAAACATGAAGATGTATGTATGTGCCCTGAAATAAGGCAGAACACACCTTTGACCCAAGATGGACAACATCCAGAGGTGCTAAGGACGTTTTTCTCTGAGGTCAGGCTAGAGGGAGTGAAACTAGGTTAAGTGAAACAGAAGGAAATATTTATGTGAACTCTGGTGAACTGCAATAGCTGAGTCTTGCAGGCCTGTAATCTGAGCATCAGCGCAAACTGAAAGGGACCATCAAGACAGAAAGTACCTGAAGCAGCCAGCATTCCTCTTGTGACTTTTTTCTAAAACTATTATTCAGAAAAAGTATCTCCAGGAAACTGTGGTAGTTACAGAAATGCACTGGCCAAAATAACATATCAGAGAGCGGCCAGAGCTGGCAGCAAGCAAAGGTCACTGCATTTCTGAGCCAAAACACAGTCAGCAAGGTCTTCATGGAAGATCTTTAACACATTCATCAGAGATAAGCAGATACAAGAGGAACATCCAGAAGAATTTGCTGCAATGGAAATGAACTGCAATCTATCATCTATAATTCTTCCTGCATAAAAAGAAATCCAATTGTCTGAAAACATGAGGCAGCAGAAACTGAGTTGATATTTCAATTTAATTCACTTCATTCACCTTATTGACTTCAACAGTATGCAGAACACTATCTTTTATCACTCAAGTGTCACTGTTCTTCATTTTTTTGCACAGTGAATATGGTTATGGTTATTGATGTGCTTATGAAATATGCACTTAGATTAGTCCACAGTGTGCCTGGATGTGTGCCTCTGGATACCAGGAATTGTTCTGTGATGACTGGGTGAGGGGTTTTTTTGAAGGGGGGGAGGTTTGAGGTGGAGTCAGGGGGAAAAGAGGTAGGCTAATTTTGCAAAAACAAGCTCCGTAAGGTCACAGACATGTTTCTTTACAGAGTTTTCTGCTGTTATGGAGCCTAAAATAGCATTATATTTTCCAAGAAGTGCTTTATTTGTTCTGTTTTGTTGGCATATCCTTGCAGAAGCAATTATCAGCCATTCTAAACCATGCGAGAGAAAAAAGATTATGAGGGGCTTGACAGGATGATCATGACCTGGAAGGTGTTCTCCTCACTATACATGACTCACACTTTTTTTTCCCCTGAAGAATGAAAACTGAAAATCCAGGTTGCTGTGCAGAGGCCAGGTTTTGTTTTCTGCCATGCCTCAGGCTGTGGGTCGGGTACACGGCTCATGCAGTACCTGGCCTACTGCCAGAACATATGCAGAATGTTCTGCCTGGCTTTAAGTAAAAGATAATGCCCACCCCACAGAACTGTATTCCCTTCTTGCCTAAATTAAACTTTTTGTCCCAGACTTAGGAGATGTTAGGAGATGTTGAGGGCTTTCCGGCTTTTTTCATGACCTCAGTTACCTACGGTTTGGAACAAGAAGGAGAATGCTTAATAAGGCCATCCTCATTCCAAGGTCTGCTCCTTTTGCACCTTCTAGTTTTACCACTAGATGGAAGCCTTGGCTTCCAGAGTTACTGTGTTAGATTCCTGACCATGTAATTGCACACAATGAGCTTCTCAGTGAGCTGCTTTTTTCCCACACTAAGTCAGACAATGAGGTAACAATTCACTGGGCTCAGGCATTTTTGTAGCTCAATATTTCACACACAGAGGGTATAGAACTGTATAAACCTCTAAGGTGTGGTGGTATTATTAGATGCAACTGTAGAGATTACTACAGATTTATCTTTACTAGTGATATGAAGCCAGACTGGATTGGCCATGGATAAGCAAACGGAAGAAAGCAAAGTCACTGCTTCCCACCAGTCTCAGCACAGGAGGTCGTTACCAGTGACTGAGCTCCCCAGTCCCGCACCTGAAGTCCCAGGACATAACATAAACTCTGCTTTGAGTTTCCCACATTTCTGGTTGCAAGCAGCACAGAAATTAAGAGTGAGTTTTCCACTGTTGATATAAGAAATTAGTCATCAAATGTTTCTTATAAATTAATATTTTCTATATCTTATTTCTGAACAGCTCAATGTGAGTTTTTATGTTCAGGAATCAAGGTGTTTAGGATGGATGGCTCTCATGGGATCATTCTCTGACTGAGGAAGTAGCTCTCAGTAATGAAATATGAACTGCTGAATACTCACAATTATGAACTCAGAATTTGCTTTTGAAGAAAACTCATGGCTAACAGCCAATATCAATGAGATCAATGGGAAATAGTTCTGCTCCCATGTGCCAAGTCAGATGCTCAGAACTCGATTGTTTTAGAAGACATCAAATTAATTTCAACACTTAGACAAAGCAAACAGAAAACACAGTTTATAGAAATCTGTGTAGTCAGAAGACTGTGAAAAAAATTCTGATACTCATGTATTGTTAGTCCTTTTATAAGTCTATATAAAGCATCTTGTTTCTTGCTCTTCAATTTTTATTTTAATAAAAGTGCAAACATCTGATTTAATCATGTTGTTTTTCTCTGTGGTAGTTCTCACACACTGTACCACAGCTGTTACTTCTGATTTACACACATTCACAGTAGTCAAGGATTTGCTATACACCAGCACAGATCAGTACAGATTAGGAAAAACCATCTATGTATTTGCTTTCATAATAAAATAATCCATTTACAAATTAATTGTGTGTCACACTGACTTCAGAACCAACACTCTTATGGCCCTCACAAGCAGGTCTTGGGCTCTGCTTGGGATTAGAATTGTGCTGTCATTACTCCAGGTGTTATTAATTCCTTCAGTTGAAGTCAATATCTTCTATAGTCCGATTTGGTTTCAATGGTTATCTTTTTTTGTGGGTTGAGGCAGAAAGGGGAAGAATTACCATCTTTGTGAAGCAATCGCATTTTAATAAGTAATACTGTTGCTTATTACAAGGAGAATGCCTTATATGTGTGAGCTAGACCACAGCATATGATTGTTATCTCAGTGGGACAAACTACTCAGAGTTTAAAGGTAGGGTGTCTAAATTTCAAAAAGACCCTGAAAAAACTACTTTTCCTGGAAAATTGTTTGTCTGGTATAACCACAGATAACAGTGAAGATTATTGCAATTCAGAGGGATGAAAAATATTGGACTTGGGCACTGTTTCTTTGCATATAAATCCCCATTCACACCTTGTGGAGCATATAACATGAGTGACAGGATGGTCCTGCATCAGCTGGAGTTTCTGGCTAAGCTTGCCTGAACTTGAGCACTACAGGAGGATGATAGTCCGAACTAATAATATTCAGCTTGTATCCATTTTTAATGTGGTAACAATAAAAGGAAGAAGCTATAGCTGAATGGAAAAAACGGAAAAGAATCCAAAGCACTAACTGATAGGAATCATGAGTAGCTGCACTACCAGAAAACACTTTGAATTAATTTCTGAAACTGAATGCTCTTCAGGTTGCAGTGTCTCTATACGAAGTGCTATTTACTCCAAAGCCATTTGGAGGAAAAAAGCAAAAGACTTATTGGTAACAGTATCAGTATCAAATGAAGGACAATATCGCTGTATTTCATCACTGACTTTTGTGGCAGGAATTGCACTAATTGAATGGAAAACTGTAAATAATAAATATGTAATGAGCTTATATAAATAGCACCTTTTTGTCATACTAATCATTTTCAGGTTTTTGTGATTTGCAGATGCCTCACATTTTGCAAATGAAACATGCACATAGAATGAAAGCTGCTACATGGAAAGAGGTGAAAATGCCAGTTTGATGACTATAATTTGAATTCATAATTTATGTCAGTTTTATTTTAATCTGTAGTTATAACACAGTCACGTGAACATTCATTTGATGGGCCAAATTGCTTATTTTTTTTCTTCTATTTATAAGCCAGCTGCTGCCTAGACATGCACCAAATTCAGTAGATTCACAATCTGTTCCTTAATCTAATTACTAATAAAGGTGTCTACAGAACACTTTTTTGTATTGCTCAGTTTTACAAAGTTTAATGCAGTTTTACCAGTCAGAGATATAAGTTAAAGGCTTCACTGGTTCCAATGTCTGATACAATTAGGTTAATGGCATGAAGCCACTGGAGTGTGGGAATGCAGGCAGACTGCTCTGTGCCCAGGAGTCAGAGACATGGTCATATTTGCCCTTGCTGTCAAAGAGAAGAGAATAGCAATGACGACAGTTGCTGGAAGGATCTTTCTAGAAATAAAAATTGTCAGGCTCTCCTTGTATTCTCATGCCCATAGGCAGTTGTCCTACAAAAGCGCTCCCACTTCCTAGAAATTTCAGGAGGATTTTCTGGGCATGGATAGAAACTTTTCACAAAACAAACAAACAAACAAACAAACAAAACAAAAACCAAACAAAAACAAACAAACAAAAACCAAAAAGCAAAGCAAACCAAACAAACAAAACCCCCAAAACAAACAAACAAAAAGCCCAAGCAATTTGGTCTAATGAAAGACATGAAATGCTGTGCTCCTCGTGTATGAGTCCTTCCTTATGTAGGCAAAAGCATGAGACCATAAGGAGAGATCAGAATGAGGTCTTTCTGCAAGTGAGAAATCCCTTCAAATACCCTTCAAACCCTGGAAAAGTCCCTAATTTGTTAAACTGCTGGCAGCATTTTCCTAAATTTGGGAGTTTTCTCCCCCAGTTTCTTCCTGCTCCTCATCTCCATTTTTGTGGAGATTTTTCTTAGTTTCTATCAGGCTCCTTCCAAACTGTGTTTTAAGTCAGCTGTAACAAAGTCAATACTAGAATGACAGGGTAACTGTCCTCCCTGGCCATTGTTCTGGCTGTATAATGGTTTACCTCACTCACCCTTCAGGTTTGTGATAAAGATCAAAATTGCCAAGTATGGTGTCACATCTATGCACTCCTGTCATAACTGTTTCTCTTCTACAGAGGTGTAGATGCAGGCACTTTACACCTTGAACAATACCCTCTGTCATGTGGACTTGGCTGTGGATTATATGGAAATTTTTACTAAGTGTTACTGAGACAGAGCCTGAAATATATATATATACATATATATATATATGTGTGTGTGTGTGTGTGTATGTATACATATGTATATATATATACACTCAAAGCCTATTTTCATGAGGGTAATCAGATTTCAGCTATTTATAGACTGGTTCTAGATTTTTCTTTTCCCCACAGGGGAAAAAATACTCTCAGTCATAAACCTGTTCTTGCGTGATGAGAAGAGGAGGTGACAAGGGGGGACTAGAACACACAAAGCAGAATATGAGGAATATCCTCATCAGTGAGAGGGATGATCTCCATATGACCACTCATGCAAGGGTCAAATTCTGATTTCTCCCTGGCACTGAGGGCCAGATTATCCAGTCTGTTAGGGATGTGATACACTGCATAACCACAAAAAAATTTCAGTCAGAGCCTTAAAGGAGCTAGAAATGTCACAGAGAACACCTTAATGTAAACCTGCCCTGGTTTCAGCTGGAAGAGAGTTAATTTTTTTCACAGAAGTTCTGTGAAGGTGGAAGGAATGTATCTGGATATTACACTGCTCAGGACATTACACTGCTCAGGACCCAAAGCAGTCTGTGCTCACCTGACACTGCACTCAGTTTCACAAACCTTGTTTCAGATGCACTCTTACATGACTTCAGTGAGCATTATTTAGGACTTGAACTGGTAAGCCCACATGGCTTGGGAGTGTCCCCAATAGCTAAGGAATCTCAGCTCCATTCCCTGGAACAGACATACCTTCCAACATCTTCCTTTCACAGAAATAGATGGAAAGATGTCAGACAAGGACCTCTGTCAGCACCACAGGAGTGGAGGTCGCATTAAGGACATTTAATTGTAAAGTGGGAAAGGAAGCACTTAACAGCGTTTTAGTACACAGGCTTAGGATCCCACTGACAAAAGCTAGAGTGCATTTCTAATGCTCTACAAGTAGTCCTAATCTTCTCTTCCCCATACATATCTTCAAAGCAGGGGAAAAAGGAGTCCATCATCTAAAGAGAGATAGTCTTAACAGAAAATAGCTCTTGAACTGCTGTAAGTTCAATGCCTCCAGGAGTTCTGATGCACACTAGAGATTTTGTTGTTAAATGAAATTCAGATAACACCAGTAGCACCTGATCACACCACATCTGCTTTCTTTGCAGTTGCTTTCTATCTCCCCTGGCCACCCTGTGGACCTGATTGGAGACCCATGAAGATAATAGAAGTGAGAGTAGGAACAGTATACATACAGCTCAGCATCCCAACAAACTGCTTCTTTGGTCATTCTCATTTAGATCTGAATTATGTGAATTTTCTGCTTCAGGGCACAAAATCCAGCTTGCAGGTACATACATGGGCTATTGATCCCACTAAGTCTAAGAGGTGAAATTAGTTGTTTAAGATACCACCTCCTTGCAAAAAGCATGCTGCCTAGTACTTGGAAGGGAACAAATTCCTCTGGAGGTGACTCGGAGGACCTATTTCTCTTCCCTGACTTTAAAGAAAGTCCAGAGGGGTAAGTTTCCCAGCCTGGGTGTCTGAACTTCAGCAGCTGGACCACTTGCTCATGAATTTTCTCCCAGAACCCCTTCTACATGGGAGAGAGGGAGATCTTGCAGCAGACAGCCAGACTTCCAGCACCATGTCTCCAGTGCTGTTCAGGACAGCAGAGAGGCAGCCTGCAACCAAGGGTCTAACTGCAACAGCCACAGCAATACCCTACCTCTTGTCCCATAGGAAGGGCACTCAAAATCAGGGGAGGTCCTTTCTATGCAAGGGCTTTTTGCCAACCTGTAATGCAGAGGATTGAGAGCTGGTCTTCAGACATTTCATAATTGAATGGAAAAAGAAAAGAAAGCCAAGCTGTAACTGAGAAACCGTTCTAAAATTAGTTCAAAAAACAATATCATGAATATCATGGAAAGGTTTCCTCTTACAACCAGATCTGTATAAATAGTGAGAAAAGCAAATAGCAATGTCTCTTGTAATAGACTAAATAAATATTCTGCTACTGAGGGTACTGTTGAAAGCTGAGCTTTATTTGCAAATAGAGATATCAGATTTGCAGCAGGATTCACAGTCTTTTAGATTCACCAACATATGCAAAACAACAAAGGCAATACTCTTATAGTTCTTCGTATCTTCTTAGTACTGTGTAAATGTTACCTAGCCATATTCCTCAACAAACCTCTCAATCTTCTCAATGTCCCAGCAACCAGGCTGGGGCCCCTCCAACCAGGCACCAGCTCTGTGGGAAGGTTGGCTTCCCTATGTGTCCAGCATTTTGCCTCCCCTACAAAGAGGCTAGATATGGCTGTGCTCTTCTGTCACTCACACTATGGCAGATAAATCACTATACAGTTATTGGACCGTAAACCACTGCTATTTTATGTTGGCTGCTGAAATAATCCAGAGCCCATACTCAGTTCCCTGAGCCATCCACTGCACTTTCCACAACCATTGCAAAATTAGTCACAACCTACACTATAAGCTTCCACCATTATCACCCATTAAAATTCTTCCTGACTTACAGAATGTTTTAACATGTGTTATTATATCACGGCTGATATAATCATGGCTGACAATGTGGGTGGGGAGGTGAATAAGACTTTTTTGGTCCATTTACTTCCTCTATTGCCCAAAAGCTTTGCCAAAAATACAGCAAAGGAAGCAATCACTCAAACAATCCAATAAACATTTTCTTCATGTGGGTGATCTCATGATACTGCAACCAGAGTAACTATAACAGTTACTAAAAGAAACTTTTCTATCTCAGATAAATGATCTTATTCCACAAGCAATGTTTACCGAGCAGAAGCAGGCAGTACACTAAGACAGTTTCATTACCTGCAGTTCATAGATAGTATAGGTAGTATTATGAAGGTCCCTCAAGAATGAGGACTTTGGAGGTATCTGTAGAGAATACTATTATAAGCCTGGACACCGTTTCCCTACCACCCACATGGAGGCTTCTTTTTTAACAATGAAGAGAGACACCAAGCGATGTGAATCACCACAGAGGTACCTGTTTTTCTCCACTGACAAAGGAAGGCAGATGACCAGATCAGCCAAACTCCTTCACCTAACAGTGCTCAGAAGAGTGCCTAACATTATGCAAAATCTATTCTGTCCAATACCTATCTGGTAAGGTCACTGTTTTCCTCGATTACAAAATGGAGCTGCACATACATCTTTACTCAAAGAATGCTTTCCTGCTTTCACAGATAGACAATTTCTCTTCTCTTTCAAATCTTCTTTCAAACAAATAATTTCCTTTAAATTTTTCCCCAAGTTTTCCTCTATCTTGTGCTTATCCTCTGGGCTGGTGACTCATGCTTCTGCCTGTTTTACCTAGAAGTCAACACTAAGTCCTCTGGACAAAAAAATAACCCCTAAGCCTGTTTCTCTCTTATGTTCAGCACAGACTTGTGTAGAGGTAGAATGGAAGAAGGTGACATACCCCTTTTTTACAGCAGTACAGATTGTCCTGTACCCCTGCACTGCCTCACACTAAATATTCTTTGAACTTCAGCTGACTTTCTGAGGACAACATGCCGATGCTGGAAGTCATAGGAAGGCATTTTTGCTGTGACTTCCCAAGACCACCAAGAAAACAGTGGTGTTTTGAGGAAGATGAACAAATAGGGTAGGGACATGGAAGGTGAGCTAAAGGAGCTCAAGCTGTGGCAGTTAAAAAAAAAACCAAAACAACAAAAAAAAGACACTTCTAAAAAAGTCATCTCCTTAGGGCCCCAAGCCAAAATAAAGGACAGAAATTGGCAATTTATATGAAAACTAGAAAAAACAGAAGAATAGTGTAACCTTGGATGGTGTAAGAGCACTCACTGCTTTTCTATTAACCACTCCATCCCTTTCTTATACACTCAAGAGCTTCCTTATCCTCTATAATCAACATTTGAACTACTGGGTCATATATAGAGCAATAAAGAAGCTGTAGATTTTGAACAACACAGAGCATCTGAACTGCTTGTGGACAGTAAGAACTGAAAATTTAACCAGTTTTCTGTGGGAACCTAAACACAGATGTAGACATCTAACTTAAATGGATAGTATTGAAAGTTGTTGTCTAAATGTAGGATGAGATTTTATTTGATAAATCCCAGATGAATACATTTGGCATCTTTATCATTACTCCACAAACAGAACTTCTGAGAAGCAGTTATGGCAGAAGCTTCTAGGCAAGCATAAATAACTTGCAGAACTTATTTTTACATTCTTTGAGCAAAGGCAAGTGCTTAAAATTATGTATTTGACTTTTTCCCTTGGCAGACTTGGAATAAAATCTTCATAAGTTTTTACATCTTTTGCATTTTTTTCTCTAAAGTTTTTCTTAGAAGTTTTTGTGGTCTTCATATCTATAGCATTATCATGGAAAATATCTGAAAAGGAACTATTTATGAGATGAGTCCTGCAAACACAGAATGCTGTTCATATTGCATATTCAAAAACTACTACATAAATCCAGACCATCTTATGAGTAACAGGTCATAAGTTCCCAGAAGTGCCAACATGTACACGTACATATAAACGTATAAAGGGTGTATATATTCAAAGTGAAATTTAACATTTTTACATAGTAGTACCATGTTCTGAACTGACAAAAATAATCAATAGTGTTGCTTTAGAGTTAAGAGTAACACTGCATTTTCAGACAATGAACTTGTGTTCATTGGTTTCATGAATTTCTATTTTGCTCAGAATCCATATCTAAACCATTTCATGTAAGTCACACACCATTTCTTTGAGCATAAACAACATTCCTCAGACAACAACATGCTGATCAGCTTCCTTGAATAGCTACTTAAAGAGAGATGGTAAATTTATTCTGTATTCTCTGTGGAGTGGCATTTTTTTACACACTGACATGCTGTGATGAGCACTTTATGATGCATAGCAGACTGGCTCTAATACCACTTGATCCTTCATAAATTAAGAGGCAAGAGGCTGCAGCCTATCATATAACTCCATTACTGGGATTTGGATTAACAGTGTCTTGCACATGTTATTGTCCTTCTTTTAGCTGCTACACATCAGGTGCCTTGAGAATAGCATTTAGAAACCTTTTCTCAAGTCATCCTCTTACTGCCCTTCTAGGGTCTCTGAAAGGATCTGTTTGCCAGTGAGCTTCATGTGCCCAAGTCTGGGAGAAAATCCAACAATCAGCAGAGAAGAGTAAGTTTAGAAAGAAACTTTTCTATTTGATTTCATTGCAAAATCTGATCCTGATTATTAAATACTTTGAATGGCATCATTATTTCTAAGGTCACCATCAAAGATTTTACCTGTTATACTATGGCAGTGACTGTTTTCACAAGAGATCTGTTATAGCAAGTATAGCAGCAAGTACAGTCATCAACCTTTTTCTTTCATCTTTGAAAGTTGGTGTGTTTTAAAAGTTTGAACACAGCTTGCATTCTCCTGGGTTATGGGGGCATTGTGGTCCTGTGCAGGGCTAAGGGTTGGAGTCAATGACCTTTGTGGGTCACTTCCAAGTCAGCATATTCTCAGCATATTCTGTGATTCCGTGATTCCATGGGTTATGGGGCTTTCTATGTCACATAGCCCCTGTGCACCCAGCAGATCAACCATGGGGAATTTTATAGGAATAAGTAAAATAAAAGATGAGGAGAGAAATGAGAGTTTAGATCTCCTCCTCCCCTCTGCCACCACACAGGAGCCAGAGTGATACTGTTATTCCAGCTGTGTCTCAAGAAAAACAAGGCAGAGGGCCAGTGGGACTAGGCAGGGCCATGCAGAGCCAGGCCAAACACTGTAGCATAATGGAGAGAAGATATGTTTCAATCTTACTGTGATGAACAAGACCATCTTCTTCTTGAATTGCAAAATGTTTAAATACACTTGCACTTGTGGGCAGCTAGGCTTTGGTTTGGGCATCAAATAGCTTGGAACTGAGAGGTAAAACTGGTGATTTTGATAGCTGTATGTTGCATCTTGGTGTGTCTTCTACCATGATCTGTGTACAGGATGATACCTATAAATCACTGGACATCAGCTCCAGGCAGCAGCGCTGCCAGTCACTAGTGTGGGCGTTTTGGCAGATTCATCAATAGCTTTTACTACACCACAAAACTCTGAGTGAGACATAGCAAAGCTGGGGACAACAGCCATTAGGTGCTCTGTCACCTACACAGTGCAGAATTCCATGGGGAATGAAATCAGAGTGTAACTGCTACCAAGACAGCTTTCCTGTTTCATGCAGATTTTTTCCCCACCACTATCTATGCGATGCTACTAGAATGCTGCTAGAATGTGTAGCAGTCTCAAAATCAGCCACATATTCTCATAGCTGAACAGTTACCATGATAAGAGGTGGGAGAAATGCATCTGTGTTCTGATCCACTTCGTACATTCTTATGATCCTTGGCCTTCCTACATATCAAAGTTGCAACTTGAGAAAAAACAGGGAGGTATCATCAGAAGTATGGCCTGTCCTTATGCTTTTCTTAAACATCTGGTTTTGGCTACTGAATGAGGTAAATACTGGGCTAGATGGATAGGACCAAGTACAGCTACTCTAGTAGTCTTTAATAAAAGAAGATTGCAGAGCACCAGGCATTCCAAGAGGCACTGCAGTTTGAAGGAAAGGCACTCATATGCTTCAGTGATGGGGAAGCATCCAAAACACTAAGGTAGATGGAAGGCAATAAACTGGAGATAAGCAGATGGCTCTCAAGCTACAGAATAAGTTTACAACAAATACTAATGGTCTTAAGCTATTTATGTACTTCTTGCAAAATGCCAGAGCCAGCTATTACATGTTGGAGCTTCTTAAACATCAAAGCTATTTTTTAAAGTTGATTTCTACAAGCCAAAAGAACTTATGTAATTTTCAGTTTTAACTTGCAGACCATAGAAATAGCATCCAAATTTCTTTCCTAATAATCCTTTCTGGCTGATGGATTTTTGGGCCAAGTTTCTGCCCTTCATACTTTTATTTGGCCCAGTTACAGTTTGTCAAATCTTTCAGTACAGTTTGAAAACAGCAGCTGAAGGTAAACTGAATCTGGGCTGCTGTGGTCCTGTCCTTTGCCCTGGAGGAGCATCCACTGCCAGCCATGATATTCTGTCCCTGTCTGTTGTCTTGCTGCTGGAATTTGTGCAAGCACAAACCAATTCTGTCCAGGAAAGTAATTTGGCTGAGGATGAACCACTTCTTTCTCTTGCTGGGCTGGTTTTCAGTCAGATCATCTCCTTTGAGTTCTCCAGGCAGTGTGGAGATGAGCAGATGAACATGCATGGCTAGGGACAGGAGAGAAATGCAGGATTTACAGCCTCTCTTTAGCTGAGTGTTAGCTGCTGAGGAGGTCTGCTGTTATCACAAGAATGAGATGCTGTGCTGGTTTAAAGGTGAACCAGCAGGGGAAATGAACTCACCACGAGAGAGATTATAAGTCAGAGCTAAAATTTAATAATAATATTACAATAACAACACTGACACACAAGGGAAATTGCTTTCAACTCACAAAACCCCAGCAGTATAACCCCCAGTGTCCTGGGGCACAAACCCAAGGGGGTTTGTCTTGCCCTTGTGCTGAGACCCCTGTGGTTCCCCCCAGTCCAGAGCAAAAGGGAAAGAAAAAACCTGTTGGTGCAGGCGAGGGCTGTGGTCTGGGCGAGAGCAGTGATCTCCTCCTGTCAAGGTCCTGCTGCTGCTCTGGATCCGGCGAGAAGTTCCTGAGGTCTTCTTACCCACCACTTATGTACCCTCAGGGAGCACCCAGTCCCTCCCCCTGGGCGGGGACTCACACAATGGGTGATTAACTCTGGGAGCCAGGGGGTGTTGAACTGTTGATGGCCCATTAGCAGCTCCGCCCCCCTCAGGCTGGGTGTGAAGGTGATAATGGCTCCCTGGGCAGCTGCTGCTAATGGCCCATTGAGCTTGGGGAATGAATAGAGGGGGTAGAATACACAGCTTTGATCACCCCCACACAGGGTTAGCTGGTCCCTCCTGCTGAACTAGGACATTATCCACCCCTTATTCTACTCCATCTAGTCATTCCCAAATTAATCCCCTTTTTACCTATACATATATATATGCACATATATACAATGAAACATTACAAACTCTTCTTGCTCAAAATTAGGTCCCCTTGTGGTACACAAGGTGTTTCTCCATCTTTTTGCATTACCCACCAAGTGCCACCAGGTCCTTGAGCAAAGACAATCCCTCGGATGGGTTTGCCTTTGTTTGAGGTGGGACTAACCCAAACAGTCTTTCCTAACATACCTCTCATATGGACCACAGGGACTTTATCTCCATCTACGGTATTCAAGAGTTCTGATTGGGCAGGGCCAGCTCGATTTATGGAGCCCCGGGTGTTGACCAACCAGGTGGCCTTTGCCAAATGCAGCTCCCAGTGTTTGAAAGTTCCCCCACCCAACGCCTTCAAGGTTGTTTTCAGCAGTCCATTACACCGCTCAACTTTCCCAGCAGCTGGAGCATGGTAGGGGATATGATACACCCACTCAATGCCGTACTCTCTGGCCCAGGTGTCTATGAGGCTGTTCTTGAAGTGGGTGCCGTTGTCAGACTCTATTCTCTCTGGGGTGCCGTGTCTCCACAGGACTTGTTTCTCAAGGCCCAGGATGGTATTCTGGGCAGTGGCGTGAGATATGGGGTATGTCTCCAGCCATCCAGTGGTTGCCTCTACCATGGTCAGCACGTAGCGCTTGCCTTGGCGTGTTTGCGGAAGTGTGATGTAGTCAACTTGCCAGGCTTCCCCACACCTGTATTTCGACCACCGTCCACGATACCATAGAGGCTTCACCTGCTTGGCCTGCTTGATGGCAGCACATGTGTCACAGTCATGGATAACCTGTGAGACACTGTCCATGGTTAGATCCACCCCTCAGTCACGAGCCCATCAGTATGTCGCATCTCTGCCCTGATGACCAGAGGCATCATGGGCCCATCGGGCTAGAAACAATTCACCTTTATGCTGCCAATCCAGATCTACCTGAGAGACTTCAATTCTGGCAGCTCGATCCACCTGCTCGTTGTTACGATGCTCCTCATTAGCCCGGCTCTTGGGTACATGAGCATCTACGTGACGGACCTTCACACTCAGCTTCTCTACCCGGGCAGCGATGTCCTGCCACATCTCAGCCACCCAGATGGGTTTCCCTTTGCGCTGCCAGCCGGCCTTTCTCCAACGCTCCAGCCATCCCCACAGAGCATTGGCCACCATCCACGAGTCAGTGTAAAGGTAGAGTCTTGGCCACTTCTCTCGTTCAGCGTTATCCAAGGCCAGCTGAACAGCTTTCAGCTCTGCAACCTGACTTGATCCACCTTGTCCTTCAGTCGCTTCTGCAACTTGACGTGTAGGACTCCATACAGCTGCTTTCCATTTCCGGCTTGTCCCTACAATGCGGCAAGAGCCATCTGTGAAGAGACCATTTCGCTTCTCCTCTTCTGGTAGCCGGTTATATGGTGGGGCCTCCTCAGCTCGTGTCACCTGCTCCTCTTCTTCTTCAGAGGACAATCCGAAACTCTCACCTTCTGGCCAGTTAGTGATGATTTCCGAAATCCCAGGGCGATTAGGATTCCCTATCCGGGTTCGCTGCGTGATCAGAGCGATCCACTTACTCCATGTGGCATCAGTGGCGTAATGGCTAGAAGGAGCTTTTCCTTTGAACATCCAGCCCAACACTGGTAGTCAGGGTGCCAGGATGAGCTGTGCCTCAGTGCCAATCACTTCTGAGGCAGCTCGAACTCCTTCATAAGCTGCCAGGATCTCTTTCTCAGTTGGGGTATAGCTGGCCTCAGATCCTTTGTATTCCCGACTCCAGAATTCCAGTGGTCGTCCTCAAGTCTCCCCAGGTACTTTCTGCCAGAGGCTCCAGGATGGGCCGTTCTCCCCAGCTGCAGTGTAGAGCACATTCTTCACATCCTGTCCTGTCCTGACTGGCCCAAGGGCTACTGCATGGGTAATCTCCTGTTTAATCTGCTCAAAGGCTTGTTGTTGTTCAGGGCTCCACTGGAAATCATTTTTCTTCCGTGTCACAAGGTAGAGAGGGCTTACAATCTGACTGTACTCAGGGATATGCATCCTCCAAAAGCCCACGGCACCTAGGAAAGCCTGAGTTTCCTTCTTGCTGGTCGGTGGGGACATAGCTGCTATTTTGTTGATCACCTCTGTTGGAATCTGGCGACGCCTGTCTTACCACTTCACTCCTAGGAACTGAATTTCCTGAGCAGGTTCCTTGACCTTACTTCGTTTAATGGCAAAACCAGCTCTTAGGAGAATCTGGATTATCTTCTTTCCTTTCTCAAAAACCTTCCCTGCTGTGTTCCCCCATACAATGATGTCATCAATGTACTGTAGATGTTCTGGAGCCTCACCCTTTTCCAATGCAGTCTGGATCAGTCCACGGCAAATGGTGGGACTGTGTTTCCACCCCTGGGGCAGTCGATTCCAGGTGTACTGCACCCCCTTCCAGGTGAAAGCGAACTGCGGCCTGCACTCTGCTGCCAACGGAATGGAGAAAAAGGCATTGGCAATGTCGATGGTGGCATACCACTTGGCTGCCTTGGACTCCAGCTCATACTGAAGCTCCAGCATGTCCGGCACAGCGGCACTCAGGGGGGGTGTGACCTCATTGAGACCACGGTAATCCACCGTCAGCCTCCACTCTCCACTGGACTTTCGTACTGGCCATATGGGGCTATTAAAGGGTCAGTGAGTCTTGCTGACCACCCCTTGGCTCTCCAGCTCACGAATCATCTTGTTTATGGGGTCACAGAGTCTCGGTCAGTGCGGTATTGCCGACGGTGCACTGTGGCTGTGGCCAGCGGTACCAATTGTTCTTCAACTTTCAGCAGTCCCACAGCAGAAGGGTCCTCTGAGAGGCCAGGCAAGGTGCTCAGCTGTCTGATTTCCTCTGTCTCCACAGCAGCTATGCCAAAGGCCCAACGCAGTCCCTTTGGGTCTTTGAAATACCCACTCCTCAGGTAGTCTATGCCAAGGATACATGGGGCTTCTGGACCAGTCACAATGGGGTGTCTATGTCATTCCTTCCCAGTCAAGCTGACTTCAGCTTCCAGTACAGTCAGCTGTTGGGATCCCCCTGTCACCCCAGAAATAGAGATAGATTCTGCCCCGACATATCCTGATGGCATCAACGTGCATTGTGCACCAGTGTCCACTAAAGCTTTGTATTTCTGTGGGTCTGATGTGCCAGGCCACCGAATCCACACAGTCCAATAAACCTGATTGTCCCTCTCCTCTACCTGGCTAGAGGCAGGGCCCCCCTAGTTCTGGTCATGGTATTCACTGCGCTCTCCCTGTGAATATGACCGGGAGGTTCCTTCAAGACGATCGGGCATAACATCATTCCTATACTGTCTGGAGCCTTGCCCACGAGAGACCGGAGCAGCCTTCAAGCTTGAAGAATTCCCTGTGTTAGTTGTGCCTCTTTGCAGTTCACATACCCAAGCTCCTAAGGAAGAGGTGGGTTTCCCATCCCACTTCCTCATATCTTCTCTATGCTCATGGAGGTAAAACCACAGATTGCCGCGTGGAGTGTACCCTTTCTCCTTAGCTGGAAGACGCCTGCTTCTGATGGCAGAGACTCTCGTTTGCTCTGGAGAGATATGGAAGAGTCCTTCCTTAATCTTCTCTTCCAGCTCAGCCAGTTTTGTTTCCACAGCTGAGACGTGGGCTCGTAATGGAGCAGTGACAGTATTTTCATAAATCCTGAGTTTGCTGACCAGTGCGCCCACCTTGTCTTCTCCCTCTCTCCACTGCAATGTTGCAAGGTAGCGAGAATACATTTCTGGCCCAAGTCGTGCAAATTTTAACCACATCTGGGATGTGCACTGGACACCATCTGGACTTTTAGGGAATCTCTCATCCTCTGAAAAGATTATCTCCAGCACGGCTAATTCCCTTAAGCACCGGACACCTTGTTCCATCGTGTTCCACTGTCCTTGCTGTACGTGGAGGTCCTCCTTACAAAGATATCGCTCCCTCATGCTTGACAACAGTCGCCGCCAGAGGCTGAGAGTTTCCTGTCTCTTTCCAATGCCCTGATCAATGACAACATCTCGAGAAAGGGATCCCAGCTGCCTTGCCTCACTCCCATCTAGAATTGTATCATTGGCTGCAGCATCCCAGATTCGAAGCAGCCAGGTCAAGATGGACTCATTTGCCTGTCGTGTGAACTCTCTCCGGAGCTCACGCAGCTCTCCCAGGGATAGGGACCGGGTGATTATTTCTGGCTCCATTTCTTCTGCTTGAGGTGAAGGTCCTGACTCTTCCTCGTCATGCACTATACAAACTGATTTAGTCTTTGATTTTCTTTTCTGGACAGGGGTAACTGCTATTGGTTTCTGTTGTCCTTCCGACTCCTCCATGGTCTGGGTGGACATGGTGCTGGTTGATGTATCTCTCTTCCTCTCTGGCTCAGCGATGGTCTGGGTGGACATGGTGCTGGTTGATGTATCTCTCTTCCTCTCTGGCTCAGCGATGGTCTGGGTGGACATGGTGCTGGTTGATGTATCTCTCTTCCTCTCTGGCTCAGCGATGGTCTGGGTGGACATGGTGCTGGTTGATGTATCTCTCTTCCTCTCTGGCTCAGCGATGGTCTGGGTGGACATGGTGCTGGTTGATGTATCTCTCTTCCTCTCTGGCTCAGCGATGGTCTGGGTGGACATGGTGCTGGTTGATGTATCTCTCTTCCTCTCTGGCTCAGCGATGGTCTGGGTGGACATGGTGCTGGTTGATGTATCTCTCTTCCTCTCTGGCTCAGCGATGGTCTGGGTGGACATGGTGCTGGTTGATGTATCTCTCTTCCTCTCTGGCTCAGCCATGGTTTGGGTGGACATGGTGCCTGTGGATTTGCTCCTTTTCTCCTCCTCCTGATGATGCTGTACCACACCAAGCAGTGTGCAGTAGGCAGTGGCCAGGGCCCAGAAGCTTGCTGTGAGTTGCACATCTCTGGGACTACCAGAGCATCTTTCTTTCACATAGCTTAGCATTTTGGCAGGGTCCTGCAGTTGTTCTGGGGTGAATTTCCAGATCATTTGAGGAGAGAAGGTCTCCAAATACTGGCCCATATCTTCCCACTTCCCGTGCCACTCAACATCATCCGCTCCCAGGGCAGGCCTCCAGCAAGTCTCCTTAGAAAGCCCAGTTCTGACCCTAAACATGGTGTATACAGTACACAGGAGACAAAGCAACACTAACAGCACTAACAGTAAGATTATGCTGTCCCTAACATCAAAAGGAAGCTCAATATTTTCAATGATTGTTGTAGCAAAGGTGAAAAGGTGGAAGTAACCATCTCCGCCTGTTTTCCCCACAGTCTGGGTGCTATTTTTAATGAGACCCCAGAGGTAACAACCCAAACCAGGACAGGCACACCAGACTGAATATACATTCACAATGAAATTCACTGCTTCTGATGTTATGACAACATAAACATAGTATATTAATAAAGCAATTTTGATCCTTCTCCTTGGTATTAAAGAGAGCGTCAAAATAGGCACCTGGTTCCCCATGTGTCGAAATATGAACAGGCCCAGATACACCATCCACATGAATACATCAAGCAACATGGTAGTCAGGGAGTTTCTGTATCCAAATACACAAAAGGAAATTGTAATTCTGACTTCTCTCTCGTTGCCCCACGTTGGGCGCCAAAAGATGTGCTGGTTTAAAGGTGAACCAGCAGGGGAAATGAACTCACCACGAGCGAGATTATAAGTCAGAGCTAAAATTTAATAATAATATTACAATAACAACACTAACACAAAAGGGAAATTTCTTTCAACTCACAAAACCCCAGCAGTATAACCCAGTGTCCTGGGGCACAAACCCAAGGGGGTTTGTCTTGCCCTTGTGCTGAGACCCCTGTGGTTCCCCCCAGTCCAGAGCAAAAGGAAAAGAAAAAACCTGTTGATGCAGGCGAGGGCTGTGGTCTGGGCGAGAGCAGTGATCTCCTCCTGTGAAGGTCCTGCTGCTGCTCTGGATCCGGCAAGAAGTTCCTGAGGTCTTCTTACCCACCACTTATGTACCCTCAGGGAGCACCCAGTCCCTCCCCCTGGGCGGGGACTCACACAATGGGTGATTAACTCTGGGAGCCAGGAGGTGTTGAACTGTTGATGGCCCATTAGCAGCTCCGCCCCCCTCAGGCTGGGTGTGAAGGTGATAATGGCTCCCTGGGCAGCTGCTGCTAATGGCCCATTGAGCTTGGGGAATGAATAGAGGGGGTAGAATACACAGCTTTGATCACCCCCACACAGGGTTAGCTGGTCCCTCCTGCTGAACTAGGACAGATGCCCTGGCTCTGTGGGTCACTGAATGATGTAGCTCGCAGGTTTAGTTGAGACCTTTAATTTCATCCATAAGCTCTCAGAAAAGCCCACCATGGTACAAATGGATGAACCAGAAAACTAGGAAGGTTTACATTCTTTAAATAATTTGCCTGCTCTGATAGGACGTTAAAAAACTGCCTAGCCCATTTTTTAGGAACAGAGTGTTTTTATTTAAGTCCTAATGATTTTCTTTCTGTGATTCCTGCAAAAGACTCTGCTTTAATTCCTTGCCAGTTTTTAGTAGAATCATAGAATCATTGAAAGTATCGGGTTGGAAAGGACCTTAAAGATCACCTAGTTTCAACCCCACTGCCACGGGCAGGGACA
The DNA here is from genome assembly GCF_047495875.1 of Pithys albifrons albifrons. Lineage (NCBI taxonomy): Eukaryota > Metazoa > Chordata > Aves > Passeriformes > Thamnophilidae > Pithys > Pithys albifrons. The sequence continues at coordinate 60,175,569 of NC_092458.1, forward strand.
CCTTCCACAGTTTGCTCAAAGCCTCATGCAACCTGGCCCAGAACATTTCTGGGGATTGGACATCCACAAGCACACATTTATATCAAGTACCATTTCTCTCTCACACCTGCCCATCCCCACACTGATCATCAGCAATGATGCCTCTAAAACAAAGCACTCATGACTCACAATTCATTTGCAATCATTGCCTTCTAATATTAGCACAGGTAGATCATATATATACAAGGTTGCTCCTGACATGATACAAGGAATGAAATAGTCTTAGCCTCAGTCTGACGTAGAAGGGGAAAGTGAAGCCTGTATGAAGCCACTGGACACAGGAGCTCCTACATCAGCCAGAGCAAATGAGACTTTAACACCTCCCTCTACATCAGTAGATATTGCTTACAGATGTCAGAAGTGGAAACAGAATCAAATATCTTCTGGCAAAAACCGTTTTATTTCTTCATCTACTTCACTATGTTTACCATTGTTTAGATTATGCATAAAACAGGCTTTACTGCTGTTCCTTTGATAAATCAGTTGCTAAAATTCACAGCTACTGGATGAAAAGTTTTACTAAAAATATTTAAACCTAACAGAACCATCTGACTGCCAATCTTGTGATAAAAAAGGTGTATCACAGGTAATTCGAAACTGGATTTTTTAAAATGTGGTAGAACAACTAAGAAATAAAATTTCTCTTGGAGATCAAACAGTGTTTTAAATGTAGCTACTTTCCAGAGTGAAATTTTTTCACTCTCATGATCAGATGAAAAGGAAAAAAATTGAAGATCATTTTCACCTTCAGAAGAGTCTGCATGTAAAAGCTACTGTAATATTTTCTGCTGCTGCCATAGGGGTTTAATCCTTCCTCTTTGAACACCAACAGGTACAGGATTGGTCCTCGAAAATAAACATTGTATTTGCCTTGTAAAGCACACTATTTAATGAAAAACTTTATTTAGTAGGAGTTGCCATGGCTACTGATATAGGAATGTTTTTGTGAATATGATAATCATTCACTAAGTACATGTGAAGGGTTCCGGATGCTCACCAGAGGCTAGAACTGTCTCACTGACTTTGTAAAAGTGACACCAAGTCCACTGTTTGTTTTCCTGATATACTTTTCACACATGTGGCACCCCATGACACTGCCTAGCACTCCATAAAATGTGTCAACTGAAACATTTTCACTGTGCCTTAACAGAAGAGTGACAATATACACTCTTAGCACTTCTATCAACAGTGAAACGAAGCAAACATTTTAGCATCAATAAACTCATACTCTGGCTCATGCATTGCCTCCCTATGTCAACAACTCCACAGAAGGGAACTATATACTCTGTCCCATCAATCTGCACAGATCAGAGTAGTCTATGGCCCAGTGGGCTCAGTGTACCTGGAAATATGTGCAGATTTGTAGGACTTTATCCAGCCACTGATACCTTGAAAGCACCTCTCCAGTCCAGAGGAGGTAGAGATGGCCTTGTTTGGATTGTGCTGGTGCTCTCTCTTGCAGGGCACCAAAGAAGAGATGCAGTGTAACACCACCAGCTGGTGACCAGAAACAGGTGAATTCAGCTGCATGACCTCCACATCCCTTCACACAACTGTGGCATATAGCTCTTGTACATCAGGTTTTCCATCTGTCCAAACTAGTGCTGAACTCTTCTAGGTTCCCTCACACCAGTAAGGACTGGGTCAAAGTTTGGAGCAAAGGCTCACTTCTTACACCTTATCTAGGAAGTTAGTACTGATCAGTCCACTCACAGAGCCTGGGGACTGATTCAGTACTGACTGGCACAGAGCCACTTTCCTAAAGTCCAGGCCTGGGAGTTGATCCTGGCACCTACAGGCAGCAAACCACCAATAACATCAACTGGAAAAATCTGCCTGAAGGGCATCTTTACAATGTGAGTCACAATACAGAGTCACCTTGACTTACTTCCCCTAGAAAGGATTTTCCATCACCCAGCTTGGTCAAGTGTCCAGCCAGAGGCTTGCACACAGATGGGGTGCAGCTCTGCTTCCCCTTGTACTCCCACTGAGTTCTGGAATTCAGGATGATACAGAAAAGGATTCCAAATAGTCAAGGTTTTATAGCAGTTGTTACAGTGTTAGAATTTTTTCATAAAAATATTAATATACTAGAATTCAAGTAAAAAAGAGCAATTTGCTTATAAAATACCTACTTGCTGTACTGTACCATGAACTGTGGTACAAGTGTGTGTGCTATGGTTTTCAAACAAAATTTAAAAGAGTGGGACCTGGGAACCAAGTTCCCTTAAACTTCACTAAAAACCCTTGTGTCAGTGCTTTGAAGAAACAGCTTTTTATTGCATAGCTGTATTTTACCTCAGAATTGTAGAATTTTAGGAGGTTGGGTGTCTGGCTTGAGACCTACCACAAATGAAACTGACCTCATCATAACCCTTCCAAATCCCAACAACCCAACAGTCTATGTGAGAAACTGCCACAAATATTTTGGCAACATTTACCAGTCTGAAAGTCAGGGCTGCTAGGGCTGACCTAGCATGAAGACTGAACCCCATGCCAAGCCATAATTCTCCTCCTCCTTCCAAAACTGCAATTGTCTCATTTTTTTTAAAACCACAACCCAGCGTCTTAAGTCCACTAGTGAATGTTAACAAAGCCTTGACCTACAGACTTCTAATTTCCACTGGGACAATTAAAGGAAAAAATCTTTTCTATAAATGCCAGATTCTGTAAACTGAGAAGTTCATCACTGCAGCACCCAGAGTAGGATAGAAACTGCCAAGGAATGAAATCCAGAACCCCTTATTAGTGTTGAGATTCCTCCTCCAGAGTCAGGTAGCAGAGGGTGGAGACAGCACGATTTGAAAAGCTTTAGCTGGGAATGAAAAATCCCATCCTTTAGCATCTTCCTTATTTCTTTGTCTTTTGTACTGAATCCTCTGCTAACATAGGTTCTTGGTCTGTCTCTCAAAAACTAAGAGAACTCTCTAATTTATAGCACAATGCAAGAAGAAACTGCAGTGACATCTGTCCCCTTTTCTCTTGGAATTGCGCAGAAAAAGGGAGAGACCCCAAACGTTGCATGAAAAGAACAGAACTGAGTGCTTTTTCCCCCATCAGAATTTCAGTTACATGAAAAGGGACATATTTTTCTCCTCTCTCCCTACCTCACTGCACTCTTTTGCTCATATTCCATCCTCAGAGCTGGTGCAGGAAAGATGATACCCCAGCAGGCAGAACTCAGGGAGCAGAAAAGATACTGAAATTGGATTCCAAGTGTGGATTCATCAGGGAAATGGAAGGTTTTGCTTCCTCTTCTGTTTTAGCCCATGTATGATCCGATGTGGTTCACCTTTCAGCTTTCCAATTGGCCTTTCTTCAGCTCAAGGCTATCGCTCCCCTGCACTGTGTTCTCGGCCCCTAAGACCACTATGTGACGGATGAGGAGGAGGTTCTGCTGCCTGCATTTGCTTCTGCAATTACAGAGATTATAGCAACTTGAGGTTGCAGTTTGACAATTCTTGATTTTGCTAATAAAAGCAAAAATTGTTAACCTTGTGCAACTTGCACATACAGTACCAGATACACTTGAAGTTTTCTTTGAAAGGTAGACATCTCCTAATTAGTCACTGTGTGCGACTTACCATGATAACAGATTTGAACAGAGTCATAAAAATCGGCCTTACATTCTCTTTCAAGTACCTTAAGTCCTATTGTCCTTTTTCAGATCTAGGCAACTAGGAGCAAGAGAGCTGGCAGCAGAACTAACACTAATTTCATGTCCTCAGCATTTGGTTTTGACAAGAGAGTGATTTACTTTTTTTGACATCTTTGAAGACGTCTCCTGATACTTTTGTGTCTTCTTGTGTCCAGTGCTATTAAATGAAAGGCTTGAAATTTGAGGAAATTTAACCTAGAAATGTTTTCACTATTATCTTTAACTGACATCACAGCCTCATAAGAAAACAATTAAAACTTTTTTCAAGAAACTCTACCGAGGACCTAATGTGAAGCACAGGTAACAGAGAAAACATAAGTAAAGGCCAGGGCTTCACACCTCATTCATTAAAATCTCTGAAATGCTTGGAATTTAATGCAGAGAAGTCTCCTTTTCACCATAATTATGTGAAAGACCAGAATAAAACAGAGTGAAATGGGGCAAATATATAAATAAGAGAACCTACAGTTTGCGGTAGCTTTACTTACTATCTTAATTATATATTTCCTTTGAATGTTTCTTTTTTCCCTCCCTGGGACAGATGGAATAAATTAATCTTAAATGCAGCATAAAATCTATTCCAGATCCCTTCATACGCCAGTGTTTAAACACAACTAACTAGAATAATAAATGTCAGAGATGGAAAAGATCTATTAGCTGACCACCTAAAATTTTATATACAGAAATGTATCAATTTAACTAAACCTATTTCTAAATATTTAAGGAGGTTTGGTTACACCTTAAATCAGTTCAACAGTGCCTAGAGTCCATTTATTTCACTTCAAATTCACTCCTAAAAGCAAATGGAAGTGACCTGTTTTTAAGCACAGTTGCACTAGCTAAATAAATGCATGTGTGTACACTAAGAATCAGAGAGACATCCAGGTCTGTCCAATCCTGGTAACAGAGACTACTGGTACCTTCTTTATGGGGCTCAGGGTCATCCACAGCCATTGCAGTGATGGAGAATAAAATATTTACCCAAAACAGAGGCCCAAGCTGTGAATCAAGATATACTAAATTTGCCTCAGTTTTGCCTCTCTCTAGCCTTGGGAGATTCTTTTAATTACATCCTATATCTGAAAATACATTAATGCCTCCTACCTGAGCATGATGATTCAAATATTAGCAAGGTGGGTACCAGACAGGCATAGCATTTTGGTCCCAGTCCTAAAAGAAATTGTATGAATTAAACTTTGTGAGTTAATTGTTTTGGATAGCAGTTTACCAGTCACAAAGCATAGAAGAGTTTGTCTTCATATGTTCTGAATTAATATGTAGGTGACTGTACAGGGCTGTTCTGTACAAGCCCTATTTATAGCCTTTTGTCCAAACTAGCTTTTAACAACTTGCTGGAGGAAGGATGGAAGAGGGATTGTAACTAAGGGGACTTATTCCATACCTAAAGCTTTATATTTATGAGAATGTTAATGTGAAATCCTCCACATAAAATGAGAAATAATTTATCTGCTTTCAAAGTGACATGCATGCAAACCTATCCACACAGTCAAAACAGATCAAATACTGACTTTCTTATGTTATGATATTTTTCTAATTCTTGACGGATAGTAGAGACTGAAAGTTTCCTCTAAAGATCTCTGGAGACACACAGTGGGCTGACCTTCTGTGATGCTGAGAGGCCACAAGACAGCACATGAGTTCAGCGTCTCCTCATGATAAAGCAGAAGGAATTCATCAGTTTCATAGTATCCACTTGTTCCTGCAATATGCCAAGAACACCCTGACAGCTCTTCCCAAGGTGTTTCCTTTTCTTCTGATTTCACAATGGTCCTTCTCACGTTCAGATTATTTTAGAGAACTGGGACTATAAACTATGAGTGACAATGAACTATGAATGTAGAATGAACTACATTCTGTTAAACAATGTTAGATGTCACTATTTGTGCTACTATAAACAATTTGACAGATCACAGGCAAGCTTGAAATTAGGGATAGCAATGCCATGCAATACAGAGATAAACATAAAGTACTGGTGGCAAACAAAATCAGTTGAGCACTTCTTCTGCCAATGAAAGATTGCTTTGTGTGGTATATTTTTATATTCTGGTCAATTTTGTCTTAAATGTCAAGATTTTCACTATTTTTCTTCCTTTTTGTAAGGCACAAATAATAAAAGGTAGAAGAAAATATTTTTTATTAAAAAACTTACTTTACTTCTGATCACTTTCTGCAAGTGGCCATCTGCAGCTGCTAGAAATTTTGTAGTTGTTAAGAGATTTTTGAAGAGAAAATTCCCACTCTTCAAAGCATTTTCCACAACGCATTAATGGAAGAGGTTTCCATTTGTGGGGTAGATTTAATCGTCCCACAATATCTAGACTGTGGGGAACATGTAGCACTCCATCACGGTTTCCTGCTTAAGCCTGATTCAGAAGACAGAAAGAGCAGGTCTCCCAGCTTGCAGAGAAAAGATAACAAATCAGTTCTGCCCCCTCCTCTTGTAAAATCTACCACAGTCTGAACGGCTGAGTGGATTTTTGTTTGTTTGTTGGTTTGAGTTTTTGTCTGTTTTTGGTTTGTTTGTTTGGCTGAGCAAGATCTTGGTTCCACCTATATGAGTGAATATTTGTATTTATGTAAGGGATGGAGAGAGAGGTGTTCACCTCCAAATACAAAACAAGCAGGCACACATGATATGAACAGAATATAGTAGCTCACCCACAACTTTCCCCTGCACTCCCATGTTACTGATATTACCAGTCAGCTTTCCTACATCAGCATTTCTTCATAGGCAGCATTCAAAATGCTTCTTTTACATCCTTACAGAAACCCTCATGCGATTGGAAAACATCCCCTGCCCGTTTTGGTGTGGAATTTTAATATGGTTCCATTCGATGTAACGAGCAGGTGCCAGGCAGCACTGAGGAAGACTGGAGAAAGCTCAGCACAGTGAAGGACTTCAAATTAAAAGGCGGTAACAGAGAATGTTCCAAAACCGGATGGACAGTGAGGACGTCCATACATCCAACAGCCTCTCTTAACCTCACTGGGTATGGGGCGCCGCACCTTTAGCCCGTCTTTCAAGTGGAAACACTACAGGGATAGAGAGGAGGTGCTGAAGTAGTTTCCGAAATACGAGCCCCTAAAGCCGGTGTCCCGTCGACACGCGTGGATGAAAAGTCTTGCCTGCGGGACGGGGCTGTCTCGATGAGACCGGGAGAGCCGGGCGCTCTCGTCCCCTGGCAGCGGGCGGCGGGAGGGCGGTGGCAGCGGGGCGGGGAGGGAAGGGGAGGGCAGGGGGAGGCCGGGCCGGAGGAGCGGCCCCGACCCCCGGTGGGGCCGGGCACTGCCTCTCGCACACGGTGGCGGCGGCAGAGGCGGGCGCGGCAGTGCCGCTTCCCGCGGCAGGGTAGGGAGGAACGGACGGCGCGCAACTCCCGCCGCGCCGCCGCCATGGACAAGCAGCCCGGCGGCGAGGACGACTGCGTGGACTCGGGAGCGGAGACGGGCGGGTGAGTGCGGGGGGTCTCACCTGCCCCCGGCCCGGAGGCGCGGCGGGGCTGCACTTATTGCCGGCAGCCGTCGCCGAGCGCGTCCCGGCAGCGGAGGGGCTGGTGCTGGGTTCGGGCGGGGAGTTCGTGTCGCGGGCGCAGCCGCCCTGCTCCAGCGGGGGCCTGCGCCCCGGTAGCGTCCCGCTCAGCGCCGGCTCTCCTTGCCTTGCCTTGCCTTTTCTGCTCTCCTCCCATCCCGGGGCTGGCGCTTCGCTGTGACCCACGGGGAGCGCGCCGGCCGCGGGACATCACCCTGCCGGGGCAGTCCCGGGGAGTTCGCGTACCCCTTCGGTGGAGCAGGGAAAAGGTCCCTCCGCCCTCCTGCTACACAACGGCAGGAAGGCACGGAGAGATCCGGGCATGGGCTTTAGGTTTGAGCTCCAAATCACATTGTGCTGCCTCAGCGGTGGGGGCCCTGCGGACTGTACACGCACTGGTTAGGGCTTGGTGCCGGACCATCCCTCTATCCCAGCAACAGTGCAGATGATAGTCTGGAAGGATGCCCAGCTATCTGTGCTGTGCTTCGGGCAGTGACACCCAGACAGCATCAGGCAGAGACAGCTTACTCCTCAGAACCAGTAGAGAGCCACCTACGAAATCAAGTTAGTTTTGTAGGCACCCTGAAATTGGGTTGCTGTTGTCATGGTACTTGTTATGATACTCAGCGTGCTAGCCTATGAAGTGCTGTAAACTTTTCTAGTAGTCATATCAGAGATGAGGAGAAAGACTTTTTTTTCTGATTTCATGACTGTGCTGCCAGAGATGTTCTGTGTTTGTTAGTGGATTGCTTCTCCTAAGTTCATGGAGTCACAAGGACGATCCACGGAGCGCACCATTTAGCTTGCACCTTCAGCCCATCTCTGTGGGAGGGAGGGGGAAATGCTTTCCAGCCTGACCAACATGCTGCTGCCATGGCATCTTGTCAGGCATGACACTGAGCTTTTGCTCCTTCTCTGGCTCCAGATGGGCAAAAGGAGGTTGCATGCTCCTATTAAGGCTGTTCTTTCCTGAGTCTTCAGTGTCCTCCCTTCTTGGTCTCTCTTGTTTTACATGAGTCAAGGAGCTTGGAGAATCTCCTTTGGCCTGACTGTTGCAAAACTGTAAAGTTAATTCTTTGCACAGTGATGTTGAGAGCGCCCAAACTCAAGTAGCAATATTACAAGTGAAAAACAAAAAAAGGTGAAAATGGAATATGGTAATCCTGTTCATACATCCAGTTATTAGTTCAAATAAGGTTTTTTATCTCTTTTGTAGTCCGAGAAGTTAAGGACTTTTTCCATATCCTTGTATTGTGGGCACACCTAAGGGTGAAAGTCATGTGACATGAACTTTAAGTTATAAATCCAGCCCTCTTTTCCAGATATTGGTTAGTCTGCTTTGGGGAACCGGGGTAGCAGGAGGACAAAGTAATCAGTAAAAACTCATGGCTGGTTCAAAGTTTAAAAAATCCTGGATGGGCCAAGTCACTCTTAATTTGCTGTGTTTCTCTGGGATAGAAAACCCCGGGTTTCCTTGGGACAGGCACTTGGAAGGATTTGACCCAGCTGGCAGCATAAGCCTTTAGACCTCAGTGACCAGCATGGCAGCTGCCTGTGCCTGGTGTTGAGGAGGTGCTAAGTCTGATGATTTCATTAAGCATCTCTGCCCCATGCTTGACACTGGAAGCTATAGGTTGGTGAAAGGGTCTCTGTGAGGAATTTGAACAATGACATGTGGCAATAACTGCAGTGCTTTGCACTGGCGTTTATTTTGAAAAGCAATGGGTCTCTGCATTTCAATTATTATTTTTAGTTCTGTTTAGCAGCTATGTAACTCTGATAAACACTTTGCGTATGTCTCTTTCACAATGTTTATGTTTCAGCTTTCTTACCAAACCAACTGTTCGCAGCACTTGCTTTTTCCTCTTACCAGAAGATCCGCTATTTGCTTTATCTCAGTCCCATCACAGCTATTGCTAAATTGCGCTGTTTTCCATTTTCTCCAATTACTCAATGGTTAAAACAAAATTCATTAACTATTTTGAAGTATAGCCATCATGCTCTGAAAATATAAGGAGTAACAACTGTCAGAGTAATTCAGTAACAGTTTTGCTTCGAGTGCTTCCTTTCTGTCACCCAGGGTACAATTGTGGATAGTGACTGTAGTAAATCCAGGCACTGCAAGCCCTTGTCATCTCAATGATTGTAATGATGTGTGAGGTCTTCTACGGATCCTGTGCTGCTGAAGCTGCTTACAGCAGCTAAACAAATTGAACATATCAAGTACCCCACAGGGCATATGTTGCTTAAGGTTTTGTTGTGATTGCCAACCACAAAAGTAGGAAAAACTCTGTGCTAACGGCAAGATCAATTACGATTTGAAGACTTCATTTTCCTAATCCTTTGGAAAATATCTTCCTCCTGCTGTATTTGCCCTGGTAAATAGGGTTGGCAACGAGTCTGCTGAACAAAAATAGCATATTTTGAGTTCCTGAATCCAATAAGAATGGATTGAGCTGTTGTTGCCAAGTCTCTAAATAAAGGGTATAGAACATATAAGCCAATTAGTTTATATTGGCTATTTATTAATGAGATTTGAAATTGTTTGTCCATCCATGGCGTGAGAAGCTTTGCCTGTACAAATTGTATCTTCTCAGGAAACATATTCTGGGAGGGTTTAGTATAAAAACCTTATTTTATCTGCTACTGAAAACTTTTAGCCCGGAAGTATGGATGACAGCGCTTTCTCTGCTAATAGGTTTAGTGGATTTGTGCTATAAAACCTGACACTTTAGGAAGAGAATAGTCCGTCTTTGGTCTTTTATTAGAACCCAAACAGAGAGGAAAAACAAGTGGAAGAAAGATATTGAAGGGAGGACAAATACATACATTTACACAACTGTAGTTAACTGGGAGAGAAAAGCAAACAAGCAAGAAAAAAATAGGAGTAAGTTACTTAAAATTAATTGTAGAAATCTGAATTTTAAAATTTTATTCATTTTACAAGGCATGCAAATGTGGTTATTCCACTGTATTTACTCTCAATAGCAGAGCAACGGGTTTTGGGGGCTAAAACACCCAAGACAACAAACTAAGACAATTTTTGAAGTTGTTAAGCATGCCTAATTTTGAACCAATGAGACAGATTCTTCTGCCATTCATATCAAATGCAAAGCATCAGCTGCCTTCACTGTATTCAAGACAGATATCACAAGTGACACAATGTGAATATGGAAAATGGGTAGTGTCTCAGATCTGAAGTTCTTGATTTTTTTATTCCTGAACTTTTTATTTGATAATGTTAGTTCTGTTCAAGGATTGCTTCTACAGGAATGCTGTCCCCTGTTTATCAAGCATACATTAAGCATACATTAAGCAAGCATTAACTGAGCATAACACTTCAGTGAGATAGCTGGCATTAGTGCATGTTACAGCATATGTTACAATTCCCAGCAGAAATTTACTTGTTCACTTAGACAGCTGTAAGAGCCAATGTCTTACAAGGTTTGCACTTCAATCATTAGCTTACTGATTGTCTCAAAGTTTGCCTAAACATGTAGGGTTTTTTCCTCACTTTAAAGTTGTCTAAAGTTTTGAGAAGTTACAACTTTTAATTTACTTGAATTTGCAACTTTTCTACATATTTCAGTTACTTTCTGGTTAGAGTTGATATTCACAGTCCTTTACATTTTCTTCTGTGGTTTTATTCCTCAAATTAATTTTGCAGAGATTATGTTGATTTTTTGACTGTGCTGTACTTGTTTGTTGGTTTTCCTTATGGCTCTTACTAGCTGCATGTGTGATCCTGTCCAAAACACAAGTTATTTGAGCCTCTGTTAATTTATCTCTTAACCAGATGAAAAGTCCTTTATTTGTTGCAGTTCTGTAAAATGTGTGAGATTCTAAAGCAGAAAATACAACTGTTAGTAGAAGACAAGACAACCTATATAAAAAGAAAGGTAATATTTTACTTCAAGGTAAGAGTACTGTAATTCATATGTGTCCTCAGTCAGAATGGATTGCTTAAATTATCAGATGGATAGTTGTTGAATGGTTGGGATGAGAGATTATTTTCATGTCTCATGTTTCTAGCTTAAAGGAATTCAACACTTACAACTTTGTTATCTGTATGGTAGACTTTCAAAATGACCTATCACTTTCTTGTCACATAGTTCATCCACCTGTGAGAAACTCTCAGGAACACAAGCTAAGGCCTGTTTTTTTTTCAAGGCCTATTTTTACCTTGGGACTTCTTTGGGTTTTTGCCGAGCCTTTCACTTTATAGAGGCCCATCAGTCAAAATATGTTATGATACTCAACTTGTCTCTGATTTGACATTCGAATAGTGTGAAACTGAGCTGTTTGTCAAACATTGGGGTTGAGGCACCATTTCTAACCAGATTTACTCACTGGAGTGAAGCTGTTTGGTTGAACCTTAGGGCAGGCATACCTGCTAGTGCCTTACACTGGGACTAGGCACTGAAAGCAGGATTGAAACAGACTTTAAATCATGTTCTGGTGGCCATGACCTCTGTGCTGACAACCCTGATGGCTAGGTCTCAGCAAGCAGTGAGGTTCACCTTAGCTAACTATAACTGTGTGAACGTCTGATGCTTGGTATAAATTAGGCTTTTTCTGGTTTTGATTAAGAGAACCAGGACCTCAGGAGGATGACTGGCCCAACTTTGGATGTGTAGATACATGCCACCTGAGTCCTGACCTGTCCGTCTGGAAGTGCTTTGTGAATGAGTGGTCAGCGGGATGCACAAGCAGTTGTGCTTACTAAAGCACAGAGTGGTCCTGCCTCATCAGGTGCCCTTTGGAAGATTGCAAACAACCTGTCATCCTTAGATGATGATGATGATGATGATGATGATAACATTACTGTTGATAGTAAGCTCCTGAGTATAGTGGTTAGAGCTGCATTATGGGAATCCACCATCTGACTTTATCACTCTATTAGAAATCCAGAGCATGGAGTTTTGAGGCTAGTGGGTCTGAGTTATTCCATTTGTCATCTCAGTTACACAAGTAGAAGTACAGTGAAGGTAATAGATTTGCACTGGACTGGTATTATTGCAGCAGATTGTAATCCGACCTACAGCAATTTGGTGTGAAGAAACCCAAGATGGAGCTACAAAGCCAAATCTTCTAACTTATACACAGGGCTTTAACTGCTTTAAGATACTCTCCTGTGCTCTATGAAGCACTTTATGAGGGAGACATGGCAAAAAACCTGTTAAATACAGCTCTTAATATGAAACAGTGAAATATGCAACAAGAGAAGGCATGGGAAATGTGAATCTAGCAGATGCCATTCCGTCAGTCCTAGGCAAGCAAAGGATGCAAACAGCAGAAGAGGTTGTAAACTCTGAGCTATTTAATTTCAGGGTGGTGGATTAAGGAGCCCTGGCAATGGAGACCATGGGCATATTGGGGTGTTGAATGTTACAATGACTTGAGACCTGTTTGTTGCACACAGCAGACTGCCTTGTGGAAGTGCTGGACAGTTCAGAAACCTTCGTTCCAGCCATCCCAGTGCATTAAACAGCACATAGGAGTGTCCCTGAGCAGCAGGACAGAGTTGTCCATATTGTTGAATACTTAAGATGGTTGATGGCACCTGTTTGGATGGGGCCATCTAACTCTCTCCAATGTCATTCCTGAGTCTGTTTTACTGCGGGCCAGGGACTTGTTTTGCCACATTACCATAGTTCAGGGATCATTCCCAGCAGACCACTTGCCAGTATGTTTTGGAAGGCAAGAGGTTTTAATGGTACAGGTGCAGATGGTATTGTGGTGGTTGGCATCAGTCCCAGTCAGCTCTCTTGGTAATATTTGTCTATTACCGTAGCTGTCAGTGTTGTAGCTGTGTTAAGGTGATGCTGTGCCACAGATGATCACTGTGCCAAACGAACCCATTCACAGAACAATGCTGGTGTAGCTACATTGCTTGTGTAATTCAGAGCTGTAATATAGCAATGTTTCTTACCCAAAGAAACAGGTTTAGTGTGTTCATATACCCTACTCATATACCCTGCTGATGACAGCAAGCTGGGAGGGAGTGTTGATCTGCTGGAAGGCAGGAGGGCTCTGCAGAGGGATCTGGATAGACTTGAGAGATGGGCTGATTCCAATGGGATGAAGTTCAATAAGGCCAAGTGCCGGGTCCTGCACTTTGGCCATAACACCCCCCTGCAGTGCTACAGGCTGGGCACAGAGTGGCTGGAGAGCAGCCAGGCAGAAAGGGATCTTGGAGTACTAATTGACAGGAAGCTCAACATGAGCCAACAGTGTGCCCAGGTGGCCAAGAAGGCCAATGGGATCCTGTCCTGTATCAAAAATAGCGTGGCCAGCAGGACCAGGGCAGTGATCCTTCCCCAGTACTCTGCGTTGGTGAGGCCACACCTTGAGTACTGTGTTCAGTTCTGGGCCCCTCAGTTCAGAAAGGATATTGAGGTGCTGGAGCGGGTCCAGAGAAGAGCAACAAGGCTGGTGAAGGGACTGGAGCACAAGCCCTGTGGGGAGAGGCTGAGGGAGCTGGGATTGTTTAGCCTGGAGAAGAGGAGGCTCAGAGGTGACCTCATCACTGTCTATAACTACCTGAAGGGAAGTTATAGCCAGGTGGGGGCTGGTCTCTTCTCCCAGGCACTCAGCAATAGGACAAGGGGGCACGGGCTCAAGCTCTGCCAGGGGAAATTTAAGTTGGATATCAGAAAAAAATTCTTTACAGAGAGAGTAATCAGGCGTTGGAATGGGCTGCCCAGAGAGGTGGTGGATTCACCATCCCTAGAGATTTTTAAACGCAGATTGGACGTGGCACTGAGTGCTATGATCTAGTAAATGGACTAGAGTTGGACCAGGGGTTGGACTCGATGATCTTGGAGGTCTTTTCCAACCCAATCGATTCTATGATTCTATGATTCTATGATTCTACTCAGTAACTGCAAGCTGCACTAGCAGCTACTGACTGGTATGCACCGGGATGCTTCCCTGTCTTGGGTATTTTCTCTGTATCACTAATCAGCAACTAGCAGTGCACACAGATCTCACAGGATTGCTCAGGATCTTTTGTGCTCCTGATGCTTTTACCCTCTCTGGTAGCACACAGTTGTGATCCTTCATTGGTGCTAATGGGAACTGAGGTCTCAGCTTTATCTCAAGCTTCTGCTTTCCTATATTAATGTCTCTTCATATCTTCACAGCTCCTCTTTGCTGGTGGGATGATCATTGAGGAGAAATTCTTTGAAGACTGATGTGTTTTTTGACTGATCTATGAATGAACCTTCCTTTTCAGTACCTCACACAGTTTCAACACCCTTTTTGATATTTTTTTCTCATTAAAAGAACAGTCCTCTGTCTGTTGAATTTCTGTCCTGAATGTCTCTTTCCTTTTATTTATAATCTAACATCTCTCAGAGGAAATAGTTTGCTGTGAGACCATGTAATTAGCCGGGAACCTCTGAGCCCCACTATGGCTGCAGTCGGTCACCATTAAAGCCCATGAGGGCTTTACTCTTGAGTTAGCCTGTTGGGAAAATCCTTTTCCAAAGGAACCAGTAGAAGCTGATACTTGTGATGTTTAAAACAGGATTGGGAAGGAACAAAGTAGTTTGATGTCCAGAGAGCCTATATGCCCCAGGAAATGTTTATTTCAGTATTTAATTTTTCTAATGTGTGATTTTATCAAAGGGAATGTTTGTTGTACATACCAATCTAAAAACCTTGGAAGACTTAATACTAACTTCAGAATTTAGTGTCCTACATAGCTGACTATAATAAAAAAAAGTTTGTAAACCACTTACCAAAGCATGCCATGAATCTGAATGGTTTGTGATAATGTTTTCAAAATATTAAGGATTTTACTAATACTGTTATTTTTGTTCTCAAGGACTAGATAAAAGTCAAAGAAAAGAGTTGGGGGGAAGACAAAAGGTGATTCAGGTTGCCCCTGGGAGCACACAGAGAAACTCATATTCATCCCATTTGGTTTTAGACATGTGACCAAGGGGCCCACATTAGGAATGTGGCTTCTGTAGTCTTCTTCACTAGACAATAGCTAGAGAGACACATACTTCAGACCCCTCTTCTTATTGACAGTGAAGGCAGCTTAGGGAGGGTACAGTCCTCATTTCTGTATCTGAGGTTGACATAAGCCTCTGAGCTTAATTATCCTTTTTTAATTATGTGTATGTCAGTTATGCAACAAACATGAATTAAATATCAGCTTGAACCATATTAGAATTATTAAAAAAAACCAACACCCAACACAATTCTAAAGTCTATTAAAATATGTCTGTGCAATTAGTCTCCAAGCACACTGTTGTCTCCTCCTTTTTCATTCCCCATCTTTTTATTTTTCCTCGTCTCATTTTTCAAGTCCTGTATGTACATAGACCGCTTCTCCCTCAGGACTGATTAATTCTCCATGTCCTATAATGTGCCTGCAGCACCTTGGGATAATAAAATAACAGTGTGAAGTAATGGAATGCTGCTACTATTTGCAGTAAGCCAAAGACAAAACGTTGTCTTGCTTCTATCTGAAACACAAGCAGTGCAGATTCATTTTGAATTAGCTGCCAACTGCTGAACACAGATACACTGAAGGACAGCCCCAGGCTGTTTTCAAACAGAAGTGCAGAGTACATGAATCCTTGCTTGGGATGCTTGGAGGCAGCTGCATGTATATTGCTTGCCTCTAGGGTTATGAAGAGCGACATGTTACACAGTTTTCACACCCTTCCAAATATACATGGTGCCAAATAACACTGACGTGACTTGCTGCTGAAAATACTATGCAGTTGTATAGCCTGCAGTTGTATAGCACCTTAGCCAACTCCAGGGTTCACTTCACCTTGATTCCTGCCCAGAGCTGGACAAGTGATGTGTATATTGCCCAGCAGGAGGAAAAAGGTCTCCTTCTCTGCTCATGTTTATGTGTTAAAAAGATAAATTACCTGTGGGTAGAATTGACTTGTTGAGGTTTAGGGCTTGATATGCTTCAGTGATCTCTGATCTAGGAGGAGCTCAGTAAAGCTTGGGGCGAGGGATTTACTGCTGATAGTGGGCACAAAGAATGCAGAATTTATGATCCACAAGGACATTTGGCAGAACTCCCAAGATAACAAAGAAAACTAACAAAGCCAACTCAGCAACTGTGCAGAAATCAGCTCTAATTGGGTAGAAGATAATTCCTGCAGGAGGAGATTGTGGCCATGGACTCATAGCCCAGTGAAGAAGAAACACAGTGACTCAAAAGCAGAGAAAGATTGAGCATGCAGAATAATTAGGCTGAGAAGCGAGAGAATCTTTTAACCAATCGAAGGTAGAATACTAATTAATAAGAGAACTAAGTAACTTGTAGCAAATGAACCGTGATCTCTTTGTGTACTAAAATGTATGAATGGTGTGAAGTTTTGATGATCAGGGAGCCAATCTGCTGTGGGTTACCACCAGCTCGCTACTTTGCACAGACTAGAAGAAAGATATGAAAATACCTCAATTTGGTGTTTAAACTGGTGCTGGAAAACAATGTCATTACTACCCTTGCCTTTCCCAGCTACACAAAGGTCCTGGGGAGATATTGGTTGAGGGATAGCACTTAATTCATGAAGAAGGTGCTGTATAATAGGTATTTTTGGTGTGACTGACAGTGGCTACTGATGACCTAGTCCTGTGGTCTCAGCAGCTCTCTCCTCAGCATTGCCCAGATCTTTTCCAAAACCTAGGATAACCTCATGGTAACTGGTGATATTGGTGGATCTCTTTTCATGAGTATTATGAAAAATTCAGATTTCATTGGTCATCTTGCACTGATCCAGCAGGATTGGCAAAAAGACTTGGGGGTAGTTCTCCATGGTCTTTCTCACCTAAACCAACAGTCTTGGCATCTGATCTGCAGAATAAAGGAGTGGTATGCTCAGGGCTGTGAAATATGAGGGTGATTGTAATTGCTTTGTTTCTTCAGCAGAGATATGTCCATATTAAAACCAAAAGCAGATACTATAGATAGGTGGGATTGATGTTCGTTATTCCCTTGGATGCCTGAGAGCCTGGAGTATGAAGGCATCCTGAGAGTATGCTTAGATGGTATCTACTTCCACACAAATATATTGGTAGTCAAGGCTCATATGGTTTCCTTAACTAATAGCAATGTTGCAAACTTGCTGCAGTTAGTTATATAAAAAAGGCATTTAGGTTTGAATCCAAAGACTGTGTTACAGCTCCCCGAGCACTTTGCATGTTATTTTCCGGGCACTGCAGTGCATACGAGCAAAGTGTTAGTTGTGGCAGAGTGCTCTGGTGAGTGGAATGTGTTTTGGGGACCCTACAAGTGGGACTGTGTGACTCTGAACCCCAAACCCAAACACTCAGAAGTCACAGATAGGGTCTCAGAAGTGGATTTTTAATTTTTTTAAAATATTCAGTGATGGCATATTTTCTTTACCTTAGTGTTTCTGAATCTTCAGGACATAAATGGGCTATGTTTTTATCAGCCCAGCATGCAGTTTTCAGGAGTTTGAGGTTAATGCAGCTGAAAAATTAATAACACTGTTGCTCAAAATACTTAAGTGGTCTAAGGTGCTCATGGATAATCCAGTATGCACTGAACTACAACCAGTGGGTGTACGGTTTTATTGAGAGATGTCTTGAAGAGGAAAATCGTTTCCCAGAGCAAAAAGCTTTGTCATCTAAATGTTTATATTTTGGCACTGTTGGGTTTTTTCCCCTGCCATTTGCAACCAAAGAACTATGAAAATTCTGCTTTTCAAATGGAGGTCTTTTAAAAAAACCAAACCCCAACCAAACAAAAACCAAAACCAAAACAAACAAACAAACAAAAAAACAAACAAAAAAAAGATAATCTGCAGAGCAGCATTTAGAGATCATAAAGTGAGGAAGGTGAGGAGCTGTCTCCAAGTCTAGTAGCCTTCTAGTCCTAACCTGTATCTGAAGCAGACTGTTTTTTCCTTATGGAGAGTCTTCTAACCTGTAATTTTAGCAACTAAAGTAGCATGAATGCCCTAGATAAAACCCTTATTGTTTTACTCACTTTGCTTGCATGTTTTCAAAATTCATGTGAGATGCCAGTTTTTCTTTATCAGTGTTCACAACCCTTTCCAGTTATTCTCTTAGCACAAAAATAATGCTAAGTGGGCATTGAACTTTTTTAATATGCAGTGTGTGGTATGTTTAATAATTTTTTCATCATCTCTTTCTGATGTAATTTTCTAACTAAAATCTTTGTCTTGCAGGTCTGAATACAGCCGTATGTCCTCTACCAGCAGTGAGTATAACTTCGAGATTTTTTTAAGACAGATTCTTGTGGTTTTTATTTTTCTGCTTGCTAATAATTGTTAACATCAACCTGGTGTTTCTTACGGAGTTCGGTTTGACACAGTGAAGCCCTCCTTCCTTCTCTTCTTGGATCTGTGTCTAGAAACAGTATAGAATTAAACTGATTAAATATTTATGACTGAAAACATGCCATGTGTAAAGTTATAAACGTTGGAGCCCACTAGAATGCAAGGGAACATAAGAACAAAATCTGTAGACGGTGTGTGACCAGTATGAATGGGCCCGCCAGCCCAAGGAGTTTGCAGTGATGAATGTCATTAGAGCTGGGGAACGCAGGAATAATTGAATGTTTTTTGTAAGCTGATGCCAACGAAGCACTTCAGAGCAAGTTTTTCTTTGATTTCAAGGATGGTAGGTGTTCTAGGTGTTCTAGTAAGTGTCAAAATCTTTCTAGATATTTACAATAGCCAGGTGAATTTCAGGTTCTCCAACTGATAGAAGATGAATTTTGGTGTCTGGATTATTTTTCATTTATTTTTCCCTAATGCAAAATGTCAATTTTTTTTTAAGGAACAAGGAGCACTTTTTCAGTCCCCTTTCTACTCACTCCCACCATTTCCTTAGTTGTAGGACATACTGCATCTGCAGCACTTTGAAATGCAATAATGCTTATCCATGCATGGCTACTAGTATCTCTTTCTTGTCAAAGTGCAAAGTGATTCACACATAGACATGAGCTTTATTTCTGCCAAGCAAGCACATCAAAAATTCATAGATGACAAACACCATGAAAATCAGAGGGGAAGAAAGCTGTCAGTTTTTTCTCATTCACACATTCTGGCTGAAGAATGGAGAAGGTTATTTTCTATCTCCTATGGTCTCCAGCGAAGGGTTTTTATTGATTTCAACAAGAGCTGGATCAGACAGGTTTTGTAATGTCTGGCTCCTGAGCTGATATGACTAGCAGGGAACTTACTGTCTTTCCTCCAGCTGCTCAGAGTGTATGTGAGTGTGAGTGTGTCTGAGAAGGAGAGAATTTAGTGCTACTTATTCCAAAACTCTGTTGTTTAAATAGATTTCTGGATTCCCACTCTCAGACATAATTTTTTTAATGATTGAGAGCCAAAATCCAGGCAGTCAACTTCTCTGTGATAGTAAAAGCATATTGGGTTTGACTGGTTACACCAGATGTGTGCCCCACCACTCCCTCAGCTCACCATTTTGGATGATGGCTTGGGGAATACACTGCCAACTTCTTCCTCTTTTTGGGTGATGACTCCTAATTATTTGCCTAATAGAGGCAGACAAGTTCAGAAGACAAGCTGTAAGTGAACTCATTTAAAAGTTTAGTTTGGATTCCTTACCAACTTTGCATGATTGCTGCACATTTGCAAATAAAGGTAACAAATTACATTTTAAGTATTTTTAATTAAATGAGCTGTTTCCGAGGGAATTTTTTTGTTGCGTGGCAACTATAGTGTGTCATGTTGCTGTGGTCATCTCAGTGTCTCACTAGCCACGCTGTCCAGTATATGTGTGGGGATTGCAGTTGTGTTTCAACACCAGTAATTTGTCAGTACAAGAAGATATCATTTCAGCAAAGACACAGAAGTTCAGGAGAAAGGCCAGTCTGCTTTCTCTTTTCTGCTTCCAAGGAAAATTATACTGATACAGCTTCACAAGTAGCCCTTTGAGTGGTTTTGTGGTTTTGGTTTGGTCAAACAGTGCAAGAGTAGCACATAAAAGAATTCCAGTAAAACAGAAATATTTTCATGTCAGAGGCTGGTAGTCAGTGAGTACATAATGCATTTAAAGAAAAAATATAGGGAGAGAGAGACTGGGAGTAAAAGATGGTTGAACCTTCTAATTTCTTTGGGATAAAGATTCAACAAGTGATATTTGCAGTACAGAAAGCAGTCTAGACAATGATGATGTTAGGCCCTAACATTGTCATGAAGCAAGCTGTTGTAAATTAAGAAGCAAACAATCTCCATTATCTACAGCTGCTTCATCTGAAGCTCCTGTTCTAAAGAACTGGAGTTTATCTAAACCATAGGGATTACAGGCTGATTTGGTTTTGCAGGGGTCTTACTTGGTTGTACCAGTGAGGCTCTGATTTCAGTCTTTAATAAATGAATAATCTTTTAAATTACTGGATGAAGTCCACTGGACAACAGTTTTCCACAGACAAGCCATGAAAAGCTTAAGAAATATTTACCATGTGAATTGCCTATGGCTGCCTATATCACAACAGACGAGCAAACTGCAGGACTTTGCATCAGTGCAAAGGTGTACAGGAACCCTGCACCCCTCAGATGAGAAGTAGAATCTCATTGGCTGCTATACAAGAGTGGAAGAATCATTCTGTACATGTGTTTATTTCCAGTGCTTTTTTCCCCTAAGCATGTGGCAGCAGGTATCGTGTATCACTTCA
The DNA here is from genome assembly GCF_047495875.1 of Pithys albifrons albifrons. Classification (NCBI taxonomy): domain Eukaryota; kingdom Metazoa; phylum Chordata; class Aves; order Passeriformes; family Thamnophilidae; genus Pithys; species Pithys albifrons. The sequence goes on from NC_092458.1 coordinate 60,196,488, forward strand.
GCCATTCAAAGGCTGCCTCGTGGATGGGTTGGACCTTGGGTCTTCAGTGACTTCTCATTTCTTTTCCTCTTTGCCTTTGTGTCCCAGCTTCAAATAACCAAAAAAATGCTTTTCGCTGGCAGCATTCATCTGGCGTTTGTGGTTTTGTACAGGAAGTAATTTGGCGAAGAGTACCAAAATTTCCAGAATGTGGGTATTTCTGCAAAAAAATGCAGCAACTATCTGCCTTGTGGGCTCTGGCTGTTGTCAGGATGACTGTGTGCCATTTTGCCTTTTCTTATTGAGTAGAGAAAAAAAGCCACTCAAATCTGTCTGCTGGATGCTACATTTTGAAGTATTACAGCTTTCAAAGGTTTAGCAGTGTGATTTCAGTGAAATTCTACTTATCTTTTTCTGAATTCTGGTGTATAGTCATTTTTCCCTTTGTTCTTTAGGAGGAAATGTGCTTTGTCTTAAGATATTTTGCCTATTGGTGTGCTCTTCATTAATCTAGGAAATACCTCAACCTTCTTTTTCTCATATTTTGAATTACCTATTCAATTGTGGTTTTCAGTTACCATTAGGGATCCCTAATCCTATATGAGAGAGAATTATGCTAGGCACTTTACACCCACAGAAGAGACCTTTACCCAAAGAGCTTAATACCAAAATATAAAGACCATAGTTGGCATATGGATACAGACAGTTGGAATCACAAAGAAATAATTAACTAGTGTTGGTTGGATAAATAAGCAACATTCTCTGTACATCATCATTTTAATTATCTTCTGATTGCTTTGAGCTATGTGTTTCAGGGATGATTTTTGGCCAGGGAGGAGGGGTTTTGATGGGGGCTGCTTATTACCTCCTCTTCATAATCTTTGCGTTTTATGATAATGGCTCTTCAGAAAGACGCAAACCAGAAGTGGACATTTTGAAGCATGACTTTTGTGATTTTTAGTATTCACAAAAGATGAGAGGAAATGCCTCAAATGGCACCAGAGGAAGTCTGTGTTAAATATTGGGAAAAATTTCTTCACTGAAAGTGTGGTCAGTCATTGGAACAGCCTGCCCAGGGAAGTGGTGGGGTCACCATCCCTAGAAATGTTACAAAGACATGTGGATGTGGCCCCTGGGGGTGATATGGTTTACAGGTGAACATGGCAGTGGTGGGTTAGTGATTGGACGGGGTGATCTTAAAGGTATTTTGTAAACTTAATGATTCTATGATTTGAAATACTCCCTATCTGGTCAGCTCTGGAGCAAATATAACCAGGTTGTCTTGGAAAATAATGGTGGAATTGACTTTATTTGCTGGTTTTTTTGTTTAGCTAGCCTGGATACGCATTTGTATACCAGTTAAGTTGGTAAATGAAACATAAAAATGGTCCTATGGGATAAGATGCAAGTTGGTGGAAGAGTTAGTGCATTTGAAATGGCATGAAGTAGTTCACGTTGTGATCCTCAGTGAGGTAAAGGGCTTGTCGCTCACTTGCTTTGCAGTTGGGAAGCTGATAATACACCTTCCCCTGCTCCTCTGCCTTTCTTTTAGTGACTAGGAAACAGTTGAGTCCTTCTGAGGTGTTTTTAGGTTGTTCATATTCTTCAGTGGCAAACCTAAGAGCTGGGATATTAAAATGTTATTTCTATGTTGCACATATCCATGTTCCTAACCCATGGAATTTCACCCACTTTCTGATTCTAAAAATGAAGCACAAGAAAGTTTGATTTGGCAGATTTAAAATACGTGGGTTACTGAGCATGTTTCTTTTTAAACAATTTTCTGTCTGATACTATGCTATGCTAGTATAAATTCAGATTTTTTTTTGAGATTTGGTCAATGTTTGGTCAACATTTCGTCAGTGTCACCTGCATCAGCTCCCTGGGCTGTGACCCTGTGGGAAGTCCTGACTAGAGAAGGCTCCTGCCAGAACCTGCAGAGCTTTGGAGAGAGGAACCCACACTGGAGCAGGTTTGCTGAGAGGACTTGTGACCCTATGGGGGCCCCACCAGTCTGTTCCCGAAGAACTGCACCCTGTGAAGAGGGACCCACATTGAAGCAGTTCATGAGCTGCAGCATGTGGGAAGGACTCATGTTGGAGAAGTTCAGGGAGCAGTGTCTGCCGTGGGAGGGATCCCACACAGGGGAAGGACAGCTCTCCCTGGGGAGGAAGCAGCAGCAGAAATGATGTGATGAACTGACTGTAACCCCCATTTTCCATTCCTCTGAGCTACTGGAGGGGAGGAGGGGGAGAATGAAGAATAAAGTTAAGTCCAGGAAAGAGGAAGGAGTGGGGAGAGATGTTTTTGAGGTTTGTTTTACTTCTCATTATACCACTTTTACTTGGATTGGTAGTCAATTCAACTAATTTCCCAAAATCAAGTCATTTTTGCTTGTGACAGTAGTTGGTGACTGATCTTAACTCATAAACCTTTCATTCCATTTTCTCTTCCCTGCCCAGCTGATGGGGGTGGGGGATGGGGGTGGGGTGGGGTGGGGGATGGGGGGGGGGGGGGGACAGAGCGACTTTGATGGGCACTCAGTGTCGAGCCAGAGACAAACCACCACAAGATGCCTTGTAGCAAGAGCATCCAGAGAAAAGGCTTCCTGTCACTTTTGTATAATTTCAAACTCTGTCTGTCTTCAATGAACTGTTAAAGATGATAAAAACTAACAAGAAGCAGGAATGGGTTTGATCAGGGCTTTGAAAAATCTGTCACAAAATTTGAATTGCATAATATGGTAGCCTAGTTTTATTTAGGTTAGTTCGAACTAATTTTGACCTAGGCACTGCTGGACTGAATATTTTCTAAGGCTGTTTCTCCAAACAATGTGATTTAATGAGTGTAAGGATATAATTGTGTTCTTTTATTGCTATACAAAGATATACTGTAGTATATATTGAATCTTATTTCCATAGAGAACTGAGATGCTTTTACAATGGCTGGAAATGAGCTCTATTAAATACAACAGTAAAAATAATTTACAGTGGGCTTGCCAGCATTATGCTGCATTTCCAGAAGGTGTTATTATAAAATGAAGACTAATTAAAGTATGACAAAAAATGCAAGAGGAAATTGGACCCAAATCATGTAGAGTCTTAGCCTGCAGCATCTGTCAGTGTTTCAGATTCAGGTGTTCTATATAGTAGTGAAATCTGAAGTGTCAGCTCCTGTGTAAGATACATCTGTGAAATAAAATACATCTTCTGCATATCTTGCCAGGCCTGTGTTATACTGCCAGGTGTAAAGAACAATGCTGATTCCCACTGTGGATGGGTGAAGAAGGAAAGTGTGTTACCTGCCACCTAGCAGTCTTTGGCTGTGCAAAATGTCTTTATGTAGCTGCTTGTCATCAAATTCCACCATGGTGAAGGACCAAATACTTGCATACAGGATAGTAAAATGTAGTAGTGAACCACAGAAAGTTAAGGTTGTAAAGTATCTCTGGAGATGAGGTACAGTCTTGCGTAAGGGCATGCACAAAAGAATGTGTAACTTGAAATCAAACCTAGATTTGATTTTTGCATGCCAGATGTGTGATTGAGCACAGACATGCCATTCTCCTTGTAATGACTGAAGTTCCTGTTTGAATTGGTACAACTTGGAATAACCCATATATCTCTGTTTTCTTTAAAATTCAGAGTTTCACTCTTGTGGATTATTTAGCATGCACCAAGCTGTGTGTCCCATGGTTAAATTGCTTCCTACTGGCTTAGTGTTAGCTTGGGATTTCTGTATCAAGGGGGCATATGTGTACCCTAAACAGTTACTGGACCAGAGCTATCAAAAATTGTTTTCAGTTGTTTTGTATAGTCTTTTCTGACCATACCTAGTCAGAGGTTTTTTCCTATCATATAGATACAGCAAATGAAAACTGATTATTATAAAAGAATAATGTGTATAGATGACAATCTGATGGTTTTTAGCTCCTTTTTTAAGTGCACATAGTCATAATCAAAACCATATAACCAAATATATCCTCTTTTTTTATTACCAAGAATAATTCAGAAACATAGGAAATCTTTGATAGACTGAGCTATTGAGTGCCATGCAGTTCTAGTAAAAACTTACAGGAAATATTTCAGAGAAAGTTAAATTGGATCATTTGGTAATGTGGGTTAAATTTCCCTCTGTGGAAGTGTTACTGCTGCTGTCCCAGAAAACCACAAGGAGCTAGGCAGCCATTTAATGGGTGTTTTACCCTGAGAAATGGGTTGCAGGAAAGATCTTGGCATTCTGAGTTCAGCTGGTACAGTGATGAGAATGATCTGGAAATTATTGTTAAAGCCCAAAGAGGGAAGCTAAAAACATAAATCTGTCCCATGGCAACTTCTGACTCAGAGGCACTGTTGGGGTAGAACAGGAAAAGTCATCTGAGTCACTGAGTCAAATAACAAAACACTTGTGAAGGCTGAAGCTATTAAGGCAATTTCTACTAAATGTACACTTTTTGGACAATGTCAACCACAAGTTTCCTCATTTTATGGCCATAGCACATTATCGTGGTGTATTTCCTTTAATTGGAACTTTCAAAAATAAATAAGTAACGTTTATTTATGCAAGCTCGCAGGAGAGCTGGGACAATTGGTAATCGATGCATGCCCAATTCTAGGGCAGTAATGTCTTCTACATACCTTGTATTTGTTGGTACAACATACTTGTTGATTAGTAGTTCAGGAAAAAAAAATTGTAATTTCTAAAAGGTTCGTAAAATGTTTACTGGGTGACTCCTGGCTTCCACCATGTGGGACCAGCATGAGCACTGACAACAAAGCATCCCTTCTATTCCTGCTTCCCTTTTCCATCAAATGATATGAAGTAGATATTTTGAGCCACACACTGATGCCAGCTGAAAGGTTTATGAGATGCAAGCTTTTTCCACTACAATCAAGTCCAAATAGGTCCTTTGCTGTAATGTTAATATTATTCATTGTCTGTAGAGACACAAAAGTAGGCAATGCTTGACCATGCCTTGGGATTTGATCCCATATTTTCTTTAGACATGTCTTGAGTGTGGATGGTTTTTTGTGGCTTCTGCCTGCTGTCTGGCTTTTATCTGCCGCCTCTTTGTGATATCAGGAAGATCTGTGCAAAAGCGCAAACTGATTAAAGGCAGAAGTCTGCCTGAAAATTAACATTTTTAGCAAAACCAGTTTTCTGACTGTCACCAGAAGACACAATCCTTATTACTCCTTGTCTGAGGGCTTCTTTTCAGTATGTTCAGCAAGCTCTTTCAACTTGCATCTAGACCTGACACGTGGAAGCCCTGGAAACACTTAGCTGGGAATAGTAGGGGGACGAGTGCCAGCAGTAAAGTCTTAAATTGTTTTAAGCCCATCATAAAATCACACTCTCAGTTAACTAGAGTACATTGTGTGCGGTATGGAGCTCATTGTTGGACCGAATCTGTTAGCTGCTCAAGTGTACAGTGTTTCTTGGGGTTCTTTTTAAGGCAGTGTTCTTTCTGCCCTTTTATAAAAACCATATTTTTGAAAATTTCAGCTTTACATAGGAGTTGAATTTTAAGAAAACACAATGCCTATAATCAAAGGACTTTAAAAAATGTGGTGTTGGATGGAGTTTGTAAAGCTTTTGATTTACTGGTGGTTGCTGATGGGAGTTTTACTGAATTACTACACATTGCAACTCTGTACAGAATCTGGTATTTATACCAAAGATCGGTGTCTGGGTTCTTGCCAAGTACAATGATCCCTGTCTTTCTTTAGGAAGATTTTATAATTGGGAAGGACATACATCTTTGCAAAACTTTTCTAAAGGGGAAATCTGCAGCCATTTGGAATACTGCTTCCTTTGTTTCACTTTCAGGCCCTTTTCTCTCCCCTCCCCCTCCTAAAAAGTGAGGCGATTTTTTTTCTTTTTAATTCTACATACAATATAAAATAACAATAAAATTATTTTCATAGTTGAGCATTTATAATTAATGCACCTCCCATTATTTCTCCACTGGACTGAATTTAGCAGCAGTATAGGTTGTTACATGAAGTCCCATGTTTTACCCAATGGTGCAGGTTCCTTGGTGCATCCCCAAACTCACTGGGGCAAATCCTCCAAGCAGCAGCTGACTGTGGTGCTTCAGTTCCCCGCTCAGGACTCTCTGATTACACTTTCTTCTATGTTCCTGAATGACACAGAATGGCAATTGCCAGCTGTTTTCCACAGATCAGGAATACTTTTCAGGATATCAAAATAAATTTACCTTGCTGTTTCTCTTGTGGGTGTTGTGTCTCCTGTGAGAATTAATCTCTGCGTGATGAAGCCATTTAGGCCCTAGATAGGCAAATGGAGGTAGATTGTGGCTTTTGAGTGAAGACAGCTGCAACAGGAAAGACAGTGTGAAGATGCCAAATCTTCTGAATCTGTTTTTGGCATGGATACATGTGCAGACTGAGACACCAAAACAGCTCGCAAATTGTGGTGAACTGTGTGGGAGGGAAGAGGGGAAATTACAGCAGTTTACATCCAGGAGAATATCTGTAGAGTACACCACCATTTTGTGGTTCTTGCTTTTCAGCAAGTTAGCTTTATCTCTGGTTGAGGAGAGTACTCAGGGTTTCAGTGCTCTCCAAAGGCTAAGTAGATGATAAGGTTGTTGGCTTTTTAAATTGAAATTCTTATTTTTCTAATACTGCTCTTGCCATTGTAATATAAGGTGCCAGCAGCATATTCTGAGGGAAGAAAACACCAGGCAGCAAGAATAAAGGAGCTCATGGAAAAGACCGCAGTGTTGGCAGAAAAAGCCTCATATTGGGGGGTGTTCATGAGGAATTGCCAAGCAGTTTGCTTCCTTGTAACCATGGTGTGAACACACCCACTGTAGGTTCCTAAGTTTGTCTGCATGAAGATCCCATGCACCATCTTCTCAGTTTGGAGTCTTTTTTTTTGCTGGATGCTTAATATACCCTAAGCGAAACCTCTGCTTTGACATGCGTATAGGCTCCATAAAGCCTAGGTCGAATACACAGGCACAGGAAGAAGGCTGTGGGCTGGAGACATGGGGTTACACAGCCAGAAACACAATGTGACAGTCTCATCCCTTTATTTTTAGCCTGTTTCTGAAGGGAAACGTGATGTGAACATGCATCACCTTTCTTCACAGAGACACTGAATTCCTACAGGTTTCATTGGAACTGAATGAAAGGCAGTGGGGCAAACTTTAGTCTCCATGGAGAAAACAGACTCTAATGTGAGTTCAGGTTAGCTCTTTTCCTAGCCTGCAGCTGGACAGTGAGCCCACAGGCAACACACACATTGCTTTATACCAAGCATGAACTGTTTCCTGGCTGACAGGTAGTTAGGGGTAAGTGACAAAGCTGGAGTACTGTGAATGAAGAGATGAGCAGAATGGGCACTGAGAACATATCTGTGACCTAAGGAGTGACTCTGACTCTTTGCCTTCCTATGAACAGTCAGCAGCCTGACTAAAGGAGCCAAAGAAGTTGGGTTTGGAGGATGTAATGGAAGATAAGGTAATCACATAGTTCAAGAGATTTTCTTCCAACACTTATCACAAAAACACTCCTCAGATGTTGACAAGACATACAATAAGATAAGATATTAGAACAAGAATGGTCTTCAAGATATGCACATAGGCCCACAACTTAGCCTCCATTTTAGCTGCATAGATGAGACATCCAAGATGGAAGTGTGTACACTGGAGAGTGATGGGCCTTATCTGAAGGTTTGATTCTGTCTCTCACTTTGGACTCCCAAGGGAGCCCAGTCCAGCCAGCCTCCTGCTTGGAGGGACATCTTTCAGGTACCTAACTTTCCTAGGATGACTCTGCACCACAATAATTGTGATTCCTGTAAAGAAGATGGGGGCCATATGGCTCTGAAGAGGCTGAGACAGAAATCTTGGCACCAAAGACCATATGACTGCAAATGGGAGAGTGAGCATCAGTGCTGTTGCATGATCAGTGTAGGATGTGTAGCTACACAAATGCTCAAGCCAACAGAAGGGAGTGGGCAGAAATTCATGGAAGGTGAAGAAAGGGAAGTGAAGTGAGATGGCCCCTTTCAACAGCAGTTTAAGTTGATCATGCAAAGTTACCCTTAGGCAGGTCTGGGGAAGGTAACTTGTTGGAGAGGAATAATAATTCACAGGAGCTGTAGCACAGTGGGGAATTTCAGCAGTAGCTGCACCATCTACATTATCTTTGCTTGGTCATGCAGGGTGACTGTGGGCATTACTCTTCAGTTTTTTATAAGATTCATTCCTTCAGGGTTGGTTGCATGCTGCACACTAGGGGCAATGACGCCTCCTAAGACTGTTCATATTAATGTGTCAGAGAAGGCATTTTATCTCCATCAGACAGATAATGGGCTTAAATTTTGAGCTTTATTTTTGTTCTGTTGTTGTTGTAGTTGTACAGCAACTGAAGGAGCAGACTGACCATTTTGCTATGTTTGCCTGTATGCTGGTCTGCTGTGCATTGTCTATACTACCTTAGTACAGATGGAGGAGTGAGCATTCTGACACTGTTGTCTCCATTGCAGAACACTCAACTGCAGCTCCTCAGGAAAAGGCAGCTCTGAGGGGAATGTGAAAGAGGTTTCTGCTCTTGGCACTGTGTCCCCTTTCTTCTTGTTTCTAAACATCCTTCATGAGTTTGAGGTGGTGTGCAAAGCAGGGCATGTTGAGAAGCACATTATCTGGCAGTCCTGCATTTGTCAGATGCTATTAAACAGCAGGGAAGGAGAATGGAGAAGCTGGTGAATCTGTCACATTCTGCTTATTCAAAAGATTATTGATGCTGCATAATTCATCAGAGCATGACCTAACAGTGGGTTCTGCTGCCAGAGGTGTCCAGTTACTGCTTCTGTTGCAGCTACCCATAAAGTGATGCTTCTTGTTTATGAAAATAGCCTCTGTCTTTGTGTCTGCTCATGCCTTTCAATTAGTACACATAAAATGGTCAGTCTTGCCTTGAACTCAGTTAAAAAGTGAAGATCCTGAGAAATGCTACCATTTTGACATTTCTTTGTGTTTTGAAATATGATTGAAATAGGAAAATATGGACATTTTTTGTGCAACAGAAGCCCTGGGAAATTTCAATTGGAAATAATATAGTGCTTTTTTTCTGACATTCTTTATACAGTGTTTGGGGTTCTTTTACATTCCCACAGTTGAAATATTTTGATTGATTAACAATGAGAAAAAATACACTGATCTGTAATGTTCAATTTTGAATTATTTCATTACTTCCTGATAGCAGTTACATCCTAATAATGAAGTACTGCTGGATGGGAGTTGCAGTTCAGAAGCTTGGCACATGCACTCTGACCCTCTCATTGCCTGATTTACATCTCTGGTACTGCATTGTGCAATTTAGTCAAATGAAACTTGAAATCTTACTGCTTGATGTAGCACTGAAAGAATCTGGTCTGTACAAAATAAGGGATGTTCAGGTGTTGGTTCCCATGAAGCAGCATGCTGCAATGGAAAAATGGAAGTTAGTGTTCCAGTGTCCAGATTCTCAATGCAATATTGCAGGCCAGCAAAAAAAAAAGTCAAGTATTTTTAAGTTTGATATTTCCTGACTAGAAGATTGAAAGTATAGGTGGCTACAAAATTGAAAATGTCTGCCAAAGTCTGGATGTGCTTTTTCCTGTGCACAAACTGGGGCCAGGAACCAGTCTGCCTAAAATCTTTCTTTTTTACAAACTCAGTCCTAGCTCACATACTTACCAGGTTTGCCTAACTTTCTAGGTAACTCTTCATTAAATACCTCCTGATGAGACAGAAAGGTCTTTAGGTTCGTACCTTGTTTTACCAGAAGGTTTAGGGGAGACATTTCAGGGAGAGAGGTACTTCAAATCCTTCCTAAGCTCTGCTCTGGGCTGAGTTTAGTCCGCTGGAGAAGCCTGAAAAATCAGATCTCATCAAGACTGCTGAAGGTGACTTCTCCTGAAACAAAAAAGGGTTTGAAGGCTGCTCCTAGAAGGACTGATCTTTGTTCAGGGCAGCTCCAGGGGAAATGCAACCTGGGTCTGTCATGGTATAAAAGAGGGACCAGACTGCCAGGTCTTAGCCAGAGTTTTGCTGGAGCAATCTGTTCAAAAGAACCAGGGCGAAAAAAACCAAATGAAAGCAGGAGATTTTTCTAACCTAGGTTTTGCAGGTGGCATGGAAGAAAACTCTAGAGACATTTTGTCTCTTGTGTGGTTTTAATGTTAAATGGCTGTGTATTCCAGGAAGAAGGATTGTTAGCTCCCATTCCCCATATTTGCAGACGGGTCTAGCTGCTTCTCAGCTGCTGGGTTTGCTGACCTGATGTTACACTCACTTGTGCCTGCTTTGGGCCAGGAGCCCTGCCTTTCTGGCCAGTTGCAGCAACAACAGTGTTACCAGATATATGAGTGTCTTTGGTATCTCTCAGGGATGGTGGCTGCCCCCTCAACCCACCGTAAGGGAGCAGAGCACTTAATCCATTGCTTCCCACTTCACCCATGGGTATTTGTATTACCAGATCATAGAATCATATAAACATGTAGGTTGGAAGAGGTCTATAAGATCATTGAGTCCAACCATTAACCCAGCACTGCCAAGTCCACCACTAAACCATGTCCCTAAATGCCACATCTACACATCTTTTCTTTCGATACCTCCAGGGATGGGGACTCAACCACTTCTCTTGCAGCCTGTTCCAAAGCTTGACAATGCTTTTGGTGAAGAAATTGTTCCTAATATCTAATCCAAGCCTCCACCGGTGCAACTTGTGGTCATTTCTTCTTATCCTATTGCTTGTTACCTGGGAGAAGAGACCAACCCCTGCCTTGCTACAACCTCCTTTCAGGTAGTTGTAGAGAGCCTCCTTTTATCCAGGCTAAAAAACTCCAGCTCCATCCCATCAACTACTCCTCCTAAGACCTGTTCCCTACACTTTTTACCAGTCCTTGTTTCCATGGCCATCCAACTAGGCACCTCTGGCCAGGGAAGGGCTGGACAGCTCTGGATATCAGAAAGGTTGTCCTCTGCAGGCGCTGCTGTTCCCTACAGAGGGAGGGGGGAGGAAAAGAATGAAGAAAGCAAACCATCCTCCACAGGTTTTTCAGAGGTACTGCCTCTCTCCAGGCCCACAGCAGGAGATTTAGGCAACAGGTACCTGTCTTGTCTGTCCCCAGGTGAAGGAGTTTCAATTTCAGAGAAGTCCTACCAAAATTAGATAGCTGCCACAGACAGACAGCTTCTTGTCAGATTGTCTTTCTCATTATAAGGTTGTGGTTTCTGGGCAGAGAGAGGAGGGAAGGAAGAACCACAGGGCAAGACTGCCATTCAGCTTTGCAGGACTTTCTTTTATCTCTGCTCAGCAGTATCAGATCAGCAAGAAAATAAAAATAATACATAGAGAAGAACCCATACAAAGCTCAATCATAAAATACCAGGCCACCTTCCACTTCCAGCTTTAAGACATCGGGTGTGACAGCCCCACAGCATTTGGGCTGACTGCTTTAACCTCTCATGAGTGGTTAATACTACCTAACACAGGAGTGAAAAGTTCAGAAGTGTAAAATACTCTCTCAATCCTGGTAGTAATTACCTCTTAGCAAAGTTAGCGATTTGCCAACTCAAAGAGAACTAATACCCTTCTGTCATAGGAAGGGGGAAAAATGTAACAGCTATGAGAACTGTGAAGCTTATTTTCAAATAGATGCCTCAGCATTTTGATATTTTCTGTGGGATTAACTAGTAACACAGGAAGGCTAATACATATGCAGAGCTTTCATTTGCTTCTGTAACAATTTGCCAGGGGCAAATTGAACTGTGTCATGAGAAATGGTGTTGTTTCCCCTCCTTCCTTGTCAGATGAAGCGAAAAGACTTGTTAGTAACATAGAAACAATTTGCAACTTGAAGTCAGGTCAGGGAAAGTTTCTTCTTGCCTCGTATTTTTGCTTTTCTAAAGTTTCTCTTTTTCTTACCCAACTAGAAAGGGCTGCCATTTTAGAAGCACAGAAGCCACATAATGAAAGGTGTAAAAGCATTGCAGTAAAAGCATAACATAAAACAGAACTGAAGCTCTTTCTCTCTTGATCTGTTACACTTTTTCCCCTTCAGCTTACTTGCTTCTAGCTCAAAAAAAAAGATGATTTGCCCTATTCTATGTATAACCCCAGCTCCTCACGATGGCTTTGTGCTGTGCCTCTGAGGCTGGCTCTGCAAGCATCTGGTGTTGATGGGCACAGGCAGCGATGACTGCAGAATACTAATGCTGGCACTGGTTCCCATAAGGCTCCACTTTTGAAAAGTGCCTTAGCCATTCAGTGTCCATGCACTATGCTGAGAAACAGGAGGGCAGAAAAGCCGTGCTCAGGATTTTTTTCAGTGCAGAGCAAGAAGGCAGCAGCTACGATGACTCTCTGCTTCACACTGTTGTGCCCAGGCTTCTTTCAGAGCTGTAGTCATTTATATGCATAAATATCAAGCTTGTCCCTTTTTGCAGGCTTTGATAGCATTTGTGTAACAAAGGAATCAGAGAGAGAAAAGAGCTGAACATCTTCTATTCCGGTCTTAGAAAATGAATGACTGTGTAGCTATGGTGATTAATTTCTTTTAGGTTTTATTAGATCACTGTCCTCTGCAATTTGTTTTCCTTCCTGTCCTGCTGTCCCATGTAGAGGACCATGAGAGGACCTCCCCCCATACCCCTCTTTGTTTTACTTCCTCACTGTGACTACCCACATGAGATATCTCAAAGAATTACGTAATAGTAAGGATTGCCACAGCAAAAGCTCTTGCCACATACTGACACAGGTTTTCTTTTTGCTTCAGTTTTTTTCTTCCATTAGTGGTCTGACACAGTCACTCCACATCACCCATTTCACACAGGGATACAAGAACTCTGCTTTAGTTGTATTTTTGATTACTTATTTGATTTTTTTATATCTCCCCTAGGCAAGATGCATGCTTGCTCTTTTACTCTGCATACCATACTTTCTGCAGCTTCAAATTGAGCCTAGTGGTATGTTTACCAGTCGTCTCTGTCTGGAAAGCTATGCAGTTGCATCTAGATTGTCTCTGGGTCTTACAGCTATTCTGTATTGAAAGACAACTAAAATACACTACGCGTATAAAGCTGCTTTTCCATTAAAGCAATTGGTGAAGTATCACAAGAATGTTATTCTGATGCCAGGAGGGAGGAGGGAGAGGTTTGTACTGATTGCTAATAGGAGGGGAAATAGCCTTTGAGACAACCCCCCTATTAAATGTGGTCTGCACAATTAAAAGCTTGGGAAGCCTTTCTAAGGTTTCACACATTTAGGCTTTGTGCCCAGGCTCAGGATCTCAGACATGGAGGTGGTTTCAGAACACCACACAAGGGGAACCATTTCAGCAAAAATATGAAGGTTACATGACTAATTTATTAAACTGTCTTGGATCACCATGCACATGCATCTTTATTGGCATGCAACTCCAGCAGAACAGAAGTAACAATTTCTTCCCAGCCCTCCAACCTGCCATTGCTCTTCTGAGCTATCAAAATGTTTTCAGGGACAAACAACAGATAGGGCCCCTGTGAACATTGCCAAGGCTAACTAAAGGTTTCTTTTTACCCTAAGAGCAATTTTTTTGTGCTTCCTGCTTTTATGAGTCTTCCTTAATCTTATAAAAAACCTTGATGAAACTTCCCTGCCTTCCATTATGTTCTTGGTTGCTGTATCTGTGCATTTTTTTTTGTTTGCTACAGGCAAGCTTGAGAGAGATGAAAAAAAATGAAGCCCTCTGTGACTGAGTAGACTGTTTCTCCTTTAAGAATCACCTAAATGTTGACAACTTGGTTACAAATCTTAAAAGGATTTTTTTTATATATTTCAGGTGAACTGTCTGTGGAAGGAATACAAGACCCATTCCTTGTTAGTGTACATATTATCACAGACCCAGGTGAATCCAAGACTCTTCAGCAAGCCATTGATAAGCTTCTAGCCTGGATCCATCCAGACCTCCAGCTGTTTCGAGTCTCAGAAAGACGAGTGCCCGGGAAGCACAGGAAGCAAGTGAAGGCTGGTGTTTCTCAGCCAGCCCTTGCCGTCATTCTGTTTGTGCAGGAGGAATATGGAGAAGAACCAATCTTGCAGCTCCATGAAACCTTTCAGCGGCCACCTTGGCATTACCACCACACAGAGCTAATGCATGGGAAATTCCTCCCTTACATGCCATGCAGCCAAGACTTTTACACTTTGGCTCCGGACACTCCTCTGTGGGCCATTCGCCCAGTGCACTATGGCAAAGAAATGATCCGCTTCACCATATACTGCAGATATGAAAACTTTGTGGACATTCTGAAATTGTATGAGTTAATACTGAAAAGACCAGTGTGTCAGAAAAAAGCAGACTTTTGTGTTTTTCCTGTCTATTCTAACATGGAAATAGACATTCAGTTTTCTTTAAAAAAACTTCCAAAGGGCCAGGTGCCAATGACAACAGAGTCAGCAGTGCTGGAGTTCAGAGTCAAAGATGTGGGGCAACTTGTGCCTCTCTTGCCCAACCCTTGCAGCCCCATCAGTGAAGGCAGGTGGCAGACAGAAGACCATGATGGAAATAGGATCCTTTTGCAGGTAAGTTCCGTATACAGGGAAACAGAACCACATTTCTTGGATTTGTGCAGGAAAGCTTAACGTGCAATGACAGACAGAAAAATTGCCCTTTTTATTTTTTTAGCTCTATCGTAGGAGAAAGAGCCAGGAAGTACTGCTAAACAAAGAATTTGAAACCCCTTGCTATGTGTGTAACTAATCAGAAAAGCAGTGACTGATACTATCCAGATATCAGTCAACTTCAGTTTATGCTTAGAGTGTTATGAGATGAGTTAGCTGTTTTAAAAAATGAAAAGAGAAGGAATTATGAGCCTGACTGGAGGAATGATGGCTGTTGAGTGCAGTTTTATAAGAAATACCGGCACAGAACTGACAGGGAGTTTTAAAATAGTTACGAGATTTTTATGGAAGACAAGCAGGATTCCTGGTGGTGCTCATTGTAGTCTAGCATCACTGGGTGACATACTGCATCTCTCTTTTGCACAGTGATTATCAAAATGAAAAGAGAGGTGATAAAGGAAAAGAAATGCACCCTGAAGAGCAGCCTAAGAGAGACGTTCCCAAAGACTGTTTTTGAACTAATCTCAAATGCTCATAACCAAATCCTGAAAGAGTTTGTTTGTTACGACATCTGTAGGCAGCGTATCTGGGCAATGTATCAGCATGCTCTGCTTCACTACATCCCATCCAAGAGAGATAAAAGGATAACAAGCAGCAAGCTCTTAAGAGCTGCCTGCCCTGCAGAGATGGTATCTCTGGCAATTCAGAGCCAGGTTAATGTGCATTCTTGTACTGCTTTCATTCAAATCAAGTAGCTCAGACCCTCGCCTTTAAAAGACTGTTGTTCAGATTTCAAAGGGTGGTTTTTTTGAGTGAATTGCATTCATGTGACTTGTCCAGTTGTCTGACCTTGTTTCTCGTGGAAGAAGCACTGGGGATGACATCCTTCCACCATACAGACCTCCCAGCACACACTGAGAGGTGTGTGCAACCCCTGTAGCACAGTACCTCGGTGTTTGTAGCTCCTGGGACTGAAAATCGAGGTACACAGGGCATCTGTGCCCTGGTGAGTCACATCCAAGTGGTACTGAAACCTTTCAATGCTGCTTTGCAGATGCCACCCTCAGATAAACCTCATGCCAGAGCTGAATAACACATATAAGGCTGAGGAGGGCAGGCTCTTTTCCCACCCTGGCAGGATAGTAACCAATTTGTTGGGGTTACTGATTGCACTGTAGGCATAGCGGTGTTAGTCTGAGATAACTTGTAAACTGAAGCTGACTAGAGTCATCACGAAAGTTATGCACAGCAACCATACTCACCTATGTCCCGTTTTCCATGTTCTTTCTCAGAAGGTTTCTGCTGTGTAATACAACTTTGATTTATGGGATCTTACTCTGGTTTCAAGTAAATTGAAGGAAAGGGTAAAAACAAAATAGGACTTCTAAATAAGGCTTTTGATTTAAAACCAAATTTTGAGAAGTAGCAGATGTCAGGTAGTACAGTACACAGGTAAAGCAAGACTTTGTGAGCAGCAGACCGAGGTAAACCATGCAAAGAAAAATCAAACCAAGATTTTAGCAATATGTATCAAAAGAAAAGAGTAAAAGCCTGCTAAGTGTGGCCTCCAGGTGCAAATACCTTTCATTTCTGTTTTTGATGAGGTTGATGATTCTGACCAAGAGGGCAAAATGGCAAACAGGAATGAAGTTACAGAAATGGAATTTATCACATTGGAATTGTGCTGAAGCAAAAGAAGTTTAATATATGCAACATGGAAGGAAAACAGAGACTTTAGATCTAACTTACACAGTCATAAACTCATGCAAACAAGGTCCTGGTATATGGGTTTCGAGCAAGTCTATACAATCAGAAGTGGAGCTCTACAGCTCCACTTAGGTACCTCCTCTTTGTACTTAGGTACCTGCAAGCGTAGCCAAAGTAAGTCTAAAGGGAGCTCGGACTGTGTTTGGAAAATAGCTAAGGTAAACAGCAGGAACAGGAAAAGGCTGTTTCACTAAATGATTGTTCTGTCACAAGAACAAAAAACTGTCAATAAATAGATTTTAGTTGGTAGTTGTAGATAACTGGTGGCTAACTACATAACAGCCACCCAGCAGGAGCAAGCAGTTAGCAACTTAATTTAAGGTGAGATTGTCATTTAGAGAGAAGGAAATGATGGATCATAGGTGGTAGGAAACACTGGATTTTGTGATCCATGAACTCCTTATATTCTTTTAATTCATTCTAAATTCATAGCAGTTATAGTATCTACCTTTGAAACTGACAGGACTACATTTTGACTTCTTACAGAGAGCTGCTATTAATAATATTATCCATGCCACAGCATTGGTGATAACTTTCTCTTCTTTCCAGTTATATGAACTCAAACAATGACTTCACAGTATCTTTCAGTCTGCACATCTGTTGGTACTTAGTAATCATCAGAAATTTTTGTTTACTTTATACAGATACCACACCTTTTTATGGATTAAAATTAAAATTATACCAAAAATGGTAGATTTGCATCCCTATTAAATTGCAGGCAGTATTTGAAGTTTGAATATACGTTCATAATTAGGCTGACAAGATATGACCTCCATGTTTTTCTTAGTGTCCTTACAGGGACTTGGATACTTACCAGATAGATTGATCCATGTTCTTAATCCATTTTGCAAATGCAATTATCAAGGGGCTTAGATAAAGTCAGTGCAAGAGAAAACAAAGTTATTCATGGGTGAAATAAATCTGTTTAATGCCACAGAAACCATTCCTTCATTTGTAAGGAAGCCCTTCAGAATTATTTTGTCACAGTAGCTTTTCCATGTTGGCAAATTAGCTTCAAGGGTGCACCTATGTACCAGATGAGGTAAAAGGGTAAGCTTCAGTTGGCTGTTGCAGGAGCAGGGCTTAAGAACATGATTGCATCCCACGGAAAGACACCCACACTGTTTCACTGCTGCTGAGCCCAGAAGCAGGAACTCTGGGGAGCTCTTGTCAGAGCAGTGGGAAGAATATGTAAATAATGTAGTTAAGAATCCACCACAGACCAGTATACTGAATATGCTGTCAGATTTGTAGGTATTGTCCAGATTCCTGGCTGCCTCTGGGCATAATCCACACAGAGACAGTTGAAGTGCTAATCAACTTGTACTCCTGGCAGTGCAACATGGGAAGCAGGAAAGGTTAATAAGTGATCGGACTGTCTTGGCCATGTGTGTTTGCAAAGCAAGGGTAGTGAGTGGAGAGAAGAAAATGCACAGATGGCTTCTTTAAATTATGAGAATAGCTTTGGGTAGGGTAGGAAAAGTAAAATAATATTTTGGCAGGATTTCCTAGCTACTCTGCGTGAGGTGGAACATGCAGACTTATTCAGGAGGAAGGTGGACAACAGCATATATGAGTATTTCACCTAGGTAGTGACTCAGCACTTAAGCATACTGCTTTTTTATATTCCAAAGGGTACCTGAGCCACCCAGGAAAGACGTCCAGCCAGGTTAGACTCAGGACCTACAAGAAGGCTGTGCCTTCCTGAAATGCCAGACAGTCTCCCTAGGAAATAGGAGCATAGATCAAACACTTAGGATGAGACATCTGATTCACCATGTAATAACCAATTTCTTGCTGAATCTGCTCCCCTTAATCCTCTTCAGCACCAAAAAGTAAGCAACATTGCCAGGACTAGTAAAAGTCCTAAGAAATATATAGTTTGTTACCAGTCTGTGGTAGTTCTGCCTGAAACAAAATAGTCAGATCTGTCATTGTAAGCCAGTTATTGTGCTAATGAACCTATGCAGTTTATGGATTCTCTGTTTTCTGCCTAGTGTTGCTTTATAAAGCATCGCTTGAAACAATAGTGCAAATGTTAACTTATCACTGCTTCTAGATAGAGGGATTTTTTTTTTTGCTGATTTGCTGAATTAATGTTCTTATCTGTACTGGGCAAATGTAATCTTGGGTTGAGAAGTGGTATAATCATGTATTTGAGGAGAAGAAGTAGTGCTTTCTTACAGAGTGCCAAAGACAGGCCATAACTGAAGCATGGAACAGGGTCAAGAGGACTCAGACAATGCAGAAAATACCTTTTCTTAGATACATGGGCAGCATGGATGTGTCTTACTGACCTGATGAGGTCAAAATAATGACCAGATATGAGGTTTGGACAGAGCTTTTCCTCTTCCAGCGCCAACTGAGACTAAAAGAGACATTTAGCTCTCCTCTGCAGCATGAGGAATGGTCTGCCTCTCAAGCTTATCTTGGCTAAGGAGAGGCAAATCTTGGAGGCTCAGGGTCCACTTAATTTTCCATATAAGTTTAGGACTCAGATCAGTGTGGTCATGGTTGTATTTACTTCAGTTGATCCACCAAACCCTTCCAGACCTCAGCTGGGTCTGCCACAAAGCAGTGTTCCCTCTCCTTCCCCTCCTTTCCAGTTTAGGTGTCTTGATGGTCATCCAGCATTTATATGACCCTGATAAAACTTGTAAGAATTCTAGGAGCATTAGTCAAATCTGCTACCATTTTAGGTGTGGGCCTTGGGCTTTATGGCACCTCTGTCATACCCCTTATGGAAGCATACAGCTATTTAGTATTCGGAAAACTGAAGTGCTTTTGTCTGCCTGAAGTGTCAACAGGCTCTGTAGAAAATGGCTGCATGAGTTTTGAAATTATTAACAAAAAGTCAGATTGGACAATAAGTGTACACATGTAGTCTTAAATGCAGTCAAATCATGTAATCTGTGTTACTCAAACCATTATCAAAAGCAGATTCTGGGAGGTAAAGGAAAGAAAACACAGTCACACTACTAACAGTCTGGAGTCACTACAGGTAAGTAGAAAAGAGAAAGAAGAACAGCTAAACCAGAATCAGAGAACGCAAAAAGATGAAAACTGGCAAAAAAGGGACACTTTTACCGAGAACAGCTTAGTGTGCAGGAAGGAAAATGGAGGTGAGAGAAGAGCTTCAAGCTCCCTTGAATTAATAGGGCAGATAGAGCAGAACTGAACACAGAGAGGAAGAATGACAAGAAAAAGCATCCACTGGAGCAGGTTCCCCAGAGGAGTTGTTGATGCCCCATCTCTGGAAGTGTTCAAGGCCAGTTTGGATGGGGGTTTGAGCAATCTGGTGTAGTAGGAAGGTGTCCCCGCCCATGGTGTGGGGGCTTGGAACTAGGCAATCTTTAAGGTCTCTTCTAATGCAAACCATTCTATGACTCTTAGGACAAGCAAGGATGTGTACAGGGCACTTTTGCAAAAATTACTTTTAGTTTCTTTAGCAACTGGTGAAAAGGACAGACTTTTGGAGCCAAAATTGACTCAGTCAAGGGAGGTGCCTTAAGCTGATCTAATTAATCTGTAAGTCTAATACTAGCCTCCTATTTTTAAATTTTTTTTACTCTATTTTTCCTTTCACTTTTCTGACATACGTATTTGGATCTCTTAATGCTAATGACGTGCTTGTGGGTGGGCATAGTGAATCAGTCAATTTTTTTAGGTTTTTTTCTTCAACCTAAGGTACTTTATTTTTTTGCATTAGTTCAATTATGTTTCATGGCATACTAGGATCTCTTATGACTCTGTACATCCAGGAAAAACTCTTGAGAGTGAATATATCTTGTGTTACAAAGCATCCACCTTTCTTAGTCTTGTAAACACACTACAAGCTACTTTTCGTACATGTTCTATTTTAAATTAAATTTGTGTACTTTGCCTTTTGATAACCTGTGCTTCTAAATACATTTTTCAAGTCTTACTTTCAAGTAAGACATGTCATGATGATACTGAAGACTTACCTCTGCCATTTTTTCTGGTGTTGATTTTTTTCCTGGATCAATTCCACCAGTTTTAATACAATTAAACAAACACCATCGCACTCCTGTGGAGCAAGGCAGGCAAAATCTGGACTCGAGATGGTGATGTCATTGCTGTGCTGGCTGGGTCCTGACCTCAGCAGAGTCTTGCTGGCAGTTTTTAATGCAGATAATACTTAAGGAGATCTCTATCTGCTTTCTTAAAAAGCAGATAACTTAAAATAGACTTCAGGAACACTCACTGATTTTTTTTTTTTGTTAGGTCCAGGCAGCCCAAGGCGAAAGTGCATTTTTGCAAGGTTTGCCACAAGTTATTTATTGCATTTAGGGATATCCATCCTGAAATTCTTCTGCAGACCCTTGGAAAACACAGACTCTAAATCCCTCCAGGCTTCACAAAGATTTGTGCAGAGATTATAAATGAGCAGCAGATTAGCGCCTGATGAAAAAATCTGTTCTGTTAGAGAGCTAATCTGTGCAGTCAATGGCCGGGTTTGTAGTGCATCTTTGTGGCAAGGTCTGACAAATCTATCTCCCTGTATTTGGAATTTCAGCCAAAACCAACGTGTCACTTTGGAACTTCAGTCAAATCAACGTGTCATTTTGGATTGTCTCTTTGTCCTTTCAGATGACTGAGTCCCTCTCTGGCATCTCTGTGGCACTTGTGCCTGTTGCAGGCAGTGTGGCTTTACCAGGCATGGTTCTGCTGGGATGCAGAGAGGTAACAAGCACTGCTGAGAGCAAGCTGTGAGAAGGCTGAAGATGAGGACTTGAAAAGAATTCACAAAATTAAAGAATGTACAACTGCTCCCAAAGCCAAATGGCAGGCTTAAGGAGGTGGAAGAAGCCTCAAAAAACTAAAGAGGAGCAATCACATGAATGCACAGACTGCATGCAGCACTCGGTGTGCTGTGCCAGGGTGGCACAAGGGAGCACAGTCAAATGGCCTTGGCACAGGGCTAGGAACTAGTCTTGCCTGAGTTTTAATCCTGGCTAAATCATTGAATCCTCTCTATGATCTCTGACAAGTTAGAGAATGTAGATATAGAAAAGTCTTATTAGTCCATGTAATCCAGTTCTCTACGATATAGGATTAGCCTGTAATCTTTTTTCACTAGTATTTTATGAGGTGGTGCTTGTGACGCACTACCTGTAGTACAGTTGTGCAGCCTGGTATTCTCACAGCCAGGAAAGTCTTCAGTTGTATTGCTTTAATATGAAAGTATGAAAATAATACCCCCTATTACTTTCTTTTTTATGTCCATATGAAGAAGATCAGCATGGGAAAATAAGTCTTCTAAATCTTAACTGATCTAAAAAAAATTATTGAGGTAAACAATTTCTCCTATAAACAGAGCTGTTCAGAAATAAGCTGTGTTAATGATGTCATTTGACCTGCCCTACAGGCAGCCATCCTAAGCCAGGCTGTACTTGCCCCCTTCTCCTCACTGATCCACCGTTACCTCCTGCCAGGCCAACCAGGCTTGACCAGAACCTGTGACCCATTATCAGGATTAACAGCAAATACCTTGTATAAAATGTAATGCCTCTATCTGACCACAGAAACATTAAAAGAGCTAGGGAAAAAAATTTAAAATAACAAAACTAAAACTAATGTCTTACCTAAAGTAGATTTTCTTGTTAGTTTTAGGCCAGATACTTAAACCTATTTGGGTCGGATTGCCCCTTCTAAGTGCTGCCACTTAGAAGTGCATTTCGCCTTTCTTTTGAGTCTTCACTTTTTATCTGCATTTCAGTTAGAAATTTCCTACATGAAGGCAAGGTTTCTAGCAGGGATTTTTTAATTCACCTTATCCATTTAGCCTGGTATCGCCCTCTGGTTCACATCCTCTTAGGTAATGCCTGAGGTTAGCATCCTTCGGAGTCCTGGAAATTCGGTTGCACCTCTAGTCATTGTGTTGCATATCTACAATCCAGAACTAACACAAGCTGATTTAAACTGGAGGGTTTGGAAATAATAAAAAGAGCTCAAAGCAATCTGTTCTTGTATCCATGCTTTACTCCCAAAATGCTTAAGATTTTACCTGTATTAATAAATTTCATATGCCCAGAAATGTTCCCAGGCACTGACATCCCTGATATGGAATGGCCTGTGTATGTGTTTGCCAGCCAGGCAGGATACAGCAGATACACACAATCACACAACTGAACTGGACCAACTATCTCTTGATAGTGGTGACCTGAGAGACCAAATTAAATTCCTTCTTCTTTGGAACACATGTTGGAAGTTGTGTCAATAAATAAGAAATTATTGCCATCACCTAAAGATGAGACTTTTAATAGTGTGCAAAATGCCTCCTCTATACACTAAAAAATAAACACACAGGAGTCATCTCTGCAGGATTTGGTTCAGCGTCAGAACATAGACACCTAAAATTGATGTCTACCTTCAGGTATTTTTGTGTCAGCTACAATCTGTGTTCTCACTGTAGTTGGTGGGTATGTACTTAGTGCAGCCCAAGGACATAGAAAGCAATTCAGCTAACCCAGACACAAGAATTTCTTCAGGGAAAGCTGAATTGCTCTCCATACTCCATTGGCTGTATTAACTAGACAACTAAATTCTACTCAGGACGCCTGCGGGCTTTGCCTTATATACATGTAGACAGGTGGTATGGTCTGCACAAGGTAAAGGCATGGCTTTTGTACTGCCCACAGAACTCTCCACAGTGCACGTACAGATCTGTTCCCAAAAGCCTTATGTTTTCAGGTGCAGTTTTGTCTGAGTTGTTGCCAGTGAATCATCGTTTCTTTGGATGCTTGATCTGCCAAATTATCAACTAAGTCTACAAAATCTCAAGAATAGCATAAAAACAAGCCATGGTGAGGCAATCCATGATTTTCTGTCCTGGAGGTAGAAGTGTTCTGGAACTGCTTCTGTTGATTCACCAAGCAGGGTCATTGAGTTCATGTAGCATATCTGATAACAGAGCTACTGCAGAGAAACAAAAAGTAGTACCTTTGGTTAATGCAAACAAAATATAATGAGGAGTGTTTTCTTGGACAAACCCATTAAAAGAGTGCAGTGATCTGGTTGTGTACTTTCAGCATGTCATATTCTTATTTCTGGGTTATCCAAAAATTGTCTTCCTTTAAGAGGCAGCTAATATTTTCTTCATGGACAGAAGCCTTTTATCTTGCTGAGTAATTTTTAAACAAATTGGCTGGTTTATTGCATAAATAAAATAATGTTGTGTGTAGAGGTCTAAAGTGATTTCTGGCTAATGTTTTTTTGACAATTGATTCATTTTATTTGATTAATTTATACTCAATTTCTTAATTTCTTAACTAATTCATTTAATTGTTTATGGCATTAAGGAAAACAGCTTATTATATTAACCAGACATAGGTTATGAATAACATACTTCCTCACAGAGACATATATATAACATATATGTATATATGTGTACATATACATACATATTCATCTACAACATCTAAGTGAATTTTTATTGCTTGACTGTCCTATAAATCTCTAGATAAGTGATCTTGAATGAGCAAAACAGTTTTTGCAGATGTGAAGATCCTTTTTGGCCTCTGACATTGCTTCAGGAAAAACTAGAAGATGGTTTGGACAGATCTAGGTCACTAAGACAATGTGATGTGCACAAGCAAGATGTTAAAAGCAGTGATGTATGGAGTTTTTTAGAGACAGGGGATACAAAAGACCGTCTTTGTTGCCAGGTCTCAGGCCTTTCTGTCATGTCATATAATCTCTTTGCTAAAATGAACAAGCTCACTCTTTATCCATTATTTGCCCCAGAAGACTCTTCCCCTTCTGTTGTTATTAGAAACCTTTTATTAGTTTGTGGTTCAGTTTTTTAATAGATAGTTCATTGTATTTTTTTTCCTGTGGCTCTATTTTTATTATTTCAAGTTTATTCTTTTTCACATAGGCATGATTTGAGTCATGTGCAGCATTCTGGATGAGGCCTTAGCAGTGTTGTCCATAGTGCATTAAGACTTTTTTAACTCATTTGAGACTGCCCCATGTCATGTTGTCACAGCGTGGTCACTTTAGTAACACATAGTGATCAGGAGGACACTGAGTTCTTTCTCTCTCTTCTGTTGTTTCCAACTGACAAGTCCCATATCTGAGATTATTGTTTATTTTCAAGAGTATGATCTTGCACTTTGTCTCATTAGTTTCTGTCCCTTTTGTAACAGAGATCAAGCATTTTGTATTATGTGAGAAATTCCAGTAAGAAAAATTTAAATTAAACTTTTTGAAAGGCAATTATTTGAAAGCCTCACTGAAACAAATGGGATGATGAAAAACCTTCTGATTGCTTGAGCACAGTTCAGTTCCCACACATGTCAGTGTCTAATACTATAGGAAGGTCACCTGACCTCCAGCTACTTGTGGAGAAGGATATTGGCTCCCCATTTGTCACAGCTGCTTCTCTTGTTCAAATACTGTCCTAGGACTGAGATTCAGGTCCAGATTCAGATCATAATCATCAGTTTAGGTCTTCAGTCTAGGTGTCTGCAAGCAAATTACATGTCTGTGCAAAATGTCATTAAGAGCTAGTTAACAGAGCAAGTGGGTTCTAGGGCACATTCCTCAGCTAACCAGATGTGAAAGAGAAAACTAGAAAAATTTGAAAGAAGTAGTACATTTCTGTTGAGGAGACAGAGAATGAGCTTTTTGATGAAGGCTTTTTTGGTGTTTCGGAGGGGAAGACAAAAAGAACACAGTAAGGAAGAAATGAGAAATTATAATTATGGTAACATACATCTTCCATTTCTTCATTTTTGTTCTTCACCTGTCCACTAAGGCAGTAATGTTGGAAGACAGAATATGAATGAATCTGAACAAGTCAATAGAAGTGAGAATTTAAAGCTAGCGTAATTCAGACCCCAAGGCAGAGCTTCTCTAGCATTTATTCTTGTTGTCTTCAAGGCTCGTTATGTAAATATTTGGGATTTTGGCAGGGTGGTTTCTCTTTGTTATTGAAGTGAAACATTTGCTGCAAGCATACTGACTGAAGTCTGCTCCGTAATTATTTGTAGTAACAACCCAGCAACGGAGACTTTATGGTTGTAAACCTGCCAATTCTGTATTAATGTGATCTTCTTTTCTCCCTCTCCCGTCTGCAGCAAGCACGCAGTTGGTGTAGGAAGTCTGCAAAGCAGAACAAGCAACAGTATCCATCTGTGTCAACAGATTCCCACTTCACCACTCTGCCAGCCTTTCCTTCTCAGAGCCACCGATCTGTCTCTGAACAGGCACAAGAAATGGCTCAAAACAAGGTACATCATGCGAACGGCCTTGGTCATTATGTTGGTTTCTCCCAGCAGGACTTGAGAGATAGTGATGGAGGAGACTTCACACGCAGATCCAGCAGTGCCTCCAGCATTTCATGGTCATTTCAACGAAGCAAGTCTCTGTTCTGCTTGCCCACAGTGAACTCCTCTTCAGCATCAGAGACATTTCATTTCAGTGAACCATTTCATTTTTTAAATACTGGGTCAACTGCAACCAGGTTAAAAACATGGAAATGCAGCCCCAAACTTAACATTGATGACTTGGAGGGTGCCCAAGAGACTGATGTGGATACAGGGATGAAGCTGTCCTTCTCAGACCTGTCTGTGGTTTCTGCATACTCTGCCCTTAATGGATTTTGCAGTGAGTTGGAAGACTCTCTTCCCCCACAGAAACAAACTGTCAGTAAGACTAAACAGATAGCCACCAGTGGAAGGCCCATGTCTGCCATGTGCAATACTTTTGAGTCAGTTGATGGGTCACTGCCTTGTCTTTCTGAATGGTCTTCCAGCTGTTTCACATCAGCATCTCCCACTAAGCATCACAAACAGTCCTTGAGAGCCGCTCCATGTTCTTTGGATGATCGTGTCTGCCCAGCTTCACCAGTTAATGAAGAAGAATTTTACATCTGAAGTTTCTCTATCTTATACCTTCCAGGGCAAACATGTTCTACTTGTGAATAACAGCAGTGGGTCCACCTTGACCATACAGATGGTTTCTTGCTGAGGAGAAGGTCATGCAGCACAGTATGTCAAATGTTTGAAGAAAATACTCATAACCCCCTGAGATGGGTATTCCCAAACCAGGTACAGTAAAGCAGTCTGAGCTTGGGCCTTTGTACTGAAGGAGATGTTCAGCACAAAGGCTTTTCGACAGCACGGCTAGGTGGATGTTTTCTATGGTGGTGAAGGAAATGCCAGAAGAAACATGGAGTATTCCATTTCAATTTGGCAGAAAAGGATGATTAATTTGTGATACCAAACTGCTTTAACTTTCTGAGAAATTCCTCTAACTCTAGAAAGATGGCAGAAGAAAGGGGTCTTATTTTTCCCTTTCACAAGTTCCAAAGGCAGCTCTAAGCACTGTGGGTTCCAGCATCTCCAGTAGAGTCAGACAAGAAGTTTCCTGTGAGGAAACACACTCTTCCTTCTAACCTCTGAGACCTGGCAGTGGTGAGGAGGGGGAGAATCACAGAATCATCAAGGTTGGGAAAGATCTTCAAGATTATCTAGTCCAAGTATCAACCTAACACTACCATAATCACCCCTAAATCAGATCCCCAAGTGCCACATCCAGTTACCTCTTGAACACTTTCAGAGACTGACTCCACCATCTCCCTAGACAACTTATTCCAAGGCCTAACCAGTCTTGCAGTGAATGTATTTTTTCTAATACCTAATCTGAATCTCCCTTGGTGGAGAAGGTTCATTTCCACTCATCCTTGCACTTGAGACATGGCAGAAAAGACCGACCACCACCTCACTGTGACCTTGTTTCAGGTAGTTGTAAAGAGCAATGAGGTCCTTCCTAAGCCTCCTTTTCTCCAGGCTAAACAGCCTCAACTCCTCAGGAGACTTGTGCTCCAGACCCTTCACCAGCTCCACTGCCCTTGTCTGGACATGTTCCAGCACCTCAATGTCTTCCTGTAGTTGAGGGACCCAAAACTCAACACGGGATTTGAAGTGTGGCCTTACCAGTGCTGAGTAAAGCGGGACAATCATTTCCCTGGTCCTGCTGGCCACAATATTCCTGATTCAGGACAGGATGCCAGAGGCCTTCTTGGCCAGCCACCTGGGCATGCTGCTGGCTCATATCCACTGGCTGTCAATCAGCAGCCCCCAGTCCCTTTCTGCTGAGCAGCTCTCAAGCCACTCTTCCCCCAGCCTGTAGTGCTGCATGGGGTGGTTGTGACCCAAGTTCAGGACCCAGCACTTGGTTCACATTATTGAACCTCATACCGGTGCCCCCAAGCCCATCGATCCAGTCTGTCAAGATCTCTCTGTAGAGCTTTCCTGCCCTCCAGCAGATCAACACTCCTGCCCAACTTGGTGTTGTCAGTGAACTGACTGAAAATACACTCAATCCTCTCATCCAAATCATCAGTGGAGATGTGAAACATGACTGGTCCTAATACTGAGTCCTGGGGAATACCACTAGTCACCAGCTGCCATCTGGATTTATTTCCATTCACCACCACTCTCAGGGCCCAGCCATCCAGACAGGTTTGTACCCAGTGAAGAATGTACCTGTCCAAGACATGAGCAGCCAATTTCATCAGGAGACTGCAGTGGGAGATGGTATCAAACACTTTACTGAAATCTAGATAGACAACATCCACAGACTTTCCCTCATCTCCTAAGTGAGTCACTGTCATAGAAAAAGATCAGGTTGGTCAAGCAGGACCTGCTTTTCACAAACCCATGCTGGCTTGGCCTGATCCCCTGGGTGTCCTGCATGTGGTGCCACGCCATGTGGTGGCACTCAGGATGATCTGTTCCATCACCTTCCCTGGTACCAAGGTCAGGCTGACAGGCCTGTAGTTCCCCTGATCATTCTCCCAGCTCTTGTAGATGGGCATTACATTTGCTAATTCACAGTCACTGGAAGTTCTCCTGTTAGCCAGGGTTGCTTGTAAATGATTGAAAGTGGTTTGGGAAGCTTTTTGCCAGCATCCTCAATGCTCTTAAGTGCATCCAGTCTGGGCACATAGATGTCTGATTGGGACAGCAGGTCACTGACCCTTTCCTCATGGATTATGTGGGCTTCATTCTACTCCATGTCTCTAACTTCCAGTTCTGGTAGCTGGGTATCCTGAGGGAAACTGGTTTTGTCATTAAAGATTGAGGCAAAGAAGGCATTTAAGTACCTCAGCCTTTTCCTCATGCCCTGACACTTTGCATCCTCTGCATCCAGCAAGGGATGGAGACTCTCCTTAGCCCTCCTTTTGCTGCTAATGTATTTATAGATTTTTTTTGAAGAAGAAGCTTCACTCCTTTCTCAGGGAAGATGAAGCTCCACTGTATCTCTGATGGACCAGGATGTGGAAAATGCCAAAAAGGAAACCTTAGAGAAAATTTTCAATAACCCCATCCAAAAAAGTCCTTCATTTCCAGTTGGAAGGGAGCCATCTGGGTTGTTGTCTGAACCACTTGTCTAGACAGTGATAACCCAAGTAAACCATGTGTGCTACTTCTAACTTGGACAATACCTTTTTTGAACACAAAATAAGAAAGATAACCCAGCATTTTTATATATTGCTTTGCCATTAGGCCCAAATACATGACAGTTCCCCATTTTATAAAGTATTTCTGTTAAAAGATAATTAATGCAGAAACTCAGTCTTCATATTTTCAGTTCAAGCATACTTCTTTCTGGGTGAAACACATTTCTTCTCAAATGGGTCTGACAAAGGGAAAATAAGTAAAATTTTACTGGCTTGCAAAAGATGTTTTTAAAATACACATTCTTGATAACCTGTTTTGCTCAAGTTAATTTTGTATTTAAAAAACATAAGTAAAAAGCTAAGTACCTTCTCCGGGATTCAAGTCACATAAACAGATTTCATCACACGTGTTCTGAAAATTTACATTTTTGGCAGAGAAGTATCACTGATTACAGCTCTGGTCTAGCCACTGAGAAAATGACCATGTTAAAATGTGTATGTATAATGCTGGATTTAGCCTATATACAGGTGTAGGTGCTGATGACCTACCATGATGGCATTATGGTGTTTAGAATAAAAACTCATTGTTGGAGAAAAATGTTTTCTATATTACTAGGTAATTTTAATCAAAAGAATTGCTGCTCTGTGGAGGGGAAAAAGAAAAAAAAAAAAGAAAAAACATACATACTCTAAATAATACTAAAAGTGGAACAGCTCCCCTGGCCCACTGAAGTAAGTGTGCAGATTTTACAAACAATTTGGGAAGGACCTGGACCCCCAGTGCAGAAGAGACCAGAGGGATACTCGTGTCAGGATGCTACTCCTCAAGGCTTTTTTCTTTTGCTGTTGTTTTCTCCAGACAGGGAAAAAGGCATCAGGCTGAAGTCCAAGTCTCCCCTCTGTGACATGCTGTCATAGCTTGTAGCAGGGGTAGACTTTGTGTTCTGTGCTAAACACATTGAATAAATAGGAAAATCTACTCAAATTCTAGGAGCACAGAAGATTATCAGCCTTCTCCTGCCCTCTGTGTAAATTTAGTGCATTTTTGGATAAACCTTTCTCTTTCTGGGACCAAAAATAGCACTAATGAAACATTTGTTGTGGTGTGCATGTGTTTACCTGCTCTATGTTCCTTCAGAGCCCACGCAGTCTTTCCTTTGACTTTTCATGACCTTTAGATCAAATTCCCCCAAGAACACGGTGAACCTGATTTATCTAAAGTCCTTGTTCCATGTTATTGTTTGTACCCTGCCAAAATACACTGTGAAGTCAGACTAGCCACTTTTTTCCATCAGCCTGCAATCCACCATACAAGCAGTGATGCCTAGGACCATCAGGCTCCATGGATTTAAATTTATCCTTCATTACTTTCTATCATATTCATGGTAGAAAAAATAAATTATGAAATAGCATTGTATGTTTATTGGGCAGATATTTTATCAATGCTAGCTACTTCCAGATATGACAACCAACAGGATAAATTTTACTCAAATCTGTTAAAAATGTTAGTATTCCTTATTTGGAACAGAAAAAAAAGAGCCTTTTCACAGTATTTTAATAATACAGATAACATTTGATCTGAACATGAAATAAAAAACTCATTTGAGCTGATGGTGCTGTCTGATCCTGGCACCATGCCAACACATCCAAACTCCTGATAAAAGCTGATTGGAGTTTTTAATGAAGAGGAGGCTTTGAACCATCTTTGCACCTAGGGCAGGCCTCTAGAAAGTGTTCAGCCCACCTGGGGGCCCTTGCCTGATGCAGCAGGAAGCACAGGTACTCAAGATCTACAAAGAAGTATGGAATAGTTCAAGTGTCACTCCCAAGGTTGATATGTGGTATTAATCAAAAGCTCCACAAGCATCTCGCCTCCAGATTTTATCACATTAATCCTAATGGGATGAAAATCAAATGAGTCCTCGCAGACACTGAATTTATGCTGTCCCCACTGGTTCTGTCTCCCAAGTATTTCTGTTCTGTGTACTGATACTTAAGTCAAAATTAAAGTTTTAATTGTTTACATTGATGGTATTTCTGTTCTGTGTACTGATACCTAAGTAAAAATTAATGTTTTAATTGTTTACATTGATGGTGCTTGTAACCAAATTGTGTAAAAAAAGTGTCCTGCTTTCACGAAATCAGAGATGATAGTGTACAGAAAAGTTTTGGTCTAAAAGAAAAGCCAGATCATGAAGCGTGTTTCACTGAAGGTAGGCTTAATTAATTTTCCTCCCAGTATTCAAGAAGGGGCTGATCTCTTCAGAGAGTTGAATATCCACATGTTTAATGGCATGTACTTATTGTAGTTAAATTGTGAACAATGTCCTTTAAGAACTGCATATTTTTTCCTGAGCTTTCTCCTCACCCCGGAATGCATTGCTTTGGTGAATTAAAATAGAGATGAGAAGTCAATTGTACTTAATCTTCTGCATGTTCATTTATGAAGTGCTGCAGACTCACACAGTATTTTAACTAGGTTTCAAGAATGAGTACCGTGCTACAAGCTCTACAGCTTTTGGCAGTGTGTCTCGGTGGGATAATTACAAAATAAACATAGCAAAAATATTTTTATGTTGCACTCAGCTTTGCCTCTGTAGACTGGGTCTTTTGATTCTCACTGTGGTATTGTAAATCATTTGCTCCAGTAAAGCTGAATGATAAAATAGGAGCTATGGCACATATTGGTAATCTTGCATGCCTAAATCCCATCTTGGTTTGTTTGATGTACATGGGTCTTCATAATAGTCCTTTCCTCTTATTTCCATCAGTGTATAGTGTTATCTGTTATACATTTCTTTATTTTCCCCATGGGACATATCTGCATGTCAACATTATGTTGTATATGCAAAGCTGTGTAGAGTTGGCTTTGTTTAGTTTTTATGGTTTTATGGTTTAACATTGTGGGTTTTTGTCGCAGGTTTGGCCTAGCTGCTGCCAACCCTGGACTGGCTCCCCTTTCCCCTCTTAGAACCTTCCCAGCAAAGGAAAGGGAAAAAAAAAAACCACTGAAAAGAAATGCACTCCAGAGAAACTGAACTGAATAAAAAGAATAAATTATATTTTCTAACATTCACAAACTACACTGTATACACAGTACGTAGGATCCCACCCCCAGGGGAAAGGGAAAGGGAAAAGGGGAATGATTAGCCAGAAAATAGGGAAAACACCAACTCAAAGAAACCGAATGAAACAAAACAAACACAATTAAAAACTTCAAGGAAGGGGAACAAGAATGAAACAATCTCACCCAGGACAGGAGAACCACCAACAACCAGAGGGATCAGGCTGCAACCACCCCCCACCAGCTCCTCGGCCAAGGGAGAAGAAATAAAACACCCACTCCCCCCCCTGCTACGTGGAAGACACGTGTGGAATACTTGTAACTTCCTTAGATACAGTGGTTACTGAGGAAGCCATGGGTCAAACCATTACATTCTTATATATTATTTGTATGTCACTTACAGAGTTGTAGAAACAGTGGGAGTGGAAAGAGGCCTCTGGAGGTTGTCTAGTCCAAAGTGTCTGCTGAAAGCTGGCACAAAGCTGCTGAAGTATCAAAGCTTTGGAGTTAAGTTGTTCAGGACCCTGTCTGGTCTAGTTTGAAAATATCCAAAGGTAGCGATTTTGCGGTGTCTGTGGTCAGTGCGTGCCACTGCTTAACCACTGTAATGGTAAAGAATTACTTCCTAATGTGCAGTCAGAATTTGTCATGTTCAAAACCGTGATCTTTCCCTCTTGTTGTTTCACTGTGTACCCGAGAAATTTTGTCTCTGCCTTGTCTGTAATCCTCCATTAGATGCTGGAAGGCTGCAGTTGCTCTTTCAGCCTTTTCTTCCACATCATATGCTCTAGCTCCCAGACCATCTGAATTCTCTCCTGTTTGTCAATATCTCTCTTGTACTGAGGAGCCCAAAACTGTATGCAGCCCTATGGATGTGGTTAGATGAGTACTCGGTAGGCAGGATGAATAATTTCTGTCAATCTGATGGCAACTTCCTTGCTTATACCATTCAGTGTGCTGTTGGCCTTATCACTGCAAGGGTGCTCTGCTTAATCATGTTCACTGGGATCCTGAGATCAATTTTTGCAGAGCTGCTCCTTAGCTAGTAGGTGCTTTAGCTTGTGCTGTCATACCAAGTTAGTCCATTTCAGGTGCAGGGCTTGTATTTGATTTTATTGAATGTAGTGCCATGGTCTAGTAGACTAGGTGTTGTTGGGTCAAAGGTAGGACTTGATCTCCAAGTTCTTTTCCAAACTAGTTGTTTCTGTGATTCTGTGGTTCTCATTGGTACCTTTCTCCAGCTAGTAAAGGTTTCTGAGTGGTAGCCCTGCCTTTCAGTGTATCAGTCATGGGCCCCAGTTGGGGATCATCTGCTAACTTCCTGAGGGTGTTAGGTAAAAATGTTTAGCATAGATGAAAATGTTTAGTCGCACTGTAACTGGAAAAAAACAGTGTTGACCTCAGGGGAATGCCAGTTAGAATTTAAGCTGTTGTCCAGTGCTCTTTAAGCCTAACAACTCAGTCAGTTATTCACCCACATTGTAGTCCACCCATCTAGTCCATGTTTCCTTGATTTGCCTACCAGGATACTGTGAAGACTATGTTGAAAGCCTTGCTAAAGTCAAGGAAATAAGATTCACTGTTCTTTCTCCATTCACCAAGGAAGTTATCAAAGGTGGCAATCAGTTGAGATTATTCTTGGTATAACTTGCTGACTTTTCCAAATCACTGTCCTGTCCGTCTTGAGTGTGGAATTGGCTTTGAGAATTGCTTTATAATCTTCTGTGGGACTGACAATAGATTGATGAGCCTGTTGTTCCCCAGATCATCCTTCTTGCCATTCTTGAAGTGGGCTGTGACATTTTCTTTCAGCCATCTGAAACTTCACCCGTCACCACAACCTTTCAAAACTGAGAGGAAGCAGTTTAACAATTACATAGACCAGTTTCTGTTGCAGTCAGTGGTAGCCCATCCAGCCCCATAGACTTGAGTATGTCCAGCTTACTGCATTCCTGACTCAGTCTTACAGTGTGATTACTGATTGTGTCCTTGGAACTTTGCTACGAGATAGAGACATGTGGCAGACCTAGCAAGACACCTTGTGAGTGAAGAACCTGTGAGTGAAGACAGAGGTTTTCCCAGTTGGCAGGTTTTCCCAGTTACAGAAGACAGGAACTGTTCTAGTCTGGCCTGAATCACTTTGCAGTTGTTCAAAGAAGGTTCTGTCTTGTCTTCGTTTCTTGATTGAGTGGGTTGTAGGAGATGCCCACAACAATATCCCTTTTGTTAGCTTCTCCTGACTCATGAGGTTTTGACTTTCTCATCTTCTGTTCCCTTGCAAATATGGATGCATTCATGCCACTCAGTTGCTTAGAGCACAAACCTCATCACCATCTGCCACCCTTCCCTAAAAAAACCTGTATCCAGCCATGACAGGTCTGGTTACACAACTGTCCCATCACATCTGTAAATCACCTGTTTTTACATCCTGGGAGTGCTGAGGTCCTTCAGGAGTGATTTGCAGGTTCAGCAGCCTGAGGACTGGCACTGGCCATCCCATCTGCCCAACAGAATGGAGCCACCTAGGTGTTGGTAAGACAGTCCCACCTCAGAAAGGGCTTTGAAAGCAGATTAAAACTGCATGTGTTAACTAATGAAGAACTCAGAATATTGGAACACTTCGATGTTTCCCTCTGTTCCATTTTCTCTTTTCAAGCTGAGAAGACTTAATCCCGTTACTCATTTGTCATAGGAAAACCATTCCATCCTTTTATTCATTCTTGTTACTCTTGTATAATTTTCTGTTCTGCTGGGTGCTTTTTGAGCTAGGGGGTCCATAACCACACATAGTTTTTGGAGAGGTAGGTGCACTGTGGATTTACAGAATGACACGAAGGTGATTTCCATTTTATTCTCTCTTCCTCTACTAGTAGTGGAACTTGCTGCTTTGGCTGCAGCTGAGAAGTGATCTGATCTTTTCATAGATGTTTATATAGTTCCAAAGTCCAATTCCCAAGCAGAAGAAGTCATTTGAGACCCTACTATCATGCATATAAAGTCGGATTTTTTTAAATGTAATTAATTTTAGAATTAGCTACATTGAATTTCATCTGCTTTTTTATTGCCCAGTTGCTGTCTATTGTGAGACTTTTCTGCAGCTTCCGCTGTTGTTCATCATCTTTACTGTCTTGGATGCTTAATAACCTCAACAAACTCCCATCTCACAAAGCCCCCCCTTTTTCCAGGTTTAAGTCATGCTGAGCAGTGTAAGCTTGAGTACAAATCCCTGCATGACTCCACTGCCAACCTTCTTCCACTGTCAGAACTGGCTATTTATTTCCACCTTCTGTTTCTTGCCTTTTAATCAGCTCTTTATTCACATAACCTTACCTCTTAAACCATCACAGCAGGGTTTCTTTAAGAGGCTTTGATGAAGGACTTTGGAAAATCATTCTTAGCTGTACATCTATTTGTTGATGCCTTCTGAAGCCCTTAATAGATTTATGAGGTGCGATTTCCTTTTATAAAACCATGTTGACACTTCCCAAAAAAATCCTCAAATTATCTCTGTTCAGAATATGACCTGTCTCTCGTCTGAGCCGAAGTTTCATTTGAGTACAGAGCAATCCTCCCTGTGGCATTCTTTACCAGCTTCCAGGATTCAGCATAGTGCAGATTGCTAAATTTACACAGAGTCCAGACTTTCTGAGCCAAAAACTGCTCAGATCACTGTGTTACCAACTGCTACATTGTGCTACCAATGGATTTATCCTCCCTAAATTTGTCAGATTTCCTGTTAAATCTCTTTACATTCCTTGGCTTTCCACAGCAGTTCAGGACAATGAACAGTGCTGAATTCACTCCCTGCATAAGGAGATAGACATATTTATTTACAGCCTTCACACAGATAATTTCACTGAACACTTCTGTTCCAGGAGAAGATGCAGAGTGTTGGGTAATGTTGCCTCAGTTGCTGGGAAAGATTGTGTCCCTCTGAGTGCAGGAACTAACCTACAGGTGAGGTAAATGGGGAGGAAGGCAACTGCTTGTTGTGGAAAGCCTTGCAGCCTTCCAAGGTGTAAGTCCTGTGGTGGGGTATATCTGCAGTGGTAAATGGAAGTGGGACAGGTTCAGACACTGGATCATTTGATCGCTGCTTGTCTGTTTTGGACCACTTCAAGAAGCTTTTGCCAAAACACTACCTGGTGGTGCCCTTCACCTCAAGGACTGTTCCCACTGTGGAAGAGGCTACATTAAGTCTGGGTCCCTCTGTCTCCAACACTGTCCCACCAGACTTTGCATCTTCCTGTCCTCCAGTGTGCCCTTGGGCATTCCACAGAGCATGAAACTCAGCCTGTCAGGGTCATGCTGGAAAAAACGCCTCTCAGCTGGGCTGCAATGCAGTCCTCACTTCATTTCAGGTAACAGCCTCCAGTGCAAAATGAGCTAATTGTGTCCTAGAGCTGAAAGGATCCTGCAGTGTTCAAGGAGGGAAGCCAGGCCAGCTGCTGTGTGGTATATTTAGTGATCAATGGGACATCTCTGAAGGGTGTGGATACAAGTCAAACAGTGCTAGGCTTGCCTTAGAGCTGAAGAACAGTATTCAGACGGGTTTTTATAGCAATTTCCAGATAGACAGTATTGCATCAGTTTGGCTGCAGAAAGGGCATCCGGAGTCTAAGAGAGCTTCACAGGTGTACCTTGCCCTTGCTGTGGCTCAGCCTCTTGCATTAAGCATGGTTGATGTTTGAATCAATTGTCCTTTTTAATCACTTTTCTCCTGATTATATAATGTGTAACATGCAAAATAGCTTGGTAGGTGGAGGCCATTAATCCAATCTACCTGTCATAAATGAAAACTGCTGACTTAATGAAACATAATGAAATGGCAATGGAAATTAATTTAGCCAAAGCTGACCAGTGAGTATGAGAAATAACCCGTTCACACCTCCGTGCCTGTGGAGTGCCTGGATGGTGTGACAGGATCCCAGCAATGCAGTGTGCTGGGTTTGTGTGCCTCGCTGGGAAGCCACCCCCTGCAAAAGTTGCTAGTGCCATCTCGTGGTTCTCACGCACACGAGTGACAGCGCAAGGAACTGCCACCCCAGGTGGGTGACACCGGTGGGGCATGTGGCAGGGGCCCCGCAGGCTCTGGCTCACTGCCCTCATGTCCTCATACCCTTTGTGCCTGTATTCCAACCTAAGCTGCTGACACTGCCCGTGCTGCGCTCCCACCCTGCTGCTGTGCTTTATTGCCCTCCCTTCCATTACAAAGCTGGGGAGCAGAATAACCAAAGACTCACTGTCCCAAAAGGCTCTGACGTGTCATTTCACTGCTCTGGAGCCACAGGCGAGGAAGCAGCCAAAGCCCACAGGGAAACCACTCAGGGCTGCACTTGGGATGGAGCCGAGCATCTGCTGCGAGCAAGCCCTTTGAGTACGACACAGTGAGCTGGCTGTCTGTCACGAATTCCTCTGTTTACTTTGATGAAAAATTTAGCCCTCCTGGTACAGGGATAATCTGCTAAGTATGACCCAACTCCTGCCAAGACAATGCTTCTTGTGAGGTTAGCAGTGCTACTGGAGAGCCCCTGCTCCTTGGGTATAATGAACTCGGGGACAGGGCTACCCGGAACAGATAGAGTTTAAGAATGCAACACATAATACCAGTTTTATAATTCCTCCTGCTTCCATGAATTAACAGCCATCTTTTTGAAGTTCACATGTACTATTGCATGGACAGATTATTTTTTAAACTGGGCTGTGATTAGGAGTGAGAGGGTTTTTTCACATGGTTTGCCATGGCATGGTTATGAGTCCCACTTTTTCCTACTCTTTGGGGGGGTTTTGGTCACAAGAAAGCAAAGCTTTAACTAATTACTCTGTGGCTCTGCTTATGGAATTTGACTAGGTGCCAATGTTCCCCTGGTGTGCCATGTAAACCCACAGAAACGCAGCCTCTGCCCTTAAGTTTCTCTCCTCAGTTCTTTGCTGCCTTGCTTGCTTTCAAGACTTGATTGCCCTGTGGTTTTCCCACAGGAGGGGTGAAGATGCTCATTCCCACTCTGCTATGTATGTAAAGATGGCTGAAGTTTTGAAGAAAGGCCTTTTGGTGCTGCCTTAAGGCAGCAACAAAAATAACCACTGCCAGGGCTGCCACTGACACTCACCTGGGTAGAAGATGGGGAGGGGAGAGCAGGCAATGAGTTAGAGTAGTGCTGGGACAAGCCAAAGGGCAGGGGAGGAGCAGAAAGATAGGATCCATCTGTGACTTTTCGCCCGTTTTCTAGCCCCAGATGGTGGACCCAGTCCAGGCATGTGGGACTATGCCATACCCCACTCTTCGCAGGGTTGGGGTGAGATATGTGAGTGTGGAGGGAAGCCATCAGCCCAGGGGGCTAAGGATGCTGGAGCTGTTGAGTTGCCATCTGGGCCCAAGCATACAACATTTTACAGGTTTGCAGGACAGGTTTCCATTTTTGCTTTAAGCTAACAGGCTGATTTGCTGTTTCAACCTATGCAGACGAGTTCTTTTGGATTCATCTCTTCTTTGGCTAACATGAGCCTGGAGGGGCTCTCGCTCAGCCCACTTCACCAGTTCCCTGACATATGTTTTGTTTCATCCCTTCAGACAGGACCAAGTCTGAGGCTGCACTTGCAGCTCTGTGTCCAGAACAAAGAAGGACTGGAGCCAGGCTCCTTGCCTTTCCTGCATACTCCTCTCTTTAGCATCTCCTTACTAAATAAATTGGATTTGCTACTTACCTCATCTGTAGCAGGCTGCAGAGGACAAAACTCTGCTTTCAGCATTGCTAGAATCATTAAGTGACACCACAAGTATGCAGATGTGCTCTGTTCTTCTCTGCAATGGAGGCTCATTGTCTGTTAGACATAACAGGTCACCAGAATCTTTTCTGATGCTGTGATTTTTGGTAAATGGTCCAAAGAAAAATCAGCTCTCTCACGACTGACAGCTAGCTTGCAGCCTGACATGAATGAAGAGCATAGCAAGATGGAACAGATTTTTGCCCCAAGCCTTCTCTGCTGATATGTTAAGTTTGGCAGCATCATTTGGAGAAGAAGTGAATTAATCTTGGAGTTGTGTACAAAAGAGATTGGGGAAGGAAAAGGGAGAAAAAAAAAGAATGTGTGAATCTATGTTGATTATTTCAAAGCCATAAACAAATGGCATCAGAAAAGGTTTTGACAACCATATGGACTTTCTAAAGTGTGAAATCTTCTGAAAATTACATGCAATCATGTAAGGGACTGGCATAAAACAAAAAGAAGACAAGATATGGATGGATGAGAAGTACAGCCAGAGGATTGCATGCAATCTGTGATACAGGAGTTAAGATTCTGGGTACATGAAAAAAATGTTAGCTAGGAAAAAAGTGTATAAATTAAATAACATAAGAAAATCCTCCCAAAGGGGATAGGAATAACAGTCAATCCTGTTTCTTAATCCTATTTCTTAATTGCTGATTTTCAGAACTAGACTATGGGGAACAGCAGTCTCAGGGATTGAGGAACAGCTTTCCACTAAAATGATAATGGTTTTTCTGAGAAGCTTCACTGGAGATGCCACATGCAATCTGGATTTTACACAGGGTGAAAACTGCAGGTACAAGGGCACAGGTCCTACTGTAGAGGTTCAGCTGTTTCATCTGAGTTCAGTAGCTGATGTGGCAGTGCTAGGTTTCTCTCCTGATGTTCATCAAGGGTGGTCACTTCTTATCCTAGAGCTTGGGAAGTACTATCATTGCCCCTGAGAGGTAAATAGGATGACAAGAAACCAGGTTTTCAAATTTTGTAACCTGGGCGTGGCACATCTCCATACACACTGTATGTGCATATGGCAGGGACACCTCCATGGGCCACAGGGCCTAACAGATAAAGGTGCATGTTGTGAAGTAACTCACACACTGAAAAGAAGCTAAGTGCTGCTCTGCTATCTTGGGGAAATAGAGGCTATCATCAGGGACAACTCCTCAGATCTGGACAAGGGCCACCGCACTGCTTGAGGTCTTAGCTGCTAGGAGGAGAGAAACTTGAGGAGGGGTCTGGACTCTGGGGACTAAGTTTACATGCTGTCAGTCTGAGCCTCTTTATAACCTAAGTGTTTGATGCCTTTACCCTTCAAGTTATCACAGTGGACAGTATTGTGAGACACAAATCGCAGGTAAAATATTTCAGGTTTGATTTATAAATGACGTCTGATTTGTCTCTGATTTCGTCTTCCCTTTTGGCAGCATTCCAAGTCCAGATACTGGTCTGTGTTGCTCATCACCACGAGAGAATGGGAAAAACAGATGAGAGGTGAAAAACTGAAAGTGGAAAGCAAACCAGCTATGCCATCTTAAAGAAACTGGAAAAAAGTAGGCTGAATACACAGAGAAGAAATGATCTATCATGAGAAAACAGATTAGGGCAAAAACTGACTTTCATGTATCAGTAAAGATGTATGAAGGGATGAAATGGATGATGCATATGAAATGCATCTGTTTGCATAGTCTGGACATTGGATGTGACACATCAGCGCAACTTAGGCCAGAAAGTTACCATGGTTTGGACAAAAAGAAAATTGCATGACCTGCACATACTGTAATGCACATTACTGTGGCTCACCAAAGCACTGATGTCTCAGCCCAAAGAAATGCAAAAATGACCAACATAGATAATCCCAGAATCCATGAAAAGGTCCTAGCTGATCTTTCAAGGGAGCACTCCTGTGATTTTGGAAGCCCTGTAAAATGTGGGTTTGTTTAGTTTACCAAAGGTGTGTCTTCCCCCTTCAAACTGACAACGGCTTCTTACTTGCACAGCAGTGACTGTTCCTTCTTCATTGATAACAGATATTCCCTAAGCCACTGAGAAAGCAAAATGTCCCTCTGTGATGTGGTGTATAACCAAACACTCATGTGGCAGCTCCAGGATGCTGATCTCTGAGAAGCAGTTAAAAATGTCTTACCTGGTTGGTTCATTACCGCAGCCACAGCAGCCTGAGAAGTGCCTGTGTGTCTCCTCAGGAGGACTTCGGAGCAGCTTGCCTCAGCTGTCCAGAGAAGGTGGCAACATGTAGAGAAGGAGAAGCTCCTGGGAGATCCAAGCTTTATGGCTGCACAGCAGATCAGATGGGAGGATGTGCATATTTGTCCTTCATAGCCTAGCCACCATATCCCATCACTGAAGGATCACAAGTGACCTAATTTGGAAGCAGCTGAAATGAGAGGAATCCCAGTCTTGTTCTTCCATTCTATGGAGTCACTGTTGAGAAGACCTCGTGAGACAAGCTGAGCACAGAGAGAGCAGGTGGGAAAAGGGGGAATAGACAGGTTATTCCACATGGAGTACCAGCAACAATGACCAGTAACAAGGTTTCTGAGGGAATATCTTGGGGTTTTTTTGGTCTAAAGTCATTTCCTGTCTCATCCATAATACTCAAAGGTGTTTCCTGCTTTTCTCCAGTAGGGTTTGTATCTCAGCAGGGTACCTGCTACAGAATTGCCTACGTCTGTTTTGCTTTGCACTTGGAATGATGAAAGTACGGCATCTGTGCACTGTATACACTATATACTCTCCTATAGTCTGATATTTTGAGTTCCTTTTTCCATTCTGCAATATTTCATTATACCCCAATATCTCTAAGAAGTTAGTACGCATCCAAAAGAGTTCACACACACCTTTAATTTTTCCATATATGTCATCTAAGTATACCCTTCTTCACTTTCCCTTTGCTTTTCTTTAGGCCATTGCTACACCCCACAATCCATTATCATTTGATGACATTAGCACAGTCACCAGTTAATTTAATGTCTCACTAGCTCTTCCCACTACTGAAGGTGGTACTTGAAGTTAGTCCTAAGAGGTTCCAGCAAGAAAGTGTCATTCATGAGAATGTGATGAACTGTGTAGAAACATGTTTTTTCTATTTAAAAAGAAAACTCCAGAGAGTACTTTAAGATGCCATGATTTGTATTTTCAGACTGTGGAGTGACAGGCCTAAAGAAAAGCATATCACGACTCTCCTTATTTCTTTATTTAATGAGGTATGGGGGTTAGCTAAGGAATTTAAATGATTGACTGAGAAGTATTTGAAATTCTTGAGGGTCATAAGGATCAAGGCAAATGGATCAATCCAAAATAATTAATTTTGACACTGTGACAACTACTAGCTGTTTCTTTTTTTCCTCCAAACAATCTACGAATATTTTTCTCTTCTTGAAATTTTGAAGTAAAGAGTCTTATTTTCCAAGGAACTGCAATATTAAATGTCTCCATATTTGCCAAGAGCATTTACAGAGACTTGTAGCTGTTCTGTCTCTAAAGAAAAGAAAGCATTTAAAAAACTCAATTTCTTCATTTCTTGCTTCATTCATTCATTAGTTGGTTCTCAAACGCTTTTTCTTAATTAGTAGAGTTGTTATGAGACCAAGCTGCAACAGATACACATTAAGCACAGGGGAGGAAAAAAAGCAAACACCGCTGAGAAATATAAATGTTTTACATTTAATTAACAATAGTCATGCTCCACCCTAAGCAGAATCGGTGCATCATTGTGTATTGAAGATATGACCTTCAGAAAGAACAATTAGACTTTCAACACCTTTTCGATTACTAGTCATGTTTCTGGTGAAACAACATAGTTTAACAGTGTCATTTTGTTTTATTCAATAACACA
This sequence comes from Pithys albifrons albifrons, assembly GCF_047495875.1. Classification (NCBI taxonomy): domain Eukaryota; kingdom Metazoa; phylum Chordata; class Aves; order Passeriformes; family Thamnophilidae; genus Pithys; species Pithys albifrons. The sequence continues at coordinate 60,238,970 of NC_092458.1, forward strand.
GATTTACTGTTTTCAAACATACAACCTCGAGGGCTGGAACTACAACAGTGCTGAGGGTCCCATCTTGAAAGGCATTGTGGGACAAAAGTGCGCAGAGACCAACTCCGAAAGAAAGACCAGCAGCCATCCTGTAGCGAATGACACATGCCTTCTGTGTGGCTTTACACAAGATCCTCAACCACATAGTGACCTGGTCTTTCCAGAGAAAGAATGAGAATAACGTTGTGTTACCAAACCTAGCCCTAATGTAGTACCACTTACCACAGAGAAACTTAAACAAAACAATATTATTTTATCAGATGCCTATTCCTACAGATTTCTGTTTAAAAGAGGAGAAGGCAGTGTTTATTTTCTGTAAGAACTGGCCCTGAATTACTGCCCTGAAAGCTCAGCTTGGAGTCATCTCTCTTTTCCTGCCAGCTTCCAGCTGTGTCAGAAAGAGCTAATGGCTGGATATGAGGCAGCCTGCACACTGATACAGGAGAGGGCAGCTTGCAAAATTACTGCCACTCTGGGGATTATTGTAACTCTTGATCTTCAAAAACTGCAACAGCTCAGAGAGGAAGCTTCAGACTTATGAGGGGAAAAAAGAAGAATGAACATAGAAAGCAGACAAACTACAGTGGAAACCAGCACGTGTTTCATGTGTGTACCTGGTTGCTTAACTCCCCTGCCCTGGGTTGGCTTTTGGCTCTACCGTTCAGAGAAGCCTGAACAATGGTAAACTACACTGTGCTCAGAGGACTGCAGGTGCCCTGGTCACTACAATATCTGAAGAAAGTCCATGTAGCTTCTTGGTGAATTTGTCTAATGTTAACCACTTTAGGATCAGCCAGTTACTTTTCAGGATCGCATTCCTGGGACATTCTTCTCCCCTGACTTTTGTTCTGCTGCTTCCTCCCTTTTCCCATCTGTACAAACATTTGCAGAACTACAGAATATAAAAAATTAGTTTTACACTTGTTTCCCTGAGCTATAACGGTGATCCTATCAGCCTGCTGTGACCTGATGCAGAAGTCCTGGGTGACCATCGTAAACGAGGCAACATTTGAGAGGCCACGGTCCAGCAGGACTGAGGTTTTTGAAGAGTCTGCAGGCAGCATGCCCTGCTCTATCCTTCCCAGAAAAAATTTATTTTAATATCTTGGCTCCCTCTTCAAGTACTGGTGTGGCCATGCCACTGTTAGGAAGATCAAGAGCCAGAGCTGCTGGCATACAGCACTAATGCTGAGTAGGTCTTTTGGCACTGCAGCAAGAGCCATCTCATGTCCCCAGGTTTCTCTGTTGCCTTAGCAGTTGGTGAGCCAGCCCTCACCCAGCTCCCAACATCAGCAAGTCAGAGGGTGCAACTGCAAATTACTGCTTGCTCTTGTGGGACTGAAATCCCACTTTTTGATGGCAGGCACTTCTAACACACCCCTTTAAGGACTGTGTGTGGAGATTCCTCCCTTAAATGGCGATGCCCCTCAAGGTTCCTCCTCAAAAGTGAGTGGAAGAGATTTGCCCACAGTCATTGATGTGGATGAGTAAAATCAATCTCTATTTAAAAATTGTTTTGCTAGCTTTAATATTGCTGTTTCAATATTGCCTCAGGAAACAGTGCACTACACTAGTAAATATAACTATCTGTACTGTGTAGTAAATAATTCTGGTTAAGGTTTTTTAGTCTGATCATTATAATCATCAATAAAATAAATCATCTATTTTATTCATGTAAATACATTTAGTTTGCCATCCTTAATCCTGCGGCCAAAGTTGCACAAAGATTCAACTACACCTGTGTAATGCCTCATACCTGCCTTACTCACTGCTGCATGTTGGGTTTGCTTTAATGCCTACCATGAGGCTGGGGAAGACCTTCAGTGCTCTGCTTTCCATGTGGTGTGAGGAGGGCAAAGCTCAGGTGCTCGGTAAGGGAAGACGGGAGCCATGGTAGGCAGCATGTACATAAAGGCACAGTCGCTTATGAATTCACAAAGCTCCATGAGAGATGATGGAGGAAAAAAAGAGAGAGAACTTGTATGTGCAAAGTTGTGCTCCTTTGCTGCAGAAAAAAAAAAGAAAGAAATGGATCTTCTCTTTGGATTTTCATGCTTTTTGCTTCCTACTTTCTTGCACTGCCATATCAACAAATGCCACCTATTAAAAGGAAACCTAGATAGAAAGCCATTAGGAAGAGGCCTTCTAAGTAGTGATTTCCCCTTTCCTTACAGCTCCAGCTTTGTACAGCAGTCTCTCCACTCTGTGTTTAAAGCTGTATCTGCCTGTAACTCACCCACAACACAAAGCACAGACCTCCCTCCATGAGGCACATACACCGGCAGATAATCCAGATCAGTTTACCTCTGTGTACCTGGCAGCATGCTACTGTGCAGTGACCAAATATCAGAAGAGTTTGTGGTTAATTAGGATCAGATTAATCCCTGCTGACTGCCTGTCTCTGTGTAAAAAGGGCACTAGAGGTTAGAAAGTATTAAGTACCTTAAATGTCTACTTGCATAACGTAAAACCTGCTGAAGATCCAGACTTTGTGCTTGAAAGTGTTGATATGAGATTATTTACCCCTAGAGGCATTTAAACGTGCTTCTTATCCTATCACAGCAAGAAAATGCATTAAAAAATTTCCAGAAGAAAATGTAATAAATATTTGACCATGGAAAATAATAAACCTGCAGCACAATGGAGACAAGACATCTATAAAAACAATGCCTTAGAGATTCTGAATGTTATTTCCAACTCCTAAGAACTTAGTTTAAAATATGAAGTATAATTCTTATAGCTGCAATAAAGCTTTTTCTGTGATACAGTTGTACCTAGTTTTCAATTTTATTAGTCCCTATTTATCATAAAAATGCAACAGCTCATAATCAGATAGCTTTATATATACACCCCTTCTATGGCACTCCCCATGGAGCCCAAGGGGCATCACAGAAAAGACACATTTCTTTGTTCTTATATGGCCAAATTACTTAATGCATTCATGATACTAAAATATAAATTATATTTTGTTGAGATGCTTAGCCATCCCTAAGCATGTATGTGGCTTTTGGACAGGTCCAAATATGGAGAACTTCTGTGATTTCTCTTAATTTTAAATATAATAATATTTTTACATAAGGAAGAATCCCAAGATTGATTTTAAAACCTGAGAAGCTGGTAGAAAGATTTTTAGAGGCAAGATACACTAATATAGGTTATACAGGTCTATGAGAAAACGTCAAATTTACACACATCTTCACATGCACTGATGGACCACTGGGCCTTTGTTTCTTATTTTTTCATTACTAGCACATTTATATAAGTATTAGGGACATTTATATAATAACAGGATATTAGCTTATTTTGAGGTCATCTGTTCTTGTGATTTATTCCCCATTTACAGTCATAAGCTTCTCATTGTGACATCACCTTGGCGGCCACAGCACTACCTGTGATGTCATCAAAAGGGATTATAACCTGATGTGGGGAGTAAGCTGCAAGAGCAGATCAGCTCCTAAAGAATAAAGGGTTTGTTTTGCCCTGCTAGCAGAGGGAGATGGAAACACTCACCCACCTTTTTTCCCCTGCCTGTCGTGGAGCAGGACCATTTTACTACACAGGCTTGTAATGCAAGGTTGGGGCTGCCTGGGTAGGAGGATTTGGTTATCTTGGGCAAACTTCAGTGCAATAAAGTGGGTGCATGAGAAAATACATGCCACGTGTACAGGTACGTACAACCTTCCTTCCCTGCCCACCTCAGGTGTACTTCACAAGCTCGGATGAGACAGTAGGACAACAGTTCTCTGTGAAACTGCAGTGAGCACAGGGAGGCACATATGGAATCCACAGTGGGACACATTGCAGTTGTGCTGTTCTTGCTGTGTGGGCCTGGCAGCCCCAGAAGTCAATCAAATATTGCTCAATTGGGTCCAAATGGTTTGCTGACCTGATCCCCAGGCTGGAGGAAGGGTATCTTTAAATGACAGGCAGGATATAAAAGCTATGGCTTAGTACTAAACCAGTTTGGCAATGTGGCTTTCAACGTAGATCCATGTGGTCAGTTCAGGCCATAGGAGAGGTAAAACCACAGCTGGTGAACTGCCCTGTGCAAAGCTGCTCTGTAAATAATGTTCTTCCATGGTATTTATAAGTTCCCATTTGATCTCAACTCTTTTACCTGCTCAACCAAATCCCTCTTTCTGAAAACCAGACTTCTTATGGGAAGTCAGCACTGCAACTTCATAAACATCTTCTTGTTTTCATCTTCTGTTTGGTTTCCTGTCACTTCAACCATATCAGCAGCAGAAATTGCAATTGGCAACATACTCATATGAGGACCTCTTCCTATGTCATTTACTTGGCATCACTGATTTGGCACTGTAAGAGACTGTGATAGTCAGTTAGATAAGCATTTTGGGGTGTCAGCTTTTAACTTACTTTATAGTCCATGTCAACAGCAAATGCATTTAACTTGTCAGTTCATGTAATCATCTGGGAGGAAAATATGCTGCCACATTGCTGCTCCCCACACTGCTTTTGTCTCACTAGTATGTCTTGTCTGAGTGTGAATTTCCACCAGGCTCCATGCAGGGTACTGACTCGGTCCCAGAAGCATTTTAAATCTGCAGATACCAAAAAGGTGACATATGGGGGCAGAGGTGGCATTTCACAGACTGGCAAGTCAACTCTGGAAGTGCTGATGCAGCACCTCTGAGCTACTGCAGGCAGCTAAGTAGCTGATCACTGACAGCAGCCCTCACAGGTCAACTGTGCACTGAGGAAGGCTCTTATACATTCAGAGTCCACAGTGCTGCACAGTTGGGTCACAGCCAGCCTGTGCCACTGCTCCTCTAGAACTTAGCCTGCACCATGGGCAGGAAGACTACCCCCAGCTGTGGAGCTGCCAAAAAACCTCTATTGCTGCAAATAGTGCTTCTTTCCACCTTGAACTGGGCAGGAGGGTGTGAGGGAAGCAATGTAGGGGCTCCTGCAGAATAGGGCTCCATTGTATGACCTCCCCAGCAGGTCCCAGCTAGCCAGGAACTGGCACCAAGCCCATCTGCTCAAACCACAACACCTCACTGAGTAGATGGACTTCTTTGAAGGTGACCCTCTGCAGCGGTCACCCTTTGAAGAGCCAGATTTTGTCCTCTCACCCCAGGGGAAGGCAGGGGCACTGTTGGTTTTAACAGTGTTGGCATGTGGCTAGAAGTAAGCAAATTCACTCGAACTTGCTCAGCTGTGTGTTTTGCAGCTCCATAGTCAACTGGCTCCCTGCAGAATAAGCTCTGTATAAAATGATGATGCAAATTTTCCTTATCCTGAGATTCAGCAGACCCACCTTCCTGACAGAGCAAATGTGCTGGCATCTTGCAGTGCTGGCACTCTCCTGGAGGAGAGATATAAACAGGAAGGAAGCTGGTTTGGATTCTATTTAATTTCCCCAGGGTTATTCTATATGTTAAAGAGAGCAAGCACACACAACCCAGATGCAGATAGTAGGTTAAATTCTGTTCTCATTTATGAACGTGTAATTGTACAGTAATCCTGCTGATAACAGGGTTGTGCTAGAGTGGAAGGAACATTGCAGAAGACTGACCTAACACAGAAAAGCAAACAAGAGGGTTCTGAAGAGGAAAATCTGCCTTCCAACTGGTTGTCTCATCTTTTTCTCTTCCAGCCTTTTCTTGGGCCAAATTCTGCTTCAGATCACTGTGTAAAGTCCATGCAGCAGAAGTCCAGACTGGTCGGAGTCCAAAAGCTGAACTGGTCTCCCATTCCTCTCAGTAGCCACTCCAAACTAGGTGTTCTTAGAACCGAACTTGGTTTTCTCAGAACACAGATTAATAAATCAGAGAAAACTCCGTCTTCTGGGAGAAACAATTCATTGAGGGGAAAGGTTGCCAAATAAATCTCTCTCTGCCCATAGTTCCTGTCAGGCCATGTCTTTTACCCTGGTCTCTCATTTCAGTCCTGTGACTTCTAGCTGCTTCCAGGGCTGTACAAGTTCCTCACCTTCCTCCCTGATGCCACAAAGGCTTGATCCTGACTCTGTTTTCCACAGATGGAGCACCCTGTCACCCAGAGGAGTCTCCCAGCCCACAATCCCCCAGTAGCTCCCCACTTGCTCCAGGATCCAAGTTTGCATTCACGCTCCTATAACTGAGAGCAGAATTTAGCCGCTGAAGACCTTGAAGGTGAAGTTCTGGGGAACAGCAGACTCTGTTTTGCTTTCCCTCATATTTCTCTCTCTAATTCTGCATGTTTTCACACCAGACATTGCAGAGCCACCTATGATGGCATGTGTCAGTGCTGAGCAGCTGTGGATGCTTCAGCAGTCTGTCCCATTGCCCACCATTGTAGTCACACAGGAGGACATCAAGGGCCCATACACTAACAGCACTGTCACACTGAAGGCATAGACAGGATACAATCCATCAGTGAAACCAGCCACCACTTAAGGCTTCTCTCCACGGCTTTTTGCCAGTTTTGCTCCCTGTTTGTGAGATGCTCACACATCAGGAAGCTCTTTACTGTTTTCCCTCTCAAAGAGTGGTGTTTTTTTTCTGTTCAGTGAGGGAACAGAGAGGTTGGGCTCCCTCTGAAACCTTCAGAGTTGCTCCTGTAGATGCTCAGAGGACCTCCACTAAGACACAACACTCTGTGATCCAGACACCTACCCACACACTCCTGTACTGTGTTTTCTCCAGACATCCTTAGTTTGTGCCTTTTCTCACTTCCCTCACAGGCAGTCCGAGCTATTTCAATGTGAAATATTTCTCAAAATGCAGCTGCTACCTCTGCCTCTTTCTGACTTCGAAGAGTTATCATGGGGACCAATCAACTGAATGCCTTTTTAATTGCATTTCCAGGATCTTAAAAATAAAATGATTGTCAGAAAATTTATCAGTACTTTCCTCAGTACCTTGTGCTGCATAGCCAGAATAAGATCCAAAGAAGAATGTGCTGCTTAAACTAGGACACAAGCAGCTATGAAGACTCTGGGGAAAAAAATCCTTAAAAAAAGAGCCAGAAACTCCCTTTCTCAACAGTGGCCCAACCCTAACACATCAGTAGGTCCAGGACACCTCTATTTCTGACAGAGAATTTCTGTAATTGGCCCATTTGATTTGCAGTCCTCTCCAAACAGCACTCACATGGACAGCTCAGTGCCTGGCTCCACGGGCTCACTTGGTGACCTCAGTTTTCAGATTCATCCTCATGTGGCACCAGCTTCTCCTCAGACACCCAGTTCTCAACTTTGGATCCTAGTTTGGGGAAGAAAAACTTAAACTGCTAAACTAAACAGGTGTGAGAATTTTGGTTCTGACCTTGATTATGACAAATGTTCACAACCTTCTTCCAGTATTTTGTCACTTATTTCTTAACCACAGCTAGTTTCACTGACTCACTTATTTCTTACTCCACTGCCTTCTTCCACATCTTTCCTTTCCTAAAGTAGGTGCAGAGAAGGAGGATTTAAAACAAATCCCCCAATTTCTAAGCCTCCTTTGTGATGAGACAAGACCCAGAACACTTTTTTTGCCTTTTCTCACTGAAACTACGTTGCTCTACACAACATTTATACCAAGTGCAATTTTCACTTACCTCTTCCATAAACACATATTCCAAATGTGATAGCAACATTTTTGCAAAATCACAGTTCAATGTTAATTTTTGACAGTAATGCCTAAAACTTTCAGGGACTCCTTATCTTTCTTTTAAATCTTAATAAATCCACAGGAGAGTATCAAGCAGGGGATGGAGGAAATGTTTCATCAGGTTTGGACCCTCTGGGAACATCATGTCAAATCCAGATGTATAATTCTCAACAGTGATGACAATTAATTTATCTATTGACAGCTCTGAGCCCTTCATGAAATCACTTGGTGGCCTCTGAGCCCTTCATAAAAATCACTGTGTGGCTTCTGTTTCATTTCCTCTGAATACAGCTCCAGTTCAGTGGACACTGTTAATGACAACTTCAGCACAGAGGTCTTCATTCACCAAACTCTTAAGCCCAAATGTAATTTTCAGCATGAGGACACTGCTATTGACATTCCTGGCAAAAGCAACATCCCTGCCTGTTGTACTAGACTGACACTGGCCAAGCCCTTGCACTTCATCTGTTCTAGCAGGAATGTGGTCTAGAGCCCAGGATCCTGAAGCAGACTCCAGTATCTGCATCTATTCTGACATCTTCTCAAAACAGCAGAAAGAGAGGAACTGTGCAGGTGCAGAGGAAGGGAGGCCCATTGCTTCATTCTCTTTTGGGCCCTAATTCCACTCTGTGGCAGTTCCTTACCTGCTACAGATGAAACAGTAGCACTGAAACTACTGCTTGATTGTAATGAACTTTTTCCCAATGTCTTCTTCAAACAAGAATGTAGGTTGGGAAATAGCTAAGTATGTATATAAAGTCAACCTCTGTGAAGACCAATAAGCTGCAGTTTTACATTAATTTTAAACCCAAATCTTGCTTGCCTGAAGTGGTGTTATGAAGCTGTGAGGCTGAAACTGTGAATATGATGGGCAGAATTTTTCATTCCATCCTATGACGAAAGCCATTAACAGCTACAACTGCTTTTAAAGAAGTCAGAACTATAGCTCTTTTGCTTCTGGTCCATTCAAAGTGACCCCTTCCTCACTGAATCTCCTTCAAGTGCCCCATGTTGTTGCTTCTTTCCTTCTGAAAACTAAAGAGTGAAGGAAAATCTTGCTATTTGGGATGGCATTAATTAAAAAAAAAAAAAGGAAATAAAGACATTTTAATTGCATGGGATTTCTGAATAAGTTTTCAAAGTGGGGGTAAAAAAAAAGCTGTGTGCCTGGTACACAGAGAGCCCTTTCTCTTCCCCTCTGTGGCAGAGGAATCAATGGAATTCATATAAAAGAAGAAGGGGGGTGGGAAGAGAGATAGGAGATGCCTTGCTCGGTACCAGCAGGTCACAAGTCTCACGAGGCTAGATCAGGGCTTGCAAGGAAGTTGCTGACTCTATCTCCATGTGTACCTTTTTGTTCCTTGCCTTGGATTTGCTGGTCAGTGGCATGCTGCTTTGCCTGGCTCTCCATAGAGCTTGTAGCCTACAGGAATTTGGACAGAGTGGTACAGACATCGCCGACAGAGACTCTGATCACTGACTATCCCTTTAAATGCAGTCTCATGACTTAGTCTTTACTCCACTACCTATTAAAGAAGGAGACAAGACGTTCATAGACAGCTTCCATTCAGACACACAGAAGGACACAGAAAGGCAAGACAATTTAACAGAGCTAACTGTGAGTAAATACAAAGCATTAGAGGCATTCTCTAGAGCAAAGGGCATGGAGAAAGATTTGCAGGAAATCCTGAGGTGAAAGAAGGTGCAGTAATTTTTAAAATATACTCGCATACAATCTTCAGAAGGTGAAATTCTGTAAAGAAGGCTATTTTGTCATTTTAACCATATTCCTTTAAATATGAATCCAAGTGTTTCTTAATATAAGAGACCACTATATTAATATTCTCTTAATATATTGGTCAATGCTTGATTTCCCATAAAAATCTAACATGGGGATTTTGAGCTGCAAGCATGGGAACATTTTGAGAATACAACCTTAATTTTGCTGGGATAAATTCCATAGAAGGAATATCTGTGGAGGAAATTTGAAGCCAGCCTTTTTGCAAACTTGGAACTAAAGCCCAGCCTGGAGCCTCCTGTTAGATTTCTGCACCTCACAATGGATGGCCTTCCTTCTGGGTATGCTGGAGACAGAAAGGAGCTGTGGATGCTCAGCAGCATGGAGACTGCACTAAGATGTCTCATCATGTGTGTAGGTAGCTAACTTTTTAACCAAGGGGTTCTGTGTCTCCATGCTCTGTAATGACCAACCATCCTATATGCTACAGCATTCTGGAAAACTCGATCCTTGTTAGTTAGCAGAGTCATCAGCATGTCCCTACTTTTTTTTTTTTTTAATGACAATAGCTACTGAGTAGACCCAGACAGATATTTTAACAGTGATTGTTACTATTGTAAGTAATATCTCAACAGTGATGGCAAGAGAAAGTTTCTCTGTCAGCTCAGCCTCTTATTTTTCTAAATATACCTGTGTTATTGATTGCAGGTATGATTAGCTGGTGGAGAGTGTTCCCAGTTTGCCTCCATGTTGCCTATTTTCTTCTCTGCATTTATCTTGTCTGCTTGCTGCTTAACCAAAGGAAACTGCATCTCCTATGATGAACTAAAAGAACTGAAAACTGAATTTGCCATCAATCTCTACCGGCATGTATCTGAAGCAGAGAACAGAACCAATCTTGCAGTCTCCCCAGTAAGTGTGGCTGTTTCTTTGGAGCTGCTGCAGTTTGGAGCTCAAGGAAATACCTTTACAGAGCTGCAGGATGCCCTAGGATACAACATTCATGGTAATGTACTGCTTAAAAAATACTTATTGTCTTATAATTTTTAATATATTCACAGCCTAAATAAGGTGACAGGAATTGGACACGTCATACTAAACTGCTTTCTGTCTCACTGCAAGAGATAGTTTTAGGAGTGTTCTTCAGGTATCAGCTGGACAAAGTAGTTTCAGGAGTAGATGATATACATGTTATTCTTCTTTTTTCTGAGTCAGTGCTTACTTTCTTATGGCACAAAAATACAGGTACATTTAGAAAAGCCACTTCCATGAACAACAGAATTGCTCCAAATTTCCTACAGGTTCCTCGTGTCCACTGTGCCTTTGCCTCCCCTGTGTGCTCTGCAAAGAGGTGCCAGGCAGAAGACAGTCATTTTCTCTCCTGTCCCATTAACAAGTTTTATGAAACCTATAGAAGCTGAATTATCTTTAAGAATTTTCTAATGTTATTACAACTGGCCAAAAAGATGAAAAACTATCAGAAGGAGACTGGCAGACAGATGGATGTTGTGATTGCATCTTTCCCTCAAAGGAGGCTAAAATAAAACTCACTGGGAATTTGGAAAGGATATGGGAAAGACAGATGTCTTTAAATCCACCATTAAGTCAGCTTAATTTAAGGATGCTGTTTTCATTTTAGCTTTGGATTATCCTACCATCTCACATCACATGTCAAAAACTATTTTACATTATGGGCAGAATGTTTATGAAAAGCAGATGACTGCTTCATCTACAAAATTTACAGCTTATAGACAAATCTTGTGTATAGAGATGACACCACTATTTCTCAACATAGAATTTACTTTCAGGGTATGAAAACTAAACATAAAACCTACAGTAATTTCATCATCTTGTACTGTAACCTGCCTTTGTCACCATTACCATTCTGTACAACATTGATATTCAAAACCAACACAGCAGTAAGAGCTAACTCGGGCTGAAAAATAGAGATACAGCTACCAAGTACATGTACTGGCATAGGAACAGTGCATCTATATTATGAGCAGCTGATATAATGAAGTCTTGCCTTTAAGACTCCTGTTTCTGTAAATTCAGTTCCTAATTCATAGAAGGATTATACTTTGCTTGACACTTCTGGTCATTAGGGGCTCAGTTATTCAGACAGAACCTTAAAGAATAACATTTCACTGTGAAATCTGAGCACAGATCTCCACAGAAAATGTAACAAAGAGAAGTGCAGAGGTTGTTAGTGAGCTTCTAGCTCTTTCATCCTCTCTTTTCTTCATGTGGCACATCATAGCAAGCAGACGTTATATCTCCATTTTAGCTGTCTGTGGCACAAGCCACAGGAGCTTTGGCTTTCAGTAATATTAAAGTAGGAATGTGAAAACAAAGGAGGATGGAATATATTGCTATTGGTTATAACAGCACATTACCAGTAATGAGGAAGGAAACCACTTCCTCAAATGGTCTTAACAAATAAATCAATCAAATACTTAGATGAAATTCCTATCAGATGAGTAAAATCAAATCGTATATGTATGAATATGTGATAAAATCCCTTTCTTCCATTAGATGTTTGCATTAATGTTTTGGTTGGTCTGCCCTAAACAATAATGAAGGATGTGGTTAAAACCTTAGCATGCTGAAAACAATAAAGACATTGATGGTTTATTCACTGTTCACAGAGAATCTGCTCTTACATGCACTTGTTATCTTCTTTCAATGTTTGGAAGATTTGTTCACCTTTATTCTAAGGAAAACAATGTATAAAGGGAAATATCTGTAGACAGCACAGACAAAATTACATGCTTTAAAATGCTTTCTCCTTGCTGTTCTATCAACAATAGAGTATTTTAAAGGAATTTTGAGCTGTTCTCCAAGTAAGAATTCAGAACTTTAGTTAGCTAAGCACTTTTATGAAGTTACAAGCTTGGGATTCCACTCCTCACACTCACATCTGCTTCCAGTTTACTGTCCTTGATTTCTCACATCTGCCAAAGGGTTTGTCAGATGCTCCTATACTAATGCATAATACACAAGGAAAGCACTTTACACCTAAGGTTGTGTGAGTTTTCTAGACATGTGTTCAAGGAGTCAAATATTTTATCACTTAAATAGTAATAGATCCAAATTTTAATACCAAACTTCCCATAGGTGATTAGTTTTCCTCCAGATTATTAAAGTAGCACAACTAGGTCAGAAAATACACACTGGATTCTCAAGTGATAGAATCAATAGATGTGAAACTCTCCTTTTGCCCCATGCAGGATCTGAATCCATGCAGTAAAAGTCTCCAGATGACCTGTCTGGTAGCTGGAGACTCATAGTGATCCTGCCCTTGACCTGAGACCCTCAACTTGATCAGCCTGAGATAGGTCAGTCCAGGTGGGACTGACCTCCCTGGTTAGCCACCCCAAAACACCCATGCCCCAGATGGCAGTCCTGTCTGACTTCCCTCCAGCTCTGCCCACACCCACAGGTGACTGGAGAAACTGAGTGATCACTCCCTTTGCCTAAGGCCTCCCTTGAGTAAAAACAAAGATTTCCAACTGGCTCTAATGGTGAGCTCAGCCATGACAATGGGTAACCAGATACCTGTGAGCTACACAGTGCACTCCAGGTGCTTGAAACTCCAGGGTTTCAAGCCAAGGCAGAGGAACAGCTGAGCCAAGTACCAAAGCAAGGGGCACAATACTAACCCCCCTGGAAGATGGTGGCCAGGAATTCATATACAATAGTGAGCTACTGAGATTTCCAATAGAAATGGAGGCACTAGATGGTGAAATCAGAAAGTTCCTGGTGGTTCCACAAAGCCAAGAGGCACAGATGTCTTGCTAAAGGAAAGCAGTGCTCCAGACATTTCCCAGACCTCATGGAGAACTTAGTTACAGAATGAAGAACCTGTTGAAAACATCTTAAAGGCAAGTAGTAATACCAAAAAGACTTTTATTATCTGGACATAGGCAAGTCTCCTCCAAGATACCACAAGATATATAGGGAAGAGGCTGACCTACAAACACAGGAAGTTTGAGGAGATTTGACACAGAGCCTATAAACACCATTTGGGTGGGGTGCAAGTCCCAGGTCTGAAGAGGTCACTTCAGTACCAACCATTCCATCAAAAACCATTGCAACTGAAGCAAAATAATTGCCTTTCAAGGGAGTCTATGGAAATTTAGTGATGTTAAAAACATAAGATTCTCTAAGTTTGCAGGACTTACATTCCTTCTGGGCCCACACCTCAACCACATATCCACCACAGAAGCCACCAGTGGTGAACTAGGCTTCCCAGAAACAGGAAACCAGGGCATTATTCAACTCTTTTCATTAGTAGACAGCACACTAGAGTATACCTTATTGAATTTTGGAATGACACTGAGCTTGTAATTGCTACAAGCATTTTGGAAGACCAGAATAGTACTTAAAAGGATCCTGGAAAATCAGAGAAATGTGTGAAGTGAATAAGATACAATTAAGGAAGGACAAGTGCAAAATTCTACATTTAGAAGAAATAATCAACCATTCAAGTTGGGGAACAGTGAGTCAAAGAATAGTGTTTCTAGGAAAGGATCTGAGGGATCATAGGAATTAAAATAAAATTGTACTTCAAAAATAAAATTGTACTTCAAAAAAAGCAGACACTGTTTTGAGTTGTATAAATAGATGAGTCACTTGTAATATGTGAAGCAACCATCAGCTCTGTTTAGCATTGACAGGGCTCATCAGCAATACTGGGCCAGTTTGGGTCACCATCCTTCAAGAAACAAAACAATGCTTAAGGGCCAAGACTGGCACAGACTAACCTGGTGCTGTCAGAGAGATGTCTTTCCTAGGATGGGTGGATAGTGACAAGAGAAGGAGACAGTGGTACTGTGGCATCAGCAGCTCAGCCAGTCACTGCCAGAGGTACTACATCTCCCTAATGGGAACTCAGAGAGAGCTCCCCCATACACCCTCTCAAAAAAAAAAAAAAAAGGTACATTATGAACTCTTCCGAAGTGTGTTTGCATAGAGGTTTCAGCCAGATGTGAGTTCAGCTGCTTGACATATCTGCACTAATTTCTACAGCAACAGGAAGAGGGCTTTACTACGCCCTGGGCATCACCACCCTCAACAGTAGTGCTTTGACAGTAATACTCCATAAATTCAAGGGTCCTTCAGTTGTTAAGGTACTTTAACAATCAGAGGACACAAGTGTCAGCACTGGAGTTGAGAGCTGTGGAGGCCTGGGGCAATCCTTAACCTCAACATGATAATTGCAGTTTCTCCCTCCCTCTTGTCTCACAGATCAAAGCTTGCAGGATTTCTTGCACATGATGCCTGAAAGAATGACTGACTTGAGCCAAGGCACAGTGGTTCAGCTGGCATGTGCCTTCTTTGTGGATGCTGGTGTGCAGCTTTCGCCCCACTTCACTGCACATGCTGCACGCTGGGCAAACAGCAGCCTGCAGCAAACCAACTTCACTGACCCCAACAGAACCACGGCCCAAATACAGGAATGGATCACTAGTCACCTTGCAGGTAACAGAGCAACCCACAGAGAATGCACATGAAGAAAATGTAAAATAAGACCAATGAGAGAAATTGCATTTAACCAAGTATGCTTTTTTACCACAATTTGTGTTGTCCAAACCAAGGCTGAAAGTCAGGAAATCTAATTCTTGTGCTGACACTCATTTCTAATGTGAAGAAAGAGTGGGAATAGGTCTGAACCTGGGAGTACAAGTTTGCAGTATCAAGCTGGTAACCACTTGGCCTCATTCCCCTAATTTTTAAAATGGCAATCCTTTGCAGTATTTTCACATTTAATAAGGAGCAGCCAAATTCCTCAGTGACCATGTTCATGGCACTGAATGCTTTCATGGTGCTATGGGGAACACATAGGGCTATAAGCTCAGCAGTCAGACTCTGAGTGTAAAAAGTCAAAATGCTAAATAAGAAGAATTTACTTTCCACATAAGCAAGAAAAGTAATGCAATTAAATTCTGTGTTAATGAAAAAAATAATTAAAAAAGAAAGTCCTTAGAAGCAGCAGAGCAAATCAAGCCCCTATTTGCCCCATCAATTTATATGAATGTTAATTTGGCCATCAACATGTGAGCTGATGTTAAATGCACACACTACAGCGGTTGAAACTAATGAAAACTAAATCTATCCTTCTAAAATGAACAGTAAGAAGTGATCCAGCTCTGTGACAGAAAAGTATTGCTTCCCAAAGCAGGTACTAAAATGGAAGGTCTATTGCAGTGCTCACATGCGATGTCAATGAATTAAAAGTGGATCACTCTTCCAGAAATATTTGAGATACCCAAAGTGGGATCAGTTGAACAAATAAACAGGAGAAGGGGAACATTAGGATATAAGCTTCAGGTGACTTTGTTACTTCATAAAGCAGTCTGTGATCATTCCATCAGGGATTTCTGGTGCTATCAATGAATGACTCCAAGATACACCTAGGCATATTTAAGATGGAAAATCAGTTAGGGCCGGGGCATGGTGCTGAGCACTGGACTGCTCTCATCAGCACTGTTCAGCAAGTAGCACAGTGCTGGCACAACTTTCACCTTCAACATTTCCCAACTCTAACTCAGTTCTGGGGAGAGCATGGACCAACAGGCAATCCTGATGAGGTCCCTGTACATGTGGGAAGGGGAAGGTAGAGGGTTAATGGTGCCTTATGAGTTGTGCCTCTTGCCCTTAGGAATTGCTTTATTTAGTCACACAGACCCGGCCTTTAGGCCTAGGCCAGTAGGACAGCATGTGTCTTCCCCGTCTTTTTTCTGTGCAGATGGTGATGTGCATGGTGTGCCGTTGGATAGCGCTGGGTCATCGCTCAGCCAGATCGCCTTGGTGAGCACCATGTATTTCAGAAGCACTTGGCAAAAGAAGTTTTCCCTTATGGATACTCAGATGTTGCCTTTTACCACATCAGAGGGCTCAACCTTGAAAGTGCCCACAATGCATCACACAGCTGAAGTTAACTATGGTAACTCCTTAACCCAGATTTGAGCTATTGTACAACATGAAATTGTTTTATTTAATTTCCACAAATACCACAGTAAGACTGTGCTCTTTTCCCAGCTTAGAGTAATCTCAGAAGAAATTTCAGCAAATGAAGAGACCACCTGGCTGACCAAATTGACTCCTTAAAATGACAGGCATAGATTAAACAAATTCTGGGTTCAAAATGGTTCCTAAAACATCTGCTGTCCCTGCTTCATCCCTCACAGACCAACACCTCCCAGCACTCCATAACAAATGTGTCAGCTGTAGCACACAACCAAAAGGCACCAAGATAACATACCAGGAGAAAGGAGCATGAGAGACTGAGGGTCCCACAGTATACAAAGTCCTTCAGAATAGCATGGAGCTTGTTAAATGAAGATGCTAAGGGAGGACCGTAGGAAGCACATTTGACCCCATGACAGAGAAGCAGTTAAGACTGAAACTGTGTCAAGCCAATTTGATTTGTGGGATGGGTAAGAAATTTTCTGGCCCCTCAGTCTAATCCCTGCTTGTCATTTGAATGTGAACACCAGAGAGAGGACAGTATAACCAGGAACACCAGCACTGCACACTCTTGTCTCTGGTCACAGCCTGTCTCCAAGACTTTAGGGTAAAACTGCAGATCCTCAGTGCCAAATTCTGCAAGAAAAGAGAATTTTTTATAGTGCTTATACCAAATCAGTGGATGATCTCAGCATGGGCTTAAAACAGTATAAATAGAGGTGATACTTTATTTTTATAATATATGAATACAGTGTAGGCTACTTTCCTTTAGAGACTTGATGTATGTGGGTTGCTAACAAGAGGACTTCTGCTGCAGGCTTAATTTTCTACCAACAGGAATTATGCCAGTTAGCTATACAATCTCTTTCAAAATACAAAGAGCTTCTTTCCTTTCTACCCTAGATTTCAGAAGCGAACTTGGGTAAAAACCTCCCTAAGTCCAAGTCTAAATTTTTTCAAGACCAATTTATAGCTCCTAAAATCATGCAAGCTTTAAGTTTCTCTTCTGCTTTGATACTGACTCCCAAACATATTTGCAAGTTACCAAGCTGCCTCTCAATTTCCTCTTAGATAAGCTGAAGAAGCCAGGTTCTTCTAAACTATTCAAAATCCAGATGCTCCAATTTGCTACTAGTTCTTTTTTGTGCTTTTCTGATTTAAATCATCTTTCTTAAGTGACCAGGAACGTACACAACACTTTTACTGAGGCCATATACATGCCTGATTACGGCAGTTAAATGCCTCCCTGACATCCGATCCCGTCAGATCTCGGAAGCTAAGCAGGGTCAGCCCCAGATTAGTACTTGAATGGGAGACCACCTGGGAAATGCCGGGTGCTTTAGCTTCTAGTCCTGAGGACTTCACTGTCACTGTCCAAGCTCGCTCGGCCGTGGCAGATGAACCTCAGGACTTAAACGGTGGGGCCAGTTCTGCACACGCTGTGCCTCACCTAAAACGCACTGCACAGGCTGGAAGGGCACACCTTCCCAAATCTTCGTTCATGAAGCCGAGCCACACACACACATGCCTGACAAAGTGACTTTAGTATTTCTACAGCTTGCTAAAATACCTTGCACAGTGTAGTGGGGAACCAGCTCAGGGTGGTTACTCAAGGTTGCCCCACCTGGGTCTTTTTCTTTTCTGCATTTTTTTCCAGCTGAACAGCCCTAGGTAAGGAGAGGGAAATCTCCACACATAATCTCCTTTTTTGAACCATCATTTGATTTCCACCACTTCAGTCATCATGGCAACTCACTGTTTGTTTCTGATGAAAGTCTTCAGTGTAGCCATACTTCAAAAAGCCACTAATAACCCTTTTCAACCTTTATGTTTGCTCACTGTACTTTCCCCGTCTAGTTTCTGCTTGCTGCTTTTCTTTTCTTGCTCTAATTGTCATCACTTCTACTTGTAAATAGTTTCACAGTGAAATTATGTTTAATGTTTTAAATAAAACTATATGACTGGATTCATGCCTTTTTATCAAATTAGAGTCAAAAAAGTTCATAGTTTTGTTTGCTAATGTACTTGATACTTGAATTTATCTCACTTTCTATTTCCCTCTGTGACTTGTTTATTCTTTTCTCCAGGGTATGTTCTAACATCCCAGATTACTTTCTTTATAAACTGACTCCTGTTTTCCAGTCATGGGAAACAACTGAATTTACAGTTTATTAGAAATCCTTGCTGACTCATGTCCAATTCCACATCCAAGTTCTTCTCATATTCTGGGGTGGTGATCACCCAGGCCCCAAGAATATTATTTGTCTCTCAAGTAATATGAACTTTGTTTCCACGTCTGGAGGTGTAATTAAGCCTGCTCTTTCCTCATTTCCATTAGGAACCTCACCATTTTCTTTTACTCTATCATCAGATTATTTATTTAATAGGAATTAATCTAAAAAATTAGCTTGCTTGTATGGTTAAAATATTTTCTTTTGTTGTTCAACACTCACATCAAGCAGGCAGATTGCAGAGCATTATTTCTATACCTTTTTATCTCTGAACCATAACTCACTTGGCCAAGAAATAATTTCTTCTGCTCTTTGCAAGTTTGTCCTTACAATTACGTCTTTCTTTGTGGTGTTTCTTCTTCCAGGACATTTATGGTGTGCCCATCATTGCTTCTTCCTCCAGCTGGGACTGCCAGCTCCTGAGTGCATTCACACCTCTGACTTGGAACACTCCCATCTTCTTTATGTTTGAATCTTTTGGATGTTAAATCACTTTACTAAGGAGTGCTGTTTCCCTTTCCAAAACCCTACACCTCATCATCCTTGCTGTTGAGCATCATAAACTACTACACGAACTTGACTTTTCAGTCCTGGGTGATTTTTCAGCTCATGGCAAGGGTTTTGCTACTCATGATACCTTGAATAGCCTTAACCATCTTTGCTTTACAAGCTGTTCAGGTAAACAAACAGGTTTCTTGGGACTGAAAGACAGCTATTACCTCAGGAACAGACTTTTCTGAACTTTCTCTTTTAGTAGAGTGAGATAAAGAAATTAGAGGTCCAAAACAAGGGAAGGTAGGGGACTGCCAATGCTTATGCAAATGAAGATCTCAGGTAAAGCCAGGGACCACGAATTCAGCAGCTGAGCTGCATTGTCTGACCATATAATTGCACCACAGTCCTTGCAAACTTCATGTGAAATCATTAGTTGTGCCAAAAATACTGAGACTACTTTTTATCTAGCCTGAAATAGGTGAGCTTTTTGCAGCTAGAGAGACTTAAGGAAAGTCAAAATGAAAGGGGGATGATTTTAAATTTGCTGATTGTCAGACTTGATTGGGTCAATTTCCATCTTTGTCACTAAAAATCCTAGAAACATTCCTAACAAATCCATTTGAAACAAATGCCAAAGACTCACTCAGTACAACTCAACAGAGAGTTGAGATAACTTTCTGTCATTATTAAATGTTAGTAGCTGTCTCCCACCAGGATCCAAAACACAGAGTGAGAAAGATTAGTTATGACCTACAATCAACTGCAGCTTTTACAACATTGTTTATTCTTTTAACATTGCCACGCAGAACAAACCAGCCTGGGGACAAGTAACACTGCTCTAAGAAAATGTCAACATTACTGTTTACACACACCTCTTAAACACTGCAGCTATTTTACATATTCATTTTTCCAAGCAATTTGTTAACAACATTTGAATGCTAATTTAGTATATGTATAATCCTTATGGGATGCTCAAAATCAGTTCAAGCAAGTAACATTAAATGTTCTAATTCAATAATCTAGTCTTTGATTTTCTTTCTAATTAACAAATAAGGACTGTATAACCTTTGTGCAGAATGTGCTGACTTCAAAATATCAGCATGTCCACAAATTAAACCACTCATGACCAATGCACTACAAATGTAAATCTCCCTTGTTTGCCCATTGGAAATCAGAACATCTTTTCCCAGCAAATGATCCACATGCTGGGAGATGGTTTTAACAGAGCAATTCTTTCTCCTTATTGCAAGGCAGGAGGGCTCATTTAAGAGCTCAAAATTTAATCTAGCACAATAATCAACACTGTATGAATCCTATCCAGTCCATATCTGCAAAACTAATAAATATGGTACATTAAATATTTGAGACATCCTATAGCTATGTATGTATGGCCAAAAATTTAGATATTATGAACATGAGCTACTATAGTCTGTAATTTACAGCCCCTGACTAAGAAAGTGTGAGCATCTACCCTTGAAGTTACAACTACTACAGCTGGGTGAAGAAGTAGATTCAGTATTTTGTATGACCTGCAGCAAATGCAGTAAGATGTTTGCTTGTGATGTATTAAGCTTGCATTTAACTCCTGGCCTGCTAATAATTACTGAGTGTTCCTAAAATGCTATTTATGGGATTGTCAGATGGAAAAATAAGAAGGTAAAATTGTGATAATCTGTTCTGCTATATAACAGAGTGCACTAGAAAAACCTGGATAAATTTTTCTTTGAAATATGGAATTAAAATGGGACTTTTAAACGGCTATTACAAATGGTTGTATAACTAATTGCAAGTTTGGAAGCCCTACAGCTTTTACTTTTGAGACTAGCTTTTATGACCACTGGATCTTGATAGATCTTTATGCCTAGATTTTAAAAAATTATAAATTTGGCGCTTAAATAAGCATAAACTATTGTTTAATGTAACTATTTGTTTCTTGAAACAAGGTTAAAACTGATTTTTAAAGGTAGTGAAGATGGAAACATGAGGCAAAGTAGATTTCAGTTAATTAAGTAGGACACTCTTAATTTTGTTTTTGTCATTTCTATCAGTAGCGAAATTTTAATGAAGGATATTATAAAATTGTATATTGAGACAAAGAAGACTAAACATTGCAGGAAGAGTCATCATAGTTACTGTCATTGCCTTGATAATTTCTTTAAATCCGTGAGCAAGGAGCACATATTATACAACCAAGTAATAAAATATCCATGCTCTGTTGAGATGCTGTTTCAGGTTCTCTTACTAGCACTGTGATAGATGAGCTCTGTTCAGATGAGAGACTCTTATGAGTTAACAGCAACCTGAGTCGGCTACAAGAACCCATGTGCTAGAGACAACTCCTTAAATCCTACCACAGCTGCTCTGAACTGTGTGCTGACCCCAGCTAGGGTTGTGGCTTTGAGGGTTTTTTCCCACTTGAATGATGAAATAAGATCTGTATTTGCCCACCCACAGGCCAGTTCCAAACTGCGGCTCTGGAGGCTTTCAGTGTGGTCGAGTTGCCATACCTGGGGGAGAAACTCAGCATGTTTCTAGTGCTTCCCAGTCACAAAAGAACACCTTTGTCCCAGATTGAGTCTCACCTTTCTGCCAAAGACATAATCCTCTGGGCCAACAGCTTAAAGAGAACAAAGATGGACATTTTTCTGCCTAGGTAAGCAGTGTTAGCATGATGGCTTCACTACTTCAGTTGTCAGAATTCCATGTGACAGTGCTGACACAAGCAATGTGTGAGCAAAATCACATGACATGCTTTCTATTTTGTTATTCACCTCACAATCAGCAATGGCCTTCCTGAAGCCATGAAGAGGTGAGCTGGGAATGACAAGACTTTCTGGTATGCTCTGTACTGGTTTAAAAAACACAAGAATTTTAGTTGATCCCACAGCTTTTACTTAAAATTTGTTTGGGGTTAAGAATCCTTTAAGGATCTAAAAGAGATATATTGCTGGGTCTTTCCCACACTCAATTTTTCTCTTTGCTTTAGGAAGAACAAAAAATATAACCTTGTAAAGACACTATTGTGTTTTTTAAACTTGCCCGTGCGCTACAAAAAGGCACTGCACAAAGAACTTAGGCCCACCACTCCCTCCATAGTCATACCCATCTTTCCATGCACATACCAAGTTCCAGTCATTTGTTTTCCACCTCAGTCACTTACTGTTGTTAGCACACACACGTATTTTCTACCATCTATTCCAATGAAATTGCATACTAGGAGGAATCAGGTGCAGGAGGCCTTTTGTGGCTGTACCTATTGTATGGATCAGCATGGAAGGGCTTCATTACAGATCTCCTAAAATGTATTCATCACATTAATGAAGCACTGAAAAACCATTTATACATTAATATTCTTTTTCTCCAAGCTAATAACTGACAAATGTTTCAAAGGACCATTTACTATAGCAAAAAAGATTATGAGAAAAAGAACACTTGGGAAAACGCAGAGTTCACATGTCAAAAAGACTGAGGCAATCTGATTGCAACAGATGGGGGTGAGGGATTCCTTCTGTTAACATCTTCAGGTGAAGATGAGTTGCTTTTCTGCAAAGTACACTTAATCAGGCAGCATGCACTGGGCTCATACTGGAATAGATGGATGAAATGCAAAGGCTTGATATAAATTGCATCTGTTATACCTTTTAACTCCACATAACTACAAATTCTGCATTTAAATAAAATCTATCATATTAATTTCAGGTTCAGTATTCAAAGCCTTTTTGACCTAAAGACAGTTTTCTCTGCCTTGGGAATTAGAGATGCATTTGATCCCATCACTGCTAATTTTAAAGGCATCTCAGGTAAGAGGTTTGACTGAATACAAAATGAACCCTAACCCAGTGGTTGTAGACTCCAAACTTGGAATGATTTTGTAGACCTGGGTCTACTGAATTAATTCAAATTCTTTCTCTGTTAAATTCTAAAACACAATTCATACTCAACTGTTCTATTTTATCATTGGCAATTGTATTTTGAGCTGTTTTGTAGAAAAGAGGAACCTGAAAAGGACAGGGTTGGTTTTGGTCTTGAGCCTTCTTTTTCCTTCTGTTTTCTTTAAGATTAAGTCAAGACAGCATAGGCCTAGAAAAACGGCTATTTATTCAGAAATCTAGGAATGCCAGTTGTACTAAAGCATCTTATTTGTGTTTTTAAATAGTCATTTAACAGTTAGGGATGCTGGTCCAACAAATCTGTATTCCAGCTCCTGACATTGAAAACAATACTGGTATATGTCCAGGCTGTTGTCTTGCTAATCCAGTGACCTGTGAACAGTTATATTTGCCATTTGCTATAATACTGGTGCTATGATTAAACTCTTAGTGTTGGAAGCCTGAAATTCTCCTTGGAAAGTTTTCCTCCATACTTAATATTAAACACAAGAAGAATCCAAATTATCTATTTTCTTTCTCCTTTGACTGCTTCCAGTAACACAAAGAATTTCAACTTAATCACTTCTGCTCATAGTAAAGACTCAGAATGGTAGCTGCCCAGAGAGCAGCTCACATTCTTGTGCATGTGTGAATAACTGAAATTCCTCCAATTCAGACAAACCTGCTTCTACAGAAAAATTACTTTCCTGGGATGAACCTCAGAAGGCACATTACTCATGGATTTCTTCATGCCACTTTTAAAATTGAACATAGCAATGTTCTATTACAGTATATATCTTGGACTGCAAAGAGATGCACATTAAAATAATTTGTTACTGCTCACTTCTTTGTTAAAGCATGCTGCTTCATTCATTGCAAACAACTAATATACTGAGAAAGTGCACAAAGATGTGTTTTATAAAGTTAGTATCTATTTAAATAGGATAAATACTTGGAGGAAATGAACTTCATAAACAATATTGTTTAGCCGCTTCCTTCTATGTACACAACCTGGTGGCTTTCATCAGAGGATAAGGCTTGTGGAAGTATTTGACCCTGCCTGTCCAGGGTTATGGATCAAAGGATATATTGAGGCCCTTCTCAGTTCTCCTCTTACACGACTCGGTTATGTCATAAGAGTAGGGTTATAGGTGGCCTAAGAGTTACATAGGGCAGATTTTATGAGGAAAATTTGAGTTTATCTTTTACTTAATCAATAGATACAGTTGAAGAATAGGTAAGTTTTCATTTCCTCTTCCATAAGAGGCAGAAGTCACCTGCAGTCCACTGTTGTCTATACAGGGAAAAAACAAGTTAAGATGGTTGAAAGGCCTAACAGCTGTGATCCTTATATTCTGCAGAAAAAAAAGGTAAAAGCACTCTATTTTTAAAAAGGTGTTTGCAATGCAATTCAGAAAACAACTAATATTAATGTGGGTTTTTGCAGATCAAAACAGTCTTTATATTTCAGAAGCTATTCACAAAGCAGAGATTGACATAACAGAGGATGGCACAAAGGCATCAGGAGCTACAGGTAAATCAATCAGAACTTCTCACTTCTGGAGCTTACTACAAAACCAACTACTAGCCTTTTATTTGAAATAAGGCAAACACGCATGGTTGCATTTAAATGTATGTCTAATCTAAACTTAAACTTTTATATTTAACACACCTCCATTTTACCTTTGTAAATGTTCATAAGAACCTTTAATTTTTGATCTCGGACATGTAAAGGCTCTAGTGAAAAACAACTCAGCCCAGAGGAAATCTAGTTTGAGAAAATGAACCACTCATTTTTCTGTTGATCAAATCTGTTTGCTCAGCTCATAAAAACAAATCCTGAAAAAAGGTTAGTAATATCTTATCTATAGTGCCTGAACTGCTAGAGATTTTGAAGATGATCTCATTTAATAGCAATGATGGGAAAGTTTTACAAAGACAGGTTTGATTTTCACATACATGCAGTACCTAAGGGATCATTTCCCCATGAGCAGCTGGGGCTGGGCGAGTGGGGAGATTCAGAGTAAAACCTCAGCTATGGACTACACAGTCATTAAGTGATCTTCATCAGCTGAATGACATATCAATAGCAATCCTTCAGGCAATTTACATAGAGCAGGATAACCAAAATTACTGAGCTGTGCATTCCCCCATTTTTATCATTGGTCATAGGAGCCTTATCAAAGAAGGCCCTTGCTTTTTTTGGTTTGTCTTTGGAAGCCTCAAATGATCCAGAGATGCTACAAATTAGCACAGAAAGCAACTGTAATCCTAAACCCCTTTGCTTCCTTCTTTTGAGAGTCTGAACTTGCCCTCAAGCTGTTCCAACATCAGCACAACAGTGGGGTGATCATTAACCACATCTCAGCCTTCTGCTTCCCTGGGCTGTGCTGACTATAGATGTGCTACACACACGCACTGCAAACGCTGGTGGTCCTTGACTGTGGATCTGGGCAAGATCTGGGTCTCTGCCATTTCTCCTCCTTGCTTCAAGGAAGGCGCACGTATCCCCTCATTCAAACATTCCATGGTCACAAAGCCAAAAAGTACCTGAGCACACCTGAGTTGGTGTATTTAGTATTCCTCTAAAAACAGCTTTGAATAAGACATCCACAGTACATAGGTGGGTGTATAGTAAAAAATTTATGTAACTAATTAACCTTTCTGCAGAGCTGTACAGTTTTAAATTTTATAAAGATTTTCATCTCTGTTGGAGCAATATTTTTCATAATTTCTCTGGTAATGTCTAGACAAAATAAAAGCTTTCAAGCAGCTTCAATTACATATTAAAGACTAAGGGTAAGAGACCTTTATCCCATTAAAACCAATGCCAAAGTTTCCCTTTACTCCAACCAGACCAAGTTAAGAAGCTGATTTTAAAACGTTTGTTTAAAAGTTCTGGATCCAGTCACATGGTGGCTTGAAAGCTAAACTAGGCACTTTTTCTAGAAGCATTAAAATAGTGCCTCTCAAACTAGTTTTACTGTATCTTAAACTTGAGTCTTCAAATTAATTCCATTGTTTTAACTGCTCAATAATCCAAATCTGGTGGGTTTAATATTGGGGGGTTTTGACAATGTATTCTTAATACTGCATTGCTACAATAAAGTATTAATTTAAAGAAAATGTGTAACAGCTGAGCCATCGTAATTCTTAAGGACTCTATTTAATCTAATAACCCACAACCTGAGAATGGAAAAACAGTCATAATTTGAGATTGAGAATACTTAAGTTTTGTTGAGAGCTCTGTCAAGACAAATTCCAGGATAACATATTTCTCTGCTGCAAATCTCCTAATTTAAAAAGTGACTAAATTTGTGCCTTGTTTATCTTTTTCACCAGAACAACATAGCTAGGAATTGGCTAACAGGTGGGACAATAAAAAGCTATGACTTCAATAGTTAGGGCTGCCATAACATCAAAAGTTACATTACCTTTGAAGTCCAAAGCCAGACAGACTCTCTTCAGCTCCAAACTACACACAAATCACCTGCATGTAGTCTCACAACTCTCGTCTTGGTAATTGAACCAGACTGATTTCACTGTTGGATAAAATCATTGTTTTACACTTAAAGCAGAGAAGCAACTCACAACTTAAGGTACTAAACATTAGAGCTTGAGGGCACTCCACAGAAGATGGAAAAAAAGCAGATACATTTTAATAATGTTTTCTTTGTTGCATTACAGCAATGGTATTACTAAAGAGATCTCGAACACCTATTTTCAAAGCAGATCGACCCTTCACATTTTTTCTGAGACAAGCTAATACAGGTATGCATGCTCTCCCTTTCAGGAACAGAAACCTTCACAAATAGCAATGAAATCAATACAGTTCTTTGTAAATAGTGTGCCATTCTTCAATCAAGAAATTTCATCAACCATGGAAACAGTGATGTTGCGGTTCTTTAAAGCATAGAGCTTAATTTCCTTAAAAAGAATACATGATAGTCATAGAAGTCAGGGAAGCCAAATTAGCCTTTTCTCCAGACAAGCAGATTGTGCTCAAAGATTTCTACCACAGTTATAGGAACTAGAAAGATCTTAGAGATATTAAACACCACAGACAGCATCAAGGACTGAACTCCACAGGGCAATTCAAATTACAAACTGGCCAGATCAGCCAGATTAACATTGAAAGTAGTTAAAATAGAAATCTTTCCCTAGAAATCAAACTTATTCATGCCTATACTGATGGCAAACAGCCTTCTGTCAAAAAAAAAAAAGCATTTCTTTTGATACTGGTAACTCCCTGAACCTGCCCCAGACCCCAGACAAACACCAAAATACCCAACAAACAAAACTGCAGAGCATATTTTAAGAGTGAAGCATCATAGTACTCCTTTAGCTTCAGTCTTAGATTATATGTCATTTCAGGTGTCCAGTCACGTTTATTCCAGAATTTCTGACGAAAGAAAACACCATATAGCTCATTTGCAATAACAAAGAATTGCATTATGCACCATTTAGCAGATATTTGCTCCTTGGAAGCATCAGGCCATCTCCAACAGCTCTTACCGTTCCTAGCAATGCAGTCAATTTCCACCCTTTCAGTATTTTCCTAGAAATCCTTCAAACCTCGTAACTGGGGTCACATCTCTAGATTTCCAGAGAACACTGTAATTTATAGGGTGCAGTAAAACACTGGGGCCTAGTAAAAGGAGAGAATAATTTTCCTTATCTGCTTTCAAGCAACACACACTGTTCTCTTGATCAGTGAAATCCTACATCTAACACTCTGCTTTAAAAACTTGTGTATTAACATTTCCACTACAATGCAAGCAGCTATTTTTTTAAAGAGAAAAATCACTGCCTTGGTGGATGTTTTAAATATGCTTTGGCAATCCCTACCACTTGATGAATAAAAGTATTTTTACTTGGCAAATGCAGAATTTCAAAATACAAAGGCGTTAATAAGCTCCTCTATGAAGCCTGAGCCACAGACTCTTCAGGATTAAGAACTGATTTTGATGAATAAAATGGCTCAGTTTACAGCATATATGTTACATAAAAAGGAAATCTGATTGTAAAACAGGATTTTAATGTAAAGCATAAAATACACACTTTCCAGTCAACTTAAATCAGAAGGACATTTGTAATGTAAGCTTTTTAGTTCAAGAGAAAATGTTCAGTCATTTTGTTTGCTCAGACTTAGTGACTGAAGCTTTTCAGGTATTAAAAGGGACAAGGGTAACAAGATCTAGTATTAACATATTTTACCAATGTATCTAGAGGTGCTTGAAACTCACTATCCCCATGAAGTTCACAATGAATCTTTATGTAGAACAAAATTCTTCACTGCAATCTTCTAGTAACAGCAGAAATGTATTTTCCAAGACTTAAAATGGCATAGTTCTGCTCAAAATAATTTTAAAAGGTTAGTATTTTTAATCTGAATTTCAGGTTTGAACACATTCCCTTTAAAGGACAGGCAAGGTAGCAGGAATACAAATAAACAAATCCAATGAATCTGAGTCAGTGATTTCATTCAAGGGGTTGTAATGTCATCTTTACCTAATATGAGCACAAAGCAATTAATTCAGGCTCTGTTTCACTCAGTTCAGAAGTGATTATTTAGCCAATGATTTGTGTGGGTTTCAGATTTTGGCAAATTCCTAGGTTGGGTTATCAATTATTTGGAAAGGTCTTTTTTGTTTTAATATAGAAATGTTCAAATTACTCGAAGACAAGGATGCAATTGCAGTCAGCTTTCCCACACAAGCAATGAGTGATTCTATGATCTGCTAATTCTATGCTTAACATATAAATTTAAACTGAGCACTTGGAAAATGAGGCCCCAGATTGAAATAACACTAATATTGTTTTCATTCACAGGTTCAGTATTCTTTATAGGAAGAGTTACAAATCCTTCATAATAAGCACTAATCAAATACACTGTCTTCTGTTCCTCCTATGGTGAGCTCTCCTTCAATGAAATTAAAGGCTATATGACATGTATTTATTAAAACACTGCTTTAAGCAGTAACTTTTGCAAGAATAAGCGAGTAAGCCCTCCAACGCTTTATTACATTGTACACACTGTTGGAAACTTAAAGCTGTCTAGGAATCATGAGCACCACAACTACAGCAGAGACAATAAGCATATAAACATTTCAGAAAAAAATGAACAGATTTTGCCTCCTTAATGTTTAACAGTATGGACCAACAGCTTCAGCTTAACTTCATCATGGTTTGACCACTCCCGAGTATGTAGGTCATCTGAAAAACAGCACCCCACAAGAACATTTTGCGATATGCTATTTTTCCAGCACAATTTAATTTCCCTATTCTGAAGTCAAAAGCTTAAGAGTAAAACTGAAATTCAGTCTGACCCCAGACAGATATAATCCAGCTGAGACAGTAGGGTAACAAGTCAACAGCAAAATGCTGTGAAAAGAAGATAAAGCTGAAAGGGTGTTTCAAAACTGACACAGAATCACTAAGGCTGGAAGAGATATCTAAGAACATCAAGTCCTACCATTAGCCCAGCACTGCCACATCCACCACTAAGCCACATCTCTAAGCACAACTACTGGTTTTGAACACTGCTAGGGATGGTGATTGCACCACTTCCCTGGGCAGCCTGTTCTAGACAAAGCAGATAAGAAGCAGAATCCCCACTCAGTGAGTGACCAAATATATCATTGCCAAAAAAAGTAGCAGTACTACCTTTACCACCTTTGAAGTGTATACAACAGAGTGGACATTTCTGAAGAACACTGAATGAGGCTAAAAGCACCTAGAAAATATGACATTTTTTTCAGCATCCTGACAAAATTTGGGATTCAGCAAGTGTTCAGCAACTCATGGTACAAGGATCAAAAACCCAGGCCCATGAAGGTTTTGAGTGAAGGCTGCAAACTACTGATTCCTAAGGAAAGCATCATAATGGAGGACTGTTTGATTTAGCTCCCACTGAATCAAACAAAGCTTTCTAGAAATTCAGCGCATCTCTACCACAGATGAAAGACATGGCCAGTAAAGCTATCAGTGATATTTTATGTCCAATCAGCAGCACCTTCTGGCTATTCTTGCACTTGTAAACATGTAAAGACTTCTGACACAGAAAAATTCTGTGCATCCTTTCTCAAAGGCTACTGGCCCCTGCTTGACCACACTGAATCCCTCAATAAAACTGTGGGATTTCTCACTGCATACAGAACATCAGTATGACAGTCACCGAACAGTGAAGTGGAAAGTACACAAGATACCATTCTACTGCAGCTGCAATTCAGGATTAGCTTTCTTTCACTCATTCTCTGATTAAGAACAGAATATCCAGTGATACAAACCCACTTTTTATTTTTTAACACTGATACTAGAATATATAAGCTCTGGAAAGGGAAGGCAAAATTAATCACTCCAATAAACAACAACTGTACTCAAAACTACATGAAGATTAAAATAGAGATTTTATTGATGGAATAACAAAAGTGCTTTTCTTAAATATTTTTCAAAATACATTTATACAACTTACAATAATATATCCAAAATAACTGTATATACA
Organism: Pithys albifrons albifrons; assembly: GCF_047495875.1. Taxonomy (NCBI): domain Eukaryota; kingdom Metazoa; phylum Chordata; class Aves; order Passeriformes; family Thamnophilidae; genus Pithys; species Pithys albifrons. Next base: position 60,269,419 of record NC_092458.1, read on the forward strand.
AAACATTACCTTGTTTAATGTATGTGCTTTTTTTTGAAAATTACAAAGCAACTTTTTGGCAAAGTTCAACCTTAAGAGGTGATAGTTTTGAAGGTTGGATTAAGAAAAATAGAACCTGAGGGAAAGTGACACTTAATGTCCATGACAAGCAAGAAGTTCTCCATTTAGTTAAATAAAAATGGTTTTGTAGTATTTTTCACATTACAAAAATAACAGAAGTGAAGGGGGAAAAAGATGATGGATACTCTTATCATTTTATAGAGCAGCTTCTCATTCTTTCAGGTACAGGAACTTGAGATAAAAGTGCATGTCAAAAATGAATGCAATTAAGGACAGCAATGCCCTGCTGTGGCTCTCTTGTGTGCAGTTTCTTAGCTGCTGTTGATATGATTGACCTGATTAGATCTGCGATGGATCTCTTCCAGAAAACTCTCAAGCTGTTCTATTAGCATTCGTTTTTTAAACCTGTATTTAAAAGAAAACGTGACAATGGATGCATACAATAATACATGAAACGTCATTCACAGAACTTCTACCAGACTCTGGAAGCTTCAGATATTACTTTAGGACCAGTGCATGGTGAGGCTACACATACCTCATATGTATATATGCTGTCTCCTAACGCTCTGGTAAACTGCTAACTTGCTTTTCCATTTAATGAGTATAAAACTATGTCTACTACAGTCTATTCTAGCACATGGCTGAACATCACTTAGCCCTTATAAATCCAGGAAAAAGAGTTAAGTGTTTGCTGTTTCCAGAAGTAGTTCTGAAATAGAGAAGTAAAATATACATCAAAAGAACTGTAATCCTAAAGCTGGCAATAGCTCTTAGGAATTACTTGCATGCCTTCATGATACATTCACAAAAATTAAGTTGGTAGTGGTGAAGGAACACCCATTACACAGTGCAGAGCAGATTTCCTGACAAAAATTATAAATTAAAATTTTGAGAAAGAAATTAAAGAAAAATACTGGCATAATCCATACATGTGGAGTCTCTACAGTTTTACTTCATAGCAGTTGCATAAATTTGAGCAGCAGGCCATTCTGTCACCTTTGCTCACACCCCTGCATCAGCAAGTAAAACTTCTTGCTGTTTCCAGATAGCTCTGCCTCTTGTGACATCTGAGTCTCTGACAAGCCATTTCTGACTGGTGCTTTGGTACCCATAAGCAGCAATGAAAACATTTTGAACTATACACCAAATTCAGTCCTACGACCTCACTAAATCCCAGCAAAAGCCTCTAGCTTCCAGTCAGGCATCCTGGTTGATGTCCTTGGCTCACAGAGTCATGGTATCTGCCCTAATTTACTGATCACAGACCTCTCCACAATCCCAGCTTGACTATGGGGAAAACAATCTCCCATTCCCAACCACTCTGTCACTGAATACCCACACTCTGGTCCCTTACCTATCCTTCTTAGAGTTTTCCTCAGTACCCCAAAGGCACATCACACTTCAAGTACCACTTCCCCTCCATTCTTCCTCATTGCCTCTCAAAAATGATAGCTTTTCTGCTGTCAAAAGAGGAACTGAGGGACATTCAGCTTCCAAAAGGAGCTGAAAGCTGTGTATTGTTTTATAAATCTTCCTCTTCCCTTACAACTATGGCAGATTAACCTCCAGAATTGAATGGGGACTCAAATACACTTCATTGCTGAAGTGATCAAGAGCTTTTCTAAGCCTGTGTTCAGAGACAGAGCTCCTTGGAGCAGCAAAGAAAGGAGGCATTCCAAATTTGCATTGCATTCCATAGCATTGGAAAGTCAACTATCAGTTAAAAACACAAATATCTTGAAAACTTTGGAGGGCCTAGAGATGTTTTTTGCAGGGAGCAGGGAACCTGGGTTAAATGGGGTAGCTTGCTTGGATAAGAGAAGGGGCAGAGAACTGCAAAGGGCTTATAGGGAATGTTGTCCAGGTGGATAAACTGAACACACTACAAAAATCTAACCCAGGAGAGAAGAGGAGGGAGGTTAAACTGTTCCTACACTCAAACCAATAAAAATTGGAACTTTAGCAACAGTCAACAGGAACAGAATCGCCAGCCCTTTCCACCAGTAGATAAAGAAGGTTATGGTAGGAGACAAGATTTAATTCTCATACATCCAACAGCAACACAATCACTACCAAATTTTGGAGGAAGCATGAACTCAAGACAGGTAGAATAAGGAGGGTGTGCAAAAGAAATGAGAGTTAGAGGTGATCTTAAAAGCCTAATTTTATAGACACAAATATTCTAACCCCACTAAAGGCTGCCACTAACTCCAAGAGCAACACTATTGTTTTGGTGTGGAAGCAGGTATAACCTACAAACTACGGAACAACTCTGACAGGCAATATATGAATCAAGCAAAAGCACCATAAGTCACTGTTGCTATTAAAAAAGAGCATGATCTGTGTAAATTCACATGCCCCACTGATCTGGCAATAGAAGGCTAGAGGATCTGTATGGATGTTCAACATCTGGGGTACCTAGAACTCAGAGTGGTTTTAATAAAAAAATACTATGTATTTTGACCATAAAATTTGTTCAATAATGCCACATGAAAAAAGCTGACTGCTGCAAAAACAGAATAGAGGAAAAAGTTAGCTATATTTATGATCCAAGCAAGGTGCTGGAATTACTAATTCCCTGTAACTCAAATGTTATTGGTTCCAATATTTTTCTCATTTCTTTTCTTTTCGTAAAGATGTAGAAGGTTAAGTATGGACAGTCTTAAGGATACTGTACAGAACAGTTTCTATCCAGATCAACAACCCAGGGTTTAAATCTTCAGCAAGTCTCTTCTCTAGTGAAAAGCTTCCTCCATTTCCAAAGTCTCAGACAGGACCTATAATATCTCTGAATGAAATTATGTCTGAAGAGTAAAGACTTATCTTTACAGAGCATACCTGAATATCAAAACTATTTTTAGGACAAGATTCTGAGCAGATGCAGAATGAATTTCAACTCTTTCTGAAAGCCTAATTCACAGTAATATACAGCTCCATCAGGTTTTTAAATTTGCAGTAAACTAATACCTGGACTTTGAAATCTGAAATTTTTTTTTGTTTGAAGTTACCTTCTCTTTCTGTCCCATTATCCATCTACATTTATGGTGACTTGACAGTTACAGTTACTAACATTAAGACAAAACCTGAGGGTAAAAATGGTAACCCTGGTGCCAATACCTCAAGAAGCTTAATTAAGCATTTCTGTTTCTTCTTAGGGAATTACTTACTTGCAGTGCAAAGCATTGTTTTTAAGCAAGTAACTGCATGGTGGTCAAGCAGTTAGGTATGATACTACACAGTGCAGTTTTACGAGATTAATACAATTCAGTTACCTACCTCGAAGCTTCCTTAATAATATCTTGTAAAAATATCAGTCGGGTTTGTAAGCTTCCTTGCACATGTTTCAGTAAAAAGAAGATTCTTTCATATTCTTAAAGGTAAAAAGAAGAAAAAAATCAGTTAGCTGTGGTAATAGACCTGAGTGAAATGCAACAAACATTCAGTTTTTTGTATGCTTTTAGAGGCTGTATGGCCTATCAACTGTACCACTGACATACTGTTTAATGAAAACATTAAAAAACAGGGTATTGCAATTTAGGATATTACTGGAACACCAAAAAAGTTAATTCTAATACTGATGAAATAAAAACCATGACTTTCATGAACACTGATAAGTATCACAATGTTTTAATCACTCATACATGAAGTTTTCATCAGAGGTTTTAAATTTATTTTTTCAGCTTCAAAAATTTTCACTGATTTTATGCATCAGTGTCATGGTTCAGTATATTTTTAAGTAGCAATCTAATATAAATTCTTTGCTTAATTCTCATGCCAATAATTTGAAAGATATTTTGTATACTTACTCCTTCCTGGTTTTCTGATCTCTTTCATAATTTGTGCTCTTAGCTCTATATTAATCTCTCTGGAACTTCTGAAATGAACTGGTTTTTTTCCTTTGCTGGGTGAAGACACTGACAGGTTCTCTTCTGTACTTTGTTCTCTACTACCCGATTCCTCATGATTCTCCAAAAATCCATCAACGTTCAAATTATTCCCTAAGTGTTCATGGCCTGCATCATCTGTATGAGCTGCTGGTTGATCCAACGAATTGAATGGCAAAGAAGACAGTGAAAACTCTGAATCCACAGTATTTGGGAAAACATCTGGTGAAAGTGAGTCTGTAACATGATTCTCAATGACATCATAAATTGCAACTTCATTATTTGCTTCTGATGCTGAAAAAAAGATTATACTTGCCAGTTTCACATTCTTTATCATTTGACAGAAGTCAATGAATCAGACCAATATTAGACTTTTAAAACTATGCTCCAGCTTGTATAGTCTGCTGTACACACCAAGCATAAGAAAACCTGTTTGTGGGTTATAATATTGAGCCCACCACCATATCTCCTGGCAATCAGTGGCTTTTAAAATCACAGGTATATTCTTCATATAAAAATGGAAATTACTACATAAGTTACTAACAAAAGAAAAAACACCTGTAAAATGTGCTTTTTATGACATTGTGTCTTTCCCCATTAAATCAAACTTACCAAGTTTACTTTAGTACTAAACAGTGAGCAAGACTGTTACACAGCACCTCAACTCCTCACTAAGGGAAGCAATTTCACTGCAGTAGAGCAAAATCCAAAATAACTTCATGCTGTGATACTTATGGAGCATCTGAATTTTCAAAGAACACACCCTTCTCTCTGTTTACATTATCTCCTCCTTTAGTAAAGGAAATGCATTGTTTATACTCTTGAATTCACACAAAGACTGCTGTCTGAAGGACCATATGAACCCTTTGTCATTAACCTCAGATACACACTTAAATATTCTTTTTCAAAAACGGGGGATAAAATTGCCATATTTGACAAACCAGCCAGCACTACTTTTACACAAACAAGTTTTTTGCACAAGTTAAACAGCAAACTCTGAAGATGAAGATTCACTTACTTTTGTGAATAGCAATAGGTTTAACAAGGTCAGGCTGTGCTTGTGCAATTGGTGTTGGTGGCCCTTTCCCTCCAATGTGGTTATTCACAACCGGAGGAGTCTGTGGTCGACCTCTGAGCAGGGGGGACATACAACGTCGTCTTTTCGGAATCCCTTGCATATTTGGTTCTCCAGGTCTTTTGTGTTTATTCTGAGGTCCTGATACAAATTCATCTGCTTCATCTATCATCATTCCCTGTAATTAATTTAACAGGAAGGATTCTTAAACTTTATACCAGAACTACACAATACAAAGTACAATTAATGCTTTCATATTCTGATAACATTCAATATGTATAAAGGCATCTATATACAACATGTCATTATGTTTGGAATACTAAAATGTCAACTAAAACCCTCCAAGACTAAATCAATGTGCTTATGGCCCCTATCCAACAGTCTGCCAAGTGAGACAGTGGGCCATCAAACTTCCTTTTCAGTAATTGCAAAGTGACCCATGCATTTAATACAAGAGCTCTAAATTACATAGTCGGTTTTGTCAACTCTAAGAAAGATCCGGAAAGAAGGGACAGTCCAGACTCCTGAAGTCTGGGAGGCTTTTCATGGTGGTGCCTTGGTAAGGGAAACATGATTAGGTTATTAGCCATACTACAGAGTGAAATGCATGTCATTTATTATAGAATTTAGAGGCCTGACACTGGTTTTCTAATAAAGACTGCTCTCCATACAATACTATTGATGAAAAAACATCTGAAATGCTTTCTTGTAAGCAGCACTTTTACAAATACTTGTAAGGGTTTCTCCAGCAAACTGTTCAAAGAGCAATGCAAGCAGCAGCACACACACAACAGCATATTTTTTAAAAAGCTTTACAGAAAGATCACCTTTTTGTCCAATTTGAATGGATTGCCAAATGTATGAAGCCTTCGTGGTTGATCAGGATCAAGTTCTCGGAGTGGAGAAGGTATTTGTTTCAGATACTCCTGGTAGTTTCCCATTTGTGATATAGGTACACTGTGAACTTGATCTATCATGACAGGATTTGTTAATATATAGTACTGCCCACCTTATAAAAATCCAGTCTATACCCACTTCACACCTCAGTTTTCATACTTTCATCAAATGCATTAACAAAACAGGTATGCAAAGCACAACATTTTTCTTGTCTAACTGGTATTTATAATACTATTTTGGCTGCAGGAGACCTGCTTAAATGAATCAGTACATGTCCTGAGGATTTATCATTATGACAGGAAATAAGCAATAATTGTCATGCATGGATGTTAGTTTTCCAATCTGTCCTGTAACTTTTCAACAGGGCATTGGGTGAAAAAATAGACTGGGAACAAATCACAACTAAAACATTACTACAAACAAAAGATACATTAATGCAAGGTAGTAATGCCATGCTGCACACAGGTTTGACATAACTGCCCAGTTTCAGCTAACGAAAATTTAATTGTCAAGACTAGCATTTTCCCAAAGCAAGGATGACTTCTGACCACTGTAACCACCAAATTCTTTAATATCGATAGGACTTGATTCTAAACTTGTTATGCCTTTAGAGTTGAAAAGCCTTGATCTAGAAAAACATGCACTAGAAGTAATAGCAGGAACAAAACCCAAACTAACTTGAGTTATGTAGCTTAGCCCTCTCTTCAAAGAACAACTCCTCTGACAAAGTGGTGATGTATTGCGAAATGCACAGATGTTCATCTGAGCTAAGAAGTGTCAGGACTAATATATGATTTCATTTGCACTGTCCTTTTTATCTTCTCCACTTGTTTCATCTTCTGATAGATGCCACAAAGCAGTGCCAGAAGACACAGGGAAAAGGTAAAGAAATAAATTAGGAGACTACTGAACTATTTGCTTCAGCCTAACAGGCAAAAGGATCACACTGGCAACACCCAGTCATCTAGCTTAACTTTTCCACTGCTCACAATCCACTTATATGGAGAGAAGACATAACATTCAGAACTGCCCTGTGATTTTTTTTCTATCCTATACATCCATGAAAGTTAGGAAAAAAACAGTGAACAAAAAATCTTCTGCAAAAGCCTAGGTCTCCTTGTATAGACCAAAGGACAGACCAGTGAATCTGCAATCTTCTCTATCCCTGCCATTTTTTCCTCCAACAAGCTATTTAAGGAAAAAGTACCTAAGAAACCATGCAGTCTAATGGCAGACATCGACCAAGTTTTAAAGAACTGCACTACTTTTCACATTATTTTTTTAGTAATAATCATATCACAGGTAGACAGAACAAACTTATCTAACCTTCATCTTGTCCTTTCAGGAACTTGCGAGTACTCTTCAGTAAATTAGACCTCATTCGTGTTAATTGATCCAAAAGATTTCTTCTGGGTATGTCATAAGCATTTCTAAAAGTCTGAGGTTTCAAATCCTATGGTTCCAGTAAATGAAGTCCCAATTAATGTCATGGAAAAAACAGTATCTAGCATTTCAATGGAAGTATATTGAAAATAACAACATTACACACAGTGGTGCTTACCTTATTCAGCAAAGCTATTTGGAACCCAGCATACTCCTTCATATTGAGGTCTAGAGGTCTATGAGGAATTTCCCCAGTAATCCCCTGTAGCAGATGTTGAAAATCGTTCCTATGTGCCATAGACAGGTTGTGTGATCTGCTTCTGACCTTAATTCCAGTCTCTTGCGCTACCTTTTTGCCTACAGAGCCAATGACTCTATCGGACTCTATTTTGGCCTTAATTTGAAATAAATAAATAAATAAAATTGACAATATGCTCTTAAAAGGATTATTCAGACTTATTCATTTTAAATTCCTACCTACAAGATTCAACAATGTGCTAACACACTATGACCACCATAACCAGGATGAGTGCTTAAGGAGTGCTTAATATATAACCACTTAATGCTTGCTACAATTTTAAATATAGTGAACAGTTTGTGCCTACGTCTTCTGCATATTTCTCCTCTGCTGCCCATTATGGTATCTAAGCACCAATATGCATGCAATGCTTTTATTTTCATAAAATGCCATAATTTGACTAGTAATTCTCTATAAATCTCTCTGTACTCGTATAGTGTTCAGCTGTTACTGTAGAAAGCAGTCTCACAAGACTGATTCTCCCACAGCTATAGTTGGGATCAGTCATCCAATGGTACCAACTTTTTAAAAGCTAATACAAATACTCATAATATTAATGAAAATGAAATACATGGTAATACCCAATTCTGTTTACTAGACAGACATAACCCTCAATATTACATTAGATTTGTACTAAAATAAGCTTGTTCATAAATGCCAGCTTCGGGGCAAAATACAATGGAACAAAGACAAAAGGAATTTATTAATACATCAGCCAATTTTGTTTTTCCAATCTCACATAAATTTATAGACTACTCGAAATTGGAATATGTATTTATTGAGAATAGTGACTCTACTGGCAGGGCCTTTCAGAAGTTTGAAAAGCTTTAAGTACAACTTGCAGTGCACATGATCACATTTTAGAGGAGTCAAAGATGTCTAGGTTGAGACATCAGTTCACAGAATTCTGAGCAATGTGGCTCATTTAACAGGATATGCTGTAAAGTCCAAGACATTTGCTTCCTTAATGTTTTAAGAAAAAGCTGATCCATAAAAACTCATTAGCTAAGTTACAAGTTACAGTACAACTACTGTTCCTTGAAGTTTCAAGCCTACTTATTTGATTATTTGAACAGAAAGCTTAACATGCAAAATTGAATAAAAGTGGTGGTAGCAGGGCAGAAATGCTTTAGTTGGTGCAGGAGACTAGTCAAAGATACGGGCACTATTCTAAACATAGCCAACAATTTCAATGGTCACTTATCACTTCTATATCTGTATCCTCATTTGAGATTCTGGATTATGTCAGTTATTTACTGAACACTTTCCATTTCATGTTACAAGCCAAAGAAAGAACACTGATTCAGATGCACAAAGTGAAAATATCTACTTTCTGGAAAAAAAAAGCTAGAACATCTTTAATATCTAAGGTACAACAAATGTTTTCTTTTGGACTAAAGTATGTTACTGTCTGTACAAATAAAATTGCTCCTTAAACGAAAAAAAAATCTCAATTTGTATTTCTGTATTTATCTTTATAGTCCAGCTTATAAAGCCTCTATTTAAATGTTATGTTTTCCTGCAGCTCAGAAGACCAAAATTATTTTCTGCTAATTGTTTATGGGAAGGTATTAACTTGAGCTTTCTGCTCTTTTTTTCCTTGAAAGTCACTGAACTTGAGTATTTTAAGATTATCCTGATATTAGAATAAGTTTTCACTGTTCTTTTGCTTCAACATTACCTGCTGACTCAACTTTTTGAGATATGAAATGACACTGTAACTAAGTCCATATTCCACATTGTCAGCTATAAGGTTTGGTGCTCCCATCATTCTCACAGCTTTCTTCAAAGGCTGAAACATGGAATATATTGTATGGTCACATTTAACTTTAGACATACTTCAACTGACTGTATCCATTTCAAATAGAACCTGAGGTTCTCAGAGTTAGAAAAGAACAAATACTCTCATCAGAGCAGTGTTTTTTGTTATTTTAAAACACAGTTCCATTGATACAGAATCAATTATTAACACAGACATGACTTATATACAAGCCACAGTGTATTACAACCATGTGACATTTTCGTAACATTCAGGTCTCAAGCCTCCCATAGGACTCCAGTGAAAACAGTATCACTATGTATGAAGTTTAACTATTCTCTTGAATTAATACATATTTTACTTGAAATAGATGTTACATCCATAGTGGAAAGAAAACTAAAATAGAAATTTTAATACTGTAAGTCAACTTACCCCAAGATAATAAGGAGGCATTGTCTTCAAATAGCTTTCAAATGACTGACGCCATTTCAGTGTAGGCTTTGCCTTGTGTACTTTAAACAAGTCATCTAATGGTTATAAAAAGTAGAGAGACAAAATGAAAGGCATGTTTAGACAGCATTAATCTTTTTCTCCTAAAAAGAAGATTCTAGTAAAAGAAACTCTTGAAGAAACGCAAGTTCCTCAATACTTCAATTAACACCTTTAATATATATACACAACAAAACACATACACAAGTTTAACACCACAGCCACAAGATGGAACATGATAATATATCAAAATGAATTGGAATGGAGACCATAGACTAGGAAAAATGGCTCCTAAAACACTGAAAGCAAGACCAAAACATATCTGAAAAACATAATTAAGTAAATCTTAGAGTGAGTCATGAAGGTCAGCCAACTGAAGACAAGTGAAACAAGTTACTGAGTCTACATTTCTACAGGTGTGTGATGAATACCTGCACTAATTGTAGTAATCTACTTGGATGACATCAATATTTGAATTGCCTACCACACAACAATTTGTATGAAGTGGTATTTACCTAGCAGTGGAAGGAGGACTGGATAATTGTAAGGCATCACAAATAAATTCACACAGTTCAGTGCTGTACTTGCTTTCAGGTAACCAAAAGGATGACCAAGTTCACTGTATTTTGCGCTATTGCTCACATATACCTGCAAGAAAACACGTTACATTGTTTGTAAATACATTGTTATGAAATTTTACATCCTGTTTTCATTATAGAATAAAGTCTAGGAAAGACAGCATTCTATAAAAGGCTTCAATTCAGCATGCACTCTACTTACCTGCCAGCAGGTCTGCGGAGATTTTCTTTCCAGGATAAACTGGGTCAGTGGTGAAGGTTCTAATTCATATTTATCAAAAGGCAGTTTGTCAATGACCATTGGTTCACAGTCAGTACAGGAAAATTTCACCACAGGATGCGATGTGCGAGGTGGCTAAACACAAGCATTCCACTGTTAATAAGTCTGCACAGCAATTAAAAGGCAATTGTACCATGACAACTAAATAAATGCAGCTTCTTTGAGAACAAAATGTATTTAAGGAACCTATTCAATACAGGATTCGTATTTATTGTTAATGAGATCTAAGCCATTACTTCACAATATTAGCATTATCTTAAAATAAGAAGGAATCTTATTTTCTAAATAAATGAAAATTCTTTTACTACGCAAGTCGAGAGCAATACACAACTAAGACGTCTTGCATTTACACAAAAATTTTTTCAAATGGAAGTCCAAGTGGGGCCAAAAAAAAATTCCTCAGTGCTACTCTAGAGCATGTCCATTTTCATTCCCCACAGAAGCAAGTGCTGTAATTTTGCATTTGCTGACTTCACCCAGCACCTTTCCTTCTTGGGAAATTTAACAGTTACAAAAATCAAACTGAACTATAAAGATCAAGAGCAGCAAGAACGCAGAAAAAACCTTTGAAAGAATTCATATTTTAGCTAGGCCTGAGAAAAAATTATTTTAATTCAAGGAATTTCAATGTTTGGATTTTCATCTTCTTATTAATCAGAAAAAAGGCCTTTGTGCCTCAAGTTCCAACTGTAAGTTAGCAACTTACTTGAAACTTCTTCTGCTGACAGGCAAAGCCAATTTTTAGTGTGATGAAAATTGGAGTTTTACACCTTCCACTGCAGGGCTTGCAAGAGAGGAACTGAAGCTCTTATACTTACCCTGAGCCTCCTTCAAGGCCACTAGAATCTGGACAAGACCTCAACCGGGAAGTCTCCTTCCATTTATTCTTTACAGAAAGATAACTAACAAATGCATAAGATGAACTAGGGAAACACAGGGTTTCTTGGACCTTCCTATAACTTCACCTTGAAAGTAAGGTTCTACTTCTATAATCTCTAGCTTCCTCATTTCGGAATGAGCCACCCAAACACCATTTGCCAAGAGAGCTGGTCTTGCCTTGAGTGTCTCCACTCCGAGGAAGGTGTGCTAGCCAACTGCACACAAAACAGCAGGGCCAACCAACTGAAGGAACTGCAATTCTCTTCAAAGAACATGGCTAATAAATAACTATGGTGGAATTTTTGACCAAGCCACAAAGCAGTTATAGTAGGAATAAAAAGGCTGCAAAAGAAATTGAATACTAAGACTTGAGAAGTCCATCAATCCTTTGCTGGACAGAACTATTTTTACTTCAGAGCGCATCGAGCGGCCATTTACATGTTGATATGCCAACATAATTATTGGCAGACTTCCATATACATTTAAGTAAGGCTTGACAGTGCCATTAGCTACAGGACACTGAACAGTTTTTGGGATAGAACTGTTTCAGACAACTCCACCGTGGATCAGGCAACAGGGAGGAAAAGACTCTTAGGTAGACAAGATATGCTATATACATATACATTGATTGCAATATATGCTACATTTTAACTCTGTTTTTAGAACAGTACAGAAATATGTCTTGAAACACTATCAGCAAACTTGGCTCCCCAACACTGCATGAGGAAAGTTCAATGCAGAATTCTAACTGATGGCAGCAGCAATTTATCTGACACTGCTTTATGGAGTTATGAGAGCTATACAGCTACAACAGAAAAAAATTATCCTGCCATTTGGGTAAGTTAACCCCATGTTTTCAGAAAATTTAGTTCAACAATTCTTCACTTGGCAAGATCTATTTTATCAATCTTAATCAAGATCTGCAGACAAACTGTACTGACTTTGCAGCAAATGGAGGCAGATACGCCATTGACAGCAATAACAAGTACACAGAACAGTTTTCCTATAGAACAGGTTTTAAATATCACATGCACAATTGTCTTTTTAATAACTATATGAGGTTTACTTTTATTCATATATGCTAGTTTGCTCTTTTGTTCATAAGTGCATCCACATCCTTCAATGACAGAAGACAGATGTCAGCAATATCAAACCTGTAAATATGACTAAAATCTTGTATCACTCCTGTATTTTAAAGGATTTCATACGTTTTTCAACCAGAAGAGATAAAAGTTTTGAGAAGTTCAGTGAGTGTGCTAGTCAGCACATCCATTTAAGCTCAAAGGAACAAAATTCAGAAAAACCATCATGAAATAGAGGTAACAATTGCACAACCACAGTATTTCCACTTGAATGATTTTCAAATATTAGCAGAAATAAAAAATATGCCAGAATATACTAATGATTAGTTCTCAGACCAAAAAGCAGGGGGCATGCATTCCTTTATGAAAAAGAACAAATAAATTAATTCTGTGGGCAGTAATTAAAAAAACAACGTTCTCTGAACTTGGTAAATTGAAGCTACAGTTACACTGCACTACAGCAGATTGAATTATATTCACTTTCTAGAATGAAAGCAGAACTATCACAAGGATTCAAACTGGGAAGATCATACTATCTTTTATTAATACCATCTACAAGGCAATAGAATTCCATAGGGTTTTACCACAGTGCCACCATTACATATTTAACAGGGTTCAAGGGGTAACACTACATGCATGTACTTGGCCAACAAACCAGTCTGTCTCAAGCAGTTTCCTAATGCTTCAAGGTAACTAAAAACAAGTCCCAGAGTATTATTTGCTCATCAGTAATTTGTAAGAGATAATCACAACACATGTTTACATGTGTCATTCCTTCTTGGGTCACACTGCTTTTACTGTTGCTAAAATGAAATATGTTACTCAAGATTTTAAACACATCAGTGAATAGGAAATTCTAGAATATTCCCACATGCACAAGCCCTTTGCTTTATCTTCAGTACATACCAGTGTTGGAGAATTTTGATCTGGCCAAAAGGATTCAGGAACAGGCCAATGACCTATAGGAACCCCAGTTTTAGGATTTGGTCTGACATAAATAAGTTTGTGACAGCTGTGCCACGGTTGAGGTCCAAAGGGTCTAGATATCTCCACCTGCCCATCTAGAGAAGAAAAAAGGCTTTATGAATCAAAACAGTCTTAAAACTCAAGAAGAGTATTTAACAACTTCTGTGAAGAGTTAAAGAACTGTATTCCCAGGGAAGCTCTTCTGTAGTTAATATTATTTCTAAGAATAGCAGATAGTTGCCAGTAAGCATTTTGCAAAAACACAAGACTGAGAAACCAAATAAGCACTGAATGTTTACAGGATCATAGCTGAGAAAGCCAATTATCATGGAGCACTTCAAAATAATCAGTTCCATTCTCCTTCACTGTTATTAACAGATAACTTTCAAATCCATGCATTAAAAAAGTGATATACATGGCTAATGCTGCTGGACTAACTTTTTATTGTAGCAAAATAAGATCTAAAAAATACCACAAACACTTCCCAGTAACATCTGAAGAGGAACCTAGCTAAGTCATTTAGAATGAGAAGGTAACATGGCTCAGTTGAATTTAGTATTTTAACTCTTAATGCAGCCACTTTACCACATTGAATGTAAGAGGATAAGCATATAAACCCACAGCCCTTCCAAAAGTTATTCACATTTCTAGCTGGTTGAAAACCACAGTTTAAAACCCATGAACCCATTAAACTATGACTGACATGAGTAACTGCACTTAATACTAGCTGAGTCATATGACCAAATGTAGATGGGTCTAGGAACTACAGCCAGTATTTCAAAACACAAGAGAATTTCAGAACTAGTAGGTTATTTTTGTAGTAATGTCTTTTAAATTGCAATACTTGCCCTTTTGTCTTGGCAACTGTTACACTAAGTTCACTAAATTATATTCAGAGTCATCCCTATTACTGGATACCACAGTGTAAAAATGTCAAGTACCATCAATTGGTGAGGGATCCGGTCCAGCTTTTTCAAAATTTATTACCACTCCACTTTGCACTTTTTGCACCAACGATTCAAGACACTGATTCAGCATTCTTGGAGAGCACACACAATATGATCGACCTAGAACAACACAGTTAAGGTGAAGGCTGTTTAGTGTTTCTGCCCATATAGTAACTTGGATCATTTAAAACTATTCAACCAGCACACACTAATTTACGTATGGATCAGTGATTTAAAGCTTCTCCTGAATACTCCCTCCTTGTTTAAGCAACATGGCAGCCTAGTGAAGCAGCAACAAGTACCTCATCAGAAAGGTTTGGATTTTAGACCTTTAACTCAAATTCCCGGTTGCATTCACAGAAAATGGGCGCCCCCTTGTGACAGACACAACTGTCCTCGAATTTCAGTCAAAACACTGTTAGAACAACCTACAGTCAAAGCAGTGGAATACTTTTTCAGATCCCTTTGTTTGCTCTCTATCACAACCCTTCTGTTGCATCAGAAGAATCATTGTATTTTTAAAGTGTGACAAAAATCAACGTGCAAGTCTGATTTGGAATTAATTTCCAGGAGATTAAGAATATGATTTATGACAGAAAAGTATCAATTCTGCAGTACTACTACAAGTACTGCATCACATAAATTCTGCATCACATTCTGCACGCTCTGGAGGGCAAAAAACCCTAAACAATCCCACACACTTCCTTCATTTTGACTTCTTTAGATTGGAGTATGTCAGGAATTTAGCTAAACTGCAGAACAGACTCTACTACAATTTCTAACTGCAATACCTCAGTACAGCAGAAAGTTTTCTCTTCAAAAAAATTCCCAAAGAAAGTAGATTCATACTTCCAAAACAGCTTGTATTAAATTGCCTATACCTCTAATGCAGTATCTTTAGTTTCACAGTATCAGTCTTGAGAGTTTTTACATGTACTGTAAGAACTTAGAAATACTTATCCCATGACAAGGAACCACAATGATTAATTGAACTAAACTGAATTCATTTACATTTGAAAATTATCAAAAGAACTCAGGGCACTCACCTCCTGTGACTTCACACATAGGTGTGATTGCAGAATCATCTACTGGTACCCCTGTCATCTGCTCCGACTCTGGTGCTGTAATACCAGGCAAACGAAGAACCAAAGCAAACAACCTCTGATCCCATCGAAAGGGTTCCTTAGTCAATTCACTTCCAGGTAAAGGGGAATTGAGAGGTAAATGGAGCTGAAAAGGAATTTAAATCTATGAATGCATAGCTTCAAAAATAAACAAAAATTCAGGTTACATAAGAATGGCAATTCATTCTCTAAGCACACATCTCTCCACACATTTATAATTTTATTCAGGTACTGTACCTGACAAGCGACACCCATCATTTAACTAAAATTTCAAACATTTCAAAGCAATACGATACATAATGTTCAAAGTCACAAATCAAGTGATAACCACTTTTAAAAACTTATCTAAACTTCAGAAGCAATAGAACATTTTCTTTAGAATTTCAGTAGTAAAAGCTGCTTCACTGCAGTGTTTTTGTTCAATTTTCTGTAGAAAATGCCCATCCTCAGCTCAGTATTTTCCTCAATTCAAGTGTTAATCTAAGAGACCTCCAGAAATAATATAGCTTGGGGGTAGCTCCCAAGATTACCTACTCCAAATAACTCAGCTTCAAGTGAACTGAAGTGGTAATTACATTACAGAATCAGAAAGCAGAGATTTTACATAATTTGGGTATATCCCAAAACTAAACTCAGGTCTGTGCTTTAAGTGAATAGCAGATGTTAAAATTAAAATCAACACTAAAATGCAAAATTAGTTCTCATTTTTAGGTAATAGCTAACAGTAACCATTGCTACCCATACACGCAAGAGTTGTTTGCTATGTGTTGTGTTGCCTCTATCTGGGAAAAACTACGAAAGTTTTAGTTCAAAATATTGAAGACACTCAATACGTAAGAGCATTTTTTTTGCTTTAATTCACAGAAAAGACAGTAAAGAGATTTAAGTGTCAGACTTCAAACATGCTGCAGTAAAAATACAGCAACGGTCAGGACATTATTTATTAATCACTAACAGCCAGAGAGTAACAGAACATCTAAACTTCCCAGGAATAGCAGCATGTATATACCTAGTTAACTGAGACAAGAAAACATGTGTTAGCTTTTAAGGGACAGCACAAGGCATTCAGAAGATCCTCTTGTATCCAGACACCTTGCACAGAGATTAGTGGGAAAAAATCTTATCCAAACATTCATCTGCAGAAGCCCTGAACAGATAATCTAAACTTGTAGCAGTTACAAGTTTCAGAACATTCAATGGATCCCTGGCTGATGATACCACTGTCAGCACAAGTAAAATTCTCATTTCACCTGGAGCACTGCAGCCATAAAGGGGAAATAAAAAAATTCCCAAAGCAATGACTCAAGTGATGCAGACAGTGCCATTACCATGACAAATACAAAGATTAAGCCCAAATGCTGAAGCAAACTGAACGCCTCCTCAAACATTCTCATACAACATTCAAAAATCCCAATTCTCAACCTCAGCTCAATGTTAGCAAGAAATTACTAGTCTGTTCCAAAACTTGATGCAAGTTCACATAAGACTCCATTTTTAATTAATAGGAGTTAGAGAATTTACAGTAAGCCGTTAAAACAAGGTTTTTTGTTTGTTTATTTTTAAGAGATGGTTTGAAAGCCTTAAACCTGATTTCCAAACCAGTCACCTCATCTATTTCTATTTACATAATTGCAAGCATATCCTACTGGGGAAAATACACATCTTCATGTTTGTATCAATAAACTGTTTCTCCATCTCAAGGCTAAGAAAAAACATGGCAAATTTACTCATAACATGTGGCCAAGAATCAGAATATTTTGGACTTTTCAGCACACCTGATGATTCCTCCTGAACTTCTGTTTTTCCTTATGCAAGCACAGAGTACATGTGAACAGAACTATTTTCCCCAAATGTCTCACATGAAACTGGTCAAGGGAACTTAAAGATGTACCTGTTTATTATTGATTGACATGCATGTCTTTTCCCTTTTCAAACAAGGGACAGCAAAGACTGCCTGAGAAAGGAAGCTCAGTTAAAAGAATAGCTGCATTCTTAGTGAACAGCCTGGATTCCTGACTGTAAAAAGACTCAATTGCAAGCACCCTACCGTCCTCACTTGGGGCTATCAAGGAATGCCATTCAAAGTGTCCTGCTTAGATCTGACTGAATAGATTTACTGGCTCTGAGGAATATATTTGATTTGCAAAACATACCTATGTAACAGCATTGTTTTGCTTCAGGCAACATATGTTTACACAAACATAAGTTTTCTCTCTCTAGATATATATATAAAGTATCCCACTGGATCTTGCACCAACACTATCCTGAGTTCAGTTTATCTCAACCTATGAAAGGTTTCTTTGGCTCAGCTGGTTATACAGCTGGTTAAACCAAACTCAGGAGCAGGCCACTGCATTATGTACATATTGCTATCAGAATTCTTTTCAGACTGTAAGACACCATGCAAAGAAATCAGCATCCAGTCAGTCAAATGCCCTCACTTTCTTTCCCACAATTTAATTCCAGTTAAGTTTAACATCTTTTATTTAACATTTACACCAGCAAAGTTACAGATTCAAACCACCTTTCTCCACAGACATGAATGACTTGGGTCTTCTTACCTTCAGTTACCTTTACTTTTAAACTGGTACTGTATTACCATAGCAACTGCATACCTAGCAGAAAATAAGATGAGCCTAGAATTCTGTATCTTGCATTTCCCTTCTTTCCCCATGCATATTTCACTATGAAGGCACACACACATTTTCCTCTTTGTCCTTCATACTGGCTGTTGAGAAAAAGGCAGACTGAACTATTTAACGGGAGGTTATTTACCAGCACTGGTCTTCGATATGTTGTCTATGTACAGTCACATACAAGTGTCCTCTCAGCTTAGTACAAGAAACCAGCTGTTTAGTCTCAACATTAGTTTGTAGGAGCATACACAAACCCTACCATCATTTCCAAGTACCACAACGCTACCATAAGATAGCAGTGTGTGCCTTATGCCCCTCTCCCTGCCTTCACAACCACTAAAATATTCGAGAACCAAGAGGGGCTAGAGGGCAACACTGTACTGAAGAGATCTTATAGAAATCAGTTATTGGTGAGCAGGTCTTTTGTTTATTCTCAGTTCTTGTTTCTGTCTACATTCATGCAATCACAAGAAGCAGCAGAGTCTAAAATCCAAAAAACAAAAAAGAGACATAAGCATTTTAGAGCACTATCCACTGGTATGGTAGTTGGTAAACTGGAGACAGTAATGATCTTCTGGCAGTGGCTGCACATATGGAACTGTACAATAGAACAGGCAGCACTAGCACTGCTTAAAGCTTTAGTACCCAGTAATTATGGGCAGCACCATCTTGAGAAATCTCATAAAAGGTTGTTACACATCAGGCACTGAATAAAAATATCTGTACAATCAACTTCTCTTTTTGCATCTAAAAATAACTTTAAAAAATAATCCATCCGCAAGTAACTTTCCTTGCTTTTCTGTTACCCATAAAAAGACAAGACATATCTAATATTCCAAGCAAATGCAGTATTTCACTCTTACAGGACTTAAGGACTAAGGATGGTTAACTCTACTCAAGTCCAACTAAGAAAACCAGCTCTTGATAAACTGAGAAACTCTACTTACAGTCATCAACATTATGTTTTCCCATCTTCTTCCATGCAGTTGTAACACAGATAGAAAGCCATAAATTGTTCTCCCAAAAGAGATAACATAAAAAGACACCAAGGTCAACTGACACACCATGTCAACATCATGGATATACTTGGCCATTCCAGTGCAAGCATTAACCATCAGCAAGTGCTCACTGAGCTGATGGTTACACATCAAAAACACACACATCAAGAGCTTTGGAGCTAAGCCAAATGCTGCAAACCCCCAGACCACTGCTAATGGGAATAAGGACAAGAAAGAATGGGAACATAAAAACTGCAAGTGTGGCGAATATAATGTAAGTCTAGATGTCTAACTGAAGGAACTACAATTTAAAATACAATGGAACACTTACAGTTCCTGACTATTCCTGAAAGTAAGCAGGATCTTGCCACTTGTTGCCATTGTTACAACAGGGATGCACGAGCCTCAGCTGGGAGTCTCTTATAACTGGATGATCATAAGAATGGCAACATAGAGAAACCAAGCAGCACTGCTATGCTTTTTGCTTGCATAATCATTTATCAGAATGTATCAATAGGTCAATAACCCAGTTTTAGTCTTAGAAACAGGAGTTTAATGCTTCCTATTAAAACAGAAGGTATATAGAATGAGGACAAGTGGAACATAGCTCAGCAGGTGGAAAACTGAAAAAGCATGATGTTTTTTCATAATAAGAGAAATCCCTTCAAGCAATTAAACACTTGTTAAAGGAAAGACCAAGAAAGGGCCAAGACCCGATTTGAGAGATCAGGCCAGAAGTGAAAGCCACTCCATAAGGAATCCAAAGCATGAGAACAACTAATTAAAGATAGTCTCCCAACAGTATGAGCCCATGCTCTCAAGTTATGAGTGGGATATGTCCAGGGAAGAACCTGGTCAACAAGCCATGCTGAATGTAGAACTGATTCTGGTACTCTTCAGAATATCAGCACTGGTGCATCAGAAAGCAATGCCAGAAGGGACAGAACTGAAAACATTAACTTCTGCAAGTGAAGGTAATTGCACAGACTGTATAATGTCTGTCTTCAATCTGAGGCATTGCACACATGAGACAAAGCAGTACTGAACAGGTAAAGCTCTTTATCTGCAAAATCCATATTAAAATCTACAAAGGAAAAGGACATCTGAAGAATTCAGCAAGAGTTCTGAACCAGGGTTTAAGCTTGACTGCTTCACGTTAGGGCAAATGACAAGTGTTCCCATGGCGATAAACAGATTTCATGGGCAAGAACACAAATGTTCAACTGAATGACAAAGCTTTGAGGAAACTTGCCTTGAGCTTCCATACTGGCTTCACAGGCTTTCGAAAAAACCAAAACCACCGCCCCCCCCAACCCAACATTCTGCTGGTTCCCTTGTACATATGTCTTAAAAGAACTAAAAATATATTGCCTTAGTCAAGAAGTAAAAACACTGTTGTTATAGCCAGTGGGATATGATCACTTCCAACAACAATTCTGAAAAGCCTCCCCAAAGTCAAATCCAAAGAACAAAACAGACATTTGAAAGTGACTGAAAAGCTTTGCTATTGAATCAAAGAGCAGCAATGAACTTCCATATCTCCAAGGTCATGTTACTGTACTAATTCTGGTTCATTTCTCCATGCCCAACTTGAGAGCTAACTGTAAAGGACACAAGCTACATTAAGAAAAATTCTGACCAACAGGACACACAGTGACAAAAGCAAAAGATCATCCCTGAAAGACAGAAGTACTCTTCAATGTTTTGTTCCACTGCTCTTTGATACTGTTAAAAATGTTCCTGCCAGGACACCTATGGCAAAAGAGAAAACAAAAAAATCGCATCTGTTGCTGGGTATGAAGCACCTACTACATACATATGGAAAAACAATCCAACTTGCATTTTTTCTTGCAGGAAGTAAAAGCAGTGGTCACTTGCCATTCCTCCATAAGTCAATGCCTTTACATCAGCTTATTTACAAAAAAAGTATCTTTAGTTCACTATCATTAAAGCAGATTCTGCATTTCTAGAACATAACTGAACACTCACCAAAATGATGTGTCAACTTTGGCTCAATGTCATGATCATGATACTAGAACTCCAGGTGTAGCACACACTTAACAGTCAGCACTGCTCATAATCCAAGCCTAACTTTACCAGATTAGTCACCAGGAAACCCTGTTTCTCAACATAAGTTACAACTGAAAGATGTGAATGTATGACCAAATGATTGCCTGACTAGGAAAATGTCTTCTTGTAAGAGTAAGGTGAAAAAGTTGTACCCAAATTTAAAGGAACAGGCAGACAAAAAACACTTGCTGGTTATAAAATCAAATCCTGACTCTTGCTATACGAACAGGAGCATTTGACAACCAATACAGCTTTCTTATCTAAATCCTTTTGAATAATGAACAAGATGAAAGGAGATGTCACACAGTCATAGTATCAGAAGAGACACAGGAAGGCTATACAGTTTGGAGCCTTTTGACTGCTCAGAGTCTTGTCCAACTCAGCTATACCATCTCCACAACTACAGGACAACCTATAGCAGTGTTCAATCACCCACATAGTTAGAGTTTTTCCTGATATCCAATCAACTTCCTATGGCACAATTTGCAGCTGTTGCCTCACCACAACCCTGTGTTCCTCCAAGAAAAGCCAGGCTCCTTGTCCCATTAAGTTGTTGCAAATGATAAATACCTCACAGGTTTCTCTTCTAAAGGCTGAAGAAATCCAGTTCTCAAGACTCCACCAAGACAACATTTACTTCACCTTCTGAGCACTTTGGTGCCCCTCACTTCAGGATGCCCATGTCAGATTTTACA
Organism: Pithys albifrons albifrons; assembly: GCF_047495875.1. Taxonomy (NCBI): domain Eukaryota; kingdom Metazoa; phylum Chordata; class Aves; order Passeriformes; family Thamnophilidae; genus Pithys; species Pithys albifrons. Next base: position 60,291,519 of record NC_092458.1, read on the forward strand.
AGTTAGTCATCTGACAGTAGGGAAAAGCTTCTCCTCAAGAAGGAACTTACACAATTAGGGGACTACCCAAAACAGTACTCTGCTGTTAACACCACTGTATGTTGTAGAAGACTCTGGAAGTGTCACACTATTCTATTCTACTTGGCATTTTAGACTGCACCCATTCACTCACTGATTAAGATGAAAATAGCTTATTGGGTAAAAAAAATAGGATGGAAGTGAGGTTTTTATACAAATAACCTACTTGTTATCATGGATCCAGGAATTCCCTTTCAGTTACTGGCTATGCTCATTTGTTAGTAGTCCACACAGAATTTTGAGGTCATTCAACTTTCTTCCTCTAAGTCAGATACATTACAAAAATGCTCAAATACAACTTTTCATACAGAACTTCTGTAAGTGCTGTAAGAATGCAATATAGTAGATTATTAGGAAAAACTTAAGTAACTAACAAACAGCAACGTATGACAAGTTAACCTCTACAGTCAAATGTGGTGTAGCACAGGCAAAATCTGAATCTTCCCCTTAAGTTTTAAAACAGACCTTTGGACATTAACCTTTTCCCTGAAAAGTGAATGATCTTACAGATTTGTTGTTGTTTGATTTGGTTGGGGATTTTTTTACTACTGCATGGAACAGGCACTGAGCTGGCCAGACCAGCCCTATCCCTGGTGACCACTTCCATCTTTTTAAGGAAAGAAATCAAAGCAGCCAGTAAGTTAAAATAGTTTAGTGCATCAGTATAGCTCTGAGTTTGTCACATGTCTAAGTGGGTACACCAGTATAATAAGATCTTGATTTTAAACTGCTCTACGGATTAAATTTGAAATACATTTCTTCAGCTCTTATCTTGGATTATAAGGACTACTGATTTGATTATATATATTATATATTTATTTTTAAGAACCCAGTATGAAAGTAGCACATTTCACATACTCTCTACCGACCAAATCCTTTGGGAAATCACTTCCTTAACTTGGTCCATAAAGAATTTACATCTAGACCAATTAAAGACACACACACTTTATAGAGAACAATTTCTTCTGCTAACACATTTGAAAAGCCGTGAACATCCTGGATAGAAAGAGCAAGCTCAGTCTACTAAACAGACCAACAGTTGTATCACAGGTTTCTGTCACAAGAGGTAAGTAAAAAGTTATTCAGGTTTTTTTGTAGCACTATTGCATAAATTACTTCAACTTAAAAGAAAAACACATTCAAGTTTAAGCTATTAATGAGCATTCTTCTCAGGATTCATTTATGCTCCAACTGTAAACAGTATGGTAACACATGTTTAGTACATGTAACAGTAAACAGAGGTCAGACCTTACCTCTTCCTGTATTCCACTGGTAGTAGTTAATTTACTTCCATCAGTAACTGTTATAATTATTGCTGGCTCCAGAAAAAAAGGGTTTCTTCCCTAAAGGGGAAAAAAAAGCAGTTTCACTTAAAATGGTGTAACAAATTCATAATGTTCTCTTCAGTGTCAAACGGCCACTGATACCCAGCTACAAAACTATGAAGCCTGAGGTATTTATTCTCACGAAGTACACAGTACAATGCAATGGGTTTCTGAGCTTTTCTACAGTTAGGCCAAGTAAAGCCAGACATCTAACACATATGTATTTAAAAAATGCATACAAAAACACAGCAAAAATTAGTAACATAGGACTTCATGAATAATGTGGACTGCAGTATTCTGATAAACCAGCAGCTGTTCAGAAAAGCAACTCTGTTCAAAACAGGTACTTTTAATTCCCTCTATTGCAAGATTGACTTTATGTGTGATTTAATTATTGTGTGTCCGAGTAAAGTATTAGCATAGTATCCTGCAATCATGATCCTTGTGTTAGGAACTAATACTCTGAGTGTATTAACACTAACAGCACCAGTTACATTTTGATTACACTGGTTCAATCAAACATGCAACAGTTACTTCAGAAACAAATACTTGCAAAATAGATAAACTTTACATATGAATTCATGTGATCCAGCCAAGACATTGAACTAGTCCAGCTGTAACAAAAAGACTTGGTTGGTTATTGGCAGTTCCTTTTCCTACAGCCAGTATTCTAGGAGTTCTCTCTTCCTCCCAAAAAGAACTCCAGAGTAATCCACGCACATGTCAACTCCAAGACTAGGTAGCACATTCCACTCTACTTCAGGTTAAAAATGGACTGAATAAAAGTCACATTATTTTGTTTAGTAGGTCCTACTCTCCTTCTCTTGTCAAGGTCAAGGCCTTATTTTCCTTCTTCAGAAAATAAATAAAAACATAACTACATGCACAGACTAGTTCTGCTTATAAAGACAATCTCATGAATGCTACAATTGACTCTAAAAATATGAGAACTAATAGGTTTGCAGAAAAACACATTTAAAACCCATTTTTAGAATCCATTAAATATAAAGGATCATCTACTGATTGTGTTTAGAAGAGAAACATTACTTAATTTCAAATATATTTGGTAAAGGGTATGCTGCAGTTTGATTACTGTGGCAAGACCACGTTTACAGTGATCAATTTACAACAAAAATTAAAAAGTTATTTGCTTAGTATTTTTTTCAAACCTTAGTGAAAAACTTTAGTTTATTTTAAAACAATATGCCATCACTACAAAAACCATGAAATAATAAAATTAAAACAAGAGAATCTCCTATGAAAACTAAGCTAGTTCATAATCCAATTTAAACAATTACTCAAAGGAATTTAAGGACTCTCAAAACACACTCAATTTAATTAAAATAATTTCCTAAGAATATTTAGCCTTATTTAATTCTTATGAACAGTTATAGTATATGATTCTGCCAACTAATAGTTTACCACAACCGCAAAAACATCAGCTGGAAGCAAATTACATAATAATTTTGAAAACAGGGTTTCTAACTAGAGGAAAACATTGCTCTCACAAAGACTGAACACAAAGGTATTTGTTGTACTGCTACTGAATGAATGTAAAAATAAATTGACATTTGATAAAAATATTTTAGATTTAGATTGTCATAAGCAATACTTTTTGTGTCAATACTGTGGTGCCATTTGAAATATAAGTACAAAAAAATTGGTCTCTGACAACCCTATTACCTTGATATCCTCATCTTTAAAAACTTTTTAATTCCTCAACTATACTTTTTCTCAATTTTATCCATCTAAAGTTTAAGCCTTAAGTTTAACCAGTTTAGTCTTAGAATGATTACAAAATTGCAAGGAAGGAAACAAGCTTGAGATCCCCCAGGAAACAATTTGAGGGAGAAATGGTTTCATCTTCAATCTACTTTTTATAAATTTCATAAGAATTTTAACTGTACAAAGGACAATCAACATACTAAGAATCAACTCATATTCAGAAACAATTAGAATGCCTCAAGGAAGAAGTTCAGTTAAAATGGCTATTACTGAGATCTATTTTTGACTAAAAATTTCCATGTCATTAATTTTTTAAGGCACCACTGACTCTTTTGACTTTGCTCCCCACCTGAGCTATATGAAGGCTTACAAAACCATTATCAAGTATTCCTAAAAAAACCCCAAAAATGTCAAAAAAAGTCAAACCAACCTCTTATGTATATTAGCTCCCAAAACTCAGATGTTTTTCTAAATTTCACAAAACTAAGTTCCAGAACACTTACAGTTACTAATCTGTTTAGCTCAACTGCAGCAGTTCTGCAAATGATTGGCTGAGAAATTTATTTCAACATAATTAATCTAATTTTACAGTAAATAAATTACTTTTTGTTTCTTTTCCTCTAGAAACATACTATTAAAATAAAACACTTGGAATTTACACATCTTAGGAAGACCATATTCTTCAAAATACATTGTAGCACCATTGACTGTGAATGCACAGGCAATGAATTCAGTCCAGCCCCATTATTTTGGATATCCAGTGAAACAGTGGGTGACAGTGCACACTACCAGCTCTTTGGCAGCTCACAGGTATGCTGTGGTGCCCTGGAAAGCAGCTCAGGATAACATGGTGTAAATTATTAGCCTGCTTACAACTGACTCTGACAACTAACTAACCACCATTAGGTTTTGTTTATTTCAAAAGCAAATCCTTTTCAATAAATTGCTTTTTCTTCTGAAGGTTTGTAGCAGTTGTGAAAGAAAGTACTAAGAAAGGAAGGATCCAGCTGATGATCCTGTTCATCCACCAAGTACTGTAATATGGTACAGGGAAGGCTTTTCCATTCACCAGCAATCTCTGTTTTCAAAGACATGCACCAAGATGACAACTCCCACATCCTTCTGTTTGGAAGAAAGTTGTTTAAAACCCAGCATCAATACCAGGGCTGGCTTGCTTGGCTAAAAAAGAACAATCAAGATATTCAGAGCCTTAAAACTAACTTCTGTTACACAACACACTCATTTCAACAATTTGACAGCTTCACAATTATTTGTTCCAAATCACAACGCAACCCAGTTGCACAGGTTGCCAGTTCTGCCATCCAGTTGAATTAGTTCTGTGCTCAGATAACACACAAAAAAAGACTGAGCTGTGAGCACCTCTGAGCTTCACACACACATCACAGTCAGAAGTACAGCCATCCCATCTCAGCTTGTGTGATGCCCTCAGAGGGAGCCTCAGATCAAACCAGGACTGTAGCAAATTATCATCATAAAAAATTATTGCCTAGTTAAGATGCATAACTAAGAATTCACTTCCAATGGCAAATAAGCTCAGCATCAAGTTTCAGCATGACTGATTAACACGTGCATGATTTTTTCCTTCTTCCCAGTGTGCATGTAAAGCAATTCAAGAGCTACTGTGACCTTACATGCGCAAATATACATTACTACACATGCAGTAAGAGATTGATTTAAGTAACAAGCAACTACTGTTAAAAGTACTTAGTAGTACAAAAGCTTCATGCCCAAGAAAGGCTAGAAGTTGAAAATAAATGTGAACTGAAATATAGTGTATACTTTTAACAGAACATATTACTAATAACTGAAAAAACACATTCTGAGATCATGATGTGTCTAAAAGGCACACTTTCATTTCAGTAAATCAGAAAATTTAACAGAAGCTGTACTGCACATCCGTATCTCATTATACTGTCTTGGCAGAGCCCTTCATTTTCAGAAGTTTCAGCCATAACTGCCAGTAAATTTAAGTATCTGACCAGGAAATACAGAAGTGCACTACAGAAGCACACTATCAGTTTTTCAATTCAATAATTTTTATTTTTTAGAATTTAAAAGGTCAAAATTCTCATAAATGCTCATGAAAATCTGTGACCAACAATTGTTCAGAAACAAAAGCTTTAAATATATGTCAATGACAGCAAAATTATTAGTTTTAAAGCTATTTTTAACTGATGGCACCTTAAAAAATACCAAAACACTGAGCCTGAATTTCAGGCTAAAACAGATCATCCAAATACATCATGGTTTTTCACTTTCTGTATCTTAGAAACTTCAGTTACATTTTGGCAAAATCATAAGTGTCTAAGACATTAACATTTATTGGACTTTCTCCTTCCTTGCTCAAGGCAGAACCCTTTCAGTCAAGTACACAAAGGTATCTAACAATTGCTCTCAAAGTCAACTACATGAGAACTGTTGTATCTTGTGTAACTTTTGTCTCACTTGCATTTTCAGCAGCTTTGAGTATTTTCTATTATCCCTGCAGAAACAATCAACATAGTGGTGAAGACCTATAGACCCAATTGTATTTTAAGCTTTCACTCAACTGTTTCCCAAGTCACACACAACTGAATACACTGCCATCACAGTAGTAAGTTTAGTGAATTCACATCTAGCAACTTGACAAAACTACTCTAAGATTTTTTCAAATGTATGCAGACACACCAAAATCATGCACATACATGTGACATACCCAGGAAAAATATGCTTTCAACTTGGGTAGATTAGTAAATTCTTCCCTATTACTTGATAAGAACCAAAATATCTTTAAACAGAAGCATTCTCAGATGAAGCTGTGCTGCATGTCACCATGAATGTTGAGCACAAACACACCATGAAACTTTGATCTACCAAAAGAACACAATATGCTGGGGAAGGCGGGAAGAGCAAGAATGGCAGCCCAGTTCTACCACAACACTTCCTTTGATAAATCTCACTTATCACAGGACAAGTCATAAGAGTGCCATAATTCTGTGGCCAAACTGAAAAATACAACAGCTCTAAACTCCATCATGGTATTATCCAAGTGATTGAACCTGCACAATAAAAACAGCTTTGAAATTTTATGTCTTTATTATTGCTGGTTTAGAATTGAAACTGACTCCTTCAGCACCAGAGATTCCTGTGACTTCAGTCTGAATGAATAGGAGCTGAAGAACATAACTGGAACTCTGTACCACTCTGCGTTTTACACAGGAGAAGTGATCTGAAACCTGTTACAAAGATTTCAAGTCATAAAACAAATTTTAATATAAACCAGAAACCTCCCTTGATGCCTGATTAACGTAAAAGACACACCAGATCAACCACAAATAGCAATCTTATGAACAACCTAATGAAAGCCCAATTCCAGAAACTACACTACCATCAAGAAAAAATGCCCAGTGTTTTCCTGAAGGGGCTGAAGGGCAGCAGGAGGATTCTTACTGTTAGTGCCAGTCCACAAACATCTACAGCATAGTCAAGCATTCTCCATCCTAATACTGAAATCTTTTAGCTTCCCCTGTAATATCCAAGAGGGGAGGACTTTTGCTCTGCCTTCCCTTCATGCTAGGCAGCTGGGAATACGACTCCACCCACATACAGGTTTCAGAAAGAACACAGATAAAAACCTGTTAAAAGTAATGTGAGACATCCCCTTACTACAACCAAAATAGAGCTCTACATCTCGAGGGGAAAATGACCTTCACAAACACAGGTGATGGCAGCAACTTTTAGAAATCCAAAGTGGAGTCCTCCATAGTCCCAAGAACCATGAAGATCTAATTCCTCTGTATATGACACAACATATACACACACAGAGTGAGTAAAAACACCAAATCTCTTCAAATGAGGGATGAAGGAAAGAAATAGGTTTGACAAATGCTTGAAGTCTTGACAATGCCCATGACAGTAACTACATACTGTGAAAACACCAACTGTCAACATCACCACTGATTCTCAGAAATTAAAACTCACATGGAATTTTTCTGTAATTTTACCTGCATAAAAGGAACATCCATAAACTGATATTTGGCCAAAATAGCATATCAGAGTACCTCACCCATGTAAATTTGTATTTTACTTTGTAATTGAAACAGTAGCCAGCAGAGGGAGCACAAGTTAACAAAATCCATCCTCGATGAGACTTGAGTAACAAGATAAACCTCAGTTTGCATACTACCTCAAAACACACAGAAACAGGTTAATACTCTTCTAAAGCTGTATACCTAAAACCCCTAAATGTACTTGCATAAATATAAATAAGAAGTATTCAATCACTGAACTCTAATCTCTTAATCTAACTCCATGTTTAATCCAACACAACAGTTGGTTCATGGTTTTCTGACACCAATGCACCACACAGTATCATCCCACTTCTCCCTTTTTTGCTGCCCATAATCCACCTTCAGGAAGGCTCACCACAAAGAATCAACTGTATTACATACACACTTCCCTTTTCTTCTGAAGCTAGAAAAGTAGTATTATAACTTAAATTATTGTGGTTTTTGGAGAAGACTTAAAAGCAGAGTTTTAATAAACTACTAGAATTTATCAAGTTCGGAATTCATTCTTCCATTAACTCATCACCTTTTCCCCCAAGGAAATGGAAAATGCTGTTCAAGCAGTAATAATTCCTCCTGCACTCATTCACATTCTGAAAGTCAACGTATCAATGGCGACAATTTTACAGTAAGAATGGCTACCAGAAGAGATCTTCCCTCCATGAGATGAGATTACAAAACCTAAATCCAGCTACACAGAGCTGCTTTCTCTACAGACTACAGCAAGGTTATTAAAGGCAAAATAACTTCCCATGTTCTGGAGAATTCTATAATTAACTACATTACAAATACCTAAGAGCAACTACAATGCCTAAGAAGACATGCACCAATCACCATTTCTTATGTGGAGTATCAATAAAGGATTACAAGATATTCACACAGTTTTTTCTTCATCCCTTACTGACACTACAGATCAGCAGTAGATGAAATTATTTTTGCACACACAGTTAGGACATGAGTTTGGTGGTATGAAGCCTCCTGTATTTCAGGTGACTAGAACAAATGAGTTGCAGGCTTAAACAAATAAAAAAAGCAACAAAAAAAAGGAAAACCAGTTAGCAAAAGGCTTTCAAAGCAGAACACAACTGTAACAGCAGACCTTTCCTAAGGTTAAGGCACATCAGTGACAGAATGTAAGAATGAAAGGAGAACTCGTGAAACAACCACTAGGTCCGTGACACAGGTCACCTAAGTTCCATTTAAAAACAGGAAATTCAAGGTATTTAGGAAAACAAATGGGATGAAAAAACATCACTTGCTCCTTGCTATTTTAGTCTTAAGCATTAGTTTCAAAAATGTTCTAAAAAATAACTATTTATGGCTTCAATTAACTACAGATCCTCCAAACATATGCCATCTTAAACTAATCATGTCCAGTCTGAAAGCTGTAAAAATCAAAGATCCAGTCAGATAACACTTCTATATTTAGAAATACTACAGAGACAAAACATTTGAATTGCATAAGAGACATCAAATCAATTTGCAAAAATGTCATAGAAATATATTTAACCATATCAGCTGCTTCCTCTGCTTGAGCTTGCAAGTTTGCATTCTATAGGCCATGATTTCATTGCATATCCATCTTAAAACATGTAACAAGAAAATTCTGTGCTCAGTATAATTTTTATAGATGCTCGTAACTGTACACATTCTGAGTTTCCAAGTCTGGCACTGAATGAACTGCTTAAAGACTATTTAATTGTGCAACTTCAGTCATTTTGGAATCCTCTCAAATAGTTTGTGCCAAGAACAAAACCAAAACTAACAGGGAAAAAACCCAGGCAACTCAAAGCAGCCTGAAAAGGAGATTCAATGCAACAACTGATCATTCGGAATACCAAAATCTCCATATTGAACAGTGCACATGTGAAAACAGAAGGTATGTGTCAAGAAAGCAGTTTAAGACTCTGTTTGTGTAGAACAATACACGTTGATGAATACATGGTAGGATTTACTGAGACATCAAACTCAAAACCTCAAGATACCCTGATGTCTTCACATGCCTAAATCAGAGATCCAAACATTACTAACTCAGTTTCAAAAATGACAGTTTAGTATATAGGTTTGTCCTGCTTCTTTCATTTAAGAACAAATTTAATTAAGTTTTCGATATCATATTATATAAGTGATAACTTCTTGATTATCTTCCAAGTGCTCCAATTTAGATGAGGTCCTTGCTAAGTTTCAAAAACAATTCAGTCCTTCAATCTTCCACAATTACATGAGTCTCAAAAAAAGAGGCAAAACATATATAGATTTCCTCTATAATGAATTCCAGGAAGTAAATTAATAGTAAAAACCAGCATTAAAATGAGGAAAAAACATTAACATTTGAAACATGTAAGTACTGATGTGACAGATATATGTTAAACCCACAAAGGGAAGAACTTCAGTTCTCTTAAATTAATTGAACTATATAAGCAGCCAAAACAACTATGATCACAACTTGGACCTTATTTTTAATATAATGGAAATTGTCAGTCAAAGACCCACCTTATCAGTTAGTCACAGATTAGTAAATAAATCACTATTTCAATCATCTGAAATTGGATCAACCAACCAACAAATTCCAGCAGTTTTCAAAGTGAATATAGTAAATGCCAGCTGCTAAAAATAGGTTATATTTGAGCTTTTATAATTTTTTTTAAAAAGGTAAAATAACCAGCCACACCAAACATAAAAGTCAGCCCCAAAGACTCTGGGCTTAAGATGATTTTGGTACTATTTCCTTAAAATATTTTTAAATGTTTTATTCCAAAAATAACTGACCTTGTCAAGCCCTGGATCAAGTCCCTAATTACAGCAGCCTTTCTACTTCACAGCAATGACTTTACACAGCTGCTCCTGGCTCAGCTGGTGCAATTCACAGTCCTAAGCCAGGCCTCTGTTCAACTGTACGGGAGAAGGGTAATGAGTCCTACAGTTGCCAGAACACTGAGTAGGGAAAACACACAAAAAACTAACAAGTAAAAAAAACCAAACCAAACCCAACCAAAAAACACCCCCAAGGGGAAAAGACAGTTGTGTACAAAAACCTTCACACCTTTCTGGGGGAGGTTAACAATCCAGAGTACTGACAAGCTGACTGGAAGTAGCTTAATAACCTATGAACACAGTGCAACTCTACTGAATAATGGTCCAACTCCCCCCACAGTTCCCTCCTTGAATTTATCACCACTACACCAGGAACTTAGTTGTTGTTCTAAAACATTCTGAACCACTGGTGTACACAGTACAGCTTATTAATCATCACTGATCAGTCACTGATGTGTTTTACAACATAAAATCACACTCACAACTTGAAGCAAGTTTGGCACATGAGAGGCCGTAAGTTCCAGAGCAGAGCAGCCACCTAGGCTGAAGATGTCTTACATGCAGATGCATACAATCAAGTTGCCATTCTGGGATTCAGAGCATGGGAGATCAAGTGGGGGAGGGTGGTTAGAATTGTCAGAAGAAAGAGAAGGCCACTTTTCACTCATTCTGTATACAGAGCATCAAAAAAGAATGTCAGTGCTCTAAATTGATTCCAATGAAAATTATTCTGGATTTGTTCAATGTAGCTTGACAAAATGCACAGTGTATTCAGGTAATTTATCCTAAAACATCACTACCAAATAAAAGATTAACACCCTGGTCTCCACAGGCAGCAGCAGTTACATGTAAAGAGAAAAAAAACAAACCCTGTGAATTAAGGAAAATGGGAGTGGCAACATTCAACAGATACCAAATGTGATTTTTCAGATTAAAGTTACTAGAATAGGATCAGACTTTGACAAGTTTTCTTGTTCTCTTATACAATCAGAAGTCTTATCTACTCAGGGAACCATGACAGTCATTCAAGGTTCCTGATAAGGTTAGTACTGTATTTTGCAGCTAGCAACTTCTTACCTGCTTACTTTAATTTGACCATAAGCACTAACCTAGCTCCCTACTGGAAGAGCCAGGCTTAAATCTGTAGTGGACTATAGATTCATGCAAGCTGGGGCAAATCAATAAGCTGAGACTACCCCTGGGATGAAAACAACAGGTGCTTTGATAAGATCCCTGATTTCTCAATCATGTATGACTGAAATGGCCTATACAATATATTTTTGATAAATCTAGTCCATTGGGGACAACTTGATGGTTCTAGAGTGATGAAATAAATCCCTTCCACCTTTTTTTTTTAAATATACTGGCAATCAAGAAAACCTGAAATCCTGCTTGCTGTCAACACTCATATTTACAATAGTAAAAATATACCAATACACAGAATATACCTCACAAACATAATATGCTTTCTAGAAATCACAGAATTATATACAGGATTATCAGAAATCTCTTACAGCTCACAGGCTAGTTCACCCTAAAAAAAAAAATCAAGTATCATAACCATTACCCCCCTACCTGCAGTATTTATTTTTCTTTAAATGAAACTGATCTACACTTTGGAAAATTAAAATTAGCACCATAATTACACAATGAAAACTGAACATTTAATAAGGAGTTCTGTATTAGGTAAGATAAAATGCTCAAAAACTTATATGAAATTCCAAGCAGTTACATAAACGGGTGAAAACAATTGCATCAGACAATATGAGGCTAAAGATCACATTAAGTGTAACCATTAACACATTCTTGAAGTGGGAGATGCAGATATGGGAATCATCTATGAGCTAAGACTCACTGTGTTGATAAAGATTCAATATATTGTTAAAGACTCACTATGTTGTTAACCTGAAGAAAAAAGCAACAGCACATAAGCTCTCAAGAAACCCAACAGTTTTAACTGAGCCTCAGCTGAATTAGAACTCAGACACATTCACAAGTTCTTCCCTTCGAGATTCAGAGATGTCTACAAAATAAAACCAAGACTGAACAACCTCAAAGAAATATACCATGACAGATACTAGTTAAAAAAACACCAAACCCCCCTCCCCCGCAACCAAAATACTTCTACTTCACAAAATAATCAAACTCCTGGCTTGTCATCCATAGGTATTTGTGCTGCCCCACAACAACTTTTGTGATGAAATGCAAATATATTTCAAAAAGATAGGAATACTTCAGCTGCAGGACATGTAACTTTAGGCACCCAAAGTTCACATATCTAGGGAGTCTATAATGACCTAAAGCAAATAAACTGTTCCAGAGAGAAGGTCACACCAAGATGTAAAACTTTGGTACTACTAACTGTCCTCAGACTTCCTGTGATGACTTTTTAGTGAATCCATGCATTTCAGCAAGGGACAGACATCTGTGTCACCTGCTTAAGCTCTGGCAGGGAACCTGTGCTCATCTGACATCCTAAAAATCAAAGCTTCCATGAACATGTTATGGCACTGTCCCTTCCAAATCAAATTTGCTTAAATACTGAGCACTTAAAAGATTCAAAGTGGTCAAAGCACATTCATAACATGATGAAGTACCTCACTTCTTTCTGCTAATGGAACAGACAGATATTGTTTTTACTTGAAAAAATAAAGTTCTTCGTGTAGGCTTGTTTTAAATTCTTTAAAAACACACCATGTTAGAACTAAAAATGTGATTTTCGGAGCACTTATTGAGACTTTCAGTGAGCTTTGTTGTGCTAGGAAGGCTGAAAGGCAAGCAGTTCCCCCTCACAATGTGAAAAAACACTTCAAGAGTGCCTGTTGTAGCTCTCAAAGGTTATTATTAAACTAAAAACTACCAAGATTCTAAGGGTGGACAAGATGTTATGTTTAAAGGTTACAGCCTAAAAAGTGTATTTTTGAACCAACATGCTTAATTTCATCACACAGCAAGTGATAATGAATTTCACCAGCCCTTCACACCAGCAAGCATACAGGTTTATGTTAAAACCATTTTTATTCCACAGAAGACTATGAGAAACCTCTTCTTATATTTCTGCCATTACTATACTTAAGCTTGCTTTGTTGTCTACTACTGTCTTGAAGTTCTCCAATTTGGTTTAGTTGGGGAAGGGGAGCAAAAAAAAACCCCAAAACCAAAAAAACAACTACTCTAGAAGCACAAACCTCTGCCCTTACCAACATGAGAATTGAACTGCCTATGCAACTGTGCCATCATGACAAAGCAGGAAATACCAACCTAAACTTTGGTTCCAAATTTGGAGGCAGACTCAACACAGGCCATTTCAGTGCAATGTTTATGACCCCACGATGCCAAGACAAAAGCCATGCTAAAGGGATTTTAACTTTTGAGAGCAAGGAAATCTAGTAACAATCACCAAAAGGATTGGGAAAATAAAACCACTCAACAATTTAAAGAAAACAGACCATCACTGCAAAAACATTGCATTTCATGTTAGGGGACAATATTTTTACATGTGATTGTTGTTTTTATAAGCTGAGATCCTAGATACAGATAAGCACATGATCAAGGAGTCAGCCTATAATCTGTGCCTCAAACAAGACTGTTGTGCCTAGAAGCATTATTAGACTTGATCTCCTACATATGCTATTTACATGTGTTTGGAATATCATAGCATTTAAGCCATTATGGCAAAGCATGCTGACCTCTACAGACCAATGTTAAGTTTTATTGTGTGAACACATCAGCAATTCTGCTCCAGTAGCTATGAAAGGGTCTAACCATACATTCAGAGAGAACCATAAAGTAGCAGTTAACCTAGGATTTTTAAAGTTCCCAGAATCAGTTGAATTCCACTTGGATATTAGTCTCAACATTCCTTAGTTATGCTTCTGTTCATATGTGAAATGCACCACAGAAAAAAAGAAAGGCTTTCACCAAGACTACACACAGCCTGGTAAGTCATCCAAACAGTGTTTCTTGCGTTAGTCTAAATCCAGGCAGCACCTCATTCATGTGAACGAAAAATACTTATCCTAAGTCCACTTGTATTAAAGAAGCATTATAGTTGACTCTTCTCTTTCAAAAAACTAAGTTAGCATGAATTTTTTTCACATTACATTTGTTTAAAAGTCAAACATCTCTAAGCCAGTTTTACCATATAAATAATTACAACACTGAAGAATATGTGCAAGACACTCTACAGGATAAAAAGCTCATAAAAAGCTTGTTATTGAAAAGCATTCTTCCTATCTGCAGTATTAAAACTAAAATTTACCTTGAAAAAAATCTGTAAAAACATCTTGATGTGTCAACTCAACCACTTTGAAATCCACTCAGATAAATGTACTTTATCCTCTCAAACCTTATTCTGTGCAATACTGCTGAGAAAAATAGGAGACTTTCACTCCACAAATAACAGGCAAGGTGAAACCCATGAGGTATCAGAAAATCAGAGCTTTAGCAATTTAAAACACCCATCAAATTCTAGTTTTGTCCATGCTGTGTAGGTTCTTTGCATGCGAGTATCAAAACGTAATTGATACATTTACCTACCTTAGATTCAGTGCTTAGCCTTAGAAGTCTCACAACAAACTTCAAACTGAGGTACATTGATGGTTCATTTCAACCATTTGTTTATATTTTTCTGTATTATAACAGCAGCTACAGTTTCCATATTTTGTGTTTCCACAGAAACACATCTATTAGTATTTAACCCTTCTATTAACTATAACAAGCTGCACATTTACTTCACTCAAAACTATTTAGTTGAATTGTGACTACACATGTACTGCTGAACAAATCATACTTGTGAGACTGAGAGGTATATTCCAAGAGGACAAAAAAATCTGCTAGTAAAAGGCTTGATATTTAAAACTACCTGAAACAATGGAGAAGCTGAATTGGAGAAAAATAAGAGAAGTCAATTAGCTAAGGGCAAACCAGGCTAACGAAGCATTTTGTATGATATGACAGTAAACCCTTACTGAACTTAAGTGTGTTTAAACCACGTTCTACCTGAAGACATCCAAATCCAGTATTTTTGACGAAGCTCTCCATAAAAATGCAGAAGGTGAGAAGGACTGCTATTTTTAGTGAAGCCGAAAAGCTGACACCCTATTTGAACATTCATTCTTCTGCTACCACAATCATCACAAAGCATACTATGGTGGGAACAGCTATTATTGGATTCAAGCAGTATAATGCTGAATTTATCAATCTGAAAGAGCTGTAAAAATTAAAGGAACAATCACCTTAAAATATGTGTACTTTGTAAACCCCTTTTTTTCTGGCAAACGCCTTCACAAAAACTTGGATCTAGAAATCCTTGATAAGACAAAGTGTTTACAAAGCCATAAAATAGCACTAATAGCAGAAAAATAGCTTTTGAAAAAATCTTCTGGGTGCTTAACAATTTAAATGTGTTGACAGTGTCCCTTTAAGACCTAAATGTGAGATACTGTGATGAGCTGGTCACTTGGTAATTCAATCTTTTTGAGTATCTGAGGCAGTACTTATTGACTGAAGAAGTAGTATGATAAACATTCACAGTAAAAATCCAAACATTAAAGTTGGAACAAAATGTGAAGCAGGAGATTTTCTTCAATTTCAGAATGACCGTTCAGCCATCACTCTTGTTCAGGATGTCAGCTGATGGAGAACTCTGGTCGACTTTGAAAGAAAACAAGTATGGTGAGTGACACTGCCATTTAAACAAAAAGTTCATACTCAGTAGGGGGACAAGATACCAAACTGCTGGATGACATAACCAGAGAATCCCATCAAGCTTGTACCATGTCTAGTCATTTGCATGTATAAGAAAGTCTGTTTCACAATTCATCCATGTGAAATAAGTGGATCTTGGCAAATGTCTTAGAAGCTTGTCAATACACTAAAATACAAGCATGGCAGTCAAATATCAAAAGCTAGAAAGATTTCCCACAGAAAAAAACCCTTAAAAGTTTGGATTTATTATGTCACATAATACCACACCTAAGATGGTCTACATGTTGCTTTTCTGTAAAATTATCATCTCCTCCCACTGTAAGATAACCACTCTTCAAACATCTGCTGGCTATGTTTTACTTAATCACCAATTTGTGGTTTTAATATTTGCAGCTGCTTTAAAAGAGAATCAGCACTTGATGTTCTAGTGAACACTAGTGAAAACTGTCTCAAACGCAACTGAGCATTCTGATCACTTTTATTTTCCTGAATTTGTATGTTTCTCAGATCTTGCATGGTTAAATATCCATTTATCTGAAGCAAATTTTAGATAGTAGACATGATCAACAGGAAGAAAGCATAAAAAGACAGTGCTTAAAGACCAATGTGAAGTCAAGGACAGTTAACTGCCTTGGATCTCTCCCTGCAAATGCTGAAGGACCACTTAAGTGCTCTGGAATTTGATCTGATTTATATTAAAAAAATGCTACTTGGATTAGACTAGCCAATATGAGAACTTGTGACTTCAGCAGCAGATGATCTGGCACTTGCAATATAATTCATCTTTTTTTGCAGACTCTAAAAAGAGTCAAAAATTCTACTTAATCATCTGACTGCACATGTGAACACCTCTCCAACAGCCAGCTCCATATGTGGAATGGAGCAAAAAATAATAATAAGCAAGAGTGGGTTCAAACCCAGAGAGACATAACCAAAACAGACCAAAGAAAAAGTCATTGATTCACAGACAAAAGAGCAGCTATTACACACTACCTGTGAGTCAAAACAATCATGACAACTCAACTGCCCCCTTGACTGAGCACTGAACACAGCTGGCTCACTTAGAGCAAATTATCTGACATGAATTAAAATAACTATCAGTAGCAATGCGAAAGAGCCAGTATTGTGTGTATGTGCCTACAACAGTTAAGTGTTTAAAAAGATTCACACAGCTCACATAACTAAACAAAAACATCAGAAAATGGGGAAGATTATACACAGATGTATGAGGACAGCAGATAGTAATAGAAAAAAAATAACCATGTGTGGAACTAGCACTTTAAGTTTCATCACTAAATTGGCATTTTAAAAATGTTTAAGCTCACTTCATCATCTAGTGGCAAAATATTACAATGCGGCATGAAAGAAACTTCCTTCCCAAACAAACGTGGCATGTTATCACATAGACTCTGTGTAGACGAGAAAGGGACCTAATGTTGACAACCACACTTCCATGTTAAATACCAAGAGCAGCAGCTAATCCTCAGATTGCTGACAGAGCATTACATGAGAATAACAAAATGGGGAGACTCAAGCAGGTACATCCCATGTGAAAAATACATGCTATACTCTGCCCAATATTAGTAACATCCTTCAAGTGAACAAATACAGGCTTTGATCCGGTGCCAGAAAGAACTCAGGACACTTCTAATGCACAGGCTTAACCCACAATTCCTGTCTTTTAGCAACTCATACTAATTAGCAAGAGAATGTTGACCCACTCCAAACAAAAGTCCTGCTTTAAAGGCATAGTTGCAATAGATATACTGGAAAAGCACAGCTTCTCAAGGCTCTGGTACAACAGGCAGGTTTATACAGGTACACAGAGAAATGTTGTGGTAAAGTCACTGGAAACAAATGGGGTTTTGAAAGAGTTGTGCTTCTTCCAATACTCTTGGACATGCAGTGTTATTAGAAAAATGGCTCATCTCCCAAAGTGTACTTAATTGATTACACAGCACTTTATAGAGAAAGCAAAGTTATCGTAACCATATCAGGTTCACCATCCAAGGTACTGAACACAGACTTGATATAAAAAAGAAGATACAGTTGAACTGAGAAGGTCAGCTTGAAGGCTATGTCATAACTTAAAAATTGAGGAGTAACTGAAGTTAAAAACCAGGTAAGTTGGGTACCAAACTATAATCACTGATTGTATTTCTTCAAGCTATCTGAGCTCTGCTTACTTTTGGAGAAGCCCCCATATCACATATTTCACAAGGATGCTGCTTTGGACAACTAGCTAATTGCTGTCTCTGGGAAGTCTGTGTTTCAAGGGTTTTTATGCCTATTAACAGTCAACCTACCTGCCCATAGTTGTCTATGCCAGTTACTAATCTATTTAAGTTTAATAAATCAAAAGCTGTCCTTAGGGACTGGCCAAGAGTTGTAAGTCCTTCAGCTTGAAGGTTTTTCAGTTCATTCATAAACGTTGCATGGTTTTCCTTCCAGCCAGCCTGCAAAGAGAAACGTGAGAAGACTTATTCTGCAGATACAAGTTTTGCTTTCGTGTTAGGCTACAAAGTGCCTTCCCTGCTGCATGCAGATTACTAAAAACGTTAAAACAACACCTCACAAGTTACTTATGCATAATGCTGTCTGAAAAAAAGTCTGAAAAGATGCACTTCTCCAATCTTAGAGCTTCCCATCTAATAAACGAGCATTTCTGATTTGTCCCAAAGAACAAATTTCTGTGAAGTCGCTGGTGCCCAAACCTCCGAAGTATTTACACCGCCCTCCCTGAGCCCGCTGCAGACGGAAGCCAGCTGCACTGGGAAGCGCCTTCCAACAGGTTCACCGCCCCGTGTCATGTGGACCCTCCGCCCCTTCCCTCGCGCGGTGCGTCCCCTCCTCCCCGCCCCGGCGGGGCGCGGGAAGTGCCATCCCCTTCCGAGTCCGGGCTCTCCGGGCTGCAGTCGCTCCTTTCCTCGGCTCGCCCCTTCCAAGCCGAACTCTCCTCGGAGTTGCGGTGACTTCTCCCAAGTTGAATAAATATCCCCCACAGTCCATTGCTGCCGCTCACACCGCGCAGGGGAGGCGTCGGCCATGTTGATGTCAGCGCCGCCGCCGAAGCCCGTGTGTGCCGCTCTCCGCACCGCCGGGGCCGGAGCGAGCGGGCGGGGGGCGGCGGGGCCGGAAGGAGGCCGGGCAGGAGGGGGCTGAGCGGGGGTTACCTTGATAGCGTAGGGAGGCTCCTCGAAAGTGACCAGCATGTACCTGTCTCCCCTGCTGGCCGGGTCCCGGGCTCGGAGCTGCGGCGCGGGGCACAAAGCAGAGGGTGAGCCGAGAGGCGGCGCCGCCGCCGGAGCCCCCCGGCTCGGCCCGGCCCTCCCCTCCCTCCCTGCCCACACGCACTCGCTTGCTCGCTCCCGCCCGCCCTCGCCCCGCGCCCCCGGCCCAGGCAGCCCCCGCGCCCTGTCGCCCCTTCCCCTCCCCGCTCAGGCACTCTCCTCTCCCTCTCTCGCCTCCTCTCGCAAGGCAGAGCCCGGTACCTTCATGAAAGTCTCTACAGCGCCTTTGGCTATGTCCAGATAGGTGGTGCCCAGATGGGTGCGCTGGTTCATGGAGGCGGACGTGTCTATCAGGAAGAGTAAGATGGGCATAGTGCGGAGGGGCCGGCGGCCGGGCGGCTACATGGACAGCGGGCGGGGGGCTGAAGGGAGAACCGTGGGGCAGGGTGGGAGGGATAGAGGGAGAGAGAGGAGAGGAGACGGGGGACGGGAGAGGAGTAAGTGGCTGTGAGTGCTGTGCACGGGGAAGGGCGCCTCCCCGCTGCCCCTCTGCCGAGGCGGGGGGGAAGGGGGGGGCAGCCCTGCCTGCCCTGCCCTCCTTTGTGTGAGGGGCCTGCTCAGCCCAACACAGGCTGGTTTATGAGGGAGAGGCGGATAGGGCTGCGCTGCTGGCTAACCTTCCCCCCACCACCACCTTCCTCCTCCACCGCCGCCCGCCCTCCCCTCCCCCTGTTGATGTTACTCAGAAGTTTCGGGCGGAGCAGCCGCAGCTCCGCCACCCCGCACTTTCTCGCTCTGACTGAGGAGCTTCCTCGCTCGCCGCCCGCTTTTAAGGCAGCCTGAGCAGGTCGGGCCCCGCCCCTCAGGGACACGTCTCCGCCCCACGTGACCGCTTCCTGGCCCCACCATAGGGCCGCCCGTATGCCATCATTAGCATATGCAAATCGAGGGGCGGGGCGGGGCGGTGGGAGCGCGCAGGCGCGGCTGCAGCGCCGCGGGGGGCGGGCAGGGGACACGGGGCAGGTCGGGGGGTGCTGTCCCTCGCGGGGTGTTCTCCGGGCGCGTTCCCCAGGGACGGTCCCCAGGCGGCGGAAATGTGGAGGGGCACCGCGGAAGGGAGGGCCGGAGGATCTGCCGCCGCGCCCCTGGCTGGACTGTGCCGAGGGCTGCGGGTGACGCACCGCGGCGATGGCGCCGTGCCCGGCCTGGCCCGGCCGCTTGGGGAGGGCGCCGGGGCGGCCCCTCGGGGTCGCCGGGCCAGGCCAGGCCGGGCCGGGGCGGTGGCTCCGGCGCTGCCGGTGTGTCCCCGCCGGGAGCGGGAGGGTGAGTCACGGGGTGGGAGGAAAGGGGGCGGGCGCTGCCCCCGCCTCGTCCCTGGACGCCGCCGTTCTCCTTGAGGCGGCGGGAACGTCTCCTGGCTGCCCCCGAAGCGCGTCCTCCCCGCTCGGCGTGCGAAGGGAACGCTGAGGGTGCTCCCGGTGCCCTGTGCTGGGCCAGACACCGGCACAGCCCCTGAGCGCCGGGGGGCGGCCGAGAAGCCCCGCCGGCCCCGGGGCCGAGGGAGCAGCAGGATCGCTGCTCAAGGGAACTTCGACCCCTGGCTGGCAGTACATGAGTCGCCTTTTGTACCCACTGGGGTTGAGATGTAGGAAGCGCTCCGGTACCGTTTTGGTGATGAACTCCCAGAGACATGATCTGGCCTTTCACTCGATCTTTAGGGGGAAAAAATTTGGCTAACCTCAGCTGTGACCTTTTCCCCTACATGCGGGTGGAGATTAACACTAAGGTTTCTTTCATCCAGGCTAAGGCACTCCAAATTTACTTCCTATAAATAATACAACTGTTGAGTGTTTCCAATCAATTAATGATGATCTCTGTTCTTAGTTGTTTTTTGGCAATTTGTTGGTTTTTTTTTTCCCCAGCAATTGAATCTGCTGTTTCTACTCTCATAGTCTTGGAGCAGTAACTTCAGAGCCATTTCTTAGCATAATCTGTTCAGGAGATTGCTCTGCTTCCTATCCGATTTTTTTTTCCCCTGATCCAGCTGATGTGCTCTCACAGTCACTGCTCTAGAATGGATGAAGCCACTGTGCTTCCTCCTTCTCCTAAAAAAATGAAATTGGCAGTGTTCTGGTTTGATTCATCTTGGTCTTCCAGGCAAGATTTCTGTCTTGATTAGGCAAGAGCTGGTTTCGGCTTTTTTTTGCTAAGACTAATGGAAGATTAGCATTTCTAGGAAGGGAGAAGAATAGAATCACATTTCCATTACAAATTAATATGCATTCTTACGCCTTCAAGCAGCTTACTTTGGCTTTCCTGTTGGTGCTGCGTCTGTGACCTCTTCCATCCCTTCTCAGGTTTTGGGGTGAAACCAAGGACAGTTCCTTTCAGGCTAGTTCACCATTCAAGGTCATTAAGGAATTCCCAGTCTCAAGGATCCTGTGAGAGTGGTAAAGAATCTTTCGAGTCAGCACAGACCACAATACAGAAAACAGACTTCTTTGGAAGTAACATCTTTTACTATTGAGTATTCCTCAGTGTGGATCCTGCTGGTGGTGATAAGAGTTGCAAAACTCATGTGCACCCCCTGGCTCTTGAGCTGCTTGTATCTTTCCAGCTGTTCAGTGTTAGAGCTCTAGCAGTGGTGCTGGGTCTCATGACCTGTAGCAAGGCTGTTCTGGTACAGGTTCTACTGTTCAGTCTGAATCCCTGCTGCCAGAGGGAGCAAACCAGAAGTTACCACAGAGGCCACATTGCTGGGTTGGCCTGGAATCCAGCTGCATGCCAATCCCTGATAAACAGTAAAACATTTGAACTTAGAGAGGCTTGGTTCATAGTAATTTTCTCTCTACAAAGGTATTTTGGGACACCTTTCTTCCCCTCAGTTCCCCGCAGAAAGTTGTAGGTATCTCCTGCAGCCCCTAAGGTCAGCAAGACTGGTTGCTGGTAGAGCAGGAATTTCCTCCCTAAGGTGGTAGGATTCAAGTTATTAGGTAAAGGCTGCAGAGCTGTTTTAAAAAATCATGCTGTGGGATTAGTAACCTCATTTGGGAGTAATGTTGCCGAGTATGATGTTGGCTTTTGAGTGGCTTCCTTTTAAATCTCTGAGATAGGTACATTCTTCAGATGTGCCACCTTGTATTCGTATGTCACTGATGTTTTGTTGATTGTCCTAATAAAACCAGCATCACTTTTACATGTCAAACATCATGCATCTTCCTGTAGAGCATCTGAAAAATGGGAAACTTCTGTAATGGTTCCTTCCTCAAAGCGCCGGAAAAGAAGTGTTTTAGAGTCCTTGCCATACGAAGAAACTGTCAGGGGGAAAGGTAGCCTCGACCATGGAGACTTTGCATAAATCTTGGAGGGTTGTTTGGCATTTTTAAGTTTTGTTGCCAGTAAGTGAAGAGAGGAGGGAGGAGGGGAAAGCCACATTAATTCATGGTGGGAGAATTGGTCATAAACCACCATGAATTCTGGATCATGTTTGAAAATTACAAATTGTTGGCCCACTGTAACTTTCTCTACCAACACAAGAGGAAGGTGAGACCACAGCAGCTGGCCCCATTCTACACCTAGTCCCCTCGGCCCTGGTGATTAGCACCAGTGAAGGAATCCCACAGACAAAATTTACACATGGTTCCAATGGGATTTATACAAGACAAACCACTTTGCTTTTCTGTACATGCTTGCTTTTTGCTGATATATTTGAGGCCATTTGGAACATTCAGGCCTTTACACTCCTGTGCATCTTATGTTGGATCCCCTATAGGGCAGAATCAAGGCTGGGGATGTGTTGTCTGTGGTAGGCATTTGTACTTTTCTGCTGGGAGCAGGCCAATTTGATTAATATTGAGAAAGATTCTTTCAAAGACAGATGATCAACCCAAGCTTTAGGTGTGCATCAGCCATTTGATGTGAGAGTCATAATGGCTAGTACTGCCATCAGAGTCACATTTATAAATCTGTATGGGAGATTTGCTGCAAAGGAACAAAACCCAGTGATATTAGTGCTTATGCTCATTACTGGCAGAGCTGACACAGCTGAGCAGGGAGAGAGTGAAGCTGTCAGTGAAAACAGAAGCTTTTTTGTTTTCTGTTTTTGTTTTCTCCATAGTGGGCAAAGTTATACCCCATGCATAGTCTAAATGAGCTAGTTGTATCTTTTCTCCTGAATCTAGATGAACGGTTTCAGCAAGGTTCTGGCTGAAGGAATGCTTTTGCTGCCCTGATGATTCAAAAGATTGCAGCCACTTTCATACAGGTTTCTATTTCTTGTACATCCATGAGAAAGCATAAATGTCTATGTATGTCTAAGAATACTCATCTTCTGATCTTCAGAATGGGTGTTGTCCATTTGGGGACAAATAAGATAGCACTGAAAATGCAAATTTGACTTTACATGTGAATACTAAGTCAGTAAACCAAAAATCAAATATAAGTGTGAAAATATACCTAAAAAAACCCATTATATGAAAAACATTGAAGAGCATTTTTAGTATCACTTGCTGTTACTGTGTTTTTCCTTAAACAGCTTCTCCAAGTTGATGTTTGTGAGATTTTTGTTGTATTATCACATAGTGTTGCCCTTTTTTTCTCCTAAACTGCAGGCCTGAATGGAAGATGTGCAAAAGACATTTAGGTAGGTCTGAAGTCTAAAATTGACGGTATAACTTCCTTCCTTTAGTTGGCTTTCTCCTTCTCAGTACAGAATATTTCCAGATCTTAGTCCAGGTTTTAATGCCATAGGTAAAGTTTTTTAGAGTGTCCTTTAGAATACAATTCTGTAACCTTTTAGATTGTCATTAATAAACTTTTTCCCCCCTGTTTAATAGCCTTATTTTTCCTTTTCATAATTTTATGTTACTGCATATCATTAAAATATATATCTTTATACAGCATTGAGTTTCAATTTGTTATCTTTTAATACTTGTGCCCTCTTCTTTTTAGTCTTCCTAGAGCCAAATCCTGTTCATTCAACTTACTTGCTTTTTTCTATAAATAAAATTTTGTTTGTCACTTTTCTTGCATACATGGCAGCTTGTAGTGTTGGAGGGTTTTGTTGTTGTCCTGTTGGTTTTTTACTAGTTTCAATTCTGTGGGTTTTGACCTTAGGGGGTTTTTTATCTTCCTGAAATTGTTACCAAAGAGAAACGGATTTAATGTTATAATTCAGGTAGCTGAGGTAAACATATAAAACTCATTCTATACTGAGTATTACTGAGAAGGCTGGAATCAGCTAAGATATAACCCCAAATTTTTTTTCAGAAATATGACCATAAGATAACTAGATTCAGTTTTTTTATGTGTATTCAAGGACCTGAACATAAGATGCCTATTTTTCAAAAATTTGCAGGGACAGCTGCCTTCCATTGAAACATTTTGGAAACCTGTACTTTGGCTTCCCTAGCACCAGAACACAGTGAAATTACATTCCTCTGCAGAATGATGACCTCTAAAAGAAGTGGCATTCTGGCTTCTCTTGGCCCATCTTCAAAGACAGCCTCTTTTTCATTGTCCATCCATCAGGAAACCCAGAGGACAACCTTTGAAGCTTCCTAGGGACTTTTGTATTCCCCACTGCCACCCCAGTCACCCAAATCCCTTGCTGTTTCCTGGCTCGAGGGTTGTAACTGCCATGAAGAGCAGTGCAGCATTCAGGGGAAGAACAGTTAATGTGAAAATGCAAGGAAATGGTTGCTATAGTAGTTTGATAAAATTTGTTTTCTAACTGTGCAAACTGAATATGAGCAGACCAAGTTCATGAGTATTTGTGAAGTACTTAGGAACTTGCAAATAAAGTTATGATAGAAGTGCATAACGAGACTATTTTCAGAGGAAAAGCTGACCTCTTTGAGGACCACCTGTCCTCTGACAGCAGAATTCAGTCATTTAATGATGGAGAGCTTGCAAGGCACCTGAATAGAAGACAAGGAGACTTGTCATTAAATGAACTGTATGTTTGATACCTGCTTTTGTTTACTACTACCAGCCTTAGATTGAAAGGTCTTCTGGATTATGAACTGTCTTGAAATGTATTTAGGAGTGTTTAGCAGAGCAGGACCTTTTCTTAAATCTAACTTGGAGAAAGCTACTTAAAACAAACTTTTCAAAATTACAATTGCATTAAGGTAGTACATATGAGACTTCAAATAGAATTACAGTTCTTATTTATCCTTCCTGATGTGTTACATTGCTCCTTTCTCTTGAGTTAGGATTCTGGTCAAGAGCAAAAACCTGTCTCAGCTCTGGGCCTCTAAATTTATCCTCTCTCTTGAGGATCTCAGCTGGTATGTCAAGACCCAAAAGAAACAGAAAACACCCTTTAGCATACAAAAGCTATTTTATCTGTCCTTTCATCCTTTCTTTCCTTCCTTCCTTCTTTCCTCTTATTTTGCATCCTTGAGATGCTGGTAGAAGCAGGCAGCCACAGTGCATTTGATTACCAGTAACACCAGAGTGCCCAGTTCCCACCAGCCCCCCAGGCAGTGACCACAGAAGAAGTCTTCTGCATTACCTAAAACAACGGGTCTGAGAAGACCTTTGTTTGTTATGCAAGCAGAGAAAAAAATAAATCGTCGTTTGCCAGGATGGCCAGACACTGTAGTTTGAGAGAGATCATTTGTAGCAGTCTGCCCTGGTTTTGTTTAGCTTTCTTTTCTTGTAGCCCTGCGTAAGAGCTGTATGTGTGGTAAGGGGTTAATACATCCGCCATACAAATACCTGTAACAATGTTACTATGCAGACTTTTCTCAGGGAGATAGGAACAGAACTGTTACACTCTTCCCCACAATACCGCTTTTAAGTGATCTTTCGGGTGGTTGTTACATCCCTCACAGGGAAGCTTTCCTGAGGCATCGCCGCCTTGCCTGTCCCTGTTGACCTGAGCGATCCTCTCCTTGTTCCAGCGATTGCTGTTGTTTGTTCCTCCAAGCATTCCTTCTTGCCTTCACTACCGAGTTTCATTAGCCCTGGAAATCATAGTCTTCCCGAAGTGCTGGACCCTCCCGCGCATTTCATAGCTTAGCAACATAACTCCATTACCATGGATCCTAGACACAAGCATGCAAAATTTATCTAACTAATCAAGTAGCTAAGGGACACCAATTTCAGCTACAGTCAGTTTGGATTATAAAGCATTTATACCTAAAAGGTAGCCTGCAAGCACTTCCCAGGGAGGCAAATAAATTGGTTTGTTTTGGGGTTTTTTTAATTGTTTTTGGTTTTTGTTTTTGTTTTTTTTTTTTTTGATGGCAAATGTAATGTGTATAGTCTTGTCTACCAAGAGGACAGAATTATTCGTTCATCCCTAAGCTACTTCCCACTGAGGTATCACACCTGCATGTGATATTTGAGAGCTGAGTGTTCTTTGTTTAAAATATTGCCACATTGTAGAGTTTAATATCCTACTTTTACTCTAGATATGATTATTATGCCTTGCCATCTTTTGCACAAAATCAAACTACACTCTAAAAGAAAGATGCACTCAGTTGCTCCCTACAAAGCAGCTGACATGACTGATGCCAAATGCAATATAGACCAGTTGGTCTGTCTTTTTCCACTTAATTAATGAAAACTTACCAAATCTCAACTAGTAACTAATCGGAAATCTCTGCAAAAGCTGTCTATGAAGCACAGATATAAGTCTTCTAGAATAAAATAAACCCGATAAAGCCTCTTTCATCCAGGGGACAAATCTGTTTATCTGTATTTCATGATTTTAAGCACCTATGGCAAAGTGCTTGGGACTGTTTGCTGAGCATGTTATTCAAAAGATGCAGTTATAATTAAATGTGAGGATTTTTTCCTACTTTTATGCAAGTATTGAAGCTCTGATGTAAGGCTTATTTTTCATAGAAAACTTGAATGGGTGGCACGGTGGGAAAATCTGTCTTGCACCAATTTGCATAGAAGTAGTGTGTTGTTTTAGAAATATTTCAAATGGAAAGGATGGACATTTAAAACACAGCTTTGAAAGTCACAAAATGATAATTCTTAGTGAGTTGAGATTACAAAAGCATTTCTCATTAAGAAACTTTTAAAATTGACTTGAGACCAGCTTAAAAACCCCACCGAATTACTAGTGTAACCTTTTTTCATAATAACAGTCTTCATCAACCCGTGCTATTTTGGTCTGTGATGAGTTCTTTTGTTGGTGGAGATGGCCTTCAATTTCATGATGTTGCAATCAGAAAGCCTTGAACATTTTGGGATCAGTTCTATTATTTTCTTGTTGGTAAGCCATTTTTAAGGCAACATACCATTTATGGTTATTTTCCAAACATGGGTCCAAAACAAAAAGTCCAAGAAATCCCATCCCATAATTCAGGTTGACACTGTGTGCGTTTCCAGGTTTGGCAGTGTATGTGTACACTGGTTTTATGATAAATGTAACATTTTCTCTGAGTTTCTCCTGTTCTTTCCCTCCTTTAAGGTATTTCTGTTTTCTGTTTTGCTTTTTTCCTAGGACCTTGGCACTGTTATATGCATTCCTGTTGGCTGGTTTAGGTGAGTTTTGAATACAGCTAGCAGTGATTTATGTAACTGGGGTCTTGAAAGAAGATGAAACTTAACAATCCAAAGAACACAACCCCCCACCCTAGGGTTTTAACTATTATATCCATTCCATTATCTTTCAAGGTATTGCAAGAGTTTATTTATTTATTTTATTTTCCTTGATCAATTTCTATATTTCTTCATTTCTTTCATTTCAGGTTCTCTTTCAGATAAAGTTACAATATGTTTTTCTTGACATTTCTACTTAGATATTCAGTATGGTTCTCCTCAGCTGGCCAAGGGAAAAAAGCCAAAACAACTGATTTGCCCTGACAAGTGTTTTCACTCTTTGTGTTTTCAATGATTGGTTGTGCTATGTGCTGGACTTCTGCAGCAGCTAATAAGTAACTCCTGATGCCAGACTAACTCCTGATTCCAAAGGTTGGTAGATATCATTTGAGCTCTCATTTCAGAAATAAATGACAGCCCTTTAACCCAAGTATTGGGCTCAATTGTGATTCTCTACCAATTGCTACTACAGTTAACTTACCAGAAATGGGACAGTATTCCATTTTCAAGGGGAATGAGAGTCTGTTATGCTTTAATTTATACATTGTTTAGAATGTTCCAGCCTGTTTCTACCATAGCATGAATCTTCCCATTTCTGCACCTGCTCATTGTTTTCTAATTCCCTTTTATTATACTGAAATCTATTACTTTTGTGCTAACATGTTTTACAGTACTTTTCACTGAGGCATTTGCAGTTTACTTCGTCACAGCATCCCTCTAATTAATACAGCAAATTTTGCTATAATGTCAATTACTTTGGAGTATGTAACTGTAATTGTGACCTTTGTCTAAATCTGTTCCTTATTGCACTGGTAGCAGTCCAGCAGACCACTGCCACTAGCACCAAACTTTCCTGTAATTATGACATTGTGGTGAATTCCTTCCCAGCTGGCAATAAGCAGGTCTTACACAGCTCTTTCTCTGCTTGAATTCTCTGGTTTCTGGATTGTGAAATTATCCTCTGCATAATTTAAGAACCATTTCATGATCTACGTTTGGCAGAATTTGTTGCCCAACAGATGTCTGAAAAGTTAATGACCTCTGTAAGTACAGCCCTGTGAGTTCTTGCTACTTATGGTCCAAGAATTTTTAATCTATTCTGCTACAAGTCAGCACTAGGGCAGCCTGTCACCTCTTATTAAAAAACAAAAGCATAAAATGTGTATAAATTTTCCTTTCAGAATCATTATGCCTAGCCAGAAGTGGTATTTTTCCCTCATTTTCTTTTGAATCTTTATGTTCATGAATGTGTGCGTGCAATGTATAATATGCATAGCTCCATATTTTTCCTTGGCCAAAAACAAAGGACATGAATAAAATCCCATTAAATTAATCACAGTGTAGTTTCAAAGAAAAAGTACTTCCATAAATGCAAGTCAGAACTGAGACTACCAGCTCTCAAGTTAGGGAGAAGGTAGCTGCCTAAAAACATCCATTGTAGCAAGGCCTCTTTTACTGTCACTTTTACACATATGGCAAATATAGTCTTACAAGAGGATTCAAAGGCACTGGAGTGATGTGTTCACAGTATGAAATCATGCTGCAGCTGCACAACCATTCCCTCTTTCCTTCTCTCCATTCAGATCAGGCTCCAGCCCATCCCTGCATAGGAAAGTTGTCCTAGTTTCTCTTCTTTATTTTTTTTTTATATTTTCAGTTATTAGCACCTGTGAGGGGGAAAATGTCAGGCAGAATTGTACCAAAGAGTAGGTAAGAGGGTCGTGAACACCTGACACTCATCTCCCAGAGGAGGGAGTCAAGGAATTGAATGCTGATTGATCCAGGTCCAGTCAGACATCCCTACGGAGCTACTCTGCAAGCCAGATGCTGAAGTCCCTAGAACATAAATCTGCACAGTGAAGTGCTTGAGAGGATGTCTTGTACTTCACTGTGTGCCACTGTGAAGGAGAGAAATTGGGCTGCCTGCATTCATGTGCTCCTCTACCAGTTGGGGTCCTGGCAGCTGCCTCAGACACACACTATGTAGCTCCTGAATGCCGAGAAATTAGTTACATGTCTTGTTGGTACATGCTCCTATAGTGGAAGGGTCATTGTGGCCAAACTGCTTGATTGGAAGGTACCAAAACACTGAAGAAAGAATCATCAGCTGGATCTACACTGGTAAGGTTCAGAGGCCAGTGCTCTGGCACTGCTACACAGTAATTGAAGTATTAAGTAGATTGCTTGGCAGTTTCGGCATACAACTCTTAGTAGGCTCTCATATTGTACATGGAAATGGCTTGGAGGACAGTGTGGAGCAGGGATCATTCCCCCAAAAGCAATTTTACATCATCACTTTTGGGTGAA